>NC_052101.1:117556766-120274266 GCF_015852505.1 Tachyglossus aculeatus | reverse complement strand
TTCAATTCTCCCTTGGAGGTCCCTGAGGGTTTTAAATGGCCTTGGGGACCTGGGTTTCAGGGGAGAATGAAACACTCCGGTTCCCAGGTGCCTGGGAGGTTACCTCCCTGGGCCATAGCTGAACTGATCGCTGACTCTCCATTGCGCATGGACCACACCACACTAGGTCAGACCAAGGGCCTATCCAGCCCACTGTGGTTAGTGCAACAGTGCCACAGGGGTACTTGGAGACCCCTTGTGTGATGGTTACCCTCCTTGGTGTCTATCCTCATGGCTAGCTAGAGAGGTGCCACCTCAAAATGTCAACTCTCCCCCTTCAGAAGCCCTAAGTTTCCCTCTAGAAACTCAGCTTGGGCCACTTTTCCGCTGGGAGACCCCAAACACCCAGTGAGGAAAGAACCACCAAGCCAAGTCCAAGGGTCCACATCAGACAGCCCCAGCAAAATTTTTGGACTCCCCCTCCACCCCCCAGAGGGGAGCTCCCCTTGAAGGAGATTGGAAGAACCTGAGAAAGTCTCACCAGGCATTCCAGCAGCCGGGCTGGGCGGGAGATCACAATCAGCAGCTTCCTCACCAGCTGGATGATGAAAGCGACTTCCTCACTCTCTGAGCGCTCATGGGCCTGTGGAGACATCATTAGTGGAGACCATCCCCAAATGGCAGGCAACTGAAGAGGATCACAGTCTACCTCCCCCACCTCCCAGCATCCACGAAGCCTCGGTATGTTCTTAGCCCATCAGCTCTGCAGCATCAAAATGGCTAGGGAAGGACTCCAGGGGCCCAATAGTTCTGGGAGTGGAGGATTACTGAGTCCTCCCGAGATTATACTTCTTTAGCAGGGGGTTCACCTGGCAACTCCACCCAGCTGCTGGGTTCTCTCTCCACTGAGGGGGCTCAATCACCTTGCCCCCTCCAACCTCACCTTGCTGCTTTCCTACTACAACCCAGCCTATACACTTCACTCCTCCAATGCCAACCTACTCAATGTACCTCAATCTCATCTATCTCGCCACCAACCTCTTGCCCATGTCCTGCCCCTGGCCTGGAAAGCCCTCCCTCTTTATATCCGACAGATAATTACTCTCCTCACCTTCAAAACCTCACTGAAGGCACATTGCCTCCAAAAGGCCTTCCCCAACTAAGCCCTCATTTCCTCTTTTCCCACTCCCTTTCGTGTTGCACAGATTTGCTCCCTTTATTCATTCCTCCCTCAGCCCCACAGCACTTATGTACATATCTGTAATTTATGTATTTATATTAATGCCTGTCTCCCCCTCTAGACTGAGCTCACTGTGGGCAGGGAATGTGTCTACCAACTGTTATATTGTACACTCCCAAGAGCTTATTCAGTCCTCTGCAAACAGCATATGCTCAATAAATATGACTGATTGACTGATTGGAACAGTAGTCCCTATTACCCAAGGGTCCCTCAGTAGGCTTCAGAGTTGCTCTGACCCCTTTCTGTTCACCTCTACCATGCTCTGGGTCCAACAGAGGCCAAGGAGTGGCCCTAGGCTATCTGGGCAGAAGGAAAATTCAAGCCTCTCCTTGGTTGCTTCCTCAGAGAACTAGAAAGGGAGCTAAGGGGTCACCTCCATGTTCCCTCAGCTGTTGGCAGGGGAGGAAGGGAGGGAAGGCAGACACGGGTAATTTCTAGACAAGAGACAGAGCAGATGGTTGGGGTCAGTCACCTAACCCACCAGTGTTCCAAATATACTTTCTGAACTCACATCTTGGAGCATCTTTTCTAGCTTCTCCTGCAGCTCCAGGAAGTAGCGGGAGGTGATGAGGGCTTCCTGGGACTTGCCCAGGCAGTCCCGTGCCAGCTCCACTATTTGGTGGTGAATGAAGCCCAAGACTCCATCTGCCAGGGCTAACGTGCTGCTTGGAGAGAAGTTGGTGATAATGTCCTGCAGCCGCTCTTCCATCTGTGCTGTGGCCTGGGGATGGGGGGAGAGAGCAGAGGACAGACACAGAGAAAGACACTCTTTAGGTGTTTATTATTATCATTATGGTATTTGTTAAGCACTTACTATGTGTCAAGCGCACTGTTCTAAGTGCTGGGCTTAATTAGGTTGGATACAGTCCCTGTCCCACCTGGGGCTCACAGTCTAAATAGGAGGGAGAACATGAATTGAATCCCTATTTTACAGTTAAGGAAACTGAGGCAAAGAGAAGTTAAGTGACTTGCCCAAGGTCACACAGCAGACAAGTGGCAGATCTGGGATTAAAACCCAGATCCTCTGACACCCAGACCTGTGCTCTTTCCAGTAGGCCTTGCCGCTCTAAGCTCTCCAGTATAAATCCTTAAAACAATTCCAATGCCCACTGTGACCCCCACAGACCCAAAGGCCAGGAATGGTTCCCTCCCACCTTCAAACCCAAGTCCCAGCCCTGTGTTCCTTTTTGGGGACAGCCACCACCTCACTCCAGCTCCCCAGAGCAAAAGGAACTGCCTGGCCAGGGAATAAATGCCAGAAACAGAAACCCTCCAAGCAGCAGCGTAGCCTGGTGGAAAGGAGCCTGGGTGCCAGGGGACCTGGGTTCTAATCCTGACTTGCCACTTGTCTGCAATGTGACTGTGGACAAATCATTTCAGTCCTCTGCGCCTCAGTTTCCACATCTGTAAAACGGGGGGTTCAATATCCATCTTCCTTCTACTTAGATTGTGAGCCCTATGAGGGACAGGGACCGTGTCCAACTTGCTTATTGTATCTACCCCAGTGCTTACTTAGTACAGTGCTTGGCACCTAGTACACACTAAACAAATACTATTATTATTATCATTTGACCTCTCATGCGGGCCAGGCACTTACCTTGGGAAATCGCTCTTTGTAGACATGGTTCATCATCACAATCTCATTGTCAAATGTTCCACTTGTTCGTCCAGGGCTGAGAGGAAAGAGAGACACCCACACCCAATGAAGCTGCGTGGCTTTGGGCAGTGGAGTAGTCAGGGGACTGCTGTTTCACCGTTGCTTGGACAATGCTGTTTCTGGCATGGTCGAGTACACATCTGCTCCCTCACCAGGGGCGCGGGGAGGAACGGGGAGGGGAAGGGCTTAAAGGGTGGAAGTTCCACCCCTTGATGGCCGTCCTGTTGTGGTGGGTAAGATTTACAGGTGACCTGTTGCTGCTGCTGCCTCCCCTCCCTCCCCAGCACAGCTGGGACCACTTCGGGTCTGAGTCCCGGGCATCCCCTATGGGCTGTGGCAGTGCCGGCCTTCCTGCAAAACAGGACTCCAGAAAGTCACCATGCAGGGTGGCTAGGAGGCCTTGGTTCTCTCTTCTGTGGGGGGAGGGGCAGGTGTGGGGCTGTACAACACTGCCATCAACCATCTTCACTGCCAGGTCAGTGTCTCTGCTGTTTCTTCCAGCACTTAGAACAGTGCTTGGCACATAGTAAACAATAATAATAATAATAATGATGGTATTTGTTAAGCGCTTACTATGTGCCAAGCACTGTTCTAAGCACTGGGGAGGTTACAAGGTGATCAGGTTGTCCCACGGGGGGCTCACCGTTTTAATCCCCATTTTACAGATGAGGTAACTGAGGCACAGAGAAGTTAAGTGACTTGCCCAAAGTCACACAGCTGACAGTTGGCGGAGCAGGAATTTGAACCCATGACCTCTGACTCCAAAGCCCGTGCTCTTTCCACTGAGCCACGCTGCTTCTCCAAATACTTCACAAAGTAAATGCTTCACAAGTACCATTAATACTATTATTCTGTACCCCCTGCTCCTGCAGGCCCAGGATTTAAGTGGAGACCACCGCTGTGCTTGGAGCCTGTGGTGTTGTCAAATCCCCGGAGCTGAGGAGGGGAGAGGGACAGGTAGAGCTACGTTTCCGCCTGGTAGGGAGATCTGCAGAGGAAGGCCCCCGACCTGTCGCCCCTTCCTACCTGAGACTCCTGGAGCGAGGGCGCATACAGGGTGACCGGCGCCCATCCTCGTCAGTGACGCTCTCCGTGCTGCGGAAGTGTTTGGACAGGAAGTGCAGCTCGTCAGGGGTCGGCTGGTACGGCAGCTGGTGGAGTCGCTCTTGGGAGGATGACGATGACTGTGCGGGAGAGAGGCATGACGAGTCTGGGTGCAGCCCAACCTGATGGCGAAGGGGGCTGGGCCTTAATCCCACAGCCTGTCTGGTCACTGCACTCCCAGCCTGAGCCATGTGTGTCTGAGGGTGTGGGGGTCTCACCCTGCTGGGGGTTGCCCATTTCCCCTCAGGTTTTTCGGCCTCTGAGTCCCCGTAAGAGAGGCCCCAGTTGAGTCAGGACAAACGCGTGGAAAACTTCCCCCTTTCCTCGACTGTAAACTCACTGTGGGCAGGGAACATGTCTACCAACTCTGTTATACTGTACTCTCCCAAGTGCTTAGTATAGTGCTCAGCACACAATAAGTGCTCAATAAACACCACTAATTGATTTATCATCATCTGTGAGCACGCAAGCTGAGGAGGTTCTCTGGGGTGATGCTGGCTCATCCTCACTCTGGAGAGCTGCAGGGACCTCAAAGGGACCGACGCCCTAAGCTAAGATTCACCCCCACGTTTTCAGCAAACCCCCCCAGGACACAGAGTTCTGGGATTTGTCCAGGAAAACTGATGAAGGCATTGGAAGCAGACTTCATCAAGGGACCACAAGGGAAGGGTGTCTGCACCCGCCCTCTACCCCGCCTGCCACCTCCCAGGCTTTTTCTCTGAGTGAGCGACTGCCTCCGATTCCCTCCCCTGGGCCCTGGCTGTGGCACAGTTTTACCGAGACAGTGGAGCTGGGGGTGTTGGTCCCATAGCCAGAAGAGGGGAGTGATGCCAGTGACCACCGGCGGCCATCAGCCCTGGAAGGAGAGAGAGCATGGGGAAGGAAATGGTTCATGGGCATTAGTGAGTCCCTGGCGAGTCTAACCGGCACGGGGCTCGACTTCAAGCCAATGGGGTGCTCACACTCTAGGGTGTCGCCCACCAACCCCAAACAACTTTTAAGTAGGCTAGGGTTTGGGCCTCGGTCTGCAGGCTGCGTTCTTTCAGGGATCCATGGGATGTAGCCTTCTCCATCTGGGCGGCAAAGAAATTCTGGAAGCCAGTCACCAAGCTCAATTCGATCTCATCCCTAAGTGCTAACTGTGGGTCAGAGGAATCCACCGGGCGACACTGGGAGGTTCCCAGAAGAAGCCTTCTCCTTCCCACCCTTCTCTCTCACCTTTTAAAACTCAGGTACTGAAGTCAGTGGGAGACCATTACGCACCATTTCTCCTCCCCAGGTCCTCAGACATTCTTTCTTTCTCTCTTTCTCTCTCCCTCATACACACATACGCATTCTTATAGTCTCTCTCTCTCTCCCCATTCTCCTTCATTCTCTGCCATCCTCCTGTACCTCTCACCACAGCGAGATTTCATTCTCTGCAGCAATTACCTGTCAGTCCGAGGCGCCTGGCTACAGGAGGATTGGCGATTTACCAGCCAGGAAGAAGAAAGGAGACCCGAGTGACAGGAGGAAAGAGATAAGAGTGAGAAGAAAACAAGAAAGGAAGAAAAAAAGAAAGAAAGAAGGAAAGAAAGAAAGAAAGAAAGATGCAGGAGGAGAAGGTATTTAAGAACTGAAGTGTCACTGAGGCTCTGGCAGCTTCTTCACGAAGTGCCTCGCCCAACAGCCAGGAACACAGATTCCTCCTGGGAGGGGAGGAGGACCCTTCTGTGCCCAGGTGGAGCAGTTATGGGGTCCTGCTTGTGCCTTTAGCTTGGAGACCAATCTGGTCTCCCCAATCCCTTCCAAGCCTCAGAGAGAGTGTGGAAGATAGAGGCAGCCCCAAAATGGTTCCTCTGCCCTGAAAAATGTAGTTTTGGGGGCCACTGAGAGGTAGAGTAATGGAAGACCAACACTCTGCAACTCTGCCCAGAGCTGCCGAAGGCCCGGACTCTCTGGCCCAGTGGCAAGTAGAAGGTTGCAGGGAAGTTGAGACAGAGCAGCCTAGGTGCCTGTCACCTCCAGGCACCATCTGACTCAGATTCTCATTATTTCTCTGCCGAGGTGAAAGGCAGATCTGGTCAGCAAGACCAGCCACAGGGCGTCCTGCCCCTACCACCCACTGCTTCCATATTCCCTAACAGCTAGCTCCCAGGGATAATGGGAAAAACCTTACCTGCGTGCAAAGGGAAAATTGACAGACGTGCTGGTTGAAAAATTCCGGGGGCTGTCCAAAGGGCTGCTCCCGGCTGGGGGAAAGAGGTCAGAAAAGAGATCACAGAGTGAGCCAGGAACCGGCTTGCTCAATCTTCCTTGAGTTCCAACCCCAGTCCCAGTCTGATCAAATTCTGAAGGCTGTTCCCATTTCTCGCCTGCAGAACTTTCCAGGAAAATGGCTCCCAGGGGTTGCAGAGGGAAAGTCAGGAATGCAGCCATAGCCTGGATGTTCAGGAGGGCAACCACAGTACGGCTCCTCACGGCATCCTGTTGCCAGGGAGACAGACCACTGTGCAATACAGTGGTCCCGTGCGTGGGCTGACCTTTTTATTCTTACCCAAGAAATGCATCCCTGTCAAACCATCCAGCCCTTCCCTGTTTCTCCCGGGGGGCACGTGGACTCAGAAGCTGGGGGTCAGGACTTCCAAATCTATTCCTAGCTGGGAGTGAGCTTGAACTGTGGTCAGCATCCTGAAGTCCTAGCCTCCCTGACACCTGCAGAAATGCCTAAGTGCTTCACGCCAAGACTCTGCCCTCCCCAAAAGGGGAAACAAAGGGCCCAAGTGTGGCAACTGGAGGACGCTTTCCAAGAAGGGAAGGGCGAAGAAGCTACATCAGAAGTCCACAGGCTTTCCCTGTGGCCCACTCACTCTGCCAAGCTTACTGCCCCGAGGCACTTCTGCACTCTTACCCGTTGGCACTGAGAGCGGGGAAAGTGGCCGGGAGAGGGTTGGCGATGGCGTGCCTACTACCAGGCTCTTCCTGTTGCTGCTCCGACAACTAGAAATGAAGACACGAGAAGATGGGGTTGGTTACGAGAAATGGGCAAGAAAGAAATACCCACAATGCCCCAAGACCAGCAAGCTCTTCCCTCGGCCATCTCAGGCCTCCACCATGCAGTGTCTCTCACTTGCTCTGAGGCCACAGGCCCCCTAATCTAGGGCTGGAGCCAACATTTTCCACCTTTCCTCTCGGCCTCTTGGCTGGCAAACACAGAAGGGGGTGTCCTCGGGCCAGGTTCTATGGGCCCTCCACATCTACCCTGGCCCATAGCCCTGAGCTACACAATCAGGGGGCTGAGGAGAGGAGGAGGAAAATGCACAACCTAAGGAAGCAGCTGAATGCCAACTGTGCCAGCTCCACAAGAGGCTGCTTTGTTATCTACTTCAGTGTCCTTTCCAAAGGCTTTTCTCAGCCTGGAAAAGTGAGTGAGTGAGTGAGTGAGTGAGTGAGTGTGTGTGTGTGTGTGTGTGTGTGTGTGTGTGTGTGTGTGCATGCGCGTGTGCACGCATGCGTGTAGGGGAGGTTGGGGTGGTCTTGGTTTGAAGTGAACCCTCCTGAGAGGTGAGGGAGAGGAGGGTAGGTACGAGGGGGGTGAGGGGGATAAGGGGGAGAAAGAGAGGCCGCTTTTGAAAATCCTGAGAAAAGGATGCCCTCCCTCTTACTGTACCCTTAACCCCACACCTGGGTGACAATGAATTCATTGGAATTCATTTTCCTTTCCTGCTCTGCTGCCTTGGCCTCTGAAATGGAAGAGCAGCTGTTCCCTCCCCCTCCCCCTCTCCCCACCTCATGTTGGACTAGCCATAGTTCGTTATCCGTCACTTAGTGTGAAAGAACAGATCCCTTGCAGGGACACAAAAGCTGTGCGTTGGCAGAGAAAAGTCAAGAGGAGTTTTCTCCTCCGCCCCCTCCCCTTCCCCACATGCACCCATGCATGCACGCACACACGCACACGCCAATCACCGTGGAATGGCTCTGGTGTAGCAAATCCGGTTGCATCTCAACACCTTAACAGCTCTTCCTCATCCCCAAGATCTGTCAAACGCTCCATGCAGTGCTGATCCACTTAAAACCCTCTCCAAATCCCAGACCCAGAAGCTGTGCCCCCTTCTGCTTTCTAGCAGGATCGAAAGTTTAAGTACCAAGGGCCAGCAAATGCCTTGTGGAAAAGCCTATCGTGGCCACCTGGTGAGGCAGGAAGCCGTCTTTCCTGCGCAGTGCCCTCTGCCACTGCAAAAGCGGAGGAGGGGGGCTTGCATCCCTCCTGAGAAAGACACAGCCTAATCCACAGAGGTGACTGAAATGATTTTGAGAGCCCTAGGGCACAGGCTGCATGGGAAAACCTGAATGGAGAAGACACTTCGGTTTGAATGATGAAATGGGTCACACTGAATGTCCTGGGGGTCTTCTTCAGGCAGAGCACTGTGATGAGTTTGCTTTCAAACAGAAATGGAAACGCACAAATGGGCTGGAAAAGGGGAGGGTGATTGGGCCTCCTGTATAGCTTCACCTCACCTAAGTCTGGACCCCCTAAAACCACCTTCGCAGCACTTACTAGTACTTATCTTTCTTTATCCTCGGTAGCTTTCCCTACCAGTAATACAATTTAATGTCTGACTCCCCCGTTAGATTCTAAATTCCTTGAGGGCAGGGAGACTAACAACTCTACTGTACTGTCCACTGCCAAGTGCTTAATTCAGTGCTCTACACACAGTAAGCACTCAATAAGTACCATTGATTGTTTTATGGCCTATATTTTCTCCAAAAGCCCAGAGATAATGACTTCTAGATCACCAACTAAGATTAACTTCACTTAAATCTTTATCAAGCCATCGATCTGAGAGGCTGGGAGAGGCAGTTTGGTAGTGTGGATGAGGCTGGGGCTGGAAGTCAGGAGAGCCAGGTTCTAGTCCCCTTTCCACCACTTGTCTGCTG
Source organism: Tachyglossus aculeatus (assembly GCF_015852505.1). Classification (NCBI taxonomy): domain Eukaryota; kingdom Metazoa; phylum Chordata; class Mammalia; order Monotremata; family Tachyglossidae; genus Tachyglossus; species Tachyglossus aculeatus. The sequence continues at coordinate 120,265,369 of NC_052101.1, read as the reverse complement.
TGTGGCTTTGAGTACGTCATTTAGAGAAGCAGCGTGACTCAGTGGAAAGAGCCTAGGCTTTGGAGTCAGAGGTCATGGGTTCAAATCACGGCTCCGCCACTTGTCAGCTGTGTGACTCTGGGCAAGCCACTTAACTTCTCTGTGCCCCAATTCCCTCATCTGTAAAATGGGGATTAAGACTGTGAGCCCCACGTGGGACAACCTGATCACCTTGTAACCTCCCTGGAGCTTAGAACAGTGCTTTGCACATAGTAAGTGCTTAATAAATGCCATTATTATTATTATTATCATCATCATTTAGCCTCTCTGTGCCTCAGTTTCCTCATCTGTAAAATGGAGATTAAATCCTCCTCCCTCCAATTTAGACTGTGAGCCCCATCTGGGACAGGAACTGCTGTCCAAGTCATTTACCTTGTATCCACCGCAGCACTTGGAACAGTCCCTGGCACACAGTAAACAAGTACCCCCAAAAATGAATTAATGTTGAGGTGCCTCTGGTTGGGGGTGGGGTGAGGTTCACCATTCCCAGGGTAATCAGCTCCTCAAGATAACAGCAATAAAGTGAATCATGTGCAAAGCCCCAAGGTTGCCTCAAGACAATGCAGAGAGGAATTTCCTGGTATCGGTGGAAATTGAGACACTCTGCTGCCATCTGAGGTAGAACTGAAGACCTGAGAGCTGACCTGTGATCTCACCATGGCCACCAAACATGAGTAGTGGCAAAGATGACAATTTTTACATCACGACAGACCCATTTGAATGGTCACGCCAAGTGAATGTAACATGCAAGCACATGCTAGGTGCGCTCTCTGGATGGTGTTCACACAAACTGTGGGTAATAAAAGAATAATAATGAGAAGTAGCGTGGCCTAGTGAAAAGAGTCCGAGACTAGGAGTCCGAAGACCTGGGTTCTAATCCCAGCTCTGCCACTTACCTGCTGTGTGTGACCTTGGGCAAATCACTTCACTGCTCTGGGTCTTGGGTTCCTCATCAGTAAAACGGGATTCAATACCAGTTCTCCCTCCTACTTAGGCTGTGAGCCCCATGTGGGACAGGGGCTGTGAACGACCTGATTATCTTGTATCTACCCTAGTATTTAGTACTGTGCTTGGCACATGAGGCGCTTAACAAATTACAAAATAATAATGATGATGATGATGATGATGATAATAATAATGGCATTTATTAAGTGCTTACTATGTGATCCCAGGCAATAAACTTAACTCTGTTCACACAATGGATGATGTCTCTATATGATAAGGGGGATGTTAACCAACACTTAGATCTGCTTCAGGCCAGTACCCCGAGGAACAAGGTGTCTACCCCAGGTGTCTACGCTGATGACACCCAGATCTACATCTCTGCCCCTGCTCTCTCCCCCTCCCTCCAGGCTCGCATCTCCTCCTGCCTTCAGGACATCTCCATCTGGATGTCTGCCCGCCACCTAAAGCTCAACATGTCGAAGACTGAGCTCCTTGTCTTCCCTCCCAAACCTTGTCCTCTCCCTGACTTTCCCATCTCTGTTGACGGCACTACCATCCTTCCCGTCTCACAAGCCCGCAACCTTGGTGTCATCCTCGACTCCGCTCTCTCATTCACCCCTCACATCCAAGCCGTCACCAAAACCTGCCAGTCTCAGCTCCGCAACATTGCCAAGATCCGCCCTTTCCTCTCCATCCAAACTGCTACCCTGCTCATTCAAGCTCTCATCCTATCTCGTCTGGACTACTGCACCAGCCTTCTCTCTGATCTCCCATCCTCGTGTCTCTCTCCACTTCAATCCATACTTCATGCTGCTGCCTGGATTATCTTTGTCCAGAAACGCTCTGGGCATATTACTCCCCTCCTCAAAAATCTCCAGTGGCTACCGATCAATCTGCGCATCAGGCAGAAACTCCTCACCCTGGGCTTCAAGGCTCTCCATCACCTCGCCCCCTCCTACCTCACCTCCCTTCTCTCCTTCTACTGCCCAGCCCGCAACCTCCGCTCCTCCACCGCTAATCTCCTCACTGTACCTCGTTCTCGCCTGTCCCGCCGTCGAACCCCGGCCCACGTCATCCCCCGGGCCTGGAATGCCCTCCCTCTGCCCCTCCGCCAAGCTAGCTCTCTTCCTCCCTTCAAGGCCCTGCTGAGAGCTCACCTCCTACAGGAGGCCTTCCCAGACTGAGCCCCTTCCTTCCTCTCCCCCTCGTCCCCCTCTCCATCCCCCCATCTTACCTCCTTCCCTTCCCCACAGCACCTGTATATATGTATATATGGTTGTACATATTTATTACTCTATTTATTTATTTATTTATTTTACTTGTACACTTCTATCCTATTTTATTTTGTTGGTATGTTTGGTTCTGTTCTCTGTCTCCCCCTTTTAGACTGTGAGCCCACTGTTGGGTAGGGACTGTCTCTATGTGTTGCCAATTTGTACTTCCCAAGCGCTTAGTACAGTGCTCTGCACATAGTAAGCGCTCAATAAATACGAATGATTGATTGATTGATTGAACAACGGGAGGAGTCCCTTACATTGTGAGCCCCAGTAAGACAGAGACTGTCTGAATTGATTATCTTCTATCTTTCCCACCATTCAGCACACAGTAAGCACCAAATACAAGCCAAGGGGTGGGGGGCGAGAAATCAACAGTTTAACCACCAGCAGAGGATCCCTTAATAAGGACAAGGGGCACTTTTGCTTCTGACTCACCCTATGCTAAGGCTAGAGATCAGGGTTAATCCAAGCAGCACTGACATCCCACAGCCCCCCCACCCCTCGACCCCCCCGCCTTCTCCCAACAAGCCAGCTTGGTTTTTACATCCTTCTGTTGGCTTGACTCCCGACTGCAAATGAATCCACTCCCTTAGCAGAGCCAAACAAGTCATTTCAAGAGTCCAGAAGTGATTTATTGGCCTAGGACAGGCTCCAATGAAGGGGAAGGGGGAGGGCACCCCAGGTTTGCTCCGCCATTTTACTTCCACGTGGAACACCACACAGATTGAGCTCTGGACCTTTTGGCTGCACCCACCCTGCCTCTGTCAGCACAGCGATGCAGATGTACAATGGAGGAGAGCTGAAAATACTAACCCCCCCACGACCCCCCTGCCGCCACCCCTCCCAATCTCCCCCTGAAGAAAAAGCAAGAGCCCTCAGTCTTTCCTCATGTCTCTTCCCTGGTCCCTCTCTCAGCTCATCAAGATGTGCTCACTTAATTCTCCACAATATACAGCTCCTGCTTCTATGAATACGATAGGGGCTTTCTACCCCTCAAATCATTTTCCTAAAAATAAGGGTGAAATCTCCAAAATGTAATGTTTTTTAAAGGTACGGTTTTTAACACATTCACTGCTCAGATGTACTTAAGTCACTTTACAAATTCATCCTAATTTTGGCACGGCTGACAAGTTGCTTTAGCACATTTATTAGCTATGGCATTTACTGAATAACTCACTGTGCTAAGTATGGAGATGGACACAGTACAATCAGATCCATTATACTGTAAGCTCCTTGAGGGCAAGGAGCACGTCTACTAGTACAGTACTCTGCACAGAGTCAATACTATTGATTGATTGATAGAGCCAAAACAAAGGAGTAGGAGCAGCAGATATCCTCTCCTCACTTCACAGAGGAGGAAACTGAGGTACAGAGAGGTTAAATGAGATGTCCATGGTCACACAGCAATCAATCAATCATATTTACAGAGTGCTTATGGGCAGTGCACCATATTAAGCATTTGGGAAAGCACAATAGAATTAGTAGACATGACTCCTGCCCTCGAGGACCTTATAATCTAGCGGGAGAGACAGACGCTGAAATAAACAACAAATAGGAGAAAGTATCCGAGTTAAAGATGTACATAAATGCTCTTAGACTGTGAGCTGCTCTCCCCTCCCCTGGCACCCCAGGGACAGGAGACCATGCTAATTCCCACATACGTATTCTCTCCTGGAACTTAGTAAAGTGCTCTAAATACAGTAAGTGCTTAATAAATAATAATAATGATGGTATTCATTAAGCGCTTACTATGTGCCAAGCACCATGGGGGTATGCGAGTACCCAAGGGCCTAGGTGATGGTAAAGTGGCATTAGAGAAGCAGCATATCCTTGTGGATAGAGCATGGTCCTGGTAGTCAGAAGGACCTGGGTTCTAATTCCAGTTTTGCCGCTTGTGTGTTTGTTTTTTTATGGTACTTGACAAGCGCTTGTTATGCATCAAACACTGTTCTAAGCATTTGTTCTAAGCGTCAGTTAGGTCGGACACAGTCCCTGTCCTGCATGAGGCTCACAGTTGGAGGGAGAACAGGCAATGAATCCGCATTTTACAGTTGAGGAAACTGAGGCACAGAGAAATTAAGTGACTTGCCCAAGGTCACACAGCAAGCAACTGGCAGAGCAACTGGCAGAGCAGGGATTAGAACCCAGGAGGTCTGACTCCCAAGCCTATGCTCTTTTCACTAGGCCAAGCTGCTTCTCTACTTGTCTGCTGTGTGACCTTGGGCAAGTCACTTAACTTTTCTGTGCCCCAGTTACTTCATCTGTAAAATGGGGATTAAGACTGTGAACCCCAGGTGGGACATGGATTGTGTCCAACCTGATTACCTTGCATCTATCCCAGTGCTTAGAACAGTGCCTGGCACATAGTACATGCTTGACACATACCATTAAAAGACATTTAGGGAGGATATAAAGTGGGGAGATGAGAGATTAATCAGTGAAGGAGATGTGGTTTCATAAGAGCCTTGAACATGGGGAGAGCAGCGGTCTGCTGGATGTGAAGAGGGGAGTTCCAGATGACAGGAGAGACAAGAACAAGGCCCAGCAAGGCTCAGAGATGCAGCATGGCCTAGTGAGAAACAGCACAGGCCTGGGAGTCAGAGGACCTGGGTTCTATTCCTGCCTCTGCCAAATGCTCACTGTGTGATCTTGGGCAAGTCGCCTAACTTCTCTGTGCCTCAGTTTCCTCAACTGAAAAATGGGGATTCAATACCCGTTATCCTGCCTACTTAGACTGTGAGCCCCATGTGGGACAGGGACCGTGTCCAACCTGATTAACCTGTGTCCATCCCAGCACTTATAACAGTGCTTAACACATAGTAAGTTCTCAACAAAAATTATTATTAATAATAATAATAATAATAATAAGGTTAGCATGAGGAATGAAATGTGCAAGCTAGGGTGTAATGGGAGAGGAGGGAAGATAAGCAGGAGGGAGAGAGCTGATTGAAGTGCCTTAGAGCCTACTGTCAGGAGTGTCTACTTGATGCAGGGAAGAATGGGAAACCACTGGAGGTTTTTCAGGAGTGGGGAGATATGCGCAGAACGATGTTTAGGGAAAATGATCTGGGTGGCAGAGTGACTTATGGACTGGAAAGGGGAAAGACTGGAGGTAGGGAAGTCAGCGAGGAGGTTAATACAGTAGTCCAGCTGGGATATGACAAGTATCTGGATCAGCCTTGCGGCAGCCAGGATAAAAAGAACCAAGGGGATTCTGAAAATGCTGTGGGCAAAATGACAGCATTTGGTGACAGACTGAATATGGGGATTTAAAGGACAGGGAGGAGTCAAGGATGCTGCCAATGATTGCAGGCTTGAAAGAGAGGGAGGATGGCGGTGTTGTCAAGCTGTGATGGGAAATTAGGTGGAGAGGATTTGGGAGGGAAGTTGAGGAGTTCCGTTTTGGACATATTAAGCTTGACATGCCAGTAATGACATCCATGTAGAGAAGTCCTGGAAGCCGGAGGCACTGTAAGATTGCAGAGAAGGTGAGAGGTCGAGGCTTATGAGGTAGATTTGGGAGTCATCTGTACAGAGCTGGTAGTGAAACCCATGGGAGCGGATGAGTCTCGACAGACACCCCCAGCTAGAGGGTGGGAGGCACAGGAAGAGGAGCAGCGTGGCCTAGGGGAGTCAGGGGGCCTGGGTTCTAATCCCGGCTCAGCTACTTGCCTGCCGTAGGGCCTTGGGTAAGACACTTGACTTCTCCGTGCCTACCTGAAAAAGATGAAATACCTGCTCTTCACACCACCACATGTAATCTAAGCCCTAGGTAGGACAGGGACTGTGTCTGATCTGCTCTAGAGTGTACACTCACTGTGGGCAGGGACTGTGTCTACCAACTCTTTTATATGGTACTCTGACAAGTGCTTAGTACAGTGCTTTGCACATGGCACTCAGTAAATATGACTGATTGCTTATCATGTATTACCCCAGAGTGTAGTTCAGTGCGTGGCACATAATAGTACTTAACAAATACCACTATTAATAATATAATAATCTTAAGTGTTGGTGAAAGAGACCGAAAAGGATCAGCCAGCAAGGTAGAAGGAACAGGAGAGGACTGACACTCTCCTCTCCTGGTTCTCCTCCTATCTCACTGGCCACCCATTTTCAGTCTCTTTCACAGGCTCCTCCTCTGCCTCTCACTCCCTAATTACAGATGTTCCTCAAGGTTCAGTTCTGGGTCCCCTTCTATTCTACATCTACACCCACTCCCATGGAGAACTCATTTGCTCCCATGGCTTCAACTACCATCTCTATGAGGATGACGCCCAAATCTACATCTCCAACCCTGATCTCTCTCCCTCTCTACAGTCTCGCATTTCCTTCTCCCTTCAAGACATCTCTACTTCGATGTCCTCCCATCACCTCAAACTTAACATGTCTAAAACAGAACACATCTTCCCACGGAACCCTGTCCTCCCCACGATTTTCACTGTAGACACCATCACTATCCTTCCTTGGCTTTATCCTGAGACTCCGCTCTCTCATTTAATCCATCATTAAATCCTGTCGGTTCAGCCTCCACAACATTGCTAAAATCCATCCTTTCCTCTCCATCCAAACTACTACCATGTTAAGCCAATCACTTTATCCTACTCCACCTTGATTACTGTATCAGCTTCCTTGCTGACCTCCATGACTCCTGTCTCTTCCCACTCCAGCCCTTACTTCACTCTGCTGCCCGGATCATTTTTCTACAAAAACGTTCAGGCCACTTTTCCCCTCTCCTCAAGAATCTCTAGTGGTTGCCCATCCACCTCCGCATCAAACAGAAACTCCTCACCATTGGCTTTCAAGCACTCAATCACTTTGCTCCCTCCCTACCTCACCTCACTACTCTCCTACTACAACCCAGGCCGCACACTTTGCTCCTCTAATGCTAATCTTCTCACTGTACCTTGATCTCAGCTATCTTGCCACTGACCTCTTGCCCACATCCTGCCTCTGGCCTGGAATGCCCTCCTTCCTCATATCAAAAAGACAACTATTCTCCCCGTCCTTCAAAGCCTTATTGAAGGCACATCTTCTCCAAGAGGCCTTTCCTGATTAAATCCTCCTTTCCTCTTCTCCCACTCCCTTCTGTGTCACCCTGACTGGTTCCCTTTATTCATCCCCCCTCCCAACCCCACAGCCCTTATGTACATAAATGTAATTTTATTTATATTAATGTCTGTCTCCCCTCTAGACTGTAAGCTTGTTGTGGGCAGGGAATGTGTCTGTTATATTGTACCCTCTCAAACACTTAGTACAGTGTTCTGCACACAGTCAGCGCTCAATAAATACAACTGAGTCAGAAAAAACAAGGTTACGCAGTGTCTCCAAGAGAAGAGAGTCTCCCATAGCTTTAAAAGCAGCTGAGAGGTCGAGGAGGATTAGGATGGAGAAGAATGCGTTAGATTTGGCAAGAAGGTCACTGGTGAGCTTGGAGAGAGTGGTCTTAGTGAAGTAATCAGGGCACAAACTGGATTGTAGTGAGTCTCGAAGGGAGTTGGAGAAGAGGAAAAGGAAGCAGCAGGTGAATACAACCTGTTTGAGGAGTTTGGACAGGATGAGGGGACAGAAATGGGATGATAGCTGGATGTTACAGTGAGGTCCTACCTCTAGCCTTGAACCCCCTCCCCCTCCATAAATGCCAGACCACCAGTCCCCCCACCTTCAAAGCCTTACTAAGGTCGCATTCCTCCACAAGGCCTTCCCTAAGCTCTCTTTTCCCCTGCTCCCTCTCCCTTCTGTGTTGTCTATGCACTTGGATCTGTGACCTTTGGACATTGGATATTTGCCCCACCCTCAACACTCTCACAGCACTTATGTACATACCTAAACTTATATACTGTAAATTAATTATTTATATTAATGGCTGCCTCCCCCTCTAGACTGTGAGCTCGCTGTGGGCAGGGAATGTGTCTACCAATTCTGCTGTATTGTATTATCCCAAGCTCTTAGTACAGTGCTCTACACACAGTAAGTGCTCAATAAATACCATTGATGATGATGATGAGGAGGAGGTCCAGAGAAAGTTGATTTTAGGAAGGGCAACATGTGGGCATGGCAGAACTTGGGTTAGAACCCAGGTCTTCTGATTCCCAGTCCCATGTCCTTTCCACTAGGCCTCCATTTAGGTGATGAATTATGAATATCTCCACTGTCGTCAGCTAGACTCACCATGCCTTTTGGAATGGGATATCAGGAAGGTTTACCCATTTTCAGCCTCAAGGCCCTGCTGAGAGCTCACCTCCTCCGGGAGGCCTTCCCAGACTGAGCCCCTTCCTTCCTCTCCCCCTCGTCCCCCTCTCCATCCCCCCATCTTACCTCCTTCCCTTCCCCATAGCACCTGTATATATGTATATATGGTTGTACATATTTATTACTCTATTTATTTATTTATTTTACTTGTACACTTCTATCCTATTTTATTTTGTTGGTATGTTTGGTTCTGTTCTCTGTCTCCCCCTTTTAGACTGTGAGCCCACTGTTGGGTAGGGACTGTCTCTATGTGTTGCCAATTTGTACTTCCCAAGTGCTTAGTACAGTGCTCTGCACATAGTAAGCGCTCAATAAATACGATTGATTGATTGATTGATTGATTTTCAATGTGTCAGACCTAAGTATTTTTTTTCTGGCGGATTTTCCATCTCCCCACTCTGTAGAGAATCTGGCATTTCCTTGGGTAACTGGCACTCTGGGTCCATTTTTGCTTATCTCTTGTCTGAGTGTCACCACTCGTCTCATTCCAGCATGAAGCCCAAAGCATTAAGTTAAGCAACGGCTAAAGGGTGCCAATGCGGGACTGGGACATTGAGTAAGGATTTGGTTACCCGCATAATTTGCCAACATTGGAAAAGAGTAATACTACTAAAGAAATATTAGCCACACAGATGTTGTTGCAGGGAATAATAAAAGCAGGAGAAAATAAAGTGCAATACTTTGGAAATTTAAACCCTAGTTGTACCCAAATGTAAAAAATAAACCCTGATCATTACCCTCTAAGCCCTGAAAAATCCCCACCCTATCATTCATATGTGGAATAAGACGGGACATGTGTGCATCGCAGTCTACCAAAAGGGCTACCCTGAAGTCTCAAGATATTTTTCTACTTTTTTTAAAAAAAGAACTCAAAAATCACAGCTTGTGTAAAGGCCGAAGACTGTGAGCCTGTTGTTGGGTAGGGACTGTCTCTATATGTTGCCGATTTATACTTCTCAAGCACTTAGTACACTGCTCTGCATACAGTAAGTGCTCAATAAATAAAATTGAATGAATGAATGAATGAAGATTAGAGCATTAATACAGTTGCTATTGCAGCATGACCTAGTGGAAACAGCACAGGCCTGGAAGTCAGAGGACCTGGGTTCTAATCCTGGTTCTGCCAATTCATTCATTCAATCGTATTTATTGAGTGCTTACTGTGTGCAGAGCACTGTACTAAGCGCTTGGAAAGTACAATTCGGCAACAGAGACAATCCCTACCCAATAACGGGCTCACAGTCTAGAAGGGGGAGACAGACAACAAAACAAGAAGACAGGCATCAATACCATCAAAATAGATAAATAGAATCATAGATATATACACATCATTAATAAAATAAATTAATAAATATGTACAAATATACACAAGTGCTGCGGGGCAGGGAAGGGTTTGCTGTGTGACCTTGGGCAAGTCACTTAACTTCTCTGTGCCTCAGTTCTCCTGTTCTCACTCCTACTTAGACTGTGAGCCCCATGTGGGACAGGGACTATGTCCAATCTAATTAACTTGTATCCAACCCAGTGCTTAGAACAGTGTTTGACACATAGTAAGAACTTTACATATACCATAAAAATTACAGTTTTGGAGGCCACCTAAGGCCCTACCTTTCCTCCCTATCCACCTGTCTGTACTTCTCTGGTTTTCCCATGTCTAGTTAGTAGTAGCAGTAGTAAAAGCAGTAGTAGTTCTCCCTCCTACTTAGACTGTGAGCTCCATGCGGGACAGGGACTATGTCCAACCTAAGCACTCAATCACCTTACCCTCTCCTACTTCACCTCGCTACTCTCCTACTACAACTCAGTCCGCACACTTTGCTCCTCAATCTCGTCTACCTCATCACCGACCTTTCGCCCATGGTCTGCCTCTGGCCTGGAACGGCCTCTCCCTTCATATCTGACATACAATGACTCGCCCAACCTTCAAAGCCTTACTGAAGGCACATCTCCTCCAAGGGGCCTTCCCTGACTAAGCTCTCCTTTCCTCTACTCCCACTCCCTTCTGCGTCACCCTGACTTGCTCCCTTCATTCATTCCCTCTCCCAGCCCCAAAGCACTTATGTACATATCTGTAATTAACGTCTATCTTCCCCTCTAGATGTAAACTCACCGTGGGCAGGGAATGTTTCTGTTATGTTGTTATACTGTAATAATAATAATAATGGCATTTGTTAAGCGCTTACTATGTACGAAGCACTCTTCTTAGCGCTGGGGGGGGGGGATACAAGGTGATCAGGTTGTCCCACGTGGGGCTCACAGTCTTAATCTGCATTTTACAGATGAGGTAACTGAGGCTCAGAGAAGTTAAGTGACTTGCCCAAAGTCACACAGCTGACAAGTGGCGGAGCCGGGATTAGAACCCATGACCTCTGACTCCCAAGTTCGTGCTCTTTCCACGGAGCCACGCTGCTTCCCATACTGTACTCTCCCAAGTGCTTAGTACAGTGCTCTGCACACAGTAAGCGTTCAATAAATGATTGACTATTTACCCAAGTGCTTAGAACAGTGTTTGACACATAATAATAATAATAATAATTAAGGTACTTGTTAAGTGCTCACTATGTGCCAAGCACTGTTCTAAGTGTTGGGCTAGACCCAAGTTAATCAGGTTGGACACAGTCCCTGTCCCACATGAGGCTCACACTCTTAATCCTCATTTTACAGGTGGGGCAGCCGAGGGCCAGAGAAGTTAAGGGACTTGGCCAAGGTCACACAGAAGAGAAGCGGCAGAGCCGGGACTAGAACCCAAGTCCTTCTGACTCCCAGCTCGTGCTCTATCCTCTAAGCCATGAGTTAGCACTTAATAAATACAATAAAAAATAATATCAGTGGTTATAGTAATAATAGTAGTAACAGTAGTAGTGATAACAACTGTGGTATTTGTTAAGCGCTTACTATGTGTCAGGCACTGTTCTAATCGCCAGGGAAGATATCAAATAATCAGTAGTAATAGTAGCATCAGTGGTTACTGAGCACCCATTTGGTGCAGCGCACAGTACTAGGTATTTGGTTAACTTTCTTCTCCACCTGTTCTCACCTCTCTTGCTCAGATCTGCGTTTCCTGGGCCTCGCTCATTCCCCTAGAGCCCCCCGCCCCAGGCTTCCAGTCCACGTAAGTTCCTGTTCCCCTCATCTCTTTGATCCCGATTACTCTCTGCTGTCGCACTGCTCAGCACATGCAGAGACAGAAGAAAATTAGTACTCCAGAGTGTAGAATACTCAAGTAGTGTACTCAAGGCCCTACTGAGAGCTCACCTCCTCCAGGAGGGCTTCCCAGACTGAGCCCCCCTCCTTCCTCTCCCCCTCCTCCCCCTCTCCACCCCCCTGCCTTACCTCCTTTCCTTCCCCACAGCACCTGTAGATATGTATATATGTTTGTATGTATTTATTACTCTATTTATTTTACTTGTACATGTCTATTCTATTTATTTTATTTTGTTAATATGTTTTGTTTTGTTCTCTGTCTCCCCCTTCTAGACTGTGAGCCCACTGTTGGGTAGGGACCGTCTCTATATGTTGCCAACTTGTACTTCCCAAGCGCTTAGTACAGTGCTCTGCACACAGTAAGCGCTCAATATGATTGATTGATTGATTGATAGAATGGCACCTGACTGCAGAATGGCTGCACAGCATGTTGGGGGAGGGAAAGAAGGAGGTAAGGTGGCAAGAAAGGAAAGAGGAAGATCAGAGTGGTTGAGGGGTGAACTTGGGGGTGGGGCAGTGACAGTTCCTTTCTCCCTGCAAAAGGTCTCTGGAAGTAAAGAGCACTGATGGGAGGGAGAAGCTACTTCAAGACTGGGAGCTTAGATTGGGAGCCTGTTGAGGGCCAGGGACTTTGACTAACTTTCATATGGGTCTCTTTTTCCCCAGCCCTAAGTATAGAACTTTGTACAGAGTAAGCGCTCAATACATACATACATACTACTACTACTTCACCTTGAGAACAGGGAGGTGGTGGAGGGCAGTTGTTTTTCTGGGACATCACGCAACAGTTACTAAATGGCCCCGCTGTAATAGGCATAACGGTGCCGCCTTTCTCAGGTCCCGAAAAACGACTTTTCCTCACGCAGCCCTAGGGATCGGTGCAGCTCAACCCAGTCTTTCCCAGAAGGAGCCCAGCATGGACTGGATTTTCTGGTTCTGGCCCATCCTGAACCCCAGAACCCCGGGGTCCCACTGGCCCAGACGGGGGCCTGGGCCACAATTCCAGGAACGTGGCCACGCACACCAGCAGTGGGGTTTCCTCCCATCTGGAGGCCAGTCCGATGGTCCCTAAAGTAGGGGGAAATCAAGAAAACACCAGAAGGTGTCACCCATGTGGTGAACAGAGCAAGTCTGGCTCTTACACTTCTTTCCTCTTTCACTGTTCCTGTCCTCAAATTCACTGCTTTCTGGACCCCATATCAACAACACTACCACAACCACCACCCAGAAATTAGCACTGTAAATCCAGCCAGACAGCAGGCTACACGTGTGGGGTGATTATTTCCTAGCATAAGCCCGAAGAGACAGTTGACTCACTATATGTCCCTTCTCTTCTTCCTGGACTGCAAACTCACAAAACCCCGCCCCGCCTGACACCCAAATTAAACCCGCGTCTGTGGGTTTCAAAGGTGAAAACAAAGCTCTGACTTGAATACTTCCGGTTTCTGACTACTCTGCCTCTCACAGCCCCAAGGCGGCCTGGTCCCCAGCAACCAGCTCGGCAGCCTTGTTTGGGAACGAGCCCTGGGTTCCGGGGTTGGGGGTGGGGGGTGAGAGGGGAAAGCGAGGGGAGGAAAGGCCTCCCCTCTCCCATTCTGCCTCTATCTGCTCACCAGACTGGCAGGTCTGAGGATGAAGCCTTTGTTGTTTGGTTGTGCTTGACGGTTTTGGGGGGGATGAAAGAGAATGGAAAATACAAGTCGACAAAAATCAAAACTCATTTGTCTACGGATGTGACGAGACCTTATTATCATCGCCCGGCATCTCGGCAACCACTTGGCAGAGTGTTTTTACCATAAAGGACCAGGAAGTTGCAAACTGGCGGCCATGAACCAAAGGCCTCAGGGGAGTAGTCGGTCTGTGCGGGTGTTGGCGATGCGTGTGAGGGGGAGCCTGATCTGCGGAAGGAGAAACCAGTCCCCCGGGCTTGGCTGACCCCTTTTTTCAACCACGCCTGTGGGCCTGGGCAGGGGTCAGGTCTCTAACAGCAGAGAGAAGCGATTCTGCTTCATCCAGGGTGTTGGGGAGCTGAGAAAAATGAAAATCAGCAGACAACGCATCAAGTCCCAATTAAGCCCTCTTTTTCCCAACTCCCATTCCCTCCTGCATTGTCTATGCACTTGGATCTGTACACTTCCCCGCTAAACCCTAATTTCCCCTACACTCTCTCCCTTGAACTTGGATTTGTACCCTTTAGTCACCCCACCCTCAGCCCCACAGCGCTTATGTACACATCCATATTTATTTTAATGTTTGTCTCTCCCTCTAGACTATAAGTTCCTTGTGAGCAGGGAACATGTCCACCAACTCTGTTATATTGTTCATCCATTCATTCATTCAGCATGGCATAGTGGATAGAGCACGGGCCTGGGAATCAGAAAGTCATGGGTTCTAATTCCGGCTCTGCCACTTGTCTGCTGTGTGACCTTGGACACGTCACTTTACTTCTCTGTGCTTCAGTTACCTCATCTGCAAAATGCGGATTGAGACTGTGAGTCTCACGTGGGACAGGGACTCTGCAACCCAATTTGTTTCTAGCCACCCCAGTGCTTAGTATAGTGTCTGGCTCGTAGTAAATGCTTAACTAATAATAATAGTAATGATGGTATTTGTTAAGCGCTTACTATGTGCCAAGCAGTATTCTAAGTGCTGGACAAATACCATTATTATTCATTCATCCATTCTATCATATTTATTGAGTGTCTACTGTAAGTTACTAGTGCTTAGTACACTGTTCTGCATGCAGTAAGCACTCAATAAATATGATAGATCGATAACCCTCTAAGCACTTGATGCTCACCCTACCCTCAATCTCACAGCACTTCTGGACATATCTGTAATTTATTCAATTACATTCTTGTCTGTCTTCCCTCTAGACTTTATGTTCCTAGTGGGAAGGAAATGTGTTTACCAACTCCTGTTGTACTGTAGTCTTCCCAGTACTTAGTACAGTGCTTTGCACCCAGTAGGCACTCAATAAATACCACTGATTGATTGGTTGAGCCGATTGTTTCCACCTTTTACTCATTGACTCTTTCAGCCAAGCAGTTAAAGAGGTGTTGAAAGGATGGATTTGAATTGCACCTCCTCCCTCCCTCTGTTCCTGCCCCACCTCAAACAGGGAGGAAAATGACCAAAAGGTGTGTGTGTGGGGGTGTGTGTGTGTGTGTGTAGTGAGATGAGAAGTGGGGGGGTGGGGGGAAGAGAGCAGGTAAGGAAGGCTCAGAACAATCCACATTATGAGAGAATAGCTCCTTGAACACAGCAGTGGTATTCCACTCTGAAATGAGGACACCCCACACCTGGGTGGTGAGGAGGTCAGAGGGAAAGGGGAGAGCCACCGGGGCAAGCCGCTCCCCTGGGGCCAGGTGGCCTGGCCAAGTTCAAGATCTGGGGGAAATGAAGTTGCCAGGCCCTTGTGGATACAGTGACAAAAGGCTGGGGCCTAGGACCACCTGGAGCAGAACCTCATTCATTCATTCGTATTCATTGAGTGCTTACTGTATGCAAAGCACTGTACTAAGAGCTTGGGAGAGTACAATATAACAAACAATATAAAACTTGGAATTCAAATCCAAACACTACAAGTCCTCAATCTTAGCATTACCCTTGACTCTTCTCTTTTTCAGCCCTCATATTCACTCGGTCAGTCACCATATCCTGCCTGTTCTACCTTCCTCTGCATTCACACCACTGGACCAAGCACTTGTCATATTCCTTCTTGATAATAATAATAATTATGGTATTTGTTAAGCGCTTACTATGTGCCGAGCACTGTTCTAAGTGCTGGGGTAGATACAAGGTAATCAGATTGTCCCACGTGAGGCTCACAGTCTTAATCCCCAATTTACAGATGAGGTAACTGAGGCACAGAGAAGCTAAATGGTTTGCCCAAAGTCACACAGAGACAAGTGGAGGAACCAGGATTAAAACCCATGTCCTCTGACTCCCAAGCCCGTGCTCTTTCCATTGAGCCACCACTACTGCAGCGGCCTCCTTGCTTCACCTCCCTGGCTCCAGCTTCTCCCCTCACCAGTCCATAATTCAGTCTGTTGCACTGATCATTTTTCTAAAAAAAAAAAAAAGCCCTGCACACATCTCCCCACTCCTTAAAAACCTCCAATGGTTGCCCATCCATCTTCACGTCAAACAGAAACAGCTCACCAACAATTTCGAGGCACTTAATCTGCACTCTCATTCATTTATTCAATCATATTTATTGAGCACTTACTGTGTGCAGAGCACTGTACTAAGTGCTTGGAAAGTACAATTCTGCAACATATAGAGACAGTCCCTACCCAGCAACGGGCTCAGTCTAGATGGGGGAGACAGACAGCAAAACAAAACAAGTAGATGGGTGTCAATACCATCAAAATAAATAATAATAATAATAATAATGGTATTTGTTAAGCGCTTACTATGTGCCGAGCACTGTTCTAAGCACTGGGATAGATACAAGGTTATCAGGTTGTCCCATGAGGGGCTCACAGTCTTAATCCCCATTTTCCAGATGAGGTAACTGGGGCATAGAGAAGTGAAGTGACTTGCCCAAAGTCACACAGCTGACAAGTGGCAGAGCTGGGATTAGAACCCACGACCTCTGACTCCAAAGCCTGGGCTCTTTCCACTAAACTATGCTACTTCCCCTAGAATCACAGATAATAATAATAATAATAATGATGGCATTTATTAAGCACTTACTATGTGCAAAGCACTGTTCTAAGCGCTGGGGAGGTTACAAGGTGATCAGGTGATCCCACAGGGGGCTCACAGTCTTAATCCCCATTTTACAGATGAGGTAACTGAGGCACAGAGAAGTTAAGTGACTTGCCCAAAGTCACACAGCTGACAATTGGCAGAGCTGGGATTTGAACCCATGACCTCTGACTCCAAAGCCCGTGCTCTTTCCACTGAGCCACGCTGCTTCTCTGTATATACACATCATATATACATCATGATATATACACATCATTAATAAAATAAATACAGTAATAAATATGTACAAATATACAGAAGTGCTGTGGGGAGGGGAAGGAGGTAGGGCAGAGGGAGGGAGTGGGGGCGATGGGGAGGGGAGGAGGAGCAGAGGATAAGGGGGGGCTCAGTCTGGGAAGGCCTCCTGGAGGAGGTGAGCTCTCAGTAGGGCTTTGAAGGGAGGAAGTGAACTAGTTTGGCGGATGTGTGGAGGAAGGGCATTCCAGGCCAGAGGTAGGATGTGGGCCAGGGGTCGACGGCGGGACAGGCGAGAACGAGGCACAGTGGTTAGAGGCAGAGGAGCGGAGTGTGCGGCCCAGAGCGTTTCTCTCCCCACTACCTGCCTCCTGGTCTCTCCCCACTCCAGTCCGAACTTCACTACTGCCTGGATCATTTTTCTAAAAAAAATGTTCAGTCCCCATCTCCTCCCTCCTCAAGAATTTCTAGTGGTTGCCCATCCACCTCTGCATTAGCAGGGACTCCTCACCATTGGCTTAACAGCACTCAACCCACTCTCTCCCTCCTCCCTATCCTCGCTCTTCTCCCATTCCAACCCAGTTTGCACATTTCACTCCTCTAACACCAACCCACTCAATATGCCTCAATATCATCTCTCGCATGTCAACCTCTTGCCAACAACCTCCCTCCTACCTGGAATTCCCTCCCCCTTCAATTCCAACAGGCCGCTAATAATAATCACAATGGTATTTGTTAAGCACTTACTAACAGTGCTTTGCACATAGTAAGAGCTTAACAAATACCATTATTATTATTATGTGCCAAACACTGTTCTAAGCATTGGGGCAGATTCAAGTTTATCAGGTTGTCCCATGTGGTGCTCAGTCTTAATTTCCATTTTACTGATGAGGTAACAGGCACAGGAGTGAAGTGACTTGCCCGAGGTCACACAACAGACTAGTGGCTGACCCAGGATTAGAACCCAGGTCCTTCTGATTCCCAGGCCCGTGCTCTAGCCACTACACCATGCTGCTTCTCCTCGATGCAGCACTACTCTCCCCATCTTCAAAGTCCTATTAAAATTACATCTCCTCCCGGAGGCCTTCCCTGACTAATCTCTCTTCTCTCCAACCTTAATAATAATAATATGAATAATAATTGTGGTATTTGTTAAGTGCTTACTATGTGCCATGCACTGTACTAAATGCTGAGATGGATACAAGCAAATCAGGTTGGACACAGTCCCTGTTCCACATTCATTCATTCAATCGTATTTATTGAGCGCTTACTGTGTGCAGAGCACTGTACTAAGCGCTTGGGAAGTACAAGTTGGCAACATATAGAGACGGTCCCTACCCAACAGTGGGCTCACAGTCTAGAAGGGGGAGACAGAGAACAAAACAAAACATATTAACTAAATAAAATAAATAGAATAAATATGTACAAATAAAATAGAGTAACAAATACTTACAAACATATATACATACATACAGGTGACTTACTTAATATACACTTACTATGTGCCAAGCACTGTTCTAAGCACTGAAGTAGATAAAGGGTAGTCGAGTCGGACGCAGTCCCTGTCCCACGTGGTGTTCCCAGTCTTAATCCCCCTCTTTACAGTTGAGGTAACTGAGGCCCAGAACTGAAGCAACTCGCCCAAGGTCACTCAGCAGACATGTGGCGGAGGCGGGATTAGAATTAGAGCCCATGTCCTCTACCCACTAGACCACACTGCTTCCTTAAGTGCTGTGGGGCTGGTGAATAAAGGGAGTGGGAAAGAGGAAAGGAGGGAACAGTCAGGGAGAGAGGGCAAGAAGTGGGCAGTTAAGGGGAATTGGGGGCGAGCGGGGGGAGGTGGCCCGACAGCACCCACTGCTAATTGGGTCAGATACAATCCCTGTCCCATATAGGGCTTCCAGTCTTAATCCCCCTTTTATAGATGAGGTAACTGAGGCATAGAGAAGTGAAGTGACAATAACAATAATAATGCCATAATAATTATGGAATTTGTTAAGCTCTTACTACATGCCAAGCACTGCTCTAAGTGTTGGGATAGATACAAGGTAATCAGGTAGGGCTCACAGTCTTAATCCCCATTTTACAGATGAGGTCACTGAGGCCCAGAGAAGTTAAAGTGATTGGCCCAAGGTCACACAGCAGATAAGTGGCAGAACTGGGATTAAAACCTACCACATGGGGCTCACAGTCTCACTCCCCATTTTACAGATGAGGTACCTGAGGCACAAAGAAGTGAAGTGACTTGCCTGAGGTCACACAACCTTTTGACTCCCAGGCCCATGCTCTATCCACTATGCCACCCTTCTGAGTCACCCATTCCCCTGAATTCTGAATTATGGTATTTGTTAAGCACTTACTATGTGCCAGACACTGTTCTAAGCACTGGTTCCTCACCCCACCCCTCCCAACCCCCACAGTGATGTCCCTATCGTTACACTCAGTGGTTTCCCCTACTTGTAATTTGTTTTAATGTCTCTCTCCCCAACTAGATTATAAACTCCTTGAGGGCCGGAAATCATGTCTACTTACTCTATTGTATTCTCCCAAGTGCTCAGCACAGTGATGTGCATAGAGTAAACAATTCCATACACCGTTCCAAATACATAGAGTAAACATAGAGCAGTCAATCAATTCCATTGATTGACTGCTTGATTGATGGGTAGGGACCTCTGGCAGACTCCCCTGAGGGCTCAAAAGCCAAGATGAGCTTCCCAGCACTCTGCATGGAGGAGGAGGAAACTATCACCCCGGAAAGGTCAGGGGCACACTGGCTTCTGAAACTGAACTGTGTCAAGCCAAGCACTCCTTCTTGCTCATGCCCTCAGACAGCCAAGCAGCCACGGGAATCATCCACCCAGAAGACCCACCCGCCTCTGGAATGAAAAAAGCTTCTCTCACCTGAGGATGAATAACAGCAGCCCCCGCTTCCCCCTGCAAGCCTTCTCCCTGCACCCCCTCAGCTCTCCTACAATGCCTTGGTCGATTCCACACACATCATTCTTTCTGACATGGCACTGCACTGCATCCAGCGTGGCTAAGTGGAAAGAGCACGGGCTTTGGAGTCAGAGGTCATGGGTTCGAATCCCGGCTCCACCATGTCTGCTGTGTGACCTTGGGCAAGTCACTTAACTTCTCTGTGCCTCAGTTACCTCATCTGTAAAATGGGGATGAAGACTGTGAGCCCCACGTAGGACAACCTGATCACCTTGTATCCCCCCCAGCACTTAGAACAGTGCTTTGCACATAGTAAGTGCTCAAGAAATGCCATCATTATTATTATTATTATTATTATCCAGCTGTGTGTTTTTGGAAGAATGTCCCCTAATTCCCCAACAGTCTGGCCAAAATGTGTGTTAAAGAGGCAGGTGATGGAAGAACTGAGTATAGCCTCTCACTCTCCTGTCAACCTGGTCACATTAACAGGCAGTTGGCTTGGTTGAGGTGGGGGTAAATACCCTACGGGGTACCTGAATCTCCAGAGAAAGAAAGAGCCCAGGCCTCTGAGTCAGAACACCTAGGTTCTAATCCCGGCTTCGTCACTTGCCTGCTGTGCGACCTTGGGCAAGTCACTTCACTTCTCTGTGCCTCAGTTACTTCATCTGTGAAATGGAGATAAAATACCTGTTTTCTCTCTCCTTTAGACTGTGAGCCCCATGTGGGATGGGGACTGTGCCCAACCTGCTTATCTTGTACCTGCTCCAGCGTTGAACAAATATCACCATAATTATTATTAGGGCTTGCGGGGAGGGGGAGGGGGGAGAGAAAGAAGCAACTCTGCGTCTCAACCCTCCACTTCCCAGGCTGTGGGAAGGGCCTTTCCTTCTCAGAAGAGTCGAGTTGACCCCAGGAGCCAGTATCAACCCACGCTTCCAGATCCCTCGAACAAACACCAAGGCACAAGCCACCCTGGTTGACTCTGCTCCTTCCTGTGTATCCCCAGTGCGGTCTCCTGGGGCAGAAGCCAATAGCTGGCCAACAGTGATTCATCCGACCTTCCCTCTCTTACTCACACTGAGGGCATGGCGGCGGCGACGTCAAGCAGGAATACATGCTCCCACTACCACTACCTCCAGCCATTGTCCCCAGTGCAGTGACTGTAACAAGCTGTGGGACCTGGTGGAAAAAGCACAGGTCTGGGAGGCAAGGAGACCCAGGTTCTAGTTCTGGCTCTGTCACTTGCCTGCTTTGTAACCTTGGGAAAGTCACTTCACTTCTCTGTGCCTGTTTCCTCATATGGAAAATGGGGCTAAAATACCTGTTGTCTCCGCCCCTGAGACTGTGAACTCCATGCGGGACAGGAGCTTTGTCTATTTAGACAATCGGGTATCTACGCCAGCGCTTTGCACAGTGGTTAGCCCCTAGTGTTTAATAAATACCATTATTATTATTATTGTCATTATTACTGTAACTAATGAAGGATACTGTGTACATTCAGTCTACTGTCTACTGTAGTGTCTACAGTCTACTCTAAGTAGACAGTACACCTGTCTACTTGTTTGGTTTTGTTTTGTTGTCTGTCTCCCCCTTCTAGACTGTGAGCCTGTTGTTGGGTAGGGACTGTCTCTATATGTTGCCGATCTGTGCTTCCCAAGTGCTTAGTATAGTGCTCTGCACACAGTAAGCGCTCAATAAATACGATTGAATGAATGAATGAATGAATTCAGTCGAGTCGAGAAATCCCAGAATTGCTCCGCAATACAGGAATGGACTCTGCCACCCTTTCATTAGCCTTGCCCTCCTAGAAGTGGAAGGTGTAACCTCCAAGAGAAACAGAAGGAGCAGCTTCCAAAACTGCACAGGCCTATAGAGCCCTCACCTCTGGAGTCCAACCAGTCCTTCTTCCCCGGGGGACTGAGATCACCTCCTCTTCCTTCTCTCCCGTCATCCCACAAGGCCCAGCCTTTTGGGGACCTTCTGTCAACCCAAAGGGTCTTTGGGTCCTTGCTATTTCAAGCAAGAGCCCCATACTCTGGCAGGAAGGAGAAATCGGGCTGGTCTCAGCTTCATTCCTCTTTTGCTCCTGTTGGGCCCAGCCACCTGACCAGAATGAAAAAGCAAGAGGAAGGAGTCCTAGCCCCTTAAGCATCCCTCCTCCGCCCACAATGGGGGGGGATGAGGGTGACTGAGCTCAGCTTGGGGAGGTCAACTTCCTGACCCCCACCCCCCACTGCAATGGTTTGGCCAATCCCAGGCTGAGAGAGCTCATGTCCAGGGACACAGAGGCACCTTGGTTGGCCCGAGCCTGGGCGATCTGTAGCCTGGATGAGGGCTCCCGATCTGATGTTTCCATGTAAACATGGGACCGGTTCCGGACTCCCTGGGTGCAGTAGGCCTTTCCCTTGTTCTAAGGCCATATGGGGACCCAGTCCAGGCCAACCAAGAAGGTCAATAGAGAGGGCACCATTCTGGATGCCTAAGGAGAGACCAAAAGAGACCTTCCCAGTTGTGCTGCTGATTGAGATCAAGTCCCTCCCCTAAACGCACACAGACACCCTTGGCGATTGAGTGCCTACCCTGTGCCGGGCACTGTACTAGAAGCCAAGGGAAAATTCAACATTAGGGTTAGGTCCCCTGAGCTTGGGGACAGCAGTGAAGCTTGCTTCCTGGTGCCTGGACAGTCTCAGCATCCTAACCCGGCCTTCCCACAGTTCCATCGAGGGGGAGCCAATGTCCGGACTAATACTGGGAGGCCCAATACTCCGGTTGGCACCTTCTGAGCTCTCCCCTGCTTAACCAGCTGCTGTCAAATTTCTAGGACTTCAGCACGCCTCTCCCCCCACCCCTCTCGTGCAATCTATCTGTTTCAGAGGCCTCTTTCTCCCCCACTCCCGGCCCCCACGCTCACCCCCGCACCTCTTAGAGCGCTGCAGCAGGGCCCCTTTGGCCAGGTGGCTCCGGTAACCAGGCAGCACCGCTGTCCAGTAGCTGGGGTCCGACATGCTTCTAGCCTTTGTCCGGGATTCCAACGGGGAGCTGCCCCGGCCCCAGAACACGCAGGGGCCGGATCAAAGCGCCGCGGAAGCGTGGGCCCGTTGGCTGGGCGGCCGCTGCTGCTGCTGCCGCCGCCGCCACCGTCGTCGCCCACCCGGGAGCTCCGGGCCCCGGGTCGCTCCCATCCTCCGGAGCTCGGGCAGGCCGGGCCCCGGCGACCGGCGCGCGCTCGTCCCGGAGCTGCGCGTGGGCCCCGCGCGGGCGCGGAGCCTCCCAGCGCCCCCAGGGCCTGCGAGGCGGGGCTGGCCGCTAGCGGGGTGGGGGGGTGGATGCGGAAGATGGGACTGTCCTCGACCCACGTGCAGGGGGCGGGGCCGGCGACGAGCCCGCCCCGCCCCCCGCCCCCGGGGTCTGCGATGGGGAGGAGGCGAAGACCTCGGCCCCAGGGGTCCCCCGCTCCCCCGAGAAGGGGCCTACTCCGCCGCTCGGAGAAGCCACCACGGAACCCGGAGGCCACGCACCCAACGGGCCGCGGACTGGCACCCGAGCCCGAGGTCCGGACAGGGAGCGTCGGGCCCGGGAACTGGTTTCCATGGTTACCGGCGGGGACGGCCTGATGCTCGGCGCCTGGGCCGTCGCGAGCCGGTGGTCAGGGAAGTGGCGGGTCAGATCAGGGGCCCGGGAGAGAAGCCCTCGAGCTGGGCTATTCTGAGGCTTCCCGTGGCTCCTAGATTTCTTTTTGTAACGGTATCTGTCGGGCGCTCGCTGTGTGTCAAACACTGTTCTAAGCCCCGGGATAGCTACAAGTTAATTAGGTCGGACTTGGTCCCTGTCATTCATTCATTCACTCAATCGTATTTATTAAGCGCGTACTGTGTGCACAGCACTGCACTAAGCGATTGGGAAGTACAAGTCGGCAACATACAGAGACGGTCCCTACCCAACAACGGGCTCACAGGCTAGAAGGGGGAGACAGACAACAAAACAAAACATGTAGACAGGTGTCAGAATCGTCAGAACAAATAGAATTATAGCTATATGCACACCATTAACAAAATAAATAGAATACATGGGACTCACAGTCCGACTAGGGAGAGGAAACATTTTACAGTTGAGGAAACTGAGGTGCAGAGAAGTTAAGTCCATGGTCACACAGCAAGAAAGTGACAGAGGCAGGATTATTAATAATAATAATGGCATTTGTTAAGTGCTTACTATGTGCAAAGCACTGTTCTAAGCTCTGGGGTGGATACAAGGTGATCAGGTTGTCCCATGTGGGGCTCACAGTCTTAATCTCGCCTCCGCCGCTTGTCCGCTGTGTGACGGTGGGCCAGTCACTTTACTTCTCTGGGCCTCAGTTCCCTCATTTGGAAAATGGGGATTGAGAATGTGAGCCCCACGTGGGACAACAGGATTACCTTATATCTACCCCAGCGCTTAGAACAGTGCTTGGCACATAGTAAGCGCTTAACAAATGCCATAATTATTATTATCCCCATTTTCCAGATGAGGTAACTGAGGCACAGAGAAGCTAAGTGACTTGCTCAAAGTCATGCAGCTGACAAGCGGCAGAGTTGGGATCAGAACCCGTGACCTCTGACTCCCAAGCCTGTGCTCTTTCCACTGAGCCACGCTGCTTCTCTAACTCACATTAGAACCCAGGTCCTCTGACTCTCAGGCTACTAGGCCATGCTGCTTCTTATAAGATGTCAAAGAGATCTCCATGAGGGAGAATATCATCTTCCCAAGAAGGAGAAGGGCGAGGGGCAAGCGGGATAAACTCTGCCTGTGGCAGTGCCTGGTCCAGATGGTGGTTCTGGCTAAACTGGTAGCTACAGGGCCACAGCATTAATCATCAGCAGCAGCAAAAATGGTATTTATTTATTAACTTTTAATGAACTTGAAATTTTTAATGAATTTAACTTTTACTATGTGCCAGGCACTGTTCTAAGCACTGGGGCAGATACAAATTAATCAGATGGACGCAGTCCCTGCCCCGCATAGGGCTTACACTCAATCCCCATTTTTACAGCTGAGGTAACTGAGGCCCAAAGAAGTGAAGTGACTTGCCCGGGGTCCCCAAGCAGACAAGTGGTGGAGCCGGAATTAGAACCCAGGTCCTTCTGACTCCCAGGCCCATGCTCTAGCCGCTAGGCCACACTGCTTCTTCATTGAGCGTTTACTATATGTGTAGACCACTGTTCTAAGCGCTTAGGAGAGTACAACAGAGTTGGTAGAGACGTTCCCCGCCCACAACGAGCTTACAGTCTAGAAAGGGAGAAGGACACTGATATAAATAAATAATTTATAGCTAGGTACATAAGTGCTGTGGGGCTGAGGGTGGGACAAATATCAAAGGCCCAAAGGCATATCAATCTGCACAGAGTCCAGTGATCTTCCCCCTTCGTTCCCCCTCATCCAGGGTCACAGGCTGCCGCCAGCAGCATACGGCTAGAAAGAAGCACAGAGCCTCTTCAGGGGGTTTTTGTTGGCCCGGGTCGGGGCCCACAGAGATGTGCCTCCAGGAAAAACGGCCCCAATGCCGGCCAGGCTGTTTTCCCTCAAACGAGTGATGAAGTTTTTCCACATTTGCCTTTTCCAGCAGTCCACACCCGAGGAACCAAATCCATCTCTCCGCACATGCACCCAGTTTTAAGTGGAGCCAAGCAAAGCTGCTCTCTGAATACTGGCTCCTTTCATGCCTAACCGCCTGCTACCATTAAGACTTCCAGGTTTCTGCACATGTCAATCAGGCCAACTCCCTCCCTCATTCATTTAGCCATATTGGGGAAACTGCTCCTGCAAGGGATGGTAAAGGGTTCTTTGCCCAATGTTCACCCCTTCTCTGCCAGTAAATTGGAGATTAAGAAACTCTTCCCCAGGCCTTGTTTACTCCAGGTTTTGCAGATACCAGAGGGGTGGGGAAAATCTCCCCTGCCTCACTTTCTTCCTTTCAGTATTGGTCAGGCCTGACCAGGCCACACCAGTCCCTGATGATGGGGGTGGGAGGGTAAGAGGGAATGGCCCCGGCCCAGATCAGTGTACCCAGAATGCTGCTTCTAGATTGTTCTGAGCTGCAGCTGCTGTCTTCCTGCGCAGCTCACCATGCCGGCCTAGGCTTGCATAGTACAGACTAAAGAGCAACAGATCAACAAGAGCCCATGAGAAGCCACACATCATAACCAAGCCCTTCCTTCCTGCCCTTCCGCCCCCCAACCCACCCCAGTGAGGGAGGGCCTTCAAGGGGAAATGAGAGTTCTTCTGTAGTTGAACTTCACTGCTGCCATGGGGAAAGCCACTAATGGCTCAAAACTGAGTGTGGGGTGCAAGTGAAAAATGAGCTCAGCGGTGAAGGTATAACAAGGACAAAATAAAAGGAAGGGGGAAATTTCAATTTGATATGTCCTAGTTGCAGTGGTTACCCATCTCCCTCTGCAACAAGCAGATGATAATTCAGGTATTTGTTAAGTCAGTAAGTCATATTTATTGAGCGCTTACTGTGTGCAGAGCACTGTACTAAGCGCTTGGGAGAGTACAATAGAACAATAGAACAGACATATTTCCTGCACCCATTCATTCAATTGTATTTATTGAGCACTTACTGTGTGCAGAGCACCGTACTAGGCGCTTGGAAAGTACAATTCAGCAACAGAGACAATCCCTACCCAACAACGGGCTCACAGTCTAGAAGACCCAATGACCTTACAGGCAGAGACAGAGCCTGCAAAAGAGAATAAGGCGGAGCCAGAAAGACCTGGGTTCTATTCCCAGCTCTGCTTTTGTCCTAGAGTAGATAGGAGATAATTAAGGAAAAGCAGCATGGCTCAGTGGAAAGAGCCTGGGTTTTGGAGTCAGAGGTCATGGGTTCAAATCCCGGCTCCACCAATTGTCAGCTGTGTCAGAAGTCACTTAACTTCTCTATGCCTCAGTGACCCCATCTGCAAAATGGGGATGAAGACTGTGAGCCCCCCGTGGGACAACCCGATCACCCTGCAACCTCCCCAGCGCCTAGAACAGTGCCCTGCACATTGCAAGCGCTTAATAAATGCCATTATTATTATTATTATAATCAGGACACGATTGCTGTCCTACATGGGGATCACAGTTTATCATCCAACAGGGCAGCTTTCCCCTCAACTGTCCCCTTCCCAGACTAGGCCCAGGACAGGGCTTTACCTCAGAAGTTAAGTGCTTACTGTGTGCTTACTGTTAAGCGCTAGGGTGGATACAGGCAAACTGGGTTGGAAAGAGTCCCTGTCCCACATGGGGCTCACAGTCCTAATCCCCATTTTACAGATGAGGAAACTGAGGCACAGAGAAGTAAAGTGACTTGCCCATGGTCACACAGCAGACAAGTGGCAGAGCCAGGATTAGAACCTATGACCATCTGACTCCCAGGCCCATGCTCTATCCACTACACCAGAACCTCCAACCATTTGCTCCAAGGCTCTCTATCAGATCTCGTTCTTATTTACTGGCTCTGCTCGTCTGCTTCCCTTCTGCTTGCTCCTCCCAAACCCATTTCCTGGCTGTACTCTACTGGAATTCCCTTTCCCCAAAGCTCTTTCAGACTTCAACCTTCCCCACTCTCCAAGCCCTCTTAAAATCCCACCTCCCCCCACAAGCTTTCCTGGACTTGTTTTCGGCACTCCGATTTATAATAATAATCATGGCAGTTGTAAGGCGCTTACTATGTAGCAAGACCATACTAAGCGCTACGGGTAGGTACAAAGATCATCGGGTTGGACGGAGTCCCTGTCCTACATGGGGCTCACAGTCTACGCAGAAGGAAGAAAAGTTATTGAGTCCCCATTCATTCATTCATTCAATCGTATTTATTGAGCACTTACTGTGTGCAGAGCACTGTACTAAGCGCTTGGGAAGTACAAGTTCGTAACATATAGAGACGGTCCCTACCCAACAACGGGCTCACAGTCTAGAAGGGGGAGACAGAAAACAAAACAAAATATATTAACAAAATAAAATAAATAGAATAGTAAATATGTACAAGTAAAATAGAGTAATAAATCTGTAAAAACATATATACAGGTGCTGTGGGGAGGGGAAGGAGGTAAGGTCTGGGGGATGGGGAGGGGGAGGAGGGGGAGAGGAAGGAGGGGGCTCAGTCTGGGAAGGCCTCCTGGAGGAGGTGAGCTCTCAGTAGGGCTTTGAAGGGATGAAGAGAGCTAGCTTGGCGGATGTTGGGAGGGAGGGCATTCCAGGCCGGGGGAGGACGTAGGCCAGGGGTCAACGGTGGGACAGGTGAGAACGAGGCACAGTGAGGAGGTTAGTGGCAGAGGAGTGTAGGGTGTGGGCTGGGCTGTAGAAGGAAAGAAGGGAGGTGAGGTAGGAGGGGGTGAGGTGATGGAGAGCCTTGAAGCCGAGAGTGAGGAGTTTTTGCCGGATGCATAGGTTGATTGATAGCCACTGGAGATTTTTGAGGAGGGGAGTAACATGCCCAGAGCGTTTCTGCACAGAGATGATCTGGGCAGCGGCGTGAAGTATGGATTGAAGTGGGGAGAGACACGAAGATGGGAGATCAGAGAGGAGGCTGATGCAGTAATCCAGTCAGGATAGGAGGAGAGATTGAGCCAGCAGGGTAGCAGTTTGGATGGAGAGGAAAGGGCGGATCTTGGCAATGTTGCGGAGCTGAGACCGACAGGTTTTGGTGACGGATTGGATGAGGGGTGAACGAGAGAGCAGAATCGAGGATGACACCAAGGTTGCGGGCTTGGAGACGGGAAGGATGGTAGTGCCGTCAACAGTGATGGGAAAGTCAGGGAGAGGGCAGGGTTTGGGAGGGAAGACAAGGAGTTCAGTCTTGGACATACTGAGTTTTAGAAGGCGGGCAGACATCCAGATGGAGATGTCTTGAAGGCAGGAGGAGACACGAGTCTGAAGGGAGGGAGAGAGAGCAGGGGCAGAGATGTAGATTTGGGTGTCATCACCGTAGAGATGATAGTTGAAGCCGTGGGAGTGAATGAGTTCACCAAGGGAGTGAGTGTAGATAGAGAACAGAAGGGGACCAAGAACTGACCCTTGAGGAACCCCTACAGTAAGGGGATGGGAGGGGGAGGAGAAGCCCACAAAAGAGACTGAGAATGAACGACCGGAGAGATAAGAGGAGAACCAGGAGAGGACAGAGTCTGTGAAGCCAAGGTTGGATAGCGTGTTGAGGAGAAGGGGTTGGTCCACAGTGTCGAAGGCAGCCAAGAGGTCGAGGAGGATTAGGATAGAGTAGGAGCTGTTGGATTTGGCAAGCAGGAGGTCATTGGTGACCTTTGAGAGGGCAGTTTCTGTGGAATGTAGGGGACAGAAGCCAGATTGGAGGGGGTCGAGGAGAGAGTTGGCATTGAGGAATTCGAGGCAGTGCGCGTAGACGACTCGTTCAAGGAGTTTGGAAAGGAATGGTAGGAGGGAGATAGGGCGATAACTAGAAGGTGAGGTGGGGTCAAGAAAGGATTTTTTTTAGGATGGGAGAGACGTGGGCACGTTTGAAGGCAGAGGGGAAGGAACCAGTGGAGAGTGAGTGGTTGAAGATGGAAGTTAAGGAGGGGAGGAGGGATGGAGCGAGAGATTTCATAAGATGAGAGGGAATGGGGTCAGAAGCACAGGTGGCCGGAGTAGCACTTGAGAGGAGGGAGGAGATCTCATCTGAGGATACTGCTGGGAAGGATGGGAGAGTAGCGGAGAGGGTTGAGAGCCGGGGGGTTGAAGAAGTGGGGGCAGTGACTTTGGGGAGCTCAGATCTGATGGATTTAATTTTATTAATGAAGTAGGAGGCCAGATCGTTGGGGTTAACTGTTAACTGATCCCCAGTTAACAGATGAGGACATAGAAGCACGCACGTCACATTCATTCATTCATTCAATCGTATTTATTGAGCGCTTACTGTGTGCAGAGCACTGTACTAAGCGCTTGGGAAGTACAAGTTGGCAACAAATAGAGACGGTCCCTACCCAACAGTGGGCTCACAGTCTAGAAAGGGGAGACAGACAACAAAACAAAACATATTAACAAAATAAAATAAATAGAATATGTACAAATAAAATATAGTAATAAATACGTACAAACATATATACAGGTGCTGTAGGGAGGGGAAGGAGGTAAGGCGGGGGAGATGGGGAGGGGGAGGAGGGGGAGAGGAAGGTGAGGGCTCAGTCTGGGAAGGCCTATAACATGGCAGGCCAGTGGCGGAGCCGGGATTAGAACCCAGGTCCTTTGACTCTTGGGCCTGTCTGCTTTCCCTTGACCATCCTGCTTCTCAATTCTTATCAACTCTTTGGCTGCCTCTTGCACTTGTGCATGTATTTGTGCCCATCCTTGGGATTTGTGTATAGCTGCATATTTGACTGATTATTCCATTTAATTCCATTTATACCATTCACTGAAAGTGACCACAGCATACTGCCCATGTTGTACCATAGCTCGACAGTCCAGGAACTGGTTGCTGGGTACCCTGGTAGCTCCTGCAGTTTTCATTACCCATGCCAGCCAGATATATTTCTGGATTCCTGCTGAGCCTGTCTACCACATGAGATGTTCTAGGTGATTCTTTGGTCAAAGAATCAGCTCCAGCAGGCATTTCCTTGGTTCTGGCTGGCTGTTTCACCCTTACTGCCATGAGGTGTGGGTCAGAGACTGGGACACATACAAAAAGGAAAACGAGATGCAATCCCTACTTGCAAGGAAATTACAATCTTAGAGACAGTGGACATAAACTGATGAAAATACCTGGCCCGGTCACCTTACCACTCGTGTAGGTGTTTATTACTGCTTGCTTTCTGTGGGGTTCTTTTTAAAATCATTTTTACCTATTCTCTTACCCATAACCGTTATATTTGGCGATTAATGCCTGTTTGATTCCCCTACTCACCCACAGTAAGTGCTCAATAAATATGATTGAATGAATGAATAGTACAGTGCTCTGCACACAGTAGACACTTAATAAATACTATCACTACTCACAAGGAACTTACACTAATGGAAGAGAAGGGTATAAAAATGCTACAAGCAGCAGAATCAGAATATACTGAAACGTACAAATGAATATATATATATATTTTTTTTTTCAAATGCCGAGGATAAGTGTAAGTTTATATAAAATATAATTCTATATGAGTGCTAGAGGTGGCTGCTGGGTTAATAGATTCCAAGTGTTGGGAATGAGTAGGGCGAGGCAAGCTGGAGGAGCGGAGGCGGTGGGATTCTTGGAATCTGAAGGTAGGGAGGGAGAGGGAGGGAGGGCCAGACGGTGTGAGTGTATGAAGCGGATGAAATGAGAGCTGAGTACAGTTAGGAGATGGGCTTCAGGGGAGCAAAGAGCAGGACCAGGAGAGTAGTGTGTGAAGAGAGCTGGTGTGGAGGAGTAGTAGTATTCAGCTCCTTTGTGCAAAGAATTATACTAAATGCTGGGAAAAAATATACTGGTGGAAAAATTAGACAGTTCCTGACCCCCAAAGGACTCACAATCTAAGAAATGGTGAGAGTTGGTGGAAAGCCTGAAGCCAATGGTAAGGAGTTTCTTTTTGAGGCAGGAGATGGGTAGCCTGTAGAGGTTTTTGAGGAATGGAGAGATGTGTGCTAAGTGCTGTTCCAGGAAAATGTTCTAGGCAGCAGTGTGGAGTTTGGACTGAAGGTCGGCGGGGCGGGGGTGTGTGGGGGGAGAGAAACAGGGGATGTGGCTGGACGCAGGGAAGCCAGGGAGAAAGCTGCTTACAGTAGTCTGTCTAACTATGGCTTCAACTACCATCTCTTTGCAGAGGACTCTCCAGCTCCCCACCTCTTCGGCTCCGATGTAGCAGTAGTGGCAGTATTTATTAAACCCTTACTATGTGCAGAACACTGTATTAAGCACTGGGAAGGAGTACACAGATGGGAATTAGACATGGACCCTGTCCGAGGGCTCATAATCTAGGACCTTTCTCTTCCTTTGCAGTTTTGCATTTCCTACTGCCTTCAGGATATCTCTGTTATATCTTCAGGATATACACTGTGGACCATCCCCTTCTCCTCAACACACTATCCAACCTTGGCTTCACAGACTCCATCCTCTCCTGGTTCTCCTCTTATCTCTCCGGTCGTTCATTCTCAGTCTCTTTTGCGGGCTCCTCCTCCCCCTCCCATCCCCTTACTGTGGGGGTTCCTCAAGGTTCGGTTCTCGGTCCCCTTCTGTTCTCTATCTACACTCACTCCCTTGGTGACCTCATTCGCTCCCACGGTTTCAACTATCATCTCTATGCTGACGACACCCAAATCTACATCCCTGCCCCTGCTCTCTCCCCCTCCCTCCAGGCTCGCATCTCCTCCTGCCATCAGGACATCTCCATCTGGATGTCTGCCCGCCACCTAAAACTCAACATGTCCAAGACTGAACTCCTTGCCTTCCCTCCCAAACCCTGCCCTCTGCCTGACTTTCCCATCACTGTTGACGGCACTACCATCCTTCCCGTCTCACAGACCCGCAACCTTGGTGTCATCCTCGACTCCGCTCTCTCGTTCACCCCTCACATCCAAGCTGTCACCAAAATCTGACAGTCTCAGCTCCGCAACATTGCCAAGATCCGCCCTTTCCTCTCCATCCAAACCGCTACCCTGCTCGTTCAAGCTCTCATAATATCCCGTCTGGACTCCTGTATCAGCCTCCTCTCCGATCTCCCATCCTCTTGTCTCTCCCCACTTCAATCCATACTTCACGCCGCTGTCCGGATTGTCTTTGTCCAGAAACGCCCTGGGCATGTTACTCCCCTCCTCAAAAATCTCCAGTGGCTACCAATCAACCTACGCATCAGGCAGAAACTCCTCACCCTCGGCTTCAAGGCTCTCCATCACCTCGCCCCCTCCTACCTCACCTCCCTTCTCTCCTTCTACAGCCCAGCCCGCACCCTCCACTCCTCTGCCGCTAATCTCCTCACCGTGCCTCGTTCTCACCTGTCTCGCCGTCGACCCCCGGCCCACGTCATCCCCCTGGCCTGGAATGCCCTCCCTCCCAACATCCGCCAAGCTAGCTCTCTTCCTCCCTTCAAGGCCCTATTGAGAGCTCAGCTCCTCCAGGAGGCCTTCCCAGACTGAGCCCCCTCCTTCCTCTCCCCGTATTCCCCCTCTCCATCCTTCCTGCCTTACCTCCTTCCCTTCCCCACAGCACCTGTATATATATATATATATATATATATATATATATATAATGTTTGTACATATTTATTACTCTATTTTACTTGTACATATCTATTCTATTTATTTTATTTTGTTAATATATTTTATTTTGTTCTCTGTCTCCCCCTTCTAGACTGTGAGCCCACTGTTGGGTAAGGACCGTCTCTATGTGTTGCCAACTTGTGCTTCCCAAGCGCTTAGTACAGTGCTCTGCACACAGTAAGGGCTCAATAAATACGATTGATTGATTGTTTGGATGTCCCACTGGCACCTCAAACTCAACATGTCTAAAACAGAACTCCTCATCTTCCTGCCCAAACCGTGTCTTCCCACTCACTTTCCCATCACTGTAGACAACACCACCATCCTCCAAGCAATCGTATTTGTTGAGCAATTACTATGTGCATAGCACTGTACTAAGCACTTGGGAGAGTACAATATAACAATTTAACAGGGTTGGTAGACACATTCCCTGCCCACAATGAGCTTATAGTCTAGAGGGGGAGACAGACATTAATGTAAATAAATAATTTACAGATATGTACTTAAGTGTTGTGGGACTGGGGGAGGTGAATAAATGGAGCAAATCAAGCAGAAGGGAGTGGGTGAAGAAGAAATGAGTGCTTAGAACAGTGCTTTGCACATAGTAAGCGCTTAACAAATACCATTAAAAAAAATGAGGGCTTAGTCAGGGTAGGCTTCTTGGAGGAGATGTGCCTTCAATAAGGCTTTGAAGGTGGGGAGAGTAATTGTCTGTCAGATGTGAGGAGGGAGGGCATTCTGGGCCCGAGGCAGGATGTGGACAAGCGGTCCATGGAAAGAAAGATGAGATCAAGGTACAGTGAGTAGGTTGGCATTTGAGGAGCCAAATGTGCGAGTAGTAGTAATAATAATAATAATAATGGCATTTGTTAAGCACTTACTACATGCAGAGCACTGTTCTAAGCAGGAGAGGGAAGATGATTGAGTGCTTTAAAGCCGATGGTAAGAAGTTTCTGTTTGACGCAGAGGTGGATGGGCAACCATTGGAGGTTCTTGAGGAGTGGGGAAGCATGGATTGACCGTTTCACAAGCCTGTAAACCATGGCATTATCTGGACTCAGCTCTCATTCAACCCACATATTCAACCTAACTACTAAACCGTACAATATGAGTTGGTAGACACATTCCCTGCCCACAGTGAGTTTACAGTCTAGAGGGGGAGACAGACATTAATATAAATACATTACATTTCAGATATGTACATAAGTACTGTGGGGCTGAAGGAGTGGTGAACAAAGGGTGCAAATCCAAGTGCAAGGGTGACACAGAAGTG
Organism: Tachyglossus aculeatus; assembly: GCF_015852505.1. Taxonomy (NCBI): domain Eukaryota; kingdom Metazoa; phylum Chordata; class Mammalia; order Monotremata; family Tachyglossidae; genus Tachyglossus; species Tachyglossus aculeatus. Next base: position 120,231,304 of record NC_052101.1, on the reverse strand, counting down.
GGAGAAGCAGAAATGAGAGCTTAGTCAGGGAGGGCCTCTTGGAGGAAATGTGCCCTCAACAGGGCTTTGAAGATGGGGAGAGTGATCGTCTGTCAGATATGAAGAGGGAAGGCATTCCAAGTGAGAGGTGGGATGTTCTCTCCTTCTACAGCCCAGCCGGCACCCTCGGCTCCTCTGCCGCTAACCTCCTCACTGTGCCCCGTTCTCGCCTGTCCCGCCGTTGACCCCCAGCCCACGTTCTCCCCCGGCCTGGAATGCCCTCCCTCCAAACATCCGCCAAGCTAGCTCTCCTCCTCCCTTCAAAGCCCTACTGAGAGCTCACCTCCTCCAGGAGGCCTTCCCAGACTGAGCCCCCCTTTTCTTCTCCTCCTCCCCATCCTCCCCACCCTACCTCCTTCCCCTCCCCACAGCACCTGTATATATGTTTGTACAGATTTATTACTCCATCTATTTTACTTGTACATATTTACTATTCTATTTATTTTGTTAATGATGTGCATCTAGCTTTACTTCTATTTATTCTGATGACTTGACGCCTGTCCACATGTTTTGTTTTATTGTCTGTCTCCCCCTTCTAGACTGTGAGCCTGTTGTTGGGTAGGGACCGTCTCTATATGTTGCCAACTTGTACTTCCCAAATGCTTAGTACAGTGCTCTGCACACAGTAAGCGCTCAATAAATACGATTGAATGAATGAATGAATGAATGTTGGGGAGGGGGCAGCAGCGAGATAGACAAGATCGATGTATAGTCAGCAGGTTGGTGTTAGTGAAGTGTGTAGGCTGGGTGGTAATACGAATTCAGGGAGTAAGGTAGGAAGGGGCAAGGTGATTGAGTGCTCTCAAGCCTATGGTAAGGAGTTTCTGTTTGATGCGGAGGTGGGTGGGCAACACTGGAGGTTCTTGAGGAGTGGGGAAACATGGACTGAATGGCTTTATAGAAAAATGATCCAGGCAGCAGAATAAAGTATGGACTGAACTGGGGAGAGACAAGAGGCAGGTAGGTCAGCAAGGACCTTTCCTCTCCATACAAACTGCTACTATGCTGATCCAAGCACTTATCATATCCTACCTTGATTCCTGCATCCTCTAGACTCTTTGTGGGCAGGGAACGAGTCTCCAAACTCTGTTATACTGTCCTCTCCCAAGCTTTTAGTACAGTGCTCTGCACACAGCAAGCTCTCAGTCAATACAAATGAATGACTGATTGATCAGCCTTCTTGCTGACCATCCTGCTTCCTGTCTCTCCTCTCTCCAGTCCATACTTCACTCTGCTGCCTAGATTATTTTTCTGAAAAACCACTCACTCCATATATCCCCTCTCCTCAAAAACCTCCAATGGTTGCCCATCCATCTCCACATCAAACAGAAATTCCTTACCATCGGCTTTAAGGTATTCGATTGGTTTCCACCTTAACTCGCTAATCTCCCACTGCAACCCAACCCTTATGCTTTGCTTCTCAAATGCCAACCTGTTCACTGTACCTCGATCTCACGTGTCTCTCTGATGACCCCTTGCTCATGTCCTCCCTCTGGCCTAGAACTCCCTCCCCTTTCGTATTCAACAATCCATCTCAATCCTTGTCTTCAAAACCTTACTAAAATCACATCTCCTTCAAGACGTCTTCCTTGACTAGCCCTTCATTTCCCCACCCTATTAATCCTCCCTTCTGCATTCTCTATGCACTTGGGTCTGTACCCCCTAAACTCTTTGATACCCCACCCCAGATCACTTCTGTACATATTCTTATACTCTGCCATTTCCCCTCTCTATAGTTCATTTCAATAATAATAATAATAATAACAACAATGGTATTTGTTAAGTGCTTACTATGTACCAGGCCCTGTACTAATTGCTGGGGTGGATACAAGCAGATTGGGTTGGACACAGTCCCTGTCCTACATGGGGCCACAGTCTTAATCCCCATTTTAGATCTGAGGGAACTGAGGCACAGAGAAGTGAAGTGACTTGCCCATGGTCATCCAGCAAACAAGTGGAAAAGCCGGCATTAGAACCCAGGTCCTTCTGACTCCCAGGCCTGTGCTCTATCCACTAGGCCACGCTGCTTCTCTAAATACCTTAATCGTCTCAATGTCTGTCTCCCTCACTAGACTGTAATTTCCTTTAAGGCAGGGACCGTGTCCACCGACTCTATTGTACTGTACTTTCCCAAGTGCTTAGTCCAGTGTCCTGCACTCGGTAAGGGCTCAATAAATATCACTGATTAACTGATGATATGATGAGTGCTCAAACCAGGGTGGTGGCTGTTTGGATGGAGAGGAAGCGGTGGACCCAGGAGATGTTTGGGAGGAAGAATTGACAGGATGGATATAAATAATAGGCGTTAATACATACTAAAGCCAGAAAAATGCATAAATGCTGAGATGGCTGATGGGATGACATGACCTGGAAAGGAGGAGCCCATCCCCAGGACACATGGTGTCCCACCCCTGGCTGGAGTTCATCTGGAGCTGAACTCCAGATGAAGACTGAGCTCCTTGTCTTCCCTCCCAAACCTTGTCCTCTCCCTGACTTTCCCATCTCTGTTGACGGCACTACCATCCTTCCGGTCTCACAAGCCCGCAACCTTGGTGTCATCCTCGACTCCGCTCTCTCATTCACCCCTCACATCCAAGCCGTCACCAAAACCTGCCGGTCTCAGCTCCGCAACATTGCCAAGATCCGCCCTTTCCTCTCCATCCAAACCGCTACCCTGCTAATTCAAGCTCTCATCCTATCCCGTCTGGACTACTGCACTAGCCTTCTCTCTGATCTCCCATCCTCGTGTCTCTCTCCACTTCAATCCATACTTCATGCTGCTGCCCGGATTATCTTTGTCCAGAAACGCTCTGGACATATTACTCCCCTCCTCAAAAACCTTCAATGGCTACCGATCAATCTGCGCATCAGGCAGAAACTCCTCACCCTGGGCTTCAAGGCTCTCCATCACCTCGCCCCCTCCTACCTCACCTCCCTTCTCTCCTTCTACTGCCCAGCCCGCACCCTCCGCTCCTCCACCACTAATCTCCTCACTGTACCTCGCTCTCGCCTGTCCCGCCATCGACCCCCGGCCCACGTCATCCCCCGGGCCTGGAATGCCCTCCCTCTGCCCATCCGCCAAGCTAGCTCTCTTCCTCCCTTCAAGGCCCTGCTGAGAGCTCACCTCCTCCAGGAGGCCTTCCCAGACTGAGCCCCTTCTTTCCTCTCCCCCTCGTCCCCCTCTCCATCCCCCCGTCTTACCTCCTTCCCTTCCCCACAGCACCTGTATATATGTATATATGGTTGTACATATTTATTACTCTATTTATTTATTTATTTATTTATTTTACTTGTACATTTCTATCCTACTTATTTTATTTTGTTGGTATGTTTGGTTCTGTTCTCTGTCTCCCCCTTTTAGACTGTGAGCCCACTGTTGGGTAGGGACTGTCTCTATGTGATGCCAATTTGTACTTCCCAAGCGCTTAGTACAGTGCTCTGCACATAGTAAGCGCTCAATAAATACGATTGATTGATTGATTGATTGATTGATCTGGGAGGGAAAGAGCAGAGAATAGGGAGGGGGAAGGGGAAGAGAGTAGAAAAGGAGAAAGAAGGAGGGAAGAGGACAAAGAGGGGAGAGATACACAAGACCAGAAGTAATCCTAATCCTAATTATGGTTCTTGTTAAGCACTGACTCTGTGCCAAGCACTGTTCTAAATGCTAGGGTAGACATAAGTTAAGCAGGTTGGACACAGTCCCTGTCCCACAAGGGGCTCATAGTCTTAATCCCCATTCATTCATTCAGTTGTATTTACTGAGCACTTACTTTGTGCAGAGCACTGTATTAAGTGCTTGAGAAAGTACAATACAACAATAAACAGTGACATTCCCTGCCCACAACGAGCTTACAGTCTACAGCGGGGGAGACGGACATCAATACAAATAAATAAAATGACAGATATGGCTGGGAAGGGAGAAGAGCAAAGGGAGCAAGTCAGGGCGACGCAGAAGGGAGTGGGAGATGAGGAAAAGTGAGGCCATTTTACAGATGAGGTAACTGAGGCCCGGAGAAGTGAAGCGACTTGCCCGAGCCGACGTGGCAGAGCCGGGATTAGAACGCAGATCCTTCTTATTCCCCAGACCCATGAATTCAGGCCATCCATCGCAGCATTCTATAACCAAAGGGAACAGGAGGTTTGGAGGAGCCACATGACAGTGCTTTCCTCGTCTGCAGACGTACCACCTAGCCACATTAGCAGGCTAGGTGAGATGCCCTTGGTGGTTGTTCAGTCAGAAGGCTTCAACCCTGAGGCCTAACTCCAGCAAGCATTTCTCTACCTCTGACTGTTTCACCCTCCGCCGTTGTGAGGTGTGGGTCGGGCCTGGGGATGTAATCATTGGCGGGAAGGACCTTCAGCAGCTACCCAGCAGCCACCTGCTGGTCTATAGCACCAGGAAGGCTACAGCGTCGGCTCTCTGACCCAGTAGGTTTTGTATGTAGGACTCTCGCAGGCACTTGGCAGTGTCTTGCACCCCTGGCCACCCGATCGCTTGTTGCACCTACTGCCCCGGTAGGAGCACGACTGGCATGGATGAGAGCATGCAGAAGTGGTACTGTGCATGCCACTAGCATTAATGATAATTAATAATAACTATGGTACTTGTTTAGCACTTACTATGTTCCAAGCACCGTTCGAAGCACTGGGGTAGATACAAGCTTGTCAGGTCGGACACAGTCCCTGTCCCACGTGGGGCTCATGTTCTTAATCCCCATTTTACAGATGAGTAACTGCAGCACAGAGGAGTCACGTCATGTACCCAAGGTCACACAGCAGATACGTGGCGGACCTGGGATCAGAACCCAGGTTCTAGTGCTATCAACATCAATTCCTTTGCTCAGGTTCTAAGTCTCCGAGTCTTCATGATCGGACCAAGGGTCATCTGTTGCTTGTGAGGGAAGGCTCCATTGCTATTTAACATTCCTTAAATTTTCCTCACATATCCCACAATGTGAATTCTAACCCAACCCATCCTGAAACTGCTGATTCTTTTCCGCCTACACAACTGCCTAAGGTACTAGGGGGAAAAGGGAAAAGAGTTATATGCTTTGATATTAAAAGAACATGGAAGCTGCAAATGTAATTTCTGAACTGTTGACTTAAGATACTTTTTATGATGACTCCAGCCCTGCCCACCTCTCTCGATTAGACCATTAGCCTTGTCCTTCCTGATTGGTTTAGAATATTGTGTGGACTAGTACTCTCATCAGAAACAGCTTTTGCACCTACTTTTAAAAAATGAACTAAAAAAAAAAAGCAAATGAAGTAGGATTAGCCAACAATGTAATTGGCTACTACAAATTCTCCTGGCAGAATCTCTCCTGTTCAGGGGGATTACAAGATTCCTAGAACAGCTTCCCTCCCTGCCCTGCCCACCCCTCCCCCCCTTCATAACCATCTTCCTCATGCAAAATACACCTTAAATTTCACTTCCCCAGCACATGTCCATCCAACATTTAGCATTTATACATATGTTTTAGCACTTGGGCATATTAGTGACTTTGATAAATACATGTAAATTCATCTATTTTTCCTTTCATACTCCTACTTTTAGCAATGTCAGAGATTTGGGGATGTTTTTTGTCTGTTGGTTTTCCCCATTAGATCATAATGACAGAGACCACATCTCTTGTTGAATTGACTCTTCTAAGTGATTTGTACAGTGCTCTGCCCAGAGTAGGTGCTCAATAAATACTATGGAATAAGTGCAGTCAATCCAGGCTAACATGGAGGAGGACAATGATGCTGACCCCCTCCTCCTGACAGTGGAGCTCAGCCCCCTTACCCAAATTCCCCAGTACACGCCAGAATAACAATCACAACAAAAACAAACCATAGGAATTTATCCACTCTGCCTCATTTCAATTCTGTGACTTGCCCAAGGTCATACACCAGTGCTTAGAACAGTGCTTTGCACATAGTAAGCGCTTAACAAATACCATCATTATTATACAGCAGACATGGAGGTGGGACTAGAACCCAGGTCCTTCTCTCAGGCCCATGCTCTATCCACTAGGCCATACTGCTGCCTTGCCATCTAAGTCCTTTCCCCCCAACCCTCGCTCCCCCCAAGCACTTAGTACAGTGCTCTGCACAGAGTAAGCGCTCAATAAATACCACTGATGGATTGATTTGGTGCAGGCTGCAGAGGGTGATGTAGAGGCTGTGTCTATGATAGGTTCTGTCAGCTCCTAGCAAACTGGATGCTTGAAATGGCTCTACAGATAATTTATTCTTTGTATTTCCTGCTCTAAGACCAAGATCCAGCCCTTCTCCAAAAATGGAGTTGAGACCAGAATAGTCCTACCCACTATTCCCCTCCCCCTCCAATCCAAGGAATTAGCTTTCTGAACTTGGGTCTCAGTGTACATTGCTTATCTAGTTCAGGAGGTGAGAACAGGGAGTGAGATTTTATTGCCCACGCTGAGGTGCTGTAACTATGCACAGGTTCAATTATCCCCAGGGCTGAGAAAAGGAAACTCAATCACCCCCTCCAATATTTAGAATCTGGGTTCTAATCTCAGTTCTACCACGTGTCTGCTGTGTGACCCTGGGCAAGTCACAGTTACCTCATCTGTAAAATAATAAATAATAATAATTATGGTATTAAGTGCTTACTATGTGCCAGGCACTGTACTAAGCACGGGGGTGGATACAAACATATTGGGCTGGACACAGTCCCTGTCCCACATGGGGCTCACAGTCTCAATCCCCATTTTACAGATGAAGTAACTGAGGCCCAGAGAAGTGAAGTGACTTGCCCAAGGTCACACAGCAAACAAGTATGGCTTAGAGAAGCAGCGTGGCTCAGTGGAAAGAGCACGGGCTTTGGAGTCAGAGGTCATGGGTTCAAATCACCGCTCTGCCAATTGTCAGCTGTGTGACTTTGGGCAAGTCACAACTTCTCTGTGCCTCAGTTCCCTCATTCTGTAAAATGGGGATGAAGACTGTGAGCCCCCCGTGGGACAACTTGATCACCTTGTAACCTCCCCAGCGCTTAGAACAGTGCTTTGCACATAGTAAACGCTTAGTAAATGTCATCATTATCCAGCACTTAGAACAGTGCTTTGCAGATAGTAAGCGCTTAACAAATGCCATCATTATTATTATTAAGTGGTGGAACCAGGACTAGAACCCATGATCTTCTGAAGAACCCATGAGCCCCATGTGGGACAGGCACTATGTCCAGCCTGATTAGCTTATATCTACCCCAGTGCTTAGAACAGTGCTTGACACATAGTAAGTGCTTAACAAATATCACTATTTAATTAAACATATTCTGCCTTCAATCAATCAATGGTATTTATTTATTTTAATGTCTGTCTCCCCTTTTAGATCGTAAGCTCATTGTGGGCAGGGAGTGAACACAGCAATCCATAAATATTGATTGAGTGCTAACAGTTTGCAGATGACTGTACTGAGCACTTGGGAGAGTACAATATAATAGAGTTGGTTTCCGGCCCACAAACTTACACGCTAGTTGAACTGCAAGAAAAATGTCACAATTATATGGCACATCATGGAAAGCAGCACTAGAGAAGCAGCGTGGCTCAGTGGAAAGAGCCCGGGCTTTGGATTCAGAGGTCATGGGTTCAAATCCTGCCTCCGCCAATTGTCAGCTGTGTGACTTTGGGCAAGTCACTTCACTTCTCTGTGCCTCAGTTACCTCATCTGTAAAATGAGGATTATGACTGTGAGCTCCCCATGGGACAACCTGATCACCTTGTAACCTCCCCAGTGCTTAGAACAGTGCTTTGCAGATAGTAAGCGCTTAATAAATGCCATCATTATTATTATTATTATTATTATTACAGTGGAAAGAGCACAGGCCTGGGAGTCAGAGAACCAGGTTCTCACCCTGGTTCTGCCACTTGACAACTGAGTGACCTTGGACAAGTCACTTCACTGCTCTGTGCCTCAGTTTCCTCATCTGTAAAATGGGGGGGGTTCTGGGTCTAATTATTATGAAGAAGCAGCATGGCGTAGTGGATACAGAATGGGCCTGGGAGTCAGAAGGTTATAGGTTCTAATCCCAGCTCTGCCACTTGTCTGCTGTGTGACCTAGGGCAAAGCGTGGCTCAGTGGAAAGAGCACGGGCTTGAGAGTCAGAGGTCATGGGTTCTAATCCTGGCTCCACCACTTGTCAGCTGTGTGACTTTGGGCAAATCACTTTACTTCTCTATGCCTCAGTTCCCTCACCTGTAAAATGGGGATTAAGACTGTGAGCCCCACATGGGACAACCTTGATTACCTTGTATCCCCCCAGTGCTTGGCACATAGTAAATAGTTTTAACAAATACCAACATTATTATTATTGTTATTATTCTCTGGGCCTCAGTTACCTCATCTATAGAATGGGGAGCGAGACTGTGAGCTCCATGTGGGACAGAGACTGTGTCCAAACCAACTTAATTGTATCCACCCCTGTGCTTAGTACAGTGCCTGGCACATAGCACTTAAATACCATAATAATTGTTATTATTATTATGGTATTTCCTAAGCACTTACCATGTGTCAAGCACTGTTCTAGCACTGGGGGAGATACCAGTTAATCAGGATCGACACTATCCCTGTCCCATATAGGGCTCACAGTCTACATGGGAAGCAGATGGCCTAGTGGAAAGAGCATGGGCCTGGGAGACAGAGGACCCGGGTTCTAATTCCAGCTCTGCCACTTGTCTGATATGTGACCTTGGGTAAGTCACTTCACTTCTCTGTTCCACAGTTCTCTCATCTGCTAAATGGGGATTCAATACCTGTTCTTCCTCCTACTTAGACTGTGAGCCCCAAGTGGGACCTGATCATCCTGTACTTACCCCAGTGTTGAGTACAGTGCTCGGTACATTAGTAAGCGCTTAACAAATACCATTACTATTTTTGTTATTATGATGGCAGTTGGCAGGTATCAAACAGAAACTACTTACCATCGGCTTTAAGGCACTCAATCACCTTGCCCCTTCCTACCTCACTTTGCTGATTTCCCACTACAACCCAGTCTCCTCTAATGTCAACCTCTTCACCTTACCTCCATCTCATCTACCCAACCCCCGACCCCTTGCACACATCCTCCGTCTGGCCTGGAACTCCCTTCCCCTTTATATCCCACTCTCCCCATCTTCAAAACCCCCCAAAAATCACATTTCTTCCAAGGCCTTCCCTAAGCCCTCATTTCCCCTACTTGCCCTCCTCTCTGCAATTGGCTGTTTTCCCCCATAAGCATGTTGATACCCCAGCCCCACAGCACTTATTGTAATAATAATAATAATTATGGTACTTAAACACTTACTATGTGCCAAGCACTGTTCAAGCACTGGGGTGAATACAAGTAAATCACGTTGGACACAGTCCCTGTCCCACATGGGGCTCACAGTCTCAATCCCCATTTTACAGATGAGGTAACTGAAGTCCAGAGAAGTGAACTGACTTGCCCAAGGTTACACAGAGGACAGAGTCTGTGAAGCCAAGGTTGGATAGCACTGGGCTATAGGGGCTACAGGGCAGGTATTATTATTCTGGTATTTGTTTAGTACTTACTAAGTGTCAAGCACTGTTCAAAGCGCTGGGGTAGATACTAATCAGGTCGAACACAGTCCAGATATGAAGGAAGACTTCCTAGAGGCAACTGGTCCACTGTCGTTTCCCCCCACGTGGATTCTTAGAGAGAGCAGGGTCTTTCACAGATTTTCCAAACCCAAATCTGACACCCAGTGATGGACAGAAAGATAAACCCAGGGAACTACCCTCTCCCCCTCTCTCCCCTGCTCTACCTAGCAACAGAGCTGGCTTTTCCCCACTAAGCCCCATTATGACTGATCCTATGTTAGCCACCCCCAACCCTCCGTTCTGTCTCCTTCCTGTTCTCCGTGATTAATTTGTAATAGTAGAGGTACTGGGGTTCAAGAGGGCAACGTTCCAGAGGTGAACCATGAAACAATAAGCCTAGAGATGCCGGGGAATGAATGGTCAAACTCAGAGATGTCACCCTGAAACCCTTGCAGATCTTGACCTAATTAGCGCCTATTCTCTTCACCTAGGGAAGTGATTCCTTCAGGAATTTTGGTAAAGAAGTCTGAGCACCGTAACCGCCCAAAGACATAAACCTTCAAGCTGGTGTTTGAGAGACTTGAAAGCATCGTCTAGCAAGGTCTCCTTTTGAGAGCCAGAAGCTAGAAAATGACGAGCCAATGGTTGCTCCCCAGCTTTAGGGTAACATGAGTTTGGCCCTTTGACTATTGCCTACCACCTTTATGCGCCTTTAACTCCCAAATCTCCTTTGCTAGCCCCAGCCTTTCTCCTCCTCTGTAATCATGAATTTCTTCCTGTCTCCAGGATGCCACCACATGGTTTGTGCCAGCAGCACCTCAAGCTCCACTTGGCCAAAACTAAACTCATCTTTCCTCCCAAATCCTTTCCATTTTCCCAACAGAGTTGACAGAAATGCAATCCTCTATCTCTCAAGCCCTAAGCCTCGAGCATTATCCATACCTCCCTCTCTTCTAACCCCCATATTCAATCTGTTGTCAAATCCCGTCAGTTCTTCTTCCACAAACTTTCCAGGGTCCTCCTCCTTCCTCTCCACTCAAACCACCACTCTATTGGATCGGGCGCTTGTCATATCCCAGCTCCACTTCGTCCATCTTCCTGCCTCTGCCCCATCTTCACTCTGCTGCCTGGATCATTTTTCTGTAGTGTCATTCTGCTCATGTCCTAATAACCCTTCCAGGGTTACCCACTCCTCTCTGCATCAAGCTGAAACTCCTGACCACCTGCCTTAAGGCTCTCAAGTCAGCGCTCTCCCCCTACTTATCTATTCTCTTCCCCCACTGCATCCTAGCCCACACCTCAGTTCCCCTAAGTCAACCTACTCACCTCCTCTCTCCCCGAACCTCTTGCTCACTTCCTCCCCCTTCAATTCAACAGAACATATTCGAAGCCCTTCAAAAATCACATCTCTGGGAAGCCTTCTCCAATTTCTTTCTAATCTCCCTTGTTTACATCCCTTCTTCTGTCTGTTTTGCACCACCTAAGCACTTTATTAATTGTATTTATTGAGCACTTATTGTGTGCAGAGCACTGTACTAAGCACTTGGGAAAGTACAACCTAACACAATTGGTAGACACAGTCCCTGCCCACAAGGAGCTTACAGTCTAGAGGGGGAGACAGACAGTAATATAAATTAATTACAGATATGTAAGTAGAGAAGCAGCCTGGCCTAATGACTAGAGCACGGGCCTGGGAGTCAGAAGGGCCTGGGTTCTAATACTAACTCCACCACTTGTCTGCTGTGTGAGCTTGGGCAAGTCACTTCATTTCTCTGTGCCTCAGTTGCCTCATCTGTAAAATGGGGATTAAGATTGTGAGCCCCACGCCGGACAACCTGATTACCTTGTATCTACCCCAGCGCTCAGAACAGTGCTTAGCATAAAGTAAGCACTTAACAAATACCATAATTATTATAATTATTATCTTGTATCTACTCCAGTGCTTAGAACAGTGCCTGGCACACAGGAAGCACTTAACCAATACCACTATTATTATTATGTGATACAGGGACTGTGTCCAAACTGATTAGCTTGTATCTAATCCCATTGCTCAGACCAGTGCTTGGCACATAGTAAGCACTGAACAAATACCATGAAAAAAAGTGCTGTGGGGCTGAGGGTGGGGTGAATAAAGAGCACAGATCCAAGTGCAAGGGCAAGGCAGAAGGAAGAGGGCATCGGGAAAATGAGAGCTTAGTTGGGGAAGGCCTCTGGGAGATGTGCTTTTTTATTAAAGCTTTGAAGGTGGGGAGAGAGGTACGCACAACCTCCCATAGCACTTCAGTACATATCTTCCATACCCTATTATCAAGCGCTTAGCATAATGCTCTGTACACTGTAAGCACTCAATAAATACTATTGATTGATTGACTGATTAAAGCAGTAACTTCAGTATGTATCCATTTTTCCCTTCTTCCTCCTTTCTATAATTTCTTCTAGTGTCCGACTCCCTGACTAGATTGTAAACTCCTTGAGGGCAGGGATCATGTCCATTAATTCTAGCACAGAGTATAGTGTGCTGCATACATTACGTGCTCAATAAGTACCACTGATTGATTATTAAAGAGTCCTACAGCGTTGAATACCATCAGGCCTCTTGGGAGCAAGGCGACTTTCTGTTCCACTCACCGGCTTTGCTGGTGTTTTTAAGGGGGTAAAGTCAGCCAGTAAAACAGAAGTCTCCCAGTCCACTTGAAAGGGACACTCCAGTTCGAAGAGGCTGCTGCAGCGGGAAGTGAAGCTGACGGAACAGGCAGAGACGAGGGGAACCTGAAAGCAGCAGATTTCAAAACTTGTTCCCACAGAGGAAGTTACATTCTCAAGCAGATTGCAGCCATCCCTTCTGAGGGGAATTCTGAAATACCAGCGTGGTTCTAATCGGGAGGCCCCTTCACAGCTTGCAAAATAAACATCTGTAATTGAATTGACTGGGTGGCCTCTTGTCTCAGCTGCAGGAGACAGAATAACAAGGTTTGCACTTGTGGGAGCCAATTTCAGTAAATATCCCAAACATCTTCAGCATCTTCATCATTATCGTTTAACATTTCTTCCTCGGGCCTTTCCGAATGGGGATTCAATACCTCTTTTTTTGTTTTGTGCACTTACTGTGTGCCAGGCACTTCTTCTAAGCACACTAGGGTAGATACTCGTTCAACTGTATTTACTGGGTGCTTACTGTGTGCCAAGCACTGTACTAAGCGCTTGGGAGAGTACAATATAGCAATAAACAGACACATTCCCCACCCACAGCAAGCTTACAGTCTAGAGGTCTTTAAGATACAAGGTAATCAGGTTGGGCACAGTCCATGGCCCACATGGGGCTCACAGTTTTAATCCCCCTTTTACAGATGAGGTAACAGGCACAGAGAAGTGAAGTGACTCATCTGTGGTCACACAGCAGAAATGTGGCGGAATCGGGATTAGAACCCAGGTCCTCTGACTCCCAGGTCACACTGGCCTCTATCCACTAGACAACACTGCTTCTCTGTTTTCCCTCCTATGTAGACCATGAGCTTCATTCATGTGGGACAGGGACTGTTGCTTATCAGATTAACCTGTATCTACCCCAATGCTTGGCACATAGCACTTACAAATATGACTATTATTATCAATAACAAAAATAATAACGAGAAGGGGGTGGTGAACTGCCTCAGAGTCACCAGTGTTTCCAAAGGCTTGGGAAAAGTCCCAAATAAAGCAACATATATTAGTTACTCTGAACATTTATGCATTATCAGTTGGTGGGTATTGGGAGGCCAAAGGTGCAAAACACTCAGCAGAGAAGTTCATTGGAGGGGCAGATGGAACTGAAAGCAGTGGTAAACTACTTTAAGTTTTTTTCCAAAGGCTCCCAGATTCACATACCAACAGGTTTAAAATCATGAGCACATTGGCAAAGATTTCCCTTTTCTAGGGTGAAAGCATTCTTAGAAAAAAGTGGAAATCTGAGCCTCATTATCTCTTGTTTATCACTTGCTTCCTTCAAACTCTGTGTGAATGGGACAAGTGTTATCTCAGATCCTGTCCCAGAATTCCCCTCATCCCCTGATCTCTTGGCGGCAGGAAGTCACCACTGTCCATGACCTCTGCCTGGTCTATTAGCAACTCATTTGCACTGCTTAAATCATGGATCCCTCCCACACACTCCCACCGGAAGAACCCTTCTGGGAGTGATTTATTTATTTATTTATTTTAAAGCCGAGGTTCTTTCTTCCTCCTGAGAGAAGGAAACCCGATGAAGACCACTTCCAACCAGAGGCCAATTATAGCCCTGCTCTCACTTTTAGGCTGGGACCTAGTCCTAATAACAAAACAGCACAGTAGTACACCTTAAAACGTATCTATTCAGTTACTGTCCTAGGCGGGGTTTCCTCAGCAGGGCATGCTTAAAGAGTGAAGAGAGGAAGCAGACTCCATGCCAGGATACCTAAAAGGAGCCCCGGTGGATGCAAATGCACTTAATCACCGAGCTGAAATTGCCTTCTATTGTTCTCAAACCTTCTGGCCAAAGGGGTAGCTCATAGGTTTACAATGAAAAGACTGATTGGAGGAGACAAGCTCTCATTCTTATGGGAGGGATTCACATGTTCCATCCCGGTGACCAGGCCCCCAAGCCTCGGATTAAATCCAATAACTTCTGTCTGACAGGGGACTCTGCTCTCAGCCTCAGGAAGACAGAGTGTGACCAGTGTTGTTATCCTGCAAGGGATATTCAGAACTCACGTGCCCCCAAGCACTAGGCCTGGCTGGGCCCCACCCTCCATCTTCAAACACAGCCTCACTAATTTTAGGGTTATCGTATTGAGGATATTTCAAAATTCTAATTGGTGGATACAGACACCTTGGACCCACTCTCCCATCTCCTTTTCCAAGATCCACACACTCACATTTACCTCTCTGCACCCCCACCCCTACACACACACTCTCTCCCTTTCTCCTTTTTCTGCTCTCCCCCTATGCCTGCAAGAACACACACACACACACACACACACACACACAGAGTAGATTTGCTGTGTGCAATGTGCCACAAAATCTAATTAGCCAAAGAACAAGAAATCGATGGGCTCCCTAGTCAGAGTTAATATTCTAGGGGCCAGAAACATGTGCTGTTCTGGTGATGACACTGACCTGAATATTGCCCAGCTGACAGGTTAGTGCCAAATGCAAGTGGCATCAGGAATCCAAAGATGGTAAATCACCTCCTCCTCCTCTTCCCCGTTAGGTGCCCACGATGCCTGAGCCATGTGTTTGATTTTATGTAACATATTAACATCTCGGATGTTACATAACAGCAAGCTCAGCGGTTTACCTCTCCTTGGGTGTGGGAGGATTAGGGCAAAGAGCCTGAGTGGACTGGGGCTGGGGCAGAGTTTACCCGTTGGTTCGATAGGCCTAAAGTCCTAGTCTAGTGGCTACTGCCTCCCGTGGACAGTAGCCTGTCCCGCATCTTCGGACCTACTCGGGTTCCCCATTTATCACCTCACCATCCTCTTTTTAACTGTCTCGTGAAGATCTGCCTGCTCTCTTTACCGATCGCCTTCCCCAGTAAACAGCAGTAGCAGCCTCCTCCCAACCTACATTCACAACAGGACTTCAGACTAGCTCCAAAAAAAGCCTAGATTGGCCTTTGGAGGGGAGACACTCAGCTAAATCACAGGGCCCTGCGCTCTCTCCTCTACCCCCACTGGGGACTAATATTAGGGCGAATGCAGTTTGCTCTGGCTGTGCCATACTGAGGCCCCCCGCCTTTCAGCATGGGTTGCTTTAGGAATGTTCTCCAGCTCCGATGATACCACAGATGAAATATGCACTGCCAAAATGCCATCCCCGAGGGAACCCACTTCCTCTGGGGACTGTGTTTTCATTTTTCCTGATTTAGTGACTCTGACGTGATGGAATTTCAGGCTCTAAACACGTCACGGAATTTAAGAAATTAAAAATATATATATATTTATATATGTATAAATCAAACAAAGCACACAACACCCATAACTTAACCTGGAGGTTGACACTGTCACTGCTGCGTTCATGAGCCAGGGGTCTGACCTTGGGTTTTCTGCCAATGGGTTAGACAGACAAAGTTTAAATATCCAGCCTAACCCGGTGGTGTATTTGTCCTACCCCACGTGAGAGGCAAAACATCTTCATTTGGCTTTGCTGCTGTTGCTCTCTCCAACTTCACTGAGTCAGTCTTTTGGCATAGGAAGAGCAGAATTTGCAGGGGAATAGGAGGAAATTGACCATCACCCCCAATCTAAGGGGCAGCACCCTTCTCTCAGCTCAGGCTCACTCAGGGGGCTCCCTGGCTCTTGGTCCCCTGCTCTCTTCAGGGCACAAAAGGGACAGAGGACAATCATAAGCGGCACAGATCACTAGGATACCAGCCTCTTGCACACAGTCTCCCCACCTCTAGCCTATGCACACGTGCACGTACTAGCACAAATGTACACGGACCCAAATGCAGGAAGTGGGCGCACATTCACAGGCACGTGCCCACATACTGTTCTGTGTTGTTCAAGGACAAACGATTCACTCCAGGGGCAGGGGTTGCTCTTCAGTGCTTAGTTTCCTTCCCATGATGCCATTTCAGGTGGAATATTATCATGTAAGGGAGGGGTAAGGAAAGCAGCTTGACCTAGTGGAAAGAGCCTGGGTCTGGGAATCAGAGGACCTAGGTTCTAAACCTGCCTCTGCCACTTGCCTGCTGTGTGACCTCAAGCAAGTCACTTCACTTCTCTGGGCCACAGTTACATCATCTGTAAAATGGGTCTTCAATATCTGTTCTCCCTCCTACTCTGACAACACACCCCATGTGTGACAGGGACTGTGCCCAACCTAATTAGCTTGTATCTACCTACCCCAGTGCTTAGAACAGTGCTTGACACATATGAAGCATTTAACAATCAATGGTATTTATTGAGTGCTTACTGTGTGCAGAGCACTGTAATAATGAATAATAATTAATAATAAAGGAGGTGGGGGGAAGGTAGGCCTCAATGAGCTAGTAAGTCATATAGCCACCATTTTGGATCTTTTCAGCCCTGACTGAAAACTTTCAGGTAGGATTAGAGACTGGGATGAGCTCAGAAGACTGTGGGGGCGATCGCCCCTGAAGAGTGGCCAACTGTGCTCCCAGGGAGAGGTTGTGAGAAAGGGTTCTAGCCAGAGGTATGATGAGTTCCTGAGCTGCCCCCTTTACTTCAGAGTAGGGAAAGACCAGGTAAAAAAAAATGGGGGGTGGGGGGGGAGGGAAAAAAAAAAGAATACTCCAAACAAAGAGAATTCTAACAAGAAAGGATCTGGAGAAGTTATGGGCAGGGAATGTGTCTGCTAACTCTCTTGTATTATACTCTCTCAAGCACTCAGTACACTGCTTTGCGCACAATAAACTCTCAATAAACACGATTGATTATCTAATCCAGTCCCCCTCTCTCCAGAGAGTTCTTCCTTATGTCTAATCCAACTTTCTAATACTGCAATTGAAATCGATTTTCTCATTTGGTCCTCTGTGGACATGGACTGGGGAGCACCCTCCTCTATAGTCTTAAACAGTTACTTCATATTTTTGGATACAATTCGCTGCAGATTGATCTCTACAGAACACCAGTTCTTCACGGACCCAGGCTCTGATACACTCTGAAAGGCCAGAGGACTTTGGGGTTGATTTAAACTTGCAGTTAGACTTTTGGAACCTGACCAGCAAGTCAGCTCTCCAACCCTGACCCTGTACACAGGGAAGCAGCGTGGCCTAGTGGAAAAAACCCAGGCCTGGGAATCAGCAGACCTAAATTCTAATCTGATCTCTGCCACTTTTCTGCTGCGTGACCCTGAGCAAACCACTTAACTACTCTGTGGCTCAGTTTCCTCCTATATATAAAGGGGATTCAATACCTGTTCCCTCTCTCCTACTTATGACTGTGCACTCCATGTGGGACAGGGACTGTGTCCAACCTATCTTGTATCTACCCCAGTGCTTCACACAGTACTTGGGCTTGACACATAGTAAGCATTTAATACAACTATTATTATTATTTGAATATCCACTGGGGGAAGGCAATTCTGCATTTAAAAGCAGAGAGCATGGATAGCTGGAAGGGTATTTTGAAGCGGTTACTATTCTTGCTTGCTGTCTTCTTTTTGGCCCTGGTTCTCTGGGCTAGACAGGTGAGTAGATGGATAAGTAGGTCTATTTTCCTCCAAGATGTTTTACTTCAAATGTGGTTCTGTCCTTCCAGTCTGCATTGGTGTTGCTGTTCCCTTGCCTCTTTTGAGAAGGTTGGAAGGGGGAGCAGGTTTAGCCTTTTCTGAGGATTTACCCTATTCATGCTATAATTCTTGGCCCTGGCACAGATCATCACAAACTGGCTGCTGTTCAAGAGGGTTATGTACAAACCGTGTCCCCTAAGGGTCTTCAGGGAGGGGTTCAGATGACTTCTGCTCTTCTCAGTGTTGGGGGCAAAGGGAGACTGGGTTAGCAAGGTCCCAGCCTGGGGGACCTTGCTGGAACAGCCAGGTTCAAGAAGATGCCTTAGACTCTCATCAAAAACTACTCCTCCCTAGGGGGCACAGTCAGAGGTGACTTCAGCCCTTCTTATCATCCCCCCCAATCCCCGCCCCAACCTCTCAGCTAGACAGATCATATCCTCTAGCACTGACCTGCAATGGCAACTGTTCATATTCACTTGGTCTTCTACTTCTGGGCTAGAGGGTGCTGTTGATAATCCATGGCATTCTGGGACTTGTAGTAGAGATGCCCAGAATGCTGAGGGATTTTAATCCATACCCTGCCACCCTCCTCCCCACTCTTGTGGTGAATGAAAAGGAATGGGTAAGTGTACAATATTGGGATGATGTCCTGATGCCTTGGCTGTCCAAACAAAAATAATATGGTCTGCCTCCCTTTAGCCCCCATGTACCTCTATGTGAAATTATGTGTTTTGGACATTTGAAGCCTTGGGTTATCTTTTAAAAGGCTTCCCTGCTGACATCTGTGCTTTGTGTGGGGGTCCATACTGTATCTTCCACTCCCCTGGGAACGCTCTGAGGATTAGGACTGCCTGGCTTTTCTTCTGTCATCCCCTTGCACCTAGTCCAGGGCTCTGACCACCGAGGGTATGCATTAGGGACTGTTGGCAGCCTAGAGGCTGCAGGAAGGTCTGAGAGTGGTGAGGGCAAGTACTGTATCGCTGCCAGAGAGGCACAGAGCATGACTTTGGGGGCAGCCATCAGGGCCTGACCTTCCTTAGGAGGGGTGGGTTTACAGGGCCAAGAGACAAGTTTATCAGTTAGTCACTCTTTGGAGGACAACCGGGAGGGGGCCCAGGGTTTCATCTCCTCCCTTCCCCCACCCAAGTAAAGAAGTCTTGGCTCCTGGGAAACAGGTTCAGGCGGACGATGCCCAACCTAAGTAGATGCCCAAAGGGTGGGGAGATAGCACAGTCTACCAGCCATCTGTTTTGGGCCGGCCAGCCTTGTGCTTGTAAGTGCTGCCACCTGCTGGCCAGAATGAGAAGTACCCTTTCCACGTGGCGAGGACCGGCGAGGAGCCCCGTCTCTGGTGGTCGCTTTGACCGGCGGGATCCTTGATGACCGTATCCTACAGCCAAGACGCCTTTAGGACTGGTCTGCCATGGCAGCTGCTAGGCCCCTGAGCTATGGAACTGCCTCAAGCAACGCACTGCCAGCTCCAACAGAAGGGGCTGCTCCTCCCCCATTTGTACACTAGGAAGCAGGCTCTCGGGGATCCAGCAGGAGAAACTCCCTGTCTCACCCACCCGTTCCCAACCCCCTTATTCCAATTCCTGATTAATCCAAAGCAATAAGGGGTGGTCTTGCACGGTCCCTTCCCTTCCAAGCACACCTCGTGTAGCAAACTTAGCATGAAGGGAGCTCTGCCCTAAATGTGTGTGTGTGTGTGGGGGGAAATCACCTGATTTTCAGCAGAGGTTACCCCACCCCTCTCTGACAGGAGGGAAGGAGGGAGTACCCTAAAACACCCAAATGCTCCTTCCCCTAGGCAATTCAGCGAAAGATCCCCACACCCCATTACCCTCCAGCAACGGGCAAGTACCATGGCCTCTGAACCTTTCACCAACATGCAGTGCCACTGCCTCAGGTCTGAATAGCCTCAGTCGGCGACATTGCTCATGACTGACTTGGAGAACCTGGAATAATGATCAGATGCAATCATTCACTTTCAGTGGAGGCTGCAGGGCTCTGCCTTCTGAGATCTCGGCTCTTGCACCAATTCCGGGAGAAAACCTTCCCGCCCATCTCACTCTGAGGGCCAGAAAGCAGGTGGCCCTCGATCTCCACCGACTCCTGATTCTGTAGCTGTGGGCAATTAGTCAAGCGCAATCTTACCTCCAGGGGTGCAGTGTTAGTAACGGACTGCAGGGACTGCACGGGCTGCAGGGGCTGAGGAGGGTCGGACTCTGGCTACTTGGAGACAAACTGCAAAGCAAGATGTAACCAAAGCCACATGAATCCCACTGGCCCCTGTTGCCCAGTTTCCCTCAGCACTGGAGAGAATGGGGGTGAGCTTGGGCCAGTGGAAGGGTCAAGGGGTTAGATATAGCTGGCACTTGGAAGAAGTCTAAGGGCTCCTTGGGAGAAAACATGCAAATAGGACCATGCAGCTAGACACTGAATCCATGCTGATTAGTGAAGGTAAAGCCATCTTCCCCTAGAAGCCCAGGGCAGAGCTCATGGGTAGAAAAAAACAGAGCACTGATTAGAAGGGGCCTTGGCCCCTCTCCTTCGACTTGGCTTCAAGCCCCAAAATGACTATTGCAAAATGACCTCTCCCCCCATAATCTACTCCACCCCCAGGGGAGGTCTCCTGATGGGGTAATGTGTTCTCTTCGTGTGGACATCTGTGCAAGGATCCAGCTTAGCGGAGGTGGCACAGCACTCCAACCTCCCTCCTCTCAAACCAGGTCACCGGGGAGATGAGTTTGTGGGCCTCAACCCTAGTACACATGGGCACGGTGCAACTGGCAATTAGACTCTTTCAGGAGCCCTGGGAGGTGTGAGAGCTAGATGCTCTAGCTTGGGTGTTAAGGCAGGGGACCCCAGGACTGTGAAACAGTTCAGGAGCTGAATGTGGCTTGGGGGGCAAGGGTGGTTGGGAGAGGAAAGAGATGGTTTTCTGTCCCTTTCTCTGCCCCCGCCTCCCGCAAACTTTTCCATTATAACTATAGTAATTGTACGTTTCAGGGCAATTGTTTGAAAGGCGATCAAAGCTGTCTCCTGAGAGCCACTGGAGCCTGGGAGGTCCGGGGACGCGTAGGGGGGGCAGACTTAAAAAGAACAAACCGGACTTCTTTCGTTCCATTACGGGGTTGCCACTAGATTGAGTGGTGGGGGGAGGACGAGGGGGCAAACCGACGGGGGCAGAGACGCTTCAGGAAATGCGCAACAGGTCCAAGCCGTTTGAACGGCGGTTTGGGACACAAAATGGGGGACGGGCCCAGAACAGCGCCCCGATGGCTGCCCCGCCCCCCTGGGCTCCCCGACTTCGCTCTGCCCCAAGACCCGTCCCGTCGTAAACCCGCTACGTTGGGGGCTCCCTCCCCTCCACGGGGAGCCCCCAATGTCGCGGGGCTTCCCCCACCTCCCTCTCCTGTGCCCCGCGGCTCCGGCTCATCCTGCCCTTCCGAGACCATCGCTGTCCCCCAAACCCGCCCGGCGCGGAGACACCGACACCTGGCCTCCTCCTCCTCCCTTCACCTGTTCCCAGCCTCGGGGCGGCCTTACCCCGCCCTCGGCTCTTCTCCTAGGGACCCCGGTACCCGCCCCGCCGGCCCGTCCCAGTTCCCTCCCCCCCGCCGCCACCCGCCCCCGCTCCAACTCTCCTCCTTCCCCGCTCCCCGCCCGCAGGGTACTCACTCCAAGGTCAGGGACGGGATTTTCAGTTTGTCTCGCCGGGACTTCATGGCTGCGGGCGGCCGCCTCCCCGCCCCCCCCCCCCGCAACTGCCCCACTGCCTACGCTACCCCCCCCACCCGACTCCCTCCCCACCCCCTCCCGCGCGCGGCTGGCGCGAGGACGGCTAGGCGCCGCGCGCACAGCCGGGGGCCGCCCGCGCACCCGGCCGGAGCGCGGAGAGCGGGAGCGGGGAGGAGCACCGCACATCCACGCTCAGGCCGGCCGCCTGCCTGCCCACCCGCCCGTCCCTCCCCTCGCCACTGTCATCCGCCCCCGCCTCCCCCTCAGTACGGGGCCGGTCCCCGGCGACGAGCGCTGGCCCCGAGCCCCAGCCCACAGATGCGCCCGCCCCCCGCGGCGGCAGCAACAGCAGCCACCGTCAACCGGAGGAAGGAAATAGAAAATGGGGAACTGGGGCCTGGGGTGCCACCAAGGGGAGGCGAGCGGTGCAAAGGGACCGGTGTCTCTCCCAGGTGGGACCCGTAGCCCAGGGGGATTCCCCACCCTCGGGGGAGGGGGTCTCCCAGGTGGGACCCATGGCCCGGGGGTTTCCCCAGGCTCGGGGGAGCCTCGGGCCAGGTACGTCACACCTGCGTTCCACGAACGCTGCCAGGGAGAGCCCCAAGGGGCACCACGCAGCTCCGACAGCCGCCTCCACCTCAGGATGGGAGGTGGGAGAGCGGCAGAAAACCCCGAGACTCAGAATGGGGAGGGGCCAATGGGGGGGGGGCGGGGATGCACCCAGGTCCCTCCAGGCACGACTCCTCAGTACGCACCCCCGCACCCCCTCCTTCTCCCAGCCAGGTGAGCTGTGAGTAATAAAGAAAATAAGGTGCTGCGCTGCGGAGGCGGCAGGTGCCGGGAGATGAGGTGCCAGGAGATGCAAAGCCGTGAGGTCCCTCCTGCACCTGGGAAAGAAGCGGGGATCATTCCCCACTTCTTACCCCTCGCCACAGGCCTAGTCACGACTTCCTCAGACTCCATAGACTGGCTGCCGTCGTGGGACGAGGCTGCCCGCCTTCTCGCCAGTTAGCCAGAACTCTTAGACAGCCCCTGCTCTTACATGAGAGGCTGCACAGGCGATTACTTCGTGCCCTAAAGAGGCTCAGTTGACAAACATGGGTCTAGATGGTTCTGACCATTTTACAGGTTGTGAAACTGTGGCACAGAGCATCCAGATGTAAAATGTACCCAGCTGCTGGAGCCAGAATTAGATCAGTGCCTTCCTGGAGTTTCCACTCTGAGTGGCACAGGTTCAGAGAGGTGCCTTCTGAAGTAGGAAAGGGCATGGTGGCCTTCGATTTTCCCCAACCCCCGGCTCCAGATAGAAGGTGAATGCACGAAGTGTGGCAAAGAACCATGCTTTCTTCAGCACCCAGCCTTCCCCACTGGACCCAGTTCAGCTTGTTCTCGCAGCCGGGCCGGTTCCTCTGCAGCCGCCTCCTCCCTCCCCCAGAGTATCTTTTCTTTTGGCAGAGTGCTAGGGAGTGGGAGCTGTGTAGCTGAGCTGTTTGTTGCCAATTTAGCCTCAGGGAGGGGCCCATATGGTGTGCCTTTTCTCAGGGGTGAGCAGGGACCCTGGGGGGACCCTGACAGCACTCCCTTCCCCTTCTCAAGCTCCCCTGATAAAGCATTGGTTCAGAAATAGCTCCAAAGTTAGAGTAGCTGGACTTGGGCTCAGCAGTGCCACTGGAAATGGGGGTGGGGAGCAGTAACAGTCTGACCCTTTGATAATTATGTTGGCATAAACCTAGCACAGGACTGTTGCTCCTATGTCACAGACCCACGGTAAAATCTGTAGCTCTCCAGTCCCCTATTACAGACTGGATAGATGCAAGACAATCCAGAGGTCAAAGAGCAGATTTCCTCCCCACCACCCCTTTCATATCTGGGCTGTGTCACACTCCTTAGTTAATCCCTACTTTCTTTACAGCATGGCTCAGTGGAAAGAGCACGGGCTTTGGAGTCAGAGGTCATGGGTTCAAATCCCAGCTCCGCCACTTGTCAGCTGTGTGACTTTGGGCAAGTCACTCAACTTCTCTGTGCCTCAGTTACCTCATCTGTAAAATGGGGATGAAAACTGTGAGCCCCCCACAGGACAACCTGATCACCTTGTAACCTCCCCAGTGCTTAGAACAGTGTTTTTACATAGTAAGCGCTTAATAAATGCTATCATTATTATTATTATTTACAACACACCCAGGAAAATCTAAGTGGAGCCTTCACCTCCTATAACCCACTCTGGCTGATGGGAAGTTACCAGGTGTATTTGCCTTAGGCTAGATATTTCTGTAAGAGTTTATCTGCTGTGCTCTCAGGTAAGAAGCACCTGGTGGACAAGGGGCAAAGCACAGGTTTCCCTGCCTCCAACCTCTTCCCACTGTCATCTACACTACAAGCTGCTGCCCAGATTATCTTCTTGAAGTGTCTCATCTCCTCTCTAATGGCTTCCCACTCCTCTCCGCAACCAGCAAAAACCCCTCACAATTGGTTTCAAGGCTCTCCACCTACTCTCTCCCTTTAACAAACCAGCCCTCTTCAACCTGCTACTCTCCAGCTTGCTCTCTTTGTTCCTGCAAGATAACCTTCCAACTGAACCTCTTTCTCCACTTTCCAGCCTCCATCCCCTTGCTCATGCTGTTCCCCTGGCCTGGAACTTCCTCCTCTCCAGTGGCATCTTAATCTGACAGACAATAATAATTATGGTATTTGTTAAGCACTTACTATGTGTCAAGCATTGTTCTAAGTGCTGGGGGAGACACAAGTTAAGTCAGACACAGTCCCTGCCCCAGTGGGACTCACAGTGTAAGTAGGAGAAAGAACAAGGATTGAATATCCATTTCACAAATGAGGAAACGGAGGCACAGGGAAGTGACTTGCCCACGTCGTCTGGCAGGTACATGGTGGAGTCTGGATTAGAACCCAGACCTTCTGATGCCCAGGCCTATGCTCTTTCCACTAGGCTATACTGCTCCTCACATATTGATTGATCAATTGATTGCACAGCACTGAACTGAGCACTTGGGAAAGTACAATACAACAGAGTTGGTAAACACTGCCCACAAGGAGATTACAGTCCATGACATTAAAATAAATTACAGAGAGGGGAAATAGAGTATAAGAAAGTTTACATAAGTGCTGTGGGGCTGGGTATCAACGTGTTGATGGGGTACACAGGCAAGTGCAGAGTTGACAAAGAGAGGAGGGCGGATAAAGGAAATGAGGGTTTAGTCAGGGTAGGCTTCTTGCAGGAGAGGTGATTATAGGAGGGTTTTGAAGGTGGGGAGGGTGGTGGATGAGAGAAAATCCCAGTAGTTCTCCAGACAGTCAGTTCCTATTAGGCTGTATCACAGATATATTCAGGAATCCCCCAGTGGAAGTCTCAGATCAGCTACAAGCCTGGCTGGGGTACAACCCCCTCGAGGATCTCTATTAGAATGGTTCCTCACGCTTTTGAACTGAGGGTCCCTGAGCCACTCAATATTTTCCTAGCTCCCCTCCTCGCAATAAAACTAGGTCATGCTATTAAACCAACTATTATTTCGATATGCCAGATTTTGATTGAATATTGTTGCTATAGATTCAGAGTCATATCTGGGAATACGTAGAAATAAACAATCAGTTTGTTGCCAAACCCTATCAAAAACAAATTTCAAAAGAATCAAAAACACAATTTTCAGAATTGCTTCACCTAGGAAATCAACATAAACTATTACCCTTTTTTATTCACCTTCATGAGACTCTTAGGATTGAGATTGACTGATAACCTTTAGTCAAAACTAGATTTCTTCAGTGGTCTATATGCTTTCCCTCTTACAGCAGGGGTCCTTACGGGACTGTATCCATTTAAAAACAAAGCAAGCAATCCTTAAAAGTAATTCTCCAGATTTCCACCTGGAGTTAAAATGAAAGGGGAGTCTTATGAATACTGACAAGTGACTTAAAAGTGTCCTGAATGAGCCAAAAGAAAGTGACCCAAAAGATCTGGCAGGGCCAAGTGAAAGTAAAGCCACTTTTTTAAAAAAGTGCTTACTATGTGCCAAGCATTGTCCTAAGCACTGGGGTTGATACAAGCTAATCAGATTGGACACAGCCCATGTCCCAGGTGGGCCTCAGTCTTAATTATGAGGCAACTGGGGCACAGAGAAGTGACTTGCCCAAGGTCACAGAGCAGACAAATGGAGGAGCTGGAATTAGAACCCAGGTCCTCTGACTCCCAGGCCTGTGCTCTTTCCACTAGGCCACGCTACTTCACTTTGAAAAGAAGACCTGTTCATAATCAACATTCATCCCTACATGTTCATTCATAGTAGGAACCAATACTTCACAATCCGGAGAACAGATTTCCTCATCAAGGCCAGGGTCTCTGACATTGAGAAAAATGACTAGGGCCAGAGGCTGGTACTTACGCCCTTCCTCGCCGGGGCAAACTCAGTTCCTTCTGCAAAGAGAAAAAGAAAGCTGTCAGTTGTAGTTGCTGGGTGGCCACTCGCAAGCTGGCAGAACCCCTCCGATGGCCAAGGGAGATTTTTCAAGAGATGACAAAGACCCCAGGCTAAGGAATCGCCTCTCACCAGGTCACCCAGAGGCAGGGATGGACATTTACTACTGAAAAGCAGCATGGTATAGTGGACAGAGCAATGCACCTGGAAGTCGGAAGGTCATGGGTTCTAATTCCGGCTCCTCCACTTGTCTGCTGTGGGACCTTGGGAAAGCCACTTCATTTCTCTGGGCCTCAATTACCTCATTTGTAAAATGGGGATTAAGACCATGAGCCCCATGTGGGACATGGACTGTGTCCAATCCGATTAGCTTATATCTACCCCAGTGTTTAGTACAGTTCCATTTAAAAAGAAAGGAGATGCCGGTCTCCACTCGGTTTCAACAGAGGTCTCCCACTTATCCTGAGGTCAGATTGCCTGCACCAGAAGAGTTTTGTTCATCTTTCTAGCCAGCTTCAATACCTGTGCCAGAGCTGTTTATTCACTAGCAGAGTAAGGGCTGTAGGTGGGGACAGCAAAGGTTAACCTGGGGAGCGTCTCTGGGTTTCATGGCCAATGTGGGCTCCCAGCATCACTTCTGGAAGGAGAGTCGACCGTCGACCGGACAAAGCAACATGTGGGAATGTGGGGCAGAGAGAGCACCTGAGAACATTGGTATCTTAGTGCTAGCTGGGGAGCACTCCTCTGATGTATCCTCTTATTCCTGAGGTGGAAGAGGGTAGCCATTTTGTGGGGGCCCGGCCCCATCTGCCCCTAGCTCCCTATGGCTACACGGCCCCTCTCATTTTTCCAGTAGCAGTCACTGGGGTAGAGAGATACAGGTGGGAGCGGAAACCTTAGTCTCCCCATGTCCAGGCCATAGCTACCAGCTGAGTGATCATGGCAGCTCCCTGCCACACCCTATGCCATGGGTTACAAGCACGTGGATGGGGTGTCAAAATGAAGTCTGAGATCCCCTGGCACCTAGGGGGATCATGGTATTTACAGGAGTTGGCTTCCCCCAGCCCAGTTCCCCCCTACACATACACCCACACACTGCCCCCGACATGCTCCTCTCCCATTTCCAGCAAGGAGATCCCGCCCACCTTTAGCATTTCAGTCTCTCCATTACTTCCATGGCTTTACTGATGAGTCAATTAGATTTCATTTCTTTTGTGTAACACAGAATAAGACACTGCTAGGGCCCTATGGATAATGAGGGATTGGTTTTTTTGCGGGGGGGGGGGGAGAGGAGAGGGGGCAGGGCGAGAAAGAAGTGTTCTTGCCTATGGAAAGGATGGTTTATTTTTTAAGTGGGGATCACTTAATGAGTCGAGAAATGCTCCTCTCGGCCCACATCAAAGCTTTTCTGGCAATACCCAGGAAGACGTTTACCATGGAAACTGGTGATGTCAGAGATTTCCAGCAACTCTGAGGAATACAAAAGATCCAGTTTCCCTTTTAAATGCAGCAAAGGGAGGCATTTTCGTCCGACTTTTCCCTCCAGAGGAGGCGTAGATGTTCGTCACAGCCTCACTTTCACAGTCCTGGGGCTCCAGCTCCCCACCTTCCGTTACGACCCCAAGGGCTTCTGGCTGCAGTAGAAGTGACAGGGCAGGACTCCACCACCCAAGGGGAGCAGAGGCATCGTCTGTTTAGATCATAACAATGTAAGATGGGCTGCTCCACTCTGCTCCTCCCACCCACAGTGCTCGCAGACTTCAACCTATTGAGCCCAAGGAGGGGGAAGAGATGGAGGGTCTAAATAGCACTTTGCATTTGCTCAGACTTCTTGGATCACTGAATCTGATTCTCCTATACTGAATGTGCGGGAATTGCATGGGAAAGGGATATTATAGACACACTCAACTCACCACTACCACATTGTAGTTTTACCCTACACAACCGCAGGATCCTGAACTTATGCTATGGGTAAAACCAAGCTCCTTCAATTGCTTGTCTCCAGTCCCTCCCTGAAGGATTCATTCAATCGTATTTACTGAGTAGCTCTTGGGAGAATACAATGCAACAATAAACAGACACATTCCCTGCCCATCCCTGAGGACACAGGGGACTGCCATTTCACCTGTCTCAGCTCCCCGAGGCTGGTCAGTAATGCCAGGCCCATAGTAAGTAGAACTAGAAGTGTGGAGCCCCCATGTTCAGTTTCCCTGGCTCAGGCCTCACCCCATTCCCCTCCCTCCCCATCCAGCACCTTCCTTGTTGCCCTCTACTACGCTTACTGTACTGACATGCTCCAGGTTAAAACCGGAGGCAGTGTGGCCTAATGGATAGAGCACGGGCCAGGAAGTCAGAAGGACCTGGGTCGCAGCATGGAGTAGCGGATACAGCACAGACCTGGGAGTCAGAAGGCCATGGGTTCTAATCCTGGTTCTGCCACTTGTCTGCTGTGTGACCTGAGGAGAGTCACATGACTTCTCTGTGCCTCAGTTAACTCATCTGTAAAATGGGGATTGAGACTGTGAGCCCCATGTGGGACAGAGCATGTGTCCAACCTGATTTGCCTGAATCCACCAGCGGCTGGCACATAGAAAGCGCTTAACAAATACCAAAATTATTATTACTAATTCCAGCTCCGCCACTTGTCTGCTGTTTTGGCTTGAGCATGTCGCTTAACTTCTCTGTGCTTCAGTTACCTTGTCAGTAAAATGGGGATTAAGACTGCGAGCCCCATGTGGGACATGTATTGTGTCCAACTTGATGAGTTTCTATTTTCCCCAGGGCTTAGTATAGTGCCTGGCCTCCTTCCTCTCCATCCCCTCCCGCCCCCCCCCGCCTTACCTCCTTCCCTTCCCCACAGCACCTGTATATATATATATATATATATGTACGTATTTATTACTCTATTTATTTATTTTACTTGTACATATCTATTCTATTTATTTTATTAATATGTTTTGTTTGGTTCTCTGTCTCCCCATTCTAGACTGTGAGCCCACTGTTGGGTAGGGACCGTCTCTGTGTGTTGCTGACTTGTACTTCCCAAGCGCTTAGTACTGTGCTCTGCACACAGTAAGCGCTCAATTAATACGATTGATTGATTGATAGTAAGCACTTAAATAACATAAAAAATAAAATACCAAAATTACCAAAATACCAAAACCCATTCCACAAAGTAACCACCCTGGAGTTGCCACCTGTGTGGCTTGCTGCCTTAGACCTCGCCTAGGCCCAGGGGCCAGTCCCAGATCTACAGGTAAACGATCAATGAGTGGTATTTATTGAACACTTACTGTGCGCAGAGCACTGTACTAAGAGTTTGGAAGAGTATAACACAACAGAGTTGGTAGAAATGTTCCCTACCAACAATGAGTTTGTAGTCTAGAGAGGGAGAGAGACTTGAAAATAAATTACAGATGCATATATAAGTGCTGTGGGACTGAGGGTGGGTGTGAGTACCAGTTGCTTAAAGGGTACAAATACAAGTGCAAAGACAACAAGAAGGGAGAAGGAGTAGGGGAAAGTAAATAAGTAAATCCTTCCCCACCCTCTCCCCAAATGGGCTGAGATTAAGTAATCAACAACGAGCCTCTCCCCCCTCCACCCTGCAGTTGGTGTCTGATTTCCAAGGTATTTAAGAGGCTCCTGAGCAGATTACCAAAGAAGTTGTTGAGCTGAGGAGCCCAATCAATTTAGAAATGGATGATGTAGATGTCCACGAGTTAATTGCATCTCATTCCAATTAATATAACCAAAGAAGTTGTTGAGCTGGGGAGGCCAATCAATTTAGAAGTGGATGATGCAGATGTCCACGAGTTAATTGCATCTCATTCCGATGAATCATTGCCCAAAGAGGACCTCATCGATCTTTGACAATCCAATGCATCACTGCAAGACACCAAAACAGATGCAGAAGTTATGGATTCCCTACCACCAGCTAAAATCTTGGGATTAAAAAGGCTCGTATCAGAAAGTGGATGAATTTATCATTGAAGAAGGCTACTCCTTATTCTAATGAAGAGAGGAGTTCAAAGGTGTTTTGTAGCAGCCAAAGTCTTTCCAAAGTGGATGTCATTACCACAGTCAGTAGAACAAGTTTCCACTTCTAGAAACTACCTTACTTTGCTGCTCTCCTACTTCAACCCAACACATACACTGTGCTTCTCTAATGCCAATTTACCCACTGTACCTCGATCTCGTCTATCTCATCACTGACCTCTCGCCCACATCCTGCCTCTGGACTGGAACGCCCTTCCTCCTCCTTGCTGGCAATTACTCTCTCCCCCTTCAAAGCCTTATAGAAGGCACATCTCCTCCAAGAGGCCTTCCCTGACAAAGCCCTCCTTTCCCCTTCTGTGTCTCCCTTGCACTTGGATTTGCTCTCTTTATTCACCCCTTATCAGCCCCACAGCACTATGTACATATTTATAATTTATTTATATTAATGTCTATCTCCCCCACTAGACTGTAAGCTCACTGTCGGCAGGGAACATGTCTACCAACTCTGTTATACTGCCTTCCCCCATGCTCCTAGTACAGTGCTCTGCACACAGTAAGCACTCAATAAATACGATTGAGCCTTTTGCAAAGATTCATAATCGCACTAAAACTCCTCGTTTAATATTGTGACATTACACATTCAATTACCAGAATATAAAGATTAAACAAGAGTTTAGTGACTTTTTCATCACAGCATCAGTCAATCGTATTGAGCACTTACTGTGTGCAGAGCCCAGTACTGAACGCTTGGGAGAGTACAATATAACAGTTGGTAGACACGTTCCCTGCCTATAAGGAGTATATAAGCATATAAAGGAATTTTATGTTAGTTTTTCCTGAGGTTCTGGAACAGATCCTAATATATGAAATGTAAGTCTATGGAAAAACATACCCCACAGTGCAACCATTCATAATGCAAGCACGTTTTCAAGGAACTTAACTTGGTGCCTGCTTGCACTGTTGAACCCATTTGGTGTTTTTCTGTCATTATCCCACAAGCGTGGCCTAGTGGAAAGAGCCCAGGCCTGGGAGTAGAGGATCTGGGTTCTAATCTCAGCTCTGCCACTTGTCTGCTGTGTGACCTTGGGCAAATTACTTAACTTCTTTGGCCCTCAGTTACCTCATCTGTAAAATGGGGATTAAGATTGTGAGCCCCATGAAGGACAGGGACACTGTCCAACCTGATTAGCTTGTATCTACTCTGTCGCTTAGCACAGTGCCTGGCACATAGTAAAGGCATAACATACCATAAAAAAAAGAAAGAGAGAGAGCACGATCCAGAGTGGGTAGCAGGGAATGGGACAATAGGAACCTAGCACCTTTCTCCCCCTTCACATTGTACTTTCTGGGTAAGCTATGAAGAGTCTCCAAGCTTCTGAAAATGGAAATCACCTATCTGTAGCTGCAAAGTGCTGGCAGACCAGCTAGGTAAAAAGGAGCCTCCAGGAGTCATTGTTCCAATATGGAACCATAGGGTCATGGTGCTGAAAGGGACTTTGAGAGAGGCTTTCACCTAAAGCAGCTATATCTAGGTATCCTTTTCTTAAAAATTTCCAGGGGAAAGCCCCCGATCTTCCTTGGGAATGTTATAATAATAATAATGGCATTTATTAAGCACTTACTATGTGCAAAGCACTGTTCTAAGTGCTGTGGGGACACAAGGTGATCAGGTTGTCCCACGTGGGGCTCACAGTCTTAATCCCCATTTTCCAGATGAGGTAACTGAGGCACAGAGAAGTCAAGTGACTTGCCCAAAGTCACACAGCTGACAAGTGGCAGAGTCGGTATTCAAACCCATGACCTCGGACTCCAAAGCCCGTGCTCTTTTCACTGAGCCACGCTGCTTCCAGAATGTTGTTCCGGTGTCCTCAATCCCTTGAGTTACAAGTCCCTCCTGCTGTACCTTGGAACCCATTTCTTCATGCTCTTTCGGTAACAGAAATGGAACTCACCACCAGTCAGGTCACAGACCAGGGTGGCCCCATATATTGGCTTTGGGAGCCACAGAAGAGCAGCTTTCGAACTCCAAGTGGCACAAGACAGAAATGTTGGGGTGAGGTGGAGGCTAGCAATTGCTGGTGCTCTTCTCTGCCGCCCCCCACACCCACCCACCAAATAACTCCTCCTTCCAAACTCTCTCCTTCTTACATATCTGCTCCCCTCACCCTCCACACCCCAGCTCACACTCTTGGCTTCTTCTGAGCTCACCTTCTTATCATGCCTCACTCTCAATCCTCATACCTGAACCTTTGCTCACGCCCTTCCTGCTGCCTAGAACTCCCTCCCCATCTTCAAAGCCCCCTTGAAAATCCACCTGATGAATTTTCACCACCCCTGGATTTGTCACCCCCAAACACAATCCTTAGCACTTATAAATGAGGAAATTGAGACACAGAGCAGCTAAGTGACTACCCCAAGGTCATACAACTCCCAAGTCCACTGATTCCCATTCCCGTGCTCTTTCCACTAGGCCACACCGCTTCTACACCTATGCATATATCAATTTGCATACTCCAGTTATTTATTCTTTTTTTACACTCTTGCGATTACCAATTGTATCTATAGCATTCCTCCTGCTTCCACTGCCTGGGTATGACTCATGCCTACCTGTCTCCCCCATTAGAACTATAAGGCTCCTCAAGAGCACTGGTAAGGCTCCCAGATCTCTGGATAGGGTAGTTGCTCAATAATTATTTATTATTGAAACATACCATTTTACACACTTAATAATGGAGGACGAGGGAAGGACTATCTCTGGGGAAGTGGGGGAGGTGTGAACCAGGATGAGAAGACAGTTGGATGGAGAGCTCCAATCCTCTGGGAGGCACACACTGCTTTCATAAGAGCCAAGATTATTTAAGTCCCAGTTTGGTCCCCCATAGCTTTTTATATACTTGAAAACTTAGTAGCTCCTAAGCATCAAATAAACAGTCAGGCCACCTTCCCATTTGATCGTTGTAAGTACCTCTCCCCGCCCCCCACCAAAAATAAAACTGCTTCATTATAAATCAATCCACTGATTGTATTTATTGAGCGCTTACTGTGTGCAGAGCACTGTACTAAGCGCTTGGGAGAATATGATATAATAACAGAGTTGGTAGACTCTGACCACAAGGAGGTTACAGTCTAGAGGGGGAGGCCGACATTAATATAAATAAATGAACTATGGATATGTACATAAGTGCTGTGGGGCTGAGGAAGGGGGTGAACAAAGGGAGCAAATCAGGGTGACACAGAAGGGAGTGGGAGAATCAATGATACAACTTGTTCAAGTGAAGATGTACTATTTAGTTGTTTCATCTGTTGAGTTGACAGTTGAGTAGCTAGTCCATCTTTTGACCTCTGATCTCTTGACCCCATCCAATTTTCTCAACTCATCATGCCCCATGTAGCCTCCATACCTAAACTACCTTCCCTTGATGACCAAATCAATGTTCTCAACACCACGTTCTCTACTGAACTCAACTCACTCACTCCCTATCCCTTTGTCCATCTTGTACCACTAACCCACAGCCCTGGATCACCTCCACAGTCCGCCTCCTTCGCTCTTGTGCATGAGCTGCAGAGCACTGCTGGCGGAAAACTAGATATTAGGCTGACTTCATCCACTTCAAGTTTATCTGTGTGTTTTAACTCTACCCAGCAAAATTATTTCTCCATCTTTATTGACACCCATGCCCACTGCCCTCTTCGGTTGATCCAGATATTTCACTCCCTCAAACTCTCTGTCCCGCCACGTCCCCCGTCCCTTGCCCCTAATGACCCTACTTTATTGGGAAAATTGACACTATCAGGCATGATCTCCCTAAAATCTCCCCTGCCTCTCCCCAGTCCCTTCCAGCCCCTGCCCCTTCAACTATCCCATCTTTCCCAAAAGTATCTCTAGAGGAAATCTCCTGCCGTCTCCCAAAATCCACCCCCTTCACCTGCACATCCAACCCCATTCTTTCACACCTTATCAAAACCCTTGCTCCCTCCTTTGCTCCCTAACTCCCACGCTTCAACTGTTCATTCTCCAATGGCTTCTTCCTCACTGCTTTCAAACGTGCCCACGTCTCCCCATCCTAAAAATCCCTCCCTTGATTCCATGGCTCCCTCCAGTTATCACCCCATCTCCCTCATACCATTCCTCTCCAAACTCCTTGAGTGAGTTGTCTACAGCTGCTGACAAGTTCCTCTCCTCCAATTTTCTCTTTGACCACCTCTAATCTGGCTTCCATCCCCTTCATTCCACAGAAACCGCCCTCTCAAAGGTCACAAATGACCTCCTTCCTTCCAAATCCAACGGCCTCTACTCCATCCTATTCCTCCTCGACGTCTCAGCTGCCTTTGACACTGTTGACCACCCCCTCCTCCTGGAAACATTATCCAACCTTGGCTTCACTGACACTGTCCTCTCCTGGTTCTCCTATCTCTCTGGCCGCTCATTCTCAGTCTCTTTCACGGGCTCCTCCTCTGCCTCCACCCCCTAACTGTGGGGGTTCCTTAAGGTTCAGTTCTGGGTCCCCTTCTATTCTCCATCTACATCCACTCCCTTGGAGAACTCATTCACTCCCATGGCTTCAACTACCACCTCTATGTGGATGATACCCAAATCTACATCTCCAACCCTATCCCTCCCTCACTGCAATCTCTCACTTCCTCCGGCCTTCAAGACTTCTCTACTTGGATGTCCTCCCCTCACCTCAAAATTAATATGTCTAAAACAGAACTTCTTATCTTCTCTCCCAAATCCTGTCCTCCCCATGACTTTCACATCACTGTACATGGCACCTCATCTCGCTACTTTCCTACTACAACCGACCCCACATACATTGCTCCTCTAATGCTAACCTTCTCACTGTGCTGATCTCGTCTACCTCACTGCTGACCTCTTGCCCACTTCCTGCCTCTGGCCTGGAACGCCCTCCCTTCTCATATCCTACAGAGAATTACTCTTCCCCACTTCAAAGCCTCATTGAAGGCACGTCTCCTCCAAGAGGCCTTCCCTGACTAAGCCCACCTTCTCTCTTCTCCCACTCCCTTCTGTGTAACCCTGACTTACTCTGTTCATTCATCCCCATCCCAAACCCACAGAATTTATGTACATATCTGTAATTTTATTTATTTGTATTGATGTCTGTCTCCCCCTGCTAGACTGTGAGCTCCTTGCAGGCAGGAATTGTCACTGTTTATTGTTATATTGTACTTACACAAGTGCTTAGTACAGTGCTCTGCATACAATAAGCACTTAATAAATACAATTGAATGAATGAATTAATGAATTTGATCTGTGACTGGGCTCAAACCACTATTTTTCTTGAAGACTGCAAACCCATGAAGGATGGAGACTTGTACGTGACCTGATGATCTTGTATCTACCCAGATGCTTAATACAGTGCTGGTCACATAGTAAGCATTTGACAATAATAATAATAACAATAATAATAATAATAATAATGCTCTCAAGGGTTTTGGCACTCAAATGAAGCAGACAGATCCAAAAACTTGGCATTATCCTTGACTCCTCTCTCTTTCAACCACCATATTCAGTCAGTCACTAAACCTTGTCAGATCTTTCTTCACAATACCTCCAGAAACTGCCCCTTTCTCCCCATCCAAACTGTCACCATGCTGGTCCAAGCAATCATCATATCCTGACTTAGCTACTGCACTATCCTCCTTATAGACCTTCCAGCCTCCAGCCTCTCCCTTCTCCAGTCTACACTTCACTCTGCTGCCCAGATTATTCTTCTAAAACATTATTCTATGCATGTCCCCCCACTCCTCAAAACCTGCCAATGGCTACCCTTTCCTCTCCACCTCAAGCAGAAACTCTTGGCTTTAAGGCATTCAACAAGCTTCCTCCCTCCTACTTACCCACTCTCTTTTCTCACTTCTCCCCCAACTCACCAGCTTCATGCTCAAGTTAACCTACTCGCTGTTCTGCCTCAAATGTCTTGCTCACATTTTCCCACTTGCCAGTAAACTCCCTCCTACTCACATCTGGCACACCAGAGCTCGCTCCATCCTCAAGGCCCTTTTGAAATCTTATCTCCTCCAGGAGGACTTCCCCAAATAATCTCTCATCTCTCCACCTTATTTCCCCCATACTGCCACTTCAGCACTTCCACTCGGGTACTCAACACCCCCAACCCACTGCATTTATGTATACATTCATTCAATCGCATATATTAGGTGCTATATTTGAACTCTGTTACTTCCCCCTTACTTACAGTTTATTTTTAATGTCTGTCTCCCCCACTAGACTGTATGTTCTTCAAGGGCAGGGACAATGTCTACTAACTCTACTGTTCATTCATCCAGTCAGTCGTTCAATCATATTTACTGAGCGCTTACTGTGTGCCAAGCACTGTACCTAAGCGCTTGGGAAAGTACAATACAACAATAAAGTGACATTCCCTGCCCAGTGAGCTTACTGTTCTCTCCCAAGTGCTTAGTACAGTGCCCTGCCCAGAGTAAATGTTCAATAAATACTACTGACTAATGGGGAAATCAAAATAAGCTGAGGTCCTGGGTTCCTACTCTGTGGCAGAGCTGGAAATCGAACCAGGCACTCAATCAGTGGTATTTGAGTGCTTACTGTGTGCAGGGCACTGTACTAAGCTCTTGGGAGAGTATAATACAACAGAGTTGGTAGGCACATTAGCTGCCCACAAGGAGCTGACAATCTAGTGAGTTCTGCTTTGCAGGAGTTCTCTCAAGTATGGAATCTCCCTCCAAATATGGCGTAGGAAGTTTCAAAAAGTTCAATGCAAAACTAGTTATATTCAAAATAAATAAGACAAATTCCAAGAACTGCTGTACTCTGAAAATTTTGATGAAGATGCAGCTTTCTCTGCTTTGGGGTGGTTTGATGGTTTTTTTTTTCATATCTGCTCTGACTCTCTGGCAAACAAAACTGGAAGTGACAAGAGTAATTCTATCTTCTACATCGTTTGGGTCAAGGAAGGAAGAATAGATCTGCCATGACTCTCTTATTTTTATCCCTTCCTGTTCCACCAAACTGTAATGTTTATTTTTCAGAGCAGGAGAAGTCAATCCTCTAACCAGCCCCTTTTCTGATGACATCATTGTGACAATGAATAACTGATGTTGACTTCATTTTGATCTACGAAAGTTGTCAATGCAGCAGAACATCTGCAGGCTGTTAGGCTTGTTCACTCACTGTACAGTCTGTTACTGACCTCTTGCATTTGATTGGTTTAGAGAGCATCCTCATTGTGTGGGTCAGCCAATGAATGATCGGATTGTCCTTTATGATGTGTTTTTTTTTTTTAACAAAGCAGATTTACTTTTACGAATAAACTGGTCCTGACTGGATAAAGCTTTAATGCTTTTAACTGAGAATGTCCAGGTTCAGGCTAATACTCAGCCATCTAGTAATCGGATTGGGGAGAAGAGACATCTACCACTGTCAATAATGTCACAGGCCATTAGGAAAGAGTTGCCAGAACCATCCTTGGAATTTATCATACAGAAAACAGTGTATATGTAATTGGAGTGTCTCTCCATAGCTATGAAAAGTTAATATTTGGATTGCCCCAAGGCTTCCTGGCCTAAAAGGAGGCATGGATTAGAAATTTAATATTTATTCTAAAATAATAATCTATGTGTCAAGCACTGTACTGAGCAATGGGGTAGATACAGATTAGACACAGTCCTTATCCCACCCAAGGTCCACAGACTAAAGGAGAAGGAGAACAGGTATTTCATCACCGTTCAACACCATCGCCCTCTAGACTATAAGCTCATTGTGGACAGGGAATGTGTCTATCATCTCTTATACCATAAAAAATGATAAATAATAATGATGGTATTTGTTAAGCGCTTACTATGTGCCACGCACTGTTCTGTGCACTGGGGTAGATACGAGGTAATCAGGTTGTCCCATGTGGGACTCACAGTCTCGATTGATTAATCCCCATTTTACAGATGAGGTAACTGAGGCACAGAGAAGTTAAATGACTTGCCCAAAGTCACACAGCTGACAGGGGGCAGAGCCAGGATTAGAACCCATGACCTCTGACTCCCAAGTCCATGTTCTTTCTACTAAGCCATGTTGCTTCTCACCCAAGCATTTACTACAGTATTCTGCACACAGTAAGTGCTCAATATAATTGATTGATTGATCAGACTGTGAGGCCCATGCAGGACAGGGACTGTGTCCAACCCGATTAACTTGTATCTACCCCAGAACTTAGAACAGTCCTTGACACATAGTAAGCACTTAACAAATACCATATGACAAACATTTTTCATATAAGGAAACTGAGGTCCAGAGAAGTGGAGTGACTTGCCCAAGGTCACACAGCAGGTAACTGGTGGAGTCAAAATTAGAACCTGGGTCCTCTGACACACACCCCTGCACTCTTTCCACTAGGCCACCAAACTGCTAGCCACTCAGCTAGCCATGGCAATTCTTTCTAGTGTATTAAGGTTCTGGTTTTGATCTAAGGAAGGAATTTCCATTGTCATTCAACCTAAAGCCGGATGCCTGCAGGATGGAGGGCTCAGGAAACCATCACTTTACAACTCAGAGGCTTGTCTGCTGAACTGCACCCCTGTCAAGTCACATCCTGCAGATGAATTTGAGCTTGCTCACAAATGAATGCATGAATCCAAATACAGGAGTGCAGACCCATCCACCCACACATTTGCTGACACCCCAGTCCATCTGCCCCCTCTTAATCCTCACAGATGGGAATTCACCCCGCTCTCCCTGTTGATGGGTTAACATCCACACACATAAAATTGCCCGGGTAGGGTGTGATAACAGAGCTTTTCTCTCCCCAGCTAGGTTGGGTGTGATGCGGGGGGGACACTCTCCAGACCCCCTCCCACATGTAGGGTTCACTGAATAAAGCAACTGCCAGATCGGTCAGGGGCTCAGTGATCTACACTGATACAGTGGCAAATAACTCTGCTCCTAGCTGTTGTCCCAAGAACAGCAAGGAAATTTCCCTCATGCCCTTTGGTGCTAATTCATTTGTGTTCTAAGACAGCAGACCCTGGTGTGGTTAACTCAATCAGAACTGAATGAAGGGCTTTACCCCTGGGGCCTGGCTGACCACAAATAGCCAAATTGAAAGAATCTGAACAGAATCTTCCTCCCTAGAGCTTTGAGGGAGGAAGGGGAGGAGGTCACATCTGTGCCCCTCACCCCAGAGTTGCCAAGCATAAAATGAATATGTCCAGTGAGGAGGGCATGGCTATCCCTCTTGAACAGATTGGCAAACTAAAAGCCCTGAGAAATGAAATGGTTTGTAGCAAGTTAAATAGCAAGATTTTAAAAAAAGTCAAACTGAGAAAGGAACCAAGAAGCCAGTGCCAGAGCATACTGTTGAAGCAATGCTGAAGCTGGAAAGGACTTCAAGGAGTCAGTTTTTTTGTTTTGTTTTCTATGGTATTTGTTGTGCCAGGTGCTATACTAAGTGGTTGGGTAGATACAAGCTAATCAAATTGGATACAGTCCCTGTCCCATATGGGGCGCACAGTCTTAATCCCCATTTCACAGACAAGGTAACTGAAGCCCAGACAAGTGAAGTGACTTGCCCAAAGTCACACAGCAGACAAGTGGTGGAGCCAGGATTAGAACCCAGGTCCTTCTGAGTCCCAGGCCTACGCTCTACCCACTAGGCCATGTTGTTTTTCAACTGGCACGGGCATCAGTTGGCATCAGGTTGTGATAAAGCTCCATTGGAGGTCTCCCAAGAAACCCTCCACTTGCCTTTATTATGATGATGATGATATATCTTGAACGCTGGCTCTGTGTCAAGCACTGTTCTAAGCACTAGTGTAGATACAAGTCAATCAGGTCAGATACAGTCCCACATGGGGCTCACAGTCTACATAGGAGGGGAACAGGTATTGAATCCCCATTTTAAAGATGAGGAAAAACTGAGGCACAGAGAAGTTAAATGACTTTCCCAAGGTCACCCAGGAGGCTGGGATTGGAACCCAGATCCTCTGACTCCCAGGTCCATGTTCTTTCCACTAGGCCCGGGGCATCTCAGTTCTTCTTTTTCTTGACATAACAGTAGTAATAGCATTTATTGAGTGCCCACTGGGGCCAGTGTACTGTACTAACCAAAGAGGTGACACACTCCTTGCCCACAAGGAATTTATATTTTGAGTGGGGGGAGTCAGATATGAAATGATTTAGAAAGAGAGTAATCATAGCAAATAATGGACTGTACAGTGAAACAACTTATGCACAGTGTACATAAGTGATAGACATGGCCGATGGGCAGATATGACTTAGGGTGCTGGGAATTAATTGGGGAAAGCTTGTCGAGGAGGTGGGATTTCAGGTGGGCTGTAACTCTTACGTTTCAGTGAAGTAGGCCTCAACACTTCAACGATATCAAGCCAGAAGGCTGACCAGAAAGCTAACAAAGAAGAGAGACACGGGAGTCCCTGGTCCTGTAGGTGGCTAGATTCTCTGGAGTCCCTGGCCTTGCAGATTCTCTCTGCATCTGTTATTATTTCCAAGGGTCTTTAGACTTCTTCCTCAATGCCTCTCAATGGCCCTCCTCATGGCCCTACCAGGGCTCAGTGAAGGCAGCAGTCTTATGAGTACTAAAGACAGGAGCACAGTGTTAAATTTGGAGCTCAACCCACAGCCACAGATCTAGAAACAAATGCACAGAGATAGGTTCAAGATAGGGTGTGTGTGTGTGGGGGGGAAAAACAGAAGGCCCAATCTATTTACCTCCTACCATCCCTGTAGTGTAATGTTGCAAAAACATCCCAGAATAAATCTTACTCGTCCCCTGCAAACCCAACACTCCAGCCTCTCCCCGGAATGTGGGAGTGGAGAAGAACAGGAAGAAAAAAAGGGAGCTGAAGTCACAGTAGGCTCTTTGAGGGGGAGAGGGGGCAGAAGGGAGTAGGAGAAAATTGAAGCAGAGCTGGAATACTAGGCAGGGTCCCTCACCACACCCACACACGCATACACACCCACCCCATGAGGAGGTCGAGGGACTGAGGGCAGCCTGGTCACCCTCTGAGCTCTCGGTTGGAGACAGTAGAAGAATACTACAGGTGACTTCTTGGGATGGCTCTTTGGCCCAATTCCTGGACTGAAGAGTAGCCATCCCCAGGAATCGGGCCAAAGAGCCATCCCAGGGCTGAGAACGTTTCCAAGTGATGTCACCAACTCCGGTTTTACCCCCAATCCAGGCCCTTCTGGTTCCCCTTAAACTCTGCGTACCTACCTCAGCGGGGATCAGCCCAGGCTCCCTGGCTACTGCTGCTAAGACTGTCTGAAGCCTGCCTCGTCTCCTGCTCTGCTTAAGTTTGGGGCTTCGCGGACAAAAGGGGAGCACGTTAAAACCTGACACCTCCTCTCAGTCTGTGAGGAGACTTTCCCACCTAAGGGCCCCGAAGGTTTCTCCAGATGGGTGGGGCGCTCCCATGGCCAGCACAGCTCGCAGGTGTCAGGGAGAAGAGATCTGTGCTGGAGGAAGTTACGTTTTCCTATGGCAAACCCCATCGAGAGCAGGGAGACAAGCGAAGTGGCTGCCCTCAACTCCAGGGGGTCACAAGGTCCTGGTCCCCAAGGCGGTCGAGAACGAATATGATTTAGTAGAGCCAGGTGTCCCCTGTCCCTTAACCTGTTCCTCCACCCCCCCCCCCCCCATGCATGTTCGAGGCTACCAGCTGATTCCTGCTGGAGTCTGGGGAGCCACGGACTGAGTTGCATAATTACCCCAGAACATGATGTTTTTTCAGCCCTCTATCAGGCGTCAGGTTGGGGACCCTCACGGGCAGAAGGTACCCGGTCCCATAGATCCGGTGGGACTGGCCCAGCGTGCAGAGGCAAGGGGGCTCAACAACTGCCAGCCTTGGTGCCTACCAGAATGCCCGGGCATTTTGAGAAGTTCCCAAGATTAAAGCGGGCCTCACCTGCAGCCCCCGGCGTCTCAGAATACTGGACTCATCCATGGTTCTTCTCTGCTTGTCCTCTCCCGGCTCTTTACCAGGTCTCCATGCCGTTCTAATAGTCTCTGCTGGGGCCAGCGGCAGAGTAAGTCTGGGTTTCCGCTCCTCTCTGCTGGATTGGGCGGTGGGAAGTCAGCTGATCGTCTTCAGACCTTAATGAACAGACAGAGCCCGCAGTCAGAGCCCCATATCCTGTCATCGGCGGCCGGCTGCGTTGCTGGGGAACACAAAAGCGATTGCTGGGGGGAGGAGAAGTGGCGGGGGGGGGGGGGGGTAGAAAAGAGGGGAGGAGGGGGCGAAGTGGAGGAAGGGGTGAGAAAGAGTGAGGAGATGAGAGGGGGATGTATGGGGAGGGGAGAAGGGGGAGAGGAATGGGGGAGGTGTGGGGAGGGGGGGAGAGGAGGGGAAGAGGGGTGGGGAGGAGGGGTAGAGGCATGGGAGGGAGGAGAGGGGGGATGGTGTGTGTCTGAGGGAGGAGGGGGGAATGGTAGGGAGGAGGTCGGGGGTGGCATAGGAGTGCCTGCTGACTGAACTTTAGGAAGTTACTGCTAAACCGGAAACACTTCCCCTCCTCCTCCCCCTTTTCCTCACCCCAGGAGAAACCTCAGAAAGCTTCCCCAAAACCTCAAAGTACCATTGCTCAGGGCTGTATTCCCCAATTTCAGCAGACCTGAAGAAGAGTGTCAGTCTTCCGGGAGGGGGTAGGGGAGAGGAGTGCTGCTTTAGCTAAATATCGCTCTTGGAAAAAGCCATTCATTGCTGGCTATTTCTGGCCCCTCATCCTCAGGTACCAGTTGGAGGCCCCACTGCTGACTGCTTCTCACTCTTATCAGTGGTAGTGAAAGGCCAAGAAACAGGAAACACATTCCAGAGCCTCTCAGACTCCTGGAGAAACTAATGTGGAGGGCTGACCCTACAGGCCTGAGGCAGAGGAGGAAAGGCTTGGAGGATGCATGAAAGTGGGAACTGCTTTTAAGTGAACTGCCCAGTGCCTCCAAAGTCTTGACCTGTACTTATGGCACATCTACTGTAATAATTATGGTTTTCGTTAAGCACTTACTATGTGCCAGACACAGTACTAAGCACCTGACACTGTACTAAGCGCTGGAGTGTTAGGGGCTGGGTAGTAGAGAGGAGCATACACTAAAAGTAGAAGATATGGGCCCTGCCTATTAAGCACTTACAGCTTGACTCAGCATTACCCAGGGTGCTAAGTACAGGAGAGCCGAGGCAGGGAATCTCTTGCCTTCTCTGGTGGCCTCAAGCTGACCTATAGTAAGAGATGCCTGTGGTCAGATCTAGCACTATGGCTTTGTTCATCATAATCAGAGATGGCTTCAGATGGTAAGGGAAGTAAGCCGTCGTTTCAGGGTGGCATATGGCCTCCAAAAGATGGTGGCACAATTGCCTTCTTAAAGATGGCTGCTGTCACTTGGCTTCTCTCAAAGATTGCAGTGCTGCCATCCTTCTCAAAGATGGTGGTGGGGAAAAAAAGAGATGTGTTAATGAGCTTATGTTAAGTATCAGAGCCTAGCTACCTGGGTCACTTGGTCAACCAGTGGGGGTATTAGCAGTAGTAATAGTATTAAGTGCTTATTGTCTGCAGAGCACTGTACTAAGTGCTGGAAAAGACTACACCCTGTCCCTTGGGGGGGCTCACACTCTGAAAATAAGAAGGGGAATCAATCAATCAATCGTATTTATTGAGCGCTTACTGTGTGCAGAGCACTGTACTAAGCGCTTGGGAAGTACAAGTTGGCAACATATAGAGACAGTCCCTACCCAACAGTGGGGGAAGTCACATAAGACACAGAGACAAAACAAGAGATGAACCAAAAACACCAAGACATTACCTAGTGAAAAGAGCTTGGTCCTGGGAGTCAGCGGACGTGGGTTCTAATGCCGACTCCACCATTTACCTGTTGTGGGACCTTAATTTAACTATGGTACTTGTTAAGTGCTTACTATGTTCCAAGCACTGGACTAACTTCTCTGTCCCAGTTTCCTCATTTTAAAATGGGAATTAAATACTGGTTCTCCCTCTTACTTAGACTGTGAGCTTTGTGTGGGACAGAAATTGGGTCCAACCTATCTCGTATATACTCCAGGGCTTAGTACAGTGCTTGGCACATATTAACTGCTTAACAGAAACCACTTTATAAATTATAAATCCCGCTATTATTATTATTATTAAAGACAAAAACCAAAGATCTGTAGGGTACTATGGCTAGAGGAGCAGAATTTCAGGCTCCTCACAGCTCAGAGTCCACTGTCACAACCATGGTCATGGTGACCACTACAGCAGCAACAGCCTCAGTCTTCCCGAGGTTTTGAAGAGGCAACACCAGACTGTGCCTGCTTTTTTCCAATCCCGTCGGGGTGGTACAAAGTGGCCTGGGACGGAGGCTTTTCGGTAAAATGGAGTAGAGCCTGTATGGTCCAGGAGAGGAGGACACCAAGGACCCAGGGTGTAGGATGTACAGCACACTGTAAGCATTCAGTAAACACGATTGACTG
Source organism: Tachyglossus aculeatus (assembly GCF_015852505.1). Taxonomy (NCBI): domain Eukaryota; kingdom Metazoa; phylum Chordata; class Mammalia; order Monotremata; family Tachyglossidae; genus Tachyglossus; species Tachyglossus aculeatus. The sequence goes on along the minus strand of NC_052101.1, from coordinate 120,186,887 downwards.
ACTGGATTTGGGTGGCCCTCTGGTGCCACTAGCTTTGCCCTCACAACTTTTTGGGCAGGGTAAGTATCGGTAGTTAGCTTGCTCACCCACTTGGAAGAAGAAAAGGATCAATCAACCAACAAATCATTCAATCAGTGGTATTTATTGAGTGCCTACTGTGTGCAGAGCACTGTACTAAATGCTTGGGAGAGTACAATTGGATAGACTTCTAAGCGCTTAGTACAGTGCTCTGTACACAGTAAGCGCTCAATAAATATGATTGAATGAATGGAGTTGGTAAACATGATCCCTGCCCTCAAGGAGCTTACAGATGAACGCAAGATGGCTACTATATCTTTTGCCTCCTGCAAGGAGGAGGAGGAAGATGAAGATGCCATGGCCGTATTTCTGGTCTGAGAGTGAGCGGGGGTTCTCCTGTCCCCACCCCAGGACACCCCCCCCCCCAGCCCCCCGTGGAGTGAAGCCTATCTTGGCCTCACTTCATCTGGTGGTCAGGGCCGGGGTTTGGGGGAACTGTGCTCCAGAGCTCTCGTAGTTCCAGCCCCATGGGCTGCAAGGGAGCTGTCACTGTCAGATCTCCAGAGGTGGTGGTGCAACAGTGAGAACAGCGGCTGAGAAATGCTCTTCCATGAAATATTGCGTGGGTACATACTGTGATGCAACGGTGTCCCATGGAATGTGGGACAGCCGGGTGCCTGAAGCCAGCCCTTACTCTAATGGTGCCCGGGGGGCTACTTGGGGGACCAAAGGACAAAGCAATTCCCAGCTTCTAGCAGTTTAAATTGGGCCCTGCACTGTTATTGGGACCCAGACTCCTCCAGGTGCTCAATCATCCCTAATCTGTCTCTTTGGGCCGTGGGAGGCAGAAATTGTTCCCTGCGATCACATCTATCTTCCGACATCGTGTCACTTTGCCGATCTGACATTGCTTTGTCCCTTGCCTTTATCCAAAAAGGCTTTTGCCCAGAGCTGGGATGCAGCTCTGTCAGAGCTTCCTGTGTGTGAGAGAAGGAACAGTACAGTGATTGAAGAGAACTTTCCGGACATTCAGGGCCACAACAGCCTCTTGGGAGGCTCCGTCTGTTCTTGTTCCAGATTAAACAAACCCCAGAAACTCTGCAGTCTCGAGGTCCAAGAGACTTCCTGCTGAAGAGCATCCAGGGCCCGGGTCTGGATATGTTATGCTGCATCAACCAGAAAGAATATTAATTATTTAAAATCCACCTAACCGGGTAAGACACAGGGGTAGGCCCTATGCCTTATTCAAAGACACCATTCCTTCTTTCCTCAAGGAGATGATAATCTAACAGATAAAAACAGACCAGACAAGCAATCCAGGTTTTTTGCTCACTTAACAGAATTGAAACATTTCCCCAAAGCTTGGTTTGTGATCTGCAAAGATGCTTTTCATCCTGGACAAATTGAGGCAGGATGGGTGGAAGATTTAATCTTTTGGGCTTGGGCAGTTCTAATGACTGAGGACCTGCTGGGCATAGGGAGACTGAATGAAAGAGTGTGGATTGTTCGATGCAAGTCATCACCACTATTGCAGAAAACATTTCAAGAGCTGGTAGTATCAATCAATCAATCAATCAATCAATCAATCAATCGTATTTATTGAGTGCTTACTGTGTGCAGAACACTGTACTAAGTGCTTGGGAAGTACAAGTTGGCAACATATAGAGACAGACCCTACCCAACAGTGGGCTCACAGTCTAGAAGGGGGAGACAGAGAACAAAACCAAACATATTAACAAATAAAATAAATAGAATAGATATGTACAAGCAAAATAAATAAATAAATAGAGTAATAAATATGTACAAACATATATACATATATACAGGTGCTGTGGGGAAGGGAAGGAGGTAAAACGGGGGGGATGGAGAGGGGGACAGGGGGAGAGGAAGGAGGGGGCTCAGTCTGGGAAGGCCTCCTGGAGGAGGTGAGCTCTCAGTAGGGCCTTGAAGGGAGGAAGAGAGCTAGCTTGGCGGATGGGCAGAGGGAGGGCATTCCAGGCCAGGGGGATGACGTGGGCCGGCGGTCGACGGCGGGACAGGTGAGAACGAGGCACGGTGAGGAGATTAGCAGCAGAGGAGCAGAGGGTGCGGGCTGGGCTGTAGAAGGAGAGAAGGGAGGTGAGGTAGGAGGGGGCGAGGTGATGGAGAGCCTTGAAGCCAAGGGTGAGGAGTTTCTGCCTGATGCGCAGATTGATTGGTAGCCACTGGAGATTTTTGAGGAGGGGAGTAACATGCCCAGAGCGTTTCTGGACAAAGACAATCCGGGCAGTGGCACGAAGTATGGACTGAAGTGGGGAGAGACACGAGGATGGAAGATCAGAGAGGAGGCTGATGCAGTAGTCCAGACGGGATAGGATGAGAGCTTGAACGAGCAGGGTAGCGGTTTGGATGGAGAGGAAAGGGCGGATCTTGGCAATGTTGCAGAGCTGAGACTGGCAGCTTTTGGTGATGGCTTGGATGTGAGCGGTGAATGAGAGAGCGGAGTCGAGGATGACACCAAGGTTGCGGGCTTGTGAGACAGGAAGGATGGTAGTGCCGTCAACAGTGATGGGAAAGTCAGGGAGAGGGCAGGGTTTGGGAGGGAGGACAAGGAGTTCAGTCTTGGACATGTTGAGTTTTAGGTGGCGGGCAGACATCCAGATGGAGATGTCCTGAAGGCAGGAGGAGATGCGAGCCTGGAGGGAGGGGGAGAGAGCAGGGGCAGAGATGTAGATTTGGGTGTCATCAGCGTAGAGATGATAGTTGAAGCCGTGGGAGCGAATGACGTCACCAAGGGAGTGAGTGTAGAACATACCTTTCCCCAAAGCTCACCCCAATGACAAAGGGCCAGAAAAGGTCCAGCCCCAAGTGGAACAGAGACTGTGTCCAAACCTGATTGATTTGTATATACCCCTGTGCTTAGAGAAGGGGTTGACACATAGTAAGTGCTTAACAAAGACCATAATCATCACTATTGTATTTTCATGGGCTCAGTTTGCAAGGGGGTGAGGGATTCTCTCTGAAAGACTCACACTCCTGGGTTCCATCTCACTGTCAACAGCGTAGTCTTCTAATCAAAGGACAACTTTCATTCAATCATATTTATTGAGAGCTTACAGTGTGCACAGCATTGTACTAAGTGCTTGGGAGAGTACAATACAACAATTAACAGACACATACTGAATATAGATAGAGGGCCCATGTTGTTCTGGGTCCTGTACAGGACATACACCCACCCAGTATGCCCCCTGCTCTCCAGGGGTGATCTCTCGAGGTATTTGTGCTAAGTAATAATAATAATAATGATAGCATTTAAGTGCTTACTATGTGCAACTCACTGTTCTAAGCACTGGGGAGGTTACAAGGTGATCAAGTTGTCCCACAGGTGGCTCACAATCTTAATCCCCATTTTACAGATGAGGTAGCTGAGGCCCAGAGAAGAAAAGTGACTTGCCCAAAGTCACACAGCTGACAATTGGTGGAGGCAGAATTTGAACTCATGACCTCTGACTCCAAAGCTCGTGCTCTTTCCATTGAGCCACTCTGTTTCTTTGTGCTAGGCAGCTTAGTACGCTGGGGTAGATACAAGCTAATGAGGTGGGACACAGTCATGTTCCACAGCCTTAATCCCCATTTTCCAGATGAGGTAACTAAGGCCCAGCAAAGTGACTTGCCCAAGGTCACACAGCAGATATGGGGCAGAGCCGGGATTAGAACCCAGGTTCTTCTTACTCCCAGGTCCGTGCTCTATCCACTAAGCCATGCTGCTTCTCACTAAACTGTGCTGCTTGGGGGAGTACAATACACAGAGTTGGTAGATCTGATCCCTGTCCACCAGGACCTTCAACCTAGAGGGGGGCCTAAAGAAAATGAGGAGGGGGCCTATGGGAACCCTCCCCTAGTACTAATCCTGGCTCCACCACTTGTCTGCTGTGTGACCTTGGGCAAGTCACTTCACTTCTCTGGGCTTCACTGACCTCATCTGTAAAATGGGGATTAAGACTGTGAGCCCCTTGTGGGAGAGGGGACTGTGTCCAACCGGATTTGCTTGAATCCAACCCAGCACTTTAGTACAGTGCCTGGCACATAGTAAGCACTTAACAAATGCCACTATTATTATTATTATTATTATTACACCTCTTCATAAGCCTGTGGGAGGATGGGAGTGGCCCACACATAAAAACTGATAGAACAGCATTCGGGGATTGTGGGTTTGCCGGGTCACACAAGGGACTGACCTAGGTGCCAACTCCCTGGGGGTGCTGGGTTTGTCACTCCCATGAGTTTGCAAGTGTCATTCTACTCATTTCCCCCTAAAAGCCCAGCCCCCCTTTTACCACCCACTCAAAATGAATCAACACATTGGATGGAACTCACTGTTGTAAGGGACTCTGATCTCAGAAACATGCATCTAAGACCTACAGTTAATCAATCAATCAATCATATGCATTGACTGTTTACTGTGTGCAGAGCACTGTATTAAGCGCTTAGGAGAATACAATAAACAGAGTTGGTAGGCATGTTCCCTGCCCGTGAGGCTCTTACAGTCAGTCTAGAGGGGGAGATGCACATTAAAATAAATAAATGACTTATGGATATGTACATAAGTGCTGTGGGGCTGAGGGTGGGGTGAATGTCAAATGCTTAAAGGCTGCAGATGCAAACACATCTCAAGCATGCTGCTCAAACCCCCTGGTCATGTTTTAAACCTCTATAATTTCAATAATTAATACTAATTAAGATATTTATTAAGCACTTACTAAGGTAAAAATGAGATTAAGATTGTTAGAGCAGATGCAGTCCCTGTCACAGAGGGTTCACAATCTTTCCGATTCCCATTTTACAAGCAAGGAAACTGAGATTCAGCGATGTTAAGTCACACAACAGCCCAGTGGCAGAGTTGGGATTAAAAAATGGGTCTCCTGACTCCCAGTATTTACGGTTTTGTTCACACGGAGGTTTGAAGATGGCAGGAGTCCTCCTCAATCAATCAATCATATTTATTGAGCGCTTACTAAGACCACTGTACTAAGTGTTTGTGTTAGTACAATATAACAGAGTTGGTAGATATGTTCCCTGCTCACGAGGAGCTTAGCATCCTCATCTGGGAAGGTGTATTACAAAATGGATTTTAAATGGTTCCCTTCCTCTTTTTCTCTCCATCTGCCACTCTCACCCTCTCATCCACCCCCTTGTTTGGTCACCTGGACACTCTGAGTATGCCCATTTTTCCCTTTTTTCTTCTTCCTCCATTCTGTTCTTTGTTGTAATGTCTGTCCCTCTGCTAGATTGTAAGCTCCTTGAGGGTAGGGATTGTCCTCTCCCAAGTGTTTAGCACAGTGTTCTGCATACAGTAGGCACTCACTAAATATTAGGATTGATGGTACTCATGAAGTGCATACTCTGTGCCGGGTCCTGTACTAAGCCTGGGGTAGATACAAGGTAATCAGGTTGGACACAATCCCTGTCCCAAATAGGACTCAGAGTCATGAACTCCACATTTTACAGATGAGGTAACTGAGGTACAGAGAAGTGAAATGACTTGCCCAAGGTCTAAAAGCGGAATTAGATCCCAGGTCCTTCTGACTCCCAGACCTGTGCTTTTTTTCCACTAGACCACTTTGTTTCTTCTTAGCGATAGGATTCTATCTCTAAATGGGTTTCTCTAAATAGGAAGCATCCGGAGGAGTCAATATAACATGATTCTGGGTATACAGCACATTGTTAGATTATAGAATGTCTTGAGAGCACCTCTGCTTGAAGAACCTTGTAACCAAAGTCTTTGGGTTTGGCCCTGGCCGCCGCTGGTTGGCAAGGGGCTAGGCACTAGGCATCCCAGACCCAATCTCACCTGCACCTTCCTTTGCCCCTGGAGGGCCCCTGGCCAGTGGATCATTGTTGCGTGTGCCCCGATGACTCAGTGAACTGCCCCTCTGTGCCATCCGGCTCTGTTCTCTTTGTGTCATCTTTTGTAGTCATGTGGGTGCTGCCAGTCTCTCCATGACACTGGACTCTTGTGACTGGAGCTCTGTGTTCAAACAGAACAGCCTTCACAGAGGCCGTGGTACAGCGAGTGGGTCCATTGTTCTTTCCCCGGAATCCCAGCCTCCCAGATCTCTTCTTCCTCTCCAGAGAACAAACCCTGTGATGGGGAGGGACAGAAGCTGCCTGTGTTTTTGTCTTTAAGGGTCACGGATAACAATCCATTGAGAAGCAACGTGGCTCAGTGGAAAGAGCACGGGCTTTGGAGTCAGTGGTCGTGGGTTCAAATCCCAGCTCTGCCAATTGTCAGCTGTGTGACTTTGGGCAAGTCACTTAACTTCTCTGTGCCTGAGTTACCTCATCTGTAAAATGGGGGTTAAGACTGTGAGCCCCCGTGGGACAACCTGATCACCTTGTAACCTCCCCAGTGCTTAGAACAGTGCTTTGCACATAGTAAGCACTTAATAAATGCCATTATTATTATTATTATAATCAATCAAGCCAACGTTTTTACTGAGCACCTCTCCCTCCACTTGGGAGCTTTGCAATCAATCAGTTGTATTTCAATCAATCTATCAGTGGTAGTTATCATTATTAATAATAACTATGATATTTGTTAAGCCCTTACTATGTGCCAGGCACTGTACTAAACGCTGGGTGGGAATACAAGCAAATCGGGTTGGATGCAGTCCCTGTTCCATATGGGGCTTGCAGTCTTAATCCCCATCTTACAGATGAGGTAACTGAGGCACAGAGAAGTGAAGTGACTTGCCCAAGGTCACGCAATGTGCTAATTTTGTGCAGAGCACTGTACCAAGTGCTTGGTTGAGTACACTATAACAGATTTGGTAGACGTGATCCCAGCCTGCAAAGAGCTTACAGTGTAGAGGGGGAGACAGACAGACAGGGAGACGGACCTTCTCACTGAGCCTTGCTTTCGCCTGCCCACCGTCGACTCCTGGCCCACGTCCTACCTGTGACCTGGGATGTCCTCCCTCCTCAAATCCCCCAATCACTCTTCCCCCACTTCAAAGTCCAACTGAAGGCTCACCTTCTCCAAGAGGCCTTCCCAGACTAAGCTCCCCTTTTCCTCAGCTCCCCCTCCATTTGACTTGCTCCCTTTTGCTATTCCCCTGCCTCCCCACCCCATAGCACTTATATATATATATATATATATATATATATATATATATATGATTCTATTTATTTATATTGATGCCTGTTTACTTGTTTTGATGTGTATATATCTATAATTCTATTTATTTATTCTATTTATTTTTATTGATGCCTGTTTTACTAGTTTTGATGTCTGTCTTCCCCCTTCTAGACTGTGAGCCCGATGTGGGCAAGGATTGTCTCTCTTTAATCCTGAACTGTACTTTCCAAGTGCTTAGTACAGTGCTCTGCATACAGTAAGCACTCAATAAATATGATTGAATGAATGAATGAATAATGGTAGTCATTGCTGAACTGTACTTTCCAAGCACTTAGTATAGTGCTCTGCATGCAGTAAGTGCCCAATAAATATGATTGATTGAATGAATGAATGAATAATATAAATAAATAAATTAGGGATCTAGACATGAGTGCCATGGGGTTGAGGGAGGGATGCAAATCCAAGTGCAAAGGTTAGGCCTCACCCCATGCAACCCATTTATCTCTCCTCTCTCCCCTCCAGGAGCTATTGACTGTAGGTCACAAAGCAAATTCATTTGCTTCAGGTTTTCTTCATGGGAGATTGTGACATGCCAATGAAATGTGGCCCCTGGAGCCGTGCTGGCCGTGACCGGGCAGGATACGGCCTGTCACTCAGGAAGCCAAATGAGTGCAGCCAGGGGTGTTGGTGGCTGTGGAAGATCTAGGAGCATGTGGATCTGGAGGGGTGAGCACTAAAGCTTTGGCCCTGGTGGCTCTGGATTCCCGCTGCCCCTGGCTCCATGTTACCACTGATTTTTGATTCCCAAGTTGTTCTCATTGTTTTGGGCAGAAAGGAACCAAATCAGTAGCATGCCCACCCTCAATGGCAGCCCTTAAACAAGTCACTAATCCTGCCAGCCACTTGCTGTGGAGGATCCCTGCGGCCTGATGAAATCCATAGGAAAGGAGGATCTCTTCTCTGACATGTTGTAGCCTGGGGCGGGGACAGCCAGAATTGTGAGCTTTCAACTTGAACCTTTATCCATTTGGCCTTTTTACTTAAGTTTTGGGACTTCAAAAGCAGAACATGGAAATTGAGAAAATGAAATTAGTGCTTCATTTGAAATTGAGTCCACATTCTTTTTTTTCTTTTCTTTTTTTGTTCCTAGGTCTTGAGAGCATACCCTGTGGGAGGGTGGCTGGATAGAGCTCCAAGAGGCATTCCGGCTTTCTGTCAAGGAGGAAATGGTCCCAGGAGGGAGGAAGGGAGGGAGGGAGGGAGGGAGAGAGAGAGAGAGAGAGAGAGAGAAAGAGAGAAAGAGAGAGAGAGAGAGAGAGAGAGAGAGAACAAGCAAGCTAGACAGACAGACACACACACAGACGGAGACTCACGCTCTGCTCATGCTCTGGGTGGAAGGTTCTAGCCTATTACTGACCGGGAAAATCAGAAGGAAAATTCCAGGAAAAAATACCCCTGGGACCAGGACTGCCACAGAGCCCTGAAGCCGGTTCAGAAATGGCTCTACAAGAGAAGAGAGAAGGAAATTTCCATAAGGGGAGACTTGTTTCTGAACCAAACAGCAGAATAAAGATAAGGGGGAAAAATAGAGTTTTCTCTAGAGGCAGATTGAAGGAGTTAGGCAGATTAGCTGAAAAACAGACCAATAACGCAAGCTGCTCCAAATGGGCTCAAAGTGGATGGATTTAATCAACTGGTGTAAACAGATATTACCCCATCCGGTGGGCTATTGTGGTTACTGCTGCTTAGCCTCGACATTTCCATATCTCCACCATCTCCCTTTGCACTCTAAATAGAGCTGGAGCAGTGAAGAAAAAAAAAAGATAGCAAAGTATCACCCTGGTATCCAGGCTGCCTGCCCAGCCAGACCTGGTGCATTCACAGTGGCATACAGACCCAAGGAAGGGGGAGATGGAGGAGAATCCCTCTGCAGGATTTCTGGGGGCCATTCGAGCTGGGTTTAGTGAGTGCCCAGAACATGGGTGCTAACCGAGCAGGGGTGCTCCAGCTTCTACCGGGGTTCTTTACAGATATATGGTCCGGAAGCCTGTTCCCCTGAGTTGGTGAAGCAGCGTGTGTGTGTGTGTGTGTGTGTGTGTGCATGCGTGGCCCCCCATTTTTCCCTCAGAGCCCCAGGGCAGGCCTGTTTGTATTATCTTGTGGACATTTGGAGGCAATGCAATGCAATCAGATGAGGGGGAGAACCAGGACCACCCCAAGGGACAGGCATCCCCAATTCTGTCAGCGTTCCTGTCAGGCTGCTGAACTGTCAAAAAGATATTTTTCTCTCCCACCCCCAACCCCATACTGAGCAGCTGGTGCCTGGGAACCTTGGTTCAGCATGGCTGGGTCTCCCAGGCTCAGACTGCCAGAGCAACAACATCCCACCCAGCTGAGCCTCATTCCCACTGAGACCTAGGTGCAAATCCTTTCAAAACTGCTCAGACAGCTCTGGGCCCCCTCCATTAGTCAGTGTATCCTACCTGGGCCAAACCCAACTATTGATTTTTCCAAGAGGAGCTAACTCAACCTGACACAGAAAGGGCCCCAAAGCTTGGCAAGTAAGAAGTGGGAGCTTGTGGGTAGGGGGCCAAGGCATAGGGAATGAAGAAACAGAAATGGGAGGAATTTAAGGCTGATGGGTGGGGTTGGGGGGGCAACTTTTCACTTTGAGTGTGGGGGTAAACTGGAGGTCAGAGCATTGAGGGTGTGGGGTGATGCAGGTGAAGGCTTGCGAGGTGGGGGGGTGTCAGGCCTCTGGAGGAGCCACAGTGCCTGTTGAAACCCTGGGAGGCTGCACAGTGTCTATTCCACTTCCCTTCCCTTCCCAGAGTTGCCTTGAACCATGGGGCAGGCTCCCCCGGCCCACCTGGGCAGACTGGGGGGTGAGGTGGGTGGGCGACGTCTCCGTGAGCCTCCAGAGTCAGGAGCAAGAGGAGCCTTTAACTCGACCCCAGAGCCCAGTGAGAGGAGGCAGAGAAACCCCCTACGATGATGGCAGTGAAGGAGGAGGAGAGGGGCCACGAAAAGGGAGAGAGAAAACACCTCAGGTGCAGGGGTAGGGTGGCCTCTAACAGTGCTCAAGAATACCATGCACCTCTTGGCTGCCACCCCCGCTGCCTCCATTCCATGTCCCCAAGACAGAACAAGGCTGACAGAGCAGCTGAAAACCAGGTTGTCAGGTATAAAATCAGGAGACTGGTCACCCTATTTAGGGTCTGGGGAAGGGGTTATGGCATCCCTGCAGTGGTGAAAAATCAAACCATCCTCTTCCTCCTCCTCCTCATCTGTGTTAATCCCACTGGGGTGATGGCCTCCCTCACTGTCATGGAGTTGGTGTTCCTGTTTCGAGGCGGTTTTTGATAGCAAGTGATCCTTCTGTTGTGAGGAAGCCCTGCCCCCTCCAGGGAGATGGCTGCACTGTTGTGAGCCTTCATCCCATGAAGCCACCCAATTGCGACATAGTGAAAAATACCATTTTTAAATATCTAGAAGCAGTGACAGCATGGCCACAAGAGGCCCCGGAAGGATTGTTCCTCATTTGGACATTTCTTTCTTCTTCTCGATGATGCGATCCTGGCAAGACGTTTGTGGTTGAGCTCAGTGGAATTTCTGAATTTTTCTATGTGTTTGCCTACGCTCTTTGATCGTAAAGCTCTTGTAGGGCAGGGGCAGGGCCTTCTACATTCTTTGTAGTTTGCCCAGTGCCTACCACCCTAATTCGGTTCGGAGCCGGGCACTAAGGCTGTGGGGGAAGACAGGGGCAGGGGAGAGCTGGAAGAAGGAGGGAGACAATTGCAAACCCTGTTGCTTGAGTAACTTGAATCCACAGCTGAGAAACTTTGGAAATAGATTTGCAGTCCAGCAAGGAGATTTTAAACTTGCCTTTGGGCAGGGGCGTCCTAAGAGTACAGCAAATAGGAGTTCTTACTCTGGGTCCTCTGCTACAGGGGAAGGGTTGCAGGGGGGCCCTCCGTGTGCTTTGACAGCATGGTGGCAGATGAGATACCACGCACGCACCGGTCAGAGTGTGCTCCCGTATTGTGAAGGTCTAATTACATTCTCTTAAAAACCCACTGCGGGGAATGAGGCCCTAAGCCCCTTGGAAATGAAGTAGTTGGCCTTTTACAGTGACACGCTGGTGCAAAATTGCCGCAATGCCTCCTGGGAGGTAAGGCTTTTCAAAGCAATACATTGTAATTATACAGCTAGAGGCTATCAATATGTAACCTGTGGGCTGCCACCCTTCCTTGAAGTTTGTGGTAAACAGATTACACCTGCATAAAAATGTGACAGTTTCTGGGCCCCACACTACCTTACTTTTGTCCATAGTAGTAGTGGTGCACTGTGAAGGACTCTCGACAAAGGTCCTTGTAGGGAAGATGAGCCCTGTGATCAATGTGGTTCTGGAGGCCAACAGTATCCATATCAATAGTATGGATTGACCGCTGTGACGCTGACCACCTGTGGAGCTCTCTGTTCTAGGCACTCGAGGAAACCTACAAAAGAAGGAAGAAACAATCCCTGCCCTAGAGTAGCTTGCAGTCTAATGGGGGAGACATAGTGGCATGGATTGATGACTAGTTAAAATGGGGAGAGCATCAATATCAATCTTAAAGCCGAGTGAATAATTAGATGCATAGATGAGTACTGAAATGGATGATGGGGGTGACATGATCAGGGAGGTGTAGGGCTACCAATCAATCAATCAATCAATCGTATTTATTGAGTGCTTACTGTGTGCAGAGCACTGTACTAAGCACTTGGAAAGTACAAGTTGGCAACACATAGAGAGGGTCCCTACCCAACAGTGGGCTCACAGTCTAGAAGGGGGAGACAGAGAACAAAACAAAACATATTAACAAAATAAAATAAATAGAATAGATATGTACAAGTAAAATAAATAAATAGAGTAATAAATACGTACAAACATATATACATATACACAGGTGCTGTTGGGAAGGGAAGGAGGTAAGGCGGGGGGGATGGAGGGGGGAGGAGGGGGAGAGGAAGGACGGGGCTCAGTCTGGGAAGGCCTCCTGGAGGAGGTGAGCTCTCAGTAGGGCCTTGAAGGGAGGAAGAGAGCTAGCTTGGCGGATGTGTGGAGGGAGGGCATTCCAGGCCAGGGGGATGATGTGGGCCTGGGGTCGATGGGGGGACAGGTGAGAACGAGGCACGGTGAGGAGATTAGCAGCAGAGGAGCCGAGGGTGCGGGCTGGGCTGTAGAAGGAGAGAAGGGAGGTGAGGTAGGAGGGGGCTAGGTGATGGAGAGCCTTGAAACTCTCCACTGACATCACGTATGATACACCATGCACGCAGCGTAATTTCATTCGATTGTATTTATTGAGCGCTTACTGTGTGTAGAGCACTGTACAATAGAGTTGGTAGACACGATCCCTGCCCACAAGGAGCTTGCAGTCCTCAGGAGCTTGCTCCAGAGCCTTTGTGTTTCCCTCCCAGTTCATTCATTCATTCTTTCAATTGTATTTATTGAGTGCTTACTATGTGCAGAGCACTGTGCTGAGCGCTTGGGAGAGTACAATACAACAATAAACAGACAGGTTCCCTGCCCATAACGAGCTTACAGTCTAGAGGAATGAAGTGTGAATGAAGTTCAGTATGAAGTGTGGTGTAGCATCTGAGCTGTGGAACATCCGTGACAGGAGCTGTGATGGAGGGAGGTGTCCGCGTCCCCCCTCCCCCCAAAAAAGGGCAGTGGACAGGCCAGCAAAAACCCAGATTGTCTGTTGTCTGTATGACTTGCCATCCTAGGAAAGTCGGGGCATAAATGCTACTTTTATACTCTTCTTAGCACTTAGTACAGTACCAACGCCCAGTATGTTTCCCACTACAGACAGTACAGTCCTCTTCTAGACCGTAAGCTCATTGTGGGCGGGGATCCCTTCCACTCCCTTCCGCCTTTCTGCGTCACCCTGTCTCGCTGTCTTTATTCATCCCTCCTCCCAACCTCCCAGAACTTATGTACACAGCCAGAATTTATTTATATTAATGTCTGACCCCCTCTAGATTGTAAACTCATTGTGGGCCAGGAATGTGTCTGTTATATTGTTGTATTTTACTCTCCCAAGCACTTAGTACAGTGCTCCACACACAGAAAGTACTCAGTAAATACCACTGATTGATCACCTCTACCAACTCTATTATATTGTACTTTTCCAAGTGCGTAGTACAGTACTTTGCACAAAGTGCTCAATAAATGCCATTGATTGATCGATTAATTCCCATGCACCAAATAAAAACCATTGAGGGCAAAAAATGCTGCCTGGAGCAGGTGCCTTTTGAGGAAAAGGAGGGATGTGGTTCTAGCAAAGCTGAGTGGAAAGGGGGTTCTAGGTGAGGTCTCAGGCCTCTGGCTCTAGACCTGAGACAGAGGACGGGTGAGAAATTCAAAGTCTCTACAGCTTTTCAAGAGAGGCTGCGCTGAGACGACTTCATTTCAGGTTCTTAAGGGCTATTGGTCGTTGTGACCTTGGGCAAGTCACTTGGCTTCCCCGGGCCTCAGTTCCCTCATCTGTAAAATGGGGACTGAGACTGTGAGTCCCATGTGGCACAGGTACTGTGTCCCACCCTATTTGCTTGTATCCACCCCAGCGCTTAGTAGAGTGCCTGGAACATAGTGAGCGCTTAACAAATGCCATAATTATTAATTATTATTATTACGGATGATGGGCAGAGAAGCCATGACTCCCTGTCGGGTTTTCCCTTTTTCCGTCTGGAAACACCTAGGAGGACTGAGCTGAGTGGAGACAGCCCTCTTGTGGTACTGGCTGGTAATTACCGTTCAGTTTCACAGCAGTCAGAAAAGCTGCCCTAGAAAATTCCCGAAGCACCTTAGTTACACGGTAAATGCAATTCTTGAATTTTGCCAGAGGTCTCACATTACGTGGAAGGACAACGATTTTTTTGGGGGGGTTCCGTCCCTCAACCCCATAAGCCTTTGGAAGGATCCATTAGAGCCCAACTTTTAGCTGGGGTGGTGGGAGGGGAGGCTAATAGCAGCAACAGCAGCTGCAGCATTAAAGTGGAGAAGTTATGGGTGAGGCTTAATTCTAGATCTCTTTCAACTAAAGTTACCAGATGGCCTGAATTCGGCACCAAGCCTCTTCCTCCATTCCAATACCTCAGCAGTCTTTCAGTGACTCTTTTTGTTTATTCCCTCCTTCTTCTGTCCCCCTTCTCTCTGTCTTTCTCTCTTTCTGCCTCTCTCTGCACTTCCATACAATCGATCATTGGTATTTGCTGAGCGTTTACTGTGTGCAGAGCACTGTACTAAATGCTTGAAAGAGCAGCATGGTGTAGTGAATAGAACACAGGCTTGGTAGTTAGAAGGTTGTGGGTTCTAATCCCAGCTCTGCCACTTGTCTGCTGTGTGACCTTGGACAAGTCACTTCACTCTTCTGTGCCTCAGTTACCTCATCTGTAAAATGGGGATTGAGACTGTGAGCCCATATGGGACAGGGACTGTGTTCAAACCAACTTTCTTGTATCCACCCCAGCGCTTGGTACAGTGCCTGGCACACAGTAAGCATTAAACAAGTACCACAATTATTATTATTATTATTACAATGCAACAGAGGTGGTAGACATATTTCTTGTCCACAAGGAGCTGCTTCCCCTCTGTAATTTATTTTTGTGTCTGTCTGCCCATTTAGACTATAAGCTCCTTGTGGGCAGGGATCGTGCCTACCAACTCTACTGAATTGTCCTCTCCCAAGCTCTGCATACAGTAGGCACTCAATACATGTGTTTTCACTTTACCTTCCAGATCTCCCACCCGGCCCTTAACCCTTGCCAATCTTTGAATTGCTAAAAATTTGGGCATCTTATTTCTCCCACTCCCGTAATTTTTTCACGGGAGCTGCAGTGAGGTTGTGATGCTGAACTTTGAAGTTGCATCAGCCTGTGAGCTTCCCAGCCAAGGATGATGATATCAATGCAAGGCTCACAGAGTGCCAACCAGGAGGTTGCTTTTAATGAGATATATAGGAGGTGTAGAAGTCAATTAATCAATAGTATTTGCTGGCTGCTTACTGTGGGCAGAACACTGTATGAGGTGCTTGGGGGAGTATAATAGAGGCAAAAGACATGATCCCTGCCCTCAAGGAGCTTACAATGGACAAGGAGAGGCAGGTGTCAAATTATTTGCAGTTCAGAGAAAAAGAGAAGGGAAAGATGGATAGGTAAAAAAGCAAGTGCTTAAGTAGTTGAGTACGTGAAACGAAAGTAAAAAAGTGCCGTGGGTGGCTGTGAGTACATAAGTGCGTAGTTGTTGCAGAAGTGCTGAGGTGGTAGTAGAGAGGATATGTATGACCTGAGGAGAAGAAAATTAATCAGGGTAAGCCTTCTGGAGGAAGTGGGATTTCAGAAGGGCTTTGAAGATGGGGAGAGCTGCGGTTTGGTGGATTTGAAGGGGGAGGGAGTTCCAGGCAGGAGAGACAGTGTGAGCCAGATTTTGGAGGTGAGAAAGTCAAGAATGAGACACAGTGAGAAGGTGAGGTTGCACAGAAAGGGTGGGAGCTGGTGCATAGTAGGAGAAAAGAGAGGATAAAAAAGAGGAAGGGAGCTTCTGGGGTGTCTTAAAGCTGAAGGTCCGGAGTGTCTGCTTGATGAGGGGAGGAATAGCAAATGGAGGTTTTTGAGGTGTGGAGAGACAAGGGCAGACCAATCAATCAATGGTATTTAGTGAGTACTGTGGGCAGAGCACTGGACTAAGCACTTGGGAGAGGACAACAGAGTTGGTAGACATGATCTCTGCCTACAAGGAGCTTACAATCTAGTGGACGTTTTAGAAAAAACATCTGGGCCAGCGAAGTGAAATACTCATTGGAGAACAGCAGACCAGGTTGTTACAGTAGTCTGATTGGTAGCCCCACAGCACTTATGTTTATATCTGTAATTTTATTTATTTGTATTGATGTTTGTCTCCTCCCTTCTATAGCCTGCGAGCTCCTTGTGGGCAGGGAATGTCACTTTTTATTGTTGCATTGTACTTTACCAAGCACTTACTACAGAGCTCTGCACACAGTAAGCGCTTAATAAATACAATTGAATGAATGAATGAATGAATGAATATATATGATGAGCTCCTGGACCAGGATGGCGGCTGTTTCAGGAGAGAGGAAAGGGTGGATCCAGGAAATGTTGTGGAGGAAAAACCAGCAGGGTTTAGCAACAGGCTGTTGGTGAGAGTTGAAAGAGAAGGAGGAGGCATGGAAAATGCCATGGTTGCGGGCCTCAGAGAGGGGGAGGATAGTGGTGTTGTCAACCGTGATGGGAAATTGGGTGGAGGAGAGGATTTAGGAGGGAAGATGAGGAGTTCAGTTTTAGACATATTGATCTTAAGGTGCTAGCGGAACATCCACATAGAGATGTCCTGGAGGCAGGAAGAAATGTGAGATTGCAGAGGAGGTGAGAAAGCAGAGGTCAGAGGCAGCACAACAGAATTGGACTCAATTACAGTTGCAAATAGTTTAGTCCTTTTAAATAAATGAGTTCTTTGTTTTAGGAAACCTTCAGGGGTTGAAATTATTCTTAGTGAAGACACATAACAGATGGAGGTTAGCCATAAAAAGGAATTTCCTGAACTTGAGGGTTTTTAAAAACTGAAATGTCTTATCAAGATTGTGGACTCTCCTTCCCTTAAAGCTTTTAAAAATCAGCTTAGCTTTTCTGCAGTCTGGGATCATTTAGGGGTCCTGCCCATAGGCACGGGAATGGACTAGATGACCTCACCAGGTGCCTTCCAGTCCTCTGAGTCTCTGATCCACAATGAGGCAGGCATCCAAAGTTTTAAAAACCTAAAACAATTTGTTTCTCTGTCCCACTCTCCACCTAGTCTTGTGTGTGGTGAGTTTGTGGCTTTAGCAGCCCTCAGCCTAATGTGGGGCACAGAGCGCTGCATGTGTCAAAATGGGTTGGCTTCCTTTCTTTCTGTTTTACTTTTAGTAAGAAAGGGAGGTTTACTGACACTTTTCTCGGTTATGAGTGGTACGTAGGGTATGCCCAATGAGCTTCCTCCTCATTTTACCAGAAGCCCAACTCAACCCTTTCAATGTGGAGCTAGGAGCCGAAGGGTTGCAGGAGGCCCAGCAGCCTTGCCGAGCAGCGAGGTCAAGGGTTCGACCTCCAGTTCAGAAGATCTTGGCCTCTGTCAAAATGCTGACCCCAAGGTTCTTAGGTTGTGCTGCTCCTGGACTCTCCTGTCTCCTCCCAATATTTTGGCTGCTCTTTCTCTGGCTCAGTGCCCGAGCAGGAGGCGGTAAGTCTTGCTGTGGGAACACAGAGATTATTATTATCCTTATTATGATTAGGATGATTATTTTCCTGATTACCTTATGTTATTTAATCCCTGGGGTTGAAGGGAGAGGGAGTGTTTTACAAAAGCCAGATCTGGTGCCATTTTTCACTGGGAATAAGGGAAGTGGGATCCAAGGGGTCCTAGATTTACTATGTGCCCACCCGGTGCTTGGAACTGAACCTGAGGTGTGGTCCCTGCCCTTAGGGAGCTTGTAGTTCTTTTAGGAGGGGGAATCCAATAAAACCTAGGGCCACACAGGCCAAAGCAACCCGACACATCCCAAAGGGCATCTATCTAGGTCGAAGTCCCGCTGGCAATGGCAAGGTCACCCCTGTTTTCACTGTATTTATTAATAATAATAATAATGTTGGTATTTGTTAAGCACTTACTGTGTGCCAAGCACTGTTCTAAGCGCTGGGGGGGATACAAGGTAATCAAGGTTGTCCCATGTGGGGCTCACAGTCTTAATCCCCATTTTACAGATGAGGTAACTGAGGCTCAGAGAAGTTAAGTGACTTGCCCAAGTCACACAGCAGACATCTGGGGGAGCTGGGATTAGAACCCATGACCTCTGACTCCCAAGCCCATGCTCTTTCCACTGAGCCATGTTGCTTCTCATCCTCTTCTGCGGCAGGCCTCTTCTTTTTTCCTGACATGAAGAACGGGGCAGGCAGAAGTCTAGGTTGGGGAGGATTGCCATGGGGGTGCCACGTCCTCTAGACTGTAAACTCATTGTGGGCAGGGAATGTGTGTGTTATATTGTTATATTGTACTCTCTCAAATGCTTAGTATGGTGCTCTGCCCACCGTAAGTGCTCAGTAAATACGACTGACTGACTGAGTGACTGTCTGACAGGGCTCACCCTTCTAGTCTTCTCCTTCCTCCCTGCCTTGGAGAGATTTAGAAGGGAATGAAAAATCCTGAGACCAATCAAAGTCCTTCCGGCCTAGATGGATGTGAGCTCTCCCCCGTCTCAAGGGAACATGACTCAGGTTGGGCGCGGGCGGCATGGAGACAGACTACTGAGGGAAGCTGGGACTATTCATTCCTGGAGCTCTTTCAGGGTTGTTTTTTGTGTTCAGGAGGGAAGCTACTGATGGGGAGCTTCACCGCTGGGTGTGCCTGTGGGTGAAGAGACTGAAGGCAGACCATCAGTCCCTTCTGCACGGGGCACCCCAAGAAAGCCAGCAGTCTGTGGTCTAGCCCAGAAGGCTTTGGTTCAGGCATTCAACTGTACCCTGAACTTGGTCCTGGGAGGGGCATTTTTTTTTTATAGTATTTGCTAAGCAGTTACTATGTTCCACGCTCTTTACCAAGCACTGGGATATGTACGAGACAATCAGGTTGGACATAGCCTGTGGCCCACACGGGGCTCACAGTCTTAATTCCCATTTTACAGATGAGGAAACTAGAGGCCCCAAGAAGTGAAGTGACTTGCCCAAGGTCATGTAGCAGACAAGTGGCGGGGTCTGGATTAGAACCCAGGTTCTAAGAAGCAGCGTGGTTAGAAGCAGAAGAAGCAGGTTATGAGAAGCAGCGTGGCTCAGTGGAAAAGAGCCCGGGCTTTAGAGTCAGAGTTCATGGGTTCGAATCCCGGCTCCACCAATTGTCAGCTGTGTGACTTTGGGCAAGTCACTTAACTTCTCTGTGCCTCAGTTACCTCAGCTGTAAAATGGGGATTAAGATTGTGAGCTCCCCGTGGGACAACCTGATCACCTTGTAACCTCCTCAGCGCTTAGAACAGTGCTTTGCACATAGTAAGCGCTTAATAAATGCTATTATTATTATTATTATTATTATTATTCCCAGGCCCAGTTCCCTGCTGTGCTCTCTCTGCTAGGCCACACTCCTTCCCTTTTAGAAATGGGACTGCTGTAGGGGAAAGCAGTTCTTTTTTTTAAGTTCCTATTCCACTCTATCCCATTCCACCCCAGACTGGGCCCTGGGCCCTGGGGCCATGGAATGCCAGTTTTGCCTAGGCGGTGGGGGGGGGGGGGGGGGGGGATGCCAAACACTCACTCCAGTGGGCCAGGGTGGATAGACCATCCCTAAAAACAGCTCTGTATTTATTTCTTGTTGTATTCATTTGTGTCTATTATTTCTCATTAGTGTCTCATTCTACCCCCTCCCTCCCTCTACCACCTCTATGCAGATGATTCCCAAATCTACATTTCCAGCCCTGATTGCTCTCCCTCTCTGCAGTCTCGCATTTCTTCCTGCCTTCAAGACATCTGCTTGGATGTCTTTCATCACCTCAAAGTTAACATGTCTAAAACAGAATTCCTTATCTTCCCACCCAAACCCTGTCCTTCCCCTGACTTTCTCATCACTGTAGACAGCACCACTATCCTTCCTGTCTCACAGGTCCATAACCTTGGCATTATACTTAACTCCTCTTTCTCATTCAACCCACATATTCAGTCCATCACTAAATCCTGTCGGTTTGACCTTCACAACATCTCAAAATCCACCTTTCCTCTCCATCCAAACTGCTACCTGTTAATCCAAGCACTTGTCCTATCTTGCGTTGATGACTGTATCTGCCTCCTTGCTTACTTCCCTGCCTTCTGTCGCTCCCCACTCCAGTTCAAACTTCACTCTGCTGCTCGGATCACTTTTCTACAAAAACATTCAGGCCATGTTTTTCCACTCCTCAAAAAACTCCAGTGATTGCTCATACATCTCTGCATCAAACAAAAACTCCTCAACATTGGCTTTGAAGCACTCAATCTCCTTGCCCCCTCACTACTCTCCTACAAGCCAGCCCACACACTTTGCTCCTCTAATACCAACCTTCTCAACTGTACCTCGATCTCATATGTCTCACCACCGACCTCTCGCCCAAGTCCTGTCTCTGGCCTGGATCGCCCTCCCTCTTTATATCCAACAGACAATTACTCTCCCCTCCTTCAAAGCCTTATTGAAAGCTCATCTCCTCCAAGAGGCCTTCCCTAACTAAGACCTCCTTTCCTCTTCTCCCACTCATTTCTGCATCACCTTGACTTGCTCCCTTTATTCATCCCCCTTCCCATCCCCACAGCACTTTCATATGTATCTGTAATTTTATTTATTTATATTAATGTCTGTCTCTCCCCCCCACCCCCACCAGACTATAAACTTGCTGTGGGCATGGAATTTGTCTGTTATATTGTATTCTCCCAAGTGCTTAGTACAGCATTCTGCATACAGTAAGCCCTCAGTAAATATGATTGACTGACTGATTTTGTATCCATGGCTTAGATCTCCTTTGCTTCTTCCCCAAGCTCCTCATATGGTACTCAGCATACAATTGACCTCAAAAAATATCGTAGATTTTTCCTCTTAGAATCACAGTTTTCCTTGTCCTGAAGAGATCCTAAGAATAGACACATCTATGTGTCTTGAATAGTTTAGTTATTTATTTACCTAGCAGCAGGGTGTTGGACAAAATGACCCCTTGCCGTTCTTCCATCTGTGTGGTTCTGTTTCTCTTCAATATGGTTCTAAGTATTAACCACTTCTTGATCTAGTGGCCTATTTACAGCACAAGATGAGGCGTGTGTCTTCCTAGTGAAAAATTCCTTTTTGGTGTAACTCTGCATGGCACAAACCTAACTTTAAGCTCTAAGCTAACAGGAGAATAAATTAATTTCTGGGAGCCAAGTACCGTCAGTTGTCCTATAAGGTGAGGGTTATGTTTCTGATGAAACTTCTGTTAAGGGCAACTCATCTTAGTCTATGCATGCCTGAACTTGTACATATGCTTACAACTGTTTCTTCCAACACCACATTATATTCTATCCACACAGAACAGGTTATCACAAAAACGTTCTGTAATTCCGCAGTCGTGTTCTAACCAAAATGAGTAGTGAGCACATTAACTGATTGTCAGCCTCTTTTATACCTCCTCTCCCACCCCATTGCCACCCTGGGGTCCTCGGAGTATTCCCAGAGGCTGGACGGGTTGGTGCTGGATTGAGGGGATCAGTGCAGAGTCACCAGTATCCTGAGGCAGCAACTGTTAATCAAGCAGTTTCTCTGGCCAATCAGGAAGCACTGATGAGGTTGGACTTTACAGAAAAACACTTATAATAATAATAATACTCGTGGTATTTGTTAAGCACTTACTATATGCTGGGCACTGTACTAAGCACTGGGGTAGAGATAAGCAAATCAGGTTGGACACAGTCCCTGTCCCTCATGGGGCTCACATCTTCATCCCCATTTTACAGATGAGGTAACTGAGGCACAGAGAAGTGAAGTGACTTGCCCAAGGTCACACAGCAGACAAGTGACAGTGCTGGGATTAGCACGCAGGTACTTCTGACTCCCAGGCCCCTGCTCTATCCGCTAGGTCATGCTGCTTCCTTCAATGCTGAAATTGAGATTAGAAAGTACTAATCGTGACACCCACATCATCGGATTTAGTCAGGGACATTAAGAAGCAAATGGATTTCGCAAACACTGAAGTTAGGTGTGCCCCATGCAAAGTGAGGTATTCGGGGAGCAAAGACATTATCAGTACAGTGCTCTGCACACAGTAAGTGCTCATTAAATACGATTGCCTGACTTACTGACTTACAGAGAACAGGAGCTTGGAGTTTTTAATTGTCTGAGAAAAATGACTTTGCTTTCCTCTTCATTATAATTTCCACAGAAATGGTTGGGACCCTAGTGCTTCTGCTCTGATAAGTAGCCCTCATGTCTTGTTCTACTCCTTTAGTTTGTGATAGATCTTGACCCTTTCACCTCTGACCCTATCAGTGGCTTTGGTCTCTGTAATGTGGGTGACATCTTTCCTGCTTCCTATTGGTAGAAGCCTGAAGATTTTGCTCTTTTAGATGAACAGTGCTGTATACTGTTGTATACAGTACACAGTGTTGTACACTGTTGTATACAGCACTGTTCATCTAAAAGGGCAAAATCTTGTATATATATATATATATATGTATATATACACAACATCAAAGGAATCAAACAATCAGTAGTCTATAATGAGTGCCTACTCTGTGCAGAACACTGTACTAAGCACTTGGGAGAGTACAGAGGAATTAGTAGACATGATCCCTGCTCTCAAGGATCTTAAAATCTAGTGGGGGAGACAAGCTGAAATAAATTATAAGTAGAAGGAAGCAGTAGAGTACAAGGATATGTATATAAGTGCTAGAGGTGCTTGGGTATGAGTAACCAAGTTCTTAGTTGATGGCAAAGTACTGAAGTGGCAGTAGGGTGAAGGTAGAAAGTGGGCAGATTAGAGATTAATCAGGGAAAGCCTCCTGGAAGAGATGAAATTTCATAAGCCCACAACCTTGGTGTCATCCTCGACTCTGTTCTCTCGTTCACCCCTCACATCCAATCCGTCACCAAAACCTGCTGGTCTCACCTCCGCAATATCGCCAAGATCCGTCCTTTCCTCTCCATCCAAACTGCTACCCTGCTGGTTCAATCTCTCATCCTATCCCGACTGGATTACTGCATCAGCCTGCTCTCTGATCTCCCATCCTCCTGTCTCTCCCCACTTCAGTCTATACTTCACGCTGCTGCCCGGATCATCTTTGTGCAGAAACGCTCTGGGCATGTTACTCCCCTCCTCAAAAATCTGCAGTGGCTACCAGTCAACTTACGCATCAGCAAAAACTACTCACTCTCAGCTTCAAGGCTCTCCATCACCTCGCCCCCTCCTACCTCACCTCCCTTCTTTCCTTCTACAGCCCAGCCCGCACCCTCCACTCCTCTGCTGCTAACCTCCTCACTGTGCCTCGTTCTCGCTTGTCCCGCCATCGACCCCCGGCCCACATCCTCCCCCTGGCCTGGAATGCCCTCCCTCCGCACATCCGCCAAGCTAGCTCTCTTCCTCCCTTCAAAGCCCTCCTGAGAGCTCACCTCCTCCAGGAGGCCTTCCCAGACTGAGCCCCCTCCTTCCTCTCTCCCTCCCCATCCCCCTGCCCTACCTCCTTCCCCTCCCCACAGCACCTATATATATGTTTGTACAGATTTACTACTCTATTTTACTTGTACATATTTACTATTCTATTTATTTTATTTTGTTAATATGTTTTGTTTTGTTGTTTGTCTCCCCCTTCTAGACTGTGAGCCCACTGTTGGGTAGGGACTGTCTCTATATGTTGTCAACTTGTACTTCCTAAGCGCTTAGTACAGTGCTCTGCACACAGTAAGCGCTCAATAAATACAATTGATTGATTGATTGATGAGGATGAAGCACAATGAATAGGTTAGTGTGAACAGAATGAAGCGTGCAAGCTGGGATATGGTGGGAGAAGGGAGTGGGTTAGGGAGAGAGAGTTGATAGACTGCTTCAGAGTCGGTGGTTGGGAGTCTCTGCTTGATGCAGAGAGGAATGGGCAACCATTGGAGGTTTTTGGAGGTATTATGCAGATTGACATTTTAGAGAAAGGATCCAGGCAGCAGAGTGAAGTATGGAATGGGGAAGGGAGAGGCCGGAGCAGGGGAGGTCAGCGAGGAGGCTGATAAATTAATCACCAGGAATGGACAAGTGCCTGGACCACTATGGTGATAGTTTGGATGGAGAGAAAGGGATGGATTCTGGAAATGCTATGGAGGAAGTAAGATTTGGCAACAGACTGACTATGGAAGTTGAGAGATAGGGAGGAGTCAAGAGTTATGGGTTTGAGAGATGGGGAGGATGGTGGTGCTATCGACTATGTTGGAAAATATTGGTGGAGGAGTGGATTTGGGAGGGAAGATGAGTTTAGTTTTGGACATACTGGACATTAGAGAAGCAGCGTGGCTCAGTGGAAAGAGCATGGGCTTTGGAGTCCAAGGTCATGGGTTCAAATCCTGATCTGCAAATTGCCAGCTTTGTGACTTTGGGCAAGTCACTTCACTTCTGTGAGCCTCAGTTCCCTCATCTGTAAAATGGGGATGAAGACTGTGAGCCCCCTGTGGGACAACCTGATCACCTTGTAACCTCCCCAGTGCTTAGAACAGTGCTTTGCACACAGTAAGTGCTTAATAAATGCTATTATTATTATTATTATTATTATTATTATTATTATTGAACTTGAGGTGCCAGTGTGACATCCAAGTAGACCAAATGAGAGCAGGAAACTATGGTCGGGGCCATATATTATTTAGTACAAATAGTTTGGAAACAAAGGGTATTTAACAAAGTTTCAGCGAGAGGGGTGTTTTGGGTGCTTCAGAGTTGGAGCTTCCAAAGAACTGCCAACAGCAGCAGACGGCCAATGCAAAACTGGTTTCAGTGTCTGGATTATATTTCCTGTTCTTCCCAGAAGCAGTACACCTCTCTGTGGGGAGCTAAATTTTCCGTTTAAGACCTTGCATTTTTACATATGCAAATAGTGTATCACACACATCGCTTGCAGCTAATATCTTTGAGCAGAAACATACACCTTCCTAGGGAAATGTAATTCAAATTTTCTTTTTTTTTCATTCCATCACTCCGATGCTCAAGTTGCTGAATGTCAATGTAGCCCTAGATTTACGCATATGGCCCCAGCAGCTTGATAAGATTGCATATCCTTTGCAGAGTTATGTTAATAGACGGGTTTCTTCTTTATCTTTTGTTCTCCTACAGATGACCTCTGTAATTCTGGCGAGTGCTGTTTTAAAGAGATGCCATTTCAGGGTGAAGAAACAGGTACTCTAGGGCATGTCACAGATGATGGGATTGGGACTGTTGATTGTTCCTTAGCCCTGGTCCTTAGCAATTGCATGGTCAGAATCACTATCATTTTAATAATAATAACTGTGGTATTTGTTAAGTGCTTTACTACGTGCCAGGCACTGTTCTAAGCGCTGAGGTAGAGGCAAGAGAATTGGGTTGGAAACAGTTCCTGTCCCACAGAGGACTCACAATCTTAATCCTCATTTTACAGGTGAGATAACAGGCACAGAGAAGTGAAGCAACTTGCCCAAGGTCACACAGCCGACACGTAGCGGAGGCAGGATTAGAACCCAGGTCGTTCTGACTCTGTGGAGCTCTGTGATGGCCAAAATCCTGGGGCATGTGCCCTTGCTTCCCCACTTTAGAAAAGTCTCTCTCTCTCTCTCTCTCTCTCTCTCTCTCTCTCTCTCTCTCTCCCCCCCGCCCATCCACCCCAGCCAGCAGAGGGGTGTTCTGAGTGTTCTGTTCAGCACCTAGCATCTTGAAGTGCTAGCAGAGCAGAGCAACCCAAGAGTATGACAAGTGTGGCAAAAGCCTCTTTTCCTGTTGTAGTAAAGGAGGGTGGGCCATTGGGTGGTGTAGAACTGAGGTCATTCGTTCCTTCATTCAATCAATGGCATTTATGAGAGCCTACTGTTCAGCACTGGGGAAGAGTACAGTAAAGGATAAACCAGGCTTGGTCCCTCACCCTCCGGGGGCTGGCAGTCTAACAGTTGGGCCCGGAAGATTGGCAAAGGGAGCGTGAAGATAGATTGAATACATGAGGACAAAATAAGGTAAGAACCCAAGGACAATGACAATTTCTTTTATGGTATTTGTTAAGTGTATGTTCTAAGTGCTGGGGTAGATACAAGGTAATCAGGCTGGATACAATCCCCGTCCCACACAGTGAGCATTCAATAAATACGATTGAATGAATGAATGAATGACTTGCACACAGTCAGCTCTCAATAATCAATCAATCAATCAATCGTATTTATTGAGCGCTTACTATGTGCAGAGCACTGTACTAAGCGCTTGGGAAGTACAAATTGGCATCACATAGAGACAGTCCCTACCCAACAGTGGGCTCACAGTCTAAAAGGGGGAGACAGAGAACAGAACCAAACATACCAACAAAATAAAATAAGTAGGATAGAAATGTACAAGTAAAATAAATAAATAAATAAATAAATAGAGTAATAAATATGTACAACCATATATACATATATACAGGTGCTGTGGGGAAGGGAAGGAGGTAAGACGGGGGGATGGAGAGGGGGATGAGGGGGAGAGGAAAGAAGGGGCTCAGTCTGGGAAGGCCTCCTGGAGGAGGTGAGCTCTCAGCAGGGCCTTGAAGGGAGGAAGAGAGCTAGCTTGGCGGATGGGCAGAGGGAGGGCATTCCAGGCCCAGGGGATGACGTGGGCCGGGGGTCGATGGCGGGACAGGCGAGAGCGAGGTACAGTGAGGAGATTAGTGGTGGAGGAGCGGAGGGTGCGGGCTGGGCAGTAGAAGGAGAGAAGGGAGGTGAGGTAGGAGGGGGCGAGGTGATGGAGAGCCTTGAAGCCCAGGGTGAGGAGTTTCTGCCTGATGCGCAGATTGATCGGTAGCCATTGGAGGTTTTTGAGGAGGGGAGTAATATGTCCAGAGCGTTTCTGGACAAAGATAATCCAGGCAGCAGCATGAAGTAGGGATTGAAGTGGAGAGAGACACGAGGATGGGAGATCAGAGAGAAGGCTAGTGCAGTAGTCCAGACGGGATAGGATGAGAGCTTGAATGAGCAGGGTAGCGGTTTGGATGGAGAGGAAAGGGCGGATCTTGGCAATGTTGCGGAGCTGAGACCGGCAGGTTTTGGTGACGGCTTGGATGTGAGGGGTGAATGAGAGAGCGGAGTCGAGGATGACACCAAGGTTGCGGGCTTGTGAGACGGGAAGGATGGTAGTGCCGTCAACAGAGATGGGAAAGTCAGGGAGAGGATAAGTACCATTGATTGATTCACTGATCAATTAAAGTCCTTGCAGATAGAGAACGTCACTTTATTCTGTACTTCTGCACTAGTTGGGTACTTAATAAATAGTATTACTGCTGCTACTCTTCCTACAATTAATTGATTTTCTAGACTGTAAGCTTCTTGTGGGCCTGGAATGAGTCTGTTTACCATTCTACTGTACTCTCCCAAGCGCTTAGTACAGTGCTCTGTACACAGTAAGCGCTCAATAAATTTTATTGAATGTAGGAGGGAGAACAGGCATTGAATCCCCATTTTTCAGTGGAAGAAACTGAGGCACAGAAAAGTTAAGTAGTTTGCCCCAGGTCACACAGCAGGCAAGTGGGGGAGCTGGGATTAGAACCCAGGTCCTCTGGCTCCCAGGCCTGAGTTTTGTCCCCTAGGCCATGCTGCTTCCCATAATGCAAGTAGAGCTCCCGAACATTGTGGTTGTGGTTTTCAGCGGACTTGGCTGAAAAGTCAGCGGGCCCCTTTGTGGCCATGCTGGGGAACGGACGGAAGCTGATGATGCTGTGAAGTTGCAGGCTTTCTTCTTCACTTATCCATATGGCCTCGTCTCTGTCCCCCCATTAACATTGGTACGGGAGGCCACAGAAAAGCAGTTGCCCCTTGGAGATAGGAGCGATGGGGCAGCTGTCCTTGGGCCAGGTTTTCCGTCCAAATTGGAATTCCAGCAGCCAGTTCCTTGCTGCATGGAGCCCGTGGGAGGGCCGGGGCCACCAGTCCTCTGGAGTACTTTAGCCGGAAGCGTAGATGGGACCGGACAGGACAGGCGAATAATAGTCCATGTCCAAGGAGAGCAAGTCAAAAGGGACAATACGAATCCCTCCAGGGCCTGCAAGCCTGAGGACTGTCCAAAACCGGGGTGGAGAGGGGTTGCGAGGTAGGTAGAGAGGCCTGGAGGGGAGCCGGGAAGGCTATGCCAACTCAGAGATGCTATTCCTTGGCGTGCGGCACCTGTTCCTCCTCCACCCAGGCCCAGCCCCAACTACTAGGCAGCTCACTTCCTGCACTCAGCCCCACCTCAGCCCACCCGATGTGCCGCCCCAAGGGAACCCCCGGAGGAGGAGGTGCAACGGACGGAAGGGAAGATCTGCCACAGGGGGATGGATCCTTTGAGTAGCAGCTTGGCTCCGTGGAAAGAGCCCGGGCTTGGGAGCCAGAGGTTGTGGGTTCTGGTCCCGCCTCCCCCACGTGTCTGCTGTGTCACCTTGGGCATCTCACTTCTCTGAGCCTCAGTGACCTGTATATATGTTTGTACATATTTATTACTCTATTTATTTTACTTGTACATATTTATTCTATTTATTTTATTTTGTTAATATGTTTTGTTTTGTTGTCTGTCTCCCCCTTCTAGACTGTGAGCCCGCTGTTGGGTAGTGACCATCCCTATGTGTAGCCGACTTGTACTTCCCAAGCGCTTAGTACAGTGCTGTGCACATAGTAAGTGTTCAATAAATACGATTGAATGAATGAATGAAGGAAGGAAGGAACCTGTTTTCAGTCTCCTCACTGCTCAAGTAGGGCTATTCAGAGTCCAATAGTCACAGCTGCCACAGCCTTCCCAGTGTTCTAAAATTTGTGGAGGCCTGCTACTGCTGCTTAGGGAGGTAGGGTGGCCTAGTGAAAAGAGTGTGGAACTGGGAGTCAGGACACTTGGGTTCTAGTCCCATCTCGGCTACTGGCCTGCTGTGTGACCTTGGGCAAGTTTCTTAACTTCTCTGTGCCTCAGAGTCCTCATCTGTAAATTGGAGATTAAATTAAATCCCTTCTAAATCTGTAAATTAAATCCCTTCTAGACTGTGAGCCCGTTGTTGGGTAGGGACCGTCTCTATATGTTGCCAACTTGTACTTCCCGAGCGCTTAGTACAGTGCTGTGCGCACAGTAAGCACTCAATAAATATGATTGAATGAATGAATGAATGAATGGAGATAAGATACCCTCTCTCCCTCCCTCTTATCTCGTATCTACCACAGTGCTAAATACAGTGCTTGGCACATGGTAAGTGCTTAATAATGATCATTGTTATTCAGCTGCCCTCAGCTCTGCTTCAGCAAGGCAGTTCAG
This sequence comes from Tachyglossus aculeatus, assembly GCF_015852505.1. Taxonomy (NCBI): domain Eukaryota; kingdom Metazoa; phylum Chordata; class Mammalia; order Monotremata; family Tachyglossidae; genus Tachyglossus; species Tachyglossus aculeatus. Next base: position 120,157,730 of record NC_052101.1, on the reverse strand, counting down.
GAGCCCCAGGATAACACGAGGGGAGGGCAGCAAGGCTTGTTAGCCCAGTAGTGTGGGAGGGCCGAGGCCACCGTCTGCTTGTCCAACAGGACCGACCGAAAATAACTCTCCCCTCCTTCAAAGCCTAATTAAAGGCATATCTCCTCCAAGAGGCCTTCCCTGACTAAGCCCCCCTTTCCTCTTCTCCCACTCCCTTCTGCATCTCCTTGACTTGCTCCCTTTAGTCATCCCCCCTCCCAGCCCCACATCACTTATGTCCATATCTGTAATTTATTTATTTATATTAATGTCTGTCTCCCTACCTTCCCACCTCCCCGCTCATTGTGGGCAGGGAATGCGTCTGTTTATTGTTGTATTGTACTCTCCCAAGTGCTTAGTACAGTGCTCGCACACAGTAAGCACTCAGTAATAATAACAATAATGGTATTTGGTAAGCGCTTACTATGTGCCAAACACCCTTCTAAGCACTGGGGTAGATACAGGGTAATTAGGTCATCCCACGTGGGGCTCACACTTTTAATCCCCATTTTACAGATGAGGTAACTGAGGCAGAGAGAAGTTAAGTGACTTGCCCAAAGTTACACAGCTGATAAGTGGCAGAGGCAGGATTAGAACCCACAATCTCTGACTCCCAAACCTGTGCTCTTGCCACTAGGCCATGCTGCTTCTCTACTAGGCCATGCTGCTCCTCAGTGAATACAATTGACTGACTGATTGACCGACTACTTTTCTTGCACTGAGCTCCCTGGGCAGTGCCACACTGAAAAAAAGGTGCTGGGGATGGGCGTACATAGGGGCAGGGGAAGGTAGGTAAGACACCATTTGGGTCAGTGCCCACCTTCTTCCCCCGGCACTGAGTTTACAGTGCTAAAATAGGCCCAAGGGTGCACCATCAGGGGTAGGCTCAGACCTGGTGCTCAGCCTTAGTTTATTAGTGTGAATAATCAGCTCCATGTGGTCAGGGGGTGTAAGGCCACCTTGGAGTCTTTCTGCTTCTGAAAGAAGGGGATTTGCCCTCTCTATGCATGAACCCCTGCTCTGCTGGCCACAGGGCAGTAAAGATATGTGGCTTGGGGCAAGTGAGGAGTGGGCCCCAGGGAAGGGCAGTAGCCGCACTCCCACCCAGAAACTATGGTGCCAGATGACTTCTCAGAAGGTCAGGCTCCACTGGTCTTTCCCCTATTTCGGGAGCATCCTGGGGTAGAGTGGGCACACAGAATACATTTCTTCTCTTCCTGTGCTCTCCAGTGGAGTCTGATCTTAGTGCTATAAATAGATGGGGTCAGGAATCACCCAATGAATCATCTGCAAATCTGATTCTGAGTCATGGGCCCTCACAAGTGAAGAAAGCTCACAGCCTCTCCTCCATGTGCAAGGGTTCTTTCTATTGACTTGACTGGAGCTTCGAAAACGCAAGTGGAAAATGCAAGGTGCCCAGATTTAGAGGAAATGCTATCTGTGTTTCTAGACTCATGTACCTACATTCAAATACTCAGGGGTACAAACCACAAGGCGAGAGAGGGGCTTTACCTGGGCAGGGGAGTATAGCTCTAGCAATAGGAGCACAAAAATGCTTAAAGAAGGATTACAGTACTTGAGTTAGTATGAACCGTAAAGAGCCTCTCAAGGCTGAAATATTTTAAGCTCAAGTGTAGACCAAGCATTGAAAAGTGTGGTGTTAAGAATAGTCCTGCACCAGAGGGGAAGGAAATAAAAGTAATCTAGTACTTTCCGTTGTCCCTAAATTACACAATTATGATTTCAGGGCATAAGTAGGTTTCTGGTGGTGGTGACTGGGGGTGGGGGGAGGAAGGACGCCTGTTCCCGTTGAACCACTAAAAACAGGAAAGACAAGATTCAGAAAGCTCTTTCATGTTTTTTAGTCTTTGCCGGAGGCCCGTGGGATCTGCTTTGTTACAAGGTGTTTCCAGATGGTTATGAATGTTCTTGGAAATACACTGGTGCCTCAGCAAATGTTACCCATTTCCTGAGGTGTTGGTAAGTAGGGTGCCATCAAGCTGTGATTACCCCAGTATGTGAAATGCTGGGCTGGGTTGTTTGCCAAGGAGAAAACTTAGCAGGGAGGGTTATCATTATGTCAAATCCCCAAATCGGGATGAATAAAAGGATTAAAACTGGTTCTTTTTCTGAGGGGAGAAGTCAGGAAGGGTAGACCCGCAGGGAAAGATGCAGCCACCACATCAGGCCCTGATTGAGTTCTGGCCTTTTCGACAAATGACTCTTCTTTTCTTTTTCAGTTTTGGGACTGGGTCCTGTTGTTATTTCAAAACTGGAAATGCTCACAGCATCACATTCTCTGACCAAGATAAAGTGCCTGTTTTTCAAAATGTCACTTTCTGGGTGGAATCACACAGTGGAAATAGCATTCAGAAGTCCCAGAATATTACAGTGCTACTCTTCTCTTCAGGTGAGCTTTTTGGGGATTTTACGTTCTTTGTAAGATTTGTATTAGTCAATTTGAAGCCAACTTGGCTAGATGGGTGTCTGGGTTACATAGGCTGGGACCTTGATGTCCTTAAAGACCAGAACATCACAGTGGCTTTGAGGAGGGGCCATGGGGAGCCACTAAAAAGCCCACTCTGTAGCCCAGAAAGCTGGCCTTCGCCACATTGTGAATGTCATTGAAAATCTGCACCATTTTGATACTCTGGCCTCCAGCTTCAGTACCCCTGGAAAGGCTGCTTCAGGCATTTGAACTTTAGAGGTTTCCTCAGTAGTTGTTATATTTTCCGGGGGGCTGGACAGGGTCAGGGGGAGGGTCACCTTCTAAGGCATTTTCAGAGTCAGTTCCCTGTGTGACTTTTCTACCTCCGGGACTCCCTCAGGAGGAGCCAGAGGCAGGGAGAAGTAGCCTTCTTGACTCTACGGCTCGGTGCTGTGGGGGGCCTGGGAAGATCCTACTCTCTTGGTATTCATTAGGGTGCAGGCTCCTCAGGGCTGGGGTGTCTCCAATGCTGCCCCAGCTTTGGCTTAAACAGAATCAATGACTGGTGATTGGGTTTGGTGCCTAGGGCTCTGAGAGCAAATCTGCAACCACTGCTGCCCTCCAATTGGGTCAAACTACAGTGCCCAGTGAAATTTGTGCAATGTTGAGGCAAGGACTAGCACTGACCAAGTTTTTCTCACAGGAAGGCTTGTTCAACAGCCTGGTGGGCTGCATATCATCAATCAATCAGTGGTATTTATTGAACACTTACTAAGCACTTGGGAGAGTAGAGTATAACGGAGGTGGTAGACATGTTCCCTGCCCACAACAAGCTTATAGTCTAGAGGGAGAGACATACGTTAATATAAATAAATGATTTATGAAGTATAACATATAGGTAGGTACTTCATAATCATAATCACAAGAGCTGAAAACTCATCCATCATCCTGTGGGAGAAGCATGATGATGATGAAGGGTTAGACCATGACACAGTCTAACTTGCGCTACAGGTTCAGTCTAGGGAACCTGAACATCCTGTAGAGGGAAAGGAGCGTGGCCTAGTAGAGAACGGGCTTGGGATTCAGAGGACATGGGTTCTAATCCTGGCTCCACTGATTGCTTGCTGTATGACCTTGGGCAAATCACTTATCTTCTCTGTGCCTCAGGTACCTTATCTGTAAAAGGGGGGATTAAGACTGTGAGCCCTATGTGGGACAGGGACTGGGTCCAAACCTATTATCTTGCATTTACCCCAGTGCTTAGTACAGTGCCTGGCACATAGGAAGTGTTTAGCAAATACCACAATTATTATTATTATTGTTATTGCTATTACTATACTATATGCCCACCAGGGACTGAGTTGAAACTCTTCCTCTAGCTCTGATTACATCCATCTATTCTCTAGCACAGTCTATAACCTGGCTCTTCCTTTTCATCTCATTCCTAAAGTGACTGCTTCTCTGTGCCCATTTTTGTTCACTGGATATTTGTTTAGTTTCCCATACTGGATTACAAGCCTCTTGGGGGCAGGGTCCAGGTCTGTTCTGTTCTTTGCCATAGTCCTCAAGTCCTGCTGAATACAAGACTCGTGGACTGATCAATTTGCTAAGAGCTTACTTCACAGCCTCAACTAAATGGACAAGAGTGGGCATATCTACACATGGGGGGTGGTTCTCTTTGCTCCTTAAAACACACATGCATCAATGTCACCCTAACCAGGGGCTTATTCCTGAAATTTCAGTAAAATTTGACCCTCCATCTGAGGATATACATTTCTCCAAGTCCAACAGCATGCTCATCATAAAATGGAAGACCCCCGAGAAGCAGGAGCATGCGGTAACCGAATATCGATACAGGATGAGGAATGCATCATGGGAAAAGGTGAGCTGGCCAAACCTGGAGGCCAAGTAAAAGGAAATTGTCAGAGATGGAGAAAGCCCAGCCTGAAATTGGGCCTTTCATGTGGCTGTGTGATTAATCAATTCCAGGATATGTGATTAATTCATTCAAATCAGTGGCTCCTAAGTGTCATTTACTTTGCCTCTGGCAACTGTAAAACCTTCTCTTTTGGCTAAGATCGTCTCATGCTGTTTTTTGCTCCAAAACATTTAAAATGAATTTTGTCTGATTTGTTCCAGGGAGACTGTGGGATCCAGGAGGACCCAGATTTGGGTGAGAACACATTTTAGCGTAAGGATAACACTGATGGTGGTGCTGAAAACAGTTTTTATGCCCTGAGAAGATTCGGTATCTCAAGTCTAGATTCCAGCACAGTCCTTAACGCCTCAGCTGAGAAAGCAGAGCTCCTGAGAAAAGCAGCGAGGCCACAGCCCGGTTCTCTCTCTGCGTTTTCAGACAGAATGTTTCCCTTGACTTTATCTGCCCCTGCCTGAAACTGCATTCCCTGTTCCCTATCATTCTCTGACCACACCCAAAGTATTCTCTGAGCAGACTCCAGAAAGAACAATGCAAAACAAATCCCTGAAGTTAACTGCTCCCATAGAGGCAGCGCACTGTAGGCAGTTTGCTTAACCTGAGTTTCTCTGGGCTTTCTTTAGAGACCTGCAGCATACATTTTGAGAAAGATGTTGCCTGTGAATTTCAGATCCGCCGCCAAAAAAACGCCCATGGAGGCCACTGGAGTAACTGGAGCAAGTCTATTTGCATTCCTGCTGGTAAGAGATCTTAAATGATTTAAACTTGCATATTACGTGGTTTAGAATAAATAAATACTTAAAAATATTTCAGATTCTTATTAGGAGGCAACGGGGAGGAGGAGGAAAGTTGTAAGGTTTCACACTAAGAAATGAACAGATGGCCAGAATTTCTTGTTCTCATTACAGAAATTCGTAGAAGTCCAGAGGTGAATTACACAGTAGGAAAACTTGAGAATAATGGGACGAGAAAGCTGTTCCTCACCTGGGAGGTACTGTGTGCTGATAGTAATAATGATAATAACGATAATGATAATGATGTTATTTAAGGACTTACTGTATGTGCCAAGCACCGGGATAGAAATGAGATCATCAGATTGAGCATAATCCCTGTCCTGTGTGGAGTTCATAGTCTAAGAGGGAGGGAGAATTGGTATTTTATCCCCACTGTTTCTGAGGACACTGAGGTGCAGAAAAGTTAAAATGACTTGCCCTAGGTCACACAGCAGTCAAGTGGAGAAGCCTGGATTATAACCTGGGCGTCCTGACTCCCAAATTTGGGATATTTCCACGAGGCCACGCTGATGAGGAAATGGATGGCTGGGTGATTGTTGAAACATGTGTGTGTGTGTGTGTGTGTGTGTGTGTGGTGTGTGCATATTCTATACTAATCAGGAGAAGTTGTACATATCTTCAGAGCTCTGCTTAGAGGACATTTCATGATGCCTATTTTAGAATAAGCCAAAATACCTGGTCTGTGCTCAAGTTTTCTTCCCAGGGGCAGACTTGCCTTCCCTTCTCTCTCCCCTGGGCCCCATGGGGCTAGGAGCAAATCCGTTGATCCAGGGGCACTTCCAGGCTCGGTTTGGAGTGAGGTAAAAGTTTAAACCGCCTCTTAAACCCCCAGAGGCATTGGTTCCAGGGCCCCACCCAGTCGGATTTGTTCCTGAGCTGTTCTGCTCAAGTGGGATGATGATAATGATGATGATGATGATGTTGATATATTCTCTGGGCATTTACTATGTGTCAAGCACTGTTCTGGGGGTAGGTGCAACTTAATCAAGTTGGACACAATCCCTGTTCCATGTGGGGCTCACGGTCTAAGTAGGAGGGAGAACAGGTATTTAGTCCTCATTTTACAGTTAGGGAAACAGGCACAAAGAAGTTAAATGACTTGCCCAAGGTCATTCAGCAGGTAATTGGCAGAACAATGTGCTTTAAAAGCTTGGTTCAGGCCCCCTGTAAAATCAGATGTGTGTTAAAGTAATACACACACACTCTCTCTCAAACTCACTGACTCAGGAAGAACTTCATAGCTGAGACTGGTTTCTTTGAAAATGGAATTACTATAACCCTAAAATAGAAGATTAAGAGGGACTCTCCAATCCTCAATTCTTTGATTCAATCTATTCAAATCCCTTCCAGAAATTAAACCCCGAGCTTCCAGAAGGCTGTCGTAATCCTGGAAGCAGGATGGAAGTCAATTACACTCTAGTAGTTCACATGCTATCCTGCCAGTGTCAGCAGAAGGCGGAGAAGAGAATGAAACCCAAGACAACACTGACAATTTCTGGGGCTGCTTATAACTTCTCAGTGGGAACTTTGAATACCATTGGACCTGGTCCTAACCAGACCTATCACGTTCCACCTGATGCACAGACAGGTATGTGGTCTGGTAGGGGCGGGAGGAAAAGACTGAGCTGTGAATGATCTTGGGTGATGAGCAGACTTAAGCTCCCAAAATGGATGAACCAGGAGTAAGTGGATACATCTGTCTGGGGCAAGTGTATTTTGGGGGTTGAATTTTTTTTTTTTTGGAAGAAAGTGTCATGTTTCTTCCAAATTTGCTTGAGGTCATCCTTGTACTGGAGCCGCAACTGGGGCAAGGTTTGGGTGAGGCATGCCATACTTGTCACATGCTGTCCAGGGCCTGAAAGGTGCCCCGTACCCATTAACTGGGTCAGTTCCAGGTGGGCCCCGGGGAAGAGTTCTGGGCCCTGGTCAGTCTCTCTCTCCCACAGTAAACCTGAGAGTTAGGCCGGGAAGTGGTGGGCATTAGATTTGAATGTGTTCTTAGACATGAACTTCTGTCAACTCAGAGCATGTGTGGGAGTTGTTCTTTCTAAGCATCCAAGCCCCAAATTGAGAAATCCAAACACTTTGTCTCCCAAAGGACTACAGCTGGGCTCCCTATCACAAAGAATTGGCTCCTAGAAGTCCACAGACTCAAAGGTAGTCTCCATTCCCCCAAGTTCCGGCAGTGGGGTGTGAACTTGATGGGAGGTGGGGAGAGGTCACGCACAGGCTTCACTGTTAGCCGCACTCTTTCTTTCCCCACCCTCCCTCTCCCTCCCTTTTCCGATGGAGTTCTTGTGGAGGAAAGGTTATGTTCACGAGGCAAAAGGGCATAAGACACGAAATGAAGGGCGTAAGACATGAGGGAAAGGGCAGAAGACATGAGGAAAGGGCATAAGATACTGTACGTGTCAGCACGTTGCCTTCATCTAGGGTTGACTTACGCTGCTGCTCAGTTAGGCAGCTCAGTACTAAAAATAACCCCAGGGAGCACAGGGTTACGGCTATAAAACCGGCACAAAAATGCCCGCGCTCTTAGGCGGTCCATTCCATGAGTAGTCCTTCCTCGTGCTGAGTTCTTAGGTTATTGATGACTGGGCCTCAGAGACAAAACATTTACCCAGCAGTCCTTCTCCAGTGTCCTTCTCCACCAGCCTGATTGACAGCCAGCATTTCAGGCTGCTCTTCCACCCCTGGTCATTTCCCCGCAATCCTACTACCATCTTAGAGCAGTCTCCAGAGTCCAGATGGGATGGCGAGGGGTTGCGGGGAAGGAATAATAATAATAATTGTGGTATTTGTTAAGGGCTTGCTTACTATGTGCAAAGCACTCTACTAAATGCTGGGGTAGTCACAAGATAACCAGGTCCCTAAGAATAATAATGATAATGGTACTTGTTAAGTACTTACTATGTGCCAAGCACTGTTCTAAGCACTGGAGTAGATTCATTCATTCATTCAATTGGATTTATTGAGCCCTTACAGTGTGCAGAGCACTATTCTAAGTGCTTGGAAAGTACAATTCAGCAACAGATAGAGACAATCCCTACCCAACAAAGTTAATCAGGTTGGACACATTCCCTTTCTCACATGGGGCTCACAGTCCAAGTAGGAGGGAGAACAGTTGATTCCTGATTTTGCAGATGAGTGAACAGAGGCACAGAGAAGGGGAGTGACTTGAGAAACTAGTGAATAGAGCACAGGCCTTGGAGTCAGAAGGACTCGGGTTCTAATCCTGGCTCCGCCACTTGCCTGCCGTGACATCTTGGGCAAGTCACTTCACTTCTCTGTGCCTCAGTTACCCCATCTGTAAAATGGAGATTAAGGCTATGTGGGATAAGGACTGTGTCCAACCCGATTAGCTTGTTTCTACCCAGCTTTTGGTACAGTGCCCGGTACATTGTAAGTGCTTAACAAATACCATTAAAAAAACTCCCCAAAAAACTTGTCTAAAGTCACACAGCAGGCACGTGGAGGAACCGCAGGACTAGAACCCAGGTCCATTGGCTCCTGACCCCATGCTCTTTCCACTAGGCCAGTCAGTCAGTTAATCAGTATTTATTGAGCACTATCTGTGTGCAGAGCACTGTACTAAGCTCTTGGGAGAGTACAATATAATAGACAAATTCCCTGCCTGCAGTAAGCTTACAGTCTGGTCATCAATCGATAGAGTCCACAATTTCCATGACAAACTCCCTCCCCCTCTTCCTCACGACTCTCCCTGGCTCCTCATTTCTAAAGCTCTCAAGCTCTGGGCTGGCCTCCTCTGAGTTCCCCCCGGGTGTTAACAGGAGATCTTCTAGGTGCATTTCAGGGTCTTGAGCTGATGAGGGTGAAACATCAAAAATCATCACTTCATCTTCCTTTGAGACAGAATGGTAGTCTACTTCCCCCAAACACACACAAACACACATGCATACAACCACATGCATGCACACCTGCACCCACACACGTACCCATCCTCGGGCTGAGCAATCTACAAAGCCAATGGGAAGGAATGAAGGAGGATAGGAACCTACATCAAACCTTTCCTGCCCACACAAGCCCAACCTATTGTTTTTCCAGCCCTAGCAGGCTAAATTGTAACAAAAAGTACAAGACACTAATCTCCCTTTTATTTGCTAGCTAACGAGTCAGGGCACATTGAATGCTGTTAAGAAATAGGCCCATTTCTTTATTTGACCTGGGGTCAGGTGTAGCACAGAAAGGCCCAAGTCGTGTTTCGGTTTTGAATGTCAGCAAATGAGGTTTTTTTCTATTCTAGATGGAATTTTAACAAAGTCCCTTTCCCGTGATTGTTGTTAAAAACCTATCATTTGTAATCATCTCCCTCAGAGGAGAGTTACATAACTAAGGCTTTGTGTAAAGAAGAAATTTAGCCAATGAATGGACAGAGCTATTATTCTATGTATGTGGCCCCTTAGTGTTGGGTGTCTTATGAATATATATATATTCAATTGTACACTCAATTACCAATTCAGCTATTCCATCCTGACACACTTTTGCCACTACCAGCTATAGCCTGGTTCTTCTTCCTGCTACCGCTATTTGTAAATACTGGCAGTCCTCAATTTAAGACATTTTGAGTTAAGATAAATGTCTTTTCTCTTTCTAGATGTATGCCTTGTTTTAGCTTGATAAAATGTATCGGTTTCAACCTTACAATGCTAGCCTTTTTTATGGAATTAAGACTTGGTGCCTGGGTGGAGTTGGGGTGGGGGGCAATGCATGGAAGTTATGGGGAAGTGGGGAAACAATTTGATTAAAAACATGATGCAGGGATGAGGAAGGGAGGGAAGCTTAACAAAAGCAAGGGAGTGGGGTGGCGGGAGTGGAGTAGGAGTAATCGGGGGACCGATCATCAAGTGGGACCACCAGGAAGAGCTGATATGTCCATTTTACTTGGGATGAAGTATTGTGTAACCTCTCTGACTCAACATAAATACATGATCGTCTATGATTGAGTATACAATTCTGGGTAATTTGGGTAAAAATAGGGTAGCTGATCTTGGTTCAGGAACAAATCCCCCATTTTTCACATTGTTCCTTTGAGAAAAGTGGTTTTGGCTTATTCCTTTTTCACTTAAAATGCAGTGATGTGGAACCATTTGTGTCCTAAATCCAAGGACTGCTTGGACAGTCAGTTCTCCTATAACACAGGGATTGGGTTCTTGATTAGGTTCTCCCATGGCTTCAACTACCACCTCTATGTGGATGATTCCCAAAGCTACCTCTCCATCTCCGATTTCTCTCTTTCTCTGCAGTCTCACATTTCCTCGTGCCTTCAGGACATCTCTATTGGTATGTCCCACCAACACCTCAAACTTAACATGTCCAAAACAGCACAGCTCATCTCCCCATCCAAACCCTGTCCTCCCCTGACTCCCCTGTCCTCCCATTACTGTAGATGACACCAACGTCCTCCCTGTCTCACAAGTCCATAACCTCGACCCATCTCTCTCATTCAACCCACATGTTCAATCTGTCACCAAATCCTTTCAGTTCAACCTTCACTACATCTCTAAAATCCTTCCTTTCCTCTCCATCCAAATTGCTACCATGTTAATCCAAGCACTTATCCTATTCCACCTTGACTACTGCATCAACCTCCTTGTTGACCTCCCTTCCTCCTGTCTCTTCCCACTTCAGTCTGCCACCCGGATCATTTTTTACGAAAACGTTCAGTCCATGTTTCCCCACTCCCCCAAAACCTCCAGTGGTTGCCCATCCACCTCCACATCAAACAGAAACTCCTTACCATTGGCTTTAAAGCATTGCCCCCTCCTACCTCACCTCGCTACTCCCCTACTACAACCCAACCCACACACTTCGCTCCTCTAATGCCAGCCTATTTACTGTACCTCAGTCCCTTCTAATTCACCACCAACTTCTCTCCCTCATCCTGCCTCTGGCCTGGAACACGCTCTCTCTCCCTATCTGACAGACATTCACTCTCTCCACCTTCAAAACCTTATTTTAGGCACATCTCCTCCAAGGGGGCTTCCCCAACTAGGCCCTCCCCCAACTAGGCCCTCATCTCCTCTTCTCCCACTCCCTTCTGCATCACCCTTGCACTTGGATTTGCACCCTTTGTTCATCCCACCCTCAGCCCCACAACATTTATGTACATAGCCTCAATTGATTTATTTATATTAATGTCTGTCTCCCCCTTTAGACTGTAAGTTCATTGTGGACAGGGAACGTGTCTACCAACTCTGTTATATTGAACTCTCCCAAGTGTATAGTACAGTGCTCTGCACACAGTAAGTGCTCAATAAATACGATTGATTGATGAATCTTACACTAAGGAGAACTAGTGTTATGATACTCAGTCCATCGGTGGGATTTACTGAGGATTTACTGTGGGCAGAGGATAGCATTGAAACAGACACGATAAAACAAAGCTGCCTCCTGGATGAAAACTGGGAGTCAATTGCTGAATCAATCAATCAATCAATCATATTTATTGAGCACTTACTATGTGCAGAGCACTGTACTAAGCGCTTAGCACTGTACTGAAGATAGGTGTCCTGCCGTCAAGAAAGGAGTGGCTCTTTTTGAGCAAAAGCTTTGTCAAGAAAGAGAGGCAAGGAGGCCAAAGATAAAGCAGCTCCAGGTGCTGCAAGCATTTAGCCTTGCAATACAAGAAGGGACAGGCTTTTTGTGCATACAGTGTGACCAGGACTATGGGGTCCACGTTGGCCGTGGGTGAATTTCCCCAGCAATGGCATTTTCTTCAAATTTGAAGGACAGCTTTATTTTTTAAGAAAAAAACACTCAATAGATACCATTGATCGATTGCTTGATTGATTGGGTCTGTCCCCATTGGCTTTATGAATTTAGTGATGGCTCTTCTTTTGTCTTGTCAAAGAAATCAGGTCTCCAAGCGTCAACTTCTCTGGAGGCATCATGCTCTTAAAACACGAGGTCAAGAGTTACTGCATCGAATGGTATCCCCAGGCTGCTGACTGGACGAATGCCACATGCGCTCTGAAAAGCATCTCTGAGGAGAAAATTCCTGTGGCTACAAGTAATGCAACAGAGGCAAGAGGTACCTCTTTGAAATGCTCCTACTTCTAAATTCCTTCTGATGCCTCATACTTCCTGTAGCCCCCATCCTTCATTTCCTGGAATGCTGTCCAACTGACTCTGAAGTCCTATAGATCCCATGCCAGGGTTGGTAATAAGGATGAAATTGTCTCCAAAGAGTCTTTTAAAGTCCCAGGCCAGATCCAGGTGCTCTGGAGACAGCTACATTCCTACTCCGGCTTAGAATCCTGACTGAATTATGGGTCTAAGCCTTGGTCTGGACTGGGGAAAAGCGGCAATGGCATTAGCTGGGGTGGGGTGCCCCCAGTTCCCCTCTTTTGGACCCCCTCAAGTCAGGGTGGGGAGTCATGACCTCTGGCAACCATGGCCCAACCAGCATGAGTGGGCAGGGACAAGGACAACCTCACCTGAGTACCACCAAGAAGCAGCGTGACAGTGAGAAGCGGCATGGCCGAGTGGAAGGAACATGGGCTTGGGAGGCAGCGGACCTTGGTTCTAATCCCAGCTCCGCCACTTGCCTGCTGTGTGACTGGGCAAGTCACTTAACTTCTCTGAGCCTCAGTTTCCTCATCTGTAAAATGGAGATTCAATACCTGTTCTCCCTCCTACTTAGACTGTGAGTCCCAACGTGGGACAGGGACCATTTCCAACCTGATGAATTTATATCTACCTCATTGCGTAGGACAGTGCTTGGCAAAGAGGACGTTCTTAAAAATCACCATAGTCATCACTAATCATCGTCATCCTGCCCCACCACCTCCCAGGTGAGGTTGGGCCCGTTTGGATTCCACCCTCTTCAGGCTTGCCTTGGGCTAGACTGGGCCTGAGATATGCAGGACTCAACTCCATTTCTCTCCTGAAGTTGCTCTTTTACCATTTGGCATTTCATTTTACTTCATTTGTCTCAGCAAAGTTATCTTGGTGGTGTTTTAGCCCACTAGATTTTAAGGGAAATGTTTAAATGGGACTGTTTAAAACCTCAGTCCATTAGAGTGTAATGGATTGGCGTGGCATTTTATGCTTTGGTGGCATGTTCCCTAAGCACTTAGCACGGTGCTTTGTGCACAGTAGGTGCTCAATACATTCTGTTGACTGACTTAGTGGCTGACAGTTGGGGACCATAGAAAATGATGAAAATGCAGACTTTTCAAATTCCAAGTTCCTTCCATGCACCTTTCTAAACAATGGACTGTACAACTCTTAAAAGTGTTGGTGAATATTTACCACTAGGAAATAGCAGAATAACAACATCAGGAGCACTTAGCAATTCCATAGCACTTTGCATCCCTGGATTTCAAAGTGTTCTAGCAACATTAATTCTCACCCAGGTGAGTGGCCCATCATTATCCTCATTTTGCACATTGGGAACCTGAGACTTTAAGTGCTGCATGTGAGCGTTTAATAAATACTAATTGATGATGATAATGATGACAATTCGCTCAGGGCGACAGAGCAAGTTGGGGACAGTGCCAGGATTCTAACTCGGAGATCTTGGCACCTAATCTAGAGACCAGAGTACTGGCGGTGCTAGCTATAGGCATGTGTTGTGACCCTAGGCCAGACTGATTTCTGCTACCCTTCTCAGGTGGATAATTGCCTTTGGCTAGTACAGAAATTGGCCAAATGTTACTAAATTCATAAAAAGATTGATATTTTCCAGCTTACCTTCTTAAAAGATCACACTGGCCATGCCATTGTAACATAATTAAAATTGGTTGGTAGATTTACCTGGGTCCAGCGGTGCTGGGCTCTTTTTCAATTTGGAAGTGATAATGCAATCAGTCTGGTTAATTTGTCTAACAAATATGTGCTTCCCTGAGGCAAGGAGCGGTGTGCGTGGATTCAGTTGACAGTATTCCCAAGCTTGTTCCAAATGCTGTTTTTTATTTACAGTGAGGCATAGCCAGACTAACGCTTCAGGTAACATGGAGCCTGGGAAATGTTATCGAATTGCAGTTTACTCTTCTGACAAACCCAAAAGTTTGATGTCCTGGTCTACTCTCTTTTCCACCTACCATTTCAGTAGAGATGGTAAGTCTGGGCTATTGTGGTGGGCATTTCCCAAAGGAGAACCATTTCCACCTTATAAGATGGGGGAATTTTGCAGTTTAACCTCTTGGGATGTGGGTGCCAGGCTGTTTTAACCGTTGGGCACCCCTCCCCACAACAGAGGGTCCACTGTGGCCATCCGGAGGCCTACTGCAATGGCCCCAGGGGCCCATCATAGTCAGTTAAGTAGCATCCCCCAGCCACTGCTCCTTGCTCAAAATAGCCCTACCAGGGGCGCTGGGGTTGGGGGTTGGGACGGGGGTGTCAAGGGAGGTGGAAATGTAGCACAAAAGCCACAGGCAAGTGGCCTCTGGGAAAGCCAAAAGGAAAAATCTGGCCTGGGACCTAATCCTGGCCTTGCCTAAGTGTAACTCATGCCTGAAGTCTTTTAAGAGAAAACAGTTGATGGGATGTGAGAGAGGAATTTTAATCGGGTCCAGACTGTGGTCCAGTTGGACAACTTGGCAGGCAGGTGTCTGCCTGGTGAACACACTGTGAGAGTAGGTGTGGGGGAGGTTTCCCTAATCTGAGAGCTTGTCTGCTGGAGGGAAGCCCCACAAATCCTATCTCTACTGTGTGTGTGTGTGTGTGGGGGGGGGGTTCTATCATTCATGGAACCGTGTTCTGTTTGAATCCTAAATGATATCTTAGAAACCCCCAAGATTACTTCGCCAGCACACGGCATATTGGCCGCCTCTGACTCCTCTCACTTTATAAGCTAAAATCCCCTCATGGGGCATCACCCAGTATGGCTCACTGGATTTTGAGGCCCATACATCTAGACACGTGTAGATGAATGCAAAATCCATCCCTACCCATAGCGACTGATGTCCATTTGCGCTGGAGCGGCACTTGACAGAGGAGAGAAGACTCAGGTCAGAGGTTAATGTTATCGTAGCCCAACTTGTTCTGCCAACTTGATCATTCATAAAACGAGAACTGAAGCGAAATCAGATTCCTGACTACTGGACTTCCATACTTGTGATGACAAACAGTATCTTCTCCAATGTTTTCAGCTTCAAAATCAGGGCCCAGTCAAATCAAGATTACAAACATAACAGTGGACTCAGTTTCCCTGGAGTGGAAGCCTTCACCCCTCAGCCAGTGCCCTGGAATTTTAAAAGAATACATCATTGATTGCACAGATGAGAAGAACAATGAAACCAGATGTAAGCTGGGGATTATTTTCCATGTTTGCTTTACCTTCTTGCGCTAGCTGCAATGGATGGATCCACTTCTTATTAAATTCCATTTGGGTTTTGCATTACTCAGAGCTTGATTAGTAATTATTCACAGGTGCATTTGGTAATTGATTTGATTTGAGTTTCTCGTTTAAGTAACAAAGTAGTTACGGCTTTAATTTAAACTACTCCAGGCAAAAATTGTTGACTTTTAGGCTAGGAGTTCAATCAGCCTTGGCACTAGCCACTTGCCTCTGTATACAGGACGGATACCAATTGCTGGTGGGCTCATAGTTTTGGTTTTGTTTATTTTCCTATCTGGAGGCTGTCTGAATTGTGGGCAGAGTTGATGCCTAGTTGTGCCAAGTTTCTTATCACCTCCTTATCATTTTCCTTCCTGCCTCTGCTCCCAACGGTCAATCAATCCATGATACTTATTGAGTGCGTACTGTTTCCAGAGCACTGTAATAATAATTTGGGGTAGTATCAGGTGGTAGAGTAAGTAGACACGATTCCTATCCACAAGGAGCTCAAGAACTAGAGGGGGAGATAGACGTTGAAATTAATTACAGGTAGAGGAAATGGCAGAGGATAAGGATATATGCATAAATGCTGTGGGGCTGAGGGTGTGGTGAATATCAAAGTACTTAAGGGGTTCAGAATCAAGTGCTTAGGCAACACAGAAGGAGCACTAATTGGGGGAATGAGGGCTTAGTCAGGGAAACCTCTTGGAGGAGATATGATTTTAGAAGGACTTTGGAGATGGGGAGAAGGGTGGTCTACTGGATATGCTCTTCCACTCTCTTACCCTGGCAAACAAGGCAGCAAGAAGGGAAGGAGGGAGGGAGGGGGGGCCTTGTAGTTCCAGGACAAAAGCAGGGGCTTGGGGAGCTTTGAAAGTTCCTAATGCAAATCCCCCTTTTGTGCCTGAGACCTCAGCTTTCAAGGAAAGGGGCCACCTCCTACCAAAAAGAATGTCCCCCTTCCTTCCAAGGTTCTGGTGGTTTCACTGCATATCATTTGTCTACACGCGCTGCCTAGAATTCCTCAACAACAACTCTCTCCTCGACCCCCTCCAGTCTGGCTTCCGTCCCCTACATTCCACGGAAACTGCCCTCTCAAAGGTCACCAATGACCTCCTGCTTGCCAAATCCAACGGCTCATACTCTGTCCTAATCCTCCTCGACCTCTCAGCTGCCTTTGACATTGTGGACCACCCCCTTCTCCTCAACACGCTATCTGACCTTGGCTTCAGACTCCGTCCTCTCCTGGTTCTCCTCTTATCTCTCCGGTCGTTCTTTCTCAGTCTCTTTTGCAGGCTCCTCCTCCCCCTCCCATCCTCTTACTGTGGGGGTTCCCCAAGGTTCAGTGCTTGGTCCCCTTCTGTTCTCGATCTACACGCGCTCCCTTGGTGACCTCATTCGCTCCCACGGCTTCAACTATCATCTCTACGCTGATGACACCCAGATCTACATCTCTGCCCCTGCTCTCTCCCCCTCCCTCCAGGCTCGCATCTCCTCCTGCCTTCAGGACATCTCCATCTGGATGTCTGCCCGCCACCTAAAGCTCAACATGTCGAAGACTGAGCTCCTTGTCTTCCCTCCCAAACCTTGCCCTCTCCCTGACTTTCCCATCTCTGTTGACGGCACTACCATCCTTCCCGTCTCACAAGCCCGCAAACTTGGTGTCATCTTCGACTCCGCTCTCTCATTCACCCCTCACATCCAAGCCGTCACCAAAACCTGCCGGTCTCAGCTCCGCAACATTGCCAAGATCCGCCCTTTCCTCTCCATCCATACCGCTACCCTGCTCATTCAAGCTCTCATCCTATCACATCTGGACTACTGCATCAGCCTTCTCTCTGATCTCCCATCCTCGTGTCTCTCTCCACTTCAATCCATACTTCATGCTGCTGCCCGGATTATCTTTGTCCAGAAACGCTCTGGGCATATTACTCCCCTCCTCAAAAATCTCCAGTGGCTACCAATCAATCTGCGCATCAGGCAGAAACTCCTCACCCTGGGCTTCAAGGCTCTCCATCACCTCACCCCCTCCTACCTCACCTCCCTTCTCTCCTTCTACAGCCCACCCCGCACCCTCCGCTCCTCCGCCGCTAATCTCCTCACCGTACCTCGTTCTCGCCTGTCCCGCCATCGACCCCCGGCCCACGTCATCCCCTGGGCCTGGAATGCCCTCCCTCTGCCCATCCGCCAAGCTAGCTCTCTTCCTCCCTTCAAGGCCCTACTGAGAGCTCACCTCCTCCAGGAGGCCTTCCCATACTGAGCCCCTTTCTTCCTCTCCCCCTCGTCCCCCTCTCCATCCCCCCATCTTACCTCCTTCCCTTCCCCACAGCACCTGTATATATGTATATATGTTTGTACATATTTATTACTCTATTTATTTATTTTACTTGTACATATCTATTCTATTTATTTTATTTTGTTAGTATGTTTGGTTTTGTTCTCTGTCTCCCCCTTTTAGACTGTGAGCCCACTGTTGGGTAGGGACTGTCTCTATATGTTGCCAATTTGTACTTCCCAAGTGCTTAGTACAGTGCTCTGCACATAGTAAGCGCTCAATAAATACGATTGATGATGATGATGATGATATCATTTATCTGAGTCCTGAAGGGTTGGCCAGTACCGTGGCTCCTTCTTGAACGATAACCATTAAGAGGCAACGGGTCCTTCTCTGACCTTCATTCCTAGTCTGCTGTCACTTAGGATCACATTCCTGTCCGTGACAGATTTGGCACCCCATTCTATAAGTGACTAAGGATCCCATTAATCATTGGTCATTCAGGGCCTATAAGAAGAAGAGCAGAGATCAGAATAACCTGTTGTTGGAGAAGAAAGAAGGGTCATGAAAGTTTTCCTTGAATCTTATTGTTTGTTTTCTTGGTTTCTCTCAGATTTTCCGGTGAATGCTTCTTTGTTGCAATACACCCTTCAGAACTTGAACCCTAATACCTTTTACCGAATTCAGATTCGGGGAGACACAGCCACAGAGAAAGGAGCCTGGAGCCAACCACAAAGGTTTTGGATTCATACAACTGGTAATAGTTGGCAGATGATTTCCATAGTATTAGTTCCTCTTTGGTGGAAAAGCCTGACAAGAAATCCACTGAGGAATCGCCTGCTCAGCGGATTCTTCGTGCTCGCTTCCTCCTGCAGCAATACTGTAACACTGACGGTACCCCTTAAGCCCTTGGTAATCGCCCCATCCTCAGCCCCACAGAACTTACATACATATCCTTACACTCTGTCACTTCCCCTATGTGTAATGTAGTCTAGAGTCTGTCTCCCCCTCTAGATTGCAAGTTCTTCTGGGCAGGGATCATGATGTCTACCCACTTTATTGAGCCGTAGGCTCCCAAGTGCCTAGTACAGTGCTCTGCACACAGTAAGCACTCAATAGAGACTATGGATTGATTGATTGGTGAGGCAGAGAAGTTGGGACAGAAATGCACAAAGAACCAAAATAGTTGTCATTTCTTTTCTGTCATTTATTTTACAAAGCTAGCCTGCGACGATTACCGAGAGAGTTTTTGAGATCGGAATTCTGTATCTATAGCTGCCAATCTGTGTCTCCACGCACCGTCTCATGAGGCAGAGTTGCCCAAACCTATCCTAGGATGGGATGTGCAGTGGGAGCTGTTTCAGAAACAGCCCCTAGGAATTTGCTTGTTTATTATTTTGATTTATAGGATCATAAAACCATAATGAAAACTCTTGCCTGCCAACATGAAAAAAAAGTTGCCATAGAAAGTGAAATCAGGTGATCTGGGTTGTGTGAAGTACTTGGCTTCTTACAATTTGGGTTTCCTCTCAAGATATGCTTGAAGACTCCAAACGTCACAAGACAACCAAACACCTGTTTCGCAAATGCATACACCCCATCTCCTAGGATACTTCCCTCCACATGCATGCACGCGTACGCTGTACATCAAGAATAAAAGATTTGTCAAGATTTGTCGTCTAGGACAGAGGTTGTCAATGGGTTATAAACCCCTGGGGGTTTTTCAAAGCACCGTAGGGGGAACAACCCATTATGGTGTACAATGGGAGCAGATAATGTGTATCAGCTAGTAGGGATTCAGGAGCTATTTGCTTTTATTATTTGCTTTTGTCATCTGATTTCCTTGCTGCCTCACTGGGTTTCTGTGTGTGCTTGTGTGTAGGTGTGTAGGGGAGAGGGTGATGAGGGGGGCCTGAATAAGAGAGGATAGTGCAGGCAAGATTATATGACGTAGGGGTAGTTCAGATAAAGCCTAGAGACTGCTGGGGTATGCTTTCTGGAAAAACGGGTGCAAAATCTGGCCTAGGAGACAAAGAAGGTAAAATGTAAGACATTTTTTCAGCAACAGCGGCTCCGCCCAACCATTATTCCAAATGGAAAGAGATCAGGGACGTGTAAGCAATGCAAAATGCAAACATATATATTCTTTCTCAGTTCCCGTGGAGATTTTTATCCTGGATCAGGAAGAGCACAGTCACTATATCCCTTACAGAGCTCCTTTCCCAACCCAATTTAAGAACTCTGTATCCTGATACAGATCAGGACTCCTGTGAGAGAACCATGGTTTCGATATTCCCTGGAACTTGGGGGTGGGGGTATGGGGGGTGGGGGTCACGGGGCCAGCCCTGATCTTATTTTGGCTTGGGTCCTGGAGGGGCTGTGTATCGGGGGATACTGAATAGGGTGGGGCATGTTGCTGTTTTTTCCTGTTCTAATTTCATTCCTGTCCACATTAGATAGATCCAAATCCAAATGTGTATTTCCATAGATAAAAAGCAAGTGGATGGCTACTTCTTCCTTGTTTGCCTGGGGATTTTTGGATTCATTGTCATCACTGGTATACTTGGATACTTTGGGGTAAAGAGGTAAATGAAGAGTTCTTTTGCTTCTTTGCACTCCACACTTCCTCAATAAGTTCCCTAAGAGCAGGGATCATGCTTACCAGCTCTATTGCACTCTCCCAAGCACTTAGTACAGTGCTCTGAACACAGTAAGCACTCAGTAAATATCAATGATTGATAATGTGTTCAACTAACCTTGTCATACGATTCCCTTTTAGGGTCAAGAAACACCTGTGCCCACCTGTGCCAGATCCCTTGGCCAGTGATGCCACCAAATTCCCAGAAAGTGAGCTGAAATTGGTAAGGCTCCCATGGTCAGTTCATGCTCTGGGTATGATCTGGTCATCTTGCATCTTCCCCATTGCTTAGCCTAGTGCTTGGCGCACAGTAAGTGTTTAGTAAATTCCAAAAGAAAAAAAAATACCAGGGAGCCTCAGAGAACCAGGACTTGAGAAACCAGGACTCTTCTGTTCAAACTGGGGGTGGCGCTCCTGAGCCTCCAGAGCCAAGCAGAGAAGTCTTCCTAGTTCATCTGGCTGCCAGCAGTCTCTGGGAGATCATTCTCCTATTTTAGAGATGAAATGTTTTGCGGTGATTTTTGTTCCCCGTTTTAGAGGGGGTGGTGGTATTTGTAAAGCACATCCTATGTGCCAAGCTCTGGGGAAGATAAAATGTAAGCAGATTGAACATAGTCCCTGTCCCACCATCTGGGGAGGAGGGAGAATAGGTATTGAATCCCAACTTTACAGATGAGGAAACTGAGGCACAGAGAATTCAAGTGACTTGCCCAAGGTCACACAGCAGGCAAATGGCAGAACCAGGATTAGAACCCAGGTCCTCTGACTCCTGGGCCCGTGCTCTTTCCACTGGGCCTGCCAGCTAGTGGTACCCTAAAAGCCCAACACTGCCCTCCTTGCCCCCCCCCAAAGCCACTCCACCTTTCCTGGAAACAGCAACCAGAGAGACACATCAACTAGGGCAGATTTAAGGTGGAGTTTTATGATATACTCTACCCCAATTTACCACTGTATGAGAAGATCCCTAAAGGGGTCTGTTTTTGAGTGATCATATTGTTTGTTCTCCCCAGGCTAGGCAATGGACAAGAATCCCAGACCAGTGTGAAGAAGCTGGTCCTGGGGAACCTTTGGTAATAGAGGCTTGCTTAGATACCGGGGAAGTGGATGTGAACCAGGAGACTGGGATACTATACATGCATGATAAAATGCAAGAGATGAAAGAGACAGCAGACACCAAGGAGGCTCGGACTGGTTCAGAAGAGGAGCCCCCTCTTGAGACTGACCTTCCCTTTGAGTACAGAAGGCAGATGCAGGGAGAACCGGAAGTTGAAGATCTGTGAGAAGTTGCCAAGATAGCACTGCTGAAATGACAGTCTTGCACTGTCCTCCGGATGAGGAAACTCTTGTAAGAATGTCAGGACTTTGTGCGATTCTCAGATTAGCTCAGACCACGGAAGATTTTTGACCCTATTACATGACAAATAACCTTACTTGGGCTTAACTGAGAACACTGGAGATTCAAAATGAAGAGGCCTAATGCTCTCGAGAGAATCTAGGACAGCAAGTTTTTACAAGTTTTGAGGTTATTTTCTTTATTTCCTGTATTTTCTTTATGCCATAGATCCCCAGTGTGCAGCTCCGCATCAGGGCAGGCCCTGGTGGCAGTAGAGCAGATATCAAGTGTTTGTGACTACAATGACCATGTTTATTATTCCCCAGAGACCACTCACCAAACCCTCAGGCCCTGGGGAATACTAGTTATTATTATTATTATTATAATGGTATTTGTTAAGCACTTACTGTGTCAAACACCATTCTAAGCACTAGAGTAGATACAAGCTAACAGGTTGGACACAGTCCCTGTTCCACATGGGGTTCACAGTCTTAATCCCCATTTTAAAGATGAGGTAACTGAAGCATAGAGAAGTTAAGTGACTTGCCCAAGGTCATACAGCAGACAAATGTCAGAAGGACCCTAACTCGCAGACCCGGAAACTGCCAGGCCTAAATTAATCAGCCAATGGTATTTATTGAGCACTTACTGTGTGCAGAGCAGTGTACTAAGCACTTGGGAGAGTACAACACAATAGAATCAGTAGATATTTTCCCTGCCCACAAAGGAGCTTTCAGTCATTGTTAGGAAGTGCATTGTAGGGGACATCTTCCCCTCTGGACTGCAAGCTTGTTGTGGGCAGGGAATGTGTCTGTTATATTGTACTCTCCCAAGCGCTTAGTACAGTGCTCTGTACACAGTAAGTGTTCAGTAAGTTGAGAAGCAGCGTGGTTTAGTGGAAAGAGCACGGGTTTGGGAGTCAGAGGTCGTGGGTTCTAACCCCAGATCTGCCACTTATCAGCTATGTGATTTTGGTCAAGTCACTTAGCTTCTCTGTGCCTCAGT
Organism: Tachyglossus aculeatus; assembly: GCF_015852505.1. Taxonomy (NCBI): domain Eukaryota; kingdom Metazoa; phylum Chordata; class Mammalia; order Monotremata; family Tachyglossidae; genus Tachyglossus; species Tachyglossus aculeatus. The sequence goes on along the minus strand of NC_052101.1, from coordinate 120,135,000 downwards.
TACCTCATCTGTAAAATGGGGATTAAGACTGTGAGCCCCACATGGGACAACCTGATTACCTTGTATCTACCCCAGTGCTTAGAACAGTGCCTGGCTCATAGTAAGCGCTTAACGAATGCCATCATTATTATTAAGTATGATTGATTGATTGACTGGTCATGGTGCTAGTGATTCAGTAACCAGGGCTTCAGTAGAAAGAAGAGATACTGGATCTATTAGCCAATCAATCATCCAAAGGTATCGATTGAGCACCTACTGTGTGCAGAGCACTGTACTATGTGCTTGGGAGAGTACCACAGTGATAGAAGATACAATTCCTGCCCTTGAGGAGCTTTGTTTTTCTCATGTGGGCCAAGTCTAGGTGCATTTCCCAGACTTGTCTCCATTTTCCCAGTCAGCTGTAGGAGCTTGGATTCAGAATTATAGAATCATAAAAACACACCTTGAAGGGATCTTCAGAGATCATCAGTTCTGGAGAACTGTGTGGTTAGGTCTTCTAGACATCTGAACTGCATCTCTAACCTCCACTGCATCTGAAGGAATTGTGACACAAAATGGCTGATTCTCTCCTGCTAATGGCTTGGTCTAATCCCCAGCCTCTAGGCAAATGAACGCCTGGACCAATGGTCAATTTTGCCTTGATGTCCAAAGAAAATCTCTCCTGCTTTCCTTTGCGTCCATTTCTCCTCTTTTGGTCCTCAGGGAACATGGAGACCATTGGTCTTGCCCTTCCCATCAAGTCCCTCAGCTACGTGAAGACTGCTATTCATTCACCCCTTAACCTTCTCTTTTCCAGGCTAAACAACCCAAGTGCTCATTACCTTTCGTCATAGGAGATCTTCTTGTACCTTTAATCATTTTTGCCACTCTCCTCTTTCCAACCAACCATATTGCCAAATATGGGGCTGCCTCTGAACCTGACCTCTGCCAGGAGAACCCGTTTTTGCACAGTTCTGAGACCCAGAGGGTTTGATTAAGGACAGAAACTCCCAGCCCCAGGGGCATCTGGCTAAGATTTTGAGAAAGAAATAACTATTTGTAACCTCACCAGAAAATTAACTCAAAATCAGTCTTCAGCATTATTACTCAAATTTAACACCAACTGCAAAGATTCATCAAGTGTGAAGCACACAGGGCACCTATTGCTTTGTTTGTTTTCGTTTCAGTTACTTGGTTCCCTCGAGTTAATGAGGGGCTCAGAAAGTGTTTATCAAAGATTTTGGTGCAATTATTTTATGACAGTTACAGAGGAATCACTTGCCTTTAATGAAGAAATCTTATTTGCTTCCGAATTGTGTACTAGTCTTGGTGAATATTAAACAGGGTTGTTTTGTAAGAAAAATTAGATTGGAGTTTACTTCCAAATATTAATCAGCCACGTCTAAGGTTGCAGTGTCCTCAGTGTTACATTTGAACTCATGTTTTACATTCCCTGAAGGATTTCCATGAGGCATCAAGTGAGCATCTCAGCGACAAGGAATTGTGTTATGGGTGGGGAACTTGGGGACCGGGTTAATTATTTTTCCTGATTAGAGGTTTTGTCACTACTGGCTGCCTCTCACTCTCACCCAGATTGCAAACCCACCTAACCCACACGTTTCTATTTAACCATGAGCACAGTTTGAACAGGACTCTTCCCTAGCCCCAATTTCTGCCGCCGTGCCCCCCCCCGCCCCCCTACTTCTAATTTCTAATGAGGAAAGGTTTTGTGGCTGGGTCTCGGGCAAACATAAAAAATGGGGATCCTGGGTTTGGGAGGAAGAAGGAAGGGAAAATTGGAGAAGGTTTTCTCATCTTCCATCCCCTGGACTTGTGTGCAATCTCCAAGCTGTATGGCAGGGGTGGATTTGATGAAATCTCTCGCTCCATCCCTTCTCCCCTCCTTAACTTCCATCTTCAACCGCTCACTCTCCACTGGTTCCTTCCCCTCTGCCTTCAAACATGCCCATGTCTCTCCCATCCTAAAAAAACCCTCTCTTGACCCCACCTCACCTTCTAGTTATCATCCCACATCCCTCCTACCATTCCTTTCCAAACTCCTTGAACGAGTTGTCTACACGCACTGCCTAGAATTCCTCAACAACAACTCTCTCCTCGACCCCCTCCAGTCTGGCTTCCGTCCCCTTCATTCCACGGAAACTGCCCTCTCAAAGGTCACCAATGACCTCCTGCTTGCCAAATCCAACGGCTCATATTCTGTCCTAATCCTCCTCGACCTCTCAGCTGCCTTTGACACTGTGGACCACCCCCTTCTCCTCAACACGCTATCTGACCTTGGCTTCACAGACTCCGTCCTCTCATGGTTCTCCTCTTATCTCTCCGGTCGTTCTTTCTCAGTCTCTTTTGCAGGCTCCTCCTCCCCCTCCCATCCTCTTACTGTGGGGGTTCCCCAAGGTTCAGTGCTTGGTCCCCTTCTGTTCTCAATCTACACTCACTCCCTTGGTGACCTCATTCGCTCCCACGGCTTCAACTATCATCTCTACGCTGATGACACCCAGATCTACATCTCTGCCCCTGCTCTCTCCCCCTCCCTCCAGGCTCGCATCTCCTCCTGCCTTCAGGACATCTCCATCTGGATGTCTGCCCGCCACCTAAAGCTCAACATGTCGAAGACTGAGCTCCTTGTCTTCCCTCCCAAACCTTGTCCTCTCCCCGACTTTCCCATCTCTGTTGACGGCACTACCATCCTTCCCGTCTCACAAGCCCGCAACCTTGGTGTCATCCTCGACTCCGCTCTCTCATTCACCCCTCACATCCAAGCCGTCACCAAAACCTGCTGGTCTCAGTTCCGCAACATTGCCAAGATCCACCCTTTCCTCTCCATCCAAACTGCTACCCTGCTCATTCAAGGTCTCATCCTATCCCGTCTGGACTACTGCACCAGCCTTCTCTCTGATCTCCCATCCTCGTGTCTCTCTCCACTTCAATCCATACTTCATGCTGCTGCCCGGATTATCTTTGTCCAGAAATGCTCTGGGCATGTTACTCCCCTCCTCAGAAATCTCCAGTGGCTACCAATCAATCTGCGCATCAGGCAGAAACTCCTCACCCTGGGCTTCAAGGCTCTCCATCACCTTGCCCCCTCCTACCTCACCTCCCTTCTCTCCTTCTACTGCCCAGCCTGCAACCTCCGCTCCTCCACCGCTAATCTCCTCACTGTACCTCGTTCTCGCCTGTCCCGCCGTCGACCCCTGGCCCACGTCATCCCCCGGGCCTGGAATGCCCTCCCTCTGCCCCTCCGCCAAGCTAGCTCTCTTCCTCCCTTCAAGGCCCTGCTGAGAGCTCACCTCCTCCAGGAGGCCTTCCCAGACTGAGCCCCTTCCTTCCTCTCCCCCTCGTCCCCCTCTCCATCCCCCCATCTTACCTCCTTCCCTTCCCCACAGCACCTGTATATATGTATATATGGTTGTACATATTTATTACTCTATTTATTTATTTATTTATTTATTTTACTTGTACATTTCTATCCTATTTATTTTATTTTGTTGGTATGTTTGGTTCTGTTCTCTGTCTCCCCCTTTTAGACTGTGAGCCCACTGTTGGGTAGGGACTGTCTCTATGTGTTGCCAATTTGCACTTCCCAAGCGCTTAGTACAGTGCTCTGCACATAGTAAGCGCTCAATAAATATGATTGATTGATTGATTGATTGATTTGAGGGGCAGTAAGGGCCACAGTCACCCCTCTGGAAGGGGAGTGGTGCCCGCGTGAGCTGACCTTCCCAAGTGAAATGCCCATTTCCTTGGCAGCAGCAGCCTCTATGCAACTCAGACATCAGAGGTTGCGGGCAGAGCCAGGGCTGCCGACCACCACTATTGCCAAACAGAGGGACTGGGAGGAACCAGAGGGAAGCAGCATGGTCTAGTGGAAAGAGCACGGGGCTGGGAATCAGAGGATCTGAATTCTAATCCTGGCTCTGCCACATTCATTCATTCAATTGTATTTATTGAGCGCTTACTGTGTACAGAGCACTGTACACGTGTGTGCTGGGTGACCTTGGGCAAGTCACTTCACTTCTCTGTGCCTCAGTTCCCTCATCTACAAAATGGGGGTTTGATACCTGTTCTCCCTCTTACTTAGACTATGAGCCCCACGTAGTACCTGATTATCTTGTATCTACCTCCAGCGTTTATTACTACTATTATCATTATTATCTTTTCTTGGAGTACAGCCTACCTACCTAATGCGAGGACACAGGAGAATGCCTAAGTCCTGCCGGTTCTTCTTTCACAACATTTCCATGGTCAGCTCCTTCCTCTCCATCCAAATGGCCACCACACAGGTCCAGACACCATATCCCTGCTTGACTACTGCATCTGCCTCCGCACTGATCTTCCTGCTTCCATACTCTCCCATTTCCAGTCCATACTTCATTCTGTCTCCCTGAATCATTTTTCTAAAACGATGTTCTGCCACATCTCCCCATTTTTCAAACACCTCCAATGGTTGTCCATTTATTTCCACAGAAAGTAGAAACTCCTGGACGCTGGTTTTAAGGCGCTCAATCATTTCTCTCCCTCCTACTTCTTCACTCTCTTCTCCCACCATAATTCAGTTTCCATGCTTTGTTCCTCTCAATCTCATCTAATCTTGCTGTTTCATTCTAGCCTCTCCTGCAGTAGACTTCTTGCTCACACCCTCCCTTCTGTCTGGAACTCGCTCCCCCTTCACGTCTGACTGACCACAGTTTGCCTCATCTTCGAAAGCCTTCTGAAATCATAGCTCCTCCAGGAGGCTTTCCCTGATTATTTCTAGTCTCCCCACCTTATATCCCTTAACCACCATGTCTGCACTTTCATACCACTTGAACACTTAAGAACTCACAATCACCCTTAGCACTCTCTTTATATTCTATTACTTCCTTCTAATTGAAATTCCTTTTAGTGTCTGTCTCTCTCACTAGATCGCAAGTTTCTTGGGGGCAGGGATCATGTCTGCCAATTATGATTATAATTAATGACAATATTATTAATAATTATAATAATAATAATGACGGTATTTGTTAAAGGCTTACTATGTGTCAGGCACTGTTCTAAGCGCTGGGGTAGATACAAGCTAATCGGATAAGACACAGTTCCTGTCCCACACAGGGTTCACATAGTCTTAATCCCCATTTTACAGATGAGGGAACTGAGGCCCACAGAAGTTAAGCGACTTGCCCAAGGACACACAGCAGATGAGTAGCAGAGCCGAGATTAGAACCCAAGTCCTTCTGACTCCCAGGCTCATGCCCTAGCCACTAGGCCATGCTGCTTCTGTTGTACTCTCCCAAGTGCTTAGTACAGTGCACGGCACATAGTGTGTGCTCAGGGAATATGATTGATTGATTGGCTTTGCGTAAAGTCATCTCTTCCTTTGGAGACCATAGTCTCTTCCTACTGTAAAGAGGACAAAGTGGCCCCTTGTCACGATTTCCTTGGGTCTGCACCTCTTAGGCACGTTGATGCTCACCCCTCCCCTAGCCCCACAGCACTTATATTAATTGTTATTCATAATAATTAATAATAATTGTGGTATTTGTTAAGCACTTACTATGTGCCTGGCACTGTATTAAGTGCTGGGGTAGATACAAGGTAATTCATTCATTCATTCAATCAATCATATATATTGAGCGCTTACTGTGTGCAGAGCACTGTACTATGCACTTGGAAAGTACAATTCAGCAACAAATAGAGACAATCCCTTCCCACAACAGGCTCACAGTCTAGAAGGGAGGAGACAGACATCAAAACAAGTAAACAGGCAACAATAGCATCAATATAAATAAATGGAATTATAACTATAGACACATCATTAATAAAAATAAATAGAATTATAAATATGTACATCTATAAACATAAATGCTGTGGGGCAGGGATGGGGGTAGAGCAGAGGGAGCAAGTGGGGGCGATGGGGAGGGGAGGGGGAGCAGAGGAAAAGGGGGGTTTAGTAATTGGATTGGACACAGTCCCTGTCCCACATTGGGCTCACAATCTCAATCCCCATTTTATAGATGAGGTAACTGAGGCCCAGAGAAGTGAAGTGACTTGTCCAAGGTCACCCAGCAGGCAAGTGGTGGAGATGGGATTAGAGCCTGAGTCCTTCTCTTCACTACCTATCATTATACTCTGCCGTTTCCCAGATCAGTAATTTATTTCAATGTCTGTCTCCCACGCTAGACTGCAAGCTCCTTGTGGGCAAGGATCATATCTACCAAGTCTATTGGATTGCCCTCTCCCGAGCACCTAGCACAGTGCTCTGCACAATGTAAGCACTCAATAAATTGATAGATTGCCGGGTAGCAGTGCTACATCTCTCCTTGCCAGCAGGAGGTCAGTCCAGGCTCTGCATGCTAAGCAAATCTCCCTTACAATGAACAGGGTTGTGTCAAGGGAGCGAGATGACAAAAAGAAACTCATTTGCAGTCCAGGGCTACTGCTGACCCATAGCTCAGACCTTCCTCTCAGCTGAAAATGTGAAATCCTGGCTAGTGAATGACCAGGGAGGAGATGATGGGTTTGAGGGAGAGGGAGATAAACAGCTTTTGGTTATTTCAGTGGAGGGAGAAGAACTCTCTCAGAAGCATTGTGGTTTAGCCATGGCTGCCCATTGTATGTAATAAAAAGGAAACAAAGACAATCTGCTACAGTGGGTGCTGCAATTTGTGAAAGAGGAAACAAATGAATAGGAAGGATGGAAATTATGATCCTTCCTCCTACCAGCACAACTTTCAATGACTGTCCTTGTCTACCCACACAGCATATACATTCTGCTAATGCATCTCAGTCTTGACCCACTATTATATGATGATTTTGCAATATGTACAATGGACATTGTTCTACCAGGAAACATGAAAAACGATGTAAAATTGAAATGAATCCCACAGGTAAAGCCTTCAATACAGAACTCATTTTCTAGAATATCATCCTTTGTGCCTTAGACATTATTCAAATTTAGACTGATCTCGCTGTGTGTGTCGTGAGCAGAACATTTTGATATCTGTTTATATTTAAGGGTGAATAATGTGGTTTGGCCTATTTAATGAAAAATGTTTCCTAGAGGCAACTCGGATGCACACTTAGTATTCAGTGCATTTTAGATGCTCAGTAAACTACAAGGAAAAATCTCCTATACTACAGTCTTCAGTGGCCATCTTTATATTTAACTGTCAGTGAAGTTTCAATTGGGTTTTCTGGACTCATGGCCAGTTGGTAGAGCTGAGGTGAGAGGAGATGTTTTCTCCTTCGGTCAGGGGCCTGGCAATTGTTACAATGCAGTTAAGGAACCCTCTTGAGGAGAGAAAACAGAGACTATAATAAATGTATCGGGGAGAAGATGTGTGAAGAGGAGTATGTGTATATGCTTCAGACCACACTGCTGCTGAGATAAAAATCAAGTAAACCTAGGTGAAACAGTAAACACTTTCTGTTCCAGGGACAAAAGGCTAAATCTTAACATCCTTTTACCATGTCTCTCAAACCTGTTAAAAATCTAATCTTCCATCAGCCTTTTTTTTTTTAACCTGCAAATGTAACATGCTTCCTTTTTTGGAGATTTACACTGCAGACTGCAACATCTTTAAAATGTTACACTAATCTTAAATACTACTGACAATTTAGACAGTGATACTTAGACTGGGAGACTACTTAGGCTGTGTCTGACCTGATTAACTTGTATCTACACCAGTGCCTAGCACAGTACCTAGCACTTAGTAAGCGCTTAACAAATGTGATGATGATAATGTTGATGATGATCATTTCAAAACAGCAGGTTTGCATTTATTCTAGGTGGGCTGAATCAATCACTCAGTCAATCCATAGTATTTATTGAATGCCTGTGGTGTGCAGAGCACCGTGCTAAGCTAATTGGGAGAGTACAATAGATTTAGTAGCCCTGATCCCTGCCCTCAAAACGTTTACACTCTTAGAAGGGTGGAAAGACACTAAAGTAAATTACAGATAAGACCGTATCTGTGGGCAGGGAACGTGTCCACCAACTCTGTTACATTGTACTCTCCCAAGTACTCAGTATAGTGCTCTGCACACAGTAAGGGCTCAATAAATACGATTGATTGATTGATTGATGAGGGAGTAAAAGTACAATAAGAATCATTATTATCATGGTATTTGTTAACTGCTTACTCCGTGTCAAGCACTGTTCTAAGCACTGGGGTAGATACAAGGTAATTCGGTTAGAAACACTCCCTGGGCACACAGGGCTCACAGTCTAAATTGGAGAGAGGAGGATTTAATCCCCATTTGAGGGAACTGAAGCACAGAGAAGTGAAGTGACTTGTTCAAGGGCACACAGCAGGCAAGTGGCAGATCGAAGATTAGAACCCGTGTCCTCTGACTCCCATACCCCTGTACTTTCCACTGCTTCACAGTATAAGGATATGTACATAAGGCTGGGGGCATTGTGAGAACTCAAGTGCTTAGGTAAAGTGAAAGCACTGACATGGGAGTTGGGGGTGACACAGGGTGGGGAGAAGGTTTCAGATTTCCCTTGGTCATCTTTAATCCCTTTTACTAATCCTCCTTCTCATATGACCAAAACCTTGAGGAACCAGATGAACAGCAGGGAGCAGGAGGAAACCCTGTTTTTGCTTCCACAGAGATGGGCAGGAGGTCAATCAATCTTCCCCTGGGGGAGAGGGAAGCAGGAAACATTTACATTGTCGGAATGGAGGCCATTTAAACCCGTTTGTTTTTAAGCTTCCCTAGGCTAGGGTCTGATGTTTAGAGGAGACTCAGAATCCCCAGAAGACTCAGATGTCTTGACTGTCGGGGGCCTGGTCTGCCTAGTTCCAGTTCCAAGGAGACCTCAGTTCAGGCGGCCATGAAATGGCTGTAGCATATTTACATGCCCTTCATTTTGAGTTCATCTTCAGTTGAGCTCAGTCTGAGATAGAATTCAGTCAAAGGAAGGCACAGAAATGTTCCTTTCAGCAGCTTCCCTTGCTGTAGTAGAGGGGAGAAGAGGAGGGTAATAATAGGTTGATCCAAGCACTTAGCCTATCCCGCCTTGATTACTGTATCATCCTCCTTGCTGACCTCCCTGGTTCTTGTCTCTCCCCACTCCAGTCCATACTTCACTCTGCTGCCTGGATCATTTTTCTACAAAACCGTTCAGTCCATGTTTCCCCACTCCTCAAGAACCTCCAGTGATTGCCCATCCACCTCCGCATCAAACAGAAACTCCTCACCATCTACTTTAAAGCACTCAATCAGCTCATCCCCCTCCTACCTTACCTCGCTGATTTCCTGCTATGAGCCGCTCTCACCCCAAATAATTCCACTGTACAGGCTTTCAATCCTTGAGTGTCAGGATAGAGGCACAGCTGTCTTGGCTGACAGGAGAGACTCCATCAGTATAAGTGGTATATATTGGGGGCCCACTGGGTGCAGTGCCCCGAGCGAAGACCTTGGGAAAGTAAATCAGAAACACAAGCCATGATCCCTGCCCACCATGAGCTTACATTCTAACTGGTAGCAGGAGGAGGGAGAGGGGGCTGTTGGAGCATCTCTATACAACTAAGTTCTGCTTTGCTCTGGCCTGTCCTGGCTGCACAGGTCCAGGTCCTATGGACCCACAGGCTGGGTCAGCTTGGACAGAACTCTATGGAGTTGGGGATGGGTCAAGGGGCTCAGATGGAGGCTATGAATGTTGGGGTGAGGACTGAGCACCAGAGGTGAGGATCCCACCTGCCGCCCCTCCCGCATGGTCTAGTGGAAACAGCACAGGCCTGGGAGTCAGAGGACCAGGGTTCTAATCCCAGCTCTGTGGCTTGCCTTGCTGTGTGATGTTGGGCAGGTCACTTCTCTGTACCTCAGTTCCCTCATCTGCAAAATAGGGATTCAATACTTGTTTCCCCTCCTACTTAGACTGTGAGCTCCATGTGGAACCTGATTAGCTTGTATCTAACCAAGTGCGTAGTACAGTGCTTGGTACATAGTAAGCACTTAACCAATACCACAATTATTACAATTATTATTATTGCTTGTCCCACTGCCTCTTGACTTGTCACTGCCAACATTGCTCCTCTGCCCATATGGTTAGGCCATGGGAGAGGGTCGAGGGTTGAGTTAAGTTGCGGGGAGGGGACACTGAAGGCTGGGGAAAGGAGATGGGTAATGGACCGCCACAGAGAAAAGCCCAGAAGAAAACCCTATTCTCTCTCCCTTCTGTATCGCCTATGCACTTGGCTCTGTCCCCTTTAAGCACTTGATATTCACTCCACTCTCAGCCCCACAACACATTCATACATATCCGCAACTTATTTTAATGTCTGTCTTCCCCTCTAGACTGTAATCTCCTAGGGGGCAGGGAACAAGTCTACCACCACTGTTGTACTCTCCCAAGCACTTAGTACTGGGCTCTGCATGCAATAAATGCTCAGTAAATACCATTGATTGATTTACTGAAAGGTTAGCCTCCCACCCTGCCCTTGCTTCCAAGTGTCAGGTCAGACACAGTCCCTGCTCCACATGAGGATCACAATCTAAGTAGGAGGGAGAATTGGTATTGAATCTCCATTTTACAGTTGATGAAACTGAGGCACAGAGAAGTGAAGTGACTTACCCAAGGTCACACAGCAGATGAGTGGCGGAGCCAAATTAGAACCCAGGTCATCTGATTCTCAAGCCCATGCCCTTGCCACTAGGCCAGGCTGCTTCTCCGAGAGATGATCCCTGCCCTCAAGGAGCTGGCGCTGTAGTGGGGGAGGCAGGCGTGAAAATAAATTACCGGTAGGGAAAGCAGTTAGAGTATAAGGCTTTAGACATAAGGACTGTGAGGATGGGGGAGGGGTGAGTATTAAAGTGCTTTCAACATACAGACCCAAGGGAACAGGTGACGTGGAAGGAAGGGCTCCAGCCCTGCTGCCACACTAGCAAAATTAATCAGGAACAATGATTGATCCCTTGGTAAAGAGAAACCAGACTCTGGCGTTAAATGCCAGATGCCAGTAGGAGTCAATCAGTCAAGAACTTCAAAAAGAAACTTGGGATTCTGTTACAAACTCTTGAAGAAAGTACCTCTCTAGGGTCATGGCTAAACTTCTCTTGATCAAGCAAACACGCTCTGACGAGTTTAACTGGCTATTTCTATCTCAGTCACTTAACAAAAGGGACCTGACTCATCACTTCGCTGAAGTGCTTCGTGGTTCTTGGGTTATGAAAGGTGTGATGAGAAAATCGAATTATTATCCCTAGCGCAGTTATGTCATCTTCTACTGCCATCTAGTGGCAGCTGCTCCCTAAGTTTTAGCTGGCTCTCGTAACGGGAGTGCTGAAAAATCCACACCCCAAGCTTTTTTTTCCTGGAAATCTCTGCTATGCCACCACTTGGGTTCAGCCCCAGCTCGTGCCCCTTTGCCCCCGGGCCTCTGACAACGGTTCTCAGAACCCACTCTGAGAAGCTGGTTTGGATTGGGTGGCAAAAAAGAATCCAAGCAGCCCAAGCAGCGAGGTCTAAGATGGTGGTGGTTGAAGATGGTGGAAATAATGATCAAGACATGGCATAACTAAACAAAGTCAGATTTTATGACAGCCAATAAGTGGTGGTGGGGGGAATAGTTGAATCATATCATCTCGGGGAGGATGTACTGGAAAGGAGAAAGGTGGGGGGAGTGATGGATGCCCCCTGCCCCCGACCCCCAATTCGGTGCTGCAGAGCCCCATCCCATCCGAGTAGGACATGACAGGGAAGACGATGAGACATAGCGTGCCTCTCCGCACCAGAACAATATTATTCCAGTGATGGTTTCTCCAGGACAGAAGACTATTCTTCAGCAGTGTGAGGACAGGAACAGGCAAGTCATTCAGTGCATGACAGCCGGAAATCTCAAATTGCGACAACAGCACTGTAGGATAAAGCATCTTTATTTTTTGATACTGTGCGATCTTTATGTAAACCTTCTTTGGACCAAGGAGGTGCAAATGCACCCCTCTAATCTCTGGTCATGCTACGGGTGAGCTCAGCATGCCTCTCTGGTGCTTCTTACGTTATCTTGTTTTCCTGCTACATCAAAGACCAGCTTTAGATATACAGCTCACGTCATGTTGCACAGACAAGGGCGTTTGCAGAAATTATGCCGGTAGGCCGGGGACACAGGGTGGGGTTGATCACTGGGGGTGTGGAAGGCCTGGTAACTGCAGCCTCATAAATTACTGCTTGGGATGGGGAGGAAACAAACTGGGATAACAGGAAAGAATGGTAGGGAATGCCAATAGAATACAGAAAATGACAATAGAAAATCAGCCACAGAGACCAGGGCTTCTGCTGCTGAGGCCCTATTTTCATTTCCCACTAATGGGTGCTACAGGAAAACTGGGAACAATCCCAGTTGCCAGCTCTAGTTGCTTGCTTTATTGAAGCATGATGCGATGTTGTTCTTACTACACGATTAAATCCACCCCACGCCCCTAATATGGGGTAAGGTACTTACTGTAACAACTCACATAGTATATTTGGAAGACCACTTGATGGCAGTAGTAGTTTAAAGTACACTGTGGCAAGCAGGCTTTCTTGCCCAGCAATTGTTTTCCCACTGTGAAGAAGTAACGGCTTTGGATTCAGTATGCCTTTCCCCCGAGGGACTTTGGGTGGTCAAGTTTTAACCCCTTTGAACAGTTGGATTGTTAAAATTGAAAACAACAACGTGGACTTCACAGTAATGGAAAGGGGGGCAGGAGTAAGGTGTGTGTGTGTGTGTGTGTGTGTGTGTGTGTGTGTGTGTGTGTGTGTGTGTGTGTGTGTGTGTGTGTGTGTTCGTGTGCTGCTGTCCATCCGGGAATAAAGATGACCCTTGTAAACTTGTTGTGGGCAGGGAATGTCACTGTTTATTGTTGTATTGTACTTTCCCAAGCGCTTAGTATAGTGCTCTGCACATAGTAAGCGCTCAAGAAAGACAATAAATACGATTGAATGAATGATGCTGAGATTTTATTGGCCAGTGCCTGATAAATCCCATCCTCATGTCTCTCCCCACTTCAATCCATACTTCATGCTGCTGCCGGATTGTCGTTGTCCAGAAATGCTCTGGGCATGTTACTCCCCTCCTCAAAAATCTCCAGTGGCTACCAGTCAATCTGCGCATCAGACAGAAACTCCTCACCCTCAGCTATAAGGCTCTCCATCACCTTGCCCCCTCCTACCTCACCTCCTTTCTCTCCTTTTACAGCCCACCCCACACCTTCCCCTCCTCTGCCGCTAATCTCCTCACCGTGCCTCGTTCTCGTCTGTCCCACCATCGACCCCTGGCCCACGTCATCCCCCGGGCCTGGAATGCCCTCCCTCTGCCCATCCGCCAAGCTAGCTCTCTTCCTCCCTTCAAGACCCTACTGAGAGCTCACCTCCTCCAGGAGGCCTTCCCAGACTGAGCCCCTTCCTTCCTCTCCCCCTCATCCCCCTCTCCATCCCCCCCATCTTACCTCCTTCCCTTCCCCACAGCACCTGTATACATGTACATAACATATGTTTGTACATATTTATTACTCTATTTATTTATTTATTTTACTTGTACATATCCATTCTATTTATTTTATTTTGTTAGTATGTTTGGTTTTGTTCTCTGTCTCCCCCTTTTAGACTGTGAGCCCACTGTTGGGTAGGGACTGTCTCTATATGTTGCCAACTTGTACTTCCCAAGCACTTAGTACAGTGCTCTGCACACAGTAAGCGCTCAATAAATACGATTGATTGATTTATTGATAAAACCAATGCCTGAGTGGTAATCCCTTCCACATTAGGTCTGTGTGTAAAAAGTGCTCCTTATTGTACTGTTGCATTTATTAACCCCAGTGCCTGGCACCCTTTTCTGATTCTCTCTGTGTTGCAATCAGTGCTTAATTTGTAATGAGAGAGGTGCTGGGGATCAAGCAATTATGTAATTTTCCCATTGTAAATTTGTAATGACTTTGATTGTGTAGCAGTATTATTGCCATTACCGATGACAATAACACTACCGCAGATTTAGTCATAACCACTTTATTTGAAAGAGCAGATTAGTAGAGTACTGCACAAGTGTTAGAGGTTTACAGATCTAAAAATATAGATTTCGTGTGTTCTTTTTAATCTGAAATGCCAAGTCTGGAGATGCCATACTGAGCTCTGGGAAGCGTTGGGGCAATTTATGACCTGGTCATATCTTTCCAAATCCTCTTTTCTAAGACAGGCACCACATTTGTAATTGTTGAATTCCAAGCTAATGTACCCTTTGCTTCTGTCCATGGCTATGGCCCATCATTTGAGAAGCAGCATGGTGTAGTGGATAGAGCACGGGCTGGGGAGTCAAAAGGTCATGGAATTCTAATCCCTGCTCTGCCACTTGTCTGCTGTGTGACTTTGGGCAAGTCACTTTACTTCTCTGTGTCTTGGTTCCCTCAACTGCAAAATGGGGATTAAGAGTGTGAACTTCATGTAGGATAGGAACTGTGCCCAACCTGATTATCTACCCCAGTGCTTAGAACAGCGCTTGGCACATAGTAAGTGCTTAACAAATATCATAATTATCATACAGATAAATACAGGTTTCACAATCATAAAAATGGTCAGGCCCTACGATTCCTCTATAGACCTCTGGTTTCATCTGAATCTCAGTGTAACATTGGCTCCGCAGTCTGTCTGAGACATACTAACCTTCTTGATTTTGAGTCTTTATCTCTTTGCCTAGCCTTGCCTGAATAGAAATATCCAGTGGCAATGTCACCAAATGGAAATCCTTGCTATGTCCTGAAGAGTGTTTGTCAGATGCAGGTTGGTAGGAAACCAGATCAATCAATGGTAGTTATTGAGCACTTACTGTGTGCAGAGCACTGTACTAAGTTCTTGGGAGAGTACAATATAACAGAGTTGGTAGACATGTTCCCTGCCCACAAGGAGCTTACAATCTAGAAGGAAATCAGATCTTAGTCCAGCTGCATCCTCTTTACCAAGAAGCTTTTAAGACTGTGGGTGTTACCAGAAAAAAAAAAGACACTAGGATTGTAAGCTCATCCTCTAGACCGTAAACTCATCGTGGGCAGGGAACTCATCTGTTAACTCTGTTCTATTGTAGTCTCCCAAGCTCTTAGTACAGTGCTCTGCACACAGTAAGTGCTCAGTAAATATGATTGATTGAGGACTGGCTTTCTGAAAATGACTTTGTGATCAAAGCGCTACTGACAAAAGAGATGCTTTTCATTCATTCATTCATTCATTCATTCATTCATTCAATTGTATTTATTGAGCACTTACTGTGTGCAGTACACTGTACTAAGCACTTGGAAAGTACAATTCTGCAATAAAGAGTGACAATCCCTGCCCACAACGGGCTTACAGTCTAGAAGGGGGAGAAAGACATCAAAACAAGTAAACAGGCATCAATAGCATCAATACAAATAAATAGAATTACAGATATACACACATATATACATATACATATATATATATATATATATATATATATACAAGTAAGCAGGCATTAATATAAATAAATAGAATTATAGATATGTACATATCTATACAGAGAAGTAGCCTGGCTTAGTGGAAGGAGCCTGGACTTGGGAGTCAGAGGTCATGGGTTCTAATCCCGGCTCTGCCACTTGTCAGCTGTGTGACTTTAGGCAAGTCACTTCACTTCTCTGTGCTTCAGTTACCTCATCTGTAAAATGGGGATTAAGACTGTAAGCCCCATGTGGGAACCATCTGATTACCTTGTATCTACCCCAGTGCTTAGAACAGTGCTTTGCACATAGTAAGTGCTTAACAAATACTATTATTATTATTATTATTATTATTATTATTATTATTATTATTATTATTATTACAGATATACACAAGTGCTGTGGGGTGGGGAGGGGGGGAAAGGGAGCAAATCAGGGCATTGGAGAGGGGGAGGGGGAGGAGGAGGGGGATGGGGAGCAGAGGGAGGAGATACTTATTGAAGCCAGGGAGCTACAGAACAAGCTAAGAAGCCAGTGACAACTGGTGGGTTACTAAAGCTGAAGAACTACAATAGAAGGTACATTACCTCCCAAAAGGACCCTAACTCTAGCTCAGAAATCCTGGCAACCTCAATTGACTGATGCAATGAAACTAAACTCTTGCAGCCAAGTGAAGAGCGATTCAATTCTGTAGCCAGTCCTTTTCAACTTAAAAGCAAAAAAAGAATCAATCAACCAGTCAATCAATTATATTGAGTGCTTATTCTATGCAGAGCATGGTACTAAGTGCTTGGGAGAGTGCAGTATAACAGAGTTGGTAGATGCGTTCCCTGCCCACAAGGAGCTCACAGTCTAGAAAGGGAGATAGACATGCATATAAATAAATGAATTATGGATATGTACATAAGGACTGTGGGGCTGAGGGTGGGGTGAATAAAGGGTGCAAATCCAAGTGAAACGGTGATGCAAAAGGGAGTGGGAGAAGAGGAAATGAGGGTTTAGTCGTGGAAGGCTTCTTGGAGGAGATGTGCCTTCGATAAGCCTTTGATTGTCAGACATGAAGGGGAAGGGAGTCCCAGGCCAGAGGCAGCATGTGGGCGAGAGGTCAGCGGTGAGGTAGATGAAGCTCGTTGTGAGCAGGGAACACGCCTACCAACTCAGTTGTATTCTACTCTCCCAAGTGCTTAATACAGTGCTCTGCACACAGTAAGTGCTCAATAAATATGATTGATTGAAGTACAGTGAGCAGGTTGGCCTTTGAGGAGTGAAGTGTGTGGGCTGGGTTGTAGAAGAAAATCAGAGTGGTAGGCTAGGAGGGGGCAAGGTGATAGAGTGCTTTAAAGCCAATGGTAAAGGATTTCTGATTGATGCGGAGATGGATGGGCAACCACCGGAAGAACCCAGTGGTTAGAAGAAGAGAAGTTCTTCTTACAAGATGCTTGGTCTGGGTAGGCATCTCTTTGCATGGAACAGGGACAAGCTGACTCCAACCCAGTTGCTGTGTTGGGTGAATCATCCTGACAATTGCCAAGATCCGCCCTTTCCTCTCCATCCAAACTGCTACCCTGCTCATTCAAGCTCTCATCCTATCCCGTCTGGACTACTGCACTAGCCTTCTCTCTGATCTCCCATCCTCGTGTCTCTCTCCACTTCAATCCATACTTCATGCTGCTGCCCGGATTATCTTTGTCCAGAAACGCTCTGGACATATTACTCCCCTCCTCAAAAACCTCCAATGGCTACCGATCAATCTGCGCATCAAGCAGAAACTCCTCACCCTGGGCTTCAAGGCTGTCCATCACCTCGCCCCCTCCTACCTCACCTCCCTTCTCTCCTTCTACTGCCCAGCCCGCACCCTCCGCTCCTCCACCACTAATCTCCTCACTGTACCTCGCTCTCGCCTGTCCCGCCATCGACCCCCGGCCCACGTCATCCCCCGGGCCTGGAATGCCCTCCCTCTGCCCATCCGCCAAGCTAGCTCTCTTCCTCCCTTCAAGGCCCTGCTGAGAGCTCACCTCCTCCAGGAGGCCTTCCCAGACTGAGCCCCTTCTTTCCTCTCCCCTCGTCCCCCTCTCCATCCCCCCGTCTTACCTCCTTCCCTTCCCCACAGCATCTGTATATATGTATATATGGTTGTACATATTTATTACTCTATTTATTTATTTATTTATTTATTTTGCTTGTACATTTCTATCCTACTTATTTTATTTTGTTGGTATGTTTGGTTCTGTTCTCTGTCTCCCCCTTTTAGACTGTGAGCCCACTGTTGGGTAGGGACTGTCTCTATGTGATGCCAATTTGTACTTCCCAAGCGCTTAGTACAGTGCTCTGCACATAGTAAGCGCTCAATAAATACGATTGATTGATTGATTGATTGACAATCTTCCACCAACTCTGCTTATCTGGAGAATGCTGATTTGCCATCAAAGTATAAGAACCTCATTTAGATATAGGGCCCAAGAACCCAGTAAATGTAGGTGGGGGGCAAGGGAGAAGGGAAGACAAACTATTTCTCCTCCCTTATTGACACCCATGCCCATCACCCCCATCAGCTCTTCCGTACATTTAACCCCCTTCTCAGGCCCCCTGTTCCTCCCCCTCCTCCATCCCTCAACCCCAACGATCTGGCCTCCTACTTCATTAGTAAAATTAACTCCATCAGGTCTCCAAAGTCACTCCTCCCCCTTCTCCAACCCCCCGGCTCTCAACCCTCTCTGCTACTCTCCCATCCTTCCCAGCAGTATCTTCAGATGAGATCTTCTCCCTCTTCTCAAGTGCTACTCCAGCCACCTGTGCTTCTGACCCCATTCCCTCTCATTTTATGAAGTCTCTCGCCCCTTCCCTCCTCCCCTCCTTAACTTTCATCTTCAACCGCTCACTCTCCACTGGTTCCTTCCCCTCTGCCTTCAAACATGCCCACGTCTCCCTAATCCTTAAAAAACCCGCTCTTGACCCCACCTCCCCTTCTAGTTATCGCCCTATCTCCCTCCTACCATTCCTTTCCAAACTCCTTGAACGAGTCGTCTACATGCGCTGCCTCGAATTCCTCAACACCAACTCTCTCCTCGACCCCCTCCAATCTGGCTTCCATCCCCTACACTCCACCAAAACTGCCCTCTCAAAGGTCACCAATGATCTCCTTCTTGCCAAATCCAACGGCTCCTACTCTATCCTAATCCTCCTCGACCTCTCAGCTGCCTTCGACACTGTGGACCACCGCCTTCTCCTCAACACGCTATCCAACCTTGGCGTCACAGACTCCATCCTATCCTGGTTCTCCTCTTATCTCTCCAGCTGTTCATTCTCAGTCTTCTTTGTGGGCTCCTCCTCCCCCTCCCATCCCCTTACTGTAGGGGTTCCTCAAGGGTCAGTTCTTGGTCCCCTTCTGTTCTCTGTTGATACTCACTCCCTTGGTGAACTCATTCACTCCCATGGCTTCAACTATCATCTCTACACTGATGGCACCCAAATCTACATCTCTGCCCCTGCTCTCTCTCCCTCCCTTCAGGCTTGGGTCTCCTCCTGCCTTCAGCACATCTCCATCTGGATGTCTGCCTGCCATCTAAAACTCAATATGTCCAATATTGAACTCCTTATCTTCCCTCCCAAACCCTGCCCTCTCCCTGACTTTCCCATTACTGTAGATGGCACTACCATCCTTCCCATCTCACAAGCCCGCAACTTTGGCGTCATCCTCGACTCCACCCTCTCGTTCACCCCTCACATCCAATCCGTCACCAAAATCTGCCAGTCTCACCTCCGCAACATTGCCAAGATCTGCCCTTTCCTCTCCATCCAAACCGCTACCTTGCTGGTTCAATATCTCATCCTATCCCGACTGGATTACGACATCAGCCTCCTGTCTGATCTTCCATCCTCCTGTCTCTCCCCACTTCAGTCTATACTTCATGCTGCTGCCCAGATCATCTTTGTGCAGAAACGCTCTGGGCATGTTACTCCCCTCCTCAAAAATCTCCAGTGGCTACCAGTCAACCTACGCATCAAGCAAAAACTCCTCACCTTCAGCTTCAAGGCTCTCCATCACCTCACCCCCTCCTACCTCACCTCCCTTCTCTCCTTCTCCAGCCCAGCCCGCACCCTCCACTCTTCTGCCACTAACCTCCGCACTGTACCTTGTTCTCGCCTGTCCCGCCGTCGACCGCCGGCCCACATCCTCCCCCTGGCCTGGAATGCCCTCCCTCCACACATTCGCCAAGCTAGCTCTCTTCCTCCCTTCAAAGTCCTACTGAGAGCTCACCTCCTCCAGGAGGCCTTCCCAGACTGAGCCCCGTTTTTCCTCTCCTCCTCTCTATCCCCCTGGCCCTACTTCCTTCTCCTCCCCGCTGCACCTGTGTATATGTTTGTACAGATTTACTACTCTATTCATTTTACTTGTACATATTTACTATTTTATTTATTTTGTTAATGATGTGCATCTAGCTTTACTTCTATTTATACTGATGATTTGACACCTGTTCGCATGTTTTGTTTTGTTGTCTGTCTCCCCCTTCTAGACTGTGAGCCCATTGTTGGGTAGGGATCGTCTCTCTATGTTGCCAACTTGTACTTCCCAAGCTCTTAGTACAGTGCTCTGCACACAGTAAGCGCTCAATAAATATGATTGAATGAATGAATGAAAAGGTTCCAGGGGGATGATGCCATCAGGTTCTTTAAAGACCAGTGGTCCTAATGGAACGGAGTATCAAAGAAGATCTGAAAGCATCTTGTGAGGTGACTCCGCCCAACCAAGAACAAAGGAATATTAGCTGGAACAAATGAATAGTACCTCTTTTCCAATGGGTGACGCTATGCTGAACTGGTGGCCAACAAGCTTTTCACTAGCCTGGTGGCAATGGCTAAGTAACAGCTGGTGGTGACTACCAATCAATTAACGATATCTACTGAGCACTTACTGTGTGCAAAGCACTGTACTAAGTGGTTGGGAGAGGCCAATATAACAGAGTTGGTAGACACATTTCCTGCCCACACTCCTGGGTATTTGCAGTTTTCTGGATATTTGCAGTTTTCTGGGTAAAACCCTGCATTGGCCATGAATCTATAGGAGACAAAGCTGACACTTAACACTGCTGATTGTTGTATTCCAGACTTGGAGCTGCTGTGAACATCAGTGCTGTGTGACCTTGGGCAAGTCACTTGACTTCTAGGTGCCTCAGTTACCTCATCTGTAAAATAGGGATTGAGACTGTGAGCCCCACGTGGGACAGGGACTGTGTCCAACCCTATTGGCTCGTATCCACCTCAGCGCTTAGTGCAGTGCCTAGCACATAGTAAGTGCTTAATAAATCTTGTCTTGTCTTATGCTGTCGAGTCATCTCCAACCCATAGCAATGCCTTGGACACATCTCTCCCAAAATGCCCCACCTTCATCTGTAATTGTTCTGGTAGTGTATCCATAGAGTTTTCTTGGTAAAAATACGGAAGTGGCTTACCATTGCCTCCTTCTGCACAGTAAACTTGAGTCTCTGCCCTCGACTCTCTCCCGTGCCGCTGCTGCCCAGCACAGTTGAGTTTTGACTTGTAGCAGATTGCTTTTCACTTGCCACTGCTCAAGCTAGAAACAGAATGGATATGTTTCTGTTTGACTCTCCCTCCCGTAGTCGAGACTGGTAGAGTCCTGGAAACTCTCCAGGTGCGACCCTGAGAGGAGGCTTAATAAATACTATTATTATTATTATTGTTATCAGTGGAGAAATGTACCATTAATCTTGCTTCCAAGATCCTCTTGGGTGGCCTTGTATCTCCAAGGAGACTTGATTGAAGGAGAGGATCACAGCCTCTTTGTCCTCCAATCCTGTTCTCCCACTCTGTGGCTGCTCCACAAAAGCAGGGGCTGGGTTTTGTTCTACCTTTGTAACTCCTCCAGCACCAATACAATGGTCTGGAGTGACTGGGTGGACCTGGGAGAAATTCCATTCAAATTCCATTTGAATCAGTACCCCCTCTCCCTAAATGGCTCTGTGGAGTTTACAAGCGAATAAGGGAGAGGAAAATACCACCTACAAAAAGAAAGGAAATTGAGGTGAGAAGCAGTGTGATCTAGTGGAAAGAGCCCAGGCCTGGGAGCAAAATCAGTGTCCATCTTGATTATCTGGTATCTACCCCAGTGTACAGTGTCTGGTACACAGCAAGCACTTAACTAGTACCATTAAAAAAATAAAATCAAATGAAATGATCCCAAAGAGCACCAACAGAAAGTCACCCATGCACATGGTATAGAGGTACATCTCAGAGGTAGCATAGCCTCAGAGATCATCACCGCCCCCCCCACCCACCCAATTTGTTGGGAGGGGGGGGAATTCCAGTATCAACAGTGGAGAGCTGGAAGCAAGAGTTCCAGATTATGCCATCCTTGGAGGGTTGTTAAAGTACTTTTTCTGACTTCCTCAGCCAAGGTCACGACAATCTCCGTCAATGTTGCTCGTTGCTCCTCCAATTCTAAATGTTTCAGAAAAGTCGAAACTTACTCCTGGCAATGGAGATTGTAAAAAAGATACAAGAATCGTTCAAGTCACGCGATACCGGCAGAGCCACCACTGGCTCCGTCACGTGAAAGACATCCAGATTCTTTTCCACTGGCAGTATAATCTTGGATCATCGTAGGAAAATAGCTTTTTTTTTCTTCCTTGCAGGCCAGACTAATGTAATTTGCCTCAGGCACAGAAAATGTGTTTTCTAAAGGAGTAATCACCGTCATCCTAAATCCTCTGCTTCTCAGACAGGCTCTCCCAGCCCCTGCACCTCTGATGCCATTCCATGCATATGTATCAGGTTTATTGTATGTATAGGATTCCGAAACGTAGCCTATATTTTATCCGTCCTTTGGATTCAAAGATGATGCTACTGATTTGATCCACGTCAGCGATGAGGCAGGTGTTGGCTGACGTGACTGACAATCCTTTGCATGCTGTGCCCTTGTGAAGATGTGCCCCTTTTTTATTTGGAGTGCCTGGGGCGGCTTTTAGCTCCCGCCTCAGTCACTGACTGCCTGCGGTCTCTGATGGAAGAGAGCCATGCCTCTTTAGGCTGGTCTTTCTGCCGCTGGTCCACTTCCCAAGCGTGCCTAGTGATGCTGCATCAGTTGATCAATCAATCATATTTATTGAATGCTTACTGTGCTCAGAGCCCCCGACTGAACCCTGTGGGAGAATCCCTGTGATCCCTGCCCACAGGAGTGTATAGTCCCCCGGGGGGAGACGGACATAAAATTAGATTAGGGAGAGTGGAAATTGGGGCAGTAGTAGTCTGAGAATATTTTCTATGCATCATTTCACGTTGTCCTTTGGGGTGCCTTTGAAATGTTTCTTCTGCCCTCTTTCCTTGCGGGAGGTAACACTGGACAGTTCAGCTGACTTTCTGGAAAGTGACAGACAGCCATGCTCAGCTAATTGTGAGGGGTGGATTGTTTGATTTTGGTGAAATCGGAATAACAAAAGGTGACTTGAAGCCTTTCATTTTCTAGGGAGTCACTGGATGCAAATTGCTAGGCTGTACCTCTTGCCGATGCCCTATGTGGTAGGGTCTGGGAGATCCTAGTTTTGCACCTGTCTTACTTTGACCCTCTTCTTGATTATAGTTATCATCGCTTAAGCTCCCCTCCCTATTTCACATCTCCCTGGAAATTTATAATAATACTACAATGCAATACAATCAGGTCAGACACAGTCCCTATCCCACTTGGGGCTCACAGTCTAAAGGGAGGAAAAACAGGTATTTTATCCCCATTTTTCAGATGAAGAAGCTGAGGTACAGAGAAGTCAGGTGACTTGCCCAAGGTCACTCAGCAGTCAAGTGGTAGAGATGGAATTAGAACCCAGGTCCTTTGACTCCCAGGCCTGTGCTTTTTCCACTAGGCAATGGTGCTTCTTGAGCTTCTCCTCATTCTATCTCCCTACTTTCCTTTCATCTCCCCCTCCTCCCCCCACCATTTTCCATGGATTCTCAGCCCACAGAGAGGAGGGCCTAGTTTGGGGATGAGGAAATAAATGTTAGCCAGGCAAGTCATCTGGGTTGGTGGGGGAAGGGGGTGGACATTCTCTCTTTGTGCTCTGACTTTGGCATGAAAATGGGTTCAAAGTCCAGAGCAGTTGGCTGGAGAGAGAAGAGAAAGGGGTAGTGGGGATGGGAGGGAAGGGAAGAGTATGAGGCAGAAGAGCTGTTGAAGTAGTCCATGAAAAAAACATATCTTTAAATCAATCAATCAATCAATCATATTTATTGAGTGCTTACTGTGTGCAGAGCACTGTACTAAGTGCTTGGGAAGTACAAATTGGCAACATATAGAGACAGTCCCTACCCAACAGTGGGCTCACAGTCTAAAAGGGGGAGACAGAGAACAAAACCAAACATACTAACAAAATAAAATAAATAGAATGGATATGTACAAGTAAAATAAATAAATAAATAAATAGAGTAATAAATATGTACAAACATATATACATATATACAGGTGCTGTGGGGAAGGGAAGGAGGTAAGATGGGGGGATGGAGAGGGGGACGAGGGGGAGAGGAAGGAAGGGGCTCAGTCTGGGAAGGCCTCCTGGAGGAGGTGAGCTCTCAGTAGGGCCTTGAAGGGAGGAAGAGAGCTAGCTTGGCAGATGGGCAGAGAGAGGGCATTCCAGGCCCGGGGGATGACGTGGGCCGGGGGTCGATGGCGGGACAGGCGAGAACGAGGCACAGTGAGGAGATTAGCGGCAGAGGAGGGGAGGGTGCGGGGTGGGCTGTAGAAGGAGAGAAGGGAGGTGAGGTAGGAGGGGGCGAGGTGATGGAGAGCCTTGAAGCCAAGGGTGAGGAGTTTCTGCCTGATGCGCAAATTGATTGGTAGCCACTGGAGATTTTTGAGGAGGAGAGTAACATGCCCAGAGCGTTTATGGACAAAGACAATCCAGGCAGCAGCATGAAGTATGGATTGAAGTGGGGAGAATGATTTAAATGATTGCCATTGTCTAAAATATCAAATTATCATGCATTCCCAAAGAGACAAATGACAACAGATGGTTCTGTGAACTAAGAGGAAACAATCTGAGGTAAAAGAGAAGCAGTGTGGCCTAGTGGAAAGAGCACGGGTCTAGGAGTCAGAGGACCTGGGTTCTAATTCCTCCCTGCTGCTTGTCTGCTGCGTGACCTTGGGCAAAAAACTTAACTTCTCGGCTCCTCAGTTACTTCATCTGACAAATAGTGAACCCTATGAGGGACAGGGACTGGGTCCAACCCGATTATCTTGTATCTTCCTCAGCGCCTAGTACAGTGCTTGGCACATAGTAACTGGGTAACAAAGACCATTTTTTTTAAAGGTAAAAATAAATTCTTAGAGCCTACCCTCCTGTTGTCTCTCAGAGCCCTGAAAGGCCCTTGTCGGGTAGTTCACGGATCTCAGTCAGTCAGTCAGTCAATTGGATTTATTGAGCACCTACTGTGTGCAGAGCACTGTACTAAGCATTTGGGAGAGTACGATATAACAATGAAAAGAAACATTCCCTGCCCACAACGAGCTTACAGTCTAGAGGGGGAGACAGCCATTAATATAAATAAATAAATGACACAACATTTGGTCTTCTGTCCATCAACAGCATTTACTGGATGTTTACTCTGGAAGCCAGGAACTGGGGAGGTGCAAAGGAACTAGAAGACCTGGTTCCTGCCCCAAAGTTTACAACCTAACTGGGGAGACAGAACAAACACAAACATAGGCCCATATGTGACAGAGAGAAACCTATCATCAAAGACAGCTGTTCAGAGATAGAATACAACATAGCCAACCATGCGGGCTGAAGCCAAGGTCCTTATTCTTATTTACTCCCAATAGGATAATAATGACAGCCTGTAGAATGGTTAAAGCCCTGATTGCTTCATTAGCGTCTCCTTAAAACCAAGTCATTTTTATTGTAAATAGCCTCGGGCTTTTAATATATTTGCCCGCACCTTGATAAACTGCGAATTCATTTATTTGAAAAGTCCTCTCTGCGATCACCCTGGTACCAGGCAGGGAGATGCATATACGGCAAAGACTCCTTCCCACAACCTGGACCCTGCCTCACCTCGGCCTGCCCTGTCTCTCTTTCTCTCTGCGTAAGAGGGCTAAACCTTAGAGAGCTGTAGCACCTGGTGCTTCCCTGGTACTAGGAAACCGATTTTATTCCGTGGTGAAACCTTTGGTATTTGGCTGATACGCTCCAGCGTTGGCAAGAAGGTTGTCGGGATGAGGTCTGAGATCCTGCACCCAGGGAGTTTGAAGACAGCAGATTCAGTGCCAAGGCTTAGCAAGCAGCTGGGTAACATACTGTACACAGCTTGAGCTATGTCTCCTTGGCCAGATTCCTATGGCTCAAAATATTGTTTGGCTAGACATATAAGCTAGCTTCTGATCAAAACAACAGTCTCATTTCCAGGGAAATTGGCCTGATTACCCCCGCCGGGGAGGGCACGGCAACTCTCCGAGGGCTCAAGGGATAAGCCGACTCGCACCAAACTTGACAGATGAGATATGGGAGCTTTGGGTTCAAGTTCCAGCTCTTTACCTCCTCTATCAGTGAGCATTTACTAGGATCTACCAGATACTGAGCACTGCACCTCAAGTAGGGGGTCTGTCGATAAGCCTAGATGTAATCCCTGCCATTTATAATGGAAATATGCTAAACTGTTATAAGGAATAAATAACACAAAAGCACTTGGCAAATACAAAAGGATATGCTACTAAAATACTAATACTGTACATTTTTGAGCCTTGAAGTAAATGCCGGCCCAAATTTACTTGCAAAGAGAAGCACGTATCACGCAGTTTTGAAACATCATCAGTGTCATGTGCACATTACCTTGGCACAACCCAGAAAATGAATTGCCAAATCTAGTATTGCGATACCCAAGGAATGGTGAGCCCCAGCCTTATGGAGTCTTGCCTCACAGAAGTCACTTTCCTCAAAATAACAGAACATAGCATGACAGAACCCAACAGAAATCCACCTTTTTAGATGGATTTGGGGCCAATCCCTTCCACTTTTTACTGTGTGGGTTGGGAGCCTCTCAGGGCCGATAGTCTTGTGGGATGAACCAATCAAAGTTTGAACTACCATGAATTTACAACTTTCCTCTTGCTTGGAGCTCTCTCCCACTTCAAATCCACCAGACCACAGCTCTCTCCAACAGCTCTTCCCATCTTCAAAGTCCTCCTGAAATCCCACCTCTTCCAGGAAGCTTTCCCAGATTAATTTTACTTCTTCCCTGGACATATCCTCCCAACTACTGCTTCAGCACTTATGCACTCTTACACTCACGCTCACACTCACAACTACCCATAGCACTTTGGTACATCATGTCTTACAATATAGCGCTCTGCACACGGTAAGCCCTCAATAAATGCCATTGATTCTGTGAGCCCGTTGTTGGGTAGGGATTGTCTCTATCTGTTGCCAAATTGTACTTTCCAAGCACTTAGTTCAGTGCTCTGCACACGGTAAATGCTCAATAAATACAACTGAATGAATGAATGAATGAATGATTGATACTCTACTATTTAAGCACTTACTCATCTGCCTACCCATCTTTCCATTCTCTTCTTCCTGCTGTCTGTATTTTGTGACCCCCTGCCATTAGATTGTAAGCTCCTTGAGGATGGGGATAGTGTTTTTCATCTCTATTGTATTCTCCCAAGTATTTAGCACACTGGTCTGCACACCAGTAGGTACTTAATAAGTACCCCTGATTGATATTTGTATACCACTTTCATTTTTCCAAAGCACTTTTTATGTTACTTATTTGTTTTGCATCATTCCCATGAGGTAGAGAGAGGCAGGTATTATTATTTCCACTTTACACCTGTGGAAACTGAGGCTCAGAGGTTAAGTGACTAGCCTGAGAACACATAATGGATCAGTAACAGAGCTGGAGTGAGAACTCAAGGTTCCTGGCTACCAGACTGTGCTGCCTCCTACCATTTGGGAGAATAACTGTTTAGCAAAAGAGAAGAGAAAAACTGACTACCATCATTCATTCATCCACTCATTCAATTGTATTTATTGAGCGCTTACTGTATGCAGAGCACTGTACTAAGCACTTGGAAAGTACAATTCAGGAATAGAGACAATCCCTGCCCACACTGGACTTACAGTCTAGAAGGGGGAAGACAGACATTAAAACAAGTAAACAAGCATCAATATAAATAGAATTATTGATATATAATATATCTATATGTATAGTTGTATAGATATATAGATATATGTGTAGATATGCCTATATACAGCAGCAGCAGCAGCATTTATTGAGCCCCTATTTGGTGAACAGAGCACTGTATCAAGCACTTAGGAAATGCAAAAATAGTAAAAGACACTGTCTCTACCTTGGAGGAATTTATAACCTAATAAGGGAGACAAATGGACACAAATTACAAATATGCGGTAGATTTAAAAGTGAGCACATAGATACGAATGATAAATCAATGTATCAATTGTATTTATTGAATGCTTACTTTATTCAGTGCTCGGGAGTGTACAAAACGATAGAGTTGGTAGAAATGTTCCCTGCCCACAAGGAGCTTACAGCCTAGGGGGAAAAAAAGCAAAAGTAGTTAATTAACTAAACAAATAAATAAGCAAACAGATGTAGTATTTAGTGCTGAGGAAGTTGATGGAATAACATAATCAGGAAGGTGGGGATTGATCAGGCTTTCTGGCCTCCAGAGGTGGGGAATGATGGTGGTTTGGGAGATTTGAGGTGGAGGATGGGTGTCAGCTAGACTGTCAGCTCCTTGCAGACAGGGATCGTGTCTATCAACTCTATTGCACTGTGCTTAGTTCAGTGCTCTGCACACAGAAAGCACTCAATAAATAGCATTGATTGATAAAAGCAGTGGGCCAGGTGTGGGAGAGTTAGGATGAAGCACAGTTAGAAGGTGAGTTTGGGAGGCACCAAGAGTGCAAGCTGGAGTGGAGCGGAAGAGGGCGGACACATCAATCAATCAGTTGTACTTATTGAGCGCTCACTGTGTGCAGAGCACTAAGCACTTGGGAGAGTCCAATATGATAATATAACAGAGTTGGTAGACACCTTCCTGCCCAAAAGGTGCTTACAATCTAGAGGATAAGAAGATAAGAATAAGATAAGATAAAGTAAGACAAGGCAGGTAAGAAGGAGCTAGCAGGTGGGAAACTTTGAAGCCAGTAGTCAGGAGTTTTGTTTACTGGAGGGAGAAACAGGTCCTGGTGATGGGGACTTAACTTCTATACTTCAGTCAGAGCAATGGACCTGGGATTCTGTAACTGACAGTGGTGTCAAAGGATCCTTTGAGAAGCAAAGTGATGGTTGGAATGTGCCATTTAGCATTCCCTAACTTTTCCCTCTCTCTTTAAGCAGCATAGTCTAGTGGAAAGAGCATGGGCTCGGAAGTCAGAGGTCGTGTGTTTTAATCCCAGCTCTGCCACCTGCCTGCTGTGTGACCTTGGGCAAGTCACTTAACTTCTCTGTGCCTCAGTTACCTCATCTGTAAAATGGGGATTGAGACTGGGAGACCCATGTGGGACAGGGACTGTGTCCAACCTGATTACCTTATATCTACCCAGTGCCTAGACTGTGCTTGGCACCTAGTAAGCGCTTAACAAATACCATAATAATAATTATTATTAGGGAGAAGCAGCGTGGCTTAGTGGAAAGAGCATGGGCTTGGGAGTTAGAGGTCATGGGTTCTAATCCTGGCTTCACCATTAGTCAACTGTGTGACTTTGGGCAAGTCACTTAACTTCTCTGTCCCTCAGTTACCTCATCTAGCAACCTGATTACCTTGTATCTATCTACCCTAGTGCTTAGAACAGTGCTTGGCACATAGTAAGCACTTAACAAATACCATTATTATTATTTAACTTTCTCCTCTAATAATCCATCATGGACCTATTCTCCTTGAATAAATTTAAACCCTTCTTGAGCCTTCTAACTTCTCTTACATTTCCCTCCAAAAACCCATTCTGGACTTCTGGTCCACGAATTTACCTTTCAGTCTTGGAAATGTCTTTTCAACAGAGTGCAAACTGGAACTAAAAATATACTCCTTTCCTGTTACCAGTTTTGTGTGGGAGGTGGGGACAGTTCCTCCTGATTAAACTGGATCTATGAAAGATTTCCTGTTTCAGCTCTGATTCACATAAATACCTGCTCACATTTGAAAGCTATAATTAGAAAAATTAGGGAAGAAGAAGAGGCCCTTGGAGAGTCACTGAAATATACTGTACTAGAAAAAAAAACCCAGGCTTCATGAAGCTGGAACAGTCACAGATGGAAACATAGACTCAAGACAGAAAGACTGTTGGCTGAGGGAAGGATGGTGAAATCCAGAGGGGAGGGAGAGGCAGACCTAGGGGTAGGAAGAGACAGAGAAACACACATGGAGGGAGACACATAGGGAGATGGAGATTTACCCACGCTGCATTCATTCATTCACTCATTCATTCATTCAATCTTATTTATTGAGTGCTTACTGAGTACTAAGCGCTTGGGAAAGTGTAATAGAACAATAAACAGTGACATTCCCCGCTCACAATGAGCTCACAGTCTAGAGGCAGGGAGACAGACATCAATACCAATAAATAAAATTACAGACATGTACGCTGATATGCCGCACTGATCTATTCCCTGGAGCACAATCGATCAGTTGATTAATGGTATTTATTGAGCACTTACTGTGTTGCAGAGCACTGTACTAAGCACTTGAGAGAGTACATTATAACAGATTTGGTAGACACAATCTCTGCTCACAGGGCACAGCATGGTCTCTAATTCCGGCACTGCCATTTGTCTGCTGTGTGACTTTGGACAAGTTGCTTCACTTCTCTGGACCTCAGTTACCTCATCTGTCAAATGGGGATGAAGACTGTGAGCCTCATGTGGGACATGGACTGTGTCCAACCTGATTACTTTGTATCTACCCCAGAGCTTAGAACAGTGCCTGGCACATAGTGAGAGCATAATAAATACCATTAAAATGAACGAACAAACAAAAAAACTGGCTCTAACATGGCCACCGTCCTCCATGGTGGCCATGTGAGAAGTCTTGGCCACTGCAATAGTGGGGAGATGTTGGGGTTAGGAGAATCACATCCAGCTTCCTCCAGGCCCGTTTAGGATTCAACCCCACTTTTCTGGGAGAGCAGCAGGCAAGGAGGGGTTACCTTTGGGGAGTGGGTGAGTGGGTATTGACTTTGGGATGGGTGAGGGGGGATTCACACATCCCCATGGCCTTACCCTCTCCACCTGGAAGCCATCTGCCAGCCAATCAGGACTTTTGGAAGCGGTGGTCCAACCACAAGTCCTCTTTCATGGTACAGAGTGGGAAAGAGCCTGAAAATAGGTCCATCATTATTCAGACAATCATGTGAATTGCTTCCGCTTGGCAATCCCACATCTGCCTAGTCTTAAACTTCATTCAAGCTAGAGGATGAATGATTATGCATTCTGAATAAATATTCCTTCTCTCTTACTCTCTCAACCCCTCCCGGCACCTCTCCTCACACACCCCACTCCCTACCAAGGTAAACAATGAAGAGGGTCTAAAATGGAAGTTTCTGATTGTTCCTTGAGCACTAAAACAGTAAATCAGAAAGGACTCAAGCATCGCTAAAAAAATCATTCCAAAGTTAACTCCCCAGTAGCAGCTTTTGTGCACACGAGACATAATGTTAAGATAAGAATATTGGCTTCGTAACTTTTTAAAAACAAAGTCATTTGGGTCATGCTTTTTGTTTTCAAAATGAAAAACAAACAGCATAGCATTTAGTCTACAGCGTGTTCCATGAACAAATCAAGATTCTGCAGCATGAAAAAGGCATAGCACACTCCAACCTTCCCATATGAATAATGCTCAGAGTTCAGCCCTATACGTTATTTTGGGAAATTGAAGTTACTTTTGCAAATAAATGATCGAATGCATTCTAGAAAACAAAGCTACTGAATTAGAACTACTGAGAGGCAAACAAACATGCAACAGTTCTTCTTCCACAGCGAGGAAGAAATGGGTTGTCGGACCTAATTGTTTGACTTTTAACGAAAGGCCTGGAAAAACAGCTTACTTGGACACACAAACTTGTACCTATGCAATTTAATGTCGTCTTCACTTGAGAAGCTGAAAGCTGGACCGACTCTGCATCTGAGGAGATGGGCTGCTCCAGCAGTGGAACCATATCTGTTAAAAAATTCAAGGTGCTCAAGGAGGAAAGATGACAAGCGATTGTATAAAACTGAACTGTCCCTTCAGCGAACATCGTGCCTCCCTTTCCTTCTGGTCCCCCCCGCACCCCCACGCAGTGCTCCAAGTCATTTCAATGTTGATTTATCGGTGCCCATGGCGACGCGTCTGAATGTGCAGATGTTGACTGCAATTTGGCCTGGAATTCTGCTGTGACCCTCTGTAAAAAAAAAAAAAAAAACTTTGGGGGAGAGCACATGTCATTATTTTGCTAGGGTTCCTGACTGGGACTTAACCTCTCCCTGTGAGCCAGCACACACATCATCACTGTCAAATAAGCTATCTTGTGGAACAAGGAAACGAATCAGACACTTTGAAGGTGAATGTGCAAGGGAAATATAACAATGTTTCCCTGGAGCTCATCTGCCAATTAACCCAACTAGATCGCTCAGAATCCCCTAATTAGGCTCATCTTTCAGAGAATTATTTCCTTCTTTAAATTCACCCAAATGAGTCTACATTCAAGGAAACCAATGAGCCCATCATTGGCAGATGAGTCATCTACACCACGACTCAGAGGAAGGTCTCGCCCTTACCTCACTGACAGTTGGGAGCAGCTTTGATTGAGGAAGAGCCAAAATGTCGCTTAACTAACACGCTCACACTTAATGACCGCTAATGGCAAACTCTCTCTGGCCCGAAGCAGACTGATTTGGCA
Source organism: Tachyglossus aculeatus (assembly GCF_015852505.1). NCBI lineage: Eukaryota > Metazoa > Chordata > Mammalia > Monotremata > Tachyglossidae > Tachyglossus > Tachyglossus aculeatus. The sequence goes on along the minus strand of NC_052101.1, from coordinate 120,102,700 downwards.
TTTCAGTCAAAGGCCCCAATTCCACGGCTCATTCACCTCACGGTAACCATCAGGTGAAGGGTTTGTTCAACTTCCACCAGCGTTGTTGTGCTTCTTTTTTTTTTTCCCCCATCTTCCGATTCCTGTCCTCTTGGCCGGGGGCTTATTCCGAGACCCCAGATGATAAAGAATGACTAATGCAGAATCAATCAATCAATCAATCATATTTATTGAGCGCTTACTGTGTGCAGAGCACTGTACTAAGCGCTTGGGAAGTACAAGTTGGCAACATATAGAGACAGTCCCTACCCAACAGTGGGCTCACAGTCTAAAAGGGGGAGACAGAGAACAAAACCAAACGTACTAACAAAATAAAATAAATAGAATAGATATGTACAAGTAAAATAAATAAATAAATAAATAGAGTAATAAATCTGTACAAACATATATACATATATATATATATATATACATATATATATATACACATATACATATGTGGGGAAGGGAAGGAGGTAAGATGGGGGGATGGAGAGGAGGACGAGGGGGAGAGGAAGGAAGGGGCTCAGTCTGGGAAGGCTTCCTGGAGGAGGTGAGCTCTCAGGAGGGCCTTGAAGGGAGGAAGAGAGCTAGCTTGGTGGATGGGCAGAGGGAGGGCATTCCAGGCCTGGGGGATGACGTGGGTCGGGGGTCGATGGCGGGACAGGCGAGAATGAGGCACGGTGAGGAGATTAGCGGCAGAGGAGCAGCAGAGAATAGCTCTGGGGACTCCTAAATAAAAAGAAGCAGCATGGTGGAGTGGATAGAACACTGGCCTGGGAGTCAGAAGGTCACGGGTTCTAATCCCAGCTCTGCCGCTTGTCGGTGTGTGACCTTGGGCCAAGTCACTTCACTTCTCTGGGCCTCAGTTTCCCCATCTGTAAAATGGGGATTGTGACTGTGAGCACCACATGGGACAGAGATTGCGTCCAACCCAATTTGCTTGCGTCCACCTCAGCACTTAGTTCAGTGCCTGCTACATAGTAAGTGCTTAACAAATACCACTACTATGATTGTTATCGTATGACCCGAATCAGAGCCCCAGAGCTGGAAACATGAAACTATAATGTGTGGCCTCTTTCTGTTGCAGGAAGCTTGGACTCAAGAAAATAGACCAACAATGGTGCTCCCTTCAAGGCTGGACCTTGGTGACTTGAACTCTTCCAACTATCAATCTGTCGATTGAGAGCTTACTGTGCAGAACTCTGTATTCAGCACTTGGGAACATGTGCTATAACAATATAACAGAGTTGGTAGACACAGTCCCTGCTCACAATCAGCTTACAGTCTAGAAAACTTAATCTAGTTCCTCTCAAACTAGAAGAGTTTGGGGGAATAAAGGGTCGAGAAGGTCCAGATTTCCAACTGCTAGAAGCTGGAATAAATACCACAGATTGATTAATTGATTCTCATTCTGACTCAATCTGTAGTCCACTACAAGATTACTCCATATCTACATCTGCAATCTCCCAGCCTGTAAGGGCTGGCTCCAATTTTGTCTCCCGATGCCCAAACAATCTGATTTTTAAGCCAAGCCTTGCTAGCCCTCTCTACATACTGTATGAGGGAGCCACCCAGCCAGGCTGCATTATTGCCCTTTTGTCCAAAACTTTTCCACAGGGTCAGTCAGAGGGAGCCCCTTTGTCATTAGCTTAGAGAAGCATCATGGTCCAGTGGAAAGAGCACCGGCCTGAGAGTCAGAGAACCTGAGGTCTCACCCCAGCTCTGCCAATTGCTTGCTGTGTGACCTTGGGCAAGTCACTTAACGTCTTTGTGCCTCAATTTCCCCAACTGTAAAATGGAGATTAAATCCTATTCCCTCCTAATTAAACGTAAGCCCCATGTGGGGCAGGGATTAGGTCCAACCTGATAAATTTGGTATCTACCCCAGGGGTTAGAATAGTGCTTGACACATAGTCAGTGCTTAACAAATACCATAAAACAAACAGGCAAACAAACAAGCAGCTCAGGCCTCAGGCAATAAACAGCTTTGTGGAGGACACACAATTCCTTCAAGGACTTGCATCTGGCAGTCTGAGTATACTCCCTGATTAAGCTCTCACTTCCCTGCCTGAACCTTCCCTTCTGTGGCTTATGCACTTGGGTTCATTCATTCATTCAATCGTATTTATTGAGTGTTTACTGTGTGCAGAGCACTGTACTAAGCACTTGGAAAGTACAATTCAGCAATAAAGAGAGACAATCCCTGCCCACAACAGGCTAACAGTCTAGAAGGGGAGAGATAGACATCAAAACAAGTAAACAGGCATCGATAGCATCAATATAAATAAATAGAATTATAGATATATACACATCAAAACAAGTAAACAGGCATTAACGTAAGTCCATAGATATACATATATAGATATATATACATATAGATATATATGTATATATACACAAGTGCTGTGGGGTGGGGAGGGGAAGCAGAGCAAAGGGAGTGAGTCGGGGCGATGGGGAGGGGACGGAGAGCAGAGGAAAAGGGGGGTTTAGCCTGAGAAGGCCTCTTGGAGGAGGTGAGCCTTCAGTAGGGCTTTGACGGCGGACAGTGTGGTTGGGTCTGTTCCCTTTCAGCACTTTAATGGTCACCTCAGCAGCAGCCCCACAGTACTTATGGACATCTCCTCATATACTGCTGCTTCTCCTATCTCTCCTTAATTTTACTGTCTGTCTCCCCGTCTAGTCTGTAAGCTCCTTTTGGACAGGGATCGTGTCTACCAACTCTATTCCATTGTCCTCTCCAAACCGCCTAATACGGAGCCCTACCTGGAGTAAGTGCTCAATAAATATGATTGATTGTTAGGGAGATTCCAGGGTGGCTGGAATGTCTGCACAAGAAGGAATTTTAATAGGAGAAGCTTGTGGTGATAATAATAATTGTGGTATTTGTTAAGCATTTATTATGTGCCAAGCACTGTAGTAAGCACTGGGGTAGATACAGGATGGTCAGGTCTGATACAGTCCTCGTTCCACATGGGGCTCACAGTCCTAAGTTGGAGGGAGAACAGGTTTTGAATCCCCATTTTACAAGGGAGGAAATTGAGGCACAGAAAAGTTAAGTGATTTGCTCTGTCACACAACAGGCAAGTAGTGGAGCTAGAATTAGAACCCAGGTTCTCAAATACCCAGGCTCATGCTGTGGGACCCCATTCCCACTTTCTCAGTTCTAGCTGAACTATTTCCTCTGTACAAGGCTTTGTTCTTTCCATGGAAAATGAACAGTACTTGGGACGAGGCATTGGGGGAACGTATTTAGGGAGTTAAAGTTTGATCTCTGCCCTTGAGGAACTTACCTTTTATTGGGGGACTGTGCACCCCTAAACCTGTGCCAACCCAATTCACTGCCTGCATAAGCCAGGACTCTTCCCAACCTGAACTCTTTGGAGATTTTCTAATCCTAAAAGTCCTCAGTTTCCCTTTGGGGGATTTTTCACAGTTTAAAACACCCAGAGGTTAGGCACGATTCACTGATACCTTCCAGTGGCTTAAACCTGACCCTGAAAATAATAATAATAATAGTGATATTTGTTAAGTGCTTACTATGTTCCAGGCACTGGACTAAGTGTTGGGGTGGATATGAGCAAATCGGGTTGGTCACAGTCCCTGTCCCATGTGGGGCTCACAGTCTCAATCTCCATTTTACAGATGAGGTAACTGAGGCCTAGAGAAGTGAAATGACTTGCCCAAGGTCACACAGGAGGCATGTAGTGGAGCCGGGTTTAGAACCTCTGACCTGTGGACTCCCAGGCCTGTGCTCAGCAAGGAATAATGAATAATACCTTAGAAATTCAATCAGGAAGAGGATGATCTTTTCAGGGAGGAAGCTTTTGGTAGGCAACCATTCTAAGAGGCCGAAAGCCATAACGGTGCCAGGCACTGTAAACAGCAAACATTTTGGGGCAGTCAAAAACAACATCTACCTGCACCTCATGTGAGAGGAACTGTCATCTTCATCAGTGGTATTTACAGAGTGCCTGTCAATCAATCAATAATATTTATTGAGCACTTACTGCGTGCAGAATGCTGTACTAAATGCTTGGAGCATACAATACAATAGAGTTGGGAGAGTATGACGGAAGCAAGATGCTTCACCACTGTCCTCCAGGAATTTATAGTCTAATAGGTAACACATCAGTCTCTTTGGTAACACCTGGACGCAGGGGAAAAGTTCGTCCCCAATGCTGCCCTCTTTAGACATGAAGGAAGGCCTCTCTGTCTTGATGGTTGGGAGTGGAGAAGGTGAGGGGAAGCTGTAGTAACAGAGATACAGGACTGTCCATTTCTTAAAAAAATGGTATGTGCTAAGTGCTTACTATGTGCCAGGCACTGTACTAAGTTCCAGGGTAGATGTAATCAGGTTGGACACAATCCCTGTCCCACACAGGGCTCACAGTCTTAATCTTCATTTTACAGATGAGGGAACTGAAGCACAGAGAAGTGAAGTGACTTGCCCAAGGTCACACAGAAGACTAGTGCATGGCTCAGTGAAAAGAGCACGGGCTTTGGAGTCAGAGGTCATGGGTTCAAATCCCGGATCCACCAATTGTCAGCTGTGTGACTTTGGGCAAGTCACTTAACTTCTCTGTGCCTCAGTTACCTCATCTGTAAAATGGGGATTAAGACTGTGAGCCTCCCGTGCGACAACCTGATCACCTTGTAACCTCCCCAGCGCTTAGAACAGTCTTTGCACATAGTCACTTAACTTCTCTGTGCCTCAGTTACCTCATCTGTAAAATGGGGATTGACTGTGAGCCCCCCATGGGACAACCTGATCACCTTGTAACCTCCCCAGTGCTTAGAAAAGTGCTTTGCACATAGTAAGCGCTTAATAAATGCCATCATTATTATTATAATTATTATTAGTAAGTGCTTAATAAGTGCCATTATTATTGTAAGTGGTGGAGCCAGAATTAGAACCCAGACCCTCTGATTCTCAGGCTCATGCTCTTTCCGCTAAGCCTCACTGCTTCTCACTTGCCCCCATCCCCTTCTCCCTAAACCAGTTGAAATAAGGCACCAGTTCAGTCAGTCAGTTGAATGAATTGAGGATGATAGAGTTAGTAGACACAAGTTTACAATCTAGTGAGGAAGACAGACATTAAAATAAATATCAATGCTTAGAACAGTGCGTGGCACATAGTAAGTGCTTAACAATTACCATCATTATTATTATTATGGATAGAGGGAGCAACAGAATTTATTGCTGTGCACATAAGTGCTATGGAGGAAGGGAGGTGAGTACCCAAATGCTTAGATGATGAGGAAGGCCTGAAGTTTGGGGGAGAGGAAATAGGATGGGGAGATGAGATATTAACCAGGGAAGGCCTCTGGGAGGAGATGTGATTGAAGAAGAGTGCAGTGGTCTGCCGGGTCTGAAGGGGAAAAGGAGTTCTAGGAAGTGCTAGCTAGGAGAAGCAGTGTGAACTCATGGAAAGAGCCCAGGCCTGGGAGTCAGAGGACTTGGGTTCTTGGTTCTAATTCCATCTCCTCCAGTTGTCCCACTGTGTGACTTCAGCAAGTCACTTAACTTCTGTGTACCTCAGTTCCCTCAGCTATAAAATGGGGATTAAGACTGTGATCCCCATGTGGGACAGGAACTGTATCCAACTTGATTATCTTATATCTACCCCAACACATAGTACAGTGCCTGGCACATAGTAAGTGCTTAACAAATACTATGATTGTTAAGTGCTTACTGTGTACCAGACACTGTACTACGTTCTGGGGTAGATACAAGAAGAAAAGATGTGAGCCTGAGGTCAGCGGTGAGAGAGATGAGAATGATCTCTGAAAAGCACATGGCCTGGTGGCCATGGTCCTGGGAGTCAGAAGGACCTGGGTTCTTAATCCTGGCTCAGTCACCTGAATGCTGTGTGACCTAAGGCATGCCACGTCACATCTCTGTGCCTCAGTTACCTCATCTGTAAAATGCAGATTAAGACTGTGAGCCCCATGTGGGACATGGACTGTGGCCTACCTGATTATCTTGTATCACCCCAGTGCTTACTATGGTGTCTGGCCCATAGTAAGCACTTAACAAATACCATAAAAAAAAATGCTCAGAGGAAGGGGTTCTGAAATCCAAGCTATTGTAGATGTTCATTATTCTCTCTTAGGTGTTCAGCAAAGGGGCCACTGAGATTAATATTTGAGAGTCCTCAATATACAAGGTGTTTCTGGCATTCAGCACTTAGAACAGTGCTGGGCACATAGTAAGTGCTTAACAAATACCATCATCATCATTCATAAAAGACATAGAAGTCAAGAAAATTAGCAATTCCTTGTTGTGGATTATCAAATCTCTTTCCCCTGCATCTTGTGTTGACCCAATGCAGCTGAGTAGGGGTGTTGGCAGGATGAAGAATTCAACTTCAAAGGCAGGACAAACAATTGCATCCATGCAGTTTGTGAAGCCCTATATCAATGCATTTGTGTGAATTTCAATAGCTAGATACCAACTCCATTATATTGTATTCCCCCAAGCTCTTAGTTACAAGTGCTCTGCACACAAGTTCTCAATAAGTGTAGCGGAGAGAGCATGGGCCTGGGAATCAGAAGGTCATGGGTTCTAATCCAGACTTCGCCACTTATCTTCTGTATGACCTTGGGCAAGTGACTTCACTTCTCTGGGCCTCAGTTACCTCATCTGTAAAATGGGGATTGAGACTGTGAGCTCCACATGGAACAGGGACTGTATCCAACCCAATTTGCTTGTATCCACCCCAGTGCTTAGTCCAGCTCCTGGCACATAGTAAGCACTTAACAAATACCATCATTGTTATTACCATTGATTGATTGATTGATAGCAATAGAGAGAGGTAAGGAAATAATAATAATAATTATGGTATTTGTTAAGCACTTACTATATGCCAGGCACTGTTCTAAGCGCAGGGGTAGACACAAGGTAGTCAGGTTGTCCCACATGGGGTTCACAGTCTTAATCCCCATTTTACAAATGAGGTAACTGAGACCCAGAGAAGTTAAATGACTTGCCCAAGGTCACACAGCAGACAAGTGGCGGAGCCGGGATTAGAACCCATGACTTTCTGACTGCCAGGCCCGTGCTCTATCCACTATACCATACTGCTTCTCTAACAGTATGAACAGGGCTTGAACACATTTAAGCTGCCTTTTTTGTTAACATAAGACTACAGCCTGAAGACTAAATGGGAACCCTTGGACTGTACAGCTAAAATCCCCAAACGAGGTGTAAGAAATTTCCTCCTAGTCAGCCCAAAGGCTCTGCTTAAGCTGGGAGTTGTCTCACCCTGTCAGGGATAGAAGTAGCTGTAGAGAGATGGTATTTGGTTTTGGCTGGTCCCTGAACCTCTTGACATTTGCATAATTTTCTTTAGCACAGCAAATTGTTCAAATTCTGTCCAGCGGTAGCCAGCTCAGCTCTCCAACACTAATGGAAAGATGACAGAGCAACTGTCTAATTTAAGACGTTGGTGTGTATTTTTAGAGACAGGCGCATGGATTTTAGCACCTTATTTGATCTCAGGAAAGCATATCATCATAAATCCCAGCCCCTCCTTCAAACAAACTGCTTCTCACAATCTTTTTCATGAAAGATCCACAAAAGGTCAATCAATCAAGCAGTTGTATTTACTGAGCACTACACGCTTGAGACTAAGCCCCACTTTTCCTCAGCTCCCACTCCCTTCCATGTCACCCTGACTCACTCCCTTTGCTCTTCCCCCCTCTCCCTGCCTTACAGCACTTATGTATATATGTATATATCTATAATTCTATAATTCTATTTATTTATACTAATGCCTGTTTACTTGTATTGATGTCAGTCTCCCCCCACCTCTAGACTGTGAGCCTACTATGGGCAGGGATCGTCTCTCTTTATTGCTGTATTGTACTTTCCAGGCACTTAGTACAGTGCTCTGCACACAGTAAGAGCTCAATAAATGCAATTGAATGAATGAATGAATCGAGTTAGATCCCTGCCGACAAGGAGTTTATAATCTAGAGTAGGATTGGTCAATCAGACATATTTAAAGAGCACTTACTGTGTGCAGAGTACTGTACTAAGCACTGGAAGAGTACAACCTAAACCTAACAATGTAACCCAAATATTCCCTGACCACAACAAGCTTCCCAAAGAAGATATGAGATGAGAAAGTGCTCCTTGTGGCATTGATATTGAATGAGAAGAAGCATGGTGAGGTGGAAAGAGCCCAGGCCTAGGAGTCAGAGGCCTGGGGTTCTAATCCTGGCCCTGCCAGTTGCCAGTGTGACCTTGGCAAATCGCTTAACTTCTCTGTACCTCAGTTTCCTTAACTGTAAAATGGGGATTAAATATCTCTTCTCCCTCCTACTTAGACTGTGAGCCCCATGAGGGACAGGGACTGTGTCCAACCTGATTAACGTATATCTACCCCAGTGCTTAGAACAATGTTTGACACATAGTAAGTGCTTGACACATACCACACAAGAAGATGACCAGTACTGTATCTCTATGTTAAGCTTTAAGTGTGGCACTTAGAGCTTGAATGAAAAAATTCTGCTGGTAGGTTGAGTTCCACTTCTGCATTAAATCTTGTACACATAAAATTCATTGCACACAGCATACAGTGCTGTGTGTGAAGCACTGTACTCAGCACTTGGGAGAGTACAATATAACAATAAACAGACATGCCTGCAATGAGCTCACAGTCTAGAGGGGATTCAGAGAATTCAATGAAGTCAGTGAAGTCAATCTACTTCCTGATTTAACCCAGACACCCTACCCTATTCCACTGTGACCAACTGACCCCACGTTTCTGAATGGTCATTTGCATTTGTTACTTATGCTTTCTTTGCCATCTATATAGTATTCTACTCAATCTACCCATTTAGACTTCATCTGTGTCACTGCCCCATTAGATGGTAAGCTTCTGGAAGAGGGAGACCACTTCGAATAAAAAATATCTAGCACTTAAAACAACCCCCTTTGCTCCTCATGTGGGAACTCAGTAATTGGTTCTTGGTGATGGTAGATAATTTCAATTTGAGAACATTTTCTTTAAAAACTTTAAGCACTTGTGTATATACATATATTTCCCTGAACAGTCTGTTTTATTTATTCTGATTCCACTGCTCATAAATAATCACTTCTATTTACCTAGTGCTTACTGTGTGCACAGCACTGTACACTGTACACGTTCCCTGCCCACAATGAACCGACAGTCTGGAGGGAACTTCCTGTATACTTACAGTCTACAGTCATACTTCTATGTGTATCTCTCCTGTTAGAAGATAAGCTCCTTGTGGACAGGGAATATGCTGTTGAACTTGCCAAACATTTTGGACAGTACATTGCACTCAGTAGGCACTCAATAAATACTACTACTACTATTATAAGGACAGTGTGGATTGAGCATGGGTCTGGGAGTCAGGAGGTCATGGGTTCTAATTCTGACTCCTCCACTTGTCTGCTGTATGACCTTAGGCAAGTTGTTTCACTTCTCTGTGCCTCAATTACCACATCTGTAAAATGGGGATTAAGATTGTGAGCCCTGTATGGGACGGGGACTGTGTCCAACCTGATTAGCTTGTATCTACCCCAGCACTTAGTACAGTGCCTGGCACATAGTAAGCATTTAACAAATACTGTAAAAAAACAAAACCCATGGTTCAGGGGAACAAGGAAAGCTGGGTACTAGCTCGTTTGAAGGAAGTGGGATTTTAGGAAGGTTTTGAATGCGGGGAGAGAGCTGTGGTTTGTCTGATCTGGGGAGGGAGTTCCAAGCCTGGAGAACAGGGTGAGAGAGGGGACAGAAGTGGGAGAGAGGAGAGTGAGTTACAGCTAGAAAGTTGGCTCTGGAGGAACGAACAAAACGAATGGAGGAATAGTGGGAGACGAGAGCAGATACGTGAAGTGGGGCAACTTGATGGAGAGCCTTGAAGCTGACTGTGAGGAGCCTGTGTTTGAGGCGGAGAGACCCGAGAAGCCAGCAGAGACTTTGAGACCAGGAGAGGTGTGGGCCGAGAGATGATTTAGGAAGATGATCCCTGGAGCAGCCTGGACTGCAGATTGAAGTGGGGGGAAGCTGGAGTCTGGGAGACCAGTGAGGAGGCTGATGCAATAATAATGATTGTGGTATTTGTTAAGCACTTACTGTGTGCCAGACATTGTACTAAGCACTGGGGTGGGTAGGAGCAAATCAGGTTGGACACAGTCCCTGTCCCACATGGGGCTCACAGTCTCAATCCCCGTTTTGCAGATGAGGAAACTGAGGCACAGAGAAGTGAAGTGACTTGCCCAAGATCACACAGCAGACAAATGGGTGGGATTAGAACCCAGGTCCTTCTGTCTCCCAGGCCTGTGCTCTATCTGCTAGGCCATGCTGCTTCTTGCAATAGTCTAGCTCAGAGCTATCATGCTGAACTCACAAGGCATGATATAAGATTTAGTGGCATATGCCAAAGAAAGTAAACACGATACACCCACAGTATAATGAACAGACATCTTATTGTACAGTGCTACTGTCACATTTTTGGATTTCTGGATGGTCATGCACTGCATGACTTGCAGACCCTGGTCCTGTGCCTTTCCTGCCCCCTACCACCTTTTCTGTAAAATAGGATTTAAGACAGTTTCCCTGCATCATGAGAAGAATCCAGGTTAGTAAGTGGAAAAGAGACAAAAAAAGCTGCCTGTCTACAGCTAGATTTTACTGGTTATTTCCCAAATCAGGAAGTGTAATAAAGTTTGTTTTCACAGTTTAATTTATGAACAGAACTCCTGCCAGAGTTCCAGGCCACATGCTAAACAGCCTATCCCACTGGAAACATAACCTCACTCTTGCTTTCAAGCCCTGGCCTTCGCAGCAGACCATATTTCAACAGACCAGTAAAGAATAAGTCCAGTATGTGCCATGGTTGACAGTACAAGAGTGCAAAAGAGATGGAAATGCACTCTGCTCTCCATGAAAAGTGGCCTTGGCTACTACCTCTGGAGCTTCTCATCTCTCGGCCCACTAAGCTCCTTGAGGGTAGGGATCATGTCTACCATCTCTGTGGAATTGTACTTGCCCAAGCACTTAGTTCAGGGCTCTGGACTCAGTATGCATCCAATCAATCAATCGATCAATCAATGGCATTTATTGAGGGCTTACTATCAAAACAACAGAATTGGTCAACGTTTCCTAACCACAAGGAGCTTACAGTCTAGAGGGGGAGACCGACATTAAATGAAATAAAATAAATTGCAGATATGAACATAAATGCTGTGGGGCTGAGGGCAAGGTGACTATCAAGTGCTTTAAAGGTATAGCTCCAGGAGCAAGGGAGAGGAAGTAGGGGAAAAGAGAGCTTAATCCCTGAATCCATCATTAACTGATCTGCTGGTATCGTGACCCTGCACTAGCCATTTTTTTAAATGATATTCGTTTTGCACTTACTATGTGCCAGGCACTGTACTAAGCACTGGGGTAGATACAAGCTAATCCGGTTGGACACAGTCCATGTCTACAAGGGGCTTGCAGTCTTAATCCCCATTTTACAGATGAGGTAATTGAGGCACAGAGAAGTGTGATGACTTGCCCAAGGTCACACAGCAGGTATGTGCCGTGTACTGATTCTCAGTACATGCAGTGTTTAATCACATGTTGAGTGGATTATTTGTCTCCAGCAACCTTAAAAGAGATAATGAGTAACAAGTGACTTTGAAGCTACCAAACGGTGTTTGGCTCATTCATTTAGAAGTCTATATCTCCCCCAGTGGCGGCATTTATGAGAGGACCTTGACCAGGAAAGTGAGAAAATGAAAAGTGATTAAAATCCCTCCTCCCCGAACCAAATAAAAGAGAGTATGTAACCCTCTGCTAAGAATGCTCTGTTTTTCACAATTTTGACCGCTTTGTTTCTCAAATAGCTTCTTTTTCTTTTAACTGCTGGGATTCATATTGAACTTCTGGCTCTCTCTGGGGGCTTCAGGCTTCATTTCCTTCAGAGCGGATACAGCTGAGGGGATATGATGCATTTGGCTCAAACACCCATGGGGGGCTTGAAGGGTGTATCACATAATGATCCTCCTCAACTCCTATAGAATGCTAGCTCCAAGACCCATTCTCATGTTCAAAGGCTATTATAAATCTTTCTCACTAATAATGAGCATGCATTAAATAATTGGTCCTTAGTTGACTCAAGACTAATGAATTTATTTTCATCTGAACCTCAGGTGACCCTTTTGAGGCTGCCAGATTGTATTAGAAATCTGGCAAGAACCAGTTCTCTCGTGAGATTTCCAGTCCTTCCTGCTTCTGGTTAGCGTAGAAATAGCACAAGAAGTTTTCTCTGTCACAGTTTAGCTTGCAGGCCACTGAAAGCGAGACAAAGAGATGAAACGAACAAGAAGAATTTACTGTTGCTTTTAAAATGTTAAACACCTATGTCTAGTAGGAAATGAAGAGGGGGAACCATATTGCTTGTTTGATGCTGAAGTCAGCAACCTCCACTAGGGCAAGTGACAAGCGAAACCCTACTGCCCCTCAGCCCCCACTGATCCTCACTGTAGTGGAATCTGATGGGTCATTTCATGGGCTGCCACAGCAGGAAGGGCAAAGGCAGATCACCTCCTTGCTGACTACCCTGCCTCCTGTCTCTCCCCGCTCTGGTCCACACTTCACTCTGTTGCCAGGATCATTTTTCTACAAAAAAGTTCAGTCCATGTTCCCCCCCTCCTCAAGAACCTCCAGTGGTTGCCCATCTACCTCTGCATCAAACAGAAACTCCTGTCAGCTTTAAAGCACTCAATCACCTTGCCCCATCCTACCTTACCTCACTGCTCTCCTACTACAACCCAGCCCGCACACTTCATTCCTCTAACACCAACCTACTCACTGTACCTCGATCTTGTAATTGACCCCTTGCCCACCTCCTCTCTCTAGCCTGGACCTCCCTCCAACTTCACATCCTACAGACCACCACTCTCCCTGAAGCCTATTTAAATCATATCTCCTCCAAGAAGCAGTCCCCGACTAAGCCTTCATTTCCTTTTCTCCCACTCCCTTCTACCTTGCCCTTGCACTTGGATTTATACCCTTTATTTACCCCACCCTCAGCCCCACAGCACTTCCATACATATCCATAATTTATTTTAATGTCTGTCTCCTCTTCTAGGCTGTAAGCTCCTTGTGGGCAGGGAACACATCTACCAGCTCTTCCAAACACTTAGCATAGCACTCTGCACACGGCACTCAATAAATATCACTGATGGATTGATTAAAAGGATCCTAGAATGAGGAAGACTGGGAACTGCTGTTGTTCCAAGGTTAGAGTGGAGAGTCATTTTCCCTGGGGCACATCTACCTGCCTTGACAACGGGAGTTTCCCATACAAATCCAAAAAATCTACCTTGGAGTGCAGTTCAGTTCCCTCTATTAGCAGAAAAAAACTCAGCAGAGATGAGCTAGAGGCAGATGTGTCTTGGAGAAATCTAAATTCAAATGAAAGGCTAAGTAGCTCTTTACTCTTAGATATAGAATCTAAACTCCTTGATAGCAGAGCCAGAAAGGACCAGTTTGATCATCCAGTCTGATCTCTGCCCCTTGTGGGACTCTGTCTCCTTCCTTCATTTTTACTTGCATCTTATCTAACCTGTTTCTGTCCTTCTATGAGTGTGACACCTCCACTGCCCAATTATTTTCACCTGGAGCAGTGAATGCTATTACATAATAGCATCACCTTCTTAGCTTTAGGGCAACCTAGTGAGGAATATAATTATTTTTGGCTCATTACATGCTCAAAGGGAAGGGACAGGGCATGGCAACACCTCATTTGAAAGAGTAACTAACTAAAGAATACCCCAAAGTAGGAGAGGATTATTTGCTGGGCAAATAGCTGCAAATCCAGTTAACAATGCGACTAGCTAAAGAGGAGATTAGTAGATTTAATTTAAGCCTAGAGGAAACAAATCGATTGGCAAGAAAGAGAGTAGAGAAACCACAGAGTTGAAAGGTTACTTCTAATGGGGGGAGTGCTAAGTAAAACTTGCCTCCTATCCAACTCATACCCATTAGAGTGTTAGTTTTATTCTGCATTTCCCAAGTGCCCAGTACCATGCACTGCACTGAATGGGCACCCAGTAAGTAGTAGTTGTAGTAATAATAATAATGATGGCATTTGTTAAGCGCTTACTATGTGCAAAGCACTGTTCTAAGCGCTGGGGGAGATACAGTGTGATCAAGTTGTCCCATGTGGGGCTCACAGTCTTAATCCCCATTTTTTACAGATGAGGTAACTGAAGCTCAGAGAAGTTAAGTGACTTGCCCAAGGTCACACAGCAGACTTGTGGTGGAGCTGGGATTCGAACCCATGACCTCTGAATCCAAAGCCCGTGCTCTTTCCACTGAGCCACGCTGCTTCTGCTGCTTCTGCTTCACCTCTGCTGAGAGAGGTGAGCTCTCAGTAGGGCTTTGAAGGGAAGTCTTCCCAATAGAAAGGTCAGAATTTGAATTCGTGATGGAGTTGTGAAAAGCAACCACCTGCTGTTAAGACACCTATGGGTGTCTTAAGGCCTTGCCTTCACTGACAAGGTAAAGGGCAGAGTTGGACAAATACAGTTTACTTTCAATTTTCCAAAGCATGATTGGCATCCACAGTTAATCCAAGGGCCTGACTTTAGTCAATCACTTCTACCTGCTACCCCACCAAAGTTTTTTTTTTCCAAAGTTGTTAATGAAGAGCAGAATCAATGAAATTGGATTCTTTATTCCAAAGAGTTCAATGCCATCCTCCTCCTTCCCTCCACCCTCTCTCCCCTCATCCCCTACCCCTGACCCTCCCAACCTCTGCCTCAAAGGATTGTGAGCCATATATATGAGGAGGGTTTGGCCCAAGTCATACAAACTGGGCAAATTTACAGGATAATTTCTCTACTCTCTCCACTTCTCTCTGCCTGAGCAGACACAGCCCATGAGTAATTCTATGGACCATATCTCAAAAGCCCTCCTCGAGCTTACAATGAGAGGGATTTAGGAAATAGCAGGGAAGAGGGGAGAAAAACAAACCAAAAGTTCTCGGCTCCCAGCTCCAATTTTTCTTTTTTATTACAACAGATACTGGAAGTCAGGCTGTTGGGTTGAAGGACTCTTTTCCATCACTACCATGCTGCCGGGAAAGTTCTACAGTGCATGGTAGATTTAAATTATTCACTTTTTTTGTCCCCATTTTATAACCATGGGCAACCATAGGGTCTAGATTACAGTGCAAACACTTTCTGCCTAGCTGCATCTGCAATAACTGGACACATTAATAACATCATCCAAGCCTTTTCATCTTTTATTTCTGAAGTGGAGGAGATACTGTGATGGGGTCATAATGACTGATCTCCTGGATAATAATGGTGGGACACTTTTCTTTAATATTCTGACTGTTTAAATTATCAACTTCTCAAATATTACTTCTGAAATTCTAATAGGGGGTAATCTTGGTGACAAATAAAGGTTGGTTTTTTTTCCCCCCTCCCTTGCAGGCCTTAAAGCTGAGCCAAGAGCAAGTTGAAGGAACTGCTGGCCCCTGGGCCATAAAACTAGGTCGGGGGTGGTCCCCTAAGCCAAAATTGGGCTGGAAGTCATCAAGTCAACTCATCCTCAAGTCAGGTAAGACCAGTGTGACCCATAAGCCATTTATCCTTATAAGCTGCACTAAAATCGGATCTCCTCCAGGAAGCCTTCCCTGACAAACCTCTCTTTTCCCCACCTTATTTACCCTCTCTTCTCTGTTGCCTACATAATAATAATGGTATATACTTGGGTTCTTGCTGACTAAGCACTTTAATACTCCCCCACTCACCTACAGCATTCAATTAATCATTCAATCATATTTATTGAGCACTTAGTGTATGCAAAACACTGTACTAAGCACTTGGGAGAGTACAAATGTACATATCCTTATAACTCTGCAGAAGTTTAATTTATTTTAATGACACTCTCCCCCTCTAGATAATAAGCTCCTTGAGGGTAGGGATCATGTCTATCAACTCTGTTGCATTGTACTCTCCCAAGTGCTTAGTACTGTGCTCTGCACACCGTAAGCGCTCAATAAATATAATCAAATGAATGAATGAATAAATACCATTGATGACTGATGATTTGATTCACTACAAGCAAAGAAATTCTATCCTGCTTTTAAAGACCACATATATGGGGGGATATGATCATATGCAACAGCTACTTTCTGATCTATCAAAAAACTCCTCACTATTGACTTTAAAGCTGTCCATCACCTTGCCCCCTTCTATCTCACCTCCCTTCTCTCCTTCTACATTGCAGCCCCCACACTCCGCTCCTCTGGTGCTAACCTTCTCACTATGCCTCCATCTCGCCTGTCTCGCCGCCGACCCCTGGCCCACGTCCTGCCTCTGGCCTGGAATGCCCACCCTTCTCAAATCCGCCAGACAATCACTCTTCTCCCCTTCAAAGCCCTACTGAAGGCGCACCTCCCCCAAGAGGTCTACTCAGACTAATCCCCACTTTTCCTCAGCTCCCACTCCCTTCTGCATCACCCTGACTCCCTCACTTTGCTCTTCCCCCTCTCCTTGCCTCACAGCACTTATGTATAAGTGTACAGATCTATAATTCTATTTATATTAATGCCTGTTTACTTGTATTGATGTCTATCCCCCGCCCCCCCCCCCCCCCCCCCCCCCCCCCGCCTCTAGACTGTGAGCCCATTGTGGACAGGGATTGTCTCTATTTATTGCTGTATTGTACTTTCCAAGTGCTTAGTACAGTGCTCTGCACACAGAAAGTGCTCAATAATCCAGAGAGGACAAAAGCAACTTTAGGTGGTGTTCTAACATTATGAGGGAGGCTTCCTGTAGACACAACAAATGGCATTGGAGCCTGAGCCAGGGAAAGGGCTTCTACCTCTTGGCAAACACCTGAAATGATCACTCTCCCATCCCCTGCTCATCAATCAATCAATCGATGGTGTTCATTGAGCACTTACTGTGTGCAGAGCCCTGTACAAAGCACTCGGGAGAATACAGTACAATAAAGTTGTTAGACACGATCCGTGCCCACAAGGTCTAGATGGGGAGACAGACAGACATTAAAAGAAATTATGGATATGGAGGCTGAAGATGGGGTGAATTTCAACTGCTTAAAGGGTACAAATCCAAGTGCCAGGGCAACACAGAAGTGAGAGGGAGTAGGGGAAATGAGAGCTTGGTTGGGGAAAGCTCCACCTTGCTTCCACCCCCCCCCAACACACTTAAGCGACCTTCCTTATAGTGCCACCCAACCCCCCTTCTGGGTCTGGTCCTGGCCGCTAATCTCCTCACCGTACCTCGTTCTCGCCTGTCCCGCCATCGACCCCCGGCCCACGTCATCCCCCGGGCCTGGAATGCCCTCCCTCTGCCCATCCGCCAAGCTAGCTCTCTTCCTCCCTTCAAGGCCCTGCTGAGAGCTCACCTCCTCCAGGAGGCCTTCCCAGACTGAGCCCCTTCCTTCCTCTCCCCCTCGTCCCCCTCTCCATCCCCCCATCTTACCTCCTTCCCTTCCCCACAGCACCTGTATATATGTATATATGTTTGTACATATTTCTCTATTTATTTATTTATTTATTTTACTTGTACATATCTATTCTATTTACTTTATTTTGTTAGTATGTTTGGTTTTGTTCTCTGTCTCCCCCTTTTAGACTGTGAGCCCACTGTTGGGTAGGGACTGTCTCTATATGTTGCCAATTTGTACTTCCCAAGCGCTTAGTACAGTGCTCTGCACATAGTAAGCGCTCAATAAATACGATTGATGATGATGATGATGATGCCTGACTCTCCCCACCCCGGGAAAAAGGCCCTTGTTATCACCAAGTTACATTAATGACAACCTCATTCGCACCTACTCAGCCCTCCTGTCCCACCATCGACCCCCGGCTCACGTCATCCCCCTGGCCTGGAATGCCCTCCCTCTGCCCATCCGCCAAGCTAGCTCTCTTCCTCCCTTCAAGGCCCTAATGAGAGCTCATCTCCTCCAGGAGGCCTTCCCAGACTGAGCCCCTTCCTTCCTCTCCCCCTTGTCCCCCCTCCATCCCCCCATCTTACCTCCTTACCTTCCCCACAGCACCTGTATATATGTATATATGTTTGTACATATTTATTACTCTATTTATTTATTTATTCATTTTATTTGTACCTATCTATTCTATTTATTTTATTTTGTTAGTATGTTTGGTTTTGTTCTCTGTCTCCCCCTTCTAGACTGTGAGCCCAGTGTTGGGTAGGGACTGTCTCTATATGTTGCCAGCTTGTACTTCCCAAGCGCTTAGTACAGTGCTCTGCACACAGTAAGCGCTCAATAAATACGATTGATTGATTGATTGATTGATTGAAAGACTCTTGGAGGAGATGTGATTTTAATATGAGAAGCAGCATGGCTTAATGGAAAA
Organism: Tachyglossus aculeatus; assembly: GCF_015852505.1. Lineage (NCBI taxonomy): Eukaryota > Metazoa > Chordata > Mammalia > Monotremata > Tachyglossidae > Tachyglossus > Tachyglossus aculeatus. The sequence goes on along the minus strand of NC_052101.1, from coordinate 120,084,295 downwards.
AGCATGGGCTTGGGAGTCAGAGGATGCAGGTTCTAATCCCAGCTCCACTACTTGTCTGCTGTGAGACCTTGGGCAAGCTGCTTGACTTCTCTGTGCTTCAGTTACCTCATCTGTAAAATGGGGATTAAGACTGTGAGCCCCACGTGGGACAACCTGATTATCTTGTATCTACCCCAGCGCTTAGAACAGTGTTTGTCACATAGTAAGCACTTAACAAATACCATAATAATAATAATTATCATTATTATTATTAATAATAAGGCTTTGAAGGTGGGGAGAGCGGATATGGATGGGGAGGGAGTTCCAGATCAAAGGGAGGATGTGGGCAAGGGGTTGTTGGCAAGAGAGATGAGACCGAGGTACAGCAAGTAGGTTAACAGACCCTGCTCTGAAGGGAATAATGGAGAACAGCTGAAAAGGGACAAGTATTTTTACTTGTCAGAGAGGGGAGGGGAGAGAGTGGCCTAACCTATGAAGGTTGTGGGGTAGTTGTCACCTTCTCACTCCCTATCTTCTTCCCTTCCCTCCACCCCTCTCTGTGTGGATGTCTTACTGACACCTAAGACTTAACATGTCCATAACAGAACTCCTCATCTTCACACCCAAACTGTCCTCCACCTCAGTCAATCAATCGTATTTATTGAGCACTTACTGCATGCAGAACACTGTACTAAAGTGCTTGGGACAGTACAGTACTAAAGAGTTGGTAGACACATCTGACTTTCCTATCCCTATAGACAACACCACCATCTTCCCTGTCTCATAAGCCTTCTCATTACCTTCTCATTACCTTTGACTCATCTCTGTCATTCAACCCACGCATTCAGTCTGTCACCAATTCCTGCCTTCACAACATCTCTAGAATCCACCCTTTCTTCTCCACCCAAACTGCTACTACACAGATCCAAGCACTTATATCGCACCTTGACTGTTGCATCAGCCTCCTCACTGACCACTCTGCTTCCTGTCTCTCCCAACTTCAGTCCATACTTCACTCTGCTGCCCAGATCGTTTTTCTGAAAAAATGTTCGGCCCATGTCTCCCCAGTCCTCCCTCAAGAACCTCGGGTGGGTGCCCATCCACCTCAAAATCAAACAGAAACTCCTACTGTCAGTTTTAAAGCAATCCGCTCCCCACTGCTGCCTTACCTCACTGATTTCCTACCACAACTTAATCCACATTCTTCACTCCTGTAATGCCAACCTACGCTCTGTACCTCAATCTCGTCTTCCTTGATGCCAACCCCTTGCCCATGATCTTCCTCTGGCCTGGAATTCCCTCCCACTTCACACCCAACAGACCACCACTCTCCCCACCTTCAAAACCCTCTTAAAATCACATCTTCTCCAAGAAGCCTTCCTTGATTAAGTCCTCATTTCCCCTATCTACCCTCCCCTCTGTGTCACGTATTCATGGGGTTCTGTACCCATTAAATACTTGGTATTCATACCACCCCCAGTCCCACAGCACTTAGATACATATTCTTACCCTCCACTATTTCCTGTCTATCTGTAATTCATTTCAGTGTCTGTCTCCCCCTGTAGACTGCAAGTTTAATGTGGGCAGGGATTGTGTCTACTAACTCCATCATATTGTACTTTCACAAGTGCTTAGTACAGTGCTCTGCATACAGTAAGCACTCAGTAAATACCATAGATTGGTTGGTTCTCTCTCACCTTTCCTTCTCCTCGCTCTCCCCCCTCTTCTCCTCCTTCCCCCTCTCCCTCTCTCTTCCCCTCCTTCCCCCTTTGCCCCCTCCCTCCCCCTCCCCTTCCCTTTTTCCTCCCCATTTATCTTCACCTCCATCCCTTCTCTCTCTTCCACTTTTTCTCTTCATTTCTCTTCACCTCCATCCCCCCTCCTTCTTCCCAGCATTTCTCTCCCCATCCTCCCTCTCCCTCTCCCTACCTCTCTTCCCTCCCCACCCCTTTTCCCTTCACTTTCAACATACATAATTCCCAACAATACCATTTCAGAGAAAGAGCTCTCTTCTACTGCCCATACCAGAAACCGATGTCAGAGGCATGAAATTGTTCATTACCTCTGATGCCAGAGACAGTAAGTGAGCAGCTAAGAACAGGACTGCACCAGTTATATCTGTCCCAGGCCTGCCCTCAAACTAGGTGGGAAGAGAATATCCCAGAAAGAAAGATTACAATGTGCTAGTGTTGAGCAAGAAAAGTCCGCAGGCTAGGACTTTTATTTCATCACACCGAAGACTTCTTGGGTGGAGAAACTCCACCTCCAGAAATGGGAATCCTATTGCTTGCTATCCTTCTCCGGGATGTCTGTTTGGTGACATCTTTAAGGCAGGTCTCTTGTTCAGATCCAGACAAAAAAGTTTAAAATGTCACTACAGATCACTGCTACAATTTCCAGGAACATGGGGCTTCTTTGGTGGAGAACAGTGATGAGGTTATGCAGCTTTCTAAACAAGGATAAGAGGGTCTTCTTCATCTTTGCTCTGCCTCATGTGATCTTCTCGAGATTTAAACTCCCATTTCCGTTCCATCAGTTGGATAGGTGTGGGTTTGAAGCTGGATTGCCCACCTTGATGCCTGAGTAAACCTTGATTAGGCCATAAACAAGGCCATTATTAGGTCAGGCCCCTGTTACATCCATCCCAGTGTTCTGTCTCCATGGCAACAGGAGGCTTGGAAGAACCTCATGATGGCTGCCCTTCCTGACTTCCATATTCATGGCTAGGGATGTTTCATGAATGTCCTTTTCGCAGGGTGGAATAAATAGGTCTCCCTACTCAGTCTACTTGCCATTTTGGCAAAGCATTTTTTTTAAAAAAAGGCAGGATCAAACTACTGATAAAAAAACCAGGGGGAAAAAGTGTGGCCTAGTGGAAAGCGCCCAAGCCTGAGAATCAGGAGACCTGAGTCCTAATCCTGGCTTTTCCATTTGCCTGTTGTATGTCCTTGGGCAAGTCACTTAACTACTCTGTGCCTCAAGTTTCCTCATCTGTAAAATGGGAATGAAATACCTGTTCTCCCTCTCCTTTAGACTGTGAGCTTCACGTGGGACAGGGCTTTGTCCAATCTGCTTATACTGAATCTATTCCAGTGCTTATTAGCACAGTGCTTAGGACGTACTAAGCACTTAACCAACATCACAGATATTATCACTTTTGTCTACCCAAACCAGAATTTCTCTTCTCTTCCTTTGGCTGATCTTATAGTTTAACACAGTCAAAAACTGTAAAATCTGAAAGGCTTCCATTGCTTTGTGGGCATGTATAGCTGAAGCTTGTTTTTAGAAGCAGTGTGACCTAGTGGAAAGAGCCAGGGCCTGGGAGTAGGAGGAACTGGGTTCTAATCCCGGCTCTGCCACTCATCCGCTGTGTGACCTTGGGCAAATCACTTCTCTGTGCCTCAGTTACCTCATCTGTAAAATGGGGATTAAGACTAAGAGTCCTAAGGGGGACAAGGACTATGTCCAATGATGATGATGATGTTGGTATTTGTTAAGTGCTTACTGTGTGCCAAGCACTGTTCTAAGCACTGGAGTAGATACAAGGTAGTCAGGTTATCCCACGTGGGGCTCACAGTCTTAACCCCCATTTTACAGATGAGGTAACTGAGGCCCAGAGAAGTTAAGTGACTTGCCCAAAGTCACACAGCTGACCAGTGGCAGAGTCAGGATTCGAACCCATGATCTCTGACTTCCAAGCTGGTGCTCTTGCCACTGAGCCATGCTGCTTCCCAACCTGATAAATTTGCAACTACCCCATTGCTTGCTACAGTGCCTGGCACATAGTAAGTGCTTAGCAAATACCATTAAAAAAGACAAGGACTGTGTCCAACCTAGTTATTTTGAATCTATCCAAATGCTTAGTACAGTGCTTGGCACTGTAAGCAAAAAAAAAATGAGATTTTCATATGGCATAGAACAAAATTGGGTTGAACAGGGACTAGCCATCTGAGAAGAGGAAGAAAGTTGGCATAAGGGGAGGGAGAGGGAGGGAGAGGAAAGATGGTAGGGGGGAGAGTCCATCATTTTTGCCTGCTTAATGCCCAGAACATTTTCTAAAGTATTTAATGCTACCCGATTTTGATCATCACACTCACTGCCCTCATCTCCAAAGGATATGCCTTGAAGAAACTCTCCCTGTGTACTGACATCTCCCATTATCAGATTGACTCCAGGGAAAGGACCTGTTTTTCCATCAACTCAAGCATTCTCCTTGTTTTCAAGGGAATAAAGGTCTGCTCAGTAAACATATTGGGGGATTTGTCTGTCTCTAGGCAATGGTGTATATCTGATTTGTTTTGTCACACTAAAAATGCATCCCATCTCCTCCTGGAGCTCTGCTCTATGGAAATTTCATACACGCTATGTTAAGTACTTTGCTTTTCTTCTGTTCAAGCAATGAGTTGGAGAGCAAGTCTGTGTTCCAGTTCTGGTTCTGTTGGGTGACCTTAGTCAAGTGATTTCACTCTTTTGGGTCTGAGATTGTTTTAGACGCGAAATGAAACTCATAACGCCTGTTCCTTTCATTTCTGATTGGGCATTTGAAAGACTGCATAAAGGAAAAACTCTCCTTTTCTCCTTTTCTCCTTCTCTCCCACAAGATTTTGATATTTCAAATACTCATATTTCAACCTGATTACCTTTTATCTACCCCAGCACTTAGAACTGTGCTTGACACACAGTAAGCTTAACAAATACCAGTATTGTTATTATAATTATTGTTATTATTATTATCAAATACTGATCTAGTCAGCTAAGGGATAAAAAGAACAAGTTGACAGGAAACTTAGTCTCTCTCTCTCTCTCTCACATCCTTCCTCCCTCTTGCCTCTCTTCTCTCCCCTTTCTTTTCTCCTTCTGTCTCTTTTTCATGATATTTGTTAACTGCTTACTATGTGCCAAGTACTGTACTAAGTCCTAGGGTAGATACAAGATAATCAATTTAGACATAGTACCTGTCCCATTTTGGGCTTACAGTCTAAGTAAAAGGGAGAACAGGTATTGAATACTCATTTTACAGTTGAGGAAACTGAGACATAGAGAAGCGAAGCAAGTTGCCCAAAGTCACCCAAGAAGCAAGTGGCAGAGCTGAGATTAGAACCTATGTCCTCTGACTCTCAGGCCTGTGCTCTATCCACTAAGCTACACTGCTGCTATAGTTTCCTTTTAGTGGGTGTTAGGCTGTAGTAGTATTTATTAAGTGCTTACTCTGTGCCAGGCACTGTTCAAAGTGCTGGGGTGTATACAAGCAAATCGGGTTGGACACAATCCCTGTCCCACATGGGGCTCACCATCTTAATCCCCATCTTACAGATGAGGGAACTGAGGCCCAGAGAAGTTACGTGACTTGCCCAAGATCACACAGCAGACAAGTGGCGGAGCTGGGACTAGAACCCAGGTCCTTCTGACTTCCAGGCCCATGCTCTGTCTACTAGGCCACACTGCTTCTCTGCCATGCTGTTTAACCTGCCTTCTCTGTCCACCCAACACCCCAATAAAGGCCCTGCCTTTGAGAGAACCAAGTAAGAGGGTGGACGGCAAATCAGGAGATGCTATGGTAACCAGGGACTCTCTTTAGCAACTAACTCCGGGATGGGCAATGGTTTTGGCTCGTGGTTGCTTTCCTGATTTTATAAATCTTGTGCCAGCTGTGCTTCCCCCAACTGCCTGGCTGAAGAGTGGGGAGAAGAGCGTGATCAAAGGCAGAAGTGGCTCTCTGCTTCCCCCGCCCCCCCCACCTCCCTCAACTCCTACCAGTTCTCAGCCTGCCAAGGACACAGGCAGCTGCCTCCCTCTTCATGTGGCCCCCGCTACGTCCCGCAGCTCTGGGGGTCGCCAGAGAGAGTCACTTGAGCCGTACCTTTTTTGCCCACTTCGGGAACGAAGCAGCTTGGTTCAGCTCCTCGGTAGCAATGTCGATCCTTGTGCGGACCCTCAGCTATGGCTCCAATTTCGGACGGATCCGCAGTCGCGAAGCCCATCATGGCTGAGAGGTCCATAATGGGATAGAGGGGGAAATTAGGGCTGTTAGAAGGTTCATCCCTTACCATGGGGATGGGTGGAGGAGGCAACCCAGCCCTTCTGAGTGACCTTCGGCACCTCCGTCGGATTCAGAATAGATGGTCTGACCCAGGGTGGTGCGTTTTATGTTCTTCAGCTCAATCAACACGAGGCTGAGGGTGAAGAGGTTGGGAGAAATTTGCATACATATTGGTTTTTAGCCTAATGTGTTTGTCTGAGCACCTACATTCCTTAGAAGGGCCAGGGAAAAGTATAGAAAGCCCACTAGGTCACGTCTGCAATAAGGCCAGGTGGGTGGGCATGTTTTGAGAGGTGTTTTCTAGTAAAAATTGGGAGGCAGCATGGCCTAGTGGAAAGACCATGGGACTGGGAACTGGGAGGCAGTGAAGTCTGACCAGGATGAAATCCCCACTCCCAGTCCTTTGTGGGTTCTGGGGCTCAGGATGGGGCATCCCGGCCTACATGCAAGGTACCTCGGGAAATCTGTTTTCACCCCAGTCTACTGGCTTCGGGTACAGCTTCTTCGTCTTGTTCTTGTTGTTGGGGCACATTGGTTTGTGCTCCTGAGCAGTATCTGTCTCACGAATCACAAGCGGGAGTCAGTCAGTCTTTATGTGGGACATGGACTCAATATTTATTGAGTGCTTACTGTGTGCAGAACACCGTACTAAGCACTGGGGAGAGTATAATATAACAGTATAAGGGACACATTCCCTGTCCACAACGAGCCCTGGGTTCGTTGGCACAAAAAGCAGCATGGCATAGTGGATAGAGCATGGGCCTGGGAGTCAGAAGGTCATGGGTTCTAATCCCGGCTCCACCACTTGTCTGCTGTGTGATCTTGGGCAAGTCACTTCACTTCTCAGTGCCTCTGTTACCTCATATGTAAAATGGGGATTAAAACTGTGAGCCCCATATGGGATAGGGACTGTGTCCAACTTGACCAATTTGTATCTATTCCAGTGCTTAGAACAGTGCCTGGCAAATAGTAAGCACTTAACAAATATCATTAAAAAAAAAAAAAGAGCAGGCCCGGGGAAGCTCTAGGGGGAGGTGGGGGGTGTTGCCAGTGGGTGTTAACCAGGAGAAGCCACACAGGATCTCAGGCATTGCCTCTACCTTCCAAGACCTGCCCTGACCACACTACTATTAATAATAATAATAATTATTATTATAATCATAGTATTTGTTAAGCATTTACTATGTACCAGGCATTGTATTCTAAGCACTGGAGTAAATACAAGATAATTGGGTTGGACACAGTCCATGTCCCACATGGGGCTCACAATCGTTCATTCATTCAATTCAATTGTATTTATTGAGCACTTACTGTGTCATTCCCATTTTACAGATGAAGTAACTGAGGACCAGAGAAGTTACGTGACTTGCCCAAGGTCACACAGCAAACAAGTGGCAGAGCTGGGACTAGAACCCGAGTCTTTCTGACTCCCAGGCCTGTGCTCTTGCCACTACACCACGTTGAAGAAGAGGAGGCTGAAGAATAGGAGTAGGAGTGAACAGGGACTGAGGATCCAGAGTGGGTGCATCACGGATGGGTCAGGCATGCTACCTGTGGGCTCCCGTGGGTGGGGCTGAAGTCACCGCTGCTTGCTCAGAAGCCGCCTTGGCGGGGGATGGTATCCCAACACCTTCATCACTTCCACCTCTCTAGATACTTCATTGGCCTGGCTGGAGTGAAGCAGTCCTGTCCCTAAGCTGCCCCCCACCCTCAGTCAGAGAAGCCCTGGAGCCCCTTTTTTAATGGTATTTGTTAAGTGTTTTATGTGTCAAACACTGTTCTGAGCACTGGGGTAGACACAAATTAATTAAGTTGGACACAGTCCCTGTCCCGCATGGTGTTCACAGTCTAAGTAGGAGGGAGAACAAGTATTCACAACATCGCTAAAATCCACCCTTTCCTCTCCATCCAAACTGCTACTATGTTAATACAAGCACTTATCCTATCCAGCCTTAATTACTGTATCGGCCTTCTTGCTGACCTCCCAGGCTCCTGTCTCTCCCCACTCCAGTCCATACTTCACTCTGCTGCCCTGGTCGTTTTTCTACAAAAATGTTCGGGACCTGTTTCCCACTTCTCAAAGAACTCCAATCAATCAATCAATCAATCAATCAATCGTATTTATTGAGCGCTTACTATGCGCAGAGCACTGTACTAAGCGCTTGGGAAGTACAAATTGGCATCACATAGAGACAGTCCCTACCCAACAGTGGGCTCACAGTCTAAAAGGGGGAGACAGAGAACAGAACCAAACATACCAACAAAATAAAATGAGTAGGATAGAAATGTACAAGTAAAATAAATAAATAAATAAATAAACAGAGTAATAAATATGTACAACCATATATACATATATACAGGTGCTGTGGGGAAGGGAAGGAGGTAAGACGGGGATGGAGAGGGGGACGAGGGGGAGAGGAAAGAAGGGGCTCAGTCTGGGAAGGCCTCCTGGAGGAGGTGAGCTCTCAGCAGGGCTTTGAAGGGAGGAAGAGAGCTAGCTTGGCGGATGGGCAGAGGGAGGGCATTCCAGGCCCGGGGGATGACGTGGGCCGGGGGTCGATGGCGGGACAGGCGAGAGCGAGGTACAGTGAGGAGATTAGTGGTGGAGGAGCGGAGGGTGCGGGCTGGGCAGTAGAAGGAGAGAAGGGAGGTGAGGTAGGAGGGGGCGAGGTGATGGACAGCCTTGAAGCCCAGGGTGAGGAGTTTCTGCCTGATGCGCAGATTGATCGGTAGCCATTGGAGGTTTTTGAGGAGGGGAGTGATATGTCCAGAGCGTTTCTGGACAAAGATAATCCAGGCAGCAGCATGAAGTATGGATTGAAGTGGAGAGAGACACGAGGATGGGAGATCAGAGAGAAGGCTAGTGCAGTACTAGCCAGTGGTCCAGTGACTCCACTGGTGACTCCAGTGGTCACCCATCCACCTCTGCATCAGACAAATACTCCTCACTATTGGCTTTAAAACAATCACCTTGCCCCCTCCTACCTCACCTCACTTCTCTCCTTCCCAGCCCGCACTTAGCTCCTCTGGGGCTAACCTTCTCACTGTTCCTCGATCTCGTCTATCTCACTGCCGACCCCTTGCCCACATCCTGCCTCTGGCCTGGAACACCCTCCCTCCTCAAATCTGACAGACAATTACTCTCCCTCCAACTTCAGAGCCTTATTGAAGGCACGTTTCCTCCAAGAGGCCTTCCCTGACTAAGCCCTCCTTTCCTCTTCTCCCACTCCCTTCTGCATCACCCTGAATTGCTCCCTTTATTCATCCCTTCTCTCAGCCCCACAGCACTTATGTATAGATCTGTAATTTCTGTATTTATTTATATTAATGTCTGTCTCCCCTTCTAGATTGTAAACTCACTGTGGGAGGGGAATGTATCTGTTTATTGTTGCATTGTACTCTCTCCCAAGTGCTTTGTCCAGTGCTCTGCACACAGTAAGCTCTCAATAAATACGATTGACTGACTGATTAACTGAGCTCCTGGCTCAGATGGGTTGGGACATAGTCCACTCCATCTTCACAGTCCCCAAGAGATCGGATTGATTTGTCAGCCAACTAACGAGAGGGGGAATTTGCTGCTCCAGGTGCAGCCTCGTTAGGGAAAGGATCGTAACTATTCATTTTCTAGAATGTGTAAAACTTCAACTGTGAAAAGAAAATACAAGAAGCAGGTGAAAATTGAACTCTGTAGTGTGCCTCTAAAGGTAGTTGTGCTGACCAGATTATATTGTATTCTACCTCCTAGCTTCACTGAGGACTTGGTGCATTATTATTATTAGGTGCCGTCGAGTACTTGGTGCATAGTAAGCAGTTAACAAATATTATTATTATTATTATTGTTATTATTAAAGGTAGGAAAGCACAGGGAAATCTGCCATTTAGCCTGGAAATTTGACTAGAGGCTGCTTAGCTGAAATTTACTTTTCTTGTGGAAGATTTAGCTTTCTCACCCTGACCTGCTTTCTGCCAGTATACGTCTTCTGTTTTCAATACATCAATCAAAGATAATTATTGAATGCTTACTCTATGCCCAGCCCTGTGCTAAGCACTTGGGTGAGTACAATAGAGTAGGTAGACATGATCTCTGTCCTTGAGGAGTTTATAATCTAGCAGGGGGTGGGGTGGCAGGGAGAGGCAGCCATTATAATCTATTACATGTAGGAAAAGCAACAAAGCACAAGGATATGAAGGTAAGTGCTGTGGGAAAAGGGGAGGGGTGGGGGACGTGAGTACCTAAGTGCTTAGGGGGTATGGACTCAAGTGCATAAGTGAGGCAGAAGAGAAAGAGAATAGAGTGGGGAAGGCTTCTTGGAGGAGTTATAATTTTGAAGATGGGGAATGGTGAAGAGTTCCAGGAAGAAGGGAGGGTGTGAGCAAGGAGTCAGTGGCAAAAGGGATGAGATTGAGGCACTTTAAGTAGGTTGATGTTAGAGGATTGAAGTGTGCAGGCTGGGTGTGAGAGAGGAGTGAGGGAGGGAGCTGATTTGAGTACCTTAAAGCCAGTGGAGAGGAGTTTCTATTTGATGTGGTGATGGATGAGCAATCATTCATCTGTCATCTACCAAGCCTCCTGAGGGACTCTGGATAAACTCCTGTTGAGCCTGCCCAGCGAGGTAGTTGCTGACAGTGAGATGGCATCCACAAGTGGTATTTGTTAATAATAATAATAATAATAATGGCATTTATTAAGTGCTTACTATGTGCAAAGCACTGTTCTAAGCGCTGGGGAGGTTACAAGATGATCAGGTTGTCCCACGGTGGGGGGGGGGGGGGGGGCTCACAGTCTTAATCCCCATTATACAGATGAGGGAACTGAGGCACAGAGAAGTTAAGTGACTTGCCCAAAGTCACACAGCTGACAATTGGCGGAGCCGGGATTTGAACCCCTGACCTCTGACTCCAAAGCCCAGGCTCTTTCCACTGAGCCACGCTGTGTGCCCTGCACTGTATCAAGCACTGGGGTGGACACAAGTAAATCGGGTTGGACACAGTCCCCGTCCCACAAGAGGCTCACAGTCTTAATCCCCATTTCACAGATGAGGTAACTGAGGACCAGAGAAGTGAAGTGACTTGACGAAGGCCACACAGCAGACAAGAGGCCGAGCAAGAACTTCTGACTTCCAGGCCCATGCTCTATCTGCTACGCCATTCATTCATTCATTCAATTGTATTTATTGAGGGCTTACTGTGTGCAGAGCACTGTACTAAGCGCTTGGGAAGTACAAGTTGGCAACATATAGAGACGGTCCCTACCCAACAAGGGGCTCACAGTCTAAAGGGGGAAATGAGTGTCTTAAAAGGGGAAAGGTATGTTCCAACCCTAGCCGGACATGTGCTTGAGTTGTGTTTGTAGTAGTGGAGATGGTGTGCACTGAACCATCCACGCTCTCTCATCCAGTGCCTCTGTGCTCAGGGGCACACGTTGCACAAGGTCTGGTAAGGAAAAACGGTGGAGCCCAGGGTAAGACAGAGACCGTTTGAAGGGTTCCAGGGTATCATTGTGAGAGTATACTCTCCCAAGTGCTTAGCACAGTGCTTTGCACACAGGGGATGCTTAATAAATACAATAGCATGTATGAATGTGTCCGCATCCTTTCCACCCTCTCCTGCTGCCCCACCCCACCACAGAGGTCTCAACCACGATCTCAGCGATCCTCAGGGCCAGAAACAGGGAGTAGCAGGGGCTGGGGAGTAGCCAGGGGAGGGTATGCTGTTGAGTGCCAGGGTTCAGGGAAGTGTGCCCATGCCTCCCCCTCCTCTGACCTTCAGGGCCCAGGAGACCAGCAGGGAAGATACAGGGCTTGGACTGCTCCTCCCAAACTGCCAGACCCCAGAATCAATCAATCAATTATATTGATTGTGCAGAGCACTGTTCTAAGCACTTAGGAGAGTACACTGCAACAGACTTGGTAGACATGTTCCCTGCCCACAGTGAGCTTACAGTCTAGAGGGGGAGATAGATATGGATATACACAAATAGAAACAGGGATCTGTACATAAGTCCTGTGGGGCTGAGGGAGGGGTGAAAAAAGGGAGCAAATCTAAGTGAAAGGGTGTTGCAGAAGGGAGTGGGCGAAGAGGAAGTGAGGGTTTGGTCGTGGGAGCTGGCGGGGATAGCATAACTAGTCATTTCGGGATGGCTCTAAGACGCAGCTTGGAGGAGCAGAGGTGGGAGTTCCTGTCCTGCTGCTCCAAACGGGAGACAAGTGATGGCCTGTGCATACAGTGAGCCATTTTCCTGCCACACAAAAATACAGCTCGCACTGACGCCTTAAAATAGCATAATGCATGCGCAGACTGGCACTTGCCTCCTGTCTGCCGCATCACAAGCCAGAAGGGGGACTGGAACCCCACCTGCTGAATTACCCGTCAGAGGATCGACTTTCGCTGCCTTTTATCGCTTCATCGGGCAGGCGGAGCCCAGTGCTGGCGTGTCGGCCCCCACTGGAGCCTCCAGGCTTGGATCCTTGACCTCTTTCCAGCCGAACTACATAAAGCTAGTCCCCTTCACCCTCCCAGCCGGTTTGCAGCTTTCGACACCCTTAATTTGCCCTCCTCCTGCCTGCCTCCTCAGTTGCAAAGTTGGGGGGTTGTGGTTGGGTGGGGAAGGGTGAAGGGAGAACAGGCAGCCTAGTGGAAAGAGCGCAAGACTTTTCTAGACTGTGAGCCCACTGTTGGGTAGGGACCATCTCTATATGTTGTCAACTTGTATTTCCCAAGCGCTTAGTACAGTGCTCTGCACACAGTAAGCGCTCAATAAATACAATTGAATGAATGAATGAAAGACTGGGAGTCGGGAGATCTGGGTTCTAATCCCGACTCTGCCACTTGGCTGCTGTGTGACCTTGGGCAAGTTGCTTAACTTCTCTGGGCCTCATTCTGGGCTCGTTGGAACAATGGAGATTAAATACAGTTCTCCCTCCTCCCCCTTAGACTGTGAGTCCCACGGGACAGGGACTGTGACCGATCTGATTATCTTGTATCTACCACTTTGGTTGATATATAAAAAGTGCTTAATGAATACTATTTGTTAATTTAATTAATTTATGGATTAGGGTATATTATACTAATATTTATTAATTAATGTAATTAATTAAAGTAATTAAATTTATTTATTCCCCCTTCTAGACTGTGAGCCTGTTGTTGGGTAGGGTTTGTCTTTGTTGCCGAATTGTACTTTTCAAATGCTTAGTACAGTGCTCTGCACACAGTAAGTGCTCAATAAATACGGTTGAATGAATGAACTATTATTATTATTATCCTAGACAGGATAATTGGAAGGGAGGAGGTAATAATAATAATAATAATAATAATAATAATAATAATGATGGCATTTATTAAGCACTTACTATGTGCAAAGCACTGTTCTAAGCTCTGGGGAGGTTACAAGGTGATGAGGTTGTCCCACGGGGGCTCACAGTCTTCATCCCCATTTTACAGATGAGGGAACTGAGGCCCAGAGAAGTTAAGTGACTTGCCCAAAGTCACACAGCAGACAAGTGGCAGAGCTGGGATTTGAACCCATGACTCCTGACTCCAAAGCCCAGGCTCTTTCCACTGAGCCATGCTGCTTCTCTTCTCCCCTGAAGCCGCTCCCCTCTTGAGCTCCTCCCCATCATCCCATTCTCCCTGTCCCCCAGCCCACCCTATCTCAGTCCCCTGAAGGGGGTGAGGCCTGCTGAGAACAGAAAGTGGCTGGGGTGGCAACCTCTGCAGCAGTAGCAACAGTGGTAGCAACAGAGAGGTCGCCCTGGTCGGAGCTGCAAAATACAAAGCTACAATGAACTGGAACAGACCGGAAGGCAGGATTCAAGTTTACCAATTCCATTGTCCTCCCCCAAGCACTTAGTATAGTGTGCACACAGTAAATGCTCAATAAATACCACTGATGGATTGATAGATAACAGAGGAGGGTCAGCAAAGAGTCGGGGAGAGGGGAGGATCCTGAAATCCTTTAGGATTGGGGCTGGCTGGTCTCTGATGAATTCCAAAGAGCAGAGATTTCATCTGCTAGGAATTAGAAAAGAAGTGATTTCCACCCCGGCAGATGTGGAACCACCTGCTGGTTGGCCATGGCTACATGATTCATAGGCCCCAGCTCTGCACGCAACTGCTGCAGCCCTGTTTCCTCATGGCAAAAATCTTCTCAGTCGCATTCTGAATAATTATTACGGCATTTATTAAGAGCTTACTATGTGCCAGGCACTGTACTAAGCACAGATCCTTGACATGTGGACTGGGTAGGACTTTATCTTCTCATTATTTATCAACTAAGCTGCAAATCCAAGTTACAGCCAATCTGGAACAGAAGGGTGTTTTTTTTTTTCTTACCCTGAAAGTCCCCTCTTCTTTCTTGCTCTCATCCTTCACTCTGCAATACCATCTCCTTAGGCTATAGCTATGTGCTTTGGGGAGGAGGAATAGTAATAAAATGATTGTGGTATTTGTTCAGTACTTCTTCTGAACAAGCACTGGGGTAGATACAAGCTAATCAGGTCAGACAGGGTCCCTGTCCCTCGTTGGGGCTCCCAATATAAGTCTGAGAAGCAGCATGACTGTGTGGCCAGAACACAAGACTGGGAGTCAGATGGACCTGGGTTCTAATCCCTGCTTTTCCACTTGTCTGCTCTATGACCTTGGGTAAATCACTTCACCTCTCTGGGCCTCAGTTACCTCATCTGGAAAATGGGGATTAAGTTCAAGACTGTAAACCCGGAGTGGGCAGGGATTGTCTCTATTGATGAATTGTACTTTCCAAGTGCTTAGTATAGTGCTCTGCACACAGTAAGCGCTCAATAAATATGATTGAATGAATGAATGAATGACTGTGAGCCCCATATGGGACAGGGACCGTGTTCAACCTGATTAGCTTGTCTCTACCCCAGCACTTAGTAATAATAATAATAATTGTGATATTTGTTAAGCACTTGCTATGGCTAGGCACTAGTGGGATTTAGTACAGTGCCAAGTGCTTAGTACAGTGCCCTGCACACAGTAAACTCTCAGAACAGTGCTTTGCACATAGTAAGTGCTTAACAAATACCAAAAAAAAAATACAATTGATTGATTGACTTGGATTCTCAGACACTCCCTCTGACCACACAGGAAAACCCCCACAAATGTTTGTTCGGTGCCTGGGTCTATTTGGCCCCGTGTTGAATCAGAGCAAAACCACTTATTTCCATTGGGAATTTCCTCTTCAGGAAGACCCTGGCCCTTGAATCTTGGCCAGGGTCAACCACTACTCTGCCCTTTGACTGATGACAACCACATAGCTGGAGCAGGAGGTTTCAGGAAATCAGTTTGTTCCTTCAGCTGCTGCAGGCTGGCAAAAAGTTCACATTGAAAAAACTAAATCCCTTTCACTGGAACTACCTTAGGGCTCATCCCTCTCCCCCTGCTTCTCAGTCCAAATAAGGAGATGCTTTCTGGACAGGAAAACTTTTGGAGCAAAGCAATTGTTGAGAAGTAGTGTGACCTAGTGGAAAGAGCACGGGTCTGGGAGGCAGAAGAACCTGGGTTCTAATCCTGCCTCTGCCACTTTTCTGCTGTGTGACCTTGGGCAAGTCACTTCACTTCTCTGGGCCTCTGTTACCTCATCTGTAAAATGAGGATTAAGACCGTGAGCCCCTTGCGGGACACGGACTGTATTCAACCTGATTAGGTTGGTTATACACCAGCATTTAGTATAATGCCTGGCACTTAGTAAGCACTTAACAAATGCCATTAAAAAAATGGCTAGCTCAGGGTTGCTTGGTACCAGCAGATCAGATAAGGATAGATTCAGGGACTTTCTTGACATGATGAAATATAGAGGTAGGTTTTTGCAACAAGGGAGGTTGTCAGGGAATTGCAGAAGCACTTCTTCTAGCTCATAAACTGTGTCCAGTTTTGACTGCTTGCTGTTTACCAGAAAGATTAAATAATCACCATCCTGTTTCTATTTTGAGATTATAAAGCCACTGGAAACAAATTGGAAAATCATGTACAGGGCCAGGGAAATGATAAGAAAGGAGATAAAGTTAGTTGCTCTCTAACATTTGGTGAAGGTTATGGGAATGGGAATGTCACCTGTTAGATACTTTTTAAAATAGATTTGCTTCTTTTCTAATGTAGGCTTGGAGGAACGACAGATCACGTAGGCTCTGATCGCACGAGGAAAATGGCCGGAGGGACGCACTTTTAAAGGAATGTGTGTTTCTGAGTGCTGGATTGGGATTTGACTCTTCAGACCCGTCCTTGACTATCTGGAAATAAACCCCACAAGGTATGTCCTGAAATAGTGACAGATGGTTTTATAGAAGCGGCTGTTTCAGCCAGAATGAATTCTGAGGAGCAGTCACTTCTGCTTGGAGGCATTTCAAGGGAGGGTCCAATCTGGGGCCTGCACTCCTTGATATTATCAGTGAGAAAACTACAAACCGAAACTCTGGAACCTTCGTTTCAGAGCATGGAAGCTCTAGAAAATTGGTCGGGCCTCTGCCCTAGGGCTAAACCTGTGTTTTTGATTCAGAGCATGACTGCTGACTCTTCTTTGAGGCCGGCTGGACTCTAGGATAACAGAGCCACAGGGATAGATAGGAGTAAAGAAGTGGCATTGAATGAGCACAATAGAAGGAAAGATGGCTACCCAAGCCAAACAGGACCCAGATTGGTGGTGCAGGAATTTCCATTTGGGGGAAAATAATCCTAGAACCCAAGAAACCAGAAGCAGGGGGTTAGCTTGGAAAGAGAGAAAGAGATCCTAAGAGTCCTCCATAAAGTTCAGGGTGTTTCTCAATTTGAAGCCCTGCTGATTTTTTAGTACAGTGCTCTGCACACAGTAAGCGCTCAATAAATATGATTGAATGAATGAATGAATTTTAAAAATGATATTTGTTAAGCACTTACTATGTGCCAGGCACTGCACTAAGCACTGGGGTAGATACAAGCTAATCAGGTTGGACACGGTCCATGTCCCACATGTCTTAACCCACATTTTCCAGATGAGGTAACTGAGGCACAGAGAAGTTAAGTGACTTACCCAAGATCAGAAAGCAGGCAGGTAGTAGTGAGGGGATTAGAACCCAGGTCCTTCCGACTCCTACCGTTACACTAATGCAAGGACTTCCATGCTCACCGAAACTCAATGCTAAACACACATTGACATGGGTCCAGAAGGAGACGAGGTCCCAGAGTCTTGAACAAATATGAAAAGGCAAATCACAACTCTCATGTAGGATGTCAAACCTCTATCTCTTCTACCCAGCTATGAAAGCAGATGATGATGATGATGGTATTTGTTAACCGCTTATGTGCTAAGCACTGTTCTAAGCGCTGGGGTAGATACAAGGTTATTAGGTTGTCCCACGTGGGGCTCACAGTCTTAATCCCCATTTCACAGATGAGGTAACTGAGGCCTGGAGAAGTGAAGTGACTTGCCTAAGGTCACACAGCCGACAGGTGGCGGAGTACGGATTAGAACCCACGACCTCTGACTCCCAAGTCCGTGCTCTTGTCACTAAGCCACGTCTTTCTTCGCTCCTGTTTGGTAGCTTGGTTCTCATCTTTATATTCAAGTTTTGTTGCTATTGCATTAGGGTGTGGAAGGGAGGGAGAGAGAGACAGAGAGACAGAAAGAGCGGAGCGAGTGTTTGAGATGCTAAATAAATTTGAACACTAGAGGGAGATAGCGATCAAGGAACCAGCCTCTTTCCAGCTGGTATCTTGTCTAAGGATTGCCTCGACAGGACAATTCCCTCAAGCTTCTTCAGAGCGAGGACACGTCTTCTCAAGCAATCAGTTGTATTTATTGAGCGCTTACTGTGTATAGAGCACTGTACTAAGCTCTTGGGAGAGTACTATATAACAACATAACAGAGTTGGTTGCTTCCTCTCCCCTCCCTCCAGCCTCCAACTCAAAGAGCTTGTGGTTTTCCCCAGGAGCTGCTGCGGCCTTTCCCCTCAGGTCTTTACTGCTGTTTTTTTTTTCCCTTGGTAAGCAATACTGGAGTTTACTCTATTCCTAGTTAATCTTTCTAAGGCTAGGGTATTGCTTGGCTGATGATAAATTAAATGCCTTTGTTAAAAGAAGAGGAAACCAACTTAATGCCGTCACCTGGCAAACAACAATCGTCTTCGGTAGGAAGCATGGTCTAGCCAAAAGAGCCTGGGACTGGAAGTCCAGAGACTTGATTCTGATCCCAGTAAGACACGATCCCTGCCCTCAAGGAGCTGACATTCTTATGCAATCCAGGGTGTCAGCAGGCTCAAACCTGCTGGTAGTGAGAGGTAAGGAGATGGCCAAGTTCCAAGCAGAAGCTCCTGAGCATTGGTTTTAAGCTAATGGATCAGCCCTCTCCCTCCTACTTATCGACTGTCTTCTCCCACTATACCCCAGCTTGTGGTGATAACAATGATGATAATAATAATAATAATAATCATAACAATAATACTGGTTCAGTGCTTACTATGTGCCAAGCACTATGCAAGATAATCAGGTCCCACATGGGGCTCCCAATCTAAGGAGGAGGGAGAACAGGTAATGAATCCCCATTTTGCAGATGAGGGAACTGAGGCACAGAAAAGCAAAGTGACTTTCCCAAGGTCACAGAGCAGACAAGTGGGGGAACTGGGATGAGAACAGCATGGTGTAGTGGATAGAGCATGGACCTGGGAGTCAGAAGGTCATGGTCATGGGTTCTAATCCTGACTCCACCGCCTGTCTGCTGTGGACCTTGGGCAAGTCACTTCACTTCTCTGTGCCTTGGTTATCTCATCTGTAAAATGGGGACTGAGACTGTGAGCCCCACGTGGGACAACAGACTGTGTCCAACCCAATTTGCTGAGAAGCAGCATGGCGTAGTGGAAAGAGCACGGGCTTGGGAATCAGAGGACGTGGGTTCTAATCCCGGCTCTGCCACTTGTCTGCTGTTTGACCTTGGGCAAGCGGTTTAACTTCTCTGTACCTCAGTTACCTCATCTGGAAAATGGGGATTAAGACTGTGAGCCTCACGTGGGACAACCTAATTACCTTGTATCTTCCCCAGTGCTTAGAACACTGCTTGGCACATAGTGAGCGCTTAACAAAATACCATAATAATAATAACCCAGATCCTCTGACTCTCAGGCCCAGGCTCTTTCCACTAGACCACATTGCCTCTTGATGATGCCTCCATTGCTTGGCAATGGGTGTCTCTCCAATGAATTTCTCCACAATGGTCTACAATGTCAAAAACAGTAGAGAAGTTGGGGAGGATCAGGATGGAGTTGAGCCCTTTGGACTTGGCTATGAGGTAGTCAATGGTGACCTTGGAGAGAGCATCTTGGTGGAAGGAAGGGGTTCAAAGCCAAGCTGAAGAGGATTGAGAAGACTGTTGGGGGCTTAGTACAGTGCTTTGCACACATTACCTGCTCAATAAATATGACTGACTGAATGAATGAATGTAGAGAGTAAATGAAAGCATGGGAGGTACTGGACCCGTTCCAGCCCATTGGATAGGTAGGGGAGCAGAGAGATGGGGTGATAGCTGGATGGGACCATGGGGGTCGAGAGGGGACTTTTTAAAGTGGAAGGTGGGGGACGGGGGAAACTTGAGTGTGTTTCAAGGCAGAAGGGAAGGAGCCATTGGAGAGAGAGAGGTTAAGATGGCAATGAGGCAGAGGATGATAGTGGGAGCCCAGGAGAACCTTCTCACTGTCCCTTATTCTGTAGTCATTTCTTTTTTTTTACAGTATTTGTTAAGCGCTTACTATGTGTTGAGCACTGGTCTAACCACTGGGGTAGATACAAGCTAACCCGGTCGGACACAGTCCTTTTCTCATATGGGGTTCACAGTATAAGGAGGAGGGAGAACAGGTATTGAAACCTCATTCTTACAGTTGAAGAAATTGAGGCACAGATAAGTTAAGTGATTTGCCCAAGGTCACATGGTAGGCGACTGGCAAAGCCGAGAGTAGAACCCAGGTCCTCTGACTCCCGGGCCCGTGCTCCCTCCACTACACCATGCTGCTTCTCCTTCGCCCATCTCCTTTCATGTCACAGGATGAGACCAATCCTCAGAAACCTTTGGTTTTGACTTGAGCTAATGATTAATTCTGCCATCTCAAAACACTCTACATCTTTTTTTTAATGGTATTTGTTAAGCATTTAGTATGTGCCAGGCACTGTACTAAGCACTGGGGTAGATACAAGACAATCAGGTTGGACACAGTCCATAACCTACATGGGGCTTACAGCCTTAATCCCCATTTTACAGATGAGGTAACTGAGACACAGAAAAGTGAAGTGACTTGCCCAATGCAGGGCAAAACAGGTCCTAGCCCCTTTTGATTTTCCATCTACTCAGATGGCAGCTGGAAGTAAGGATGAGGGATTAGCAAGGCACACTCGATCAGCAGCACCCCACACCCACGCCAGTTGAAAACTGGTTTAGAGAGAGGCAAAAGGGAGGCGATGACCCAGTGAATGGCCAATGGCTCTCCCTGTAATGCTTCTGGTTTTCCCTGTGTGTCTTGTCTCCTGGTGCTGACTCCATTTGGTTTTTAGGCTTAGATGAGATCACAGCCCGAGGTGATCTGAAAGCAGGCCAATTTCT
The DNA here is from genome assembly GCF_015852505.1 of Tachyglossus aculeatus. Taxonomy (NCBI): domain Eukaryota; kingdom Metazoa; phylum Chordata; class Mammalia; order Monotremata; family Tachyglossidae; genus Tachyglossus; species Tachyglossus aculeatus. The sequence continues at coordinate 120,063,700 of NC_052101.1, read as the reverse complement.
GAGGCGCACTAATTCCAGAAGTGATCTGTGCTGTTTGCACAAGGTAGGAAGTTTGTTCAGTGCCACGAGGGCAGAAGAAATCCTCACTCTCTCTTGAAGATACCGACTGGCAAAAAGGCTTTTCCACAAGGAACAGTCAAACAAATTCAAATTCCCTGATCTGGACTATTATATGCTCTCTCTCTCTCTCTCTCTCTCTCTCTCTCACACACACACACACACACACACACACACACACACACACCCCTCCCCTATTCTCTACATTGATTTTCTGCATGCCAAATCACTTTTACCTCCAAGTAATGTCATTTACCCCATTACTTTCTTGGGAGAAAAGTCAGCAGTTCAACAGTTCCTGTCCCCGGCAGTGACTTATCCTATTAACCTACCCAACACCTTTCTCCAAGTTAGTGTTTCTAGCTCTCAGACACTTTTGAAGGCTGGGTTTTTGCTACCTACCCTTCTGAGCAGAACCAGCGAGGGTACTAGTTGTTCTTTTACAACATCTTTTCTCAGAAATGATTCTCTCAGCCTTCAAGTGACGAGATTTCCCAGTTTGGAAATCACAAAATTGTGGCTGCCTCCCAGTTCTGGCTGGCCAGAAGCCTATCAAGATCTAAGCACTTAGTACAGGGCTCGGCACACAGTAAGTGCTCAATAAATACAATTGATTGATTGATTGAGATCCTGCATGCAGAATAATAATAATTGTGGTATTTGTTAAGCACCTACTATGTGCCAGGCACTGTACCTTACCTTCTGCGGTGGATACAAACAAATCGGGTTGGACACAGTCCCTGTCCACGTGGGGCTCATGGTCTCAATCCCCATTTTACAGGTGAGGGAATTGAGGCATGGAGAAGTGAAGTGACTTGCCCAAAGTCACACAGCAGACAAGTGACAGAGCCAGGATTAGAACCCACATCCTCTGACTCTCAGGCCTGTGCTCGCTCCACTATGCCGCAGCTGTGGCCCTGGATGGGGGAGGATGTGTGCAGCCTTCCCCACTGTTTTTCTGTCGGGACTACTTACGGTCCCTGCTTCTGACCTTGATTTTCTAGGTCCTTTCTGTGCTCTTGCCCTCCTCTCCCCATAAGCCATTGGAGGACTCTTAATTTGCTCTCATCAAGGTTGGTCAGACAGCGGTTATGAGCACCATAGCCAATGACAAGCTGACATTTTCTTCTCCCCTCACTGTTATCCCTACATCTGTCAAACATCATCTTTGGAGTCTTTTTTTTCTTTTCAGTGTTCTTCATATTTCATGTTTGGAACAGTGCTTGGCACATAGTAAGTGCTTAACAAACACCATCATTATTATGTTTATTCAGAGTGTAACCAGTTTTGTGGGACCAGGTCAGATGGTTTGGGAATGCGTTTTTGGTCTTTTTTTTTTAATGTTCTAGCCTTTCTTCCTGTCATTTTGTGTTGAGAGGGCTATGTTCCCTCACTGGCATCCAATTCTTTACTTAATTGCATGTGGTCTGTCAAAATAATTACATTTTCTTCTTAACAACTGTTAATACAGTTCCGCCCTTTCCCCTTTCCTCTCCGTCCAAACCGCTACCCTGCTCATTCAAGCTCTCATCCTATCCCATCTGGACTACTGCATCAGCCTTCTCTCTGATCTCCCATCCTCGTGTCTCTCCCCACTTCAATCCGTACTTCATGCTGCTGTCCGGATTGTCTTTGTCCAGAAACGCTCTGGGCATGTTACTCCCCTCCTCAAAAATCTCCAGTGGCTACCAATCAATATGTGCATCAGGCAGAAACTCCTCACCCTTGGCTTCAAGGCTCTCCATCACCTCGCCCCCTCCTACGTCACCTCCCTTCTCTCCTTCTACAGCCCAGCCTGCACCCTCCACTCCTCTGCTGCTAATCAATCAATCGTATTTATTGAGCGCTTACTATGTGCAGAGCACTGTACTAAGCGCTTGGGAAGTACAAATTGGCAACACATAGAGACAGTCCCTACCCAACAGTGGGCTCACAGTCTAAAAGGGGGAGACAGAGAACAGAACCAAACATACCAACAAAATAAAATAGGATAGAAATGTACAAGTAAAATAAATAAATAAATAGAGTAATAAATATGTACAACCATATATACATATATACAGGTGCTATGGGGAAGGGAAGGAGGTAAGATGGGGGGATGGAGAGGGGGACGAGGGGGAGAGGAAGGAAGGGGCTCAGTCTGGGAAGGCCTCCTGGAGGAGGTGAGCTCTCAGCAGGACCTTGAAGGGAGGAAGAGAGCTAGCTTGGCGGAGGGGCAGAGGGAGGGCATTCCAGGCCCGGGGGATGACGTGGGCCGGGGGTCGACGGCGGGACAGGCGAGAACGAGGTACAGTGAGGAGATTAGCGGTGGAGGAGCGGAGGTTGCGGGCTGGGCAGTAGAAGGAGAGAAGGGAGGTGAGGTAGGAGGGGGCGAGGTGATGGAGAGCCTTGAAGCCCAGGGTGAGGAGTTTCTGCCTGATGCGCAGATTGATTGGTAGCCACTGGAGATTTTTGAGGAGGGGAGTAATATGCCCAGAGCATTTCTGGACAAAGATAATCCGGGCAGCAGCATGAAGTATGGATTGAAGTGGAGAGAGACACGAGGATGGGAGATCAGAGAGAAGGCTGGTGCAGTAGTCCAGACGGGATAGGATGAGAGCTTGAATGAGCAGGGTAGCAGTTTGGATGGAGAGGAAAGGGCGGATCTTGGCAATGTTGCGGAGCTGAGACTGGCAGGTTTTGGTGACGGCTTGGATGTGAGGGGTGAATGAGAGAGCGGAGTCGAGGATGACACCAAGGTTGCGGGCTTGTGAGACGGGAAGGATGGTAGTGCCGTCAACAGAGATGGGAAAGTCAGGGAGAGGACAAGGTTTGGGAGGGAAGACAAGGAGCTCAGTCTTCGACATGTTGAGCTTTAGGTGGCGGGCGGACATCCAGATGGAGATGTCCTGAAGGCAGGAGGAGATGCGAGCCTGGAGGGAGGGGGAGAGAGCAGGGGCAGAGATGTAGATCTGGGTGTCATCAGCGTAGAGATGATAGTTGAAGCCGTGGGAGCGAATGAGGTCACCAAGGGAGTGAGTGTAGATTGAGAACAGAAGGGGACCAAGCACTGAACCTTGGGGAACCCCCACAGTAAGGGGATGGGAGGGGGAGGAGGAGCCTGCAAAAGAGACTGAGAAAGAACGACCGGAGAGATAAGAGGAGAACCAGGAGAGGACGGAGTCTGTGAAGCCAAGGTCAGATAGCGTGTTGAGGAGAAGGGGGTGGTCCACAGTGTCAAAGGCAGCTGAGAGGTCGAGGAGGATTAGGACAGAATATGAGCCGTTGGATTTGGCAAGCAGGAGGTCATTGGTGACCTTTGAGAGGGCAGTTTCCGTGGAATGAAGGGGATGGAAGCCAGACTGGAGGGGGTCGAGGAGAGAGTTGTCGTTGAGGAATTCTAGGCAGCGCGTGTAGACAACTCGTTCAAGGAGTTTGGAAAGGAATGGTAGGAGGGATATGGGACGATAACTAGAAGGTGAGGTGGGGTCAAGAGAGGGTTTTTTTAGGATGGGAGAGACATGGGCATGTTTGAAGGCAGAGGGGAAGGAACCAGTGGAGAGTGAGCGGTTGAAGATGGAAGTTAAGGAGGGGAGAAGGGATGGAGTGAGAGATTTCATAAGATGAGAGGGAATGGGGTCAGAAGCACAGGTGGCCGGAGTAGCACTTGAGAGGAGGGAGGAGATCTCCTCCCTGCTAATCTCCTCACCGTGCCTCGTTCTCGCCTGTCCCGCTGTCGACCCCCGGCCCACGTCATCCCCCAGGCCTGGAATGCCCTCCCTCTGCCCATCTGCCAAGCTAGCTCTCTTCCTCCCTTCAAGGCCCTACTGAGAGCTCACCTCCTCCAGGAGGCCTTCCCAGACTGAGCCCCCTCCTGCCTTTCTCCATCGTCCCCCTCTCCATCCCCCCCGTCTTACCTCCTTCCCTTCCCCACAGCACCTGTATATATGTATATATGTTTGTACATATTTATTACTCTATTTATTTATTGTACTTGTACATATCTATTCTATTTATTTTATTTTGTTAATATGTTTGGTTTTGTTCTCTGTCTCCCCCTTCTAGACTGTGAGCCCACTGCTGGGTATGGACTGTCTCTATATGTTGCCAACTTCTACTTCCCAAGTGCTTAGTACAGTGCTCTGCACACAGTAAGTGCTCAATAAATACGATTGATTGATTGATTAATACAATCTCTCCATTTCCCAAGTTTCCTAATTTACAAAAGTGACTTCCAACATCAACGGCTGTTAATATTATTAATGTTCATAATAACACTCCACAGCCACAGGTCAGTTACATCCAGTAGGCATTTCTTATTTTCTTGAATACTAGCATATGATTCTCACCACCTCTTGGTTCAGCCAACTCTTCTCCTAATGCCACCTCTTCCATGAAGCCTGCAGTGTGGCCTAGTGGAAAGAGCACAGGCTCGGGAGTCAGAGAACCTGGGTTCTAATCTCAGCTCTGCCACTTGCCTGCTGTGTGACTTTGGGCAAGTCACTTCATTTCTCTGTGCCTCAGTTCCCTCATCTGTAAAATGGGGATTCAATACTTGCTCTCCTGCCTACTTAGACTGTGAGCCCCGTGTGGGATCTGATGATTTTGTATCTGCTCCAGTGCTTAGTACAGTCTTTGGCCCATAGTAAGCGCTTAAAAAAACCCCGCAATAATTATTATTGAAATGCAGTGTGCAGTGGAAATGCATTTCCATATCTTCTCTCCTGTTGACAGAATTTGTCTTCTGAATTAGATTTCCAGCTCATAGGTAGAGTCCTTTTAGAAAGTTTCCATGGATATCCAAGCATTTATGTCTCTATTTGCATCGGTGAATCATAAATGTCTCTCTCTGACTTGTATTCACATTACAAATGCTTTTACTTTTGTTTCAGATGAATCTCTGCATTGTGCAGTCGGTTACAATGGTTTGTAAATCAGCTGAGGATTCATAACTTACACCACAGTTGACTGATAGTCATGAATCTCATAAGAAGTGATTTTAACGGACGTCAAGCCTGAAAGACAACATAAAATGTATTAAATGCATCCAATGTAGATGATCCTCTTTATTGCCATGTGAGCCTGCTGTAAGGGTTTGAGAATCAAGGAAGATACTGTCTACATATATTAACTGTTTCTTATCAATATATTCCAGCTAGATTTCTACAAGCAATCTATTTCTGTGAAAAGAGGAAGCATAACCCAAACCATTATTTGCTGGTCAGGGTGAGGGAAGCAGGGCTAACTTTGCCTGGCAATCAATCAATCAATCTTATTTATTGGGGGCTTATTGTGTGCCCAACACTGTGCTAAGCACTTGGGAGAGTACAATACAAGAGAGCCGGTAGACAAGTTCCTTGTCCTCAAGAAGCTTCAAGTCTAGTGTCCCACCCAAAAAGCTTTGGGGGCAAAGCAAATGATTTCACCCCCACAATTCTGTTTGGGAAAGAGTTAGTTCATCTCCAGAGTCAACACCCTCCCTGACCTTCATATCATCATCAATCGTATTTATTGAGCGCTTACTGTGTGCAGAGCACTGTACTAAGTGCTTGGGAAGTACAAATTGGCAACAATTCCAATGTTCATATGTCCAATGTTCATATGTCCAGCAAATAAACAAAAGTAGACAAGTAGTCCTTTTTTCTTCTACCAATAGTCGATTATTATTCTTTGTCAGAAGGAAAAAGTTTGGGGAAAAATATTGTCAATTTATGACTCATTCCTTTGTGTGATGAATAGTTTCTAAATAGGCATTCATCAGACCAGTCTCTGCTCAATTACTGTGACAGGATGAAGGCAATGCGTATTATCATTTCTTATCAGGTGCCCATTCCTTAGGTCACCTCTCTTCAAGTACCTCAGTGCCAACAGGTTTTTCCTCCACAAAAGAGAAGCAGTGTAAACAATTATTAATTGTATTTATTGAGCGCTTACTTTGCGCAAAACACTATAATAAGCACTTGGGAGAGTACAATATAATATCAGAGTACAATATAACGTCAGGCCTAGTGGATAGAGCACGGGCCTGGGAGTCAGAAGAAGGACCTGGGTTCTAATCCCAGTGCCACCACTTGTCTGCTTTGTGACCTTGGGCAAGTCACTTTACTTCTTTCTCTGTGCCTCAGTTACCTCGTCTGTAAAATGGGGATTAAGACTGTGGGACAGGGACTGTGTCCAACCCAATAAACTTATATCTGCCCCAGTGCTTAGTTCAGTGTCTGGTACATAGTGAGTACTTAACAAATACTATAAATGACTCCCCCCGCCCCAAAAAACCCAAAACCCAAAAAACCAACAAAAACCTACCATGCCAGAATCAAGAAGTTAGGTGAAATACTAGCACGAATAGACTGATTTTCTTTCTTAAAGTTTTTCATATTTTGCTTAACATATTAGCACATTGCCTGCACATGAAATACGCTTTAATGTGATAACTGTATATTCCCTGTTCATGAATCACAATCAGGAGATGGATACTGACTAAGCAATCTTCTGGCAAAAACAGAATCAAACCTCCTCACCCAAGCAAACACCCAGAGACTGGAATAATTTTGTCGATTGAATTGAATTTGAAAAACACAGTCATGGACGGTACCTGTACCATCTGCGCAGGGGCTGGGAGGGACTTGGGAATGTGGCTACCAACTCTGTTATACTATGTGTACACAGTATGGCTCAGTGGAAAGAGCATGGGCTTTGGAGTCAGAGGTCATGGGTTCAAATCCCGTTTTGCCAGCTGACAGCTGGGTGACTTTGGGCAAGTCACTTCACTTCTCTGTGCCTCAGTTACCTCATCTGTAAAATGGGGATTAAAACTGTGAGCCCCTGTGGGACAACCTGATCACCTTGTAATCTCCCCAGCACTTAGAACAGTGCTTTGCACATAGTAAGTGCACATCATTAGTATCATTATTACTCTCCCAAGCACTTAGTACAGTACTCTGCACACAGAAAGCACCCGATAAATACCGTTGATTGATTGATTAATCCTGGGGCTTCGCTCCTGATGTACCCATGCCCCAGCAGGGCAGGGAGGGGCTCTATGCCATCAGGATTTCCCATCAGCCCCTGCTCCAGCGAGGAAGGGTGCAGAGACACCAACAGTGAGAGGCCTACTCGACCTTTAGCATGTTGACAAGCTGCAATACCCAAGACCAAGGATCTCAGCGAGTCCTTCTCACCCCATCCTCTGCTGCTCCATTCATTCATTCAATTGTATTTATTGCTGGTTCAATCTCTCATCTTATCCTGACTGGATTAATGCATCAGCCTCCTCTCTGATCTCCCATCCTCCTGTCTCTCCCCACTTCAGTCTATACTTCATGCTGCTGCCTGGATCATCTTTGTGCAAAAACGCTCTGGGCATGTTACTCCCCTCCTCAAAAATCTCCAGTGGCTGCCAGTCAACCTATGCATCAAGCAAAAACTCCTCACTCTTGGCTACAAGGCCCTCCATCACCTCACCCCCTCCTACTTCACCTCCCTTCTCTCTTTCTACAACCCAGCCTGCACCCTCCACTCCTCTGTCACTAACCTCCTCACTGTACCTCATTCTCGCCTGTCCTGTCATCGACCCCTGGCCCACGTCCTCCCCCTGGCCTGGAATGCCCTCCCTCCACACATCCGCCAAGCTAGCTCTCTTCCTCCCTTCAAAGCCCTATTGAGAGCTCACCTCCTCCAAGAGGCCTTCCCAGACTGAACCCCTTTTTTCCTCTCCTCCTCCCCATCCCCCCTGCCCTACCTCCTTCTGCTCCCCACAGCACCTGTATATATGTTTGTACAGATTTATTAATCTATTCATTTTACTTGTGCATATTTACTATTAATAATAATAATGATGATGGTATTTGTTAAGCGCTTACTATGTGTCAAGCACTGTTCTAAGTGCTGGGGTAGATACAATAGTATCAGGTTGTCCCACGTGGGGCTCACAGTCTTAATCCCCATTTTACAGATGAGGTAACTGAGGCACAGGGAAGTTAAGTGACTTGCCCAAAGTCACACAGCTGACAAGTGGTGGAGTTGGGATTTGAACTCATGACCTCTGACTCCAAAGCCTGTGCCCTTTCCACTGAGCCATGCTGCTTCTCTTAGAAGTTAGATAGCTAACTAGCTAGCTAGATGCTAGATAGATAGATAATGGATAGATGAATGGATGAATGGATGGATAGATAGATGATAGATGATGGATCAATAATTATATAACTACTTGGGAAATTACTGAAGCATTGAACCAGTATTTATACAATTTCCATTCTATTATTATCTATCCCAGTTCTTAAACAATTTAAATAAACATATAGCTCTCAATAATTATTTAAAAGCAAGACTATTAAAGAGGAAATATATGTGCATGCTGAATGACAATCTGGTTGTGGGTTATTTCCCTTTAAGATTCTCTGGAAATGTCACAAAACCACAGGGGCACTTTGTTGGATTTTACATTTGGACCTTTGATTTAGATGAAAATATATACATGACCTCATAATCAAACATCTTTCTACAGAATATAGTAAAAGAGGACACCAATTAGTAATTCCTTTCAAAAACAAGCATACTGAACTCTTATTTCCCAGCTGGTTATTGACTGGCAAAAATGCTCACACAATTTATGATTATGAATGACTTGATGCAACCATTTGTAAAATATTGAGAGGGGAGCAGGGTGGCCTGGTGGAAAAAGTACAGGACTAGGAAACAGAAGACCTGGGTTCAGGTCCCAGGTCCACCATTGGTTTTCTGCATAACTTCGGGCAAGTCGCTTAACCTCCCTGAGCCTGTTTCCTTATCTGTAAAATAGGGATAAGATGTATTGTGAGACCTGTGTAGGATGGGGATTGGGTCCAAGCTGAGAACCTTGTATCTATCTCAGTGATTAGCATATAGTAGGCACTTAGTAAATGCCAGAATCATTGCAACAATATACTCAAGCAGGAAAGGGATGCAGATGAATAGTATTTCATTCATTCAATCATATTTATTCTATCCTAATCCTCCTCGACCTCTCATCTGCCTTCGACACTGTGGAACACCCCCTTCTCCTCAACACGCTATCCAACCTTGGCTTCACAGACTCCGTCCTCTCCGGGTTCTCCTCTTATCTCTCCGGTCATTCATTCTCAGTCTCTTTTGCAGGCTCCTCCTCCACCTCCTCCACCTCCCTTACTGTGGGGGCTCCCCAAGGTTCAGTGCTTGGTCCCCTTCTGTTCTCGATCTACACTCACTCCCTTGGTGACCTCATTCGCTCCCACGGCTTCAACTATCATCTCTACGCTGATGACACCCAGATCTACATCTCTGCCTCTGCTCTCTCCCTCTCTCTCCAGGCTCGCATCTCCTCCTGCCTTCAGGACATCTCCATCTGGATGTCTGCCCGCCACCTAAAACTCAACATGTCCAAGACTGAACTCCTTGTCTTCCCTCCCAAACCCTGCCCTCTCCCTGACTTTCCCATTCTGTTGACGGCACTACCATCCTTCCCGTCTCACAAGCCCGCAACCTTGGTGTCATCCTCGACTCCGCTCTCTCGTTCACCCCTCACATCCAAGCCATCACCAAAACCTGCCGGTCTCAGCTCCGCAACATTGTCAAGATCCGCCCTTTCCTCTCCATCCAAACCGCTACCCTGCTCGTTCAAGCTCTCATCCTATCCTGTCTGGACTACTGTATCAGCCTTCTCTCTGATCTCCCATCCTCATGTCTCTCCCCACTTCAATCCATACTTCATGCTGCTGCCTGGATTGTCTTTGTCCAGAAACACTCTGGGCATGTTACTCCCCTCCTCAAAAATCTCCAGTGGCTACCAATCAATCTGCGCATCAGGCAGAAACTCCTCACCCTCGGCTTCAAGGCTCTCTCCATCACCTCGCCCCTCCTACATCACCTCCTTTCTCTCCTACAGCCCACCCTGCACCCTCCACTCCTCTGCCACTAACCTCCTCACCGTGCCTCGTTCTCGCCTGTCCCGCCGTAGACCCCCGGCCCACATCATCCCCATGGCCTGGAATGCCCTCCCTCTGCCCATCCGCCAAGCTAGCTCTCTTCCTCCCTTCAAGGCCCTACTGAGAGCTCACCTCCTCCAGGAGGCCTTCCCAGACTGAGCCCCTTCCTTCCTCTCCCCCTCGTCCCCCTCTCCACCCCCCTCATCTTACCTCCTTCCCTTCCCCACAGCACCTGTATATATGTATATATGTTTGTACATATTTATTACTCTATTTATTTATTTTACTTGTACATATCTATTCTATTTATTTTATTTTGTTAGTATGTTTGGTTTTGTTCTCTGTCTCCCCCTTTTAGACTGTGAGCCCACTGTTGGGTGGGGACTGTCTCTATATGTTGCCAACTTGTACTTCCCAAGTGCTTAGTACAGTGCTCTGCACACAGTTAGCGCTCAATAAATACGATTGATTGATTGATTGATATTTATTGAGTGCTTACTATGTGCAGAGCACTGTACTAAGTGTTTGGGAGAGTACAATATAACAATAAACAGACACATTCCCTGCCTACATTTATTAAGTGCTCACTGTGTGGAGAGCACTGTACTAAGCACTTGGGAGAACACAGTACAATAGAGTTGATAGACTCATTGCAATTGACATAATATTTTTTGGAACACCAAAGAATAGCACAGAAGTTACGGATAGGGATTTCTCTGACTTTTATCCCTAAATGCATTCACCATTATCAAAACAGAATCAATAAAAATATTTATGCCAGAGAATATTCTGCCTTGTGCCTTGGGTAGCTCATGGTACATATAGAAAGATATCTTTGGAATCACCATACTGCGATTATTAGTCTCTAGCATTTTGTTGTCAGTATTGGAAAACACCAAGAATTATAGCCCTCTACTATAAAGGGAAAAAGTACAAGTGCACCCTGGATAACAGTCACACCACAATAAGCGCAATCCACAGATCCATGCTACAGAGAGGACATGGGTTCTAAGCCTGGCTCTCCCACCTGCCTGCTGTGTGACCTTGGGCAAGTCACTTGACTTCTGACTTCTCTATGTCTCAGTTTCCTCATTTATATAATGGGGATTCTATTCCTGTTCTACCTCCTACTTAAACTGTGAGCCCCTTCTATTTATTTTGTTAATGATGTGCATTTAGCTTTAATTCTATTTATTCTGATGACTTGACACCTGTCCACATGTTTTGTTTTGTTGTCTGTCTCCCCTTTCTAGACTGTAAGCCTGTTGTTGGGTAGGGACCGTCTCTATATGTCACCAACTTGTACTTTCCAAGCGCTTATTACAGTGCTCTGCACACAGTAAGTGCTCAATAAATACGATTGAATGAATGAATGAATGAATTTATTGACTACTTACCTTGTGCACTTACCATGTGCAGAGCACTGTACTAAGCACTTGGGAGAGTACAGTGCAACAATAAACAGACATATTCCCTGCCCACAACGAGCTTAAAATCTAGAGGCGGGGAGACAGACCAGCCATGGTATCCTATTGCTCTTAGGTTACTTACATTATCCTTGTCTCACCCATTGTTTCTGGGCTTTTATTTTTTTACCTACTCTTCCCCTCCCCTTCTTTTTAGGCTGTGAGCCCCTTGAGGCCCAAAGATTGTAATTCTCACCCGTGTTGTTTTTTCCTAGGGCTTTGTACAGCGCTGTGCCCACAGAAGAAACTACTACTTAGAGAAGCAGCATGGCTCAGTGAAAGAGCACAGGCTTGGAACTTAGAGGTCATGGGTTCTAATCCTGGCTCCGCTGCCTGTCAGCTGTGTGACTTTGGGCGTCACAACTTCTCTGTGCCTCAGTTACCTCATCTGTAAAATGGTGATTAAAACTGTGAGCCCCACGTGGGACAACCTGATCACCTTGTACCCCCCCAGTGCTTAGAACAGTGTTTGGCACATAATAAATGCTTAACAAATATGAAAGCTCCCCTACTGAAAGCTCACCTTTTCCAGGAGACCTTCCCGAACTAAGGCCCCCTTTTCCTCTGCTCTCCCTCCCCACCCCACAGCCCTTGTTTACATATGTACATATTTATAATTATAATTCTCTTTATTTTTATTAATGATGTGTACATATCTATAATTCTTTATATTTATAATAATGCTACTGATGCCTGTTTACTGGTTTTGATGTCTGTCTCTCCCTTTCTAGACTGTGAACCCATTGTGGGCAGGGATTGTCTCTATTTCTTGTTGAAGTGTACTTCCCAAGTGCTTAGTACAGTGCTCTACACACAGTAAGTGCTCAATAAATATGATTTAATAAAGGAATGAATGAGATGCTTAGAAGATACTTCTAGACTGTAAGCTCATCGTGGGCAGGGAATGTGTCTGTGTATTGCTCTAGTGTACTCTCCCAAGCGCTTAGTTCAGTGCTATACACACAGTAAGCGCTCAATAAATGAATTCATTCATGCATAAATGAATGAATGAATAAGAGATACGATGATTCCTGTACACACACACTGGTTTTCTCAGAGGGACTTGGACCAGACATTGACAGGTTCTCTAGCCTTTCCTCTCCAGGGAAGCTCAGAAGCACTGGAACAGAACACGCGTCTGATCCGGGCAAGGTGCAAATCTCTGGCTTGCTCAGCCAGTGACTCCTAAATGGGGGAAATGTCACAGCACCCTGTCTGGGACTAGGAAAGCAAATGTAGCCCGCCTCTTGGCTTGTGTTCGCTCCTGAGAGAAAGACAAATGGAGTGGAAATTTCCCCTTTGAGTACAGTATTTATTTATATATTTATTCTGCTGCTTGAATCGCCTGGGATCTTATGGGGTCATGGAGGGCAGTGGGTAAGGGTTCAAACAAGACTGTGTGGGGGAGATCAAGTGCCAGCCAGCCCCTTTCCTCCTCCTCCTCTTCTCTTTCTGGCTCCCTCTCTCCCCTGGCTACCTCCAGGTCCTGCTGACTCTGGGAAATCCAGCCCAGGAAATAACAGTCAGCAGTGTCCTTTTCATTTCTGGAAGGGCACGCCCTCCAACACAGGAAAAGGTGACTGTCCTGGCCATTACACAGCTTCCCAGTCTTTCAAATCAATACAGAAACAAATGACGGCTTGATCCACGGGGCTGCGTTTGGGCAGATTCTGAGCTACGGTTCATACCACATTAATAGTCAGTAGGTCATGGGGTCTAATCCTTGCCCCACCACTTGTCTGCTGTGTGACCTTGGGCAAGTCACTTCACTTCTCTGGACCTCAGTTCCCTCATCTGGAAAATGGGGATTGAGACTGTGAGCCCCATGTGGGACAAGGGACTGTGTCCAACACAATTTGCTTATATCCACCCCAGCACTTAATAGAGTGCCTGCCACATGGCACACACATCACAAATACCATAATTATTAATTATTACTTCTAAGGATTGTGGTATTTGTTAACTGCTTTCTATGTGCCAGGCATTCCTGGGGTAAATACAAGCCAATTGGGTTGGACACAGTCCCTGTTCCACTTGAGGCTAACGGTCTCAGTCCCCATTTTACAGCTGAGTCCTGGGGAAGCAAAGTGATTTACCCCAGGTCACACAGCAGACAAGTGGCAGAGCCGGGATTAGAACCCATGACCTTCTGACTCCCAGGCCAGTGTTCTATCAAGACTTCCTACTCCCTTTCTTCCTATCCACCCCACTTTCTCTCCTTACCTTTCTTTGGCACATCTGCAATGGGGACGTGCTAATGAAAGCAATAATCGGGAAGCAGCATGACATAGTGGAAAGAACCCGGAATCCAGAGAGCTGGGGTTCTAGTCCCAGCTCTGCCACCAGCCTGCTGGGTGTGAAATTGGACAACATACTTAACATCTCTGGGCCTCAATCGCCTCATCTGTAAAATGGGGAGTCTTTCATTCATTCATTCAATCATATTTATTGAGCGCTTACCGTGTGCAGAGCACTGTACTAAGAGCTTGGGAGAGTACAATATAGCAATAAACAAACACATTCCCTGCCCACATGAGCTTACAGTCCAGAGGGGGAGAATATGATCTTGTGCACCCAGCGTGAGGCAGGGACTGTTTCCAATCCCAGCATTTAGAACAGTGCCCAGTGCTTAGAACAGTGCTTGGCACATAGTAAGTGCTTAACAAATACCATAATTATTAGAACTGTGTATCTGTTCCAGTGCTTAGCCTAAAGTCAGCGCTTATTAAATGCCATGATGATTGACCAGTTTGATGATTGAACAGTGCCCAGCGCTTAGAACAGTGCTTGGCACATAGTAAGTGCCTAACATATACCATAATTATTAGAACTGTGTATCTGTCCCAGTGCTTAGCCTAAAGTCAACGCTTATTAAATGCCATAATGATTGACCCTCTACTGTGTGCAGAGCTCTTTCCTGAATGCTGGGGAGAATAATAACAACTGTGGTATTTATTAAGTGCTTCCTATGTGCCCAGCACTCTACTAAGCGCTGGGGTAGATACAAGATCATCAGGTCCCACATGTGGTTGACAATCTAAGTGGGAAGAGGAACAGGTATTGAATTCCCATTTTGTAGACGAGGTAACTGAGGCACCGAGAAGTGAAGTGACTCGCCAAAGGTCACACAGCAGACAAGTGGTGGAGCTGGGATTAGAATCCAGGTTCTCTGACTCCCAGGCCCGGGCTCTTTTCACTGGGCCATGGCTTCTCAGAATGCAATCCTTTCCTCTGTCCCCCAGCTGAATGATGGCACCTCCCACCTCCATCTTCCACAGATGACTGCCTGCAGAGGAGAGATGCCAGGAGCCAGGGCCAGCCAGATCCACACAAGGATCCACACATACACTTATTACCAAGCCTTACTATTTGAAATAACCCAGTGTGGCCTAGTGAAAGAGCATGAGGTTGGGAGTCAAAGGACCTGGGTTCTAATCCCAACTCCACCACTCGTCTGCTGTGTGACCTTGGGTGAGTCACTTCACTTCTCGGTGCCTCAGTTACCTCATCCGCAAAATGGGAATTCAATATCTGTTCCTCTTCCCACTTAGATTGTCAACCACATGTGGGACCTGATGATCTTGTATCTACCACAGCACTTAGAGTGCTTGACACATAGGAAGCACTTAATAAACACCACAGTTATTATTCTCCCCAGCATTCAATAAAGAGCTCTGCACACAGTAGAGGGTCAATCACCCTCATCATCATGGCATTTAATAAGAGCTGACTTCCCTCATCTGTAAGATGGGGCTAATAATAATAATGGCATTTATTAAGCACTTACTATGTGCAAAGCACTGTTCTAAGTGCTGGCACTGTTCTAAGCACTGGTGTGAGCCCTATGGGGGACACAGACTGGGTCCAACTTGATTAGCTTGTTCCTTCCTCAGCACTTTGGATGGTGCCTGGCACGTAGTAAGCTCTTTACAGACACCATAAAGAATAACAAAATCAGTTTTGAGAGGAGGAGGAGTGTGGGAAAAAAAGACAGCTGAGATTGTGATCAGAGAGTGGGATTTGAGAGATGGTAATGATAATGATTGTTGTACTTGTTAAGCGCTTACTATGTGCTAAGAGCTGGGGTAGATGCAAAATGGTCTGGTCAAATGCAGTTCCTGTCCCACACAGGGCTCACAGTCTAAGGTGAGGTCGGAGATTGTTTGCTGCCTAACGGTGGATGAGCTCCATTGTGTGTCCATGTTGGGAGTGGGTGAGGAGGAGTGGAGCAGGATGATAATAATAATAATAATAATAATGATGGCATTTATTAAGCACTTACTATGGGCAAAGCACTGTTCTAAGTGCTGGGGAGGTTACAAGGTGATCAGATTGTCCCATGGGGGGCTCACAGTCTTAATCCCCATTTTACAGATGAAGGAACTGAGGCACAGAGAAGTGAAGTGACTTGCCCGAAGTCACACAGCTGACAAGTGGTGGAGGTGGGATTTGAACCCATGACCTCTGACTCCAGAGCCTGGGCTCTTTCCACTGAGCCACGTTGCTTCTCTGTGTCAGTGGAGTTGAGGAGTGAGAGGAAGCAAGTGGCCGGGAGATCATCAGGAAAGTCCACCTGCCTGTTGAAATCCTCAGGGATCAATGTGGGGCGGAAAGAAAGAAAGGTGAGAAAGGTGTCAAAATTGCTCAGAAAATTGGAACCCAGGGGAGGTAGATGACGGCATAAAGTAATTGAAGTGGGAGGTAGAGGAGGGAGATCACATTTCCTCCAAGAGGTCTTCTCTGATTAAGCCTTCACTTCCATTCATTCATTTGTTCATTCAATCATATTTATTGAGCGCTTACTGTGTGCAGAGTACAGTCCTAAGTGCTTGGGAGAGTACACTATAAAAATAGACACATTCCCGGCCCTCAACGAGCTTACAATCTAAAGACTTACAGTCCCCTATCCACCCTCAATCAATCAGTGGTATTTATTGAGCATTTACTGTATGCAGAGCACTGTGCTAAGTGCTCCCCTCTGCATCCCCTGTGTACTTGGCTCTGTACCCCTTAGGTCCTTACTATTCACCCCCAGCACTTAAATGCATATCAGGAATTAATTTCAATGTCTGTCTCCCCCTCTAGGCTGGAAGCTGCTTGTGGGCAGTGAACATGTCTACCAACTCTGTTATACTATACTCTCCTAAGTGCTTAATACAGTGCTCTGTATACAGTGAGTGCTTAATAAATACTATTGATTGACTGATGGGCATGGGGCAGACTGACTCCCCTCCTTTTCCCCATGAGTCAGGTGGAGCAGGAGGAGGGGAGGCCTCTTCAGGAGAGAGTAACCAGGGAGATGATATCGTCTGGGGAGAGCCAGGTCTCAGGGATGGCAAGGAGGAACAGTGACTGGATCAGGAACAGTCAGTCAATCATATTTATTGAGCACTTACTGTGTGCAGAGAACTGTACTAAGTGCTTGAGAGTGTACGATCCAACGACAGACACATTCCCTGCCCAAAAAGAGCTTACAGTCTGTTAAGGATGAAGGGCAGTTTGCCTATGATGGAGCAGGGGTGGGATGGGAAGGGGGAGCAAAATTCCCAGGACTCCGGCTGCAGTGACATAATAATAATTAATAATTGTAGTATTTATTAAGTGCTTACTCTAATCAATAATAAAGGAACGAGTAGCCAGGAGATATGCCGAAGATTAATTTTAGGAAGACTTGCTATGAAGAGTCTGGAAAAAGCTATGTTATGTGCCGATGTAACAATTGCCACAAACATACCAATTGTCAACTCTATGGTGTTTCCAGTGACAATGTATGGATCTGAAAGCTGGCCAGGAAAAAACGGGAGGATAGAAAGAACATCAATTCCTTTGAAATGTAGTGTTGGAGAAGGCTTCTGCGAATACCATGGACTGCCTGAGAGACAAACAAATGGATTTTGGAGCAAATTAAACCAAAGTGGTATTTGGAAGGCCAAACGAATCGACATGGATTAGCATATTTTGGACACAAAATCAGGAGGTCTAATTCTCTGGAGAAGACACCAATGCTAGGAAAAGTCCAGGGGAAATGTGGAAGAGGCAGACCAGCAGCTCGTTGGATAGAGACCATAATAATGATAACAGAAGAACCATTAGAAAGGTTGAGAATTATGGCAGAGGACAGGAAGTTCTGGAGAAAGTATATCCATGGAGATGCTATGAATTGGAAATGACTCGATGACATTTAATAATAATAACAATAATAGTAATATTAATAATACTCTGTGCCAGGCGCTATACTAAGTGCTGGGGTGGATACAAGCAAATCAGGTTGGATTCAGTCTCTGTCCCATATGAGGCTCACAGTCTCAATCCCCATTTTACAGATGAGGGAATCGAGGCACGGAGAAGTGAAGTGACTAGCTCAAGTTCACACAGCAGGCAAGTGGCAGAGCCAGGATTAGAACCCATGACCTTCTGACTCCCAGACCCCTGCTAGCTATCCACTTCAAATCCTGCTCCCCCTTCCCCCACCCTCCCGATGGCGAGGGCCAGATAATAGATGAGCTGGTGTAGGGGACTCTGCTCCAACTCAGCTTGTCACTTAATGATTGACAGACAGATTGATCACTACTCTACAGTTTAATCAACCCACCCATGGTATTCACTGAGCACATACTAGGTGCAGAGCACTGTAATAATAATAATAGTTATAGTATTTGTTAAGTGCCTACTATGTGCCAAGCACAGTTCTAAGTGCTGGGGTAGATACAAGGTAATCAGAGTGTCCAACATGGAGCTCACAGTCTTAATCTCCATTTTACAGATGAGGTACTGAGGCACAGAGAAGTTAAGTGGCTTGCCCAAGGTCACACAACAGACAAATGGCAGAGCCAGGATTAGAATTCATGTCCTCCTACTCCCAAACTCCTGCCCTTTCCACTAAGCCACACTGCTTGGGAGCGTACACTACAAAAGAATTAGCATAATGGCACTTACTCATCCATATAATCATCTTTCCATTCTTTTCTTCCTCTGCCTATCCTTCTCACCCCCATTAAGCTACAAGCTCCTTGAGGACAGGGATCATGTTTAGTAACTCTATTGTACTCTCAAGTGCTCAGTTCAGTACCCTGCACACAATAAACACTTGCTTGACTAATTAATCATTCCAGGTCTCCGTTTCCAATAAAAAGTGGGCAAATATATTTGAACATGCTCCCAGAGGTGTTAGGGAATCAGAGAATTATTTTGCACCACATAAATTCAGAGACGTGGGTCTTAATGCTGGCTGTGCCACATATCTGCTGTGTGAACTTGGGCAAGTCACGCTACTTCTTTGAGTCTCAGTTTTCTCATCTGTAAACTGGGGATGAAATGCCTGTTCTCCCTCCCCTTTAGACTGTGAGTCCCATGTGGGACAGGAACAGTGTCCAATCTGATTATCTTGTACTTTAGTACAGTGCTTTAGTACAGTGCTTGCAACATAGTAGCTATCAGCAAATACCAGAGTTATCCACATAGTGGTTAGAGCACGGACCTAGGAGTCAGAATGACCTGGGTTATAATCCCACCTCCACCACTTGTCTGCTGTGTGATCTTCGGCAAGTCACTTCACTTTTCTGTGCCTCAGTTGCCTCCTTTGTAAAAATTGTAAAAAGGCAAATAATCATCACATAATGCAATCCAATTAGTGTTAGGGTTAGCTGGAAATACCTACTGTGGTACCTCAAATCAGAGGAGAGCAACAAGCTATCTAAGGAATACAGCTCTTTGGGGTCAATTAAACTCATTAATGTGGGAGAAGATTTTAATATGTTTTTAAATCTATTTGATGTTTCTTTTGTAGATGGCTCTTCCACTTTGAGTTTCCTTTCCTAGTGCCTTGACTTTGTGGTTGAGATGGGCAAATCTTAGATTTTCAGTGCAGTTCAGGTTCAATCCAAGATGGAAATGCTGGATGTGCTTCCTATTAAAAATAAAAGAAACAAAATGGGTTGAACAAACAGCATTGCCCTAAACATGAGAATTCATTTGAGGAAGATGCTTAGCAATCTATTCAGAGTCTCTTTAGTCTCTTATCCCCGGTACTTTGTTTTTCCTAATAGAAACCCGGTTGGAAAGAGCACCACTCTGGGAACTAGGACACCTGGGTTCCAGTCCCAGCACTGCAGATAGAGGAGTGCCTTCTGGGGCTATGCCATCTGTAGTGAGAGTTTATGACCAAAGAAGCGGTCTAATGGTTAGAGCATGGACCTGGGAGTCAGAAGGACCTGGGTTCCAATCCTGGCCCCGCCACTTGTCTGCTGTGTGACCTTGGGCAAGTCACTTCACTTCTCTGTGCCTCAGTTACCTCCTCTGTAAAATAGGAATTAATACCATGAGTCCCATGTGAGGAGCTTGTATCTTGTTGTTGTTGTCTTATGCTGTTGAGTCGTGTCCGACCCATAGCGACTCCATGGACACATCTCTCCCAGAACACCCCATTTCCATCTGCAATCGCTCTGGTAGTGTATCCATAGAGTTTTCTTGGTAAAACTATGGAAGTGGTTTACCATGGCCTCCTTCCGTGCCATAAATGAGTCTCTGCCCTCGACTCTCACTTTTCGCTGCTGCCCAGCACAGGTGAGTTTTGACTTGTAGCAGATTGCCTTCCACTCACTGCCACTGCCCAAGCTAGGAATGGAATGGATATGCCTCTGCTCAACTCTCCCTCCTGTAGTCGAGACTGGTAGAGTACTGGAAACTCTACAGGTGTGACCCTGAGAAGGTAGGCTGTATCTACCCAGCGTGGCTCAGTGGAAAGAGCCCGGGCTTTGGAGTCAGAGTTCATGGATTCGAATCCTGGCTCTGCCAATTGTCAGCTGTGTGACTTTAGGCAAGTCACTTAATTTCTCTGTGCCTCAGTTACCGCATCTGTAAAATGGGGATTAAGATTGTGAGCCCCCCGTGGGACAACCTGATCACCTTGTAACCTTCCCAGAGCTTAAAACAGTACTTTGCACATAGTAAGTGCTTAATAAATGCCATTATTATTATTATTATTATTATTATTATTATTATTATTATTATTATTACCCCAGCGCTTATTACAGTGCCTGACACAAAGTAAGCACTTAATAAATACCATTGAAAATAAAACAACCAAAAAACCCCACTTAGAGTGTTCCACGAAGTGGATGAGGCCAGTAGGAATTCTAAAAAAAAATGAAAAATAAAATTTAAAATGCTGGCTACTATCAGTGGCAAGGAGTGCTGTGGCCACCAAGGCAGCCGCCTATCAACCAATCAGTGGTATTTATTGAGCGCTTACATTATGCATAGCACTATACACAACACTTGGGAGAGAATAATGTAATAGAGTTGGTAGACATGATCCCTGGCCTCAAGGAACTTACTTACAGTCAATCAGGGGTATTTAGGGAGTACTTACTGTGTGCAGAGTACTAAGTGCTGGAGAGAAGACATTAGCCTATGCTAATGACAACATGATCCCTCAAGGTCATGGGTTCTAATCCTGAGTCTGCCACCTGTCTGCTATGTGACCTTGGGCAAGTAACAATAATAGTAATAGCATTTTGTTAAGCGTTTATTATGTGCCAAGCACTGTTCTAAGTGCTGGGGTAGATACAGAGTAATCAGATTGTCCCACATGGGGCTCACAGTCTCCCCATTTTACAGATGAGGTAACTGAGGCCCAGAGAAATTAAGGGACGTGCCCAAAATCACATAGTTTATAAGTGGCAGAGCCGGGATTAGGACCCACAACCTCTGACATCCAAGCCCGTTCTCTTGCCACTAAGCCACACTGCTTCTAGTCACTTCACTTCAAGTCACTTCACTTCTCTGGGCCTCAGTTACCTCATCTGCAAAATGGGGATTAAGACTGTTAGCCCCCCATGGGACAGGGACTGTGTCCAACCCAATTTGCTTGTATCCACCCCAGCACTTAATACAGTGCCTGGTGCATAATAAGCGCTTAACAAATACCACAGTTATTAATTAGTTGATCAATCATATTTATTGAGCGCTTACTGTGTGCAGAGCACTGTACTAAGCGCTTGGGAAGTACAAGTTGGCAACATATAGAGACGGTCCCTACCTAACAGTGGGCTCTTTAATGAATGCTTACTGTGTATTAACTGCTTGGGAAAGTACAAGCCACTAGGCCTAGAACCAATTCCTCCACACAGGTTACAGGTCCTGAAGTCTCAAGGCTAAAGTCATTCATTCTCTGAGGGGAGACTTCTTCATCGTTATTGTTGGAAAACAGCCAGAATCACAGACATGTGTTTAAAGGGCCAAAGCAACCACAAGAATTTTCACTCTGAAGTGCAGTCATCATCATCCCAGCAGCAGAAATGACACATTCGTTGTCTTTGTCCTTTTTTGGAGGGTCCCGAGGGTCTCACAGACAAAGAGCTCAATTCTCTCCACCCGGAGGCACCTGGCTGGAGCAGAAAAGAGCCAGCACCCTTAAGAGAAGCAGCATGGCCTAGTAGAAGGAGTTTGGGCCTGGGAGTTGGAGAACCTGGGTTCTAATCCCTGCTCCTCCATGTGCCTGCTTCTGTGATCTTGGGCAAGTCACTTCACTCGTCCAGGCCTCAATTCCCTCATTTGCAAAATGGGGATTCACTAGCTGTGCTCCCTCTTGCTTAGACTGTGAGTTCCATCTGGGACTCGATTATCTTGTGCTTAGTACAATACCTTGTGCCCCTGTGCTTAGTACAGTGGGAAGCAGCATGACGTAGTGGTTAGAGCACGGGCCTGGGAGTCAGAAGGTTGTGGGTTCTAATCACAGCTCTGCCTCTTGTCTGCTGTGTGACCTTAGGCAAGTCACTTCACTTCTCTATGCCTCAGTTTCCTCATCTGCAAAATGGGGATTGAGACTGTGAGCCCCAAGTGGGACAAGGACTGTGTCCAACTCGATTTGTTTGTATCCACCCCAGCACCTAGTACAGTGCCTGGCACACAGTAAGCTCTTAACAAATACCAGAATTATTGTAATTATCATTATTGTTTTTAAGCGAGCAGTGGAAAGAATCAGACCTGATAGTTCAACTTATTCTCACCACATCCCCAGGGGATAGGGAGAAGATATTATCACAGTGAAGATGCTCATCAACTCACAGAGGAAACAGCCTGACCTAGTGAAAAGACCATGAGGGTGGGAGTCAGAGGACCTGGGTTCTAATCCCTGTCCCACCATTTGTCTACTGTGTGACCTTGGGCAAGTCACTTTACTTCTCTGTGTCTCAGTTTCCTCATCTGTAAAATGGGAATTCAATGCCTGTTTTCTCTCCCCATTAGACTGTGAGCCCCCAGTAGTGCTTGGCACATAGTAAGCACTTAACCCAGAAAATGCAGTTTTACAGAAGGAGGTGGGATATAATAATAATAAGGAGGTGGGGTATTTGTTAAGCATTTACTATGTTCCAGACACTGTACTAAGTGCTGGGGTGAATACAAACAAATCAAATTGGATGCAGTCCCCTTCCCACGTGGGGCTCACTGTCTCAACCCCCACTTTACAGTGAGGAGGCACAGAGAAGTGAAGTGACTTGCCCAAGGTCGCACAGCAGACAAGTAGCAGAGCTGGGATTAGAACACACAACCTTCTGACTCCCAGGCCCGTGCTCTATCCACTACACCATCTATACTTGTCCAACAAGTCCAACAGTTTTCTAGACTGAGAGCCTGTTGTTAGGTAGGAATTGTCTCTTATTTGTTGCCAAATTGTACTTTGCAAGCACTTATACAGTGCTCTGTACACAGTAAGTGCTCAATAAATACGATTGAATGAACACAACTGGACTTTTATATCCCATCCATATATAAGCACCTTTGTGAAAAACACAAGAACACCAGATACTACCAGTAATGATGACTCTGTAGTGAAACTGAAAACACAGGATGGGGTGGAATTTTGGACTCTAATGCGGAGCTTAGTTATAAATAAACACTACCTACAAACTGCTTGCTTCCAACTTCCAAATAAAGGACATACTATAAGAGCAACTTATAGGCAATTTAGTGTTCATACTACCTCACTGCTGAGCTCTACATTATCAATTGCTCATTGAATCATCTTTACTGAGCCAACTACTGTGTACAGAGCACTGTACAATAACACTTATGGTATTTATTAAACACTCACTAAATGCCAAAGCACTGTGCTAAGCACTGGGGCAGTTACAAGGCAATCAGATCAGACACAGTCTCTGTCCGACACAGTCTAAGAGGTGGGGAGAGCAAGTATCTTATCTCCGTTTTATAGATGAAGAACTTGAAGCACAGAGCAGTCAAGTGATTTGTCCAAGGTCACACAGCAGGTCAGTGGCAGAGCAGGGATTAGAACCTAGGATGCTGATGGCCAGCCCCATGCTCTTTCCACTAGGGAACATTGTTTCCCACTTGGGAGCGTATAATAGAAGTAAAAGACATAATAATAATTATGGTATTTGTTAGGCACTTACTATGTGCCAGGCACTCTACTAAGTGCTGGGGCGGATAAAAACAACTCAAGTTGTACACAGTCTTTGTCGCATGTGGGGCTCACAGTCTCGATCCCCATTTTACAGAGGAGGTAATAGGCACAGAGAAGTGAAGTGACTTGTCCAAGGTCACATGGCAGATAAGTGGTGGAGCCGGAATTGGAACCCATGACCTTCTGACCCCCAGACCCATGCTCTATTCACTACACCATGCATGGTCCCTGCCCTCAAGGAACTTTCGATCTAATGGAGAAGACAGGCAGACAAATGTTGTAGAATTCCACTGGTAACAGCAAGAGTCTAGAAAACTAAATAAACAAATAAAGACATGGCATTCTTATATTGATATATACATAAGGGCTAAGGTGGCTGTTGAGATGTTGAGATAACATGACCAGAGGTGGCAGAGAATATTATGATTGTTATTATCATTATTGTGGTATCTGTCAAGTGCTTACTGTGTGCCAGACACTGTAATAATACTAATACTACTACTACCAATACTAATGATATTTGTTAAGTGCTTACTATGTGTGAAGTAAGCACTGTGGGAATATAAGGTGATCAGGTTGTCCCACGTGGGACTCACAATCTTAATTTCCATTTTACAGATGAGGTAACTGAGGCACAGAGAAGCTAAGTACTTGCCCAAGGTCACACAGCTGACAAGTGGCGGAGTTGGGATTAGAGCCCATGACATCTGATTCCCAGGCCTAGGCTCTTGCCAGTGATCCACGAGCCACTGTACTAAGTGCTGGGGTGGATATAAGCAAATCAGTTTGGACACAGTCCCTGTCCCACTTGGGGCTCATGGTCTCATTCCCTATTTTACAGATGAGGTAACTGAGGCCCAGATTAGTCAGGGAGAGCCTCCTGGAGGAAGTGGAATTTCAGGGGGGCTTTGAAGGTGGAGAGAGCTGTGGTCTGGTGAATACGAAGAGGGAAGGGGTGCCATGCTTTAGAATATAGACATGATAGCATACAAACTAACGGACAGTCTTTTTCCATTTCGCCCTCTAGACTGTAAACTCGTTATGGGCAGGGAATGTGCCTACCAATTCTCTTATAATGTACTCTCCCAAGTGTTCAGGACGGTGCTCTGCACACAGTAAGTGCTCGATAAATATAATCAATGGATTTGTTTGTGTGTGCATCATGTGGTCTGGACTGTGCATCCCACACTGGGAGGCAGTGGGGTCCAGTGGAAAGAGCACGGACTTGGGAATCAGACGACCTGAGTTCTAATGTTCTAATTTCAGCTCTGCCACTTATCTGCCAGTTGCTTAAACTTCTCTGTGCTCGTTTCCTCATCTGTAAATTGGGGATTCAACCCTACTCCCTCCTATTTAGACTGTGAGCCCCATGTGGGCCAGGGATAGTGTCCAATCTGCTCATCTTGTGGGTACCCCAGGGTGTAGTACAGTGCTTGGCACATAGTAAGTGCTTAACAAGTACCATAATTGTTATTGGCCTTTACGCACACAAACACACACACTCACTCACTCACTCTTTCTCTCTCTCTCCCTCTCTCCCCAGTGGTAAGTTTCACCATTCATCAGTGGTATGTTTTTCAAGCATGAAGGACTACTATATGTAGAGAACATTGTTCCACCCTGTCACCAGAGTCCCTTATCACTGAAAGTATCTAGTGTTTCCTTACTTTTTACATAGACAATTAACTATGAATGATTTGCAAAAGTCTGGATCTACCAGGCAAATGTGTTTGACTTTAGAATACCATCTGCAGGATGGTATTCCTTTCATTTTTATATGTTGCCTTCTTATTTAGAAGTTACATGACAAATGAAACCATTAGAGAAGCAGTGTGGCCTAGTAGAAAGAGCATAATCCTGGGAGCCAGAGGACCTGGGTTCTAAATTTCCAGCTCTGCCACTTGTCTGCTGTGTGACCTTGGGCAAGTCATTTAATTTTGCTGTACCTCAGTTACCTCATCTGTAAAATAGAGATTAAGACTGTGAGCCCCATGTGGAGACATGGACTGTGTCCAGCCTGATTAGTTTGTATCTACTCCAGCACTTAATACAGCTCCTGGCACATAGTAAGCATTTACCAAATACCATTAAAAATATTAATTAACCAGAATATCGGTGGTTCTGGACTGATCTCAATCCCCTGTTTGTCACTGTTCACCCGATTTATGGGTGTCCAATCACACCTTCAATTATTAGAGAATATCACTGTCAATCAAAGGTATCTGTAATTTATCTGTTATTTATTTATTCACATTAATGCCTGTCTCCCCCTCTAGACTGCCACTTGTCTTCTGTATGACCTTGGGCAAGTCACTTCACTTCTCTGTGCCTCAGTTCCCTCATCTGTTAAATGGTAATTAAGACTGTGAGCCCCGAGTGGGACAGGGATTGTGTCCAACTCAATTATCTTGTCTCTACCCCAGTGCTTAGAACAGTGCTTGGCACGTAAGTGCTTAGCAAATACAACTATTAATTATTTTTACTAAACTCATTGTAGGCAGGAAATGTGTCTGTTTATTGTTATATTGTACTCTCCCAAGCTCTTAGTATGGTGCTTTGAACAACGTAAATGCTCAGTAAATACTATTGAATAAATGAAAGAACAAAGGTATTTACTGAGCTCTTACTGTATGCAGAGTGTTGGACTAAGCCCTCAGGAGAGAATGATAGAATAGAGTTGGTAGTTTGCCTAGCTGGGCACACTCTGTGTCTTGAGGTCTTTAACTCTTCTTTTGGCCTCTAGTAGGTAATTGACCTATTGGTTCTCCCAGTGTCAACAAAAACTTCCATTTGCTATAATTTCCTGTCAGTTACTTCCCGTAAATAATTTATTGTTTATGAAACTCCTTGATTCTCTGCATGGCAGATGAAGCCTCTGGGCTTCTTCTCTGACCCCAACCACCCTATCCCTTGTTGTGAAAGATAGTGTATCAGTGGGACTCCTAAAGAAAAAACAAAAAGAACCCCAAGGAGAGAATGAAGCTATTCTTGGCCCAGAGACCACTACATCCCAAGGAGAAAATCAAGAATGTGTCTGAAAATGGTGGGTGGTGGAACGTAAAGGGCAGTCAGGTGATTCTGAAACATCAAGGCAGCTGTCTTGAGCCATCAAAGATGCAATGCCCACACTATGCATGCAGTAGAACCTCAGGAGTAGGGCTGAAATTCTTTGGAAATGACAAAGACTTAACAGGTGCTATCATCAGGAAGGCAGCCCTGTAAAAAAAACAACAACAACAACAAAAAACCCAGCAGAGATGACACTGAAACTGCTGAAGGAGATTTGGCAATGTAGAAAGCCTGGAGGTATGTATTTCCGGAACTGCTGGCTGGGAGCATTCCTCCAGTCTCTTCCAGGGGCGTCCCAAGAAGTCTAGGAACAAACTTCATGTCCAAGATGAAACAAAACTTCTTATCTTCCCATCCAAACTCTGTCTTCTCTGAGTCTTTCCCATCACTGTAGACAATACCACTCTCCACATCTCACAAGTCCGTAACCTGGGCATCATCCTCTGTGCCTCAGTTCCCCCAACTGTAAAATGGAGATTAAGACCATGAGCCCCATGTGGGACATGGACTGGGTCCAGCCTGATTCGTATGTATCTACACCAGTGTTTAGTACAGTGCCTGGCACATAGTAAGCTCATAACAAATACCACTGGGGCAAAACAAAAACAAAAACCTCATCTCTCTCATGCAACCCACATAGTCAATCTGTCACTGAATTCTGTCAGTTCTACCTTCCAACATCGCTAAAACCCACCCTTTCCTCTCGATCCAGACTGCTACCACGTTAAAACCAATCACTTATCCTATCCTGCCTGGATTACTGCATCAGCTTCCTCGCTGACCTCCCTGACTCTTGTCTCGCCCCACGTCAGTCCATACTTCACTCTGCTGCCTGGATCATTTTTCTAAAAAACATTCAGTCCACACCTCCCCACTCCTCAAGAACCTCCAGTCGTTGCCCATCCATCTCCACATCAAACAGAAAAACTCCTCACCATCTACTTTAAAGGACTCAATCAGCTCAATCCCTCCTATCTCGCCTCACTGATCTCCTACTACACCCCAGCCTGCACACTTTGCTCCTCTAGCATCACTTTGCTCACTGGCCCCCAATCTCATCTTTCTCACCGCCGACCCCTTTCCTACATCCTCCCTCTGGTCTGGAACACCCGCCCTTTCCACATAAGGCAGACCACCACTCTCCCCACCTTCAAAACCTTATCAAGGTCATATCTCCTCCAAGAGGCTTTCCCCCATTAAGCCCTATTTTCCCTGGCTCCCTCTCCCTTCTGTGGCATTTATGCACTTAAATCTGTACCCTTTAAGCACTTGATATTCACCCCACCTTCAGCCCCACAGCACTTTTCATTCATGTGTGCGGAGCACTGCACTAAGTGCTTGGGAAACTACAATACAACAATAAACAGTGACATTCCCTGCCCACAATGAGCTCATAGTCTAGAGGGAGTGAGACAGACATCAATACAAATAAATAAAATGACAGATATATACATAAGTGCTATGGGGCTGGGGGGTGGGGAGAGCAAAGAGAACAAGTCAGGGTGACAGAAGGAAGTAGGAGATGAGGAAAAGTGGGGCTTAATCTGGGAAGGCCTTCAATAAGGCTTTGAAGAGGGGGAGAGTAATTATCTGTCGGCCTAATTGTCTGTCTCTATGTGCACTTATGCACATATATGTAATTTATTTATTTCTATTAATGTCTGTCACCCCCTCTAGACTGTAAGCTCATTGTGGACAGGGAATGTGTCTACCAACTCTGTTGTATTGTCTTGTATTTAGAGAAGCAGCATGGCCTAGTGGATAGAGCACAGGCTTGGGGGTCAGAAAGACCTGTGTTCTAATTTGGTTCTGCCACTTGTCTGCTGTGAGAATTTGGACACTTGACTTCACTTCTCTGTGCCTCAGCTTTCTCATCTGTAAAATGGGGATTAAGACCGTGAGCCCCACATGGGTCAGGGACTGCATCCAAACCAACTTGCTTGAATCTATCCCAGTGATTAGTACAGTGCCTGGCACATAGTAAGTGCTTAACAAATACCATTATTATTATTATTATTATTATTAATATGATCATTATTATTATTTGGCAGAGGGCTCAGAGCACTATACGGGGCCATGCTTGGTCCTACCCACCCTATGTCTAAATGGCCATTAACCAACAACTCCCATCCTCAATTTTTCCAAAGGAAACTATTCCGAATTTACAACCCCCTCCTTAAGAAGCCACAGAGGACGTGGCACTCGTGACCAGTGGCACACTTGCCCCACCATCTGCCTGGCCGAGGCACATGAAGGCCCCCTCCCTCCCCCGACAGCCCAGTTCAGGGAATTGTCTCATCCCAGTTCAGGGAACACCACATGAGCCCTCTGCAGTTTCCCTAGAGCACCTCCCTCACACCCCCTGCAGGTCCCAGGTCCTCTGGGGACAAGACCTCCAAATGCAATTTGGGTGGGTGGGATGGTAAAAAACCCACACTCATTTTTAATTGGAACCCTAATTCGTGGGGGCGGGGGGTGGTGGTGGTGGTGAAATCTCAGCCTCTGAATGAGGAAAGCCACTGCACACAGTGACTCATTTATGTAATTGGTACTTTTAGTGGGTCACAGTAAATAAGAGCGTAGCCATGTATTTAGCCAATGACTGTACAAACCACAGAAAATACAGTGAGCCAGGGGTAGAGATCAACAGTTGCCTCGACTCGAAGGATGGTCGGATGTGAAGAGAATATTGCTTCTCTATACCTTCCCAGGGCGCTTCCTCTCCCGCCAAAAAGTAACTAGAATGCTGAGCCAGAGTTCAGGTGTCAGGCTCTCGGGCAGGCAAAAGCATTTTTGATCTCTTCCTGTGTAGTGAAACACCTTTGTGCAGACTCTAAAGCTGGCCAAAGGAACAGGGCACCTGGTTTCCAGAGAGGAGATGCTTCCTGCTCCTTGGGGCTGGCTCCAGTGCTAATCTTCTTAGCCCTTTCTTTGGTTTCACTGGAGCAGGATGAAAACCCCTGCAGCGTGGCCTAGTGGATAGAGCATGGGCCTGGGAGTCAGAAGGACCGGGGTTCTAGTCCCAGCTCTTCCACTTGTCTGCTGTGTGACCTTGGCCAAGTCTACTCACTTCTCTGTGCCTCAGTTACCTCATCTGTAAAATGGGGCTTGAGACTGGCAGCCCCTTGTGGGACAGGGACTGTGTCCAACCTGATTATCTTATATCTGCCCCAATGCTTAGTACAGTGCCTGGCACATAATGAGCACTTAACGAATACCAGTTTTAAAAAAAGCCCCTCATGTACTTAAGATGTTGAAGGAGAAGTGGTGTGGCTTAGTGGAAAGAGCACAGGCCTGGGAATCAGAGAACCTGGGTCCTAATCCCAACTCTGCCAATTGCTTGCTGTGTGACCTTGGGCAGGTCACTTCATTTCTCTTTTCCTCAGTTTCCTCAATTGTAGATTGGGAATTAAATACCTGTTCTCCCTCCATCTTAGACTGTGAGCCCTTTGCAGGCCAGGGACTGTGTCCAACCTGGTCAATTTGTATTATCCCAGCATCAAGAATAATGTTTAACATGTAGTAAGTGCTTGACAAATACCATATAAAAGAACAGTAAATAAAAATTTGGCCCCCAAGCAAGCTTGATTCACCAAATAGTGAGAAGAGAAAGGGTCTCATCCTCATCTCTCCTTCCCCTCAGGAGGATGGCAAACAGCCTGTAAAGCCACCACCCTCTTGGACTTAGAAGAGAACAGTGAGCATCTGCGGGGATCTGCGCTGTTGCTGAGCTCCAGAAGATGACGCTGAAAGAATGGCAACAGGATGCAAGTGCTGTTATTCAGCTCCACTGGTGGCAGCAGGATGGTTAATCCTGAATAAGTCAGAGCCAATGACTCTCCCTCTAGTTCAAAGCTTTATTGAAAGCACATCTTCTCCAAGAGGCCTTCCCTAAGCCCTCCTTTCCTCCTCACCCACTCCCTTTTGCATCGCCCAGACTTGCTCCCTTTATTCATCCCCTCTTCCCAGCCCCACAGCACGTAAGTACATATCTGTAATTTATTTATTTATATTAATGTCTGTCTCCCCCACTCTAGACTGTAAGCTCATTGTGGGCAGGGAATGTATCTGTAAAAATGTACTCTCCCAAGCACTTAGTACAGTGCTCTGTACACGGTAAGTGCTCAATAACTATGATTTACTGATTGAGCACTTACTATGTGCAGAGCACTGTCCTGAGCACTTGGGAGAGTACAATACGACAGAATCAGCAAATATGTTCCCTGCTTTCCTGACTGGTGGCAGTGATGGGGTGATTTCCTTGTGCTCACCATCACTGACAGCAAGAAAAAAAAACTTGTTCTCTGTTGTTTCAGTATCATGGGACCTGGGTTCTAATCCCAACTTGGCTACTGACCCGCAGTGTGACCTCAGGCAAGTCACTTTGCTCCTCAGTTTCCTTACCTGTATAATGGGTATAACCAATATTACCTGCCTCTCCTTATCTCTTTGGGATGTTGTGAGGACAAAATGAGATCATAATAATAATAATAATTGTGGTATTTGCTAAGTATATGCTGAGGTAGATAACAAATAATCAGGTCCTATAAGGGGATCTAAGTAGGAGAGACAGCAGGTATTGAATCCCCATTTGACAAATGAGGAAAAAGAGGCACAGAGAAGATACGTAACTTGCCCAAGGCCACACAACAAAGTGGTGGAGTCAGGAATAGAACTCAGATCCTCTGACTCCCAGGTCCATGCCAGTACTTTGAAAAAAATAAAACTGCTACCCACATTCAAGATATTATGGGAAACTGTTGTCTGGGGTGGTGGTGGGGAAATCATTTTTTCAGGTATCCTTATATTAGTAGTTGTAGTAGTAATATTAATAATAATAATTTTACTTGTTAAAGTGCTTACTATATGTCAAGCACTGTTCTACGTGATGGAGTAGAAACAGGTTAATCAATCAATCAATCAATCAATCAATCGTATTTATTGAGCGCTTACTATGTGCAGAGCACTGTACTAAGCGCTTAGGAAGTACAAATTGGCATTTGTTAAGCGCTGGGGGTGGATACAAGGTGATCAAGTTGTCCCACATGGGGCTCACAGCCTTAATCAGGTTAATCAGGTCGGACACTGTCCCTGTCCCACATGGGGCTCCCATTCTAAGTAGGAGGGAGTGGGATCGAATCCCCATTTTACAGATGAGGTAACTTGAGGCACGAGGAAGTTAAGTGACTTGCCCAAGGTCACACAGCAGACACACACTAGAACCAGGATGAGAACCCAGGTCCTCTGACTCCCAGGCCCAGGCTCTTTCCACTAGGCCACGCTCCTTCTCTTTCAAATAGACAGACCTTTCTTTTAATTCCCTCCCCAAGTAGCCCAAAACATGTCCTCAAACATGATGAAGCTACTTGTTCTTAGCATCCTATGTGTTCATCTCCAGTTTTAAATAGCCTAATATGGTTAGCCCAACAATTAAAAATGAGCAGAAACTGTGACAGGTTCATAGCAATTTCAAACACATTTGCTGTCTTGTTACTTGTGTGTCTCATTTCCTTCAGTCTCTACGTCCCTCCTCCGCTGCCTTGCTCTATGTCTCTTTCTGCCTCTCTCTATCCATCTGTGTCTTTCTCCATGGAAATCTATGGTACCCAGTAGAGCGCGAAATCTTGTATTCCTAATGCAACGTTAGAATTTTTTGGCACAGAAGAAGTCAGGAGTGTACCAACAACGGAGCACGTTGGGGATTGTTCAAAAAAAGGCTAATTTTAAAAATTGCGCCTACAATTCTAAGGCGGCAGAGGTGTAGACTATGTAGCATGGCATAGTGAATAGAGCACAGGCCTGGGAGTCAGAAGGTCATGGATTCTAATTCTGGCTCTGCCACTTGTCTGCTGTGTGGCCTTGGGCAAGTTACTTCACTTCTCTGGGCCTCACCTACCTCATCTATAAAAGGAGGACTGAGTTGTGATCCCCACGTGAGACAGGGACTGTGTCCAACCCGATTTGCTTGTATCCACCCCAGCCTGGCACATAGTAAGCGCTTAACAAATACTATTGTTATTATTATTATCGTCCCCCTCTCCATCCCCACTGTCTTACCTCCTTCCCTTCCCCACAGCACCTGTATATATGTATATATGTTTGTACATATTTATTACTCCATTTATTTATTTTACTTGTACGTATCTATTCTATTTATTTTATTTTGTTAATATGTTTGGTTTTGTTCTCTGTCTCCCCCTTCTAGACTGTGAGCCCACTGTTGGGCAGGGACTGTCTCTATATGTTGCCAACTTGTACTTCCCAAGCGCTTAGTACAGTGCTCTGCACACAGTAAGTACTCAATAAATACGATTGATTGATCAACTAATTAATAACTGTGGTATTATTATTATTGTTATTACCACCAAGGGAAAGTGGGGGCACTGAGGTGGGAAGCAGGGAATTCCCAAATTTGACACAATTTCCAACCCCTATGAGTTGGCTTGGTGCATTATTACACAGGCCATGTAACCACGTCACTGCTGCACTAAGAAGTTGCCTAGACGTCTGAGTTAATGCCCCTCCTAAAGTGGCTGGCTGACTTCCACTGCCAGGGAGTAGCCTTGGACCAGGGGAAATTTGGCCGCAATGACCCTTGGGGACCTCTTAGAGGCCATCTTGATCAGTGAATCGATCAGTCAATAGTATTTATTGAGCACCTGCTGTGTACAAAGCACTGTATTAAGCACTCAGTCTCCGGATAGATTTCACAGATGTGGTATCAGTCCTCAAGGAGCGACCATTCAAGTGGGAAAGACCCCAAAATAATTTACAGTGAGGAAGAAGGAGGGAAATGTACATGAGTTAATGTTCAAGTAATAGGGCTTAGAAGAGAAGCCGTGCGGCCTAGTGGAGAGAGCACGGGACTGGGAGTCAGAAGGACCTAGATTCTAATCACAGCTTTTCCACTTGCTTGCTCTGTGACCTTGAACAAGTCACTGAACTTCTCTGTGCTTCAGTTTCCTCAACTGTGAAATGAGGCTATCCATTCTCCCTCCTACTTAGACTGTAAGCCCCATGTGGGTCAGGGACTGTATCTGATCTAATTAACGTATACCTTCCCCAGTACTTAGAACAGTATCATGTATGTCTGTCTTTCCCTATTCTAGACTGTGAGCCCATTGTGGGCAGGGATTGTCTCTTTTTGTTGCTGAATTGTACTTTCCAAGTGCTTAGTACAGTGCTCTGTACACAGTAAACACTCAATAAATACAACTGAATGAATGAATGAACAGTGTAGGACACATAGTAAGAGCTTAACAAATATTAAAAAAAGGGTACAGAAATGCTCAGGTAGTACGGAGTCAATCAATGGAACTTATTGAGCACTGACTTTGTACAGAGCACTGAACTAAATGCTTGGGAGAGTACAATATAATACTGTTAGTAGACATGTTTCTTGCCCAGAGCGAGCTTACATCAAGAGGGAGTGCTGAAATGCAGAAGTGCTGACGTGGCAGTTGTGGGGATACAACCTGGGGAGATCAGCATCGGCAGTATTTATTGAGGGCTTACTGTGTGCAGAGGACTGTATTAAACGCTTGAGATTAAAATCAATTCTCTATAATCAGCCCCAAAGTCTCAAGTTTTGTGGAGATTTCCCAAGACAAAAATCTACCCCAAATTGCCTCCTGGGACCCCACTAACCTGCCACTCTGTTGGCCCTGTTAAATTTGGCTGTCTGCTGCCTATTTTCACATCCATACACCAGGCACCTTGATTGTGTTCAGTCTAGATTTTCCCCATCCATTTTCGGGTGGCCGAAACCAATGCCAACTTCACCCTAAGGCGATGAAAAGTTTCCATCCGCTCAGGCGATCTGACTCTGAGGTGTTTATAAATATCCAAGTCCTCGTTAGTTTGGCCAAACTGTGAGTCACATATGGAAACTTCAGATTTAATGAGACGACTTCACCACGTGCCACCCGCAACCGGCTAACAACAGCGATTGCCCCCGGCCACTTAATGACCCTGCCTTCCTTCGTTGGCAGATCCCAGATAAGGAAACGCCTCACCCAGGCCTGCCATGAAGTCACACGACAGAGGGGATCACGTTCGAGTTCCCCAAATCTTCATCTTCCCTGCCACCTCTCGGCTCCAGCTTTTTCTCAAGTCTTTCCACCTCCGTGACCCTCCGTCTCATTCCGATTCCCATTTAAAACCACCTCTCCTCCGCAGGGACCTTTGAAATTTGTGGTACCCAGCTCTTATTTATTACTCTTCTCTGTAATCCTATCATTCCATTAAATCGGCGGGGAGCCAGCAGGAACCAGAGTGGTGTGAAAAACACTATTCAAAATAAAGTCATATTGTTGTATTGTGTTATTAGAACTGTTTATTTTGGCATTCTCCCCCAGCCACACCAGCTCCAAGGGCCTTTTTTTCCCCTCACCACAGTCCTCCGTGCCTTCCTAACCTCCAAATTAGATTACTACAACTCTCTGGCAGGCCCCTTGAAAGCCCACTTGGGTGATTTAACTGGTGCGGAATGAAGTGGTCTCCCCGCTGTCTTTTTCATTCGCTCTAACATCCCTGGCTCTTAATGCAATGTTCCGTGCTTGGCAGGAAAACACGGAACAGAGCCAAACCTGATTTACCAATGGATGTGTTTTCAGAGGAAAGAAGATCCCGGGGAGTCCATTGCTCTTGATGTCCAACAGCCCGACTCCCAGTTCGTTCAGAGCAGGTGCGCCCTGAATGTTCGGATAAAAGTCACTATTAGGCATGTTCAAAACCACTCTCAAAGTCATTTTCATTAACCAGAAAGCACTTTGAACGTCTCTGCAAATGGAAGCCTGGTCTAGTCTAATAGGTTCAAGTCTAAATCACTTTCCAGATGCATTTTGCTGGTCCTCCCTAGATGAGAACGAACTTTGGACTAAGGTGACACAGGGATGGCAGGGATCAGACAGGAGACCCCTGGGAGAACCGCTGGACGGTTGAAGCGTTCCAATCCACCTCGGTCCTGACACAGATGAGCTAAGCCTGGGAACTGAGGTGCCTCAGTCCAGCAATACCGGAAATGGGCTCTGGCTTGACTTCCTGTGATGCTACAGAGAGAGAGAGAGAGAGAGAGAGAGAGAGAGAGAGAGAGAGAGAGAGTGTGCGCGCATGCCCTTTGAGCTGCTGGAAGTGGTAGTCTCAACTGCTCACAGAGGCTTCCAGGCCTATGTGAACTCATCCCATCTTCATGGCAGCATTCCAGTATCTATGCAGCTGCACTCTCCAACCCAAACTTTTTTTTTATTTTTAATGGAATTTGTTAAGCGCTTACTATGTCGGGCCCTGTACTGTACTGTAGGAGGGGGTGACCTGATTGACTGTTTTAAAAACAGTGGTAAGGAGTTTCTGTTTGATGTGGAGGTGGATTATTGTTATATTGTACTCTCCCGAGCTCTTAGTACAGTGCCCTGCGCACAGTAAGTGCTCAATAAATATGATTGAATGAATGAACCACTGTAGGTTCTTGAGGAGTGAAGAAACAAGGACCAAATGGTTTTGTTGAAAAATGATTCAGGAAGCAGAGTGAAGTGTGGACTGGAGGAGAGACGGGAGGCAGGCAGGTCAGCGAGGAAGTGGATGCAGTAGTCAAGATGGGATATAAGTGCTTGGATCAGCGTGGTAGCAGGTTGGATGGAGAGGGAAGGGCACATTTTAGCAACGTTGGCAAGATAGAATTGACAGGATTTGGTGACAGACTGAATATGTAGGTAAGTGCTCAATAATACGATAGAATGAATGAATGAATGAGAAAGATGAGTCGAGGGTAATGCCAAGGTTCATTCATTCATTCAATTGTATTTATTGAGCGCTTACTGTGTGCAGAGCACTGTACTAAGCGCTTAGCACTGTACTAAGCGCTTAGCACTGTTATGGGCTTGTGAGACAGGGATAATGGTGGTGCTGTCTACAGTGATGGGAAACACAGGGAGAGGGAGCGGTTTGGAATTCTGAGGAATTCTGTTTTGAACATGTCAAGTTTGAGGTGTTGGTAGGACATCCAAGTAGAGATGTCCTGGAGGTGGGAGAAAATATGAGGCTGCAGAGAAAAAGAGGGGTCAGGACTGGAGAGGTAGACTGGGGAAATCATCCGTGCAGAGATCGTAGTCGAAGCCATGGGAGCAAATGAGTTATTCAAGGGAGTGGGTGTTAATGGAGAATAGAAGAGGATGCAGAACTGAGCCTTAAGGGACTCCTGCAGTTAGGGGAGGAAGACAGAGGAGGAGCAAGTGAAAGAGATGGAGAAGGAGCGGCCAGAGAGATAGGAGAACCAGGAGAGGATGGGGTCAGTGAAGCCGAGGATAGATAATGTTTCAAGGAGAGGGGGTGGTTTTGCAGGCTACTCCTCTGTCTCCCTCCTTAACTGTGGGGGTCCCTCAAGGTTCAGTTCTGGGTCCCCTTCTAATTCTCCATCTACACCCACTCCCTTGGAGAACTCATTCGCTCCCTTGGCTTCAGCTACAACCTCTATGCAGATGATTCCCAAATCCACATCTCCAGCTCTGATTTCTCTCCCTCTCTGCAGTTTCACATTTCCTCCTGCCTTCAAGACATCTCTACTTGGATGTCTCACTGTTACCTCAAACTCAATATGGCTAAAACAGTACTCCTTATCTTCCCATCCAAACCTTATCCTTACGTTGATTTTCCCATCACTGTAGATGGCACCATCATCCTTCCTGTCTCACAAACCCGAAACCTTGGTGTTTCCTTGATTCCTTTCTCTCAATCAATGCACATATTCAATCCATTACTAAATCGTGTCGGTTCAACCTTTACATCACTAAAATCCACCTTTTCATCTCCATAATAATAATAATTATGGTATTTGTTAAGTGCTTACTATGTGCCAGGCACTGTACTAAGCACTAGGATGGGTATAAGCAAATTGGGTTGGACACAGCCCCTGTCCCACCTGGGGCTCACAGTTTCAATCTCCATTTTACGGATGAGGTAACTGAGGCACAGAGAAGTGGTGTCTTGCCCAAGGTCACACAGCAGACAAGTGGTGGATCAGGGATTAGAACCCATGACCTTCTGACGTCCAGGCCCATGCTCTATCCACTAGGCCATGCGGTTTCTCAGCGTCCAAACTGCTATTATGTTAATCCAAGCACTTATCCTAGCCTGCCTTGATTACTGTATCAGCCTACTTTCTTATCTCCCTGCCTCCTGTCACTCCCCACTTCAGTCCAAACTTCACTCTGTTGCCCAGATCATTTTTCTACTAAAACGTTCAGGCTGTGTTTCCCCACTCCTCAAAAACCTCCAGTAGTCGCCCATCTACCTCTGCATCAAACAAAAACACCTTACCATCGGCTTTAAATCACTCAATCATCTTACCTTCTCCTACTTTACCTCCCTACTCTCCTACTACAACCCAGCCCACACGCTTCACCCTCTAATGCTAAACAACTCACTGTACCTAGATTTCGTCTGTCTCACCGCCAACTTCTTGCCCACCTCCTGCCTCTGGCCCTGAACGCTTTCCTTCATATTAGACAGACAATTACTTTCCCCCCAAATCAAAGCCTTATTGGAGGTCCATCTCCTCCAAGAGGCCTTCCCTAAGTCCCCCTTTCCTCTTCTCCCACTCCCTTCTGCATTGCCTTGACTTACTCCCTTTATTCATCCTCCCCTCCCAGCCCCACAGCACTCATGTACATATCTGTAATTGTATTTATTTATATTAATGGCCATCTCCCCCTCTAGACTGAAAGCTTGTTGTGGTCAGGGAATGTGTCTGCTATATTGTATGCTTCCAATCACTTAGTACAGTGCTCTGCACATGGTAAGCGTTAAATAAATGCAAATGACTGACTGCCAAAGGCAGCTGAGAGGTCAAGGAGGATTAAAGAAGCCATGGGATCATTGGTGACCTCTGAGGGGGCAGTTTCAGTGGAGTAAAGGGGGAGGAAGCCATATTAGAGCAGTTTAAGGAGAGAATTGCAGGAAAGGAAGTGGAGACAGCAGGTGTAGGCAGTTCACTCAAGGAGTTTGGAGAGGAATGATGGAGGGAGATGGGGCCATAACTGGAGGGAGCTGGAGGGACAAGAGAGGGTTTTTTTTAAGATGGGGGATGCACAAGCATGTTTTAAAGCAGTAAGGAAGATGGTATTGGAAAGTGAATGGTTGAAGATGACTGTCAGGGGTGAAGAAGGGAGAGGGCAAGTATTTTGGTAAGGTGCGAAGAGATGGGGTCAGAGGCTCAGGTGGAGGGGGAAGATTTTGAAAGGAGTACGATCTCCTCTTGAGATACTCCTAACACTTCTATCAGCCTCCTTTCTGATCTCCAACTGTAAGCCCGTTGTGGTCAGGGACTGTGACTGTTTGTTACTGTATTGTACTCTCCCAAGCATTTAGTACAGTGCTCTGCACAAAGTAAGTGCTCAATAAATACGATTGAATGAATGAATCTCCCTGTCTCATTTCACACATTCATTCAATTCAAATGTATTTATTAAGCCTTTACTGTGTGCAGAGCACTGTACTAAGCACTTGGGAAAGTACAATACGACAATAAGTAGTGACAATCCCTGCCCGCAACAAGCTCAGTCTACTCTCCAGTCCAAACTTCACTTTGCTGCCCAGATCATTTTTCTGAGAAAGCATTCAGGTCATGCCTTCCCACTCCTCAAAAACCTCCAGTTGTTGTCCATCCCCCTCTGCATCAAACAGAAATTCCTTACCATTGGCTTTAAGGAACTCAATCAGCTCTTCGTGTCCTACTTAGTAGTAATAATAATGATGGTCTTTGTTAAGCGCTTACTATTGGCTTTAAGGCACTCAATCAGCTCTTCGTTCTTCATGTCCTACTTAGTAATAATAATAATGATGGTCTTTGTTAAGCGCTTACTATTTGCCAAGCACCGTTCTAAGCACTGGGGTAGATACTTCCCTGATTTCCTACTACAACCCAGCCCACACACTTTGCTCCTCTAATTGCAACCTACTCACTGTACCTCCATCTAAGTCTATCTCACTGCTGACCCCTTGCCGGCTTCCTCCCTCTGGTCTGGAACTCCTGCCCTCTTCATATATGACAGACCACCGCTCTCCCCACCTTCAAAGCCTTATTAAAATCACATCTTCTCCAGGAGGACTTCCCCAACCAAGCCCTCATTTCCCCTACTCCCTCTCCCTTCTGTGTCACCTGTGCACTTGGATCTGTACCCTTTAAACACTTGATATTCACTCCACCCTCAGCCCCTCAGCACTTCTGTACAGTCCAGATTTATTTTAAAGTCTATTTCCCCCTCTAGACTGTAAACTCCTTGTGGGCAGGAAGCATGCCTACCTACT
Source organism: Tachyglossus aculeatus (assembly GCF_015852505.1). Classification (NCBI taxonomy): domain Eukaryota; kingdom Metazoa; phylum Chordata; class Mammalia; order Monotremata; family Tachyglossidae; genus Tachyglossus; species Tachyglossus aculeatus. The sequence continues at coordinate 120,023,462 of NC_052101.1, read as the reverse complement.
CTGTTGTACTGTAATGATAATAATAATAGTGGTATTTGTTAAGCACATACTATGTGTCAAGTACTGTTCTAAGCACTGGGGTAGGTACAAGCTAATAATAATGATGGTATTTGTTAAGTGCTTACTATGTGCCAAGCACTGTTCCAAGCACTGGGGTAGATACAAGATTATCAGTTTGTCCCCCTTGGGGCTCAAAATCTTAATCCCTATTTTACAGATGAGGTAACTGAGGCACAGAGAAGTTTGGTGACTTGCCCAATCACACAGCTGACAAGTGGCAGAGCTAGGATTAGAACCCACAACCTCTGACCCCCAAGCCCGTGTTCTTTCCACTAAGCCACGGTGCTTCTCTGATCAGATTGGACACAGTCCCTGTCCCAGTCTTAATCCTCATTTTACAGATAAGGTAACTGAGGCACAGAGAAGTGACTTGCCCAGGGAAACACAGGAGACAAATGGCAGAGCTGGCCAGGCCTATGCTCTATCCACTAGCTCAAGATTCTTCCCTTGAACTCGCCCAAACGCTTAGTACAGTGCTCTGCACACGGTACATGCTCAATAAATATCACTGATTGATTGATTATCACTGACTAGCGTGGTAGCAGTTTGGATGGCGAGGATGGGGTGAAGATAAAGCCGACCAGATTTGGTGACTGAATGACATATTCCTGAAGAAACATTGGCCATGCAGTCGTTGTTGATGTGTCATAAAAACAAGAGCTGAAATAACTCCCCCGATCTTTTTAAAAAATTAAGCCATATCTTACCAAAATTTTGAAAAACAAGTAAAACAGCAATTTATCTCCCAAATGAAATTTTTTACATTTGAACAATCCCTAACCCACTTACAAAATCCTTAGTTCCCAGGATCTGGTCCTTGGCCCCATTTAGTGCCTCGGGCTTTGTGCATTCCTAGATGGCCCCGCCCATCCCCCCTCTCCCCTCCCTCCCCCCACCTCCTCTGCATACCTAGACTGAGGACTTCCCCTCCCCCTACCCCCTCCCCCTCCTCCAGGGCAAAAGGTGTAGAATTTCCCTCATTTCTCCCAGGGTAGAATTCAATGTTCTAACCCCAGCCAGCCTGCTTCCTTTCCTCACACCCAAGTTTTATTTTTTTTTTTCTGTGGCTCTAAGCTTTGGCTTTGTGTAGTAGCCAGGGCTGATTTGTTGGTTTGTCAGCTGCAAGCCCTTTCCCCACGCCAGTACTACAGAAACCTGGTTTTCTTCGTCTCTACCAGAGTTGCCTACTCTCTGTCAATACGCACACATTCATACTTTTGTCTTGGTTTGGCAATCCCTGAAACACTTTTCATATAATCACTTTCAGGCTCAAAAGACGAATTTCCCTTACCTAGGACATAGACCTTGGGGTGAAGTACTGACCGACCCCTGGAGGTGAACAAAGTCTCAGGGGCTGGACAGGGCTGCCCCCTCAGGATCGTGACGCCCCCGCCCCAGATACCGTAGTCAGGCCTCCACTCAGTGTCCTGCCCATTGTGTGATGCTCCAATCAACAGGTCAGGCCTCTTTCACCCATCTCTCCTGCTCCCAGTCATTCAATAAACAGTTTCATGCTGGGAAAACAAATCGGTTGGAAACAAAGAGGAAAGAAGAGTAAGTACTCTCTGGAGAACTGGATCTAGCAGGATTGTGAACACTTAATTTCACACGCCACAGCAGATGGTGCCAGGTGCCTTCTCCGGCCTCATGCTATAGCAGCAGCCCCAGCATCTTCTAGTTCCAGTGCTTGCTGGGCATCAGATTTCTGCAAGGAGAAGGGACACCAGAAAGGTCTTAGAGAGCTTTCGTCCTGGGTCTAACTGATGGTCACATCTTTTCAACAAGGCCCTTTCCAGCCTCCTAAGACAAGCAAAAAGTCAAGATAAAGATGAGCTGATGATCTCCCCCAAGCAGGGGTTAGAGCCCTTGAATTAGTCCCTACGAAAGATTGAAACACACGGGGAGAAAATGGGTTTGTTTATTTGTGCTAACCTTAGTGAAATTTGTGCTGAGGCAGGAAAGTCTTGGGGGTGCACTGCACGGCTCTCCAGAGCTCCATGCAGTGGATAGAGCACGGGCCTGGGAGCCAGAAGGTTATTCATTTAATTGTATTTATTGAGCGCTTACTGTGTTCAGAGCACTGTACTAAGCTCTTGGAAAGTACAGTTCAGCAGCAATGGGTTCTAATCCCGGCTCCGCCACTTGTCTGCTGTGTGACTTTGGTTGAGTGCTTTACATCTCTGGGCCTCGGTTCCCTCATCTGGAAAATGGGGAATGAGATTGTGAGCCCCACATGGGACAGCGATTGTGTTCAACCTGATTAGCTTGCATCTGATGGCGGCGGCGGTTCTGGATCGCCACCAAGGTCGCTGGGCGACTAAAGAATTAGTCAGAAAGCATGTGACTATTGAAAGTTTTAATAAAGATTTATTGGTAAGGCCGAAGGCCAAATAGGGGGTAACACACCCAGCAGGCTCTTCTTAAGGGAAAAGGCCCTGAATGCCCGATGCAACGAGCTTATATACTACTGTTGCTGATCACAGTGACTGGCAGATTTGAAAACAGCGGGGACTGGATTGGTGCACATTTGGTGCACATTTGGTACAGAGCTGGGCGGAGTCTATCTCCTTATTTGGTTTGGTTCCTGGACCCAGCCAGTGGGCTGCAGGATCTAAGGCCCATACCAAATATGGCAACAGGACTGCGTACATTCAAACAATATCTGCAACCTTTCCGTGGTGCATGGGGTCCCCATTATATCCACCCCAGTGCTTAGTACAGTGCCTGGCACATAGTAAGTGCTTAACAAATGCCACAGTTATTAACAAATACCACCACAAGCTTACTGAGCACCTACTGTGAATTTGGCCCTTAATACAGTGCATTACACCAGTGGGTGCTCAATGAATACGATCACTACCGCAACTACTGGGTGTACAACACTGGACTAGACTGTGACTTCTAGACTGTGAGCCCGTTGTTGGGTAGGGACTGTCTCTGTATGTTGCCAACTTGTACTCCCCAAGCGCTTAGTACAGTGCTCTGCACACAGTAAGCACTCAATAATGAATGAATGACTAGGAGGTTGGAGGCAATCAATCCATCATGGTAATTATGGAGCACTTACTGTGTGCAGAGCACTGTACTAAGTGTTTGAAAAAAGCATACGATAAGGGACCATGGTCTAGTGGAAAAAGCACGAGACTGGGAGTCAGAAGACCCAAGTCACTTAACTTCTCTGGCCCTCTGCTTCCTCATCTGTTAAATGGGGGGAAAATACCTGTTCTCCCTGCCTCTCAGACCGCGAGCCCCATGTGGGAAAGGGACTGGGTTTGAACTGGTCATCCCATATCTCCTCCACGCTTAGCACAGTGCTTGACCCATCTTAAGTGCTTGATAAATACCATTCAAATTCTTCTTAATGATAGTAATGATAAGAGATCCAGTCCCCGTCCTCAAGGGAATGTACCACTGAACATCCCCAACTTTGTCCTAAGTGACCCAAGGTCACCCCATTAGACAATAACATCTGGCCCTCTAGACTGTAAGCATACTGTACGCAGGGAATGTACCTTGATATATTATTACGTTGTACTCTCCCAAGTGCTCTGCCTGCAGTAAGCACTTGACTGATTGATTACTATTTTAATTTATTTATATTAACATCTGTCTCCCCCCTAGAGACTGTAAGTTCGTTGTGGGCAGGGAATGGGTCTATTTATTGTTGTACTGTACTCTCTGCACACAGTTAGCACTCAATATGATTGAATGAATGAATGGATGGACGATTGATTGGGTGGAATTAATGTATCCTGACTCATAGTCACTGCTAGTCCTGGCCAGATGAAGGTCTGAGCAGACAGGGAGGGGGGTCAGCCCACTGGCCAGGACTCAGGGATCTGCCACTGTATTTTCTTCCTGGCTGGAATTAATACTTGCTTCCCTGTATCCTTTCTCTCATTTCTGTCATCAATCAATGATATTTATTGAGCACTTACTGTAAGCAGAGCATTGTACTACTCTCGGAAGAGGACAATACAACAGAGGTAATAGACGTGTTCCCAGCCCACAAGAAGCTTACAGTCTAGAAGGGGAGACAGACACTAATAGAAATAAATAAATCACTGCTATATATATAAATGGTGGGGGAATCCTGCCCTGGGAATTAAGTCGTTAACAGTGTGCTCAGGGAAGCACACTGCTTCCCACCCCTCGCACCCTTCCCCCTCCCTCCCCTCCATCGACAGCTGCTGCCAAGTGTGGCCTCTGGAACCCCTGCTCCATTTTAAGTAAGATCCCTTTCATCCTGGACCTATTCCTTTCCAGCTCTCTACTCCTCCTCGCCCTAACTGAAACATGGTTGTCTCCGGACGACACGGTCTCTTCTGCTGCTCTCTCCAGTGGAGGCCTCTTCTTCTCCCACTCCCCCAGACTCACCGGAAAAGGAGGAGGTGTCGGTTTCCTTCTCGCCCCCCAATGTCGCCTTCGCACTATCCCTCCTCCCCCTTCCCTTTCCTTCCCTTCCTTTGAAGCCCACATTATTCGCCTCTACCACCCCCTCCAGATTCTTGTAGCCATCATCTACCGCCCCCCCCGGCCCCACCTCCAACTTTAATGATTTTGACCCCTTCCTCACCTTCCTTCTCTCCTTTTCCATGCCCACTCTGATCCTCGGAGACTTCAACATACACATGGATATCCCTGATGACTCCTCTGCCGCCTGCCTTCTATCTCTCCTCAACGCCGCCAACCTCTTGCTCCACCCCACCTCATCCACTCACCAACTTGGTCATACCCTCGACCTCATCATCTCCTATCGCTGCACTGTGTCCACCCTCACCAACTCTGAAATCCCTCTCTCTGATCATAATCTTCTCACCTGCCTCCTCACTCACACTTCTTTCCCCTGTAAATCCATATTACTCCCTCACAGAGATCTCCGCTGTCTTGACCCCATCCATCTTTCTGAGCGCCTCACACCCCACCTCGCCTCCCTCTCCTCTCTACCCAGTCTTGATGATCAGATTACTGCTCTCAACTCTACCCTTTCTACTCAGCTAGACTCACTTGCTCCCCTTTCCCTTCGCCGCTCTCATACCACTAACACACAGCCCTGGATCACTGCCACTGTCCGCCTCCTCCGCTCTTATGCTCGAACTGCCGAACGCTGCTGGCGAAAGTCTAAACACCATGCCAACCTCGTTCACTTCAAGATTATCCTTTCCTGCCTTAACTCAGCCCTCTCCTCTGCCAGACAAAGCTATTTCTCCTCCCTTATTGACACCTATGCCCATCATCCCCGCCAGCTCTTCCGTACATTCAACTCCCTTCTCAGGCCCCCGGTTCCTCCCCCTCCTCCTTCCCTCACCCCCAACGATCTGGCCTCCTACTTCATTAACAAAATTCAATCCATCAGGTCCGACCTCCCCAAAGTCACTCTCCCCCTTCTCCAACACCTCGGCTCTCAACACTCTCTGCTACTCTCTCATCCTTCCCAGCAGTATCCTCAGAAGAGCTCTCCTCCCTCCTCTCAAGTGCTACTCCGGCCACCTGTGCTTCTGACCCCATTCCCTCACATCTCATGAAATCTCTTGCTCCATCCCTTCTCCCCTCCTTAACTTCCATCTTCAACCGCTCACTCTCCACTGGTTCCTTCCCCTCTGCCTTCAAACATGCCCATGTCTCTCCCATCCTAAAAAAACCCTCTCGACCCCACCTCACCTTCTAGTTATCGCCCCATATCCCTCCTACCATTCCTTTCCAACTCCTTGAACGAGTCATCTACACGCGCTGCCTCGAATTCCTCAACACCAACTCTCTCCTCGACCCCCTCCAGTCTGGCCATCCAAGCCGTCACCAAAACCTGCCGGTATCAGCTCTGCAACATTGCCAAGATCCGCCCTTTCCTCTCCATCCAAACTGCTACCTTGCTCATTCAAGCTCTCATCCTATCCCGTCTGGACTACTGCATCAGCCTTCTCTCTGATCTCCCATCCTCGTGTCTCTCCCCACTTCAATCCATACTTCATGCTGCTGCCCAGATTGTCTTTGTTCAGAAATGCTCTGGGCATGTTACTCCCCTCCTCAAAAATCTCCAGTGGCTACCAATCAATCTGCGCATCAGGCAGAAACTCCTCACCCTCGGCTTCAAGGCTCTCCATCACCTCGCCCCCTCCTACCTCACCTCCCTTCTCTTCTTCTACAGCCCACCTTGCACCCTCCGCTCCTCTGCCTCTAATCTCTTCACCTCGTGCCTCGTTCTCGCCTGTCCCGCCGTAGACCCCCAGCCCACGTCATCCCCCGGGCCTGGAATGCCCTCCCTCTGCCCATCCGCCAAGCTAGCTCTTTTCCTCCCTTCAAGGCCCTACTGAGAGCTCACCTCCTCCAGGAGGCCTTCCCAGACTGAGCCCCTACCTTCCTCTCCCCCTCATCCCCCCTCCATCCCCCCATCTTACCTCCTTCCCTTCCCCACAGCACCTGTATATATGTATATATGTTTGTACATATTTATTACTCTATTATTTATTTTACTTGTACATATCTATTCTATTTATTTTATTTTGTTAGTATGTTTGGTTTTGTTCTCTGTCTCCCCCTTTTAGACTGTGAGCCCACTGCTGGGTAGGGACTGTCTCTATATGTTGCCAACTTGTACTTCCCAAGCGCTTAGTACAGTTCTCTGCACACAGTAAGCACTCAATAAATACAATTGATTGATTGATTGAAGCATAACCATAATAAGGGTTTTCTTTCCTTACAAAATAATTGCATCTACACTGTGTTTACCCAGTTCCAAAAGAGATAGGTTGCCTATTCCTCGGTGAGGCCAGCAATGAGATATTGACCCATACACCTCATCAACAAACTCCCTTTGCCAACTATTTATGCTACTATGGGTTGTTGAGGTTTTTTTCCTTTTTAGATTGCCTTTGTGTGAATAGAAAGCTTGGGATTTTAATATCAACATCCTAGTTGCGGGAATCAGTGCTCAATTGCCTTGCCTTCACTAGTTATTTTATTCTCCCTAGGTAGGAAATGGATCAAACACAATGCATGATTTGACAAAGGACTTGAAAAGGACCATCTGACAACATATTTGTCTTTTGCTTCCAGAAAAGCACGAAGATGATATTCACTAAGGTATGCAGAGCTGTAATTTATTTTCGCTTCTCGTTGTTATAGGGAACATTTTTTCCCTGTTGTTGTATGGAACATCATTTCCTTTAGTGACCCTGTGTGTGTGTGTGTGTGTGTGTGTGTTTGTGCACGCGTGCACACACACACACGCACCCACGTTTGAATTCCCACCCAAAACATCTGTGAGCAGGCCCAAACCTGGGGTTGTTCAGGGACCCCCCCTACAGTGAACCAGCCCAGGGCCTGTTACAGCTTCCCTAATCTGCTCCTGCTGCCAGAGTATCTCACCCATGATTCTGTAGTCTGTTCAGCTTCCCACTTGAATTCTGACACCAACCTACTGCACAGTGTAGTGAGTTTGGGGAGGCCTGATAGGTCTTTCCATGAAACCCAGAACAGAAACAGACACCGACCATCTGCCCATGTGACTTTTGACCTCTTCTGCAGCTCCCCCCCTCCCCCCGCTAAGCTCCCACCTCTCACCCCCAAGTAACCTACGCTCCAAGAGCTAAATATTGGAAGCCAGGCTCTCACTCCAACTTTGTTTTCTTGTGTGCCAGAATGGTTGGGATTTTGTAAGGGAGGGGAGTGAGATAGTTTGCTGGCTATCTAGCTCGGCCTTTTCACGGAGAATTTGTTTCGACCTGAGAACATGCTGAGCCCTAGCTCCCCCTGAACTGTGCACCCGAGGTGTCTGCTGCAGTTGGCTTGCTTTCACCGGGCGTTCTTGTTTATCGTCACACATGTTTAGAAGTTGGAATTCAACCTCTTCCCTAGTTCGAAAGCAATGTGGAGAGAAGTCGAAAGTTGTACATTTTTCTGAAGGCAGAGGAAATAGTAAACAAGAGAGGGCAGGGGGCCTGGGGCACCCACACCAGTTCGAGGACCTGCTCTTAAGCAAGTGCTGCTGACGGGAACATTAGGAAACAGCGGGGCCTGAAAGAGACGACTAAGCACCTGTTGGGAAAGAAAGAGGGCCAAGTACCTTGTCAGGCGATGACAAAGTACAGACAAGTCGCCGCAGTAGACCTGCTAAATGGTGCTTGTGCTGGGAAAAAGCCCTAGGACCAGAGGCTTTGAGGGGACACCCAGCTGTCCAAACTAGAGCCTGGTCTAGACTGGTGACACGTCACCCAGATAATTTAACCCCGAACAGGCTCTTTGGGTCTCAATTATCTGGACACTGCAACCTCCCGATTCTATGCTAGTGTCCCCATTCTGTGGGGATGAGGTTAGAGAGCTACAGATCTCTCTGTTCTCTACTTTCTCCGATTTTTATCACTGCAATTTTGGGTGGAGCTTTGGGATGCAGAGGGTACCCAGAGCACTAGGGAATTGGCCACCTGAGGGTTGGTTTCACACTGCCCTCTCACCCTGGAGCTTTTCAGTTATCACAAAGCCGGGTAGGCGCTTTTGGGGTCTGAAGTCCAGTCCAGGTGGCTTACGGGATTCAGCATGGAGAGATTGTGCCCACAGACCCTTTAGACCCACAGCAGACTTACACTAGTCTCAGCTACATTTTCCAGTGGCGGTGGTGGCGGCATTTGTTATGCGCTGACCAGAAGCAGTGTGCCCTAGTGGAAAGAGAGTCTGAGAGTCGGAGACCCTGGATCCTAATCCTGGCTCTGCCACTTGCCTGCTGTGTGACCTTGGGCAAGTCACTTAACTTCTCTGTGCCTCAGTTTTCTCATCTGCAAAATGGGGATTAAGACTGTGAGGCCCTGGACAAAGGGACTATGTCCAACCCAACTATCTTGTATCTACCCCAGTACTGAGTACAGTGGCTGGCATATAGTGAGCGCTTAACAAATACCATCATCATCATCATTTTTTGCCAAGCACTGTACTAAGTGCTGGGGTAGATACAAGTTTAACAGGTTGGACACAGTCTGTGTCCCATATGGGACTCACAGCCTAGGCAGGAGGGAGAACAGGAATTGAATACCAATTTTACAGATGAGGAAACTGAGGCACAGACCGGTTACATGACTTCCAGTGCTGGGACCCGGCCCTTAACACTCCTCTTGAGTTCTACCGCTCCCCATTCAGGTCTGCATCAACTGCTGGACAGAAGTGGCAGCTTCTCTAAACCTAGCACAGCCACTAGTGGGGACCCTCCATGGATCCTGCTCCCCACTTTCCCTCCACCATGGTGGCTGTAGGGCCAGGATTGTGGAGAAGAAGGGTCTGGAGGCCAGGAAGGCCACAGTGGGCAAACCTGAAGGCGTCAGTGAGGCCTGCTGCAAGGAGGCCCAGGGCTCCCTCCAGGCCCAGCTGATCCAATCCCCCGCACCCTGGGTGAAGAGAAAACAAGCCTGTGGCTGCCGCAAGCACACAGAGAATTCCTCCACCAGGGAGAGTGGCGGGGGCCTGGGGGAGAAAGACCGAAGCCCAGGGCCCCACAGCGGAAAGGGGGAGAATTCAAAGAGTAGAATCCCATCTTTAACTCTCTCCCCACCTCACCTCTGATTCTGGTTCAGTGTCAGGGACCCTAACGCCACCTCACCACCCTTCTTGCCAGGCCCCTTGTTCCTCCCTCCCCCGCTGCCCTGCCTGGGCCTGCTCACTGGGGCCCCGTTTGCCAGGAAGGGAGGGAGCCCCCTAGGACTCAGGGTCCAGGGCAATCACCCAATCGAACCTGCTCATGAAAAAAGCAAAAAAGAGGCAGAGTCTGCATATTCCATTTCCCGGCCGAATTTCCGTTAGGTCCACTGACTGCTTTCTTTTAGAGCCTGGGTAAATGGGCGTAGGCTTCTTCTCGTGGCTGGAATATTCATGGATCAACCTGAAAGCCCAAGTTATGCTTCCAAGCGAGGAGGAAACCCGGTGGAAAGCAAAAGAGCAGGCAGGACATCAAAAGTGTTTTCCTTGGCATCAAATTGGTAACGGTTAGTATGAAAACGATTATGAATTCAGTTCTACAGGATGTGCAAGAAGACTTTCCCCATAATTCAGATTTTGTGTATCTTGGGTGAAGGCCCTCCTGGGGGCAATCGCTCCCCCTTGACAAGTCTGGGCTGCTCTGGACTCTCCTTTTTTTCCAGGACATTATTGAAATGGAACTTACCTCACGCGGGCAAGAAAATGCCATCTGACAGACCCCAGAGGGTTCCTTAGCAACTGTTTGGAAAGTAGCAAGGGGATCAGTGAATAGGATTTCTTTACAAAGGTGACATTCTTTCTATTTAGTAATCGATACATAGCAGCTCATATTCCTCATGGAATCAGCCTCGGTAAGATGGTGAATGGGACCAGCTTGGTTCTCAATAAAGTATTTTGTCAACTCTTCAGCAGAAGTCTGGAGAGCGGGCGTCTCCTCCTTCTTGTAGCGTTACTACGGCCCTGCCTACTCCCCCTTCTTGCCCTCATTAAAAGGATGATTCTGATTGGCACCGTCACTGAATGCACATCCAAATTTCCAGACCTCTAATTGTCTTTTATTGCCCTCGCTGCCTTCCCTTTGCGGTCCTTCACGTTCACATAAACACAGAGCAGTCCCCCCTTCCCCTATGTCACCCGCCACCGCCCCCACCTCCATACACACACACACACACACACACACACACACACACACACACACACACACACACCCGGCATCACATGATCCCATTTTTACTGACTCTGCCCAGATGTCTCCCATGTGGTCTGGCTTCCTGTTTTCTGAACCATGGAGTCAGAGCAAAAATGAAGCCCAAATGAAGGGGTCTAGAAATGCTGATTTAGGAGTTCCTGGTTTAGCCAAATTGAAAACACACCATCCCGTCCCAATAGGCCGAGCCCAGCTGGCCTGTCATTCTGGAACTCTCCGCTGAGAAGGCTCAGCCTCCCCCTCCCCGAAGGAAGCGGACCCACAGTCCATTTGGGCGGGGTTGGGAGATGGAGAAGCTTACATCACCAGGGGATCCTCTGGCTAGCAGAGCTCTTTGAGGACAGGCAGCTTAACTCTCCCTCCTCCCAGCCTGACAGCTGCTCCAAGTGCACTAATGGGAGACTTTCACATGTAGACCCCCCAAAGTTATCAAACTGTCCCACAGGGTCCTAAGTCTCCTCCATCTTTGGGAAAAGAAAGAGGATGGAAGATGGAGATGTGGGCCCAGGTAGGCCCCTCTAAGGAGAGAGGTCCACACTAGAGATACAGCCACAGTCTACCAGCAGCCACTGCCTCAGCATGGGGTGGCCGGGGAATCAGAGGACCTGAGTTCTAGACCCGGCTCCACCATTTGTCTGCTGTGTACCTGTGAGCAAATCACTTCACTTCTCTGTGAAGCGGTGTGGCCTCGTGGAAAGAGCACGGTCCTGGGAATCAGAGCACCTGGGTTCTAATCCCACTCTGCCACATGCCTGTTGTGAGACACTGGGCAAGTCACTTCACTTCTCTGTGCCTCAGTTTCCTCATCTGCAAAATGGGCATTTTTTTATGGTATTTTTTAAGCACTTACTTTGTATCAAGTACTGTTCTAAGCGCTGGGGTAGATACATATTTATCAGGTTGGACAAAGTCCCTGTCCCACATGGGGCTTACAGTCTAAGTAGGAGGGAGAAGAATTTAATCCCATTTTACAGTTGAGGAAACTGAGGCACAGAGAAGTTAAGCTACTTGCCTAAGATCACACAGCAAACAATTGGCAGAACTGGGATTAGAACCCAGGTTCTCTGACTCACAGACCCGTGCTCTTTCCCCTAGGCCACACTGCTTCTTGAGGCTGTGCTGCTGATTAATACCTGTTCCTCACCCTACTTAAACTGTGAGCTCCATGTGGCACAGGGACTGTGCCCAACCTGATTATCTTGTATCTACCTTAGCGCTTAGTGCAGTGCTTGACACATAGTAAGCACTTAACAGATACCATAGTTACTATAATTACTATTCTCTGGGCCTCTGTTTCCTCATCTGTGAAATGGGGATTCAGTGCCTGTCCTCATTCCTACTTAGATTGTGAGCCCCAAGTGTGACAGGGACCCTGTCCCATCTGATTATCTTGTGTCCACTTCAGTGTTTAGTACAGTACAGGGCACATAGTAAGCACTAAACAAATACCAGTTTTTATTAATAGCCAGGCATCTGGTTTTCCATCCAACAGTCTGGCTTTCAACTGGCCTGTACTCTGTCCGGTTCTGAAATGGTACCGCATGATTTGATGCCCACTTTTAAAAAAATTCAGCGCCGCCATCCTGCCGCTGAGTTCCACAGCTCAGACACAGCGGCAGCATTCATACATCCCTGGGTTGGGGTGGGAGGTGCCTCAGAGGCTCTGGAGCAGGTCAGGGGGCTCAGGGATCCTCCAAGCTGAGAAATGCTCAAGGACTGTGGGAAATGGCATGTGTGAGATAATCACATTTCCCTGCAAGCCCGGCGAAGCACGTGTGACATCATGTCCCCCTCTTACTGTCTGTGAGCCCCATGTGGGACAGGGACTGCTTCCAACTTGTTAATCTTGTATCTACCCCAGTGCTTAGAACAGTGCTTGGGACATAGTAGGCTTAATAAAAACCATTATTATTATCATTACTGTTATTTGCCCAGTACATTAGAGAACTGACAGCAGCTGCCCTACCCAAGTGGCAGGGTGCCTAAACTTGAAGCCAGAGAGCCTGTGGGTGAGGGGAGATCAAGCCCCATGCTAGCCCACTGAGGCCACAGGCCAAGAAAGGCCTGTAGCAGAAAGGTCCACTTCAAGGGCTTCTAAAAGCTAATTCTGACCGTTAATTTCAAAGGCTTTCACAGGGCAGAGCAAGTATGTTTGCCCCTGCTTCTCCACCACAGCCTCTAGCTGAGCTCAGAGACAAACAGGGTCCCATTAAAGTCGGAAGGAGGGACGGGGGTTTCCCCAAAGCTAAAATTCACTCTCACCCCTTCTTTCACATGCACCACCCTGACTCCTCAAAACTACCCAGGGCAGTAGTCACATCACAAGTGCCAGGGGGAGGGGAAGGGGTGCGATAATAATAACGACAACAATAATAATAGTAGTAGTATTTGTTAAGTGCTTACTATGTGCCAGGCACTGTACTAAGCACTGGGGTAGATACAAGATAATCGTGTTGGACATAGTCCCTATCTACATGGGGCTCACAGTCTTAATCCCCATTTTACAGACTAGGTAACTGAGGCCCAGAGAAGTGAAGAGACTTGCCCAAGTCACTGGGAAGCAGCTATCAGGAAGACCTGGTGAGCCATGATACCCCTTTGGCCTCTTAGCCAAAGTGTCCCTGAGGTATATGAACCGCTGTGGGTTGAGAAGCTCTTCTCTCCCTGCACCTAAGGAGCTTTTTGGTTCTGGAAGAGCCAAGTCCATTGATTCACATGGGTTTTGATCTGGCCCTTTGTGGGGTTTTCTTCTCAGTTTGAATTCCCCATCATCATTGATTTCAGAGATAATAGATCTCAGGATTCCAGCATCCAAGGCTATATATTCCAGTTCTTTTGCCAGCCCCAAATTCATTTGAACACAGAGAAAAATGACCTCCACCTAAAGCTCCCGCAGAACACCCGGCATGAACATTTCCTTCTCCACTACCAGCAAAACGTTAACAAATCCAATTTGCAGAACCATGAGGGAGGGAAACTTAGCTGATGATCTGGGGCAGCCGCAAGAATGGTGGAAACTCCGTCTGTCACCACAGCAAAACACACACTTTGGGGACCAGGTCCTCAGCGGGATCTCCTCCAAGTGGCCTTCCCTGATTAAACCCTCCTTTCCTCTTCTCCCATTCCCTTCTGCGTCATCCTAACTTGCTCCCTTTATTCATCTCCCCTCCCTGCCCCACAGCACCTATGCACATATCTGTAATTTATATATTTCTATTAACATCTGTCTCCCCCTCTAGACTGTAAGCTTCTTGTGGTAAGGGAATGTGTCTATTGTACCCTCCCAAGTGCATAGTACAATGCTCTGCACACAGTAAGCGCTCAATAAATATGATTGAATGAATGAAAAAGAGATGGTGGCCAAAGTGGGGCTTGTACAGAACCTGATGGTTTTTCCAACACCCTCCCCAGCTAGCCCAAAGAACACACTTTGGCTCTAATTTCCAGCACTTTGATTCATCCGTGTTCCTTCCCAGGGAATCACTCCAGTTGACTCCCCTGATATGAATAAGAACTGGAGGAAGATGCTCGAAATGGAAAAATGCAAAAATTATGCTTCCCTTCCTTCTCTCAGCTTCTAGCAGAACAGGATATTCCACAGAGGCCTACACAGCCCGTGATGGCCACTGACTGTGGTGAGGAGGAGGATTTGGGGACTGATTTCTTAGGAAAGGTGCCACTGAGGCACCCAGTTTCCAAACACCACTGCCTGAGGAGAGGACCTCGAAAATCTACCCCTCTCATGCAAAACAGATAAGAGGCAGTTTCACTCCTATCTAGCTCCCACAGGAGAAAATCTTTTTGTAACCAAGCCTGCCACTTGAAGAATCTGTTCTCAGAAACATGAAACTGTAAACCGCACAAGCGAGGGAGGAAATGTTTCAGAACAGGCCGTTTTTTTCCTCCAAGTAGAAGCCGGGTTTCTGAGGGAGGGAGATCATGATGGCATCAGTGGCTCCAGAGCGTAAAATGGAAGGAGGTGGGTAAGAAGTGGCTGGTTTCCAGTCCATGAACTCCTCCCAGGGCTTATTCAATCTTTCCTTTTGTCCTTGAAAGGCCAAAGGAATTCCTGACACTTGTTCCTAGAGGTACATCCTGAGCCCTGAGATGCAAGATTAAAACCATCAGCAAAATACAGGCAGGCTCCAGGAAGACTGGCAGAAATTCTGTGGGGACCAGAGTAGCACTCTTCTCCCTTTCCCCCTTTGCTGTCTCTTCAAGTCCTCTCTCATTTTCCCTTCCATCCAATCCATCACCAAATTCTGCCACTTTTCTTTATTAATCCACCCCTTCTTTTCTATTCCTTCAGCCTCTTGCTGCAAGCCCTAACCTGGACTACAGTAATAGTCTCCTGGTTGGCCTCTGGGCTAATTCCCACCTCTGTATCTTTCCCAGCACTTAGTACAGTGATCTGCCCAGTAAGTACTTAATAAATACTCTAATACTACTTTGTACCTCCAACCTTTCCCCTCTCTAGTAAATCCTCTGTACCACACTGAGAATCATCTTGTCTCTCCTTTGCTGAGAAACCTACACAAACCCTCCAGCAGCGTGGCCTAGTGGATAGAGCACAGGCCTGGGAGTCAGAGGACCTGGGTTCTAATCCCAGCTCCTCCGCTTATCTGCTGTGTGACCTTGGGCAAATCACTTGTCTGGGCCTTGGAACAGTGCTTGACACAATAAGCACTTAACAAATACTATTATTATTATTATTATTATTATTAATAAAATGAGGATTAAATCTTACTGCACATAGTAAGTGCTTAACAAATATCCTAATTGTTATCATTCTTAGTTGCTGTAGACTGTAAGCTCCTTGTGGACAGGGATCACATCTACCAACTCTATTGTACTTTACTTTCTACAGTTCTCTCAAATACCATAAGTGCTAGAGTTGACTGTTGGGTTGCTATGACACAGTGTATTGGGAGTTAACCAATGAAGGCTTGTTGGAAAAGACTTGCTGGGATTTTAGGAGGACTTTAAACATGGGGAGAGCTGTGGGGTGCTGGGGGAAGAGTGTGAGCATTGGGATGGAGATGGGAGATCAAGGTATAGTCAGAAGGTTGGGGTTGGAAGAATAATGAGTGAGCTGAGGTGTATTGGGTGAAGGGAATTATAAGATGGGCAGAGTTGGTGAAGCCAATCGTGAGGAGTTTCTGCTGCATAGGAAACAAGGAAGCCAGTGGAGGGCTCTGAGAAGAGGGCAGATCCCACTGAGCAATGTTTCAGGATGTTGGTCTGGGCAGCACCTCAGTATAGATTGGAGGGCAGGAGGCTGGAGGCAGGGAAACCAGTGAGGAAGCTGAGACAATAGTCTAATCTCTTTTTTTTCATGGTATTTTTAAGCACTTACAATGTGCCAGGCACTGTACTAAGCACTGGAGTAGATGCAAGCTAATCAGGTGGGACACAGTCCATGTAGCAGTGTGGCATTGTGGATAGAGCACGGGCCTGGGAATCAGAAGTTCATGGGTTCTAACTTCAGCTTCACCACTTGTCTGCTGTGTGACCTTGGGCAAGTCACTTCACTTCTCTGGGCCTCAAGTGAAGTAAAATGGGGATTGAGACTGTGCCCCATGTGAGACAGCGACTGTGTCCAACCCGATTTGCTTGTATTCACCCCAGCGCTTAGAACAGTGCCTGCATAGTAACTGCTTAATACCATAATTAGTTATTACCACCACATGGGGCTCACAGTCTTAATCCCCATTTTACAGATGAGGAAACTGAGGCACAGAGAAGTTAAATGACTTGCCCAAGTCACACAGCAGACATGTGGCAGAGGCGGGATTAGAACCCAGGCCCTCTGACTCCTAGGCCCGTGCTCTTTCCACTAGACTGCATTGCTTCTAATCACAATATGACAAGAGCTTGGTGCTAGTTGTTTGGGTAGAGAAGAATGGGTGGATCTGAGAAATGGTGAGTAGGAAGAACCAGCAGGATGTATATAATAGTACTCATAATTTATTAAGTGCTTACTATGTGGCTGGGGTAGATAAAGGACAATCAGATCAGACACAGTCCCCGCCCCAGCTGGGACTGTCTAAAACGGATTTAGCAGCTCGCTGTGAGCAGGGAACGTTTATACCGACTCTTACACTGTCCCCTCTCAAGTGCTTAACACAGTGCTCTGCACCCAGTAAGTGCTCAATAAATACCACTCGTTGATTGATTGATGGACTATGAGAGGTGAAAGTTGGTGAGGAGTTGATACTGACATTCAAGTTGTTGGATTTTAGGACAGGGAGGATGTTGGTGTTGTCAGAGATGGGAAAGTGGGGGAGAGGTGGATTTAGAAGGGAAGATGAATAGTTCTGGTTCATCATGAGCATAATGAGTCCATTTTTCTGTTATTTTTCTCTGCTCTTCCTATTAAGTTTTGCATCTGTCATTTCTATTTTTTGTCTACTCAGATTTTTGTAGTAATAGTAGTATTTAGCAAGTGTAGTAAGCCTCTCTAGACTAAGCTTGTTGTGGATAGAGAACACATCTATCAACTATGTTGTACTCTCCCAAGTGCTTAGTGCAGTGCTCTGCACACAGTAAGTGCTCAGTAAATACCATTGATTGATTGACTGAAAGAGTGTACCCCTGGGAATGAGGCATGAACCCTGCCTCTTCCATTGGACTGTAAATTTCCTGAGGGCAGAGACTGAGTTCACTTCTATCTCTGTAATTCAATCAACCAGTCAAATATAATTATTGAGCAGCTACTGTGTACAGAGCACTGTACTAAGTGCTTGGGAGGGTACTTTAGACTTAGTACAATGATTCCCTGAGCTTAAAGACTGTACATCTTAGTGGAGAAACAGACCCTGAAAAAATTTACAGCTAGTAGGAAAAAGACAAAGGGACAGGCACATGATTTAGCACTAAAGTAATAAATTATGTAAGATATATACATAAGGGCTATGGGAAGTTGTGAGTTCTCAAGTGCTCGGGTGGTGCAGAAGATTGAGGTGGTGGGTTGGGGCTTATATCTTGGGGCCAGCACAGTCTTTGGGAGATTTAGAAGCAGTGTGACCCCAATGGATAGAGCATGGGCCTGGGAGTCAGAAGGACACAGTTTCTAATCCCGACTCTGCCACTTGTCTGCTGTGTGACTTGGGGCAAACCACTTCACTTCTCTGTTCCTCATCTGGAAAATGGGGATTAAGACTGTGAGCCCCATAAGGGACAGAGACTGTGTTCAACTTGATTCACTTATATCTACCCCAGCACTTAGTACGGTGCCTGGCACATAGTAAGTGCTTAACAAATACCACAAAAAAATAATTTTTAAAATAGAGTGTGGTATCAGGCTCCAGACCAAACTAAAGGTCTCCAGAGGGGTAGTGCTGCTCTGCCTTCTCTATGGCTGGGAGACATGGACTACATCTGGACCTTGGCCATTATGTCTTGTCTTATGCCGCCGAGTCCTTTCCAACCCATAGCGACACCACAGACACATCTCTCCCAGAATGCTCTGCTCTCCATCTGCAATCGTTCTGGTAGTGTAACCATAGAGTTTTCTTGGTAAAAATCTGGAAGTGGTTTACCATTGCCTCCTTCCACACAGTAAACTAGAGTCTCCACCCTCGACTTTCTCCCATGCCGCTGCTGCCCAACACAGGTGAGTTTTGACTTGTAGCCGATTGCCTTCCACTTGCTAGCCACTGGCCAAGCTAGGAATGGAATGGGTAGGCCTCTGCTTGACCGTCCCTCCCATAGCTGAGACTGGTAGAGTACTGGAAACTCTCCAGGTGTGGCCCCAAGAGGGCGGGGCTATTATGTACACATCTTTAAATTATATAATATACACTATTTATATTAATGTCATTCTCCCCCTCTAGACTGTAAGCTTGTTGTGGGCAGGGAACGTGTCTGCCAACTCTGTCGTGTTGTACTCTCCCAAGTTCTTAATACAGGGCTCTGCACGTAGTAAGAGCTCGATAAATAGTGTTGATGATGATACAGATGATACATCCAGTTCCTTGAGTACTTCCACCAGCGTCACTTACTTCATATCAAATGGGAAGACCAGATCACAAACAGGTTCTGGAGCGTAGTCAGCCTTCTAGCATCGAAGCTAGGCTCACCGTAACACAGCTAGGCTGGGTGGGACATGTAAGGAGAAGGAGCCAAGACCCAACCAGCTGCTGGATGGAGACCTGAAACTGGGAAACAGAAAGCAAGGAGGGAAGAGGAAGCGTTTTAATGACACGGTAAAGCAAAGCTTCAGATGATGCTGCATCCCAATTTAGAGAAGCAGCATGGCCTAGTGGATAGAGCACAAGCCTGGGAGTAAGAAGAACCTGGGTTCTAATCCCAGCTCTGTCACTTGTCTGCTGTGACCTTGGGCAAGTCACTTCACTTCTCTGTGCCTCAGTTACCTCATCTGTAAAATGGGGAGTGAGACCGGGCGGCCTATATGGGACAGGGACTTTTTCCAACCCGATTATCTTGTATTTACCCCAGCACTTAGTACAGTGCCTGGCAAATACCACAATTATTATTATTATTATTATTATTAATAATAATAATAATAATAAAATTGAGAGTCAATTGCTGAGAACAAACCCATGTGGTGCATTGCCATCAAGAAAGGAGTGGCTCTTTTTGAGCAAAAACTACACATGAAAAGAGAGACAAGGAGGCAAAAGAGAAAACAGCACCAGGCAAACATTAACCATAACCACATGTGGGACAATCTTGTGTGGAAAACAATGTGGCCTAGTGGAAAGAGCATGGACATGAGAGTCAGAGAACCTGGGTTGTAATCCTGGCTCTGCCACTTGTCTACTGTGTGACTTGGGGTAAGTCACTCAATAATGCTAATTTATAATTATGGCATTTGTTAAGCATTTACTATGTGTCAAGCACTGTTCTAAGCACGGGGGTACATACAAGGTCATTCATTCATTCAATCGTATTTATTGAGCACTTACTGTGTGCAGAGCACTGCACACAGTTCCTGTCCCACATGGGGCTCACAGTCTTAATCCCCATTTTACAAATGAGGTAACTGAGGCACAGAGAAGTTAAGTGACTTGCCCAAGGTCACACAGCAGAAGTGCACTCTCTCTCTCTCTCATATCATGACCAGAATCGGTTCATGGGGTTGCTGAAGATTTTTGGAGTGGGAACCATGGGCCTGTGAGAAAAAGCCCCGACTCCCCCAGCTCGTAGAGAAACGGAGACTAATACATGACATTTCCACTGGCTCTCCCTTTGAGGATCTCAAAGCCCCTTGCACTTATCCAGTCATTCTTCTGAGAGAAAACTGGTCACTCTGCAGATTGAGGGTAGGGAGTGGGTGGGAGAGAGGGTTGCAGATAAGGCACTGAAGGGTTAAAGACCAGGCAGGAGTTCAGGCTGTCTGTCAATCAGTCAATCAATGACATTTATTGAGTGCTGTGTGCAGAACACCATACTAAGCACTTGGGAGAGTAGGATATAACAGTTGGTAGACACAGTCCCTGCCCACCTGCCCGCAAGGAGCTTACAGTCTGTCTGAATAAAGGGTGAATAAAGGGAACAAATCCAAGTGCATGGTTCTGACATCAAGTCTGCACAGAATCACCTGGGAGACCAGTCAAGGCAGACATTTTGATGAGGATAGCACGTGCATATGCACACACACACACACACACACACACACACACACACACACACACACACACACACACCTGAGGTCTGATGTCTTCAGACACTCAGTTGCTTCAGACCAATCGTTGGAGACTCTGGGCAGTCAGCACAGGGTGTCCATCCTGTCCTGTTGTTCTTCTGGCTCCCGTCTCGGGCACTATAAGACCAGCTCTGTGGAAGGCTTTCATCCAGGGAGAGGCCATGAAGGGCTCATTTGTCTCTCTCAGGCCAGCAAGCTGGAAGGCCTCCAGGGCCACAGTTCAGGAATCTTCAGAGAAGGAGAGCGAGCGGCACATCAACAAGCAAGCAGATAGTATCTCCCGGCAAATGGACCCAATCTTTTTCACTGCCCTGCCCTGTCCCCCATCCCTGACCCCTGGCATCTAGCACATTTCATCCCTCCCAGACAGACCCTGAATACTCTGTCAGACTCAGAGGCTTCTCCCTTTCCAGGGTCACAAGGCAGCCGGCCCA
Organism: Tachyglossus aculeatus; assembly: GCF_015852505.1. Classification (NCBI taxonomy): domain Eukaryota; kingdom Metazoa; phylum Chordata; class Mammalia; order Monotremata; family Tachyglossidae; genus Tachyglossus; species Tachyglossus aculeatus. Next base: position 120,002,632 of record NC_052101.1, on the reverse strand, counting down.
GGCCCGAAATCTACGGGGGCTGGACAATCTATTTCTTCTACGGCGGGGGAGGTGGCGATCCAGAGGCAGAGCAGCAGGGGTGGCTAGAGTCTAGACCCTAAGGCATTGCTGGATGACCCCCCTCGACTGGGCTCTGAGTTGGGGTTTGCTTTGACCCCGAATGAAGGGGAGATGTTACTCCACCAACAGGAAATCCAGTTTCAGGGGGTCAGGGCTCCAGCAATAGCAGTTTGTGGGACAGAAGGAAAACTCATCAAGAAAGTGTCCAAACACATTTCAGCGTTCTGGCACGATCCCAGGAGAACTGGAATGATGGCCAGGACTAGCACAGGTGCACTGAGTCCCCCTCCCTGCCCCCCACTAGCTGTGCAATTCCAGGCCTGAGAGCTGAAATCACGAGCAAGAACACACAAACATGTCATTTCCCTCTCCTGTCCCAAGCAAGACCATGGGTCTGGGAGTCAGGGAACTTGGGTGCTCATCCTGGCTCTGCCAGGTGCCTACTGTGTGACCTTGAGCCTAAGTGTCCTCATCTGTAAAATGGGGAATCAATGCATGGTCTCTCTCCTACTTAGATGGGATGCCTCACGTGAGACTGTGTCCCATCTGGTTACCTTGTATTTACCCTAGCGCTTAATGCAGTGCTTGGCTCCTTGGCATAGTAGATAGAGTATGGGCCTGGGAGTCAGAAGGTCATGGGTTCTAATCCCGGCTCTGCCACTTATCTGCTGTGTGACCTTGGGCAAGTCACTTCACTTCTCTAGGCTTCAATTCCCTCATCTGTAAAATAGCGATTAAGACTGTGAACCCCATGTGGGACAGGAACTGTGTCCAACCTGATTACCTTGTACCTACCCCAGTGTTTAGAACAATGCCTGGCACATAGTAAGTGCTTAACAAATATCATCGTTATTATTAGTAGTAGTACTTAAATACAATTCTCATTATTATTACTTTGTGGTAGTGTTATCCAGCAGTGAGCCCAGACCTATTTAACAATAACAGTGGTATTTGTTAAGTGCTTACTGTATGTCAGGCACTGTACTAAGCGCTGGGGTAGATACAAGGTTATCAGTTTGGACACAGTCCCTGACCCATATGGGGCTCACAATCTTAATCCCCATTTTACAGATAGGGTAACTGAGGCCCAGAGAAATGAAGTGACTTGCCCAAGGTCACACAGCAGACAAATGGCAGAGCTGGGAGCCCAGGTACTTCTGACTCTCAGGTAGATGCTCTATCCACTGAGCCATGCTGCTTCTCCTATTTCTCTTCTATTTCTCATCTGGCCTTGCTCTTTTTTCATCAGGTTCAGGGCTTGTATGTCTAGTCCTCCGGTGATTGCCCATCCGCTTCTGCATCTAACAGAAACTGCTTACCATTGGCTTATAAGCACTCAATAAGCTCCCCCAATCTACCTTACCTCACTGATCTCCTATTACAACCCAGCTGACACACTTCGCTCCTCTAGTGCCATCTTGCTCACTGGGCCCCAATCTCATCTGTCTCACCACCAGTCCCTTTCTCCTTTGGCCTGAACCTCCACCCCTTCTCTTCATATGTGACAGACCACCACTCTCCCCACCTTCAAACCCTTATTAGGGTCATATCTCCTCCAAGAGGCCTTTCCCAATTAAACTCTCATTTCTCCCTCACTCTCCCTTCTGTGTTGCCTATGCACTTGGATCAGTACCCTTTAAACACTTGATATTCACCCCACCCTCGGCCCCACAACACTTATGTACATATCTGAAATTTATTTATTTTAATCTCTCTCTCTCTCTCTCTCTCCCCCTCTACATGGTAAGCTCCTTGTGGTCAGGGAATGTGTCTACCAACTCTGATGAATTGTACTCTCCCAGGCTCTTAGTACAGTGCTCTGCACACAGTATGGGCTAAAAAAAATTGATTTTAGGGAGATCATTGATTTCGCCCCTACTATCCACTCCAATTCCTGGTCGTCTTCGTCATCTACCACCTATAGACCCCACCTCCAAATTTTTTAAGTATTTTGATCCCTTTCTGACAGTCCTTCTCTCCTTTTCCATCCCTACTCTGATCTTCTAGGTCTTCAACATCCCCATGGAGATTCCTCCCTACTCCACCCCACTTCACCCTAGTCCCTGTACAATCTCTACCCTCACCAACTCTGAAGTCCCTCTACCCGACCACAACCTCCTCACCTGCCTTGTCTCGCCACCAACCCACAAATTCATTCATTCATTCAACTGTATTTATTGAGCACTTCCTGTGTGCAGAGCAAATCCATCCTGTTCCCCGACAGACCTCAGATCCCTTGACCCCTTTCAATTTCCCAAAGTTATCATGTCCCATCTGGTCTTCCTACCCAACCTACCTTCTCCTGACACACAAATCCACACCCTCAACCTCACCCTCTCCATTGAACTCCTCTCTCCCTTGTCCCTCCGTCAATCTCATGCCACCAACCCACGGTGCTGAATCACCTCCAGAGTACTCTTCCTCTACTCTGGTGATTGAACTGCAGAGTGCTGCTGAAGGAAATCCAGACATCAGATCAACCTAGTCCATCTCGAACTCATCCTCACTGTAACTCTGCCCATTCCTCTGGCCAGCGATACTACTCCTTTATTGACTCCCATGTCCATTGCTAATGCCAGCAGTTCATTCATTCAATTCAATCGTATTTATTGAGCACTTACCGTCTGCGGAGCACTGTACTAAGCGGTTTTGACTTATAACTCCTTCCTCAAGCCCCTTGCCCCCTTTCCTCCCCCATCTCTTGCCCATAATGACCTTACCACCTATTTCGTCAATAAAATTGAAACTCACAATCATGGTCTCCCTAAAATCTCCCCTGCAACTCTCCAGTCCTGCCCTCTTGCCCCCTCAACTCTCCTATCCTTCTCAGTAGTATTGCAAGAGATCAACCATGTCCCCTTAAAATCTACCCCCTCCACATGCACCTCTGACCCATCCCTCACCTTATTAAAACACTTGTCCCCTCCCTTCCCCCTTCCCTGACTGCCATTCTTAACCATTCACTCTCCAACTTCCCTTTCCCACTGCCTTCAAACATGCCTACAAAACCCAAACCCTAAAGAAAAAAAGAAACCTATCTTGACCCCACAGCTCTCTTCAGTTATCATCCCCTGGAACCATTCCTTCCCAAACCCTTCGAGCAAGTAGTTTATACCTGCTGCTTCCACTTCTCTCCCTGATCCCTTGCAATCTGGCTTTGGCCCCCTCAAGTCCACAGAAACTGCCCTCTCTAAGGTCACTAATGACCTCCTTCTGACCAAATTTAATGTCCTGTACTTCATCCTAATCTGCCTTGACATCTCAGCTGCTTTCAACATCCCCTTCTTGAAAATTTATCTAACTTTGGCTTCACTGACACTGTCCCCTCCTATCTCTCTGGCCGCTTCTTCTCAGTGTCTTTTGAGTACTGTTTCTCTGCTTCCCACTCTCTAACTGTGGGAGTTCCTCAAGTCTCAGTTTTGGGTCCCCTTCTATTCTCTATCTACATCCACTCCCTTGGAGAACTCACTTGATCTCATGGCTTCAGCTATCACCTCTACGCAGATGATTCCCAAATCTACTTCCCTCTCAAACCCTGACCTCTCTTCCTCTCTCCAGTCTTGCATTTCCTCCTGTCTTCAGGGCACCTCTACTTGGATGTCCTGCCAGCACCTCAAACTTAGCATATTTAAAATCAAGCACCTTTTCATTCATTCAATCGTATTTATTGAGCTCTTACTGTGTGCAGAGCACTGTACTAAGTGCTTGGGAAGTACAATAATAATAATAATAATGATGGAATTTATTAAGCGCTTACTATGTGCAAAGCACTGTTCTAAGCACTGGGGACATTACAAAGTGATCAGGTTGTCCCACGGGGGGCTCACAGTCTTCATCCCCATTTTACAGATGAGGTAACTGAGGCACAGAGAAGTTAAGTGACTTGCCCAAAGTCACACAGCTGACAATTGGTGGAGTGGGAGTACAAGTTGGTAACATATAGAGATGGTCCCTACCCAATAGCGGGCTCACAGTCTAGAAGATCTCTCATCACCCAGCCCCACCCCCAGGGCGAAGACACTCACTTCCCACCCAAGCCTTTCTTCCCACCCAAATCGTGTTCTCCCCCAGATTTTCCCATTAATGTAGCCAACACCACCACTCTCTCTATCTCACAAGCCCATACTTTTGGCATTAGCTTCAAATCCTCTCTCATTCAACCCACATATTCATTCACCATGTCCTGTCAGTTCTATCTTCTCAACATCTTCAAAATCCAACTCATTCTCTCCCAAAACTGCTACCACACTGATCCAAGCACTTATCCTATTCCACCTAGACTACTGCATCAGTGTCCTTGCTGACCTCCCTGCCTCCTGTCTCTCCTCTCTCCAGTCCATACTGGATCATTGATGCCTGGATCACTTTTCTTTAAAAAACGCACAGTTCATGTCTCTCGTCTCCTCAAAAACCTCCAATAGTTGCCCATTCATCCCCACATCAAACAGAAATTCCTAACCATCTGCTTTAAAGCACTTAATCAGCTCTTCCCCTTCTACTTTACTTAGCTGATTTCCTACTACAACCCAGCTCGTACACCTTGCTCCTCTAATGTCTACCTTTTCACTGATGATGATGGTATTTGCTAAGCGCTTACTATGTGCCAAGCACTGTTCTAAGCACGGGGGTAGATACAGGCTATCAGTTTGTCCTACATGGGGCTCACATTCTTAATCCCCATTTTACAGATGCGGTAACTGAGGCATAGAGAAGTTAATGACTTGCCCAAAGTCACACAGCTGACAAGTGGCGGAGTTGGGATTAGAACCCACGACCTCTGACTCCCAAGCCCATGCTCTTTCCACTAAGCCACGCTGCTTCTCAAGCTCACTGTATCTCAAGCTCGTCTATCAACCCCTTATCCACATCCTCCCTATCTTCAAAGCCCTACTAAAGTCAATCTCTCCCAGAAGATCTTCCCTGAATAAGCTCTCACTTCCTTCACTCAGCCGGCCCTTCTGTGTCACCTCTGCACTTGAGTCTCTTCCCCTAAAGCACTTTGATAGTCGCCCCTCCCCTAGCCCCACAGCACTTATGTATGTATCCATTTGTAATTTATTTTCCTGTTTTCTCCTTCTCTAGCCTGTAAACGTCCTGTGAGCAGGGATCGTCTATACCTACTGTTTTGTACTGTCCTTTCTCAAGTGCTTAGTACAAGCTTTGCTCACAGTAAGCTCAATAATCAGTCAGTGGTATTTACTGAGTGCTTACTCTGTGAGGAGCACTCAACTAAGCTCTTGGGAGAGAACAATACAAAAGAGCTGATAGACATGTTCCCTGCCCACAAGGAGTGTGTAGTCTAGAGAGAATGAATACCATTGCCTGATCGATTGGGTGATTTCAGGCCCGGACGGGGCTCTGGACTGTTGGGGTTTTTTTAATGGTATTTGTTAAGTACTTTCTATGTGCCAGGGACTGTACTAAGCGCTGGAGTAGATACAAGTTAATCAGGTTGGACAGAGTCCCTATCCCACATGGAGCTCACAGTCAATATCCATTTAACAGGTGAGGTAACTGAGGCACATATAATAATAATGATAATTATGGTATTTACTAAGTACTTACATTGTGCCAGGCACTGTTCTAAGCTCTGGGGTGAATACAAACAAATCAGGTTGGGGACAGTCCCTGTCCCCACATGGGGCTCACAGTTTCAATCCCCATTTTACAGATGAGGTCACTGAGGTACAGAGAATCAAAATGACTTGCCCAAGGTCACACAGCAGACAAGTGGTGGGGCCAGGATTAGAATCCATGATCTTCTGACTCCCAGGCCCATGCTCTATCCACAATGCCATGCTGCTTCTCTAAAAGTGAAATGACTTGCCCAAGGTCACACGACTGACTAGCGGTGAGCACTATAGGTTGTGATACATACACAGAAGTTCCTTCCACCCTGGTCTCACATAAAGCCTGCCCCTTGTTGAGTGGCAGGGCCTGGCCAAAGCCTTACTAAAGTCACATGTCCTCCAGGAAGCCTTCCCCGACAAGTCTCTCATTCCCCCACCCCGTTTTCCCATCCTACTGCATCACCTATTCATTCAATTGTATTTATTGAGCGCTTACTGTGTGCAGAGCACTGTACTAAGCACTTGGGAAGTACAAGTTGGCAACATACAGAAACGGTCCCTACCCAACAACGGGCTCACAGTCTAGAAGGGGGACTGTGCCCCTATGCCCTTGAGTCCGTACTCCCTAAGCATTTGATACAACCTCCCACTCACAACCCTTCCATATATATCCTGTTGCTTCCCCCATCTAGAATTCATTTTACAGTCTGTCTCTCCCATTAGACTGGAAACTCCTTGAGGGTAGGGATTATGCCTGCTTATTCTATCATACTGTTCTTTGTTCTTTCCCAAGTGCTTAGTCTGGTGCTGTGCACATAATAAGCACTCAAAAGTTACCTTTTATTGCTAGTTTTGCACTCATTCCCTACCCAAACTCCAAAGGCCCAAGGGCCCGCCTCCGTCCCGAATGCTACTCACCAGCTGAACTGCTGGATTGAAGTTGAGCTTCACTGTATCTTCGAATCGTTCCTTCTGACCATCTGCTTGTAAAGCACAGGAAGGAAGAAACACAACCACATATTCCTTCCCCTCTCCCCCTCAAAGCTGCTTAACTCTTTTGCTGTTTCATTTGGGTGATCTGAATCCTTCTCCCAAAGGACAGATTGCCAAGCCGTGCCTGAGAGAGACTGTGAACAGCAAACACACCTCCCGCTACTTGGGGCTGACTGCAGGGGAAATTCTCGCCCTACAGCACTTGTGTACATATCTATAATTTTATTTTATTTATTTACATTGATGTTTTTCTCCCCCTCTCTAGACTGTATGCTCGTTGTGGGCAGGAAATGTGACTGTTTATTGTTGCACTCTCCCAAATGCCTAGTACAGTGCTCTGCATGCAGTAAGTGCTCAATAAATATGACTGAATGAATGAATGAACTTCACTGGGCCTTGGTTACCTCATCTGTAAAATGCGGATTGAGAGTGTGAGCCCCATGTGGGACAGGGACTGTGTCCACCCTGATTAATTTGAATCTTCCCCAGCACTTAGAACAGTGCTTGGCACATAAGTGCTTAACAAGTACCATAACTATTATTAGGAAAGTATCAGCCCCCCTTCCTCCCCAGCCCCTAAACAGGAACGCTGTCATCCACTGCCTTCCTACCAGATATTGGGATAGGCTAGGCAATGAACACTGATAAAGGGCAGAATGATCCTGGGTGGTGAAGCCCATAATTAAAAGAGCAGATTCCACCCTGCAAATCGGGGCCACTGGATGAAGCCTGGTTTGTAGGTTGCTTAATGCAATAGGGCTCCCCTAAGTTTTCACTTGCGGACACATCAGGTTAACGTGAGCCATGTTCCTCCTGCAGGCTATAAAGACTGTTTCTCCTGTAGAGTGGAGCAATGATAAAGTAGACTGTAAGCTCCTTTAGGGTACGGACTGGGCCTTATGCTTCTATTGTATGTCCCTGGATTTCGTAGTAGACTTCTGTTGTGTGTCCCTGGATTGCATAACAGTCTGCTTGCAGTAGGGGGTTAATATATTCTGCCACTACCGATGATGATGGTGTAAAGAAGCAGCATGACAGAGAAAGTCAATCAATCGTATTTATTGAGCGCTTACTGTGTGCAGAGCACTGTACTAAGCGCTTGGGGAGTACAAGTTGTCAACATATAGAGACGGCCCCTACCCAACAGTGGGCTCACAGTCTAGAAGGGGGAGACAGAGAACAAAACAAAACATATTAACAAAATAGAATAGATATGTACAAGTAAAATAGAGTAATAAATACGTACACACATATATACATATATACAGGTGCTGTGGAGAAAGGAAGGAGGTAAGGCGGGGGGTGGAGAGGGGGAGGAGGGGGAGAGGAAGGAGGGGGCTCAGTCTGGGAAGGCCTCCTGGAGGAGGTGAGCTCTCAGTAGGGCCTTAGACTGTGAGCCCCTTCTAGACTGTGAGCCCACTGTTGGGTAGGGACTGTCCCTATATGTTGCCAACTTGTACTTCCCAAGCGCTTAGTACAGTGCTCTGCACACAGTAAGCACTCAATAAATACGATTGATTGATTGAAGGGAAGAAGAGAGCTAGCTTGGCGGATGTTGGGAGGGAGGGCATTCCAGGCCAGGGGGATGATGTGGGCCAGGGGTTGATGGCGGGACGGCAAGAACGAGGCACGGTGAGGAGATTAGCGGCAGAGGAGCGAAGGGTGCAGGGTGGGCTGTAGAAGGAGAGAAGGGAGGTGAGGTAGGAGGGGGCAAGGTGATGGAGAGCCTTGAAGCCGAGGGTGAGGAGTTTCTGCCTGATACGCAGATTGATTGGTAGCCACTGGAGATTTTTGAGGAGGGGAGTAACATGCCCAGAGCGTTTCTGGACAAAGACAATCCGGGCAGTGGCGTGAAGTATGGATTGAAGTGGGGAGAGACAAGAGGATGGGAGATCAGAGAGGAGGCTGATAATGGAAGTGGGCACCGGGAGAACCGAGTTTCGATCACACCTCTGCCACTGGTTGGCTGTGTGACCTTGAGCGAGTCACTTAACCTCTCTGTGCCTCAGTTCCCTCATCAGTAACCAGAGGATAAGACATCCGTTCTCCCTACCTGTTAGATTGTGAGCCCTATGTGGAATGGGGACTGTGTCTGATCTGATTATCTTATATCTACTCCAGTGCTTAACACAGTGCTTTGGCCTAGAATAAGCATTTAATATCAATCCTCTCCATCACACGCCTACTGTGTGCAGAGCACAGTATAAGTATTTGGGAGAGTATAATAGAATTAATGGACATGATCCTTGCCCTTGAGGACCTTATGGACACTGAAATTAATTACAGGTAGGAAGAAGAAGGAAAAGGACGTGCGCACACACACACACACACACACACACACACACACACACACACACACACACACACACACACACACACACACACACACACACACACACACACACCACCCCCCCCCCCAGTTGGTGCTTAAGCAGTGGAGTATGTAGAATATGTACAAAAGTGGTAATCATGATTATTGTTGTTGTCTGCTTGACTAATACCCGCACGGTGCCAGCAGGATATAAACTGCTTAGTTGGGAAACAAGTCAAAGAGTAAAAATGATTTCTGCCCTCAAGAGGCTTGCAATCAAATTGAGGATTCCTGTTTAAATACAAGGGGTTAGATTATTTGTTGGGGCTACCTGAAGTCACTTCACTTCTCTGTGCCTCAGTTCCCTCCACTGCAAAATGGATTCGATACCTGCTCTCCCTCCTACTTAAATGGTGAGTCCTAGGAGGGACCTGATGATCTTGTATCTACCCCAGCATTTAGTACAGCACATGGTAAGCACTTAACATATGCCATTATTATTATGGGGAGCTGATGGGTCAATGTTGCCATTGCCACCACCCAAAACTCCCCCGCCCCGGTCAGAACAGAGACGGGATTCTGTTGGGGAATTTTCCGCTGGGAGTGAGCAGCCGGTGACACTTGCCAGGTCCCCACAGGACTGGCTCCAATTCAGCCATTAGTTTTTACTTTGGCTGTTTTTCCTTTTTTGTCCTGTTCACATTCCACAGGTCCAAGAGTGGCCAGGTCCTGGGTCGCAAGAGGGAAAACTGTGAAATTTTCCCAGGGTTTCAAACTTTGAAAAGCCTGGGCCAAGGGTCTAGAAAGAATTCATTCCGTAGTCACTCTTCTCCTGGGAACCTTGTTGTAGCTGTAAACGTGTTTGAAATGCTGTCAACAAAGGGTATTGTGTTGGTGGTGGATTGAGAGCCCAGCACTTGACTAAAGTGCCCACTTGAACAATTCAGAAGGTTGCTTACCCCATATTCTATGATCCAGACAGGCTATCAAAGAACAGGGACAGCACTGACCTCTTCTTCCCCGGGCTTTGGGAAGATAACTTGGGCTTTTGGAGGAGAACAGAGGACAAAAGGGAATTTCTGGTTATGGAGGCTACGGAAAATAAAAATCAAAAAGGCAAATAGATTTTAGGTCGTTGAAGTGGAACAGGAGATGAGAGCCGGGTGTCTTCCTCTAATCACCCTTTAAAAAGATCACGTGAGTGAGGTTTGTGGGTTTGTGTGCATAGGTGTGTGAGTTTATGTGGGTGAGGTTGTGGCTGGCCACTTCTGTGCCTGAGACAAAAGCCTCCCTTGTGTGTCCCTTGCGTTACTCTCCCCTGGTTTTTCCTTGTCACTACCACCCAGCTGTGTAGTGGGGGAGAAAGCTGTGTGTGCTTGCTTCTGAGCGAAGACTTTGACTATTTTCACCCCTCCCCTGGGCCCGTGCCCACAGTCCCTCTGGACTGAGCAGCAGCAGTGATGGTGGTGAGTAGAGGAAGAGTCAGGGAGAGGGGAGAGAAACAGGGCTGATGGGAACAATGACCTGAGTCACCCTTCTAGCCTCTCTTCCTCTACCCCCCACACCCACTTCCTCTCTTTCTCACAGCTGCCTCAACCCGGCCCCTGCCACGCCCTCTGCCTTAATAATGGTATTTACTAAGAGCTCACTGAATACCAAAGTACTGTGCTTAACACTGGGGTAGATATGAGATTATCAGACCAGACAAAGGCTCTGTCCCACATAGGGCTCACATCTAACAGGGAGCGGGGGGAGCAGATACATTATCCCTAGATTAAGTCTGTGGCATGTATGGACACTTCCTTCACTATCAATCACTGGAATGTACTGAGTGCCTAATGTTGCACAGCACTGTACTAAACACTAGGGAGGCACAAGATAATCCGGTCAGACACAACCCCTGTCCCATATGGGCCTCACAATCTAAGTAGGAAGGAGAACAGGTACTGAATCTCTGTTTTACAGAGGAGGAAACTGAGGCCCAGAGAAACGACTTCATTCACTCACTCAATCGGATTTATTGAGTGCTTACTGTTTGCAAAGCACTGAACTAAGCAATTGGGAGAATACAATATAACAATAAACAGACATTCCCTGCCCACAACGAGCTTACGGCCACACACTCACTAAGTAAGAGCAGGACTGGGGCCCAAATCCTCTTGGCCAAGGCCATTTTTGCCACACTCTTAGCTTCCCTATAAAAGTGTGGACCAGTCTAATAATAATAATAATAATAACATCCAAGCACTTTCTATGTGCCAAGCACTGGGGTCAATACAAAGTGATCAGGTCAGTTACGGTCCTGTTCCACATGGGGCTCACAGTCTAAGTAGGAGGGAGAACAGATAGTGAATTCCCATTTTACAAAGGAGGAAACTGAGGCACAGAGCAGTTAGGTGACTTGCCCAAGGACACACAGAAGACATGTGGCAGAGCTGAGAGTAGAACCTAGGTCCTCTGACTTCCCGCTCTTGGGGTCGCACCTGGAGAGTTTCCAGTACTCTACCAGCCTCAGCTTAGGGATGGAAAGTCAAGCAGAGGCCTACCCATTCCATTCCTAGCTTGGCCAGTGGCTAGCGAGTGGAAGACAATCTGCTACAAGTCAAAACTCACCCATGTTGGGTAGCAGCGGTATGGAAGAGAGTCGGAAGGAGGTGATGGTAAATCACTTCCATATTTTTACCAAGAAAACTCTATGGATACACTAGCAGAACAATTGCAGATGGAGAGCTGGCGTTCTGGGAGAGATGTGTCTGAGATGTCGTTAAGGGTCGGAAACGACTCGACGGCATAAGACAAGACAAGACCTCTGACTTCCTAGTCTGAACTTTGTCCACTAGGCTACTGTTTCTGGGATTTAATACTGAACTCCAAGAAAATGAAAAGGAAACTGCAAATTCTCCCTAGGCTCACAAAGAGGGCATTTAGAAGCATTTTTTGTAATCTCGTTATTCTGTGTCCATCCCACACCATTTGACACTCTCTTGGTGTTCAGGACCTGAATCCTGCAGTCATTTGAGCTGCTCTCAACAACAACCTCTTCCATCTAGGTCTCCAGAGAAAGGAGCCCCACTTTACTTTTGGAAGATGCTTCTGTGGTGATCCTTAGGTGAGTCAGTCAGTCAATCATATTTATTGAGTGCTTACTGTGTGCAGAGCACTGTAATAAGCACTTGGGAGAGTACAATAGAACAATAAACAAACAGGCACATTCCCTGCCCACAATGAGGGAGAACAAGTCACCCAACGATTGCTTGGAAGAAAAATAAAAAAAAAAACACCTTCCAATTAACTTGCACCTGCAACTCACTTTAGGGCCTGGGTAAATCCTGTGTGAGGAAGGGAAGTCTTTTGCCTTGAATTATCCAGTTTGCCAATCTGGCCATCAACTGGATCAGATAAACTCTCCATTCGCTTGGTGGTGTGTAATCCAAGCTCCGTCAGCCAAACCCGAGAAACCAAACATAAAAAAATAAAACCATACCTCTAAGCCAACCAAAGAAGCAGAAAACAAAGAGGCAAAATAGATGCACAATCATGCATGAGTTTTATGTTAAACTTTGGAATTTGAAGGCTAAACAGGGCTGGGAGTTGAGAAGTTCAGCAAAGCACCTAGAGATTATGTCACAGTGTTTACAACACTAAATCTCTTTCCTCCAGTAGGTTGTCAATTCCTTGAGGACAGAGTCTCTCAACTCTGATGTATTGTACCTTCCAAGTGCTTAGACCAGTGCTGTGCACACAAATAAGCCCTCAATAAATTTCACCTCTTGATTGATGGACTGACCTAATGATTCCAGAGTTGCCTTACTCTAGAATGACTAGGAGAGAGTAACAGGGGTCCCTGTTTGTCTTTCTGCAGTGGAGAGATCTGCCTACAGTGCCCAGCACTTAGAACAGTGCCTGGCACATATATTCTAGAGATCCTTGAGGGAGCCTCCATCAAGCCTACAGTGACCCTTTGAAATATAGCAGTCTTTCAGCTACAGGCCAGCCCTGTTCACCCGCCCCTATTCCCCCGAGGAGGAGGCAGGGCTTGTGTCCGTTAAATGCAGGACAATCTTACACTCCCGCCTGACTGATCTTTTCCAGAAAATGGGACACGACAGGGGAATCCAGAGGCAGGCCCATAGAGTGCTGTGGGCAGAGATGTATGGCCACCCGACCTCCGCCCGCTCTGTGGCAGCTGTGGTGAACCGGGACTCGAGCCTGAGGGACTGTGGAGAAGGAGGCTGAGGAGGCCCCTTTTGACTCAGCAGGATTTATTGAGCTCCCATTGTGGGCCAACGCTCTGCCTCACATATCCCCACCTCTGCCCCTTCCTGAAATTCCCCAATACCTCCATCCTGTGGCTATCTGGGGTCTCCAGGCTTTGAGCCTTACAAAACTTCTCTGTGTGATAATAATAACAATAATTGTGGTATTTGTTAAGTGCTTACTATGTGCCAGGCACTGTACTAAGCACTGGGGTGGATACAAGCAAATCAGGTTGGACACAGCCCTTGTCACACGTGGGGCTTACAGTCTTCATCTCCATTTTACAGATGAGGGAACCGAGGCACAGAGAAGTGAAGTGACTTGTCTGCTGTGTGGCGTTGGGCAAGTGGCAGAGCCGGGATTAGAATCCATGACCTTCTGACTTCCCAGGCCCGCGCTCTATCCACTATGCCATGCAAGGACTCTTACTCCAACACACACACAAGGCATAGATGATATATGGACAGGGCTGCGGTATATTTAGATGCCCATTTACTGAACCTAAAAAGCAGGAGGACCCTCCCACCCCTGTTTTTCAGAAACGGATACTGCAAACGTACACCAGTCTCTGGCCCATTTTATCCATGTTATACCATGTTATCAATTTACAGGGAACGTTTGGAAAATTCCCAGAAGAATGTTTGCTTGAAAAATAGCTATTCTTAGGCCCATGTGGTGGCTTGACACCCTGAGGGGCCCGGCCAGCCCACAGATCAGAATACACCATTACTCATTCTGCAGAGTTCACAACAGCAAGTCTGGGTCTTTGGCTTCCTGACGACATCACAATGTGACATATTTCCCCATAAACAGCCCCTGTTTTTCACTTAAGGAGAAAAAAAAAGTTAAGAAAGAAAACAGGAACGAACTGTAAACAAGTGAGGCTGGGGCCAAAGACCCGCACCACTCCATCCTTCCCTGAGGCCCTGTGCAACGTCCCTTCTCTTTTGGGAAAAATACCCACGATCTTGTAAATATTAGAGTGCTCATGCACATGACAGCCATGCTTATGTTCAAACATTTCCCCTGAAATCACATGGATCGGGACGAGGTCAGTTCCCCCCATCTAGGGGCTGAGGGGTGGGTAGAGTTTGGAGGGAGGCCCCATTCTGCTCTCTCTATGGCAGGCCAGGTGGGGGCCCTGCTGCTCCCTCCAATATCAAAGTGCCAGTCCCTCTGCCCAGAGGACACCCTGCAGACACCATACTCCCCTACCCCGACCATCGGCCCCCATCCTTCCCTCCCTACAGTGGCTGGGTGAGAACAAGGTGGCAGCTAGTGGACTTCCGGACTCGTAGCCCATTGGGGTTCTTGGGACAGTGGCTCTTCAACTCTAAACAGCCCTGCCTGGGTGGTGAGGAGCATGAAACTGTAATGTTCTGCAATGTTCTCTTACTCCTGTGGTATTTAGTTTTGTCCTTTGTCTGTTCTTGATTGTTTCATTTTTTTTTTAATGAAACTATGTGCCAGGCACTATACTAAGCCCTGGGGTAGATACAAGCTAATCAGGTTGGATAATAATAATAATAATAATAGCATTTATTGAGTGCTTACTATGTGCAAAGCACTATTCTAAGCGCTGGGGAGGTTACAAGGAGATCAGGTTGTCCCATGGGGGGCTCACAGTCTTAATCCTCATTTTACAGATGAGGGAACTGAGGGACAGAGAAGTGAAGTGACTTGCCCAAAGTCACACAGCTGACAAGTGGCAGAGCCGGGATTTGAACCCATGACTCCTGACTCCAAAGCCAGAGCTCTTTCCACTGAGCCATGCTGCTTCTCTCAGGTCTATATCCCCGCCACGTGGGATTCACAGTCTCAATCACCATTTTACAACTGAATTGAGGCACAGAGAAGTTAAGTGACTTGCCCAAGATCACACAGAAGACAGGTGGCTGAGCTGGGATTGGAACCCAGGTCCATCTGACTCCCAGGTCTATGCCCTATCTACTGTGCCTTCAGGACATCTCCATCTGGATGTCTGCCCACCACCTAAAACTCAACATGTCCAAGACTGAACTCCTTGTCTTCCCTCCCAAACTCTGCCCTCTCCCTGACTTTCCCATCACTGTTGACGACACTACCAT
This sequence comes from Tachyglossus aculeatus, assembly GCF_015852505.1. Taxonomy (NCBI): domain Eukaryota; kingdom Metazoa; phylum Chordata; class Mammalia; order Monotremata; family Tachyglossidae; genus Tachyglossus; species Tachyglossus aculeatus. Next base: position 119,987,354 of record NC_052101.1, on the reverse strand, counting down.
CCTTCCCGTCTCACAAGCCCGCAACCTTGGTGTCATCCTCGACTCCGCTCTCTCATTCACCCCTCACATCCAAGCCATCACCAAAACCTGCCGGTCTCAGCTCCGCAACATTGCCAAGATCCGCCCTTTCCTCTCCATCCAAACCGCTACCCTGCTCGTTCAAGCTCTCATCCTATCCCATCTGGACTACTGCATCAGCCTCCTCTCTGATCTCCCATCCTCGTGTCTCTCCCCACTTCAATCCATACTTTACGCCGCTGCCCAGATTGTCTTTGTCCAGAAATGCTCTGGGCATGTTACTCCCCTCCTCAAAAATCTCCAGTGGCTACCAATCAATCTGCGCATCAGGCAGAAACTCCTCACCCTCGGCTTCAAGGCTCTCTCCATCACCTCGCCCCCTCCTACGTCACCTCCCTTCTCTCCTACAGCCCACCCTGCACCCTCCACTCCTCTGCCATTAACCTCCTCACCGTGCCTCGTTCTCGCCTGTCCCGCTGTAGACCCCCGGCCCACATCATCCCCATGGCCTGGAATGCCCTCCCTCCCAACATCCACCAAGCTAGCTCTCTTCCTCCCTTCAAGGCCCTACTGAGAGCTCACCTCCTCCAGGAGGCCTTCCCAGACTGAGCCCCCTCCTTCCTCTCCCCCTCGTCCCCCTCTCCATCCCCCCCGTCTTACCTCCTTCCCTTCCCCACAGCACCTGTACATATGTATATATGTTTGTACATATTTATTACTCTATTTATTTTACTTGTACATATCTATTCTATTTTATTTTGTGAATATGTTTGGCTTTGTTCTCTGTCTCCCCTTCTAGACTGTGAGCCCACTGTTGGGTAGGGACTGTCTCTATATGTTGCCAACTTGTACTTCCCAAGTGCTTAGTACAGTGCTCTGCACACAGTAAGCACTCAATAAATACAATTGATTGATTGATTGGGCCACATTGTTTCATCTTCCCTTCTGTAGCCATTACCAACTCTCACCTCTTATTCTTGGACCATGAGTGTTTTGAGGGCCTAAGTCTTTGTCTAAATTCTCATCCATGCCCTTTTTCCTGGTACTTAAAATAATAATAATAATGTGGCATTTTGTTAAGCACTTATGTGCCAAGCACTGTACTAAGCTCTGGGGTAGGTACAAGAGAGATCAGACTCAATCTCTGTCTCACATTGGGCTCAGAGTCTCAGTCGGTGGGAGAACAGGCATTGAATCCCCATTTTACAAATGAAGAAACTAAAGCACAGAGAAAAGCAACATGGCCTAATGAAAGAGCATTGGTCTGTAAATCAGAAGATCTGGTTTTTAAAAATAATAACAATAATAACTGTGGTATTTGTTAAGCGTTTACTATGTACCAGGCACTTTACTAAGCACTTGGGTGAATACAAGCAAATAGGGTTGCATACAGTCCCTGTCCCATGAGGGGCTCATGGCCTCAATCCCCATTTTACAGATGAGGTAACAGGCACAGAGAAGTGAAGTGACTTGCCCAAGGCCACTCAGCAGACAAGAAGTGGAGCAGGGATTAGAACCCATGACCTTCTGACTCCCCAGTCCATGCTCTATCCACTGCTTCTAACCCTGGCTCTGCCTGCTTTGTGACCTTGGTCAAGTTACTACACTTCTTTGGGTCTCAGTTTCCTCATCCTTAAAACGGGAATTAAATATTTGTTCTCCCTCCCCCTTAGACTGTGAGCCCTATGTGGGACAGGGACCATGTCCAATCTAATTATTTTTTCTTTACCTCAGCGCTTAGTACAGTGCTTGGTACATAGTAAGCATTTAATAAATACCATGATTATTATTATAATTATGCATTATCTAGACTGTAAGCTCCTCTCTAGATTGTAAACTCTTTGTGGGCAGGGAACGGGCCTACCAACTCTATCACACTGTACTCTCCCAAGCATTTAGTACAGTGTTCAGCACACAATAAGAGCTCCACAAACACGATTAATTGATTGCACAAAGTCACACAGGCAGAGCTGGGATTAAAATCGAGGTCTTCTGACACTTAGCATGCTTTTCTACTAGGCCACGTGCTTTGCACACTGTAGACACTTAGTAAATACTGTAACTACTGCTTTCAATAGGAATCCAAGGCCCTGATCTCTGTCCCCAGGAATGAACAAAGAAAACCCAGATAGAAGATAAAGGCAGGAACTGGGTTTATTTCCAAAAGCAAAACACAGCCCTCAATAAACGCTGAAAAGAGACACTGCTTCAGGTGCAGCCTGCAAACTGAATTTTTTGAGGCATCATAGTAGTAATATTATGTTGAGTGCCTAAGTGGCACGCATGTACTAAGAGCTTGGGGGAAGTTACAACGTAAGTACAAAAGGTGTTCCTGCCCACAAGGAACTTAGAAGCAGCACAGCCTAGTGGAAAGAACACGGGCCTGGGAGTCAGAGGACTTGGATTCTAATCCCCGCTCTGCTACTTGTCTTCTGTGTGACCTCGGACAAGTCACTTCACTTCTCTGTGCTTCGGTTCCCTTATCCGCAAAAAATGGGGATTCAATATCTGTTCTCCCTCCTACTCGGGAGTCAGAGAAAGTGGGTTTTTATCCCAGCTCCACTTGTCTGCTGTGTGACCTTGGGCAAACCACTTAACTTCTCTGTGCCTCAGTTACCATATCTGTAAAATGAGGATTGAGACTGTGAACCCCACATGGGACAACCTGATTACCTTGTATCTATCCCAGTGCTTAGAACAATGCTTGGCACATAGTAAGCGCTTAACAAATACCATTATTATAATAATTATTATTATTACTTAGCCCGTGAGTCCCATGTGGTACAGCGAGTTTACAATTGTCCCCTAGCACTGTAAGCCCATTATGGGCAGGGAACTGTTTGCTCATTCTGTTGTACTCTCCCAAGAGCTCAGTCCAGTGCTCTGCACATAGTAAGTGCTCAATAAATACCACTGATTGATGTGGGACCTGATTATCTTGTGTCTACCACAGCGCTTAATACAGTGCTTGACACATAGTAAGTGCTAAACAAATACTGCTATTATTACACTCAAACAGGAGAGACAGACATCAAAATAGTTACAAGCAGTGGCCAGTCAGTCAATCATGTTTATGGAGTGCTTACTGTGTGCAGAGCACTGTACTAAGTGCTTGGGAGAGTATAATACAACAATAAGCAGATGCATTCCCTGCCCCAAATGAATTTACACTAGAAAACCTGGTGTTTCCCCTCCAAGCCATCCACCATCCTATGCTACCCAGACCATTCATTCATTCAATCGTATTGAGTGCTTACTGTGTGCAAAGCGCTTAGTACAGTGCTCTGCACACAGTAAGCACTTAAATATGATTGAATGAATGCAAAGCACTGTACTAAGTGCCTGTCTTGTCTTATGCCGTCGAGTTGTTTCCAACCCATAGCGACACCACGGACACATCTCTCCCAGAACACCCCGCTCTCTATCTGCAATCATTCTGGTAGTGTATCCATAGAGTTTTCTTGGTAAAAATACAGAATTGTTTTACCATCGCCTCCTTCTGCACAGTAAACTTGAGTCTCCACCCTTGACTCTCTCCCATGCCACTGCTACCCAGCACTGGTGAGTTTTGACTTGTAGCGGATTGCCTTCCACTCCCTAGCCGCTGGCCAAGCTAGGAATGAAATGGGTAGGCCACTGCTTGACTATCCCTCCCATTGCTGAGACTGGTAGAGTATTGGAAACTCTCTAGGTGTGACCCTGAGAGGGGACTAAGCGCTTAGGAAAGTACAATATACCAAACAGATGCATTCCTGCCCACAACAAGCTCACAGTCTAGAGGGGGAGACAGATACTAACATAAGTAAATAGATAATAATAATAATAATGACATTTATTAAGTGCTTACTATGTGCAAAGCACTGTTCTAAGCACTGGGGAGGTTACAAGGTGATCAGGTAGTCCCACGGGGGGCTCACAGTCTTAATCCCCATTTTACAGATGAGGGAACTGAGGCCTAAAGAAGTGAAGTGACTTGTCCAAAGTCACACAGCTGACAATTGTCAGAATCAGGATTTGAACCCATGACCTCTGACTCCAAAGCCCGTGCTCTTTTCCACTGAGCCATGCTGCATCTCATAAATAGCATCTAGTAGACCCATAGGCTAAGTCAGCTCCAAGTGCCTGCCTAGAGCAAGTCCAGAGTGGTAATTGCTTGCTGCTACCACCCAGCCAAACCAAAAACAAATCTCAAATTCCTTACCGGCATTTTCTCCTCCAGTTTATCAGAGTGCTCCTATTGGCCAATGGAATGGCACTAGGTACGGCCTAGAGAGCTGAAGGCAGTTTCTCCAGCCAAACCCAGCTGGCCGACATGACATTAATACCTCCTGGATGTGGCATTCAGTGGCATCTCCAGGTCTGGCACTGCAGTTCTGCAGTGTAGCCAATCGGACTCTCCCCGTCTCTGCCCTGCCATCATATGTACGTGCTTGTAACAGCTTGATCTGACCTGCTTGTTGAGTAGAAATCTGTTTTCTGGGCTTTTCGTCGGCAGGGGTTTCTTGGATCTCCATATTTCTAGGCTTTTCATTTTCTTGGGACCTGGATTTGGGAGGAGCCAGAGTGGCCACCCATCCCGGTTTGGCCAGGATAGCTCTCCCTTTTGAGGCGGCTGCCCCAGGAATCTGGAATAGGAGAATAGAACGTTCAATATCCTGAGACGCTTCGGCTCCTGAAGTGACCTTCTGGGAGAGTGGTGCAGCAGGGGAGGGTACGACGGTCATAGGTCAGAGCTGACAGTAGCCGGAGCACAGAGTCACGAAGGAGGCATGTGGGATCGGCACCTGGGAACCCTCATCCTCCCACTCCGGCCGCCAACTCTCAAGCGTCCCGGCCAGAAGCACTGTGGCTTTTCTTAGGATGAATGAGTGTCCCAACAGAGGTTGGAAAGCCAGGTTTCTAAGTGTTCTCTAACAACCTTTTTTCCCCACCCAATATGGCCCCAGTGCCTTGTTTTTTTGTAAGCCAAGGGAGATGTGACAGAATGGCTTAGTGGAAAAAGCCCAGGTTCGAGCCCCCACATGGCTACTGTCTTGCTGTGTGACCTCAGGCAAGTCACTTCACCTCTCCAGGCCTCTGTTTCCTCATCTGTAAAAGAGGGATAAGATAGATTGTTTACGGACAGAGAACGTGTCTACCAACTCTGTTGCACTGTACCCTCCCAAACGCTTAGTAAAGTGCTCTGAATATACTAAGTGCCCAATCAGTATCACTGATTGATTGATTTTTGAGCCCTGGGTGGGTCAGGAGCTGTAATTGATCTTATAAAGTTGCAATTACTCTAGCACTCAGCACATAGTAAATGTCACAGGGCTTAGAACAGTGCTTGACACCTTGTAAACTCTAAAACACCATAACAACAATAAAAACTAGAGATGGATCTGTTAATCAATCTAAAAAGAATTGGCAGGTGAGGCTGAGCACAGCAAAACTCAGGGAGCAGCATCTAGTAAAAAATACCACTAAGGAATCACCCCACTGTTTTCTCCTTAACTCTGAACTAGAGCACGGGCCTGGGAGTCAGAAGTACCTGGGTTCTAATCCCGGCTCCACCACTCATCCGCTGTGTGACCTTTCTCTTCTCTGTACCTCAGTTCCCTCATCTATAATCAATCAATCAATCATATTTATTGAGCGCTTACTGTGGGCAGAGCACTGTACTAAGCGCTTGGGAAGTACAAGTTGGCAACATATAGAGACAGTCCCTACCCAACAGTGGGCTCACAGTCTAAAATGGGGATTAAGACTTTGAGCCCCATGTGGCACACAGACCGTGTCCACTCTGATTAGCTTGTATCTACCCCAGCACTTAGTACGGTGCCCGGCACATAGTAAGCACTTAATGAATACCATTAAAAGGGGTGGGAAGGGAAATAAGTGATTTTTTAATTATGGCATAGGCCACAACTCCAGAGGCTCGGTCAACGGGAAAAATTCCTTGCTTCGGAGTGGGTGGAGCGGGGGTGGGGGAGAGGGGAGAAACCACAGCTTCCACAGATGGAACCGCACCCTGCGTTTCTAAATCCTTGATAAAGAGGCATAGCACCATGATCCTCTCTTCTCCTCCCTCAGTTAAAACAACAGAGTTCTCTGAGCAAAGCATCCCTGGTCTCATAGGCTACAGCCATAGGCATAAGGGAAGTGGAAAAACCCAAAGGCACATGTTTATAATCCCCATAAATCTGTAGCAGGAAATTAATTAAGTAAATTTATGTCCTGCCATTGCGGCCCACAGGGACACATGTGGAGATGTCATTAGCATGGTTGTCGCCAGCAGTCGGTCCCCTCAGAACTAATTAAACTGAATTCACACAAATCACAAATTGTGGGGAAAAGGCTGTGGAGGGGAAAGGGGGAGAAGGTGAACAGCAAAAGGGAGAGGAAATGCAGGGGAAGTAGAGGTGACCAATGACCTCTTCCTCCTGACCAAATCCAATGGGTTCTATTCGGTGCTAGTCCTCCTTCACGGCTCAGCCACCTTCAAAATTGTTGACCTTGCCTTCCTCTCTGAAATGCTAGCAGACTTTGGTTGTGCCAAAAGGATCCTCACCTTGTTCTCCTCCTACTTCTCCAACTGCTCCTTCCCAGCCTCATTCACCAGCTCCTTTCTCACCTCTCATTCCCTAACTCTCAATGTCCCGCCAGGCTCTGTTTTGGGTCCTGATGAGTGACCTTGGACAAGTCACTACACTTCTTTGGGTCTCAGTTTCCACATCTGAAAAATGGGAATGAAACATTTGTTCCCTTCTCACTCTACACACATTCTTTCAGCAAGTTCATCCACTCACCTGGATTCCACACCTCCTCTACATGGATGATTCCCAAGACTATTTCTCTAGCCTCACAAGCCTCTCAAGCTTTTCAGTCTCACATTCCTTCCTGCCTCCTGGACAACTCCATTTAGATGCCTTGCTGCCACTTCCAACTCAGTGGATCTAGAACTAATTTTTTTATCTTCCCACTTCTTTCATTTACTCATTCATTCAATCGTATTTATTGAGTGCTTACTGTGTGCAAAGCACTGTACTAAGTGCTTGGGGAGTACAAGTTGGCAACATATAAAGACAGTCCCTACCCAACAGCGGGCTCACAGTCTAGAAGGGGGAGACAGACAACGAAACATATTAACAAAATAAAATAAATAGAATAGTAAATATGTACAACTGCCTGCAACCTTGACGTCATCCTTGACTCTTGACTGTTTTTCAGCTCTCACAGTCAATTGGTTCTTCCTCGGCAATATCTCCTGGATCCATTTCTTTCTCTCCACCCAAACAGGCACTACCCTAATTCAAGTTCCCACCACATCACGATTAGAATATTTCTATTCTGCTAGTCTTCACTTTCTTCTCCTTTTCAGCCTATACTACAAGGCTGCTACGCAGATCATCTTTTCACTCTAAAACCTCCCATCACTACCCATTTCCCTTTGCATCAAGCAGAAACTCCTTACCACTGGCTTCAAGACTCTCCACCAGCGTGGCCTAATGGAAAGAGTCAGAGTACCTTAGAGGCTTAGAGTCAGAGGACCTGGGTTCTAATCCTGGCTTCATCATTTGCCTGCTGTGTGACCTGGAGCAAGTCACTTCACTTCTCTAGGCCTCTGTTTCCTCATCTGTAATATCAATCAATCAATCATATTTATTGAGTGCTTACTGTGTGCAGAGCACTGTACTAAGCGCTTGGGAAGTACAAGTTGGCAACAGATAGAGACAGTCCCTACCCAACAGCGGGCTCACAGTCTAGAAGGGGGAGACAGAGAACAAAACCAAACATACTAACAAAATAAAATAAATAGAATAGATATGTACAAGATAAATAGAGTAATAAATATGTACAAACATATATACATATATACAGGTGCTGTGGGGAAGGGAAGGAGGTAAGATGGGGGGGATGGAGGGGGGAAGAGGGGGAGAGAAAGGAAGGGGCTCAGTCTGGGAAGACCTCCTGGAGGAGCTGAGCTCTCAGTAGTGCCTTGAAGGGAGGAAGAGAGCTAGCTTGGCAGATGGGCAGAGGGAGGGCATTCCAGGCCCGGGGGATGACGTGGGCCAGGGGTCGATGGCGGGACAGGCGAGAATGAGGTACGGTGAGGAGATTAGCAGCAGAGGAGCGGAGGGTGCGGGGTGGGCTGTAGAAGGAGAGAAGGGAGGTGAGGTAGGAGGGGGCGAGGTGATGGAGAGCCTTGAAGCCAAGGGTGAGGAGTTTCTGCCTGATGCGCAGATTGATTGGTAGCCACTGGAGATTTTTGAGGAGGGGAGTAACATGCCCAGAGCGTTTCTGGACAAAGACAATCTGGGCAGCAGCATGAAGTATGGATTGAAGTGGGGGTATGGATTGAATATGGGGATTCAATACCTGTTCTCCATCCTACTTAGACTGTGAGCCCCAAGTGAGACAGGGATTGTGTTGACCGGATTAATTTGTATTTACCCCAGTGCTTGACACATAATAACAGCTTAACAAATACCATAATAATAATTATTGTTATTATAATATATCATATATCACCATCATATATCAGCTCTCTTTACCTGCTTCTCAATGGCTTGGACTCTTTGCTTCTCAAAAACAAACCTAACTGCAACCTGCAATGTGCCCCTGTTTCCCCAGCCTGGAACTCCCTCCTCCTTCCAATCTGCTACTAAGCACTTAATACAGTGCTCTGCACACAGTAAGTGCTCAATAAATACGATTGAATGAATGAATCTGCCAGACTGCAGCTCTTTCCATCTTCAAAATACTCCTAAAATCTCACCTTCCCCAAGAAGCCTTCCCTGGTTAATTCCCAGGTCACATCAATCGGTAATATTTATTGAGCAGAGCCCTAAGTGTTTGGGCTCTAGTTCAATAGAATTAGAAGAGCCAATCATTGCCCTTAAGGAGTTTACAGTCTAAGGCCGGGGAGACAGACACAAAATAATTTAGATGGAAGAGGAGAAAGGAAAAATGGATAGATGAGTGAGTTTTGAAATAGTAGGGTTAGTTGAGACATACAAAAGTGCTGTGTGTGGCTGGGGGTACACAGGTGCACAGTTGTCACAGACGTGTGAGGTAGTAGTTGAGAGGATATGGCCTGAGGAGAAGAAAATTAATCAGGGTAAGCCTCCTGGAGGAAGTTTTGAAGATGGGGAGAGCTGCAGTTTGGTGGATTTGAAGTGGGAGGGAGTTCCAGGCAGGAAGGAGGAGTCAGAAGCAGGAGAGATGAGAACAATGCCCTGTGAGTAGGTTAGCTCTAGATGACCAAAAGAGTGTGAGCTCAAGTTTATTGGGAGAAGACAGGGGATAAGAGGAAGAAAATTGATGTAACGAAGTCAATGCTCAAAGAGACTCTAGAGAGGAAGAAAATTGATGTAACTTGAAGTCAATGCTCAAAGAGACTCTAGACTATAAGCTCATTATGGGAAGGCAGCATATCTGCTAATTCTGTTTTATTGTACTCTCCCAAGTGCTTAGTACAGTGCTGTGCACATAGTAAACACTCAATAAATACCATCGACTGGGTTTCTGCTCAATGTGAAAGAGGAATGAGGAACCATGGGTGATATTCATTCATTCAATCGTACTTATTGAGTGCTTACTGTGTGCAGAGCACTGTACTAAGCTCTTGGGAAGTACAAGTTGGCAACATATAGAGACGGTCCCTACCCAACAACGGGCTTACAGTCTAGAAGGGGGAGACAGACAACAAAACAAAACATGTGGACAGGTGTCAAGTCGTCAGAACAAATATATATAAAGCTAGATGCACATCATTAACAAAATAGAGTGGTAAATATGTACAAGTAAAATAAATAGAGTAATAAATCTGTACAAACATATATACAGGTGCTGTGGGGCGGGGAAGGCGGTAGAGTTGGGGGGGTGGGGAGGAGGAGAGGAAAAAGGGGGCTCAGTCTGGGAAGGTCTGATATTTGATATCTGATGAGTGGGGAAGTGTGTGCAAAATGACATTTTAGAAAAAACGATCCGGGCAGCAGAGTGAAGAGAGGAGAGAGGTTGGACACAGTGAAGATAACCAGAAGCCTGATACAGCATCAACCCATTAGCCTCTTCCTTAGTACTTATTTACTTACACCCCTCCTCAGCATTTATGCATGCATATATAATCAGTTACACATTTAATGATGTACTCGGTTATTCTATCCTGACAGACTTGTGTTGTGTTGTATCCATGTTCTTTCTCCTACCCCTCTATGTGCAAATAACATATGTCTGCCTGTCTTCCTCATTCGATTGCAAGCCCCAAAAATGCAGGTACCTTGTCTGTCGCTTCTGGTATATTCATTCAATCGTATTTATTGAGTGCTTACTGTGTGCAGAGCACTGTACTAAGCGCTTGGGAAGTGCAAGTAGGCAACATATAGAGACGGTGCCTACCCAATAATGGGCTCACAGTCTAGAAGGGGGAGACAGACAACAAAACAAAACAAGTAGACAGGTGTCAATACTATCAGAATAAATAGAATTATAGCTATATACACATCATTAATAAAATATAGTAAATATTTAGAAATAAAATAGAGTAATAAATATGTAGAAATATATACAAGTGCTGGTATTTAACCGCTTACTATGTGCCAGGCACTATACTAAGCACTGGCGTAGATTTAATATAATCAGGATGGACAAAGTCCATGTCTCACATGGGGCTCACAGTCTTCATCCCCATTTTACAGATGAGGTAACTGAGGCACAGAGTGACTTGCCCAGGGTCACGAAGCAGACAAGTGGAAGAGCCGGGATTAGAACCCAGGTTCTTCTGACACCCAGGCCCATGTTCTATTCACTAGACCACACTGCTTCTCTAAGTACCATATTAAAAAAAAATGTCTGAAACAACTGAAGAGGGAACTAGGCTTGGGAGTCAAAAAGGATGGAAAAATAATATTGCCGGGCAGAGGAGAGGGCAGAGCTACAGTAGGAAAGGGTGAATTTGAGATGGAAGATGTCAGCCTGGTATTAATAATAATAATAATAAATATTAATGGTATTTGCTAAGTACTTACTATGTTTCAGACACTGTACTAAGCGCTGGGGTAGATACAATATAATCAGGATGGACACAGTTCCTGTCCCACATGGGGCTAACAGTCTTGATCCCCATTTTACAGATGAGGTAACAGGCACAGAGAAGTTAGCTGACTTACCCAGGGTCACACAGCAGACAAGTGGCAGAGCCAGGATTAGAACCCAGGTCCTTCTGACTCCCAGGCCTGTGTTCTACCCACTCCATGCAGCAGGTGTGGGAAATCAAACTCACAAACCAGAAGGGAAAAAGCAAACCTCCAAATCCAACTTTAAACTAGGAAGTCCATTTTCTCCCAACTTTTTAGTAGCTAACCTCTACCCCATCTCTCTGGTTCTTCCTAAGCACTTAGTACAGTGTTTGACACATAGAAGGGGCTCAATAAATACTATTGATTAAGGTGTGCTCAGACAGATTGGGATGGCTCTTTGTAGGGTTGCAACTAAAACTGGAAATAAGGCAAAGTTGCCTTAGGCTAAGACCTTCCTCAAAGAAACTTCCTCAAAGTTCCTCAAACAACTCCTGCCTGGAGTTGACACTCAAGGAGGAAAAGGCCTTGCCCAGGGCTGTTTTCCTGCCTGGCCACTGATCCAGAACCTTTCTGATCCAGGAATGGCAGTGGCAGCTGCAGTAGAGAAACTAATGGCTGCCCTTGTATGTACCCTCACCCCCACCCGCCACCTGACTCCCAGATTTCCAGTTGCTGCAGTTCATAAGCAAGTTAAAACTACTTTGGAGCAGTGGTGGAGGCTCCTTCACTTGTCTGCTGTGTGGCCTTGGGTAAGTCACTCCAGTCTGGGCCTCAGTTATTTCATCTGGAAAATGAGGATTGAGACTGTGAGCCCCACATGGGACAGGGACTGTATCCAACCTGATTGGCTTGTATCCACCCAAGCACTTAGAAAAGTGCCTGGCACATACTAAGCACTTAATACCATAATAATAATAAATTATTATTTAATATAAGCATCAATATAATTAATTGTATCAATAATATGCTAAGTATTAATTGTAGTATTTAATATATAATTATTATTATTATTATTATGTGGGAGTTTGACTACCGCAGACTCTTGACTGGTTTCCCTGACTCCAGGCCATTCCCTCTCCAATCCATACTTCACTCTGTGGCCCGGATCATTTTTCTAAAAGGTCATTTTTCAGTATGTCTCCACTACTCCTCCAAAACCTCCAGTGGTTGCCCATCCCTCTCGGGGTCAAGCAAGAAACTCAACAAAGAAGTCTTAGCTGGGAGTGACTCCATTCTTTCTCACCCTTCTGGGAGGTCCTGCAATCAGGCCTGCAATTAATTGCCACGGAAACTCCAGATTAAACTGCAACTGTGATTTCTAGCTAAGGCTCTCTCAAGACAATCTCTCCAGGCCAAGGTCAGAAACCATGGTCCCTAATCACACCATCCACTGCCGCCCCAAACCGCCTGCCACTGCGTCACTCCCTAGTCAGCTCACCCCCATCCAAACGCTCCCTACCCCTCAGGCCGTCCCCTCCCCCATCCCAAGACACCAGCTAAATGTGGCCTTTGGAAACCCCCTCATCACCAGCAAACTCCCCTTAGTCTTTGACCTGTTTCTGACCCAGTAACTGCTTCTCCTAGCCATTACTGAAACCTGGCTCTCCCCAGAGGACACTGTCTCTCCCTTTTTTTTTTTAAATGGGATTTGTTAAGCACTTACTATGTGCCAGGCACTGTACTAAACGCTGGGGTAGATACAAGCTAATCAGGCTAATTCACAATCTCCCCTGCTGCTTTCTCCAGAGGGGGCCTCATATTCTCCCTCCCCAAGGCACCTTGGCAAACAGGAAGGAGCTGGTTTACTTCTTGACACCCCCCCCCCCCACCCCTCATGCCACTATCCCATCATCCTACCTCCTCTATCCCTTTTCCTTTGAACCCCATGCTATCCGTCTCTACCATCCACTCCAATTATTAGATGCTCGCAGTCATCTACCACCCCCCTCCAACTTTCTGAACAATTTTGATGCCTCTCTTGTTCTTTATGAAAAGCAACGTGGCCCAGTGGCAAGAACATGGGCTTGGGAGTCAGAGGAAGTGGGTTCTAACCCCGGCTGCGCCACTTGTCTGCTGTGTGACTTTGGGCAGGTCACTTCACTGTGCCTCAGTTACCTCATCTGTAAAATGGGGATTAAGACTGTGAGCCCCATGTGGGACAACCTGATTACCTTATATCCACCCCAGCGTTTAGACTAATGCTTGGCACATAGTAAGCGCTTAACAAGTTCCTTAATTATTATTATTCTCTCCTCCATTTCCTCACTGATCCTCGGGGACTTCAATAGCCACATCTCTGGTGACATGCCTGCTTCCTTTTACTCCTCAACTGACCTCCTGCTCAACCCCACCCACTAACCCATTTGGTCACATGCTTGATCTCACCTTCTCTAGTCTCTGCCCAATCCCTAACATTACCAACTCTGAAATCCTGCTCTCTGACCACAACTGCCTCACCTGACCACAACCCCCTCACCTGTCTTCTCTCCCACACATCCCCTCCCCGCAATACTGTTCTACCCCCACCCCCAACTGGAGACCTCCGATCGCTCAACTAGCTCCAATTATCCCAATCCATCCTGCCCCATTTGGTCTCCCCACCCTACCTCCCTTCTCAATGCACAAATCCATGACCCCAACTTCAACTTCTCCACTGAACTCCTTCACTTCCTTATCCCTCTGGTGACCTCATACCACTAACCCATCACCCCGGATCACCTCCAGGGTACGCTTCCTCTCTCCGCTCACGTGCTGCTGGTGGAAATCCAGGTATCAGGCTGACCTCATCCATTCCAAACTCATCCTCACCTGCTGTATCTCTGCCCTCTCCTCTGCCTAGCAGCCATACTTCTCCCTTATTGATTCCCATGCTCACTGCCCGCACCAGCTGTATCAGACCTTTAACTCTCTCCTTACACTGCCAGTGCCCTCGCCTCAATGAACTTGTCATCTCTTTCAGACAGAATTGAAGCCATCAGGCATGAACTCCTGAAAATCCCCCCCCCCGCCCCCCCACAATCCACACCACAACTCTCATCCTTCTCAGCCATTTATTCATCTTTCCCTGTTTTTTCTCATTGTGGGCAGGGAAACATATCTACCAACTCTGTTGTGCTCTCCCACATATTTAGAACAGTGCTCCACAGACAGCAAGTGCTCATAAATAATTGTACTCTCACAAGTGCTTAGTACAGTGCTTTGCACACAATAAGCACTCAAATACAATTGAATGAAGACTGAAAATACAATTGATCGAAGAGACGATCTCCCACCTTTCATATTCTACCCTCTCCATTTGCACCTTCTACTCTATCCCTTCACACCTTATCAAAATAGGAGCATGGCCTAGTGGATAGAGCATGGGATGGGAGTCAGAAGGACCTGGTTTCTAATCCCAGCGATTTGTCTGCTAGGTGACCTGGGGCAAGTCATTTAACTTCTCTGTGCCTCAATTACCTCATCTGTAAAATGGGGGGTTAAGACTGAGAGTCCCATGTGGGGACATGGACTGTGTCCAACCTGATTAAACTTGTATCTAACCCCAGAGCGTAGTACAGTGCTTGGCACTTAGTAAGAGCTTAATGCCATTAAAAACAAAACCAAAAAAACCCCCTCACCCCCTCCTTTCTTCCCTCTCTTGACTCAAACATGCCCATGTCTCCCTCATCCTAAAAAAACCCTCTCTTGACCCCACCGCCCCTTCTAGTTATTGCCCTATCTCCCTCCTACCATTCCTTTCCAAACTCCTGGAACGAGTTGTCTACACCCACTGCCTTGAATTCCTCAATGCCAACTCTCTCCTTGACCCCCTCCAATCTTGCTTCCATTCCCTACACTCCACTGAAACTGCCCTCTCAAAGGTCACCAATGACCTCCTTCTTGCCAAATCCAATGGCTCCTACTCTATCCTAATCCTCCTCGACCTCTCAGCTGCCTTCGACACTGTGGACCACCCCCTTCTCCTCAACACGCTATCCAACCTTGGCTTCACTGACTCCGTCCTCTCCTGGTTCTCCTCTTATCTCTCCGGCCATTCATTCTCAGTCTCCTTTGCAGGCTCCTCCTCCCCCTCCCATCCCATTACTGTGGGGGTTCCTCAAGGATCAGTTCTTGGTCCCCTTCCATTCTCTATCTACACTCACTCCCTTGGAGAACTCATTCATTCCCACGGCTTCAACTGTCATCTCTACGCTGACACCCAAATCTACATCTCTGCCCCTGCTCTCTCTCCCTCCCTTCAGGCTCATGTCTCCTCCTGCCTTCAGGAATCTCCATGTGGATGTCTGCCCGCCATCTCAAACTCAATATGTCCAAGACTGAACTCCTTATCTTCCCTCCCAAACCCTGCCCTCTCCCTGACTATCCCGTCACTACCATCATTCCCGTCTCACAAGCCCGCAACCTTGGTGTCAGCCTCGACTACGCTCTCTCATTCACCCCTCACATCCAATCCGTCACCAAAACCTACCGGTCTCACCTCCACAACATCACCAAGATCTGCCCTTTCCTCTCCATCCAAACCACTACCTTGCTGGTTCAATCTCTCATCCTATCCTGACTGGATTACTGCATCAGCTTCCTCTCTGATCTCCCATCCTCCTGTCTCTCCCCACTTCAGTCTATACTTCACTGGGCATGTTACTCCCCTCCTCAGAAATCTCCAGTGGCTACCAATCAATCTACGCATCAGGCAAAAACTCCTCACCCTCGGCTTCAGGCTCTCCATCACCTCGCCACCTCCTACCTCACCTCCCTTCTCTCCTTCTCCAGCCCAGCCTGCACCCTCCGCTCCTCTGCCACTAACCTCCTCATTGTACCTCTTTCTCGCCTGTCCCGCCGTCGACCCCCGGCCCACGTCCTCCCCCTGGCCTGGAATGCCCTCCCTCCGCACATCCGCCAAGCTAGCTCTCTTCCTCCCTTCAAAGCCCTACTGAGAGCTCACCTCCTCCAAGAGGCCTTCCCAGGCTGAGCCCCCTTTTTCCTCTCATCCTCTCCATCACCCCGGCCCTACCTCCTTCCCCTCCCCACAGCACCTGTATGCTTGTACAGATTTGTTACTCTATTTTACTTGTACATATTTACTATTCAATTTATTTTGTTAATGATGTGCATTTAGCTTTAATTCTATTTGTTCTGACGGCTTGACACCTGTCCACATGTTTTGTTTTGTTGTCTGTCTCCCCCTTCTAGACTGTGAACCCGTTGTTAGGTAGGGACTATCACTGTATGTTGCCAACTTGTACTTCCCAAGCACTTAGTACAGTGCTCTGCACACAGTAAGTGCTCAATAAATACGATTGAATGAATGAATCTCTCTCCTTCAACCCGCATATTAAGTCAACCACCAAATCCTGTCTGTTCTACCTTCGCACCATCTCTAGAACCTGCCCCTACCTGTTCATCAAAACTGCTACCACATGGGTCCAAGCGTTTGTCATATCCCAGCTCGAGTACTGCCTCAGCCTCCTTCACTGATCTTCCTGCCTCCAGCCTCTCCAATCCATGTTTCACTCTGCCACCCGTATCATTTGCATAAAAAATTGTTTTGCACACATCTCCCCACTCCTCAAAAACCTCCAATGGTTGCATCTTGGCATCAAACAGAAACTCATCATTAGCATTAAGGCACTCAATCATCTCTCCCCCCTGCCCCCGACTACAACCTAGACCACACACTTTGCTTCTTATTTCATTCAATCATATTTATTGAGCCCTTACTATGTGCAGAACACTGTACTAAGTGCTTGGGAGAGTACAATATAACAATAAACAGACACATTCCTTGCCCACAGTGAGCTTACAGCCTTAGTTGCCAACCTATTTGCTGCGTCTCAATCTTGTTTCTCTTGTTGTCGAGCTCTTGCCCTCCTTCCTGCCTGGAACTCCCTCCCTTTTACTTATAGGTCTCCATTCTCCCCATCTTCAAATCCCTACTGTAATCGTATCTCCTCCAGGAAGTCTTCTCTGACTAACTTTTAATCTCCCCACCCTATTCTCCCTCCCTTCTGCTTCGTCTATGAACTTAAATCCATGCCCTGTAAGCACTCTGATACTCACCCCAGCACTTATGTCCATATCCTATACTCTATTGCTTCCCTTACCTGTAATTTATTTCAATGTCTGATTCTCCCTGCTAGGTGATAAGCTCCCTGAGGGCAGGAATCATGTCTACTTACTGTACTCTCTCAAGCACAATAGAGTGCTCTGCACACAGTAAGTGTTCAATAAATACCACGGATTGATCAGTTTTAAGTCACTCTATCAGCTCAATCCCTCCATCTAATCTCTTCTCCCACTATCACCCAGCTCACAAGCTTCATTCCTCTCAAGCTAACCTATTCACTGTACCTCCTCCTTGTCTCTCACCATTGACCTCTTGCTCATGTCTTTCCCCTTGCCTGGAACTCCCTCCCACTTCAAATCCAACAGACCACAATTTTCCCTATCTTCAAAACCCTTCTGAAATCACATCTCAAATAATAATAAGAACTGTGGTGCTTGTTAAGTGCTTAATATGTGTCAAGCACTGTACTAAGCACTGGGATAGATACAGGTTTATCAGGTTGGACACAGTCCTTGTTCCACATGGGGTTCACAGTCTATGTAAAAGGGAGAACAGTTACTTAATACCCATTTTACAGCTGAGGAAATTGAGACCCAGAGAAGTTAAGCAACTTGCCCAAGATCACCCAGCACATAAGTGGCAGACCCGGGATTAGAATACAGCTCCTCTGACTTCCAGACCTGTGCTCTTCCCATTAGGCCGTGCTAACGCCTCCAGAAATCGTTCCAAATTATTCACTAATCTCTCCAGGTTATATCCTCCCAAATGCCACTTCAGCATCATCTAAATACTGGTAGACTCACAGTGAATGGCCCAGAACACCTAAGGTGCATACCTTATGTACCCTATTACTGAAGCAGTAACTCACACACCCATATCCCCCCACTTTACCTTCTTCTTCCTGTCTGCAGCTTATTTCAGTGTCTGTCTCCCGCTAGATTGTACATTCCTTGAGGGCAGGGATCATAACTATTCACTCTGTGGTACTCTCCCAAGGACTTAATAATAACAGTGGTATTTATTAAGAGCTTACTATGTACCAAGCACTGTACTAAGTGCTTCGGCCAATCGGGTTGGACACAGTCCCTGTCCCTCATGGGGCTGTCTCAATCCCCATTTTACAGAGGAGGTAACTGAGGCCCAGAGAAGTAAAGTGACTTGCAAGGTCACACAGCAGATATGTGGCAGAACCAGGATTAGAACCCATGACCTAGCACAGTGCTCAGCCCACAACAGGCACTCATTAAATACTATTGATTGATGGCTATTTCCCTGACTCTAGGAGGGAGGAGGTACAGAACCCACCAATCCACTTTTTTTTTTTTAAAGAGAAATCACTCCTGGCCTCACTCCTGCTCTTGAAAAAATTTCACCCAGCAACCATCCAGTGTCCCAGTAGGGACCTAACCACAGAACATCTGGTGTTGTTGATTTCAATTATAATTATGGTATTTGTTAAATGCTTACTATGTGCTAAGCACGGTTCTAAGCACTAGAGTAGATACAAGGTAATTGCATTGTCCCACATGGGGCTCAGTCTTTATCCCCATTTTACAGATGAGGTAACTGAGGCACAGAGAAGTTAAATGGCTTGCCCAAGGTCCCACAGCAGAAAAGTGGTGGAGTCAGGATTAGAACCCACATCCTCTGGCTTCCAAACCCCTGCTCTTGCCACTAAGCCATGCTGCTTCTCAAAGCCTGGTGGAACTAATGGCCCTAGATCTAGCCTGGCTATTCCCTGATTTCCTTCACATCCTATCCCTGTTCATCTATTTGCTGGCCTTTTCAGGGAGGAAATCACAGAAATCTCTGCAGATCCTGTTATATCCATTCTCCCACAGGAGCAGCAGGGCCTAGTGGAAAGAGCTCGGGCCTGGGAATCAGAGGACCTGGGTCTGAATCCCAGCTCCTGCCATGTGCCTGCTGAGGAATCTTGGGCAAGTCACTTAACTTCTCTGTGGCTCAGTTACCTCATCCATAAAATGGAGATTAAATATTTGTTCTCCCTCCAATTTAGGCTTTGCGCCCCATATGGGACAGGAAAGGTGTCTGGTCTGCATATGCTGTATCGACCCCAGTGCTTAGTACAGGGCTTAGTGTGTAATAAGTGCTTAACAAATACCGCTATCATCATTATTATTATCTCCTACCTCAGGAGTGTCCTCTAGGATATCTGAGAAGGGCCAGTGTAAAAATCAATAGAAAAACCATAAGTGTAGGCCTCTGTTAGAATGTAAGTTCCTCTGGACAGGGATTGTGTCTCTTGTTTCTGTCAAACTTTCCTCAAGCGCTTCTCTCCTCCAAGAAGCCTTCCTTGACTTACTTCCCTCCCTTCTGCGTCACCTATGCACCTTGGGTCTGTACTTTGATACTCACCCCACCCCCTGCCACAAAGCAGTTATGTCCATATTCTTATACTCTGTTTCCTCCGTCTGTTTTATATCTCTCTCCCCCACTAGACTGTAAACTCCTTGAGGGCAAGGGGCAGGTGTAGACTTTATTGTATTGTAGACTAGACTGTGAGCCCACTGTTGGGTAGGGACCGTCTCTATCTGTTGCCAACTTGTACTTCCCAAGTGCTTAGTACAGTGCTCTGCACACAGTGAGCGCTCAATACGATTAATTGATTGTACTTTTCCAAGTGCTTTTTCCATGTTTTAGACACGTAAGCATTCAACAAATCCCATTGATTCACTGATTGATACCTTGTCCTGCAGTCAGTAGGGGCTCTGTACTCCTACTAATACCATTGCCACCATGTTTTCATTTGCATGCTCTTTGCAGGATGGGTCAGAGGCTCCCAGAAGACAGACAGTCCCAACATCCCACAGGGGAGAAGAGCCTAGTGAGAGAAGCGGTTTTGCTTCAAAATCCATAGTGATCCTGCCAACACCGAGGTAACATCAATGCCCAGCAACTCTGTCTCCACATCTCACCTAGGGGAACGCCAACCAAAAGCCTGGCCACGGGTACCTTCCTCCTCAATGGAGCTAGAGTGGCACGCGCTTATAAAGGCTGCTCTGGAACTTACGAGTTTAAATTGTATCACTGCTTTCTTCCTTTTCCTCTGTCAAAGGCTTTTGGTGGTACTTGTCCCTTTCTACCCTTCCTGCTGTACACTTCAGAGGCAGGGGATCGGGGTACAGAAGAGTGCAGGATAAAGAGGAACAGACACGAGTTTGGAGAGCTCGACTCGAAGCCTATAAGCAACTTGAGGACAGGGTTGATCCAATTCTCCAGAACATGGAGCTCAGAGCCCCGCAGTGAGTGCTTGAGACACAGCAGTTAAATGAAGGAAAGAAAGGGCAATAGTAAACTCATTGTAGGCAGGTAATGTGTCTATCAACCCTGTTATATTGTACTCTCTCAAATGCTTAGTACGGTGCTCTGCACACAGTAAGCACTCAACAAATATCATTGATTGACAGTAGTAATGGTTATTTGAGCACCTACTGAGTGTTCCAGTTGTTTCAGATGACCCCAACTAAGGTTCTGCCAAGAGACCAGTGGATCAGAGCCACCACTGGATATGGGCTGCTTATACCCTTTATGTGCAAGTCGAGATGCATTTACATGGGGGAATAGAACGCTAAGACCCCCATTTGTGGAGCACCTTTTGATGCAGAACTGCAAGGTCACTTGTCTTCAGAGAAGCAGCGTGACAGTGGAAAGAGCACACAGGAGTCAGAGGATGTGGGTTCTAATCCCGGCTCCGCCACTTATGTATGACCTTGGGCAAGCCACTTAACTTCACTGTGCCTCAGTTACCTGATTACCTTGTATCTACCCCAGCGCTTAGAACAGTGCTTGGCACATAGTAAATGCTTAACAAAACCATAATTATTATTCTGCCCAGGACTGCCCATTACTAATCAAGACAGCAAGAAGGTTGGGACACCTCTACTAAATCTGGTTGGTGGGGGGGGCGGGGGGGAGAAGGACGGACACACACACACACACACAGAGTGTTGGGGTTTTTTTTTTTGGGGGGGGGGGGTGCGGGCAGGTCCACTATAGCTGTCTTGTTGCTCTGAAACCGTCAGCCTGCACTGAACCAAGTGACGCCCAGCTAACTCATACCAGTCACAGCTGAGCTTGGTCGTCAACCTTCAGATCACAGTGGTTTCAGCTCCCTTGCTTTGGGCTATGTTACTGACTGCCCTGACTTCCTCAATCAGTTCCTGTTGCTACCCCCCTCCATCTTCAGTGCCGGAAGAGAGAGTGAAACAGAACGTGCTTGCTTCGCCTTTCACTTCACAAACCCCAAATGTCTGGGAAAGTTTCACCCTGCTAGGAGCTCTCCTCCCTGCTCTCAAGTGCTACTCCGGCCACCTGTGCTTCTGACCCCATTCCCTCTCATCTCATGAAATCTCTCGCTCCATCCCTTCTCCCCTCCTTAACTTCCATCTTCAACCGCTCACTCTCCACTGGTTCCTTCCCCTCTGCCTTCAAACATGCCCATGTCTCTCCCATCCTAAAAAAACCCCTCTTTTGACCCCACCTCACCTTCTAGTTATTGCCCCATATCCCTCTTACCATTCCTTTCCAAACTCCTTGAACGAGTTGTCTACACGCGCTGCCTCGAATTCCTCAACAACACTCTCCTCGACCCCCTCCAGTCTGGCTTCCGTCCCCTACATTCCACGGAAACTGCCCTCTCAAAGGTCACCAATGACCTCCTGCTTGCCAAATCCAACGGCTCATACTCTGTCCTAATCCTCCTCGACCTCTCAGCTGCCTTCGACACTGTGGACCACCCCCTTCTCCTCAACACGCTATCTGACCTTGGCTTCACAGTCTCCGTCCTCTCCTGGTTCTCCTCTTATCTCTCCGGTCGTTTATTCTCAGTCTCTTTTGCAGGCTCCTCCTCCCCCTCCCATCCCCTTAATGTGGGGGTTCCCCAAGGTTCAGTGCTTGGTCCCCTTCTGTTCTCGATCTACACACACTCCCTTGGTGACCTCATTCGCTCCCACGGCTTCAACTATCATCTCTACGCTGATGACACCCAGATCTACATCTCTGCCCGTTCTCTCCCCCTCTCTCCAGGCTCGCATCTCCTCCTGCCTTCAGGACATCTCCATCTGGATGTCTGTCCGCCACCTAAAACTCAACATGTCCAAGACTGAACTCCTTGTCTTCCCTCCCAAACCCTGCCCTCTCCCTGACTTTCCCATCTCTGTTGACGGCACTACCATCCTTCCCGTCTCACAAGCCCGCAACCTTGGTGTCATCCTCGACTCCGCTCTCTCATTCACCCCTCACATCCAAGCCGTCACCAAAACCTGCCGGTCTCAGCTCCGCAACATTGCCAAGATCCGCCCTTTCCTCTCCATCCATACCGCTACCCTGCTCGTTCAAGCTCTCATCCTATCCCGTCTGGACTACTGCATCAGCCTTCTCTCTGATCTCCCATCCTCGTGTCTCTCCCCACTTCAATCCGTACTTCATGCTGCTGCCCGGATCGTCTTTGTCCAGAAACACTCTGGGCATGTTACTCCCCTCCTCAGAAATCTCCAGTGGCTACCAATCAATCTGCGCATCAGGCAGAAACTCCTCACCCTGGGCTTCAAGGCTCTCCATCACCTCGCCCCCTCCTACTCACCTCCCTTCTCTCCTTCTACAGCCCAGCCCGCACCCTCTGCTCCTCTGCCACTAATCTCCTCACCGTACCTCGTTCACGCCTGTCCCGCCATCGACCCCCGGCCCACGTCATCCCCTGGGGCCTGGAATGCCCTCCCTTTGCCCATCCGCCAAGCTAGCTCTCTTCCTCCCTTCAAGGCCCTACTGAGAGCTCACCTACTCCAGGAGGCCTTCCCAGACTGAGCCCCTTCCTTCCTCTCCCCCTCGTCCCCCTCTCCATCCCCCCCCATCTTACCTCCTTCCCTTCCCCAAAGCACCTGTATATGTATATATGTTTGTACATATTTATTACTCTATTTTACTTGTACATATCTATTCTATTTATTTTGTTAGTATGTTTGGTTTTGTTCTCTGTCTCCCCCTTTTAGACTGTGAGCCCACTGCTGGGTAGGGACTGTCTCTATATGTTGCCAACTTGTACTTCCCAAGCGCTTAGTACAGTGCTCTGCACACAGTAAGCGCTCAATAAATACGATTGATGATGATGATGGGCTGAGGGAGTGGAAAGGGGGTAAGAATCAACATCAAAGCCGGAAGTGAAAAATCTGGCAGTATTTTGGGTGAGGCCAAGAATACGCCCCTAGCCAGTTTACTAGGCTCATAATAGAGCTGCTGAGATAGTGATGCTCTCAAGGGTCTGTTGGTCGTTCAACCAGGGCAGATTCTAACACTCCACCTTGCTGTGACTACTCCCATTGAAACAGAAACCAAGGCTACCAGCTTGACACCACAAATGATTTATTTCCAAAGAAGCGTACAAAAACTAGTCACAAATACAAATTTTTAAAATATAAAAAAAAGATACCAAAACAAAACCACAGTATGAATAGTTCCAGTTAGAGGCAATTCCATAGTGAAGGTAAACTGGGAAAAAAAAAAAAATCACACAAACAAAACAAGCCACACCATATTTTAAGCTTTGGTTTAGTTGAAAAGGCAATTTTTGCTACCACCAGAAGCAAGTCAGGGTGGCAGTTCTTTGGAAGGCAAATTCCCACTGACAGCAACTCTAGCTAAAAACAAACCTTCAGACAAGCCACTGACATGGTACCCAGAAATTCTATAAACTAACAGGATTTTGCCAGCTCAAGTTAACCTACTACAAAATAGGAGCCTCTGGCTACTGTTAGCTAAGATCATCTTGAATACACTCTTATTCTGAAGGAGAGACTGACCCAGACCTTGAGTCCCTTTTCCCCACCTGTTCTCTAAACCCAGTCTAAGGCATGTGGAACGATCCCAAACCACCTATACTGCAAGAAACTATGCTCTGTTTGGTGCATTTAAAAAAGAAAAAAAGTGAAAAACAACCAAAAAAAAAGCCCCCAAAACAAAAACTCCAAAACACAAAAACCCCACCTACATAGCACTGCTCCTTCAAGCCTCTAGCCTCGACATTAGCTTCCTTGCATCAGAAGTACTAATTATGAAGCCTGGTGTTGCCTAAACACTTATGGATCAATAGGCAACCTGAGCCAGGATTGGGTTGATTTTTCCCCTCTCCTAACCAGCCTGGCAATGGTCACGGAACACAAGCATCCCTCTTGCCGAAAGCACCAAGTCCTTCCACGTGACAGCAGATTTTCTGACTCTTTGCCCCTGCATCACCCTGGGGCCTGTGCAAATTTAACTAATTTTCTAGGCCAGGGCCTGCCATAGTGTGTGGTGTTAGTACTTAATCTGGTGAAAGTCAAAAATGAAAAAGTACAAAAAACAAAAACAAAACAAAACAAAAAAAATCACCCAATAAACAATAACGCTCCTGAAGGCACTTCCTGCTTTCTCCTGTCCACCATTCCCCCAATCTTGTATTTCGTATTAAGACACATTGGGAATCTTAAGTGTGGCTCCTCCAGCAAGCAAATCCAAGGCCCTCGGAGCTTTGAGGTCAAAGTGTGACCACTCTGAATTTTCGGGGCCGGTGGGGCAGCCGAACAGAGCTAGGCTGAAACTACTACCTAACATGGGCTGGTCATGTCACTTACAATTATTTTGAACCCTTTTCCCCTGATGTCCTGAGATATACTTTAAGGTTCCCATTATTTTAGGAGCACTAATGACTGGATCACTTAGGCCAACCAGGGACAGTTTAAGAGGGACACTTCTGAAGATGAGCCTGTGGAAATTAGAAACCAACCACTCTGGGCTTGGCTCTCTTCCTCCCTTGCCCTCCTCATCACCCCAAACCAGCCTCCTCCTCAGAGGCCGCCATCCTTCTGCCCATCTGGCTCCACAAAGTCCACGTGGCAACATCTCCGTCAGAGTACGGAGAGGTGAGGCCTTGGTGAGTCTTGGGGTATAATCTCCAGCCAGCGAGACCGACATCTCGGTTCGTCAATTGAGAGTGGTTTCCCCTTCGAAGCACCAGCAGATGCTCATGGCGGAGGATAAATATAACCTCCGACATGGCAACTCCTGAGCCTTTAAGGTGGGGCCGATAGGTGCCAGGAGGTGGGGGGAGGGATGGGTACTCCAGTTCCACGGCAAACCTCTCAGACCAGGCTACCTGCGCAAAAACCTTCCGGGTCAAGAATCCGGTGCCTCTGCAAACTCATCATCCAGAACACATTCATGTTCCAGTCAAGACTCCGATCCTTCCTTCAACAGGTCATACAGCGAGGCCGGATGCTGTCCGAGGGAGGATTCGGATCCACCTAGGGAGCAGAGACCCAGAAGGTTTTGAGAGAAGCTAAATTCTGCCATCCACAGGGTGGGTTTCCAAGGCCGACTTTCCCTGTGACCCCTGCCACCTCCCCCCCTCCCCCCTGCTGCCACGGTGTAAGAATTCACTGACCTCAGAGTACAGCGGTGGGGGCCGGTAGCGGAATTCTTGGATATAAGGAAAGAACGGGCCTTCCAGGACCCCAAAGTGCACAGCCTGGAGAGGAGGGGCCAGGTTTTGTCTGGCCTCTTCTTCAGACACAATGGTGGAATATTCAGGGGGGGCTGGAAAACAAAGTCATGGGAGAACTCAAGCGACTGAAGAAGAATCCATAGATCAACACATGGGCACTTTCTCTTCCCCTCTGTCCCCAGTATATACACCCCACCACCAAACATATGATTCCTTTATCAGTCACCCCACCCTCAGCCCCACAGCGCTTAGGTACATATCCATAATTCATTTCTTTAGTGTATCACCTCCTCTGGACCACAAGCTCCGTGTGGGCGGGGAACATGTCCACTAATTCTGTTGTATTGTACTCTCCCAAGTGCTTAGGACAGTGCTCTGCACAATAGTAAGCGCTCAATAAATACCATTGATTGATAGCAGGAAGGAGGAAACTCTGGTCCTAATAAGTAGAATGGCTACTGAAACACTATGCATACTCAGAACAGCTATTGCAGGCAGGGGTGGAGAAGACCAACGGTGTTGAAAAGCTATCAGAGGAATCACTACTATGAAGTGCTGGGTCCTCAAGCTTCACACCCCTTTCTCCCCAAACCTCACCAGTTTGAGACTGAAGCACTGATGGGAGGCATTGGCTTTTTGGATCTAGGCAGCTGTTACAAGCACCCACACCACCTCTGCCCTCCCCGCCTCCCACTCCAGAAGAAAGTCTGCAGCTTCCCAAAACCCCAAGGGCAGATCATTCCAGCACTTACCCTCCGGCTGTTCAGGAATGGCCATGTGCAGCCACTCCAGGGTGGCGCTATTCTGGCTGCCCACGCTGGAAGTCCGGCTGCCAAATGGGTGCAGCGGTATGGTGCCGATCACGATCGGCAGCTCCAACAGCAGCTTGGAGGTCCCCGGAATATCAACACAAACCTTTCGGAGAGAAGCCGGTGACAACTCTTCGACGGGGAATTTAACGGCTTGAAATGGGGGGCTGCATTCCTCACTGCACCAGATGGCGTCCAAGTGAGTTCCCCCTTATAAGGCGCCACCCGCCCCCTCCAATCCCCTTGACCCTTGGCTAAAAATGCTGCTACAAAATCAATCAATCAAGAATGGAGAATGCTTGAATTAAAGGCCTTGAGCAATGATTTGTTCCTAAGGCAGGAATGCAAGTCCTCTGCCCCATCTGAACAGCAGATACGCCGGAGAGCTTTGTTTGGGAAATGGGAGAGAGGGCAGCGAAGTAGGGCCCGACCGGCCACGCCCCTGGGTGGTGAGCTTGAATCCTGGCTCCATCCCCAATCTTACTGTGTGACTCTGTACCAGGTGCTGAACCTCTGAGTTCATTTCCTCAAGGGGTCAAGGGGACCCCACCCATCCATCCCCCCCACCCTCCTGCCTCAGGGGGCAGTTGTGAGCCACACAAGTCATACCTGGAAAGGGTTAGATCAAGGAGTCTGGCCTTCCCTTGAGGCAGGGCTGAAGTCAGGTACTCAACCACCAAACACCTACTGAGGGCCCACTGTGAGGGTGGCAGTGTCAGCATCCTGGTCTAGAATCCCCTAGAGTGGACTCGGGAGCAGGGTTGCTGAACAGGACACCTGCCCTAACCTTTAGAGAATACTCCACATGAATAATGCGGCAGTGAAGGATCGAGGGGCCGACGGGGGGAATCTTCAGGGCTCGCCCATGCCAGAGTTCCCGCTTTCTTGCGGAGATCGGGTCTCCCGTGATGCTGGCCACCACTGATTTCTTCTGCTTCTTGGCACCACGGGCAATGAAGGTCTGGGTCTGAATGAGGGCCACTTTGGGAGTCACCGCCCGATTGGTACAGTTGTCGATTTCAGCAAAAATCGGGATGACTTCACCTAAGAGGAGAGGAAATGCTGGCGTGAGACAACGCTCAAGCTGGCTCTCCTGGGACACAAAAGGGACAGATAGCAGGAGTTCAGAGTCTGAAGATATATTTTCACTAAAGAGGAATCCAGGGCATCAGTTTTGGGGGAAGAGGATTTGGGTGGGGGGCCAGGAGGAATCTTTTAGACCTTCACAATGGTCTAGTCAGTCTTCTCTCCTGCACCAGCCACACAATTAAATGTACACGATTAAAAAACGGCATTAATTTACCTGGTGTGTAGCCCTTTCTATCAATCTTGGCAGTAACAGCGACTTGTCCTCGGTTACAGTACCAGGCCCGGGCGATCTTCTCTTTCACACCTGCCTGAGGAGCCTGAAGGAAACAGGAATATTGATTCTAACGCAAAACCACCTCTGCTTCCTTCTCCCAACCCTCAAGCCTTCCCTCCCAGGAGCTTAAAAATCCAGTGGGCAGAGCTTGGCCCGAGGGAAATGACCAGTGTGAAAACCACACTGCAGTTAACCACTCACACCATCCCCCTCAAAAGAATTGCTTTTTGAAGCTCCAAAATCACGAGAAGGTGTAAGGGTCTCTCGGGGTCTAAAACCTAGACGGCAGTTGACCAATGGCAATTGCTTGGTTTGTAATTTGGTGTCAGGAAAGAGGGGGGCATTTGGTTGTGTGTGCACAGGCCTGACCCCTTTGGACCCTGGGAAGCTGATAGGGTGGATTCTTTACAGGAATAGAGGGGCTCTGCTTGCTTCAACCCCCACACAGAGAACAGGATGGCGGGGAGAGAAAGACGGGCACGAGGGAAGGAAAGCATTGGTTCCCACAACCCTCTCCATAGCTCCTAACCATTGAGCTCTGTGGCTCCATCAAGACTGGCAGGTGGGAGTCGGGGCAGCAGCAGAAAAAGTTTAAGAAAGTTAAGTCACCATTATCTAAGATTTCGGGGCTGTGAGTCACTGAGGTGTTTCTTTGTTTCTTTTTATTTTATTTATTATTTATTTATTTTTTAAAGAGCCTAAATTGTTCCCTTACCAGCAAGGCCGGTGTGTTGATATCAATGGGTTCGATCACTGTGAATTCCTTCTTGGCTCTTTTCGCCGTAGCCCAGGGTCGGTGAAGTTTGGCCTTCACACAGTAGCGAACGTTTCCATGCTTTCCCTCAAAAGAGGTAACCAGAGTTCTGTTTAAAAAGAGACGAGGAGAGGGATAGGAAGAGTTAGACCTCTGAGAAGACAAGATCCTTGGGTTTGGTGGGTGGGGAGGATGAGGAAGGAATTATAGAAACAAACTTTATTCTACATATACATTAAGTGACTGGTGGTGTTTGTTTAAAACTGGGACTGTGCAGGAAATGAGATGAACTGTCCCATCAGCCATTTTAGTCCTAGACTAGATGGTCTAAGAAAGATAGACTTACTCTGGAAGCTGGAAGCTGAATGGAAATTCGTGCCTTCCCGGCTGTAGAACGGTGGTATCTCCGGTATCTATCGGTGGGGTGGGGAGAGAGGAAAAGAGAAAAGAAGAAAACAAAGGAAAAAAAATGGGCATTTTACTATGGGCATTTTACTTGCAAGACTTCCTTGCTTGCTCAGCTGCCGAGTTAAAAGGAAATGCAACCAGCCCTTTAAAGCTGTGGTTTAAGTGCTGCACTGCGATGAAACAAAGCGTCTCCTCAACAGCAAGGGTTCAACTCAGACAGCAAAAATCAACCTTAAGATTCAAAATACCCAAGAGGGCACAGCCACATTCAAAAGTTAAAGGGAAAAAAAAGTCAGCAACAGGACACCCAAGCCACCCCCTGTGACAACTGAGGGTTGGAAGTACTTTGGGAATTTGTTTACTTGAGGGGAGGAGAAGAGGACAGAAGCAAGGAGGAAAAGTCCACTAAGGGGCTGCCTGGTTAAATCTTTCCAGACTACCCATTTCACAGCAGCGTGGCCTAGTGGAAAGGGGCCAGGACTGGGAGTCAGGAGATTTGCTCTGTGACCTTGGGCTAGTCACTTAATCTTTCTGTGCTACAGTTCTCTCACTGTAAATTGGGGGATAAGATACCTGCTCTCCCTCCCTCTTAAACCGTGAGCCCCGTGGGTAAGTGGCACGGTGTTCTATCTGATTATCATGTACCGGCATACAGCACTAAGCACATGCTACACGCTTAAGTAAATGTCATTATAGTCAAACCGATGAAATACGCGACTCTCCCCGGTCACAAGCCGGTTGTATTTCCGACGTGCAAAGCCCACCGCCTTCGCCCCCGGGTTTGCATCCACGCCGGGGCAAAAGAACTGCACCGGCTCCCAATAAGCACATCACCCTCAAACTTCTGCCACCGGGAGCCCAGAGGGCCGGGATCGCGTCTACCGACTTTGTTGCACTGAACTCTCCCAAGTGCTCAGCGCAGTGCTCTGCACGCAGTAAGCTCTCAATAAATACCACCGACCGAGCGCGTCCATCCAGCGAGCTAGCACCTCGAGTGGGCTGGCTCTACATAGACCCGGATTTCCTAGCCCGAAAAGCACTTTGACGAGTTCCCGAGAGATTCGCCCCAAAACTTCCCAAAGTTTTTTTTTTTTTTTAACCGGCCGAACAACTTCGAGACGCTGCAGGTTTTGCCCCTAGCGGGCCCTTCCACAGCCGACCCTCGAGGGGCTCCACGCTGCAGCCACAGAGAGACCCGCTCGTCCCTAATGCATCCCCCTACCCCTACCAGCACAGCCCCGCTCCCGAGAAGTCCCCCGCTACCTGCATCTAGCAGCGTGTCGCGGTAGCAGACGAACTCGTCTTGGTCACTGTAATTTTGGGTGTAGGCGGTGCTGGAGCCGGCGCTACGGGACTCGGTCCAGTGCACTTTGGCGCAGCCTTCGGCGTGCAGCCGCAGCGCGCTCACCCGAGCCGTGGCGGACAACTCCAGCAACACTTTTCCGGACACCTCCTCCCCGCTGCTGAACACCGGCTCTAGCTCGGGGCAATCCAGCACCACCGAGAACTGTTTGACTTTATCGAAAATCATAGCGGCGGATGCGCGATCTGTCCGGAGGCTAGGGACCGGGGCACAGGCGAACGGCGACTAACTCAAAGGTCAAGAACTGTCCCACACGAGACTGCTTAGGCTTTTAGAAAGGGTGCCTCCTTATGTAGAGCGAGGGGCGATGGGGTGGGCGCCGACGTCCAATCAGGGGAGCAGGCCTCTGGCCACGCCCTACTCCGGGTTGCGCCTAACCAATGGCTTTACGCAAGGGGCGTGGCCCCCCCCGGGGCGCGGCGCTGCGCCGGGCCGCTCGGCGCTGTGCAAAACAAGTGTGTGAGCATGTGCGGGACGCGGCGCCTCGGGGAGGGAGGGGGGCGAGGGGATCGTTAGCCCTTTCCCCCCCTCCTCCCCAGGTACGACCCTGGGCCAAACGGTGCGCCTCTGGGAGGGATCCGGGCGGCCCGGGACGGAATCTGCAAACTCGCATTAAAAAGTTGCTCCTGTCAGTGCTCGGGCCGGCCTTTCGGGGAAGAGTTTCCAGGCGCAATCCCTCCTGCCCGGGCCTGTCATCTATTCAGGGGAGGGAAGCACACGCAAGGGGCAACCTGGAGCAGGGGCGTATGACACTCCGCTCGGCCTGCCAGCTCCCAGCCGGGAGGAGGCTCGGAATTCCGGTGGCAGAAGGCGGCTACTCTACACTGGGACGCTGTTGGAGCTGCTGCGCCCTGCCCCGACCCTGGGGAGGGCCACTCCAGGCCACCGCTCGCCCTGGTTTCTGGGCGGATCGATCACCAGACTGGAAGGAGGGGGCGGTGGGCGCGCCGTCGAGCGCGGGACCTCGCGCTGTCGCGCCTCTGCGGTGGGCGCCGCAGCCAACTCCTCCACGGGGGATTAATAATGATAATAACGATGGCAATTATTAAGCGCTTACTATGTGCAAAGCACTGTTCTAAGCGCTGGGGAGGTTACAAGGTGATCAGGCTGTCCCACGGGGGGCTCAATCCCCATTTTAATCCCCATTTTACAGATGAGGGAACTGAGGCACAGAGAAGTGACTTGCCCAGTCACACAGCTGACAATTGACAGAGCCGAGATTTGAACCCATGACCTCTGACTCCAAAGCCCGTGCTCTTTCCACTGAGTCACGCAGCCATCCCACCCCAAGAGAAATTCTCATTGCCCCGCCAGCCGCGCCCACTCGCCCTAATCCCCTTCCCCCTCTCCCAGTTAGTAAAATCGGGCCCCAGCCTACCTCTAGATTATGGGATGTAATCGACAGATAAACTGCGGAGATAATCACAGACGCTCCTGTGCACATGCCACAAGACTGCAGCACCTTTCGGGATGCCCGAAGTCCGGCCACAGCGAGCCTCGTTTACAGATACCATAATTATTATCATTCATTGTTACTTATCGGTTTCCAAAGAACTCACTGAGAAGTTCCTCCCCACTCAGAAACAGACAGATGCACTCCCTCTACCCCTTCGATGTCCTCTGAACTTACCAAGTAGTACTTTCTGGACAGCAGTAGCACATTTCCCAATAAATCTTACATCTTTGGGTGAGGCAGCAAGATCCAGTGCTTAGAAAAGTGCTTTGCACATAGTAAGCGCTTAATAAATGCCATCATCATCCTCAAGTGAAACAAGTCTGGAGACCTGGGTTCTAGTCTCAGCTCTGCTCTGCTGTATGGGTGTGGTCAAGTCAAAACCTCTCTATGCCTCAGTTTCCTCATCTGTAAAGTGAGGATATTACTACCTGCCCTCAAGGATGTTGTGACTAGGCCAATATGTTAAATTTAACACAAGAGCGACCAATTTGGCAGGGGGGAGGGGGTGTCATAATATTGTGGTATGGTATTTGTAAGTGCTTAACTATATGTCAAGCACTGTTGGAAGAACCGGGGTAGATACAAGGTAATCAGGTTGAACAGTCCCTGTACCACATGGGGCTCACAGTCTAGAGGGAGAGGGATTTAATTCCCATTTTACAGATGAGGTAACAGGCACAGAGAAGTTAAGTATCTTGCCCAAGGTCACACAGCAGGTAAGCGGTGGAGCCAGGATCAGAACCCAAGTATTGTACTCAGTGCTCTACACATGGTAAGTGCTCAATAAATACAACTGAATGAATGACTCCCACACCACACTGCTTATGGCAATAAAATAAAATACAGGTAGATAGCCCCCCAACCACTGGGGCTTTGGTGTCTTCACAGCAGCACCTACCTACCTTGGCAATAAGCTTAGTGTCCATATGGGTGGCAAGATGATAAATCTTCCCCCCTCCTCCTCCAGTAGAACTAGATCTATAGAGAGAATGTGTGAGTCTGATCTGTTTCCCAACCTATCAGAAGTTTCCCCCTTTTCCCCTTCACAGCTGGGAAGTCCTAGGAGTTAAAGATAATTGGTTGGAAACACCAGTGTTGTGCCTGGTGGCCAGGTACTAGTGCTTATAAAACCAACACAGACACCCAAATCTGAGCAGACAATGAATGGCTCCTGGAAAGTGAAAAAGTGGGTGGATCCTGCCTCCTCCCATGATTTAGCAAAGCCCGCTCCCTTACTGGGGGAGCTAACTTAGGGCTCTAGATGTTTTCCAAGTGTCTACAGGCACCTTCAGCCTAGAAATTGAGGCTGCTCCCTCATGGTTGTTTTGTCCTGGTTATGTGTTTTGCTGAACAGGGAGGACCAGGCAGTACACCAGCCAAGCACATGGCTAGATCTGGCTCTGGGGAAAACTGCAAGATGAAAATATGTTTAGCAAAGAGATCACCAAAAGGCTCAGGGAAACTGGCTTGCTTCCTCCTGGATCTGTCCCCTGTGTGAGAGCCAAATTAACTTTGACTGTGAAGGGGAAGAAACACTGAAAAGTGTTTATCTGATATGGGGGAGTGGGACAGAGCCCTTGATGAAACAGATACTAAAATATTATTACTATTATTACTTTATTTGTTATGCATTTACTATGTGTCAAGGACTGTGCTAAACCCTGGGGTTGATGCAATCTAGATTGGTCACAGTTCCTGTCCCACATGGAGCTCACTAAGCTGGAGAGAGAACAAACCTTGAATCCCCATTTTACAGATGAGGACAGTGAAGCCCAGAGAAGTGAAGTGACTTGCCCAAGGTCACACAGCAGGCACATGGCAGAGCCGGTATTAGAACTCAGGTGTTCTGACTCCCAGGCCCAGGCCAGGGATCTGTCCAAGGGGTGAAAGCAGAGGAGGGCTGAGAGCTGACACCCCAAAATATAAATAAGAAATAAAGTGCAAAGAAGCATCACTTTGGGATCAGCCCACATTTCTACTGGAAATCCCTAGCTTAGAGGGTTAACCTTTAAACTGTTTATAAAAGTGACATTAGGCTACCGCCTGGCAGACCTCCTCTAGCCTACCTGGTGGCTGTTTACCCTCCCCACCTTAAGACTCTTGAGCTGGGAGATAAACAGAAATGTCTGCTGGCTTTAGAGAGAAGCATGGTTTGCAAGCAATCTGTAGTCCAAGGTGTATAAAGCCCAGAGGAAACCCAAAGACCAATAGGGCTGACTGGCTTTCAGACTGTAAGCACCTGTTGGGACAGGGACCTTTCCCGGATTCTTACTCCAGAATCCCAGGCAGCACCCTAATACAACTCTGCACAAAGTAGCCACTCAACAAATACTGTTGTTGATGGCCTCCTTCCAAAGCTCATCACTGCCCCAAGGTATATACCAGTTTATCACCCCCTGACGCCCCCCCCCCCCCCCCCCCCACCACACACATATATCTCCTTCCACTTCCATTGTATAGGATCAGAGCCAGGATAGATCTCTTGACTCAGGTGCTGGAAAACTCCCTTCCCTAGTTTCCCCAAACTTTCTCCATCTTATTATCAAATTCACTTATGACTGGACTATTTAAGGCCCAAGCCAAAACCTTAATCCCTTTGACAGTGAGCTGGTAAGGTATGTGCATGGGCCCCCCCCCCCCCCCCCCCACCCCCACCACCAGTATGGGAACACGGAAGTTGCCAGGGCAGCCTGAGCAGTGCTGGTTCTTCAGTAGGTCCTGCCTCACTGACTTACATGGAATGGAATATTGCATCATTGAGTTCCGTGGGAATTTTTGCCCCAAAGAAGGAAGAGGTGAGCTGTGGTGACTCACCCAATGTTAAACTCAAAGGGCCACAAGGGCCGTAATTTAGTTCCCTGTTGTTTTGACGAGTCAGCTCACCACTGTTGCCCCATTGGAAAGCCAGCTGAAAGTGCAGCAAAGTGCTTACTGTAAAAGTTTCCCTGTGATTAAAAGTTGGGATCTCAATAATCAGGAAGGGGAAGACCGTGGAGCTTTTTACTGACCCCGCGGCCTTGGGATTGGCCAGTTTCCTTCCTGGGAGAATGCAAGTCATGTCACAGAGAAACAGGTCCAGTTCCCCAGCAGCTGCAGGGTGTCTGCTTTCAGATTTTTTTTTAAGTGGAAAATGAGGTTGAATGGCGTTGGATCAAACTGTACTTTCAGGGAACGCGTGTGAACAAGTCCACTGCAGTAAACATTTAGTCAATATGAGACTTGAGACCGCTGTGTCCTCTCTCTGGGGTTGCTTCAGGGGAGGAGATGAATCTCAACAGTATGTGTCATGGACACGGAGCATGTGATGGCATCCATTTAGGACGTAGTTGCAACCCAAATTCCAGCTGGCCTCATCCCGTGTGGCTCTCACTGGCACAGAACCCGCATGATGATAGAATGGTGTTTTGGGGCTTTTTTTCCCCTTCTGGCATCTCATAGATTTGGGGAAAACCCACCTGGGAAACAAGATTGGGGTTTGTCCAGATTTTAGCAGTATGTGTGCTGGGAGGGCTGCAGAGTCAACTGTTCCGAGTTCTAATCCCGGCTCTCACCCTGAATAGTCTGAAGCCTGTCTTAACCTTCAGCTGCCTCCTCCATCACAGCAGAGAGGGGCACCAACTCTCCCTCCACAGAGAGCCTGTGAAAGGCTTGGAAAAAGGACAGCCGCTTCAATGCTCTGGTGCCATTCTCTCCCAACTGCCTCGCATTAAGAAGCTCGGATACAACTACAGGGACTCTAGAGCTCTTTAATCCAGGCAAGGAGGTGGAGGTCACCCTCTCTCGTCCTGTTTGCCACAGAAAAATGATCAATCAATCAATCAATCGTATTTATTGAGCGCTTACTGTGTACAGAGCACTGTACTAAGCACTTGGGAAGTACAAGTTGACAACATATAGAGACAGTCCCTACCCAACAGTGGGCTCACAGTCTAGAAGGGGGAGACAGAGAACAAAACCAAACATATTAACAAAATAAAATAAATAGAATAGATATGTACAAGTAAAATAGAGTAATATATATGTACAAACATATATACATATATACAGGTGCTGTGGGGAAGGGAAGGAGGTAAGACGGGGGGATGGAAAGGGGGACGAGGGGGAGAGGAAGGAGGGGGCTCAGTCTGGGAAGGCCTCCTAATGCTCAACCTAAAAATGTTGTGTAAGTGGTAAGGAAGGAGAGAGGCTGGAGCTAGGGGAAGAAGAAGAAGAAAAAGAAGAAGAAGAAGAATATGATGATGATGATGAAGAAGATGATAAAAAAGATGAAGCCGTCTTCTGGCCAGCGCCAATTGAAACAACTTGTTGACTAGAGCGACACCTAGTGGGAGAGGATTCCCCCACGTTGGCAAGACAGCCTAGAGACCAACGGCTGTTTGATTTAAAAAACAAAAACCGAAACCACAACACCCAAGCACAAGAACAGGAGCTACCTAATTCTGAGCAAAGTGAAGGAAAAGGGCCCCAGCTCAGAGTCCTTCCACGCCTTACATTCCCCAATGCCAGGTGGTCTCACAGATGGGGCTCCTACCTTCTCCCTCCCTGAAGGAACAAGCTTCACTCAGAGGCATAACTGAGCCACTACTGTTACCTTTTACCAGTAAAATCAGGGAGCCAGCCCACTTCCAGCCCCGTCTTGGCCAAAGCTGCAGGTAGCCTCTCCCTCCCTTCAAGGGCCACCTCCTTCCTGACTCAGCCTCAGTGCTGACCATAAGACTTTGATAATAATAACAATAACTGTGGTATTTAAGTTCCTACTATATGTGCTAAGTAGCCTGCCAAGTAGCGAAACAAATACACTAATCTGATTGGACAAAATCCCTGCCCCATATGGACTCACAATCTAAGGGGGAGGGAGAACAAGTATTTTATCCCCATTTTACAGATGAGGAAACTGAAGCACAGAGAAGTCAAGTGACTTGTCCAAGGTCACGCAGCAGGCAATGTGCAGCGCTGGGATTAGAATACAGGCCTCTTGACTCGCAGGCCTATGCCCTTTCCACTAGGTTTTACAGCGTGGCTCAATGGAAAGAGCATGGGCTTGGGAGTCAAAGGTCATGGGTTCAAATCCCCACTCTGCCAACTGTCAGCTGTGTAACCTTTGGCAAGTCACTTCACTTCTCTGTGGCCTCAGTTCCCTCACCTGTAAAATGGGGATTAAGACTGTGAGTCCCACATGGGACAACCTGATCACCTTGTATCCTCCCCAGTGCTTAGAACAGTGCTTTGCACATAGTAAGTGCTTAACAATGCCATCATTATTATTATTATTACTAATGCCTGAGAAGCAGTGTGGCCTAGTGGATAGAACACAGAGCTGGGAGTCAGAAGGACCTGGGTTCTAATCCCGGCTCCTCCACTTGTCTGCTGTGTGACCTTAAGCAAGTCTCTTAGTTTATCTGTGCTGCAAGTTACCTCACCTGTAAAATTGGGATTAAAACTGTGGGACACGGACTGCATCCAACCCATTGTACCTCACAGTATGTACCCCAATGCTTAGAACAGTGCCTGGCACATAATAATAATAACAGTAATAATAATGATTGTGGTATCTGTTAGGCACTTCCTATGTGCCAGGCACTGTATTAAGTGCTAGGGTACGTACAAGGTAATCAAGTTAGTGCTTAGCATATAGCATTGAAAAAAGCAAAAACCCTTCCCGGATTATTCTCTAGGTCACGCTGCTTCTCCAAAGGCCAGGAAGGGTAGAGGAGAAACTTTCCAGGAAATGGAGGAAAAGGGAGGGGAAAGAGACATCTCGGATAGTAAGGACCTCATTCCCATTAGCTCAAGCCCTCAGAGAAGCAGCATGACCTAGTGGAAAGGGTCTGGGCCTGTGAGTCGGAGAACCTGGGTTCCTATGCTGGCTCTGCCACTTGCCTTCTGTGTGATCTTGGGCAAGTTGCAACTTCTCTGTGCCTCCTTTTCCTCATCTGTAAAATGGGTATTAAATATCTGTTGCTCACTTCTACTTTCCTGTGAGCCCCATGAGGGACCAGGAGTGTAATCTGACCTGATTATCTTGTATTCATTCATTCATTCGTATTTATTGAGTGTTTGGTGTCTGCAGAGCACTGTACTAAGCGCTTGGGAGAGTACAACAATAAACAGACACATTCCCTGCCCACAACAAAATTACAGTCTGGGGTTGGGGGGGAGAGAGACAGATATCAATACAATTAAATAAAACGACAGATATGTACATAAGTGCTGTGGGGCCGGGAGGGGGGAAGAGCAAAGGGAGCAAGTCAGGGAGACATAGAAGGGAGTGGAAAATGAGGAAAGGTGGGGCTTAGTCTCCGAAGGCCTCTTGGAGGAGCTGTGCCTTCAATTAAGCTTTGAAGGCAGGGAGAGTAATAGTCTCAGATTTAAGGAGGCATGACATGAGCTGGGGTCAGCGGCAAGACAGGCGAGATCCAGGCTCAGAGAGAAGGGCGAGACAGGAGAAATCAAGGCACAGTAAGGTGGTTAGCACTAGAAGATCGAAGTGTGTGGCCTGGGTTGTAGAAGGAGAGAAGTGAGATGAGGTATTCATTCATTCAATCAAATTTCTTGAGCGCTTACTGTGTGCAGAGCACTGTACTAAGCGCTTGAGAAGTACAAGTCGGCAAGAGATAGAGATGGTCCCTACCCAACAACGGGCTCACAGTCTAGAAGGGGGAGACAGACAACAAAACTAAACATGTAGACAGGTGTCAAAACCGTCAGAATAAATAGAATTATAGCTATAGGCACCTCATTAACAAAATAAATAGAATAGTAAATATATACAAGTAAAATTGGACTAATAATCTGTACAAATACATACAAGTGCTGTGGGGAGGGGAAGGAGGTAGGGTGGGGGGATGGGGAGGGGAAGGAGGTAGGGCAGGGGGTGGGGATAGGGAGGAGTAGAGGAAAAGGAGGGCTCAGTCTGGGAAGGCCTCCTGGAGGAGGTGAGCTCTCAGTAGGGCTTTGAAGGGGGAAGAGAGCTAGTTTGGCGGATGTGTGGAGGGAGGACATTCCAGGGGAAAGATGTGGGCCAGGGGTCGACGGCAGGACAGGTGAGAATGAGGCACAGTGAGGAGGTTAGTGGCAGAGATGTGGAGGGTGCAGGCTGGGCTGGAGAAGGAGAGAAGAGAGGTGAGATAGGAGGGGGTGAGGTGATGGAGAGCCTTGAAGCTGAGAGTGAGGAGTCTTTGCTTGATTTGGAGGTTGACAGGCAACCACTGGAGATTTTCGAGGAGGGGAGTGACAAGCCCAGAGCATTTCTGTAGAAAGATAATCCAGGCACAGAGTGAAGTATAAACTGAAGCAGGGAGAGACAGGAGGATGGGAGATCAAAGAGGAGGCTGATGCAGTCATCCAGTTGGGAACCCGCAAGTAGCGGTTTGGATGGAGAAGAAAGGGCGGATCTTGGCGATGTTATGGAGGTGAGACCAGCAGGTTTTAGTGACGGAGGTAGGAGGGGGCAAGGTGGTGGAGTGCTTTAGTATCCAGTCCAGTGCTTGGCACACAGTAAGCACTTAAATACTGCAATTATTATCATTCATTCATTCAATCGTATTTAATGAGCGCTTACTGTGTGCAGAGCACTGTACTAAGCGCTTGGGAAGTACAAGTTAGCAACATATAGAGATGGTCCCTACCCAACAGCGGGCTCACAGTCTAGAAGGGGGAGAAAGACAACAAAACAAAATATATTAACAAAATAAAATAAATAGAATAAATATGGACAAATAAAATAAATAGAATAATAAATACGTACAAACATATATACATATATAAAGGTGCTGTAGGTAGGGGAAGGAGGTAAGGCGGGGGGGATGGGGAGGGAGAGGAGGGGGAGAGAAAGGAAGGGGCTCAGTCTGGGAAGGCCTCCTGGAGGGGTGAGCTCTCAGTAGGGCTTTGAAGGGAGGAAGAGAGCTAGCTTGGCGATGTGCGATGTGCGGAGGGAGGGCATTCCAGGCCAGGGGGAGGACGTGGGCCGGGGGTCGACGGCGTGACAGGTGAGAACAAGGCACAGTGAGGAGATTAGCGGCAGAGGAGCAGAGGGTGTGGGCCGGGCTGTAGAAGGAGAGAAGGGAGGTGAGGTAGGAGGGGGCGAGGTGATGGAGAGCCTTGAAGCCGAGGGTGAGGAGTTTTTGCCTGATGCGTAGGTTGATTGGTAGCCACTGGAGATTTTTGAGGAGGGGAGTAACATGCCCAGAGCGTTTCTGCACAAAGACGATCCAGGCAGCGGCGTGAAGTATGGATTGAAGTGGGAAGAGACACTCAATCAATCGTATTTATTGAGCGCTTACTGTGTGCAGAGCACTGTACTAAGCGCTTGATGGGAGCTCAGAGAGGAGGCTGATGCAGTAATCCAGTCAGGATAGGATGAGCAATTGAACGAGCAGGGTAGTGGTTTGTATGGAGAGGAAAGGGTGGATCTTGGCAATGTTGCAGAAGTGAGACCGGCAGGTTTTGGAGACAGATTGGATGTGAGGGGTGAACAAGAGAGTGGAGTTGAGGATGACACCAAGGTTGCGGGCTTGTGAGACGGGAAGGATGGAAGTGCCGTCAACAGTGATAGGAAAGTCAGGGAGAGGGCAGGGTTTGGGAGGGAAGATAAGGAGTTTTATCATCTCAAACCCTGAGAATCTTAGAGCAGAGTCCACCTCAAAGTCCACATCTGGCTCTGGTTTGAGATCACCTAGGGTACCATGGGTTAACTGGCTGGGTGTTCTCCAGAAATACGGATCTGCCACTAACTTCCTCCAGATATGGACTCAAGATGAGTCTGGCCAAACACCATCAGGAGCTTCCCCTCCACTGACTCTAGCCCAACTAAAGAAACCAGCATGTGACTTTGGGGGAGTGGGCAGGGCCTGGGCTCTTCTGATATCCTCCCCACCTCCCAGACTATAAACTTGTTATGGGCAGGGAATATGACTGTTTACTGTTGTGTTCTACTCTCCCAAGCGCTTAGTACAGTGCTCTGTACACAGTAAGTACTCGATAATACGATTGAATGAATGAATGAATGAATGTATTTCCAGATGGGAATTCCCCATCTCTAGGCCAGCCCTCCTTCCTGCTGGATTCCCAGATTCTGCCAGGAAAGCCCCTGCAGCTGGAAGCAGCTGCTTTCCCCAGCTTCTCTGACTTAACCCATCTGAAGGAACACCTTTGGAGGCTGGGGGTGGGAGGGTGAGCCGCACTCTCAGTTCAACCCAACCCAGCTTCCCTTGCTGCCCTAACTTGCTTCCCTGTGAGATCCTCGATCCCAGTTCCTTGCTTGGAGAGGACGTGGAGGGCAGTTGGGTGAGGAAGCTGAGTCTGGCCTTGTCAAGGACCCCCTCATGCAGCACAGAACGAGGAGGAACTAGCATGACCTAGTAGCTACATCAGGAGCCTGGGAGTCAGAAGGTAATGGGTTCTAATCCCAGCTCTGCCACGTGTCTGCTGTCATCTTGGGCAAATCACTTCACTTCTCTGGGCCTCAGTTCCCTAATCTGTCAAATGGGGATTGAGACTGTGAGCCCCACGTGGAACAGGGACTGTGTCCAACTGGATTTGTTTGTATCCACCCCAGAGCTTAGTACAGTGCTTGACACATAGTAACTGCGTAACAAATAGAGAAGCAGCATGGAGTAGTGGATAGAGCACGGGCCTGGAAGTCAGGTCATGGGTTCTAATCCCCGCTCTACTACTTGTCTGCTGTGACCTTGGGCAAGTCACTTCACTTCTCTGTGCCTCAGTCCCCTCATCTGTCAAATGGGGATTGAGACTGTGAGCCCTACATGGAACAGGGACTGTGTCCAACTCTATTTGCTTGTACCCACCTCAGTGCTTAGTACAGTGCCAGGCACATAGTAAGTGCCTAACAAATACTATCATTAGTATTATTATTATTGTTAATAATAATAAAGCCTCCTGAGGGTGCTTGTTTTGATGTCTGTCTCCTCCCTTGTAGACTGTGAGCCCATTATGGGCAGGGATTGTCTGTTGCTGAATTGTACTTCCCAGGCGCTTAGTACAGTGCTCTGCACACAGTAAACGCTCAATAAATATGACAACGAATGAAAATACTAACCCAGCAGGGAACCAGCCATGTCCTCTCCCTGGGTCTGTCTTCCTAAGCAAAGCTCTCCAAGGAAACTCCCTCTAGGAAAATGAGGGGACGGGATTGTGGCAGTCTCTGGTCCTTCTCAGTCTGTTTTCCCCCTCCAGCAGGAGTGGAGACCTTCTGGCCTTATTTGGCCAGGACTCTTCTCTCGACCCCTCCCCCTAGTACAACCACACCCACTGTGCTCTCCTGGGACCATCTGTGCCTGAGGCTCTAGACTTAAAAGGGAGTTCCCTCCCCACCCCCCAGCTGTTATCTCCTCAGCACCCTCCTCGGCAGGCTCGGCAGGCTGACGGAGTCTCTGCTATTTGTTATCACCATGGCTCTGGCCGCAGCATTTTTTAAAAGCCCCACAGGGCCCCAAGCCCTCCAGAAGGAAGCTGCCTTCTCATCCACCCAAGCAGCCACCCACATGCTTACTCTGAGTCTCCCCACAACTCCTACTTGGCCTCTCCAGAGTACAGCTTTCTGACTTGGAAGGAGATGTGCACTGACTTGGTTTCCCCAGAATAGGGGAATGGAAATAGGGGAAAAGGGGATTTTTTACAAGCAGAGATGCTTTAACCCTTGGAGGGATGGGGACTTTGGGGGACCGCCCCACTAATGGCCCCTCGCTCTTACCTCCCCTAAGGCAGCGGAGCCAAACACAGTCCCTGTGATGTTGGGGCATGGCCCCTCGCTCTTACCGCTTCTAAGGTGCATGGCTTAGTGGAAAGAGCACAGGCTTGGGAGTCAGAGGACATGGGTTCTAATCCCACTCCGCTCTGCTGTGTGGCCTTAGGCAAGCCACTTAACTTCTCTGTGCCTCAGTTACCTCATCTGTAAATGGGAATTAAGACTGTGAGTCCCACGTGGGACAACCTGATTACCTTGCATCTACCCCAGCGCTTAGAACAGTGTTTGGCACATAGTATAGTGCTTAACAAGAACTATTATTATTATTATTATTATTATTATTATTATTATTATGGCAGCAGAGGAGCAAAATGTAGCCCTGAGGTGTTGGGGAAGGGAGCCCATGTTGGGTAAAGCACTTTCAGGAGGACGGGGAGGGAGGGAGGCTGTAGATGAGGGGAAGGAGTCCAGGTCACTCTGCCCCATCCTCCTCAGAGACTTTTTTCAGCCCTGATTAACAAGGAGGTTGGCACAATAGGATGGAGCAGGGCCTCAGCCACAAAGTCTGACGACCCTTCATTCATTTGAATGAATACTGTCATACTGTTATATTGTACTTTCTCCCAAGTGCTTAGTACAGTGCTCTGCACATGACTGTGTCCAATCCGATTTGCTTGCATCCACCCCAGCACTTAGTACAATTCCTGGCACATGGGAAGCGCTTAACAAATACTACGATTATCATTATTATTATTATTATTATTATAGTCAGCGCTCAAAAAATATGATTGACTCTAAGCAGCAAGAGAGTTAGAGGTGGAGGGAAGAGAGTCTGGAAATGCTTCTCCTTACTCTGCCACACCTCTGGCACAGCTAGGCCAGCTAGCTTCTCCAAACCCTCTGAAGCCCCGGTGTCCACAACTCAGAGATGTTCAGTAGCACCACTCACCTTTGAGCCAATGCCAAGGGCCACCATGGTTTCGTGCTTTGCTCCCTCAGAACATTAGACCCTGAGGACTGTTGTCCCTGAGTCAGACCCATTCTGCCTCCAGCTGGGGCCACGGGAGGCTTGGTGGAATCATGTGGCGGCCGCCCTCTCGGATACCCGCCATGATGGTTAGAGATGTAGCTCTTCTCGAACCTACTGATATTTTTTGTCTGCACAACTTCCTGGTGTAACAATTGGAGTCCATATGCCAGCCTCCCAGCCCCATAGTATTTTCATACATATCTGTAATTTATTAATTTATATTAATGTCTGTCTCCCCCTCTAGACTGTAAGCTCATTGTGGGCATGGAACCTGTCTGTTATATTGTACTCTCCCAAGCGCTTAGTACAGTGCTCCGCAAATGTAAGCGCTCAATAAATACAATTGAATGAATGAATGAATACCACCCATTTGCCTAGCTAGGACGACAGGGCCGGTAGCCTGCTCTTTCCAGAGTGTTCTTTGGAAGGTAGCCTTCCTCGGCACCTGGTGAAACCAATG
Source organism: Tachyglossus aculeatus (assembly GCF_015852505.1). Lineage (NCBI taxonomy): Eukaryota > Metazoa > Chordata > Mammalia > Monotremata > Tachyglossidae > Tachyglossus > Tachyglossus aculeatus. The sequence goes on along the minus strand of NC_052101.1, from coordinate 119,943,370 downwards.
GGAGGAGATGGCCCACAGAAGCGTAAGAAGGGGTGCCCCCCTCCCCCGCCCACCCATCAGGTCCTGCACAGAGACTGGAGCCCATTATTGGGTAGGGACTGTCTCTGTTGCCAAATTGTACTTTCCAGGAGCCTAATACAGTGCTATGAACACAGTAAGTGCTCAATAAATACAATTGAGTGAATGAAAGATACTGCAGCTCCACTGTCCACCAGAGAAATTCCACCTCGGAAAGGTATCCTCAAGGTCCCAGTTGGTTGTTTCTAAGAACACAGCTCAGAGTGGCATTCCCTGGGTGCGCTCATTCCCATGAAGACGGAGAAATTGGACACAGCTTGGCCTGCTCTCCCCAGGGGTGGTAGCAAATTCCTCATTTAAGCACAGAGGCAGGCTCTTGGCAGCAGTGGTGGCAGCTGTAGCAGCAGCCACTGCTGCCAGCTCTGCATTTGGAAAATTGGGTGAGACATTTACTTACCAAGTTGCTCCTTTTCCTGCCAGCATCCAGTTGCCTACCTGCTGCAACAGATTCCCCCTTTCCACACCCTTCCAGATGCTTCCTGCAGAGAGCGGGTGGGAGTGGGGTGGGGGCAGCAGAGCAGTGCTCCCAGGAGGGAGAGTCATCCAATGAAGTCATACCTGGGGAAAACAGGAAGCTCCCCTCCCCTGCCTGCCACCTTAAAATCCCTTTCCAATAATGGGGGGGGGGGGGGGGGGGGAGCATTTACAAATCCACCTATATCTGTAGATGTGAAAGCCAGAGCCAGCCCAATTCAACAACATTTACAACGTTCCCAATCTCCAATCCTTCAAAACAATAGGAATTCCATGGAAAAATCATAGAATTCCCCCTTTTAAAGTTTCTAAGCAGAGGGCCTCTCCCGCTATATACCAGTGATTTAATACATTTGGGCTTTGTATTAGCCAATCAATCAATGGTCTTCCTTGACACTTTTGAGCACCTGGTAGAGGAGTATAACAGAAGCAAGTCACATGTAGGACACTTCCCAAACTGGAGGTTCCCCTGCAGTGTGCCTGGTGGGGCTTGGTGAGGATGGCCTCCAGTCAGAGCTGGGCCTTTCCAAAAGAACTTTGGGGGTTGGGACAGGCAAGAGCCCATACTCATTGCCAGGTCCCCAAATTTTGGTTCGGGCAGGGCTTCTCTGCAGGCCATCTTCTTTTTGAGCAAATTCCGGGGACAGCTACCATGGCTGACCTTTAGGAGGAGGGGAAGAAATTGCCACCCGTCCCCAAATTCATTTAGTCATGGATCTGGGCAGGCCTCTCAGGGCACAGGGGGACGAGGCCCAAGAAATGTCAGCTGAGATGGGGTCACTGCACTTGGTCAGTGGCAACCAAGGATGGTGGATCCTCCTACTTTGGGGTTGGCAGGGCAGCCCAACAGGCATACTTTGTGAGGTTGACTGCAGTGGTTCCCAGACCTCTACACCTGCTGTGCCCCCAAGAACATCCCCCTGGTGTGCTGGCCTGGAGGGCGAGATGGACATCTGGCTCTTTCCAACTGGGCTCCCTTCAGCCCCGGGGGTGGGGGAGGTTGCAGAAGGCTAGCTAAGGCTGCCCACCCCACCCAAAAATCTGTGGAAGCAAAAGCTCTGTCTCCTGGTGCCAATCCCATGGCTTCCTTTGCCCACATGGAGCTGGCATCCTCGACCAAATGTCTCACTACCATCCCACGGGCCACGTTTCCACAAAGCCTCTGCCTCCCAAGTTATAGACACAGAATGTCACCGACCCTAATCGCAGAGAAGCAACTAACTCAAGAAAGAACTTGCAGGAGGTAAGGGCCCCTGAGAAGAGAGACCCAACACTGGTCTGGCCCCAGCTTGTGTAGTAATCCAGGCAACCTTGAAACAAATCGACAGGTAAGCTGTGTATGATGTGGGTCAAGGGCTCCTTAATGGAGTTGGTCTTGCTGGGTGGGGCCCCTCAGTGTACACACCCAGGCCCATGACACACACCTTCAGGCTGGGCTCACCACAGTATGATTTTCAGCCCGGGGTGATATCAGCAGGCGTAGATGCCCACACAACACAGTAATCGTGCATGTTTAAAATCCTGAGATAACATCTCTTCATAGCAGCTTAATGGCTGCACTCTGGTTAGCTCCAGCACGCTCCTGCATGACTGGTGGCTTTTAAGAAGAACCCCCTGCGACTGAACCACTGGAGCTGGGTAGGACATCCCTAGCAAGCAATCTCTACTGGCAGAGGGCAGGAGTCCAGATTGGCAGATGGGGCCAGGGTCATGTCAGGAGTGCAAATATTGACCAACAGTGCTAAATGCTCCTTTTCACAACTGAAAAGGGACTTTTCTGTTTACCCTCCTCCGAGCAAATAAAGTCAGGGAGCTGCAGTGGCCTCACAGGCCTGTACCCTCCTACATATTTACCCCAGCAGCCAGGGCAAATTGGAGAGGGCGAACCTCCCATGAGCACACATGCTGGGAAGGCAGGCCAGCAACAGGGCTTTCAGTTAAAGTTCCATGGCAGTCTCAGTTGGGGATGGCTGGCTGGCATTTATTGGTTTGAGAATATGCCACCACCACTTGGTGTGTCTATAGCACCTCTCTACAAGAAACTCAAAGGGCTTCCCAGAAATGGTTTTGCTCAACACTTTTGGAGGCTACAAGGAGAAAGAAGCTCAGAGAAGGTGTGATCTTTCTGGATTGGCTTAGAGGGCAGGGGGCCCGGGGGCAGGGGGATGAGAGAAATAACTTCAAAGTCCAGTCTTAGCATTATACAATGGACTTATATTGCATTTTGAAGAATGGGGGCGGGAGGCAAGTCACTTCACTCTAGACTGTAAATTCGTGTGGGCAGGGGATGTGTCTGTTATACTGTTGTAGTGTATTATCCCAAGCTCTTAGTACAGTGCTCTGCACATGGTAAGCACTCAATAAATATGATTGACTGACCTGGGCCTCAGTTTCCTTATCTGTAAAATGGGGATTAAAGCCTACTCCCTTCTACTTTGACTGTGAGCCCCAAGTGAGTTTATATTTACCCTAGTATTTAGTACAGTGCTTGGCACATAATAAGCGTTTAACTAGTACCATTATTATTATTATTACTAAAAGTCAAACTTTCGCTCTGCCCTGAACAGAAAATGGGCCCTTGATTCTTAATTGAAATGAACATCAAAAACATCAGCAACAAATTATTTCTCAAAAGTCCACAGGGTGAATCACGTAGTACTAGGTGCTAGATGAGAATCACAAACTTTCCAGATTTGCTTGAAAACATCAAGTCCTTTTTATGAGGACAGAACTTTAGAGCAGGCCAGGGTGGCTGCTTACAATTATTTTTGTTTTCTTTTGCAGTTTAGTTCCCAATTGTAGATTTGGGATTATTTTCTGTCATGGTGGGAGACAGACTTCCTGTCTGAGCCACAACTTTAAAAAAAATAATAACAAATTGGGAGTCAGGGCCTTATGCCTACAGGCCAAAAAATGCTCCCCCTCATTAGAGGAAAAAAAAAAACAAATTTCAAAGCATCTGGTCAACAAGCAGGCCACCCCAACTTCCATTCTTCTTGTTTTCTTCAAGCTTTGCTGTTTGACCAGCAAACACTGCAGGTGACAAATTAAAACACCAACTGCTCCAGGGCTGGGTCAGAGTCAGCTCTGACAGGTGTGCAAACGCCTTCCCAAGGGCTCCTGGAAGCTCCAGAAGAGTACTGACTCTGCTGTGACTAGTCGAGGGGCAGAGAAATGTAGTCAACTGTCAATCATTCCAGTGGTTTGGGGATTATCTGGGCTCTTGGAGATCCTGTGGTTCTTCTCCCCTCAACTCCTCTGAGCTCACTAAACCACTGATAGTTATCCTTCCGTACGGAATCTTGCTCCTATGAGCAACTATCGCCCATCACTGTCCTTCAACGGCCCTGCCAGGCAAGAGGTACCCTCCCCAGGGAAACTCCATCTGAGGCCAGGAGTGACCCCGACGCCCAGAAGGGTTGAGCTGGAGACCTCAGAGGAGCGCCCCCTCCCCCTCCCGCGGCACCCCACTCCTGGATCTATTGACCCTGAGCACTGGAAAAAGGGGGGGTCTTCAACTCAGTTCACGGGGGGAAGGTGCAGACTGAGGCCTAGGAGAGAGCTACAACCCAGGGCTTCTGCCTCGAGGACTCCCTTTCCCTGGACGAAGGGAAATATGGGCGTGGAGACAGGTGAGCCTCGGCGGGCCTGCAATTTTGGCTTCTCAGCAAGGGAAGATCCGGGGGGTCCGGGGGCTGGGGTAGGGACAGGAGGAGACTTCAAGGATGCAGACGGTGGGAAGGGGAGGGAGGCCGGCGGGGTCTTAACTGCGCCCAGCTCAACTCACCTCGGATGAGCTGCTGCCGCCTTCGCATGTAGGACTCGTAGGCAGTGTAGTCGCTATAGACGGTGTTCATGCCCACGCTGCGGCTCTCCAGCCAGTGGACGGCGGCCAGGCCCTGGGCCGTGACGTCCAGCGCCTTGACTCGCAACACGCTGCTCAGCTCCAGGACCACCTGGCCGCACACCGGCTCGCCGCTGCGGTACACGCCGCCGTCGTCCAGAAGCTCCAGGGCGAAGCTCCGGATCCGATTCAGGGGCATCCTACCGCGCCCCCACCCCGGGATGCCCCAAAGAAAGGATGCGGTGATGGGGCGACCCCCGCCCCCCCCCCCCCCGCCCTTGGCCGGGAGAGCAAGGGCCGTCGAAGCAACTCCCGGGGTCGGTGGGGGAGGGGAGCGGGGGAGTCGATGAGGGGGCACCCCCTGTCCGCCCAGTTCTCCGGGCCCCGGATCGGGGCTCCCCGCAGGCAGGCAGGCCAGGGTGGGGTGGGGAAGGGCCGGCCGTCGGGGGCTCGCGGGGAAGCTCGGCGTACCCCGGGGACGCCTCTGCTCCCAGCGCCGCCCCCGACGGGGCTGCCCGAGATCTGCGAGCCGGCCCCCCGGGGCGCTGGCGGGGAGCGACGCGGCTTATCTGCCCGGCCCAGGGCGCTGCCTCCCTGGCGAGTTCACACTGCAACTGACAGGAACAGGCTTCCCGGAGCGCCCTCCGCCCCTGGCCACACCTCCTCCCGCCACTTTAGCCTAGGGATCTTCTGCAAAGTCTGCGCCCCGCCGGCGGCCTCCCGGTGATGCAGGCGCAACCCCGGGGGCGGGCGAGCGGGCCCTCCCTCCCCGGTCCAAAGGGAACTTCTGCGGGCCCAGTTATTGCTCATTGACTCTCCGGGGTTGGCAAACAAGCGGCCCTGATGCGGGAGCCCCTTGTGGGGTAGGGATTGTCTCTATTTGTTGCCGAATTGTACTTTCCAAGCACTCGGTGCAGTGCTCTGCGCACAGCAAGCGCTCAATAAATACGATTCAATGAATGAGAGTTAATCCTATCGGTTCTAATCCGCTTGTCTCTGCTCCGAGGCGGTCGTGTGCCCCTTCTCCCCTCCCCACCCCCGGGGCCGTGGGGAAGGGGTCGGGGGAGATGGAGAAGGGACTGGCACGCTTGACCGAGCCAAGTTGGCTTGGTAGGAGGGCGGTGAGGGAGGGGGAAGGGCTGTTATCGTAGGGGCCCCCAGTTTGCTTTTGCGGAAACCGCTTAGGCGGGCGTCTGTTGCAAATGTGCAGAGTTGCTGAATTGCACTTTCTAAGCGCTTAGTACAGTTCTCTGCACATAATAGTAATGTAATGATAGCATTTATTAAGCACTTACTATGTGCCAAGCACTGTTCTAAACTCTGGGGAGGTTACAAGGTGATCAGGTTGTCCCACACTGGGGGGGTGGGGGGGTGTGCTCACAGTCTTAATCCCTATTTTACAGATGAGGTAACTGAGGCACAGAGAAGTGACGTGACTTGCCCAAAGTCACACAGTTGACAGTTGGCGGAGTCGGGATTTGAACCCATGACGACTGACTCCCAAGCCCGTGCTCTTCAAGGCTCTCCATCACCTCACCCCCTCCTACCTCACCTCCCTTCTCTCCTTATACAGCCCAGCCCGCACCCTCCACTCCTCTGCTGCTAATCTCCTCACCGTGCCTCATTCTCGCCTGTCCCGCTGTCGACCCCCGGCCCACGTCATCCCCCTGGCATGGAATGCCCTCCCTCCCCACATCCGCCAAGCTAGTTCTCTTCCTCCCTTCAAGGCCCTACTGAGAGCTCACCTCCTCCAGGAGGCCTTCCCAGACTGAGCCCCCTCCTTCCTCTCCCCCTCCTCCCTCTCTCCATCCCCCCCCCGTCTTACCTCCTTCCCTTCCCCACAGCACCTGTATATATGTATGTATGTTTGTACATATTTATTGCTCTATTTATTTATTTATTTTACTTGTACATATCTATTCTATTTATTTTACTTTGTTAATATGTTTGGTTTTGTTCTCTGTCTCCCCCTTCTAGACTGTGAGCCCACTGTTGGGTAGGGACTGTCTCTATATGTTGCCAACTTGTACTTCCCAAGCGCTTAGTACAGTGCTCTGCACACAGTAAGCGCTCAATAAATACGATTGATTGATTTCCACTGAGCCACGATGCACTCAATAAATACGATTGAATGAATGAATGCATAAGTCCCGGTGGGCAACTCTCAGGGTCGGGGTCGGTGGTACCGCAGGTGAGCATGGACCTTGTGCTTCTAGACTGTGAGCCTGTCGTTGGATAGGGATTGTCTCTATTGCTGAATTGTACTTTCCAAGCGATTAGTACAGTGCTCTGCACACAGTAAGTGCTCAATAAATACGATTGAATAAATGAATGCTCACTTAAGAGGGCTGGGAGGGTCCTCCCCCCTTACCAGCGGCAATGCAAATAGAAGCAGAACCAGAACAGTACAGTGCCCTGCACACAGTAAGCGCTCAATAAGTATGATTGAATGAATGAACCGGAAGCCCTAGTAAATTGACACCACTTGGACTCGCTGGCCCAGTGAAGAGGAACCCACAAGCCTCGCAGGGTGGCCATCTCAGGGTGGCTGAAACTCCAACCCAACTCACTAGACCAGGGGGAGCCAGGTGAGAAAGACTTTTGGTGAGGAGGGCAAGCCAGGCCCAGTCCCCACAGCCCTTCAGAAAAGCTGCCCTTTTAATAATAATAATGATGATGGCATTTATTAAGCGCTTACTATGTGCAAAGCACTGTTCTAATCGCAGGGGAGGTTACAAGGCAATCAGGTTGTCCCTCGGGGGACTCACAGTCTTAATCCCCATTTTACAGATGAGGTAACTGAGGCCCAGAGAAGTTAAGTGACTTGCCCAAAGTCACACAGCTGACAATTGGCAGAGCCGGGATTTGAACCCATGACCTCTGACTCCAAAGCCTGGGCTCTTTTCCACTGAGCCTTGCCTTTTCCTGTTGAGAAGTAGCGTGACATGGTGGAATGAGCACAGGGCACAGGCCGGGGTGTCAGAAGACCTGGGTTCTAATCCTGGTGCTGCCACTTGCCTACTGTGTGACCTTGGGTGAGTCGCTTCACTTCTCTGGGCCTCAATCAATCAATCAATCAATCAATCGTATTTATTGAACGCTTACTGTGTGCAGAGCACTGTACTAAGCGCTTGGGAAGTACAAGTTGGCAACATATAGAGATGGTCCCTACCCAACACTGGGCTCACAGTCTAGAAGGGGGAGACAGAGAACAAAACAAAACATATTAAAAAACAAAAAAAGCCTCAGTTTCCTCCTCTGTAGAATGGGGATTCAATGCCTGTTCTCTCTCCAACCTGATAATAATAACAATAATAATAATAATGGTATTTATTAATCAATCAATCGTATTTATTGAGCACTTACTGTGTGCAGAGCACTGTACTAAGCGCTTGGGAAGTACAAGTTGGCAACATATAGAGACGGTCCCTACCCAACAGTGGGCTCACAGTCTAGAAGGGGGAGACAGAGAACAAAACCAAATATATTAACAAAATAAAATAAATAGAATAGATATGTACAAGTAAAATAAATAGAGTAATAAATATGTACAAACATATATACATACAGGTGCTGTGGAGAAGGTAAGGAGGTAAGACGGGGGGATGGAGAGGGGGACGAGGGGGAGAGGAAGGAAGGGGATCAGTCTGGGAAGGCCTCCTGGAGGAGCTGAGCTCTCAGTAGAGCCTTGAAGAGAGGAAGAGAGCTAGCTTGGCGGATGTTGGGAGGGAGGGCATTCCAGGCCAGGGGGATGACGTGGGCCGGGGGTCAACGGCGGGACAGGCGAGAACGAGGCAGGCGAGAACGAGGCACGGTGAGGAGATTAGCGGCAGAGGAGCAGAGGGTGCGGGCTGGGCTGTAGAAGGAGAGAAGGGAGGTGAGGTAGGAGGGGGCGAGGTGATGGAGAGCCTTGAAGCCGAGGGTGAGGAGTTTCTGCCTGATGTGCAGATTGATCGGTAGCCACTGGAGATTTTTGAGGAGGGGAGTAACATGCCCAGAGCGTTTCTGGACAAAGACAATCCGGGCAGCTGCTTGAAGTATGGATTGAAGCAGGGAGAAACAAGAGGATGGGAGATCGGAGAGGAGGCTGATACAGTAGTCCAGACGGGATAGGATGAGAGCTTGAACGAGCAGGGTAGCGTTTTGGATGGAGAGGAAAGGGCAGATCTTGGCAATGTTGCGGAGCTGAGACCGGCAGGTTTTGGTGACGGCTTGGATGTGAGGGGTGAACGAGAGAGCGGAGTCGAGGATGACACCAAGTTTGCTGGCCTGTGAGACGGGAAGGATGGTAGTGCCATCAACAGTGGTGGGAAAGTCAGGGAGAGGGCAGGGTTTGGGAGGGAAGACAAGGAGTTCAGTCTTGGACAAGTTGAGTTTTAGGTGGCGGGCAGACATCCAGATGGAGATGTCCTGAAGGCAGGAGGAGATGCGAGCCTGGAGGGAGGGGGAGAGAGCAGGGGCAGAGATGTAGATTTGGGTGTCATCAGCGTAGAGATGATAGTTGAAGCCGTGGGAGCGAATGAGGTCACCAAGGGAGTGAGTGTAGATCGAGAACAGAAGGGGACCAAGAACTGAACCTTGAGGAACCCCCACAGTAAGGGGATGGGAGGGGGAGGGGGAGCCTGCAAAAGAGACTGTGAATGAACGACCGGAGAGATAAGAGGAGAACCAGGAGAGGACGGAGTCAGTGAAGCCAAGGTCGGATAGCGTGTTGAGGAGAAGGGGGTGGTCCACAGTGTCGAAGGCAGCTGAGAGGTCGAGGAGGATTAGGACAGAGTATGAGCCGTTGGATTTGGCAAGCAGGAGGTCATTGGTGACCTTTGAGAGGGCAGTTTCCGTGGAATGTAGGGGACGGAAGCCAGACTGGAGGGGGTCGAGGGGAGAGTTGGTGTTGAGGAATTCGAGGCAGCGCATGTAGATGACTCGTTCAAGGAGTTTGGAAAGGAATGGTAGGAGGGAGATGGGGCGATAACTAGAAGGTGAGGTGGGGTCTAGAGTGGGTTTTTTTAGGATGGGAGAGACATGGGCATGTTTGAAGGCAGAGGGGAAGGAACCAGTGGAGAGTGAGCGGTTGAAGATGGAAGTTAAGGAGGGGAGAAGGGACGGAGCGAGAGATTTCCGCTTACTATGTGCAAAGCACTGATTATCTTGTATCTACCCCAGCACTTCTGGGCAGCAGCGACATGGGAGCGAGTCGAGGGTGGAGACTCAAGTTTACTGCGTGGAAGGAGGCAATGGTAAACCACTTCTGTATTTTTACCAAGAAAATTCTATGGATCCACTACCAGAACTATTGCGGATAGAGGTGGGGCGTTCTGGGAGAGATGTGCCCATGGTGTTGCTATGGGTCGGAGATGACCCTACAGCATAAAACAAGATCCGAGCACTTAGTACATTGCTTGGCACATACTGCTTAACACATACTGCAGTTATTATTATGGAAAGAGCACGGGCTTTGGAGTCAGAGGTCATGGGTTCAAACCCCAGCTCTGCCAATTGTCAGCTGTGTGACTTTGGGCAAGTCACTTAACTTCTCAGTGCCTCAGTACCTCATTTGTAAAATGGGGATTAAGACTGTGAGCCCCCCGTGGGACAACCTGATCACCTTGTAACCTCCCCAACGCTTAGAACAATGCTTTGCACATAGTAAGCACTTAATAAATGCCATTATTATTATTATTATTATTAAAACAAATCCCCTGACTACAATCTACTCGGCCTAGGGCCAAGTTCCTCATTTTATTTTTCCCTTCTTGTACTCTTTCCCAGTGTTTCACACACAGCTTAATAAATACCAATGAATGAAAGGTAGACAGATGCAGACAAGGACCAGGTAGGAACTGCTCAACTCTTGAGAACTTGGGATTTGTAACACCAAGAGAGGCCTATTTGTAAACATTGTTATTTGGGAGAGGAGAGTTTTTCTTTTAAAGAACTACAGTAACATTGACTGTATCACCTGTGCATAAGAAGAGGAAACAAAAAATGAAAGGACCTGGAAAATACCGGAGGCAGTATTTTGTCCCTTGTGTTTTGATTCACAGATGAAGAACCATATCTCTGCCAAGAATCAGAATTCTTCTGGGATTTGCATTCCCTTTTAAACTACAGTCTCTGATGGTAACAGTATCTAGCATCTCCCTAGACTGTGACTTCTCCCCAGGCTCCAGAGTGGCAACTTTAGTGTAGCAGGTCTCCTGAATGTGAAAGACAGTTTATATGACAGGGGTGCTAATTGCATAAAGAAGGTGCAAGTTTGATTGGATTAAGGATGTGCCTGGGAACCCCTGTCTGATCTTCCTTATCCTTTGTGGAACCACAGTGCGCTAGCCCAACTTGACACACAGTTCGGGATGTGAAAGTGTGGATAGGCCTTTCCCCAATGCTTTCAAGCAGGGGGTGATGTAACCTCAAAATTGGCTCTGTACACCCCTTTTAAAAAATCTGTGCACACATCATAATAGGCACAGCTTGTCTGCCTACTCTCTCGTTGAACTGTCAAGGATTTGGGAGGGTGAGCGGTGCTGTCCAAACCACCGTCACTAGAATCAATTCCTTCGGGCAAACTCTTGTTCCTAATGCCCAAGAACTTCATCCATCATTTCCAATGGGAGGTTCCATCAGATCCCCACTGTAGTTAGCACCTCTTCCCTGCCTATACCTTTACTATTGAGTTGGGCAAAGTGGCGCCACAGAATTTGGGATTGGGATTTGCCTCAGGCCAGAAATACCTCTGTGTGACTCTGCTCCCCAGACTCTCTTTTCCCCTCCTCGCCTCTCTAAAGCTTTTGGATTTAAATTACAAAAAACCCTAAAAATAATAGTAATGTTGGTATGTGTTAAGTGCTTACTATGTGCCAAGCACTGTTCTAAGCGCTGGGGTAGCTACAAGGTCATCAGGTTGTCCCACGTTGGGCTCACAGTCTTAATCCCCATTTTACAGATGAGGTAGCTGAGGCCCAGAGAAGTGAAGTGACTTGTCCAAAGTCACACAGCTGACAAGTGGCGGAGCCGGGATTAGAACCCACGACCTCTGACTCCCAAGCCTGGGCTTTTTCCACTAAGCCATGCTGCTGCTCAAATGCCACCTGATGTCAGCCTTTGGCAGGAGCATACATAACCTGGCCTAGTAACACTTTGCCCTAGAGGGAGCAGGGCCGTGCATCCTACCCCACTGTGTGACCCAATTCATTCATTCATTCAATCGTATTTATTGAGTATTAAGTGCTTGGAAGGTGCAATACAGCAATAAAGACAATCCCTGCCCACAACGGGTTTCCAATCTACAGGGGGGGAGACAGACCTCAAAACAAGTAAACAGGCATCGATATAAATAAATAGAATTACAGATATATACATATATACTTGAGTGCTGAGGGGCGGGGGAGAGCAAAGGGAGCAAGTGATGCGAAAGGGAGGGGGATCTGAGGAAAAGGGGGCTTAGTCTGGAAAGGCCTCTTGGAGGAGGTGTGCTTTCAGTAGGGCTTTGAAGTGGGGAAGAGTGATTGTTTGGGGGGTTTGAGAAGGGAGGGCGGGCCAGGCCAGAGGTAGGATGCGGGCCAGGGGTCAGCAGCGAGACAGGCAGTATTGAGGCACAGAAGGTTAGCACCAGAGGAGCGGAGTTGCCTGCTGAATGACCTTGGGCAAGTCACTTAACTCCTCTGTGCCTCAGTTTCATCATTTGTAAAATGGGGAGTCAATACCTGTTCTCCTTCCTACTTAGACTGTGAGCCCCATGTGGGACAAGGACTGTTGTCCAACCCAATTATCTTGTATCTACTCCAGTGCTTAGTATACTGCTTAGCACATACTAAACGCTTAATAAATACATTAAAAAAAAACAAACTCAAAAAGTCAACTTACTTCCCTGGGCTGGGGTTTGGCAGCTAGATGTGCTAGTCACCTAGTGCTGAAAGTAACAGTATGAGCAGGAACTTGATTCCGGTAAAAGAAAAAAACATCCTGAATGGTCGTTCCAGTAGGAGAATTGCTTTGCTGCAGTGGCAGCAGCACCTCTAACTACCTGGCCCATCCTGGTCCCCAGCCCCGGCAGTCTCTTTTGGTCACAGCAGCTGCAGTCAGTCAATAGTATTTATTAAGCGCTTACTCTGTACAGAGCACTGTACTAAGCCACAGCCCTGCTCCTCCCATTCTGACTGCCCTGATGCACTGGGCTACCTGTCTAGCGCATCCTTGGACCTGGTACGGGTTGGGGGTGAAAACTGGGTGGGGGGGGGGGGGGCAATTCAGACCCTTATGCTGTTGCCGTCAACCTTTTTTCTCCCGCTCCCGCCACATGCAACTCCTGCTCGCAATTTCCGCCACAGTGAGGCAGTTAGAATCTTTTTTCCCTTGTAGGCCTAGTTGAATGCTGCTCAGTATTAAGTGTTCTAGTTAAATGTTAAATGTTCTCTGTAATGGGAGGAGCCCAGCCCTGGCCATTGCACTTCCCATCTGCCACCTGGAATGTCCTATGTGTATGAATAGGGGGGGTTCTGCCTCCTTAAAGGGGTACCTCAAGTTGTAGCCCCATATTTCTTGGATTTTCAACTTCCCCCACAGCTGTCAGTGAAGCGGGCTTCTTTCATTCAATCGTATTTATTAAGCATTTACTGTATGCAGAGCACTGTACTGAGAACTTGGGGAAGTACAAGACAACAATAAACAGTGATATTTCCTGCTGGGTAGGGCTCTAAGCAGCCAGCCGCTCGGTGCCAAGGGATCTGAAGCGATGTGGCCTAGTGGAGAGTGCACGGGCCTGGGAGTCAGGATCTGGGTTCTAATCCCAGCTCCGTCACTTGTCTGCGATGTGACCTTGGGCAAGTCATTTCACTTCTCTGGGCCTCTGTTTCCTCATTTGTAAAATGGGGATTGATTGTGAGCCTCATGTGGGACATAGACTGTGTCCTACCTGATTAACATGTATTTACCCCAGTGCTTAGTATGGAGCCTGGCACATAGTAAACGTTTAACAAATACCATGAAAAAAAAATGGAGGAGCAGGAGCCATAGGGACCTAGGTTTTGGAGAATAATTGAAAGTAAGTGAAAAAAGTAAGTGGAAAAAGTTAGAGCAAAACATAGTGGCATGACTGAGGTATCGATGTGAGTCAGGGCATGGCATTTGAAGCAGCTAGAGAAGCAGCGTGGCTCAGTGGAAAGAGCACGGGCTTTGAAGTCAGAGGTCATGGGTTCAAATCCCAGCTCTGCCACTTGTCAGCTGTGTGACTTTGGGCAAGTCACTTAACTTCTCTGGGCCTCAGTTACCTCATCTGTAAAATGGGGATTAAGACCGTGAGCCCCATGTGGGACAACCTGATCACCTTGTATCCCCCCAGCGCTTAGAACAGTGCTTTGCACATAGTAAGAGCTTAACAAATACCATTATTATTATTATTATTATTTGTTGAGCACTCATTGGAAGGAAAGGATCTATTTGTGGATGTCACTCTTCATTGTTGTATTATACTTTCCAAAGCACTTAGTATAGTGCTCTGCACACAGTAAGCGTTTAATATATACGATGAAATGAATGAATGAATGAATGAAAGGTCCATTATAGGCTATTAGAGGGAAAAGTTGAGGATGTTAGAACACATACTATAGCATTGACCACCATCACACGGTTCCTCCCAGCATCCTTTGAGACCACAGTCGGAGCAGAACTGGGCTGGATGGACTTCAATTGCTCTGACCTGGTATTTGCATTGTCTACATCCAACATGCAGTCCAGGGGCTGCAACCCGCTGTTCGGTTGTGTGTGGTCCACAGAGAAGAGACTACCGGCAGAAGGGAAACAGAGGAGGGAGAGAGCCACAGCTAAGGCTACCTCTCCTCTGCCTCGGCCAGCAGCCTGATTCCTGCTCCCTAGACTGGAGATGCCACTGCTGGGGCCTACCATGCACACGGTTCCCCTCAGCGTGGCGTAGTGGCTAAAGCACAGGCCTGGGTGTCAGAAGGTCATGGGTTCTAATCCCAGCTCCGCCATTTGTCAGCTGTGGGACCTTGGGCAAGTCGCTTCACTTCTCTGGGCCTCAGTGATCTCATCTGGAAAATGGGGATTGAGACTGTGAGCCCTACTTGGGGCAGGGACTGTGTCCAACCCGATTTGCCTGTATTCACCCCGGCACTTAGTATAGTTCCCGGCACTAGGAAGCATTTAACAAATACCACAACTATTATTACCCACCAAGGAAGAGCCCCCAGCAGTTCCAGGGCACCTCCAGAGCAGAGAGCAGTATCTGAATTGCTGGCAGAGGAGAGAAGGAATATTAAGCACTTAGTACAGTGCTCTGCACATAGTAAGCGCTCAATAAATACGATTGATTGATTGATTCATTCATTCATTCATTTATTCTGTCGTATTTATTAAGCACATACTGTGTGCAGAGCACTGTACCAAGTGCTTGGGAGAGTACAATACAGCAATAAAGAGTGACAATCTCTGCCCACAAGGAGCTCACAGTCCGGGAGGGGGAAGGGCACTTTTGAGAGCAGAGAGCAGCTTGTTGAGAGCAAAGAATGTGTCTGCTTATGGTTGTATTGTACTTTCCTAAGTACAGCACTCTGCACACAGTAAGCGCTTGATAAATACAACTGAATAAGTACCATCACTCATCCTATCCCGACTGGATTAATGAATCAGCCTCCTTTCTAACCTCCCAACCTCCTGTCTCGCCCCACTTCAGTCCATACTTCACTGTGCTACCCAGATTATCGTTCTACAGAAACGTTCTGTGCATGTCACCCCCCCAACCCTCAAAAATCTCCAGTGGTTGCCTCTCAACCTCAGAATCAAGCAAAAATTCCTCACTATTGGCTTCAAAGCTCTCCATCACCTTGCCCCCTCCTACCTCACCAACCTTCTCTCCTTCTACAGCCCAGCCCACATACTCTGCTCCTCTGGTGCTAACCTTCTCACTGTACCTTGTTCTTGCCTGTACCCCCTTGAAACCCTGGCCCACATCCTACCTCTGGCCTGAAACACTTCCCCTCCTCACATCTGCCAGACAACCACACTTCCCCCCTTCAAAACCCAACAAACTAGTGTACATAACTAGCACACTTGCCCCCCACACCCTCTTCAAAGCCCTACTGAAAGCTCACCTCCATTAGGAGGCCTTCCCAGACTGAGCCCCCCTTTTCCTTTGCTCCCGCTCCTCCCCATCACCCCACTCCCTCCCTCTGCTCTACTCCCCACCCTGCCCCACAGCACTTATGTATATATGCACATATTTATAATTCTATTTATATTAATGATTTGTATATATCTATAATTATATTTATATTGACGCTATTGATGCCTGTTTACTTGTTTTGATGCCTGTCTCCCCCCTTTTAGACTGTGAGCCCATGTGGGCAGGCATTGTCTCCATTTGTTGCTGAACTGTACCTTCCAAGTGCTTAGTACTGTGCTCTGGACACAGTAAGCGCTCAATAAATACTATTGAATGAATGAAGTACTCAATAAATATGATTGAATGATTGAATGTGCAAATAAATCTCTCTCTCTCTCCCTCCTTTTTTTTCCCCCTGGTCCTGGACCACTGTCCCTGTCCCCATGGAAGTCTCACCCACTACTATTGGCAGATATTAATAAAGATCATTCTATTCTCCAATTTCCTTTCCTTTTTTATGGTATTTGTTCATAGGTATTTGTTCATTTGTTCATAGTAAACCTAGGGTTTACTAGGTGCCCAGCACTATACTAAGAGCTGGGGTAGATACAAGATAATTGAGTTGGACACAGTCCCTGTCCCACTTGGGGCTCACATTCTTAATCCCCATTATGCAGATGAGGTAACTGAGGCACAGAGAAGTTAAGTGACTTGCCCAAGGTCACACATCAGACAAGTAAGCTCGTTACGGGCAGGCAATGTGTCTGTTTTTTTTATATTGTACCCTCCCAAGCACTTATTACTGTGCTTTGCACACAGTAAACATTCAATAAATACAACCGAATGAATGAATGAAAGTGGCAGAGTAAGGATTAGAACCCAGGTCCCCCGACTTCCACTAGGCCATGCTGCTTCTTATGCTGCTTTTGTTCTAATAATAATTCATTAGGGCACTAATGATTTTAGCACCACTGCCACTTGTCTGCTGTGTGACCGTGGGCAAGTCACTTCACTTTTCTGTGCCTCATTTACCTCATCTGTAAAATGGGGATTGAAACTGTGAGCCCCACATGGGACAGGTACTGTGTCCACTTCTTTTTGCCTGTATCCACCCCAGTGCTTAGTACAGTGCCTCTGGCACAAAGTAAATGATTAACAAATACCATCATCATCATTACTAGTAGTAGTAATAGTAGTAAATTAATCATATGATTGTACTCAGCTCTTAAACAGGCCATCCACAGGACCCAGTTCCTGCCTTCAAGGAAACAGGGAAGTGGAGTGGCACAGTGGAAAGAGAACAGCCCTGGGAGTCAGAGGCCCTGGGTTCTAAACCTACCTCTTCCACTTGTCTTGTGTGACCTTGGGCAAGTCACTTAACTTCTCTGTGCCTCAGTTACCTCATCTGTAAAATGGGGACTAAGACTGTGAGTCCTATATGGGACATGGACTGTGTTCAATTTGATTAGCTTGTATCTACCCCAGTGCATAGTACAATACCTTGTACATAGTACGTGCTTAACAAATACTATAAAAAAGGAGCTTACAGTTGAGGGAGGCAGTTGTTTGTATATAACTACACAAACATTCCAGCTAAATGAGGGCAGGGATTGTATCTACCTAATCTATTATACTCCCCAAGCACAGTACTCTACACAGAATAAGCACTCAGTAATAACCAATGATTGATTCAAATAAACCAAACACTCCTGAGACAGTAGCTTAAAACAATTTTAAAAAGATACATGAGAACAATGGAGATGGAAAGGATACACACAGAAACTATATCAGAAACATAGCAATATACAAGAAGTACTGGAAGAACTTTCTTTTGAAGTACAGCCACTCATAATGGAAAGTGAAGCTAGATCAGCTTTGTACTGTCTCGCCACAAATAAGGCACCTGGCTTTGATAGGCTTCGTAATGAAGTGTTTCAGGCAGCTGGAGAGGAATCTGTTAAAGTCCTTCCCGAATTATGTCAACAGGTATGACTAGCCACTCAATGGCCATCTGATTGGAAGAGATTGGTTTATGTTCAAATACTGAAGGATGGAGATTCAACTAAATGTGACAATTATCGTACAGTTTCCTTGATCTCACATGCCAGCAAGGTACAGCTAAATCTAATCACTTATCTATCCCACCTTGATTATTGTATCGGCCTTCTTGCTGACCTCCCAGCCTCCGGTCTCTCTCTGCTCCAGCCTATACTTTACTCTGCTGCCCAGATCATTTTTTACAGAAATGTTCAGGCTATGTTTCCCCATTCCTCAGGAACCTCCAGTGGTTGCCCATCCATCTCTACATCAAACGGAAATTCCTCACCGTTGACTTTAGGGCACTCAATCACCTTAACTCCTCCTACCTCACCTTGCTACTCTCCTACTACAGCCCAGCCCACACACTGCACTCCTTTAATGCTAACCTTCTCATTGTGTCTCGAGCTCATCTGTCTCACTGCCAACTTTTTGCCTGTGCCCTACCTCTGGCCTGGAATGCCCTCCCTCCTCAAATCTGACAGACAGACAATTACTCTACCCTCTTCAAGGCCTTACTGGGGGCACATATTCTCCAGGAGGCCTTCCCTAACTTAGCTCTCTTTCCCTTTTCTTCAACTCCCTTCTGCATTGCCATGACTTGCTCCCTTTATTCACCCCCACACCCAGACCCACAGCACTTATGTACATATAAGTACATATGAGAAGCAGTGTGGCTCAGTGGAAAAGAGCCCGGGCTTTGGAGTCAGTGGTCATGGGTTCAAATCCCGGCTCTGCCAACTGTCAGCTGTGTGACTTTGGGCAAGTCACTGAACTTCTCTGTGCCTCAATCACCTCATCTGTAAAATGGGGATTAAGACTGTGAGCCCCTTGTGGGACAACCTGATTGTCTTGTATCTACCCCAGCCTTAAAACAGTGCTTTTCACATAGAAAGCACTTAACAAATATCATCATTATTATTATTATTTAATTTCATTAATACGGAACCTGTATGACAAACAGGAGGCTATAATAAGAACAGACTATGGAGAAACAAATTGGTTTCCCATCAGTAAGGGTGTAAGACAAGGATGTATCTTATCACCTTATCTGTTCATCCTTTACACTGAATACCTAATGAAAGAAGCCTGATTGGATGAAGACAAAGAGGGAGTAAAGATTGGAGGAAGGAATATAAACAACCTTCCTTATGCTGATGATACAACCCTACTAGCAGAAAGTGAAGAAGATTTGAAGGGCTTATTATTAAAAGTTAAGGAAGAGAGCAGAAAGGTGGACCTACATTTGAATGTCAAGAAAACAAAGATCATGACAACTGGAAGTTTTAACACATTTGTAGTGGTGGAGAGAAGATTGAAATCGTTGACAATTTTTCCTCTCCTGGGATCAATAATCAATAATAAAGGAACTAGTAGCCAAGAAATGCACCAAAGGTTAATGTTAGGAAGATTTGCTATGAAGAGCCTGGAAAAACTCATGAAATGTGCTGATGTAACAATTTCCACAAAAATACAAATTGCCAACTCTATGGTGTTTTCAGTGACAGTGTATGGATCCGAAAGCTGGACAATGAAAAAACAGGACAGAAAGAACATTGATTCTTTTGAAATGTGGTGTTGTTACATATTTTTCCATGTCCTCCCCCTGGCCTGGAGTGCCCTCCCTCCGCACATTTGCCAAGCTAGCTCTCTTCCTCCCTTCAAAGCCCTACTGAGAGCTCACCTCCTCCAGGAGGCCTTCCCAGACTGAGCCCCCTTTTTCCTCTCCTCCTCCCCATCCCCCCCACCCTACCTCCTTCCCCTCCCCACAGCACCTGTATATATGTTTGTACAGATTTATTACTCTTTATTTTACTTGCACATATTTACTATTCTATTTATTTTGTTAATGATGTGCATCTAGCTTTATTTCTATTTATTCTGATGACTTGACACCTGTCCACATGTTTTGTTTTGTTGTCTGTCTCCCCCTTCTAGACTGTGAACCTGTTGTTGGGTACCAACCATATCTATATGTTGCCAGCTTGTACTTCCCAAGCACCTAGTACAGTGCTCTGCACATAGTATGCGCTCAATAAATACGATTGAATGAATGAATGAATGAATGAATGAATGAGAAGGCTTTTGTGAATACCGTGGACTGCTCGAAAAACAAACAAATGGATTTTGGAGCAAATTAAACCAAAGTGGTCTTTGGAAGGCCAAATGACTTGACTTAATTTACCATATTTTGGATTGATAATCAGGAGGACTAATTCTCTGGAGAAGACACTAAATGCTTGGAAAAATCCAGGAAAAACGTGCAAGAGGCAGATCAGCAGCTAGATGGATAGAGACCATAACAACGGTAATGGAAGAACCATTAGAAAGGTTGCAGATTATGGCAGAGGACAGGATGCTCTGGAGAAAGTATGTCCATGGAGTCGCTATCTTGATGGCACTCAATAATAATAATAATAATATAATATGAGAACACAAAGCAGAGGGTTCTAATGAATAAACCATGGGCCTGGGAGCCAGAGGACTTGGGTTCTAATCCCTGTTCTGCTACTTGCCTGCTGTGTGACCTTGGGCAAGTCACTTAACTTCTCTGGACCTCAGTTTCCTCATCTGTAAAATGAGTACCTGTTCTCCCTCCTACTTAGACTGGAAACCCCATGTGGGACAGGGACAGTCTTTGACCTGATTAGCTTGATCTGCCCCAGTCCTTAGAACAGTGCTTGGCCCAGTTTTGGGTATGTTGAGTTTGAGGTGACAGCGGGACATTGAGATAGAGATGCCGTGAAGTCAGGAGGAAATGCAAGATGGCATATAGGTGCTGGAAATGGAGACTTGAGAATCATCCTCATAGAGCTGGTAGTTGACGCTGTGAGTGCAGATGAGCTCCCCAAGGGAGTGGGTGTAGATGGAGAATGGAAAAGAACCTAGAATCAAGCCTTGAGGGACCCCCCCCCAACCCCGAGTTAGGGCGTAATAGAGAGAGGAGGAGCCGGTGAAAGAGATCTTAAAAGGAGCTGCCAAGAAGGTAGGAGGAGAACCGGGAGAGGACACTGTTGGTGAAACCAAGGTTCAATAGTGTGTCCAGGAGAACGGGGTTGTCCACGGTGTCAAAGGCAGCAGAGAGGTCAAGAAGAATTAGTAGTCCATCAATTTAATAAGGAGGAGATCATTAGTGACTTGGGAGAGAGCAGTTTCAGTGGAATGGAGGGGGTGGAAGCCAGATTGTAAGGGGATCGAGAAGAGAGTTGGAGGAGAGGAAGTGGAGGCAGTGGGAGTAAAGAACTTGTTGAAGGAGTTTGGACTGGAATGGTAGGAGAGAGATGGGGTGACAGCTGGAAGGGACAGTGGGGTCGATGGTTTTTCTTTTAGGATGGGGAGCCTCTCCCTGCTCCAGTCCATACTTCACTCTGCTGCCCACATCATTTTTCTTTCCACTCAAGTACCTCCAACGATTGCCCATCCATCTCCACATCAAGCAGAAACTCCTCATCATCAGTTGGATGCAAAGCACTCCATCAGCTCACTCCCCTTTTCTTATCCTCACTCCTCTCTCACTACATGGGGAAGCATCATGACCCAGTGGAAAGAGCACGGGCGTGGGGGTCAAAGGCCCTGGGTTTTAATTCTGGCTCTGCCAAGTATCTGCTGCGTGACCTTGAGCAAGTCCACTTAAGCTCTCTGTGCCTTGGTTCCCTCTCTGAAAAATGGGATTTGATACCTGTCCTCTCTCTCTGTGAGCCGCATGTGGGACCTGATTATCTTGTACTTACCCCAGCACTTAGCAGAGTGCTCAGCACATAGTAAGCACTTAGCAAATACCACAATTACTATTATTTACAACCCAGCTCAAACACTTTTCACTCCTCTACTACCAACCTACTCACTGTCCATCTCTCCTCTTACTCACATCCTCTCTCTTTTTCATAGCCAACAGACTAGCACCCTCCCTATCTTCAAAGCCCTACTAAAATCATATCTCCTCCAGGAAGTCTTCCCTGACTAAACTGTAATCCCCCAACCCTATTTTTTTAAAAATGGTATTTGTTAAGCACTTACTAGGTGTCAAGCACTGTTCTGAGCGCTGGGGTAGATACGAGTTTACAATAATCATAATAATGGCATTTGTTAAACGCTTACTATGTGCAAAACACTGTTCTAAGTGCTGGGGAGGAAACAAGGTGATCAGCTTGTCTCACATGGGACTCACAGTCTTAATCCCCATTTTACAGATGAAGTAACAGAGGCATAGAGAAGTTAAGTGACTTGCCCAAAGTAAACACAGCTGACAATTGGTGGAGCCGGGAATTGAACCCATGACCTCTGACTCCCAAGCCCGTGCTCTTTCCACTGAGCCATGCTGTTTATCAGGTTGGACACAGTCCTCATTCCACATGGGAATCACAGTCTAAGGGATTGGATTCCCATGGGACAGATGAGGAAAATGAGGGACAGAGGAAGGAAGTGACTTTTCCAAGGTCACACAGCAGGCAAGTGGCAGAGCTGGAATTAGAACCCAGCTCCTCTGATTCTGAGGCCTGTGCTCTTTCCACTAGGCCACACTGTAGGCTTCATGGAAGAGGTGGCATTTAGAAGAGTCAGTTGAACCAAGAGGTGGTAGCAGACAGGGCATTCCAGGTGGAAAGAATCACATGCTAGTGCAGAAGAATGGATGAGAAACAGGTTTGTTTGCCTGGGCATAGCACAGGAGAAGCCCCAAAGCAGAGATGAAGACAATCTTGAGTTAGGAAGGGGCAGTCAGTGGAGAGCTTTGAAGCCCCTTGTTAGCAGTGTAAACTTGACAGAGGGACAATTGTGAACTACTATAGGCTTCTGGGAAAAGGAAAAACAGTGATAATTGTGGTACAAGTGCTTACTATGTGCCAAGCACTGTATTAAGTACTAATCTGTGAGAAACAGTGTGGCTTAGTGGAAAGAGCCTGGGCTTGGGAGTCAGAGGTCATGTGTTCTAATCCCCGCTCTGCCACCCTGTGTGACCTTGGGCAAGTCACAACTTCTCTGGGCCTCAGTTCCCTCATCTGTAAAATGGGGATTAAGATTGTGAGCCCCACATGGGACAACCTGATTACCTTGTATCTCCCCCAGTATTTAGAACAGTGCTTGGCACATAGTAAGTACTTAACAAATACCAACATTATTATTATTATTAATCAGACCCCTCATAGGAGGGATTTTTGAGGCTTGGTGGCAAAAACACTGACTGAGAAACTCTAAAATGATCTACTAAGATGAATCTTTTAGTATCTCTGTTGAGAGTGGAGAATGCATCTGTTTATTGTTGTATTGTACTTTTCCAAGTGCTTAGTACAGCACTCTGCACACAGTAGGTGCTTGATAAATATAATTGAATTAGTACAATCACTCATCCTATCCCGACTGGATTACTGTATCAGCCTCCTTTCTGACTTCCCAATCTCCTGTCTCTCCCCACTTCAGTCCATACTTCACTCTGCTGCCCCGATTATCTTTCTACAGAAATGTACTGGGCATGTCACGCCCCCTCCTCAAAAATCTCCAGTGGTTTCCTATCAACTTCTGAATCAAAGCAAAAACTCCTCACTACTAGCTTCAAAGCTCACCATCACCTTGCCCCCTCCTACCTCACCTCCCTTCTCTCCTTCTTCATCCCAGCCCCTACACTCTGATCCTCTGGTGCTAACCTTCTCACTGTGCCTTGTTCTTGCCTGTCCCGCCGTTGACCCCCTGGCCCATATCCTACCTCTGGCTTGAAACGCCCTCCCTCCTCAAATCTGCCAAACAACCACACTTCCCCCCTTCAAAGCCCAACTAACTAGTGTACATAACTAGCACACTTCCCCCCATCCCCTCTTCAAAGCCCTAATGAGAGCTTACCTCCTCCAGGAGGCCTTCCCAGATTGAGCCCCCCTTTTCCTCCTCCTCCTCCTCTTCTCCTCCCCATCACCCCTACTCCCTCCCTCTGCTCTACCTCCCCCATCCCACAGCACTTGTGTATATATGTACATATTTATTATTCTATTTATTTTACTAATGATGTGTATAGATCTATAATTCTATTTATTTATATTGATGCCTGTCTACCTGTTTGGTTTTGTTGTCTGTCTCCCCCCTTCTAGACTGTGAGCTTGTTGTTGGGTAGGGATTGTTGCTGAATTGTACTTTCCAAGTTCTTAGTACAGTGCTCTGCATACAATAAGCGCTCAATAAATACAATTGAATGAATGAATGAATCGATAATTCTATTAACATATATTAATGCCTATTTACTTGTTTTGATTTGTATATATCTATAATTCTATTTATTTATATTGATGCTTATTTACTTGTTTTGATATCTTTCTCCCCTGCCTTCTAGACTATAAGCCCCATGTGGGCAGGGATTGTCTCTATTGCTGAATTGTACTTTCCAAATGCTTAGTACAATGCTCTGCACACAGTAAGCACTCAATAAATACAAATGAATGAATGAATGAAAAAATAAATACTAATACATTATCATCACCACAGCACTTATGTCCATATCTTTATATCCCACCAATTCCCCTATCTGTAATTGATTACTGCATAGCCTCCTTTCTGGCCTCCCATCCTCCTGCCTCTCCCTACTTCAGTCTATACTTCACTCTGCTGCCCAGATTATCTTTGTACAGAAACGCTCTGGGCATGTCACTCCCCTCCTCAAAAATCTCCAGTGGTTGCCTCTCAACCTTCGAATCAAGCAAAAACTCCTCACTCTCAGCTTCAAGGTTCTCCATCACCTTGTCCCCTCCTACCTCACTTCCCTTCTCTCCTTCTCCAGCCCAGCCCACATACTCCGCTCCTCTGCCACTAACTTCCTCACTATGCTTCATTCTCACATGTCCCGCTGTCGACCCCTGGCCCACATCCTACCTCTGGCCTGGAATGCCCTCCCTCCACACATCCACCAAACTAGCTCTCTTCCTCCCTTCAAAGCCCTACTGAGAGCTCACCTCCTCTAGGAGGCTTTCCCAGATGAGCACCCCTCTTTTCCTCTCCTCCTCCTCCTCCCCTCCCCAATGCCTCCCTCCCTCTGTCCTACCCTCTTTCCCTTCCCCACAGCACTTGTAAATATTTTTTACTCTATTTTATTTGTACATATTTATTACTCTATTTTATTAATGATGTGTATATAGCTATAATTATATTTATTCTGATGGTATTGACGCCTGTCTACTTGTTTTGTTCTGTTGTCTGTCTTCCCCTTCTAGACTGTGAGCCCGTTGTTGGGTAGGGACCATCTCTATATGTTGACGATTTGTACTTCCCAAGCGCTTAGTACAGTGCTCTGCACACAGTAAGTGCTCAATAAATACGATTGAATGAATGAGTAAATGAATGATTTTAACGTCTGTCTCCCCCTGTAGACAGTAAGCTCCTTGTGGGCAGGGAATGTGCCTGCCAACTCTGTTGTATTGTACTTTCTTGAGGGCTTAGTACAGTGTTCTGCACGCAGTAAGTGCTCAATACGTCCCACTGATTGATTGATCAGATGGAAACTTAAGGAAGGTGATTCTTACTGCTACGTGACGCTGGAAGTAAGGAAGCCCAAGCCGGAAGGCTGTTTCATGAATCCTCTAGGCTGTAAGCTCCTTGTAGGCAGGGAACGTGTCTACCAACTCTATTATGTTGTGCTCTCCCAGCCCTTAGTACAGTGCTCTGCACTCTCTATTTATAATTCTATTTATTTACACTGATGCTATTGATGCCTGTCCACTTGCTTTGTTTTGTTTTGTTCATAAATCCCACCACCAGTTGTTTAGGGCCTGGACCCAAAGAGGAAGGAACGAATGGTGAGAAGGGAAAGGGAGGCCCTGTGAAATCTGGGGAGGATCTGTGCCTGGCTAAGTCTCTAGCTGGAATCCAGGGCAATTGGGAAAATCGGAGTCAAGAATCATAGCCAGAAGGTAGTAGAGAATTCTTGAGAGCTTGGAGGTTCCATGCCCACCCCACCCCCCCCTTCTTGTTCTCCCAGCAGGCTCCACCCAGAGGACTCACCTGCCCTCAGCTGCCTCACCTCTCCGGGGGAGCTCCTTGTAAGGAGATGGATCCTTGTTATCTCAATATGAAAAGGAAAACACCCGGGAAGCTTTCCTTATCAGTGGCCTCCAGGCAAAGGGGAACGTGTGGGGATTCCATGCCTTCAATCTGAGGAAGGGGCCCCCTTCCCGCCCTCCCCTTGTTACAACAAGGCCTCCTGCAGCTCTAACCTCTCCGCAAAATCAAATCCAGATTCATAAATAGTTTTTCCTCTTCTCTCCACTGCTCCTCCGGACTCCGCCCCCTTCAAGAGCTCTCCCTATCCTCTGGGGGACTATGACTGACGAGGACAAAGCTCAATTCACAGGTCAAAGCTTAGCCAGTCTTTGCTCAGATTGGAAATCAGAGAGAAGCAGCGTGGCCTAGTGGAAAATACACGCTCCTGGGAGTCAGAAGGACCTCGATTCTAATCCTGGCTCCTCTGCTTGTCTGCTGTTTGACTTTGGGCAAGTCATTTAACTTCTCTGCACCTCAGTTACCTCATCTGTAAAATGGGGATTAAGACTGTGAGCCCCATGTAGGACATAGACTGTGTCCATGTAGGACATAGACTGTGTCTAACCTGATTACAGAGAATCCTGAGAAGCAGCGTAGCATAGTGAGAAGCAACATGGCATAGTAGAAAGAGCATGGGCTTGGGAGTCCCGGCTCTGCCACTGATCAGCTGTGTGACTTTGAGCAAGTCACTTGACTTCTCTTTGCCTCAGTTATCTCATCTGTAAAATGAGGATTAAGACTGTGAGCCTCACGTGGGACAACCTGATTACCTTGTATCTACCCCATGCTTAGAACAGTGCTCAGCACATAGCTCTTAACCAATGCCATCATTATTATTATTATTATTACCTTGTATGTAGCCTAGGGCTTAGTCAGTGCCTGTCATGTAGTAAGTGCTTAACAAATACCATTAAAAACCCCAAAACAGATCTGCCATGGGCTGGGGAGGAATGGGGAATGCACTCAGACTAGTGACCAGACTAGACTAGAGACTCCTATCTTCCCACCCAAACCCTCTTGTCCCCTTGACTTTCCCATCATTGTAGATGGCCCCAAATCCTTCCTATTTCACAATCCCATAGCCTTGGCATTATCCTTGACACCTCTCTCTCATTAAACTGACAGATTCAATCCATCACTAAATCCTGTTGGTCCCACCTTCAAAACATCGCTAAAATCCTCCCTTTCCTCTCCATCCAAACTGCTACCACATTAATCCAATCACTCATCCTACCCCCTCTGGATTACTGCATCAGCCTCCTTGCTGACCTCCCAGCCTCCTTTCTCTCCCCACTCCAGTCCATACCTCACTCGGCTGCCGGGGTCATTTTTCTACAAAAACGTTCAGGATATGTCACCCTGTTCCCCCAAAAACTCCAGTGCTTGCCCATTCACCTCTGCATCAAACAAAAGCTCCTTACCATTGGCTTTAAAGCACTTCACCACCTCACCCCCTCCTACTTCACCTTGCTACTTTCCTTCCTCAACCCAACCGGCACACTTCGCTCCTCTAGTGTGAATCTCACTGTGCCCTGATCTCACCTGTCTCATCGCCAACCCCTAGCCCATGTCCTGCCTCTGGCCTGTAATACCCTCCTTCCTCAAATCTGACAATTACTCTCCCCTCTTTCAAAGCCTTATTGAAGGCACATCTCCTCCAAGAGGCCTTCCCAGACTAAGTATCACTTTCCCTCATCTCCCACCCCCTTTGGCGTCACCCCTCCCGGCCCTGCGGCACTTATGGCATATCTCTAATTTTATTTATTTGCATTGATGCCTGTCTCCCCTCCTCTAGACAGTAAACTCATTATGGGCAGGGAATATGGCTGTCCATTGTTGAGTTGTACTCTCCCAAGCACTTAGTGCACTGATCTGCACACAGTAAGTGCTCAATAAATACGATTGAATGAATGAATAGTGACTAGGAGAGGTCAGGAGTCTTGCGCAAGTACAGGTGCTGGTGGGAGAGGAGGAGGAACAATAGTAAAAGCACTCCACTAAGCACAGGGAAAGAAGTATGTGGATGAAACATAGACAGGTCCTTGATCTCTCAGGAGCTCACAATCTGAGAGTTAAGGCAGGGAGGAGGCCGGTAACAGATGCGTGAGGAAAGATGGAACGAAAATATCAAAGACAAGGACAATGATAAATATGACAGGAACGGTAGGGCATTGTGGCTAGAAGAGCCTGCCGGGTTTCAGATTCCTCACGGCTCAGACCAACCGTCACAGAAGTCACAGCCACGGCCGCAGACTTTCCCAATGTCCTGAAAGTTGAGGGGCTCCTGCTGTCGCCATTGATGTGTGTTCTGGGCTGGAGCATGGGCTGCTGGGAATCCCGGTGCCACAGGGGCTTGGGGCAGGGAGAGGAGACTTTTAGACTGTGAGCCCACTGTTGGGTAGGGACTATATATATTGCCAACTTGTACTTCCCAAGTGCTCTGCACACAGTAAGAGCTCAATAAATACGATTGATTGATTGATTGATTGATTGATTGAGACTGAGGAGGTAGACCCGCTAGCCCAGCTCAAAGGCTGCCAATAGACTGAAGCTGAGGTGAGGTGAGCAGTGCAATGTCTCTGGTGCCAAGGGGCCTACTCTGCTTAGGGCTGCTTCAACATGTCCATCCCAGCCTGGCCTGGGGCTCCCCCAGACGCTGAGAAAAGATACTTGGGAAGGACACTCCCACATCGGGGGAACTCACCCCTCGCTGCCAATTTCAGTTTGACTGGGTAGGCTTGATTCTTGACGGAAAGGCCTAAGGCCTCAGAACCCAGATTGAGATAAACCCAACTCTCACTCCCCTTCACTGATGCCTTATCTCTGAATTAAGTGGGAGTTGACTCGTTTGGCCCCATTTGGATCTGGAAAGCTCAAGGATGCTTTCCTCATTTATCTCTCATGACTCCAATAAAAGATTTCCTCCCTTCCAACTTAATGTGTTTTTGTTTTTCATTTTTGACTTCTCCAACCAACACAGATTGTTCCTACTCCAGATGCTGTGTCCCTGTGCAGATCCTAGAGTTAAGGAGTAACAACAGGAAAAGCATTTCCTAGCAATGAATCACTATCTGGAGAGACTGAGAGCCTGAGGACTCCCATCCCAATCCTGGCCTTTCACTGCCAAGAAAATCCCAGCCAAGGAAAGGAGCCAGTATGAAGTTAAACCCGGATATTAAGATGAGGATAAGAAGACACACAAGTTACCTGTATATTGTTACAAAGGTGCTGATCTCCAGTGATTCAGGATGCAGAATTCCCCTCAGGCTAAGGACACTCCTGGGAGTATCCTCTAGGTTCAATAAATCAATCAATGGTATTCACTGAGTGCTTACTCTTCACAGAGCATGCTACAACAGAATTATTCATTCATTCAATCATATTTATTGAGCGTTTACTGTGTGCAGAACACTGTACTAAGCATTTAGAAAGTACAATCGGCAATAAAGAGAGACAATCATTCATTCATTCATTCAATTGTATTTATTGAGTGCTTACTGTGTGCAGAGCACTGTACTAAGCGCTTGGGAAGTACAAGTTGGCAACATATAGAGACGGTCCCTACCCAACAGTGGGCTCACAGTCTAGAAGGGGGAGACAGAGAACAAAACAAAACATATTAACAAAATAAAATAAGTAGAATAAAAATGTTCAAGTAAAATAAATAAATAGAGTAATAAATATGTACAAACATATATACATATATACAGGAGCTGTGAGGAAGGGAAGGAGGTAAGGCGGGGGGGATGGAGAGGGGGAGGAGGGGGAGAGGAAGGAGGGGGCTCAGTCTGGGAAGGCCTCCTGGAGGAGGTGAGCTCTCAGTAGGGCCTTGAAGGGAGGAAGAGAGCTAGTTTGGCGGATGTGGGGAGGGAGGGCATTCTAGGCCAGGGGGATGACGTGGGCCGGGGGTCGACGGCGGGACAGGCGAGAATGAGGCACAGTGAGGAGATTAGCAGCAGAGGAGCGGAGGGTGCGGGCTGGGCTGTAGAAGGAGAGAAGGGAGGTGAGGTAGGCGGGGGTGAGGTGATGGAGAGCCTTGAAGCCGAAGGTGAGGAGTTTCTGCCTCCTCACAATCCCTGCCCACACTGGGTTTACAGTCTAGAAGAATTAGCAGACATGTTCCCTGACCCATAACAAGCTTACAGCCTAGAGGGAATATCCTATTAGATTGGAAATTCTTTGAGGGCAGGGATCGTATTTACCAACTTTTATTGTACGCTCCCAAGCCATAGTACAGCACTCGCTTGCAAGTGCTCAATAAATACCATTGATTGACTGACCCTCCCGCAACCGGGGCCTGCTGGTCTCTCCAAGCCACCTCCTCTGCCTTTCCCCTTGTTGCCATGTAGAATTTGTCTTCTCTGTGGAACCACGCTTATCTGCATCCTGTTTGCAGCCTTTTGGCCCCATGCCAGCTGGGGCAGAAGGGGAAAGAGCTTCCCACGACAGTAAGAAACATCCTCTAGGGGGTCTTTGGACTGGTTGGAGGCAGAAGCCACGGACTTCTACCGCACCTACAAAACACAGCAGTCCCCTGTGCCTGGGGAATAAACATGCTTGACTGACAGGATCTGAACTGATTCCCTTCTTTCTGGAGAGAGGAAAGAAATGCTATTTTTATTTATCAGTCTCTTGCTGACCTCTCCTGGCCAGTTGGAGAACGGAAGGGCTCTGCCCTCTAGCAGGTGGGTTAGCTCCTTTTGGCTGCCTGGACCCTTGTGAGGTGGCCTAGATGTCCTGCATTCATTCATTCATTCATTCATTCATTCATTCATTCATTCATTCATTCATATTTACTGAGTGCTTACTGTGTGCAGAGCACTGTACTAAGCGCTTGGAAAGTACAATTCAGCAATAGAGACAATCCCTGCCCACTAGGTGGGATGGTGGGACAGTCCAGCAGCTGCACGTAGGAAAGAAAAATGGTGAAAGGCCCAGAGATTTTTAGAACAGGGAAACTACTCATAATAATAATAATAATGTTGGTATTTGTTAAGCGCTTACTATCATCATCAATCGTATTTATTGAGCGCTTACTGTGTGCAGAGCACTGTACTAAGTGCTTGGGAAGTTGGCAACATATAGAGACAGTCCCTACCCAACAGTGGGCTCACAGTCTAAAAGGGGGAGACAGAGAACAAAACCAAACATACTAACAAAATAAAATAAATAGAATAGATATGTACAAGTAAAATAAATAAATAAATAGAGTAATAAATATGTACAAGCATATATACATATATACAGGTGCTGTGGGGAAGGGAAGGAGGTAAGATGGGGGGATGGAGAAGGGGATGAGGGGGAGAGGAAGGAAGGGGCTC
This sequence comes from Tachyglossus aculeatus, assembly GCF_015852505.1. Taxonomy (NCBI): domain Eukaryota; kingdom Metazoa; phylum Chordata; class Mammalia; order Monotremata; family Tachyglossidae; genus Tachyglossus; species Tachyglossus aculeatus. The sequence goes on along the minus strand of NC_052101.1, from coordinate 119,912,487 downwards.
AGTCTGGGAAGGCTTCCTGGAGGAGATGAGCTCTCAGTAGGGCCTTGAAGGGAGGAAGAGAGCTAGCTTGGCAGATGGGCAGAGGGAAGGCATTCCAGGCCTGGGGGATGACGTGGGCCGGGGGTCGATGGCAGGACAGGCGAGAACGAGGTACGGTGAGGAGATTAGCAGCAGAGGAGCGGAGGGTGCGGGGTGGGCTGTAGAAGGAGAGAAGGAAGGTGAGGTAGGAGGGGGTGAGGTGATGGAGAGCCTTGAAGCTCAGGGTGAGGAGTTTCTGCCTGATGCGCAGATTGATTGGTAGCCACTGGAGATTTTTGAGGAGGGGAGTAATATGCCCAGAGCGTTTCTGGACAAAGATAATCCGGGCAGCAGCATGAAGTATGGATTGAAGTGGGGAGAGACACGAGGATGGGAGATCAGAGAGAAGGCTGATGCAGTAGTCCAGACGGGATAGGATGAGAATCCTATCTCATCCTACCCCATATATATCCCATCATCATAGCTTGGCATACTATGTGCCAAGCACTGTGCTAAGCGCTGGGGGGATACAAGGTAATTAAGGTTGTCCGACGTGGGGCTCACAGTCTTAATCTCCATTTTCCAGATGAGGGAACTGAGGCCCAGAGAAGTAAAGTGACTTGCCCAAAGTCACACAGCTGGCAAGTGGAAGAGCTGGGATTAGAACCCATGACTTCTGACTCCCAAGCCCGGGCTCTTGCCACTGAGCCACGCTGCTTCCCCTGGAAGCATTCCTCAGGACCCTCATTCCTCAGGACCCCATCCAGAAGGAAAGCTCTTTTTCCTGAGAGGTCAATCACTCACCTGGTGGTAATCAGCTGCAGTACTGACAGTTACAAGGCAGAATTAGGCAAGAAGGAGGGGGTTAAGAAAGTTGGGATAAACTCCAGAGCCTCAAGGAGGGAGAGCTCCCGTCAGAGAGCCAGTGGGAACAGATGTGGGATCTGGTGGGCTTTTTTTATGGTGTTTGTAAAGCGCTTACTATGTGCCAGGCATTAGGGTAGGTACAAGCTAATCATGTTGGACCCAATCCATGTCCTGCATGGGACTCACAGTCTTAATCCCCATTTTCCAGATGAGGTAATTGAGGCTCAGAGAAGTGAAGTGTCTTGGCTAAGGTCACACAGCAGTTATGTGGCAGAGGCAGGATTAGAACCCAGGTCCTTCTGACTCCCAGGCCCATGCTCTATCCACTAGGCCATGCTGCTTCTCCTTGGTGTCACCCAGAAGGTGGGTTCAGCATGGTGAATCAACAGGGAAGGCCCCATGGACAGCGTGCCCTCACAGGAGCTGCTAAGAGAAATATTCAAAGCAGTGTGGTGTAGTGGATAGAGCCCAGGCCTGGGACTCGGGAGGTCATGGGTTCTAATCCTAGCTCTGCTACTTGACTGCTATGTGACCTCTGCCAAGTCACTTCACTTCTCTGGGCCTCAGTTACCTCATCTGGAAAATAAGGATCGAGACTGTGAGCCCCACGTGGGACAGGGATGGTGTCCAACCCTATTTGCTTGCATCCACCCCAGTGCTTTGTACATTCATTCATTCAATCATATTTATTGAGAGTTTATTGTGTGCAGAGCACTGTACTAAGTGCTTGGGAAGTACAAATCAGCAACATATAGAGACGGTCCCTACCCAACAATGGGCTAACAGTCTAGAAGGGGGAGACAGACAAAACAAAACAAGTAGGTGACTAAGCACATAGTAAGTGCTTAACAAATACCATTATCATTAGCCATCCATGGGGCAGCTAAACCCCCAGTTTAAGTTAGGTAATAATAATAATAATAATGATGGCATTTATTAAATGCTTACTATGTGCAAAGCACTGTTCTAAGCGCTGGGGAGGTTACAAGGTGATCAGGTTGTCCCCCAAGGAGCTCACAGTCTTCATCCCCATTTTACAGATGAGGGAACGGAGGCCCAGAGAAGTTAAGTGATTTGCCCAAAGTCAATCAATCAATCAATCAATCGTATTTATTGAGTGCTTACTGTGTGCAGAGCACTGTACTAAGCGCTTGGGAAGCACAAGTTGGCAGCACATAGAGCCGGTCCCTACCCAACAGTGGGCTCACAGTTTAGAAGGGGGAGACAGAGAACAAAACATATTAACAAAATAAAATAAATAGAATAGATATGTACAAGTAAAATAAATAGAGTAATAAATACGTACAAACATATATACATATATACAGGTGCTGTGGGGAAGGGAAGGAGGTAAGGCAGGGGGGATGGAGAGGGGGAGGAGGGGGAGAGGAAGGAGGGGGCTCAATCTGGGAAGGCCTCCTGGAGGAGGTGAGCTCTCAGTAGGGCCTTGAAGGGAGGAAGAGAGCTAGCTTGGTGGATGTGGGGAGGGAGGGCATTCCAGGCCAGGGGGATGACGTGGGCCGGGGGTCGACTGCGGGACAGGCGAGAATGAGGCACGGTGAGGAGATTAGCAGCAGAGGAGCAGAGGGTGCGGGCTGGGCTGTAGAAGGAGAGAAGGGAGGTGAGGTAGGAGGGGGCGAGGTGATGGAGAGTCTTGAAGCCGAGGGTGAGGAGTTTCTGCCTGATGCATAGGTTGATTGGTAGCCACTGGAGATTTTTGAGGAGGGGAGTAACATGCCCAGAGCGTTTCTGGACAAAGACAATCCGGGCAGCGGCTTGAAGTATGGATTGAAGCAGGGAGAAACAAGAGGATGGGAGATCGGAGAGGAGGCTGATACAGTAGTCCAGACGGGATAGGATGAGAGCTTGAATGAGCAGGGTAGCGGTTTGGATGGAGAGGAAAGGGTGGATCTTGGCAATGTTGTGGAGCTGAGACCGGCAGGTTTTGGTGACGGCTTGGATGTGAGGGGTGAATGGGAGAGCGGAGTCGAGGATGACTCCAAGGTTGCGGGCTTGTGAGACGGGAAGGATGGTAGTGCCGTCAACAGTGATGGAAAAGTCAGGGAGAGGGCAGGGTTTGGGAGGGACGACAAGGAGTTCAGTCTTGGACATATTGAGTTTTAGGTGGCGGGCAGACATCCAGATGGAGATGTCCTGAAGGCAGGAGGAGATGCGAGCCTGGAGGGAGGGGGAGAGAGCAGGGGCAGAGATGTAGATTTGGGTGTCATCAGCGTAGAGATGATAGTTGACGCTGTGGGAGTGAATGAGGTCACCAAGGGAGTGAGTGTAGATCAAGAACAGAAGGGGACCAAGAACTGAACCTTGAGGAACCTCCACAATAAGGGGATGGGAGGGGGAGGAGGAGCCTGCAAAAGAGACTGAGAATGAACGACTGGAGAGATAAGAGGAGAACCAGGAGAGGACGGAGTCTGTGAAGCCAAGGTCGGATAGCGTGTTGAGAAGGGGGTGGTCCACAGTGTCGAAAGCAGCTGAGAGGTCGAGGAGGATTAGGACAGAGTATGAGCCGTTGGATTTGGCAAGCAGGAGGTCATTGGTGACCTTTGAGAGGGCAGTTTCCGTGGAATGTAGGGGATGGAAGCCAGACTGGAGGGGGTTGAGGGGAGAGTTGGTGTTGAGGAATTCGAGGCAGCACGTGTAGATGACTCGTTCAAGGAGTTTGGAAAGGAATGGTAGGAGGGAGATGGGGCGATAACTAGAAGGTGAGGTGGGGTCAAGAGAGGGTTTTTTTAGGATGGGAGAGACATGGGCATGTTTGAAGGCAGAGGGGAAGGAACCAGTGGAGAGTGAGCGGTTGAAGATGGAAGTTAAGGAGGGGAGAAGGGACGGAGTGAGAGATTTCATGAGATGAGAGGGAATGGGGTCAGAAGCACAGGTGGCCGGAGTAGCACTTGAGAGGAGGGAGGAGAGCTCTTCTGAGGATACTGCTGGGAAGGATGGGAGAGTAGCAGAGAGTGTTGAGAGCCGGGGGGTTGGAGAAGGAGGGGAGTGACTTTGGGGAGGTCAGACCTGATGGATTTAATTTTATTAATGAAGTAGGAGGCCAGATCTTTGGGGGTGAGGGAAGGAGGAGGGGGCGGAACCGGGGGCCTGAGAAGGGAGTTGAATGTACGGAAGCGCTGACAGGGATGGTGGGCATGGGTGTCAATAAGGGAGGAGAAATAGTTTTGTCTGGCAGAGGAGAGGGCTGAGTTAAGGCAGGAAAGGATAAACTTGAAGTGATCGAGGTTGGCATGGTGTTTAGATTTTCGCCAGCAGCATTCGGCAGCTCGAGCACAAGAGCGAAGGAGGCGGACAGTGGCAGTGATCCAGAGCTGTGGGTTAGTGGTACGAGAGCGGCGAAGGGAATGGGGAGTGAGTGAGTCTAGCTGAGTAGAAAGGGTAGAGTTGACAGCAGCAATCTGATCATCAAGATTGGGTAGAGAGGAGAGGGAGGTGAGGTGGGGTGTGAGGCGCTCAGAAGTCACACAGCTGACAAGTGGCGGAGCTGGGATTTGAACCCATGACCTCTGACTCCACAGCCCGTGCTCTTGGTGGAAGATCAGGGATAAGTGGTTATATGGGATCTAGTTTACCCTTCTGTTAGTTGCAAGGATGGAGTCTCCCATCATAAACGATCGATGACCCCTTGATCTGATGACAGACTTTGGGACTGAGAACCTGTGTGAAGGAATTGATTACAGTGCTAGTGGTTTGCACAGGACCACTTTCACTCTCTTGTCCCTGCCAGTCACGTTCCGGCTGGGGCACTAGACCATACTGCCCTAGACCAATACTTTGCAGTACCTAGGAATAATAATTATGGTATTTATTAAGAGCTTACTATGTGCTGAGCACTATTCTAAGCGCTGGGGTAGATGCATGGCAATCAGGTTGTCCCACGAGGGGCTCACAGTCTTAATCCCCATGTTACAGATGAGGTAACTGAGACACAGAGAAGTTAAGCAGCTTGCCCAAGTCACACAGCAGTAAAGTGGCAGAGCAGGAATTAGAACCCACATCCTCTGACTCCCAAGCCTGTGCTCCTTCCAAGGAATGACACAGGGGCTGTTGAAATCATTAACAAGGTAAATACCAGTTATCTATTTATAACCAAAGAGTGGGCTTGAGCGATCTCTGTGTGCTGGGGGGCGACCTTAAGTGCTTTCTTTATACAGTGCTCTGTGCACAGTAAGCACTCAATATGTATGATTGACTGATGGACTGACCTGCAAATTTGGAGACTCCCTATGGCAGGTGCCAGTGGGGCATTTGACATTCCTCCAGACCTAAGTAGCCAACTCTTTGGGTACAAGTCTGGCTAGCTGAACCCCTGATACTGCAGGGGGTTCCAAATCTAAGAGCCGCAAGTTATTGGCAACAAACTACGGGGGCATTCTTGGGGTGCACAAGCATGGAGCCCCAGGGACACTGGTGTCAGACCTCAAAAAGTGACCGGAAGGTTGTGATGGTCCATTTCTGTCTTGTTACCCAAAACGCCTGGGGTAGAACCCATTAAGTCCCACTTTGATCTGGGGTGGAGGGAGGGAACCCTCCAGACACAGCAGTGATGGTGATAAAGAAGCAGGAAGGAGGAGGAGGAGAAGAAAATGGCCATTTTCACTGCTGTTGAATGGACCCATTTTGGGGCTGCCTATGGGAGTTTGCCAAAATTCCACTGGAAGCGCTGAAGCAGGCACAGTTGAGTGGGAGATGTTATCATCATCATCATCATCAATTGTATTTATTGAGCGCTTACTGTGTGCAGAGCACTCTACTAAGTGCTTGGGAAGTACAAGTTGGCAACATATAGAGACAGTCCCTACCCAACAGTGGGCTCACAGTCTAAGAGGGGGAGACAGGGAACAAAACCAAACATACTAACAAAATAAAATAAATAGAATAGATATGTACAAGTAAAGTAAATAAATAAATAAATAAATAGAGTAACAAATATGTACAAACATATATACATATATACAGGTGCTGTGGGGAAGGGAAGGAGGTAAGATGAGGAGGATGGAGAGGGGCACGAGGGGGAGAGGAAGGAAGGGGCTCAGTCTGGAAAGGCCTCCTGGAGTAGGTGAGCTCTCAGTAGGGCCTTGAAGGGAGGAAGAGAGCTAGCTTGGCGGATGGGCAGAGGGAGGGCTTTCCAGGCCCGGGGGGATGACGTGGGCTGGGGGTCGATGGCGGGACAGGCGAGAACGAGGTACGGTGAGGAGATTAGCGGCAGAGGAGCGGAGGGTGCGGGGTGGGCTGTAGAAGGAGAGAAGGGAGGTGAGGTAGGAGGGGGCGAGGTGATGGAGAGCCTTGAAGCCCAGGGTGAGGAGTTTCTGCCTGATGCGCAGATTGATTGGTAGCCACTGGAGATTTCTGAGGAGGGGAGTAACATGCCCAGAGCGTTTCCGGACAAAGACAATCCGGGCAGCAGCATGAAGTATGTTACCAGGGTCAAGGTCCCTGCTGCTTCCACCCAGATGGTGGCCACACATTCTCCTCTCCCTCTCTTTATTCTCTCTCTCTCTAACCTTGCAGGCCCTGCCCTAGTCAACTCACCAGAATTCCCACATGCAGTCTCATACTTTTTTTTTTTAGTGGTATTTGTTAAGTGCTTACTATGTGCCAGGCACTGTATTAAGCACTGGGGTAGATACAAGCTAACCCCTGGCACAATCCCTGACCCACATGAGGCTCGGTCTTCATCCCCAGATGAGGTAACTGAGGCACACAGAATTTAAGCGACTTGCCCGAGGTCACACAGCAGGCAAGTGGCAGAGCTGGGATTAGAAGCCAGATTCTTCTGATTCCCAGGCCTGTGCTCTATCCACTAGGCCACACACTTTTGGGGCAAACAGCCAATCCTGGGAATTATGAGAAGCAGTGTGGCCTAGTGGATAGAGCACCGGTCTAGGAGTCAGAAGGACCTGGGTTCTAATCCTGGCTCCACCACTTATCGGCTGTGTGACCTTAGGCAAGTCTCTTCACTTCTGTTCCTCAGTTGTCTTGTCTCATGGTGGCAAGTCATCTCTGACCCATAGCGATTCCACGGACACAGCTCTCCCAGAATGCCCCACCTCCATCTGCAATTGTTCTGGTAGTGTATCCATAGAGTTTTCTTGGTAAAAATATGAAAGTGGTTTACCATTGCCTCCTTCTGTGCCGTAAATGAGTCTCTGCCCTCAACTCTTTCACATTCCGCTGCTGCCCAGCACAGGTGAGTTTTGATTTGTAGCAGATTGCCTTCTACTCGCTAGCCACTGCCCAAACTAGGAATGGAACGGATATGCTTCTGCTTGACTCTCCCTCCCGTAGCCGAGACTGTTAAGAGTACTGGAAACTCTCCAGGTGCCATCCTGAGGGGCATGATGCCTCAGTTACCTCATCTGTAAAATGGGGATGAAGAATGTGAGCCCCATGTGGGACATGGACTGTGTCCAAGCTGATTAGCTTGTATCTACCCCAGTGCTTAGTACAGTGCCTGGCACATAGTAAGTGCTTAACAGATACCATTAAAAAAAATTAGCCAACCCTTGTGCTACCTGTACATCACTTATACACATATCCTTAAACTTTATCCTTAAAATACCTGTAATTTATTTTAATGTCTCTCTCCCCAATCAACGGAATTTACTGAGCACTTACTGTGTGCAGAGCACTGTACTAAGCACTTGGGAGAATACTATATAACAGAATTGGTAGACACATTCCCTGCCCACAAGAGCTCCCCAGTTAGACTGCAAGCTCTTGGAGGGCAGGGATCCCGTCTATCAACTCTATTATACTGTACTTTCCCAAGTACTCTACCCAGAGTCAGCGCTCAATAAATACCATTGGCAAATTGATTGATTATCTGCATCTCCATATTGTCCTGGGATTGTCTATACACGTTCTCCGCTGTACCCACTCCATTGATCTTCTTGGGGAGTGATTTCCCCCAGGGGGTTTTCTGCTCTCTGTCCCTTTGGAAGTTTATTTCCACCACCACCATTCCATCTCTTACAGAAGCAGCGTGGCTTGGTGGAAAGAGCATGGGCTTGGGAGTCAGAGGTCATGGGTTCTAATTCTGGCTCTGCCACTTGTCAGCTGTGTGACTTTGGGCAAGTCACTTTACTTCTCTGGGCCTCAGTGACCTCATCTGAAAAATGGGGATTAAGACTGTGAGCCCCACCTGGGACAACCTGATAACCTTGTATCTCCCCCAGCGCTTAGAACAGTGCTTGGCACATAGTAAGCACTTAACAAATACCACTATTATTATTATTATTAAATCAAGGGCCACCACCTCTAGGTAGCCTTCCTGCTAATTAATAATAATAATAATGTTATTTGTTAAGTGCTTATTATGTGTCAAGCACTGTTCTAAGCACCGGGGTAGATACAAACCACTCAGTTTGAACAGAGTCCCTGTTCCACATGGGGCTTACAGTCTTAATCCCCATTTTAGAGATGTGGTAAATGAGGCCCAAAGAAGTTAAGTGACTTGTCCAAGGTCACACAACTGGCAGAGCCGGAATTAGAGCCCACAACCTTCTGATTCCCAGGTCTGTGCACTATCCACTAGGCCATTCCACTTCTCCTTGCTAATTAATTAATGCTAATTAATGCTACTCCTCACTGACCCACCCGCACAATCTATGACCCCCTCCTGTGACTCCATTCACAATTACTAAGTAGTGAGCAGTATGGCCTAGTGGAAAGAAAACAGGCTTAGGAGTCAGAAGTCCTGGATTCTAATTCTGATTCTAGTGTTTGCCTGTTGCATGATGTTGAGCAAGTCACTGAATTTCCCTGGCCCTCAGTTTCCTCGTCTGTTCTTCCTCCTCCTTAGACTCTGAGACCCATGTGGGACAAAAATTGTGTCCGTTCTGTTTATAGTTCATCTATCCCTGTGCTTACCCCATAGTGAGCACTTAATGAGTACCATAATTATTATTATTGATTGCATGCTTGTCCTTCTTGCCTCCCTTATCAGGCTAAACATAAAGGCAGGGACCATGCCTATATTTAAAAATACCACCCTCATTATGAACCCGTGGAGGCTCGATATAGACTTGTTGATGAAGAACTGGGGAAGGGACCTTATCCTGTGAAAGAGAGAGAGACAGACAGAGACAGAAACCACACTTCCATTCAGAGGAATGATTCCCCGCAAGGACTTGGGCATCCATTCCTGTGTTCTGTAAACCAGCCTAACACTGGACAATCACATGTTCTCCATGTTGGGAAGTTTATTCTGAGTAGTTTGGTGCATAGAGGGCTCCTCAGTGTGCAGCTCTAGCTGGTGACCCCCACTTCTTGTAGTACCTATAGTCTTGGAAACTGCCCAGGGGCACTCTGCTCATCTGTAAGTTGCCCTTGATCAGGACCAGGGGGCCAGTGTACTTGAAGGTGAATTGATCGTCGTACTCAGTGGAGAAGAAACGCCGATCTTGCCACGGGAGGATCAGATGGCTGTAGGAGATCTGGGGAGACATAAAAGGTCACCTGGGGAGGGAAGCTTCTTCTTTCTTCCCCCCACCTGAGCATGCCCCACCCCCACCCAACGCTATCAATAGTAGCGGTTGTAGTGATCGTATTTATTGAGCGCTTCCTCGGGGCAGAGTGCTCTGTCTGGGAAAGGACTGCTAGCCCAGGTTCCATCCACCCTAGCCCTTGTGTCCCAAAATGGCAGCTGCGGCTCTGAGTGCTTCCTCCCGCCTTCCATCCCAGCTCCTCCACTTGTCTGCTGTGTGACGTTGGGCAAGTCACTTTACTTCTCTGGGCCTCATTTACCTCATCTGTAAAATGGGGATTGAGACTGTGAGCCCCATGTGGGACGGGGGCTGTGTCCAACTCGATTTGCTTGTGCCTCGCACATAGTAAGTGCTTAACAAGTACCATAATTATTATTCCCATGATTACCTTGTCTCTACCCCAGGGCTTAAAACAGTGCTTGACCCATAGCAAGCGCTGAACAAATACCACAGTTATTAATTATTCTTCCCACCCCAAAAACCACCAAGAACCTGCGGGCATTCTCTTACTGGGTGTTTCACCTTCCCTCTCCTCTTCCCTGTCCTCTTGTCCACCTTTCTTTTCTCCCTTCTCCCTCCTTTCCTTTTTCTCCTTCTTCTCCCCCACCACACCAAATGTGAGGATGATCCGTGGACATGACATCATCCTAGGTGCCCGTGGCATTTCTCCTCCCACATATTCTAGGAACACACGCATGCATCATGCTCACTCACACCTTCACACACAAAGCATGGCCCTACATACAGGCCACACAGAGCAGTGATCCAGCACCCCCTGGGTTTCTAGAGGACGTTTCTTCCAGGTGCATGGCGGGGGAGGAGTGGGGGCAGAGTGTTACCCTCTTTTGCAACTCTTCGCGTTGTGGGGTCTTCCCGGGGCCGTGGGGCAGCATCACTTGACGATACGTGGTCAGGTGTCTTTTGTCATCTGAGTCCCATTGAGAGAGAAGTGCAACGAGCAAAACGTGAGCACTGGAGAACAGGGAGACCCCTGGGGAGGCCCTGAGTCACCCAAGTCCGTGGGGCCAGAGGACACTGGGGACAGTGGGCAGGTTCTCTCATACTGGTGTACACTTGCCTGGGTGTCCAGCTGGTAGCCAGTGGTCATGGGATCCAGACACCCAGGTGCTAGCTCTCTGCCCCCAAATAATAATAATAGTAATAATAGTGGTATTTGTTAAGCGCTTATTATGTGGCAGGCACTATACTAAGTGCTGGGTTGATTACAAGCAAGTCAGGTTGGATGCAGTCCCTGTCCCATGTGGGGCTCACAATCTTAATCCCCATTTTCCAGATGAGATAACAGAGGCCCAGAGAAGTGAAGTGATTTTCCCAAGGCCACACAGCCGACAAGCGGTGGGGCCGGGATAAGAACCCATGACCTTCTGACTCCCGGGCCCGTTCTCTAGCCACTACACCACGCTGAAGGGAGAGCTGAGCCAACTCCATGAGTAGAGTGGGGAGGGAGATGCTCACCATCCCAGGCAAACTTGATGTTGCTGGCCTTGAGAAGTTGGCTGTCTAACTTCTCCGGGTAAACCTTGGGTGGCAGGTAGTCCGTCTTGTTCATGGTGGTGAAGTGCTGGGGCTTTAGCTCCATATCCCCAAGGGTTACATGGCTTTGAGTCTTATTCCATGTCAGCCTTTCTTTGGGAGCATAGTTCTGGCGATCCACCTGGGCAGGACCAAGACCGGCATTGACGGGAGACAGTGGCCCCCAGGGGCTTCCCATGGTTCTCGGGGTGATCCCTGGCTCTCCCGGAGGATTTGGGCCAACTGGCATGGAGACATTATGGTCAACTCCTCCTAATCAGGAGCTGCTGATGGCAGGGCATAGGAGAGACTAGTTGGAAAATAGTAAGAAGAATGATAACGGCTCTGCCACTTGTCTGTTTTGTGACCTTGGGCAAGTCACTTCACGTCTCTGTGCCTCAGTTACCCCATCTGGAAAATAGTGATGAAGACTGTGAGCCCCAGGTGGGCCGTGGACCATGTCCAACCTGATTAGCTTGTATCTGCCCTAGTGCTTAGTATAGCACCTGGCACAGAGTAAGTGCTTAACAAATATTATATAAAAATAATAATAATTGTGGTATTTTAAAGCATTTTCTATGTACCAAGGACTGTACTAAGCAGTGGGGTTGATGCAACCTAATCAGGTCCCACATGGGGTTTTCACAGTCTAAGTAGGAGGGAGAAACAGGTATTGAATCCTCATTTTGCAGGCAGGGAGCTGAGGCACGGAGAAGTGAAGTGACTTGCCTAAGGTCACACAGCAGGCAAGCAGCAGAGCCGGAATTAGAACCCAGGTCCGCTGATGCCCAGGACCGTGCTCTTTCCACTAGGCCACACTGCTTCTTCTTTAAAAATGAGTTCCTGCTGCAGGGGTGCTGCTGGGTCCTGGGGTTTCCCCAAGGTTTTAATCCTGGCTCAGCAAGGACCCTCACCCCTTGGCATTGTCCTGTCAAAACCCAGGCCCAGGCCAGAGTGCAGTGGGTGGAGGTGGCACCCAGAGGAAGGAAGGGAAAGAGAGGAGGCAGGTTAGGGGCTGAATCTTAGCAACAGACTCCCCTCCTCCAAGAATTAGGGGCCTGGGATTCTGCAGAGGGCGATGAGCTGGGAGAAAGGACCACTCTGTCTCAGCTCATCCTGTCCCTCTCCCACCCGCTTCTACCACTGCCTAGTGGGGATTTCTCTCCAAGGTCTTCAGAACCCTGGCCTCAGGCCAGAGCGGGATGGGGGTCACCGCCCAATGGAGTTGAGGGGCCTGACCGGAGCATAGAAGTGGTTGTGGGTGGTGATGAATTCCCTCGAATCCGATTCTCTTTTTCTCCTGGAGGAAACTGGGTGGGCCTTGTCTTTGGTATCAATGGCCACCGGCTCTCCTGAGGATACAAATCCCCCAGCCAGACTGTTAACCTCTGGCAGGAGCTATCCCTGTGGAGAAGAACACAAGGGTGGGGTGGGGGGAGGGAGAGACAGAGACACAGTGAGAGTACGAACGGGCTGTAGGGCCAATTCCTGCAGCGCCCTTACCTGGATCAGCGTAGTTGAAGTCTCTGGCCATCGTGGTGTGGAATCGGAGGTGGCTGTCACCTGGCTGAAGGTTCACGTGGAAGATCTGGGCTGCAGCCTGTTCTTTGTTGTACCTGCGAGGGTCAAGAGAAGCTCTGGAGTGGATTCGTGAAATCGAAGTGATAATAATGATATTTGCTAAGCACTCAGTAGGTGCCAGACACTGTACTGAGCACTGGGATCAGGGCGAGATGACCAGGTCAGACAGCGTCCCTGTCTCACACGAGGCTCACGGTCAAAGTAGGGGGGAAATCAGGTAGTGAATCTCCATTTTACGAATGAGGAAATTGAGGCAGAGAGAAGCTAAGTGACTTGGCCAAGGTCACCCAATGGGCATATGGCAGAGCTGGGATTAGAACCCCAGTCCTCTGGGTCCGCACACTTTCCATTAGGCCACACTGCTTCCCAGGAAGATGGGGATAAACTTCAGAAAGACCTTCATAGAGCTGAGTGAGCTGCGTGAAGTATGGTAGACGAGCTCCAGAGAGAACAAGGAACCAATCCCGGCTCTGCCACTAGTCTGCTGTGTGACCTTGGGCAAGTCGCTTCACTTCTCTGTGCCTCAGTTACCTCATCTGTAGAATGGGGTTTGAGACTGTGAGCCCCATGGGGGACAGTGACTGTGTCCAGCCCAATTTGTTTATAGCCACCCAGAACTTAGTACGGTGCCTGGCATGTAATAATAATAATAATGAAGGTATTTATTAAGTGCTTACTATGTTTTAAGCACTGGTCTTTACGATCTAGCAGGATTGTTGACAAACTCATAGAGGTGTGATTAGAGAAAATAGATTTGTTTTCACCAAATCTCATAACTATATTGAAACTAGAGGGAAGCAGGTTCAAAGCAAACCAAAGGAAACACCTCTTGTTGACTGTAGGCACCTCTGTAGACTATAAGCTCATTGCGGGCAGGGAATGCGCCTACCAACTCTGTTGTATTGTACTTTCCCAAGTGCTTAGTACAGTGCTCTGCACAGGGTAAGTACTCCAGAAATACCACTGATTATTGATCTCTTCACATTGAGGGATGTGTTACCACAGGAAGTGGTGCAGGTCAAAAATATCAGTCCAGTAGGTTCCAGGGCTTTGGCTAAATTCAGGAAGTGGTTCATAATAGGCTGTGCAGGGGAAAATGGGGGATGCCCATTGCTCCATCTCGAAATATTAGGATCTGTATCTAGGAAGCAGCATCATAAAGTATCCCGTTGCCACTACTGGACAGAATACTGGGTTGGCTGGACCATTGTTCTGACCCAGTTGTGGCCTTGAGCATGGGTTTAGGATAGGAAGGAGGGGGCTCTTAGGGGAAAGAAGGAAAATCCCTGTCTGGAGGACTCCAGTTCAGATTTCTTTGCAGGGAGGTACAAGCCATACCGATCATGGGGCAGGGCTTGCTCTTTGAAAGCAGTTTTCTGTTCTGACATTTTCAGGCTGTAGTTGTCACTGGGATCTCCGAACACCACAGAGGTGGGAGGCTGCAGAGAGACAAAGCCACACTGGAATGGTCTCTCTCTTTCTCCCCATCCTGGCCAGGTGCCTAATCCATCTCCCTCTAGCCCCTTCTCTCCCTAGCCCCCACCACCCAACCACCACCCCAAACCCCTCCTAGGCCTCTTCCTGCACTCTTGGTTCCTTGTCCCTTCTCAGAACCTCCCTTCCCTTTCCCAGCAATTAAGCTGGGATTCCCAGGCTCCCATTTCTCCAAATCAGGAGGGGAAAGGGTTGATGTAGCTCCATAAATCTTCATCATGTCCCCTTCCAGCCAGACACTCTCAACCCCAATTCCCTCTATTTTTTAAAATGGCATTTGCTAAAAACTTACTATGTTATTGGCACTGTACTAAGCCCTGGGGTAGATAGAAGATAATCAGGTTGGATACAGTCCATGTCCCACATGGGGCTCACAATCTTAAACCCCACTTTACAGATGAGGGAACTGAGGCACAGAGAAGTGAGGTGAAGCAGCATGACGCAATGGATAGAGCACAGGCCTGGGAGTCAAAAGGCCATGGGCTCTAATCCTGACTCCACCACTTGTCTGCTCTGTGATCTTGGGCAAGTCATTTCACTTCTCTGGACCTCACTTACCTCATCTGTAAAATGGGGATTGAGACTGTGAGCCCCACGTGGGACAGGGACTGTGTCCAACCTGATTTGTTGGCATCTGCCCCAGCGCTTAGTACAGTGCCTGGAACATAGTCAGTGCTAAACAAACACCACACTTATTATTATTTATCCAAGGTCACATAGCAGACAAGCGGCAGAGCTGGTATTAGAACTCAGGTCCTGCTTACTCCCAGGCCCATGGTCTATCTACTAGACCATGCTGCTTTCTCTCCTCACCACCTGCCACAGCTCCAGGGAAGAGCTGACCCACACGGGGCTCACTTAGACTGTGGCATATAGGGAGGTGGCTCGGCCAGGGAATCGGGGAATGGGAGAGGGCAGTGTCGTCTAGTGGTACCAGGCTGGAAAACAGCAATGGGTGGGTCCCCCTTTCCCCTCTCATTCATTCAATCATATTTATTGAGAGTTTATTGGGTGCAGAGCACTGTACTAAGCGCTTGGGAGAGTATGTTACAACAATAAACAGACACATTCCCTCTTCATTCATTCAATCGTATTTATTGAGCGCTTACTGTGTGCAGAGCACTGTACTAAGCGCTTGGGAAGTACAAGTCGGCAACATATAGAGACGGTCCCTACCCAACAGTGGGCTCACAGTCTAGAAGGGGGAGACAGAGAACAAAACAAAACATATTAACAGAATAAAATAAATAGAATAAATATGTACAAGTAAAATAAATCAATAGAGTAATAAATATGTACAAACATATACACATATATACAGGTGTTGTGGGGAAGGGAAGGAGGTAAGGTGGGGTGATGGAGAGGGGGAGGAGGGGAAGAGGAAGGAGGGGGCTCAGTCTGGGAAGGCCTCCTGGAGGAGGTGAGCTCTCAGTGGGGCCTTGAAGGGAATCAAGGGAATTCCCTCTCCCATGTGGCCTCTTCTGAAACATTTCCTGGTGCCTCCTGGCCTCTGGGTTCCAGGCCTACCATATCATTCCCTCTAGACAGTTAGCTCCCTATGGGCAGGGAATGGGTCTGTTTATTGTTGTGTTGTATTCTCCCAAGTGTTTAGTACAGTGCTCTGCACACAGTAAGCGCTCAATAAATACAATTGACTCTCAGCCCGCTGAGGGTTGGAGGTAGGAAGGAGTGGAGGGAGGAGAAGACTGACAGGAAGGAAAGGGTGGAAGGATGGCAGTGGGGCAGACTGATGGAAAGGAGGGGTAAAATTAAAGGCATTTATTGAAATACAATTGAATGAATGAATGAATGTAATTATTTGTAAATTTATTAATTTATATTAGTGCCTGTCTCTCCCTCTAAACAGTAAGTTCATTGTGGGCAGGGAACATGTCTACCAACTCTGTTGCATTGTACTCTCCCAAGAGCGTAGTACAGTGCTCTGCACACAGTAAGTGCTCAATAAATACCATTGACAATGATTGATGAGAACCACCCAAACAGTAAGGGGGCAGAACCATAGCAGAAGTCAGGACAAGCAGCATGGCCTAGTGGATAGAGCCTGGGCCCGGGAGTCAGAAGGACCTGGATTCTAATCCTGGCTCCACCACCTGTCTGCTGTGTGATTTTGGGCAAATCACTTCACTTCTCTGTGCCTCATTTCCCTCGTCTGTAAAAAAATGGGGATTGAGATTGTGAGCCCAATGTGGGACAGGGACTGTATCCAATCCAATTGTCTGGTATCTACCCTAGCGCTTAGTACAGTGCCTGGCACATATTAGAGAAGCAGCGTGGCTCAGTGGAAAGAGCACGGGCTTTGGAGTCAGAGGTCATGGGTTCAAATCCCAACTCCGCCAACTGTCAACTGTATGACTTTGGGCAAGTCACTTAACTTCTCTGGGCCTCAGTTACCTCATCTGTAAAATGGGGATTAAGACTGTGAGCCCCACATGGGACAACCTGATCACCCTGTAACCTCCCCAGCACTTAGAACAGTGCTTTGCACATAGTAAGCGCTTAATAAATGCCATCATCATTATTATTATTATTACTAAGTGCTTAAAAAATACCACTATTAGTATTAATCGTTATTATTAATGCTGAGGCAAGTCAGCTCTCTGATTCACTGGCAGTGGAATGACAAACAAGGACAGTTGGGATCTCTGCTTTACCTTTCCATGTAACACTGCTGGGGGAACCCAACCACCTGGAAACTCTTTCTGGTATACGCTCTCAAAGTATTGGCGATTATTTCCCCGAATAGGGGAGACACCTCCTAAAACAAACATGACGGGATAAATAGAGAGTGAGAGAGCATATACGGAAAGGCAGAGGCAACATGGACACACACCTACATGTGTGAATCCGCATACACGCATCCCCCCAACACACACACACACACACACACACACACACACCTGCCTCCCCACCCCATTTCCCCCTCACTCCCCTCAAAATATTTGGTCTCCTGCTCAATGCTGGCCACAGGGCTTCCTTATCTCCTATTAAGTACGGGTGGCTGAGTAGGCCTCATCTCTGTGCTCTTTCCAAATCCCTGGGGCCCAAGATCCAGAAAGCCAAAAACATGGAGATATTTTTCAGGATGAGAAGGATGGGTGTGGAAGGGGGGGAAGAAAATGGGGAGGGGGTGTGGATAGGGGCTGGAGGTCAGGAAGGCAGTTGTGATGGGAAAATGGGAACCATTATCACCGCCCCACCACACACACAATGAGATGCAGGGGAAATGCTTGCCAGGCTAAGCAAGGAGAGGAAATTGAAGTGAGCTACGGTCAACCTTTTGTCCTAAGAAGGACCAAGGTTCACTTCTTCGAGAGCAGCCCTGGCTTCTCAACCTCTCCGGACCGTCACCCACCCACCCACCCGACCCTGCCTATCTAAATCCAGATGGCAAACACTGGAGCTCCGTGAGCTCCACCTGGCTTAAGGAAGCCCCCACCCCCTCACCCAAATGTTGAGCCGGTGCTTGGGCCACAGGACTGGTCACATGAGGCTGGTAGGCAACACGATTCTGAGTGAGCGGGATTCCAAGTTTTTCTCTGTCCCCGCTGGGGATATTGTCTTTGCCGAACAGATCGGTGGCTTTCTTGCCCTCAGAATCTTGGTGTCTGGGAACCCGGTAGCTGTTTCTCATGGTGGAGGTGGAGGTGAAATGGGTGATTTTCGAGTCTACGTGCATCTGGAAGCTCGTCTCTTGCTGGTTCATGACCTGTCCTTTTTCGGGCTTTTGCAGTGGCCAGGGAGGGTAGGCCCGGTACGTTTCTGTAGTCATCTCCCCAGTGTACTTGGGGTCCCAATGGAAAATGTCTTTGCACCGAGGAGGCCGGATGGGTTTGGGCTTGTGATTGCCCCATCGTGGAGGGTAGTGCTCCTGAACAGTAGTTCTTCCCATTACACCTTTTGGCATCTGGGATTCAGCCCCAAGACGGACATGGGAGGTCTTGAGGAAATCGATGCAAGGAAGGAGAGCTGGGATCAGTCTCTGGGTTTCCATGGCCATGCTACTCTGTAATCAGAGAGGTGGAGGGAAAGTTGTGAGACAAGGGTCGGGTTCAAAAGGATGGTCCTAATTAATAATAATAATAATCACGGCATTCATTAAGCACTTACTATGTGCCAGGCACTGTACTAAGCACTGGGGTGCATACAAGCAAATTGAGCTGGACACAGTCGCTATAATAATAATAATAATGTTGGTATTTGTTAAGTGCTTACTATGTGCCAAGCACTGTTCTAAGCACTGGGGTAGATATAAGGTAATTAGGTTGTCCCACTTGGGGCTCACAGTCTTCATCCCCATTTTACAGATGAGGTAACTGAGGCACAGAGAAGTTAAGTGACTTGCCCAAGGTCACACAGCCAATAAGTGGCAGAGCCGGGATTAGAACCCATGACCTCTGACTCCCAAGCCCGTGCTCTTTCCACTGAGGCACGCTGCTATCATGTGGGGCTCACGGCCTCAATTCCCACTGTACAGATGAGGTAAACTGAGGCTCAGAGGAAGTTACATGGCAGACAATTGACTAACCTTTCACTCCATCAACAATAGCATTTATTGAACCCCTTCTCTGGGCAATCAGTTTCAATCGAGAGTGTTTGAATGCCTACTGCATGCAGAGCACTGTACTGAGCGCTTGGGAGAGTACAATAGCCATAGTAGGCCAGATCCCTGCCTTCGAGGAGCAGAGGAGACAGCCACAAAGTAGCAATACTTCTACTACTACTAATAATAATGATAATGGCATTTGTTAAGTGCTTACTTTGTGCCAAACACTGTTCTAAGCTCTGGGGTAGGTACGAGAAAATTTACAGATAAGAGGAAGAAGAGACTGGAAGGCTGGATTTGTGGATAAGTGCTTTTCTATTGTTCTGGGGTTTTTTTGTTTTTTGTTTTTTTTTTAATGGTATTCGTTAAGCATTTACTCTGTGCCAGGCAAGGTACTAAGAACAGGTAGATACAAACGAATTAGGTTGGACACAGTCCATGTCTCACATAGGACTCACAGTCAATCTCCATTTTACATATGAGGCAATTGAGGCACAGAGAAATTAAGTGACTTGCCCGAAGTCACACAGCAGACAAGTGGCAGAGCCCGGATTAGAACCCATGGCTTTCTGACTCCCAGGCCTGTGCTCTTGTAAATTCCTAATCCCCACTCTTCCACTTGCCTTCTGTGTGACTTTGGGCAAGACACTTAACTTCTCTGGGCCTCAGTTTCCACATCTGTAAAATGGGGGTTAAATATCTGTTCCCCCTCCCCCTGACACCGTGAGCCCCATGTGGGATGGGGAATGTGACTGATCTGCTTATATTGTTCTACCCCAGTGCTTAGCATATACTAAGTGCTTAATGAATACCACAAGTATTATCATCATTATTATTACTTACCTGTCCCAAGAATTTCTGGGGCTTGTAGTGTTTTGGGGGAAGACGGTAGCAATACCTTTAGAATGTGCTTTACACCCAAGTGATACTCTCTCTTATTCAACCCACATATTCAATCCATCACCAAATCCTGTTGGTCCTGCCTTCCCAACATCGCAATCCACCCTTCCCCTCCATCCAAACTGCTACCACATTAATACAGTCACTTATCCTATCCCACATAGATTACTGCATCAGCCTCCTTGCTGAACTCCTGACCTCCTGTCTCTCCCCGCTCCAGTCCATATTTCACTCTGCTGCCCGGATCATCTCTCTACAAAAACTTTCCGGACATGTCACCCCACTCCTCAAAAATCTGCAGTGGTTGCCTAACCACCTCCGTATCAAACAAAAACTCCTCACCATTGGCTTTATAGCACTCCAACACCTTGCCCCCTCCTACTTCACCTCATTTCTCTCCTTCTAAAACCCAGCCTGAACACTTCGCTCCTCTGGTGCTAACCTTCTCACTGTGCCTCGATCTCGCCTATCTCACTGCAGACCCCTGGTCCATGTCCTGCCTCTGGCCTGGAATGCCCTCCCTCCTCAAATCCGACAGACAATTACTCCCCCTTCCCTCAAAGCCTTATTGAAGGCCCATCTCCTCCAAGCAGAGAAGCAGTGTGGCTCAGTGTAAGGAGCCCGGGCTTGAGAGCCAGAGGTCATGGGTTCTAATCCTGGCTCTGCCACTTGTCAGCTGTGTGACCTCGGGCAAGTCACTTCACTTCTCTGTGTCTCAGTTCCCTCATCTGTAAAATGGGGATTAGGACTGTGAGCCCCACGTAGGACAACCTGATGACCTTGTATCCCCCCCAGTGCTTAGAACAGTGCTTTGCACATAGTAAGCACTTAACAAATACCATTATTATAAGAGGCCTTCCCAGACTAAGCCCCACATTTCCTCATCTCCCACTCCCCTTCTGTGCAGCCCTGACTTGCTCCCTTTGCCCTTCCCCCATCTCCCAGACCCACAGCACTTATGTATATATGTCATTTTATTTATTTGTATTGGTCTGTCTCCCCGCCTCCAGGCTGTGAGTTCGTTGAGGGCAGAGAAAGTCACTGTTTATTGTTGTACTTTCCCAAGCACTTAGTACAGTGCTCTGCATACAGTAAGCACTTAGTAAATATGAGTGAATGAACCAAGTGATAGTTGGATGTACAGAGAAATGAAGATTGACGTAGCAGGCAAATGGTTCAGAACGTAATTCCAATGATTATACCTAGGCCATGAAATTCATTCATTCATTCAATCATATTTATTGAGTGCTTACTGTGTGCAGAGCACTGTACTAAGCGCTTGGGAAGTACAAGTTGGCAACATATAGAGACGGTCCCTACCCAACAGCAGGCTCACAGTCTAGAAGTCTAGAAATTCCATGGCCACAGAGAACATAACTCCATAAGCACCATGTGAAATGGCGAATAAGGTTTCATGACACGCCATAGCTCCTGGTAAATTGAAATACAGTCCAAGGAGAATAATAATTGCTAGGGTTTGAAGTTTTTTTTTTTACAATTTCCTTTTATAAGGGCTGTGATGGTCTCACATCATTGATACTCCAGAGGCTAATAAAATAGTGCTATTAAGTAGCGGTACTTCAGGAATGTCGTAGCCATACCTTTAGATCATCGCAGAGCTGAGAACTAGCAGGGGGGTCAGATCCACAGCAAAAGTTTGTCCTTGCCTCTCTGGCTCTCCCACTTGCCTTTAGTGCCTGGGCTGCCACATACTTTTTGCATTTCTGGGGTCACCTCTGCTCTCTCAGGGACTCTCGTACTCTGAGGCCACCCTCTTTCCCCTCTGCCTTTGTGACTCACCTCCTCCTTTCATACAACACTGAGGAATTTGAGGGAACCTGAACAGAAACTCCCCAGGACCATTGTGACACTACAGAATGCAGATTTTCAATAGCCTCAGACTCCCAGCAAGGCAAGCAGAAGGTTGAAAACATTCTAAAGTGGACATGTCCTGGAGGGAAAGTTCTAAGCACTTAGTACAGTGCTTTGCATGCAGTAAGCACTCAATAAATATGATTGAATGAATGAAAAGGGAAAGAGGAAATGCCAGGGGAGATTGGTTCTTAATCATTGGAGGCCAAGCTTTACCCCAATTGTCTCAGTTCCTTCCATGGGGTCATCAACTAACAACTTCCTGGGCAGAATGGAGGCTGGGAGTTGACTTTTGTGGTGGAGATCTGCAAGGCCAATCCCCCTGACCCAATCTGAGGCCAGAGTTCGGGAGTTTTCTTGTCCTGTAGGGATGTCACTCCCACTTCTGGGATGAATTAGTCCATGGCAGTTTCTGAACTCTTAGTCTGTGCAGAGTAAGTGCTTGGAAGAGTACAGTAAGACAGCTGCAGTTTCTGGTTAGTTTTTTTTCACCACCTTTAGCTCTTTAGCATTAATAATTATGGTATTTGTTAAGCACTTACTATGTGCAAAGCACTGTTCTAAGCACTGGGGGAGATACAAAGTAATCAGGTTGTCCCACATGGGGCTCACAGCCTTAATACCCATTTTACAGATGAGGTTACTGAGGCACGGAGAAGTTAATAATAATAATAATGGCATTTGTTAAGCGCTTACTATGTGCAAAGCACTGTTCTAAGCACTGGGGGGATACATGGTGATCAGGTTGTCCTGCGTGGGGCTCACAGCCTTAATACCCATTTTACAGATGAGGTTACTGAGGCACGGAGAAGTGAATAATAATAATAATAATAATAATGGCATTTGTTAAGCACTTACTATGTGCAAAGCACTGTTCTAAGCACTGAGGGGATACAAGGTGATCAGGTTGTCCTGCGTGGGGCTCACAGTCATCATCCCCATTTTACAGATGAGGTAACTGAGGCTCCAAGAAGTTAAGTGACTTGCCCAAGGTCACACAGCAGACATGTGGCGGAGACGGGATTCGAACCCATGACCTCTGACTCCAAAGCCCGTGCTCTTTCCACTAAACCACGCTGCTTCTTGAAGTGAAGTGACTTGCCCAAAGTCACACAGCTGATAAGTGACAGAGTGGAGATTAGAACCCATGACCTGACTCCCAAACCTGTGCTCTTTCCACTGAGCATTAGCACCAGTGGAGGATTCAGAGAAAGGTGGAGGTGGCTTCTTCAAGCCAAGTGCTGAGGTGTTTTGCTACAACAGGGCTGGTGAGCTGTGGAGGAAGCAGTAGCAAGTCAGCTCTGCTCCTTTGCTCTCTTCTCTGGGGAAGGTGTAAAGCTGGAATATCGGCCACTGAGATGCATGTGATATTTCATCCATTACGCTGGACATGCAGCATAAGGTGATGACATTATAAGCGCTGCTTTGTTGAAGTACATTCATTCATTCAATCGTACTTATTAAGCACTTACTGTGTGCAGAGCACTGTACTAAGCGCTTGGGAAAGTACAATAATGAACAGTGATATTCTCTGCCTGCACTGAATTTACTCAAATCTAGGGTGTTTTTCTTGGGAGGTGATTCCCCCCCCCCCCCCACTTGCTCCAAAGCCTTTGGGTTTCCCACACAGACTCCTCTGACCATTGAACACTCCTTTCTTCTTCTCCTCCCACTCCCTTCTGCATGGCCCTGACTTGCTCCCTTGATTCATCCCCCCTACTCCCAGTCCCACAGCACTTACTGGTTCCTTCCCCTCTGCCTTCAAACATGCCCATGTCTCTCCCATCCTAAAAAAACCCTCTCTTGACCCCACCTCACCTTCTAGTTATCTCCCCATCTCCCTCCTACCATTCCTTTCCAAACTCCTTGAACGAGTCGTCTACACGTGCTGCCTTGAATTCCTCAACACCAACTCTCCCCTCGACCCCCTCCAGTCTGGCTTCCGTCCCCTACATTCCATGGAAACTGCCCTCTCAAAGGTCACCAATGACCTCCTGCTTGCCAAATCCAAAGGCTCATAATCTGTTCTAATCCTCCTCGACCTCTCAGCTGCCTTCGACACTGTGGACTACCCCCTTCTCCTCAACACGCTATCCAACCTTGGCTTCACAGACTCCGTCGTCTCCTGGTTCTCCTCATCTCTCTGGTCATTCATTCTCAGTCTCTTTTGCAGGCTCCTCCTCCCCCTCTCTATCCAAACCGCAACCTTGCTCATTCAAGCTCTCATCCTATCCCGTCTGGATTACTGCATCAGCCTCCTCTCTGATCTCCCATCCTCGTGTCTCTCCCCACTTCAATCCATACTTCGTGCCGCTGCCCAGATTGTCTTTGTCCAGAAACGCTCTGGGCATGTTACTCCCCTCCTCAAAAATCTCCAGTGGCTACCAATCAACCTACGCATCAGGCAGAAACTCCTCACCCTTGGCTTCAAGGCTCTCCATCACCTCACCCCCTCCTACCTCACCTCCCTTCTCTCCTTCTCCAGCCCAGCCCGCACCCTCCGCTCCTCTGCCACTAATCTCCTCACCGTGCCTCGTTCTCGCCTGTCCCACCGTCGACCCCCGGTCCACGTCATCCCCCTGGCTTGGAATGCCCTCCCTCCCCACATCTGCCAAGCTAGCTCTCTTCCTCCCTTCAAGGCCCTACTGAGAGCTCACCTCCTCCAGGAGGCCTTCCCAGACTTAGCCCCCTGCTTCCTCTCCCCCTCCTCCCCACCCCGCCGCCTTACCTCCTTCCCTTCCCCACAGCACCTGTATATATGTATATATGTTTGTACGTATTTATTACTCTATTTATTTATTTATTTTACTTGTACATTTTTATTCTACTTATTTTATTTTGTTAATATGTTTTGTTTTGTTCTCTGTCTCCCCCTTCTAGACTGTGAGCCCACTGTTGGGTAGGGACCGTCTCTATATGTTGCCAACTTGTACTTCCTAAGCGCTTAGTACAGTGCTCTGCACACAGTAAGCGCTCAATAAATACGATTGATTGATTATGCACATATCTGTAATTTACTTATTTACATTAATGTCTGCCCCCCCCCCCCCCCGCCAGACTGTAAGTTCTTTGTGGACAGGGAATGTTTCTGTTATATTGTTCTATTGTACTCTCCCAAGCACTTAGTACAGTGTTCTACATACAGTAAATGCTCAATAAATACGATTGAATGAATGAATGAATGAGAATGAAAGCAGCCAGTGCATGCAACTTGTTGGAAGAGTTTGGACAGAAATAAGAAGAGGGAGATGGGATGATAGCTGGTAGTGTGAGGCTACCGTGAGATCCAGAGAAGGGTTTTGGGTTTGTTTTGGGTTTTTTTCCGGGATAGGGGTGGGCTTGTTTGAAGGGAATAGAAATCAGTATACCTGATCCCTGTCCTCGAGGAGGTTACAAAGGAGCAGGGGAAATAGACTCTTAAATAGAGGCTTAAGTGCTCAAGTGGTGGAGAAGTACTGAAGTGGCAGTTGGGAAATTTAGAGAGGGAAGATTGCAGATTAATCAGGGAAGCATTCTAGAGGGTGTCCCAAGCTGATCCAGAGCACCCACCATCTCAAGGTCAAACACCATCTCGTGACTGTCTGAGCCAGCAGAGCAGAACTTGGAAGCGCGGGTGGGATACCGAAACTGCTAGATAGACATCCCAGGCCAGAAATACAGAAGGTGTCCCCCGCCCCTGTGCCAAGCAACCTTTTCACTGTACTTCATTCTCATCTCTCCTAGCAGTTGACACCTTAGTCACGAGCAACGTATGTGACGCTTACTTATTTGGTTCTTCCCAAATGCCCAGCACAGTGCACTAGATCAAGTGGGTGATCAATAAATGCTACTATTACTACTACTAGTACATCCTCCTCCATGTCTGGAGCTCCCTCCATCTTCAAATTTGTCAGAACACAGCCCTCTCCACTTTCAAAGCTCTTCTGAAATCATTCATTCAATCTTATTTATTGAGCGCTTACTGTGTGCAGAGCACTGCACTAAGCACTTGGAAAGTACAATTCGGCAACAGAGGCAATCTCTACCCAACAACGGGCTCACATCTCCTCCAGGAAGCCTTCCCCATTTCATTTCAAATCTTCTTTATATCCTCCCACTATCTCTCCCATACTTCTGCACCAGCTAACCACTTAAACACTCGTAACTTCATGAAGTTATATATACCTTACACACCTCATTATGTAAGCCCTAATTTAGATCAACAAATACCATCATTATTATCCACATACACTTTTTCTTTTTCTGCCTTCCTGTAAGGAATTTCCGTGCCTGTCTCCTACTTCATTCTAAACTCGTTTGAGGGCAGGGTTCAGGTCTGATTCAATTTTACTCTCTCGAGTGCTTAATATAGTGCTGTGCACTCAGTGGGCCCTCAATAAATATTGATTGATTCTTATCCAGCTCTCTACTATCCCTGGTAAGAGCCAAACATTAACAGCTGCATGTAGCTCCAGGTTGGATTCCTGAATTCAATCAGCAGTATTTACTGAACACTTCTTCTGGACAGAGCTTTATATTAAGCTCTTCGAGAGTACAACAGAGTTAGTAAACAAGATCCTTGCCCTCAAGGACCTTAGAACCTAGTGGGTAAGACAGATGCTAAAATAAGTTACAGGTAGTGGAAGCAATGGGGTTTAAAGAAATGCACACAAGTTCTCTGGGGGTGGGTGGCGTGAATTTTGAAGTGCATAGTTGAAGGCAAGTGGTAAAATGGTAGTTGGGGGGAGGTGAGAGATTAATCAGGGAAGGCCTCCTGGAGATGTGATTTTTTAGGAGGGCTTGAAGATGGTAAGAGTGATGGTTTGTAGAGGGAAAAGAGCTGCACTTATGTATATATCTGTCATTTTATTTATTTGTATTAATGTCTGTTTCCTCCCCTCTAGATTGTGAGCTCATCATGGGCAGGGAACATCAGTGTTTATTATTGTATTGTACTTTCCCAAGCACTTAGTACAGTGCTCTGCACACAGTAAACACTTAACAATAACGATGATATGGTAAGCGCTTACTACGTGCCAAGCACCGTTCTAAACTTAATAAATACACTTAATTATACGCTTAATAAATACGGTTGAATGAATGAATGCCTTAAAGCTGAGGGTCAGGAGGTTCCGCTTGATGCAGAGCTCACCTCCCCCAGGAGACCTTCCCAGACTGAGCCCACCCTTTATCTTCCCTCCCCATCGCTCCCTCTCCCTCCATCTGCCCTCCCCCTTCCCCTCCCCCACAGCACTTGTATATATTTCTACATATTTCTCTATTTTATTAATGATGTGTATATTACTATAATTCTATTTATTCTGATAGTATTGACACCTGTCTACTTGTTTTGTTGCCGTCTTTATATGTTGCCGATTTGTGCCCTGCACACAATAAGAGCTCAATAAATACGATTGAATGAATGAATGAAGAGGAACAGGCAACAATTGGAGAGTTGATGAATTAGGATTATGACTGTTTATAAGTGCTAAACTCCTGATGCATTAGTAATAATAATGATGATGATGATGGTATTTGTTAAGCGCTTACTATGTGCCAAGCACTGTTCTAAGCGCTGGGGTAGATAGAAGGTAATCAGGTTGTCTCACGTGGGGTTTACAGTCTTAAACCCCATTTTCCAGATGAGGTCACTGAGGCCCACAGAAGTCAAGTGACTTGCCCAAAGTCACACAGTTGATCAGTGGTAGAGCGGGATTAGGACCCACAGCCTCTGACTCCCCAGCCCGGGCTCTTTCCCCTAAGCCACACTGCTTCTCTCTGCTGTTAACTTTTGTGGAAATGAGCTAATTCCCCTTACAAAATGAATACCACAATTTAACGCCAAATATTTTATGCGCGTGGCCAAGCAATTCCTCACCCGTTTTATGGCCTTCTATATGATGTGTGGTCCCTAACGGCACCCGCCGCCTAAAGCGACTCTCGCGCTTTCGTCCCCAACCCGCTCCCCTCTTTGAGGGCGGGGGAGGGGGGCGGTGGACGGCGCGAGCGTATTCTGAATGACGCAAAGCCCCGCCCCCTTCCCTCGCGGAGCGCCGCCTGCGTGATGACGTAGGCGGGCGGTTGATTCTGGCTGTGTCACCATGGCGGCCTTGAGGGGCCTGGTGTCCGCCCTGGAGTCCTATCGGGAGCGCGATCGGCTGGTGAGGCTCGGTCCCCTCCGTGCCCCCTCGCCGCTTCCCGTCGGAGGAGGGGACGGTTGCGAGAAACGAGGGGTCTTGCTGCCGACCCCCGGCCCACGTCCTACCTCTGGCCCGGAATGCCCTCCGTCTTCACATCCCGCAGACAATCGATCTTCTCCCCCTTCCACGTCCTGCTGAAGGCGCACCTCGTCCAAGAGGCCTTCCCAGACTAAGCACCCTCCTTTCCTCAGCTCTCCCTCCCTTCCTCGTCACCTCAGTTCGTTCTCTTTGCTGTACCCCCGCCTCCCCTCCCCACAGCACTTGTGTGCCTCAATTACCTCATCTGTAAAATGGAGATTAAGATTGTGAGCCCCACATGGGACAACCTGATCACCTCGTACCCTCCCCAGCGCTTAGAACTGTGCTTTGCACATAGCGCTTAACAAATACCAAAATTATTATTATATATGGACATATCTATAATTCTATATAATATTGAAGCCCGTTTACTTGTTTTGGGGTCTTGCCCCCCCCCCCCCCACCCCCAGACTGTAAACCCGTTGTGGGCAGGGATTGTCTCTTGCTGTGTTGCAATTTCCAAGCGTTTAGTGCACTGCTCTACACACAGTAAGCACTCAGTAAATAGGATTGAATGAGTTTAAAGGAGGAAGTAGTCGTTCCTCCTCAGCCTCCTTCGTGCTCCAGGGCCCCGTCTACCGTTGCCCTCGGCAATTCAGAGAAACAGGGTGGCTTAGTGGCAAGAGCCCTGGTTTAGGAGTCAGAGGACTTGGTTTCTAATCCCATCTCTGCCATTTATCAGCTGTGTGACTTTGGGCAAGTCACTTCATTTTCTGGTCCTCAGTGACCTCATCTGGAAAATGGGGATTAAGACTGCGCCCCATGTGGGATAACCCCAGTGCTTAGAACAGTGCTTGGCACATACTAAGTGCTTAACACACACCCTCATTATTTATTATTGGTCGGTTCTGCATTCCCCCTTGGCCAATCGGCCCCCCTCTGGCCCCACTATTTCCACTCGCCCCCTCCCCAATTTGGAGTGGCTTAGACCAACACTTTTAGTCTAAAGCATGAACTTCCACTATGAAGAACCCCTTTTACAGCAGGGCCTAGTGGAAAGAGCATGAGCCAGGTTGTCAGAGGTAATGGGTTCTAATCCAGACTCCACCACTTGTCTACTGTGTGACCTTGGGCAAGTCACTTTGCTCTCTGGGCCTCAGTTACCTCATCTGGAAAATGGGGATTGAGTGTGAGCCCCACGTCGGACAACCTGATTACCTTTTTTCTACCCCAGCGCTTAGAACAGTGGTTGGCACATAGTAAGCGCTTAACAAATACCAGAATTTTTTTTCCCACTAGGGTCTGTAGCCCTGCCGTCCAGCCCACTCTCGACTAGGGCAGCCACCTCGGCCCCTAATTATAATTCTGGTATTTAAGCACCTACTATGTGCCAAGCACTGTACTAAGCGCTGGGTGGATACAAGCACATCGGGTTGGACAAAATCCTTGTCCCACCTGGCGCTGATAGTCTCAATCCCCATTTTACAGATGAGGTAATTAAGGCCCAGAGAAGTGAAGTGACTTACCCAAGGTCACACAGCAGACAAGTGGTGGAGCCAGGATTAGAACCCATGATCTCTGACAGCCAGGCTCGTGCTCTTTCCACTAGGCTCTCCTGTAAAAGGGGTTCTTCATAGGGGAAGTTCAGGCTTTAGACCAAAAATATTTCATGGTCTTTATTATCAATAATAATAATATGGTACTCAATAAGTCCTTACTATATGCGAAGCACTGTTCTAAGCACTGGGGTAGATACAAGTTAGGTTGAACACAGTGCCTGTCCCACATAGGGCTCACACTCAATCCCCATTTTACAGATGAGGTAACAGGCCCAGAGGAGGGAAGTGACTGCCCAAAGTCACACAGTAGACATGTGGTGGAGCTGGGATTAGAACCCATGGCCTTCTGGTTCCCTGGTCTGTACTCTATTCATTAAGCCATGCTGCTTCTTTTGAGACTTGCAACTGTTAGCCATGTTGTTAAATAACATCAATAATTGGGATTTATACAGCCTCTTTTCTCCAGAGACCCCCCAAACCCCAAATGATAGACTGGGTAATGATCTCGAGTATATACATAAGTTTAGACTTGCATATTGCATATGCTGAGCAAGGAATGATCATTTTCATTGCACAAAGTGAGAAATGAAGGTGCAGTGATTTGCTCAAATTCCTGACTCACTGAGTAACCCAGCATTGTGTTCAAATTTGAGAAAGGGTTACCCGTAACTGTGGGAAGCCATAAATTTGAGCTGAAGGATTCCTGGAAAAAAAATGACCCAAATGATGTTTTGTTTTTTTAAAAATAATTATTGTGGATTATTGTTTAAAAGGTATTTAATTCTAAATTGTAATCACATAATAGTAGAGATAACATAACAGTTGGGGCAATAAAACTTCCCTCTAAACAGGAGAGGAAGTGAGTAAGGAACATACTTATTCCTAAATTTTATGCTTTTTTATCTAATGCTGTCTTTGGTTTGTTCCAGATCAGGACTTTGGGTTATGGCTGTCAGCTTATTGGCGGTATCTTGCTCGAGAAGTCTCATGCCAAATCTGAAGTGGGGAAAAGTCTCCTGGTTTTCTCCGAGCAGCTCAGCCACTGTAGGACAGTACTGCGCTTGTTTGATGACCTGTCCATGCTGGCTTATACCAAGCGGTATGGCCTGGGCACTAAGGTAACTATGTCACTATTAACCAAGAAAAACTGGGCTGGGCAGGGTTTTAGTCATTCTCTACTTCTGGGAAAAATCCTAGAGATTCAGGAAAGGTGTTTATGTCTGAGTATCAGTTTGGAAGCTCTCTTCCCTTGAGCTGTTATGCAGTGTCAGATTTTCTTAACCCCTTGAGAAAAAACTGTAACTGAATCATGAGCTTGAATTTTTGTATGGTATTTGTTGAGCTCTTACTATGTATCAGGCACTGGGGTGGGGGTAGATACAAGGTCATCAGGTTGGACACAGTCCCTGTCCCATGTGGGGCTCACGGTCTTAATTCCCATTTTACAGGGGAGGTCACTGAGGCACAGAGAAATAATAATAATAATAATGGCATTTGTTAAGCGCTTACTATTTGCAAAGCACTGTTCTAAGCTCTGGGGAGGAAACAAGGTGATCAGTTTGTCCCACGTGGGGCTCACAGTCTTAATCCCCATTTTGCAGATGAGGTCACTGAGGCACAGAGAAGTTTAGTGACTTGCCCGAAGTCACACAGCTGACAACTGGCAGAGCTGGGATTTGAACCTTTGACTCCTAAGCCCGTGCTCTTTCCACTGAGCCATGCTGCTTCTCTTGCAAAATGAAATTTCTCTTTCTTGAGAAATGAAGTGACTTGCCCAAGGTCATACAGCAGACAAGCGGTGGAGCCAGGATTAGAGCCCAGATCCTTCCGACTCCCAGGCCCTGACAAACGGCTGCTTCTTTGCAGCCATTTAAACAGCAATTCACATTAAAAGATTGGGATTAAAAAGTGCTTAGTACAGTGCTTTGCACACAGTAAGGGCTCAATAAATATGACAGGTTGATTGAAAAATCCCATAGCACATGTAGCTCCTTTTGGTTCTAGAGGCCGGCCATATTGAGGAGATGACAAGCATAATGCTTGCTACACTGTGCATGATGAAGTGGATAGAGCATAGGCCTGGGACTCAGGAGGTAATGGGTTCTAATCCTAGCTCCGCCATTTGTCTGCTGGGTGACCTTGGGCAAGTCACTTCCCTTCCTCTGTGCCTGAGTTACACCATCTGTAAAAGGAGGATTGAGACTGTCAGCCCCACTTGAGACAGGGGCTGGATCCAACCCTATTTGCTTGTATCCACCCCAGCGCTTAGTACAGTGCCTGGCACATAGTAAGCGTGGGTAAAAATAAACAAGATGGAGGAGTGTGGGAGGAAGAGTTGCTGTGCGTTGTCTAGGCAGAGTCCTATACTAGAGGGACCTGGTCAGGGCCAGTGAATCACAAAAGTTTCTTTTGCCACTGCTTCAGCTAGACTCCCACATTGATAAAGAGAGGTGAGAACTGTGTCAGTAAAATAAGCCACTCTTTATTTGATAGTACACCTGGTTCTCCTGTTCATGGGGAGGGTGGGGGTGTGTTGCATTCTCGCAGAAACCCACATTAAGGAAAACGCACCTCGCTGCACTCACCTGTGCCCGATGTCATGCTCTGCTATTTCCATACAGGCGCCTGTTTTCGGAAGAACCCTCCCTAATTCTGCCATCACGTTCTACCCAAAAAGCGTAGTGAACCCTGCGTTCTGGTAAAATGGAGCGTAGTGTATTAACCGTATCCTCGGTTGTGGCGCGATTCAATTAGTGGTTCGCTGCAGTTTTCATTTCCATCTCCATCCTGAAGAATCGGCTTATTTGGCTGTGGAAAAGAGAAGTGTGCTCCCTGGAGATGGTAGAGTTTACCATCGAGGAGAACATGGGAGAGGTCCTGGTATTGACATCTCTGGCAGCAGCATAGAAGCAGTGTGGCCTGGTGGAGAGGTCACAGGCCTGGGAGTCAGAGGACCTGGGTTCTAATCCCGGCTCTGAAACTTGCCTGCTATGTGACCTTGGGCAGGTCACTTCACTTCCCTGTTCCTCAGTTCCTCATCTGTAAAATGGGGATTCAGTACCTGTTCTCCTTCCCCTTTAGACTGTGAGCCCCTTGTGGGACAAGGACATTATTATTGTATTTGTTAAGCACTTATTATGTGCCAGACGCTGTACTAAGCTTTGAGGTGCATACAACCTAATCGTGTTGGACACAGTTCCTGTTTCACATGGGGCTCACAGACTCAATCCTCATTTTACAGATGAGGCAACTGAGGCCTAGAGAAGTGAAGTGACTCGCCCAAGGTCACACAGCGGACAAGTGGCGGAGCTAGGATTAGAGCCCATGACTTTCTGGCACCCAGGCCTGTGCTCTATCCAGTACGCCATGCTGCAATCACTACACCTGATTGCTTGCTTCTGCCTCAGTGCTGAGTACAGTGCTTGGCACTTAACGTGTGTTATCATTATTATTATTATCATCATCATCTGGCTCCCTATTATCGGTGCTGTAGGAAGAAGATGCCATCCTACGTTGGATGTCTGTTTTCAATAACCTGGCCGATCAGCTCTACTATCCCTGTGAACATGTTGCATGGGCTGCTGACGCTAAAATTATTTGCACAAACTCTGCCAAGTGGTGGACATTTACCACCTCTCTCTGGGGTATTTCTCTTCTCCTAGGAATCGGACGGTAAGAACCATTTGGATCAGATTATTGTCTGTCCTTGTGTTTTTCCGCTTTGATTTGCCCTGACTAGAGCAAATATTAAGAAATATGATTTAATAATGGTGATGATGCATTTAGAATCATAGATTTATTTTTGGGTTTTTTTGCCTCCCCAAAGAAGAACAGTCCAGTTTGCCTCAATGCTGGGGCTACAACTTGAACCATATGCTGGTACATTTTCAGGTTTCTTTCTTCTCGGCCAAACCTGTGGGTCTCAAGGGAAATGATTTTTCTGAGCGTCAACAATTGAGTTGACAATTTCTGTGAGTGAGACCACTCGGTGAGGGGTGAGCCGCATGGAACCAGAGCCCAATCTTTCTCCCATTGTCCGGGTCCAACTAGTAGATCTCGTTACCCCAGCAGGACTTCAGGACTAGATTTGTAGGTGGCCAAGTGTACCCCCAGCTTTCCCATCTGGGGACTGCAGTTAGTGGATCATTTGCTTGCTTGCTTCCGGGGGTAAGAAAATCAGCCTGCTACTTTTGTACCCCATGGATGAGAAACCACCCCCCGAAACCTGCTGGGGATTTGGTTCAGAAATGGATTGTGCCAAAGAAGAACTTTGTTTTTTTCCAAGTTGCTTGCTCCTTAGTCCTGAAATTGGTTTTTCATTGCTAATTGCCCCATCTGGAACTCATTCATCAGGGTATTATTTTTGAAATGACTGTTGGAGAAGGGGAGAAAATCATTTAATAGTCGAGATCAGAGGATTTTTGCCAGAAAGACATTTGGTCTAACAAGGGAACAATCTCCTATAAAACTAATGACGCTTTTTACGGACACATGCACAGCCTTTTATCCCAGGTCTTGGGGAGCTTTACAGATATTCACTTCTTAATCCAGGCACTGCTTCTGTGAGACAGGGTCTGGCAGCGTCCCAACATGTTCAGTGCTATCCTTTTGCCTCTTTGAACAAAGTGGATTTCATCATTGTCTTTCTGTTTTTTTCAGATCTCTGAGGACTGTGCTTAAGCTGAGAAGAAAGCTGAGGAGCCCAGAGGGAAACTTCACTGGGTACGATTTCATCCCACTTCACGTAGTCCTTTAGGGTTCCTCTCCCAGGGAAATGAGTATTTCTCTAAGTAGCCCATCTGCCATTCCAACACATTTCTCATTTCAAATGAGAGGAGCCAATGGAGACGGAGGTAATTATAAGAGCAGTTAAAAGTTCTGGAGGTAAAAGAGGAGGAGGAGGAGGTAAGTCTTAGAGCCCTTAGAAGATAATCGTTTGCCAGGACTCCATGATGGGGGATGTTCATTCTGTAAGTGTTTGGGAAGGCCTTCAAAGTTATTTTAATGCAGCACCTACCCAAGGAATGATGGTGATAGTGCAGGCATAGTGAAAGTGAAACCACAGGCTTCTAAGTCCAGGAAACTCCTAAACTCCCAGGGGCACCATTGCTGGGGCCAGGCTGGGTTGTGAAGAGGTGGAGCGGTTTGGCCTCATTGGCTGTGTGGAAGAGGAAGCAACTGATCTTTGAACTCTTTTTGTTTTCTCTGAAGGATGGGAGACCCTTGCTTTTCATTTTCAGAAGGTTAACACCTTCCCAGCTCTGCTGCTCGCCTGCTGTGTGACCTTGGGCAAGTCACTTACCTTCTCAGGGCCTCAGTTCCCTCATCTGTAAAAGGGGGATTAAGACTGTGAGCCCCATGTGGGACACGGACCGTGTCCAATCTGATTAACTTGTATCTACCCCAGAGCTTTGTACAGTGCATTGGCACATGGCTGAACAAGTATCATAAAAAAAAAGACATCTTCCATTTCATATGGGAAGATTGGTGATGGAGAGATCCATCTGCCCCGGTTTTTGTCGAATGTCAGTCCGTTGCTCGTTAGCACCCAGCCTCTGATTGTGCCACTAACATGATGTCAAACATGTTCTTTGGTGTATTCATGGACCTGTGACATGCCCAGGCCACGATCTTGCGCTGAATTTCAGGGGTTGCCCAGGGCTCTTTCTGTGATTATATGACTGCGCTTTTCTAAAGTATGAAAGACTGAGCAATTAGTATCTCTCTATATTCCTCCTTTCACAGCCAACCTTCCAAGAGGGATCAAAAGGCTATTGAAGGTCAGATGAAGTCAGAAGTTCTAAATCTTCTCAGCAATTTGGCCGATCTGTGCAATGCGGTCCACTGGTTGCCACCAGGGTTTCTTTGGGCTGGAAGATTTCCTCCGTGGTTGGTGGGTCTGATGGGCACCCTCTCCTCCCTGATTGGTCTGTACCGAGTATCCGATGGAGGAAATGCTGGCACTCTCTGAAATGGCCACACCTGGACACTGATGATTCGGAAGTTTAAGGTGCAATACTAGAGTCACCGGAGCAGGAACGAAGGCTCTCGGAAAAAGTAGAAGTTAAGGGGATCTTAAGCTTTCAGGCAGGGACCTGCTCTCTGCTTTGCACAGAGCAGGCTTTCAATAAATACTGTTAATTTGATTAGTACTGAAATTATTCCTGACAGGGAAAATGCTCCCTACAAGTCTGTGAAGCAAAATAAGAGGTGTAATAAATGTGGAAAAGTAAGATTAAAAGATGAAAAGGATGGACTCTGTGGTATTTTCAAATTGATGGCAAAAGTGGGGCCAGGTAGAGTCATCCTATCCATCTCATTACCTGAGCCCAAACACCTGATGTCAATGGAGTGCTTTGCTTGAGCTCACGCTGATGCCGGCCACCAGAGGAAAGTGCCCCGGAGCCCATTACTGGAGAGAGAAGAAAGAGAGGTGGTGACATAAGTGTGACATAGGGATTTGGCTTGGTGAATGGTTGGAATATTTTGCAGAGAGAGAAAGAAAGGGAACAGCCACCGTTGCTTAACCTTTCTTTAAATGGAGAGCATTACTATATCATGGTAGACTTGCTCTATAGGGACAGGCAGTCCAGTGATTTTGTGATGAGAGCCTTCTCTCTGCATTTTCTGGCTTGTGAATGATTCCCCCAGCCTCTGTCCTTTGGGGAGGAGAGACAGAGGGACAGGGGATGTTTTTGTCAGTTTGGTCACTGTGTAATCTAATCATCATAAAGGGATATGAATATCATTCCACAGTGAAAACTATTTAACCTGGCCATGACCTCCTGAGACTTTTCCCCAATTTCCCATTTTCTGCCCCTTTTCATGCATTGTCGTATTTACTGAGCGCTTACTGGGTGCAGAGCACTGTACTAAGCACTTGGGAGAGTACAGTAGAACAATAGACATGTTCCTTGCCCACAATGACCCGACAGTCTAGAGGGGGCTCACTTAGTGACCTGAATCCCACCCTGAGCCTCAGGATGGGCAGGCCACCATCTTTGGGGATGATTCACTCTAATTAGGTGCTCTCAAAGGGGAGGTGTCAGGGTGGATAAATTGGGACCTGAGCCCCTCCACCATCCCTTCTCTTCTGGCCTGGGCCCCAATCACCCTAAAGTTTGGATGGGGAGGAATCAGAGACTAACTGGTTTTTGATGTCTTTGTCCAGAAATGCTCTGGGCATGTTACTCCCCTCCTCAAAAATCTCCAGTGGCTACCAATCGATCTGCGCATCAGGCAGAAACTCCTCACCCTCGGCTTCAAGGCTCTCCATCACCTCGCCCCCTCCTACCTCACCTCCCTTCTCTCCTCCTACAGCCCAGCTTGCACCCTCCGCTCCTCTGCCGCTAATCTCCTCACCGTGCCTCGTTCTCGCCTGTCCCGCCATCGACCCCCAGCCCACATCATCCCCCTGGCCTGGAATGCCCTCCCTCTGCCCATCCGCCAAGCTAGCTCTCTTCCCCCCTTCAAGGCCCTACTGAGAACTCAGCTCCTCCAGGAGGCCTTCCCAGACTGATCCCCTTCCTTCCTCTCCCCCTCGTCCCCCTCTCCACCCGCCCGTCTTACCTCCTTCCCTTCCCCACAGCACCTGTATATATGTATATATGTTTGTACATATTTATTACTCTATTTATTTATTTATTTATTTTACTTGTACATATCTATTCTATTTTATTTTGTTAATATGTTTGGTTTGTTCTCTGTCTCCCCCTTCTAGACTGTGAGCCCAATGTTGGGTAGGGACGGCCTCTATATGTTGCCAACTTGTACTTCCCAAGCGCTTAGTACAGTGCTCTGCACACTGTAAGCGCTCAATAAATATGATTGATTGATTGATTCTGACCTCAACTACAGGGTAAGTTTGGGCCGCCCCTTGGAGGTTGTGGTGAAAGTGACCTCAGAGATTGAGGTCAGAAGCGGGACATGTGGCATTGCTGAATGAGCAGCAGGGAAGGCATGGACATGACATAATAATAATAGCAGTTAACAATTATAATAATATCTATTAAGTGCTTATTATGTGCTAAACTCTGGGATATAGATACTATATACATAATAGAAGCGAAGCATTCATTCATTCAATGGTATTTATTGAGCACTTACTGTATGCAGAGCACTGTACTAAATGCTTGGGAAGTACAAGTCGGCAACATATAGATATGGACGGTCCCTACCCAACAACGGGCTCACAGTCTAGAAGGGGGAGACAGACAACAAAACAAAACATGTAGACAGATGTCAAAATCGTCAAAATCATGCTGTCAAAAGCAGCATGGCCTAGTGGAAAGAGCATGGGCCTGGGAGTCAGAGGCTTTAGGTTTTCATCCCGACTCTTCCACTTAGCTGCTGCATGACCTGGGGCAAGTCACTTCACTTCTCTGTGTCCTAGTTCCCTCATCTGCAAAATGGGGATTCCATACCTGTTCTTCCTCCCACCTTAGACTGTGAGCTCCATGTAGGATCTGATGATCTTGTATCTACCCCAGTGCTTAGTACAGTTCTTGGCACGTAGTAAGTGCTTAGCAAATACCATTATTATTATTATTATTATTATTTTGGATAGAGCCCCTGTTCCATACAGGGCTCACAGTCTAAGAGGGAGTGAGAACAGGCATTTTATCCCCTTTTTGCAGATGAGAAGCAGCATGGCTCAGTGGAAAGAGCACGGGCTTTGGAGTCAGAGGTCATGGGTTCAAATCCCGGCTCCGCCAATTGTCAGATGTGTAACTTTGGGCAAGTCACTTAACTTCTCTGGGCCTCAGTTCCCTCATTTGGAAAATGGGGATTAAGATTGTGAGCCCCACATGGGACAACCTGATCACCTTGTATCCCCCCAGCGCTTAGAACAGTGCTTTGCATTCATTCATTCAATCGTATTTATTGAGCGCTTACTGTGTGCAGAGCACTGTACTAAGCGCTTGGGAAGTACAAGTTGGCAACATATAGAGACGGTCCCTACCCAAAAGTGGGCTCACACATAGTAAGCGCTTAACAAATGCCATCGTTATTATTATTATGAGGAAAGTGAGGCCCAGAGAGGTCAAGTGACTTGTCCAACGTCACACAACAGGCAATTGGCTGATCGGGCACTAGAACCCAGGTGTCTGACTCCTAGTCCCAGTCATTTTCTACTAGGCCACACTGTCTCCCATGCAACCCTGGCCAAAGTGGGATGTAATTCGGGTGATGGAGGGAGTCACTGTAACTTAGCAAGCAGGCCTAAGCTTCCCAGGACTGTTTCTGTTTTAACTATTGTCTATGTAATGCTGCTTAACAGTCTCAGTTGCCTCATGGCTCCATCTGCAGGCCAATCAAGGCAAGAGAAGACCAAACCTAGGCATATAATTTTTAGGTGATAAATGCCCAAAGCAGGGGATAGCCCCAGGGATCCAATTTGTGATCATTCAATTAAATTCTCTGGGATCTTTGGGAGGGCAAATTGGGAAAGGGGGTAGGGCTGTATTGGCTAAAATGAGGAAAATGTACAGAGGAAGAAAGACAGAAAATGACAAGACAGAGACATGGAGAGGGCAGGAGAGAGATGGCTGGGGGGGGGCGGGGCGGGAGGAGGGGACGGGACATAAAAGAGGAATGAGGCAGATGGGGGTGACACAGCTACAGTGACAGCTACAGGCGCGTGAACTCAGGAAGAAGAAGGGAAATAGGTAAACAGTCCTGTCAGTAGAGTTCTCCACCCCCAAGAAGCAGCATGACCTGGTGGAAAGAGTAATAATAATAATATAGTATTTGTTAAATGCTTACTATGTGCCAAGCACTGTTCTAAGCGTTAGGGTAGATATAAGGTAATCAGATTGTCCCACGTGGAGCTCACAGTCTTAAGTCTTAATCTTAATAACAGTCTTAATTGTAAAATGGGGACGAAGACTGTGAGCCCCCCGTGGGACAACCTGATCACCTTGTAATCTCCCCAGTGCTTAGAACAGTGCTTTGCACATAGTAAGCACTTAATAAATGCAATCCCCATTTTCCAGATGAGGTAACTGAGGCACAGAGAAGTTAAGTGACTTGCCCAAAGTCACACAGCTGACAAGTGGCGGAGTCAGGATTAGAACAAGTACAGGTCTGGGTCTGGGTCAGAGGACCTGGGTTCTAATCCCAACTCTGCCACATACCCTCTGTGTGACCTTGTGCAAGTCACAAACCTTCTGTGTGCCTCACTTGCCTCATTTGTAAAATGGAAATGAAAAACTTGTTCTCCCTCTTAGACTGTAAGCCTCACAAGGAACAGGGACTGTGTCTGACCTGGCTATCTTGTATCTACTCCGGTGCTTAGCAAAATGCTGGGCACACAGATGCTGGCGGCAATGTCAGCCATCTGGCCACCCTTCGATGCCAGGGATGGTCCCTGGGATGGGAGAAGCAGTGTGGCTTAGTGGATAGAGCCCGGGCCTGGGAGTCAGAAGGACCTTGGTTCTAATTCCGGCTCTGCCTTGCCTGCTGTGCGACCATGGGCATGTCACTTCACTTCTCGGGGCCTCAGTTACCTCAACTGTAAAAGGGGGATTAAGAACGGGAGCTCCATGGGGGACAGGGAGTCTGTCCCACCTGATTAACTTGTAACTATGCTAGTGCTTGGCACATAATAAGGGCTTAACGAGCATCAAAGTTATTTTCTGTTTCCAGCCATGCCAGCACCATGCCTACAGTGACCGTTGCCACCATCGTTACCACCACAGCAGAGGGGTTCTGTTCTACCACCCCAGGCAAATGAGGGGCCAGAATGTGTCTGACCTTAGAGGTGACAGGACAGAACCCCAAGAAGCAACACAACTGATCACCTTAGTTAGATTCAACCTGCCCCTGTCTTCTCCTCTGAAATGTATTTTGTGTGGGCACATGGAGTCTGAGGTTTGGCCTGGAATAGATAGCACAGCCCCTAGGCTTGTGCTCCCAGAAATGCTGGCTGGTCCACACTAATAGTAATAATAATAATAATTGTGGTGTTTGTTAGGTACTGACTATGTGCCAGGCACCATACTTGGAAGCAGCATGGCTTAGGGTTAGAGCACGGGCTTGGGAGTCAGAAGGTTGTGGGTTTTAATTCCGGCTCTGCCAGTTGTCTGCTTTGTGACTTTGGGCAAGTCACTTCTGTTCTCTGGGCCTCTGTTCCCTCATTGGTAAAATGGGGATTAAGACTGTGAGCCCCATGTGGGACAGGGGCTGTGTCCAACATGATTTGCTTGCATCCACCCCAGTGCTTAGAACAGAGCATGGCACAAGCGTTTAACAAATACCAGAATTATTATTATTATTATTATTATTATTATTATTATTATTATTATTACTAAGCGTTGGGGTGGATACTTGTACATATCTATTCTATTTTATTTTGTTAGTATGTTTGGTTTTGTTCTCTGTCTCCCCCTTTTAGACTGTGAGCCCACTGTTGGGTAGGGACTGTCTCTATATGTTGCCAACTTGTACTTCCCAAGCGCTTAGTACAGTGCTCTGCACACAGTAAGCGCTCAATAAATACGATTGATGATGATGATGATGGATACAAGCAAATCAGGTTGAACACAGGTCCTGTCCCACGTGGGGCTCACAGTCTCAATCCCCATGCTGAGAAGTGGATAGAGCACGGGCCTGGGAGTCAGGAGGTCATAGATTCGAATCCCTCCTCCACCATGTGTAGGCTGTGTGACTTTGGGCTTCTCTGTGCCTCAGTTGCCTCATCTGTAAAGTAGGGATTGAGACTGTGAGCCCCACATGGGGCAGGGACTGTGTCCCACTCGATTTAGTTGTATCCACCCCAGCGCTTAGTACAATGCCTGGCACATAGTAAGCGCTTAACAAATACCACAGTTATTACTAGTATTTTACAGATGAGAGAACTGGGGCTCAGAGAAGTGAAGTGACTTGCCCAAGGTCACACAGCAGATAAGTGGTAGAGCCAAGATTAGAACCCTTGACCTTGTGAGTCCCAGGCTGGTGCTCTGTCCACTATGCCAATCACTC
The DNA here is from genome assembly GCF_015852505.1 of Tachyglossus aculeatus. Lineage (NCBI taxonomy): Eukaryota > Metazoa > Chordata > Mammalia > Monotremata > Tachyglossidae > Tachyglossus > Tachyglossus aculeatus. The sequence goes on along the minus strand of NC_052101.1, from coordinate 119,871,410 downwards.
CTTACCTACCCAACTCTCTGTACATTAACCAGAAACCCGCTTAGCCTTCTCAGGATGGCGTACATTCCATAGGGCCTGAGTAGGGTTGCTGGAAGCTCCATCTGGCCTTCCCTTGTATTGCTGGACAACATCCAATTGGTGGCATTTATTGAGCATTTAAATGTATGCAGAGCACTGTATTGTTTGGGAGAGGACAGCACAATGGAGTGGGGAGACACGATCTCTACCTCAAAGGAGCTTACAGTCTACAGGGGGGAGATGGACGTTAAAATAGATTCTTGCCTTATGCCGTCAAATCGTCGCTGACCCATAGTGATGCCATGGACGCATCTCTCCCAGAACGCCCCACCTCCATCTGCAATTGTTCTGGTAGTGAATCCATAGAGTTTTCTTGGTAAGAATACGGAAGTGGTTTGCCATCGCCTCCTTCCGCACAGTGAACTCAAGTCTCCACTCTCGACTCTCTTCCATGTTGCTGCTACCCAGCATAGGGGAGTTTTGACTTGTAGCAAATTGCCTTCCACTTGCTAGCCACTGCCCAAGCTAGGAATGGAATGGATATGCTTCTACTTGACTCTCCCTCCCATAGTCAAGACTGGTAGAGTACTGGAAACTCTCCAGGTGCGACCCTGAGGGGTAAAATAGATTAGGGATAGAGGAAATAGTAGGAAATCAACAAGAAAGAAAGAATGGGAAGCAATCAGGATACAAAGCCTTATTGAAGGCACTTTTCCTCCAAGAGACCTTCCCTGACTAAGCCCTCCTTTCCTCTTCTCCCACTCCCTTCTGTGCCACTCTGACTTGCTCCCTTTATTCATCCCCCCCAGCCCCACAGCACTTTATGTCTATATCTGTAATTTTATTCATTTATATTAATGTCTGTCTCCCTCTCTAGACTGTAAGCTTATTGTGGAAAGTGTCTTATTTTGTTATATTGTACTCTCCCAAGAGTTTAGTACAGCGCTCTACACACAGTAAGAACTCAATAAATACGATGAACTGACTGACAACTGAAGTGCTGCAGAGCCAGTGGGTCAGAGGCCTTTGGGGCCCCCCTCCCCATTCTCTCTCATTTTCCCTACCAGGAGAGGGGCAGAGATGTACCTCCTTGGGCCTGATAGAAAGTCATGGGTTCTAATCCCGACTCCACCACCTGTCTGCTGTGTGACCTTGGGCAAGTTACTTAACTTTTCTGTGCCTTAATTCCCTCATCTGTAAAATGGGGATTAAGACTGTGAGCTCTGTGTGGGACAGGGACTGTGTCCACCCCAATTATCTTGTATCTACCCCAGTGCTTAGAACTGTGCTCCGCACACAGTAAGCACTTAACAAATACCATTATTATTATTATTATTGTTATTATTATTATCCTAGCTCCCCTGCAGGGATGTCCCATGAGGTAGCAGTGGTCGGGTGGGCCAATCTCCACCCTGGAGCCCTAGAGAAAGGGCATGGAAGGTGTCCCCATATACCTCTTTAAGACAATCTTCCCCCATCTCTCAGCCTGTCTCACAAACCTATAACCTTGGCATTATCCTCGACTCGTCTTTCTCATGCAACCCACGTATTCAATGTCACCAAATTATCTCCATTCTACCTTCACAACATCGCTAAAATCTGCCCTTTCCTCTCCATCGACATTGCTATTCCACTGACCCAAGCACTTAGCTTATCCTATCCCACCTTTACTGCATCTTTCGCCTCTCCCTTCTCCAGTCCATACTTCACTCTGCTGCCTGCATCAGTTTTGCTAAAAAAAACCATTCAGTCCAGGTGTCCCCACTCCTCAATAACTTCCAATGGTCGTTCATCTACCTCCATGTCAAACAAACTCCTTACCATTGGTTTAAAAGCACTCAATCAGTTCACCTCTTCCTAAGTTACTTCCCCCACCGCCTACTCACTTCGCTCTTCTAATATCAGCTTACTCACTGTGCCTCACTTTCATCTAACCTCTTTCCCACATCCTCCTTCTGGCCTGGAACTCCCTCCCCCTCCTTATTCCCCAGATCACCAGTCTCCGCACCTTCAAAGCTTTATTCATTCATTTGTTCGTTCATTCAATCATATTTATTGAGCACTTACTGTGTGCGGAGCCCTGTACTAATCGTTTGGGACCTTAGTACAATCAACAGACACATTCCCTGCCCACATTCCCTGGGATCTCTTCCCAAAGCCTCCGACCATCTTGCACCAGTCCAAAACCAAAAACAAACCCAAACCCAGAAATCTTGGCAAGTCACTTACCCTCTCTTGGCCTCAGTTCCCTCAGTGTAAAATGGGGTTTAAATACCTGTTCTCTCTCCCACTTAGGCTCCGAGGCCAATGTGGGATGGGGATTGTATCCAACCTGAAGATCTTGTATCTACCCCAGAGAAGGAGCATGGCTCAGTGGAAAGAGCACGGGCTTTGGAGTCAGAGGTCATAGGTTCGAATCCCGACTCCACAACGTTTGCTGTGTGACCTTGGGCAAGTCACTTAACCTCTCTGAGCCTCAGTTACCTCATCTGTAAAATGTGGATTAAGACTGTGAGCCCCACGTGGGACAACTTCATCACCTTGTATCCCCCCCCAGCGCTTAGAACAGTGCTCTGCACATAGTAAGCACTTAACAAATGCTATCATTATTATTATTATTACCCCAGGATTTACCACAGGGCTTGTCACATAGTAAGCACTTAATACTATAATGATTAACAAATACCGTAACAATTGTGGTATTTGTTAAGCAGTTGCTAAGTGCCAAGCACTGTGCTAAGCTCGAGGGGAGATATAAAATAAATCAGGTTGGACACGGTCCCTGTCTCACATGGTGATCACAGTCTAAGTAGGAGGGAGTAGTATTTAATCCCCATTTTACAGATGAGGAAACTGAAGCTCTTACCCAAGGTCACACACCAGCAAGCGGCAGAGTCGGAATTAGAACCCAAGTCCTCTGACTCTAAGGCCCCTGCTCTTTCCACTAGGCCACACTGCTTCACTAGTATTGTTGTTATTATTATTATAAGAATAAATGGGAAGTAAGTCTTCTATATTTTTCTACATTGGCCAGACCTTTATTAGAGGTCCCCACATTATTTAAAAAATCCTTAAATAATTTGAAGAGAACCAAGAGAGGGACTTCAAATACGAGAAAAGGTGGACATGATTAGAGTTGTTGAGCCTGTAGAAGAGACGACTAAGACTGATAATAATTCTCCAAATATATGAAGGATCTTTATGAAAAGGAGGCTGACCAATTGGTTCTCCATCTCCACTTAGGCTCAAACAAGAGAAAATTGGTTCAAATTGCAGGAAGAGAGAATTCCTGATAGTCAAAGTGGTTAAATGTGGAATGGGCTACTCTGGGAGGTTGGGAAATCTTCTTCAGTAGATCTTTTTTTAAAGGAAAAGGATAAATACCTTTCTGCCTTGGAAGGAGTATTCATGCGCCTGCCTGGAGACAGGAGGTTTGACCAGATGACCTCTTGATGACCTTTCTAGCTTTTGTGTTCTATATTAGCAAGGGTGTTTTGGCCCTTGGTTTTGGCTTGGCTGAAAAAAAAGCCGAACCGTTAACTCTGCAGTCAAATATGCAGTCAGAGGCCAACTTTTCTTACTTCAGTGTTTCTGAATTTTGTTTTAAAAATATTTGAGTTAATGTTAACCATTCAGAGGAGCATATCACAGGGATATTAAGGAGTAGATGATACTAGTAAAATGGAAAATAGAAAAAACTAGTATGCCTGATTAGTGTGACTGATGACCTCCAAATTTCAAACTCCCCCTCTAGAATGCAAGCTCATTGTGAGCAAGGAACTTGTCTACCAACTCTGTTGTATTGTACTCTCCCAAGTGCTTAGTCAGTGGAAAGAATGCGGGCTTGGGAGTCAGAGGTCATGGGTTCAAATCCCGGCTCCGCCAAAATTGTCAGCTGTGTGACTTCGGGCAAGTCACTTAACTTCTCTGTGCCTCAATTCCCTCATCTGGAAAATGGGGATTAAGACTGTGAGCCCCATGTGGGATAACCTGATTACCATGTATCTCCCCCAGCGCTTAGAACAGTGCTTGGCACATAGTAAGTGCTTAACAAATACCAAAATTATTATTATTATTATAGTGCTCTGCACACAGTAAGTGCTCAAAGCAGCATGGCCTAGTGGATAGAGCACGGGCCTGAGAGGCAGAAGGTCATGGGTTCTAATCCTGGCTCTGTCACTCGTCGGCTATGTGACCTTATACTTCTCTTAAGATTGGGGTTCTAATTCCAACTGTGGCTCATGGATGATTATTTGACTGTAGGCAAATCACTTAACTCTTCAATTTCCTCATCTGCAAAATGTGGATTCCATACCTGTAACTTCCTTCTTAGACGGAGAGCCCCCATCCCCCTGCCCCGCCTCACATTCCACCACCTCTTTCTCCCTAATCTCCTCCTCCCAGCTACTCCTACCCGCTTCCTCCACCTCCCCATCTCCTCCACACCTCCCCCTGCCTCTTTCCTCCACCTCCTTCTCCCCCATCTCCTTCCTCCTCTACACTTAGCCCCTTCCTCCCACTTCCTCCTTGCCTCACTTCTGCCTCCCCATTTCCTTTCCATCCATGGAGAAGCAGTGTGGCTCAGTGGAAAGAACACGGGCTTTGGAGTCAGAGGTCAGGGGTTCAAATCCCGGCTCCACCAATTGTCAGCTGTGTAACTTTGGGCAAGTCACTTCACTTCTCTGTGCCTCAGTTACCTCATCTGTAAAATGGGGATTAAGACTATGAGCCCCCTGTGGGACAACCTGATCTCCTTGCAATCTCCCCAGTGCTTAGAACAGTGCTTTGCACATAATAAGAGCTTAATAAATGCCATCATTATTATTATTATTATTATTGTTACCTTGGGCAAGTGACTTCACTTCTCTGTGCCTCAGTTTCCTCATCTGTAAAATGGGGATGAAGACTGTAAGCCCTATGTGGGATAGGGACTGTGTCCAACCTGACAATCTTGTATCTACCCCAGCGCTTAGAACAGTGCCTGGCACATAGTAAAACCTTAACAAATACCACTGTTATTAATAAGTACCACGGATTGATTGATGGTTGGATTCTAACTGACCATGTGGCGTTTGCAGTAATGTCCACCAGATGGCAGCATTGGAAGCACCCAAACTTAGGCATTACTTTATAGTTGGGCCAATATGCTTATTGTATTTTTAAAAAAAGGTCATTTTTTGGTCATCATTTCACTGAAAAGTGATGAAGCTAATAATGAGGGTGGAATTATAGTTCCCTTTGAGAGGTTTCACTCACCCAAAGGACACTGTCCAATCTTTAAAGTCACTGCTGGACTGTAAGCTCATTGTGGCAGGAAACATGCCTAACCAACTCTCTTGTACTCTCCCAAGTGCTTAGTTCAGTGCCCTTCATACAGTAAGCACTCAATAAATATGATTGATTGAATGCCTCTGGGTCATGGGAATGAAGAAAAGGCCACACCTCTTGGTGGTTTGAATACTTAGTGGAAGCAGCACAGCATAGTAGACAGAGCATGAGCCTGGGACTCAGAAGGTTCTAATCCCGGCTCCACTACGTGTCTGCTGCGTGGCCTTAGGCAAGTGACTTCCACTTCTCTGTGCCTCAGTTCCCTCATCCGTAAAATGGGGACTAAGCCCTGTGTAGGACAGGGACTAAGTCCGATCCAATTTGCTTGTATTGACCCCAGTGCTTAGTACAGTGCCTGGCACATAGTAAGTGCTTAACAAATACCAGAATTATTATTATTATTATTATTATTATTATTATTACTTTGAGTGTGTCTTATTTGTCCCCCCTGCTTGGATAAACTGCTGTTTGTGGCCATCTAGCAAGCAGCTCCAAGAAGTTTCACTCTATTTCATTATTGTCTCCCCTTCAAGTCCCCCATCACAGACCCCTTGCTCACTCCCTCCCCCCTGCCTGGAACTCCCTCCCCTTTCATATCCTACAGACCACCACTCTCCCCATCTTCAAAACCCTTCTGAAGTTCCAGCTCTGATTAATCTCTTATCTCTCCACTTTCTACCCCCCAAATGCCACTTCAGCCCTTCTGGGCCACCTAAAGCCTAAGCAATTAAAGTACTGATGGGGGTCATGAGTGCTTATATGCTGGATTACTTCCTCCTATCTGCGATATATTTCAGCGCAAGTCCCTCCCCTGGAAGACTGCCAACTCCTTGAGGGGAGGGATCGTGTGTACTGATTTCTGTTATATTTTCCCAAGCCATTCATACAGTACTCTGCACCCACTCAGTAACTGCTATTGATTGATCCTGAAGCAAGCCCAGGTGCTGTTTTGTACTGGCTACACAGCTAGGCCCACACGGAGGGTGGAGCCCAGGGCCTCCAGAAGGAGCAAAGGGCATTATGGGAGGGATGGTGGCTCAGCTTCTCTTCTCTGTGCTTGGGTCAGAAACTCCTGGAATTGCCTCAATTAAACTCTCCAAAAGGCTCACACCCATGCAATGCCAAAGCTATCTACTCCTGGCTGGCACAAGCCTGACCTTTCCCCTAGCCTTAACAGCCAAAGCTTGTGAAAATGCCAGGGCCTTCCACCTTCCACGCTCCTTCACTTAATTCAATCGTATTAATTGAGCGCATACTGTGTGCAGACATTCCCTGCCCCTAATGAGTTTACAGTCTGTGGGGAATGTTTCCCAGTGAGAGCACCTCAAAGTAACTCAGGTAAATTGCCATCACTCATCCCATTGAAAGTTTACTTCCCTTGGCCTCCTCTCCATCCTGCCACCCCTGAACCACCCTATAGCCCTGCTGGCAACCAGAGCAAAATCAAAAGACTAGGAATTCAAGACCAGTCACAAAATGCAAACCTTCCCTGGTGGTATCCTTTCTCCCTGAGCTTGAGTTTAGGTTCTTCAAGCTTTTGTTAATTCATTAATTCATTCAATGGTATTTATTGAGTGCTTACTGTGTGCAAAGCACTGTACTAAGCACTTGGGAGAGTACAATATAACAGCAAGCAGATATATTCCTGCCCACAGTGAGCTCGCAGTCTAGAGGGGGAGACAGACATTAATATAAATAAATAAATTACAGATATATACATATGTGCAGTGGGTATGGGAAGGAGGATGAATGAAGGAGCAAGTAAGAGCTGTGCAGAAGGAAGTAGGAGAAGAGGAGAGGAGGGCTTAGTTAGGAAAGGCCTCCTGGAGGAGATGTGCCTTCAATAAGGCTTTGAAGGAGGGGAGAGTCATTGTCTGTCTGATATTAGGAGGGAGGGCGTTCCAGGCCAGAGGCAGGATGTGGGCGAGAGGTCAGAGGTGAGATAGATGAGGTCGAGGTACACTGAGAAGGTTAGCTTTAGAGGAACAAAGTGTGCCGGCTGGGTTGTAGCAGGAGAGCAGTGAGGTGAGGTAGGTGGGGGCGAGGTGATTAAGTGCTTTAAAGCCAATGGTGAGGAGTTTTTGTTTGATGTGGAGGTGGATGGGCAATCACTGGAATTTTCTGAAAAGTGGGGAAACGTGGTCTGAACATTTCTGAAGGAAGATGATTCAGGCAGCAGAATGGAGTAAGGACTGGAGTGGGGAGAGACAGGAGGCAGGGAGGTCAGCAAGGAGGCTGATACAATAATCAAGGTGGGATAGGCTAAGTGCTTGCATTAATACTGTAACAGTTTGGACAGAGACAAAGGAGTGGATTTTGGTGATGTTGTGAAGGTAGAACTGACAGGATTTAGTTTTTGCTTGATTTGTAGGTTGACAGGCAGCCACTGAAGATTTTTGAGGAGGGGAGTTATATGCCCAGAGCGTTTCTGCACAAAGATGATCCAGGCAGCAGTGTGAAGTATAGATTGAAGTGGGGAGAGACAGGAGGACAGGAGATCAGAGAGGAGGCTGATACAGTAATCCAGTTGTGATACAAAGAGAGATTGAACCAGCAAGGTAGCGGTTTGGTCGGAGAGGAAAGGGTGGATCTTGGCATGGGGCTCTCAGTCTCAATTCCCATTTTATAGATGAGATAACTGAGGCACAGAGAACTGAAGTGACTTACCCAAGGTCACAGAGAAGACAAGTAGCAGAGCCGGGTTTAGAACCTATGTCCTTCTGACTCCCAGGCCCGTGCTCTATCCGCTACGCCATGTGGCTCTCTGTCTGAACTTCAAGAAGGCCGAAATTCTGCTCTCCTAACCACAGTACCCAACAGCTTTTATTGTATTTTATTTTTGCATTTATCTCCATCCTCATCTTTTACGTCGATTGCATGTCCTTTTCAAGAGGCCTGTCCCCATTTAAAAGTCCAGTTCAGATCTTACAGTTCACATATTTTAGAGCTATTGGCGCAAAGCTCGAATTTTAGCTCCAAAAGCTCCAGTCCCTCTCGTGGGGTGTTGATTAGAACATGCTGTTTGTTCAGAAAGTGGTAAAAATCCAGAAGGGCTCTCTTGATGAGTTGGTGGGAGGGGAGGGGAGGGGAGGAGGGAGGAAGTGTTCTTTTTTCAACTCTTAGTTATGTCCATATGGTGGCAGCAACGCAGCTTAGATTTCAGTCTTTTTGAAGCAGGCAAACAGAACAGGATGTATAATTCGTTTTGAAAAATTTTCCGGAGTTGACCGGAATCAAAATTGAATTTCAGCATGAGGCAAATTTGGAAGAGGGATTCAGGCCTGAAGACAAAAAAAAAACAACCTCAAAAGGATGAGAAGACCTGGGTCAGTAGCAGGAAAGGGAGAGAAGGGGAAGGGGTGAGTCTTACGGTACAATCGTTGAGTTAAGTTATTGTGCATGTGGAGGAGCCAAGTGGCCTAGTGGAACGAGTCTGGGCTTGGGAGTAATAATAATAATAATAATAATAATAATGGTATTTATTAAGCGCTTACTATGTGCCAAGCACTGTTCCAAGTGCTGGGGTAGATACAAGGTAATGAGGTTGTCCCATGTGGGGTTCACAGTCTTAATCCCCATTTTACAGATGAGGCAACTGAGGCACAGAGAAGTTAAGCTGACAAGTGGCAGAGCAGGATTCAAACCCACAACCTCTGATTCCCAAGCCCGTGCTCTTTCCACTAAGCCATGCTGACCTGGGTTCTAATCCTGTCCCTGCCAGTTATCTGCCATGTGACCTTGGGCAAGTCACTTAGCTTCTCTGGGCCTCAGTTTCCTCAAATGTAAAATGGGGATTCAATGCTCGTTTTCCCTCTTATTAAGACTGTGAGCCCCATGCGGGACAGGGACGGTGTCCGATCCAAAATACTTGTGTCTACCCCAACACTTTTTTTTATGGTATTTGTTAAGCGCTTACTATGTGCCAAGCACTGTTGTAAGAGCTGGAGATAAAAATAATAATAATGTTGGTATTTGTTAAGCACTTACTATGTGCCAAACACTGTTCTAAGCACTGGGGCAGATGCAAGGTAATCAGGTTGACCCACATGGGGCTTACAGTCTCAATCCCCATTTTACAGATGAGGTCACTGAGGCACAGAGAAGTTAAGCGACTTGCCCAAGGTCACACAGCTAAGTGATGGAGTTGGCATTAGAACCCATGACCTCGGACTCCCAAGTCTGTGCTCTTTCCACTAATCCAGTAGATACAAAACAATCAGGTGGGACACAGTCCAGGTCCCACATGGGGCTTACAGTTTTAATCCCCATTTTACAGATGAGGTAACAGGCACAGAGAAGTTAAGTGACTTGCCCTAGGCCACACAGCAGACAGGTGAAGGAGCCAGTATTAGAACCCAGGTCCTTCTGACTCCCAGGCTTGTGTTCCATCCACTAGGCCATGCTGTTCTCTAGAACAGTGCTTGGCACAGAGTGTTTAACAAATGCCATCATTATTACAGTACTCTGCACACAGTAAGTGCGACTGAATGAATGAAAGGTCGTCTGTTGATTATTTTCCCAATGAGCGGATCACATCAGGACTTGAAAATGAAAGTCCTCAGACTGTCAATGTGTTTCCACCCCTAATTTAGAGCTATTCAAATCTGATGCTTTCTGGTCTTCACATAACTGTCTGTCAGTTACTCATCCAGGCCTCATGACGGTAGTATTAGCTACTGCAAGGAACAGATAGCTCATCACTTCCTGGAACTGCCATAGTCTTATTCTACCATCCAAGTCCTCACCAGTCCCTGGCGACTGAGCTGTGAGTGAGCCCATTGTTGGGTAGTGACCGTCTCTATATGTTGCCGACTTGTACTTCCCAAGCACTTAGTACAGTGCTTTGCACACAGTAAGCGCTCAATAAATATGATTGAATGAACGAATGAATGAGTCTCTCCCTATAAACCTGGTCTCAGTGGGGTTTTGAATTTTGTTTTATAATTCAGGAGGCATTTTACAAATCAGCTGACCACTGGTGCTCAAACCTTTTTTTTGTTGTTGTTTTCTGCTTCATGCAATGGACAAGGAGGGTACAAAGAATGAAAGTCAGAGTCCTTTGATGTGCTTGACCTAAGCAAGCAAGAGGATATAAAATAAGGAGGTGAATTTGATGCTAAAATGTCAGCAGGCATGGATAGGATCCCTAGCCCCAGGCCTCACCCCACCCCACTTAGGCTTCCTTCTTAAGGATCTTAAATCTTGGTCTTTCATGTAGTCAGCCCCAGGGAAACCAAACAGTCATATCCCTTAGCTTTAATAACTCCTATCATCCAAGAACATCAAAGTGGTGGTGAAATTTGAACTTTGGTTTGATCCAAAAAAACCTCAGCACTCCAGGATTGTGACAGGTAATTTCCTGAGTCGAGACCTAGCTAGAGCTGACTCTTCTGTTCAGCTCAGCAAAGAGGTATGATAATTTTCCCACAACTATGTCAAGGGTGTGACCACCCAGAAAGGGAATAATGGATGGTGAAGAAAAGAGGGAGCAGATTGAAGAGCCCGGTTTTGAGGGCCAGACATTCTCTGCAGAGGGTAATTGTTGGCTCCGGTTAATGGATTTCTTAATCCAAATCAGTGGAGTGATTTGGGGTCAGGGACAACTTCCTGCTCAGTGAGCATTTTAGTCTGTAGTTGGACCATTTCAAAGCTGGGCCTGGGAGTCAGAAGGACCTGGGTTCTAATCCCAGCTCGAACACTTGTCTGCTGTGTGACCTTGGGCAAGTCACTTTTTAGAGAAGCAGCGTGGCTTAGTGGAAAGAGCATGGACTTGGGAGTCAGAGGTTGTGGGTTCTAATCCCGGGTCCGCCATTTATCAGCTGTGTGACTTTGGTCAAATCACTTACCTTCTGTGTGTCTCAGTTACCCCATCTGTAAAATGGGGATTATGACTGTGAGCCCTACGTGGGACAACCTGATTACCTTGTATCTACGCCAGCACTTAGAACAGTGCTTGGCACATAGTAAATGCTTAACAAATACCATTATTATTATTATTATTACTTTACTTCTCTGTGCCTCAGTTACCTCATCTGTAAAATGGGGATTAAGATTGTGAGCCCCATGTGGAACTATGTGCAACCTAATTAGTTTGTATCTACCTCAGCACTTAGAACAGCACTTGACACATAGTGTTTAACAAATACCATCATTAAAGACCAAAAGCTTTGGCTCCATCCAGCCCAATCCAAGGTGACCAGGGCTTGGGTCTGACCCAACCCCACCTTTGAGTTCCATCCCAGCCAGAAAGAGACCTGACCAGATTTTGGAGGGGTGCGGGGATAGGAAGCAGCATGGCCTAGTGGATACAGTGCGGGCCTGGGAGTCAAAGGGATCTGGGTTCTAATCCTAGCTCCACCACTTGACTGCTGTGTGACGCTGGGCAAGTCACTTCACTTCTCTAGGCCTCAATTCCTTCATTTGTAAAATGGGGATTAAGACTGTGAGCCCTCTGTGGGACAGGGACTGTGTCCAACCTTATTATCCTGTATCTACCCCAGCACTTAGAACAGTGTCTGGCAACTAGTAAGTGCTTAACAAATACCATAATTATTCATTATTATTATTAAGTAGCAGGAGCCAGGGCTATGAGGCCATGGCCAGCCTGAGCTGCCAGTGGAAATCAGAACAGACTACAGTGGTCCAGAGGGTGGAGTGCTGGGCTGGTCTTCTGAGGAGAGGGCAGGGCAGATGGAAGATGAAGCAAGAGGGTCCTAGAGAAGCTAGGACAGGCAGTGGGGGGAATGAGGACCCCACAGTAAGTCAATAGGAGCTAGCAGAAATGAGAACACAGTCTAGTGGAAAAAGCATCGTCTAGTGCCTCTGGGAGACAGAGGACATGGGTTCTAATCCCGACTCTGTCTGCTACGTGACCTTGGGCAAATCACTTTACTTCTCTGGGCCTCAGTTACCTCATATGTAAAATGGGGATTAAGACTGTGAGCCCCTTGTGAGACAGTGACTATGTCTAACCTGACAAATGCTACAATTATTATTATTATTGTTGATAATAATATTGCCAAATTGTACTTTCCAAGTGCTTAGTACAGTGCTCTGCACACAGTAAGCGCTCAATAAATATGACTGATTGATTGATTGAATGAATGAATAATAATCAATCAGCCCCATCTGGGACAGGGACTATATCCAACCTGATTAACTTGTATCTGCCCCAGTGCTTAGAACAGTGCTTGACACATAATAAGCATGTCCTAGTGGGTAAAACATGGGCCTGGGAGTCAGAACGAGCTGAGTTCTAATCCTGCTTCTGCTACTTGTCTGCTGTGCAACCTTGGGGAAGCCACTTCTCTTCTCTGTACCTCAATTCCCTTGGCTGTAACATGGGGATTAAGACTGTGAGCCCCGTGTGGGACACAGACCATGTCCAACCTGATTAGCTTGTATCTAACCCAGTGCTTGCCGAATTGTACTTTCCAAGAGCTTAGTACAGTACTTTGCACAAAGTAATCGCTCAATAAATATGATTGAATGAATGAATGATTGAATGAATGAATGAACAGTGCCTGGCAGATAGTAAGCACCTAACAAATACCAAAAAAAACCAACCAAAAAAATTCTCCCAAATAAATACCATAATTCTAATAATGATCACCATCATCGTCATCATCAATGGTATTTATTGAGCACTTCCTGTTTGCTGAGTACTTGCTAGGCAGAGAAGCAGAGTGGCTCTGGAAAGAGCATGGGCTTGGAAGTCAGAGGTCATGGGTTCAAATCCTGCCTCCACCGCTTGTCAGCTGTGTGACTTTGGGGAAGTCACTTAATCAATCAATCAATCAATCGTATTTATTGAGCGCTTACTGTGTGCAAAGTACTTACTACTGTGTACTAAGCGCTTGGGAAGTCCAAGTTGGCAACATATAGAGACAGTCCCTACCCAACAGTGGGCTCACAGTCTAAAAGGGGGAGGCAGAGAACAAAACCAAACATACTAACAAAATAAAATAAATAGAATAGATATGTACAAGTAAAATAAATAAATAAATAGAGTAATAAATATGTACAAACATATATACATATATACAGGTGCTGTGGGGAAGGGAAGGAGGTAAGATGGGGGGATGGAAAGGGGGACGAGGGGGAGAGGAGGGAAGGGGCTCAGTCTGGGAAGGCCTCCTGGAGGAGGTGAGCTCTCAGTAGGGCCTTGAATGGAGGAAGAGAGCTAGCTTGGCGGATGGGCAGAGGGAGGGCATTCCAGGCCCGGGGGATGACGTGGGCCGGGGGTCGACGGCGGGACAGGCGAGAACGAGGTACAGTGAGGAGATTAGCGGTGGAGGAGCGGAGGTTGCGGGCTGGGCAGTAGAAGGAGAGAAGGGAGGTGAGGTAGGAGGGGGCGAGGTGATGGAGAGCCTTGAAGCCCAGGGTGAGGAGTTTCTGCCTGATGTGCAGATTGATTGGTAGCCACTTGAGATTTTTGAGGAGGGGAGTAATATGCCCAGAGCGTTTCTGGACAAAGACAATCCGGGCAGCAGCATGAAGTATGGATTGAAGTGGGGAGAGACACAAGGATGGGAGATCAGAGAGAAGGCTGATGCAGTAGTCCAGACGGGATAGGATGAGAGCTTGAAGGAGCAGGGTAGCAGTATGGATGGAGAGGAAAGGGCAGATCTTGGCAATGTTGCGGAGCTGTGACCAGCAGGTTTTGGTGATGGCTTGGATGTGAGGGGTGAAAGAGAGAGCGGAGTCGAGGATGACACCAAGGTTGCGGGCTTGTGAGACGGGAAGGATGGTAGTGCCGTCAACAGAGATGGGAAAGTCAGGGAGAGGGCAGGGTTTGGGAGGGAAGACAAGGAGTTCAGTCTTGGACATGTTGAGTTTTAGGTGGCGGGCAGACATCCAGATGGAGATGTCCTGAAGGCAGGAGGAGATGTGAGCCTGGAGAGAGGGGGAGAGAGCAGGGGCAGAGATGTAGATCTGGGTGTCATCAGCGTAGAGATGATAGTTGAAGCCGTGGGAGCGAATGAGGTCACCAAGGGAGTGCGTGTAGATTAACTTCTCTGTGCCTCAGTTACCTCATCTGTAAAATGGGGATTAAGATTGTGAGCCCCATGTGGGACAACCTGATCACCTTGTACCCTCTCCAGCCCTTAGAACAGTGCTTTGCACATAGTAAGTGCTTAACAAATACCAAAATTATTATTATTATTATTATTTGAGAGAATACAATACAGTAGAGTTGGTAGACATGTTCCCTGCCCACAAGGAGCTTACAGTCTGGAGGGGGAGACAGATGGGAAAATCAATTAGAGAAAAGAGAAATGGGAGAGTAAAAGGATATGGATATAAGTGCTGTGGGGCTTGGGGGAGGGTTGAATATCAAGTGCTTAAGAGGTCCAGACCCAAGGGCAGAGACAAGGAAGAAAGTAGAAGGAAGGGTGAAGGCCTTTTGGAGGAGTGTTAAAAGGCCTTTTGGAGGAGTGTTAAAAGGCCTAACCTGGGAGCTCATTCTAGGACTTGGATGAAGTTTTTCTTTATCTGAGTGTTACAAAGGTCATCCTAAAATAGTTCATCAACTACTCAGGAGTCTTTTAAAATACAACTCCATTATTTCCCCTCCTCCCTGATGGCTCTCCTCCATTGTTCTTTTTATTGCTCCTAGCCCATCTTCCCATCTCCCCCAATACAAACAACTCTGAATTGTTGTTTTCCCCTAAAATGTGAAGCCTAATAGCTATTTTCCTCTGCAGTTCTGTTTTCAAAACATCATTCAGCCTTTCACTTTGCACAGTGCTTGGAAAAGAGTCAGGGCTTTACAGATACCACAGTGAATTAATGATCCAATAAGTCTTGGACAGGTTTTTCTACTCTGCCTCTGACTTTCCTATTTTCTCTTCCCTTCATTTCTCCATGCATTCCAAGCATATCCCATATAGCATCTTTCTGTCTCCCCACCCTCACCCCCAATCAATTCATTATCTTTAAATTAACAAAAGTTTCTTTGATTTCCTCTTCCCTACATCCTTCCCATCCGTCTCAATGTGGCTGCTTCTTTCACATTTCTTTATTATAAAGTCTCTTTTCTTTGAGCATACAGTCGGACCTCATTATTGGCCAGTGCATTATTCTCTTGGCGGTTTCTCAGCCACAGCTGCCTGTTCCTGTTTCCTGTTCCCCTTCTCCTTTTCAACAGTGAAAAGTCTTCCCACCACTTTTCCCACTGTGGGAGGCATGTCTTAACCCTCTCTCCCCTGGTCACTTTCATTGCACCTTTCAGGAAGTGCAAATGCATATAAATGAAACCATAAAACCATAAAACCCTTCCAGATTAATCATTTCCAATCCCTTCTCCTTCTCATCCCGTCATTATTTGTCTTTTCACAATGTCAATCCCCTGTTCCTACAGGACATTAAAAAAGGCCTTAACCAGCCACTATCAGATTCTCAGGCGTTATCCATACAAAACATACATGTGAAAACATGGGGATTAAAAATGGCTCAACCGCTCTTCACCCTGCGCTCTGGTGGTAAGTGCCACAGTTCCCACGGTTTTATTCTTTCTTCATACTTCCTCCTGTTTTCTACCCCAGTTGTCTTTCACATCATTCCATCGTACCTTAGACTGTGAAGCCCATGTGGAACAGGGACTGTGTGTGATCTGATTATTCATTCATTCATTCAATCATATTTATTGAGCGCTTACTGTGTGCACAGCACTGTACTAAGTGCTTGGAAAGTACAATTCAGCAACAAATAGAGACAATCCCTACCCAACAACAGGCTCACAGTCCTTGTATCTATCCCAGTGCTCAACACAGTGTTTGGCACATAGAAAGCACTCAACTATTATCATCATCATTATTAATAATAAAATCAATATTATGATGATGATGATGATAATAATAATGGTATTTGTTAAGCGCTTACTATGTGTCAAGCACTGTTCTAAGCACTGGGGTAGATACAAGGTAATCAGGTTGTCCCATGTGGGGCTCACAGTCTTAATCAGAGAAGCAGCGTGGCTCAGTGGAAAGAGCATGGGCTTTGGAGTCAGAGGTCATGGGTTTGAAGCCCAGCTCTGCCACATGTCTGCTGTGTGACCTTGGGCAAGTCACTTAACTTCTCTGAGCTTCAGTTACCTCATCTATAAAATGTGGATTAAGATTGTGAGCCCCACGTGGGACAACTTGATCACCTTGTATCCCCCCCAGTGCTTAGAACAGTGCTTTGCACATAGTAAGTGCTTAACAAATGCCATTATTATTATTATTATTATCATTAATCCCCATTTTACAGATGAGGTAACTGAGGCACAAAGAAGTTAAATGGCTTGCCCAATGTCACCCAGCAGACAGTGGCGGAGCCGAGATTAGAATCCACGTCATCTGACTCCCAAGCCCATGCTCTTTCCACTAAACCATGCTGCTTCTCCCTTGCCAAGTGAACCTCCTTCTGTTTTTAGCCTATTCATTAATTCAATCATATTTATTGAGCACTTACTGTGTGCGGAGCACTGTACTAAGCGCTTGGGAGAGTACAATACATTGATAAACAGTCTACTGCTTGGCTTTTTGGATTGCTGTCCCTCCCAGCTTATTACTGGTGATCCTTTGCCATCAACAGCATGGTCTAGTGAATAGAGCACGGTCCTGGGAGTCAGAAGGACCTGGGTTCTAATAGCCGACTCCGCCACTTGTCTGCTGTGTGACCTTGGGCAAATCACTTCACTTATCTGTACCTCATCTGCAAAATGGGGATTAAGACTGTGAGCCCTATGTGGAACAAAGACTGTGTCCAACTGGATTATCTTGTACTTACCTCAGCGCTTAGTACAGTGCCTGGCGCATAGTAAATGCTTAACAAATAAAGGAATTATTATTAACTAGAAGAAGCACCCAACTTCTTGCACCTCTACTATTATTATAAATAGACTGTTCCTGGCTCCACCTGGCATCTTTTCCTACCATCCTCTAGACTGTGAGCCCGTTGTTGGGTAGGGATTGTCTCTATTTGTTGCCGAATTGTACTTCCCAAGTGCTTAGTACAGTGCTCTGCATACATTAACCGCTCAATAAATATGATTGAATGAATGAATCCTCCGCTTCGCCCATGACAATACTTACAGTGATACTCCACATTCTTTGATCAAGGGTAGAGGGGTGGACTGAATGGACCCCCCCCGCCCCACCTTTCAACCCTCCTTCTCCCCTCTCCCAACCTCAACCTCCACTCCAATCTACTATTTTCCTTGGGGTCGCTCATTCAATCAACCAGTGGTATTTACTGAGCTCTGACGGTGTGCAGAGCACTGTACTGAGCACTTGGAGGAGGACAGTACAGCAGAGTTGCTCATAATGTATCACTTTTATAGCTCTTCGGCTCCACTGAGGGACAACATAGGCCTCCAGAACTTTCAGTAGAAAGCCTTGGCTCACTGTTGAAAGCTTTCTCCTTGTCCAAGTTTAGGAGATACCCATTCCAGCTAATTTCTTCCTCAAGATTTCCCTCACAAGCACCACGGAATCCATAATCTTTCTTCCTCTTCAACATTTCTCTAACCTTCTATGCATCAGCTCATCTGCCACAATCTCCAACCTCCTTCGCAGCATGATTCCATAGATCTTGAAGCAGCATGGCCTAGTGGAAAGAGGAGCATGGACCTGGGAGACAGAGGACCTGAGTTTTGATCCTGGCTCTGCCACTTCCCTGCCATGTGACCTTGGACAAGTCACTTCGTTTCTCTGCGCCTCAGTTCCCTCATATGGAGATTCAATCCCTGTTCTCCCTCCTACTTAGACTGTGAGCCCTCTGAGGGACCTGATTATCTTGTATCTACCCCAGCACTTAGTACAGTGCTTGGCACATAGTAAACACTTACCAAATACCATTATTATTATCATCATCTTTGAACTGGAATTTAAAATGAGGGCTCATTAAGCCTCCAATTCTTAATATCCTCTTTTTTCCCTTCTCTTATTCAGCAGAGTGAGGTTCCTTTTGGCTCATTGTTTTGACCATCTTGCTCTCCGTTATGAGATCAATATCAATCAATCAATCCTGTTTATTGAGTGCTTACCGTGTGCAGACCACTTGGGAGAGAACACATATAGTAAGCGCTTAACAAATACCACAGTGATTATTATTACATGATGACTTGAGAAAATCGGATGGGGTCCAAAGATCGGCAGTCTCTGTAGGGGAAATGGGACAGATTTGCGGGGAGGAGATGCGTGGGAGGGAAGGTAGGTGAGAAGGTTATGGTCGGATAGAGGGATTTCAGAGTTCATTCATTCAGTCATTCAATCGTATTTATTGAGCGCTTACTGTGTGCAGAGCACTGTACTAAGCACTTGGGAAGTACAAGTTGGCAACATATAGAGACGGTCCCTACCCAACAGCGGGCTCACAGTCTACAAGGGGGAGACAGACAACAAAACAACATATATTAACAAAATAAAATAAATAGAATAGTAAATATGTACAAGTAAAATAAATAGAGTAATAAATCTGTGCAAACATATATACAGGTGTTGTGGGGAGGGGAAGGAGGTAGGGCAGGGGGATGGGGAGAGAGGAAGGAGAGGGAAGGGGGCTCAGTAGAGATTGTACAATGACTAGAGATCGAGTGTGTATCTCATTTGGTGAGTGGGTCAGTTAGGGAAGCAGCATGGATTAGTGGAAAGAGCACGGGCTTGGAAGTCAGATGTCATGGGTTCTAATCCCGGCTCCGCCACTTATCAGCTGTGTGACTTTGGGCAAGTCACAACTTCTCTGTGCCTCAGTTACCTCATCTGTAAAATGCAGATTAATAATAATAATAATGGCATTTATTAAGCACTTACTATGTGCAAAGCACTGTTCTAAGTGCTGGGGAGGTTACAAGGCGATCAGGTTGTCCCACATGGGGCTCACCGTCTTAATCCTCATTTTCCAGATGAGGTAACTGAGGCACAGAGAAATGAAGTGACGTTTGGCAATTGGCAGAGTCAGGATTTGAACCCATGACCTCTGACTCCAAAGCCCGGGCTCTTTCCACTGAGCCACACTGCTTCTCTAAGACTGTGAGCCCCACATAAGACATCCTGATTACCTTATATCTACCCCAGCACTTAGAAACAGTGCTTGGCACATAGTAAGCACTTAGCAAATACCATCATTATTATAGCATTTAGCAGGAGGTCAGTGGAGTTGAGGAGTGATAGAAAGTGGGCAGCAGAAAGGTGGCCAGGAACATCCACATGGATACTGAAGTCCCTAGAGATCATTGTAGGGCTGAAGAAAGAGAGAAGGAATGTGAGAAAGGCATCGAAATGGTTCAGAAAGCTGGAGCAGGGGCCTGGGGGGAGGGGTGGGTAGATGGCGTGACTAGTATCCAGAGTGGGCGGTAGAGGCAGATGATAAGGGCTTCAAAGGAAGGGAAAGAGAGCCCGCACACTCTGCTACCCTGGCACCAGTTTACTTGCTGTTCCCCCAACTCCTCTATCTCGCCGCCGACCTCTTTCCCCCACCCTCCCCTTAGCCTGGAACTCCCTCCCCCTCCATATATGCCAAACCACCATTCTCTCCACCTTCAAAATATTATTAAGGTCACATTTCCTCCAAGAGGCCTTCCCCAATTAGCCTTCCTTCCCCCCCGCCCCCAGCCTACTCTCCCTTCTGCATCATCTGAGCACTTGGATCTGTGACCTTTGGACATTTGATATTCACTCCAACCCCAAACCCACAGCACTTATGTACATACTATAAATTACTTATGGGAAGCAGTATGGTGTAGTGGATAGAGAACGGGCCTGGGAGTCAGAAGGTCATGGCTTCTAATCCTGGCTCTGTCACTTGTCTGCTGTGTGACCTTGGACAAGTCACTTAACTTCTCTGGGCCTCAGTTCCTTCATTTGTAAAATGGGGATTAAGACTGTGAGCCCCATGTGGGACAGGGATTTGTGCCCAACCTGATTAACTTGTATCTACCTCAGTGCTTAGAACAGTGCCTGATGCATAGTGAGCACTTAATACCATAAAAACAAACCCAAATCAAAACAAAAAATTTCTCTGTGCCTGAGTTCCCTCATCGCAAAATGGGGATTCAATGCCTCTTCTGCCTTCTACTTAGACTGTGAGCCCGATGAGGGACCTAATTAACTCATATCTACCCCAGTGCTTAGTACAGTGCTTGACACATAGTAAGCACTTCAATATTATTATTATTATTATTGAGCACCTACTGTTTTGCAGAGCATTGCATGGTGTAGGGGATAGAGCGCCGACCTGGAAGTCAAAAGGTCACTCATTCATTCAATCGTATTTATTGAGCGCTTACTGTGTGCAGAGCACTGTACTAAGCACTTGGGAAGTACAAGTTGGCAACATAACTTCTAATGGGTTTTAATCTCAACTCTGCCATTTGTGTACTGTGTGGCCTTGGCCAAGTCACTTCACTTCTCTGTGCCTCAGTTACCTCATTTGTAAAATGGGGATTTAGACTGTGAGCCACAAGCAGGACAGGGACTGTGTCCAACCCGATTTCCTTGTATCCACCCCAGTACTTAGTACATTACCTGGCACGTAGTAAACACTTAACAAATACTACAATTATTATTTTAATGAGTGCTTGGGAGGGAATGATGGAATTAGCAGACACAAACCCTGCCCTCAAAGAGCTCACAGTCTCTTCTTTTTTTTTTTTTTAAAAAAAAAGATATTTGTTAAGCAACGTGGCTCAGTGGATAGAGCATGGGCTTGGGAGTCAGAGGTCATGGGTTCAAATCCCAGCTCCACCAATTGTCAGCTGTGTGACTTTGGGCAAGTCACTTAACTTCTCTGGGCCTCAGTTACCTTATCTGTAAAATGGGGATTAAGACTGTGAGCCCCACGTGGGATAACCTGATCATCTTGTACCCTCCCCAGCGCTTAGAACAGTGCTTTGCACATAGTAAGCACTTAACAAATGCCATCATTATTATTATTATTACTATTATTAAGCACTTACTATGTGTCAAACACTGTTCTAAGCACTGGGGTCTTGTCTTATGCCATCGAGTCATCTTAGACCCATAGGAGAATGCCAGATTTCTCCCAGAATGCCCCACCTCCATCTGGTAGTGTATCCATAGAGTTTTCTTGGTAAAAATATGGAAGTGGTTTACCATTGCCTCTTTCCACGCAGTAAATTTGAGTCTTCACCCTTGATTCTCTCCCATGCCACTGCTGCCCAGCACAGATGAGTTTTGACTTGTAGCAGACTGCCTTCCACTCACTAGCCATTGCCCAAGCTAGGAATGGAATGGGTATGCCTCTGCCTGGCTCTCCCTCCTGAAGTGGAGACTGGTAGGGTACTGGAAACTCTCCAGGTGTGACCCTGAGAGGGGAAGCACTGGGGTAGATACAAGTGAATTAGGTTGGACACAGTCCCTGTCCCACATGGGGCTCACAGTCTTAGTAGGAGGGAGAAAAGGAGAACTGAGGCACAGAGAAATTAAAATTAATTGACTTGCCCAAGATCACACAGCAAGCATTTGGCAGAGCCAGGATTAGACCCAGGTCTTCTGACTCCCAGGCCCATGCTCTTTCCACTAGACCATGCTGTTTCTCTTCTTCAAAGAAAACCCTACATGGCCATCAGAAATCACTCCATAGCTAGCAAATGTCCTGAGTTTTCCCACTCCTTAAGAAACTCCAGTTGTTGCCCTTCCACCTCCTCAAACAGAAACTCCTCACCATTGGCTTCAAAGCACTCAATCATCTTGCCCCCTCCTACCTCACTTCGCTACTCTGCTACTACAACTCAGCCCCCATATTTTGCTCTTCTAATGCTAACCTTCTCACTGTACCTCCACCTCTTCTATCTCACTGCCACCTCCTCATCCATGTCCTGTCTCTGGCCTGGGACACCCTCCCTCCTCAAATCTGAACAATTACTCTTCCCACCTTCAAAGTCTTATGGAAGGCACATCTCCTCCAAGAGGCCTTCCCTGACTAAGCCCTCCTTTCCTCTTCTCCCACTCCCTTCTGCATAGCCCTGACTTACTCCCTTTATTCATCCCCCCTCCCAGCCCCACAGCAGTTAAGTACATGTCCATAATTTATTCATTTATATTACTGTCTGTCTCCCCCTCTAGACTGTAAGAATGTTGTGGGCAAGGTAATGTGTCTGTTTATTGTTCTATCATACTCTCCCAAGTGCTTAATACAGTGCTCTGCACACAGTAAGCGCTTAATAAATACAATTGAATGAATGAATGAATGAAAGGTGGAGTTCCTGGTTGAGAACAAATAGACTTAACTTTTCCCTGCTTCAATTCCCTTTCAATGTTTAGTGAGCACTGACTGTGTTAGGGACTTCAGGAGGACAATGTGGCGATCGGAGAATGTGTAAGCTTGTTTTTAAGAAACAGCATGGCCTAGTGGAAAGAGCTTAGGCCTGGGAGTCCTCTCACTCTCTAGGACCTGGGTTCTAATACTGGCTCTGCCACTTGTTTGACATTGGGCAAATCACTTAACTTCTATTTTTATGCTATTTGTTAAGTGTTTATTATCTGCCAGGCACTGTACTAAGTGTTGGGGTAAATACAAGCTAATCAGGTTGTACACAGTCCCTGTCCCACATGGGGCTCACAGTAGCAATCCCCATTTTACAGATGAGGTAACAGAGGCACAGAGAAAGAAATGAAGTGACTTGCCTGAGGTCACACAGCCAACAAATGGCGTAGTCAGGATTAGAAATCAGGTCCTTCTGACTCCTGGGCCCGTGCTCTGTCCACTAGGTCACTCTGCAGTTTCCTCTTCTGTAAAATGGGGATTAAATCCACTCCTTCCTACCTAAATTGTGAGGCCCATGTGGGACAGGGACTGTGTCCAACCTGATCAACTTGTATCTACCCCAGATCTTAGAACAGTGCTTGTCCCATAGTAAGCACTTTACAAATACCTTAAAGAAAAAAAAACCAAACCCTACATCTTCAATGGATTGCTGTGAGGATTAATGAAACTAGCTCCAAGTACACTGGGATCCTCATGTGGAAGGTGGTATTTGAGAACAAAGTTCAGCTTTTATTATGAAATAGAACATATTAGAAAGCTTCACCCATTAAGACCTTAAATAAATATTGTCACCAGCCAGATACCAACAAATCTGCAATTTAAGCTAATTTCATCATAAAACTAATGAGGGCTAGGAAGTTTGTATAATAAATACAGAGAGTGCTTAGACTGAGTGAGTCGGGGCTGGCTGGATTTTAAACCTTGTGAAGAGATAATTCTCCCGGCAGAGGGATCTTATCTAATATTGTCCAGGCAATGGCATGACTTGTTGAACCACTTTTCCCTCTCTGTGTGGTGTGCTTTTCAGAAAAAAAAAAGAAGTTGAAGTAATTGTTTTGAAAAATGTGCACAGTACATGCAGTGCTTGAACTGTACCCGCCATGCCGTCTGGAAAGAGCACAGCCAGCATCCCAGCCTTGACAGTGACCCCGTTAAGATAATTGTCCAATCTCTGTCTGTGGACAACTAGCCCGAGGAAATGTAATACCCAGCTGTACCTTTCCCTCCCCGGGCCTCAGCTTGTTCCAAGTCTGGCAAGTTGTTAATTAGGGTCAGAGTGATTTGTACCCTTTCAAAAGCATATAAATAATAAAAGGAAGATTCCATAGGCTCCTTCTTGCCAAAGACAGCCTGCTGGCTGTTCTACTGGAGGCGAGCTAAACACATTTTTAAAGCTTGGTCCCTCTCTTCTTGGCCCTTTCGAGTTCAGCTTGGGAAATGTAGGGCCAGGACCCTGGGGAGAGAAGTTTGATTTATGGAAAAGAGCCTTAAGCAGCGTGACCTGGTGGGAAGAGCACTGGCCTGGGAGTCAGAGGATTAGAACCCAGCTCTGCCACTGGCCTGCTGCATGACTTTGGACGAGGGCCCTCATTTCTCTGGGACTCAGTTTCCTCATCTGTAAAATGGGGCTTAAATCATCCTCCCTCTGATTTAAACTGTGAGCCCCATGCTGGGCAGGGACTGTGTCCAACCTGATGATCTGGTATCTATCCCAGTGCTCAGAACAGTGCTTGAAACATAGTAAGCCCTTAAAAAGTACCATGATTGTTAAATTATTATTAGATGTGCTCTGCTTACTGGGATTTAGCTCCAGCTGGCCTGACACATCAGCTCAACTGATAAAGGGACTGAGGGGCAGGGGAGTGCTATAATAATAATAACTGTGGTACTTGTTAAGGACTTACTATGTGCCAAGCACTATTCTAAACGCTGGGGTAGATATAAGGTAATCAGGTTGGACACAGTTGTTGTCCTTCATGGGGCTCTCAGTCTTGACCCCCATTTTGCAGATGAGGTAACTGAGGTACAGAGAAGTTAAATGACTTGCCCAAGTTCACACAGCAGACATGTGGCTGAGCCGGGATTAGAACCCACGACCTCTGACTCCCAGGCCCGTACTCTTTCCACTAGGCCACGCTGCTGTGCTTCCTACCCTTGGGAGATGTTTCCCCTCTCCAAACCTTGCCTAATACAAGACCCTGAGAGCTGGGCTCACAGAAGTCTGTCTTTCAAAAGGGAAACCAGTTTTTTGAAATGCCGGAGAAATGATTCATTCATGAACAGAGAAAACACCACCCAGTGCATTGGGTTCTTTGATGTTATCATTTCCCAAGCCTGCTTAATGCCAATGACATGTATCATTACCTTTTTATATAGCAACAGGCTCCTCCCAGCTCAGGTCTGGACAGTTTCCTCACTCCGGTAGGTGAACTGCTTCCAGGTCAACGTAGGACGGCTGTTGATAAGGGTCTGATGCATTCAGTTTCTCTTACCATAAAAATGGGTATCGATATCCCAGAATGTCCTACCGCTCAACTATGTCCCATTACGTCCAGCCTGCTCTCACTTCTAAGTAGGAGTGATAGTATTTCCTAAGTGCTTACTATGTGCAAAGCACTGAACTAAGCACTGGGAAAGAAATACACAGATAATAATAATGTTAATAATAATGTTGGTATTTGTTAAGCACTTACCATGTGCAAAGCACTGTTCTAAGCACTGGGGTAGATACAAGGTAATCAGGTTGTCCCACGTGGGCTCACAGTCTTAATCCCCATTTTCCAGATGAGGTAACTGAGGCCCAGACAAGTGAAGTGACTTGCCCAAAGTCATACAGCTGACAAGTGGCGGAGCAGGGATTAGAACCCACAACCTCTGACTCCCAAGCCCGTGCTCTTTCCATTAAGCCACCCTGCAAAATGAAGTAGAGACGTGATCTCTGGCCCCCAAGGGGCACCCGATCTAAGAATGAGCAGGGAGAGAGAGGCAGTTGGTGACAGACACATAAGGAGAGACAAACTAGAAGAAGCAACTTGGAAAGAGCACAGGCCTGGGAGTCTGAAGGACCTGAGTTCTAATCCCAGCTCCATCATTCATTCATTCATTGTTATCCAATTGTATTTATTGAGCGCTTACTGGGTGCAGAGCACTGTACTATGCACTTGGGCGAGTACAATATAACAATAAACAGACACATTCTCTGCCCACAGTAAGCTTATAGTCCAGAGGGGGAGATAGACATTAACATAAATAAATTACAGATAATAATAATTGTGGTATTTGTTAAGTGCTTACTATGTGCCAAGCACTGTTTTAAGCACTAAGGTAGATACAAGGTAATCAGGTTGTCCCATGTGGGGCTCACAGTCTTAATCCCCATTTTACAGATGAGGTAACTGAGGCACAGAGAAGTTAAATGACTTGTCCAAAGTCACCCAGCTGACAAGTGGCAGAGTCGGGATTCAAACCCATGACCTCTGACTCCCAAGCCCGTGCTCTTTCCACTGGTACTGTGGGGCTGAGAAGGATGAATAAAGGGATCAAGTCTGGCTGATGCAGAAGGGAGTGGGAAAAGTGGAAAGGGGGGTTTAGGGAAGGCCTCTTGGTGGAGATGTGCTTTGAAGGGTGGGGAGGGTAATTTTCTGTTGGTTTTGAGGAAGGAGGGCATTCCAGGCCAGAGGCAGGACGTGGGTGAGGGATTGGCGGTGAGATAGACAAGAGTGAGGTACAGTGAGAAGGTTAGCATTTGAGGGGTGAAGTGTGCGGGTTAGCATTTGAGGGGTGAAGTGTGCGGGCTGGGTTGTAGTAGGAGAGTAGTGAGGTGAAGTAGGAGGGGGCAAGGTGATTGAGTGCTTTAAAAC
The DNA here is from genome assembly GCF_015852505.1 of Tachyglossus aculeatus. Lineage (NCBI taxonomy): Eukaryota > Metazoa > Chordata > Mammalia > Monotremata > Tachyglossidae > Tachyglossus > Tachyglossus aculeatus. The sequence continues at coordinate 119,844,930 of NC_052101.1, read as the reverse complement.
CAATGGTGAGGAGTTTTTGTTGGATGCAGAGGTGGAAGGGCAACTACTGGAGTTTCTTGAGGAGTGAGAAACATGTCCTGAAATGTTTTCTGTAGAAAATTGATCCGGGCAGCAGAGTGAGGTATGGACTGGAGGAGGCAGGGAGGTCAGCTAGGAGGCTGATAGAGTAATCAAGGTGGGATAGGATAAGTGATTGGATTAATGTGGTAGTAGTTTAGATGGACAGGAAAGGATGGATTTTAGTGATGTCGTGAAAGTGGAACAGACAGGATTTAGTGGATTGAATATGGGGGTTGAATGAGAGGAGGCGAGGTTAACGCCAAGGTTACGGGCTTGTGATTCAGGAAGGATGGTGTTGCCACCTACGGTGATGGGAAAATCACGGGGAGGACAGAATTTGGGAGGGAAGATAAGTAGCTCTGTTTTAGACCTGTTAACTCGAGGTGACTAGAGGACATCCAAGAAGAGATGTCTTGAAGGCAGGAGGAAATGTGACACTGGAGAGAGGGAGAGAGGGAGAGAGCTCAGGGCTGGAGATATAGATTTGGGTGTCATCTGCATAGAGGTGGCAGTTGAAGCCCTGGGAGCAAATGAGTTCATCACTTGCCTGTCAATTCAATTGTATCTATTGAGCGCTTACTGTGTGCAAAACACTGTACTAAGCGCTTGGGAGAGTACAATATAACAACAAACATCAAATATAGCATTGCTAAAATCTGGCCTTTCCTCTCCGTCCAAACTGCTACCATGGTAACACAATCACTCATCCTATCCCACCTAGATTACTGCTGACCTCCTTGCTGACCTCTCAACCTCCTGTCTCTCCCCACTCCAGTCCACACTTCATTCCCGTTGCCTGGATCAGGATGTGTCACCGCCCCCCCCCGCCCCACCCTAGAAAATCTCCAGTGGTTGCCTATCCACCTCTGTATCAAATAAAAACTCTTCACTATTGGCTTTAAAGCACTCCATCACCTTGCCCCCTCCTACCTCACCTCGCTTCTCTCCTTCTACAATCCAGCCTGCACACTTCGCTCCTCTACTGCTAACCTTCTCACTGTGGACCCCTCACCCATTTCCTGCCTCTGGCCTGGAACACCTTCCCCTCAAATTTGCCAAAGACTCTCCCCCTCTTCCAAGCCTTATTCAAGGTCCATCTCCTCCAAGAGGCCTTCCCAGACTAAGCCCCACTTTTCGTCATCTCCCACTCCCTTCTGTGTCACCCAGACTTGCTTCCTTTGCTCTCCCCCAGCCCCATAGCATATATGCATATATATATATATATATATATCTGTAATTTTATTAATTGTATTGATACGAATCAAGCAAGAACTCCTCACTCTCGGCTTCAAGGCTCTCCATCACCTCACCCCTCCTACCTCACCTCCCTTCTCTCCTTCTACAGCCCAGCCCGCACCCTCCGCTCCTCTGTCGCTAACCTCCTCACTGTGCCTCATTCTCACTTGTCCCGCCTTCGACCCCTGGTCCATGTCCTCCCCTTGGCCTGGAATGCCCTCCCTCTGCACATCCGCCAAGCTAGCTCTCTTCCTCCCTTCAAAGCCCTACTGAGAGCTCACCTCCACCAGGAGGCCTTCCAGACTGAGCCCCCTCTTTCCTCTCCTCCTCCCCATCCCCACCCCCTGCCCTACCTCCTTCCCCTCCCCACAGTACTTGTATATATTCGTACAGATTTATTACGCTATTTATTTTACTTGTACATATTTACTATTCATTTTGTTAATGATGTGCATATAGCTTTAATTCTATTTGTTCTGACGATTTTGACACCTGTCTACATGTTTTGTTTTGTTGTCTGCCTCCCCCATCTAGACTATGAGCCCGTTATTGGGTAGGGACCGTTTCTATATGTTGCTGACTTGTACTTCCCAAGCGTTTAGTACAGTGCTCTGCACACAGTAAGCGCTCAATAAATATGAATGAATGAATGAATAAAAGGGGGATTCAGGCTGTGAGCCCCATGTGGGACAGGGACTGTGTACATACAACCCAATTAGTTTGGATCTATTCCAGCGCTTGGTAGAGTGCCTGGCGTCGAGTAAGCCTTAACGAATACTCTTAAAGCAACCAAAAAAACTCCACTTGGCATCCGGGCCGGGGGGCGGGGGGGGGGGAGGAGAGGATGCCTTTCTTTCTGCCCAGCAGGGGTTGAGAGCGAACACATGGCGTAGTGGATAGAGCACGGGCCTGGGGGTCAGAAGATCATGGGTTTCTAGTCCCAGCTCCACCACTTGTCTGCTGTGTGACCTTGGGGAAGTCATTTCATTTCTCTGTGCCTCAGTTACCCCAGCTGGGAGATGGGGATTGAGACTTTGAGGTCCAGGTGGGGCAGGGACAGGGGCAATTTGCACGCATCCACCCGAGGGCTTAGAACAGTGGCTGGCACATAGTAACAGCTTACCAAATGGCGTAATTATTACTACTGTCCTTATCTTTCCAGGCTCCGGCCCAGGTTAAGGGCGGAAGGGCGAGCCGGAGGCCCGGCCCCATGAAGGAAATCAACTGGCAGCCGCCCAGGGGCTTTCCGCCCACCTCTTCAAACTTTTCGCCCGGGGCGGTGTCTCGCTCGGCGGGCAGCAGGAAGGGGGGGGGGGCCTAGCGCGCCTGCCGCACCGTGATTGGGCCTCGTGGGGGTGGGCGGGGCCGAGGGCGGAGACGCTCACGGTGCCAGGCCAGTCGGGCGGCTTCCCCTTAAGTTGCCGAGCGGAACCGGAGTCGCCGGAGTGGTGGTAATGGATGAGGCGGGGGTCCGGGCGCGAGTTTAGCGGGGCGGGGGAGTGGGACCTTGCTGCTGGATCCCGGGCCGGGTCTCCCAGGGGCGTCTCCGGGGAGCCGGGATCAAGGCCGGTGCGGCCCCGCCCGGCCCGGCGAGTTTGGGAGGAGGAGGAGGAGGAGCAGGGGGACGGGCCGAGCTCATCTCACCCCTGTCGCCTCCCCGGGGCTCAGCAGTGCCAGCCCGCAGCTTTTGTCCACCCCCCGGGGACCGGTGAACCGATCAACCTGGGCTCGTCCCTCTTAGGATCGTATCCCCGGGACTTTTCGGGGGACGCCAAGTAGGAGGAGGCCTCGAAAAGCGAATTACCCCAAAGTCCTTTCCGCCTGCCTCTCTTACTTTTTAATCGGAGTGAAGCCCGTCTTGCCGCCCTAGTTGCCCGTCCGAAGACTGATTGGAGCTCGTGAGTTTCAAAGCTAGCCCCCGCTGTCCGTTCTGGCTAGCGGCAACCGACTGCCGCCAAGTTAACTATTACACTGGGCATGGAGAGTGGCCTTTTCTGGTTGCCGTTTGGGTTTTAACCCACCTTATCAGTGTTTATAAGGGGACGTTCCCATGGCAGCAAAATCCTTTCTGTGCTCCTCGGAAACTGCCCGAACTTTATGCTTTAAAGATTGGCCTGATGACGATGAACTGTGTAGAAAGGGAAACTAGATTCCTCCTCCTAAGAGCCGTCCTCCCCCCCTTGCCTCCCCCCACAAGTGGAGTCAACACTTCTCCTAGTTGGTAGGGACAAGCCCAGAATGATCAGAAAACGGAATTATGATCCATTAAAGTGGCCTACCGCCTTTCTTCTCCCCGGTACCCAGAACCTCTTGAGCTTTTTCTGAGGAACATCTCAAGCCACGAGGACGGGTGTCTAAGGAGATCAGCTACTCTAGATTTCCTCCAAGCTTTCTCTGGAGCCATTGCCCGACACAGAATCCCGAGCCACACCCAGCGTGACATTTCTTTCCTCGTGCATCTTAATATAAGAACGCAAGCCGAGAAACTTTAGGGTAAGCATTGAGTTCTCTCTCACCATTCCCCCCATCTTTTTTTTCTCTCCCTTCAGAGAAGGCCTCAAAGATGTCCGTCACCAGCCACGAGAACCGAAAATCCCGCTCCAGCTCCGGATCCATGAACATCCAGCTGTTCCACAAGCCGGGCCACGCCGACAGCCTCCTGACCCACCTGAACCTGCTGCGCCAGAAGCACCTCTTCACCGATGTGGTGCTCCGGGCCGGCAACGGGGCCTTCCCCTGTCACCGGGCCGTGCTGGCCTCTTGCAGCCGCTATTTTGAGGCCATGTTTGCCGGGGGCCTGAAGGAGAGCAGGGATGCCGAAGTCCACTTCCACGACACGCTACACCCTGAAGTGCTGGAGCTGCTCTTGGACTACGCCTATTCCGCCAGGGTGCTGATTAATGAGGAGAACGCAGAGTCGCTCTTGGAGGCCGGGGACATGCTGCAGTTCCAAGATATCCGGGATGCTGCGGCGGGCTTCCTGGAGAGGAATCTGCACCAGGCCAACTGCCTCAATATGCTGCTCCTGTCAGACGCCTATTCCTGCGAGCGTCTCCTCGAGCTGTCCTGGAGAATGGCTCTGGCCAACTTCACCTCCTTGTACCAGACAGAAGACTTTCTCAAGCTTCCCAAGGGCAAAGTGCTGGAGCTGGTGCGCAGCGAAGAGCTGGAGGTGGAGGACGAAAGCCTCGTGTACGAGGCCGTCATCGGGTGGATCGAGTACGACCTGGCGGGCCGGCATGGGGACCTCCCGGAGCTCCTCGGGGCCGTGCGGCTGGCGCTCCTGCCCGAGTCCTACCTGCGCCAGCGGGTGGCGCTGGAGAAGGTGGTGACCAGCCACGAGCTGGGAGGAGAGATTGTGGCCGAGGCCGTGCGCTGCAAGATGAAGATCCTGCAGAACGATGGGCTGGTGACGGGCTTCTGTGCCAGGCCTCGCAAGGTCAGCCAGGCGCTCCTCCTGCTCGGCGGCCAGACCTTCATGTGCGACACCATCTACACCCTCGACCGCAAGACCAGCGACATCATCCCCCGCACAGACATCCCAAGCCCCCGCAAAGAATGCAGCGCCTGCGCCATCGGTTGCAAAGTGTACGTCACGGGTGGGAAGGGCGCCGAGAACAGCGCCTCGAAGGACGTCTGGGTGTACGACACACTGCACGACGAGTGGGCCAAGGCGGCCCCCATGCTGGTGGCCAGGTTCGGCCACGGCTCGGCCGAGCTGGCCCATGGCCTCTACGTGGTGGGCGGCCACACGGCTGGGAGCGGCTCCTTCCCGGCATCCCCCTCGGTCTCCCTGAAGCAAGTGGAGCACTACGATCCCCAGGCGGACAAGTGGACCCTGGTGGCCCCACTCCGGGAGGGGGTGAGCAATGCTGCTGTGGTCGGGGCCAAGATGAAGCTCTTCGTTTTCGGCGGCACCAGCGTCAGCCAAGAGAAGCTCCCCAAAGTGCAGTGCTTTGACCCCTGCCAGAACCGCTGGACGGTGCCCGCCGGCTGCCCTCAGCCGTGGCGCTACACAGCGGCCGCCGTGGTCGGCAACCAAGTGATTGTGATCGGCGGGGACACGGAGTTCTCGGCCAGCTCCGCTTACCGCTTTCACAGCGACACCTACCAGTGGTCCAAGTTCGGGGACGTGACCGCCAAACGCATCAGCTGCCGAGCCGTGACCTCGGGCAACAAACTCTACGTTGTGGGGGGCTACTGCGGAACTCAGCGCGGTAAAACCCTCGACTGCTACGACCCCTCATCCGATTCCTGGAGCAGCGTCACTTCGGTTCCCTATTCCCTCATCCCCACAGCGTTCGTGAGCACCTGGAAATACCTGGCCGCTTGAGGTTCGGGCCTCTCCTGCTCAGAAGCTGGAAAGGTAAATGGCGGTTTCGGGCCGCTCTGCCCCCTTCCCCTCTTAAAGCCTTCCCCTGCCTGCCGGACATGGAATTCTGGCTCTGAGATGGGAGCACTTGAAGGTTGAAGTGGAGTCCCTCTTCTCTCCAGCCTGACTCCCTGTCTAGTAAGCTGGGTTCTGAGGGCTCGGGGTGGGCCTGTTTGGCCCGTTCTGCGGTTGGCTTGGAGGATGGATCGTCTGCACAACTGAGGCCACTTTGCAAGGCCCCATGTGCACAGGGGCGAGTCAGGCCGTCTGCAACCTGAAACCTTGGAGAGAGACTCTGTGAAGCTTCTGGCTCTTTATGGGGATGAGGGACAGGAGAGAGGCCCCCCCGCAAAAAAAATGCCTGAAGGGGGAGGTGGCCTCCATGGGACGGGTGACGGGACCAGAGTCTGCCACCACAGAACTAGGACGGGGTCGGCACAGTCGAGGTAGAATAGGGTGGGTTGGGGCAGACCAGAGCGGCTGTCTCGTCGTCGCCTTTTGGAATCTTGGCAGCAGGCGCAAGTCAAGACAGTTTGTGGTTTCACAATTTAGAGTCACTTGAAAAATAATAGTGATTTAAAAACCAGAAGCATTGTCTGTGCACTGCCTTCTGGTTACTGTGGGCTGGAGCCTGGAGCCGATCTACTGCTTCTTCTGGCCCCGTAGACAGGCTGTTGACTGAGATTCGTGGCTGGGGGGAGAACGGTGCCAATGGTCGCCAGCCCAGCTGGCTAACGGAGACTCAGGGCTTTGGGCCGAATGATGAGTCCGGTTCATTTCTTGGAAGGGGTCCAGCCGTGGAAGAGAAGTGGGGAGCTAAAGCAACTCCTTCTAGAAGTTATTTTGTCAGACTTGTTCCATTGCAGCCTCGGGGTCTTGACTCCATTTCTAGTGACAGCCCAACAATCTGATCAAAGCTGCTCTTTGAACACACACACACACACACACACACACACACACAATGAATGTGTATGTATATATATAGATATGTATACACATATCTCTCTCTCTCTATATATATATAAATAAAGCAGGCTTTCTGTAAGCCATGCAGAGCTTTGCGGTGAGGTTATACAAGAAGTTCTTAGGATAAAAGAGCAAGGCAATTAAACCCAATCGAAAAGTTAATGTACCATGAGGGAGCAGAAAACTGCCCAGAAAATACACTGAGGCCTTGCGGACCCACTGCAAAATGAGGTGACGTGTGTTAGTTTGTTCTGTCCCGCACAGAGGTGGGTTGGATTAGACAAATGCTGGTAAGACTGCTTACAGGGCCACTGGTCACATTAACTGTTTTTCAGAAAGAGGGAGGTGCCGACACAGTGCAAACCCACTGGAAAAGTTGCTTGTATAATTAAGGGAAGATTATAGGTGGAATATCATCTACCCAGAGTTTATAATTGCCTCTGTAAGGCAAGACCCGGGCTGCGTGTAGACACACTTCACATCTGTCCCTTCTAATTATCCTGCAACCGACCAGCACTAGGCAGCGGGGAGCTAGTGTCGATGCGTCTCATCCCTGTGGCTTCCTGCCCACGAGAGGTTGGTGGTAAGGCAGCAGCAGCAGCGGGTGTCTGTCCTCTCCTGCCACCAGAGCATCGCCAACATGCCCAGGGGGTCCAACAGCCTCACCCTCAAACAGCTGCCTGCCCGGTGGAGGAGTTCTGGGGATGGAAGGAAGCGTCCAGCTGAGGGGGATGGAGGAGGCTCCTCACTAAAGGGGGCGGATTCGTCTCGACTGGACACCAGGCCGTACTCTGCACCCCCTGGTACAGGAGGGGCTCGGATGCCGGGGAGGACTGTTTCCCTGACTCGAACCGAAGTCGGAAAGCGAGCAGTAAGCTGCCAGCACCAACTGCTGTTCACACCGTCTGCACCTTGTTCGCGTGGCTCTAGCACAAACTCGTAGGGCTGAGGAAGTGGGGTTGGCAGGTTACAGTCGTGAAATATTTTTATGAAGGTTTTCTCATTGTGAGTGGACGTTGATGTTTAGCTTTGAAGTTTTGAGTATGCGCTGATTAATTGGGAAGAGGCTTCCTCTCCTTTGTCTTTCCAGTCAGCCTGGAGCTGCCTCAATAAAAAGCCTGGGAAGCACTCAGATGGTGTCACTCTTCATTATATCCTTCCTCACTGCATCAGTTCAGTGGCTCCGCTGAAGAATGCGGAGCTCCATGGAGGCCCGGAGAGGTGTTCTGACTCGTCCGGGGCTCAGAGCGAGGCTGGGCCATAGCCCAGTTGTGGATGTCACCTGAGAGCCAAGTTCCTGTTCCCCGAGACTAGCGACCTGATCCAGAAGTAAGCAGAAGAGCCTGGCAAAGCTGCCCAGTGTCCACTGGATCCCAGAGTGGGCCGAGGCAGAATGAGTCCCAGGGGAGGGTTGTGGGCTTGCAGCCGTGACAGGGCTGTGCAGGAAGCAGGGCGGGGAAGAGCTGCCGCCGCCCCACCCCCAGCCATCCATCTGCTCCAGCATCAGGACCCTTCCTCTAACTTGGGAAGCAGCGTAGTCTAGTGGAAAGAGCACGGGCCTGCGAGTCGGAGGACCTGGGCTTTAATCCAGCTCTGCTGATTGCTTGCTGCATGACCTTGGGTGAGATATTTAACTTCTCTCTGCCTCAGTTTCCTTAACTGCAAAATGGGGATTCAATACCCATTCTCCCTCCTACTTCAGATGGTGAGCCCCATGCAGGACAGAGACTGTCGACCTAATTGACTTGTACCTACCCCAACTCTTAGAATAGTGTTTGACACATAGTACTCACTCACCAAATACCACAGAGCACGGGCCTGGGATTCAGAAGGACCTGGGGTCTGATCCCTCTCCACTTGTCTGCTGCGTGACCTCGGGCAAGTCACTTCACTTCTTTTAGACTGTGAGCCCACTGCTGGGTAGGGACTGTCTCTATGTGATGCCAATTTGTACTTCCCAAGCGCTTAGTACAGTGCTCTGCACATAGTAAGCGCTCAATAAATACAATTGATTGATTGATTCTCTATGCCTCAGTTTTATCTGAAAAATGAAGATTAAGACTGTGAGCCCGAGGTACGACAGGGACTGTGTCCAAACCAATCTGCTTGTATCTGCCCAGTGCTTAGTACACTGCCTGGCACATAGTAAGTGCTTAACAGATACTGCAATTGTTGTTATTAAAAAACTGGCCAGGACAAGCCATGGTAGTAGAATCAGCTCAACCCCAACCTGTCCGCTTCCCGCCTACCCCTGCTTTAGCCCTAGGGGTCTGCTGGGGCTCACCTTCAATTTCCTCTGGAGTCAGACCCAAGCAGTGGTAGGGCTTGTCACGGCGGGGGAAGGGGCAAACTCGAAGGTGGTGGAAAGGGTCACTAGGTCAAAACGTGGCGGGGACTGGCTCTACTCAGGCAACAGCCACTACTTAGTAGCCGCCCCCCATCAGTTTCTCCTTTCCCGCAAGAAGCATTTTCATTCTTTTCTCTGGGATCTCTTGCTTTTCCTCCCGGGGATCTCTTTCTTTTCCTCCCGTGCTCTTTGGGGGAGATTGTTCTTTGCTGTCTTTACCATGGCTGCTGCTTTTCTTACAGGCAGCTCAAGTGCATCACTTCACGTTCCAGCCCACAGCGACTGATTCAGGCGAGGTCGAAGAGGCTCCAGTTCTCCCCCTGACTCAGCTGGGAGCAGCTGCTGCTTTCTTCCACCAGAGTCAGACACAAAGCCCCCATTCAGCTCTTGCCGCTGACCCCTGGGTCCCATTAATAACAAAACCTTTAACCGATGGGGCTTGGGCATTCTCTGTGTGCAGGTTGCAGAGGCGGGTGGGGTGGGGGGAGGTAGAGGTATAACAGCTACCCCCCTGCCTTGTTCTTTCACAGTTGAATGCTTCTTCCCTCCCCACTTTCTCCTACAGGGTGGAGATGCTTAGGGCCTTTTGCACAACCCAAAAGCTTACCCCTTGCAGTAAGATGGCTTCATGCCATTAACTACCACACTATTCTGGGGAGGGCTTTCAAATCTCTTGCTTCCCAGGGATACTCAATAGCATTTATTGAGCAGTTACTGTGTCCAGAGCACTGTACTAAGTGCTTGAGAGAGGACAGCAGAATTGGAACAGATGATCCCTGCTCTCGAAGAGTCTACAATCGAGTGGGGGGTGGCGAGACACAAATTACAGATAGGAGGATGTAATAGATGCACACAAGTGTTAACGCAATTGTAATTCATTCATTCATTCAATCGTATTTATTGAGCGCTTACTGTGTGCAGAGCATGTACTAAGCGCTTGGGACGTACAAGTCGGCAACATATAGAGACGGTTCCTACCCAACAACAGGCTCACAGCCTAGAAGGGGGAGACAGACAACAAAACATGTAGACAGGTGTCAAAATCATCAGAACAAGTAGAATTATAGCTATATGCCCATCATTAACAAAATAAATATGTACAAGTAAAATAATCTGTACAAATATATATAAGTGCTTTGGGGAGGGGAAGGAGGTAGGGCAGGGGGTGGACGGGGAGGAGGAGAGGAAAAAGGGGGTTCAGTCTGGGAAGGCCTCCTGGAGGAGGTGAGCTCTCAGTAGGGCTTTGAAGGGAGGAAGAGAGCTAGCTTGGCGATGTGTGAATGGAGGTCATTCCAAGCCGGGGGAAGGACGTGGGCTGGGGGTCAACAGCGGGACAGGTGAGAACGAGGCACAGCGAGGAGGTTAGTGGCAGAGGAGTGGAGGGTGCAGGCTGGGCTGTAGAAGGAGGGAAGGGAGGCTAGGTAGGAGGGGCGAAGTGACACAGAAGGGTTGGAGTAGTAGTTAGGGAATGTAAAGTGGAGAGGTGAGATGAATCAGGGAGGGCCTCCTGGAGATGATGTGATTTCAAAAGGGCTTTGAGGAGGGGGAGAGTGGTGATCTGTCAGATCTGACAATCGACGGCATGTGAGCGCTTACTGTGTGCCAGGCACTGTACTAAGGGCTTGGGAGAGTACAACAGGTGTGGTAGGCTTGTTACCTGCCTTTGAGGAGTTAATGGTCTAGAGGGGAAGAGAGATGTTCAAAAGGGATATGTACATGAGTGCTACAGGGCTGAGGGTGGGGTGAATATCAAGTGCTTAAAGGGAACGGATCTAACAGGGGTGACATACTGGAGCAGGAATAGGAGAAATTAGGGTTTAGCTAGGGAAGGCCTCTTAGAGGAGATAGGATTTTAATAGGGCTTTGAAGGTGGGGAGAGTGGTGGTCTGTCATATGTGAAGAGGGGAGAGAGTTCCAGGCCAGAGGGAGGATATAGGCAAGGGGTTGATGGCGAGATAGACGAGATCATTGTACAGTGGTGTTAGAGGAACAGAATGCACGGTCTGGGTTGTAGTAGGAAATCAGTGAGGTAAGATAGGAGGGAGTGAGCTGGTTGAGTGCTTTAAAGAGTGCTTTTGGTTGTGGGTTTGAATCCCGGCTCCACCATTTAGCTGTGTGACCTTGGGCAAGTCACTTAACTTCTCTTTGCCTCAGTTACCTCATCTGTAAAATGGGGATTAAGACTGTGAGCCCCACGTGGGACAACCTGATCACCTTGTATCCCCCCTAGCGCCTAGAAGAGTGCTTCACACATAGTAAGCGCTTAACAAATACCATCATTAAAGTCAACGCTAAGGAGTTTTGGTTTGATGTGGAAGTGGATAGACAACCACCGGAGGTTCTTGAGGAGTGGGGAGACATAGGCTGAGCAGCAGAGTGGGGTATGGAGAGACAGGAGGCAGAGAGGTCAGCAAGGAAGCTGATGAAGTAGTCAAGGCAGAAAATGATGAGTGCTTGGCTCAGTGTGGCAGAAGCTTAGATGGAAAAGAAAGGGCAGATTTTAGCAATGTTCTGAAGGTAGAACAGACAGAATTTCATTGCAGTTTGAATATGTGGATTGAAAGAAAGCTGAGCCAAGGCTAATCAATCAATCAATTGTATTTATTGAGCGCTTACTGTGTGCAGAGCACTGTACTAAGCGCTTGGGAAGTACAAGTTTGCAACATATAGAGACAGTCCCTACCCAACGGTGGGCTCACAGTCTAGAAGGGGGAGACAGAGAGCAAAACCAAACAAATTAACAAAATAAAATAAATAGAATAGATATGTACAAGTAAAATCAATAAATAGAGTAATAAATATGTACAAACATATATACATATATACAGGTGCTGTGGGGAAGGGAAGGAGGTAAGACGGGGGGATGGAGAGGGGGATGAGGGGGAGAAGAAGGAAGGGGCTCAGTCTGGGAAGGCCTCCTGGAGGAGGTGAGCTCTCTGTAGGGCCTTGAAGGGAGGAGGAGAGCTAGCTTGGCGGATGGGCAGAGGGAGGGCATTCCAGGCCCGGGGGATGACGTGGGCCGGGGGTCGACGGCGGGACAGGCGAGAACGAGGCACCGTGAGGAGATTAGCGGCAGAGGAGTGGAGGGAGTGGGCTGGGCTGTAGAAGGAGAGAAGGGAGGTGAGGTAGGAGGGGGCGAGGTGATGGAGAGCCTTGAAGCCGAGGGTGAGGAGTTTCCACCTGATGCGCAGATTGGCAGCCACTGGAGATTTTTGAGGAGGGGAGTAACATGCCCAGAGCGTTTCTGGACAAAGACAATCCGGGCAGCAGCATGAAGTATGGGTTGAAGTGGAGAGAGACACGAGGATGGGAGATCAGAGAGAAGGCTGATGCAGCAGTCCAGACGGGATAGGATGAGAGCTTGAACGAGAAGGGTAGTGGTTTGGATGGAGAGGAAAGGGCGGATATTGGCAATGTTGTGGAGCTGAGACCGGTTGGTTTTGGTGACGGCTTGGATGTGAGGGGTGAATAAGAGAGCGGAGTCGAGGATGACACCAAGGTTGCGGGCTTGTGAGATGGGAAGGATGGTAGTGCCGTCAACAGTGATGGGAAAGTCAGGGAGAGGGCAGGGTTTGGGAGGGAAGACAAGGAGTTCAGTCTTGGACATGTTGAGTTTTAGGTGGCGGGCAGACATCCAGACAGAGATTTCCTGAAGGCAGGAGGAGATGCGAGCCTGGAGGGAGGGGGAGAGAGCAGGGGCAGAGATGTAGATCTGGGTGTCATCAGCGTAGAGATGAAAGTTGAAGCCGTGGGAGCGAATGAGGTCACCAAGGGAGTGAATGTAGATTGAGAACAGAAGGGGACCAAGAACTGAGTCTTGGGGAACCCCCACAGTAAGGGGATGGGGGGGAGGAGGAGCCTGCAAATGAGACTGAGAATGAATGGCCGGAGAGATAAGAGGAGAACCAGGAGAGGACGGAGTCTGTGAAGCCAAGGTTGGATAGGGTGCTGAGGAGAAGGGGGTGGTCCACAGTGTCGAAGGCAGCTGAGAGGTCGAGGAGGATTAGGATAGAGTATGAGCCGTTGGATTTGTTGTGGAATGTAGGGGACGGAAGCCAGACTGGAGGGGGTCGAGGGGAGAGTTGGTGTTGAGGAATTTGAGGCAGTGCGTGTAGACAACTCGTTCAAGGAGTTTGGAAAGGAATGGTAGGAGGGATATGGGGCGATAACTAGAAGGTGAGGTGGGGTCAAGAGAGGGTTTTTTTAGGATGGGAGAGACATGGGCATGTTTGAAGGCAGAGGGGAAGGAACCAGTGGCTAATGCCATAGTTACAGGCTTGTGAGACAGAGAAGATAGTGACCTTGTCTACAGTGATGGGAAAGACATGGGGGTTGGGGAGACAGGGTGTGGGTGAAGGTGAGTTCTGTTTTGGACTTGGAGAGACCAAGTGGTTAGTCAATTGGATTTACTGAGCACTTACTGTGCAGAGCACTATACTGAGCACTTGGGAGAGTACGATACAACAATGAACTGACATATTCCCCACCCACGACAAGCTTACAGTTTAGAGGGACTGTTAGTGGGGGCGGCAGATGATCAGACCCAATGAACAGGTTAGCTTGCAAGAAATGTGCAAATGGACAAAGAGAGTTAATAAATAGGAGGGAGAGAGCTGGTGGCTTTAGTGGCAGTCGTCAGGAGTTTGTTGGATGCAGAGAAGACTGGGCAATCCTGGAGGTTTTGAGAAGTGAGGAGATATGGATTGAATGGTTTTTCAGAAAAATGATCCAGGCAACAGAGTGATGTATGAATGGGAGAGGGAAGAGACTAGAGGCAGGGAGGTCAACGAGAAGGCTGATACAATTATCAAGCTGGAATACAGCATGTACCTGGACTAGGGTGGCTGTTTGGATGGAAACGAAGAGCGAATTCTGGAGATGCTGGGGAGAAAGGAACGACAAGATTTGATGACGGAGTGAAAATGAGGGTTGAAAGAGAGGGAGGAGTAAGAGATAATGCCAAGCTTGTGGGCTTTGGAGAAGGGAGGATGGTGGTGTCAACTGTGATGGAAAATATGTGGAGGAGAGAATTTGGAACAGAAGACGAGGAGTTCAGTTTTGGACATATTGAGTTTGAGGTCTCAGTTGGAAAGCCATGTAGAGATGTCCTGGTAGCAGGTGGGGATATGAGACTGCAGATGAGACTTCCCATGCCATTTTTTTGCAGCTGACTACCAATTCTACCTCACTAGCCCAACTTTTTTATGGTATTTGTTAAGTGCTACTTGCCCAGGCACTGTTTTAATCACTGGAGTAGATACAAGCTAATCAGGTTGGATACAGTCCCTGTCCCACATGGGGCTCACAGCCTTAATCATCATTTTACAGATGAGGGAACTGAAGCACAAAGAAGTTGAGATTGCCCAAGGTCACACAGCAGACAGGAGGAGCCGGGATTAGAACCCAGGTCCTTTTGATTCCCCGGCCTGTGCTCTATTCATTAAACCACACTTCTTCTCACTAGTCCTGACTTCTCTCAGAAAAGACAAGGTTAAGTAGTGGTCCAGTGTCAAAGACGGGCGAGAAGGTCGAGAAGGATTAGCTTTGGCAATTGAATCGATTGCTAGCTTTGGCAAGAAGGTCATTGGTGAGCCTGGAGAGAGCTGCTTTAGTAGAGTGGAGGGGGAAGAAACCACTTTGTAGATTGTTAAGAGGAAATTTGGTTTTTTGGAGACAGTTATATTTATAACCTGCTCGAGGAGTTTGGACAGGAATGTGAGAAGGGAGATGAGGTGATAGCTGAATGGTTCACTGGGATCCCAGAAAGGTTTTATTTTGTTTGTTTGTTTTTTTGAGGAGCCACATGGGTGCATTTGAAGGCAGAGGGGAAGGAAGCACCAGAAAGATGAGTCTTTGAAAATGACCACCTGGAAGGAAGATTGGGTGCAAAGTGGTTGTAGAAGATGAGAGGGGATGAGGGTGGAAGCCCTGGTGGAGGGGGTTGAAAGCAGGCAGGGGAATCTCTATCAACATTCATTCATTTATTCAATCATTTATTAAGTGCTTACTGTGTGCAAAGCACTGTACTAAGCACTTGGGAAGGTACAACAATTAACAGTGACATTTCCTGCCCACAGCGAACTCACAGTCTAGAGAGGGAGAGACAGACATCAATACAAATAAACATTCAATCATATTTATTGAGTGCTTACTGTGTGCAGAGCACTGTACTAAGCACTTGGGAAGTACAAGTTGGCAACATATAGAGAGACGGTCCCTACCCAACAGTGGGCTCACAGTCTATAAGGGGGAGACAGAGAACAAAACAAACCATATTAAGATAAAATAAATAGAATAAACATGTACAAATAAAATAGAGTAATAAATATGTACAATCACAAACATATATACATATATACAGGTGCTGTGGGGAGGGGAAGGAGGTAAGGCGGGGGGGTGGGGAGGGGGAAGAGGGGGAGAGGAAGGAGGGGGCTCAGTCTGGGAAGGCCTCCTGGAGGAGGTGAGCTCTCAGTAGGGCCTTGAAGGGAGGAAGAGAGCTAGCTTGGCGGATGTGCAGAGGGAGGGCATTCCAGGCCAGGGGGATGATGTGGCTGGGGGTCGATGGCGGGACAGGCAAGAACGAGGCACGGTGAGGAGATTAACGGCAGAGGAGCAGAGGGTGCAGGCTGGGCTGTAGAAGGAGAGAAGGGAGGTGAGGTAGGAGGGGGCGAGGTGATGGAGAGCCTTGAAGCCGAGGGTGAAGAGTTTTTGCCTGATGTGTAGGTTGATTGGTAGCCACTGGAGATTTTTGAGGAAGGGAGTAACATGCCCAGAGAGTTTCTGGACAAAGACAATCCGGGCAGCGGTGTGAAGTATGGATTGAAGTGGGGAGAGACAGGAGGATGGGAGATCGGAGAGGAGGCTGATTCAGTAATCCAGACGGGATAGGATGAGAGCTTGTTGCCAACTTGTACTTCCCAAGCGCTTAGTACAGTGCTCTGCACACAGTAAGCACTCAATAAATACGATTGATTGATTGATTGATTGATTGAACGAGCAGGGTAGCAGTTTGGATGGAGAGGAAAGGGCAGATCTTGGCAATGTTGCGGAGGTGAGACCGGCAGGTTTTGTTGATGGATTGGATGTGAGGGGTGAACGAGACAGCGGAGTCGAGGATGACACCAAGGTTGCGG
This sequence comes from Tachyglossus aculeatus, assembly GCF_015852505.1. Classification (NCBI taxonomy): domain Eukaryota; kingdom Metazoa; phylum Chordata; class Mammalia; order Monotremata; family Tachyglossidae; genus Tachyglossus; species Tachyglossus aculeatus. The sequence goes on along the minus strand of NC_052101.1, from coordinate 119,828,816 downwards.
GCTTGTGAGACGGGAAGGATGGTAGTGCCGTCAACAGTGATGGGAAAGTCAGGGAGAGGGCAGGGTTTGGGAGGGAAGACAAGGAGTTCAGTCTTGAACATGTTGAGTTTTAGGTGGCGGGCAGACATCCAGATGGAGATGTCCTGAAGTCAGGAGCAGATGAGAGCCTGGAGGGAGGGAGAGAGAGCAGGGGCAGAGATGTAGATTTGGGTGTCATCAGCATAGAGATGATAGTTGAAGCTGTGGGAGCGAATGAGGTCACCAAGGAAGTGAGTGTAGATCAAGAACAGAAGGGAACGAAGAACTGAACCTTGACAAACTCCTACAGTAAGGGGATGGGAGGGGGAGGAGGAGCCTGCAAAAGAGACTGAGAATGAACAGCCGGAGAGATAAGAGGAGAACCAGGAGAGGACGTAGTCTGTGAAGCCAAGGTTGGATAGTGTGTTGAGGAGAAGGGGGTGGTCCACAGTGTCAAAGGCAGCTGAGAGGTCGAGGAGGATTAGGATAGAGTATGAGCAGTTGGATTTGGCAAGCTGGAGGTCATTGGTGACATATGACAAATGACAGATATGTACTTCAGTGCTATGGGGCTGGGAGGGGGTGGTAAGAGCAAAGGGAGCAAGTCAGGGCGATGCAAAGGGGAGTAGGAGATGAGGAAAAGTGGTGGCTTAGAAGGCCTCTAGGAGGAGTTGGCTGAGAAGGAGCACAGAGTGGATGTGAGTGAGAGAGAGCAGCGAAGGTGAGGTGAAAAATTTAGAGAGTTCATGCCTGGTGGTTTCTGTTTTGTCAAAGTAGTTGGCAATGTGATCCGGGTGAGTGCCAAAGGGGCTGGGGGGCCCTGGGGTTTCAGGAGGAAGCTTATGGCTGGATTAATTGGTGGGGACAATGGGAATGGGAGTCAAGGAGGGAGGAGAAGTGTGAAAAAGAGGGCAGAATTATAGCCAGTGAAGTTGAAGTGGCTGAAATTGGCCTGATAACTGCATTTGCTCCCCAGTTAAAGCCCCGGGTGAGGAGGAAACACACTGGAGAGGTGATCCAGGGCTCTGCCTTGGTGGTTCAAGACCTACCAAAGGGCAGAGGGGAGAGAGTCGAGTTTAGGGGAAGAGGGTGGAGTTGAGGGTGTGGATTCTGCATTAAGGGAAGGGAAGGGAAGTCTAGAGATCAGAGGTCTCTGTCATGGGAGAGAACAGTTTTGAGGGGAAGGGGTTGTGGGAGAAAAGGCAGGTTTGGAGGCTGTGGTCGGAGAGTGGAATTTCAGAGTTGTCAAGGTTAGAAAGGTACGATGAATAGTGATGAGGGTGGGGTGATGAGGGTGGGGTGGAGCACGTTAGTGGACTTGAGGAGTAGAGGAAGAGGTGGTGGGGGGAGCTGGGTTGGGTACAGGTAAAGGATGAGGGGGAGTTTGCCTATGATGGGGTGGGGGGCTTCCACAGTCCGCATTTAGTTGGAAAGCTGGAGAGGGGACAGATTGGATATGGGTTGGGTGGGAGTGAGCTGACAGGGCATGTTGCCTTTCAGGTTATTCAGTAAAGCAGAAGACAGCGTGACCTGACAACCTATTCAAAAACCTTCCAATACCTCTCAAGCCAGTCTGAGAGAGAGAAGCAGCATGGCGTCGTGGATAGAGACAAGCCTGGGAGTCAGAAGGTCATGGGTTCTAATCCCGGATCTGCCACTTGTCAGCTGTGTGACTTTAGGCAAGTCACTTCACTTCTCTGGGCCACAGTTACCTCATCTGGAAAATGGGGATTAAGACTGGGAGGCCCACGTGGGACAGGGACTGTCCAACCCGATTGGCCCGTATCCACCTCAGCACTTAGTAATAATAATAATGATGGTATTTATTAAGTGCTATGTGCAAAGCACTGTTCTAAGCATTAGGGAGGTTACAAGGTGATCAGGTTGTCCCTCGGTGGGCTCACAGTCTTAATCCCCATTTTACAGATGAGGTAACTGAGGCTCAGAGAAGTTAAGTGACTTGCCCAAGGTCACACAGCAGACATGTGGGGGAGCCGGGATTCGAACCCATGACCTCTGAGTCCAAAGCCCGTGCTCTTTCCATTGAGCCACGCTGCTTCTCTAGAAGTAATGGCATTTATTAAGCGCTTACTATGTGCCAAGCACTGTTCTAAGCGCTGGGGAAGTTACAAGGTGATCAGGTTGTCCCACGGCTGCCTCACAGTCTTAATCCCCATTTTACAGATGAGGTTACTGAGGCACAGAGAAGTGAAGTGACTTGCCCAAAGTCACACAGCTGACACTTGGCAGAGCCGGGATTCGAACCCATGACCTCTGACTCCAAAGCCCAGGCTCTTCCCATTGCGCCACGCTGCTTAGTACAGTGCCTGGCGCATAGTAACTGCTTAACAAATACCACAATCATTATTATTTCTGTCCACTATGGATATATGTGTCTATATATCCACACACATATATGGATCATATTTGAGTGCTTACTGAGTGCAGAACACTGTACTAAATCCTTGGGAGAGTACAATGTAACAGAGACAGAAGGCATGTTCCTTGCCCACAGTGAGTTTACCGTCGAGAGGTAATGTAAAATATATGATTGTGTGTGCATGTTCATTAAGCAAGTTCATTACTGTGTCAGACCAATGATTCACCCATCCCAGCGTCCTTGCCTCGGACAGACAACAGGGTGCCTGATGTTTCTTTCGGATCCTTTTAAAACAGACAACTCCATTTGCTGAAACAAATTTATGGTCCCTGGCCACCTGTATGCTCTTGGCTCAGTGTCAGCCCAAGGCACAGAAAGACAATTCTATTCTTTTGGCAGCCCCTTGAGCCCTGCACAAAATGCTAAAGGTGCACTCTGAAGTCCCAGTCAGAGCAGGGCTAGGAGCAAAGGCTGAAGCCAGGCAACCTTGCCAGCTGCACGGCTAGGGCTCCTTGCCAGAGTCAGGCAGTTTGGCCAATTTGGAGAGTTACAGATTAGGATCAAGGCAAGAAAATCTAAAGGCTGTGGAGTCATTAACTTGCCCTGGGTGACGTGTCTTTTCTGCTTTGCAGGAAGAGGATGTTTATAGTTTATGTTAAACAAGTTCTCCCTTCTTCTCTCTCATGGAATTCCCTCTTTCCCAGATAATAATTTATGTTTTCTTTGAACGAATGTTGGAGGCAGCCAGGGGAGATTGAGGAGAGACTGCCGACGGGTGCCTCAGGGGATTGGCCACGAGTATAAGGGGAGGGGTGGGGGGATGAGCAACAGAGGTGCTGAAGGTGCAGCTGAGAGTGGAGAGGTGGGAAAGGGTTTGAACGTCAAAAGCCCAGGTAGGGAGTTGAGGTGGTAGTATTGCAGCAGAGTAGAAAATTGAAGGCAGCCCAAAACGTTACCTGCCCCCAGAGAGAGAATGGGATAAATGCCTACTAATTTAGACTGTAAACTCCCCGAGGGCAGGTATTGTACCTATTAATTCTATTTACTCCCAGGTGCTTAATACAGTGCTCCTCCCCCTCTAGATTATATTCATTCATTCGATCATATTTGAGAATTGTCAGCTGTGTGACTTTGGGCAAGTGACTTCTCTGTGCCTGTTACCTCATCTGTAAAATGGGGATTAAGACTGTGAGCCCCACGTAGGACAAGCTGATCACCTTGTAACCTCCCCAGCGCTTAGAACAGTGCTTTGCACATAGTAAGCACTTAATAAATGCCATCATTATTATTACTACGTAAGATCGTTGTGGGCAGGGAATGTGTCTACCAACTGTTATACTGTACTCTCCCAAGTGCTTAGTACAGTGCTCTGTATGCAGTAAGCACTCAATAAATATGATTATCTCGGGGGTGGTGGTGGTGCTTGGAAACTGTATTCCTTCTTTTAGGCCACTACTTCCTCATTCAGGTTCTCTAAACAATAAGCTCGTCTCTAGACTGTAGTCTTGTTGTAGACTTTTTTAAAAAAAATATTTGTTAAGCACTTACTGTGTGCCAGACACTATACTGAGCTGGGGGAAATACAAGCTAATGATATTGGACATTGTCCATGTCCCACATGGGGCTCATTGTCATTCAATATTTACTGAGCACTTACTCTGTGCATAGCACTGTATTAAGAGGCTGGGAGAGTACAATATAACAAGAGACACATTCTCTGCCCACGATGAGCTTATAGTCTAGTGGGGGAGACAGACAATATAGATATATAAATTACAGTTATGCACATAAATGCTGTGGGGCTGGGAGGGGGGATGAATAAAAGGAGCAAGTCAGGGCAACACAGAAGGGAGTGGAAGAGGAATGGAGGGCTTAGTCAGGGAAGGCCTCTAGGAGATGTGTTTTTAATAAGGCTTTGAAGAAGGGGAGCGTAATTGTCTGTCAGATTAGAGGAGGGAGGGCATTCCAGGCCAGAGGCAGGAAGTGGGCGAGGGGTCAACAGTGAGATAGATGAGTTTGAAGTACAGTGAGGAGGTTAGCATTAGAGAAGTGAAGTGCGTGGGCTGGGTTGTAGCAGGAGAGTAGCAAGGTGATTTAGGAGGGGGCAAGGTGACTGAGTGCTTTAAAGCCAATGGTGAGGAGTTTTTGTTGGATGTGGAAGTGGATGGGCAACCACTGGTTTCTTGAGGAGCAGGGAAACATGGCCTGGACATTTTTGTAGAAAAATGATCTGGGCAGCAGAGTGAAGTATGGACTGAAATGGGGGGAGGAGGCTGGGAGGTCAGCAAGGAGGCTGATACAGTAATCAAGGTGGGATAGGCTAAGAGATTGGATGAACGTGATAGTTTGGATGGAGAGGAAAGGGCGGGTTTTAGCCATGTCGAGAAGGTGGAGCTAACAGGATTTACTGATGGACTGAATATGTGGGTTGAATGAGAGAACAGTCAAGGATGATGCCAAGGTTATGGGCTTGTGAGACAGGGAGGGCGGTGTTGCCATCTACAGTGATGGGAAAGTCAGGAAGAGGACAGGGCTTGGGTGGGAAGATAATAATAATGGCATTTATTAAGCGCTTACTATGTGCAAAGCACTGTTCTAAGTGCTGGGGAGGTTAACAAGGAGATCAGGTTGTCCTATGGGGGGCTCACAGTCTTAATCCCCATTTTACAGATGAGGGAACTGAGGTCCAGAGAAGTGCAGTGATTTGCCCCACAGCTGACAAGTGGCGGAGCTGGGATTTGAACCCACGACCTCTGACTCCAAGCCCGGGCTCTTTCCATTGAGCCACGCTGCTTCTCTTAAGATAAGGAGCTCTGTTTAGACACGTTAAGCTTGAGGTGATGGGAGGGCATCCCAGTAGAGATGTCTTGAAGGCAGGAGGAAATGCAAGACTGCAGAGAGGGAGAGAGATCAGGGCTGGAGATGTAGATTTGGGTATCATCCGTATAGAGGTTTTAATCCCAATTTTACAGATGAGGGAACTGAAGTAGAGAAGTGAAGTGACTTGCCCAAGGTTACACAGCAGACAAGTGGCAGAGCCAGGATTAAAACCCAGGTCCTTCCGACTCCCCAGCCCTCACTCTATCCACTAGGCCACGCTTTGGGAGAGCACAAGCTGAGCACAGCAAGTGATCAATAAGTACTAATACTAATAGTAATTAATAATTATGGTATTTGCTAAGCACTTACTTTGTGCCAGGCACTGTACTAAGCGCTGGGGTGGATACAAGCAAATCAGGTTGGACACAGTCCCTGTCCCTCATGGGGCTCACAGTCTCAATCCCCATTTTCCAGATGAGGGAACTGAGGCCCAGCAGAGTTAAGTGACTTGCCCAAGGTCACACAGCAGACAAGTGGCGGAGCTGGGATTAGAACCCATGACCTTCTGACTCCCAGGCCTGTGCTCTATCCACTATGCCATGCTGCTTCTCATGCTACTACTGATCGACTGCCAGAGCAAATCAGCCCGAAGAGAGGGCAGAAGTTCAGGGAGAGACCCACGAGGTCAGGAGGTGCCTGCGTGCCCAGAAAGTCCAACCCTGAGGACCTTTAACCTTAGGTAAGTTGAATCTCATCAGTACACTGGACTTTGTTCTCATTGCAAACTCAGGACCAAGTGCATGCCCTCAATCACTCATCAGCTTGAACCTAACGTTCTTAATATGTGATCATTAGAACGTAGCCACGTGGGACTTCAAAGAAAGGAACAAGATAAAAACTGAAGTTTTTCACAACACTTGCTATCTAGGGTCCATTCAAGACCTGCTGACAAGTCAGATCCTCTGGAAGAAATAAGGGTTTCTGGTTTGCTCAGGAGCTGTCACCAGAAACCTTTACAAGGCTCTGGACAGGAAGCAGTCCTGAACTTAAACCTGTCCTGTCCACATTTAGTCTTTCCCCACACCAGGGTCCCAGCCATTAACCAGCTGCCTGCCCTTCCCCTCCCCCAGCTAAGTCTGCAGAAATGTTCTCCCTCCTACTTGGACTGAGAGCCTCTTGTGGGACCTGATTATCTTGTACCTACCCCAGTGCTTAGTACAGTGTTTGGCACATAGTAAGCACTTAAATACCACAAAGATGATTATTTTTATTATTTTCTCTAGGGACTTGGAAGTATAAGGAGAGATGAATAGAAGGGCCGCATTGTTGATTGAGAGGGGAAACCAGTTAAAGGTATGTAAACCTGCTAGGGCCCAAATTTTCCACCTTGAAAAATTTACCCACGAGTCCATCTTGAGAGGCCAGCGTCTCAGGCAGGTTTTACTCATGAGGGCCTATCCCAGTGTCTCAGCCTGGCCCTTAACTGGGGTGAGGTTGGACCCACCCCCCAGTCTCCTGCTCAGCAGGAGCCCCAGTGCCTGGCAGCAGAGGAGGGGTGTCCTCGGGCTCCTGCAGTAGTCAGGCAGTTCATCTTTCTGAAGGGAGCAAGCCGGGCAGACCGAAGGCTGCCCTTGCTGAAAGCACACACAGCGAAATGCCCCTTTCACAGCAGCTGCTGAGCACACTTCCCAGGTCTCTCCTGCTTGGGATCAGAGACTTGGCCATCAGACAGAGAAACGCAGAACTCGCCCACTTGTGACTTCCACCCCCACAAGCCACAAGGCACCAGGCTGAGGCAGCCGGCCCCCACCCCCCCGTTCTTTCAAGGCCAAGCGACAGACGGTTGACACTCATTCCTCCAAGGGCAGCTGAGGCTCGTTCCTGGCATCTGCCACGGCTCTTGGCGCCCTCTAGTGGGATGCCACGCAGCTAAGCGGGGGCCGTCGCCTGCGCCCAAGAGGAAGACATTTTCCCAACTTTAATGCCAGAGACTCGACTGATTTTTAGATGGATTTTTATTGCTAGAATCAGGACTTAGCACTAAGGCAGCTCTGAAATCCCGCAGTAGAGAAGCTGCACAATCATGGTAAAAGTAACTGGTTGGTGTACTAAGATTAGGACCACAATTAACAAAGAAGTGCACAACTCAACGGCAATATTAACAATTGTTTTACCACCAATTTTACAAATAAAATTAGACACTACAAAGTCACTCATATGCCTGGCAGGAGAAGAATTATTTACAACGTTGCCATTTCTTCGGAAACCACCGAGAAAGCTCCCCAACTACATGGCCCATTTTCAATCCCATGACCCCTTTGGTCGTGATCATCTGAGAAATCGCTGGAGCTCACGGGATCGATAAACCAGATCTAAGACTAGACAGCATCCAACTATCACAGCTCAGTGAGATGCACTCGGGGGGTTGATACCGACAATTACTGTGTGAGATTTTTCCTTCTTCGATCCAACAAAACCAGAATTTAAAGTAAACTTATCTAAAGTGCTCCAATACTTTTCAGTACAAAAATATAAAACACTGATTAGAAGAAACATGGCACAAATGAAATTGAGTGTGTAATACATATACTCCGAGGACAAATAACGGCTACCGCTGAACAGCGACTGGATTTTTCCTAAAGAAACTTCTCCTCCTTAGCACATCCCTGATCTACGAGCACATCCCTGGGGAAAATGGGAACTCTGGCGGCAGCAGAAATGCCGCTCTGAGAGGAGGATGGAGATGGGACCGGGGGCACCAAGAACGCCCAGGAAAATACCCAAAGGACTTTTCCAGAGAGATACAGATGGCTTCCCCCATTGGGAGAGGGGCTTTCAAGCTTCCAGTCTCTTCTGCTAGTTCACGGGAATGTCCGGATGCTAATTCAGTTCACCTCAGTACATTGTAATACACTATAATTTATAGTTACTTTTGCTCCACTGACACCAGGGGCAGCAAGAAGTCACAGGACAACAGGGAAAGCAACGCCCCCGAGTTGAGAGGGTCTGGCCTCGCAGAACGATCGCTGGTCCACAAAGCCCATGGGACACTGCTGCTAGGAGCACTCCGTCCTACGGGGTAGGCGGCGGACACTGGAAGTCGGGGACAGACCAAATCGGAATCTACAGTGTCAGAGGGCAAAGAAAGACTCCTATTTACTTCAAGGAACCAAGGTGCTCAATAGTCTAGAAAAGAAAAACTTCTCAGGACAGGCAACTTCTCTCCAAAGTTGGAAGGTCAGACTTCCTATTCCCACAGGTCACGGGCACGTTCACCTGAAGCTAAACACAAACACTTAGCCTACATTCTACGTTTAGTTAAGTAGAGAATCAGAGAGTAAGAGAGCTGGAAGAGACTTCAAAAGTCATCTGGTCCAGTCCCCTGCCTCCAAGCTGGCCAGTGACTAAGCCACCCAGGCCAGATGCTTGTCTATTTTTTTTCTTACCCTTAAGTCAAAACTGTAGTTACGCCTAATATCAATCTGCCACAATAAATGAAATGACCAGAATTTAAACTTGCAAAATAAAAGCAGCAAAACATTCACTCCTGATCTCTAAATGGAATTCAGAGTAAAATACAAATCTCATTTCAAAGTTACTATGGTTACGTTCCAAAAAGATACATAATAGAATAGAAAGCCTGTGACAGGCGTTGAGGAAGAATAAGGAACTTCCACAAGGAAACTGAGTCTGTCAGGGGACCGAGAGTAAAGCCCTCCACTCCACACTCGTGGCAGGAAGGTGGGCTGGGCTGCCCACTGCTTCCCTTGGTTAGCTTTGCAGTAACCAAGTCAGTTTCCCACCGCGTTTGAAGTACGACAGCCCACAGGACGTACAAGGCACCTGGTTCGTTTGGGGCAGGAATGGCTTCCTTTGGGATTCTTCTAGCTGGCTTGGGCCACTCAACTGCTCTGAACCGCTTCCAACCCACACTCTCCCCTGCTCATTGCCCCTCCGTCACCACACAGCGCCTGGTGGAGGCTGCTATCTTCCCCAGTGCCCCAGAGCCTATGCTTTTGCCGCTGCCACCCCACCGGACAGCCAAAGGAGAGCCCTGCAGATCTGATTTCCGAGACCACCCCCTCACCCCCGGCAATAGAATGCCTCAACGCCCCTTGGTTTGAGAAATGCCGGTTTGGTCAATGACATTTTTACACCTGGGGCGCAACAGCAGCACACCAGGTGTTTTGCTATTGCCCCTGGACACCACTAACCGGCCCTCAATCGTGAATCATTCGGCCATGCGTCTGGGTGCTTAAAATGGGGCCCCATCCTTAGCCGATCCACTCTCCACTCAACACACAGGTGAGGTCCACTGAACCTCAAGGACAATTCCAACGAGGGAATCAAGTCCTAATATCAGGATCCAACTTTTCATTTGAAAGCTGGTGGGTCAGGTCATTCTGGAACTGGCAGTCACTGGCCACCAAGAGCCCGAGGTCCTGGAAAGTGAAGTGGTGGAGGCTCTTCCCTTGACACCTCGGGTTCGAAGTCCCAAGCACTAAAATACCATTACAGCAAACGGGCTCCCAGCTTTCAGAGTTTCACCAGGTGGCCAAAAACAGAATGACCCCCTCACCGTCCCCTGCTGGAGCAGGGGGCCAGAGACAGAGGCTGGAAGCTGCCAGGCCCCAGCTGAAGCCAAGACACCAACAGGTCAAGACGGGGCCCTCAACGGGGATTGGTTGGCTGACCAGAGATTAGGGAACCCTAGATCAGCCAGTCCCTCCGGCTCCCGCACAAATCCTCTTCTTTAAATTAAACAACATTTCATGCAGAGCCGTAGGAAAATCAATTTAGCTCCAGCTATTTCCCCCACCAGAAAGGCAAAGAATGTTTACAGGATTCTTGCCCCTTCCCCCACCTCCACACAATAAGATTTCTTTTTGCTTCTGGCCCTCGTCAGGGTTCGACTGCTGCCAAAATAACAGGTAACAGGTTAGCCTCTATTCCTCTCGGGAAATTCTATGGGTCAATCTACGACACCTCCATCTCTTTCTTGCTGAACACCACAGAGCCCAGGGCTGGTGGTACCTTTAACTTGTTACACCTACTTGCAACCCATTTAACTGCCCCATTTCAGTCGATAACAACCAGCCCACTGGTCAACAGCCACCGAAAACTGGCCCAAAAGATTCCCTGCCTATAGCTGAGTTCAGTCAGTCTGGATAGCAAGCCTCTAAGAAACACTTTTCCCAAAGGGGGGGTGGGGGAGAGGTTTCCTTCACCTTTGAGTCTTGAGGCTTCATTCACTTCCTCCCCCTGGCACTACTGCCCTATGGCCTGCAGAGTGGTGAAGCTGAGCTCATGTGAAAGCCAGCCTGACGGCTCAAGAGACCGCACGTGGCCAACTTGATTTCGCATATCCAACCTGTGCCGGGTTCCATGACAATCCAAAGTCCTGCATATTCCCAGTATGGGTGAGAACCGAGAGCATGACAGGATTACGTAGAAAACAAAATTCGCAATACCAATGACAGCCCTTTTCTGCCTCTCAGAGATGTTGTGAGGACAAAATGAGATAACTGACGTGAAAGCACTTTGGAAAATACAAATTCAAGGCATTACTAATTACGAATGGACACATTTCCATAAAAACGCATTGTTTTTGAACGTCAGAATGATTTTCTTTTCACCATATTAAAACAATTTGTGAAAAGTCAATCTCATATAACCAGAGGTTTCAAATCAATGGCTAAACAGTTTGGTCCATGGTCACTGATTTCTTTCTTTCACTTTTTTTTTCAAACCTGCCCTTTTCCCCTTTGTTCCTGATGTGTTTCTGCGGATCAGTCCCCGCTCGGAGAACGCCCGCTTTGGCGCACTCTCTATTTTATGCCAACACCTCAGAGAACAGGGTGGTCACAATCTAGAAGACAAAGGATTATAGAAGACAGTAACCTATTGCACTCGGCTTGCTTTTTTTTTTATACTTAGCATCTTCATCAACGATCGGGAAAACTTCCCTGATCTTGAGGTTCACTATGAACCAACATATGATTTGCTTTTGGAAATTTGTACCACACCCAGTTATGCCTCAAAAGTGTTTAAGGCGCCATTTCTGAAGATGGACATTGTATCGCTTGCAAATCCGTGTGATGGCCAAGAGAGCGGGTTGCTAGTACGGCCCTTCACCCCGCTATGAGGTGGAATCACATTCCAAACGTTGGCTTTTTGTGGGCCAGGTAGGGCTCGGAGCACCTAGGCTCCCTAGCAGTTTAAAGGCCCAAACCACCTGGCACCCCAAGGACATGTTCTAACTCACTCACTCACTAAAAGGAATGGGAGTTCCATGTCCCTGGCAGAAGCAGGTAGCTCATGTCTATCTTGCTGTTGCTGATAAGTCCGCACCTTAAGGTGCTGGCTTGTCCTCTGGCTGGTTATTTGTCTGAAATCCCATTCAGTGGCCACTGCTCTATAAAAACAGATTTAAAATAGTTTTCTTTTTTACCCAAATGGGATTTTTCCCCTCTTAAAACAGCTCGCAGCTCACCTCTGTATGGTTCACCTTCCAATTAAAACATTTTTTTCTTAAAAAGAGGTTTAAAAAAACCCCAAAAAACAACTCAACCAGGAACCACTGTACTGCAGATTCCCCAAAAAGGGCAAAACGACAGCAGATGGCAAAATACCAATAGAATCTAAGCCATGTTAAAGTCAATGGTCATCCTACTTGGAAAGAGTAAAGGAAATAACGTTGTCATGATGACCCCTTTAGAGTTCTCAGTAGAACGTTAACTTGCCGCAAGTTAACATTCTACTCCAGTCCTGATGGGTGACGCTGAAGGTATCAGTGTTGCACTGGAGTTTGCCTTTTGGTTCATTCAGAGAGGATGGCATCAGGCACCTCTTCATCATTTAGAAAAAGATGACATCTTCCTTGTTGGCATCATCGTCGGAAGAGACCTGGGATGGGGCAGGGGCCGCCACCGTAGGTTGAAAGGGGACGCTACTCAGCTTAAACGCATTCCCGGGGCCGGAAGGAAACTGCTCTGGCAGAATGTCAGTCGGCGCAGAGGACTCTAGAGAACAAGAGAGTCACAAAGAGCCCGAGATCGGCAGGAAGGTTCGCGGTGCATGGACCCACTTAAACCACCTCCCGCTCCTGGTCAGCAGAGGTCCCCACGAGGCGCTTACCTGGATGCGCGGGAGCAGGCTGGCTGTTTGGCAGGACTGGGCTCACGGACCTGCGGTTCTTCAGGGTGTTTTCATCTCTGCCCATGAGCTTAGTGAGCAGCAGTTGCTGTTTCAGGTCGAATGAGACTGAAAGCAAAAGACACACATGCACTGAGCCATTTGGCCTCATTCGGGAGCCTGCTTTCTGACCTCGGCCCCAAGCGTCCCCTGCTTCCGGCAGCCAGAGGAGGGCTGATCTTATTGATCGGAGCTTCGGCACAGAGACCTTTTCAAATGCTCCCTTAGGAGAAAAAGACTTCAGAGTCCCATTCACCGCCTCACCCGCCCCAACACTCCAATTCATAGCCTCAATTCAGAAGATGTTGCCTATCTCAATCAAGAGATTGAGAAGTAGTGTGGTCCAGTGGATAGAGCATGGGAATCAGAAGGACCTGAGTTCTAATCCTGATCCTCTGCTTGTCTGCAGTGGGCCCTTAGGCAAGTCACAAACTTCTCTGTGCCTCAATTACCTCATCTGTAAAATGGGGATTAAGACCGTGAGCCCCATGTGGGACATGAACTGTGTCCAACCTGACTGGTTTTCTATCTACCCCAGTACTTAGTGCCTGGCACAGAGTAGGCGCTTAGCATTAAAAAAACCCAACCAATCAATATTATTTACATCAGTCTGGCTTGCTACAGAGGAGGCACACGTGCTGGGCATAAACACTGTGATAAACAGCTAGCTAGAACACAGAATCAAAGGGTTTCCCCAAGAAAATGAACCCCTTACTTGGACAAGAATTTAAAACAGGAATAGCTGAAATGCGGAACAGTGCAAGGTGGAGGACCTGCTGGAGAACATCTCTCCCACCCGATAAAGTGATTCAACAGCCAAGACATAGAAGCTGCTCATCTCTAATAATAATAATAATGATGTTGGTATTTGTTAAGTGCTTACTATGTGCAAAGCACTGTTCTAAGCGCTGGGGGGAAACACAAGGAGATGAGGTTGTCCCATGTGGGGCTCACAGTCTTAATCCCCATTTTACAGATGAGGGAACTGAGGCACAGAGAAGTGAAGTGACTTGCCCAAGGTCACACAGCAGACATGTGGGGGAGGTGGGATTCGAACCCATGACCTCTGACTTCCAAGTCCGCACTCTTTCCACTGAGCCATGCTGCTTCTCTAGACCGTAAACTCACTGTGGGCAGGGAATGTGTCTGTTGTACTCTCCCAAGTGCTCAGTACAGTGCTCTGTACACAGCAAGCACTCAATAAATATGACTGACTGCCATTTCCCCAGGATATACCTGCCCCACTTGGCCTCCCTTGACATTGCCCCAATCTCCCTTCTCACCCTGTAAAGGCAAGCGCTGTTATCCGGTAAGATGCCAGACTGACTAGCCCAGTGGAAGGCTTGGAAGGGTTTTTCCTTTCCCTGCTGCCCAAATGAACCAGCTGAAGCATCTTGGGACCCCAGAGAGTTTTAGGCCTGAACTTTGATCCACTCAGGGGATGGCCAGCGCAAGCCAGTTTTCTTTCTCACATTTTGTAACATTCTTCAGACCCACAGCGGGCACAGTTTGGTTAATCAGCCTAAGATCGTTATGGGCAATTTTACTCCACATGACCCAGCTGAAGGCACTGAAATCATCAAGTCAGAATCTGAGCTAATGGATCATTTTCTCACATCAGCACTTTTTCATTCCATCCTGTGTCATACACAAGACTCCGTTCCTTTTAGGAAAGCATGAAAAGGTTGCTACAGGCCTGCCAAACCCCAGGGAGACAGCAGACGGAAGATGATTACATGTGGCAGAACCAATTCCAGGGTGGCCAGAGCTTGTAAACCTACTTGCATGGACACAATGTCTGTGGTTCCCCAGAATTTACATCTGGAGTGGAGCTAAAAAAAGAACCATGTAGCTCCAAAATAAATGGGCCACTACTCTCAAGACTACGCTTTTAAGTGGCAGGCAACAGTGGCTTTAGTTGAATCTGTCATCGGCAAAGACCACAGCTTTAAAAGAGCTAAACTGCAATGATCCCTCTCACCACATGCTTCTATTTCGGCTTTTTTAGCTGTGTTTTCTATTTTTAAACCTCGCCGACCGCTAGCATGACTCCAGCACTGAGGTTCTCGGGGGAAAAACCCTGGAGAGATTTGGACAGGAAAATCCCTTCTTAGCTCAGCTGCTGTGGACGCAAGTCTACCACACCCTTGGGCACCAGAACACTGATGCCAGAAAGAAGCAGGTCTCGTTTGTCTTTGGACTTGTTGCTAGAAAGAAGCGAAGTTCTGAGGACAGCCACAGGACTGTTAGCTTAAACGGTTCCAATTTTCTCTTCAAGGCTTGAAACCGAGGTCTGTATTGGCGTTACCAGACTTGGAAGACAGTGCCTATCTAGTTTCTGAACAGGAACGTTTGCTTTCTTACACTGTGGTCATACCCTGTGCTACTCAGGGTGAAACCGTTGAAAGAACTGTCTGTGGGGTTGAGTCACCTTTTCCCTCTCATTTCATTTTTCATGAGTGCCTTAGCCGTGCACTATGCCACAGCTGCCGAGTTTAATTTGCACCATTGGTTATCAGCACCCGGGTCACAGAGTGTTAATTACAGCTCGTGTCCTTTGAACGGGCTCAGTTCCTGCAGCACATGCAAATGTTTGTATTTTAAAATCATGCGGCCGAAATACTTCTTTGCAGGGAATTAGACCCTGCCTCCCCGCATCAAAACCCGCTCCCCTGCCCCCATTTTGAAGCCTGGCCTCAGGCAGCCAGAAATGTAGAAGTCAGTTCTAATGGGGGATTTTGGAGACGTGGGTTGGCTTTCCCGTTACTTTCCCAACACCCCACTTTCCCGCTGATTCTGAAGTGGAGACGTACTTTTGAAAACCCACCCCCAGTCTTGCTTACGAACTCGCACCCAATCCCAATGAACTAAATTTCCAAACAAAAGAGTCTTACTCACCCACCCACATCAACTCCAGGCTCCTTAACCCTAGAAGGTGTCTGCTTGTTTTCAAGACTTCTCTAAGCCATCCAGACCCTCAAACTCAAGTAGCTTTCCCATGGTGGCACAGGGAAGTGGGCTGGGTGAGTATGCACAGGGTTCCCTAGGAAACATAAGGACTTCGGGGCAGAATTCCCGAGGATGAGGCAGGGCCCCCCCGGACTCTCCCCCATGACAGACTGCACTGCCCTCGAGCTGGAGCTGAAGAGAGTGCTTCAGCTCCTTGTTACCTGAGCTGTCTGTCCTTTGGGAGGCTTTGCTCTTCCCGCCCTTCTCTTTGCTTCCTTTGGTGAACACAGCAAGCTTCGTGGGGATCTGCTGCTGAACGGCAGCCTGCTTCTGGATCTGGTTGGTGGCACTCAACAGCTGAATCGGCACATCATTCTTCACGGGGCGGCCCTCCAATGTGGTGCTGTCCCGGCGGATTACCTCGGGGCGCTCAATGTAATCTGTCCCAGACAACAGCACACTTGTTCTTGGGGTGGCTCTCGCCAGCTGCACGGACCCTTCCATCCCTTCTCCATTGAAGCTGGAAGAATGACTCAGACTTTGGCTCTAGAGGGAGAAAAAAAGAAAAAGAAAGAGAGGGAAAGAGAGGGAGGGAAAGAAAGAGAGGGAGGGAAGGAAAGAGAGGGAGGGAAGGATATATTCAACCATCTCCTCTGGACTGTAAGCTCATTGTGGGCAGGGAATGTGTCAGTTCACTGTTGTATTGTACTCTCCCAAGCGCTTAGTACAAGTGCTCTGCATATAGTAAGCACTCAATAAATAGGACTGAATAAATGAAAAGGCGATAATTCTAGAATACCATGTTCAATTATTTCCTTTTGTGGCCCCACTGATCCCCCTCCATTCCCGAGGGGGCCCCACTCATTAGAAAGCTTTCCTTTATCTAGCAGAGTCCAAACACCTGTTGGCCATTTTTAGCTCCCAGAAGGCTGTTCCTCCTTTCCAGCTCTGCTCTCCATCCCCTGGTTCCCCGCTTCAGGCTCAGTGCCTTTTCTGACACTGCCTCCCCAGAGTAATTTCTGCTGCCGGAATAGACACTCTTGTCCTCGGGCAAGAAAATGCCAAAGACACAGCCAAATATCATTACAGAGAGCAGCGTCAAAAGAACAGCCACGTTCTCACCTCTCCGATTTCAGTCGGTCCGGTGCCCGAGACAGTGTTTTGCTTTTTCAGCCTCTTCAGCTGCTCGAGCCGCTCCTTTTCCTTTTCCACAGCCCGCTGCGACTCCCGGAGCCTCTCCAGATCATGCTGGTAGGCCTCTCGTTGCCGATCCAACTCTTCCCTTTCTTGGTTCAAGCGTTCCCTGAGCTGGCGGGATTCGCTCTCTTGTTCCTTTAGCCGGGCCTCTGTGTATTCCAATTCCTTCTGCTGCCGATCCCGCTCGCGTTCCCAACGCTGCTGCTCCTGTTTGAGCTGGTTCTGAATCTTCTGCATGTTCGCCAGCTCTTCTCGCTGCTTCTCAAAGTTGCGCTGCTTCTCTTGTTCCAAGAGGAAGTTTCCACGTGTTGACTGCAGCCGGTACAGCTTCTCTCGCTCTATTGTGATGGCCCGCTGGTTTTCAATGTAACTATCCTGATGAACTATCACTGCCTGAAAGAGCACAACAAGCCTCTATTTGCGTGACATTTTAGGAAAAAAAAAGCTACAACGGGTCGGGGGTGGGGCAGTAGCGGGAACATTAGGAATCACACTCAAATGAAATGAATAAGCAGCCTGGCCTAGTGGGTAAAGCACAGGCCTGGGAGTCAGAAAGACCTGGTTCTAATCCCTGTTCCACCACTTGTCTGATAGGTGACCTTGGGCAAGTCACTTCACTTCTCTCAGTTACCTCATCTGTAAAATGGGGATTAAGGCTGTGAGCTCCCTCATGGGCAGGGAATGTGTCTGCTTACTGTTGTACTCTCCCAAGTGCTTAGTACAGTGCTCTGCACATAGTAAGCGCTCAATAAATACAACTGAATGAATGAATGACAGGGACTGTGTCCAACCTGATTACCTGTATCTACCCGTGCTTAGAACAGTGCTTAGCACATAGTGCTTAACAAATACCACCAAAAAAAAGAAGAAAAAAAAAAGAAAAGAAAAGATGAGGAAAAAAAAATCCCAGAAAGTCTCTGGGATCTGGTAGACCTTAATGAACATTTAGGTTGGAAACAAAAAACAAAACCACAGATAGCTGTTTTCACGTGCAGGAGCTGGACTCAGGTATAGCCAATGGTTTTAAATCACCTGATGTTCCCCTTCCATGAAGGAAGAGTCCAACTAGTAACTTTCTGATAAATCCGGTCATTACCTGGAGATTGAGGAGCAACTGCAGTAGAGTCTGTATTCTCTGGACAAGCTAAGGAGAAAAAACACCCGTTTAAGACACCATATTTTTCAGAAAGTATTTTGGCGGGGGGGAGAAGGGAAACAGGGCAAGGTTGGAAGGCTGACAATGTTCGGGGGTGGGCTACATTTAACTTGGCACCACAAGGCTCGGAAAGCAACAGGGAAACAATCCATTTGTGTACCTCAGATTCCAAGGTGGCCGGCAAACTGCTGCTATAATCCGGTCTGGTTATGTCGGCCTGAAACGGTCACAAATTCACTTCTAATCAACAATCCAAAATTATGAATTAACAACAGACATTTACCATAGGTTTTCAACTAGTCCAATCCGCCCCATCTCAAAGGACAAATCCTAATGGAGTAAGGATCTCCTCAAATCCTGACAGATCAAGAGCTGGCAGCATGATTTTGAAAATGGACTTTTCCACCCCATTAGGCTGCTCTGAACTGAATGGACCCCAAAACCTGTTTAGAACCCAAACCAAGACCAACATACTGTGCTCAATCCTTCTTCAGAGTCCCCTGGAAGGTCACAGGGCTGCGAGTCCGAACTGGTCAAAGGGCCTCTCCAGTCTTTCAATCGGGGGTCACTGCTGCAGACTTTTTTCTTAAAGCTGCCATCTAAAAGTCCAAGAAACCCACCTTAGGGTATTCGTGATGCCATTTCTGCCAAGGATTATTAGCAGTCAGAAACTTTCAAGGCCAGAGATCAGGAGAGGATGCACTGTTCATCGAGTGTCATCCGAGTGCTTGGCCCCGAACCGAGTGCTTAGGAGAGCTCGACAGAAGTAGGATGCGTGTTTCCTGCCCTCGAGGAGCTTACAATCCAATGCGGGTGGGGAGAGAGGCAGGTAAAAATTATTTACAAACAGTGGGAGCAGGAGGAAGTCCAAAGATGTATACACCTCCACTGATCTGACACGATGAAGTAAAAAGAAAGCACTCTTCTCCTAGGGAGTTTGGTCTCTTACTTTTATTTGTGTTTGTGGTGCTGTCATATCCTCCAAAGGTTTCTGCTCTCCTTGGTAATAAGGAATAGCCAGAGCCGTCTTCAGAATGATAATTGGCATTAGCCAAATGTTTACATATTAGGTTCTGGAGATACTCAACTGCGAAGAGGGGGGAAAAGAAAAAAAAAAGTTTGCAGGGTTATCACCCTCATGCAACAAGGTCAGCAAGGTACACAGACTATTTTTGTGGTTTGTTGAAAGATTACTTCTCTGACCAATAAAGTTTTGTGTTTTCCCTCAAGTCCATTCTTACTAATGCCAAAACAGGAAGCTATCTAGTGCTGCTTTAAAAGTCAATCTATCAAACCCAGGAGTCACATCCTGAAATGAACATCACAGAGGAATTGTGAGGGGGTGGACGGAAAAGGGAGAGGGAGAGAGAGACAGAGAGAGAGAGAGAGAGACAGAGAGAGAGAGAGAGAGAAATAAAAGGAGTTAGAAGCAGGCAAAATGAGATCCGAGGGGCAAGGCAAAATTCAGGCCGAGTCATCTCGAGAAACCTTCCACCAGTGAGGCCTATGGGAAAAATCCGGCATAGAACCTTGGGGAAAGGGCATAAATTCCATCTCGTGAAGAAGGCTGGCTGACAGCTTCCTGAAACGAAATGTGGACCTCATGGGAACTCACCACTAACTCCAATGGACAACAAGTCCTGGATCATGAGCAGGAAATGACCCTACCCAGAGTATCACTGGGGTTTTTTTCTACCTACTTTCTGTCACTGCAGATTTCAGGATCATCTCGCCTTGCAGGTTTTCTAGAGGTTCCCCGCTTCGGAAAAGGAGCTTAGATCTGGGCCCCTGGGGGGGATCTTCAAATCCACTCATCTCAAGCATTTCCACATAAATCTGCTGCTTCTCATATAGGCTTTGAGCAATCGCGTTATCTTTCACGCTTAAACGCTCTAGAATGAAATCAGTTAAAAACCATTACAGATCTGTGTGTGAAGAATTCCAGCAACATCTTGGGCTGACAAAGCCCACGACGTCCGAGGCGTTCAAAGTACTTAGCCCTTGAGGTCATTTATTCCCGAGCATCTCCTTGAGGGAAGGTATTTACAGTCTCCACATCACCAATATGAAAATGGAGGCATATAAAGGTAAATGGGTAAGGGCCACAAGTTGATGCACTTCGAATGTTTCCGGTTGCAAACTCTCTTAAGACGCCAGAAGCGTAAAACGACTGGCAGGTTTACCACCCTCACGAAACAGGCTGGGTGCATGTGTGCTTGCATAGAGGAGTGAAATCACATCCTGTATACATCCATGTACATATGAATGGATGGATGTAGAAGCTTCATATTTTCAGGGTGTTTCAGGTGAGTTGCTCCATGCCGAGCTGCTTTGCGGATCCTCTTACCAATGTTTCCCCTGCTTACTTCGATGCAGAGGCTCAACAAGGAGCAACCCACCTCCGGCACATGTTGAAAATATGAAACCTATTTTGGGCTGTGGAAAAAAAAATCCTATGCAACACCACTTTATAGAAAATACCACAGAAGAAAGGGCCGCTCCGTTAAACTAACTCCTGTAATACAGCCAAGGACTGGGGCACTTTCGTTTACTGCTAAAAGAATTTTTCCCTTTCAGTACCAATAGGGTCAACCGGCAAGCTGCAAATCTAGGATTGTCACTTATTTTCACTGCTTTTCCCCATTTTCCCGGGAGATTTGTCAGGAGGGTCCCCAAGTCATCCCTTATTGGAGTTACATAAGCTTTGTCTCCCCGCAGGGACTGAGGGTGGCAAAAGTCGGGAGGTCCTAGCCGGTGCTCCAGTTTCTCTGAACTGAAACCCGGTAACTCAAAATAGAAAAGTGTAGGTGAAGGGGGTGGGGTGGGGGGGGTGGCGAGGAGAAAGGTAATAAAATGGAAGAACTTGTTGGGTCTTTACGTCAAAGCTCCAAGGTCAACGCAAACATCAAGGATGACGAGCATTCCGACAGTCCGACAAGACCAAAACGGTCTTGCTCTTGCCCTGGGTCAGACTGATATTGTGAGAGACAGCTCACTTGGACTGATTCGTAATTAGCTGTTTAAGGTGGGCTCCCAGAGTTGAACTGAAGTCTAAACCACATGCCCACCGTCACTCACAGGATCTGGTGCTGGTTTCCCAGATAGCTCACTTGGTCCAGTGACTTTTTCTCGCTGCAGTTACATAACTTGCCCGAGAAATCTTGGGATTCTAAACGCATGAGATGAATCCTACAAGGCTAAATATTCTGGGATCAAATGTTCAGCTGTGCCCCTTACCTTGGAATTCTTTTAATTTAGCAGCTCGCATTTCAGCTATCTTTCTTTCTTCTTCGAGTCCAGCAAGTGGCCCTTCCTCCTCAATAGGGCAGCTAGAGGAAGATGTGAAGGAGGAAAATTTGGTTGTTTTTGGTAAACTTTCTAGCTAGCTCAATTACTTTCTCAGCACCTTTAAAAACAGGCATCGCTCTCTTCGCATGGGTCTTGTGGCTTAAGATCCTAAGAATACGTGCCACCCCTTCTTAATTGATTTTCAAAACTGAAGGAGGAACGAGATGGAGTAAGAGGGAAAGGAAGGCTGTGTTTGCCTTGTTCCTGTTCCATAGCTCGACATGGTTGAACAAGACCCAGACTGGAACACAGGTCTTGTCCTGTCACCTTGCCCTGAAGCTCCTTACAAAAGGTAGAACTTACAGGGAATGTTCAAGGATTTGGACTGCCGGTTCCCAGCCTCTTCTGCCTCACTGGCACACAGTTTTTTTTTCTTTTTAAAGCCTGGATGAGGTTGAGCCAAGGCAATGGAAAGCCTATTTTCATCTCCAATTTATGAGGTGGGGAGAGCAATTCATCTCGGATAAGGAAACGCACAGCACAAAGATGATGTGGAAAACAAGAGAAAAGGGGGAGAGCCAGAATGGCCACCTAACAAACTCAAAGGAATCACCTGGATTTTTTTTTTTTAAGCACAAATACCCTGTCTTCATCTGGGCGAGAGAATGTGATTCTCATTCTCTCCTCTCTTTCTGTTTGCCTGTCTTCATTTTTCTCCTAGTATTTTATCTCTGAGGCCACTGTTCTCTGGGCCTTTACACAATTACTCCATCTCATGTTCTTGTAGGCCTGTGTGTGCTCATACATGGGTCGCTGGGTGTGTGTGTCCACTTGGATGGGGGAGGGGGGAGAGGGAGGGAGGGAGGGAGGGAGAGAGAGAGAGAGAAAGAGAGAGGGAGAGAGGGAAAGAGAGAGAAGGTATGGGCCTATGCGGGTGAGGTGGATATGAGGATGGATGTGTGTGTGTGTGTGTGTGTGTGTGTGTGTGTGTGTGTGTGTGTGTGTGTGTGTGTGTGTGTGCTTGAGGTGAGTGTGTAGAGGACCTCAGGGCAGGCACACGGACACACATGCATGATGAGTTTTGGGCAGTGGGTGGCTCTCCATCGATTCCCTCCATCTTCCTTATTGGCTCTCTCCACTCCCCAGCTCACACTCTCCACTCCTCCCGATCTCATCTTCTAATCATACCCTGCTCCTGACTCCTCCCACCTCTGGCCTGGAACTCCCCCGCTCCCACCTCCCAAATATACCAGACCATTTGAAAAGCCCAATCCCACCCCCTCCTGGAAACCTTCCCCAATTAAGTCCCAACATCCCAAATCGTAGGAACCCAGGAGCCAGCCTAAGCGCTGAAGTATTCATACCCACTCTCAGCACTTAGGAATATTCAATTGTATGTGGAATTATTTATTCTAATTTATTCTGATATTGCATCCTGGCATAGCCCCTCTACTTCTTGCCTGATCCTTGTTCTTCCTACCAATCCCACTAGTTGTGAATAACTCTAAATGAGCCTGCCTCCCCGCAATTAGGTTGTAGTTGTAGGAAGGGATTTACTGAGGGCCCACTGGGTGTAGTGATCTGTACTAAGTGCTTGGGAAATGACAAGAGAAACCCTTGCCCACAAAGAGTTTTACACTTTGTCTCTCCTTTACAGGGGAGACAGATATAATAGTGAATTTGGCATGAATAATTATTAGTACGATTGATTATATGTACACATGCACACACACACAAAGGGGAAGAAGCAAATTCATAAGTGCAACATCATAAGTATTACAGAAATATGATTGATAGGGATAAATGCCAAGCCAATATAACTTGGGATATGGTAATTAATCAGGGAGGCCTTTTGGAGGAAGCAGGATTTTAGGAGGGCTTTGAACACGGTGAGGATCTGTAGTCTGTTGAATTTAGGGAGGGAGGGAGTTCCAGTCTGGGTGAACAACATGGGAGAAGGGGTACAGGTGGGAGAGTCAAGCGTGAGGTACAGTCAGAAGATTAGCTTAGAGGTACAAGGAGAGCGAGCTGGGGAATAATGGGTGAAGAGAGCTAGCAATATGGAAGATGGAAAGAGTTGGTGGAGGGCCCTGAAACCAACTGTAAGGAGTCTATTTGATGCAGAAGGAAATGGGAATCCAGAGGAGGTTTTTGAAGTGTGGAAAGAGGCATGCTGAGCAATTTCCTTAAGGTAATCCTTGCAGCAGTGTGTAGTACAGATTGGAGCAGGGAAAGCCTGGAGACAGGAAGTCCAGGGAGGAGGCCAATAAGGTCCAGTTATAATATGACAATCGCCCAGACCAGGATAGTAGCACTTTAAGTGGTGAGGAATGGGCTGGGAATGTGTGTTTTGTTTATATTATATTCTCCTGAGCACTTCATTCCATCAATAGGGCATTCCATCAATACCACTGATTGATTGGAGAGGAGCTCTGTATTTGTATGTGTATGCTTAAATGTACATATGTGATGTAATGAGAAGGTCCTCAGATGAATTCATGGATAGAGTGGTGTGTCAGGAAGGTAAAGATGCATGTCTGTCGGTATATGGATGTGCTCTGAGTGCTGGGGAGGGACTGCGTATGCATGAGTGCAGCGGCATGACCGAGTGGAAAGAACACAGACTTGGAAGTCAGAGAAACTGGGTTCTAATTCCAGCTCTGCTGCCTGCCTGCTGTGTGACCCTGGGCAAGACACTTCACTTCTCTGTGCCTCAGTTTCGTCAGCTGTAAAATGGAGATTAAATTCCCGTTCTCCCTCTCCTTAGAATGTGAGCCCTCTGTGGGACAGGGACTGTATCTGACTGGATTCTCTTGTGCTTAATCCAGTGCTTAGTCTAGTGCTTAGAGAAGCAGCATGGCTCTGTGGAAAGAGCATGGGCTTTGGAGTCAGAGGTCATGGGTTCAAATCCCAGCTCCGCCAATTGTCAGCTGTGTGACTTTGGGCAAATCACTTAACTTCTCTGTGCCTCAGTTACCTCATCTATAAAATAGGGATTAAGACTGTGAGCCCCCCGTGGGACAACCTGATCACCTTGTAACCTCCCAGAGCGCTCAGAAAAGTGCTTTGCACATAGTGCTTAATAAACACCATTATTATTATTATTAATAAGCACTTAAATATCACAATTACTATCATCTGTATTGAGGGGGAGAGAAGATATATTTGTAGGAATGTGGGGAGTCTTTTGGGGTCTGTGTGTATTTAATAATAATAATAATAATAATAGTAATAGTACTTGTTAAGTGTTTACTATATGCCAAGCACTGTTCTAAGCGCTGGGGTAGATACAAGGTAATCAGGTTGTCCCATGTGGGGCTCACAGTCTTAATCCCCATTTTACAGATGAGGTAACAGGCACAGAGGAGTTAAGTGGCTTGCCCAGGGTCACACAGCAGACAAGTGGCAGAGGTGGCATAAATGGTATAATTGGATGTGTGTATGTTTGGTGGGTGGTAGGCATGGATTGGGATCTGTAAACTTGTGGGGTAGCAGAAGGTACAGATAGGCAAGTGAGTGTCTACAGTTCTTGCTGGCCAAGTTTCTGTAGTGCCAGCAGACACAGGCCTAGAAATGTAGTCTTGAGATTTTGAGGTTAGCAGCAAAAGCCATCTCTCAGTGTCCAGTAGTGGTCAGGAGGCAGAGGGACATGTCCATGTGGGCCAATGTCCTTACTGCTGGGGTACAGAGCATGTACCTGCCGTTTCAACCAATCACAGACTCGGGACTAGCAACCCACAAAGTAACCCCAGCCTATCATTATAAATATATATATTTATACATATAAATATATATACACATATATGTGTACACACACACACACACACACACACACACACACACACACACACACACACACACACACACACACACAGCCATCCCCCCCCAGGCCCAACCTACCTGAATAGGAGATGGGAGGGAAAGCTAGAGGACAGAGCTGTTCAAATTTCTCCTGGACACAGAGAAAATGCGCATTCACAGGGGAGGGGGCAAATGCATGCAATGGGAAGAAAATCCTTTACGTTATCTACCTTTCTACGGCTCTGCGAATGAGAGCCATCCACGAATTCCGCTCTTCTTTGGAGCTAGTGTAAATTTCATACATCTCCGGTCCTTTTAAGGATGCACTAATCAGGAACATTGCTTTTTCCTCATTAGCTACTTCTCTTACAATTAATTTTTGTAAAGAAATGACTGGTGGCTTTGCATCCTGAAAAACAAAATGCGTTAGAAAAGGTGTTATAGAGTCTCGCCGAATCTCAAAGCACTGATGAATCAATAATATTCATTTATCAGTGTACTGAGCAGTCAAGAGAATACAATAGTGAGTTATTAGACATGATCTCTAGCTTCTAGGAGATTACAGTCTCGTGGAGCAACAAAGTCACTAGAATGGGGGGAAACAGACACACACACACACACAGGCACAGGGAATGAGCCTTCCAACTCTGCTATATTGTACTCTCCCAAGCACTTAGTAGAGTGCTCTGCACACAGTAAGCCATCAATAAATACAATTAAGTTCCCTTTGGACATGTTGAGCTTGAGGTACCTCCTCCTGGAGGCTGGAGGAGCAGCAAGACTGCAAAGAAGGAGAGAGGTTAGGGTCAGTGAGGTAGGTTTAAGAGCCATTCATGTAGGTGGTAGTTGAAACCCTGAGAGCAGATAAACTCCTCAAAGGAGTGAGGGTAAACAATGTAGAAGGGGACCTAGAACTGAGCCTTGAGGGGCACCCGCAGTTAAGAGACTTATAAGGAGCAGTCAGAGAGGTAGGAGGACCAGGAGAGGACTATATCCGAGAATCAATCAATGGTATTTACTGAGCGTATGTGCAACACCATAGTAAGCACTTGGGAGAGTACAATACGAGTTGGTTGACACATGCTTGCCCACAAGGAGCTTCCAAACCGGGGGGGGGGGGACAGACATTAAAATATATTACAGAGATGGGGAGATGTACCTAAATGCTCTGGGGCGAATATTAATGTGCTTAATAATAATTATAATAATCATGGTATTTGTTAAGCACTTACTCCGTGCCAAGCATTGTTTCAAGTGCCAGGGTACAAACAAGGTAATCAGGTTGGACACAGTCCCTGTCCCACATGGGGCTCACAGTCTTAATCCCCATTTTACAGATGAGGTAGCTCAGGCAAAGAGAAGTGAAGTGACTTGCCCGAGGTCACACAGCAGGCAAGTGGCGGATCCGGGATTAGAACCCACCTCTTCTGACTCCCAAGCCTGGGCTCTTGCCGCTAGGCCATGCTGCTTCTCTAAGGGGTACAGCCCCAAGTGCATAGGCGATACAGAAGGGAGGGCGAATAGGGGAAGTGAAGGCTTAGTTAGGGAAGGCCTCTTGGAGGTGATATGATAGAGAAACCAAGATTAGACAGTGTTTCCAGGAGAAGAGGGTGGCCCACAGTGCCAAGGCAGTCAAGAGGTCAAAGAGGATTAGGACGGAGTAGAGTCCATTGGATTTTGCAAGAGGGAGGCCACTGGTGACCTTGAAGAGGGCAGTTTCAGTGGAGTGAGGGAGGTGGAAGCCAGACTGTACAGGGTCAAGGAGCAAGTTAACAGAAAGGAACCGGAGGCAGTGGGCTCTTTAGTTCTTCTGAGGAGTTTGGACAGTAATGGTAGGATGTGGTGATAGCTGCAGGGTAGAGTGGGATCCAGAGAAGGTTTCTGACGACAGGGGAGACACGGGCGTAAACACAAAAACAAAGGGGAAGGAGCAATCAGAGAGTGATCGGTTTGATGACGGTCATGGAGAGGAGGAGGAAAGAAAAACACTCTATACGTACTTTTATAAGGTGTGAACGGATGGGGTTGGAGACACAGGTGGAGGGGGTAGGCTGTAAAAGCAGGCTGATCTCTTAAGAGATGGCCAGGAGTGTGGATGGGGGGGATAAAAGGATTTGGGGAAGATGAGGGGGAAATTTTAGGGAGTTCTTGCTTGATGTCTTTCACTTTGTCTACAAAGTAATAATAATAATTACGGTATTTGTTAAGCGCTTACTATGTCCAGGCACTTTACTAAGCGCTGGGGTGGATACAAACAAAAAGGGGTGGAAACAACCCCATCCCACGTGGGGCTCACAGTCTCGCTCCCCATTTTACAAAGGAGGTAAATGAGGCCCAGAGAAGTGAAGTGACTTGCCCGAGGTCACACAGCAGACAAGTGGTGGAGTCAGGATTAGAACCCATGATCTTCTGACTCCCAGGCCCAGGCTCTATCCACTAAACCAAAGTAATAATAATGATGGCATTTTTTAAGTGCTTACTATGTGCAGAGCACTGTTCTAAGCACTGGGTGATCAAGTTGTCCCACGTGGGGCTCACAGTCTTAATCCCCATTTTCGGATTGGCTAGATCATCAGGGGCGAGAAATGGGGGCACTGGGAGTTTAAGGAAGGAGTTAAAATCAGAAGAAAGATGAGGAGTTATCCCCTGGTGCTCACACGATTGGGCGTGATCACTACAGGTAGAAATAATGTGACTTCGTTATGTATCACATGAAAAATATCCAACTGAATTTTTTTTAAAAGTGGTATTTGCTAAGTGCTTACTTTGTGCCAGGCACTGTATTAAGCGCTGGGGTAGATACAAGCTAATCAGGTTGGACATGGAATCTGTCCCACGTGGGGCTCACAGTCTTAATCCCCATTTTAGTTAGTCAATCGTATTTATTGAGAACTTACTGTGTGCAGAGAACTGTACTAAGCATTTGGGAGAGTACAATATAACACTGTCCACAGTGAGCTTACAGTCTAGAGGGGGAGACAGACATTAATATACAGATTTTACATATGAGGTAACTGAGGCCCAGAAGTAAAGTGACTTGCTCGAGGTCACACAGCAGACAAGTGGCGGAGCCAGGATTAGAATCCGGGTCCTTCTGGCTCCCAGGTCCATGCTCTATCCAGTAGGCCACGCTGTTTCTCAATTTTCCGTCCCTGCCCTTTGAACACCTTAGTCAGCAGCCTGAGAGCAAAGGTATTATGGGAGCAATTGCACACCCTTTATATTTTCCTCCAAAGGGGGAAAAACTCCCAATTCTAGACACAAAAAAATTGCTGTAGAACAATTTTATATGCTGGATCTCAATCAAATGATTCCTAGGGTGAATGCAGTAAGAGTAGGCTAAACATAATTACTAAGCACCCTTCCTCCTGCCCCTCAGAAATTTGAGAAATTATATACGATGCATTTCAATGAAGGATGATGAAAAAGTGTGGACATCAACTAAAGTCAGGCCAGTCAACTGTTGAGTGCCTTAAAGGACCCTGAGGCTATTGTTGGAAAAACTGTAGGACCGTTCTCTCCTTACATTGATCCTATTTAGCTTCCCTGAAGTGTTCTTTTATTCTCCCCTTAGGTGAAGATACTCTAACTGGGCTTAAATAAAAACCTAGTAATAATAATAATAGTATTTGTTAAGCACTTACTATGTGCCAGGCACTGTACTAAGCGCTGGGGTGGATACAAGCAAATTGGGTTGGACACAGTCCCTGTGCCACATGGGGCTCATAGTCCCAATCCCCATTTTACACAAGGTAACTGAGGCCCAGAAGTGAAGTGACTTGCCCAAGGTCACAGCAGACAAGCGGCAGAGCCAACATTAGAACCCATGACCCTTTGACTCCCAGACCCATGCTCTATCTACTACATCATGCTAAGATGCATAAAGTGTGGCCACTATATGCATCAGACTATAGGAGAGAGTGTGTGCATGCATGCACACCCTATGCATTTTACTAGGTGAGGGCAACATCTGAAAGGCAAAGCAAGGGTTAATTTAGCCAAAAAAACACACTTGGAGCTTCATAATATATCTGGGTAAGTCAGAACCTGGCATTTGAGAAGCAGCATGGCCTAGGGGATAGAGTGCGGGCCTGGGAGTCAGAAGGACCTGGGTTCTAATTCCAGCTCTGCCACTTGTCCGCTGTGTGACCCTGGGCAAGTCACTTCACTGGGCCTCAGTTACCTTATCTGAAAAATGGGGCTTAAGACTGTGAGGGACTGTGTCCAACCCAATTATCTTGTATCTTCCTCAGTGCTTAGTCCATAATAAGTGTTTAAATACAATTATTATTATTATTGTTATTAATTTTCAAAAAAATCAAGCAGCAAATCGAAAGGCACAAATCCCCCCAAAAAGGCAGAAGACTGCCAGCTAGCACAAGAGAGCGAAGACGGCAGAACAGCAGAATCAATCAATCAATCGTATTTATTGAGCGCTTACTGTAGGCAGAGCACTGTACTAAGCACTTGGGAAGTACAAGCTGGCAACACATAGAGACGGTCCCTACCCAACAGCGGGCTCACAGTCTAGAAGGGGGAGACAGACAACATGTCGACGGGTATCAAGTCACCAGAATAAGTAAAAATAAGAAAAGAAAGGAAGGAAAAGCCTAGGGAGGGATGGGCAAGGCTTTTCCCAACCCTAACCCCGCTATTACTGGCATCTAATGACAGCTTTGTGGAGGCGAGATCCGGGGTTAAGACTCAACCCACCCCATGTGATACCGGGTAAGCAGCCCAAAATAAATGTGAAGACACACAAGCCCACAAATTACTTCTGAGCACACACTAAAGTCTCCGCCTGGAATCAAGACAGCATCGATGGGCCAGCTGAGGATGGCAACACGTGGACGCAATTCTCAATCCGTATTCCAACTGCAGCCGAAGAGGCTGCTTTAGTTCAATAATAATAATAATAATAATGGTATTTATTAAGCGCTTACTATGGGCCAAGGACTGTTCTAAGCGTTGGGTAGATACAAGGTAATCAGGTTGACCCACGTGGGGCTCACAGTCATAATCCCCATTTCACAGATGAGGTAACAAGACACAGAGAAGTGAAGTGACTTGCCCAAAGTGACACAGCTGACAAGTGGCGGAGCCGGGATTAGAACCTACGGCCTCTGACTCCCAAGCCTGGGCTCTTTCCTCTAAGCCGTACTCTTTCTGAGGCATAAAGGTCAAGGCAAGCGGGAACACAGTACAGCGTATAGCAGAGGGAGTGGTACAGATTTTGGAAGGGCACCTGCTGACCTAGGAATGACCTAACAAATCCATTCAAAAGGCCAGTGAGTAAAGTGAAGCCTTGAACCTGAAGGTGCTGTGGTAATTACTCTGAGGCTTAATGCTCATTACCTCTGCTTGAAGAAAGCCCTAATCTTCCAGCACCCAACAGGCTGTAAGGTTACCATGGTCACAGCTTCAAGGCAGAATGACTTATACCATTTCCCTGGGTGATAAGGCGCATTATTCTCCCCCCACCCCATTGGGCCACGAATTAACACACTGCTAACCACAGAGCCCTTATGTCTCAAAGGGCTATTTCCATGAGCTTCAGGGAGAGTTGTTCTAGCACCACCACCTACACAAACCGCCACACACAATGCAGCTGGTGACATGGAGGGTGGAAAGAATACAGAACAACCTGAGACCAAAATGCTGTGACTGGACAAGCTGGATCTGGGACTGCTGAAGAAAATGTTAATTTTGCAAACACGATGGCTAAACTGGCTTTCAAACCGCTCTCCTTTGCATTACCTCACTCTCTTATAGGCTCATTTGACTGCTATCTGTTGTTTGGTTTGTAAATTGATTGACTACATTTCAGAAAATGCCCCTGACCTCCAAAGATTTATGCACCATTATAAATTCGTTTTTTCAATTTCAAAAGGCAGGGACACACCCACCCACCCACTCACACCCATCCCCTCCCCCGCACCATCCACCAAAAAAACCTTTCCATCTTAATTCCTACCCATCAGTCTAAAGGGGAATGTGACAATCTCAGGGGATGGCTGTCTGGAACCTTCTATCTCTATTTGGGTGCAAATTATTTTCACAGTTTGGCCGCCAGAGCCCCATTATAATCAATCCCCTGCAACCTCAGATAGACACACCTGACACTATGCCTTAAAGGCAAGAGTCCTACCAGTCTCTGGTTCTAACCACTATACTACATTCTCCATATCTTCAGAAGGTGAAGGCATATACAACTTTCTGGGGGTATAGTGGCTTTCAATAAATCATCAAGTGTGGGGCACGGGGGGTGGGGGGAGTAGGGCAGAAAAGACTCAAAGTTGAGTGATGCTAGATGGTACATACCACAGATGCAAAAGTATATTTCTGGTCCTTTTCTTGCAGCAGCAGAAGTACATCCGTCAACAGGACAGCAAGAATATCTAACAAGAAAGGAGGAGAGGCAAGAGTAAAACACTGTACCACTTCTAAGTTTGGGTCAAAAATCTCAAATTGTACACTTGAATGGGCTCGTTTGTCAACCCACCTTACTCTAGGGGAAATCTCAGGAAAATGCGAAACAAACTGCCCATGGGAGCAACAGTTTTACAAAACTTTGTTGGTGTGTGATTTTTTTTTTAATAAGAAAAAGAAGCAAAATAAAGAAGATGTGGAAAGATGGCCATTTCCCAATTCGAGCACCACTCAAAAAGCACATCAGATATAGACACTATTTTGTTGTCGCCAAGCACTTGTCATTTGGTTCATAACCTCAAAATAAAAATTTTGAATCTCTTCCTAAAACAAAGTCTTAAAGTCCCCAGTAAGAGGCAAGTCAGAATGGTTCGACCATTATGCAAAGAGAAGTGCCGGCAGATCCGTCCACTCATGAATGGGACACGATGTGTAAAGGTCACTGAAGTTCACTCCGAGTCAAGAGTCCTGGGTTCTGGTCCTGGCTCTGCCGCTTGCCTGTTGGGTAACCTTGGGTGAGTCACTTGACTTTTCTGTGCCTCAGTTCCCTCCTCTGTAAAATGGGGATTAAGTACCTATTCTCCCTCCCTTTTAATCTGTGATTCTCATGTGGGGCAAGACAGTCTGATACGACTGCCTTGTATCTGATTACTTTGTATCTACCCCAGAGCTTAAAACAGTGCCTGGCACATAGTGGGCGCTTAACAAATACCATAAAAAAAGAGCCACCTGGAAGTTACTCACAGTCAGTGAGTCAATCGTATTTATTGAGCACTTATAGTGTGCACAGCATTGTAGTAAGTGCTTGGGAGAGTGCACTGTAACTATATAACAGACATTTCCTGACCACAATGAACTTACAGTCTAGAGGACGAGCTTACAGTTGCTGTAGTAGCTTCGCTTCACAGTATACTGGACATTGAGATGGCATTACTTTTGTAGCCAAAAGACCCCAACTGGGAAAAAGTTTGTTGCCATGAGGGAGCAGGAGCCCTTCCCCCAACCTGCTTAGCTAGGTGTTTTTTGTAAAAGGATTTTGATGCTGATTTTTACAGCCACATATTAATGGAGCTGATACTCTTGTGAGCGGAGCTGGCTGATGAAAATGCAGTGGGAGGGAAGAATCAATCTGATGACCTTATTTCTAAATTCACCATGTAGCTGCTCGGCACTTAGTAAGGGCTCAAAACCCACCATTTTTATAATTACCCTTGACATTATCAATCTCTCCTGCTTTCTTTTTCTCTCCTCTTCCTCTCTCTGGAGCGGCTCTAACTGAGGGAGGGCTGCTGCTTTTTTTTTTTTAATGGTTTTTGTTAAGCACTTCCTATGTACCAGGCACTGTACTAAGCACTGGGGGGATACAAGCAGGTTGAGTTGGACACAGTCCCTGTTCCACTTGGGGCTCACAGTCTTAATCCCCATTTTACAGATGAGGTAACTGAGACCCAGAGAAGTGAAGTGACTTGCCCAAGGTCACACTGTCTACCAACTCTGTTATACTGTACTCTTCCGGGTGCTCAGTCCCAGTGCCCTGCATATAGTAAGTCCTCAATGAATGCCACTGACTGTTTGATTTGAAGGCAGAGCTATTGCTTGTGAGTGGCATAGAGTGGATCTGAAAGTAAATCATGCAGTAAGAACCGCACTACACCACATATATCACATCTTCAAAAACAAATGAACAAAAACACCAACACTGAGGGTTTTCCAGGTCACCCGGTAGCATCCAGTTTTACATCTCTGGTTGGGAAGCTGGGGACGACAGGGTGGAACTTCTGCCCCGGTAAACAGCTCGGCTCCTTTAATACCTCCTCTCCCCGCACCCCACCAATCGGAAGCGATGTAAATCGGACACAAGACCTGCCCCAACCAATGTGAGCCCTGGCCGTAGGGTTGACAGGATACATTCTTTTTCTAAAGGTGAAGCAGAGGGGTTTATTCATTCGATCATATTTATTGAGGGCTTACTGTGTGCAAAGCACTGTACTAAGCAAGTCACTTCACTTCTCTGTGCCTCAGTTCCCTCAGCTGTAAAATGGGGACTGAGACTGTGAGCCCTACGTGGGATAAGGACCCTATTTGCTTGTATCCACCCCAGTGCTTAGTACAGTGCCTGGCACATAGTAAGCACTTAAATACCACAACTATTATTATTATTAATATTCATTTATTCAATCGTATTTATTGAGCACTTACTGTGTGCAGAGCACTGTATTAAGCGCTTGGGAGAGTACGATACAACAATAAGCAGGCACATTCCCTGCCCACAGCGAGCTTATAGTTTGGGCTACAGGGTGAGGTACAGCTTACCCCAGTGCTTGACACAGAGTAAGCACTTAAATACCATCATCGTCAGAGAGCTCATAAAACACTTACCACACCAGGGAACCCGAGGTTTTGTGTCTGATGAGTTTTTCTCATGAAACCAGTCAGATCGGTGGCAGATACAGTCTGTTATTGGCCAAGAGAAAACAAATGGCTCCCGCAGCCCCCTCCACCCGCATGAGGAACTTCACCTTTCAGGCGGCCGGATGCGGTTTTCCAGCACAGCATCCCATCCAGGTGCAGCTGCCTCCGCAGCACATCCTCCCTCCGGAACGTGAGCCCGTTCTTCAGCTTGCCGGAGGACTTGAGGTCTATCTTGCTGGCGATCTCGCGGAGACGCTGCCCTTTCTCACGCTCGTTCACCTTGGCGTCAACTTGGGTGATGGTGTCTTTTATTAAGCTGAGAGCCTGAGTTAGCTCTTCGTAATCTTCAGTGCCAGCTACGAAAGACACGGCAGAGTTATCTGGGCCCTGTAACAGCTTGGGTAGCGCACACAAAAATGGCCCACCCACCAGTCCCAAACCCCTTCCCTCCAGCTTCCGGCTGCAGGGAGCCTGCCTAAAGAACAAAAAAAAAGGAAGGAAAAAAAACTCTCTCAACTTTTAATCGCACGAGACACAACGTTTCTCAGCCAAAAATCAATACCACCACATGAACTACATCTGCTTCCGACAGAGCCTGGAATCTTGCCTTTCACGCACAAAGACACCTGCACTCCAAACAGAGAAGAGAGGGCACAATCAAGCCGGTCCAGTCCACTAGTATGAAAAGAAGGAGCAAGGAGGGAAAGGAGAGCAACATGGAGCCACAAATATGGGAAATACAGACTGAAAGAGGGGGGAAAAAAGAGGGGGGGTGGGAAATCGAGTCACAGGACTCCAGTGAATAGTAGGCCACTGCCCGGAGAGAAAAATTGCAAAAGCACACTGTACCTTCAGTATTGTGAAGGATGCGTTCCACCAAAACCGGGTACTTGGTAATGCGTTGAGTAACTAGGAGAATACATTCCTGAACCCCAAGCCGCCTCACAATTGAGAAGTTGCCTATTTTCTATGGAATGAAAAAGCCACACACACGCACACACACACGCGCGTGCACACACACACGCGCACACACACAC
Source organism: Tachyglossus aculeatus (assembly GCF_015852505.1). Taxonomy (NCBI): domain Eukaryota; kingdom Metazoa; phylum Chordata; class Mammalia; order Monotremata; family Tachyglossidae; genus Tachyglossus; species Tachyglossus aculeatus. Next base: position 119,794,135 of record NC_052101.1, on the reverse strand, counting down.
GCACATCTGGGAGTTAACTATTCCGTTACCAAAATTCAGACCCATCAATACAGGTCAATTTACCCCACTGTCATTTTCGATCACTCAATCCACAACATTTATTGAGCGCTTCTGTGCACCTCACTGTACAGAACCTTCAGGAGTGTACAACTGAGTGAGAGACATGGATACAACCTAATGGTGGGGAGGCGTGGAGGGGGAAGGAGAGAGAATGACAGACACGAGCCATTCACAAATGCTACAGCTCTGGATAGCAAAAGTATGGAAGGAAAAATAGCTAGGCCTGAATTATGCATATACTTACCCTAAAGCAAGTGCTAAGGCATATGAATGTAAGTGCCAAGGGTGGCTGCTGGATGCATGCAGCTTGTGAGGGTGGAGTTTAACCAGGGAATGCCTCTGGGAGAAGGTAAGATTACACACAGGGTTTTAAGATGGGGGAGTGCTATGGCTTGGAGTTAACCGAAGCAAGAGGGAGGAGGGGCATGAGCAAAGGATCCAAGGAGAGAGAAGTGAGAAAGGCACAGCAAGGAGGTGAGAAGAGCGTGCAATGGAGTGTAGTCGGAGAGAGCTGATGATGTGTTTAAAAACCAGTGTTCGGTGGTTTTTGCTCGGTGCAGAGAGGAAAGTTTGGTGGCAGAGTAGATTTGGAAGGAACTATGAATTCCGTTTTAGACATACTGAGTTTAAGGTGACCCTGGGACCCCCATGAGGAGATGCCTTAGAGTCAAGCACTGAGGGGGAGTAAAATACAGAGGAGCTAGTCGTGATCCTGCCCACAAGGAGCTTGCAATCTAGAGGGGGAGACAGATGTTAAGACAAATTAGGGATAAGCACATAAGTGCTGTGGGGCAAATATCAAGTGCTCAAAGGGTACAGATCTAAGTGCATAGGTGAAACAAAAGGGAGGAGAAGTAAGGGTTTAGACAGGGAAGGCCTCTTGGAGATGTGACTTTAGAAGGACTTTGAAGGTGGGGAGAGTGGTAGTCTGTCATACATGTAGGGGGAGGGAGTTCCAGGCTAGAGTGTGGGTTAGGGGCAGGAGAAGTAGTGTGGCCTAGTAGAAAGAGCACAGGCTTTCTAATCGCAGCTCTGCCAACTGCTTGCTGTGTGACCTTGGGCAGGTCACTTCTTTTAGACTGTGAGCCCACTCTTTTAGACTGTGAGCCCACTGTTGGGTAGGGACTGTCTCTATATGTTGCCAACTTGTACTTCCCAAGCGCTTAGTACAGTGCTCTGCACACAGTAAGTGCTCAATAAATACGATTGATTGATTGATTCTCTGTGCCTCAGTTTCAACTGTAAAATGGGGATTCAGTACCTGTTTTCCATGTGGGACAGGGACTGCGTCTGACCTAACTGACCTGTACCTACCCCAGCACTTAGAACAGTGTTTGACACATAGTAAGCGCTTAACAGATTCCATAAGAAAGGGTCAGCAATGAGACTGAGGTACAGTGAGCAGGCTGGCATTTGAGGAGTGAAAGGTGCGAGCTGGGTTGTTATAGGAGAAAGGAGTGGTCCATGGGATTAAAGGCAGCCAAGAGGTCAAGGGGGATTAGGATAGAGTGGAGTCCATTAGACTTGGCAAGAAGGAGGCCATTTGATCTTGAGAGGCTTTGCCTGACTAAGCCCTCATTTTCCCTACTTCTCCCTTCTGCGTAGCCTATGCACTTGGATCTGTACCCTTTAAGCATGAGAAGCAGCTTGGAATAGTGGATATAGCATGGGTCAGAGTCAGAAGGTCATGAGTTCTAATCCTGGCTCCGCCACTTGCCTGCTGTGTGACCTTAGGCAAGTCACTTAACTTCTCTGGGCCTCAGGTACCTCATCTGTAAAATGGGGATCGAGACCATGAGCCCCACGTGGGACAGGGACTGTGTCCAACCCAATTTGGTTGTATCCATCCCAGCGCTTAGTACAGTGCCTGGCACATAGTAAGCACTTAACAACTACCATTATTATTAGGATATTCACCTCACAGCATTTAAGTACATATCCATAACTGATTTGAATGTCTACCCCTCTAGACTGTAAACTCCTTATGGGGAAGGAATGTGTCTACTAACTCTGTTGTACTGTACTCTCCCAGTGTTTAGTACAGTGCTCTCCACACAGTGAGCGTTGAATAAATACCACTGATTGATTGAAGAGTGGAGTCTCCATGGAATGAAGGGGCAGAAGTCAGATTATGTTGGATTAAGAAAGGAGTTGGAAGAGAGGAAGTGAAGGCAGCAGGAGTTTATGACCTGTTTGAGAAGTTTGGACATGAAAAGGAGGTGACAGGGTGCAGCTGGAAGGGGCAGTGGGCACCACAGAAGACTTTGAAAAAAAACACGGGAAATTTGGGCAAAGGCAAAGAGTGAGAAGTTGAGGATGGCAATAAGGAAGGGAAGAAGAATGGGCACAAGTGTTTTAGAAAGTGGGAGGGGGATCAGAGGCACAAATTTAAAAGGGTAGATTTTGGAAAGAGGAAGACGACCTTGAGAGACGGTTGAGTAGGATGAGTGAAGGGATGTAGTGGTAACAGGGAGTTGGAAAGGTGAGGGGAAACTTTCAATTTTCTTGACATATCTATCTTTTAATTCTTTTGCTATCAACAGCTGTAGCATTCTGTGTTTATTTCTTGGCTGTCTCCTTTGATTCTAAGCTGCATGAAGGCAGGGACTATTTCTTACTCAAATGAAGCCTCCCCAGCACTTAGTACAGTGCTCTGCAAACACTGGGCACTCAACAAATACTATCAATCAATGGCATTTACTGAGCTCTTCCTATGTGCAGAACACTGTACTAAGCCCTTAAGAGAGGACAATATAACAGAATTAGTTGACAGGTTCCCTGCCCACAAAGAAGCTTACAGCCTGGAGGGGGAAAGAGGCATTACAAGAGGCATTCCTCGGCCCAGGTCATCCCCCTGGTCTGGAATGCCCTCCCTCTCCACATCCGCCAAGCTAGCTCTCTTCCTCCCTTCAAGGCCCTACTGAGAGCTCACCTCCTCCAGGAGGCCTTCCCAGACTGAGCCCCCTCCTTCCTCTCCCCCTCCTCCTCCTCTCCATCCCCCCCCCCACCTCCTTCCCTTCCCCACAGCACCTGTATATATGTTTGTACGTATTTATTACTCTATTTATTTATTTTACTTGTACATATCTATTCTATTTATTTTGTTAATATGTTTTGTTTTGTTCTCTGTCTCCCCCTTCTAGACTGTGAGCCCACTGTTGGGTAGGGACCGTCTCTATATGTTGCCAACTTGTACTTCCCAAGCGCTTAGTACAGTGCTCTGCACACAGTAAGTGCTCAATAAATACGATTGATTGATTGATTGGTTGATTACAATAAATTAAAGATATGTACTTAAGTGCCGAATATCAAGTGTTTAAAGGGTACAGATCCAAGTGCATAGGTGATGCAGAAGGGAGATCAAGTAGGGGAAAATGAGGATTTAGTCAGGGAAGGCCTCTTGGAGGAGATGTGATTTTAGTAGGGCTTTGAAGGTGGGGAGAGTGGTGGTCTGTCTGATATGAAGGAGGAGGGAGTTCCTGGTCAGAGAGAGGACGTGGACAAGGGGTCGGCATCGAGATAGGCAAGATCGAGGTACAGTGAGTAGGTTGGTGTTAGAGGAGTGGAATGTGTGGGTTGGGTTGCAGTAGGAAATCAGCGAGTGAAGGTAGGAGGGGGGAGAGCTGACTGAGTGCTTTATATACTAATGATATAGTATATTGAGTGTATATATATATATATATATATACTATATATATATAGTAATATTGAGAAGCGGCGTGGCTCAGTGGAAAGAGCCCGGGCTTTGGAGTCAGAGGTCATGGGTTCAAATCCCTGCTCCGCCAACTGTCAGCTGTGTGACTTTGGGCAAATCACTTCACTTCTCTGTGCCTCAGTTCCCTCATCTGTAAAATGGGGATTAAAACTGTGAGCCCCCCGGGGGACAACCTGATCACCTCGTCACCTCCTCAGTGCTTAGAACAGTGCTTTGCACATAGTAAGCGCTTAATAAATGCCATTATTATTATTATTATTATTATTATTATTATTATTATTATTATTAATGATTGAATGGATGTTGAGGTCTCCAAGGAGCAGAGTAGGGGAAGAAAATAAAGTGAAGGAGAGAAAGTTGCTCTTGCCAATCTCGCCGCCAACCTCTCATCCGTGTTCTGCCTCTGGCCTGGAACACCCTCCCTCTTCATATCTGGCGGGCAGATACTCTCCCCACCTTTAGAGCCTTACTGAAGGCACATCTCCTTCAAGAGGCCTTCCCTGACTAAACCCTCATTTCCTTTTCTCCCACTCCCTTCTCTGTCACCCTGAATTGCTCCCTTTATTCACATCCGTACATATCCGTAATTGATTTATATTAACATCTATCTCCCCCTCTAGACTGTAAGCTCGTTATGGGCAGGGAATGTGTCAACCAACTCCGTTATAGTGTTCTCTCCCAAGCTCTTAGTACAGTATTCTGCACACAGTAAGCACCCAATAAATACGACTGATTTATAAGGACAGCGGGGACCAAGGGGGTAGTAGACAACAACGAGTAGCTTCATTTTCACTTCTGTTTCACCATCTGTCTTCTCATTTCCAGGAATGCAATTTCTGGACAGCTACACCCAGACTTGCTTCATTAGTTGAGAGGGGTTTGTTTGTGCCTGGGTATATCAGTACACAAACTCTTCAGAGAGAAACAAAGAAAAAAATGCTCAACTAGTCACAGAAAGAGGGAGAGTTGGACCTTCAGTTGCCACCACTTTAAGTCAAAAGCCTAGTTTGTTGGAACGTGTCTACCAACTCTGTTATACTGTCCTCTCCCAAGCATTTACTACAGTGCTCTGCACACAGTAGGCACTCAATAAATACCACTGATTGATTGATGGTTTCTAAAGTACTAACATAACAATCATTTTAAGCCATTCGCTGCACTTTTCCTCTGGTCAGATGTTTTCACTCTGAACCAAATTTGCAATAGAAATACTAGCACAGTTACTGCGTATTTTCCAGTTATCAGAACAGAGGCCTTTCCTTATTACTGGGCTACAGAGGACAGACTATTCTAAGAATTCACAGGACTCTCCTTTATAAAGCATGACAAACTTGGGGAAAAAAAACCCTTCCAAAACTGGACAGTGGGATTTTAAAATTCCTTAGAGGAAAAAATTAGCTCTTTTTTTAAAGCAAACCTAGAAAAACTGATTTACAAAAGAACTGTGAACCCCAGACAATTAACTGTATTATGGGACATGGAAAACATTTCGCTGAATGGCCCACATTCAGTAAAACTCCCAAGTGATCCCTATTCTCTTGTTTTTTTGTCAGACGAGGTAGCACATTTCCTATCAGATAAGTACCGACCCTCTTTTTCATTGTGGGATCTTTGAGGACGAAACAAGAATATTTCCTGTGAAATGCCCAAACTGGACCTGAATATGTCTCTTCCAACAGAAGCAGCGTGGCCTAGTGGAAAGGGCCTGGGAGTGAAGGGACCTGGGTTCCAATCCTAGCTCCGCCACCTGTCTGCTGTATGACCTTGGGCAAGTCACTTACCTTCTCTGTGCCTCAGTTTCCTCATCTGTAAAATAGGGATTAAATACCTGCGCTCTTCTACTTATACTGTGAGCCCCACGTGGGCCAAGGATTGTGTCTGACTTGATTATTTTGTATGTACCTTAGCACTCAGCACACAGTAGGAGTTTAACAAATACCACACTTCTTATTAATAATAAGCAGGGTACAATATGCAGGTTATGATTTAAGTCTCCCTGAACTAAAAATTTAGAGTTTTTCCAACAATGCCATCAAAGGAGTCACGTTATTATTTCTTACCTTTATCAGGTTTTGAAATTTCTTGTTTTGCTGCAGAAGCTCTTTATAGTGACTGACAGCTTCATTATGTCCACAACAGAAGACACCATATTTTTCTTTCATCCTCTCTCCATTTTCACCAGAAAACTAAAGGCAAAAAATGTCACTAAAAGTCTACTGTTCAAAACTGTCAAGTAAAGAGCATAACCCCAGCCTTAGCCCTTTATGTATATAATTATTTATCCTGATATTTCACCCTGACATATTCACTGCTACTGATATCCTTGCTCTTCCCCCTGCTGCTACTATTTGTATGTAGTTTTTGTCTGCCTGTCTCCTCCATTAGATTGTAAGCTTCCAAAGGATCCTATATGTACAGTACTTATGTACATGTTTGTAATTTAATGTCTGTTTCCCCCTCTAGACTGCAAGCTCTTTGAGGGCAGGGAACAGGCCTACCAACTCTGTGGTACTGTACTCTCCCAAAAGCTTAGTATAGTGCTCTGCACACAGTAAGCACTCAAGAAGTCAACTTAACCAGCAGCATGGCCTCGTGGAAAGAGCATGGGTTTAGAGGAGTCAGAAGATCTGGGTTCATTCATTCAATCGTACTTATTGAGCACTTACTGTGTGAGGGTTCTAATCTCAGCTCTGCCAACTGCTTGTTGTGTCACCTTGGGCAAGTCAGTTAACTTCTCTGTGCCTCAGTTTCCTCAACTGTAAAATGGGGATTAAATACCTATTCCCCCTCTTACTTAATAATGATGATAATAATAATAATGATCATTATGGCATTTCTTAAGCACTTAATGTGCCAGGCACTCTTCTAAGCACTGGGGCAGATACAAGATAACAGGGTTGGACACAGCCCCTGTCCCACATAGGGCTCATGGTCTTAACTCCCATTTCATAGATGAGGGAACAGACACAGGAGATAAGCGACTTGCCCAAGGTCACAAAGCAGACAAGTGGCAGAGCCGGAATTAGAACCTATAACCTTCTGACTGCCAGACCCATGTTCTATCCACTAGGCCATGCTGCTTCTACTTAGACTGTGAGTGTGAGCCCCATGTGGGACGGAGACTGTGTCCAACCAGATTAACTTGTATCTACTCTAATGTTTAGAAGTGCTTGGCACATAGTAACCACTTAACAAATACCATAATGATGATGATGATAATGATAATAACAATAATTAGAAATACATTGATTGATTCTGCTTATGTTAACACTGAGTGCTTAGCTCTGCACTCAGTAGGAGCTCAATACAATAGAATGCTTATTGTTTTATCTCTATTTTAAGTCATGCTCAGTGATACTCCAACCCACATGCCCCTCAAAAACGAATATGAATCCTTCTAGAACCCAGGATATTGAAATTGGCTCTATTTGAAAGCTCTCCTCTGATGTTATTAGCTTTCACTATATGTTAGTTTGGGGGCTTTTAACACATAATAATTCTCACCTGTTGTACTAAAAGGTCGCCAATTTTCTGGATGACATAATTCCGGTCGCTCTCTTCTTCCAAGGACTCTTTCCGGCGCTCCTTTAATCGGAACAGAAATTGTCCATGCATCTCCAGCAAGTCATCCACACACGGGAAGATTCGATTGATGACTTTACTGCTGAACTGCATTTCTTCTTTCAGTGCTTTCGAGTAGACTTTCAGCATGATTTTCAGCGTTCGGACATGATGCATTTCTGTCTGCATCAGCTCTGCAGGGAAAAATGGCAATGGCAATGCGATCCCTTACTAACATTAACCCCAAATTCTAGAGTATGATGAAAAGGTAAGATAGCAGGTGAGCAGCCCAAAAATTAAATGGTCTCATTTTCTGAAGTGACATATTCAGACCATACCACTATCAAGCCATTCGAGAACTCTCCCAGCACGATAAGGGGAAGTGCTTGGCACATAGTAAGTGCTTAACAAATACCATTATCATTATTATTAACAAAATAAGGACATGTAAAGACCTTTTTTAAAAAAATGTTCATTCAGTTGTATTTATTGAGAACTTACTGTGTGCAAAGCACTGTACTAAGCGCTTGGGAGAGTACAATATAACAATAAACGGACACATTCCCTGCCCAGATGAGTTTACAGTCTAGAGGACGAGCTTATGTTAAGTGCTTACTATGTGCCAGGCACTGTACTAAGCGCTGGGGTACATACAAGTGAATCAGGTTAGACAGTCCCTGTCCCACACGGGGCTCACAGTCCTAAACCCCATTTTACAGATGAGGTAACTGAGGCACAGAAGTGACTTGCCTAAGGTCACCCAGCAGACACGTGGTAGAGCCGGGATTAGAACACAGGTCTTTCCATCTCTCAGGCCCATGCTCTATCCACAAGGCCACGCTGCTTCTGCTCGCTTCAGGACCATTACAATACAAGGGGCTCCAATCTCTCAGAGTCTCCAGAGCGGCCACCGATCCGGGATTCTCCTTTCTTTTCCCCTTATGCCCTCCTCATCTCCCTCCCTCTATCACACCCTTCCAGTTTAAGGCACCAAACTGATCTGGAGTGTAAATGGGAGCTACATACGAAGGGACTGCCAAAGGGCTCTCGACTGCATAAAGAGTCACAGATAGCTTTCTGGCTTCCCAATTAGTTCTTGCGGTGCATTTAACACCCCCTCACCTTTCCTGTCCACACTCTGACAAAGAAACCACAGAAGTTTCATACTGTTACTTCCCTGGGTAAGTTCAAAGAGCGGCAGAAAGGACAGACAACACCCACACTGACACACTCCTTAAAATTACCACAGAATTTGTTACCCCATTTACGAGTCTTCTATGTTTGCTCAGTTATACCTGCGGCGATCAGTCTGAACTCTATTCCGGGAGAAACTGTCCTCTACCCATACTAATAATAATACTAATAATTATGATATTTGTTAATACTCGATATTTGAGAAGCAGCGTGGCTCAGTGGAAAGAGCACGGGCTTTGGAGTCAGAGGTCATGGGTTCAAATCCCACCTCCACCATTTGTCAGCTGTGTGACTTTGGGCAAGTCACTTAACTTCTCTGTGCCTGAGTTACCTCAGCTGGAAAATGAGGATTAAGACTGTGAGCCCCCTATGGGACAACCTGATTACCTTGTAACCTCCCCAGCGCTTAGATCAGTGCTTTGCACATAGTAAGCACTTAATAAATGCCATTATTATTATTATTATTATTAGGTGCTTATTGTGCGTAGGTGCTGTACTAAGCACCGGGGTGGATACAAGCAAATCGGGTTGGACATGGTCCCTGTCCCACATGGGGCTCACAGTCTCAATCCCCATTTTACACTGAAGTAACTGAGGTACAGAGAAGTAAGGTGACTTGCCCAAGATCACCCAGCAGACAAGTAGCAGAGCCAGGATTAGAACCCATGACCTTCTGACTCCCAGGTCTGTGCTCGATCCATTACGCCACGCTGCTAAGCAATATTACAATCCCTTACCACCCTGTCTTGTAATCAGGGTTGGAATCAATAGCTGTTTCGCACCAGCGACAATCCCTGATCAACTGTGTACCTCATCCAGTTGAAACCACAAGAGAAATACTGGGAAGATAGAATTCATCATCTTCTAATCTACATAGGATTCTGGAGCTGCCAGCTACCCTATTAAAAATCATGTCGATGTCTTTGTAAATCAAACAAAAATGGGTTAAGATATGAATTTAAGACAATCAAAATACAGTATAGTAATGGCACAAACACAGTTTCCCCCTGTCATGGCAATGGGAAATGGGAGTCAGTACCAAACCAGAGGAAGGAATACCACTTCAAGTCATCAAAGCCTTTCACTTCAGTAAATGGATTTATCTTGGCAAACTGTCCCCAGAATTACAACCTGGTCTAATCCCGCTTGTATTTGGAGACCGGGGCTGGTATTACAGGATTTTAGCTAGTGTCAACATGGATTTTTAAAAAGAGAGAAAAAAATATTAATCTGGAAAAATAAGTCAAAAAGCAGAACCCAAGCTCGAGCCATATCTAGAGGCTGAAAATGAAGGAAGCTTGCAAACTGGGGTGGTTGCATCGGGAATGCAAATATACAGCTAAGGTCAGCCCAGGAAAACAATTCTGTACAGGAATTGAAGGAGCACAGTCACAGACACGGAATTGAAGTAGTCAATTCTTACCATAGATAACATCTTGCCTTTTCACTACTTCCCTTTTTTGTTTTTTTGCATACGGTGGCTCTACTGAGAGACTCCAGGACTCAGCCTCAAACTCAAGGGCATCTGTTTCTAACTCGCTTCTTAGGGAGGCAGAATAAGAATCTAAAACAAAAAAGGACACAAACAATTTGATTCTCCAGGACTAGGACTTGTAATCCTCTTCATTCCACCTTTTCATGTGGTCTTTGAATTCATAAACTGACTCAATTCACTAGAGGCAACCCAATAAATTTGCTTCAAAAGGGGGCAACTGAGGAGAAATAAAAAGTCCAATACCCTCCACAAAAATCGTCTCGGTTGCCGAAGACACAAGCGAAAGAGAATCATCTGCTGCCTGCTTGAGTTTTATAAGTCCTGAATCTGCTTCATCCATCTCTCCTGTGATTGGTCTAAATAGAGAGGAAAACAAAAAAAAAAAACAAAAACAAAAAACCACACAATTCTATTATTACAACATAGACTGATAACCCATTGGAGGAGTAGAACAGGACAATCGATCAGTTTCAATACTAATCATTTCCCTTTATTACAGAGATGTACTATTACCTGAATAAAACATTAAACATACATTTTAAAATTGGGAGCTCAATAGAAAGTTATTTTTCTGTCTAGTTCTTGGAACGCAATGTAGTCCCGGGACCAGGTACCAGAGTAAGAGAGGTGCGTGTATTTACCAGCGACAGGGACTGAACACCAGTCAACATTTTCAGCTTCGAGAATGGAGTTCGCTCTCAGGGGCCCAGTGCGGGATAACCCAAAAAGCCACCCCCCCACCCCCCCCGCCCCACCACAACATAACAAGTACTTCAACTACCCAACAGCTTTAAACACTGTCCGAGATTTCAATCCGAGGTTACTGAAATGGAAACTGACCTAGCTTTTAAACAGCTGGGCATTTAGTTATAAAAACCACTCCTGATGTGCAATGCCTGGAATCAAATCACCCACTTTTAAAGAAGACCCAGAACTCAAAATCCTGATTCAAACCGGGATCTCTCAGTTCGGCCAGAAGAACTAAGAGAATATGCAGCTTCCCGGAGACCCGGGCCACTGGTTTTTAGACATCACTTTAACATGAATTCCTCTCAAGTGGCACCTGGTATAAACATTCAAAGAGCGAAAGAAGGATAATGAAACATGAAGGTTTTCTGCAACGAGGTAACTCACCCAAATCTATTTACAGTCCCAGTGGCGTTCGACGCAGATTGAGGACTTCCTCTCTGAGAGACAGTCATGCCGACATTCCGCGACACACCTGGGGTGCCATCGGAGCGCAAGAGGCTGCCTCGGGGCTGCTCCTTCAGAGAGGCGGCTACGGAGGCAAAGACAGAGTTGGTACTCAGAAAGTGAGCAGGACAGTGAAGATTTCCTGCTCTTAAGTCCCTTTCTGAATGTGGACGCAGCACATTCAAGATCTTGGACGTCAAGAGCTCGTTATCCAAAAAGACATTCTCGTTCCATTTCCTTGAAAAAGAGCCATAAAATGACAGCTCGGGATGACCCGGGATTGCGTTGTTTCTGCAACTGCTTTTTGAACTTGTATTCCCCATGTTCACACCTGGGTCTCCTAAGACTCAGCCAAGTGAGGTCCAGAGATGCACTGTTTTTATACTACCTAGTGATCCTTCTAGAAATGTAAAGCTGTCACTTATCTTACTGTATTGGCTAAATCAGCAGGTCTGAAGGGCAGGAAATTGGTCCCTACTGTGCCCATTTAGTGTGGAAATTGCACAGTATTTTCTCCCTCGGTAAAACACCAAAGCCTGCATATATGACGGCTCATACGTGACACACAGCAAAGAACATTTTAGATTCAATATAAGTTCAGAAAATGAAGAGGTCTTGAAACATTCACTTTCTACTCATTTCCATAAAAACCACAGAACCGCAGACAACACAATTAAACGACGTTTGAATGATTTTTGAAACAATGGGAGCTAATCCGCCCAAATGACAATATGCTTTTGTAAAACTTGGGCAATGCTGGCTGAATAAACTGACAATCTGTTATGGTTCCAGTTGATATGCTAAGAGTTACCTGTAAAACGCTCAGCATGCACGTTTAGAAGAAATGTTTCTGCTGAATGAAAATGCAAGTTTGGAAATACCCCCCAAAAAATTAAAAAATAAAAAAAATCCACTAGCAGATAGAATTTTCCTTAAAGTGTTTCCCTGAATAAACCATTTCAAGGTTGTGCTCCAGACAGGAAAAATACACACTGAGGATTAAACTAAATCTGCTGTGTGTCTGGTGGCTTAGTGGTTTAAGCAAGTGTTCTTCCATCTGACTCTAATTGTCAGCTACACCTAAGGGTTATCTGAAGGAAAGCAATAAGTTTGTTAGTCCTCAGCAGTCTCTGGTATCTGCAGACTGCTGAATCTAAGCAAAGCAAACACACTGTTAACCTTTATTTAATAACTTTCCATTTAAGAGTTGGGAATTCAGAGTTGCTAGTGGGCTTAGTTTAGATAGAATCTAAGATTATTCCAAGGGAGTCCTCTTCATTGGGTGTGTTTGGGGTGGGGGGGAGAAGGGAAGTGAAGAGAGGGAGGTGAATTACGAGAGATCATTTCTCATTGAGGGCAGAAGGAAGGGAGTTTTCCATGTGAGTCTGACAGCTTGGATATTGCCCTTTAAACTACCAGTCGTGTGGTGACAGGCCACACAAGCTATGCATTAAGGAACAATTTAAACAGAGGTTAAATTCATTCACTGACCTGTAGCCCCATCTCTTTTGGCATTATTATTACCACTATAAACACTGACACAATACCAAGTTAATAAGGAATATTAATCTGTACAGCACAATCAACTACTTTACATCACACTGAACCCCACCCAGGTAATTATGATTTCAAAATAGTGTTGGAAATCCAACAGATAATAAGTGTAAAGTTCATAAGTTGGGCCACATACAGAGAAAAACAACTGGCAGCAGAAATCATGTCAATTTAATTGCATTACCCAAGTCTTGTAAATACAAGTACAAAATATTTATCCACATCTGGCCACCTTCTCCTTCATGGGAAAGTGAGAGAAACCCAAACATTCTTTTCTATTTGGGCAGCATAAATTGTTCCTGGCAGGTGAGTGTCTATTTTGAAGGCTACATTACAGACAGGTTCACAGCCAGAATCTTTGAGTGCAATCAGAAAACAGCAAATCTATCAGGTTCATGAAAATATAAAGTATGCTCAACTGGAAGTTTGCCTTCCCTCCTTGACAACTCAACATGAAGCAGACCTCACTCATTCCTTTACGTACTGAGGATTTAGTTTTTCGAATGATTAGGTGATTTTTCTTGGAAAAAAATACCTATTTGTTATAAACATAAGGCAAACAAAATCCGTTTTAGAAGTTCTGAACTCCGGACTTAAAAATATAACTGCTCGACCTTGTGGCATATTTTTCCTTGATTTTTTTTTAAAGGAGGTACAACATGATAGTTTAGTACAGCGATGCACACAAACAGTACTGAATCTTCCTTTCTTTAGGGTATTCTACTTTCAAAACCATTGTTGCTATTAAAAAATATCCATATATAGGCACATGTTTTTCTGGGACCGTATACGGTGTGAAAATAAATTTCCTGAAGGCAGATGGGACATGCAACGGACTGGTATCTCCTGGGCTGTAAATTGGATTGTGCGGCTAATTGGCTGGTGCTCCTTGTGTGAGTCAGTTATCCTCTCCTTCCTCAACCCTCAGACCCACAACTGGGATAGTAACAATGAGAGCCCTACCCCAGAGAGTTCACGGGAAGGATCGATCTCCCAAAGCACAGAAACAGCAAAACACATTCAACTGTGGGCTCGATCTCCAAACATTTTTGCCTCTGGATCTCCAACGGATTTTAGGAGGGAGAGAATACTGGATTCTGTTTTGACGAAAACAGACAACCGAGGAGAGGCGAGTCGGCAATCTCTCCCCAGAACTTGGACCCATTTACACAGTCAAGTACAACAAGACCATCACTAACCAAAGAGTCATCTTCAGAGTTTAATTAGCACTGTCTGCACACTGCTGAGATTTCATATCGATTGTTGTTAGCCTCTCACACTAAACTAGACTGGATACCACAGAGCTGTTTCTATAAAACAACTCAGGGCAAATAACTTTTCTATTTTCACTATTCCTTGGTTCTTATTTTAGTTTCGGTTCCTTCCCCCAAGAAGAAAGACACACCCAAGCTTGGGAGCAACAACTCCTCTCACAGTTAATGCTCTTGTATTATCTCCTTTTTTGCTTTTGAAAAAAAAATAATAATCTTGTTAGGAGTAAACTTGACAACAGCCAACACAGAAGTGTCCAGTACTGCTGTAAATTCTCAAGTGCCTTTTCTGGCAAGAAACCCATCTGAATAGGGGCCTGTATCATGTTATACAACATAATTTGGCCCTTTTTGTGTTCCTTACAAGTCCCTTACTGGTAACACCACTCCCTCAATACATTTGCATAGCTCCCATTAATTCTTGTCAGAGACATTCAGGCCAATCAGGCCAAGATGCGAATAAGGTTAAGGAAGTCATTAACCTATCATTAATGGCATCTTTAGAGACAGCCAAAATGAAAGATTAAACTATGACCATTTAAATTTGCTGAAAACAGCAGCACTCCTCTAGAAATACCAACTTTTAAGAAAGCACCTTATGTACTAAATGTGCAGGCTCCTAATACCCCTGTATGGTCAGAGAAATCATAAAGACGTCTCAAAAAATAAAAAAGATGTGTGTACTCATTTCCACTGGGCAAAATTCCTGGAGTCTCATATCATACAATAAATAAATAAATAAATAAATAAATAAACAAACAAACAAACAAACAAATAAATAAATAAATAAAATGCCCCATTCCAAAAAAGTCTCGAGGAATAACAGCATCTGAAAACTGGAAAATCTTGTCCATGACAGCTCTAGAGGCTGTTTCAAAAGCTCTGCTTCAGAAATAACTGGTCCCTTTTCATATTATTTTCATTTCCCTCCTCCTTCCCCCACCCCTCCAAATTATTCCTTGTTTCAATGAGGACTTTTCTTTCAGATTTAGAATGTCTGCTGTCTCTGGAGACTTCTAGCAAGTTTTAAATAGACAATTAAGCAAACCTGATGTCAAATGAAGTTTTCAGTTCACAGTTCTAGTTTTTTCCAAGGACTGAGAATAGACATAATCGATAATAAGCTCACTCATTGATTTCTCTTCCCTACCTCATTTTGATGTTTGCACAGCAAGAAATTATAAAACAGAATAAAAATATATTTTAAAAAGGCCCCACTCCTTAGGGTAAAATCAAGTCATCTTACTGCTCAGTGAACTGTAAATAATCAGAAATGTTATAAATCAGAATCATTGCCCTTTTCGAACATGCTACACCACCATTTTTTTAAAACATGTATAAGCCATTTTAAAATTGAAAAATAATTCAAGAACGAACCTTGATAAAATCTTTGGGTTGAACTTGGTGGAGACCCAGGAGGTCTCTGCTGTGGGTAAAAAGGTTTTAAAACAATGAAAGTTAATGAATGGACAGATGGGTGGCTTGTACAATTCCCCCAGGAACATGTTTTTTTAAAAGTCAATTTCATTACTTTCTATGGAAGATTTTGAAAAATTAAAATAGGAAGCTCAAAGATCATTGCAACTGTTTTTAAAATTTCACGACAAAAATCAAATGCTTCCAAAGTAGCTTAAATTAGGTCTCGCTCTTGGCTTACAAAAAAGAATTTAAATTCTGATTCTTTAGTAATAGTTGAAAACTTTAATACCAAATCTAGCATTTTTATGGTAATATGAAACACTTACTACGTGCCAGGCACTGCACTAAGCGATGGGGTTGATACAAGCTCATCAGGTTAGACCCAGCCCACGTCCCACATAGGGATCACGGTCTTAATCTCCATTTTACAGATGAGGGAACCAAGGCACAGACAAGCAAAGTGACTTGCCCAACGTCACCCAGAAGACAAGTGGCAGAGTCGGGATTAAAGCCCAGGTCCTTCTGACTCCCAGACCCGTGGTGGGAGTCAGCATTTGGAGGACTAGAAAACAATCCTGGTTTTCCCCTAAGAATCTAAGATCACTAAGATGAAACACAGAGCCTTGAAATAGGGCTGGGGCCGGGAAGGGCAGGAGACCCTTTCTTTTCAAGAATATTTGTCATTCTTACATCCATGAACTTGAAGCCAGCCTCGTGGAAAGAGGAAGGGCTTGAGAGACAAGGGACTGATCAATCCATCAATCACCGGTATTTATTGAACACTTACTATGTGCACAGCAGTGTACGGAACACTTGGGGAAGTATAATACAACAGAGTTGGTAGACCTAGGCTCTAATCCCAGCTCCACCAACTGCCTCCTGTGACCTTGGGTGAGTCATTTAAGCAATCATCCAATCAATGGCATTTATTGAGTGCTTACTGTGTGCAGAGCACTGCACTAAGCACTTGGGAGAGTTGGTAGACAAGTTCCCTGCCCACAACGAGTTTACGGGCTCTGCCACATGTCTGCTGTGTGACCTTAGGCAAGTCACTTCACTTCTGTGTGCCTCAGTTACCTCATCTGTAAAACGGAGATCAAGGCTGTGAGCCCCACGTGGGACAGGGACCGTGTCCAACCTGATTACCTTGTATTTACCCTAGCGCTTTGAAAAGTGCTTGGCACGTGGTAACTGCTTAACAAATACCAAAATTATTATTATTATTTCCTCATTTGTAAAGTGAGGATTAAATACCTGTGCTACCCCTCCTCTGGACTGAGTGCCCCATGTGAGACAGAGACTATGTCCGGCCTGATTAATTTTATATTCACTCCAGCAGTCGGTACAGTGCTTGGCATAAAGTGAGTGTTTAACACATACAATTATCATCACTATCACTTTGCAATTTTCACTGAGGAGTAAATAAGCAGGAAAGAACACTGCTTTCTTGGAAGGCCAATAGACAAAATTGTAAGGCCCAGAAAAAAAGAAATCTGGCGCATTTTTCTCTGGAAAATTACAAGCCTAAGCTAGTAAAAAGGACACCAAATTTTAAGTAGGTCCTCTACTAGTATGTAACATAAGGTAGTCTAGTTTTATTAAGGCCAGGTACTTAATATCCAATTGGGTCATTGTCTACCAAGCTGCAGGTTTTAATTAAGCATGAAAAGTCAATGCCATCAGAGAAACTCAATCTTATTTAAAATAATCTCTTGGCCTCTATGAAATTTCCCTCAGATTTCCTTTTATCTGGCATTTACCTGAAAATGCAAAAAGCCCATGATTTTTTGGGGGGCGGGGGATTATCTACATTATAAAACCATAAAATTACAGAATCACAGAACTCAAGAGTTTGAGTGGCTTTAAGAGGTCACTTAGTCCATCCACCCCAAGTTGTAGACAAATGACACTTACACTATTTCAAACAGGTGGATATCTATTTTAAACTTCAAGAGCTCTGGTAAACAATTTTGGCTTTTAGTTCTGAATCACCAAACATGCCTCAAATATCTAATACATAAATTAAAATTATGTCATTTTTCCTCAAGTGGGGGAGAAAGGGGAGAGGGAGAGGGTCTAAAAATCCTACCTTGGGTTTATTGCTATTACTGCACTCTGCCAGTAAATTCTTACAATTCTTATGAACATTCACCGCACAGTCTGAAAGTGAAACAAAAGCACAGTCTTAATTATTACGTTACTTCCTCCAGAGAGCCAATGCTGTAAACAGGGGAAGAGGGGAAAAAAAAAAGAATTAGGCTTAATTTTTAATCTGTTTTACAACAAAAATCCACAATCTTGTATAATAAAGATAAGAAAAATTCCTACAATTGAGTCATACTAGAAATAAGAGCAGCAAAAAACAACATTCTGGACACGAAACCAGCTAGTGATTTAAAAAGACAAGTTACTCTTCACGTACAAGGATTACTGGTTGATAAGGAATACCCTTGGCTTATAGGGAGTGATTTCAATGTTTTCATCAGTCCTAGCCCAAGTAGTTTGTGGTGTTTGGGGCTTTCCCCCAAAAGCTCATTCTTTTACATTAGATTGATCTCTCTCAATTGATGGGATGTCTATTGCCTTCAGGCCATACCTCTGAGGAGGCCTTCCCAGACTGAGCCCCCTCCTTCCTCTCCCCCTTCCATCCCCCCCCCCGCCCTACCTCCTTCCCCTCCCCACAGCACCTGTATATATGTTTGTACAGATTTATTACTTTATTTTACTTGTACATATTTACTATTCTATTTATTTTATTTTGTTAATATGTTTTGTTGTCTGTCTCCCCCTTCTAGACTGTGAGCCTGTTGTTGGGTAGGGCCCGTCTCTATATGTTGCCAACTTGTACTTCCCAAGCGCTTAGTACAGTGCTCTGCACACAGTAAGCGCTCAATAAATACGATTGAATGAATGAATGACGATGTCCCACCAGCACATTAAACTGATCTCTTCCTCTTCCCTCTTAAAACTTACTCCTCCTAATTTATTCATCTCTGTGGACACCACCACCCTCCCTGTCCCAGAAGCCCACACCCTTGGGCTCATCTTTGATTCCTCACTATATTCTAACCCTCATATTCAGTCTGTCACTAAATCCTGCCAGTTCTTTCTCCAAAATGTTTCTCAGGTCCACTACTTTCTTCCACCTAAATAACCACCACCCTGATTCAAGTTGTTTTTTTTAAATGGTACTTGGTAATGATAATAATTGTGGTCTTTGTTTAAATGCTTACTATGTGCCAGGCACTGTATTAAGTGCTGGGGTGGAAACAAGTTAATCAGGTTGGACACAGTCCCTGTCCCACATGGGGCTCAGTCTTAATCCCTATTTCTCAGATAAGGTAATTGAAGCACAGAGAAGTGAAGTGACTTGCCCAAGGTCACATAGCAGACAAGTGGCAGAGCCACGATTAAAACCCAGGTCCTTGTGACTCCCAAGCCCATGCTCTATCCACACTGCTTCCCATACTGTTAAGCTCCTTGTGCCAGGCACTGTACCACGCACTGAGGTAGATACAAGCTTATCAGGTTGGACACAGTCCTTGTCCCACATGGGGCTCACAGTCATAATCCCCATTTCACAGATGAGGTTACTCAAACCCAGAGAAGTGAAGTGACTTACCCACAGCCACACAGCAGACTAGTGGCGGAGCCCGGATTAGAACCCAGGTCCTTCTGGCTCCCAAGCCCATGCTCTATCCACTAGATATCATCTCTCAATGCAAATATTACATCAGCCTCCTCACTGGTTTCCCTGCCTCCAACATCTCCCCCTTCAGTCTCTACTACACCCCACAACCCAGATTGCCTTCCTAAAATATTGTTCTACTTCCATCTCACTCCTCCTCAAAAATCTCCATTGGCTACCCATTCCCTTAAGAACAGTAAAGTAATACTGATGGTATGAAACACATATAGGTATTAAATTCTGAGCTAAGTGCTGGAGCATAATGAGGATGACAATAATAACAATAATAATATTTGTTCAGCACTATATGATTAATACTGAACTAAGCACTGGGGTAGCTACAAGATAAGCAGATTGGACACAGTCCCTGTCCCTCACAAGGCTCATAGTCCATGAGGGAACACAGCATTTTTTCCACATTTTATCCTCAAATATTCGATAACTGCCAAATTGAGTTCTACCATCGCATCACGAAAATCCACCATTTCCTCTCCATCCATGTTACTACTACCCTGATCCAAGCACTTCAACCTATTCTGCCTTGACTACTGCATCTTCCTCCTTGATGCCCCTTCCTGCCCCTCCCCACTCCAGGCTTAACTTCACTCTGTTTGCTTTCCAGATGATTTTTCTTTAAAAAACACAACAAAAAACCCCACAACAACAACAAAAAATGGCTGAGTTCTTATCTCCCCACTCCTCAAGAACTTCCCATGGTTGCTTAACCACCTCCACAACAAACCCAAACTCCTCACCTATGCACTTGGTTGTACCCCTTAAGCACGCTAATACTCACCCCACAGCACTTACGTATATATCCCTATATAGGGACTCTACTACTTCCCCTAATTAATTTATTTTAATGCCTCTCCCCCTTGTAGACTGCAAGGTCCTTGTGGGCAGGGATTGCACCTGCCAACTCTATTGTATCATCCTCTCCCAAGCGATTAGTACAGTCTGCTGCACACAGTAAGTGCTCAACCAATACCATCAATTGAGTGATAGCGGAGCTGGAACTAGAAGCCGGGGCTCCTGACTCCCAGTTCCGTGCTCTTTTCAGTGGGTCACTGCCTCTGATTGGCTTCAAACTTCTCCACCCACTCTCTCTTTACTAATCTGCCCCCTTCACCAGCTATTCTCCATTTGGCACCCTATGTATGCTCCTCCCGAGCAAACTTTCTTATCGTTCCTCACTCTCACTTTTCCCACCAATACGTTGCTCATCCCCTCCCCACTTCAATTCCACCAGACCCCATCACCATAGCCCTCCTGAAATCCCCCCTTCCCCGATTCATTTTCTCCTCCTATCTGGCGCCTCATTTTTAGCCTCTTTCGTGGGCTCATTCATTCAATCGTATTTATGGAGTGCTTACTGTATGCAGAGCACTGTACTAAGTGCTTGGAAAGTACAATTAGGCAACAGAGACAATCCCTACCCAACAATGAAGCAGTACAGTGTACAATGAAGAGAATACAGTGTAGCAGAGTTGATAGGCAGAGTAGTTGTATCCCTACCCAACAAGAAGCAGCGTGGCTCAGTGGAAAGAGCACGGACTTTGGAGTCAGAGGTCATGGGTTTGAATCCTTGCTCTGCCACTTGTCAGCTGTGTCACTTTGGGCAAGTCACTTAACTTCTCTGGGCCTCAGTTACCTCATCTGTAAAATGGGGATGAAGACTGTGAACCCCCTGTGGGACAACCTGATCACCTTGTATAACCCCAGCGCTTAGAACAGTGCCTTGCACATAGTAAGCGTCTAATAAATGCCATTATAAAAAAAAAAACAATGGGCTCACAGTCCTCCTCTGCCTTCCACCCCCTAACTGTGGGAGTCCCTCAGCGCTCAGTTCTGGGGCCACTTCTAGTCTCCATCTACAGCCACTCCCTCGAAGAATTCAATCGCTCCAGTGGCTTCAACTACCACCTCTATGTGGATGATGCCCAAATTTACATCTCCGGCCCTGATCTCTCTCCTTCTCTGCAGTCTCGAATTTTCCCTTGCCTCCAGGGGACATTCATTCATTCATTCAATTGTATTTATTGAGCGCTTACTGTGTGCAGAGCACTATACTAAGAGCTTGGGAAGTACAAGTCGGCAACATATAGAGACGGTCCCGACCCAATAACGGGCTCACAGTCTAGAAGGGGGACATAGACAACAAAACAAAACATGTGTTATTCCAGGTATTTTAAAACATCACAGTTAAGAGGCTTTCCAATGCTCATTTATCAACTGAGTAAAAAAATACTATCCATTTTCACATAAACCTCACAAGAAGAATAATGGCTTACCCAACATAACCACACTGTTTGGGCTTATTCAAATTATTCTGGATAAGTTTAAACTTTATTCAATGGCCTCATTATATTTATAAACTACCTTTCCTACAAAATGAAATAACGCCCCTATTTGGGACCACCCTGGGTTGAACTTTCATTCATTCATTCATTCAATTGTATTTATTGAGCGCTTACTGTGTGCAGAGCACTGTACTAAGCGTCTCTCCTTGGATGCCTCACCGACATGACATCTCAAACAATGTGTCCAAAACAGAACCCCTGCCTTTCCTGCCATTGTAGACAGCATCACCACCCTCCCTGTCTCCCAGGCCTTGGAGTTATCCTCGGCTGATCTTTCTCATTCAACTCACTTATTCAATCTGTCACCAAATCCTGTCGGTTCAACCTCTACAACACTGCTAAAAATCCACCCTTTCCTCTCCAAACTGCTATCACGTTAATACAAGCACTTGTACTACATCACCTTGATTAGTACATCAACCTATTCGCTAACCTCCCTGCCTTTTCCCACTCCAGCCCATATTTCACTCTGCTGTCTGGATCATTTTTCTACAAAAACGTTCAGTCAATATTTCCCCACTCCTCTAGAACCTCCTGTGGTTGCCCATCCACCTCTGCATCAAAGAGGAACTTCTTACCATAGGCTTTAAAAGCAATCACCTTGCCCCCTCCTATCTTACCTCTCTCATTTCCTACTACAACCCAGCCGGCACGCTTTGCTCCTCCAGTATCAACCTACTCACTCGATCTCGTCTATCTCGCCGGCAACCCCTTGCCCATGTCCTGCGTCTGGTCTGGAATACCTTCCTTCTTCATATTGACAGATGATCACTCACCCCACCTTAAAGTCTTATTAAAAGCACATCTCCCTCAATCAATCAATTGTATTTATTGAGCGCTTACTGTGCGCAGAGCACTGTACTAAGCGCTTGGGAAGTACATGCTGGCAACATATAGAGACAGTCCCTACCCAACAGTGGGCTCACAGTCTAGAAGGGGGAGACAGAGAACAAAACCAAACATATTAACAAAATAAAATAAATAGAATAGATACGTACAAGTAAAATAAGTAGAGTAATAAATATATACAAACATATATACATATATACAGGTGCTGTGGGGAAGGGAAGGAGGTAAGACGGGGGGGATGGAGAGGGGAACGAGGGGGAGAGGAAGGAGGGGGCTCAGTTTGGGAAGGCCTCCTGGAGGAAGTGAGCTCTCAGTAGGGCCTTGAAGGGAGGAAGAGAGCTAGCTTTGCGGATGTTGGGAGGGAGGGCATTCCAGGCCAGGGGGATGACGTGGGCCGGGGGTCGACGGCGGGACAGGCGAGAACGAGGCACGGTGAGGAGATTAGTGGCAGAGGAGCGGAGGGTGTGGGCTGAGCTGTAGAAGGAGAGAAGGGAGGTGAGGTAGGAGGGGGCGAGGTGATGGAGAGCCTTGAAGCCGAGGGTGAGGAGTTTCTGCCTGATGCGCAGATTGATTGGTAGCCACTGGAGATTTTTGAGGACAATATAACAATAGAACAGACACAATCCCTACCCACAATGAGCTTAAAGTCTAGAGGGGGAGATAGACATTAATATAAATAAAATTACATATATGTATATAAGTGCTGTGGGTCTGGGAGAGGGGTGAATAAAGGGAGCAAGTCAGGGCGACACAGAAGGGAGTGGGAAAAGAGGAAAGGAGAGCTTAGTCAGGGAAGGCCTCTTGGAGGAGACATATCTTCGATAAGGCTTTGGGGGGGGGAGGTGGAAGGAAAGTGTCTGTCAGATATGAAGAGGGAGGGAGTTCCAGTTCCAGTCCAGAGGCAGGAGGTGGGTGATATATGTATCAATTTATGTACTTGACTACTTAAGCATTTATTCATCTATCTTTCAAATATCTTTTTCCACCTACCTGTAGATAAGTTTGCGCCTGTCTCCCTTGCTGAAGGCAAGGATTATGCATTTTTACCTCTATTATATTCTTCCTCAGGCTACGAACAGTGCTCTGAAAGCAGTACACTCTCAATAAATGCTATGGATTAACTGATGTCTTCTACCTCTTATATGCTCTCAAGCTCCTAGTGCAGTGCTCTGCACATAGCAGGTGCTCAATAAATATGGACTGAAAGGGCAGCTGCCATCTTGTGTTAGTTTAAAAACAACATTTATAACATTAACCGATGGTGGTGTTAAGTGCTAAATCATTTGTGCAAAGGTCTTCTAGAGTCTTAAAATGTCATGTTGCTTAAGGTTTGGTTTCAGGGCAACAGTTTCCTGTGCTCCCAGGATAACTAAAGAAAAGGGCAATATGTATCAGGAAAATTACAAAACCTCAAAAAAAAAACCACCTCTCCTCTCCATTAGTATTCTACTTACAACTGCAGGGTGGCTCAGTGGAAAGAGCATGGGCTTTGAAGTCAGAGGTCATGGGCTCAAATCCCAGCTCTGCCAATTGTCAGCTGGGTGACTTTGGGCAAGTCACTTCACTTCTCTGGGCCTCAGTTACCTCATCTGTAAAATGGGGATTAAGACTGTGAGCCCCCCGTGGGACAACCTGATCACCTTGTAACCTCCCCAGCACTTAGAACAGTGCTTTGCACATAGTAAGTGCTTAATAAATGCTATCATTATTATTATTATTACCATGAACTTAAACAGAGCTCCTATTTCAGCAACAAATAGTAGGACAGTATGACAGGAGATTGAAAAGGGGATTTAAAAAAAGTCAATGACCTTTCTTTCCTTGGGGCAAATTTTAAGACTACGCATCCCTAATTTTCTTTTCATAGTTATAGAACAACAGCTGACCATTACTCAATGGCATTTATTGAGCACTTACTGTGTGCAGAACACTGTACTAAGCACTCAGGAGAGTACAATACAGAGTTGCTAAACCTGTTCCTTGCCCTCAATGAGCTTACAGTCTAGAAGGGTAGGCAGGCATGAGTACAATTAAATGTTATGGATATGTACGGAAGTGCTGTGAGGTGGAGGGTGGGGTGAACATCAAGTGCTCAAAGGGTATGGATCCAAGCGCACAGACAAAGTAGGACAGAGAGGGCTTAATTGAGGATGGCCTCTTGGAAGAGATGTGACCTTAATTTGGCTTAGAAGGCGAAGAGAGTGGTGATCTGGCATATATGGAAGGGGAGGGAGTTCCAGGCCAGAGGGAGGACACAGGAAAAAGCTCAGTGGCGAGATAGCTAAGACTGGGTCACAGTGAGTAAGTTGGGGCTAGAGGAGTGAAGTGTGCTGGCTGGGCTGAAGTAGGACATCAGTGAGGTAAGATAGGAGGGGGCGAGCCGATTGAGTTCTTTAAAGCCAATGGTAAGGACTTTTTGTTTGACATGAAGGTGGATGGGCAATCACTGGAAGTTCTTGAGGAGTGGGGAAACATGAGCTGATTTTTTTTTAAGAAAAAATGATCTAGGTGGCAGAGTGAGGGATGAAGTGGGGAGAGACAGGCGGCAGGGAGGTCAGCAAGAAAGCAGATGCAGTAGTCAAGGCAGGATAGGTAGGATAAGTGCTTGGGATCAGCATAATGGTTTGGATGGAGAGGAAAGGGCGGATTTTAGCGATGCTGTGCGGGGAGAACCGACAGGATTTGGTGACAGAGTGAATATGTGGGTTGAATGAGAGATGAGTTTACGATGCCAGACCATGAATTCTGATGATCAAAAGCCAGCATTGCTCTGCTCTGACTTTCAATGGAGATATGTAATTACATAATTCCTCTTGCTTTTTACCAGACTGGACCATGCTTATTGCTATATATTTAAAGGGGTCTGTTTAAAACAAAAAATGATGGCATTTGTTAGGCATTTACTATGTGCAAAGTGCTGTTCTAAGCGCTGAGGAGGATACAAAGTGATCACGTTGTCCCATGTGGGGCTCACAGTCTTAATCCCCATTTTACTGATAAGGTAACTGAGGCTCAGAGAAGTTAAGTGACTTGCCCCAAGTCACACAGTAGACATGTGGGGGATCCGGGATTAGAACCCATGACCTTTGACTCCCAAGCCCGTGCTCTTTCCGCTGAGCCAGGCTGCTTCTCTAACCAAGTGAAGGTATGATGATGATGATGGTATTTGTTAAGCGCTTACTATGTGCAAAGCACTGTTCTAAGCACTGAACAATAACAACCACAAAACAGCATCTAAAAGCTCTCAACCTAAAATAAACATCATTATAAACACTGAGCTCAAGTCTCCCTATTTTGAAGGCTACACAGATTCAGCCCTGAGGTTTTGCATGGAATGTAAAGTATTGTGAACGTGTGTGAATCACCATGATCTGGTTTATGACATACAACTCTACATGTCCACAGTTACACTCTTCAATTAAACAGTGGCATTTACTGAAAACTTACTGTGGGTGGAGTTTTATTGTTATATTGTACTCTCCTAAGTGCTCAGAACAGTGCTCTGCACATAGTAAGCATTCAATAAATACGACTGAACAAATGCATGAGTCTACTAAGCACTTGGGAGAGTGCAACATCATCATCATCATCATCATCAATCGCATTTATTGAGCGCTTACTGTGTTCAGAGCACTGTACTAAGCGCTTGGGAAGTACAAGTTGGCAACATATAGAGACAGTCCCTACCCAACAGTGGGCTCACAGTCTAAAAGGGGGAGACAGAGAACAAAACCAAACATACTAACAAAATAAAATAAATAGAATAGATATGTACAAGTAAAATAAATAAATAGAGTAACAAATATGTACAAACACATACACATATATACAGGTGCAGTGGGGAAGGGAAGGAGGTAAGATGGGGGGATGGAGAGGGGGACGAGGGGGAGAGGAAGGAAGGGGCTCAGTCTGGGAAGGCCTCCTGGAGGAGGTGAGCTCTCAGTAGGGCCTTGAGGGGAGGAAGAGAGCTAGCTTGGCAGATGGGCAGAGGGAAGGCATTCCAGGCCCGGGGGATGACGTGGGCCGGGGGTCGATGGCGGGACAGGCGAGAACGAGGTACGGTGAGGAGATTAGACTTTTAGACTGTGAGCCCACTGTTGGGTAGGAACTGTCTCTATATGTTGCCAATTTGTACTTCCCAAGCGCTTAGTACAGTGCTTTGCACATAGTAAGCGCTCAATAAATACGATTGATGATGATGATGATGATTAGCGGCAGAGGAGCGGAGGGTGCGGGGTGGGCTGTAGAAGGAGAGAAGGGAGGTGAGGTAGGAGGGGGCGAGGTGATGGAGAGCCTTGAAGCCCAGGGTGAGGAGTTTCTGCCTGATGCGCAGATTGATTGGTAGCCACTGGAGATTTTTGAGGAGGGGAGTAACATGCCCAGAGCGTTTCTGGACAAAGACAATCCGGGCAGCAGCATGAAGTATGGATTGAAGTGGGGAGAGACACGAGTATGGGAGATCAGAGAGAAGGCTGATGCAGTAGTCCAGACAGGATAGGATGAGAGCTTGAACGAGAAGGGTAGCGGTGTGGATGGAGAGGAAAGGGCGGATCTTGGCAATGTTGCGGAGCTGAGACCGGCAGGTTTTGGTGACGGCCTTGGATGTGAGGGGTGAACGAGAGAGTGAAGTCAAGGATGACACCAAGGTTGCGGGCTTGTGAGACGGGAAGGATGGTAGTGCCGTCAACAGAGATGGGAAAGTCAGGGAGAGGGCAGGGTTTGGGAGGGAAGACAAGGAGTTCAGTCTTGGACATGTTGAGTTTTAGGTGGCGGGCAGACATCCAGATGGAGATGTCCTGAAGGCAGGAGGAGATGTGAGCCTGGAGAGAGGGGGAGAGAGCAGGGGCAGAGATGTAGATCTGGGTGTCCTCAGCGTAGAGATGATAGTTGAAGCCGTGGGAGCGAATGAGATCACCAAGGGAGTGCGTGTAGATTGAGAACAGGAGGGGACCAAGCACTGAACCTCGGGGAACCCCCACAGTAAGGGGATGGGAGGGGGAGGAGGAGCCTGCAAAAGAGACTGAGAATGAACGACCGGAGAGATAAGAGGAGAACCAGGAGATGACGGAGTCTGTGAAGCCAAAGTCAGATAGCGTGTTGAGGAGAAGGGGATGGTCCACAGTGTAACCAACCAACAGAATTGGTTGACAGCTCCCCAGCCCTCAAGGGCCTGGGTTCTAATCTTGCCTCCGCCCCATCAGCTGTGTGACCTTGGGCAAGTCACTTCTCTGGGCTTCAGTTCCCCCATCTGCAAAATGGGGATTCAATACCTGTTCTCCCTCCCATTTAGACTGTGAGTCCCAAGTGGGACCTGATTATCTTACTGATGACCAGCATTTAGTACAGTACTTGGCACATAGTAAGTACTTAACAAATACCACAATTATTATCATTATAATACTAGTAGTAGGAAATCAGCGAGGTGAGGAGACTGCTTTAAAGCTGACGGTAAGGCGTTTTCATTTGATGCAAAGGTGGATGGGCAACCACTGGAAGTTCTTGAAGGGCGGGGAGACAGTGTTTAGAACAGTGCTTGGCACATAGTAAGCGCTTAACAAATACCATCATTATTATGTGGACTTAATTTTTCTGCAGAAAAATGATCCGTGCAGCAGAGTGAAGTATGGACTGGAGAGACAGAAGGCAGGAAGGTTAGCGAGGAGGCAGAATAGGATAAATTCTTGGATCAGCTTAGTAGCAGTGAAGATGGAGAGGAAAGGGCAAAATTTGGCAATGTGGTGTAGGCAGAACCTATGGGATTTAGTGACATATTGAATATGTGGACTGAATGAGAGAGATAAGTTGAGGATGATGCCAAAGTTACAGGTTTGTGAGAGGGAGGATAGTGGCATTGTCTGTAGTGATGGAAAAGACACTTGAAAAATTTTGTTCTAATGTGCTTCTTTTAAAAAAATATGAAAAACCTGGGATGTTGAGAACATTATCCCTCAATTCCTATTGATGTTTTCCAAATTATATTCAACTACAGTGGTATTTGAGATTTTCCTGCACACTGCTAACGTTCAGCTTTCGGTCTAAGCTGGGGATTAAGACTGTGAGCCCCACTGATCACCTTGTAACCTCCCCAGTGCTTAGAAAAGTGCTTTGCACATAGTAAGTGCTTAATAAATGCCATTATTATTATTATTACTCTGAATGCCTAGTCAAGAGGTTTTTCTACTCAACTAGTGCTGATCCAGTTTTACTCTCAGTTTTGTGTATGCTTAACCCAAGACAACCTAGAAAACGTGATGATGATGATGATGATTATGGTATTTGTTAAGCGCTTACTATGTGCCAAGCACTGTTTTAAGCGCTGGGGTAGATACAAAGGTAATCAGGTTGTCCCATGTGGGGCTCATAGTCTTAATCCCCATTTTACAGATGAGGTAACTGAGGCACAGAGAAATTAAGTGGCTTGCCCAAGGTCACACAGCAGACAAGTGGCAGAGCTGGAATTAGAACCCAAGTCTTCTGACTCCCATGGCCATGCTCTTGCCACTAAGCCATGCTGCTTCTCTTTTCCCATAGACTGAAATGACCTGGGGCAGAATCACTGAAAGTCTCTGTGCCTCAGCTCCCTCATCTGTAAAATGGGGATTATCCCTGTAAGCCCCATGTGGGGACATGGACTGTGACCAACCTGATTATCTTGTAGCTACCCCAGAGTTTACAGTAGTGCCTGGCACACAGTAAGCGCTTAACAAATACCATTAAAAAAATGAATAAATAAAGCACACTAGTTAGGATCTGTTCTGGAACCAGCCCCAATATGACAGCCTGAAGTGCAGGTAAGTAAAAACACATTTTAAATCTTTTCCTGCCAATCACTCTCTTCCCCCTGCTTCCCACACCCTGAACTCACCATCTCCCCTTCCTTTATCTCCCAGGTCCCCCCTTAAAGCTCAAGTATTTATTTTTTAAGCTTTAACCAGTGCTGCAGTTGCTTCCACAGCAGCACCTCAGGCCCCACTTCCTGGTTTGAACCCAGTTTTATCTGCACCAGCGAAAGCTCTGGGACTGGGGACAGGGAGAGACCAGAGTGAGCTATGAGTTGTGAAAGGGGGCGTGGTGACTGCCTCAGTAAGTGTTGCTAGAGTTAAAATATAAGGGGGGAAAGAAAAACAGAGGATTTAGAAATGGGGGTGAGGCGGCGGGGAGACGAGGAGGAAATTGATGTACCTGTAGCCATTGATAATAACTATAGTGGTTGGGCGGATATAGTAGAAGGTGGTTGTAATGCTTCTGTTCCATATTTAAATAACGAATTGATAAGTGTTTATTGAGCCCCTACTAGGTGCAGAGCACCGTACTAAGCACTTGGGAGAGCCCTTATATTAATCGATTGTAATAATTGAGCTCTTACTGTGTGCAGAGCACTGTACTAAGCACTTAGTAGAGTACAGTATAACCGAGTTGGTAGACACATTCCCTGCCTACAATGAGCTTAGACTCTAGACGGGGAGACAGACATTAAGATAAGTAAATTATGGCTATGGACATAAATGCTGATGAAGGGGTGAATAAAGGGAGCCAATCCAAGTGCAAGGGTGACACAGAAGGGAGTAGGAGAAGAGGAAATGAGGGCTTAGTCAGGGAAGGCCTCTTGGAGGAGATGTGCATTCAATAAGGCGGGAGAGTAATATTCCATCTTGGCTACTGCATCAGTCTCCTTGCTGACCTCCCAGCCTCTTGTCTCTCTCTACTCCAGTCCCTACCACTGCCTAGACCATTTTTATAAGACTGCTCAGTCCATAGAGTCCCTGCTCCTCAAGAACCTCCAGCGGTTGCCCATCCACCTCTGCATCAAACAGAAACTCCGTACCATCGGCTTTTAAGGCACTCGATCAGCTCTCCCCTCACCAAACTCCTACTACAACCCAACCTGCAAACTCCGCTCCCCTCCCACCTACTCTTTACCTCGATCTCATCTATCTCACTGTTGATCTTGTATCTACCCCAATGCTTTGAACAGTGCTTGATACATTGTAAGTCCTTAAGAAATACCATTATTATTACAATATAACAGAATTGGTAGACATGTAGACGTGGTAGAGCTTGCAGTTTGGGGGGGGGGGATAGACATGTAAATCAGTTACACGTACATAAGTGTTGTGAGGCTAAGAGTAAGATGAAGAAAGGGTAGAAATCCCAAGTGCAAACCAAAGCAGAAGGGAGGGGGAGTAGGGGAAATGAGGGCTTAGTCAGGGAAGGCTCTTGAAGGAGGTGTTTCCTCTCTATCCAAACTGCTATCACGTTAATCCAAGCACATATCCTATCCCACCTCAACTACTGCATCCGCCTCCTCTGCTGCCTGGATCATTTTTCTACAAAACCGCTCAGTCCCTGTTTCTTCACTCCTCAAGAATCTCCAGTGGTTGCCCATCCACCCTCATCAAGCAGAAACTTCTTACCACTGGCTTTAAAGCACTCAATCACCTTGCTTCCTCCTACCTTACCTCTCTTGTTTTCTTACTACAACCCAGCACCTACACTTCACTCCTCTACCTCGATCTCGTTGCTGACCTCTCACCCACGTTCTGCCTCTAGCCTGAAATTCCCTCACTCTTCATATCCCACAGCCAATCACTCTCTCCATCTCCAGCTAATTAAAAGCATATCTCCTCCAAAAGGACTTGCCTGACTAAGCCCTCATTTCCCCTTTTAATTCTCATTTCTATGTTGTCCTTAGATTGGTACCCTTTATTTATCCTACAGCACTTATGTATATATATCCATAATTTATATTAATTCTGTCTCCCCCTCTAGATTCTACGGTCACGTTGGGCAGGGAATATGTCTACGAATTCTGTTATAAGGTATGCTCCCTAGCATTTAGTACAATGCCCTGTACACAGTAAGCACTCAATAAATACAACTGATTGACTGGGAAAGTGATGGTCAGAAATGGGGGCGTAGGGGTTTCCAGGCCAGAAGAAGGATGAGGGGGTGGGGTCAGCAGCAAAATAGATGAGATCAAGGTAGGTTGGTCTTAGATGAGTGAAGTGAGCATACTGGGTTATAGTAGGAAATCAACAAGATAGGCAGGGGCAAGGGTAAAGAGTTTCTCTCTGATGCAGATGTGGATGGGCAACCACTGGAGGTCCTTGAGGAGTGGGGAAACATGGATTAAACCTTTTTTAGAAAAACAATCCAAGCAGCAGAGGGAAATATAGACTGGAGTGGAGAGAGACAGGAGGCAGGGAGGCTGATGCTATAGTCTAGGTGGGATGCGACAAGTGCTTGGATCAACATAGTAGCTGTTCAGATTTCATTCACTCATTCAATCGTATTTACTGAGCGCTTACTGTGTGCAGAGCACTGTACTAAGCATTTGGTACACAGAAGCAGCGTGGCTCAGTGGAAAAGAGCATCGGCTTTGGAGTCAGAGGTCATGGGTTCAAACCCCAGCTCCGCCAATTGTCAGCTGTGTGACTTTGGGCAAGTCACTTAACTTCTCTGTGCCTCAGTTACCTCATCTGTCAAATGGGGATTAAGACTGTGAGCCCCACGTGGGACAACCTGATCACCTTGTAACCTCCCCAGCGCTTAGAACAGTGCTTTGCACATAGTAAGTGCTTAATAAATGCCATTATTATTATTATTACAAATTGGCTTGGAGAGAAAAGGGCAGTTTGTAGCGATGTTGTGAAGGTAGAACTGATAGGATTTGGTGACACTGAATATTTGGATAGAATGAGAGAGATGAGTTGAGAATCATGCCTAGGTTATGGGCTTGTGGGACAGGAGGGGGAACAGATATTGATTCCCCACTTTACAGATGAGGAAACTCAGGCCCAGAGATGTTAAGTGACTTGCCCAAGGTCACACAGCAGGAAAGTGGCAGAACTAAGATTAGAACCCAGGTCTTCTGACTCCCAGGCCCACTGTTGCTCAGTATGTGATAACTGGGAGTCTGATCATTTAAAAAATGGAACAAAATTATTTTCTGGAGGATTTTCCTTCTCCTCGGTGGGTCAAGTCTGGAGTTTCCTTGGGTAATGGGACATATGACCAGTTTTTGCTTCCCTTTTGTGTGCATCTCATCTTTCTTCTCAGTTCACTATCCAACTGCCTCATCAAAAATACTGTTATAATCACTAACATTTAGCAAGTGCTTACTATGTGTAAAGCACTGTACTGTGCTGGGAGAAACAGAAGGTAATCACTTAAACACACAGTCCCTATCCACTGTCTAAAAGGGAGAAAGACACAAAGAATAAGAATATATTGAGAGCTCACCTCCTCCAGGAGGCCTTCCCAGATTGAGCCCCCTTTTTCCTCTCCTCCTCCCCATCCCCCTGCCCTACCTCCTTCCCCTCCCCACTGCACCTGTATATGTTTGTACAGATTTATTACTCTATTTATTTTACTTGTACATATTTACTATTCTATTTATTTTGTTAATGATGTGCATCTAGCTTTATTTCTATTTATTCTGATGACTTGACACCTGTCCACATGTTTTGTTTTGTTGTCTGTCTCCCCCTTCTAGACTGTGAGCCAGTTGCTGGGTAGACACTGTCTCTCTATGTCGCCAACTTGTACTTCCTAAGTGCTTAGTACAGTGCTCTGCACACAGTAAGCGCTCAATACAACTGAATGAATGAATATATTACAAACAACAATTAGATAAACTTAACATTGGATTCTGGACTGCTTAATTTTATTAAAAATAGGCAAGTAAAACAATATTTGGAGGACACAGTTCTCTGCCACTTGACTGCACCTGGCAGTGTGGCTTAATGGAAAGAGCACGGGCTGGGGAGTCAGAGAACCTGGGTTCTAACCTCAGGTTTTGCCAGTTACGGCATCTATGCACTTATTCACCCCAGCGTCAGCTTTACAGTACTATGTTCAGAGCTGTAATTAATTTAAATGTCTGTCTCCCCCTCTAGAATGGAAGCTCCTAAGAGGCAAGGAACGTGTCTACCAAGGAACACTGCTTAGAGAAGCAGCGTGGCTCAGTGGAAAGAGCCCGGGCTTTGGAGTCAGAGGCCATGGGTTCAAATCCCGGCTCCACCAATTGTCAGCTGTGTGACTTTAGGCAAGTCACTTAACTTCTCTGTGCCTCAATTACCTCATCTGTAAAATGGGGATTAAGACTGTGAGCGCCCCCCGTGGGACAACCTGATCCCCTTGTAACCGCCCCAGCGCTTAGAACAGTGCTTTACATATAGTAAGCACTTAATAAATGCCATCATTATTATTATTATTACCAACTCTGCAGTGTTGTACTCTCCCATGCACTTAGTATAGTGCTCTGCCCATAGTAAACTTTCAATAAATATCATTGATTACTCAACTGCTGGGTGACCTCTATATCATTGCTTAACTACTGTGTGACCTTGGCCAAGTCACAACTTCTCTGTGACTCTATTTCCTCATCTGTAAAATGGGGATTCAAGACCTGTTCTCCCTTTCCCTTAGACCGTGAACCCCATGTGGGACAGGGACTGTGTGCGACAATTATCTCTTATTGGTTCTCTCATATCAATTATCTCATATCAATGGCATTTATTGAACATTTACTGTTGGCAGAGCACTGTACAGAGTTGGTAGCCTTGTTCCCTGCCCACAATCTACCCCAGCGTTTAGTACAACATTTGGTACAGAGTAAGCACTTATTTACTACAATTCCCTTCCCGTCAGTTTCTCTGGAGATCTCCTGCCTCCTCTCAAAAGTCACCCTCTCCACCTGTGTATCTGACCCCATTCCTTCACACCTTATCAAAACTCTCACCCCCTCCCTTCTTCCCTCCCTAATAGCCATCTTCAACCGTTTGCTCTCCAATGGCTTCTTTCCCACTGCTTCCAAACACGCCCACATCTCCCCATTCTAAAAAAACCCTCCCTTGACCCCACAGCTCCCTCGTTATTGCCCTATCTCCCTCTGACCTTTCCTCTCCAAACGCCTAGAGTGAGTTGTCTACATCCATTGTCTCAAATTCCTCTCCTCCAATTCTCTCCTCGACCCCCTCCAATCTGCCTTCTGAAGTCTTTACTCCTCAGAAACCGCCCTCTCAAAGGTCACCAATGATTTCCTTCTTGCTCAATCCAATGGCCTCTACTCCAGCCTAATCCTCCTCAACTTCTCAGGTGCCTTCCATACTGTCAACCACCCCCTTTCTCCTGGAAATGTTATCCAACCTTGGCTTCACTGACTCTGTCCTCTCCTGGTTCACCTCATTTCTCTGGCCATTCATTCTCAGTCTCCTTTGCGGGCTCCTCCTCTGCCTTCCACCCCCTAATTGTGGGGGTCTCTTCAGGTTCAGTTCTGGGTCCCCTTCTGTTCTCCATCTACACCCACTTCCATGGAGAACTCATTTGCTCCCATGGCTTCAACTACCACCTTTATGCCAATGATTCCCAAATCTACATCTCCAGCCCTTATATATCTCTCTATCTCCCTCTCTCTCTTCCCTCCCTCCCCTCCTTTCAGGGCATCTCTTCTTGGATATCCTCCTGTCACCTCAAACTTAACATGTCCAAAACAGAGCTCCTTATCTTCCCACCCAAAACCCTGTCCTCCCCCTGACTTTCCCATCACTGTAGATGTCAACACTATCCTTCCTATCCCACAACCCCTTAACCTTGGCTCCTAACATTCAACCCACATACTCAATCCATCAATCAATCCTTCATAAAAATCGCTAAAATCTGCCCTTTCCTCTCCATCCAAACTGCTACCTCATTAATAAAATCACTCATCCTATCCCACCTGGATGACCACATCAGCCTCCTTGTTGACCTCCCAGCCTCCTATCTCTCTCCTCTCCAGTGCATACTTCACTCTGCTGCCCAGATCATTCTTCTACAAAACCGTTCAGGACACATCATCCCGTTCCTCAAAAAACTCTAGTGGTTGCCCATCCACCTCCAACAAAAACTCCTCACCATTGGCTTTAAAGCACTCAATCACCTTGCCCTCTCCCACCTCACCTCGCTTCTCTCCACCTACAACCCAGCCTGCACACTTCGCTCCTCTAGTGCTAACCTTCTCACTGTGCCTCATTCTTGAATGTCTTCCCGATGACCCCTAGCCCACATCCTGCCTCAGGAATGCCTTCCCTCCTCAAATCTGATGGTTAATTACCACCCCACCCACCCCACCCCTTCAGAGCCTTATTGAAAGCACATCTCCTCCAAGAAGCCTTCCTAGAATAAGCCCCACTTTTCCTCATCTCCCATTCCCTTCTGTGTCACCCTGACAGGCTCCCTTTGCTCTTCCCCTCTCCCAGCCCCACAGCACTTACATACATATCTGTAATTTTATTTTATTTATTTGAATTGATATCTGTCTCTCCGCTCCCCACCTCCAGACTGTAAGCTCATTGTGGGCAGGGAATGTGACTTTATTGTTATAATGTACTCTCCCAAGTGCTTAGTACATTGCTCTGCACATAGTAAGCACTCCATTCAATCATATTTACTGAGCACTTACTGTGTGTAAAGCACTGTACTAAGTGCTTGGGGGAGTACAATATAACAACAGACACTTTCCTGCTCATGACAAGCTCAAAGTCTAGAATCCGACAATGAATGAATGAATGAACAATTATTAAACTGACTGATGAAGACGACAGCCAATGTTCTAACAGCTGGGGGAGACAGGTGTGGCTCCCACAGTGTTCTGCCTGGGAAGGGAAGGGAATCCAGCTAGGTCTGAATTGATGCTGTTGTTGGATATCTCAAATTAAGCAACTTTACCTTAACACTAATAGCTATGTATACCAGCATGTTAATGTGATGTTGAACTTTCATTTAGCCAATTTCATCACTTGCTTGTACTGCAATGTTACTGAACAAATGCTTGCCATGCCTTATTATTTTATGTGAACCATAAATTACTCGAATAAATCAACTCAATAATTACTGCTTGAATCAGATAATAATAATAATAATAATAATGGTATTTTTAAAGTGCTTACCATGTGCCAAACAGTGTTTTAAGCACTGGGGTAGATATAACGTAATCAGGTTGGACAAATCCCTGTCCCACATGGGGCTCACAGTCTCAATCCCCATTTTACAGATGAGGTTACTAGCACAGAGAAGTTAAGTGACTTACCCTAGGTCACACAGCAGACAAGTGGCAGAGCTGGGATTAGAACCCAGGACCTCTGACTCCCAAGCCCAATTTTTTAAACATGAAAAATCCCTACCTGAATTAAGATCTAGGTCACATTTTCCTAGTTTGTTGATCAAAGTGACAGGATTGAGAATATTTGGGGTCTGTCGTATTCTCCCAAGCACTTAGTTCAGTGCTGTGCATGTAGTAAGCACTCAATAGAGAAGTAGTTTGGCCTAGTGGACAGAGCACAGGCCTGGGAGTCAAAAGGACCTGGGTTCTAATCCCAGCACCAACACTTGTCTGCTGTCTGACCTCGGGCAAGTCACTTGATTTCTCTGTGACTCAGTGACCTCAACTGTAAAATGGGGATTAAGACTGTGAGTCCCATATGGGACAGGGACTGTGTCCAACCTGATTATCTTGTATCTACCCCAGCGCTTAGAACAGTGCTTGATGCACAGTGCTTAATATCATTATTATTATTGTCACTAATAAAGACAATAGATTGACATTGAAATCAAATACACCTACCCTTTTACCTCAAAGGTGAGTTTCATCTGACCCTTCAATAAATTTTGGCTCTAACTGCACATCATAATGGTTTAAAACAGATTTAACACTGGCTTTAGGGGCACCCATGCACATGTGATAATTCATTCAACTGGATAGTCTTTACTGAGTGCATGACATTTTATTGATCCAGGAGCAGAAGCAGAAACCTAAACACAGCAAAGGTGCACTTATTCTACTACATCCTGATGTAAATGCAATAATAGAAATTATTGACGGCCACAGACACATCCCTGAAACTTACTTTTAGGCCTGCTTTCAGAAAGGCCGGAATGAACTCCACTCTCACAATATCATAGCTAATAACTTTAGCGACCGTTCCAAAGAAAGTTTCAGCAGAACTGGCCTTCTGATTTTTCTCAAAGTCATGGGGAACAGAGTTCCCCATTCAATCGTTTACTTAGGAAACACAGCTATACTTACTTTGCAACAGAAAAAATATTTCTCTTTGACATAAAATATACTCTCACGATACTTTTTCTTTTGCTCATCAAGGAGCCCCAGAGTCAAGAGTAGAGACGACTTAATTATTTTAGTGCAGACATTAAAAAGTTATTGACATTGGATGAGGGCACTACCATGACATAAGTATCAAAGGTATTCCAAACACGTGGTAGGTAAACATTAAAGAAGGCGTAGCAGGCAAGGGTCTTGATAGCTCCCAGTCTGGTACCACCTGGACAGTGGTTTTGTTCTGTTGTTATTACCACAGTAATCCCTATTTCCCTGTAACATGAAGGAAAAATGATACTAAGTCATGCCCAAAACAAGGAGCGTGAAGACTGCCCAGACAGGACTTTTGCTGCAACTGCACATTGCATTGCTCATTTTCACTTGGGAAATACAGAAAGATATACTCTGTATCTCTTCCAGAAGGCTTTAACAAAATCAGCTGCATGGAATAGATAAAATTAAAACAGGAGTCCAAGTAGTCACGCAGACATATTTCAAAACCCGATTTCTTTGTACCTTACTGTAATTCTGCCTTTACCCTACCCTGTAGGTAAGTGAAAGAACACAAACAAGTGAGTTCTGGGAGAAACTTTGTGGAAACAAGCAAAACAGTGACAGTGTTCTACTCTTCCTACCCATACCCTAATGTTTTACAGGGTGTAGCCCAGGCCCAAATGAAAAAACCACCACCAAAAATACTACAAATTTTTTAGATTTAAAACATTACTTAAAATGTTGGGTTTAAATCCTGTGTTCATGAGGGAAATACCCAGGTAGAGTACCTATAAAACTGCCCCAAATTATTACTTGCTTTTTAACCAGCCAGCTCTGCCACACTAAAAAACCCCTCACAAGACAATTTATGAAGTGACAGCTGCAGCAACAAAGCTTTGCTTGGTCTGGGGGTTTTGTCCTCTCAGCTTTAGGGAGGAGAAAGCATACTGCATTTCATTACAACTTGGTGAAATTATAAATAATCCTTTGGCCTTCCCAGAGCCCCCTTCTCTTTTATAGCCTCCACTTCAGAAATTAGTTGAATTACATGTAGGGAAAACCAACCCAGTACAATTCAAATCTCTTACACATTTCTTATTTAAGAGGGGAAAACACTGCAACATAAAATCAAGTTTAATGTGCAAAGGGCAACTGTGTGGCTCCATAGAAAAAGCCTGGGCTTGGGAGTCAGAGGTCATGGGTTCTAATCCCAGCTCCACCACTTGTCAGCTGTGTGACTTTGGACAAGTCACTTAATTTCTCTGTGACTCGGTTACCTCATCTGTAAAATGGGGATTAAGACTGTGAGCCCCATGTAGGACAACCTGATTACCTTGTATCCCTCCAGCGCTTAGAACAGTGCTTTGCACATAGTGAGCGCTTAACAAATGCCATTATTGTTATTATTATTATAAAGACACTCTTTAGGTGCAAAATCAACGGCCTTCAAGGACAGGGGTTCATATCAAGCACATCCTGACAAGGGCTTTTTGTGGGTGATGGATCCTATGGGTAACTAATATCACCATACTCTTCTGGCCAAAAATCTCATCTGTAAAGAACGCAGCTGCTTAAATAGTTTTCTCTCTTGGAGAGGAATGGTGGAAAGAGGCCCACTGCTATGTATCCCTCTGGAAGTAACAACTAAGATCTGCCTGGCACTTCCTAGATGCAGTCTGCTTGGAGCTTTAATTCCATGTTAGACTACAATAGCTAGACACAAATTTTAATTGGGGTAGCCAAATACATTTGATACATCAGAAGCTTTTGACATACTCAATATAAATTCATTCGATTGTATTTATTAAGCACTTGGGAGAGTACAATATGACAATAATCAGTGACATTCCCTACCCACAACGAGCCCACTTTTTTTAAATATCAGCTTGGCAAAGTGGCTAGAGCATGGGCCTGGGAGTCAAAAGGTCATGGGTTCTAATCCCGGCTCTGCCACTTGTCTGCTGTGTGACCCTGGGCTAGTCACTCCACTGGGCCTCAGTGACCTCATCTGTCAAATGGGGATTGAGACTGTGAGCCCCACACGGAACCCGGACTGTGTCCAACCCGATTTGCTTGTATCCACCCCAGTGCTTAGTACAGTGACTGGCACATAGTAAGTGCTTAAGTACCATAATTATCATTATTATTACTCAAAGAGCATTTATGGATTTTCAGCACCGAGAACCCATCTTCTCTGTAGGTGCATCCTGCAGGTCAGTGGATTTTAAGAAAGTCAGAATCATGTTCAAGTTCTGGCTAAGTTTTACCACCAAGAATCTTCTTAGATCAGGGGCAATAACTGAGAAAAAAACAGTGTAGGGGCCATAATAGTAGTAATTATGGTATTTGTTGAGTGCTTACTACGTGCCAAGTACTGTTCTTCGTGCTAGCCGTCACCTTGAACCAAATTCTCTTTGGGAAATAGGGCTTCTGGTGACATTTACAAGGTTCCCAACCCCCCTCTCCCAACCAAATACCAAGGCCACCGAAGCTTTCTAAAGTTCTTCTGGGTCCCCACCGTTTCTGTCCCTCTAGACTGTGAGCTCATTGCGGGCAGGGGATGCGCCTGTTTCATGTGGTACTGAATTCTCTCAAGCGCTTAGTACAGTCCTGTGCGTAGAGTAAGTAAGCGCTCAATTAAGACGGCTGAGTGAATGCATTTTTAAGCGTGTTTTTGTTGTTGGTTTTGATTTTAATGCAGCCTGAGTTGTCAAATCTGAGGCCAAGGCCTGCAACCTTCCCTCCTCAGACAGGTGCTCTCTCGACGAGAGCAAGTTGGGGAACAAAACGGAGCCCCTCCTCCACCCTGCCTCCCATCGAATGCAAATGACTCTATGTGTGTGTATGTGTGTGTGTTACACATGTGTTCCGGGAGGGGGGAGGAGTGGAGGGGAAACAAGAAATGCCAAGGGCAGCTCCAAGGGCCCCGGCCAAAGGGAATGCGAAGAGCAGCAGCAGGAATGGTACCACCAACAACGGGAAGGAACAGGCCCGACAAACTGCCTAAATACGAGAACTATTCCCCCAGAGAGAGAGAGCTGGGGACGGAAGGGGTCCTGGGGCTTCAGTCCCTTCTTTCCCCCGGGCCCGGTCCCGCTCCGTCCCTCAACCGACCTGTGGGTGGCCGTTCTTACCGCTACCCCGGGGGCCTCAATTTCCGAGTCCGCCGTCTGGCCCGCAGCGCAGCGCCGGCCCCAGCCCCACCACCGGCGGCCCGGATACAGGGCGGGGGAATGGGGCCGGAAGACAACGGGCGGGAGGGAAGGCTCTGCGCAAGCGCCACATTTTTTCGGCCCTTCCCCCTGTCGGTCAGAGAGGGGTGGGGCGAGCAGGCCGGGTTGACCTTTGACCCCGCAGCTGCGCCTCAGACGGAGCGGGTAGGGCTGACGCTGGCCTTCCCTCCGCCGCCCTTCACGCAAATGACTCCCCGAAGGACAACAGGACCACGTTCTCGGAAAACGAACTGGCTAGCTCTTCCGTGGTATTTAATAATAATTAGGGTACTTGTTCACCGCCCTGGTACTCTGTGCCAGAGTATGAGTCAAAGGACCTCCAAAGAGAAGCAGCGTGGCTCAGTGGCAAGAGCCCGGGCTTTGGAGTCAGAGGTCATGGGTTCAAATTCCGGTTCCGCCAATTGTCAGCTGTGTGACTTTGGACAAGTCATTTCACTCTTCTGCGCCTCAGTTACCTCATCTGTAAAATGGGGATGAAGACTGTGAGCACCCCATGGGACAACCTGATCACCTTGTAACCTCCCCAGCGCTTAGAACAGTGCTTTGCACATAGTAAGCGCTTAATAAGTGCCATTATTATTATTATTCTCTGTGCTTCAGCTCCCTCATCTGCAAAATGGGGATTCAGTACCCATTCGATGCCCTACTTGGGCTGGGGGAGATACAAGGGAATCGGGTTGGACACGGTCCCTGTCCCATATGAGACTTCTAGACTGTGAGCCTGTTGTTGGGTAGGAACCGTTTCTATATGTTGCCAACTTGTACTTCCCAAGCGCTTAGTACAGTGCTCTGCACACAGTAAGCGCTCAATAAATACAATTGAATGAATATGAGGCTCACACTTAGATGAGGTAACTGAGGCCCAGAGAAGTTAAGTGACTTGCCCAAGGTCACACAGCAGAT
Organism: Tachyglossus aculeatus; assembly: GCF_015852505.1. Lineage (NCBI taxonomy): Eukaryota > Metazoa > Chordata > Mammalia > Monotremata > Tachyglossidae > Tachyglossus > Tachyglossus aculeatus. Next base: position 119,752,548 of record NC_052101.1, on the reverse strand, counting down.
CAACTGGGATTAGAACCCATGACTTCTGACTCCCAAGCCCGTGCTCTTGCCACTAGGCTGTTTCCCCTTTGAACCCTTGTTGTGTGTAGACCTTGGCTCCAGATCATGGGTTGCAACCAAGAAGGCCGAAGAAAATTGTTTTTCCTTCCCTGCAGATCAAGCATCTTATCTGTTCTACAGTAGTCGCCTGTCTCTTCTCTGCACCCCCTCCCCACCAACATTCACCATCATAATAATAATAATTATGGTATTTATTAAGCCTATATGCCAGGCACTGCACTAAGTGCCAGATTGGATACAACCAAATCAGATTGGACGCAGTCCCTGTCTCACATGGCACTCACAGTCCCAACCCTCATTTTACAGTTGAGGTAACTGAGGCACAGGGAAGTAAAGTGACTTGCTCAAGGTCATACAACAAATAATGGCAGAGCAGGGATTAGAACCCACAACCTTCTGACTCCCAGGCCTGTGCTCTAACCACTATACCATGGTGCTTCTCATTTCCCCCCCACCCCCCAGATGAGTGTAATAGCATAGGCAGTTCCCGATCTAGCAAATCTTTTCCCTTTCACAGGCCTAACTAGGCCTCTAGAAAGTGCTGCCTAGTATTCAATTATTTACAGACTAAAAAAAAAAAAACTTGGAAATGGGTTAGCCACAGGAGTGAAGTGAGGGGGAAGGACATTGTTTACAGCAAAGGGCTGACAAGAAAGGATCTCCTTGTTTGCCTCAAGACATAACCTGTCTAGCCCAAAATACAGCCTGAGCCAAATTATCTTTCTATCAGGCCTGCCTTTTATCAGCAAGTGCCTTGGACTTGAAAAGCTACCTGGGCCTTTAATTAATGATCTGGTGTTTCAGATGACAATTTTTGTAAGGCGGTTCAAGAGTTTATGAGAACTATCATTTGAGGCATTATGTGTGACTATTTCCATGCTTAATTTGGCTATTATTATATCATTTTCCATTCTGAGCTGACAGTGACCAACTACACTCCAATATCTTTGTTGGTCTGAGTGGCAGCCCACAGGAGCCAAAGAAGGTGGCTCATGCACCAGCTCATCATAGCAGACTGACAGTCCTGGCTTTCCAGGTTGAGCATTTTATAACTTGGCTCAAGATGACTCTTGCCAGTTCAGTTCAGGAGAGAACTTAAAGTTCCAAGGCTTCTCTTTAAAGACCATAAACAGAACTAATGAACACACTCAATCTCCTGCACCTCAAGCTCTTTTTTTTTAATGCTAAAGCAAAGCTTTTGATGACGGTCAAGTTAAGCCCAGTAAGAACTGGAGGAAGTGTTCTCCGGCAGGAGTCCAAAGCTCTGGAACTCTTTGCTTCTTGAGAACTGGCTGAACCTGAAAACCAGGAGTAAATGGGAGAACCTCCCCAAATATATCAGACCACAGCTCTTGCCAGATTCAAAACCCATGTAAAAATCCCAACGAGTCTTCCCCACTTAGTCAGTGTGGCCTAGTGGAAAGAGCATGGGCCTGGGAGTCTCCTCAATCTCTCCTGTCTTGCCGCTGACCGCTAGTCTACATCCTGCCTCTGGCCTGGAATGCCCTCCCTCCTAAAATCTGACAGACAATTACTCTCCCCCTGCTTCAAAGCCTTACTGAAGGCACATCTCCTCCAAGAAACCTTCCCAGACTAAGCCCCACTTTTCCTCATCTCCCACTCCCTTCTTCATCACCATGACTTGCTCCCTTTGCTCATCCCCCCTCCCAGCCCCGCAGCACATACCTGTCATTTTATTTATTTGTATTGATGTCTGTCTCCCCTCCTCTAGACTGCAACCTCTTTGTGATCAGGGAATGTCACTGTTTATTGTTGTATTGTACTTTCCCAAGCACTTAGTACAGTGCTCTGCACACAGTAAGCACTCAATAAATAGAAATGAATGAATGAGTCAAAGGACCTGGGTTCTAATCCCAGCTCTGCCATGTGTCTGCTGTGTGATCTTGGGCAAGTCACTTATCTTCTCTGTGCTTCAGTTTCCTCATCTGCAAAATGGGGATTCAATACCCGTTCAATCTCCTATTTGGGCTGAGCACCGTATGTGGGACCTGATTATCTTGCATATACCCCGGTGCTTAGTACAGTACTTGGCACATAGTAAGTGCTTTACAATACCACAATTAACAATTCACCAAACTTGCTAGTCATTTCTAGGCCTTATGTCTTTCTTTACACCCATCCTCAGCACATAATAATAATTAAAATAATAATAACAATAATAATTATATGTTAAGCACTTACTATATGCCAAATACTGGGGTAGATACGAAGTAATCAGTCAGTCATATTTATTGAGTGCTTACTGTGTGCACAGCACTGTACTAAGCACTTGGGAGAATACACTATAGTAACAGACACATTCTGTGCCCAAAATGAGCTTACAGTCTAGAGGGGAGACAGATACTAATATAAAGTTACAGATATGTACGTAAGTACTGTGGGGCTGGAAGGGGGTATGAGTAAAGGGAACAAGTCAGGGCGATACAGAAGGGAGTAGAAGAAAAGGAAAAGGCTTAGACAGGGAAGGCCTCTTGGAGGAGATGTGCCTTCAATAAGGCTTTGAAGGCAGGGAGAGTAATTGTCTTTCATATTTGAGAAAGGAAGGTGTTCCAGGCCAGAGGCAGCGTGTGGGCGACAGGTCAGTGGCAAGACAGATGAGATGGAGGTACAGTGAGAAGGTTAGCATTAGAGGAGTGAAGTGTGTGGGCCGGGCTGTAGTAGGAGAGTAGCAATGTGAGGTAGGAGGGGTCTAGGTGATGGAGTGCTTTAAAGCCGATGGTAAGGAATTTCTGTTTGATATGGAGGTGGATGGGCAACCACTGGGGCCCACAGCCTAAGTATGAGGGAGAAAAGGAATTGAATCCCCATTTTGCAGATGAGGAAACTGAGGCACAGAGAAGTTAAGTGACTTGCCCAAAGTCACACAGCTGACAAGTGGCAGAGCTGGGATTAGAACCCAGGTCCTCTTATTCATTCAATTGTATTTATTGAGCACTTACTGTGTGCAGAGCACTCCCAGGGCCATGCCTCTACCTCACAGTACTTATGCAAGTATCTTTAAATTATATATTATAAATTATATATTCATATTAATGTCTGTAAACTCATTATGGGCAGGAAACATGCCTGCCAATTCTGTTGCACTATACCCTCCCAAGCACTTAGTACAGTGCTCTGCACATAGGAAGTGCTTAATAAATGTGATTGATTGATTTCCATTAGGCCATGCTGCTTCCCACTTGTGCAAATGTTTATTCAGTTGTACATTCAATTATTTAGTCTGATTCCACTAGTTATAAATATGTTTATGCCTGGCTTCCCATTTTGTTCAGTCCATGTTTCCCCACTCCTCAAGAACCTCCAGCGATTGCCCATCTACCTCTGCATCAAACAGAAACTCCTGACTGAAGGCTTTAAGACACTCAATCAGCTCTCCCCCATCTATCTTACCTCACTGATTTCCTAGTATAATTATTATTATCATGGTATTTGTTAAGTGCTTATTATGTGTCAGGCAGTGTACTAAGTGCTGGAGTGGATACAAGCAAATTGGGTTGGACACACTCCCTGTCCCATGTGAGGCTCAGAGTCTCGCTCCCCATTTTACAGATGAGGTAACTGCAGTCCAGAGAAGTGAAGTGACTTGCCCAAGGTCACACGGCAGACAAGTGGCAGAGCCAGGGTTAGAACCCATGACCTTCTGACTCCCAGACCCATGCTGTATCCACTACAGCATGCTGCTTCCTACTATAACCCGACCTGCACACTTCACTTCTCTAACATCAACCTACTCACTGTACCTCAATCTCTTCTTTCTCACCGCCAGCCTCTTGCTCACATCCTCCCTCTGGCCTGGAACTCCCTCCCGCTTCATATACAACAGACCATCACTCTCCCAACCTTCAAAGCCCTACTAAGATTCATTCATTCAATCGTGTTTATTAAGCACTTCCTGAGCACTGTATTAAGCACTTGGGGAAGTACAATACAACAGTAGTGACAATCCATGCCCACAACGAGCTCACAGTCTAGAGGAGGGGGAGACAGATATCAATACAAATAAATTAAATTACAGATATATACATAAGTGCCATGAGGCTGGCCTTCAAGAGGCCCTCTCCTACTAAGCCCTCAATTCCCCTACTCCCACTCCCTTCTTCATGGCCTACGTACTTGGATCTGTACCCTTTAAGCACTTGATATCCTCCCCATAGTCAGCCCCACAGTACTTAGGCACTTATCCGTAATTTATTTTAATGTCTGTCTGCCCCTCTAGACTGTAAACTCCTTGAGCATGGGGATTGTGTCTACCAGCTCTCCCAAATGCTTAGTACAGTGCCCTGCACAGAGTGAGCACTCGGTAAATACCATCGATGGATCGACTGGGTAGGTAGTGTGTCACTTCTCTGTATTCTACTTTCCCAAGAGCACAGTACAGGGCATTGCACCCAAGTGAGGCTCAACAAATGCTATTACTGTTACTACAGCATTGACTTTTGACCTGCCCTTGGTTGATAATGTAAATATTGCAATATATAACAGCGCAGAAAGAGAGTCTTCTCTTTTCCTTTGTATCGTTCACCCTTGTAAACGTGCTTATCACAACTGGGCCATGGGCCTGGGAGTCAGAGGCCCTGAGTTCTAATCCCAGCTCTGTGTGACCTTGGGCAAGTCATTTCACTTCTCTGTGCCTCAGTTCCCTCATCTGAAAAATGGGGATTCAATACCTGTTCTCCCTCCTACTTAGACTATAAGCCCCATGTGGGTCCTGATTAGCCTGTATCCATCCCAGTGCTTTAGTACAGCACTTGGCACATAGTAAAGTGCTTAACAAATACCACATTCATTATTATTATACCATAAGCTTGTTGTGGGCAGGGGAATGTGCCTGTTATATTGTTGTGTCGTACTCTCCCCAGTGCTTAGTACAGTGCCCTACACACAGTAAGGACTCAATAAATATGAATACCGGAATCAAGGAACTAGCAAAACTCAATTAACTGATGCAGTTGGCTAGGAAGAGCAGTCTGCCATCTAGTGACAAGGTCCATAATTCACTCAAAATTGTTACACTAGGAACAAATGGGAAAGGGTAATGTTCATTTAGATAAAAAGCAAAATAAAAGATTTGGTGGACAACATAGAATTTGGAATACACTCACTGTAGATGTTACTAAAAACAAATGATGCTAAATGATAGCTACTGGAAACGGCAAAATTAAATCATCTTTCTCCACAGGACCCATTCCCATTCCACCACTTCATTTATCCAATCATATTTATTGAGTGCTATGTGCAGAGCACTGTACTAAGCACTTGGGAGAGTACAATATAACAATAAGCGGACACATCCCCTGCCCACAAATAGCTTACAGTTTAGAGGGGGAGAGCTCAGCACTCCTATGCCAATCACACACTCATAGCACTTCCGTATATATCCACTTACATGCCCTACTATTTAATCATTTACTTCTCTATATATCCATTTTTCCTTTATATTCTTTCTTATTTTGTTTGTCTCTCCCACTAGACTGTAAGTTTCTCAAGGGCAGGGATCGTATCTTCTATGCTAGAATTCTCTCCCAAGTGGTTATCACAGTGCTCTGCACAAAGCAGACTCAATCAATACTATTTATTGATTCATCTTTCAAGCACATGGTCCAGTGATCAACGTAGGGAAAGACTCAGAACTGCATTTGTTGCTTATTTGACCCTCAAAACCACTTTTCACTTCATGAGAATCTCAAGACTTGCCAATTTCCTTTTCCGACCTGACTATTGAAATAATCCTCTCCACGAACATCACCAGCTACTTAATATCCTGCCTAGAAATCACTTGTTGCTCTAGGAAAATTAGAATCCAAATTAGGGGAAAAAAACCCAAAACCTGACAGTCAGAGATACCCTCAACTATGTTCCAAAACTCTACTTCAGCTACCACAGGCTGAGACAAGTTTGTGTGCAAAAGAGAAGGAAAATTAGAAGAGAAGGAGAAGTGAAGAAGAAACAAAGAAGTAACCAAGAAGAGGAGGAGGAGGAGGAGCAGGAGTATTGGGCATCTTCTCACAAGACGGCAAAAATAAAAAATAAAAAACCCTAGTGGTGGAGATTACACATTTGCCTCTCCAGTGTGGAGAACTGTGGGGAACATCTGACTAGGGAATAAGGTGGCAGAGTCTTCACTGAGAATCTTCCCTTTCTAGATTTCTGTTCATTCTAACTGGATCCCAGTTGTTATGCTGCAGTATTTGACCAAGCCCATCTGTGGTCCTTTCTGCTCTTTTCTTTGGTTTCTTTTCAAAATTTCCTCTCCCAGTAGGGATTTTCCAGTTTATTTCCAACATGTGAGAGATGCCCAGGAGGGTTCTTTAATTTTCCCTGCACAGAAGTTGTCAGCCAGCTTCCCTTTAAGAAAAGCTAAGTCCCTGACCCATCTCTAATTCAGCTTTCCAAATGAGTGAAAAGGTTCTTATTGCTATTCCCAGAAGCAGCATGGGCCTAGTGGAAAGAGTGCAGGGCTTGGGTGTCAAGCAATCTGTGGTATTTACTGGGTGTTTACTATGTACAGAGCACTGGGAACCTGGGTTTTAATCCTGGCTCTGACATTGGCTTGCTGTGTGACCTTGGGTAAGTCACTTCACTTCTCTGGGCCTCGGTTTCCTCATCTATAAAATGGGGATTCAACACCTGTTCTTCCTCCTCCTTACACTGTGAGCCTCCTGTGGGACAGGGACTCGGCCTGATCCGATTATCTTGTATCTACCCCATTGCTTAGTACAGTGCTTGGCACATGGTATTGACTAATACCACAATTCTTCTTGTGATTATCCTGGCCAGGACCATCTTATTTTGATTATAAGTTTCTAAATGACAGGGCAATTTGGTGTGCCAGTGTAAAATACAGCACCTAATACTCCATAAAATCATATATTTCAACAAGACAACCCGCAAAGAATACAGTAAATACCTTTGTTCTGTGGCAAACATGTTTCATGAGTGATTGCTCACTTCACACAGCACCTGATGTTTGGAGAATTTCACACTATTGCCAGGGACTCCCTGGGATTCATCTTCGCTCTTATGTAAATAAGAGAAACTTGTTTATGAAAAGGGCTTAATTTAGATAGTGCTGGAACTTGGAAAAGGCTTCCCAGGCCTTTAATTAATGCACACACAGGGACAAGGATCCAGGAGTCATCGTCTATCTCAAAAGAGAAAACCGAAACTGATGACAAGACGGAGAAGCAGCACTGTCTAGTGGATAGAGCATGGGCCTGGGAGTCAGAAGGACCTGGGTTCTAATCCCAGCTCCTCCACTTGTCTGCTGTGGGACTTTGGGCAAGTCATTTCACTTCTCTGGGCCTCAGTTCCTTCACCTGTCAAATGGGGATTTAGACTGTGAGCCCCGTGTGGAACATGGTCTGTGTCCAACTGATTAGCTTGTATCTGCCCAAACGCTTTGTACAGTGCCTGGCACACAGTAAGGGCTTAACAAATACAAAAGAAAATACAGATAAACAGGTAGACACAGGTTAGACGAGAAGCCACCCAAGGCATTCTAATGCACTGGGCTCCTGAAGTGAGTTCTTGAGATCAGGGCTATGATACCTTCCTCTCAAACTCCCTCTCCCCTAGAGCCAAATCTATTTCCAGCATGTGCACATGTGCATGCACGCGTGCGCACACACACACACACACACAATCTCTCCCTCCCTCCCCCTCAAACACTTCTCCTCCACCTCCTGATATCTTAACTCTGTTCCTGTAAGTCATTGGCACCAGAAACACAGAATCAAATGACCAAAAGCTCCTTGGCTCTCAGGGCCCCATGAATTTTCCAGTAAGACCAGAAAACAGCTGCACCTTGTCCATGGAAACTTTCACCCAGAAACTTCCTCAGGGCCATTTACCCGGAGTATAGTCTGGTTGAGGGAAGGCTGCCTGCCCCTGAGTTGACATTAAGGAGGATTTTATATATAGGCGCATCAGAACGCACTTACTCCATAAGCCAAATTGCAAACCCTTCACTGAATAAACAAAACTTCCAACCTGCCACATTTTCCCCCCACTGGCTAGTCACCATTCTCCTGGCAAAAAACACCGATATTGTCTAAAACGTGTCCCTCGTCCTACTCCTGCAGAAGGACATGGAGTAGATTTTACTGACCTTGAGTTCTGAGTCTCCAGAGTTGCTATACAAGCCGTTGATCAAAAAAGAGAAAGAACCTTCTGTTTCAAAAGCCCTTAGGTCTAATGAGCTCCGCCATGTGGTCAAGTATTCGGCACAGAGGGATGGAGGGGGATGGCACTGGCAGTAGGAGGAGAGGCCAGGAGTGCTGCTGGGTAGAGTAGGAAGTTCATGCAGTGGGAAAAGGCATTGCTACCTAGGAGAGGTGGGAGGGAGCGGGGATCCACATGCCACGGATGGGAGCGGTGCCTGACGTGGAAAGGAATGCGCCCGGCTGAGTGCCTCAGTGAAAGTCGCTTCCTCCTCACCCGAATCCTCAGAGGTCGGTCGGGTCCCGATTCTGTCCCCGGCGAACAGGTCTGGCCCGGACTGGTCCCTAAGAGAGTTCAGCCTCCCCAGGTCCGATGAGCTCCCCGAAGACGGGGGCCCTGGGGAAAGGGGGAAGGCAGTTCCAGAGCAGGGGTGGAGGTTTGGGTCCTTTCCAGAGGAGGCTCCAGTCCAATCTATGACCTAGAGTCAGCCGAACTCCTGGGATCAGCACAAGGATGACCATATGCCCCCCAGGCCCCTTCAGTCTGAACATGACGTGCATCCCTGAGATTGGGGAGGAACCAGCCCACTCTTAGGAGGAGGAGAAGGAAGGGGAGGAGGAGAAAGAGGAACAGGAAGAGAAGGAGGAAGAGGAGAGGCGACACTGCAAGCCACATATGCAGGGAGGAAGCCACAATCTCTATGTACAGGGGGAACAGCAATATCCATAAATGGACTCTCTATTTTGGATCCCGTTCCATTGGGCTCTATGGTTTGCCTTCTTTAGTCCTCCCTCCCAATAAGAGAACTGAGTCATCCGTTTGGGGAATTTGGGGTTCTGCTGTTCAGGGATGAAGCTGCAGTTCTCCAGACAAAGAGATCCTGTTCCAAACCATCAATGGTATTATCTCCGGAGCTCCTACTGTATGCAGACCACTGCACTAAATCCTTGGGAGGGCACTGTGGAGTTAGAAGACAGGATCCCTGCCTTTGAGGAGCTTACAACTGCTAGATTACAATCCCCTTTATAATCCTCTTCACAAGGAGAGCCGTTATTCTGTGGGCTGCCTTGCAAAATGGTATGTTTTTCTGGTTGGTAAAGGAGATGAGGGAAGCCGCATGGAGTTTTCGTTGGGAAAAATTAGGAGGAAAGAGCCCATTCCAGCCAAGGGACTTATGGAATGTGGGAGTGTGAAGTGGAGAGTGGGGGGTGGGGAAAGAGATTGTGACTCCTTTGGGGGTCAGGGTCAGTGTCTAATTCTTCAACTTGCATTTTTTTCCAACCACTTAGCACAGTGCTTTGCACAGAGTGGGCAGTGATCATGTCTTGCAACTCTATTGTATCGTCCTCTCCCAAACAGTAGCACTCTGCACAGTCAGCGCCCAGTACATACCATTGATTGATGGATTGTAAATTCTACTGCTACAACTGGGTGGCCAGTGGCGGGTTTTGGGGGTGAGGTGGAGAGGCTGGGCAGGCCAGGGGATAGGGCAGAAACAGCCAGATGAGGGGAAGCCATACTTACTGAAGCATTGAAGGCCAATTTTGTTCAGTGGTTTGCCACAGAGGGAGCAGTTCGTGCAACTGGAAAATGTCCCTGGTCCTAACTGGTGCCCATTTATGCTTTTCCACCTCTCCCTTAGTTCTTTCTCCTTTTCTTTCTCCTTCTCCTTTTCTTTCTCCTTCTCTTTCTGTTCTTTGTTCTTACCCTGGAGAGAAATGGGAAAAAGGTCTAAGAGCACATCTTCCATACCAGTTTAACTTTGCCCACACTTAGTAAAAGACAGCAACAGCCCCACTCCCTCTGCCCAGTTCAAGCCCATGACTATTCCCCAGCCCACAGCTTTGTCCTTCTGTAATGTCTTCCAGATGGGTTTAGAATTTGTAACACCAAACGGACTGGGGTCAGGCACTTTCTAACAGCTCTAGGCTGCAATTACCATTACATTTACAACCTGCCATTTTAAAATGGAGCCCCTATCCCATCATCCCCACCTCCCACCTCCCCAGGGCCAATTCTGACGGTGAGAATTTTCTCTGTTCTGAGTTTTTCTCTTCTTCCAAGAAGTCGGCTTAGCCTAGGTCCAAGCGACAGATCGAGAGTAGCCCCTCTCCATCCTACCCAAATCACTCTTCTCTCTGCTCAACACCTCCTTACCTTATCTTTTTGCCATGAGCCGGTTACACGGTTCTTTAGGGAGCTCAGTCGACGTTTCACTTTGGTTCCTTTTTCACTTTTTTCAATCTTCCCACTGTCTTCATTCCTAAAGTGAGACCAAAAAGTGTATCTCAAGACATTGGAGTAGAACAATTGCTCAAGTGCTACCATTCCTTCAATTAATTTGTATCTGACTTCTCTTCACCCTCACTTTTAATGCCCATCTTCCCCACTCGATTGTCAGCTCCTTGAAAGCAGGGTTGGTGTCTTCCAACTCCATTGTATTGGACTTTCCCAAGTGCTTAGTTCAGAATTCTGCAAGCAGTAAGCACTTGATAAATATCGTTGATTGACTAATTGCTCTATGGATAGAATGAGCAAGGGTGTGTGTGTGTGTGTGTGTGTGTGTGTGTGTGTGTGTGTGTGTGTGTGTGTGTGTGTGTGTGTGTGTGTGAGAGAGAGAGAGAGGGGAGTGTCTTTCAACCCCAAAACTGATTTCCATACAGAAAACATAGGTAGTAAATCCCCACAAGAGCCTCCTCCCATGCCTCTTGTGGAACAACAGTCAATCAATGGTATTTATTGAGCACCTACTGTGTGCAGAACACTGTATTAAGCACTTGAGAGAACACTGAAACAGAGTTGCTAGACACATTCCCTGTCCACAACGAACAACAGTTCCAGAGCTGAGCCCCATTCTTGTGTCTGATAGAACTGGCTGAGATACCGCCACTTCTAAAGACAGCGTGGGAAATCCACTTCTGATGAGAAAATGAAAGGCAACAAGCTTGTCTGTGCTCGAGGGTCCCTACGTACTCACTCATTAGCCAAGAACTCAAACCAAGTCAGGTTCTTCTGGGATTCTTCCTGGCCATCAGGTAACCAAGATCCTTGCTTTGCCCTGTGCAGGTTCGACAGAATGATGATTCCATTAGCCACCCGGCAGGAAAGCTTCCCCATATCACAGCCTCTCCAGATGAGTAAGGGGTGGTCCATGGCAACCACTTGTCAAAGCTTATAGTACGCACCAGGGCCCCACAGCTCTCTTTGAGACATACAAGAGAAGCAGCATAGTCTAGTGGAAAGGGCACGGGCCTTGGAGTCAGAGGACCTGGGTTCTAATCCCAACCCCACCAATCACCTGCTGTGTGACCTTGGGCAAGTCATTTCGCTTCTCTGTGCTTTAGTTTCCTCCCCTGTAGAATGGGGATAATAATAATAATAATTCTGGTATTACTGAAATGCTTACTGTGTTCTAGGCACTGTACTATGCGCTGAGTGGATACAAGCAAATTAGGTTGGACACAGTCCCTTTTCCACTTGGGGCTTATGGTCTCGATCCCCATTTTATAAATGAGGGAACTGAGGCACAGAAAAGTGAAGTGTCTTGCCCAGTGTCACACAGCAGACAAGTGGCCAAGCTGGGATTAGAACCCAGGTCCTCTGACTCCCAGGCCAGTGGTTGCAATACCTGTTCAGTTACTTAGACCGTGAGCCCCAGGTGGGACAGGGACCAGGTCCAACCTGATGAACTCATAACTACCTCAGCGCTTGATGCAAGGGAAGTGCTTAACAAATACTATAATAATAATAATAATACTCTATGATACGGGCTTTACCAAGCAGACAGCAGTGTCGTGTGCCAACCCTATCCCATGCTCCCTGGCCTTGACCACAACAATGTCAACTGTAAACCATTTGTGGCTGAAGGTCCGGTTCTGAGGTCAGTCCCAATAATTATCAACCTCGTCAACATCTAGTTCATGAGAATAATTGGCAGGCATGAATTTACCTAACCGCCAAGTACTATTATCCCCATTTCCCAGAAGAATAAATGGAGGCAGGGAGAGGGATGACGTGGCTTGCCCTCCAGGCACCTAAGGCATCAGTCAGTGACAAGGGATCAGCTCTTCTAAATTACTGTATATTCTTTCCAATCATCTCCCAGACCACATTCCTTTGTGTGGTGTATGAGAGCCACCTAGGTGGCCGTAAAGAATACACAGAATCCTAAAGAGAGAATGGTCATCTCTTTTTTTTTTCTTTTTTTATGGTATTTGTTAAGTCCTTATTATGTGCCCAGGCACTTGGGGGCATACAAGCTAATCAGGTTGAACACAATCTATGTCCCATATGGGGCTCACAGTCTTAATCTCCATTTTACCAATGAGGTAACTGAGGCACAGAGAAGTGAAATGACTTGCCCAAGGTCACACAGCAGACAAGGGGTGGAGCTGGGCTTCGAATGCAAGTCCTTCTGACTTCCAGGCCCAAGCTCTATCCACTTGGCCATGCTGCTTCTCCTCTTCTCCCAAGATCGTGGGAAGGATATCAGGACTTGGGCCAAGAGACAGGAATTGGCCATCCATAGAATAACAACCATGACCATCACTCAATCTCACTCTCTACATAACACCCTTAGATATGCTACGCACTTTGAAGGCTTTCACTGGTTTCACATTTGTCACTGAATCAGGTCAGTATTATCATCTTGATCATTCAACTGAAGAATCGAGACCCAATGATCTACCCAGGGACTCAGAATAAGTCCATAGTAGGGTCAGGAATAAAACTCAAATAATAATAATAATAATAGTAGCATTTGTTAAGCGCTTACTATGTGGCAAACACTGTACTAATCCCTGGGGTAGATAGAAGATAATCAGATTGGACACCATCCCTGTCCCATGTGAGGCTCACACTCTTAATCCCCATTTTGAGGTAACAGGCACAGAGACTTGAAATGACTCGCCCAAGGTCACACAGCAGACAAGTAGGCAAAGCCGGGATTAGAACCCAGGTGCTCTGATTCCCAGGCCTGTGTTCCTTCCAGTAGGCCATGCCACTTCTCTGATCTTCAGGTCTCCTAGAATCCCAGACTGGCACCCAGGAGTCTGTGAAGTGCCAGTTTCTTGGTGGAGGGGGGAGCGGGGAGAGGGCTAGTTGGAACCACCTGTGAGGTGAATATTTTCATAGGGAAAAATTTTGGGACTTGGGCCAGTATGTGGAGTGAGGGGAATCACCCAGCTGGGCCAGGAATATGTGGGAGATGATGTACAGGAGAGACAAGTCTGATTCTTGGATTATGTAAGCATATCACACAGCACAGGGTTCAGGAATGTAGATGAAATATCTTCTCCAATCAACCTACCATCAGGCTCCTAGCTTGTTCTCCAGGCATCCAGAAAGGAGAGTGTATGGTAGAGGATATTGGATTACAGAAGGAGAAGTGGTAAGGAAAAAGGTGAACAGAAAGAGAAAATTCTGCAGACAGAAAAAGAGGTTCCTGGGAAAGAGAAGCAGCCATGATTACCTGTTCTCCTCTCTGCTGTTCTGAGCCCAAACCAGGCCAGACAACTTGGACTCTTTCAGAATTTGACCCAGAGAATTGTGGGAGCATACAGCAATGAGAATGACATAATAATAGTAATAATAATAATAGTTAAGTGCTTACTATATGCCAAGCACTGTACTAAACCCTGGGGTCGATAACAAGATAATCAGGTCGGACAGAGTCGCTGTCTCCCATGAGACTCACAGCCCAAGTGGGAAGAAAAACAGGTGTTGAACCCCCTTTTTGCAGAGGAGGAAACTGAGACCCAGAAAAGTTAAGTGACTTGCCATGATGCACACAGCAGGCAAACAGTGGAACTGGGACTAGAACCCAGGTTCCCTGACTCCCAGGCCCAGGCTCTTTCCACGAGGCTATGCTGCAGATGCCACACATTCCACTCCCTCCCTCTCTCCTTTTATCTAATGATTCCCACTTACCCATGGTACTGTTTGAGCTCTTGAAGCACCTGCTGGACAATTAGCCTAAAAGAGGAGTTAAGAGGCAGGGGAAAAAAGGTTTAACAAGTGAAAAACAATTTTACAAAAGTTCAATTTGGAACCCAAATCCAAAATACCATTTGTGAGTAATGGGCTCAGGGCCTTGAAGGAGACCGGTTGAAAATGTACCAGAACTCCACTAATGTCTCGGATGAGTCACTCCCTTTTCCTCCTTCCTCCACCTTCTACCAACTTGAATCCTCTCTTTTTTGACTAACACAAAACCATGGCTACCTCCAATGACACTCTGAGGTCTCCTGGATGTATTCGTTGTTTCTGAGTTGAGGGAGGCATTGCTGAGTGAATGGCTTTTTCCAAAGAACTCATTCTTCCCCTATTTGTCAAGGTTGTAAGCTTGCTGCAGTTAGGGAATGTGCCTACCAGCTCTGTTTTATTGTTATATTGTCCCGCTCAAGCACTCAGTACAGTGCACTGCACACAGTAAGTGCTCAATAAATACGATCGATTGATTCCAAGTGTCTACCTCCCCACTAGACCGTAAACTCCTTGAGGGCAGGGATTGTGTCTTTCAACTCTATTATCCTCTCCCGAGCACTTAGCGTGGTGCTGTGTACCCAATAAGTGCTCAAGAAATACCACTGATTGATTGAGCTCCTTGCGGGCAGGGATTGCATCTACCAACTCGCCCAATCACTTCGTACAGTGCTCGGTACACAGTCGACACTCAAATACCCTTGATTGATGGCACATGCAAACCATATGAGCCGCCCCTCCAGCCCCCCAAGTGCTGTAGCTCTCATCAGCCTGGGACTACTCACACATGATCTGCAGTCATGTGGCCCTTTTCCACTCTCTCCAGCACAGGTGATACAACATCTGTGAAAACCACACACATAAAAGAATGTTTGTCAGATGCTTCTGTTTAAAAACAGGGGCCAATCTACCCACCTGCCCCAGATGAATTCACCGCTGCAGAGTAGCCTTGCAGGAGGGTTTGAGGGTCAGGGTGGGGAAGAAAGACAATAATAATCATCACCGTGGTATTTGTTAAGTGCTTACTATGTGCCAAGCACTGTACTAAGAAGTCGGGTAGATAAAAGATAATCAGGTCCCACATGGGACTCACAGTCTAAGGAGGAGGGAGAACAGGTATTGAATTCCCATTTTGTAGGTGAGAGAACTGAGGCCAGGAGAAGTGAATTGACTTGTCCAAGGTCGCACAGCAGACAAGTGGTGGAGCCGGAATTAGAACCCAGGTCCTTTGACTCCCAGGCCCTGGCTCTTTCCATTAGGCCATGCTGTTTCTCAAAGGGAGCCCTGCAAGAAGTAGGGGGCCTGAAACATAGGAGAAGGGGTGGGGATGGAGCAGAAACTAGGAAAATGAGCTCCGTCAGCCACTTCAGTGTCACCTGGGAGACTGGAGTTCACCCTCCAAATAATGATGAAAGAGGGTGGGCAGGGGGATTTCTCAGAGCCCCCAGGCTAATTTTGATTCAGGCAGGGAGTACTTAGGCACCTAGGACAAGAGGAGAGGAACCATCCTGCTGAAGGGAAGGGAATCTGAGGCAGTGAAAATTACTGTAAAACTCAACAAAGCAGGGTACAGCAGACCTTGAGCTACTGGACTGGAAACCTCCAAGTTCTGAGATATTCTTGGGGAAAAAAACTTATCACAGGCTTTAGGAATGGACTTCGACCTCAATCTTTTTCCAGCGTTGCCACATTCCTGCAGGGAATAAATAAAAATATCCATAAAAGAATGCAGCCCCATGTCTTTGCCATGTGCCTCACGCTCACACACCCCAAAGCTTGAACACAGGCCAACTCTACTTGTGATTTAGTCCCACTGCTCCAAACCACTTTTGATCACCATTTGACTGAGCAGAAGCCTTGACAGGGTCTGGTGGGGTGGGGGAGGGTTGGGTTTTGGCTGATTCAAGGGGAATTGGTATAAAGGAAAGGGATGTCAGTGAGCGAGTTTCATAGCAATGTGAAGCTGCAAAGAAATGTCCACACATCCTTGGAAGAGGGACCCGTGCTTCTATTCTATTCTCCCTAGACTGTAAGCTCATTGCAGGCAGAGGAACGTGTCTACCGACTCTGTTAGAGTGTGCTCTCCCAAGTGCTTAGTTCAGTGCTCTGCACACAGCAAGCACTCAGTAAAGATGATTGATTGAGCAAATGATGTTTTGTTTTCTCCTCACGTACGGGGTGAGCTTGGGGACAAGGAAGCTGATGGGTGTGGTACTGGCCTCAGCATACCCTGATGCTTCACAGCAGGGGAGACCCGCCCCAATAAACAGGGACCCCAACTCTCCGAGAAGCTCTTCAAATTTGCACGCCAAGCCAATGCAGCCAACACCATTTCAGTCCAATTCACTCCCACAGTGATGAATTCAGAGCACTGCACAAGGGACTGTCAATAAATACTGACAAGAAAGATAAGGAGAGCCCCTAGCTCTGCCAAAAAGAGCAGCTCTTGGATGGGGAAGCCAGGATATTTCTCAGAAGTGGTTTCTGAGGAGATGAGGAAGCTGTTCCAGGAACAATGCCGGCGTGGATGAGTGCACTGCAAATGGGCCTAAGAGGACCAGGGAAAAACTTGGTGAGGGAACTGGTTCACTTGAAAGGGGAAGGGAGGGTGAAAGTGGGAACAAGGGTGGGTTGCCAAGAGATGAACCCTGACGGCCATTTTTCTGTGCCCCGGAGGGTGCGGGACATTAAGGCCCGGAGCTTTGTCTCCTAGCCTTTGCTGTTCCAGAACTTCCTCATTTCCGTCCCCTTCCTGTTCCTGACTCCAGAGAGGTAACTCTGGGGAGCAGCAAGCAGGGCCCTCATTCGTTTTCTCTACAGCTGGACTGGACAGAGACCTAGTTGGCTTAGAGAAGCAGCATGGCTTAGTGGGAAGAGCAGGGGTTTGGGAGTCAGAGGTCGTGGGTTCTAATCCCGGCTCTGCCATTTGTCAGCTGTGTGACTTTGGGCAAGTCACTTAACTTCTCTGGGCCTCAGTTCCCTCATCTGTAAAATGGGGATTAAGACTGTGAGCCCTACGTGGGACAACCTGATTACCTTGTATCTACCCCAGTGCTTGGCACATAGTAAGTGCTTAACAAATACTATTATTATTAGAGTAAAGCACTGAAGAAGTGATGAGCAAGTTCTACTAACAAGTTCTACGTTGACTAGAAAGAGAGGGGGGATAATCAAGTGACTGCAGAAAGTCAGGCCACAGGATTGCATGACCTACCCAGCTGGGAAGCACCAAGAAAGATGAAAAACAGGGGGTGCAGGAGGGAGCACTTCCATTCTCTTTCCCCACTTCTGTTTCTCACGTGGTGATTCATTTGCCTCCCTCACCCCTTCCTGGGTTCCAAGATTGCACTGCTGTTGACCAGATTGTACCCTCTAGTGAGATTCAATCAATCAATGGCATATATTGAGCATTCATTCATTCAATCATTTTTATTGAGCACTTACTGTGTGCAGAGCACTGTACTAAGCACTTGGGAGTGTACAATATAACAGAGAAGCAGCATTGCTTAGTGGATAGAGCATGGGCCTGGCAGTCAGAAGGACCTGGGTTCTTATCCTACCTCTGCTACTTGTCTGCTGTGTGACCTTGGGCAAGTCACTTCAGTTCTCTGTGCCTCAGCTCTCTCAGCTGTAAAATGGGGATTAAGACTGTGAGCCCCATGTGGGACATGGACTGTGTCCACCCGGATTACTTTGTATCTACCCCAGAGCTTAGTACAGTGCCTGGCACATATTAAATGCTTAACAATACCATTAAAACAAAAAAAAACCCACAAAAGAAACAGAGTTTGTAGACATGTTGAGTTGTGAGCAGAGTTTTTACCAACTCCATTGTATTGCACTCTCCCAAACGCTCAATAGAGTGCTCTGTACACAGTAAGCACTCAATAAATACCCTTGGGGATGATGAGACTAGACTAGACTGTGAGCCCGTTGTTGGGTAGGGACCATCTCTATATGTTGCCAACTTGTACTTCCCAAGCACTTAATACAGTGCTCTGCACACAAGCACTCAATAAATATGAATGAATGAATGAATGAATGAATGAGAGAGAATCTCTTGCACACTTGAAGATACAACAGTGCCCTTTTTGGACCCCTTACCATTTGGGGTGAGAATTGCTTGGGCACCAATGGCTAAGAGGGGAAAAGTATGTCGCACAGTCAGCAGGATGTGTGCTCAAGTTGTTTTTTCAGTCATGGTATTATTTGGCGGGGAGGATGGTGGGCCATCCTCTAGGGGAAAACCATTCCCAGAGTGAAAAATGTTATCCTTCTGTAAGCTGCTGTCGTCAGGGGCTCTCCTGGAGAAACTGCATGGCATCCATGTAGATTATTCCTCATTCACAAAGCCCCCCTCCTCCCCTGACCCCTGAGTTCCTGGAGGTTATCTTTTGACAGAAAGCTTGAGACCAAAATCCATGCAGCTGTCCTTAGGTCAGCCTGTGCAGGCCAGAAAGGAAAGCAAAAAGGAGAACTTTCCATGTGTTGAAAGACTACCACATAGGCCAAGCCGTATGAGGCTTTTCCTCTGAGCCTTCCAATTGGACTGAAGTGGGCTTGGCTGCATTCAACAGTTTTGATGTCACATGCCCAGCTTCGGGAAAAAGCAAAGCTTTAGTTTTGCAATCCAACATGAGGGAGATGAGGGAGAGCTTTTCAGGCAGGACCCGGGCCCCACCCAAACTCACCAAGCCTTTTGGGCCCCTTTCGCTGGCCTCAAGGAGAGTCTCGGTAACTTCCTCTGCATTCCCAAATCTGTTTTTGTCACCTTCGAGACAGCCTCTGAATGACCCCCTGGGCAGATTCAGGGAACAGCTGGCCGACGTTCTGGGCAGACCTCTCTCCTCGTCGCTTCCCAAATCTGAGGCGTCGAGGCTGAGCCTACTTAGGGGAGAGGCCAGAGACAGGAGGAAGAAGCCAAGACCCCCTTACTTTCTTCAGCCCAATTGGGCCCACAGCAAATCAATCACTGGCCCTTATCTGCTGCTGCCTGTGTGACCGTGGCTAGGTGGCAAACTGGGGGAGAGAGAGACACCCCACACACCCCCACCCCCACCATGAAACAACAATAGAACCTGGGATCGACGCCATGCTTGATAAAGACCTTCGAAGAGCTGTGCCAAAGATAACTGCTAGTGCACCTTATAAGGCAGGAGAAGTCAAAACAGTCCCCACTGGATGACAAGTTTGGTCCTCGCTGACAGTGAGATCAATATGTTTAACACGGGGAAGCGTAAAGCCCACAAAAATCTGGTGGAGACGTTGGAAGGGGGCCCCAGGAAGGGGAGAGAGCAGTCTGGGTGGGAAGACTTGTTCTCCTCCTTGTCACAAGAAACCTCTGCTTTGTACTATACAGGAGCTGGGCTGAAGGCAGGGTCTAACACATAATAATAATAATGGTATTTGTTAAACACTTACTATGTGCCAGGCACTGTACTAAGCACTGTGGTAAATACAAGCAAATAGGGCTGGACGGAGTCCCTGTCCCTCATGGGGCTCACAGTTTCAATCCCCATTTTACAGACAGAGTAGCTGAGGCCCAAAGAAGTGAAGTGATTTGCCCAAGGTCACACAGCAGACACTAGAACCCGGGTCCTTCTGACTCCCGGGCCCATGCTCTATCCACTAGGCCACACTGCATCTGTTCCTGGAGGTGCCACTCTGGCCATGTGGAAGCAGAGGAACTGGTTATTGATATGCCCTCCTCACCACCCCACAAAGTGGGGCCTAGGAAAATGACCAAATGGTCCCCCTAAACAAGGAAAGACAGTCAGCCCCTCTCAGCAGAACAAGCTTGTGGGAAGCAGCGTGGTCTAGTAGAAAGTGCGTGGGCCTAGGAGTCAGAGGATCTGAGTTCTAATTCCAGCCAATTGTCTGCTGTGTGGTCTTGGGCAGGTCACTTCATTTCTCCGTGCTTCAGTTACTTCAACTGTAAAATGGGGATTAAGACTGTGAGCCCCATGAGGGACATGGACTGTATCCAATCTGATTATTTTTTACCTAACCCAGCACTTAGTACAGTGCCTATAGAATTGTAAGCACTTACCAAATACCATAAAACACAAAAAGCAAAAACAACAAACCCGCTCACTGATGGCAAACCAAACAAGACTAAGGCTGCCCCACGCCTGAGAAGGATGCTCTGGGGCAGGTGCAGAAATGACCCGGGACATTGCGTGTACTAATATGGTATGCTTCTGGACACAGTCAAAGACACCACCAAGAAGGATCTCTGCCCTGCAGGACAGAGTGAACAATCTCACTCTCTTTTAAAGAGGGCACAACACAGAGCTCATGCCCTCTCTTGGTGCTACTCTGAGGTGAAAATCATTCTCCCATCTTTTAAGAAGGAAGCGGAGGAGGAGAGAAGCAGCATGGCCTAGTGGATAGAGCACGGGCCTGTGAGTCAGCAGGACCTGAGTTCTCATCCCAGCTCCACCGCTTCTCGGCTGTGTGACCTTGGGCAAGTCACTTCACTTCTGTGAACCTAAATTACCTCAGCTGTAAAATGCCAATTAAGACTGTGAGCCCCATGTGGGACATGGATTGGGTCCCATCTGACTAACTCGTTCCTATCCTAGTGCTTAGTCCAGTGCCTGACACATAGTAAGTGCTTAACAAATACCATAACAATAATAAAAAAAAGGATGGGGGAGAGGGAGGAAGGGGAGGAGGGAAATAATAATAATAATAATGGCATTTATTAAGCGCTTACTATGTGCAAAGCACTGTTCTAAGCACTGGGGAGGTTACAAGGTGATGAGGTTGTCCCACGTGGGGGCTCACAGTCTTAATTCCCATTTTCCAGATGAGGGAACTGAGGCTCAGAGAAGTTAAGCGACATGCCCAAAGTCACACAGCTGACAAGTGGCGGAGCCGGGATTTGAACCCATGCCCTCTGACTCCAAAGCCCGGGCTCTTTCCACTGAGCCATGCTGGGAAAGAGAGTACAAAGGAGCAGGAGGGGTAGGAAGAGGAGGGAGGAGGGAGAGAAGGTGAAGAAAGAAGAGGAGGAAGAGTTCCTGAGCAGACCCCGAAGAAGGAGGCAGACCACCCAGCAGCAGTTGAAAATCTGGGCTGTCTGCACATTCCAACACAAGCACTGCATGGACCATCTGAATTGAGGCTGGGAAGCCCTGGGTCAGCGTGGTGGGGGGGGGGGCGGGGGGAGGGAGGGAGGGAGGGAGAGAGGGAGAGAGAGAGAGAGAGAGAGAGAGAGAGAGAGAGACACACACGCAAACACACACACATGCACACACACAAACACACATGCACACACGCAGAGGTAGAGACCCAGACAGAAATTGTCTGGTCAGAGTGACCTCAGCCAAAAAAGAGTTTGTCTGCATTTTTGTTCTTTATTTATTTGAAGGAGAATTTTATATTGCTGAAAGATTTGGAAATGGAAAGTCTTGGGCTGCACAGTACTGTTTAGCCATATATGTGCGCGTGTGCATGAGATTAAGTATTAGAGGAACAAGCTCCCCCCCTCCCTGCCCCCTGCCCTGACTCCCCAAGAGTTGTGCCACTAGGGAGGAGTGGAGAGGAGGGGTAGTGTAATCGCCTCCTTCCTTGGGTGGTGATGAAGCCAGGGCACTGGGGTGAGCACCCCAACGCCTGCCAGTTGAGCCAATAAATACATTTCCTGGGCGGGCGGGATGGCTCCCTGCCGGCACCCCCCCCCCCCCACCCCCATAGGAATGAGAAGAGGTCAGGGCCGATTAAGCCAGTGGAGAAAGCTCTTAGTTGGCTGGCTGCAGGTGGCTTAATTTTAACACCTTGTTGCCCCTTTGCCAACACTCCCTCTTCTTCTTCTCCACAGGCTCCTGTCCTGCACTGCCACATCTTTCTTACCTGCGCTTGCTCTCTGTGGACGACATGGGGTTTTCCCAGCTGTGCCTCCGGGAGGTTGACATAGACCGTACCAAGATGGGAAAGAAATCATCTCCCTTGCCCTCTTCCCCTGGCAAGTCCAGGAATGTAGTCCTAGCACGGGAGGCCTGGGGCCCAGCCACACAAGAACAGACATTGTTGTTGCTCAGGAAGTGGCATCTGGCTTCCCCATAATGCACCACAGAGTAAAGCGACTTCAAACTGGTCAGGCTGCGAAAGTTCTCACCAGAGGGTTTGGAAACTTCTTTTGGGTGGGCACAAGTTGGGGTGGTGGAGAGCACCCTTTCTGAAGGGGTGCAGCTTTCTAAGGCGTCCGAGAGGCCCAGGTCTTCGTAAAACTCGGTTCCCGGAAGGATGGGGTCTAGGGAAAGAAGGTCTTCGGAACTGCTGTGTGCTTCCAGCTCCATAGACGAAGAGTCATCCTGTTAAGAAGATGTCAAGTTATACAGCTACCCTTATTATCACTATTAAGTGCTGACTATGTGTCAAGCGCTGTTCTAAGCGCTGGGGTCGTCACAAGTTAATCAGGTTGGGCACAGTCCCTGTCCCACATGGGGCTCCCAGTCTTAATCCCCATTTTCCAGATGGAGGAATTGAGGCCTAGATAAGTGAAGTGACTTGCCCAAGGTCACACAATAAAGTGGAGAAGCCGAGATTAGAACCCAGGTGCCTACCAGTGAGAGCTAGGGGGTGCAAAAGGGGTCTGGATACCAGCAGGAACTCATACCTCTCTCCCCCTTCTCTGACACATACCCTCTTTTGAAGGGTAGTGTGAACTAATGGAAAGAGCACGGGCTTGGGAGTCAGGACACCTGGCTTCTAGCTCTTATACTGGTGCCTGGGGATTTCATTCCAGTCCTAGCTGGGCCACTGACCTGCTGTTTGACCTCAGTCACCTCTATGGGCCTCAGTTTCCTCATCTGTAAAATTGAGATAAAAATGTTCAAGTCCACCAACCTTTCCGCATAGGAATGTTGTGAGGATGAAATGGGAAAATGGACATGAAAGCACTTTGGAAAAAGACAACCGTTCTACAGATTCAAGGGATTAGGTTCCCTTGCAGGTTATTTAGATCTTTTTAAATGGTATTTGTTAAGTGCTTACTATGGGCCAGGCACTGTACTAAGCGCTGGGGTAGATACAAGCTGATGAAGTTGGACACAGTCCCACATGGGGCTCACAGTCTTAATCCCC
Organism: Tachyglossus aculeatus; assembly: GCF_015852505.1. Lineage (NCBI taxonomy): Eukaryota > Metazoa > Chordata > Mammalia > Monotremata > Tachyglossidae > Tachyglossus > Tachyglossus aculeatus. The sequence continues at coordinate 119,729,235 of NC_052101.1, read as the reverse complement.
ATTTTACAGATCAGGTAACTGAGGCAGGCAGAACTGAAGTGACTTGCCCAAGGTCACAGAGCAGACAAGTGGAGGAGCAGGGATTAAAACTCAGGTCCTTCTGGGGCCAAGTCCCATGCTCTAACCACTAGACGACGTTGCTTCTCGTTGTGGGCAGAGAACGTGTCTCTCTTTTTCTAATGCTGAATCATTTCCAACCCATAGCGACTCCATGGACACACCCTCTTCAGAACGTCCCATCTTCTGTCATAAAGTCTTTCTGGTATGTGGATCCATAGAGTTTATATATAGATAGACTTAGAACATGTCTACCAAGTCTTTTACACCATACTCTCCCGAGTGCTTAGTTTAGTGCTTCTCACACAGTAAGTGCTCATTGCATTTGATTGATTGATTGACAGCCAGGATGCAAGGGCCAGCCAGGCATTAAAATATCTCATCTGCTGCTGTCCATTTGCCAGGAGACTGGCAAACTGTGGGTTCTGCCCCAGTGGCAAGTGGTAGTTGGAAACATTCAGGGATCCCTGATTGAGGGCCAAGATGGAGTCTCCCAGTTTGGTAACCAGGTGATTGGAAGAAGGCAGTGGCAGTTAGAAGGCATATGTGCCCAATGGGAAGCAGCATGGCCCAGTGGACAGAGCAAGGGCCTGAAAGTCAGAAGGACCTGAGTTCTAATCCTGGCTCTGCCACTTGTCTGCTGTGTGACCTTGGGCAAGTCACTTTGCTCCTCTGGGCCTCAGTTACCTCATCTGAAAAATGGGGATTAAGAGTGAGCCCCATGTAGGACAAGGACTGGGTTCAATCTGATTAGCTTCACCTACCCCAGTGCTTAGTACAGTGCCTGGCATGTAGTAAATGCCTAACAAACACCATAAAAAAATAAGGGGGGCAGGAGGCACACACACTGCAGGAGAGCACTTGGCAGTTTGGGAAGGCTGGGGGGAATCTAATTTGGTCTGGGTTTGTTTATTTTATGGTATTTGTTAAGTGCTTACTAAGTGTCAAGCACTGCTCTAAACGTTGGGGTAGAGACAAGTTTGTCAGGTTGGACACAGTCCCTGTCCCATATGAGGCTCACACTCTAAGTAGGAGGGAATAGCATTCGATCCTCATTTTACAGTTGAGGAAATGGAGGCACAGAGAAGTGATATGACTTGCCCAAGGTCACACAGCAAGCAATTGGCAGAGCCAGATTAGAACCCAGGTCCTTTGACTCCCAGGCCTCTGCTGTTTCCTCTAGGCCACTCTGGGTCACTCCAGGCCCATGGAACAGCAACGTGAAACTGTGGAAAGCCTGAATTTGAGATCTCCCAACCTCGGAAACCCAGTTATTTCCTCACCTGGATCCAACAGGGTTTGGTGGAACTGGACTTCTAGGGACTGAGAGCCAAACCCCACAGAATGTCCTTCTCCCTCCAGCTCCCTGTGTAGCCTCTGAGACCTGCGAGGACTTAGAGCTATTTGGAAGCTGCTGCCAAGCCAGCTCAACCAGAGTTTCCTGGACCATCAAACCTATTCTCACCCCATTCCAGAACTCAGCGTTTTATTGTGAGACTTTGCTGTGCTCCAAAGCTACGATCAAAAGAACTGACAATGGAACCTCCTTGCCCGGAGGCTGCAGACCCATTAGCTCGGAGAAGGAACCAGGTTCCTGACATTTAAATCCCTTCTCAAAATCTCCTGTCCCCCAGCCCCCACCATCTCTTTTCCCTCATGACCTGGCCACATATTTCGTCAACCAAATTGAACCCATCAGGCGAGATCTCCCTAAAAATCTCCCCTGCTCCTCTCCAATCCCCCCTCCTCCTCCACCTTCATCGACTCTCCCAATATTCCCTGCAGTAACTCAAGGTGAAATCTCTCACCTCTTCTCTAAATCTACCCCCTCTACCTGGGCTTCTGACCTCATCCCTTCATACTTTTTTAAAGCGCTTGCTCCCTCCCTTCTTCCCTCCTTCACTGCTCTCTTCTTTCCCCTGCTTTCAAACCTGCCTAAGTATCCCCTATCCTAAAAAAAACCCTCCCTTAACACCATGGCTCCTTTCAGTTATCGCCCCATCTCCCTCCTACCATTTTTCTACAAACTTCTTGAAAGAGTTGTTTACACCTACCATTTCCACTTCCTCTCCTCCAATTCTCTCCTAGATTCCCTCCAATCTGGCTTCCACACCCTTCGCTCCACAGAAACAGCCCTCCCTAAGGTAACCAATGACCTCCTTCTTGCCAAATCCAATGGCCTCTACTCCATACTAATTCTCCTAGACCACTGAGCCACCTTTGATACTGTAGACCCCCCAGTTCTCCTTGAAACCTTATCCAACCTTGGATTTACTGACACTGTCCTCTCTTGGTTCTCTTCCTATCTCTCTAACAGCTCCTTCTCAGTTTCTTTTGCTGACTCCTCCTCTGCCTCCCACCCTCTGACAGTAGGGGGTCCGTCAAGACTCAGTCCTAGGTCCCTTTCTATTCTCCCTCTACACCCACTCCCTTGGAGAACTCATTTGCTTGCACGGCTTCAATTACTATCTCTTTGCAGATGATTCTCAAATTTACATCTCCAGTTCTGACCTCTCTCCTCCCCTGCAATCTCACATTTCCTCCTGCCTTCAAGACATATCTACTTGGATGTTCCGCCCACACCTCAAATTAAACATGTCAAAACTGAACTCCTTTTAATAATAATAATGATAACTGTGGTATTTAAGCGTTTACTATATGACAGGCACTGTAGTAAACACTGGTGTAGATTCAAGCTAATTGGGTCGGACACAGTCCCTGTCCCACGTGGGGCTCACAATCTCGATCTCCATTTTACAGATGAGGAAACTGAAGCACAGAGAAGTTATGTAACTCACCCAAGGTCACTAGCAGACAAGTGGCAGAGCAGGAATTAAGAGCCCAGGTCCTTCTGACTTCCAGGCCCAGGCTCTATCCACTAGATCATCCTGCTCCTTATCTTCCCACAAAACCTTTTCCTCCAATAACTGTAGATAACACCACTACCCTCCCTATCTCACAAGCCCGTAAACTTGGCATTGTCCTCTACTCATCAACAACATATTCAATCTGTCACCAGATCCTGTCGGTTCTACCATCACGACATTGCTAAAATCCACCCTTTCCTCTCCATGCAAACTGTTACCCTGCTGATCCGAGCACTTATTCCATCCCACCTCAACTACTGCATCTGCTTCCTCGCTGCCCTCCTGTCTCTCCCCATTCCAATCCATACTTCACTCTGTTGCTCGAATCGTTTATGAACAAAAACGTGCAATCCATGTCTTCCACTCCTCAAGAACCTCCAGTGGTGGCCCATCCACCTCTGCATCAAACAGAATCTCCTCATCATTGGCTTTAAACCACTCAATCAGCTTGCCCCATCTTAACTCACCTCACTATCCGCCTACTACAGCCCAGCCCACACACTCCACTCTGCTAGCATCAGCTTATTAATTGTTCCCTGATCTCGTCTATCTCACCGCTGACCCCTTTCCCAAATCCTCCCTCTGGCCTGGAACTTCCTCCCCCTCTATGTAGGTCAGACCACCACTATCCCCACCTTCAAAGCATTAATAAGGTCACATCTTCTCCAAGAGGCCTTCCCCAATTAAGCCCTCTTTTCCCTGGTTTGCTCTCCCTTCTGCATTATCTGTGCACTTGGATCTGATAAGCACCATGGCTCAGTGGAAAGAGCATGGGCTTTGGAGTCAGAGGTCAGGGGTTCAAATCCCGGCTCTGCCAATTGTCAGCTGTGTGACTTTGGGCAAGTCACTTAACTTCTCTGTGCCTCAGTTACCTCATCTGGGAAATGGGGATTAAGAATGTGAGCCCCCTGTGAGACAACCTGATCACCTTGTAATCTCCCCAGTGCTTAGAATGGTGCTTTGCACATAGTAAGTGCTTTATAAATGCCATTATTATTATTATTTGACACCTTTTGACATTCACCCCAACCCCACAACAGTCATGTACAAATCTTTAAATTATATTTAATATTTATTCATATCTATGTCTGTCTCTTCCTCTAGATTAAGCTTGTTATGGGTAGGGAATGTCTCTGCTAACTCTCTTGTATTTTACTCTCCCAGTCGCTAGTACGGTGCTCTGCACATAGTAAGCCCTCAATAAATATAATGGATTGATTAATTGGAAACACTTTGGGCTATGCACCTTTGGAACCTGGGGGCAGCCTGACCACCCACCATCGGTTTCCCCACCAAATGGTACTTGTCATTCTCTAGCTCCAGCCAGAATGAGGCATATGTGGGTGCGTGTGTGTGCGCCCTCACTGCCAGTATGGAGAAGCAACATGATCTAGTGACAAGAGCATGGGTTTGGGAGTCAGAGGAACTGGGTTCTAATCCCGGCTCTTCCAATTGCGTGCTGCGTGACCTTGGGCAAGTCACTTAACTTCTCTGTGCCTCAGTTACCTCACCTGTAAAATGGGGATTAAGATTGTGAGCCCCACATGGGACAACCTGATTACCTTTTACCTACCCCAGTGCTTAGAACAGTGCTTGACAAGTAGTAAGCGCTTAACAAATACAATAATAATTATAATTATCTTTACCAGGACAGAGACATTTCCTGGTATCCCAAATCCTCCAGATTTCTCTGGTTTTCATTCTGGTAGAAATGTAAATACTTCAGGACATTCTGATCTCTTCTGTTGGATGCTCAAGTGCAGTTTTGGCTCTTGACAGCAGTGAGTGGGTGGGGAGTCCTATCCCCAGAGTTTGGCCTGGCTCACATCTGACCTCATTCAGTTGGATCCAGACAAAAGTCACACAACTGAGAGCCACCAGAGCGAACACTGCACACTGAGCCAAAAGGGCCTTTGCGGCAGCTCCAGCTCCAGTCTCCATCCTTCCCCCAGAACAAGCCTGCAGGAATGTATGTCCCCAAGAGCCAGATCACCTCCCAGAGGGAGACACCATCGGCAGTCTCAAGAGTGACACCTTAGGATGGTCCCAGCTGAGCCCAGCTCCTTGGCCTCAGAGGAGAGGGACTCCCCACTGGCTGCAGAGGAGAGGGACCTTTTGTTGGCCATGGAGGAGAGGGAACTTTTGTTGGCCATAGAGGAGAGGGAGTCCTCGTTGGCCACAGAGGAGGGGGAGTTCTCATTGGCTGCAGAGAAGGAGGGGCTCCACAGGAGCCAAGGATCCATACTGTTGGTGACTCTCAGCACAAGAAGTTGATGTCCTCCAGCAGAGGGCACGACTCTGAGCTTAAGAGCCTGATTTACCACCTCAAGAAGTTTTACAAAGTTTGGAAAAGAAATTTCATATTTTCCTAGCGGTGGTCAGCTGTTTCCTTTCAAAGCCCCTTAGAAGAGGGAGAGGAGCCAGGATGGGCCAACATGGAAATTTTGAATCGTTTTAGTCAGCAGGACCAAATTAAGGCAGAAGCAACCCAGTGGGACTCTCCCTCTCCAAATTCACCCACTCCTTTCCACCTGAGAACAAATGCACCCCCATCTTCAAATAATGGCTCCCTGTCCTTGACCTGGCTGGAGCAATTTTTAACCTCATAGCAGCTGCCCCCTTTGCCCAGTGGTTCCAGTGGTCCCAGACCCCAATCCCCTGAAAATGAGTTTCCAAAATGGTACCAGCCCACCCTCCCCCATGGGAATCAACCTGATGAAGTCAGCCTTCTTGTTTGCTAGTCCACAGAAACAGGGACTTGCCCTAGGTGAATTCGGTGAGTGGCTGATGTGTCCAGGACACAGGGTCACCAAAGGTCGGGCACCCACTTGGGGGTGTGCGGGGCAAAGGTGTGATATGGACACCCCTCTTTCTGGATCACCTAATTAGGTGAGTCTGTACTCCTTAAGCACCTGATAATCACACCACCCCACAGCACTTATGTCCAAATTTTCATACACTGCTGCTTCCCCTTTTTATTATTATTATTATTAATTGCTGCCAAGTCGTTTCTGATTCACAGTGACTCCATGGATATACTTTCTCCAGGCCATCCTGTTCTCTGCTTCCCATATCTGTAATTTATCTGAATGTTGGTCTCCCCCTTGTAAGCTCCTCATAAGCAAGGATTGTGCATATACATGACCTAGTGGCAAGAGCACAGACTTGGGAGTCAGAAGTCATGGGTTCTAATCCCATCTCCACCACTTGTCTGCTATGTGACCTTGGGCAAGCCACTTAACGTCTCTGTGCCTCAGTTACTGTATCTGCAAAATGGGGATTGAGACTGCGAGCCCCACGTAGGACAGCCTGATCACCCCTTGTATCTACCCCAGCACTTAGAATAGTGCTTAGCACATAGTAAGTGGTTAACAAATACCATAATTATTATTGTATCGTACTCTCCCTAGTGCTTAGTTCAGTGCTCTGCACACAGTTAGTCCTCAATAACTACCACTGATTGATTAATTAGTTGATTGATTGACCCCAACAACACCGCTGCCAGGGAAGGGGCACATAAGAGGGAAGCGAGTGCAGATCCCAGACTGTTGGCATGCCCTTCCCCTTTGCTGCTACCAACACTCTACCCAGATAGTTAGCAGCGGCATGGGGGGAGAAACAGGGGGGAAGGGAGGAAAGAGGAGAAAGAGGAGGAGGGAAACATGGTGTTAGGGGGTGGGGGTGGGGCCTGGGTCGCAGTTGGCGAAGGATCCAGGTTTGGGCCTGGCAGCTTCGCTCCCTCTGCTGGGTTTCTGCTTTTGCCTAGCGACCAAAAGGGGCACTTACCTTTTCCTCAACCATGTCGGAGAAGAAGACACCTTGCTCATCATTCAGAGTTGTGGAGATAGCTCTTGGGCTGCTACTGGCTGAAGTAGGGACACTGGAGGCATAAGGCTGGGCACATGGTTTGCACTCTGAGCCTGAGGAGAGATGGGAGGGAGGGTGAGAGAGAGAGGGAGAGACACTGTAAGCCCCCAGGTGATAAGTTCTTTGAGGCCAGCAATCTTGTCTATTTACTCTCTACTCTCCCAAGAGCTTAGCACAGTACTCTGTATCCCGCAGGTGCTTAATAAATCTCCTCGACTGACTGATTGATAGAGGAGGGATTTCTCACCCTGGGGTCAGGAACAGCCCACACCATAAAGAAATTGGCAGAGAGTTCCATCCCGCCCCTTGGCCCATTTCAGAAGGAAGGAACAAACCCTCTGAGTACCCTTCTATCTCAGCATTAGACGAGTCAGCTCATGCCTCTGGGTCTCTCTCCAACCACACCAAAAACCATGAAAGAGGGCCTTAAGTGGCAGCATGGCCTAGTGGAAAGAGCATGGGGCTCAGAGTCTGGAGATCGAGGTTCTAGTCCCTGCTCAACCACTGGCCCGCTGCGTGACTTGGGCAAGTCAGTCAATCATATTTATTGAACACTTACTGTGTGCAGAACACTGTACTAAATGCTTGGGAGAATACAATACAACAATATAACAGACACATTCCCTGCCTGCAACGAGCTTCACATCACCGCTCAATGATTCAGCTTTCTCACCTGTAAAATGGGGATGAGACACCTGCTCTCCCTCTCTGTGACATGTGCTCTCGGCACCTCTCCCCCCTGCCCTCCAACAGGACAACTGGCCCCACGGCCTCCCCAGGAACCAGCACCAGCTCTCTTCCAAACCATCGAGGAACCTCCATCCTGTCCTGCCTTCCACCACCCAGGCGGCAAAGGGAACAGCGCCCCCAACATGAGGCCTCCATAAAGCCCTGGGAAGACTACCGGCTGTTGTAGTGGTCACTGTGACTATGGATGTGCCCTGAACTCTGTGCCCCAAGGAGCCCGAAATTCTGCTCCTTTAGCCACAGCTCCCTATGAATTTCGCTTTTATTCGTGCATTTGTCTGTGTTCTGTTTTATTGTTTCATCATTCCTGGTGTGTCTGTCTCCAGTCCCTTCTCCTCACTTATACTCTTAGATTGTAATCCCCATTAGGTACGGGCACCATATCCAATTCCCACCTCCGTATTTTCTCCCAGTGCTTAGTACAGTGCTCTGCCCAAAGTGAGCACTAAAAAAAGTCTACCAATTCTAATAATAATAATAATGATGGTATTTGTTAAGTGCTTACTATATGTCAAGCACTCTTCTAAGCACTGGGGTAGATACAAGCTAGTCAGGTTGGACACAGTCCCTGTCCCACATGGGCTCACAATCTTAATCCCTGTTTTACAGATGAGGTAACTGAGGCATAGAGAAGTGAGGTGACTTGCCCAAGGTCACACAGCAGACAAGTGGCAGAGCTGGGATTACTAAAATTACTATTCCTCCGAGACATGACCCTGATGTGGGAAAGGGACTGTGTTTGATCTGATTATCCTGTATCCTCCCCAGCGCCTGGCTTATAATTGGCATTTAGCAAACACCAAAATGATTATTGGCGTTAGAGATACAGAAAATTTGCCCACTAAGAAGTGTTACTCAACCTGCTTCTTCCTCCCAAGGTTATACAGCCTGCAGAAAAATAAGTAAAATCCCCATTGTCTCCTATTGACCCACCCTTAGTAAGCATCGTTCATTTTACAGCAGGGATTCCTTCTGAGAGCAGGCATTGTCCAGTGGGAAGATAAAATGTGCCCAGTTTTACATAGTAAATGGGGGCACCTGGGTCCAGACCAAAAGAGAGCAGTTTATTCATGTAACCAAAGCTGAAAACAGGATCCTAAGGGTTTGCAAAGCAATCTAGGTGAAAGCCTAGATCCCAAAAGCGGATCATCTAGTCCTCAAATGCCTCTTCTCCCTCTCGGGAAATGTGGCAAATGCAATGAATGCACAAGTGTCAAGTTCTTGGATCAAAGTCATAGAGGTGCCCTTGGCTTTATTTGGGGCAGAATTCCAAAGGACAGTGGGAGAAAAAGCAGAATCCATGTCAAGTCAGGGAAGTTAACCGCTGGATTTCCCAATCAATCAATCAATCATATTTGTTGATTGCTTACTGTGTGCGGAGCACTGTACTAAAGCTCTTGGAAGAATACAATATAACAGAGTTATATTGGCTTTGGAGTCAGAAGGACCTCGGTTCTAATCCCAGCTCTGCCACTTGTCTGCTCTGTGTCCTTGGGCAAGTCACTTCACTTCTCTGTGCCTCAGTTACCTCATCTATAAAATGGGGATTAAAACTGTGAGCCCATGTGGGACAGGGACTGTGTCCAACCTAATTAGCTTGTATCTACCCCAGCGCTCAGAAGAGTGCTTGACATATAGTAAGCGCTTAACAAATACCATCATCATTATCATTATTATTAGAATTGGTAGACACGTTCCCTGCCCACAGTGAGCTTGCCCTCTAGATGGGGAGATGGACATTAGCACCAATAAATAAATTATGGATAGGGACATAAGTGCTGTGAGGCTGAGGAAGGGGTGAATAAGGAGTGTAAAGCCAAGTGCAAGGGCGACGCAAAAGGAGGTGGGCTATGTGGAAAAGAGGGCTGTCAGGGAAGGAGTCTTGGAAATGTGTTCCCCCACTACCTTAAGCCCCTTCCCAACCCCCCAATCCCCCCACAAAATCCAGGTAAATTCAAATCATTGTCCTTCGTATTTGAGGATGACACTACAGATGGTGAAGGTCACCCATGAGTCCACGTGTGTCTGAGGTTGATACAGTCATTAGCAGTTCAGACACAGTCCCTGTCCCACATGGGGCTCCTAATCTAAGAGAACCAGTTTAGCCTAGTGGAAAAAGAAAACCCTGACAGTAAGAGGACCTGGGTATTAATCCCAGCTCTACCACATGCCTGCTGTGTGGCTTGGGGCAAATCACTTCACTTCTCTGTGCCTCAGTTACCTCATTTGTAAAATGGGAATTTGATACCTGTTTTCCTTTCTACTTAGACTGTGAGTTCTTTATGAGACAGGGACTGTGTCTGATCTGATTATCTTGTGTCTTCCCCAGCACTAGAACAGTGCTTGACACATAGTAAGAGCTTTACAAATACTGCTATCATAATTATTATTAGCCTGTGAGCCCCATGCAGGACAAGGACTGTGTCCAACCTAACTTGTATCTACCCCAACTCTTAGAACAGTGTGAGACACATAGTAACAACCCCCATAAAAAAACAACAAAACAAACTAAACAATGAGGGAGTCACATTGCTCTATGTCAGCCCCTGGGTTTATGACTATCTGCAAATTTGGTGAAAAAGCTCTCTCAACAATTGAGCCATCTGTTGGCATAGCAGCAGGCAGATTGGACGCTCTGGAATGGGAAAAGCAAGGCCAAAGGTTTTCCTCAGGAACCACCCATCTCTGGGATTTGGCCAGGATCCCAGTCAGCTGGGCAAGATTGGGTCCTAGGCAAATCAACAGTGAATTGGGTGTGATTCTGCTTCCAAAAGGTATTTGTCTTGCCAGCCAGCATTTAACACCTCCTGAAAAGTCTGACCTTCTCCAGCTCTCTCAGTCTCCCGGTGGGGAGTTTTGGCCAGAGTGTGTCCCCAGCCACACTGACCTTCCACGCTGTTTCCACAGGGTGGGGACCTCAGAGAATGAAGCTTGCAAAGGGAGCTGAAACAGGGAGACAGGTCAACCCCCTGCTTCCCCACAGGGTTAGGAAACTCCCAGCCCTCACTGCCCTCTATGCTGATGACCTATAGGCGAGGCTCTCCATTTCACAAGCCAGTGGCCAAGATAAACCAACAAACTGCAATCCCAAGACACTCCCGGGAGGCCAAGAGAGACTCGGGGAGGGCCTTTGGAATGGGCCCCACAAAGACATCGCAGCAGTTCCGTTCCAATCTCTGGGGCATGAGTTCCAGCTCTGCTAGGCCTGAAGGCTGGGGGCCCCTTCCTCTGGGAGAAAGGTCACCGAGAGGAGGGGAGACACCCAGTCTCCCCTGTGCCCCAGCTTCTTCACTTATAGAGATGAAAAGTGTGGCAGATGATAACCCGAAGAGAGTCTGGATCACAAACAAGACAGCAGCATTTGAGGAGGGTGGAGTAGCTTGAGCCTTTGATCCCTCCCCCAAGAACAGGCTAATCTCACCCTCAGCTCCAATCCCACAAGTATACTGAGTGTTTCCCTTCAGGCTTCAGTTAATCCATCAATGGTGTTTATTGAGTGCTTACTGTGTGCAGAGCACTGGACTGAGCACCTGGGAGAGGATGCTGCAATAGAGCAATAGAGTTGGTTGACGTGTTCCCTGCTCTCAAGGACCTTCACTCTAATGCTTTTCTCTCTCTCTTCTCAGTTCCCTGTACTACCAGAGAGTCTGGCAGTGTAGCCTAATGGATTGAGCATGGGCCTGGGAGTCAGAAGGAGCTGGGTTCTAATCCCAGCTCCACCACTTGTCTGCCACGTGACCTTCGGCAAAGTCACTTCACTGCTCTGTGCCTCACTTACCTCATCTGTAAAATGGGGATGGTGAGGTCCATGTGGGGCATGAACTGTATCCAACCTGATTAGTTTCCAGTGCTTAGAACAGTGCTTGACACCTAGTAAGCACTTAACAAGTACTATAATTACTATCAGGCTCTCTTACCATAGAGCTCCTCTTCCCTCACTCCAATCCACGACAGAGCCACACGATCTCTGGTCCCAGCCACTTCCTTCTTGGCAGGCTTAGGTGTTTTTTTTTCATGGTATTTGCTAGGAAGCACTTACTTATGTGCCAGGCACTATACTAAGTGCCAGGGTGGATACAAGCTAATCAGGTTGGACACAGTCCATGTCTCACACGGGGCTCACAATCTTAATCCCCCATTTTACAGATGAGGCAATTGAAGCACAGAGAAGTGAAGTGACTCACCAAAGGTCACACAGCAGACAAGAGGTAGAGCTGGGATTAGAACCCACATCCTCCTGACTCCCAGGCCTGCTTCTTTGGACCAAAAGGGATCTGCAACCCCTAAATATGAAGGCCTGAAGAAGCTGTTGGTGTCTTCTGGGGCAGGGGTTGGGTCCTCAGGAATTTATTGGCTTGGAACTCCCTCCCCCTTCATATCCAACAGTCCACCACTCTTCCCACCTTCAAAACCCTCCTAAAATCACATCTCCTCCAAGAGGCCCACTCTGACTAAACCCTCAATTCCTCTACCAGCCCTCCCCTCGGAGACATGTGTACCCTTTAAGCACTTTGATACTCAACTCCACCTCACAGAACTTATGTACATATCCTTACACTCTACTCTTTCCCCTACCTGTAATTTATTTTAATGTCTGTCTTCCCCTGTAGACTGCAATTCCTTGGGGGCAGAGGTGGGGGAGAACTGACGTTTTATCCCCATTTTACAGAAGAGGTAACTGAGACCCAGAGAAGTGAAATGACTTGCCCAAGGTCTCATAGCAGACAAGTAGCAGAGCCAGTATTAGGACCCAGCTCTTCTGACTTTCAGGCCCGCTCTGCTCTAATAACCTACATGAAAGAATTGGTTCTAGGGCTAGTGTTTCGTGATAATAATAATAATTGTTATTTGTTAAGCTCTTACTCTGTGCCAGGCACTGTACTAAACGCTGGGGTTGATACAAACAAATCGAGTTAGACACAGTCCCTGTCCCACTTGGGGCTCACAGTCTCAATCCCCATTTTACAGATGAGGGAACTGAGGCACAAAGAAGTGAAAGGACTTGCCTAAGGTCTCACAGCAGACATGAGGAGAAGCTGGGATTAGAACCCATGAACTCTCTCTTCCCTGTCCCCGCTGGGGCACAGAGTGCAGTGAGTGAGTAGGAGGGAAGGGATGTAACACACTGCAAAGTGCTCACAAAGGGTTTTGTTTTTTCTTTCACATGCAGGACCCATTTACAACCAAAGTGAAACCCTGCATAGTCCTGATAATGATAATAATTGTGATGCTGAGCTGAAGCGCCAGGAAGCAGCAGGCGGTTACCTTGGTAGCAGCCACGGTCTCCACCACACATGTTCACCCGCTATTTTGCACGATCCCTGCTGGGCCCATCCACTTCACGGAATACTCTAGACAGTTCTTTGGTTACAAAAAGCTGCACAACTGATGGCACAGCCCTAACAGGCATTCTCCTATTTAATAACAATTATGGCATTTATTAAATGTTTACCATTTCCTGAGCCCTAGGGTAGACACAAGGCTATCAGATCAGACACCATCCCTGTCCCACACAGGGCTCAAAGTATATAATAATAATAACAACAATGATGGTATTTGTTAAGTGCTTTCTATGTGCCAGGCACTGTTCTAAACGCTGGGATAGATACAAACTAATCAGGTTGGACACAGTCCATGTCCCATGTGGGGTTCACCGTCTTCCTTCCCATTTTACAGATGAGGTAACTGAGGCCCAGAGAAGTGAACTGACTTGCCCAAGGTCATACAGATGACAAGATCTAAAGTCAGGATTAGTACCCAGGTCCTTCTGACTCCCAAGCTCATGCTCTATCCATTAGACCACACTTCTTCTATCTTATCCCCATTTCATAAATGAGCAAACTGAGGCCCAAGGAGGTGAAGTGACTTGTCCAAGGCCATCCAGCAAGCCAATAGCAGTCAGGACTAGAATCTGGAACTCCTGTGCTCTTTCCGCAAGGCCACGTTTCCTCCCTCCTAGCTGAGCCAAGACTAATGTCTAGGCCACCTGATTCCCAGAGCCCTGCTCTTTTCACTAGACCAACAGCAGAACTGCATGTACATACATACAACTAATCATAATCATCTCACGAGGCAAATGTAGAAGCCAGCTGTGTAGCCTAGTGGAAAGAGCATGGGCTTGGGAGTCAGAGGACCTGGAGTCTAATCCATCCTGGCTCTGCCACATAATAATAATAATGATGGTATTTGTTAAGCCCTTACTATGTGCAAAGCACTGTTCTAAGCACTGGGGAGGTTACAAGGTGATCAGGTTGTCCCATGGGGGGCTCACAGTTTTAATCCCCATTTTACAGATGCGGTAACTGAGGCACAGATAAGTGAAGTGACTTGCCCAAAGTCACACAGCTGACAGTTGGCAGAGCTGGGATTTGAACCCATGACCTCTGACTCCAAAGCCTGAGCTCTTTCCACTGAGCCACACTGCTTCACTTGTCTGCTATGTGACCCTGGGCAAGTCACATCACTTCTCTGTGTCACAGTTACCTCATCTGTAAAATGAGGTTTAAGACTGTGAGCCCCAATGGAACACAGACTGTGTCCAACCTGATTACCTTGTATCTACCCCAGCGCTTAGTAGAATGTTTGGCATATAGTAAGTGCTTAACAAATACCATTAAAAAATAAAATAGAAAACTGGAGGTGTCCTATGCTCCTGCAAGTCACCAGAGCCTTTCTTGGTCTAGAGCACTGTAATGACCATTGCCTGATATTAGATTTTACTGTTTTCAGGCCAGTGTCCACAGTTCCTTGCAAATATATATTTGTGTGCATGTGTATGGGGAGGGATGGAGGGCGGGAGGGGAAAAAGGGAGAAAATAGATGTGGGGGGATGGGGTAGAAAGAACATTCATTCTCTGCCCCAGATAGAAAATGCAGCGGGTATACAATACATCGCATAAAACAGTCAGCAGCTGCACAAGACACATTCCTCCGGAAGAAGCCATGCTGTAAACATTTGTCCTGACCCCTCTGAGTTTTTAAACTAAAACCTCATTTACGATTCATGGAGGTTTTGATTTACCCCCGAGGAACAAAATAACAAAATGGTCGGGCTGGAAGAAAACCAGACCCCCAGGTCTCATCATCAGCACAGGCATTTAGGGAGGCACATAGGGAGAGGAGCAGGGCAAGAATTACACGCAGCCAAGCTGGAGACCTGGCCTGGACGGCGGGCGGGCTACCAAGCACCTTGTCCCGGTTGACATGCCCAGTGGCTGGAGAACGGCTAAACACAGAAGCCTCTGGGTTTATTCCCCAGAAGTTAAAAGCTCCCAAATGAGGGCTCACAATGATAGAAGCCCGGCCCCTAATGGGAGGCTTCCCCAAACCAGTGAATCTGTAATCATCGTTGACTTGCTCCTTTAACGCCGTTTCACCAGAAGCAGCGTGGCCTAGTGGATAGAATAAGAGCCTGGAAGTCAGAAAGGTCTGAGTTCTATTCTAGGCTCCGCCACTTGTCTGCTGTGTAACCGTGGGTGTGTCATTTAACTTCTCTTGGCCTCAGTTTCCTCATCTGTAAAATGGGGATTAAGCCTGTGAGCCCCATGAGGGAGAGGGACTGTGTCCAACCCGATTTGCTTGTATCCACTACAGTACCTGGCACATAGTAAATGCTTAACAAATACCACAATTATTATTATCTCAGGGACAATCAAACGGTAGCATTTATTGAGCACTTACTCTTGGTAGAGCACTGTATTACATGCTTGGGAGAATGCGACTGAGCCAGCAGACATGATCCCTGCCCTCAAGGAGCTCACAGTCGAACTGGAAAGGCAGAAGGGGCAAGCAAACCCAGTGGGGAGAGGGGTCAGGCCCAGTCACCACGGTATTATTTTGGGGCCAGAAAAAGGGGGAGGCAGGAGGGAATGCTACTGCCTCTAGCTCTATTTAGGAGCCCTCTATATCCCATCAACCAGGACCCATTGGAGCACTTCACTGGTGTTCAAATGGACAACATTTGAGAGAACGTGCCCTGGGAATGATGACGACAATGATCACTGTGGTATTAAGTGCTTACTTTGTGCCAAGCACTGTGCTAAGGCAGATACAAGTTAACCAGGTCAGATGCAGTCCCTATCCCCCACTGGGCCCATAGTCTAAGGAGGAGGGAGAACAGGTACTGAATCCCCACTTTACAGATGAGGAAACAGAAGCCCAGAGAGGTAAACTGACTTTCCCAAGGTCACACAGTAGTCAAGCACTTACGTATATATCTATAATTCTATCTATATTGATGCCTGTTTACTTATTTAGATGTCTATCAGCCCTTTGTGAGGAGGGATTGTCTCTATTGCTGTATTTTAATTTCCAAGCACTTAGTACAGTGCACATAGTAAGCACTCAATAAATATGACTGAATGAATGAATGAAAGTAGTGAAGAACCGAGGCCCTCTGATTCCCATCCCTTTCCACAAGGCCACACTGCTTTTCTGGGGCCTCTAGCCAGAGCCCTGCTCACTGCCACAGCAAATCGAGCCACACCTCCAGCAAGCTGGGTTGAGCCCTGGGTCTAGGGCCAGTCAGTCAATCAGTCAGTTGTATTAATTGAGCATTCACTGTGTGTGGAGCACTGTATAAATGCTTGGGAGAGTACAATATAACAGACACATTCCCTGCCCACCACGAGCTTACAGTTTAGAGAATGCACCTTGGTACAGCCGAGAGGAGACAAAGGAGTTTCAATGGAGGAGAAGCAGTGTGTCTGCCCGTTGTGTGTGGGTCATTAATTAATTAATGATGGTATTAGTTAAGTGCTTACTATGTGCAGAGCACTGTTCTAAGCGCTGGGGGGATTACAAGGTGATTAGGTTGTCCCACGGGGGGTTCACAGTTTCAATCCCCATTTTGCAGATGAGGTAACTGAGGCATGGAGAAGTTAAGTGACTTGCCCAAAGCCACACAGCTGACAGTTGGCGGAGCCGGGATTTGAACTCATGACCTCTGACTCCAAAGCCTGTGCTCTTTTGTACAAGTCATTTCCTCATCCTCAGCTTTCTCACCTATATATTGAGGATTAGCCCTTCTCAGTATCCTTGCGAGAATCAGTAAGACAACTCAAGAAAAACCCCTGTGGACCTTAAGCAGAAAAGAAGACTCATCCACCTGTGTGTTCATCATCACCAGTGGAACAGAACTGGCTGGTTGTCCATCCAGGGCCGAGTCCTGCACCCCACCCAAGTTGCAAATCCCTATGGCCATGAAGGGGAAGAGGGAGGCTGAGAGGAGAGCCACGGGCCTCTCTGGGAGGACTCCAGTTCTTCCTGCTCCATGGGGCCAAATTCAAGTTGCCTGTGCCAAGAGGAAGTTCTTCCCGTGGGAGTTTTAACCTTTGTTTGAAATGGAACACCCCCTCCAATTCCCTCACGGTTGGGGAGAGCAAAGGTGTTCAACCTTTTTTAGAAATGGGACACTGCACGTGCATATACACACACGCACACACAGAAACTCCCTGGCAGTCATGGAGGGCAAAGATTTTCAACCCTCGTTAGTAATGAAACCCCCCCACACACTCCCACACACACTCACACCCCAACTCCCTTACACTCATGGAGAGGAGGTGACCAAAGCAAAACAGCCATTTTTGGCCATAAAATCTATCTCCCCTCCAGTGGTTTTAATTCCCCCCCCCAAGTCTTCACAGTCCCTTCCTTCCCAAAGCCCCCACCCAACCCTGCCTCCCTTTTGTGGGGAAGCTAAGTTCTCCCAGACCAATCAATCAATTATATTTATTGAGTACTTATTGTGTGCAGAGCACTGTACTAAGTGCTTGGTAAAGTACAATAAAACAGACACATTCCCTGCCCACAAGGAGGTTACAGTCCAGATGGGGAGACAAACATTAATATAAATAAATTACAGATATGTACATAAGTGCTGTGGGACTAAGGGGTGGGGGATGAATAAAGTGAGCAAATCAGGGCAATGCAGAAGGGAGTGGGAGATAAGGAAATGAGGGTTTAGTCAGGGAAAGCCTCTTGGAGGAGATGTGCCTTGCAGGGGTTGGGAGAGGATAACTGTCTGTCAGATATGAAGAGAGAAGGCATTCCAGACCAGAGGCTGAATGTGGACGAGAGGTCGGCAGCCAGATAGGCGAGATAGAGGTACAGTAAGTAGGTTGGTGTTAGAGGAGCAAATTGGGAGAGGACAGAATTTTATTCCAAAGTAACTACATGCAGATCAAAGCCCCCTGCAATAGCAGATGTTCCAGCCCTGCAACCTAAATGCTGGCAGTTCCCTCCCAAGAGGTACTGATTTACTTCTGCTCCACTCCACCCCCTTCCCACCCCTCTCCATCTCCCAAGTGCTCTGGACCATCTCAGGTTTTATAGGCCCCGAGCATGTGCTGTGCAGCCTGTCCTTGGCTCCCCCAACCTATAAATCAGGCTCAACTGTTGAGACTTGCCCCATGGGGTGGCCACTTCATGTTGCTCCAGGGCCTCAGAACTGGTTATAACTAGCAGAGGCCCAGGAGGAAGGTGCCTCCATGAAATCCGCTGGAATAAGTGGAAAACAAAAAGTGCTGTTTCATGAGCCACCAACCGCCCCCTCCACCACCCCAGGCCAAGTCTTCTCATCCTCAATTTCAGGTAATTCAGGCCCCCAAAGCCCTGTGTTGATTGTGCCAAACCAACACCGAAAATTCCTTTCTCTAACCATTTTCATTCCACCACCCCCATGAAGTGTCCCATGACCCCCTTACCCGAATCCCCCTACAGGCATGCACACACACACACACACACACACACACACACACACACACACACACATACACACACACACACACACACACACGCCTCCCCCCCCCACCCACCCGCCCAAAAAACAAACAAACCAGATTTGTCTTCCTTTTTGGCACTGAGAAAAGAGACCATAAATCTTGCATGGAGGAAAAGGATGTTAGCCTACCCTGATCACTTAACATGTGGTTTGCCAGAATCAAAGAAATGTCCGGACTCTGAGGCTCCAAGGATCCCAGGGTGAGAAACATCTGCTTAGAGTTCTTCCAACTTCAAAGGGTCACACCTGAGCCCCACTGAGGACATTTCCAGAAAATAAAACAGCCAAACAGGGAATCAGTGGAAACTAAAAACACATCCCATGTGTTTCCCTTCTACCTGGGCACAGGGGCAGCTTGTTAAACTTGACTTTGTACACAAATGACTGAGGAGAAACTTGGAAATCAATCAATCTTATTTATTGAGCGCTTACTGTGTGCAGAGCACTGTACTAAGCGCTTGATATGTGGCTTCTTCACTTTGGTTGGCATTCAAGACTTTTGGACAGGCACATTATTGCAAACTCACTGATCATCCCCCTCTATTTTAATTTTCACTGGAGACCTGTCCGCTGTGGGGCCTCGGACAGGTCACTTGGCCCCTCTGAGCCTCAGTTTCTGCCTCTGTAAAATGGGCATAAGATATCACGCTCTCTCCCTCAGATCATGAGCTTCGTTTGGGACAGGGACTGGGTCTCATCCAGTTGTTCGGTATCAAGCCCAGTGCTTAGCATACTGTTTGGCATATAGTAAGCTCTTGATAAATACTGCAAGAGCAGTCCTCTGTGAACTCCCCATCACACCTCGGTGAAGGGAGCCCTTACTCAGCATGTAGAAAACAGTAAGGTAGAGAAGTTAGGGAGACCATTTTAGGCAACTGTGGGAAGCTGGAGAAATGAATAATCAGGTTGGGCAGTGAAAAGGTTTCTACTCAGGCTAGTACCATGGAGAGTGACAAGCCAGATGGAGAGAGATGCCGGGAGCGATGCAAAACTTATTACCTCAGGGAATTATCTAGGAGCTAGTCCACATAAAGTGTCAGCAACTTTTACCAGTTAGAGAAACACTGCTCTAGTAAGCTGGATCTGGGATTCGTTACATGTAAGAAATAGGATTGTCCAACGAGCCCCAGATTTATCCAAGTGGGTCAGGGCTCATTAAAATCCAGGCACATGGAATTGGGCAGAGGTGGAGAAAAGGAAGAAGAAAATATTTTCCTAGATCCAACAGAAAAGTCGCACTTGGGCACTGACACCCAGGAGGGTAATCTGCAAAGATTTCTCTCACTGCACCCTAGATTGCACTTTTTGTTACCCAAGCAATCAATCAGTCGTATTCATTGAGCATTTACTGTGTTCAGAGCACTGTATTAAGTGCTTGGGAGAGAACAATAGAACAGAGTTGGTAGACACATTCCCAGCCCGCAACGATTTATAGTCTAGAGGGGGAGCCATCGCCCCGACTCGCCCCCTTCGCTCTACCCCGCTCCCTGCCCCACAGTATTTGTGCATATATGTACATATCTATAATTCTATTTATTTATATTAGTGCCTGTTTACTGGTTCTGATGTGCATATATACATCTATAATTCTATTTATATTGATGCTATTGATGCCTGTTTACTTGTTTGATGTCTGTCTCACCCCTTCTAGACTGTGAGCCCGTTGAGCATAGTGATTGTCTCTTTGATGGTGAATTGTACTTTCCAAGTGCTTAGTACAGTGCTCTGCACACAGTAAGCGCTCAATAAATACGATTGAATGAGTAAATGAATGACAGGCATTAAAATAAATTAATTATGAATATGTACACAAGTGCTGTAGGGCTGAGGGAGGGGTGGATAAAGAGTGCAAATCCAAGTGCAAGGGTGATGCAGAAGGGAGAGGGAGAAGAAGAAATGAGGGCCCAGTCAGGAAAGGCATCTTGGAGAAGATGTTCTTCTAATGACGTTTAGAAGGTGGAGAGAGTAATCATCTGTCAGCTACGAAGAGGGAGGGCTGGCCAGGCCAGAGACAGGATGTGGGCCAAGGGTCGGTGGCGAGATAGATGTGATCGAGGTACAGAGAGGAGGTTGGCATTAGAGGAGTGAAGTGTGCGGGCTGGGTTGCAGTAGGAAATCAGGGAGGAAGTTAGGAGTGGTCAAGTGATTGAGTGTTTTAAACCCTATGATGAGGAGTTTCTGTTTGATGTGGAGGTGGATGGGCAACCACTGGAGGTTCTTGAGGAATGGGGGAAAACGGATGGAATGGAAACATAGATGGAACGATTACCATAAGCAGCATGGCCTAGTGGAAAGAGCACAGCACTGAGAGCCAGAAGAATCTGGGATCAAATTCCAGCTCTGCCACTTGCTGCTCTATGACTTTGGGTAAATCACTTTTCATTCATTCATTCAATCATATTTATTGAATGCTTACTGTGTGCAGAGCACTGTACTAAGTGCTTGGGAAGTACAAATTGATAACATATGGAGATGGTCCCTACCCAACAATGGGCTCACAGCCTAGAAGGGGGAGACAGACAACAAACAAAACAAGTAGATGGGTGCCAATACCATCAGAATAAATAGAATTATAGCTATATACACATCATTAATAAAATAGAGTAATAAATATGTACAAATATACAGAAGTGCTGTGGGGAGGGGAAGGGGGTAGGGTAGAGGGAGGGAGGGGGGCGATGAGGAAGGGAGGAGGAGGAGAGGAAAAAAGGGAGAGAGCTCAGTCTGGGAAGGCCTCCTGGAGGAGGTGAGCTCTCAGTAGGGCTTTGAAGGGAGGAAGAGAGCTAGTTTGGTGGATGTGTGGAGGGAGAGTATTCCAGGCCAGAGGTAGGATGTGGGCCAGAGGTCAACGGCAGGACAGGTGAGAACGAGGCACAGTGAGGAGGTTAGCGGCAGAGGAGTGGAGGGTGAGGGCTGGGCTATAGAAGGAGAGAAAGAAGGTGAGGTAGGAAGGGGCAAGGTGATGGAGAGCTTTGAAGCCGAGAATGAGGAGTTTTTGCTTGATTCGAAGGTTAATAAGCAACCACTGGAGATTTTTGAGGAGGGGAGTGACATTCCCCGAGCGTTTCTGTACCAAGATAATCCGGGCAGCAGAGTGTAGACTGAAGCAGGGAGAGACAGAAGGATAGGAGATCAGAAAGAAGGCTGATGCAGTAATTCCGTCGGGATAGGACAAGAGATTGAACCAGCAAGGTAGCGGTTTGGATGGAGAGGAAAGGGCTGATCTTGGCGATGTTGTAAAGATGAGACTGGCAGGTTTTTGTGATGGATTGAATGTGTGAGGTGAATGAGAGAGCAGAGTCAAGGATAATAATAATAATAATGGCATTTATTAAGTGCTTACTATGTGCAAAGCACTATTCTAAGTGCTGGGGAGGTTACAAGGTGATCAGATTGTCCCACGTGGGGCTCAGTCTTCATCCCCATTTTACAGATGAGGTAACTGAGGCACAGAGAAGTTAAGTAACTTGCCCAAAGTCACACAGCTGACAAATGGCAGAGCTAGGATTTGAACCCATGACCTTTGACTCCAAAGCCTGTGCTCTTTCCACTGAGCCATGCTGCTTCTCATGGATAACGGCACTACCATCCTTCCCGTCTCACAAGCCCGCAACCTTGGTGTCATCCTCGACTCCGCTCTCTCATTCACTCCTCACATCCAAGCCGTCACCAAAACCTGCCAGTCTCAGCTCCGCAACATTGCCAAGATCCGCCCTTTCCTCTCCATCCAAACCGCTACCCTGCTCATTCAAGCTCTCATCCTATCCTGTCTGGACTACTGCACCAGCCTTCTCTCTGATCTCCCATCCTCGTGTCTCTCTCCACTTCAATCCATACTTCATGCTGCTGCCCGGATTATCTTTGTCCAGAAACGCTCTGGGCATATTACTCCCCTCCTCAAAAACCTCCAATGGCTACCAATCAATCTGCACATCAGGCAGAAACTCCTCACCCTGGGCTTCAAGGCTGTCCATCACCTCGCCCCCCTCCCACCTCACCTCCCTTCTCTCCTTCTACTGCCAAGCCTGCACCCTCCGCTCCTCCACCGCTAATCTCCTCACTGTACCTCGTTCTCGCCTGTCCCGCCATCGACCCCCAGCCCACGTCATCCCCCGGGCCTGGAATGCCCTCCCTCTGCCCCTCCGCCAAGCTAGCTCTCTTCCTGCCTTCAAGGCCCTGCTGAGAGCTCACCTCCTCCAGGAGGCCTTCCCAGACTGAGCCCCTTCCTTCCTCTCCCCCTCGTCCCCCTCTCCATCCCCCCATCTTACCTCCTTCCCTTCCCCACAGCACCTGTATATATGTATATATGGTTGCACATATTTATTACTCTATTTATTTATTTATTTATTTTACTTGCACATTTCTATCCCATTTATTTTATTTTGTTGGTATGTTTGGTTTTGTTCTCTGTCTCCCCCTTTTAGACTGTGAGCCCACTGTTGGGTAGGGACTGTCTCTATGTGTTGCCAATTTGTACTTCCCAAGCGCTTAGTACAGTGCTCTGCACATAGTAAGCGCTCAATAAATACGATTGATTGATTGATTGATAACACCAAGGTTGCGGGCTTGTGAGATGGGAAGGATGGTAGTGCCGTCTATAGTGACAGGAAAGTCAGGGAGAGGACAGGGTTTGGGAGGAAAGGTAAGGAGCTCAGTCTTGGACATGCTGAGTTTTAGATGGCAGGCAAACATCCAGATAGAGATGTCCTGAAGGCAGGAGGAGATACGAGCCTGAAGGGAGGGAGAGAGAACAGGGGAGGAGATGTAGATTTGGGTGTCATCAGCTTAAAGATGATAGTTGAAGCCTTGGGAGTGAATGAGTTCACCAATGGAATAAGTATAGATGGAGAACAGAAGGTGACCAAGATCTGACCCTTGAGGAACCCCTACCGTAAGGGGATGGGAGAGGGGAGGAGGAGACTGTGAAGGAGACTGAGGATGAACGGCCAGAGAGATAAGATGAAAACCAGGAGAGGACAGAATCTGTGAAGCCAAGGTTGGATAACGGGTTGAGGAGAAGGGAATGGTCCACTGTGTCGAAGGCAGCTGAGAGGTCTAGGAGGGTTAGGATAGAGTAGGAGCCATTGGATCTGGCAAGAGGGATGTCACTGGTGCCCTTTGAGAGGGCAGTTTCAGTGGAGTGGAGGGGACAGAAGCCAGATTGGAGGGGGTCTAGGAGAGAGTTGGAATTGAGGAATTCGAGGCAGTGAGTGTAGACAACTCATTCTAGGAGTTTGGAAAGGAAGGGTAGGAGGGAGATAGGGCAATAACTGGAAGGGGCAGTTGGTTCAGGAAAGGGTTTTTGTGGGAGACATGGGCACTGTTTGAAGGCAGAGGGGAAGGAACCAGTGGAGAGTGAGCGGTTGAAGATGGAAGGTAAGGAGGGGAGGAGGGAAAGGGTGAGAGTTTTTATACGATGAGAGGGAATGAGGTCTGAAGCCCAGGTGGATGGGGTGGCACTTGAGAGGAGGGAAGATATCTCATCTTAAGTTACTGCTGGGAAAGATGGGAGAGTAGAGGAGAGGGTTGAGAGCAGTGGGGATGGAGAAGAGGGAGGGGTGACTTTGGGTAGTTCATACCTGATGTTGTTACTTTTCCTAATGAAGTAGGTGGCCAGATTGTTGGGGGGGGAGGGATGGAGGAGGGGGAGGAATGGGGGCCTGAGGAGGGAGTTAAATGACCTGAACAGCCGATGGGGGTGATGGGCATGGGTGTCAATAAGAGAGGAATAATAGTCTTGCCTGGCAGAGGAGAGGGCAGAGGTAAGGCAGGAAAGGATAAATTTAAAGTGAACAAGGTTGGCTTGGTGTTTAGACTTTCGCCAGCAGCATTCAGCAGCTGGAGCATAAGAGCGAAGGAGGTGCACAGTGGCAGTGATCCAAGGCTGGGGGTTAGTGGTGCAAGGGTGACGAAGGGAAAGGGGAGCGAGTGAGATGAGTTGAGTAGAGAGGGTGGAGTTGAGAGCAGTAATCTGGTCAAGGATAGGGAGGAGAGGTGGGGTGTGATGCACTGAGAGAGATGGATGGGGTCGAGAGAGTGGTGATCTCTGTAGGGGAATAATATAGATTTACAGAGGGGAGGAGTGTGAAAGAGGAGGCAGGTGAGAAGATTATGATCAAAGGGATTTCAGAGTTGGTGAGGGTGGAGATAGTGGCCTCGGTTTTCTCACCTGTTACATGGGGACTGAATACCTGTTCTCCCTCCCCCTTAGACTGTGAGCCTCAAGTGGGACAGTGACCATCTGATCTGATTGCACTTTATGTACCTCGGTGCTTGGCACATAGTAAGAGCTTAACAACTACCATTATTATGATTAGTAATAGAGAAGCAGCGTGACTCTGTATATATGTATATATGCTTGTACATATTTATTACTCTATTTATTTATTTATTTATTTTACTTGTACATATCTATTCTATTTATTTTATTTTGTTAGTATGTTTGGTTTTGTTCTCTGTCTCCCCCCTTTTAGACTGTGAGCCCACTGTTGGGTAGGGACTGTCTCTATATGTTGCCAATTTGTACTTCCCAAGCGCTTAGTACAGTGCTCTGCACATAGTAAGCGCTCAATAAATACGATTGATGATGATGATGTTGATGACAGTGGAAAGAGCATCATGGGCTTGGAAGTCAGAGGTCATGGGTTCAAACCCCAGCTCTGCCAATTGTCAGCTGTGTGACTTTGGGCAAATCACTTAACTTCTCTGTGCCTCAGTTACCTCGTCTGTAAAATGGGGATTAAGACTGTGAGCCCCACCAGGGACAACCTGATAACCTTGTGTTCCTCCCCAATGCTTAGAACAGTGCTTTGCATGTAGTAAGTGCTTAACAAATGCCATTATTATTATTATTATTATTATTATTAATGATAATAAACCAATCTACTCACTATTCCTAGTTCTCAACCCTGATCCTGCCTCTGACCCCTTACTTCAGCCCAGGACCCCGCTCCTCCTTCAAATCCACCAGAGTCTGCTAGACAAACTGCTACTCTCTGCATCTCCTAAGACTTTAAGGAAACCCACCTCCTCCATGAGACTTTTCCCTAATTCATTTTTCTTCTCCCCACATCACACCCTCCAAGCTACCAATTCTGAAATTTTGCACCACCTTAGAACTCAGGTACTCACCACCACCACTTCAGAACACATCTACTTGGATGGGCACTTGAACTTGGATTTGATCCCTTTATTTACCCCTCCCTCAGCCCCACACCACTTATGTCCACAGCCGTAATTTATTTCTATCGACGTCTGTCTCCCACTCTGGACTGTAAGTTCATTGTGGGCAGGGAACTTGTCTACCAATGCTGTTACATTGCTTAGTACAGTGCTCTGCTCACAGTAAATATGACTGATTGATTCACTTTCATACTCTACTATCCAAACACATATTCATCTTTCTGTTCTTTTTTTCCTCCTACCTGTAAATTTATTTTAGCATAAGTCCCCCTGTGCTAGATTGCTAGCACCTTGTCGGCAGGGGTCGTTTCTATCAATCAATCAATCAATCAGTCATATTTATTGAGCGCTTACTGTGTGCAGAGCACTGTACTAAGCGCTTAGGAAGTACAAGTTGGCAACATATAGAGACAGTCCCTACCCAACAGTGGGCTCACAGTCTAAAAGGGGGAGACAGAGAACAAAACCATACTAACAAAATAAAATAAATAGAATAGATATGTACAAGTAAAATAAATAAAAAAATAGAGTAATAAATATGTACAAACATATATACATATATACAGGTGCTGTGGGGAAGGGAAAGAGGTAAGATGAGGTGGATGGAGAGGGGGATGAGGGGGAGAGGAAGGAAGGGGCTCAGTCTGGGAAGGCCTCCTGGAGGAGGTGAGCTCTCAGTAGGGCCTTGAAGGGAGGAAGAGAGCTAGCTTGGCGGATGGGCAAAGGGAGGGCATTCCAGGCCCGGGGGATGACGTGGGCCGGGGGTCGACGGCGGGACAGGCGAGAACGAGGCACGGTGAGGAGATTAGCGGCAGAGGAGCGGAGGGTGCGGGCTGGGCCGTCCCGCGGCCTTTGCCTCAGTGTGTTGGTTCTGGTTGTAGAGCGGGCATCTGGCCTTCTGGGCAGAGAGACACGTGGGCTGCTGCTGCTGCTGCTCCTCCTGCTCCTGCTTGTCCTCAGCCTCCTGGCCCTGGTCACCATCTGACTCCCGACCCAGGTCCCCCTCTGGTAGTACTTCACCATCGTCCCGGCGGCGGGTCGGGGGCGGTCGGACCAGCGCCAGCCTCGCCGCCCGTCGCTCTCCTCGCCGCCGCCACCGCCATGAGGAGGCCACTCGGCCTGGGGGGGGAGGGGGAAGAATGGCACCCACTTCCGGTCCCGCCGCACCCCTTCCCTACTACTTTACTTTACTTTACTACTTTACTAAAGTAGTAAAGTTTCTACTTTAGTGTTCTCTCCCAAGTGTTTAGTTCAGTGTTCTACATATGTTGTAGGTGTTCAATAAATAATATTCACTGAGTGATGAAAGCTCTTGCTGGACAAGTATCTTGGGGAAGATACTAGGCACCAACAAGCTCCTTGATTCTGCACCATCTCTCCAGGCTGTGAGTTCCACCTACCCATTTTCTTCAGACCCCTCATCCATCTAAAAGGTCACCCCAAGAGGACCAAAATAACCCAGCAAAGACCCAAATCCCCAAGTCTAAAGCAGACCCACCTCTCCTCCGCCCGACTCCCAAAGCCCGAAATGACAGGATGAAGTTCTCAAGAGCACACACTGTTTGCTTTCAGGAAACATTAAGCAGATTAACCATCACAGCTGCTTAAAGCTCCTCTGGCTGGAAACCATAAAAGGGTATTCTTTTAGCAGCACATAGCTTCTCCAGAGGAATCCCCAGAGCTACCCTTTGGGAGTGGGGGGAGGAATGGGAGAGGGATCTTTTCTAAGTTCCCTGATCCCAGTAAGGATCCAATCAAGGCCTTTTCTCTGGCTGAAATCTGTTCCCTCAGTCATTGAGGTTCCATAGAACTAGAAATCAAACTCGGTGTTATCATTTGGCCCCTAGAGGACCCCGAAGATATCAGCTTGGTGCTAAATGCAGAGAGGACAGAAGGGAGGGGTGAGAGTGGGCGGCCTCCTGACAGCTCCAACCTCCCACCCTGATGGACAGAGTAGAGCCTTGGGGCAGCTACAGCCCAGGAGCCTCTCTCAAAGTGTGGAGGGACCCCGATTTGGCCAAGATTCCTTCATATAGGGAGAATGGCCGCGTTACCTGCTGACATCACTCAATGGCCTGAACTTCCTCCCAGTTCAACTTGAGATGAGTTCACAGAGACCTTCTTTGTGTGTGAGCTCATATCATTCCAGGAAAAGGATTTCCAACCCCCTCTGGGTGTGAGGTGAAGGGAAAACATGCCTTACTAATATGGAAGGAAATTAGAAGGCAAACCCGAATGGTTTCAGGACCGACTCCTTTGGGCTCTGACAGACACGGAGCAAAAGGCAGATTTAATACAAGGGCATTGTCGACTAGGGAATTCAGAACTCAGCCGCGTCATCCAGAGGCTTAGCAGCCACTCGGAAACAGTTTCCAGACATTTCTAAGCATCCCCCCCCAACACCCTTCCTCTCCCCTGACCACCCAATGAGCAATGAAAAGGCCACAAGACAGCTGACATGAGGAAGGGAGAGAGGAAGGGAGGAAGGAAGGGAGAAGGAGAAACAAGCTTGTAAGCTGTCCAAAGCCTCAGGCAGCAAGAATGATTTCTTTCCGCACTATTTCAAAGACTTTTGGGGGGGAATGTCGGTTGCCTCCACTACCTACACGGTGGCATGGAATGAGCCTGCAAATTCCTTTACTTCTCTGACCCAGGCCCAGCCTTGTGTCCTGGCTTGTTCCCCCAGGGCCCTGAAGGTGTCAGATGCATTGGATCAAGAGTGGGGAAAATATTTTGGGTGCACAAGCAAATCCCTGTAAAATATGAGAGGCGGGCGGGAAGATAACAAAGCTGCTCCGTTCCCCAGACCACAACGTACTTTTCAGCACTGCCGATACATGACACTGATCAAAAGAGGAAGCCATTTCCAAACTTTGGGGATTCTGGGGTCATTCCACTCCATCGTTGCCATGGTTTAACGTTTATTGGGTCCCTGACAGGACACCAGGCCCTGCTCACCATTCACCATCTCTTTCCTCGGCTCTAAAATGACTTTATTTTGGCCTCAGCCCAGGGTTTTTTCCCCTGAGTCCCGAGTGTACCTGAGTAGAGGGCATCAATCTGCCCCAGAACTTCTAACCTCCAGCATTTCCTCCTCTTGCCTTCCTTTTTTGACTTATTTCCCCACTCACAACGCTCTCTCCCGGGACTCCTATGCTCTTTTGGGGTCCTTGTTTCTGTCAGACTCTTCTCTGGATGTCTTGACTCCACCAAGGGACTGGGCCTTCTCTCTCCTCAAAGAGTTGTTCTCATCCCTTTTCTTCCTCCTCTCCCATCTTCTGGCCAAGTCAGTTCCCCCGTGTTTCAGCTGGGAATGTGATAAATGTGATCAACTGGATGCAGTGTGGCCTAATGGAAAAAGTGTGGGCCTGGGAGTCAGAGGACCTGGGCTTTAATTCCAGTTCTGCCACTTGTCTGTTGTGTGACCTTGGGCAAGTCATTTAACTTCTCTGTGCCACAATTACCTCATCTGAAAATGGTGATTAAGACTGTGAGCCCTATGTGGGTCAGTGACCATGTTCAACCTGATTATCTTGTATCTATCCCAGGGTTAGGATAGAGCTTGGCACATAATAAGCTCTTAAATATAATAAAGTAAAAAAAGTGCCATACGTGTGTGTGTGTGTGTGTGTGTGTGTGTGTGTGTGTGTGTGTGTGTGTGTGTGTGTATTATGGAGTGAAGACGCCAACAGACTTGCCCTGGAAAATGGATTGGAAAATGTTGACTCCATCTCAGTCCTTTGACCTAGGAGCTGAGGATCTAGGAGCTGAGAAAGCAGCGTGGCTTAGTGGAAACAGCACAGGCTTGGGAGTCAGAGGACAAGGGTTCTAGTACCAGCTCCGCCACTTGTCTGCTATGTGACCTTGGACAAGTCACTTCACTTCTCTGTGCCTCAGTTACCTCATATGTAAAATGGGGATGAAGACTGTGAGCCCCACATGGGACAACCTGACTACCTTGTAACTACCCCAGTGCTTAGAACAGTGCTTGGCACATAGTGAGCACTTAAGAAATACCATAATTATTAATTATTATTATTAAAATGATGATGTCATTGTGGATTCCTACAGCTCTGCACATTCAAACAACTGATGGGTTCATATGGCTTCTCCACATCTCTATGAATTAGATATGTTGGGGGTGTTATTATGCCCATCTTAATAATAATAATGATGGTATTTGTTAAGCACTTACTATGTGCCAAGCACTGTTCTAAGTGCTAGGGTAGATACAAGGAAATCAGGTTGTTCCACATGGGGCTCACAGTCTTAATGCCCATTTTACAAATGAGGGAACTGAGGCACAGACAGAGGAGCTAAGTGACTCACCCAAGGTCACACAGCAGGCAAGTGGCGGAGCCAGGATTAGAACCCATTACTATTTTAAACACGGTAACATGGAGGCCCCCTAAAAATGGAGTGACTTGCCACAAGTCTCATGGGTGGGGGGGGCAATTGGGCCTAGAACCAGATGCTCACCCTCCCTCTGTTCCCCAGCCCCCACAGCCCCATGCTCTATCTCCTCGCAACCCGCTACCCTTAGGAATTCTAGGTGTCTTGGACAGGTCCCTGCTTGGCTTCCTGTGGGGGTTGGATGGCCCCTTGCCTACTCTTCTGTGGACAAGTCCAAGCCCTGAGGCTTCCATACACATGGCACCTCTGGATCTATTTCTAATTTCTCCCCCTTCATGCATCATGTGAATTTTACCAACTTGCTTCACGGGCCTGTTTCCTGGTGACAACTTGTCTTTATATTTCTTCCCCCATCCACTGATTGGGGGTGTGGGGCAAAGGGGGTTCTCCAAAATGAGCTTGTTGAAGGGCTGAGGTGGGCAGTGGTGCCTGAAACTCATCTGGAGACTCCCAGGGGAGAGAGTGGTTTCCATTCTCCAAATTCCCTGGGCCCATCCTGCTCCTCCACAAGCCCTTGCTTGACCTGCAATCTCTTCCACCCCGACTGCCAAGATCTAACATCCTAGGCCGAGGAGTGTGGAGCCTCTCACTTCCCTAAAAAGGCCTCGAGTCCCTAACTCCTGTTCCCCATTCCTGGCTTTTCCCCACCCGGAGCCACTGTCCCTCCCCAGAACTGGGGAACGAGGAAAAAGGGGCCACTCCCTTCTGAGGACTCCAACAGGGCAACTCACTCCCACATAGTAGGATTGCAGCAGCTTGGTAACCTAGAGCTGGGCTTGGTCCCCATCTCCCTTAAGGCAAACATGGACAGGGAAACCCTAACACCTCTAATGAGTGCCAAGATCACATGCCTTAACGGGGGTTATTTCACCAAGGCCGAAACCAAGTTCCTTTTTCCAAATGGCCAATTACGGCAACACAAAGCCACACTTCCCCAGAGTGGGAGACATTCATTCAACACCCAACAAACCAGGGAGATGTTCAGACACATTCTGACACTGGTTGATGGTGCTACCGGCCTATCTGCCTTGGCCTTGAGGGGTGGGGGAGGAGGACCCTTTGGGAGAGCCAAATGTGAAGTTCACAGCAAGCTGGCACCAAGGCAGTGGGAGAGGAGCCGTCCGCCCAGACCTTGAACGACTCCTTGGACAGACAACACAATTTGGAAATTTTCATTTTCACTCCATCTCACTGTATTTGCTTGCTTCATCGAGGGGAGGGAGGTCCAGGGTTAGTCACCCATCTACTCCATTGAGGAATGCGTGAGTAACGGGTGAAGCATTTGGAAGGAAGATTTTTTTTTCCTTTGGAAATGACCTAAACTGAAGTTAATTTACCTCTGCCTCCGACCTTACTAATACAGGACACTGCTGATTTTTTTCACTCCTGGCTCTCACAACGACAATGTGTGATTGGGGTGTCTAACCAGTCCTGTACTAAACAACGCAAAACATGACACATACTGAAGTGTGTTTGCTATTTCCTCTTGACTCAAGGACTTAACACGTTTTAAAGGTTTGTCATGAAATTATTAGTTTAGCCCTTGGAATCTCTCTCAGCCTCCAGGTTTGTCGGGGAATGAAGTGTTGTCAGTGAAATAAAGTTACCCACAGGTGGGGCTGAGATTTGAAGCAAGAGAAGACTTGGTAGCTCCTGGGATGCGGGAGTGTCGTTTTCAATGCACAAAGACTACAATCCCACATCCCCAGTGGGGCAAAAATGGCACAATTTCCTTATTAATCTCCTTGAGGAACAGAACGGGGACAAAGGGATGGGGAAAAAAGGTCATTTCAATGCAAATCATTTCTGCAGACTGAAACGCACACACATTGCACTGGCTCCTTAGGTTGGTGGTGGGTTAGGGGCGATGGAGGGGAGGGCAGTTAGGGGGCTTCTGGAGCTTTTCACCCACCCCAAAGGGATCTTGTACACCCAGCCCTGGCACCTGTTCACAAGTCATGCTGAGGGCTGACATACAAACCCTGGATCAGCCACCTCTTTGACGTTAGGCTCTCCAGCCTGCTGGAAACCACAAATCACTTTCACTGGAAAAACAGAAGTTAACCAATCACCCAAGAGCCGAAAGCACTTAAGATGCCCAGAGAAGATTAAAAGTAGCAAAGCACACATGGACAAATATTTATATGGAATCTATGTATGCAAACAAAGATTTCTTTTACCAGACCCTATCTCCTCTCTTAAGTCAAACCAATCAATCCACTGTACCAGGAGCAGGTCTCTCTGCTGCCACTCAAAAACCCAGCCAAGGAGAGTGACTCAGAAAAAAAACCCCCAAGATCCACTTCTTCCCAAAGGAGAGGGTTTTACCTCGCTTAAAGGACCATCTCTTCATCCACAGTTTCGAAAACGATGGCCAGGAGTGGTTCAAAACGGAATCTGCCATTTAGGAGTCGTCCAAGTCACTTTTTAGAGGAATAAAAACCCTGGAGACGCCTGAACTGGAGGGCGCAAGTGCTGTGAGCCAGAGTACAGAACCGTCTGATCTACTGCAGCTCTGCAGTCTCCAGAGCAGGGGCTGCCAAGAGGGGGAGTGGAGAAGCCAACTGTTTTTGTCAAAGTATCAGCTGATAGAAGTTGCAGCCAAAGGGAAATACTTGAGATTTAGCTCTCCCACCTGAGTTGAGACTCACTGCATGCACCTTCTGCTCTGGGGCTTTTTAACAAACCCCTGTTGATCCTGGGGGGAGGACCGGGTGGAAGGGGGGCAGAAATCTTGGTCTCAGTCACAGTTATCCCGAGTCACTGAACTGACTGAACTGGAGGAACCAGCCCAGAACTCCCCACCCCACTAACTGTACCGCCTTTCTCAAACTGCCCAACCAAAGACCACTAGAGTCAGTCAGTTAATTGTATTTATTGAGTGCTTAGGAGAGTAAAATATAACACTATAACAGACACATCCCTTGCCCACAACAAGTTTACGAGCTTACACTAGAGTGTCCCCTGATGGCCCTCCTTTGTACTGGGTGAGGAGAAGCAGGTGACATCATAAATTTTACTGGGGGCTTGTAAAGAAACCTGATGACATCATAGCCACAATCTGGGGTGGGGGGAGGTGGGAAAGTTCTAGGGAGTTTCTCTGGGGGGAGACCCTTGAACCTCTCTACCTGCTCCAGAGACTTTCTGTTCCCCTCCCAGGGTGGACTCTAGCTCTGCATCAGAGTTATGGAACTGAGTGGCAGCAGCCATGGTGGAGGGAGGCTTAATAATGGTGGTATTGGTTAAGCTCTTATTCAGTGCCAAGCACTCTACTAAGAGCTGGGGTAGATACAAGGTAATCAGATGGGATACAGTACCTGTCCCTCATGGGGCTTGCAGGCTTGGTGCAGAAAATCTTTAAAAGAGAAGCAGACATTAAAGCATCCAATACGGTATCGGAGCTGGACAGGGGATAGGCGGTGTGAAAACTGGACTGTCCAGTATATTACCAGATGACTGGCCACTCTAATTATCTTGTATCCCCTCCAGCGCTTAGAACAGTGCTTGGCACATAGTAAGTGATTAACAAATACCAACATTATTATTATTATTAGTCTGGCTCCTGGGGTTCCCTCCTTTACTTTCCAATCCACAGGGAAGCAGTGTGGCCTAGTGGAAAGACCATGAATGGGCCTGGGAGTCAGAGGATCTGGGTTCTAATTCCAGCTAATTGGGCAAGTCACTTAACTTCTCTGTGCTTCAGTTCTCTCCTTCTTAGACTGTGAGCCCCATGTGGGGCTAGATTATCTCGTTTCTACCCCAGCTCTTAGTACAATGGGTGGTGCATAATAAGCATTTAACAAAACTACTATTATTATTATTATTATTATTAATATTATCACAGTCCATGGCAGTCAAGTCCTTGGAGTCGTGAGGCAAGGCAGGGAAGGTGGCTTTTCCTTGTACCACTTGAAAGTGGGCTCAGTCAACTCTTTGTTCTACCCTGGGGTGGGAGGGGGCAGAGACTGGGGGAGAGAAGGGCAGTGTGGGGCAGTGGATAGAGCACGAGCCTGGGAGTCAGTAGGTCATGGGTTCTAATCCCGGCTCCACTACTTACCTGCTGTGTAACCTCGGGCAAGTCACTTAACTTCTCTGTGCCTCAGTTACCTCATCTGTAAAATGGGCATTAAGACTGTGAGCCCCATGTGGGACAGGGACTGTGTCCAACCTGATTAGCTTGTATCTACCCCAGGGCTTAGAACAATGCTTGACACACAGTAAGTGCATAATAATAATAATAATGGTATTTTTTAAGCACTTACCATGTGCCAAGCACTGTTCTAAGCGCTAGAGTAGAAACAAGGTAATCAGTTGTCCCACGTGGGGCTCACAGTCTGAATCCCCATTTTCCAGATGAGGTAACTGAGGCACAGAGGAGTGAAGTGACTTGCCCAAGGTCACACAGCAGACAAGTGGCAGAGCTGGGATTAGAACCCAGGTCCTCTAACTCTCAAGCCCGTGCTCTTGCAACTAAGCCATGCTTCTCCATTATTATTATTATTATTATTATTATTATTATTATTATTATTATTATTATTATTATTAACAGGCTTTGGCCAGGCTGCCTGAAGGCTGTATCCATCAGCAGCATCAGCTCAGTGTTGCCATCTTGTGGCAAAGGATTCCAGCGCCTGTTTCGAGAATGCCTGTTTCGAGAATGTCAATTCATGTCCCCATGAATGCCGTAAGAGTGTGACTGAAAAGACCAGTGTGCCTGCCTGCCATGTCGGCCTTTGCACAAGTACAGTCTACACGTGGTCTCACCTCTGGGTGACCACTCCAGTTGTAAATATTTTTATGTTTATCACTTCCATTAGAATGTAAACACCTCGTGGGCAGGGAGTGTATCACTCTCTTAGTCTAGACTTCCCAAAAGCCTAGTAATAATAATGATGGTATTTGTTAAGCACTTACTTCTGTCTCCCCCTTCTAGACTGTGAGCCCACTGTTGGGTAGGGACTGTCTCTATATGTTGCCAGCTTGTACTTCCCAAGCGCTTAGTACAGTGCTGTGCACACAGTAAGCGCTCAATAAATACGATTGATTGATTGATTGATTGATTGCCAAGCACTGTTCTAGCACAGTACATCCACACCAAGTAGGCACTCAATACATGCTGCTGCTGATACTACTACTACTGGGCACTTACTGTGTGCAGCGCACTGTACTTGGGAGAGTACAATACAAAAATAAATAGACACATTCCCTGCCCATAATGAGCTTTCAGTCTAGAACGATGGAGATGAACATTAATATAAATAAATAAATTATGGATATGGACATAAGTGCTGTGGGGCTGGGGGGGGGATGAACAAAGGGAGCAAGTCAGGGTGATGCAGAAGGGAGGGGATAAAGAGGAAAGGAGGGCTCAGGCAGGGAAGGCCTCTTGGAGGAGATGTGCTTTCAATAAGGCTTTGAAGAGAAGGAAAGTAATTTTCTGTTGTATTTGAGGAGGGAGGGTGTTCCAGGCCAGAGGCAAAACGTGGGTGAGGGGTTTGCAGAAAAATATAGGAGATCAAGGCACAGTGAGATGGTTGGCATTAGAGGAGCAAAGTGTGTTGGAGAGTAGTGAAGTGAGGTAGGAGGGGGCAAGGTGATTAAGTGCTTTAAAGCCAATGGTGAGTTTTGGTTTGATGGGGAAGTGGATGGGCAACAACTGGAGTTTTTTGAGGAAGGGGGGTGACATGTCCTGAACGTTTTTGTAGAAAAATGATCTGGGCAGCAGAGTATGGACTGGAGTGGGGAGAGACAGGAGGCTGGGAGGTCAGCAAGGAGGCTGCTGCAGTAATTCAAGGGGGGTTAGAATGAGTGATTGTATTTATGTGGTATCAGTTTGGATGGAGAGGAAAGGGTGAATTTTAGTGGTGTTGTGAAGGTGGGACTGACAGGATTTAGTGATGTGGGTTGAATGAGAGAGAGTAGTCGAGGATAACTCCAAGGTTATGGGCTTGTGAGACAGGAAGGATGGTGGTGTTGTCTACAGTGATGGGAGAGTCATGGAGATGCAGCACGGTGTAATGGATAGAGCACAGGCCTGGGAGTCAGAAGGTCTTGGGTTCTAATCCCAGCTTCACCACTTGTCTGCTGTGTGACCTTGGGCAAGTCACTTCACTTCTCTATGATTCAGTTACTTCATCTGTAAAATGGGGATTGAGACTGTGAGCCCCACATGGGACAGGGACTGTGTCCAAACCAATTTTCTTGTATTCACCCCAGCGCTTAGTACAGTGCTTGGCACATAGTAAGCGCTTTACAAATACCATTATTATTATTATGGGGAGGACAGGATTTGGGTGGGAAGATAAGGAGATCTGTTTTGGACATATTATGTCTGAGGTGACAGCAGGACATCCAAGTAGAAATGTCTTGGAGGCAGGAGGAAATGTGAATTGCAAAGAAGGAGAGAGATCGGGGCTGGAGATGTAGATAGGGGAATCATCCACTTAGAGCTAGTTGAAGCCATGGGAGTGAATGAGTTCTCTGAGGGAGTGGGTGTAGATGGAGAATAGAAGGGGACCCAGAACTGAACCTTGAGGGACCCCCGCAGTTAGGGGGTAGGAGGCAGAGGAGGAGCCCCTGAAAGAGACTGAGAATGAATGGCCAGAGAGATAGGAGGAGAATCGGGAGAGGACAGAGTCAGTGAAGCTAAGGTTGGATAATGTTTCCAGGAGAAGTGGGTGGTCCACAGTTATGAATTACCACTATTTCTTCTGTTATGACTACTACTACTATTACTACTACTTCTACTATTATTGTTACTTACAGAATTTATGTACATATTTGTAATTTATTTATATTAATGTGTCTTCCCCTCTATACTGTAAGCTCATGTGGGCAGGGAATGTGTCCTTTACATTGTTATATTGTTCTCTCCCAAGCGCTTAGTACAGTGCTCTGCACACAGTAAGTACTTAATAAATATGATTGATTGATTCTACTACTATTACTACTACTGCTACTACTACTGCAACTACTATTACTACTACTTCTACTATGATTTCTACTACTACTACTCCTACAATTACTACTACTACTACTACTACTACTACTACTACTAATAATGATACTTGTTAAGCACTTACTATGTGCCAAGCACTGTTCTAAGCTCTGGGGTAGATACAAGTTAATCAGGTTGGACACAATCTCTGTTCCACATGGGGCTCACAGTCTAAATAGAAGGGAGTAGGATTGAATCCCCATTTTACAGATAGGTAACTGAGGCACAGAGAATTTTAATGACTTGCCCAAGGTCACACAGAAGACAAGTGGTGCAGAATAATAATTATGGCATTTGTTAAGCGCTTACTCTGTGCCAAGCACTGTTCTAAGCACTGGGGTAAATACAAGGTAAGCAGGTTGTCCCATGTGGGGTTCACAGTCTCAATCCCCCTTTTACAGATGAGGGTAACTGAAGCACAGAGAAGTGAAGTGACTTGCCCAAGGTCACACAGCTGACAGTGGTGGAACCGGGTTTAGAACCCACGACCCCTGACTCCCAAGCCCGTGCTCTTTCCACTAAGCCATGCCAGCTGTGTGACTTTGGGCAAGTCCCTTAACTTCTCTGTGCCTCATTTACCTCATCTGTAAAATGGGGATTAAAAGTGTGAGCCCCACGTGGGACAACCTAATTACCCTGTATCTACCCCAGTGCTTAGAACGGTGCTTGGCACATAGTAAGCTCTTAACAAATACCATCACTATTATTATTATTAAATGGTAGAGCTGGGATTAGAATCTACGTCCTCTCACTACTTCTACTATTATTACGACTACCATTACTGCTATTGTTACTGTTGCTTCTACTACTACTACTATTACTGCTTCTGCTGCTGCTAGTACTGCTATTACTACAAGCTAGAAGTTTGGTAAGGGGTGAGGAGAGGGAAGAGGCAGCTGTACTCACAAGCACAACTTTCCCCCATCCCCCAGCTGAGCTGACAGTGTCAATCAACCACAGTTTCCGTTGTATGAGGGACACAGGGCAACCAGTCATAGAACATCATCTATATTTTCGGGAACACACCCAATAGAGACTGTTGTTTACAACTCCCAACTCACACACACCCGGTGGGTTTTCCACAGGTCCAAGCCCCTCAAAGCCATACGTTTTGCTGCCCTTTCCTGATTCCCTCCCACCCAAGCTGTCTACAGGTTCCATGCATTCTGTGGAGGCTTAATTAATGCAAATTAATGGATTCGTTCAGAGCCCTGGGCCTCAGACTTTCCTCCCCTGCAGGACCAAGATGCTGAATTTGGAGCTTGCAGTCCCCAGTTCTACAGCTGTTCCCACACTTTATGGCAATCTGCCCTTCTCGGGGGGAATCTGGGTAAAGTTCATCCTCTCTCTGGCCCGGGAAGGGGGAAGAGTCAAATTTTCAAGTCCCCCAGTGTACTGCTTCTCCTTTCCCCCCTACCCCATCCACCACTATAAGATCCTTGCCCTTCTACAGAGTCACCACCAAGGTATCCAGCTTACCTCAAGCAGAGAGTCATCTTTCATGGTCGGGGCTGCCAAAGGATCATCCACGTCCCACTTCCCATAGACCTCAGAAAGGTTAGGTGAATGGGCCGCCCGGAGCATTGTGGCCAAACTTTTCAGCAGTTACGAGGAGAAGGGTGGAAGCCTCAAGCTGACACAATAACTGCCCAACTTCCTCTTCTTGAAATGAGAGAGCTTACTTTGCATTTAAACGTCTGTTGCCGTTCACTGACAAAAGCTGGGCATAGCTCATCCTGCCCTCCTGCCACCACCCTCAGCCCTGCAAATTCTGCATATGGTGAAAAAAAGAATCCCAAGTTCTACACTGGCACACACATTCCAGGATGCCACAGAAAGCGGCTCAGTGATGAGCGAACCTGTAGTCTCACTGCAGTCCCAAAAGAGAGATCAGGAAAGGCGGGCACTCAGAGCTTAGAAGGAACCTGCATCAGAATAACTAGCAATCTCGATGTATAACTTCCTGTTAACACAAACTGAAAAAGAAACATTAGAAAGCCAGAGAACAAAAAAATATAATGTACCACCACCCCTTCCCCCCTCCCAGTCCCACTAAGGGGATTCTACTGTCACATTCTGGCCATGCTCAAGGGTCAGTTCTTGGTCCCCTTGATCCCCTTCTGTTCTCTATTTACACTCACTCCCTTGGTGAACTCAATCGCTCCCACGGCTTCAACTATCATCTCTACGCTGATGACGTCCAAATCCACATCTCTGCCCCTGCTCTCTCTCCCTCCCTCCAGGCTCGTATCTCCTCCTGCCTTCAGGACATCTCCATCTGGATGTCTGCCTGCCATCTAAAACTCAACATGTCCAAGACTGAATTCCTTATCTTTCCTCCCAAACCCTGCCCTCTCCCTGACTTTCCCATCATTGTAGATGGCACTCCTGTCTCACAAGCCCACAACCTTGATATCATCCTCGACTCCGCTCTCTCGTTCACCCCACACATCCAATCTGTCACCAAAACCTGCTGGTCTCACCTCCACAACATTGCCAAGATCTGCCCTTTCCTCTCCATCCAAACCGCTACCTTCTCCCGCCCCCGTCTCTCCATCCCCCCGTCTTACCTCCTTCCCTTCCCCACAGCACCTGTATATATGTATATATGTTTGTACATATTTATTACTCTATTTATTTATTTATTTTACTTGTACATATCTATTCTATTTATTTTGTTAATATGTTTGGTTTTGTTCTCTGTCTCCCACTTCTAGACTGTGAGCCCACTGCTGGGTAGGGACTGTCTCTATATGTTGCCAACTTGTACTTCCCAAGCGCTTAGTACAGTGCTCTGCACACAGTAAGCACTCAATAAATACGATTGATGATGATGATGATACCTTGCTGGTTCAATCTCTCATCCTATCCCTACTGGATTACTGCATCAGCCTCCTCTCTGATCTCCCATCCTCCTGTCTCTCCCCACTTCAATCCATACTTCACGCCGCTGCCCGGATTGTCTTTTTCCAGAAATGCTCTGAACATGTTACTCCCCTCCTCAAAAATCTCCAGTGGCTGCCTGTCAACCTACGAATCAAGCAAAAACTCCTCACTCTCGGCTTCAAGGCTCTCCATCACCTCGCCCCCTCCTACCTCACCTCCCTTCTCTCCTTTGCCGCTAACCTCCTCACTGTACCTCGTTTTCACCTGTCCCGCCATCGACTCCTAGCCCACGTCCTTCCCCTGGCCGGGAATGCCCTCCCTCCACACATCCACCAAGCTAGCTCTCTTCCTCTCTTCAAAGCCCTACTGAGAGCTCATCTCCTCCAGGAGGCCTTCCCAGACTGAGCCCCCTTTTTCCTCTCCTTCTCCCCATCCCCCTGTCCTACCTTCTTCCCCTCCCCACAGCACATGTATATAATAATAATAATAATAATGGCATTTATTAAGCACTTACTATGTGGAAAGCACTGTTCTAAGTGCTGGGTAGGTTACAAGGTGATCAGGTTGTCCCACGTGGGGCTCACAGTCTTAATCCCCCCTGCCCTATCTCCTTCCCCTCTCCACAGCACTTGCATATATTTGTACAGATTTATTACTCTATTTATTTTACTTGTACATATTTACTATTCTATTTATTTTGTTAATGATGTGCATATAGCTTTAATTCTATTTGTTCTGATGATTTTGACACCTGTCTACATGTTTTGTTTTGTTGTCTGTCTCCCCCTTCTAGACTGTGAGCCCGTTGTTGGGTAGGGACCGTCTCTATATGTTGAGGACTTGTACTTCGCAAGTGCTTAGTACAGTGCTCTGCACACAGTAAGTGCTCAATAAATATGATTAAATGAATGAATGAATGAAAGGAGGCAGTGGGAAGATGTGGTCTATGATAAGGTCCTTTTCACCCCAAACCTTAGAATTTTAACGATCAACGCTTTTGCTTCCTCTTTCTGTTGGCAATTCAAGATCCCCCCTTTCCAGGAAGTTTCCCCAAAAAAACCTCACTCATCCTCCAACCCACCAAGCACAAATCGTGACCCGCTTTGCCCTTTCCAACTCATCCTTACAGTTCTTGCAACAATTCAAACTTATTCACTTGGTCTGTCTTACCTCCCTTGTTAGAAAACCTCTGCAGAAAAGGAACAGTATCTCAGCAACAAAACCGAAACTATCAGGCTTGAGCTCCTCCAAATCTCCTCTTCACCTTCCCAGTGCCTTCTCCTACCTTCACATCCAGCTGGCCTAGTAGAAAGAGCCCAGGCCTGGGAAACAGAAGACCTGGATTCTGATCCCATGTCTTGCCACTTGCCTGCTGTGTGACCTTGGGCAAGTCACCTAACTTCTCTGAGCCACCATTTCCTCAATTGTATAATCAATCAATCAATCATATTTATTGAGCGCTTACTGTGTGCAGAGCGCTGTACTAAGCACTTGGGAAGTACAAGTTGGCAACATATAGAGACAGTCCCTACCCAACAGTGGGCTCACAGTCTAGAAGGGGGAGACAGAGAACAAAACCAAACATATTAACAAAATAAAATAAATAGAATAGATATGTACAAGTAAAATAAATAAATAAATAGAGTAATAAATATGTACAAACATATATACATATATACAGGTGCTGTGGGGAAGGGAAGGAGGTAAGATGGGGGGATGGAGAGGGGGACGAGGGGGAGAGGAAGGAGGGGGCTCAGTCTGGGAAGGCCTCCTGGAAGAGGTGAGCTCTCAGTAGGGCCTTGAAGGGAGGAAGAGAGCTAGCTTGGGGGATGTTGGAAGGGAGGGAATTCCAGGCCCGGGGGATGACGTGGGCCGGGGGTCGACAGTGGGACAGGCAAGAACAAGGCACAGTGAGGAGATTAGCGGCAGAGGAGCGGAGGGTGCGGACTGGGCTGGAGAAGGAGAGAAGGGAGGTGAGGTAGGAGGGGGCGAGGTGATGGAGAGCCTTGAAGCCGAGGGTGAGGATTTTCTGCCTGATGCGCAGATTGATTGGTAGCTACTGGAGATTTTTGAGGAGGGGAGTAACATGCCCAGAGCATTTCTGGACAAAGACAATCCAGGCAGCAGCATGAAGTATGGATTGAAGTGGGGAGAGACACGAGGATGGGAGATCAGAAAGAAGGCTGATGCAGTAGTCCAGACGGGATAGGATGAGAGCTTGAATGAGCAGGGTAGCGGTTTGAATGGAGAGGAAAGGGCGGATCTTGGCAATGTTACGGAGCTGAGACCGGCAGGTTTTGGTGATGGATTGGATGTGAGGGGTGAATGAGAGAGCGGAGTCCCCTTCTGTTCTCGATCTACACGCACTCCCTTGGTGACCTCATTCGCTCCCACGGCTTCAACTATCATCTCTACGCTGATGACACCCAGATCTACAACTCTGCCCCTGCTCTCTCCCCCTCTCTCAAGGCTCACATCT
The DNA here is from genome assembly GCF_015852505.1 of Tachyglossus aculeatus. Lineage (NCBI taxonomy): Eukaryota > Metazoa > Chordata > Mammalia > Monotremata > Tachyglossidae > Tachyglossus > Tachyglossus aculeatus. The sequence continues at coordinate 119,686,960 of NC_052101.1, read as the reverse complement.
CCTCCTGCCTTCAGGACATCGCCATCTGGATGTCTGCCCGCCACCTAAAACTCAACATGTCCAAGACTGAACTCCTTGTCTTCCCTCCCAAACCCTGCCCTCTCCCTGACTTTCCCATCTCTGTTGACGGCACTACCATCCTTCCCGTCTCACAAGCCTGCAACCTTGGTGTCATCCTCGACTCCGCTCTCTCGTTCACCCCTCACATCCAAGCCGTCACCAAAACCTGCCGGTCTTAGCTCCGCAACATTGCCAAGATCCGCCCTTTCCTCTCCATCCACACCGCTACCCTTCTCGTTCAAGCTCTCATCCTATCCCGTCTGGACTACTGCATCAGCCTTCTCTCTGATCTCCCATACTCGTGTCTCTCCCCACTTCAATCCATACTTCATGCTGCTGCCCGGATTGTCTTTGTCCAGAAACGCTCTGGGCATGTTACTCCCCTCCTCAAAAATCTCCAGTGGCTACCAATCAATCTGCGCATCAGGCAGAAACTCCTCACCCTCGGCTTCAAGGCTCTCCATCACCTCGCCCCCTCCTACCTCACCTCCCTTCTCTCCTTCTACAGCCCACCCCGCACCCTCCACTCCTCTGCCGCTAATCTCCTCACCGTACCTCGTTCTCGCCTGTCCCGCCATCGACCCCCGGCCCACGTCATCCCCCGGGCCTGGAATGCCCTCCCTCTGCCCATCTGCCAAGCTAGCTCTCTTCCTCCCTTCAAGACCCTACTGAGAGCTCACCTCCTCCAGGAGGCCTTCCCAGACCGAGCCCCTTCCTTCCTCTCCCCCTCGTCCCCCTCTCCACCCCCACATCTTACCTCCTTCCCTTCCCCACAGCACCTGTATATATGTATATATGCTTGTACATATTTGTTACTCTATTTATTTATTTATTTTACTTGTACATATCTATTCTACTTATTTTATTTCATTAGTATGTTTGGTTTTGTTCTCTGTTTCCCCCTTTTAGACTGTGAGCCCTCTGTTGGGTAGGGACTGTCTCTATATGTTGCCAACTTGTACTTCCCAAGCGCTTAGTACAGTGCTCTGAACACAGTAAGCGCTCAATAAATACGATTGATGATGATGATGATGATGATGATGATGATGATGAGTCGAGGATGACACCAAGGTTGCAGGCTTGTGAGACGGGAAGAATGGTAGTGCCGTCAACAGTGATGGGAAAGTCAGGGAGAGGGCAGGGTTTGGGAGGGAAGACAAGGAGTTCAGTCTTGGACATGTTGAGTTTTAGGTGGCAGGCAGACATCCAGATGGAGATGTCTTGAAGGCAGGAGGAGATGCGAGCCTGGAGGGAGGGGGAGAGAGCAGGGGCAGAGATGTAGATTTGGGTGTCATCAGCATAGAGATGATAGTTGAAGCCGTGGGAGCGAATGAGGTCACCAAGGGAGTGAGTGTAGATCGAGAACAGAAGGGGACCAAGCACTGAACCTTGGGGAACCCCCACAGTAAAGGGATGGGAGGGGGAGGAGGAGCCTGCAAAAGAGACTGAGAATGAACGACCACAGAGATAAGAGGAGAACCAGGAGAGGATGGAGTCTGTGAAGCCAAGCTTGAATAATGAGCATTCAATACCTGTTCTCCCTCCTACTCAGACTCTGAGCCCCATATGGGTCAGGGACTGAATCCAACCTAATGAACATGTATCTACCCCAGCATTTAGAATAGTGCTTGACACATAGTAAGCATTTAATAAATATAAGGATAATAATAATGATAATCCACTTTCCTCCTTCCCAGCTGTCTCTCAACATGAGCTCTCCAACCACCTTTCAAAATCTAGCTCCTCCACATCTAAACTTGGCCCCATCCCTTTGCACCTTATTAAAAAAACTTACACCTTCCCTTCTTCCCTCCTTGACTGCCATCGTCATTCATTCATGCATTCAATCGTATGTATTGAGCGCTTACTGTGTGCATAGCACTGTACTAAGCTCTTAGGACAGTACTGTACAACAATAAACAGACATATTCCCTGCCCACACTGAGCTTACTGTCTAGAGACTGTCTTCAACCACTCTACGGTCTTCAACCATTCACTCTCCAAAGTCTCCTTCCCTTCTGTTTTCAAACATGCCCATATCTCCTCTATCCAAAACTGACTCTCCCTTAACTGCATGACACACTCCAGCTATTACCCCATCTCCCCCCTACCATTTCTGTCCAACCTCCTCAAGCAAGTTGTTCATACCTGATGTCTCTACTTCCTCCCCTCCAATTCTACATCTCCCAAATCTGCATCTCCAGTGGTTATCTCTCTCCCTCTCTGCAGTCTCACATTTCCTCCTGCCGTCAAGACATCTCTACTTGTATGCCCTTCCGTCACCTCAAAGTTAATGTGACTAAAACAGAACTTCTTATCTTCCCACCCAAACCCTGTCCTCCCTCTCACTTTTCCATCGCTGCTGATGGCACCACCATTCTACCTGTCTCACAAGTCCGTAAACTTGGCATTATTCTTGACTCCTCTCTTTATTTCAACCCACATAGTCAAGCCATTACTAAATACTGTCAGTTCTACTTTCACGACTTCGACAGGATCTGCCCCTTCCTCTCCATCCAAACTACTACCACATTAATCCAAGCATTTATCTTAACCCACCTTGATTATTGTTTCAGTCTCCTCACTGATCTCCCTGCTTCCTGTCTCTCCCCACTCCAGGCAACACTCCGCTCTGCAGCCCAGATCATTTTCCTTCAACAAAGTTCAGACCTAGTTTCCCCACTCCTCAAGAAATTCCAGTGGTTGCCCATCCACCTCTGCAACAAACAGAAACACTTCACCACTGGCTTTAAAGCACTCAATCACCTTGCCCCCTCCTACCTCACCTCGCTACTCTCCTAGTACCACCCAGCCCACACAATTCATTCCACTAATGCTAACCTTCTCATGGTACCTCTATCTCCTCCATCTCACCACCAACTTCTCACCCACATCCTGCCTCCGATCTGGAACACCCTCCCTCCTCATATCAGATAGATAATTGCTCTCCCCTACTTCAAAGCCTTATTGAAGGCAAATCACCTGCAAGAAGCCTTCCCTGACTAAACCTTCCTCTCCTTGTCTCCCACTCCCTCCCTTCCAAGAGTCACCCTGATTTTCTCCCTTCTTTCATCCTCCCTCTCATTCATTCATTCATTCAATCTCAGCCCCACAGCACATATGTATATAGCTGAAATTTATTTATTTATGCATATTAATGTCTGTCTCTCCCTCTAGACTGTGAGCTAGCTATGGGAATGGAGGGTGTCTATTTGTTGTTATATTGTACTCTCCCAAGTGCTTAATCCAGTACTATACATACAGTAAGCGCTCAATAAATACCACTGAATGAATGAATGAATGATCTTCTTGTTCCCCCTTCACTCCACCAAAACTGCTCTCTCCAAATGACCTCTTCCTTGCCAAATTCAGAGAACTCCACTCCATCCTAATCCTCCTCGATCTCTCAGCTGCCTTTGACACTGTGGACCTCCTCCATCTTCTGGAAATGTTATCCAACCTTGGCTTCACTGATGCCGTCCTCTCCTAGATCACCTTTCTGGCCATTCATTCTCAGTCTCTTTCACCGGCTCCTCCTCGGCTTCCCATCCTTTAACTGCGGGGGTTCCTCAAGGCTCAGTTCTGGTTCCCCTCCTAATTTTCATTTACTTTCTTGAGAGAAGTCATCTGCTCCCATTGCTTTAATTATCATCTCTATGAGGATGACTACCAAATCTACTTCCCCTGCTCTGACCTCTCTCCTTCTTTGAAATCTTGTGTTTTCCCTATTTGGATGTCCTACCCAAACCTCAGACTCAACATTGTTTAAACTGAACTCCTCATCTTTCTTCCTCCCAACGTTCCTGATCAATCAGTCATTAATTTTATTTATTGAGTGTTTACTACAGGGCACTATACTAAGCACTTGGGAGAGTAAAACACAACAATAAAACAGATGTGTTCCCTGTCCACAGTGAGCTTACAGTCTAGAGGGGGAGACAGACTTTAATCCAAGTAAATAAATTATGGCTATGTACATAAGTGCTGTAGGGCTGGTGGAGGGCTCGGGGTGAATTAAGGGAGCAAGTCAGGGCAAGACAGAAGGGAGTGTGAAAAGAGGATATGATGGCTTAGTCAAGGAAGGCCTCTTGGAGGAGATGTTCCTTAATAAGGCTTCGAAGTGGGGGAGAGTAATTGTCTGTTGGATATGAAAAGGGAGGGCAGTCCGGCCAGAGGCAGGATGTGGGCAAGAGATCAGTGGCGAGATAGATGAGATTGAGGTACAATGAGTACGTTGTCATTAGAGGAGTGAACTACACATTCTGGGTTGTAGTAGGAGAGTAGCGAGGTGAAGTAGGAGCAGGCAAGGTGATTGAATGCTTTAACGCCTATGGTAAGGAGTTTCTGTTTGATGCAGAGGTGGATGGGCAACCACCTGAGGGTCTTGAGGAATGGGGAAACATGGACTGAATGCTTTTGTAGAAAAATGATCCAGGCAGCAGAGTAAAGTATGGACTAGAGTGGGGAAAGACAGGAGGCAGGGAGGTCAGCAGGGAGGCCCATACAGTAATCATGGTGGGATAGGATAAGTGCTTGGATTAACATGGTGACAGTTTGGCTGGAAAGAAAAGGATGATTTTTAGCAATGTTGTGAAGATTGAACTGACAAGATTTAGTGATGTATTGAATATGTGGGTTGAATGAGAGAGAGGAGACAAGGATAACATCGAGGTTATGGGCTTGTGAGACAAGAAGGATGGTGGTGCTGTCTACAGTGATGGGAAAGTCACGGGGAGGACAGGGTTTGGGTGGAAAGATGAGTTCTGTTTTGGACATATTAAGTTTGCGGTGGTGGCAGGACATCCAAGTAGAGATGTCATGAAGGCAGGAGGAAATAAGAAATTGCAGAGAAGGAAAGAGATCAGGGCTGGAGATGTCGACTGGGGAATCATCCACTTAGAGCTGGTAATTGAAGCCATGGGAGCAAATGAGTTCTCCAAGGGAGTGGGTGTAGATGGAGAATATAAGGGGACCCAGAACTGAACCTTGAGGGACCCCCACAGTTAAGGGATGGGAGGCATAGGAGGAGCCCACAAAAGAGATGGACAATGAGCTGCCGGAGAGCTAGGAGGAGAACCAGGAGAAGACAGTGTCAGTGAAGCCGGTGTTGGATAGTGTTTCCAGGAAAAGGGGGTGGTCCACAGTGTTGAAGGCAGCTGAGAGGTCGAGGAGGATTAGGAGAGGCCGTTGGATTTGGAAAGAAGGAAATGATTTGTAACCTTTGAGAGGGTCGTTTCTGTGGAATGAAGGGTCGGAAGCCAGATTGGAGGGGGTCAAGGAGAGAATTGGAGGAGAGGAACTATCATGATTGAAAGCGTCACCATCCACCATGTCTCACAAGCCTATAACTTTCGCATTTTCCTTGACTCCTCCTTCAACCAGCATATTCAGTCAGGCACCAAATCCTGCTGGTTCTATATCAATTTTTTTTGTGGTATTTGTTAAGCACTTAATTATGTGCCAGGTACTAACCACTGGGGTAGATACAAGCTAATCAGGATGGACACAATCCTTGTCCCACATGGGGCTCACAGTCTTAATCCCTATTTTACCGATGAGGTAACTGAATCACAGAGAAGTGAAGTGACTTGCCCAAAGTCACACAGCAGACAAGTGGAGGAGCTGGGATTAGAACCCAGGTCTTTCTGACTCCCAGGCCCGTGCTCTATCCACTAGAGTATGCTGCTTCTCTAATATCTCCCTAACATCTCCAGAATCCACGCCTTTCTCTCCATCCAAAACACCACCACCCTGCTCCAAGCACTTGTCCTATCCTGTCTCAACTACTGCATCAGCCTCCTCGCTCACTACCATACCTCTAACCTCTCCCCTCTCCAGTCCATTCTTAGCTCTGTTGCTTGGATCATTTTTCTAAAAAAAATCATTCTGCGCATGTCTCTCCACTCCTCAGAAACTTCCAATGGCTGCCCATTCATCCCGATTCAAACAGAAACTCCTTACCATCGGTTTTTGGCACTCAATCAACTCCCTCCCCACTACCTATCCTCAATCCTCTTCCATGGCAACCCAGCCCACACATTTCACTCTTATTATTATTAACAATAATAATAATGGTATTTGTTAAGCACGTACTGTGTGACAGGCACTGTTCTAAGCACTGGGGTAGATACAAGATAATCACGTTGGACACAGTCCATTTCCAACATAGGACTCTCGGTCTTAATCCCCATTTTACAGATGAGGGAACTGAGGCCCAGAGAAGTTAGGTGTCTTGCCCAAGGTCACACAGCCGACAAATGGCAGAGTCAGGATTAGAACCCATGACCTTCTGACTCCCAGGCCCATGCTCTATCCAATAGGCCAACCTGCTTCTCTAACAACATCAACTTTTCCAATACCAACCTACTTCTGTGCCTCAAACTCATCTCTCATCATCAACCCATTGCTCACGACTTTCCTCCTGCCCGGCCCTGCTAAAATAACATTTCCTCCAGGAAGCCTTCCCTGACTAATCTCTCATCTCCCCATCCTACTTTCCTCCTTACTGGATCACCCATGAACTTAAGTCCATAACCCCTAAGCCCTTAGGACCTCCTCACCTCCTAGCCGGATAACATTTATACATATCTTTATACTCGGTTGCTTCCCCTTCCTGCTTACTATTTTAATGTCATTCTCCACAGCTAGATGGTAAACTTGAGATCAGGTATCATGTTTACTTACCTGTTGTGCTCTCCCAAGCACTTAGCTCAGTGCTCTGTACCCAGAAAGTGCTCAGTAAGTATAATTGATTAATTGAGCAATTAACTGATAAAAGTTCATTCATTCATTCAATCGCATTTATTGAGTGCTTACTGCGTGCAGAGCACTGTACTAAGCGCTTGGGAAGTACAAGTCGGCAACATATAGAGACAGTCCCTACCCAACAATGGGCTCACAGTCTAGAAGGGGGAGACAGGCAACAAAACAAAACATGTAGACAGGTGTCAAAACTGTCAGAATAAATAGAATTATAGCTGTATGCACATCATTAACAAAATAGAGTAGTAAATATGTACAAGTAAAATAAATAGAGTAATAAATCTGTACAAATATATACAAGTGCTGTGGGGAGGGGAAGGAGGTAGGGTTGGGGGGTGGGGAGGAGAAGAGGAAAAAAGGGGCTCAGTCTGGGAAGGCCTCCTGGAGGAAGTGAGCTCTCAGTAAGGCTTTGAAGGGAGGAAGAGAGCTAGTTTGGCGGATGTGTGGAGAAAGGGCATTCCAGGCCAGGGGAAGCACGTGGGCCGGGGGTCGATGATGGGACAGGTGAGAACGAGTCACAGTGAGGAGGTTAGCAGCAGAGGAGCCGAGGGTGCAGCCTGGGCTGTAGAAGGAGAGAAGGGAGGTGAGGTAGGAGGGGGCGAGGCAGCCTTGAAGCTGAGAATGAGGAGTTTTTGCTTTATTAGTAGGTTGACAGACAACCACTGGAGATTTTTGAGGAGGGGAGTGACTTGCCCAGAGTGTTTCTGTACAAAGATAATCCGTACAGCAGAGTGAAGTATAGACTGAAGCGGGAAGAGACAGGAGGATGGGAGATCAGAGAGGAGGCTGATGCAGTAATCCAGTTGGGATAGGATGAGAGATTGAACCAGCAAGGTAGCGGTTTGGATGGAGAGGAAAGGGCGGATCTTGGTGATGTTGTGGAGTTGAGACCGGCAGGTTTTGGTGACGTATTAGGTGTGTAGGCCCGTGCTTTATTCACTACACCATGATGCTTCCTTATTATTTCTAAGTGTAGTCCATGACCACACTGCTGGGGGAAAGGACTGACTTTCTCCATCTCTGATTCTCCAAACTTTTGGAGGGCTTCATTCTAATCAGTTCTGCCTCTTGCCTGCTGTGTGACCTTGGTCAAGTCACTTCACTCCTCTGGGCCTCAGTTTCCTCAGCTGTAAAATAGGGATTAAGACTATGAGACCCATGTGGGGCAGGGACTGAGTCCAACCCAATTTGCTTGTGCCCACCCCAGCACTTAGTACAGTGCCCGGCACATAGTAAGTGCTTAACAAATACCACTGCAACCACCAACAGAACCACCAATTCTGAATATACTGGCTCCCATCCCATTGTGGGGGTGGGGGTGGGGAGGAGGGCTGAGGGCCTACTCCAAGGTGCTGATGCTATTTTTAGGATTCTTAAAAAGGTGCCCTCATGGAATGGGTGGGAGTCAACAGGATTAGGAAAGAGGGGAGAACCCCTCTCCACTTCCAGTGGTGACTCCCCGGGACTTTGGCCCTCTCCATGAGTTCCTCAGACTGGACTTCGCAGGCCTTAAGATGTAAAAGTCCAGGAAGGAGGAGAGGGCTGACTCAGTTCCTGGAAATAACTAAAATCTATGGCCAAGAACAAATTGGGAAGCAAAAATTCTTCACGCTTCCCCCCTGAGGTTCACCACTGGACCACAGGGGCCAGGGAGCCATCCTGCTTTTTAAAGATTCCAAGAGAATCAATCAATCAATTGGATTGAGTGCTCACTGGGTGCCGAGCACTGTACTAAGCACTTGGGAGTGTACAATAGAATAATATACCAAAATCGGTAGACGCATTCCCTGCCCATGGGGAGCTTATATGCTCTCTTCTCTCCTTGGTATCCATCAGGTGGAGGGGAGAGAAAGGGAAGGTCAGTGCTACTGACCCCACAGAGAAGGTTTATGAGATCTTTGATGCCCCAGCGCTTAGAACAGTGCTTTGCACATAGTAAACACTTAATAAATGCCATTATTATTATTATTATTACCAGTGAAGCACAGCAAAAATGTGATAGCCCATGGAGTAAGGAGGAGGGTGGTTGGGTGTGGGGGAGGGGAAGGTCTACAGTTAAGGATCAATCAATCAATCAATCAATCGTATTTATTGAGCGCTTACTGTGTGCAGAGCACTGTACTAAGCGCTTGGGAAGTAAAACTTGGCAACATATAGAGACAGTCCCTACCCAACAGTGGGCTCACAGTCTAGAAGCACAGCCTTGTGCATTTGGCTAAGCACGTTTCCCTTTTCAGCCTGTCAGGAAACCAGTGAAGACAGTTGTTAATAATCTTTTACCGAAGAGGAAACTGAAATAGAGAAGTGGGGTTTTGACTGCTGTCACCAGGACAAGGCAGGGGCACAGGTTGGGGGAACACCCGCCGCCAGCTAATTACAACCTGGGGTTTGGCCTACTGAGTCAGTCGCTGCCATCCGGAGACACCTGAGAGGCCTGGCCACTGGGAAACCCCGTTATTTCTGGAAGGTTCGCCTCCCCTGGGCCCAGCTGGTGGATGCTGGATGGAGGTCTCACCCTCTCTGCCCCAGGGAAACCTGGGCTGGGCTCCATTTCAGGGTCATATCTGATTTCTGCTGGTACATGTATGCCTTTATTGTAGATTCAAGCTCAATTTAGCTTGTGCAAATCGGTATGTCTCTGCCAGTTCTTACCGGAGCCAGAATCGGGATGGGATAATAATAATAATTGTGGTGGCTTAGTGGAAAGAGCACGGGCTTGGGAGTCAGAAGGCATGGGTTCTAATCCTGGCTCTGCCACTTGTCTGCTATGTGACCTTGGGCAAGCCACTTAACTTCTCTGTGCCTCAGTTACCTCACCTGGAAAATGGGGATTAAAATTGTGAGCCCCACACGGAACAACCTGATTACCCTGTATCTACCCCAGTGCTTAGAACAGTGCTTGACACATAGTAAGCACTTAACAAATACCATAATAATAATAATAATAATAATAACAATAAAATAATAAAATTTTTCTCCTGCATCCCTCTGATTTGCTCTCTCTAGGCACCCCTCCCTCAGCCCCACCATACTTATGGACATACCCAGAATTTATTCATTTATATTAATGTTTGTCTCTTCCACTAGGTTGTAAGCTTACTGTGGGAAGGGAATTTGTCTGTTATTGTGTTATATTGTACTGTCCCAAACGCTTAGTATAGTGTTCTGCACACAGTAAGTGCTTGATAAATAGGATTGATTGATTGGTATTTGTTAAGCACTTTTTTAAAAAAATGGTATTTATTAAGCACTTACTGTGTGCCAGGCACTCTTCTACTATAAGCCAAGCACTGTACTAAGCCCTGGGTAGATACAGAATAATCAGTTCCCACATGGAGCCTCCAGTCAGAGTAGGAGGGAGAACGGGCATTAAATCCTCATTTTGAAGCTGAGGAAACTGAGGCACAGAGAAGCAAAGTGACTTGCCCAAGGCCATGCAGCAGGTTCGTGGTGGAGCCGGGATTTTAACCCAGGTCCTCTGACTCCCAGGCCCATGCTCATTCCATTAGGCTACACTGCTTTCCAATCGGATCCAATCAGATTCCAATTATTGAGATTTCAGGGAATGGTGGATATGGCAAGGTCCTCACAGCAGCGGCCTCTTTGTCCAGCTCTGGCCCGATTAGGTCTCCCAGTTGTTTACAGGTGCCGGGTATTAGGCAGAGATGGGGAGCCCTCCGGGAATGGTAGTCATAGTAATTATTAAGCTCCCATTCTGGGCAAAGAACTATACTAAACACAGGAGAAAGTACATGCAATCTGGCTCCCCAGGGACTCCTGAGGGGCTCCCAATCTAAGTGTAATGGTGGAGGTTGGGGGAGAGGGTTGGCAACAGACACGTAAGGAAAGAAGGAAGCAAACAACATAAAAGACAAGAATAATTCGGGCTCCTGGCAGCTCAGAACCAACCATCACAGAAGTCACAGCCGCAGGAACGGCCGCAGACTTTTCCAACGTCCTAAAGGTTGAGAGGGGCTCCTGCTTCCACCGTCAGTGTACTTTCCAGGCTGGAGCAAGTACTGCTGGGAATCCTGGTGCCATGGGGGCTTTTGGGATTCCTTGCTCATGGGAGTCCCAGTAGCTTGGGGGGAAGGGAGGGGGCAGGGGCAGCTTCTTTCTCCTGTGCAGCCTGGTGTAGGAGGGCTGTTTCTGACTCAGAATGGATGACTTCTGGCAGAGGGAAGGAACTGGATAAGCAGGTGGGGGCTAGGGGCATTTTGAATCTAAAAGCCCAAGGATTTCTCTAAGCCCATACTTTGAGTCTGTTGGAGTGCACTCCGAGAACTCTGAAACAAATCAAGTCAATTTCTGAAAAGTGGAACTCCCCCTGAGCTTGAGGGATGGGGTCCTGGAAAGCCCAAGCAACTTTGAAGATGATGAGAAGGGAGTTTCTGGTCCTCTTCTCCATCAGGAGGTCAGTGCGCCTTGATTCACACATTATAATAGTAATAATAATCATAATAATTTGGGTATTTACTTTCATGGTGGTATTTGTTAGGTTGCTTAGTGTGTGCCTAGATACAAGCTAATCAGGTCAGACACAGTCCCTGTCCCACATGGGGCTCATAGTCTAAGCCAGAGGGAGAACAGTTATTGAATCTTCATATTACAGATGAGGAAACTGAGGACAAAAAAGTTAGGTGACTTGCCCAAGGTCACACAACAGTCAAATGGTGAAGCCGGTATTTGAACTCAGATCCTCTGATTCCCAGGCCCGGGCTCTTTCCACTAGATCACAGTGCTTCTTTCCCTCCTTCACAAATGTCTTCTCTCGGTTAAATACCAAGCGGTGCTAAGGCCTCCTTGGCTCAAGAGGGCAGGCTCACAGGAGATTAAACTGCTTAAGAGCATTAAATCCTACCGCTATCACTTTCATCCACACCAGTAGATGCCCTGGCCTTATTGATTTTTCTGAGCTAAGGACTTCATACCCTTTGACCAGCTTGGCTCTGATTTATTCTCCCAACCATCTCCAGGGAGGGTTGGAGGGTCACCGCCCCCTCCGTGTTGTAACTGCACAATCTGTGGTACCTGAACTATTTCATGAGCAGCAAAGAGAGTTCCATGGAGCCAGGAGCAGAGCCAGAGGAATCCAGGAATCTTGTCCTCAGCCCTAATTGCAAGAAAGCACTCCTATTGCAAGGAGACCTAGTGACTGTGATGGCCTAGTGGAAAGAGCACAGGCCTGGGAGTCAGAAGGACCCAAATTCTAATCCTGGCTCTGCCACTTGTCAGCTGTGTGACCTTGGGTAAGTCACTTCACCTCTCTGCGCCTCAGTTTCCTCATCTGTAAAACGAGGATTAAATCCCAATCCCTCCTACCTAGACAGTGAGCCCCATGCGGGACAGGGACTGCGTCCAAACTAATAAGCAGCATGGCTCAGTGGAAAGAGCCTGGGCTTGGGAATCAGAGGTCATGGGTTCAAATCCCGGTTCCGCCAGTTGTCAGCTGTGTGGCTTTGGGTAAGTCACTTAACTTCTCTGTGCCTCAGTTACCTCATCTGTAAAATGGGGATTAAGACTGTGAGCCCCACAGGGGACAACCTGATCACCTTGTAACCTCCCCAGTGCTTAGAACAGTGCTTTGCACATAGTAAGTGCTTAATAAATGCCATTATCATTATTATTATTTATTATTATAACCTTGTATCTATCCCAGTGCTTAGAATGATGATGATGATGATGATGATGATGATGATGATGATGATGATGATGGTATTTGTTAAGCACTTACTATGTGCCAAGCACTGTTCTAAGTGCTGGGGGAGATACAAGGTAATTAGGTTGTTCCCACATGGGGCTCACAGTCTTCATCCCCATTTTACAGATGAAGTCACTGAGGTCCAGAGAAGGGAAGTGACTCGCCCAAAATCACACAGCTGACCAGTGGCAGAGCTGGGATTAGAACCCATGACCTCTGACTCCCAAGCCCGTGCTCTTTCCACTAAGCCACGCTGCCTCTCAACTGTCTTAGAACAGTGCTTGGCACATAGTAAATGCTTAATAAATGCCATAACTATTATTCATGATTTAATTATTAAGGAGACCACAGCTTTCCACCAGACTGTAATTCAGTCACCATCCTGGGATCCTGAAATCTAACCCAGCCTCTGCCCACATGTCCCCAGAGGATGGGCCTGGGAGTCAGAAGGAGCTGGGTTCTTATCCCGTCTCCGCCACTTGTCTGCTGTGTGACCTCGGGTAAGTCACTTCACTTCTCGGTGCTTGTTACCTCATCTGTAAAATGGTGATTAAGACCGTGAGCTCCATGAGGGACCATGTCCAACCTGATTAGCTTGCCAAGCCTTAGTACAGTGCCTGACACAAAGTAAGCATTTTTAACAAATACCACAATTATTATTGTCATTAGTATTATTATTATTAAGACTACTATCGAGAAAAGCTTTACAGCTCCCAGGAATCCTGCACAAGCCCAGTTACAAAGGGAAGAAGGTCTGAGAATGATTTAGTATACGGCGGCAGTGAGGAACAGAATATGGGAAGCTCCACACTCACATGTGAGCTCTCTGCCTTTGTAGCAGTGTCCCTGGTCTTGGACGTTTTAGTTGGGGCCACAAACACTGCAACATCCAGCCAGTTCTAGAGAATGAGTATTTTAATTCAACTTTGGCTGGGGCCCTTGAACATAAGAAAGAAAGGAGCAGATTTCAGAAGTTCTTATAATGTGCCAATTGAATTGAGCATCTTAGTAAGGGCTTAATAATCTGACGATGCTGTCTCAAAAGAAAATAGGAACATCAGTCCATGCTCAGGAGCAACAGGATTTGCCATTCTTGCACTTGGATCTGGACTCTTTAAGCACTTGATAGTCCCCCACCCTCAGCCCTACAGCACTTACGTCCATGTTCATAATTGATTTTAATGTCTGTCTTCCCCTCTAGACTGGAAGCTCCTTGTGGGCAGGGAATGTATCTACCAACTCTGTTGTATTGTACTCTCCAAAATGCTTAGTACAGTGCTGTATACACAATAAGTGCTCAATAAATTCCACTGGACTGACTGATGATTGTTCTCCCAGACACCCATCTTGGTGGTTAAGGATGTATCATCTAGCGTTCCTAACTTTCTCTCCAATAGCTCACTTTGGGCCGCTCATCCACGAATTTATCTAAGTCCCTCTTAATTCTACTGATAGCTTCAGGCTGGCGGTACAACTTCCTGTGGTAATGAATTCCATATGTTTACCACCCACTGTGTGAAGAAGTGTTTCCTTTTGTTTGTTTTCATTTTTCCATTCTTAAGCTTTACCCTGGGGTGAGAATAGTGCAAAACAATTCCATGTTCTCCCTGTCCACACCCTTCACGATTTTGCATACTTCAGTTATGTCCCCTCTCAGTCTGTATCTTTCCAGAAGCTTCTTTATCCTCTGATCATCTGGGTTGTCCTTCCCCTTCCCTAGACTATAAGCTCCCTGTGGGCAAGGAACGTGTCTACTGACTCTGTTGACTTGTCCTCTCCCAAGTGATTAATACAGTGCTGTACCCACAGTAAACACTCAACACCTACTGTCGATTGATTTTCCACACTTTCTCTAGCTCTGTTTTGTCGTTTGTGAGATGCTGCAGAAAATATTTTGGCTGCCAATCACTGGCTTTTATGACTCACCCTACAGGAACTTTGAGGCTGGGCCCCTGAAAAACTCAGAAACACTTTTTAAAAAGCAAAATGGTGATCTTACTATCTTACTATAAGGATTTCAGCTCTTTTTGTTTTTTAATTGAAGTTCAGGTCAAGAGTTCTGGAGTCTGAAGGCAGTGGCTTCCACTGTATCTTCAGGGAGGTGAGTCATGAATCTGAGGTACATGAACCTCACAGAGACACATTAGCAAAGAATTATGGGTGGTTTCTGACCTCTCTGCTCTACTGAGTCCACCCTTTCCACAGTCACCTTCTTGCCAAATATAACGGATTCAACTCCATCCTAATCATTCATTCATTCAATCATATTTATTGAGTGCTTACTGTGTGCAGAGCACTATGTTAAGCACTTAGGAGAGTAATTCTCCTAGACTTTTCTACTGCCTTTGAAACAGTGGGCCACTCCTCCTGGAAACCCTGGCTAACTTCGGTTTAACTGACACAGTCCTCTCCAAAATGTCTCTCGCCTTCTGGCAAACCCTTCCCAGATTTTTCTGCTGGCCATTCCCCTGCTTCCGCCTCCCCAGCCCCCAATTGTAGGTGTCCCTCAAGAGTCCATTCCCTACCCTCAGACTTCACATTAACACCCGCGTGGCTTTTTTAATGGTATTTGTTAAGTACTTACTATGTGCCAGGCACTGTTGGAAGTGCTGGTATAGATCCAAGCTAATCAGGTTGGACACAGCCAATTTCACCCATGGGGCTCACATTCTTAATCCCCATTTTCCAGATGAGGTAGCTGAAGCCCAGAGAAGTGAAATGACTTGCCCAAGGTCACACAGCAGACAAGTGGCAGAGCTGGGATTAGAACCCAGATTCTCAGGTCCGCGCTCTATCCACTAGGCCACAATGCTTCTCATGGGGTGTTCATCTGCTCCCATAGCTTTAACTACCACCTGTAGGCCAATGGCTCCCAAGTCGACCTCTCTCCTTGTCTGCAATCTCACATTTCCTCCTGCCTCCAAGACATCACTCTATATGGATGTCCCTCCTGCACCTCGAGCTTAACAGGACCCAAAACCGAACTCCTCATCTTCCCTCCCAGGTCTCTTCTCCACCTAACTTTCTCATCACGATTGACAATACCACCATCCTCCCCATCTCTCAAGCCCACAACCTCGGCATTATCCTTGAGTCTCAACCACCATAATCATTCTGTTGCCAAATCCAATTGGTTCTTCCTTCTTCTTCTTCCCCAAATGGCTACTGCAAGGATCCAGGGGCTTAGTTTTTCATACCCTGGCTTGACAACCGTATCAGCGGAAGCTTGTTGTAGGAAGGGAATGAATCTATCGACTTGGTAACTCTGTTTTATTGTACTCTCTCAAGTGCTTAGTACTGTGCTCTGCACACAGTAAATAAATAAATAATGCCACTGATGATGATGATCTCCCTGTCTCCATTCTCTCTCCTAAAAATCCCACCTAAAAATCCCTGCCTCTGCTTTCTCCCCTGCACTCGCACTGAAAAATTGGCACTTACGATTCATTCATCCATTCTGGGTTGTAATCCCGGCTCTGTCACTTGTCAGCTGTGTTACTTTGGGCAAGTCACTTAACTTCTCTTTGCCTCAGCTACCTAATCTGTAAAATGGGGATTAAGACTGAGCCCCACGTGAGACAACCTGATCATCTTGTATCCCCCCCAGCACTCAGAACAGTGCTTTGCACATAGTAAGGCACTTAACAAATGCTATCATTATTATTATTATTATCCATTCATTCAATCGTATTTATTGAGCACTTACTGTGTGCAGAGCACTGGTCTAAGCGCTTGGAAAGTACAATTCAGCCTAAGCCCATACTCTTTCCACTAGGCCACAAAGCTTCAGCCTTTTTGCTGACTTTCCTGCCTCCTGTCTCTCCCCACTTCAGTCCACACTTCTCTCTGCTGCCTGGATCACTGTTCTAACCCCATACGGAGCCAATAGGTCACCCTCTCTAGGGCCTGGGGAAGGAGGAAACAGAGTGTGTGTGTGGGGGGGGGGGGGGGAAGGAGGAAACAGAGTGTGTGTGTGTGTGTGTGTGTGTGTGTGTGTGTGTGTGTGTGTGTGTGTGTGTAGGGGAGGATAAAAGTCTGTAGACTATAAGCTCATTATGGGCAGGGAACGTGACTGCCAATTCTGGTGTATTGTACTCTCCCAACCACTTAGTACAGTGCTTACACATGGTAAGCACTCAAGCCTTTGCACTTGAATTTGTACCCTTTATTCACCTCACCCCCAGCCCCTCCGCACTTACGTGCATATCCATAATTTATTTCTATTGGTGTCTCTCTCTCCCTCCAGACTGTGAGTTCATCATGGGCAGGGAACACGTCCACTGACTTTGTTGGCTTAGGAGTCAGAGGACATGGGTACTAATCCTGCCTCCGCCACTTGTCTGCTGTGTGACCTTGGGCAAGCCACTTAACTTCTCTGTGTCTCAGTTCCCTCATCTGTAAAATGGGGATTTAGACTGTAAACCCCACGTGGGCCAACCTGATTACCTTATATCTACTGCAGCTCTTAGAACAGTGCTTGGCACATAGTAAGCGCTTAACAAGTACCATAATTATTATTATTCTTGTTATATTGTTGTCTCCCAAGAGCTCCGTTCAGTGCTCTGCATACAAGAAGTGCTCAAAAAATATGATTAATTGATTGATTGAATAAATACCATTGATTTATTCATAAAAGCAAGGAACTGGGGGCTATAGCTGCTGTGGGAGCAACTCCTCCTGCCACTTCTGCTCCCCTAAATTGTCAATATTTCCCCTGTCTCCACTTTGGCTTGAGGAGGGAGACATTTGCTGGCTCCTGGAGGGACCAGGTGTCCACCGTGGAACTCTCCCGCTGAGGGAAGTACATCTGGTAACATTCAGAAACGCCTACTTCATTTGGTCCCCTCCATAATTCAAATCCAGAGATTTCAACTGAAGGAAGAACTTTCTGATAGAAAAGGACCTTGATGTTCTGGGTAGATTTGTTCTCTGATGGAATGCAGCTGGAGGTCATTCTTGTTGTAATTTAGTGTGACTCCAGAGAAGACCGTGTTTGTGAGAGTAGAGTTACTGGTGGATAGTTTCAAAAGTCTCCGGGCTCCCATTTTTCATCAACAGTATGATCTTTGTTCTTTTCCAAGTAATCAGAAGGTCCTTACTTGAGAAGTTTATTTTGTACTCTCGTGCCAGAGACCTAGAGGTATGCTGCTTCCACCTTTATGTTATTCCTATGTGAGCATTTTCCACGTTTCTTTTGGCCAAAGTCTCTCTTGGCGGAATGTGACTGACTGTGATTTCAGATAAGAAGAGAATCTTGAACTTATTGCATCTGATTGGACTCTATTTGTCATCCTCTCTCCTTTGTCTTCTTTTAGAGGTCCAGGAGATTCTGTTTGTCTTACCTTGATTTGGGGGTTATTGACCTTTTTATTATTTAATTTGATTACTTGTATTCATTGAGCATTTATTGTGCCAGGCACCTTACCAGATGCTTGGAAATATACAACCGCCCCCACCAAAACACCCAACGCAACAACATACACAATGAGGAAGTGAAAAATATGTGGTCCCCACCCATAAAGACCTCACAATCTAGTGGGGAAGACAATTACATGAAAATCCAACTTTCAAACACCAAAAGGAATCCAAACACTTTCCTCCGCCATCCCCAATCCAGAAATAGCAAAGTCCCCAGGATTCTAATAATAATAATAATAATGGCATTTGTTAAGCGCTTACTATGTGCAGAACACTGTTCTAAACGCTGGGGGTTGATTCAAGGTGATCGGGTTGTCCCACGTGGGGCTCACAGTCTTCATCTCCATTTCACAGATGAGGTCACTGAGGCTCAGAGAAGTTAAGTGACTTGCCCAAGGTCACACAGCAGACATGTGGTGGAGCCGGGATTAGAACCCATAACCACTAATTCCCAAGCCTGTGCTCTTTCTACTGAGACACACTGCTTCTCTGAATGAAACTATACCTGCTCTCCATTCCTGCAGGAGGAGCCCAGGGCTAGTGTACCATGGCCCAAGGCCACAAGCCCCTATGAACAGCCCAGTCCAATGGGTGGTTCCCTTCAAAATCCTTCCTCGATCAATCACATTTATTGAGCACTTACTGTGTGCAGGGCACTGTACTAAGTGCTTTGGAGAGCACAACACAATGAACAGGCACAGTTCCTGGCCACAGTGAGCTTGCAGTCTAGAGTGGAAGGCAGAGATTAATATAAATAAGTAAATTACAGATACATATGTAAGTGCTGTGGGGTTGGGGGTGGAGAATAAAGGGAGCAATTTCAGGTGATGCAGAAGGGAGGGGGACAAGAGGAAATGAGGACGTAGTCAGGGAAGGCCTCTTGGAGGAGATGTGCCTTCAATAAGGCTCCAAAGGTGGGGAGAGTGATATCTGTCAGATATGAAGAGGGAGGGTGCTCCAAGCCAGAGGCAGGACATGAGCTAGAGGTTGGTGGCGAGATAGATGAGATTGAGCTCCAGTGAGTAGGTTGGTATTAGAGGAGCGAAGTGTGCAGGCTGGGTTGTAGAAGGAGAGTAGCGAGGATATAGGTGAGAATGGGTGTTTGGCCACAAAAGCATGTTCTGGGAAGCCCAACCAAGCTGGGAGAGGGTCAAGCTGGGGCCCAGGGGAGAAGAGATGTCCCTGACACTATGATACCTGGCTTAAGGGTCAGTTCTGCCTAATAACAATAATAATAATAACAATAATAATTAAGGTACCTGTAAAGCACTTGCTATGTGCCAAGCACTAGTCTAAGCTCTGGGGTAGGTATAAGTTAATCAGGTTGGACAGAGTCCCTGTCCCACATGGGGCTCACACTCTTAATCCCCATTTTACAGATGAAGTAACTGAGGCCCAGAGAAGTGAAGTGACTTGACCAAGGTCACACAGCAATGTGGCTGATGGGGAATTAGAACCCAGATCCTTCTGATGCCCAGGCCCGTGCTGTATCCACTAAGCCACGCTGCTTCTTTACATGGCTAAAATCCACTCTTTCCCCACCATCCGAACTGCTACCATGTTGAGCCAAGCACTTATAATAGTAGTAGTAACTGTGATATTTGTTAAGTACTTGCTATGTGTCAAGCATCGTACCCCTCTTCGACTGCTACATCAGGCTCCTCGCTGACCTCCCCACTTCCTGTCTCTCCCCACTCCGAGCCATACTTCGCTTTGCTGCCCGGATCATTTTTCTACAAAAACATACAGTCTACATCTCCTCTTTTCTCAAGAATCTTCAGTGGTTGCCCAACCAACTCTGCATCAAACAGAAGCTCCTTATTATTGGTTTTAAACCACTCAATCAGTTTGCCCCCTCCTATTTTGCATCACTGATTTCCTTCTACAACTCAGCACATACACTCCTTTGCTTTAACACCGACCTACTCACTATACCTCCATCTCATCTATCTCTATGATGACCCCTTGCCCATGTCCTGCCTCTGGTCTGAAACTCCCTCCCCCTTCACATCTGACAGATGATCACTCTCCCTATCTTCAAAGCCTTATTAAAATCACATCTCCTCCAAGAGGCCTTCCCCAACTAAGCCTCCATTTCCCCTACTCCCTCTCCCTTCTGTGTCACCCTTGCATTTGGATTTGCACCCTATTTTCACCCTACCATCAGCCCCACAGCCCTGTAGAGTGTAAGCTTGTTGTGGGCAGGGAACATATCTACCAATTCTGTTATATTGTAGTCTTCCAAGTGCTTAGTACAGTGCCCTGAACACAGTAGGCACTCGACGAACATGATTACTTATTTGACTGATTGTGTAGGTGCCTGTAAATGTATTTTAATGTCTGTCTCCCCCTCTAGACTGTAAATGTCTTGTAGACAGGGAACTTGTCTACCAACTCTGCTATATTGTACTCTCCCAAATGCTTAGTACAATGCTCTGGACACAATAAACTCTCAAGAAATACAATTAATTGATTGATTAAATGGAGGAAGCTCCTCAGCCGCAGGGCTCCAAGGCAGTGTTGCCTAGTGGATGGAGCACAGGCCTGAGGGTCAGAAGAACCTGGGTTCTAATCCCTGTTCCACCACTGGCCTGTGTGGCCTTGGGCAAGTCATGTAACCAGGATGGCATAGTGGATAGAGCACAGGCCTCGGAGTCAGAAGGTCATGAGTTCTAATCCCAGCTCTGCCTCTTGTCTTCTGTGTGACCTTGGCTGTCACTTCACTTTGTGCCTCAGTAACCTCATATGTAAAATGGGAATTAAGTATGTGAGCCTTATGTGGGACAGGGATTGTGTCCAAACCAATTATCTTGTATTTAACCCAGTGCTTAGAACAGTGCTTGGCACATAGTAAGCACTTAACAAATACCGTTATTATTATTATTATTATTATTGTTGTTGTTGTTGTTGTTATTATTATTATTATTATTATTAAGACCAGAAACCTGAAAGTGCTTCTGCCAAAAGCAGTCAACAAACACCATGAACAGGGGCCACAAACCCTTTGTTACCCAAAGAGCAGTTACCTATTCTCCTTGGAATTTCTCTGAGCTGATGCTTCTAGGGCAAAGTTCCTAGGAAGCAGATTTCACTTCACAAAAAAGGTAAAAAGTCAAGGATCTCTTCTCCTCTCCCAGTTGGCCATCACCTGTTAATTAATTATTAATTATGATGGTATTTATTATGTCCTTATTAGCTGTCCAAGCACTGCGTTAAGTACTGGGGTAGAAATAAGATAATCACATTGGACACTGACTCTGTCCCACATGGGGCTCACAATCTAAGAGGTAAGGAGAGCAGGTATCAAGCCTTAATTTACAGACAAAGACCCTGAGGTACAGGGAGGTTAAGTGACTTGGCCCAGGTCAGACAGCAGGCCAATGGCAGAGCGGGGGCTAGAATTAATCAATCAGTCAATCACTGGTATTTATTGAGTGCTTACTTGTTGCAGAGCACTGTATTCAGTGTTTGGGAGAGTGAGAAGCAGCATGGCTTAGTGGAACAAACCCGGGCTTGGGAGTCAGAGGATGTGGGTTCTAATCACGGCTCAGCCACTTGTTTTCTGTGTAACGTTGGGCAAGCCACTTAACTTCTCTGAGCCTCAGTTACCTCGTCTGTGAAATGGGGATTAAGACGGTGATCCCCACGTGGAACAACCTGATTACCTTGTGACTACCCCAGCGCTTAGAACAGTGCTTGGAACATAGTAAGCGCTAACAAATACCATAATTATTATCATCATTACTATTATTCAATACAGCTTCTAGACATGATTGCCGCCTTCATCCCTTCTTATCTTATTAAAGCACCTCCCCCTTACCTTCTTCCCTCCCTAAACACTACCTGCAACCATTCACTCTCCAATGGCTTCTTCTCTACTGCTTTTAACATGCCCACATATTCCCTAGCCTAAAAAAAAAACCCTCCCTTAACCCCATGGCACCCTCTTATTATCACCCCATCTCCTTCCTATATTCCTCCCCATATTCTGAGAGGGAGAGAGAGAGAGAGAGAGAGAGAGAGAGAGAGAGAGAGAGAGAGAGGTCTACATCCATTGCCTTCACTTTCTCTCCTCCAGTTCTCTCCTTGTCCCCCTCCAATCTGGCTTCTTCCCCCTTTCGCCCCACAGCAACCATGCTCTTTAAGGTCACCAGTGAACTTCTTTCTGCCAAATCCAATGGCATCTACTCCATCCTAATCCTCTTGGACTTCTCAGTCTTTAACACTGTAGACCATCTCCTTCTCCTGAAAACATGACCTAATATGATCTATCCCTGCCCACAGGAACCTTAGTTTAGTGGGGGAGACAAATTAAAATAAATTACGGATGTAGACATAAGTATTGTGGGGCTGAGGGAGGGGTGAATAAAGGGTACAAATCCAAGTGCAAGGGCAATGGAGAAGAGAGCGGAAGAAGAGGAAATGAGAGCTTAGTCGGGAAAGTGTCTACCACCTCTACTGTGTCGTATTCTCCCAATTGCTTAGTACAGTGCTCTGTACACAGTAAACTCAATAAATGCCATTGATTGTTTGACCAATTGATGACAAAATTTCCATATCCTTTTCAGTATATATTCAGTATATATTCTAATATTCTTTGTCCTCTCAGACATCTTTGATACTGTGGACTGCTACTGAAAAGGATACCTCCTACTGAAAAGGATTGGTAGCCACTGGAGATTTTTGAGGAGGGGAGTAACATGTCCAGAGCGTTTCTGGAAAAAGACAATCCGGGCAGCGGCGTGAAGTATGGATTGAAGTGGGGAGAGACAAGAGGATGGGAGATCAGAGAGGAGGCTGACACAGTAGTCCAGACGGGATAGGATGAGAACTTGAATGAGCAGGGTAGCGGTTTGGATAGAGAGGAAAGGGCAGATCTTGGTAATGTTGCAGAGGTGAGACTGGCAGGTTTTGGTGACGGCTTGGATGTGAGGAGTGAACAAGATAGCGGAGTTGAGGACACCAAGGTTACGGGCCTGTGCGACGGGAAGGATGGTAGTGCCATCAACAGGATGCCATGTTTGAAGTCCAAACTCATCTTTGCCCAGGAAGATCGAATTAGAAAAGCTTCGAGGTCAGTGTGGATGTCCCAATATAACAAAGAAGTGTTTTCTGAGGAATTACATGCCCTCCACTGGGGGAATAGAAGGGAATTATGGTGTATTCCTTATGCACACAGCCCCAGTGACAAATCAGAGCTGAACAAGAATAGCGCCACAAAGGAAACGAAGGGTTGAGAAGATGTGGAGAATGATGGCCCAGAGGGCGCATGGAAAAGCCAAAGGAAAACAGGGCGAGTATTGCGGGGGTTTGGCAAGGCCATTTGGAAGGTGGTGAAAAAAAACTGAAAGAAGAACTTGAGCGGACCAGCTAAAATGAAACAGAGCTTGATGAACCTATTCTAATACTCAGAATTGATTTTTTAAATGATATTTGTTAAGCGCCTACTATGTGCCAAGCACTGTACCCCCAAGCACTGGGGTAGATACAAGCTAATCAGTTTGGGCACAGTCCATGTCCCTCATGGGGCCTCACAGCCTTCATCCCCATTTTACAGGTGAGGAACTGAGGCACAGAGAATTGAAGTGACTTGCCCAAGGTCACACAGCAGACATGTGACAGAGCTGGGATTAGAATTCAGGTCCCCTGACTCCCAGGCCCATGCTCTTTCCACTAGGCCTCGCTGCTTCTCTGGGTGGGGTTTCCTCGGGCTTCAGATCCCACCTCTGTTTTTTGGTGGGTGTTGGGAGAAAGAGTTGAGGAACCCGTTCTCTGCTCCTATCTCTTTCCTCCTATCATTAAGGCCTTATTAAGGACTACATCACAACTCACCACTTGGAGCTCCTCATAATTTTTATGGTCCCAAGAGCATCTGAGATGACAGATACTATACGAGACTGGAATTTCTGAAAAGGCAGGAAGCACGTGTATATAATGTGTGTACAGTGGCTCTATCATACTACACACAGCTGGTTGGCCATTCATTCATTCATTCAATCGTATTTATTGAGTGCTTACTGTGTGCAGTGCACTGTACTAAGCGCTTGGAAAGTAAAATTCGGCAACAGAGACAATCCCTACCCAACAATGGGCTCACAGTCTAGAAGGGGGAGACAGACAACAAAACAAAACAAAACAACTAGACAGGCCTCAATATACAGGCCCGCCGGAGTCTGACATCAGGGCCAGATCTTTCGCGAAGATGCGATCATTATTTTCACATACACTAGGTGGCATCGTTACAGCACGGAAAGCGTGCTGCTCTTAGGGACCCCGCCCCACCTTCCCTTCCCCTTCCAAGAGGTCTGTCTAAAGCAACAAAATGTGGAGATGGAATCTGGGTGAAGATAGCTTTGTTACAACGAGACCACACCACTTTGACAAGAAACAACATTGACCTGAAAACTCCTTGTTAAAGTTGAATTGGGAAACATTCTGCCTCCTGAAATAGAAACTGCCACCAGAGACGCCCAGGTGCCTATCCTTGATCGGGGACAGGGTTCATCATAACAGCGTCTTCTAGGAAATAAAAAGGGACATTACCAAACAGCTTGCTGCCATATTGCGTGAGAACATGCTGTTAGCATTTGCAAACACTGCAAACCGGAATTGCTTTATTTTTGTCTTGCTGATCTGAGGCAGTGTGCACATTTCAGACATTAACCCTGCCCACACGTACTTTAGCAGTAGTCTTCACTAGGGTTTTTACTGTCAGTCCCATCTCCCTTGTCACAGGGCCATAACTGAGCTTTTTGCATGTGATTCAGTAGGTGTGTGATAGATGGATCAAATCAATTAATCCGCCAACCCTCCCTATCCTGGGTAGATAATTATCAGGTCATTTTCAGTTAAAATTTGATGGTGGTTGCCCTTCAGGATTCTACTTTTTGATTTTTCTCTTCCTTGTTCCTTCTGACCCAAAGGCCATCATTGATTCAGATCCCCTGCCCCAAAAGGGAGCGGCAGAGAGAGAGAGAAGGTTGAGAGGGGAATTAGCATGAGCCTCCAGAAAACTTTGCTGGGCCAATATGGAGACCTCAGCTTCAGAGAGAGATACTGTATATCCCGCCCCCCTTCTCTCTCTCTTTCTCTCTCTCTCTCTGTCTCTCTGTCTCCCCCCCTTCCTCTCCCTAGCTCTCTCTCTTCCTTGGTCTCTCCTTCCCTCTGTCTCTCTCTCCTTTCTGCTCTCTCCCTCCATGCAGCTCCCTCCCTGTCTCTCTCCCTCTCTCCCTCTGCCCACAGCAGTAGCTAAGAGCAGAGAAGAAACACAGGCCCATGCTCATTCCACGATCTCTGCAATGTCTGAGCTCACTTGATTCTGTATTGCATTTCTGCCAAACTGGGTACCTCCTGGTCCCTGAGTCAGTCGTGACCTATATGCCTCTTCATTGAGAGTCTGTAAGCAGGGTTAGACCAGCACCTACTCCAGGAGTGCGGCACATTTTTGAAGTCTCCATGTGTAACTCTCACCTGCGTATTTTTTCCCAGTGTTTACTACAGACTCTGCACACAGTGTTTAATAAATGCTACTACTACTACTGCTACTATTACTGCTACGACTACAATCTCCCTGGAAGTTTCCCTTCTGTTTGGATTCAGTAGCACTCTAGACTGGGAGGAAAGGGAACAGCCTGAATCCAACTCTCCTACCCCAAAGGCAGCTATGGGGGACACGGAGCGTGGCCCTCTGGTCTCCTGGGCTCCTCGATGTCCTCTATGCACCTCGCTGAGTCTCAAGGTACAACAAAAGGTTGGGCAGACAGAGGAGAAGGAAGAGGGAGAGGGGAAGGGAAGGGAGTTAGGTGACTGGGGAGAAGCAAAGCACTTTTATGCTTTTATGCTTCCCTAGCAATCTCCCGTGGTGTAGTGGGTAGAGCACAGGCCTGGGAGTCAGAAAGTCATGGGTTCTAATCCTGACTTCACCACTTGTGTGCTGTGTGACCTTGGACAAGTCACTTCACTTCTCCATGCCTCAGTTATCTCTTCTGTAAAATGGGGATTGAGACTGTGAGCCCAACGTGGGACAGGGACTGTGTCCACCCTGATTTGCTCGTATCCTCCCCAGTGCTTAGAACAGTGCCTGCCAGTTAGTAAGCACTTAACCAATACCATCATTATTATAATTATTGTACAACCAAGTGACAGGACAGATGGAATTTGAGGGACGGTATGAATCATTCAGTTCAGCTGGCATGTCCCCAGAGTCTTTAATATTAGGAACACCCCACACCTTAAAGCAGCGAGGGAATGAAAGTCAGAAGTTAGGGAGTGTCTGCTGGGGCTAGGCCGTCAGCGCTGAAGATTTCTGACCGATGACCCACCTAGGGCATCTCGCGTGGTGGTCAGGCTTGGCAGGAACCCTGAAAATAGCTGGCTAACGTCGGCAGTGAAGACTGCAGCAGTGACTACGAAAGCAGCTGCCCTGGCAACCACATGTTGCTCTATGATGCTCTGGGACAGTATCGGTGCCATGGTGTGGTCACTTTGGCTGCAAATGGAAAATTATTCTATGCCCTTGGCAACATGCTCCACGGGTGCCCACCTGCCACTAATCATAATTGGGGGATTTCTTGAGTGCTTATTATGTGCCAGGCACTGTACTAAGCACTGGGATAAATATGAGATGATCGGGTAGGACCCAATCCCTGTCCCACAGGGGGCTCCCAGTCGAAGGGGGAGGGAGAACAGGGATTTTACCTCCATTTTACAAATGAGGAAATTGAGGCACAGAGAAGTGAAGTGGCTCTCCCAACAACACACAACTCACCTACTTGCCTACTCACTCATTGCACCTATGGCCTCAAGGGGAACAAGACTGGGGTTGGGGAAATCACTGGAATTAATTCCTCTGTGCAGTTTCTCCAACCTGAAGTCTTTGTGCCCAGAATGAGGCTCATCCATCATTCCTAAGGGGAGATACCATCATCATCAACATC
Organism: Tachyglossus aculeatus; assembly: GCF_015852505.1. Lineage (NCBI taxonomy): Eukaryota > Metazoa > Chordata > Mammalia > Monotremata > Tachyglossidae > Tachyglossus > Tachyglossus aculeatus. The sequence goes on along the minus strand of NC_052101.1, from coordinate 119,660,083 downwards.
ATTATCATCATCATCACCTGATAGGGAATAAACAACTAGGACAGACTCACTGTGGGCAAGGAACGTGTCTAGCAAGGAACATGCTACCATAATATGTTCTATTGGACTCTCCCAAGTGCTTAGTACAGTGCTCTATACACAGTTAAGCAGTAAATAAATACCATTGATTGATTAATGCACCGATCCAAGAAAGGACCAGAAGGGAAAAGGTAGAGAATCATCTTTATTCTAAATAATTCACCCTCCAGGCAAGGTTGGACCCATCGCTCATGTTTCCTCTAGAAATATGGCTAAAGCAGCATAACCTAGTGGAAAGAGCACAGGTCTGGGAGTAAGAGGACCTGGGTTCTAAACCCGACTCTGGTGCTTGTTTGCTGTTTGACCTTGGGTAAGTCACTTAACTTCTCTGTGCCTCTGTTAAATGGGGATTAGCTACCTTTTTATGGTATTTCAATCCATCAATCATATTTATCGAATGCTTAGTGTGTGCAGAACACTGTACTAGGCGCTTGGGAGAGTACAATATAACAGAGTCAGTGGACACATTCTCTGCCCACAAAGAGCTTACAGTCTAGAGGGGGCGACAGACAGTAATATAAAGAAGTATTCATTCATTCATTCAATCGTATTTATTGAGCGCTTACTGTGTGCAGAGCATTGTACTAAGCGCTTGGGAAGTACAAGTTGGCAACATATAGAGATGGTACGGGTTCACAGTCTAGACAATGGGCTTACAGTCTAGATATATTATGAATATGTATGTAAGTGTTGTGGGATATATGTTAAGTGCTTACTATGGGTCAGGCACTGTTCTAAGCACAAGATAATCAGGTTGGACACAGTCCCTGTCCCACTTGGGGCTTACAGTCTTAATCCCCATTTTACAGATGAGGTAACTGAGGCACAGAAAATCGAAGTGACTTGTCCCAAATCAACCATTCAATCAATCAATCAATCAATCAATCAATCATATTTTTTGAGCACTTACTGTGTGCAGAGCACTGTACTAAGCGCTTGGGAAGTACAAGTTGGCAACATATAGAGACAGTCCCTACCCAACAGTGGGCTCACAGTCTAGAAGGGGAGACAGAGAACAAAACCAAACATATTAACAAAATAAAATAAATAGAATAGATATGTACAAGTAAAATAAATAAATAGAGTAATAAATATGTTCAAACATATACACATATATACAGGTGCTGTGGGGAAGGGAAGGAGGTAAGACGGGGTTGGGGGGGCGAGGGGGAGAGGAAGGAGGGGGCTCAGTCTGGGAAGGCCTCCTGGAGGAGGTGAGCTCTCAGTAGGGCTTTGAAGGGAGGAAGAGAGCTAGCTTGGTGAATGTGCGGAGGGAGGGCATTCCAGGCCAGGGGGATGACGTGGGCCGGGGGTCGACGGTGGGACAGGCGAGAACGAGGCACGGTGAGGAGAATAGTGGCAGAGGAGCGGGGGGTGCAGGGTGGGCTGTAGAAGGAGAGAAGGGAGGTGAGGTAGGAGGGGGCGAGGTGATGGAGAGCCTTGAAGCCGAGGGTGAGGAGTTTCTGCCTGATGCGCAGATTGATTGGTAGCCACTGGAGATTTTTGAGGAGGGGAGTAACATGCCCAGAGCGTTTCTGTAGAAAGACAATCTGGGTAGCAGCGTGAAGTACAGATTGAAGTGGGGAGAGACAGGAGGATGGGAGATCAGAGAGGAGGCTGATGCAATAATCCAGTCGGGATAGGATGAGAGATTGAACGAGTAGGGTAGTGGTTTGGATGGAGAGGAAAGGGCAGATCTTGGCGATGTTGCGGAGGTGAGACTGGCAGGTTTTGGTGACGGATTGGATGTAAGGGGTGAATGAGAAAGCGGAGTCGAGGATGATACCAAGGTTGCGGGCTTTTGAGACGGGAAGGATGGTAGTGCCATCAACAGTATTGGGAAAGTCAGGGAGAGGGCAGGGTTTGGGAGGGAAGACAAGGAGTTCAGTCTTGGACATGTTGAGTTTTAGGTGGCGGGCAGACATCCAGATGGAGATGTCCTGAAGGCAGGAGGAGATGTGAGCCTGGAGAGAGGGGGAGAGAGCAGGGGCGGAGATGTAGATCTGGGTGTCATCAGCATAGAGATGATAGTTGAAGCCGTGGGAGCGAATGAGGTCACCAAGGGAATGAGTGTAGATCGAGAACAGACTGTGAGCCCACTGTTGGGTAGGGACTGTCTATATGTGCCAGCTTGTACTTCCCAAGTGCTTAGTACAGTGCTCTGCACACAGTAAGCGCTCAATAAATACGATTGATGATGATGAAGGGAACCAAGAACCGAACCTTGAGGAACCCCCACAGTAAAGGGATGGGAGGGGGAGGAGGAGCCTGCAAAAGAGACTGAGAATGAACGACTGGAGAGATAAAAGGAGAACCAGGAGAGGACGGAGTCTGTGAAGCCAAGGTTGGATAGCGTGTTGAGGAGAAGGGGGTGGTCCACAGTGTCGAAGGCAGCTGAGATGTCGAGGAGGATTAGGACAGAGTATGAGCCGTTGGATTTGGCAAGCAGGAGGTCATTGGTGACCTTTGAGAGGGCAGTTTCCGTGGAATGTAGGGGACGGAAGCCAGACTGGAGGGGGTCGAGGAGAGAGTTGGTGTTGAGGAATTCGAGGCAGCACGTGTAGACGACTCGTTCAAGGAGTTTGGAAAGGAATGGTAGGAGGGAGTTGGGGCAATAACTAGAAGGTGAGGTGGTGTCGAGAGAGGTCACACAGCAGACAAGAGGCAGAGTCAAGATTAGAACCCAGGTCCTTCTGACCCCCAGGCCAATGCTCTATCCACTAGGCCACACTGCTTCTCTATGTGTTCCCCACCTACTTAGATTGGGTCCAACCTGATTATCTTTTATCTACCCCAAGCACTTAGAACAGTGTTTGACACATAGGAAAGCACTTTAATAAATACCATAAAAAAAATAAACCCAAGGAAATTGACCAACTCTCTCCCTGTGCCCTGCACAGATCTCAAGCTACCAAAAGATACTTAATAAACGCTACATGATTCAGCTCCTCCTAACACAGCCCTGGAGTCGGCTGAGTGTGGCTGAAAGAAACAAGGGTAGAACAGAGCCAGTGCCCAGGCTGGTATCTTAGTATACAGCAGGCTCCCAAAGGGTTGATTTGGAGAGGTAGCTTAGCCTACTGGATAGAGCCCAGTCCTGGTAGTCAGAAGGACCTGGGTTCTAAACCCGGCTCTGCAACTTGTCTGCCGGGGGACCTTGGGCAAGTCACTTCCCTTCTCTGGACCTCAGTTCCCTCATCTGGAAAATGGGGCTTAAGACTGTGAGGTCCTTTGTCCAACCTGATTACCTGATTGCTTAGTACAATACCTGGAACATAGTAAGTACTTAATGAATACCACAATCATTATTATTATTATTATGCTAAAGAACGAACCAGTGCACCTCCTGGCTTCCTGGAGCAGGTGCCTCGTGGGGTGCCCATTTGAGTCTAAACCTATTTTGGAAAAGGATACTACCAAATTATGCTCAGCGTGACATCTGGACTCCTGAAGGGACAAGCACCATGTAGCCTTAGAAAGGCAAACAAGAGGTGGAACAGGCTTCCTGTAGCCCCGCCCGAAGAGTATGTACACAAAAGAGAACAGATGCAGTAAGGTTTTCCAGTTATATACTTGCCTCCCATATGGCCAGCATCTTAAAAAGTGAGGTGAGGAGTGGGGAAGTGAGGGAGCCTGCGGGGGGTGGGGGGGCCGGGGTCAGAAGGCGGACCTGGGGAGAGAGGCTAGTCAATGTGAAGGCCACGGCCCCCAACAGCCCATCTGCTCTTTTTGACTTCTTGGGTCAGGGCTTTTCCTCGGGCGAGAGCCCAATAGGCAAAGACACACACAGCTCTGACCCTTCCTCTGTGGAAACAATAAGCTTCCCCGCCTTGGGTGTGAGGAAAGGGAGTGGAGAGGAAAGACGCCTCCCTGACCCGAAGTGACCAAAAAGGAAAGATTCAGCCAGACGGCCACACACTGGCTTACGTTCATCCTCTTCCTTCACCCCAAGGCTAGGAGCCAGTGGCCGCGTCCCCTCGGACTTCTGCCACCCGGCTTCTCAGACGGCACAGGGCCGAGCCTGACTCAAGTTCTCACGACTGAGACTGGAGAAGGAAGGGCGGACAGGACGACGCCCTCCCGGTTCGGAGAGGGTGAGGCCCCATCCCGGCACCGTGACAAAGGATCTGCCAGAAAAGAGGACTTGCTTAATCTTAGGCCTCCTGTTTGATGGAGGAAGGATTTCCACTGGGCGGCAGCAACGATTTGGGTTAGTTAGAAAGGTCAGGGGAGACATGCAATCACGGTGCATCTTGCTGGAGAGAACCAGAGTGTTAAAGTCAGTGACATTCCTTGTTTTAGTCCTGTTCTGACATGTGAGGCTGAAACACACGATTCTTCCTGGAGAGGTGTAGGGGCACTTAAATACAAGATGGGAGGACTGTGAGCTCGTTGTGGGCAGGGGATGTGACTACCGATTCCGTTATATTGTACTCTCCCAAATGTTCTGCACACAGTAAGCACTCAATAAATACCATTGATTGATTGATTGATTGATTGACTAGTTAAGGATGTAAGCCCATTGTGGGCAGGAATTTTCTCTATTGCTGAATTGTACTTTCCAAGAGCAGTACAGAGCTCTGCATACAGTAAGCGCTTAATAAATACAATTGAATGAATGAATGGATGAATGAAAGATGAATGTGAGAGAGAAAGGGCTGGAGAGTGTAGTGAATCCCAGGTGAAATGAGTTGGCACTCTATGGCTGGTGTTAGAAAAGCCACCATGATATTGAGATACAAACAGAAACAATGCCTGAAGAAATAGAGAAGCAGCAAGGCTTAATGGAAAGAGCCCAGGCCTGGGAGTCAGTACTACTACTACTACTACTACTACTACTACTACTACTACTACTACTACTACTACTACTACTACTACTACTACTACTACTACTACTGATGATCTTTAATGAAATCTTTAACGATTTTGACCCCTTCCTCACCTTCCTTCTCTCCTTTTCCATGCCCACTCTGATCTTTGGAGACTTCAATATCCACATGGATATCCCTGGTGACTCCTCTGCCGCCCGCCTTCTATCTCTCCTTGACGCTGCCAACCTCTTGCTCCACCCCACCTTGCCCACTCACCAACTTGGTCACACCCTCAACCTCATCATCTCCTACCGCTGCACTATCTCCATCCTCACCAACTCTGAAATCCCTTTCTCTGATCATAACCTTCTCACCTGCCTCCTCACTCACACTCTCCCCTGTAAATCTATGTTACTACCTCACAGAGACCTTCGCTCTCTTGAACCTCCGTTCTCTTGACCCCATCCATCTTTCTGAGTGCCTCACACCCCACCTCGCCTCCCTTTCCTCTCTACCCAATCTTGATGATCAGATTATTGCTCTCAACTCTACCCTCTCTACTCAGCTCTACTCCCTCGCTCCCCTCTCCCTTCGCCGCTCTCATAACACTAACCCACAGCCCTGGATCACTGCCACTGTCCACCTCCTTCGCTCTTATGCTTGAGCTGCTGAACGCTGCTGGCGAAAGTCTAAACATCATGCCAACCTCGTTCACTTCAAGTTTATCCTTTCCGGGCTTAATTCTGCCCTCTCCTCTGCCAGACAAAACTACTTCTCCTCCCATATTGACACCCATGCCCATCATCCCCATCAGCTCTTCCGTACATTTAACTCCCTTCTCAGGCCTCCTGTTCCTCCCCCTCCTCCTTCCCTTACCCCCAACAATCTGGCCTCCTACTTCATTAATAAAATTAAATCCATCAGGTCTGAGCTCCCCAAAGTCACCCCCCCACCCACTTCCCCAACCTCCCGGCTCTCAAACCTCTCTGCTACTCTCCCATCCTTCCTAGCAGTATCCTCTGATGAGATCTCCTCCCTCCTCTCAAGTGCTACTCCGGCCACCTGTGCTTCTGACACCATTCCCTCTCACCTTATGAAATCTCTTGCTCTGTCCCTCCTCCCCTCCTTAACTTCCATCTTCAACCCCTCACTCTCCACTGGTTCCTTCCCCTCTGCCTTTAAACATGCCCACGTCTCTCCCATCCTAAAAAAAACCCCTCTCTTGACCCCACCTCACCTTCTAGTTATCACCCTATCTCCCTCCTACCATTCCTTTCCAAACTCCTTGAACAAGTGGTCTACACACGCTCCTTTGAATTCCTCAATGACAACTTTTTCCTCAACCCCCTCCAATCTGGCTTCCATCCCCTACATTCCACGGAAACTGCCCTCTCAAAGGTCACCAATGACCTCCTGCTTGCCAAATCCAACAACTCCTACACCATCCTAATCCTTCTCGACCTCTCAGCTGCCTTCAACACTGTGGACCACCCTCTTCTCCTCAACACGCTATCCAACCTTGGCTTCACAGACTCTGTCCTCTCCTGGTTCTCCTCTTATCTCTCCGGCCGTTCATTCTCAGTCTCTTTTGCGGGCTCCTCCTCCCCATCCCATCCCCTTACTGTAGGGGTTCCTCAAGGGTCAGTTCTTGGTCCCCTTCTGTTCTCTATCTACACTCAAGCCCTTGGTGAACTCATTCACTCCCACGGCTTCAACTATCATCTCTACGCTGATGACACCCAAATCTACATCTCTGCCCCTGCTCTCTCTCCCTCCCTCCAGGCTCGTATCTCCTCCTGCCTACAGGACATCTCAATCTGGATGTCTGCCAGCCATCTAAAACTCAACATGTCCAAGACTGAACTCCTTGTCTTCCCTCCCAAACCCTGCCCTCTCCCTGACTTTCCCATCACTGTTGATGGCACTACCATCCTTCCCGTCTCACAAGCCCGCAACCTTGGTGTCATCCTCGACTCCACTCTCTCATTCACCCCTCACATCCAATCCGTCACCAAAACCTGCCGGTCTCACCTCCGCAACATAGCCAAGATCTGCCCTTTCCTCTCCATCCAAACCGCTACCCGGCTTGTTCAATCTCTCATCCTATCCCAACTGGACTACTGCATCAGCCTCCTCTCTGATCTCCCATCCTCCTGTCTCTCCCCACTTCAATCTGTACTTCATGCTGCTGCCCGGATAGTCTTTTTACAGAAACGCTCTGGGCATGTTACTCCCCTCCTCAAAAATCTCCAGTGGCTACCAATCAATCTGCGCATCAGGCAGAAACTCCTCACCCTCGGCTTCAAGGCTCTCCATCACCTCGCCCCCTCCTACCTCACCTCCCTTCTCTCCTTCTACAGCCCAGCCTGCACCCTCCGCTCCTCTGCCACTAATCTCCTCACCGTGCCTCATTCTCGCCTGTCCCACCATCGACCCCCGGCCCACGTCATCCCCCGGGCCTGGAATGCCCTCCCTCCGCACATCCACCAAGCTAGCTCTCTTCCTCCCTTCAAAGCCCTACTGAGAGCTCACCTCCTCCAGGAGGCCTTCCCAGACTGAGCCCCCTCCTTCCTCTCCCCCTCCTCCTCCTCCCCATCCCCCCCACCTTACCTCCTTCACCTCCCCACAGCACCTATATATATATATATATATATATATACACATATATATATGTTTGTACATATTTATTACTCTATTTTACTTGTACATATTTATTCTATTTATTTTATTTTGTTAATATGTTTTGTTTTGTTGTCTGTCTCCCCTTCTAGACTGTGAGCCCGCTGTTGGGTAGGGACCATCTTTATATGTTGCCAACTTGTACTTCCCAAGCGCTTAATACAGTGCTCTGAACACAGTAAGCGCTCAATAAATACGATTGAATGAATAAATATGATTGAATGAATGAATGATGATAATAATAATAATAATAACAACAACAATAATAATAATGATAGTACGTGTTAAGCACTTATGTGCCAAGTAAAGTAGAGAAGCAGCGTGGCTCAGTGGAAAGAGCACGGGCTTTGGAGTCAGAGGTCATGGGTTCGAATCCCAACTCCACCACATGTTTGCTGTGTGATCTTGGGCAAGTCACTTAACTTCTCTGGGCCTCAGTTACCTCATCTGTAAAATGGGGATTAAGACTGTGAGCCCCATGTGGGACAACCTGATCACCCTGTATCCTTCCCAGTGCTTAGAACAGTGCTTTGCACATAGTAAGCGCTTAACAAATGCCAATTATTATTATTATTATTCTTAAACCCTAATTTCCTCTTCTCCAACTCCCTTCTCTGTCAGCCTTGCAATTTGCATCCTTTATCCACCCCTCCTTCAGCCCCACAGCAGTGATGTCTGTCTGTCTGTCTTATGTTGTTGAGTTGTTTCCGACCCATAGCGACTCCATGGACACATCTCTCCCAGAACGCCCCACCACCATCTGCAATTGTTCTTGGTAAAAATCCAGAAGTGGTTTACTGTTGTCTTCTTCCATGCGGCAAACTTGAGTCTCTGCCCTCGACTCTCTCCCATGCTGCTGCTGCCCAGCAGAGGTGAGTTTTGACATGTAGCACTCCCACTTGCTAGCCACTGGTCAAGCTAGGAATGATCCTGCTTGACTCTCCCTCCCAAAGCCGAGACTGGTAGAGTACTGGAAACTCTCCAGGTGCCATCCTGAGAGGGCAGCACTGATGTATGTATCCGTAATTTATTCATTTACATTAATGTCTGTCTCTCTGTATAGACTAAGCTCCTTGTGGGCAGGGAACGTATCTTCCAGTGTGCTGTACTTTCCCAAGTGCTTAGTACAGTGCTCTGAACAAGGTAAGTGCTCAATGAATACCATTGATTGATTGCCAGCCATTGTACTAAGTGCTGTTGTAGATACAAGTAATCAGTGGTAGGGCTACCTCTCTGGGTTCTGTTAGTTCTATTAGGAAACAGTGACTCAGCATGGCCTAGTGGAAAGCGCACAGGTCTTGGAGTCAGAGGAATTGGGTTTTAATCCCTGTACCTCCACTTCTCTGCTGTGTGAACCTTGGGCAAATCACTTAACTTCTCTGTGCCTCAGTTCTCTGATCTGCAGAATGGTGATTCAATGTCTATTCTCCCTCCTACTTATACTGTGAGCCCTATGTGGGACCTGATTATCTTGTATCTATCCCAGTGCTTAGTACAGTACTTAGCACACAGTAAGCACTTAAACAAATACCACAATTAGGCCCGGGGTTCTAGTCCCAGCTCTGCCACTTGCCTGCTGTGTGAACCTTAGGCAAGTCGCTTCACTGCTCTGGGCCTCAGTTTCTTCATCCGTAAAATGGAGTTTTCCCTCCCACTTGAACCATGAGCCTCATGTGGGACAATCAGTTGATCAATCATATCTATTGAGCGCTTACTATGTGGAGAGCACTGTACTAAGCTATTTGGAGAGTACAATAGAACAATATAATAGACACATTCCCTGCCCACAATGAGCTTACACTCTAGGGGGGAGGCAGACATTAATGTAAATGAATAAATTATGGATATGTACATAAGTGCTGCGGGGCTGAGGGGGGAAATGAATAAAGGGAGCAAGTCAGGGCAATGCAGAAGGGAGTGGGAAAAGAGGAAATAAGGGCTTAGTCAGGGAAGGCCTTTTGGAGGAGATATGCCTTCAACAAGGCTTCAAAGGTGGGGAGAGTAATTGTCTGTCATATATGGAGAGGGTGTTCCAGGCCAGAGGCGGGATGTGGGTGAGAGGTTGGCAGCGAGATAGATGAGATCAAGGTACAGTTAATATCCTGTCATTAGAGGAGCAAAGTGTATGGGCAGGGTTGTAGTAGGAGAGTAGTGAGGGGGCAAGGGGATTGAGTGCTTTAAAGTGGATGGTAGGGAGTTTCTATTTGAAGCGGAGGTGGATGGGTAACCACTGGTGTGGGGAAACATGGTCTAAAAGTTTTTTTGTAGAAAAATGATGCAGCAGCAGAATGGAGTATGGACTGGAGTGGGGAAAGACAGGAGGCGGGGGGTCAGTAAGGAGGCTGATACAGTAATCAAGGTGGGGTAGGATAACAGTGTTTGGCACATAGTAAGCACTTAAAAAAATACCATTATTATTATTATTATTATAAGTGCTTGGATTGACATGGTAGCAGTTTGGATGGAGCAGAAAGGGCGAATTTTAGTGATGTTGTGAAGGTTGAACCAGTAGGATTTAGTGATAGATTGAATATGTGGGTTAAATGAGAGAGAGGAGTCAAGAATAACTCCAAGGTTATGGACTTGTGAGACAGGAAGGATGGTGGTGCCTACAGTGATGGGAAAGTCAGGGGGAGGACACGGTTTGGGTGGGAAGATGAGGAATCGTATTTTGGACATGTTAAGTTTGAGGTGATGGCAGGAGGAAACATGAGATTGCAGAGAGGGAGAGAGATAAAGGCTAGAAACATAGATTTGGGAATCATCCACATAGAAGTGATAGTTGAAGCCATAGAAGCAAGTGAGTTATCCAAAGGAGTGGGCATAGATGGAGAATAGAAGGGGACCCCGAACTGAACCTTGAGGGACACCCGCAATTAGGGCATGGGAGGCAGAAGAGGAGCCTTTCCTTCCCCTGACCTTCCCAAGCCCAAGCCCTCATTTCCTCTTTTCCTGCTCCCTTCCAAGTCGACCTGACTTGCTCCCTTGCACCACCCCCACTCCCCCAGAGCCACATCACTTATGTACATATCTGTAATTCATTTATTTATATTAATATCTGTCTTCCCCTTAGATTATAAAGTCACTGTGGACAGGGAACGTGTCTGTTAGATGGTTTGTACTCTCCCAAACACTTAATACAGTGTTCTGCACGGAGTAAGTGCTCAATAAATATGATCGATTGATTGATCGATTGATGAACTTGAGGTGGATGAGGTCAGCCTGATATCTAGATTTCCACCAGTAGCACTCCGTGGCTGGTGCACAGGAGCGAAGGAAGCAGAATGTGGAAGTGATCCAGGGCTGGCGGTTAGTGGTATGAGATAGGGCTAGGGGAGCGAGTGAGTTGAGTTCAGTAGAGAGGGTGGTGTCAAGGGAAGGTAGTCTGGATATGGAGGCAAAATGGAGCATGATGACGAGAAAATTGGATGGGTTCGACAGATCAGAGGTCTCCATGGGGGGAACACGACAGATCTTATATTTACCCCAGATCTTAGGACAGTATTTGGCACACGGTAAATATTCAATAAGTACCAAATTATCTGTTAAATGGGGATTCAATACTGTTCTCCCTCCCTCTGAGGCTGAGAGCCCCCAAGGACTGTGTCTAACCAGATTATCTTGTATCTCTACCCCAGTGCTTAGTATTGTGCTTGGCATATAACAAGTGCTTAACAAATACCATCATCATTATTATTATCATGTCAAGTCCTCCATTAGACTACTCACTGCTCAGGACTGCCCAGTTAAAGACCTCAGGACCTGGATAAGTGGAGGATGCAGGGAGGGTTTAAGAGAGAACAAGTATGTTCTGGAAGGGAGGGGAAACCAGACCAGAGGAGGATAAAGATAATGGGGTTATTTTGTTCAGAGAGTTAAAGGCTACAAGGGAGAGACTTTACAGCCCCCAACTCTTCAGAGGAATAGTGTGTATCAAGGGAGGAGTGGCAACTCGACTCGAGAAACAGCAAGGTCTAGTGGAAAGACCATGAGCTTGGGAGTCAGTGGACCCGAGTTCTAATCCCGGCTCCTCCACATGTTTGCTGTGTGACCTTGGGCAAGTCACCTAGCTTCTCTGTTCCTCAGTTACCTCATCTATAAAATGGGGATTAAGAGTGTGAACCCTATATGGGACAGACACTGTGTCCAAGTGTCCAACCTGATTATTTTGTATCTACCCCAGAGCTTAATACAGTGCTTGGCAGGTAGTAAGCCTTTAACAAAGACCTTTAAAAAAATAACTCCCCAAACTCAGGGGAAATAGAAATAGAAAAAGAAAATGGGCCTGTTGCAATAGGAGGGATTGCAGTTACACATTGGGATAAATTATCCTCCTGAGACAGTTGAAGGGTCAGCCAACCTGGGCACAGAGTGTGGGCTTAGATGACTCTTTGAGGCCCCTGCCAGGTTTATGGTTTCATTTGGAAGAGAAAGCTGAGGGAAAGCAGCTAGGCCTAGTGGATAGAGCATGGGCCTGGGAGTCAGAAGGACCTGGATCCTTATCCCGGCTCCACCACTTGACTGCTGTGTGCCCTTGGGCAAGTCACTTCACTTCTCTGGGCCTCAGTTACCTCAGCTGTAAAATGGGGATTAAGGCTGTGAGTCCTATGTGGGACAAAGACTGTGTCCAACCCTATTGTCCTGTTTCTACTCCAGCGCTTAGTACAGTGCCTGGCACATAGTAAGCCGTTAACGAATATCATTTAAAAAAAGAAAAAACTAAATAGGTTGGCTTGAGAGGAATGAAGCGGGTGGACTGAGTTGTAGTAAGATATCAGTGAGGTTACATAGGAGGGTGAAAGTTGATTGAGTGCCTTAAAGCAGATCAATCAGTTAATCATTCATATTTATTGAGCGCTTAGTATGTGCAGAGCACTGTACTAAGTGGTTGGGATAGTACAATATAAAAATAAATGGACACATTCCCTGCCCACAATGAGCTTACAGTCTAGAGGGGGAGAGAAAGACATTAATATCTATAAATAAATAAATAAATAATAATAATAATGGCATTTGTTAAGCACTTACTATGTGCAAAGCACTGTTCTAAGTGCTGGGGAGGATACAAGGTGATCAGGTTGTCCCACGTGGGGCTCACAGTCTTAATCCCCATTTTACAGATGAGGAAACTGAGGCACAGAGAAGTTAAGTGACTTGCCCAAAGTCACACAGCTGACAAGTGGTGGACCCGGGATTAGAACTCATGACCTCTGACTCCCAAGCCCGTGATCTTTCCACTGAGCTCCATTGCTTCTCTATAGATATGGACATAAGTGCTGTGGGACTGGGAGGGGGCGATGAATAAAGGGAGCAAGTCAGGGTGACGCAAAAGGGAGTGGGAGAAGAGGAAAGGGGGGGCTTAATCAGTGAAGGCCTCTTGGAGGAAATCTGCCTTCAATAAGGCTTTGAAGGAGGGGAGAGTCATTGCCTGTTGGATTTGAGGAGGGAGGGCATTCCAGGCCAGAGGCAGGATGTGGGCGAGGGGTCGGTGGTGAGATAGAGGAGACCGAGGTACAGTGGTTAGCATTTGAGGTTAGCATTAGAGGAGCAAAGTGCACGGGCTGGGAAGGATGGGTTTTGCATTTGATGCACACGCAGGAACAGGAGACGGGTAGTGGAAGGTTGGATTCCTGTCCAAAGCTTCCAATCCCTAGGATGGTGGGAGATCCAACAGTCCTAAAAGCAGTGGTGATTTTGGTATCAGGTCAGCATGAATAACCTTGGAGGAGCTATGCTCTAGACTGGAAGCTTGTTATGGCAGAGAACATGTCTGTATTGTACAGCGCTCTGCCAAGTGCTCAGTACAGTACTCTGCACCCAGTAAGCGCTCAATAAATACCACTGATGATGATGCTCATAGCATCCAGAAATGGACGAAAATGACATGGTAGGTATATGATAAATAATTAAATAATGTGAGGCACTTTGGTGATAAAAGCACCACCTAGAAACACAGTTGAGAAGTAACATGGCAAAGCGGAAAGAGCATGGGGCTTAGAGTCAGAAGGTCATGAGTTCGAATCCCAGCTCCGCCACTTGTCTGCTGGGTGACCTTGGGCAAGTAACTTGACTTCTCTGGGCCTCAGTTACCTCATCTGTAAAATGGGGATTGAGACTGTGAGCCCTATGTAGGACAGGGACTGCATCCAACCCGATTTGCTTATATCCACCGCAGCGCTTAGTACAGTGCCTGGCACACAGTAAGCGCTTGACAGACACCACAATTAGTAGTAGTAGTAGTATTTTCTCCACTCAAGTATTGGAAAATAATGTCCCATTAAATGCCTGGTTGGTTTGGTCATCATTTTCGTGTAATTTATGGATTTGAGTAGGACGTTGTTAATGAGTGCTTCACGTTCCTGTTCAAAAAGGCTTCAGGTCAGCAAATCTGCAGGAAGCAGCAGAAAACTCTCTTCTGGCCAATAGGAACATACCGTTGTAATGAATGGTGAGCAGACACTAGCATATGGTAAATCCGGGAGAAAGATCATCATTTAAGGCAAGCCCGGCTCAACCGATTTTGAACAAATGAACATAACTGAATTTGACGGTCTCAAAAAAAGGTTTCCCATTCACAACCTGATGTGAGTACAGGCAACCCCAGAAAACCTTAAAAAAAGAAACAGGCCCTCCTCCTCTGCTGGGGCAGAATTCGATTCATTATTATTATTGTTACTTTTAAGCCAAATGCCTTGGGTCCATTTCTAGCTTTCCCGGCCAAACTCTGTCTGCTGCTTGTATTGAAACTACAGGCCAAATTCTGCCGCGCTGCTACTGTGTAGTTCCCAAGCCAAATTTTCCAGTTCCCTGTCCCGAGGCCAAACCTATCTTTTTTCTGGGAGTCGATGGCCAACTGAACCCTCTTCCCTGCCCCTGGAAGACTTTTCTGGCTGATTGCGTTGGTGGTCTCAGCGTTACTCCTTTCTCTTCCTCATCCTCATCCTCTTGTGAATAAGCACTGGAAACTAATCTCCTGTGATAGGCTACCATTTTACATTGCTCACTGAGGCTGTCGATTTTGATGCTCTATTCACTTGGAACTTTTAGTGAAGTGTCGGGAAAGAGATGATGTAACCAGCCTTGAGCTCCTCTCCTGCCGCTATTCTACTCCTCATGGGACACTTGGGAAGAAAGGTGCCTTAGACATCTAATAAACCAATATATTCAACAGTGGGCCCAGGAATAATGCAATACTGAATGGGTCTTGCTATGTAGTTTGACCTACCATTTTTATTGCTTTCTTAAAGGAAAATAAAAATCTAAGGGAGGCATTTAAACATTGAGGATTTCCCTTCTAAGTGTACAAAGTTGGAACCCATGTGTGATATCAGAAGGCCACTAGGGGAGCCACTTTGTGGGCCACCACTGGACTTACGCCTAGGGGAAGTAGGTGAACAGGGGGAAAAAAGAAAGAATAATAATAACCATTGTAGTATGTGTTAAGCACTTACTATGTGCCTGGCATTGTACACTGGGGGTGGATACAAGCAAATAGGGTTGGATACACTCCAAGTCCCACATGGGGCTCACAGTCTCAATCCCCATTTTACAGATGAGATTAACTGAGGCCCAGAGAAGCGATGTGACTTGCCTAAGCTCACACAGCAGCCAGGTGGCAGAGCTAGAATTAGAACCCATGACCTTCTGACTCCCAGGCCCGTGGTCTATCCACTAGGCCGTGCATAGCATCAGCGCAAACTCCATGGGGTTCATGGGCTTCCATTGTTTTGGGTCTCCACAGTTTTTTTGGCCTGGATTCCTAGCCTCGCTCACCCCAGGACTCTAAGAATCAATCAATCAACTGTATTTACCAATCACTTACTATAAGCTCTGGGGAGAATACACTAGAATTAGTAGACATGATCCCTACCCTCAGGGAATTTACAGTATAGTGTGGGAGACAGATACCAAAATAAACTACAGGAAGGGGGAAGCAATAGAATACATAGATATGTGATAACACAGGCTGGAAGGAAGAAGGCAGGAATGGCCAAGGGCTTGGATGATGTGGACGTGTGGAAGAAGCAGTTGGTGGGGAGATGGGGGATTAAGATGGAGAAGCAGCATGGCATAGTGGATAGAGCATGGGCCTGGGAGTCAGAAGGCAATGGGTTCTAATCCCGGCTCCACCACTTGTCTGCCGTGTGACCTTGGGCAAGTCACTTCACTTCTCTGTGTCTCAGTTACCTCATCTGGAAAATGGGGATTAAGACTGTGAGCCCCATGTGGGACAGGGACTGTGTCCAACCTGATTACCTTGTATCTACCCCAGTGCTTGGCACATAGTAAGCGCTTAACAAATACCATCATCATTATTATTATTGTTAATCAGGGAAAGCCTCTTAGAGGAGATGTGATATCAGAAAGGCTTTGAAGATGGGGAGAGTAATGGCGGTCTGTTGGATGTGAGAGGGGAATGGAGTTCCAAACAGAGGGTGGACATAATAGTAACAATAATAATAATAATGATAATAATAATAATAATAATAATTGTGGTATTTGTTAAGCACTTACTGTATGCCAGGCATTGTACTACATGCTGGGGTGGATACAAGCAACATGAGCAAGAAGTCTGTCTACTTGTTTTGTTTTGTTGTCTGCCCTTTTAGACTGTGAGCCCATTGTTGGGTAGGGATTGTCTCTGTTGCCGAATTGTACTTTCCAAGTGCTTAGTACAGTGCACTGAACACAGTAAGCTCTCAATAAATATGATTTGAATGAATGAATGAATATTGATGCCTGTCTCCCCCACTGTAGACTGTAAGCTCATTGTGGGCAGGGAATGTCACTGTTTGTTGATGTAATGTACTTTCCCAAGCGTTTAGTATGGTGCTCTGAACACAGTAAGCACTCAATAAATATGATTGAATGAATGAATGAAGGGGAGCTCAGTATGTGAGCCGAGGTGTGGTGGAAGAGCTGCTTGTGTGTATATTAAAGCAAGTGATGAGGAGTTTCTGCTTGATGTGGAAATCGATGGGCAACCATTGGGGATTTTGAGAAGTTAGGAGATGGGCACAGAATGATCTTCTAAAGCGCTTAGTACAGTGCTCTGCACACAGTAAGCGCTCAATAAATATGATTGAATGAATGAATGAATAATTGACAAAGTAGAGTATTTTACCTAAACGTGTGATACGTTGAAATGACCTTCAGTTGGGTAGGGACCGTCTCTATATGTTGCCGACTTGTACTTCCCAAGCACTTAGTACAGTGCTTTGCACACAGTAAGCGCTCAATAAATACGATTGAATGAACAAATGAATGAATGAATCTTCTAGAAAATGCTTTGGAAAGATGACTTGGGCAGCAGAGTGTTTGTTTTATGGAACTTGCTAAGCGCTTATTATGTGTCAAACACTGTTCTAGGCGCTGGGGTAGGTACAAGTTAGGTCAGACAAGGTCCCATACGGAAGATCTGAGAACCTCCGAGAAGGGCTGAAAAGAACCCAAATTGGGTCTTTTTTATGGTATTTGTTAAACGCTTACTATAGGTCAAACGCTGTTGTAAGCACTGGGGTAGATTCAAGTGAATTAGGTTAGACACCATCCCTGTCCCACGTGGGGCTCACAGTCTAAGCAGTAGGGAGAACAGGAGAACTGAGGCACGGAGAAGTCAAGTGACTTGCCCAAGGTCACACAGCAAGCATTTGACAGAAGTAGGATTAGAACCCAGGTCCTCTGGCTTCCAGGCCCAGGCTCTTTCCACTAGGCCATGCTGCTTCTCTGTTAGCCCTTCCAAACCCACTGGCAACTCCCAAGCTCCATCTAACAGCCCAGTCTCCTTATCGCTCCACACCCAAAATGAAAGTTGGAACCTATGACCAGAAGTTAGGACTGTTCTACAGGTCAGGGATAACTGGTACGAGCAAAAATGCTCCCATAAAAATTCAAACCACTACACAGGCCCAGTTTCGAGTTCAGTTAATGAATCAAAATTTCACTTGTATAATGTGGGCATGGAAGGTGTCTACCAACTCTGTGGTATTATCCTCTCCCAAGCACTTAGTACAGCGCTCTGCACACAGTAAGAGCTCAATAAATGTGGTCAGTCGATTCCATTAAAGAAATGCTTCCAGAATACCAGATTTTTGCTGCACCGAGACCTCTCGTTATTAATGGTAGCTGCAGGATGATTTTTCCTACCCAGATGAAAATTTGCAATTCACGTAGAAATGGTAGGGAGACTAGGTGGCTCAAGGTACTCTTCACCTTGGGAAACCACAGTATAACAAAAATGAATGAGGTGAAGAAAGTAAGAGTAACTGGCAATTTTCAGTGACAAAACCCAAGGATCAGCCTACTGTACTAATGATGAACCAGAGATTCTCATTTCCATAATGACCAACATTCATTCTTAAGGAGGGAAACCGTGCTTATGTAAGGGCTCAGATTTGGAGGCATCAGCTCAGGAGGTACAGTATTTGGGGTATTGTTTCTTTCTTCCAAGACATAATGCCAACAATAATAGTAATAATAATGTGTTAAGCACTTACTATGTACCAAGCACTGTCCTAAGCTTTGGGGTAGATCCAAGCTAATCAGGTTGGACCCAGTCCCTGTCCCACATGGGGCTCACAGTCTTCATCCCCATTTTACAGATGAGGGAACTGTGGCACAGAGAAGTGAAGTGACTTGCCCAAGATCATACAGCAGACAAGTGGTGGAGCCAGGATTAGAAGCCAGGGCCTTCTGACTCCCAGGCTCCATACTCTATCCACTAGACCACGCTGCTTCTCATGCTGCCAACTTCGGCCACGAGAGAAGGACCAATCTCGGGCCACACAAATCAGCAGCCTCTCCCCAGGGCTTCACTTCCAACAAACTCTTATTAGTGACAGGTCAGGCATGAAGCAAACACTTGCCATGAACACTGTAGAAACAGCTCAGAGAGTTAAAATTCCCTGTGAAATGACTTGTTCCCTTTACAGGAGGGCAGTTCTAATCCCCTCCTGGCAGAAGGGAGGTCTTATGCCAATATTTATCCACTGGCTGTGTTTGCTGCAGGAATGCTTTGCACTAAGGACAGAGCTGAGATCACCGATAATTTATGCCCAGAAAAAAACAGACCTCAAACCACGATCCCGTAATTGGCAGGTTTTTTTTTCCCTTAACACCATTCATTCCTGTGCTTGAAAGTATTACCTCTTTCAAAAGGCGAGTCAAACTCCTCTACTGCAGGAGAGAAGTGTTCAGGGTTGCCGAGAGAAGACAAAAATGACCAAAGCTATTCTTGGATAATTTATTCAGAATTTTAATATAAACAGTTAATTGTTCAATATTTTACACACAGCAAGATTTTAATATTCAAAGTTCTGTACATGTCACTGCTTGGCTCTTGTATGAAAACATTGAAAAAATAATCAAGCTTTTTTGTTTTTGTTTTTCTGAGTTTTTTTGTTGCTTTTTTTTGTCAACTTTTTTTAAAACCATGGCACATTTGATCCTTTACTTATTTACTTCAAACAAGAGGTATCTGCAAGACTAACAGCATTCTGGGACCACCTATGTGCACAGAGAAAGAAGGAGCAGCAATTTTGAACACGAAGAATAAAGACGAAACAAAACTTCACCTAACATGTAAATGAACATGCCTTCATTTCATTAAGATACAAGCAGAACCACATTTACTTTTGGCTGCAATTCATAAAGCTGACCTCTGTTTGTCGAATCTGCATACGATCCTCACACACACAAATTTTCACATGTGAAGAAAGGTACCCTCTTAAGTTCACCCTAAATAATGCGAAGTTCCACGTTTCCTATCGAGCAGGTTTTAAAGATGCCATTTAAAATTCCACATTCGTGAAGGTGCAGGGTTCCAACACAATCTATTCCAATTGATTGGCCATTTTTTAATCCTATGACATTTTATAGATGTACATGACCCATCTGTATGAAAACGTGCTGGGGAAATTTCTGGAGATAAACAGAAGACAGCAATCTGGCCTCAGACCCTTCAAAGAGTAGAGAGATGATCAGTAACGTGTGAAGGAGTCAGTGGATGAACCCTGAGCTAGAATGAAATTTCGGATTTGTTAAAAACAATGAGGAAGAGAAAAAAGCTCTAGAAAAAGCTCAGGTGACATGACAAAGAAATCTCTCAGCTGTTTCAGTCAGCATGGATTTCCCAGCATTTGTTTTTCTGCTGACAGTATAGAAAAAATAAAATAAAATAAAATAAAATCTAAAAATGGAATTGTTAAAGAGCAAAAACGGGGGATCAGGCATACTGGAAGGGAGAACACTCCAGTGAAAGTGTTCTGATGAGTTTCTGTTTTAATTTGTCTTTTAAAGTTCTGCACCTACTTTGGCAAAAACAAAATCCCAACACTTAAAAATTAATCCTAGATTCATTATTACAATAGATCAACATCCCCCTCCCCACTTGCCATCTCACAGCTTGCTTTGTGATGCAGTTAATATGTTAAACTGCAAACTTTAAGTGCTTCCTTTTTAAGGAAAAAGTGGTACTTGAAAAAAGTAATTTAGGAAACAGATTTCAATCCAAGTCAAAATGTTTCAAAACTGATTTTCAAATTTAAACTTTTCTATAGAAGGGCTTCTCTGTGGGCTTCTTCTGTGTGGCAATGTTACTAGCAATGCGAAGCAAAAGAGGTAAAGAGAAACAATGATGTTCTCATATTCAACATCCACATTCAGTATCCAAGCAGAGTTAACAGAGAGAGCCAAGCAGGTACAAAGATGGCCACTTTGAGCTTAAATATATAGAAATCATAACTAATCTTATCATCTCAAAAGATTTTACTTATTTCTGATGTTAGTATTTCTTAATTTCAACACATCTGAGAGGTATCACTCCTCTGAAAACAAGGAGGTCTATCGAGAAAACAGTCCCACAATCTCCAAGTCTCCAGCAGATGATAAGTTTTAGTCAGTCAGTCAGGCAGGCAGAAGGAGACAACAAAGGGAGAGCCAAAGTTTTTCCTGCCATTTCCGCCTCTTTTGGCTATTCTTCCTTAGGTGTGACCGAACCTCCTGGAACCGTCGCTGTTGAAATTTCAACATACAGACCTCCTCACTAAATGTTTTTCTGACCCCCAAACATTCAGCTATGCCACGTATCAGAGGTGGGGCCGGGGAGAGGAATAGCTGGAAAACCATAGTTCTCCAAGGCCCCTACTGCAATCTCAGGAGAACACAAGGAAGCCTGACAACTAACCTCTACCTCTCCAGGCAAGAAAGCTGGGACGGACAGTCACGTTTTTAATGTTACATTTGCCTACCTCTCTGCTGCCCTGCCCGTTTTCCATTTTCCTCCATCACATTCTGTGTAAAATAATATGGAAAGTGTCTTTTCAGTTTTCAAAAGTGATGAACGCATCACATTCAACATACTAAAATTAGGCAAAGCATCCCATTAGTACAATATAGTCGTGGGAGGAAAAGAGTACTCTTTAACAATAGGACAGCTTCTGTTTACATAGTGAAAGAGCTGTTTTACTTATTAATCAATATTACAATTACCTCGACGTTGTAGCTTGGCCTGTTTCTTTGCATACATCTAACCTACCTGCTGCTAGCACAGATCTCACTTGAGTTAGCTTTTCTAGTCCACATATCGATAGAATACATACAAGCAGCCACAACCAACACAACTTCATACCTAATGAACACATATCATAGCAGATAATTATCTGACGTGTGATGTGTTGGAAGAGTAGTTAGTATCACCAGCTTGGCAAAAGACATTCAGTAAATGGTAACTGAATTCAGCATGCAAACACTTCTGAAAAAAAAATCTGTCAGTTCGCACATTTTAAGTTTCATTTACGCACAAAGTATTTACAGAAAAACAGCAATGCCCCGAGACTTGCCGTTTCCCCTTTCTGCATTTTGACAGCTGTTTCATGACCTTCATGGTTACATCCAAATGCCTTCTGAAACAACTATGGTGTTCTCAGCTTTGTGAGTGGAGTTCAACAATACTAAGGATCAAACTAACTACTGGATTTCTCACTAGAATTCGGCATGATTCAAAACAGAAATCATTGGCCTAATGTACACAGCTCTTACCGGTTGAAATCATGGCCATTTTGTAAGGGTCCGAATCTAAAAAGGTTTCCGGCAAAGCCAAATTGGGTAGCTGTTGTTAACCCTCCCCAAAAATTTGGAAGAACTTTTACCCTGACCTTCCACGAGGACCCAGGATTTCATCGGTATCCTCGACGTGACCGATTTTTCTAAGACCCTTGAATGTTCTTTTTACCACGGCAGTAAATACGTGCAAATGATGCATTTTTTGCAGCTAGAGAATTCTGCAATTTTTTTTTCTTTTTCAGATCTGGTTAAAATTTTGTACAGGGCCTTATTAGACAAATCCAATACAAGAAGGGCTGTTGAAGCAAGTCTGTTGTGCACAGCACCTCGTGAAAACACCTGCTAAATTGACTGCTCAGTGATCCTTGCAGGTAGAGAAATCTTTAGCATAAAGATGAGCTGCCTAGCTCATAAATTTCCTTTTCCCATTAAGTGTATGTCACGAGCTGAATGTACGAAGCAGGCCAACAGATATCAGTTTATCATCTGCCAAACCCCAACACAAGGGTCCAAATTCCCATTTTAGTTTCTGTAAAACGTCTCTACACCCCAGATTTTTCCCCAAAGACTTTCGTTAGAAACGAGGACAATGGAAAATCCAGACAAACAATTCCTGTGAGCCCAGGAGTGGATGCGAATATACGGCAAAAATGCCAATCCCACAACCCACAGTGGCCTGAATGGTTTGTAACTTCTATACATTAGCAGTTCATAAACTCACCTCCTAATCACATGCACTTTTACAGCTCAGCTAATGTCAACACACCCTAAATGTCCAAACCAAACTACCGACTCTCATAAAAGTTGAGGACTATTTCCTCCACAACATGTAACTAGCACTACCACGTTCTTCCGGGAGCGGAGAATCAATTTGAAGGGACGCCAACAAAAGGACACCCTTAGTATTTCAAATGGCTACAACCTACTGCATTTCAGTGGGGGAAACTGGGAATCCAGTTGTTAAGAGAAGTGTTCTGGCCTCAACGTTACTCGTATTTTGCAGTTTGTGTTTGAATAATCGGGGGCATTTCTTCGATTACAATAGGATGAAGAGAACCAGTCTGGATCTGTTTAACCCACTGTGTGCACGGAGCAAAAATGATCTTTGGTCGCAACTCCATTTGGCTGAACGACCGCGCCTCTCTTTCTGGCTCCGCTCTTCCCCACCGAGCTGGTAATTGGTCCCTAGCATTGGAATCAGCTGATATTGATTTCCCCCTGATAGAATGGGTCCAGACTGGATTGTTCCAAGTCTAGAGATGTACTTACTGTATTCAATATAGATCCTTACAACACACTGAGGTAGACTACCAGAACAGGAAAAAATAAATGATCACACCACATCCTCCTGCTTCATTTTCCTTGATAAAAACGTACATGCTCTGTCTTTCCAGAAAACAATTTTATAGTGATGTCTATTAAAATAAATACATTTTTTCCTATGAAAAACTTTCTGAATTAGAAAAATTTGAGACTATTTCTTCTTTCCTGCTATTGTAGTGTAGAGCTGCTATGTATATACTACTATGAAAAGCACAAAAAACTAGACCTATACTCATTTGAAACTTAAGTGCACACCCGTCCATATTTACAACACAAATTTGGTGAGAACAATCTTTCTTGCCCCCTGCTACTTTTCATCCAATTAGGCTTCCCAGGAGCATTTTCAGTGCACCCCAAATCCCTACTCTCCCAACAACAGAAACAACAGAGTTTCCTTCACCTGCATTCTGGGTAAGAACTGAAGTGGCTGGAGGGGACACGATTCCTTCTCACTTTTATCCTCTGGAATCGAACGTTTGGAAAAGGAGAAGCAGAGCTCTGACATCCGGCCAAGATCACGCATGTAGGGATAAGCGATGGTAACGGGAATTCAAAAAACCAGCTGCAGAACTAACTGGTCTGCTACAGGTATAATTTTAGCTGCCAAATTCCCTGCTACGCTCCCCTCCCCCCCGCCCCACCCCCCAAGAAAAAGCTGTGGATTCGTTCGGGTTTATCTTCTTTTGAAAAACAACCTACGATACAAGAGTTTGAGACATCTTAGTTATTTGCTGTTCTCTAATGGACAAGGCAAATCAACTCATCCGTGCTTCTCCTCCTTTCCCTGCCGGCCTCTTCGTTCATTAGAGATACACGGTCAACGTGAAATCTCCTAGGCCTAATACCCTGGAGAATTCTATCTTGAAAGCAGCAACACCAGCAAATCAAGGCACACTCCACAGGCCACGGTTACTGTCCAAGGAACTAAAGCTTCTTGCTTCTAAATTACCACCTGAGTAATGGAACAGTGTTATCTCAGGTGGGACACAGGTATGCCTTCTGAAAGATCAGATTACAGGGTGCAATCGGTTTTGTTAAGATCATTCATATTTCTCCTCAGCAGTTCCCTATTTATACTCTGTAGGGAGTCTTGTTTTTTCACTGTTTTACACTCTTCTGGATTTAGCTGTTTTTCTCTGTGGAAAATGCACACATAGGATTTTTTTTTTTAAAAAAAAACCAAGTGGGTGCAGTGAAACAGCAGTGGAGGTAGACACTTAGATTTCTGTCCCTAGCCACTGTCCAACTTAAAAGTCACCACCACTTTATCTCAGAGCTTTAGATAGAGCTCTGCTGACTGTATTATATAAATCATGATGCTATATTTTTAAAGCCTTGTCAAGTACAAACTCAACATGTGTTTCATAACTCCTAAGAGAGTAATTAGCTAAAATTAGTTTATTCTCAAATCAATGGACCACATGAAGACCAAACGAGCCAAAAATAAAAAAAAGGAATCAAAAAAGTCAATAACTTATAGGAGGTTAATGTTTAAAACTTAAAAAAATTTAAATATGTTACAACAAGCAAAATATATACTCAATAATGCTGTAGGGACAGAAAGCTTGATATCTCAGTTGTTTTTTTTTCCTGTTTTGTTTGGTCTTGAAAGGATCCACAGTCTCAGTCTGAATGCTACTCTTTTGGTGCCCAGCATACACTTTTCACCATATGTCAATAAGTAAAAGACTGCACATGGCAGAGTTTGTATTACAAAAATAATCTGTTTAGGGCACAGTCACCCCAGTTAATCGGGGAAAAAAAAGATGAGTACACATGTTGAAGAATAGCAAAGTTTCTGTGAGAACAATACAAAAGTTTTTTACAAACATGTATATTTTGTATATATACACTAGATGTATATATATACTAGATATACACCAGAGTGCACGCGCGCGCACCCCCCCCCCCCACACACACGCACGCACACAAGGGTTTTCTACCCATTGAAAAGTACGAAAGCAGCAGCTATTGGTCAATCTGAGGAACTGGTTTAACTGATCTGTGTTAAAATTCTTCAGCCTTAATGAAAGAAACATTTGCGAAGATCATTTTGAAAAGTTTGGAATTCTGCTGAAAAAGCTTTTTTTCTTTGAAAAGTTTTGTTCCGCAAACACTTTTATACTGTAGCTCTGATACCAGTGAATTTCATTGTTTGCAAATACAGATGCTTTCTTTTGACTCCCTAGCAAGGTCACTTCCTGTTTTGAAACCATGGTTACAGAAGGGGCAGCAGCCATGGAAACCATTTCCATTTATGTTCACAGTTAAGTCCACTGACAACCAGTCAACTTGGCAAAAAAATAAAATAAAATAAAATAAAAAGTCATAAGATGAATAAAAATGAATAGAAAGTGTTTGAGTTGTGTATTACACTGTGGCAGCAATAACAATAGTCCTGAGATTTCTGGAGGGCCTTTAGACGAGAAGGAAAAGCAAAAAAACTGAACACCTGTCCACCACAGGAAATGTTAGGAAGGGCTCGACCTAGGGAGGGACAGAATGCGTCCGTTTTTCTTGCCACCATTCATATGGGTGTAAGGTATGTGTTCTTCGTAGTTTCCCTTTAGAGCCAGAGATGGCCCATTGTCCCGCCCCAGGACTTCGTCCCTCTGGGAGTATGAAGATGGGTCGAGCGGAATGCTCTCCATGTTTTCAAAGTCCATCTCGAATTCCTCAGCTTCTGGAGGCTTGTTTTCCTCGCTGTAAAAAAATGACACGCTCTGAAAGCTGGGATGCAGGTCCTCTTTCAGCATCTCAATGATCTCGATGAAGGTGGGGCGCATTTTGGGGTTATACTGCCAGCACATCTGCATCAGGTGGTTTCTGAAATGAGAGAGAGAGGGCCTCTTCTGTTAGGTTCAAAAATCTCAAAGTCGTGAGCTTTTTCAAGAGGTGAAATGTGGATCCAAAGAGCTGTGCCCTTCTCTGGCCGATTCTGACCCAAAAATTATTCGATCAGTGCTGGAAAACTTTGAAGAGCACAGGGATCGGCCAATCACTCCCAGAACTCTTATTCCATACCTGATGGAATTCGGAATACCTGGGTGATGCAATACAGCTTTTACCTTCAGCAAATATAGGGAGAGGCTTGGGTTTCATGATATTCAAGGAACCAAACATTATGGTGCTCAAAGTAATAATAATAATTATTATTGTGGTATTTGTAAAGTGCTTACTGTGTGCCAGGCACTGTATTAAGTGCTGAGGTGGATACAAGCAAACCAGGTTGGATACAGTCCCTGCCCCACATGCGGCTCCCAGTCTCAATCCCCATTTTCCAGATGAGGTCACGGAGGCACAGAGAAATGAAGTGACTTGCCCAAGATCACACAGACAAGCAGCAGAGCCGGGATTAGAACCCACGACCTTCTGACTCCCAGGCCCATGCTCTATCCATTGCACCATGCTGCTTCTCTAAGTGAAATGTTGTACAAAGAGGGATAGTATCTGATCATTGGCATTCTATGGGTAATTCTGGGAACGGGCTCTGAGGGATGCTAAAACGGGGCTGAAGTCCCAAGAAGGTGTGCTGCAAACGGGTGTGATGCTGTGGTGGTCACTCAAGCTAGCCCCCTGTCAAGGGGAAGTTGGGGAAGGAGAG
The DNA here is from genome assembly GCF_015852505.1 of Tachyglossus aculeatus. NCBI lineage: Eukaryota > Metazoa > Chordata > Mammalia > Monotremata > Tachyglossidae > Tachyglossus > Tachyglossus aculeatus. The sequence goes on along the minus strand of NC_052101.1, from coordinate 119,633,527 downwards.
AGAACCCAGAAGTTCAACCAATTAATCGCTCAATAGTATTCACTGAGTTCCCCACTCTGTGCGAAGCACTGAACAGACTGCTTAAGAGAGCACAATAGTGTTGGTACACACGACCCCTGCCCTCAAAGAGCTTACAGACTAGCAGGGGAGACAGGCACTAAACTAAATTCCACTTAGGGAGAAGCAACAGGGTTTAAAGATCTGCATACAAGTGCTTCCGAGGAAAGGAGTGGGACGAGTACCCAGGTACTTAGGTGATGTGGAAGTGCCGAAGTGGCAGTAGAGGGGAAAACAGCATAGGGTTAGAAGAGGGAAGCAGTGTAGCCTAATGGATAGGGCACAGGCCTGGGAATCAGAAGGTCATGGGTTCTAATTCTGGCTCCATCACTTGTCTGCTGTGTGACTGTGGGCAAGTCAATTCGCTTCTCTGGCCCTCAGTTACCTCATCTGTAACATGGAGATCAAACCTGTAACCTCCAAATGGGAAAGGGACTGTGTCCAACCCAATTTGCTTCTATCCACCCCAGTGCTTAGTACAGTGCCTGGCACATAGGAAGTGCTTAACAAATACCACAGTTATTATTATTATTAGACTGTGAGTCCCATCTGGGGCAGGGACTGTGTCCAACCTAAGGAACCTGTATCTACCTCAGCGCTTAGTGTTTGACATGTAGTGGTCTAGTGGATAGGGCACCGGCCTGGGAGTCGGAAAGACCTGGGTTCTAATCCTGACTCCACCACTTGTCCTTGGGCAAGTCACAACTCATCTGTGTCTCAGTTCCCTCATCTGTAAAATGGGGATTAAGACGGCGAGCCCAAATTGGGACATGGACTATGTCCAAAGTGATTTGCGTCTACTGCAGCACCCAGTACAGTGCCTGGAACATAGTAAGCACTTTACAAATACCACAACTATTGTTATTATTCTAAATAATATAAAAAAGAGAAGGAGACTCATTCCTAAAAACCCCCTCCCTGAAGGAACGTTGATTGGATCAGATATCTGCATATTTTAAGGTATCTTTACTTGGATCACAGCCAGTCACAGGGAAGGATTGGGAAAGGAGGAGGGAGGCTCTAGTAGGGTGGGTGGGGGAGGGGCAGCCCCCTGTCCAATTTGGGGCAGAAGGTTTGGCCCACAAACCTGGAAGGATACAGGGCACAAAGAGGGATCTGAGATGTGATCCTGAAGGGCCCGAGCACCCCAAAGTATTTGGGGGTCCAAAGGAATGAGACTCCTATCCCAGAGGAGGCCTGGGCTCATTTAGGTGTTTATGTTTGTGTCTGTGTGTGTCTCTGTGGCTGTTTCTCTGCCCCTATGGGCAACCCCTTTTGTCTGTGTGAGTCCCAATCCGAGGTTGACGTCTCTTGGGATTTGTGTGTAAATATGCTTTGGTGTGTTCATGTTGTGCGCATATTTGAGTCCAGGTATGTATTTGTCATGTACGAATGTGTGTGAGGGGATAGGGGAGTGGGATTTGAAGCTTCACATTTTTCATACATGACAAATGCATGTTTGGACACAAATAGGTACACACACAAACACCAAGAAGCATGACCACCACCACCCCCTGCTCCCGGCCTCCAGCTAGGGTTTCAGGATACCTGGGCCCCTCTCCTCCTTCCACCTATTATCTGCTCTAATGAAACTCCAAGCTGCTAATCAAAGTCATGGAGACAGTCTGCAGCTTCAGGAGGTCTGGACAGGGTGATGGGAGATCCAGGCTAGGTCCTGATTTCTACCGACTCCCTACTCTGGCAGGAGCAGCATGGCCTAGTGGGATTTCCACTACACCATGGAAAGGGCATCAGAGTCACTCTGATGGGCAGCATCGGGGATGGAGGAAGGATGGGGAGGAGGGTTTGTCACTAGGGATTTTTCACCCTAATGCCAAATGGATGTTGCCAGGCTATGGGCTGTTTGGCTCTGACTGCCCCAGAGCCAGGAACCTGAGGGTCTCCATTCTTCACACTAAAGACATATCTGCCAACGTTTGGGGAGAGACGTCCATACACAGGTCCGAACACTTCTGGACTTCTGGATTCAGTCATTCATTCATTCAGTCACATTTATTGAGACTTACTGTGTGCAGAGCACTGCACTAAGCGCTTGGGAGAGTACACTACAACAGTAAACAGACGCTTGCCCTGCCCACCACGAGCTTACAGTGTAGAGGATTCAAGATGTGAAGCCTGTGCCAAAGGGAGGTTAAGAAGCTTCCAAAGCAGATGCTCTATGCCTCCATCTCCACCTGCTGTCATGTTCACCAAGGCAAGAAATGGGCAGAATTGGATCCACTTATCTCTTTCACAGCGACAGCAGTGAATTTTCCCCTTAATTCTTCACTGCCATTTTCCACGTTGGCAAACTCTATTGCTGGCTCTGACCCAATGAATCCAAAGGGACACTAAACAGCAAATAATTCATTCTCTGTGCTAAAGAGCAGAAAAGGGGAGAGTTAGTTGAACTGGCTCTCAAACTTTTCCAGGCCACGATCACTCCAAGGGCCCTCATTATTCCTCCACAAAAAAAGCCTACAACAGTTGACCCACACATTGCTCTGGAAAGGAAGGGGTTAGATCAAACAATCAATCAATGGTATTTATTGAGCACTTACTGTGTGCAGAGCACTGTACTAAGCATTTGGGAGACTATGCTACAACAGGGTGGATAGACATGATCCCTGCCTAAAAGACGTTTACAATCCAGTGAGGGGAGGCAGATGTTATAATAAGTTACAGCTACCCTTTATTACCCCACCCTCAGCCACTCAGCACTTCTGTACAAATCTGTAATTTCTTTTAATGTCTGTCTGTCTCTCTCGCTAGGCTGTGAACTCCTTGTATGCAGGGGATGTGTCTACCAATTCTGTTATATTATACTCTTCCAGGAGCTTAGTACGGTGCTCTGCACACAGTAAGTGCTCAATAAATACGACTGATTGATTGATTGAGATAGGGGAAGCAAAAGAGTGTAAGGATATGCTGTGGAGGTGAGGTGAGTATCAGAGTGCTTAGGGAATATGGAGGCAAGTACTTAAGAGACACAGAAAGGAAGGAGCATAGGGTGGGGAGATGAGGGGTTTGTCAGGGAAGGTTGCCTGGAGGAGGTATGATTTTAGAAAGGTTTTGAAGAGGGGGAGAGTGGTGGTCTGTCAAACATGAAGCGGGGGGCAGTTCCAGGCAGGAGGAGGGGGCATGAGAGAGATGAGAGAGATGCGATCAAGGCAGGGTTAAGAGGTTGGTGTTAGAGGAACAAAGTGTGTGGACTGGATTGTAATATTCATTCACCCATTTAATCGGATTTATTGAGCGCTTACTGTGTGCAGAGCACTGTACTAAGCTCTTGGGAAGTACAAATCAGCAACATATAGAGACGGTCCCTACCCAACAGCGGGCTCACAGTCTAGAAGGGGGAGACAGAGAACAAAATAAAATAAGTAGACAGGTGTCAATACCATCAGAAAAGGAGAGGAATAGGGGAGGAATGAAGTTAGGGAGGAGGGGGAGAGCTGATTGAGTGTTTTAAACCCAATGGTGAGATGTTTCTTCTTGATGTGGAGATGGATGGGCCACCATGGGAGGCGTATGAGGAGTAGAGAGATGTGTGCAGAACAGTGCTTTTGAAAAAAAATAATAATAATGGCATTTATTAAGCACTTACTATGTGCAAAGCACTATTCTAAGTGCTGGGGTGGTTACAAGCTGATCAGGTTGTCCTACAGGGGGCTCACAGTCTTAATCCCCATTTTACAGATGAGGTAACTAAGGAACAGAGAAGTTAAGTGACTTGCCCAAAGTCACACAGCTGACAATTGGCAAAGCCGGGATTTGAACCCATGACCTCTGACTCCAAAACCCGTGCTCTTTCCACTGAGCCATGCTATAATCCAGGCAGCTGAGTGAAGTCAGGACTGGAGGGGGGAGAGGCTAGAGGCAGGGAGGTCAGCAAGGAGGCTGATTCTTTTAGACTGTGAGCCCACTGTTGGGTAGGGACTGTCTCTATGTGATGCCAATTTGTACTTCCCAAGCGCTTAGTACAGTGCTCTGCACATAGTAAGCGCTCAATAAATACGATTGATTGATTGATTGATTGATGCAGCAGCCAGGTGGGCTATGATGAGTGCTTGGACCAGTGTGGTGGCAGTTTGGAGGGAGAACAAGGGGAAGATTTTATCAATGATGCAAAGATAGAATTAACAGGATTTGGTGACTGACCGAATCCTTTCAACTGTAAGCTCATGTGGACAGGGAGTGTGTCTGATTATTGTTATACCGTACTCTCCTAACCGCTTAGTATAGTGCTTTGCACACGGTAAGCACTCAATAAATATGACTGATTGAATTAATGAATAAATGAATATTCGGGTAGAATGAGAGAGATGAGTCAAGGATAATGCCAAGGTTGTGGGCTTGTGAGACAGTGAGGATGGTGGCGTTGCCTATGGTGAAGGGAATGTCACGGGGAGGACGGGATTTGGATGGGAAGATGAGAAGTTCTGTTTTGGACACGTTAAGTTTGAGGTGTTAGTGGGACATCTGAGTAGAGATGTCCTGAAGGTAGGAAGAAATGTGAGCCTGAAGGCAAGGAGAGAAGTCAGGGCTGGAAGGGTAGATTTGGGAATCACCCCTGTACAGATGGTAAATCCCCACAATAAGGGACTGGGAGGCAGAGGAGGAGCAGGAGGCTGGAAGGAGCAGATATCTGTGAATTCCAATTCTCTGTCTCCCACAACCCAGGTTTCAGACATAGTATTTTAAACCCTTTTGATACTGACGTCTTTTCCAAGGAGAACGTGTTACAGCTCTTTCTATGTTATCCAAATCAGCAATTGTATCCAACGGAGATGGGAGCTTGTGGGGACCACAATTAAAAAACGAAACCCAAAACACACAACCCAGCATAACAGTAGAGAATTGAATGCATTTAGCGGCAATTTCCAAATACATCCCGTTCTCCTGACATCAACGCCCTAACAAAACCCCAGGGTAACTGTAACTTGTGGGGAGGTAAGTTGCTTCTTCCGACACCAGGTATCCCAGATCCAAAGTGGTTTGTGTTGTCAGATGATCATTCCTTAATTTCATCACAGCGCTCTAGCCAGAGCACGTAGTGAAAAAACATGTTCTGGCAGAACTCAGTGTTCATTTTACTTTGCCAAGGTAGAAATGGCCTAAAAAAACAAGTTGAACCCAGGTACCAAATTTCAACTAATCATTCAACCAAGGGTATTTATTGAGCGCTTACTGAATGCAGAATCCTGTACTAAGCGCTTGGGAGAATACGATATAAGCAAATTGGTAGACACTATCCCTGCCCACAGAGAGTTTACATCCTGACCCCCTCCATCTTTACCACAGAGAATCAATTATTTGCTGTTTAATGGATCTTTTGGATTCCTTTTGTATCAGGGCCAATAATATGGAGTGAGTAGCCTCACCCAGTACCATTCAATTGCTCAATATTTAGAACTATAATATTTTGTCTGAAATTAAATTTCATATGTTCATAATTTATTTTGTTTTTATTACTCTCCCTCCTTACAGAGATTCCTGAAAATAAATCAGTCTAAAAGGCACCAGGGTACTCACCAAATAGTTGTGGTTTAGCAGATTCTCTCTTGATTTCCATGTTTTCACTTCTGTATGTACAAATCTTTATAAATGCATAAACACACCCAAGACGGTTTATCAATCAGCATGGCCTAGTGGATAATGCACGGACCTGGGAGTCAGAAGGACCTGGGTACTAATCCCGATTCTGCCTGCTGTGTAAACTTGGGCAAGACACTTCACTTCTCTGGGCCTAAATTACCTCATCTGGAAAATGGGAATTAAGAGTGTGAGCCCTATATGGGACAGGGACTGTGTCCAATCTTGTATCTGGCCCAGTGCTTAGTAAGCTCCTGGCACACAGTAAGTGCTTAACAAATACTACAATCTATCAATCAATCAATCAATCGTATTTATTGAGCACTTACTGTGTGCAGAGCACTGTACTAAGCACTTGGGACGTACAAGTTGGCAACATATAGAGACAGTCCCTACCCAACAGTGGGCTCACAGTCTAAAAGGGGGAGACAGAGAACAAAACCAAACATACTAACAAAATAAAATAAATAGAATAGATATGTACAAGTAAAATAAATAAATAGAGTAATAAATATGTACAAACATATATACATATATACAGGTGCTGTGGGGAAGGGAAGGAGGTAAGATGGGGGGGATGGAGAGGGGGACGAGGGGGAGAGGAAGGAAGGGGCTCAGTCTGGGAAGGCCTCCTGGAGGAGGTGAGCTCTCAGTAGGGCCTTGAAGGGAGGAAGAGAGCTATCTTGGCGGATGGGCAGAGGGAGGGCATTCCAGGCCCGGGGGATGACGTGGGCTGGGGGTCGATGGTGGGACAGGCGAGAACGAGGTACGGTGTGGAGATTAGCGGCAGAGGAGCGGAGGGTGCGGGGTGGGCTGTAGAAGGAGAGAAGGGAGGTGAGGTAGGAGGGGGCGAGGTGATGGAGAGCCTTGAAGCCCAGGGTGAGGAGTTTCTGCCTGATGCGCAGATTGATTGGTAGCCACTGGAGATTTTTGAGGATAACAATAATGACGTACTGAGTGCTTCCTGTGTGCAGAACACTGTACTAAGCACTTGGGACAGTACACTATAACAGAGTTAGTAGACAAGTTTCCTGCCCACAATGAGCTTAAAGTCTAGAATCTAGAACTTATTAGCCTACAGTCTAGTTTATCTGGCAGATTCACTAGATCGTCCTACTTCAAAATTTTCACCAACCCTTGCTAAGGTTACTGGGATCATACTAATGATGAGCAATGATGTACCAGAAGCCTGAAATAGCACAACACTAGTGCTGCAGATCATTTTCAGTTTAATTCAAATTCTTAATTGTCCAGTCCAGTTTTCTCCAATTCTAGTCTACAGACCACTGGAAATTTGCATCACTGGGCAAAGAACCTAAAAAGAAGCCATTTTACTCACCTTCATGCCTCTGCATTATGAGAAGACATTCACCAGAGTTAATCTGAATGCATATGGCTAGTCTTAAATGACTATTCTAGGCTATTCTTAAATGACTGGTTTGCTCCCCCAACTTTTTAAGCTTCTCTTTCAAGGAGCTTCAAATATCTGAATGCTTGCATTTTTGGTATTATTACTAGCAGAGATATTTGGTTTTCTGAAAGGGAGCGTGAGTGACTGGTTAAAAAAAAGAGGCAGTTAGTGCTCAATAGAATGGCGATTAAGCATGCTAGAATTACTTACACTCTTTCAGGACAGTTATCAGGTTGATCCAGGTACCCTCCATCCATTACAAATTTCAGCACCTGCTCATTAGACAGACCCTGGTAAGGCTGTTCGGCCAAGCTGCTGATCTCCCAAAGGACCACGCCAAAAGACCTGCAAAAAGCCAGGGTGTAAACTGAGCCAAGGAGCAGTTTCTTTTAACACAAAAAATTTACCAGATGCCACATTTCCCTCAAAGAACATGGTCATTCTTACAACCGTAAATCCATGGTTGAATCCATTCCTCCCTCTCTTATGGCACACTGCATTTCATTTAGAGTGCAGCCTGAAACGTACCACACATCAGAATATGCTGTAAAGACTCCATCCTTTAAGGACTCAGGGGCCATCCATCTTACAGGGAGCAGACCCTTCCCTCCTTTTCGGTAATAATCAGTTTCGTAGATGTCTCTGGTCATTCCAAAATCTGACAAAAAGAGTTGACAAAGCATCAGACAAAAGCCCTTCGGGTCAAACCCAACCATGGAATCGTCTGTCCTCAAATATTGAGGTTTGCTAAAAATTGTGACACTCAATGTTCTTTCTAGCTCAAGACTATCATCGTCATCAATGGAATTCATTGGGGGCTTTCTGTGTGCAGAGCACTGTGCTACACGCTTGGGAGAGTGCAATGGAATAAACAGACACGATCTCTGCCTTCAGGGAGCTTACCATCTAATGTGGGGCGGGGGGAGACAGACATTAAAATAAACTACACCTAAGGGGAGCAACCAAGTATAAGGGTTCGTACGTGAGTTCTGTAGAGGCAGGGGGAGTGCCCAAGGGTATTGACTTGCATGCACAGGTGACATAGGTTTTTTTTTTTTCCGATGGTACTGTTAAGTGCTCACTATGTATCAAGTATTTTTTTAAGTGCTGGTCTAGATACAACTTAATCAGGTCTGACACAGCCCCTGTGCTGCGTGAGGCTCACAGTCTAAGAGACTGAGAGGTGGGTGGGAAAACAGGGTGGGGATATGAGAGATCAATCAGGGAAGGCTTTATGCAGTAGTTTCTCCTCCAAGAAGCTTTCCCTAACTAAGCCCTCCTCTCCTCTTCTCCCACTCCCTTCTATGTCGCCCTGACTCTTTCCCATCATTCATCCTCTCTCCTACCCCACAGCAAATACGCATATATCTGTAATTTATATATTTAATGTATTTATTTAATTTCTTTAATTTATTTAATTAGAGAAGCAGTGTGGCTCAGTGGAAAGAGCACGGGCTTTGGAGTCAGAGGTCATGGGTTCAAATCCCAGCTCCGCCAATTATCAGCTGTGTGACTTTGGGCAAGTCACTTAACTTCTCTGAACCTCAGTTACCTCATCTGTAAAATGGGGATGAAGACTCTGAGCCCCCCGTGGGACAACCTGATCACCTTGTAACCTCCCCAGCGCTTAGAACAGTGCTTTGCACATAGTAAGCGCTTAATAAATGCCATCATTATTATTATTATTTATGTATATTAATGTCTGTCTCCCCCTCTAGACTGTGAACTCATTATGGGCAGGGAATGTGTCTGTTGCTATATTGTATTTTCCCAAGCGCTTAGTACAGTGCTTTGTTCATAGTAAGCGCTCAATAAATGCGATTGAATGAATGAATGAGTTGTGATTTTAGTGGGGTTCCGAAGTTGGGGAGAATGGTGGCCTGTCAGATGTGATGGGGGAGGGAGACCCAGGAAGGAGGGAGGACATGAGCAAGGAGTTGGCAGTGAGAGGAACAAGAACAAGAACAAGGCATTGAGGAGCAGTTTGCCTAGTGTACAGAGCATAGGCCTGGGAGTCAGAAGGACCTGGGTTCTAATCCTGGTTCAGCCACTTGTCTGCTGTGTGACCTGGGGCAAGTCACTTCACTTCTCTGGGCCTCAATTACCACATCTAAAATGGGGATTAAGACTTGAGTCCTATGTGGGACAGAGACTGTTCTAATCAATTGTCTTGTTTCTACCCCGGTGCTTAGTACTGTGCCAGGCACTGAGTAAGCACTTAACAAATACCATTTAAAAAAGCAAAAAAACCCCTAAATACACTGGCTTGAGAGGAGTGCAGTGGGTGGGCTGAGTTGTAGTAAGAGATCAGTGAGGTTACTTAGGAAGGAGAGAGCTGACTGAGTGCCTTAAAGCAGATCAATCAATCAATCGCATTGATTTTGGACTTACATTGTGCAGAGCACTGTACTAAGCACTTGGGAGAGGACAATATAACAGACACATTCCCTGCCCATAACAAGCTTACAATCTAGAGGGGGAGACAGATATTAATATACATAAATAAATTACAGATCTGTGCATCAGTACTGTGGGGCTGAGAGGGGGCGATGAAAGAGGGAGCAAGTCAGGGTGAGGCATAAAGGAGTGGAAGAAAAGGAAAAGAGGGTTTAGTCAAGGTAGGCCTCTTTGGAGGAGATGTGCCTTCAGTAAGGCTTGGAAGGCAGGAGGAGAATAGTTGTCTGTCTGATACAAAGAGGGAGGGCTTTCCAGGCGAGAGGTCGGCGGTGAGACAGACGAGATCGAGGGCATTAGAGGAGCCAAGTGTGTGGACTGGGTTGTCGTAGGAGAGTAGTGAGGAGAGGTAGATGGGGCAAGGTGATTGTATGCTTTAATGGCGAGGAGTTTCTGTTTAATGCACAGGTGACGGGTGAGCATTGGAGCTTTCAGAGAAATGGGGAGACTAGGACCATGGCTTGAAACAGTGCCTAGAACAGTGCTTAGCACATAGTAAGCGCTTAACAAATACCATCATTATTATTATTATTGAAAGCCAAGCAGCAGCTGCAATGGAGCCTGAGGTTTTTAATGCTACAAATACTCAGAATTCAATTTGGTGAATGTGTATGTACGTGTGCACGTGTTGGGTGGTGGGAAGAGACAGACAGAAAGTTCCCTCCCAAAATGGATGCATTAATGCAAGAGTAAAAATGACCTACCTCCAATCTTTACGGTAAAGTCTTCCGCAACCATACAATTTCGGGCTGCTAGATCTCGGTGAACAAATTTCTTTGCATTCAAGTAGGCCATGCCATCTGCGATCTCGGCGGCCATCTGAATCATCTCCGGGAGTGTTGGCGGGGGGCGGCCAGGGTTATTCTAAAATGCAAATGGCAAGTGGGCTTCAGAGACACCTGGAAAGCCCCGATAGAGAAAACATTCCCCCACCCCTTTCCTCTTCAGCTACTTACTTCAGCATCTGGGCGCAAAGAACGGAGGTAACTTTTTAGATCTCCATGGGCCATCAGCTCCATCACTACCAATGTGGGCTGTCCTTTGGAGACCACTCCTAAGAGGCGGACCTGCAGAATGAATAGCAATTTCCTTCTTTAGAGGGTTTATGCATAATGGGGAAGATCAGATGGAGAGGCGTTAACCGTTTTCTGAGGCAGCTGATTGTATCTCTCTGGCTGCAGTTTATTCTAATATCCTCCTCCCAAAGGAGAGAAGGGGCTGTGATACAGTGATGGAAGATTGTTTTATGCCTTTTGGGGGGGAAGAAGCCAAAGTGTCATGCCTAGTGAGTCTGGCAAGCCTCATTTCCCCCTCACCTGCCAATATTCTTCAGGTTGTTGTTATAGTGTACTCTCCCAAGCACTTAGTACAGTGCTTTGCGCACATTAAGCGCTCGAAAGGAACGACTGAACGAATGACACATTTGCTGGCCTCTCTGCACTATTGTGGAGGGCTTTCCCTGCACACATATTTTATGCACATAGGTGGCTGGGGTTGTGCTCCATGGGGAGCACTTAAACCTTCTCGGGCTAGCTGGCAGGTGGATCCAGCTGGAGCCTGGCTGCAGTCGGAGAATGGGAGAGGAGGGAAGAGGGCAGAAGAAAGCTCTTCTCCTCTCTGCAGTCCCGGAGGGCACGTTTCCATGTGAGAACCGAAGACCTCAAGGTCGGGACTGGAAGATGGGTCGGATAACACAGCGAGCCCGCTGCCCCAGCATCTTGCGGCTAAGGCGGGGTCCCACCTTCCCTGGACTTTCTACACTTCAAGGAAGGCCACATCGCTGGAAGCGGTGATGCGGCAAGTCTCCATCCTGCAGTGGCTAATTGCCGGGGAACTGGGAAGATCTCTAACCAGCATGTTCCTTTGCGTTTAAGTCTTTAATTCCCTCTGCTTAAGGGAAAGATGCATCCCGTCACATTTCAAATACAAAGAGGAAACTTCTCCACGAGCTTAAACAATTTAGATACAGAAACATCACCTACCACATGATGGCAGCTAAAACCTTTCATGACAGAGGCTTCATTTAAAAACTCAATGCGTTCCCGAAGACTTGCAGATTCATTAACGGTTTTCACCGCTACGTGCGTCTCTAGCTCTCCTTTTATGATATCCTTTGCGTTTCCTTCATACACCATCCCAAAGGAGCCCTGGCCCAATTCCCGTAGGAGGCTGATTTTGTCTCGTGGTACCTCCCACTCATCTGGGACATAAACTGTAAAAAGGAAAAAAAAATATTTCTCGATTATTCTGAGCCTATTAGGTTTCTTTGGCAAGGTCAGAGCAAGCAATGATGACAAATTCCCAGACTCCCCTTACTCCCCTAGACTGTGAGCCCCGTGTGGGACAGGGACTGTGTCCAATCTGATTATCTTGTATCTACCCCAGTGCTTAGTACAGTGCTTGGCGCATAGTAAGCGCTTACCAAATGCTATTATTATGAAGGCACCCACTGCCATCTAGACTGTAAGCCCAGTGTGGGCAGGGATTGTCTCTCTTTATTGCTGAATTGTACTTTCCAGACACTTGTGCTCTGCACACAGTAAGCACTCAATAAATACAACTGAATGAATGAATGAATCGCAACACCCAAGCTCCACCCCCTGCCTGAACAGAGGATGGAGAAAGAGGAATGGAACCTTTGTAAATATTTAGAAAGTGGGAGACTTTGCTGTTTCTGGAGATGAGCGAGAGAAAGAGAGAGTGTGAAAAGAGATAGTGGGGGCTTTGAGATGCTGCTTTGGCAGGTTATCTTTGATGTTTCATTGTTAGATGTATCTGGGTTTATCTATCCCCAAACACAAAGGTTCACACTTTCAACCCTGCACTTCCTTAAACTAACTCCCTCACTCCCTATCTCTCACTGCTAACGTTCAGCCCTGAATGAGCCCCACAGTTGGCTTCCTCTGTTCCTACTCACATAGCTAAGTGATCTTGGCCCAAATCCCCACACCATGTCAACTTCTGTCACTCTAATTTTACCATCCCATGATTATAATTCTGCCCTTGCATCTGTTCAACACCATTAATCCTCCCTCGTTGGCTCCCTTGCCCATAGCTCCCTGTAACTATTTCAATCATTTAATTCTCTCCTGAAGCCTCCAAGAGCCCCTTCCTTCTCTGTCCCCAGATGGCCTTTGCCAAGGGTCCTCTTTGCCTCGATATTCTCCTGCCCCACACCCACAATTCCCCACCTTTCCAGCTGTCTCCCATCCCAAGAGATCTCCCACCTATTCTTAAAATCTACCTGCTCCTCCTCCAGGAGGCCTTCCCAGACTGAGCTCCCCCCTTTTCCTCTCCTCCTCCTCCCCTCCCCATCACCTCCCCTCCCTCCCTCTGCCCTTCCCCCCTCCCCTCCCCACAGCACTTGTGTATATTTGTACATATTTATTACACTACTTTATTAATGAGGTATATATAGCTATAATTCTATTTATTCTGTTGGTATTGACACCTGTCTACTTGTTTTGTTTTGTTGTCTGTCTCCCCCTTCCAGACTGTGAGCCCGTTGTTGGGTAGGGACCATCTCTATATGTTGCCAATTTGTACTTCCCACGCGCTTAGTACAGTGCTCTACACACAGTAAGTGCTCAATAAATACGATTGAATGAATGAATGAATGATTGCATCTCCTCTCACTTCTGAAAAATACTTGCTCTATCCCTCCTCCCCCTTCATACCGCTACCTTCAATCTCTCACTCTCCTCGGGTTCCTCCCCTTTTGCCTTTAACCAAGCCCAAGTCTCCCTGCTACGGAAAAAGACATCTCTTGACCCCAACCCACCCACATAATAATAATAATCATGATGGTATTTGTTAAGTGCTTACCATGTGTCAAGCACTGTTTTAAGCACTGGGGTAGATATAAGCTTATCAAGTTGGATACAGTCCCTATCCCACATAGGGTTCACAGTCTTAATCCCCATTTTACAGATGAAGTAACTGAGGCCCCGAGATGTTAAGTGACGCAAGTGACGGAACCAGGATTAGAATCCAGGTCCTTCTGAATTCATTCATTCAATCATATTTATTAAGCGCTTACTGTGTGCAGAGCACTGTACTAAGTGCTTGGGAAGTACAAGTTGGCAACATATAGAAATGGTCCCTACCCAACAATGGGCTCACAGTCTAGAGGGGGGAGACAGACAACAAAACAAAACATGTGGACAGGTGTCATCAGAATAAATAGAAGTAAAGCTAGATGCACATCATTAATAAAATAAATAGAATAGTAAATATGTACAAGTAAAATGAATAGAGTAATAAATCTGCACAAACATATATACAGGTGCTGTGGGGAGGGGAAGGAGGTAGGGTGGGGGGGGATGGGGAGGGGGAGAGGAAAGAGGGGGCTCAGTGTGGGAAGGCCTCCTGGAGGAGGTGAGCTCTCAGTAGGGCTTTGAAGGGAGGAAGAGAGCTTGGCAGATGTGGGGAGGGAGGGCATTCCAGGCCAGGGGGAGGGCATAGGCCGGGGGTCGACGGCGGGACAGGCGAGAACGAGGCACAGTGAGGCGGTTAGTAGCAGAGGAGCGGAGGGTGCGGGCTGGGCTGTAGAAGGAAAGAAGGGAGGTGAGGTAGGAGGAGGCGAGGTGATGGAGAGCCTTGAAGCCAAGCGTGAGGAGTTTTTGCCTGATGTGTAGGTTGATTGGTAGCCACTGGAGATTTTTGAGGAGGGGAGTAACATGCCCAGAGCATTTCTGCACAGAGATGATCCAGGCAGCAGCGTGAAGTATAGACTGAAATGGGGAGTATAGACTGAAGTGAATGCCAGCCCTATGCTCTGTCCACTAGGCCATGCTGCTTCCCTACTCCTGTTCCTGTCCAAACTCCTTGAATAGGCTGTATATGCCCACTGCCTATATTTCCTCTCCTCCAGCTCTCTTCTAGAGCTCCAATAATTTGGATTTTATCCCCTTTACTGAACTAACACTACCCTCCCACCCTGTCAAGGAGCAGGATGGCCTAGTGGAAAGAGCATGGGCTTGGGAGTCAGAAGACCTGGGTTTTAATCCCGGCTCTGCCACTTGCCTGCTGTGTGACCTTGGGCAAGTCACTTCTCTGTTCCTCAGTTTCTCCATTTGTAAAGTAGTAATTAAATACCTGTTTTGTCAATGGTATTTGTTAAGTGCTTACTATGTGCCAGGCACTGTACTAAGTGCTAAAGTAGATGCAAGCTAATCAGGATGGACCGAGTCCCCATCCTTGTTCTCCCTCTTAGACTATGAGCCCCATGAGAGACGGGGCCCGTGTCCGACCTGATTATCTTGTATCTACCTTAGCATTTAGAGTATTACTAATTGTGGCATTTGTTCAGTGTTTACTATGTGCCAAGCACTGTACTAAGCACTGGGGTAGATACAAGATAATCAGGACAGCCGTAGTCTCTGTCCTACATGGGGTTCACAATCTACGTAGTCAGGAGGAAGCTCTTCAGGAAAGTGTTGAAACTGAGGAGAAACGGGGTTTGGTGAACTTGACAGGTAAGAGAGTGCCATACAGGGGGAAAGGTGTGAGCGATGTGATCAGATATGAGAAAGTCATGCACAACGAACTGTTTGTTAGAATGCTGGCTTGGGAGGAGTGAACACTGGGAACTGGGAGAAGAGGGAGAAAAGATCGGTAGATAAGGGGAAGATGAGTGATGGAGAGCCTTGAAGGCTGTGGTTACAAATTTTCTTTTTAAATGCAAGAGGAAATAGGTAGTCACTGGTGGTTTCTGAGGATAGGAATGATGCATTTCAAATGTCACTTTAAGGTGACACGAGCAGCTGGCTGTAGGACAGCCGCAAGTGGGGAGAGGCTAGAAGCAGGGAGACCAGTAAGGAGGCTGTTAAAATAATCCAGTCCCACCTTGCATCCCCCAAATGCCACCTCGGCCCTTCCACACAAACATTTAAGTTACCACAGCCTCCGTGGCACTTATGTCCACATCTGATATACTGTATTACTTCCCCTATTTGTTATTTAATTACATGTCTCTCTTCCCCACCATACTGTAAGCTCCCTGAGGGCAGGGATCATGTCTTCCAACTCTATCAATAATTGTAGTATTTCCTAAGCACTTACTATGTGCCAAGCACTGTCCTAAGAGTTGGGGCAGATACAAACTAATCAGGGTGGACACAGTCCCTGTTCCACATGGAGCTTACAGTCTAAGTAGGAGGAAGAACAGGCACGAATCCCCATTTTACAAATGAGGAAACAGAGGTCCAGAGAAATGCAGTGACTTGCCCAAGGTCACGCAGAAGACAAGCCGCAGAGCCGGAATTAGAACCCAGGGCCTCCGACACCCAGGCCCGTGCTCTTTCCACTAGGCCATGCTGCTTTTCTGTACAGTGTTCTGCACACCATAAACACTCAATAAATGCTATAAATGCTGCTGTTGTTGTGATGAGGGTGGTTGTAAAGGTGGAGAATAAAGGGTGATTTGTGAAATATAAAAGAGGAATAACTAGCAAGATTTAAAGACTGATTTAATGTGAGAGATGAAATACAGAGGAGCAGACAAAGATGGCACCAAAATTCTGTGCTTCAGGTCCACTAAGAATAGTAGTATTTTCAACAGGATTGGGTCTCTGGACTGTAAACTCTAACTTGTTACCTCATTGTGGGCAGGGAATGTGTCTGTTTATTGGTATATTGTATTCTCCCTAGCGCTTAGTATAGTGCTTTGCACACAGTAGGTGCCCAATAAATATGATTGAATGGATGAATAAGTTAGGAAGCAGAAAAAGTATTAGAGGGAAGATAAGAAGTTCAATTTTTGCCATGTTGAATTTAAGATGTCCAGGGCCACTAAGATGGATGGGGTCCTGGAGGCAGGAAGAGATATGAGATTGTGGTAGTTGATACCACACAAACAGCCAACACTCCCCCAAGAGAATGGTTGTAGAGCGAGAAGAGTACAGAAGTCAGAACAGAGCCTTATAACAAACAGGGTGCAGGGCGGACAGAGGGCCAGCAAAGGAAACTGAGACAGAATGGTCAAAGAGGTCAGAAATGAAGCAAAACGAAGCCATGCAATTATAATTGCCAGACCTAATCTTAATTATGTCTGGCATTTCAGGTATTTATGCTTCTATCTAATTGCATGATCGTGTCACCGTGCTTGTCTGCCTCCCCCGTGATATTGTAAGTTATTCTTCTTTTATAATCTTCCTTGATGCCTAGAAATGGACACTGAACAAAGAAGGTTGCCAATCACCATGAAGAAGATAGTATGAAACAGAAACTTTACCATCACTAGCACTGAGGTATTCTGGATTGGACGAGGCATAAAGTGGCCCGGTTGGTCCTTCCGTTTGCCTGGAATAAGGAAAAAAGCAAACATGCAGCTTAAAAATTCCTCATGGAAATTTGGGGGTCATAAACGAAATTGTGTTTACTAAGGTAAAACAGTCTGCCCCGATACCCTCCGTCTCCGCACCTCCCCAGCACTGCAAAATTCTTGGTAGATAAAGTTTGTGTAAATCATGTCAGTTGGTAGTTCAACTCTATTTTTTCATTTCCTTTTAAGCAAAACACATTATTATTCTAGTAGCATCTTTAAACCGCTCACCTCTTTTTCACAAACAGGTAAATAGCGCCAATCATTCCAACAACAAAAATGGCAAAAATGACTGGGCCAATGATAATTTTTGCAATATTCGACGGAACATCTACTAAATCAGAACAGAAATGAAAAGGTTACATCACCAAAAACATTTTCATTATGATGATCATCATTCACATCCCCATCAAAAACAACTTTCATCTGCCTGAAATGAGCCTGGAACCATACATGTTTTTGCTTCTGATCTCTAAACTGTAAGCTCGTCGTGGGCAGGGAATGTGTCTACCAACTCTGTTAGACTGTATTCTCCCAAGTGCTTAGTACGGTTCTCTGCACACATGGATTGACTGATTGTACTAAATGCTTGGGAGAGTGCACTATAACAATATACAGACACATTCATTCATTCATTCATTCATATTTATTGAGCGCTTACTGTGTGCAGAACACTATACTAAGCGCTTGGGAAGTACAAATCTGCAACATATAGAGACGTTCCCTCCCCAACAATGGGCTTACAGTCTAGAAGGGGGGAGACAGACAAAAAACCAAAACAAGTAGAGAGACACATTCCCTGCTCACGACGAGCTTACAATTTCGAGTGCGCCAGGCACTGTTCTAAGTGCTGGGCTAGATACAAGTAAATCAAGTTGGACACAGTCCCCATCCCACATGGGCTCACACTCTTAATCCCCATTTTACAGATGAAGTAACTGAGGCCCAGAGAAGTGAAGTGACTTTACCAGGGTCACACAGTTTTAGAAGTATATGCAGGGTGTAAAATTGCTAAAATTGCCTCGTAAATAGCCATAGCTACTTGCCAAAGATCTCTGTCAGCAAGTGCTAAGAACTACTCAAATCATTTGTGTTACTATCTGCTTACATCCTGGGGAGAACGCTAATATTTACTCTAACATTGACAATGATAAACGCTGAGGTAAAATGAGCAAAACTCTCTGGAACAGGTCATGTTCAGTATGATGCATCTATAGGCATATTTAAAAATGTAATTCTTACTCAGTGAAAAACATTGAGTTGTGTTACTCTCCCTTGGATCATATAGGAAGAGATTTTTACTAACTGATTAGATGAGACTTGTGAAACAGTCATACGATTTTTGTCTTATTTTCTCTTCACTCCTTTTCCCCCTCTCGATTTCCTCCTTTTCTTTCCAGTTATTCCCTAGTCTTCCACTCTGTTCCCTACCTCTCATCTGAGATGCCCTCCCCTACTTTTTTTCTCCTTGGACTCTTGGTAACTTGGATGGGTTTGAGGGGGCCTGGTTTAGGGGGCCTCCCGTCTCCCATTCTTTCTCCACAACTGCCTCTCAGAATCACTGTGCGTGTGGTGGGCCGGTTTCCTTGTGACGATAGGTAAGTTTACTTGTGCATAACCGTAGACTGTGAGCTTGTCATGGGCAGAGAACGTGCCCATCGACTGTTATATTTTTCTCTTCCAAGCGCATAGTACAGTGTTCTGCAGACAGTAACTGTTCATTGGATCGTATTTATTGAGCACTTACTGCTTGCAGAGCACTGTACTAAGCGCTTGGAAAGTACAATTCAGCAATAGAGACAATCCCTACCAAACAACGGGCTCACAGTCTAGAACTGCTCAATAAATACTATTGATAGATTCTTATGTGCATCCACGTGGGGACTTCTCTGTGTATAGATATTTCCCTGTACGGAATAATCTACTGATGTGTGTGGGTATTTCAGCTTCCCCAGGCATCTGTGTGTATCCCTGAATTTTTTTTAATGGTATTTGTTAAGCACTTACTGTGTGCCTGGCACAGTACTAAGCGCTGGGGTAGATATAAGCTAATCAGGTTGGACACAGCCCATGTCACTCATGGGGCTCGAAGTCTTAATCCCCATTTTAGAGATGAGGTAACTGAGCTCCAGAGAAGTGGGCTCTTCAAAGCCTTATTGAAGGCATATCTCCTCCTAAAGGTCTTCCTTCACTAAACCCTCCTTTCCTCTTCATCCATCCCCTTTCTGCATCACCCTGACTTGTTCTCTTTATTCATCCCCCCCTCCCAGCCCCACAGGACTTATGTCTATGGCTTAGTGGAAAGAGCCCGGGCTTGGGAGTCAGAGGTCGTGGGTTCTAACCCCGGCTCCACCACTTGTCAGCTGTGTGACTTTGGGTGAGTCACTTCACTTCTCTGTGCCTCAGTTACCTCATCTGTAAAATGGGGATCAAGACTGTGAGCCCCAAGTGGGACAACCTGATAACCTTGTATCTATACCAGCATTTAGACCAGTGCTTGGCACATAGTAAGCACTTAACATATACCATCGCCATTATTATCATTATTAATCAATAATTAATTATAAATAATTTCATAATAATGAATATCATTATTAATAAATTTATTTATTCATATTAATATCTGTCTCTTCCTCTAGACTGTATGCTCATTGTGGGTAGGGGCTGTTTCTGTTTATTGTTGTACTGTTGTTGTACCAAGTGCTTAGTACAGTGCTCTGCACACAGTAAGCACTCAATAAATATGAGTGAATGAATGAATAAAAGTGAAGTGACTTACCCAAGGCCACACAGCATACACGTGGTGGAGCCAGAATTAGAACTCAGGTCCTTCTGACTCCCAGGACTGGGCTCTATCCCTTATGCCACACTGCTTGAATGGCTCACTCGGCTTTCACCTGAGTTTCTATTTGTGAGGCTGCTTCAGAGGAAGTGCTCTGCACACAGTCAGTGCCTAATATATCCGACTGATTGACTGATTGTTCGATAGGCATAGTGCTCCTCCTGCCTTCCGTCAAAGTCTCACTCTTCCTGCGACCTACCCTGCCTCTGGCTGGGTTTTTGGAGATCTAGATCTGGGCGGGGCCAGTGGCCAGAGCAACTCCTGAAGTCCCCCTTCTGCCGTGTTCCAACCAATCGATCAATGGTGTTGGTCGTATAATCTGACAGAGTTGGAAGGCATGTTCCCTCCCCTAAGGGGTTTACAGTCGAGACCCACTATCTGTGGAGCCTGGCTCTCCCACTTCCTTGGCTTGATCACCAGGAAGCAGCCCAGGGGGCCCCTTGCCTGTAATAATAATAATAATTGTGGTATTTGTTAAGTGCTTACTATGTGCCAGGCACTGTGCTAAGCACTGGGGTAGATACAAGGTCATCAGATTGGATATAGTCCCTGTCCCAAATGGGGCGCCCAGTCCTAATCCCCATTTTCCAGGTGAGGTAACTGAGGCCTGGAGAAGTGAAGTGACTTGCCCGAGGTCATACAACAGACAAGTGGCAGAGTTGGCATTAGAACCTAGGTCCTTCTGACTCCCAGGCCCGTATTTTTTCCACTAGGCCATGCTGCTTCTCAACCAGCACCCCAGTAAGGCCTGAGCCTGGTTCGGAGGTACGTTTGGCAGCAGCAACAGCAGTAGCAGTAGCAATAGTACTTAATAATAATGATAATAATTACGATACTCGTTAAGTGCTTACTATGTGCCAAGGGCCGTTCTAAGCACTGGGGCAGATACAAGTGAATCAGGTTGGACACAGTCCCTGCTCCCCGTGGGGCTCACGCTCTTAATCCCCATTTTCCTGATGAGGTAACTGAGGCCCAGAGAAGTAAAGTGCCTTGCCCAAGGTCACACAGCAGACACGAGGCAGAGTCGGGATCAGAACCCAGGCCCTTCTAATTCCCAGGTCCGTGCTCTATCGATCAAGCCACACTGCTTCCGCTGTGACCGGCCTGCAGCCACCGAGGGGACCCGCTTCCTGGGCTCCATGATTGGCAGTGTGTTGGGCGGGGCTGCTAGCAATTCCCCTTCCCCAAGTCACTGCTTCCCGGCTGGCCATGGGGCCTCTCTGCCCTGGGAAAGGAGTGCATGAAGGGCAGTAGATGTGTGGCTTGCACACACTCCGTTCCTTGTTAGTCTTACAGTTCGAGCCGCGAGCCGTGTCCGTGTCAACGCGGGCACTTAAGTCTGCTGGCACAGACCCCGGGAGCTGGCAACCCATGGGACCTGCCTAGATCTTTATGAGGTACATCGTATGAGGCACTTCCTCCAGTCATGTGTCTCCTTCCCTTCCTCTCTGTTAACCATATGAGGGTTAAAGCTAGTTTAGGAATTTTAGGCTTATGGCAGTAACAATTTGGGGGAGTCTCCCTAGTAAAGACAATCAATCAATCGTATTTATTGAGCTCTTCCTGAGTGTCAGTCAATCGTATTTATTGAGCGCTTACTGTGTGCAGAGCACTGTACTAAGTGCTTGGGAGAGTACAATAGAACAATACAACAGACACGTTTCCTGTCCGAGCACTGTGCTAAGCACTTGGAAGAGTAATAATAATCATGATAATAATTGTGATATTTGTTAAACGCTTACTATGTGCTAGGCACTGTACTAAGGACCAGGGTGGATACAAGCAATTGGGGTTGGACAAAGTCCCTGTCCCATGTGGAGCTCACAGTCTCCATCCCCATTTTCCAGATGAGGTAACTGAGGCCCAGAGAAATCAAGTGACTTGCCCAAGGTCACACAACAGAAGCAGTGTGGCTTAGTGGAAAGAGCACAGGCTTGGGAGTCAGCGTTCATGGGTTCTAATCTCAGCTCCACTACTCGTCAGCTGTGTGACTTTGGGCAAGTCACTTAACTTCTCTGTGCCTCAGTTACCTCATCTGTAAAATGGGAATTAAGACTGTGATCCCCACGTGATAACCTGGTTACCTTGCATCTACCCCAGCACTTAGAACAGTGCTTGGAAAAACACCAACATTATCACTATTATTATTATTGTTATTAAGTGCAGAGCCAGGGTTAGGACCCATGACCTTCTGACTCCCAGACCCATGCTCTCTATCCACTAGGCTATATAGCGGAATTAGCAAATGCATTCCCTGCCCACGATAAGCTTCCAGTCTAGAGACATCAGTGTGTTTGAATTTTAGAAGCCCTCTGGGCATTACAGAAAGATCAATCAATCAATGGTATTGCAAGGTGAGGTGTTACCTAAGCTTGGAGGCCCAAGACAATTATGTCAAAGGTGGATCTGACTTTGCTAGAGGCAAGGATCTGTGAAACCATGCCTTCCGATCCTTTACTCATCTTTTGCAGTTCTGCATTTCCCACCTGCCTCCTTCTGACTCAGTTTAATTAAATTTCTCTCTGAGTGGTATACCACACTTCTGGTCTCTTCTTTTTGCCACCCTTTAGTTCACGCTAATGGCATTTCTTCCCTCCATCCCCAACACCCAGTTATACGTCAAGCAAGAAAGAGTCTCCGACTAAACTTACAATAATCCGCAACATAGAAATAGGTGGGTTCGGTCCAAGAGCCATTTCCTGCCAATGAAGTGGCTCGAATTCGAACAGTGTAATTCCCGGGATGCAGGCCACGGAGTTTACATCCATGTTCGTTGGCAAAATGTTTCCGGGAAACACAATAATGCAGTTCCTGCAAAAAGGAAAAAGGAAGCATGTTTTCCTTAAAAAAAAAAAAGAAAAGAAAAGAAAAAGAAAAAAGAGAATGCATTTTATATTCAGGACAGTATCTGCAGCAGCAGGGTGGTCGAGTTTTCATGGTTCCACTTTCTATTGGGTGGGTGGAGGGGGTGGCAGGAGGGAATCCCACAGCTGTGATGGCAGTGGTACTAGCAGCGCAGCTGGAAGGATTTAGAGTTAGAGAAGGAAGTTGCTGGAGCTGCAACGGCCCTTACTGGGGCTGTGTTGGAGTAGGAGTCTCTGAGACAGAGTCCTGCCTCTTCCCACTCCAGTCCACATTTCACCCTGCTGCCTGGATGATTATTCCACAAAAACGTTCCAGACATGTCACCCCACTCCTCAAAAAACTCCAGTGGTTGCTCCACATCAAAAAAACCCTCCTCACCATGGGCTCTAAAGCACTCCATCACCTTGCCCCCTCCTACCTCACCTTGGTTGGCTCCTTCTACAACCCAACCCACACACTTCACTCCTCTAGTGCTAACCTTCTCACTATGCCCCGCTTTCGCCTATCTCGCCACCGACCCCTTGCCCAAGTCCTGCCTCTGGCCTGGAACGCCCTCCTTCCTCAAATCCAACAATCAGTCTCCCCCACCCCCGCTTCAAAGCTTTATTGAGGGCACATCTCCTCCAAGACACCTTCCCTGACTAAGCCCTTATTTCCTCTTTTCCCACTCCCTTCTGCCTCGCTCTGACTTGCTCCCTTTGTTCTTCCCCCATCCCAGCCCCACAGAACTTATGTACATATATGCCATTTATTCATTTATACTAATGTCTGTCTCCCCCACACTAGACTATAAGCTTGTTGTGGGTAGGGCCTGTGTCTGCTTATTGTTTTACTATACCCTCCCGAGCACTTAGTACAGTGCTCTGCACACAGTAAGCACTAAATAAATACTACTGAATGAATGAGAGTCTCCTGCGAGCCAGGATTACACGCTTCTGGCAACTCATGCATGACCCCAGGCAGGTCGGCTGTTGGGACCATTGCTACTTCATTCATTTATTCATTCATTCATTCAATGCACTTACTATGTGCAAAGCACTATACCTAGTGCTTGGGAGACTACAACAATAAATAGACCCACTCCCTGCCCACGGCAAGCTTCTGCCTGGATTGTGAATGCCTGGGTGAACTGGCGTGTTCTGGGCTAGTAACAATAATAGTAATTGTGGTATTTGTTAAGTGCTTACTATGTGCCAGGCACTGTACTAAGCAATAGGGTAGAAACAAGCAAATCAGGTTGAACACCGTCCCTGTCCTACATGGGGCTCACAGTCTCCATCCCATTTTACAGATGAGGGAACTGAGGCACAGAGAAGTAAAATGACTTGCCCAAGGTCAGACAGCAGACAAGTGGCGGAATTAGAACCCATGACCTTCTGACTCCCAGGCCCATGCTCTATCTACTAAGCCATGCAGGGCTGTGCAGCCTCTGCTGCTTCTACCTGGTGGCAACACAGACCAGGTTAATCAGTTTATTCTTGCTATCGAAGCGGCAGCAGGTACAACAGCCCTGGTGAAATTAACACCACCACCACCAATAATAATAATAATAATAATAACTGTGGTATTTGTTAAGCGCTTACTGTGTGCCAGACACTGTACGAAGCACTGGGGTGGATACAAGCAAATCGGGTTGGACACAGTCCCTGTCCCACTTGGGGTTCACAATCTCATTCCCCATTTTACAGATGAGGTAACTGAGGCCCAGAGAAGTGAAATGACTTGCCCAAGGTCACACAGCAGGCAGGTGGTAGAGCCAGGATTAGAACTCACAACCTTCTGACTCCCAGGCCAGTGCTCTATCCACTACACCGTGCCGCTTTTCATGGTATGAGGGCTGGATTGCTGTTAGGCAGAAGCGATCACTTAGGCAGATTAGGTTTTGTCATTCATTCATTCATTCATTCAATTGTATTTACTCAGCGCTTACCATGTGCAGAGCACTGTTCTAAGAGCTTGGGAGAGTACAAAACAGAATAAGCAGACACATTCCCTGCCCATAATGAGCTCCCAGTCTCCTCCTCCCCCTCCACCCTGCCCGCTTTCCCTTCTCTTCCCTCTGCCCAGCTCCCTTCCAGGGATGCCAGCTCCCAGAGGGTGGAGGAAGAGCAGTGGCACCGAAGAGGGGAAGAGGGTGGCACCGAAAGGGGAGAAAACATTCACTTTTGAGGCGGTCCTTGGGGGCAGAAAGGAGCCGGAAGATCCAAGGTGTTGGCTCCACTCGTTGCCCCATTCAGGCAGATGGGAGCTCCCCAGCTTGGATCCTTGCAGGGGTTTCTTAACCCTGACAAGCTCTGGAGTCCAGTAAGGTGAAGTTGGGTGCCCACCTCACCGCTGGCCTGTCCAGACTCCCTGGGGCATGGTTTGGAGTGAGGTGGATACCCGGGCCTGGTTGGTGATGGCAAATGTGGCAGCGATCAGGGAGAAGAAGATGGCATGGCAGCAGTGAGTAGGGGCCCTCTTCCTTTCTTCTCCCTTGCTTCCCTTTCCTTCTCTTCTGTTTGCTTCTCCTCTTTCTCCTCTCCGGCCCCTTTTTCTACCCCTCCACACTTTAGTTTTTTCCTTCCTTTACCGTACCCAGCAACATCCCTTCCCTTCAACACCCATCCCTAAGATTATCCTCAGGCGCAGAATGAAAAGTGTGGGACCCTATGCCTTTCTCCTTTCCCCTCACTCTTCTTTCAGCCCTGGGAGGGTCCACCCCTGTTCCCATGACCAGGAATCTAGTCATCTCAATCAGTATTTAGAATATTTTTTTCTTTTCTTAAATCATTTATTCTAAATTCATAATAATGATGGTAATTGTAGTATTTGTTAAGTGCTTACTGTGTGCCAGGCACTGTACTAAGCACTGGGGTGGATATAGGCAAATCGGGTTTGACAAAGTCCCTGTCCTACATGGGGCTCACAGTCTCAATCACCATGTTCCAGATGAGCCAACTGAGGCCCAGGGAAGTGAAGTGACTTGCCCAAGGTCACGCAGCAGACAAGTGAAGCAGCGTGGGTCAGTGGAATCAGTGGAATGAGCACGGGCTTTGGAGTCAGAGGTCATGGGTAGGAGGCCTTCCCAGACTGAGCCCCCTCCTTCCTCTCCCCCTCGTCCCCCCTCCATCCCCCCGTCTTACCTCCTTCCCTTTCCCACAGCACCTGTATATATGTATATATGTTTGTACATATTTATTACTCTATTTATTTATTTATTTTACTTGTACATATCTATTCTATTTATTTTATTTTGTTAATATGTTTGGTTTTGTTCTCTGTCTCACCCTTCTTGACTGTGACCCCACTGTTGGGTAGTGACTGTCTCTATACGTTGCCAACTTGTACTTCCCAAGCACTTAGTACAGTGCTCTGCACACAGTAAGCGCTCAACAAATACGATTGATTGATTGATGGGTTCAAGTTCCAGCTCCACCAGTTGTCAGCTGTGTGACTTTGGGCAAGTCACTTAACTTCTTTGTGCCTCAGTTACCTCATCTGTAAAATGGGAATTAAGACTGTGAGCCCTCCGTGGGACAATCTGATCACCTTGTAACCTCCCCAGCCCTTAGAACAGTGCTTTGCACATAGTAAGTGCTTAATAAATGCCATCATCATTATTATTATTATTAAGTGGCAGAACTGGAATTACAACCCATGACCTCCTGACTCCCAGACCCGAGCTCTATCCACTACGCCATGCTGCTACTTCCTTAATTCACTGCCTTATACTACTTTTTGACCCGGTAAGCAGGTGTTCCTATTATTCATATTTATGAGTCAAAACTGAAACTGCTTATTGCTCCAAGAGGTTAGCTAGAAATTTATAAACATTGAGAAGGATCCTGGTCACTGTCTTTATTATCAATCTTCTTTGATGCCTTCTTGAAAACTTCTGTTTGAACAGGAATCTGGTAACCCAGAGAAGCAGCATGGCTTAATGGATAGAGCATGGGCCTCTAAGTCAGAAGGACCTGGGTTCTAATCTGGGCTGTGCCACTTGTCTGCTTTGTGATTCTGGGCAAATCATTTAACATCCCTGTGCTACAGTTCACTCATCTGTAAAATGGGGGTTAAGACTGTGAGGCTCATGTGGACAGGGACTGTGTCCAAACTAACAAGCTTGTATCTACCCCAGCACTTAGTACAGTGCCTGGCACATAGTAAGTGCTTAACAAATACCATTTTTTTTCTTTCAAAAGAGGGGGAATTTTATTTTGATGGCAAAGCCTCACTCTGAAAATATGCAAGAATGCCAATATTAACATACACATTCCAAAAGCCACCCAAAGTTGTAACCAATGTAGGAGAAAATTGGAAAGCATGTGTCATGCAGAGAACTGGAGTGGAAATTCTAAAAGAGAAAAAAAAACCTAAAACAATTCTAAAAACACCCAAATGAAACATGTGACTTTATAGCAAGAAAACAAATGAGAAAAACAACTTAGTCCAAAGGTTAGACTCTTTTTAGTAGAATTAGTCACCCAGTAGAAAGCTAAGAATAAGCACAGTATAGCAACTCAGGGTAGTTATTCTGTGACAAAAAGAAAATCACTATTTTAACTGGTATAATTTATCATGGATATTAAAATGGGATGAAAAATATAAATGGAATTTGGAAATTCCAGGGACAGAAAAAAAATAAAATCTGGATAACAACTGGTTTTCAATGAGACAAGACAGCTAGAAAATGTGGATATCTTGAGCCAGCAAGACAGTCAAGACTCAGATTTTAAACGTTAACGATTTCATTGAAAAGGGCCATCTGGTAATGAAAAGTTTAATAAGATCATTTTCTAGATGGTGAAATGAGTGGCAGCATGGCCTAGTGGATAGAGCATGGCCTTGACCAAGGATCACATCTATCAACTGTTCCTGCACTCTCCCAAGCACCCATTTTAGTGCTTAGCACCCAATAAGTGCTCCATAAATAATAATAATAATTATGGTATTTGTTAAACACTCACTATGTGCCAAGCACTGTTCTAAGCGCTGGGGTAGATACAAGGCAATCAAGTTGTCCCATGTGGAGCTCACAGTCTCAATCTCCACTTTACAAATGAGGTAACTGAGGCACAAAGAAGTTAAATGACTTGCCCAAGGTCACATCATCAATTGTATTTATTGAGCGCTTACTATGTGCAGAGCACTGTACTAAGCGCTTGGGAAGTACAAATTGGCAACATATAGAGACAGTCCCTACCCAACAGTGGGCTCACAGTCTAAAAGACTGTCACATGGCAGACAAGTGGCAGAGCCGGGATTAGAATCCATGACCTTCTGCCTCCCAGGCCTGTGCTCTAGCCACTATGCCATGCTGCACTGATTGACTGATTACTACTACCATTAGTACTACCTGTAAAAAAAGGGTTGGGCTTTTTCGTTAAATTGATACAACCCTTATCTGAAATCTTTCCGATAGTTATTTGGAACCTGTTCATTTTATAGAGCAGTGGCTTCTATTTCAGAAGCAGTAACACTGAATCTGAAGCTCAAATAACTTGACTTTAACAAATTACTGATGCAATTCATCATAAGGCTTCATTTGATCTCTACTGAGCTACAGACTGTTGTGCTCTAAACAAGCCGCTACATGCTTCAGGAGTAGCCTAAAAGCAGCCAGTCGTCTGCCAAAGTGTAAAACGAACCAAAGGATAACAGGGGAAAAGAAAGAAAAAGCTGAAAGGTGGAAACTCAGTGGAACAGGTTTCTTGAATAATCACCTCACTGAAAAATGACTTAAGATGGAGACCAAACACCTGTTTATTGGACTAAAAGGCACACTGTTTTCTTTTTGGGAGCAGAAACTGATCTAATAACCTCCCCATGTGTTATATAGCCTGATACTGCAGCACCATCTCCAAGGCAACAGCCAAACTAATTAGACTGCTGCCATCAGAGAGAGGGAAGGGTCCTTAAACAGGGAGTCGGCAGGAGAGAGAAAAAGGTGTAAATAGGTAGAATCAGTTGTGCATATGGCTGGAGAGAGAGAGAGAGAGAGAGGAGAGAAATGCACCACAACACTCCCAGGCTTTGAAAGGAAAAGAGTGGAAATGCATTTGTTTCCTAATTTTTTCCTTTAAAAGGGCTGTATGCTTCTTATGGTGCTTTCATCATCATCTCTCTCATTGACTCTTCATATATATATTATATTTTTATATATCATATAAATGTTATATGTTTAAATATCTCATCTCTCTCTCTCTCTCTCTCTCTCTCTCTCTCTCTCTCTCTATATATATATATATATCAGAGCTGGGTTGCAATACTCCCGCGTCTCCACCAATACATAGATACATAGTGCAGCTCATGCCTAAGGGTTGATGAAGAATAGAAAGGAGCGCATACACAGTGGCTCCTTTTGCTCTGCCTCTTGCTGAGGAACTTTTTTTATAGTATTTGTCAGACACTATGTGCCAGGTACTATTATTCAATTCAATTCAATAGTATTTATTGAGCACTCACTGGGTGCAGAGCACTGTACTAAGCACTTGGGAAAATACAATAAAACAATAAACAGTGACAGTCCCTGCCCACATTGAGCTTACAGTCTGGGGGGGGGGGGGGGGGGGAGACAGACATCGATACATACAAAGTTAAAGATATGTACATAAGTCCTGTGGGACTGGGTTGGGGGAAGAGCAAAGGGAGCAAGTCAGGGTGACGCAGAAGGGAGTGGGAGACAAGGAAAAGTGCAGCTTAGTCTGGGAAGACCTCTTGGAGGAGATGTGCTTTCAACAAGGCAGTGCTTAGAACGTTTAGAACAGTGCTTTGCAAATAGTAAGCGCTTAATAAATGTCATCATTAATAAGGCTTTGAAGAGGGGGAGAGTAAATGTCTGTCGGATTTGAGGAAGGAGGGCATTCCAGGCCAGAGGCAGCACGTGGGCTAGGGGTCGGTAGCAAGACAGCCGAGATCGATGCACAGTGAGAAGGTTAACAGTAGAGGAGCAAAGTGTGCGGGCTGGGTTGTAGAAGGAGCGAACCAAGTGAGGTAGGAGAGGGCAAGGTGATGGAGTACTTTAAAGCCAATGGTGAGGAGTTTTTGATATGGAGGTGGATGGACAACCACTGGAGTTTCTTGGTGGGGATGACATGTCCTGAACGTTTTTGTAGAAAAATGATCCGGGCAGCAGAATGAAGCATGGACTGGAGTGGGGAGAGACAGGGGGCTGGGCGGTCAGCAAGGAGACTGATGCAGTAATCCAGGCGCTGGGGTAGCTACAAGGTTGGACACAGTCCATGTCCCATATGGGGCTCACATTTCTGTTGCCCAGAGAAGTGAAGTGACTTGCCCAAGGTCACACAGCAGACAAGTGGCAGAGCCGGGATTAGAACCCAGGTGCTCTGTCCACTAAGCCATGCTGCTTCTCCCTGTGGGGGAACAAACACTGGGGAGTCCAGCAAGATGAACAGACACGGGTAAGACAAGAAGCTCCAGTTATCAATCAATCAATAGTATTTATTGAAGGCCTTCCCGTTAGATCAGAAAATCCTAGAGGAGCAAGGGATCATGTCCAGCAACTCCACCATACTCTCTCCCAAGAGCTCAGTCCGGCACTCCTCACGCCACTGGCACTTACTAAACACCACTGATAGATTATAGCATGCCAAGCAATGTACAGAGAATTTAGGAGAGTACGGCAGACTAAATGGACACGATCCATATTCTCCAGAAGTTTACAGTCCGGTTGTTGCTGCCGAGGACAAAAACTGGAAGCAGAGTGGCAGCTCTGGGATGGCAGGAGGAGGGTGTCCTGGGACCCATCTTTAGTCTTCAGCAACAGCAGCCAAAATGGCAGCAATAGCATAGTGTCCTTATGGGCCACTGCCACCCCTGGGCCTCTTCTTGCTGAACTCTTGCAGGGGTGCCAGAGGAACCTCAGCACAAGGGCAGGACAAATAGAACCCAATGCCTTAATCAACCTGGCCTCCACCCCGACCATGTCCTGCTTCCTGGTTATCAGTTTAGCCGACTAACTGTCCCTTACCTCCATGCCTGCCTTGGTTACCCCAGGCAATTCTGACTGCAGTTTGATAAATACAATAAACGTCTTCTAAGATTTGGATCTCTTGTTAGGCGACAGTTACAGTGTGCGTAAAATTCCCACTGCCAAATCCAACGGGAAAAATGCTAAATAACATCATCCAATAATAATAATCATAAATAATTATGGTATTTGGTAAGCGCTTACCATGTGTCAAGCACTGTTCTAAGCAGTGGGGTAGCTACAAGGTAATCGGGTGGGACACAGTCCCTGTCCTACATGGGGCTCACAGTCTTTATCCCCATTTTACAGATGAGGTAACTGAGGCCCAGAGAAGTTAAGTGACGTGCCCAAGGTCACACAGCAGACAAATGGCAGAGCCGGGATTAGAACCCATGTCCTTTGACTCACAAGCCACAAGGCCACACTGCTTCTCAGAACTCACCTCATTTTCTCCAAGACGCCAATAGTTCACTTCATAGAGAACAATCAATCCATTGGGCTCCTTTGGCTCCTGCCACTTCAAGTGGACAATGTTATTGTCAGACACTTCATGAGTAACCGGCCCAACAATGTCATCTGCCTTTGCTACAATACAAGAATGTATCAGGTTATCATTTCAAACAAATGACAACAACAACAATGACAAAAAAACCCCAGCACACCACCACCAAGCAAGAGACTGTCATATGTAGTCCTACTTCCAACTTGGTATTTCCAAAACAATGATAATCATCATACAATACAATGCAAAAGAAATATGTTCATGATAGTTCAAAATAACAGCAGAACTCTTCAGAGAAACAGGCTTTTTCTACAGCTAATTTGGAAACACCAGAAATCACAGAAGAAAAGCCCATGAAGGATAACTTGCCTTCAGGCATGGTTCTTGCACTGACATACGCAGCCACGCTGCATCTGGATTCTTGGGCATCATGATTGCAGGCGTGGAGTTCAATGCGATAGCCAGTAAAATGCCGCAGACCGGAGATAACCAAGGATTCCTTAGATTCAACTTTCTCAAAGGGTTTCTGTTCCTCTCTACTTTCAGGGGCAGGTGTAGATGAGGTGTTTGACAAAGGTGGAATTGTGGGTGTCACCACTGTGGCATTTGCCCTGCTGCCAAGATCCCTTCGTTTACGATTTGGCCTGCGAAACAAAATTCGAAAGAATAGCCAATTGATTAAATGGATGAAATTATGTTTTGGAAGTGAAAGGGTTAAAATGGAGGGTTTGTTTTTTTTTTTTTTTTTTGGTTAAGGGGTTGGTTTTTGGTTTTGTTTTGTTTTTTAAGTTATCATGACACACAAGCTGAAACAGACTAGGATCCCTAAATCAGCAGCCGTGGCTTTAGAATCGTAAATTGTCTTTTTATTATTTATCAGCCAATGTAATTGTAATTTCCTCCACCCTCCCCACCACCATAAGCACAACATTTTCTTCAATACATTGCTTCAGTGTGGATGAAAAGGAGTGGAATAAATCTGTACTCCTGTTTTCCTGCCCCAGTGTTAAAAATAAGGCTTCAACATAAATTGTTCTAGCTTTTGTCACTTTATTTCAAAATCTGTTGATGCTTTTTCCAAAGTCCCATGTTTCTTGTCATTTAATTCATTTTCTAATCTGTGGATGAAATTTACGAAACCAGGTTGATGGATAACTAGACTTTAATTCATTGTCGAGAAGCCTCTTGCTGTGAATTCTATCACCGTGATACTGTATTAGCCCATTCACTCCAAATTAGTAGAAGTTTCTTGGAACTCTTTTTCATGTCTTTTGGGAGGAAAAACAAAAATATTCCACCGCTAATCATACCCAAGACACATATATTAGTACTGCTCAGAGGATTTCTAAATAGGCACAGTGAAGTGATGAATTTGCAAAACTATCAAAGGACACAGTGTCTTCCTAGCAAACCCCGGTGATAGTCTTGGGAAGTACCATTTATTGCTTATCCCCAGGCAGCTCCGAAAAACTGCTGGGTTCTCGGGAATTGGCTGCCACTGGCATATTTGTCCTATTCATATGTGTGAAAAGGTCTGAGATCGTACTCGGGGGAGGCTCACTGCCATCCGATTATTTGATCTCGAGTTTGGAAATGGGTTTCGGCTAAAGCGTAAGTCAGTAATGGCCAGTCCCGAGGGGGGCGGGAGGAGGGGAAGAAAGAGGTGAGATCCTCCCTCCACTTTCCATATGCAATTTTCACCAGTGGTGATTGCAAATCTATCACTTGACCATGCTTGTGTAGAAACACCCTCAGTGGTTGTTAACCAAACATTTTCTTTCAAATGACAATCCATTAGTTTGCAGGCTTGCTTCAACCTCTTGAAGTTCTGAGCTAACTCCTCCACAATAACTAATGGCTATTCATTAACTTTTCTTAAGAGCAGCCAGATAATTGAAGAGATGCTAAAGAAAACCATACATTTTTATTTGGCCAAATTTCAGCATTATCCTCTACATCTGTGGTTTCCTTTTTAAAGGCGTTTTTGAGAAATTTCCAATGGGCATTTTGCGGTGATCCTCACCTAGGAAGCTCGAGGTAGCCCCTCGGAAGGAGAATGCCATCACATGCAATTCCACATTTGAACAATGCAACAAGCCACGGAAGCAACTTTGAGACACTAAACCAAATTGAACTTCCCACCGCCACCCTTAGGCCACAAAGCGAAAGATTGGCTAACTCATAGTGCAGTGCATGATTATCTGTTCACTGTATGTCAGGCCAGGTCATACCTAATGTCCACAGATCCATTCCCTGATGATGTTTTTCTGTGAAAACAAAACCAACCACTTTGAAGGCAGATTTAATTTCTTCTATCAGATTAAATATTATGATTCTCCACACCATTCTGAGGTCAAAACCCATCCTGGCCTCTGTGGATTTCTAACAGCTTAACTACATGATCAGCAAAACACTTCAGTTTTCCAGCTTTTGTTTTCTCTTCCCTTAATTACTAATTAACTACCAACCACACAGACCATTTTTTAGGGTTGTTATTATCTCTGCTTTACACGTTGCTCTGAACTGTGCCCTCCCCAACAGTGAGGCAGAGTTCAAAGATGGAACTCTAGGGCAAAACTAGAAGAAAAAACCCACAGAAACCCTTCAATAGAGGACTCCACGACCACATGGATTCTAAAACTTGGTTAGGCTTCAAAATTTGACTCGGCGGTTTCTTCAAGTCAGAAAGGATTTTGTTTTTGACAAGTCAAACAGTAACCTCCATCTCTTGAGCACTCTATCTCTCAGTACTCCTTGGATCCAGGATTATGAGTGGAAAAGTACAAGACAGAAAAATGTGTACCGAGAAGTCCAGAAATGTGTAACAAATGATGGCTAGGAAACAGCCTACTAAAAATCTTTAAATGGGTGATACATAAAGGAATAGTGGTTTACTTTGTCATAATACATGTCTTTTTTTGTCTCAAAGTCCTCAGGAACTAGGACTTACTAGGGTGGCAGACCTGCTGATTTCCAGGATCCAACCTTTCTCTGAATGAGGGAGTGTAAAGAGTTAGTAAGGGAATTGGTCTCTCATGCTATCTTCAGAGGGGGAAGGAAAAAATCCAACCATAACATGTCATGGAGCATCTCTCTCTCTCAAGTCCAATCTTACTTTGCTTATTTTCCTTCAGATTTGGGGATGAAACCCTATTATTACAAAACTGCCAAACCATGTGGTCAAGAAGAAACAAACCACCAACTTCAGCCTGCCACTTTGCTCAGCTAAGAGGAAAAGTGTAACACTGAACTCAGAGCATCAACATGGAACTTTGGCCAAAAAACGGTAGCTAATGTAGCCTTGAGGGTGGCTTAATCAGTTTGGACACTGGATTTGCCTCTATTTTCATAATTCCCCTTCCAATTACCCATGCTTGCCAGTGAGGCCTTTTCTGGAGAACCCCCAAGATTCTTAGAGTTTAAGATAAAGAAAAGATTTGCTGCAAGCAATCATACAGAATAGTTAAGCAGCCATGCACACATACTTCAAAATAATATACTCTTCCCATGTACTTCCATAATGGAGAACATAAAAGAGAATACAATTTTCTGTATTCGAGTTGGAAGAAGAGAAGAAGAAAAAGAATAGAGCAAGGCTAAAAGGGAAGAATAAATGGAAGGAGAAAGTGCTAGAGGAATTAGAAGAAAAACTCAATCCCCCCAAAGACCAAGAATTTCCCATTTTTCATTCATTCATTCATTGTCGTATTTATTGAGCGCTTACTGTGTGAGGAGCACTGTACTAAGCGTGTGGGAAAGTACAATACAACAATAAACCGTGACATTCCCGGCCCACCTTCCTTTCCCTTTCAATGTATTTCAGACTTTCTCCTCCACTAGCAATTCACAAGACACCCCACCACCCCTACTTTGGGAAGCGCTGGCTGCTTTGAGCTGGTAGGTTCTTTGTCACTGGACAGGGATCGTCAAGAGTGTCAGCAGAAGAGAG
Source organism: Tachyglossus aculeatus (assembly GCF_015852505.1). Classification (NCBI taxonomy): domain Eukaryota; kingdom Metazoa; phylum Chordata; class Mammalia; order Monotremata; family Tachyglossidae; genus Tachyglossus; species Tachyglossus aculeatus. Next base: position 119,598,556 of record NC_052101.1, on the reverse strand, counting down.
ACTACTTAGGATTAATGCCTCTATGCTTCCACTTACAGAGAGGAAAGCTCGTGAGAAGCGGCTCAGTAAGTAAGAATGAGACAGATTGTTACAAAACAGCCTTCAATACCATCGACCGACTCAATACAACTTTACAACAGGTGAAAATCATTCGCTACGGCAACTCAGTAAAACAACAGCCAACTGATACTCTAACTGGAAATAGAGGCTTTCCACGAACAAATGCAATCTCCAAAATTTCTTCCTCAGGTGGCTAACAAGGTGGAGTGCCAGTGATTCATTTCTTAATATACCTAGACATTGGCTGAGAAGCATCCTGGGATGGCTGTGCAATAGAATTAAAAAAAAATAATAACTCAAACTGTCCGAATCATTGGCCTAAATTGAGAGGATGTTACTGCTACATGAGTTTGGACCAGAGTTCTTCAGAGCTGTTAAGAGGAACTCTGAAGCAAATATTAGCACAGTGGCCTTCCATAAAACACATAAAAGAACCTTTTTGAGTAAAGATAGGAAGGATTCAATAGCTGTTTGGGGGTTGGGGGAGGGGGAGGGGAAATCAGCCTCCTGTTTTGTCAGAAAACTGCAAAGAAATACTTTCTGGCTAAGAGTTTCATAAAAATTCAACACATTATAAAAGGTGAGAACCGCTTATTACTAAACCTAATTTTCACTGCAAACATTCTCTGAAGCTCCCATTTGTGGGGACACAGTTCTTATGCTAAAAACCCCACATCATCCCACTTAGATTAAATGACTATGTGAAACTCTAGATTCGGTACACTTCGAGAAACCTCAAGGTTTTAATAATGCTTTGGAATTCTTAGTAAACTACCAATGAGGTTATCCCAGAGGTAGAATTTGGAGAACAAATAGAAATATACAATTTTTCAGTCTCTAGATTTATATCTAAAGTGTCACTAGTGAGGATGTTTTTTCGGGATCCTGCTTGAACATTTGTTTCTCATTTCAGAATTCAAAAGTTTGTGCAGTGGTCCAGCTAGACCAAAGAACCTCTACCACTCGGACAGTCAGGTTTTTAATTCCAGGTGACAATCCCCTACCACAAAGTACCTCTACCCCTTGCTCCTAACTAGTTTAATTACAGTTTTTACCTGGGCACAAAAACCTCATTATGGAGATAATTTTCAAATGTTTTCCTAAATGAAGACTCTTCAGCTTCTTTCTGTATTTGGGAATCAGTTTTTGGACAAGAACAACACTCTCCACCATGATCCTCATTATCGCTTCGATTCTGTTTCTGAGAATCTTCAGATTCAAAAGGAGGAGACCAGGTCCTTGAAGGCAGCTTTAATCCTAAAGAGGAAAAATTTCATACTATGACATAAGCACATACCTCTAATCTTCTACAGAAAACAAAGCAAGAAAGCCTATTGATTCAGAGAAATCCGCCTGGCACATGAAAAGGCAGTTTGAATTACAGGTGACAGTTCATGGAAGATGGGACAGAGAACTGTTCTAAGCAATCTAACAGTAAAAACAACATTTGTTCTATTAACACAGCCAGGATGTCTGAGATCAGAAATGCTTGCACACACCTTAGGGTTTCTGATCAAAACCAGGTTCATAGCTCTTCTACCAGAGCAACTGAGAGTCAATGAGAAAGGTGATTCATAGGCATTTTAGGGGGAGGGGGAGTGCAGGCCTCCCTGCTTCTCTTTCCCTAATAACAATTATGGCATTTATTAAGCATTTACTGTGTGCTAAGAGTTGGGTAAACATAAGGTTGTTCTTGTTTTTCTTTAAATGGTACTTGGTAAGCACTCATGATGTGTCAAGCACTGCCCTACGCGCTGGCATAGATATAAGCTATTCAGGTCAGACACTGTCTATGTGTCTTATAGTGGGGCTTATAGTCTAAGTACTGAATCCCCATTTTACAGTTGAGGAAACAGCACATAGAAGTGAATTGCTCAAGGTCACATAGCAGGCAAGGGGCAGAGGCGGGATTACTCGTTATTGACAGGAAACGTGTCTGCTAATTCTGTTGAAATGTATTCTCCCAAGTGCTTAGTTCAGTGCTCTGCGCATAGTAAGTGCTCAATAAATGCGATTGATTGATTGTTTAGAACCCAAGGACCTCTGACTCCTAGCTCCATTCTCTTTCCTCTGGGCCACACTGCTTCTCTAGAAGGTTATCAGATTGGACACAGTCCCTGCCCCACAAGGGGCTCTCAGTCTACCTTATCCCCATTTTACAGATGAGGATACTAATCCCAGCTCTTCCACTTGCCTGCTGTGTGAACTTGGGCAAGTCACTTCATTTCTCTGAGCCTGTTACCTCATCTGTAAAATGGGGATTGAGACTGTGAGCCCCACATGGGTCAGGGACCATGTCCAACCTGATTTTCTTTTATCTACCCCAGTGTACAGTACAATGCCTGGCACATAGTAAGCGCTTAACAAATACCACAGTTATTGTTATTATTATTATTATTATTATTATTATTTTATTATTACTACTGAGGCCCAAAGAGGTTATGTGATTTGCCGACAGTCACCTAGGCCAGTGGCAGAGCCGGGACTAGTTCCCAGAGCTCCCAATTCCTGGTCATGTGCTTCCCACTTGGCTGGTCCTCTCCAATCATGATCCGTGTTACTGGGATTCCATTCCTGCCTTCCATCTGCCACTCTCCCCATCAACTAATGGGGCCCTTAGACTGGCAGATGCAATGTCTCTTCATTAAAACCACTAGAAGACTAAAATACAGCAAGGGATCGTTTGGACCACACATTCCACTTGGAAGAACAGGGGAAGCAGCGTGGCCTGGTGGAAGGAGCACAGGACTGGGAGTCAGAGGACTTGGGTTCTAATCCTGGCTTCGCCACTTGTCTGCTAAGGGACCTTGGGTAAATCACTTATCTTCTCTGGGCCTCAGTTACCTCATCTGTAAAATGGGGACTAAGACTGTGAGCCCCATTTGGGACATGGACAGTGTCCAACCTGATTAGCTTCTATCGACCCCCAGCACTTAGTACACTGCCTAGCATGTACTAAGCGCTTAACAAATACTATTTTAAAAAAAGAAAGGAGGTGCTGCCACCAGGGAAGCGGACTTGGAATGGGCTTTTGAAAAGAGCAACATCACCATCTCTTCAAACCAATAGACTGTCCCCCCACCAACCTTCCTCAGAAATTTCTCTGCCCTTACTTTAAATGACTGAAACCCCATAAGTAAACTGATCATTATTTGCCATTTTGCTGTATATGTAAAGACAAAATTTAGGGGATGTTGAGGTAAGAGTTAGGTATGTTAGAAAATATATCCGTAGTTATCAGGATGGATATCAGAGAAGGTAACAATCAAGTTGTTCCTCCAAGTATCCTGATAGAATACTGGGTTGGTTGAATCATTGGTCTGAGCCAATAAAGGCATTATGTTCTTCTGTAATGCCAACTAACAGCACAGTGTACAAGTTGTCCCAACTTTCCATAGTTTTCCTTTAAGTCTGTCTATAATTGTAACAACATTAAAAATGAACATGAGGACTATCACCAGAAAACTCAGTTATCCAGACACTTCTGAAATGACTGTGCCCATACAGGTGATACAGACCCCTACATACTATAGTTTTAACCACACCTGTGCATGGAAACCAATTTACTTTAAGGATGTGTCTGCAAGTCTCCCCCTCTAGACTGCAAACTGGTTGCAGGCAGGGAACGGTCTACTAACTCTACTGTCCTCCCCCAAAGTTTAGTACAGTGCTGTGCACATAGTGAGCACTCAATAAGTACCGTTGATTGATTAATTGATGGAAAGAGCAATCATGATGGGAGTGGGTGGGTGGGGGGAACAGGGAGAAGGAATATAGCTGTGACAACCCTTTTCAGAAGCATAGCCCAAACAATATGTGATGCATGCTACATTGTAAGTGAAAACACAAAGCACGCTGGAGTCCTTACTAACTGGTAGAACACAGGAATTATATAAAATGATATAAAATGCACCCTCTCTGCTTGAAGCTGCTGTCTGGGTGCCTTTTTGGTTTATAACTTTTATGTTCTTTTATCATTTAAATGACATACAAAAGCAGAATGGCTTAGTGGAAAGAGCATGGGCCTGGGAGCCAGAGGACCTGGATTCTAATCCCAGCTTCACCACTTACCTGCTGTGGGACCTAGGGCAAGTAACTAAACTTCTCTGGGCCTCAGTTCCCTCATCTGCAAAATGGGGGTGCAATACCTGTTCTCTCTCCTACTGTGAGTCCCATGTGGGACTGGATTATCTTGTATGTACCCTAGGGCTTAGTACAGTGCTGACACATAGTAAGTGCTTAACAAATCCTATTATTATTATTAGCAATAATAATAATAACAATAACAACAAATGCAATCATATTTTGCTCAAAATTAAAATACAACCCAACCCGGAAAATCCACTCTTGCTTCAGTTCCATTAATGTAAAATAACTGAGTTTTTACTCTATATATAGTTAGACAGACACTAGCATTTTAAAATTTACAACAAATATTACTTATTCCCACTAGGGAATATTTTAATAGCACCTTGTATTTGTAAAAGAGCTTTACAATTACTCAATTCATTACACTTAATCACCAACAAGTTACTCTACGTTTGTCAGGGCATTAAAAGTGTCCAATAACATACATGATCCTGAACTCCTTTCTAGGCCAGTAATCCTAGACTTCCCACCACCCACTGGAGACTAAAGGATATAAGCATGTATACTTCTGGTTTAATTTCAGATACGGTGCTTACACACACACACACACACACACACACACACACACACACACACACACACACACACACAGCTTCAGCTTCATTATTTTCCCAAGAATGTGCTGAAAAACTGCCTCAGAAGTTAAAACCTAAGTATGATTGTAGTCTTGCTCATTAATGTTATAGAAAGCAAAAATTAAATTGTGATTGAAGGGTGGAGTTTGCTCTTTAGTTGTTTACTGCGCATCAGAGAAAAATATAATGTCTGCAATCCACGTATCTGTGTTGTGACAAGACTTTCTCACCTTCACTTCATCTCTTCAAAGTCTTGAACAGTAAGGCAAGCAAAACCTCCACCTTCAAAATGTTTTATACCTCCTTGTAGGTAGGAAGCATGCCTTTCATCACTATTGAACTTTTCCAAGAATCAAGTACAGTGCTCTACACACAGATGACCCTCAACAAATACTACTGATTGATTTCAGCAAAAGAGTTGAATTGTCCAGTAATAATTATGGTTCGCTAAAAAGGTGGGGGTAGGGAGAAGGAGATGGCTAAACATGTAGGTACTACAAGCTAATGAATATATTTTCTTGAAACAGAACAGGGGGAAACAATTCACACTGAATAGAATAGAATAGAGGAGTCCAGAGTAGAGACTACATTACTGTTCTCAGAAAAAGAACGTCTTCAGTCAAAGTTTTTTGTGAGATGTAGACTAGCTCCATGAGACCCAAGCAGAAATGAATAGTCTCTCAGACCCTCTTCCCCTCCCCGGCCTCTTCTTCCCCAATGATCATGTGGAAAAGGTTCTGCCCAAGGCAAGATGGTTTCATTTTTTGAATAGCTACTTTTTATTCTAAGTCCCATCTGTGGGTAATGGACTCCATGGCTTTTCATAAGTCTGTGTCAAATACTTAGAATATAAACTCATGGAGCAGAGATTTTTTGGTCAAGGGGTGGACGTTTGGAGGAAGGCGATGTATGGTGGGGGGAGGTAGGAGGGATGATCAGCGAGTGGGGGGGAAAGGGTGCAATTAGATTTCTGGTGAGAGCTGCAGACTCAACACTGCTACTTCCAACACTTCCAAGCTGGCATGACAACTATACACGATCTCACACCCTAATCCCAGACTCCCGAGGCCCCCTCGGGAAGGGCTACGTGATTTTACGTATCCACACCCACAGCCCCCAAAAATCTCACCTTTAATTTGGGAACTTTCAAGCAGGGCAGCCAAGGGGGAGATGAAAATACTCACCCTTCAGGCAATAATCAAGTTCATAGAGTTCGCTATCCTCAGCCTGTTGCTCCCAGAACACTAAGTAGTGTGTGATATTGCCATTTGGCTCTGAAGGTGGTTTCCACTTTAAAATGATCTGGGATGAGGAATTGGAAACTGATATTGGATCTAAGGGAACAGAAGGAACTGCGAATGGAAAGAAAACATATTCTGGTCATTGTTTTTACCCCGGCATGTTTTTTCCCCAACAAAGTACCCTAATGAATTTGGTACAAGAATTCCTACACAGCACTTGATAGGGCTACTTTAGCTTCCTGTAAATCAGAACAACTCCAGGCAAAATGGCATAAACCTTCAGTTTAATCCTTTTACTAGTAAAGAAGAAACAGCAAGCTGTGCGATTAGCAGGATCAGAATACTGAATGCAAAAGAAATTGGCAGAAATCTGGTAAGAATACCCATTTTTTTCCTTTTTATGAAATTCAAATACATTTATCAACCTAATAAATGCACCTTCCTCACTGCCTTACAGATTTAATACGCACCAGTTGTTCAACTTGATCTCACCGAGCTTTCTACTTGGAAAGAGTGGTAAGAATTTTCCCATCCTTCTTTGAAAACAAGCGGCATGACTGCAAAATACCTTTACAAGCAAGTCCTGGGTTTAGGATGAGAAAATGATGATTTTCTGGCATACTGTTGGACTGTGAATTAACCAGAAACTCTTACCTGTAGCATTGGTCTGGACATAGATGATTTCACTCTTTGCTCCGTATGTTCTTCGCTCATCAGAAAAGGTGACTAAGGTTTTGACAAAGACAGCATACTGGGTCCAAGGTTTCAACCCCCTCATTAGCCATCCTGGAGAGCTCTGGGATTTGGGATCATTTGACCGCTGGGGAGGCTCTACATCAACCACTGTCCAACTGTTTGAACCACAAGCATCTTGACCATCAAATTCAGTCACATTTTGATATGGGCTTTTACAAAGGAAAAAAAAAGGAGGGGAGATGGTTATGATTGTGTCACATCGGGACTACACGCAACCCATCAGGTTCCTGGTAGAAGCCCAGAATTTGTCCCCCCACCAAAGCTTCAGATGACTCCAGAAAGGTATTGTCCTTTCTCCCCTACCCAGGTAACCCAGCTCTATGGGGATGTCCCAAGATTGCCTTAGCGTCTGAAATATCCTCCCAAACGTTATTCCTTTCCTCCCTTCCGACTTCTTAAACACTTGCCCCCTTAACTACTATAGTGTGATACATGAATAGAGAAGAAAAACTATGGCCAGGGTTCTACTTATTAATAATCAAAATCATAATAATAATGATTGGGGTATTTGTTATGCACTTACTACGTGCCAAGCGTGTCTTTTTATTGGTTTACTGTACTCTCCAGAGTGCTTAGTACAGTGCTCTGCAGACAGTAGGCTCTCAATAAATACAACTAAATGACTAAATGAACGAATGAATGAAAGGCATTGGGGTGGATACAAGTAAATCCGGTTGGACACAGTCACATGGGGCTCAGAGTCTTAATCCCTATTTTACAGATGAGGTAACTGAGGCACTGAGAAGTTAAGTGACTTGCCCAAGGTCACACAGCAGACAAGGGCTTCTGACGCCCAGGCCATTGCTCTACCCACTAGGCCACGTTTGGGGCTCAGTGATAAGTTGCTGAAAGCTGATAAAATGGCATGTGCACGGTAATGAAGAAAAAGAAAACAATTTCATTGAATCCATTGCCGTCCAATTCGGTTTTGTGCGATAAGAATGGTACACGTCCTATCTGAAGACAAGTAAGTACCAGAGCAAAAAACTTCAGGTATTTAGGTATATGACATTTAGAATTTGGGGAACCTTGCGGTAGTTTGGATCACAGATGGCCCCCATGGAGTGGGGAGGAGCCAGAGGGCTAGTTACTCCCAGCAGTGATGTTCTTGAATTGTTCTTTATTTTATTATGTTTTTTATGGTTTTTGCTAAGCGCTTACTATGTGCCAGGCACTATACTAAGTGCTGGAATAGATACAAGTCAATCACGTGGACACAGTCCATGTTGCACATGGGGCTCACTATCTTAATCCCCATTTTTCAGCTGAGGGAAATGATGCCCAGTGAAGATAAGTATTCATTCATTCCCAAATTCACACACAGCATGTGAGTGGCAGAGCCAGGATTAGAACACAGGTCCTCTGAATCCCAGATCCGTGCTTTTTCCACTTAGCCACTCTGCTTCTCTATTTACCCTCTTATTCTTGGTTGGGACTGTGTCTACCAACTCGGTTATATTGTTTTAGTGTAATTGTAATAATTGTGGTATTTGTTAAGCGCTTCCTATGTGCCAGGCACTGTACTAAGCCCTGGGGTGGACACTAGCAAATTGGGTGGGACACAGTCCCTGTCCCCCAAGGAGCTCGCAGTCTTAATACTCTCCCAAGCACTTAATACAGTGCTCTACACAAAGCAAATGCTCAATGAATAGGACTGGCTGATCCCCTTCCTCCCTTCCTGCAGTTCAGAGGCTTCAGTGATGAAAGTCAAGGGTAAATGGTAGACATTAGGGATGTACAATGATGTATCCCTAACCACTCAGGTGTATATCAAGGGAAAGATAATAGGGACGCTGATACCTGCAAGAAGCAGCGCTATCCAGGTGGCAAGAGCTTATCTTGCTTACTTCTCCAGGACTGGAGGCAAATTTGTTTGGTTTCTTTTTTCACCTGTTCTGATTGCTGCTTTCCACTCCACCTGAAGAATGGCTTGGCTCTAGTTAACATTGCTGTGCATGTGTGGAGATGTATGAAGGCAGATTCTAAGCTCATCATGGGCGGGGGAACCTGACCAACTGTGTTGCATTGTAATCTACCAACCGCTTAGAAAAGTGCTTTGCACGCGGTAAGTACTCAGTAAATACTATTGATGATAATAATTGCCGATATGTGTGAGAGCAAGGATGTTCAGTTTTTTTCAACAGAGGGCCACATGACCAGAAATCCATGTGTGTGGGCCACAGACATTTTTTTATTCATAACAATAGTGAAGTATATAGCCTGTTAGCTATTCAAAAATGTGAACTTTTCTTAGCAGTAATAAAATGCTCTCACAAGTTTCATCAACTTTATTAGTATAAAACTGGACAGCTGGTCATTGTTCAATTTAGATCACATCAGTGAGAGTGGAGCACGGGCCTGGGAGTCAGAAGGTCCTGGGTTCTATCCTGGCTCTGTCACTTGTCTGCTCTGTGACCTTGGGCAAGTCACTTCACTTCCCTGTGCCTCAGTTTCCTCACCTGGAAAATGGGGATTAACATGGTGAGCACCATGTGGGACATGGAAGGTGACGAACCTGATTATCTTGTAGCTAACCCAGCGCTCAAGTACTGTGCTTGATGCATAGTAAGCACTTGACAAATGCCACAGTTATTATTATTATTACTACTGTTATTAAAAGAGCCATGGTAAGTGCTTAACAAATACCTTTAAAAAAAAAAAAAAACCTGGTATTTAACAGACTGAAACTGTTCTCGAGAATGTGTGGCTTCTAGACTGTGAGCCCGTTGTGGGCAGGGATTGTCTCTGTTGCTGAACTGTACTTCCCAAGCACTTAGTACAGTGCTCTGCACACACAATAAGAGCTTGATAAATAAGATTGAATGAATGAATGTAGTCAGTTAGTCAGAGCACACAGCAATTCTGAGTAGGCCCTGCCGGCCTTGTAGTTCAGGTATGCTAGCTGATTAGGTTAAAAAAAAATTGGCACTGTGCGGTCAAGTGGGCCACATCTGGTCTGGGGGCTACATGTTGGATGCTTAAATGCTAGGGGGATAGGCATGTGATGGGGAGACCAGAATAAGGAGGCTGGAGTATGAGATGGGAGAGCATGTGTTTTTTTTTCATTTTTTAATATTTGTTAGGCACCAGGCACTGTACTAAGTGTTGGGGTAGACACCAGCTAATCATGTTGGACACGATCCATGTCTCACGTGGGATTTTACAGATGAGGTAACCGAGGCCCAGAGAAGGTAAGTGACTTGCCCAAAGTCACACAGCAGACAAGTGGCAGAGCTGGGATTAGAACCCAGGTCCCATTAGTTGGGGGCAGAGGGTGTGGAAGGGCGAGGAGTGAGACCCGGAGATCACAGGTTCTTCAAAAGATCAACAACCTCCAACTTATGGTCTATGAGTTTGTTTAATGGTTTTCGGTTTGGTTGACTAATGGTTAAATTCAGCATTCAATGGTTAAGCCGACACTCTCCTGAACTCTAAGTAGTCTGTAATTCTATGTGGTCCTAAAATCAAGAGTCAAAACTGAAAATCTTACTAATGATATAAACCTGTGCCCATGGGAAAGAAGGGTAATTATTTCTGACATGAATTCTTTCTCTCCAGTTATCTTACTGTAGAATTCCTCCAAATTTAGTCTGGTGGATAAACAGTCAGTCAGGTTATTGTTACAAGGTGGGGGAAAAGGGCAACGTAAGCTTAAAGTCCCATTCTATTTTAAATACAATGTTTGAGACACTTTTAAAGAAGTGAGGCAAATAATTATTTGCGGTTATCTTTGAAAAGACTCAGAGGCTTATTGCATTTTGAGAAGCCTCTTACTTATGCCTTTTATTTAAAGCACAGAGGATCAATTGGCATTTTGCCAAAGGGCAACAATTTGATTTAGAACCTCTGATGCAGCCTGAAGGATGCAAAGTAAAATGAAATGCTTCTACAGAGTCTCAACTCATTTTTGAGTATATTAGTACTCAAGCACAACATATGACTTCAAAAAAAGGACTAATCCATCCGAAGTGGGTTGACTGATGACTGGTTTGAAAATAACTATGGCCTCAGACAGATTGGAGTCTGCTTAGATAAAAACTATGCTCTTTGGCTTCCGAAGAGAAGAGATATTCAATTCAAGGAGGGCAGGGAAACCTGAAATGGACTTGGATTGCCAGGCTCTTCTGAGGGGACAGCAAGGGAGTGGGAAGAGAACGTGGAAAGTTCCACTGTCTAGCCACTCTCTGGGTTGATCCCCTGCTTTCCATGCTACTGCTCTGGCACCTTGGACCCCCACAATACCCTCGTCCTACAAACAGAAGCCTGGAGAGGTGGCCAAAGGGCACCCACCGCCGGAGGCTGGCATGATTCATCATGCCACTCTCTGGCATGCGCATCAGGGATTACCTCTGCTTCACTGAGGCAACCTTTGAATCCCAAGCCCTTCGATTGACTTTCGTTTCTAAGTTCATCTTGAAAAGAGAATTTGAGCTGAAATTCTACTTAGCATTAGCAGGAAGGTTAAGGTAAGTGGAAAAAAAAATCAGTCACTTTCCAATGTTGATCTGATGCCTGCTTCAGGAAGAGAGTGAACATTGTGATGCTGTATCTTTCTCAACTTCATGGAGTTCGCTACTTACGCTTCTTTGTAGAAAAGCATAAATCCCAAGAGGTCTCGAAAATCAGGTGGCCAGTAAGGTTCCCATTTTAGTAAGATCTTGTCGAAAGATGTTCTGATTTGGGAAAATCTGAGTAGCTCATTTTCACCTAGTACAAGCACAGAAATTTGAGTTCAAAACAGCTGCGCATTTCTTACAACTTGTGAGACTCTCATGTTCCACAAAATAGATTTTAAATGAAGAAAAACGTATTTTGAATGAAGAACTTCTGTAGTATGCAGTGACCATTTGACCTCTCTTTTTACTAATAAAATCCAATGTATTTATGTTGCTGGGTGGAATTGAGCATTCATAAGATTGTATGCTCTTGGGATGGGGTACTACAATTTCCAAAATAAAATAAGAAGAATTTGTCCTTTTTTGTTGAAAGCACACAGTTAAAGTCTCAAAACAGTACATAAGCATTGGAAACATTTACTTCATATCTCGAAGTAGCCAGGGATAATAGATCAACTTATAAATGTTTTTTTAATGAATCCTTGGGCTCAGAAAAATCCTTAATGGGCATACCCTCATTTGACTGCCACTCTCTCCTTCTACCTCTCCCTACTACACACAGGTTAACGGAACTCATGCGTTGACTTCTTACATATTCAAGAAGTCCCTCTCCAGCCCCCAATTTCACTGTAGGGCCAAGAAAAAGGGACTCAAGAAGAAGGGAGAGGCAGAGTGTGTGCATTCTTATTATTACTGTTATTGTTATTATTTTTTAAGATCTCCGATCTGATTTTTCTTTTTCTTTAAGACCCTGGCCAGTGCCTGATTTCATGGTTGGGTCAGTGAACAATAGCTAAGGTGAACCCTTGGGCCAATTTTCCTCCCTCATTCTTTTAACTTTCCAGTCAGTCAAGCATGAAATATCCCATTTGAACCAATTTTACATTCCAATTATTAATACGTGATTATTGTGCTTCACAGTTATCCTAAATAAAGAGCATTCCAGGAAGTCTAGAAAAGGAAATTCAGCTCAATGTTGCATCGTTCATCATTTCCTGCTAGGGTAATATACCCAGAGAATACCTTTGAGACCAACTCAGCCCGTCTGCTTTTGAGAGGCTGGGATGATGAAGGAACGGAAACCCAATCCAGTGAGTTATTAGCAGATACTCTTGAACCACCTCCAGGATGTGTGTGTCTTCCCTCGCTTGTCTTTCTCTTGGTTTGGCCACCACCCAACCTCTCCCGCTTTCCATTTTCCCCATCGATGGCATTCTCCTTCCTCCACTCTCCCTTTCCCCATTCCCTGCCCCACCCCCACCACATTCCTGTTCCCCCAGCCTTCCCCACACCCCGAGCGGTTTCTGCCATTTGTCCCCATCGCCAGGCCAGGCACCACCCTTTCCCTCGTTTGTCTCCCGCCAAGTGCGAGCATTTTGGAGACAGCCATCCCACCACGCGCTGGACTCTTGATATGGATTTCTAGGTATCTTACTGCTTTGCTACTCAGGCTCTCCGATTGTATGAGCAATATGACACAGTCATTTTCAACGTCGGAAACACAGGGCAACCCTACGAGGAATAACTGTTTTTGAACATAGCTGGGCAAGATCGAGCCCCAGGCTTAATCTCCTACACTTCCTTTATTCTCTCTGAAGAGGCAAGGGTCTGGGTTCATCCACCGCCACGCCTACTTCGCAGTTTCGTAATTCTGCAGGGAGGCGACACCACTGTGGCCAAGTCCGGGGTAGGGGGTAGAATGTATGGTGGGGAGGAATGCCTCACTTCCTTTGCCTGCTTGGAAATTGCATATTTCTACTCATTGGCTCTTTAGTTTTGCATACAGCCTTACGTACAGGATGCTTGGTCACCATTCGTCTTCAAGGCTATGTCATTTCTTTCTTGACGCCCCTTGGTTCCGGAGATTTCTTCCATTTTGTGAATCTCTGATAAGCAGAGTTTGGGGTTATAATGGAAGAACAATTTTCCTTGGGCAATGGTGAGATTGTGTTTACTCCAGTCCCATAGCTGTCTCAGGTTCTGATTATCCAGGGCATAGAAAGAATAATTCCTAAAGGAATAAACACATGAAAAGGAGAGTGGCTCCTTGCAAAATACATTTGTGAACTATCTATACTGCTTTGAAGAACATTTTTGAGTTATCAGACCCATGAGCAATATTATCTGGCAGTGTGCCGGGCACCGTACGTAACAAATCTGTGCTCCACAGGATGTGAAGAATTGGCTGTGCTGGCTGAGAGGGCTCCCAGGATGGCCTGGTGAGATTCCTCAAGTCAACTGTCTTGGTAACGGAAGGGAAAAGCATGGAATGGAGGAACAAAGAACACCAGCTTTGCAGCCCCAAATGTGCAACTGGTGACAGGGACCAGAGCTAGTGGAAGAAACGGGCTTTCCACAGCATGGCAGGGTGTGGCGGTGGACAACCGGGAATTTTTGTTTTAAGCAAACCTCATCTTGCCCTTCCTTAGACTCCAGTCAGATGAATGAAAGCCAAAAATGCACCCCACACTCAAAGGAACCTCTCCAGAGATGCGGCTCAATTATCTGTAGCCAAAGAAAAATGGACATGTCCCATTCTTTTGCTGGATCAATCAATCAGTAGTATGTATAGGACACCTCTTCTGTGCAGAGCACTGTATTAAGTGCTTGGGTGAGTACAATTCATTGGTATATTTGCTCCCCGAGCTCAAGGAGCTTATAATTGAGTGGGAAAGACAGATGTTAAAATCAATTCCAGTTGGGGAGTGGGGGAAGTACAGAGTACATAAGATGGGGGGACTGGGGGAGGGGGGCGAGCGAGGAGGGAAGGGGAGATGAGTATCCAAACACTTAGGTGACAAGGAAGCGCTGTAGAAGCAGTGTTGGGGGGAAATAAGGATGGTAAACAAGAGATGATTCAGGGAAGTCTTCCTGAAGGAGATGCAGTTTCAGAAGGGCTTTGAAGATGGGAAGAGCAGTGGTCTGTTGGATGTGAAAGGGGAGGGAGTTCCAAGCAGTAGGCAAGGTGTGAGCAATAATAATAATAATAATAATTGGGGTATTTGTTAAGCACGTACTATGTGCCAAGCACTGCACTAGGTACTGGAGTAGGTTCAGGGCAAGCAAGTCGGACACAGTCCCTGTCTCACATGAGGCTCATGGTCTAAGAGGGAGGGTGAACAGGTACTGAATTTCTATTTTACCGATGAGGAAGCTGAGGCACAGAAAAGTTAAGTGACTTGCTCGAGGTTACACCGCAGACAAGTGGAGGAGCCGGGATCAGAACGCAGGTCCCCTGACTCTTTCCACCAGGCCATGCTGCTTCTTCTTCAGCAAGAAGTCAGTGGCGAAAGAGTTTAGAACCAGACAGGGTGAGGAGGTTGGCTTGAGAAGCGTCAACGTGGGCGCTACTGAGGTGAGGCAAGAGGATAAGTAGGGGGAGAGAGCTGATTGAGTGCCTTGAAGCCAGGAGTTTCTGCTTGATGTGGAGAAGAATGGGCAACCGTTGGAGGTTTTTGAGGAGTGGGGAGATGTGGGCAGATGTGTTTTATAGAAATATGATCAAGATGGTAAAGTGAAGTATGAACTGGAAAGGAGAGAGACTGTTGGCAGCAAGGTCAGCAAGGAAGCTGATGGAGTAATCGAGTCTGGCTGCAACAGATGCTTTTACCAGCCGGGTGGCAGTTTGGATGGAGAGGAAGGAGCGGGTTGTTTCGGAGATGTTGTGAAGGAAGAACTTACAGGATATGATGACAGACTGAATATGGGGGGTTGAAAGAGAGAGAGGAGCCAAGGATAATGCCAAGGTCACAGGCTTGAGAGATGGGGAGGATGTTGGTGTTGTCGACAGGGAAAATCAAGTGGGGGACAGGGTTTGGGAGGGAAGATGAGGAGTTCAGATTTGGACAGGTTGAGCTAGAGGTGCTGGTGGGGCATCCACGAAGAGATGTCCTGGAGGCAGGAGGAGATGTGAGACCTCAGAGTCGAGAAGCTGAGTGAGGCTACCGAGGCAGATTTGGGAGTGATCGTGTAGTAGTGGTAACTGAAGCCAGGAAAGTGGATAAGCTCCCCAAGGAAGAGGGTCTAGACTGAGAATAGAAGGAGACCCAGAACTGAGCCTTGAGGAACTCCCACAGTAGGAAGGTGGGGCAGAGGGAGAGTCAGTGGAAGAGACTGAGCAGGAATGGCTAAAGAGGTATGAAGAGAGCACAGGGTCAGAAAAAACAAAGTGAAACAGTATTTTCAGGAGAAGGGGATGGTCCACAGTGACAAAGGCTGCTGAGAGATTGAGGAATAGGACGGAGTAGAATCTGTTAGATTTGATGAGGAGGAGGTGGTGGTTGGTGACCTTGGAGGTGAGGGTTTCAGCAGAGTGAAGGGGGCAGGAGCCTTACTGAAGAGAGTCAAGGAGGGAGCTGGAAGAGCGGAAGTGGAGGCAGCAGGTGTGAACTTATTAAAGAAGTTTGGATGGGAATAGTAAGGAGGGAGATGGGGCGGTAGCTGGAAGAAGCAATAAGGTCAGAGGAGAGGGTTTTTTTGATAGGAGACATTTGGGCATGTTTAAAAAGCAGAGGGGAAGGAGCCGTCAGAGAGCGAGTGGTTGAAGATGGCGGTCAGGGAGGGAAAAAGAGTGGGTGCAAGTGCTTGGAAAGATCATGGGCTTGGGAGTCAGGACCTGGGTTCTAATCCCAGCTCCACCACTTACCTTCTGGGCAACTTTGGGCAGAAAACTTCACTTTTCTGGGCCTCAGTTCCCTCATCTGCAAAATGGAGATTCAAACCTGTTCTCCCTCTTGGACTATGAGCCCCATGTGGGACCTGATTATCTCATATCTACCCTTGCTCTTAGTACAGTGCATGACACATAGTAAGCGCTTAATAAATATCGCAATTATCATCAAAATTATTATGGGGACAGAGGTACAGGTAGAGGGGGTAGATTCCAAAAGCGGCCATGAGATTTCCTCTTGAGAGGCAGCCAGGAAGGATTAGAAAGTGGATGGGGGGTGGGGGAGGTTGGGGGACCTGTAGAGGCTAGGAGAAGATTTGGGGGAGTTTGCGCTTGATGGATTAGTTTTTGTCAAGTTTTGTATGTGGCAAGGTAATGGAGGATGAGAGAGTGGGGAGGTGGGAGTGTTTGGCATTTAAGGAGGGAGTTAGAGATCCCTAAAAGGATCCATTGGTGGAAGGGCTCAAGATGATAAACTTAGTTCTACCAGTTTTTGGAGGGGAGGGGAGGGTACTGAAAGTTTGAGGAGGGAGTTAAAAGTCTGGACTATTTGGTGTGGGAACTCAGACTTCTCTCCTCCTCTGCAGCCTCACATTTTCTCCTGACTTCATGACATCTCTTTTTGGATGTCCCGCCGACACCTCAAACTTAACATGTCCGAAACAGAACTCCTCGCCTTCTCACCCAAACCCTGTCCTCTCCTTGACTTTCCCATCACTGTAAAGAGCTCCACCACCCTCTCTGTCTCATAACCTTGCCCGTAACCTTGGCATTATCCTTGACTCATCTCTCTCACTCAACCCATACATTCAAACCCACGTGTTCAATGCGTCACCAAACCCTGTCCGTTCTACCTTCACGACATATCCAGAATCTGCCCTTTTCTCCCTATCCAAACTGCTACCACGCTGATCCAAAGCACTCATTTCCTGCCTTGACTACAGCATCAGCCTCCTCACATTCTGTCTTTCCTATGTCCAGTCCATACTTCACTCTGATGCTGAATCATTTTTCTGCAAGACCGTTCAGTCCATATCTCCCCACCCCTCAAAAATCTCCAGTGGTTGCCCATCCACCTCCACATCAAACGCCTTACTGTAGGTTTTAAGGCACTCAATCAGCTCTCTCCCTCCTACCTTACCTTTGCAATCCCACTACAACCCAGCTCGCATACTCCACTCCTCTAAAACCAACCTACTCTCTTTACCTCAATCTCACCTATTCCCCTGCCAAGCCCTTGCCCACTTTCTCCCTTGGGTCTGGCACTCCCTCCCCTTTCATATCCACCACTCCCCCCACCTTCAAAACCCTCAACATCACATATCCTCCAAGAGGCCTTCCCAGACTAAGCCCTTTATTTCCCCTGTCTACCCTCCCCACTGCATCAACAATGAACTTGGCTCTGTACTCCCTAAGCACTGTGATACTTAGCCCAACCCCACATTACTTACATAAATATACGCTACTATTTCCCTTATCTCTAGTCTATTTTAAATGTCCATCTCCCCCTGTAGATGGTAAGCTCCTTGTGGGCAGGGATTGCGTCTACCAACTCTGTTATATTGTTCTTCCCCCAACCCTTAGTATAGTGCTCTGCTCACAGTAAGCGCTCCATAAATACCATTGATTGATTGATTGATTGATTGGGCAGGGGGAGTCAAGAAGTGTTGGTGGGCAGGGAAGCAGCGCAGCTTAGTCACAAGAGCCCGGGCTTGGGAGTCAGAGGACCTGGGTTCTAATACTGCCTCTGCCATTTGTCTGCTGTATGTTCTTAGGCAAGCCATTTAACTTCTCTGTGCCTCAGAGACCTCATCTGGAAAATGGGGATGAAGAATGTGAGCCCCACATGGGACAACCTGATTACCTTGTATCTACTCCAGAGTTTAGAACAGTGCTTGGCACATAGTAAGCGCTTAACAAATACCATCATCATCATCAGAGGAGGGGGAGAGGGCAGAGCTACAGCAGGCAAGGATGAATTTGAGAGGTCAACCTGACGTCTGGATTTCCACCAACAGGGCTCCATGGCACAAGTGCACCAAGGGAGGTACTGTACTGTGGAGGTGACCCAGGGCTGGCAGCGGATGGTGCGAGATTGACTGAGCAACAGGAGCAGAAGGGATTTGAGCTCCGTAGCGAGGGTGGAGAGGAGGCCGTGGATTTGTGCATACCAAGAGGGGAGGTTGGGTAGGGAGTCCAAATGGGGCACGTTGACCTGGGATAAATGGAGGGGATTGGGAGATTGGAGGTCTCTGTAGTGGGGAAAGGACACTTGCTGGGAGGAGGTGTGTGAAAGGAAAAGCAGTTAAGGTGGGTCTGGCCAGAGAGTGGGAGGTTGTGAGCTGGAGAGTGCTGAACTCTTCTTCAATCAATCAATCAATCAGTGTCACGGTTCAAAGATCACAGGGCGTGTACGTCTTCCTCTTTCTTGCTTCCACTGTGGCCCCAGGGTTCTGGTGTTTTGTCAGGCATCAAAGGGGCACTTTATCAAAAAATGAAGATCCCACCTCATTCAAAAAACTATGTAAAGCTTCCAAGACTCGCATTGTTTTAAGTATGCAATATTCACATCCTACATACATCGAAAGACATACATCGAAAGGACCTTTTCCAACAAAGCTTTTTGAAGACACACTTACCCAGCTTCAAGGGTCTCCCCTTTAATCAGATGCAGTTTACGGAAGAAAGACAGAGACACTAAGGCATAGGAACGACGGATTTTCAGGTAACCCGAAATTTCTTCAATTAAGCCAAGGTTGGCTTCCAGTTCTGCCGCTAAATTATCTGGGGAGGGGGAAAAAATCCCTCTTTTAGAAATCATGCATAAACACTTATTTCTGTAATTACTTATGTAAAGAAGCCCACTTATATGCTACAAATAGTTTCCAAGCTATTAGTTTCTTAACAAAAGGCTTCATTCAGCCTTACTGAAAATCCAATCAACAGTCTCAAAGAATGAAAAGTGAGCAATTTTCACTGAAAGCCATCTACACTTGGTTTACAATGTAATTCATTTTAAGGCTCTAGTTATACACTTCGGCTTTTTCATATGTGCCCCCCACCTTCCACCGGCACCCGGACCCCAAACCCGCAAAACAGCACGGTGCTTACTGCCTCCACGTATGTTTATGATCAAGCTTCCATTTATGACAGTACACCCTTGAAGCTCCTGTGCAGATGTTACTGAATCAATGGTCTTCTCACCATACATATTACAAACCTTTGGACAGGGCCCTGAACAAGGAGAGCAATTCAGGCTAAAAGACAAAAAGCACAAAGAAAAAAAAAAGCAGATTCTAATAAGCAGCATAACATCATCTAATGCAGATTTTGGTCAAAATACCAGAAAAGAAAGAGACAAGGTCATAAGATACTCCAAGGCTTACATCTACACAACTACTGGCCTCATCTCATTTTCTCCACACCGTGTTGTCGATCTGTGTATTTTAACAATACCGATCCTTATGTTATTTAGGCGCTTGTGCACTTTTGTGTTGCATAACCAGGACCCCCCACCCCCCATAAACAGCTTCTGCTTTTAAGGGATGAGATAGATTTTTACAGGTAAGATCTAACAATACTTCTTGTCTTTTATTCCTTCATGTAGGCACAGAAACATTTATGGGGGAGTGGGTTGTTGCCAGGCTTCTGTTTTTATCAAAATAGATTTACTGGACTAGAGATGAGGATGGAGAAAAAGCAGTTCTGTTTTGTAATCATTCTGTTTTTCGTAATACCAAGAACAGAAAATAGCAAACACCCGTTCCTATAACAAAATGAAAACTGCAGAAGTGGAACTGAAATATAATGGCTCTATGGCAAAACAAAACCGTACAAAGTAAAATACAGCAATCATTTGTTACTAATAACAGCTTTCAATTCATGTTCCCATCCTCCCGAAGCCAGCCTCCTTGAGCATTTTAGGCCATCGCAGCTTAATATGTGCTTGGCTGGAATAAAGGCTGATAATTTATTTCTTAAGTCTTGGTTATGCTGAAACTCAAGCTTCTTCTATTAAAGGCTAATTAATGTATTTTAGATGAGTGTTTCACTAGGAGAAATAGCCTCTCCCCCACCCCGACCTGATTCCAGAGGGGTAATAGATAGAAATGAATTACAAAGGGAAGGAAGGTAGACTTAGAACACAAATTTTCAGATAATAAAGAGGCAGGAAATAGGGCTATATTTAAAAGGTTAAGCTGATTTATATTGACATGTTTTGGATAAACAGGCCTATTTGATAATAGTTTTTCAAACTGCAATAAAACAAGACATGCTGTACTGTGGCAGAAACATTAACATTGCCTGATAGACCCATACGAAATGAAATGAAGCAAGAATCTCCCTCCCTTCAAAAATGAGGAAAAAAAATTGCCAGAAGTCTCCCACTTAGGTCACCAAAATGGCAAGTGACAGTGTGTCTACTGGAGGAAGATTTTCCTACAGGACCAACTCAGCTCCAAGGGGGCTCTGTGTATGTTTTGGTTTTTTGAATGTAAAAAACAAAAATCCAGAAATGGATTTTTAAATTATCTTGGGGCTATGGAACATTAAAATTGCTAATCAAGGAATGAACAAAGCTGCTCATGCTCACAGAAAACCCTACTCATCCCAATATAGATTTTTACTGAGAAAACCTTGTCATTTCTCACAGCAAATGGTAGAACTATGTAAACTGTTTGAGTGCAATGGCCTTTAAATGGCCAAAAAGCACTGGGAATAATCATCTTATGTCCCTTCTCTGTCAAATTACACATTACAGACCAAATCTTGTCACACTATTAATTCTGTAGTTGGCAAAACTTGAATAACCTCAGCAATCATAGTCTGCCTGTAGTGAAACATAGCATTACTGAAGAAGGTCTGTTCTAGGCATATTATACTCGGTACAAAGTACTTTACATTTTCTACAGTGATGCTTTTCTAACGGATCTGTTTATAAGGCTATGCATAAATAATAAGAAGAATTTTAGTATTTGTTAAGCACTTACTATGTGCAAAGCAATGTTCTAAGCCTGGGGAGGATACAAGGTGATCAGGTTGTCCCATGTGGGGCTCACAATCTTAATCCCCATTTTACAGATGAGGTAACTGAGGCACAGAGAAGTTAAGTAACTTGCCCAAAGTCACATAGCTGACAAGCGGTAGAGCCAGCATTTGAACCCATGACCTCTGACTCCCAAGCCCGTGCTCTTTCCACTGAGCCACGCTGCTTCTCTAAAGCACTGAGAAGCAGTATGGACTGCTTAGCATAGACCTTAGACTTAGCATAGACCATAGACTTAGCATAGGAAAAGCACAGACCTGAGAGTCAGAGGACCTGGGTTCTAATTCTGACTCAGCCACTTGACTGATGTGTGACCTTGGGTAAGTCACTTCACTTCTCTATGCTTCCAGCTGTAAAATGGGGAGTCAATACCAGCTCTCCCTCCTACTTAGACTGTGAGCCCCATGTGGGGAGGGACTATGTCTGACCTGATTTACCTTGTATCTACCCCAATGAGAACAGTGCTTGACATATACCTTTTTTTAAGGTCACCAATGACCTCCTGCTTGCCAAATCCAATGGCTCATACTCTATCCTAATCCTCCTCGACCTCTCAGCTGCCTTCGACACTGTGGACCACCCCCTTCTCCTCAACACGCTATCCGACCTTGGCTTCACAGACTCCGTCCTCTCCTGGTTCTCCTCTTATCTCTCCGGTCATTCATTCTCAGTCTCTTAGGCAGGCTCCTCCTCCCCCTCCCATCCCCTTACTGTGGGGGTTCCCCAAGGTTCAGTGCTTGGTCCCCTTCTGTTCTCAATCTACACTCACTCCCTTGGTGACCTCATTCGCTCCCACGGCTTCAACTATCATCTCTACGCTGATGACACCCAGATCTACATCTCTGCCCCTGCTCTCTCCCCCTCTCTCCAGGCTCGCATCTCCTCCTGCCTTCAGGACATCTCCATCTGGATGTCTGCCTGCCACCTAAAACTCAACATGTCCAAGACTGAACTCCTTGTCTTCCCTCCCAAACCCTGCCCTCTCCCTGACTTTCCCATCTCTGTTGACGGCACTACCATCCTTCCCGTCTCACAAGCCCACAACCTTGGTGTCATCCTCGACTCCGCTCTCTCATTCACCCCTCACATCCAAGCCGTCACCAAAACCTGCGGGTCTCAGCTCCGCAACATTGCCAAGATCTGCCCTTTCCTCTCCATCCAAACCGCTACCCTGCTCATTCAAGCTCTCATCCTATCCCGTCTGGACTACTGTATCAGCCTTCTCTCTGATCTCCCATCCTCGTGTCTCTCCCCACTTCAATCCATACTTCATGCTGCTGCCCGGATTGTCTTTGTCCTGAAACGCCCTGGGCATGTTACTCCCCTCCTCAAAAACCTCCAGTGGCTACCAATCAATCTGTGCAACAGGCAGAAACTCCTCACCCTCGGCTTCAAGGCTCTCCATCACCTCACCCCCTCCTACCTCACCTCCCTTCTCTCCTTCTACAACCCACCCCGCACCCTCCGCTCCTCTGCCGCTAATCTCCTCACCGTGCCTCGTTCTCGCCTGTCCCGCCATCGACCCCCGGCCCACATAATCCCCCAGGCCTGGAATGCCCTCCCTCTGCCCATCCGCCAAGCTAGCTCTCTTCCTCCCTTCAAGGCCCTACTGAGAGCTCACCTCCTCCAGGAGGCCTTCCCAGACTGAGCCCCTTCCTTCCTCTCCCCCTCGTCCCCCTCTCCATCCCCCCATCTTACTTCCTTCCCTTCCCCACAGCACCATATATGTATATATGTTTGTACATATTTACTACTCTATTAATTTATTTATTTTACTTGTACATATCTATTATATTTATTTTATTTTGTTAGTATGTTTGGTTTTGTTCTCTGTCTCCCCCTTTTAGACTGTGAGCCCACTGTTGAGTAGGGACTGTCTCTATATATTGCCAACTTGTACTTCCCAAACGCTTAGTACAGTGCTCAGCACGCAGTAAGCGCTCAATAAATACGAATGATTGATTGATTGATTTAAAAAAAACACAAAAAAAGGTACTTGGTCACATGGTCTCTGTGTACTGTGTCAGATAGAGGCCCTCAATTCTGCTAAAAGGCAAAAAAAACCCAACGAAACAAAAAAAGCAAATTCTTCTCTCTCCCCTCCACACCCTGGCCCACAAAGTTTTCCCTCCCTGTTGCTTTAGAGATTGTTCTGTGTATAAATGCAGTGGAAGGAAACCTGGGCAAAGCAAACCCAAAAGAACCAAAAAAAAAATCTTTCCACTGCTTTTTTCAGGGAAAAAGCTGTGTGAAATAGTCATTAATACAACCCAGAAGGAGTCTCAGTCCAGTTTAGGCTGGTTATCTCTACCTACCTTAGGAAAGCCCTTTCTTCAGCACCTTGAAATTTACTGCCCAGAAGAGTGCAGTCACATTTGAAGCTACCTCTTAGGCAGCCATTTCCAACTGCCACCACAGCATCTATATGGATTCCCCCAAGCTTGCCTGAAAAGAACACCCCAAGGACCAGCCAGGGGCTTCTGAATGGCTTTTCACCTGCTATATTCAGAAATTCAGAAAGATTTGCCTCTCCTCAGGCCGAACCGTCAACGTATGTACGTGTGCCTCTGATGACAGATTTAATCAACTGATCAAAGTACGTGCCCGAGTGGTTCTGTCAAGCTGCCGAAGACTCAACTTTAGGTTTCAGGGAGCTTGGCCAAGTCACTCTGGCATATGCTCAGGATAACTGGGGGGAGGGGTATGCGTGCGTGTTGGGGGGGGCGCAGGGCAGGAGGGGGGTCTCAGGATAACTCAGCTGACCTTTGGACAAACTGACAGTGCATACATGTGGTTCTCCTGAGCTGCCACAGGCTTGGGCAAAGCTGAATCTTCTTGAGTTCCCCTCAGCCATAATTGATTTATCCTTCAGCCACTAGGAGCCCAGAGCCATGAATAGGAAAGGGTCAAATAGGTGAAGCTTGGGGGGCGTGGGGGAGAATGTGAGAGAGAACTGACTAGGGGAGAACAACAATAACAACAAAAAAAAATGCTTAGCAGAAAGGGAAAAATAAACTCGGCTTCAATAAATAGTTTCTACCTTGGGCTCCCTCCTTCTCTGTGTACCTCATTCAAGGAAGAGCTGTGCTCATGTGTAGCTCATTCCACTGGGCTGATCAATCAACTGGTCGTATTTACTGAGTGCTTATTGTGTGCAGGGCACCTATACTAAGTGCTTGGGAGAGCACGACACAACAATTATAACGGACACATTCCTGGCCCATAGCGAGCTTACAGTCTAAAGGCACTGTGTTTCTACACGCTGAGAAGCAGCGTGGCTTAGTGGAAAGAGCACGGCTTGGGAGTCAGAGGTTGTGGGTTCTAATCCCAGCTCCGCCACTTGTCAGCTGTGTGACTTTGGGCAAGTCACTTAGCTTCTCTGTGCCTCAATTACCTCATCTGTCAAATGGGGATTAAGATTGTGAACCCCAGGTGGGACAACCTGAATTCCTTATATCTTCCCCAGAGCTTAGAATAGTGCTTGGCACATAGGAAGTGCTTAAAAAATACCATCATTATTATTATTATTACATGCACAAGGCTTCAGATCTCACCCACGTGAATAATTGTGGTTGATCATTTATTTCAATTAGTCCAAGACACTAGAGAGAGTAGCATCCAGAGGAGTGGTCTATTTTCATCTCAGTCACTGACTGGATGTGACAATAGAAAAGTCATTTCCCTCCCTGTGCAGAAGCAAATACCCTGTACTTCCAGAGGACTGCTTTTTTTCCAAGGAGCTCAATGGGCTTTGCATCCTGTGGGTTCACTGTGGGCCAGGGATGTGTCTACCAACTCTGTTGTATTCTTCCGAGCTCTTAGTACAGTGCTCTGCACACAGTTAATGCTCAATAAATATGATTGATTGATTCATCGGTTCACCTCACAACACCCCCTGGGCTAGGCAGAAGTGGGTAACAGTATACCCATTTTACAGACTGATGTATCACCTCACCTTTTTCTGCTTTCAATTCTCCAAGATCCCACAGCCAATCAGTGGGTGGTCCAAGACTAAACTGCAAGTTCCGCCAGTATTATTTCACTGAACCACACTGAATCTCCTAAAGAGAATATTATCTTGCTCCTTTAACTTCCATATTACAAGGTGTTGTGAGGGTTAATGAAATACTGTCTACATAGGCCTCAGAGCTCCTTAAAGAAAAGCACTATAATTAGCCTACTCACTAATTAGAAAAA
This sequence comes from Tachyglossus aculeatus, assembly GCF_015852505.1. Classification (NCBI taxonomy): domain Eukaryota; kingdom Metazoa; phylum Chordata; class Mammalia; order Monotremata; family Tachyglossidae; genus Tachyglossus; species Tachyglossus aculeatus. The sequence goes on along the minus strand of NC_052101.1, from coordinate 119,573,246 downwards.
CTCATTTCCTAGAAGCCCCTCTCAAGAAATAAAAACAAACCACATTTTAATTGTGTGTGCTTTTAAATGAAAACATGATGGTTACACACACACACACACCACCCAAGAGCACGCGCACACACACACACACTTCTGTCTATGCTTACTTGGTGGAATTCATAATATATCCAGAGGGACACTCAGGAACACACTTGTTGTTGTGAATGACATATTGGTGGCACCCAGATTGCCTGGAATTCTTGCAATTGTTGTGCAGATTCTGGCAGAAGCTGAAATTCACACAACGCCACTCCTGAAAGCGATAGTAATTCGGCGGGCAAGTTTCAACACACTTGCCATCGAGGTCGAAGTGCCGGCAGGCAATGCATTTCTCGGGATCATTCGGCTCTGAGCAGTTTCCCAGGCACTCGCTGTGACAGCACTGACCATCTGAGGTGCAACCCTGCCACTTACAGGGGGCTGGACAAACTGGAAAAGAAAAAGGAAAATGATTTGGTGACTACCTAAGCGTCATTAAAGAGGGTAAATGAGGAAAACCTGGAAAAGTTGGCTTTACTGTTTCCAAAACTTTAATGGACAGGGAGATTGAAAGAGTTGGAATTTTAACCCAATGGTATAATCTGTTATTTGAATTCTGTTAGGGAGCTTTGCTGTTCTTAAAACCATGCAATCAAGGAGGGCATTATTTAAGAATTCCTCATCGTCTCTCCCAAATCCGTTCTTTCGCCTAACTTTCCCATCACTGGTTTTTTTAAATCAATGGCATTTGAGTGCTTATTGTGTCGACCTTAGGCGAGTTAGTTCACTTCTCTGTACCTCAGTTACCTCATCTGTAAAATTGGGATTAAAAATGTGAGCCCCACATGGGACAGAAACTGTGTCCTACCCAATTTGCTTTTGTCCACCCTAGCGCATGGTACAGTGCCTGGCACTTAGTAAGACCTTAACAAATACTATCATTATTATTATTATTATTATTACAGAGCACTCTACTAAGCACTCAGGAGACCACAAAACAACAGAACTGGTAGACACATTCCATGCCCATGATGAACTTACAGCATAGAGAGGGAGACAGACATTGATATAAATTATAAATATGTACATAGTGATTGATTGATTAATTTTAAAAAAAAGTTACTTTTCAAAACTGTATCCTCAACCCTGGCACCTTCAGCTCTGTGATGGAAAGGATTAGTGTAGGAAGAAAATGGCTCCAGCCTCCTTCTAACCTTCAAAATCAATCAATCGTATTTATTAAGAGCTTCCTGTGTGCCAAGAACTGTACTAAACGCTTGGGAGAGTACAATACAATATAACAGACACGTCGCAGTCCTCTAGATTGAGCTCATTGTGGGCAGGGATTGTCTCTTTTTATTGCTGTATTGTACTTTCCCAAGCGCTTAGTATAGTACTCTGCACACAGTAAGCACTCAATACATACAACTGAATGAATTAATCCCCTGCCCACAACATGTTTATGGTCTAGAGCAGCGTACAAATCCCTTCCCTTCTGGGCTTCCCAACTCCCTTTCCCACCCGATAAAGCAGCAGCAATGATCCAAATTAGGCAATGAATGAGAGCTTTGAATGAATATTCATCATACGCTTCTAAATTTCAAATCATTCTGTGAGACAGAGAGACAAAGATAAAATAAGGGTTACCTTTGAAATAAAATGCTAAACCATTTTCCCCATAGAAGGAGGAAAAGGAACTCTCTCCGTCCCTCTTCACCCTGAGTCACCCTCCTCCTTCTATCTCCCCTGAGGTATGCATTCTCTCATGGGTCATAGTCAGATTTTTAAATTATTTGCCAATTAGCACATCATAATATTCTTAAAATGGATGGCTTAGTTTCAAGAGAGACCACACAGCAGTCAGCCCTAAATGAAATGTGGTAAGTAGATTAGTGATGAACTGTGAGAAACTTCAGGGACAATTAAAAGTGTGGAAAAACAGTCAGGGCTACTTCCTTATTTGCTTAGGGACTGCACCCAGAACCACCATTTCAATTAGACCGAGGGCAACTGAACTGCAGTTCTAACAATTTCAGTTAAAAGACGACAGGCAACTCTATAAAGAGGTGAGTATAAGGAGCCAAATATAAACAGTTCTGATCCAGCAAGGAGATTAAAATAGCAGAAACATGGTTCAAGGAAAAGGCCAGTGCCCAAGTAGATTGTAAATTTTAAGGGTAGAGTGACAACTTCCACTGGACTATGAATGTACACTTCTCCCGCTATTAAAACATGAGGCTTTAGGCTTGCTAATTTTTTTTGGTGCCAAGGAGAAGTTCATGGTGGGAAAGAAGAATAATAGAAGGAGGTTCTACCAGGGAGAGAGGAGTGTGCACTATCTGGAGAAAAACTGAAAGATGAAAGTGCAGTTAAATTAGGGAGGTTGGGGTGGGGAAGGAGTAAAACTTTCCTCATTTGACTCTAAGTAACTTGAGGGCAGGGGTCATATCTTTGACTTCTATTGTATTTTTCCTAAGACCTAGTACAGTACTCTGCCCACGGTAAGTGCTCAATAAATACTGTTGAATAAAGAGTGGAAGAATGAGCTGTGGTCAATTTTAAGCAAATTCAATGCAACTGGATGCTGATATATAATATTTCACTGTACAACACTGGAGAAGCAGTGTGGTCTGATGGATAGAGCACAGGCCTGGGAGTCAAAAGGACCTGGGTTCTAATCCCAGCTCTGCCATGTGTCTGCTAATCCCAGCTCTGCCATGTGTCTACTGTGTGACCTTGGGCACGTCATTTCACTTCTCTGTGCCTCAGCTCATCTGTAAAATGGGGATTAAGGCCATGAGCCCCATGTGGGACACGGACTGTGTCCAACCCAATTAGCTTGTATCTACCCCAGCACTTAGTACAGTGCCTGGCACATACTGAGCACTTAATAAATACCATAAAAAACCCAAGGAGGCTAGATAAGAAAATGCTTCTTGTCCTCAAAAGTCCTCATAGTCCATGCTACAGTGTCAAAACAGATCTAGGTAACCCCAAAGAATACCCCGTAGATGCTATGTTATTCCTTTGAATGTAGAAAAACTTTAATCCTGACCCAAAAAAGTGCTGAATACATTAATCACATAATTCTGAGAAAAACCAGTGTGCTGTATGTCTTCAAAACTCTAATAAGCATGCTTATAATCTGGCCTCTTTTTAAAACACTTCACTCTGCTGCCCAGATCATTTTTCTAAAAAACAGCTCAGTCCATGTTTCTGTTCAGTCCATGTTCCAAACCTCCAGTGGTTGCCCAACCACTTCCACATCAAACAGAAGGTCCTCACCATAGGCTTTAAAGCACTCAGTCACCTTGCCCCCTCCTACCTTAACTCACTGATTTCCTACTACAAGCCAGCCCGCTTACTTCACTCTGCCACCCTACTCACAGTACGTCGATCTTGCCTGTCTCTCCACCAACCTCTCGCCCACGTCCTGCCTCTGGCCTCCCTCAGCCCCACAGCACTTATGTACATCTCCATAATTGATTTATTTATATTAATGTCTGTAGCCACCTCTAGACTGTATGCTCGTTTAGGGCAGGGAACGGATCTACCAACTCTGTTATATTGTACCCTCCCGAGCACTTCAGTACTATGCTCTGCACACACTAAGTACTCAATAAATATGGTTCATTGATTAAACACTGTTACTTTTTTAAATGGTATTTATTAAGCACTTACTAAGTGCCAGGCATTGTACTAAGCACTGGGGTAGATACAAGATAATCAGGCTGGATACAGTCCATGTCCCACATCAGGCTCACAGTCTTAATCCCCATTTTACAGATGAGCTGAGGCACAGAGAAGTTAAGTGACTTGCCTAAAGTCACGCAGCAGAAAAGTGGCAGAGCCAGGATTAGAACCCAGGTCCGTCTGACTCCCAGGCCTGTGCTCTATCCACTAAGCCATGCTTCTTCTCTTCTGTTTCTTAACAGAAGAATCCCTGTTGCATGGCTGGAGACTTCCAGTGTCAACGGTGAGAGTTAAAACTCTGACAGTACCACGTACAGTAAAAGATAGGTAAAACATGAATTCAACTGATGAAACACAACATAAAGTATATATTTTTTTCACCAGCTCCTTCGAAGTTGGCTCCTGATAAGATGCATGATAATTTCTATTTCTAAAATTCCAAACCCACAACTCCAGAAGAAGGAGAAACAAAGCACAACAGGAGGAACAGAACGATGTCAATTCAGGGAACATGTCTACCAACTCTGCTGTATTATATTTGCCCAAGAGCTTAGTAGTAATAATAATAATGATTGTGATATTTGTTAAGCGCTTACTATGTACCAGGCACTGTACTAAAGTGCTGGGGTGGATACAAGAAAATCAGCCCACATGAGGCTCGCAATCTCAATCCCCACTTTACAGATGAGGCTACTGAGGCCCAGAGAAGTAAAGTAACTTGCCCAAGGTCACACAGCAGACAAGTGACGGATCAGGATTGGAATCCAATTCCTCTGACTCCCAAGCCCATGTTCTATCCACTATGCCATGCTGCTTCTCTAAGTGCTCAATTTGATTGACTGATTGATTCATTGTCCACTCTGAGTAAAACTAAAGCCAGAGTCCAGTGGCCAAAACAAGTGGGACCACAAATATATAACAGAATGTAATATAGAGCTTCCTGATGATGTCTTCAGAAAACAGAACATGTAGGGAAAACATTTAAAAAACTCCACACTGGGCAAGGGTCAGAGCTGCTTTTTCCCTACAGGGGAATTCTTTCTCTTCCTTCCCCTTTTAATGGCCTACTACAGCCATGTAACTTCAGAGAAAGGTAAAGTGGTCAATTCACCGAAGACATGTCTTTCCACAGCAGAAAGTTAGAAAAAAAATGGATTTAAAACTACATGGGTTAAAAATGTTGTTCTGTAATAGCATTCAAGACACATCAAGGGAAGTATGCAATTAAGAAAATAAAAGTCAAGAGAAGTCCATACCCTTCATTTGAAATTTGCCCACATTCCATATTGGTCAAAATAATAATTAATAATTATGGTATTTGTTAAGCACTTACTATGTGCCAGGCTCTGTACTAAGCACTGGGATGTATTCAAACAAAATCTTCTCTTAGTTTTAAAAACAACAATAAAAAAACCAAAGACCTCAAAAAGAAAATCTACATAGCTTCCTTTCAGGGCAAAATATATTTCCCCATTTTTTCCTCACTTTATTCACAAAGCTACCTTAAGCAACTGATTAGAATATATATTTTTCCAAATTTCATTCCTCATATCTTACTCTTTACAGCTTCTCTTGCTATCCTAATACTAATGGGAATGCCACTCATTCCGAATGAACCTACTATTACTTTCTTGAAACATTCGCTCCGATACTTAGGTATTTCAGTCATTGTCTAGCAGGATTTATTGCTTATGAAACTCTAAATACCTCCATTAAACAAGGGCTTCACTATAACCCAGCTTTTTGGCTAACCAAGTAAGTCACCTGCTTGTTGAAAATACTTGGAAATGGATATTGTCATGGCACATTAGCCTGGGGCTGGCTGGGTGCCTGGAAAGGAGTATCCTGTGGCAGAGGAATCAACTGATATTAACTGAGTGCTTACTGTGTGCAGAGCACTGTACTATCAAGCCACTAAGGAGCCCACCAAGGTGGGGGAATTCTCCCACAGAGGTGGTTTTCAAATGGGACCTTCCCTGGGATTGAACCAGGTCTCAATGGTATAAATGAAAAGCAATCCTGGGAGATTTCTTACTTCGAGTGGAAGCCCTGCCAGGCCGGGAAAAGGTTATTTCTAGAGTATTTTCTCCCTAGGTGGATTCCCCAGAAGATCTTCCCGCCCCAGTGATGATTTTACCTTCACTTCCTGGGGATTTTGGCCACAGAATCTCCTGCTCTATCTCCTGTTATTCCCTTCGGGGTAAACCTGCCAGCATTTTTCCCCCAGATAACTTCCTAGGGCTAAAATCCCAGTGAAGAATATGTAGAATTGGCCTTACTATATAAAGTCATTTGGATGATTTCAAATCTTCATTTCTCATTATCTGGGTAAAGATGCAGGATAATTTCTATAATTCCAAACACACAACTTTATAGGAAGAAGAAACAGAGAACAACAGGAGGAACAGAATTATGCTGATTCAGTGCCCACTTTGGGTAAAACTCAATCAATCAACCATGTTTATTGAACGCTTACTGTGTGCAGAGTGCTGTACTAAGTGCTTGGGAGAGTATGATACAACCATATTATACAGTAAAGGCTCAATAAATATGACTGACTGACTGACTGAATGAATACATCCTGTCTCTGGCTTGGAACTCTCTTGCCTTTCACATTTGACAGGCTGCCTTTCCTTGCACCTTCAAAGCCTTGCTAAAATCACGTCTCCACCACAAGTACTTTCCTGACCAAGCATTCATTTCCCCTATTCACCCTCTCTTCTGAGTCACCTCTGTACTTGGATCTATACCCCTTAAGCACTTGGTATTCACCCCAATCCCACCTCCCTGGCCTTCCATGTACCTATCCTTATACTCAGTCATTCATTCATTCAATTGTATTTATTGAGCGCTTACTGTGTGCAGAGCACTGTACTAAGCGCTTGGGAAGTACAAGTTGGCAACCTATAGAGACGGTTCCTACCCAACAGTGGGCTCACAGTCTAGAAGGGGGAGACAGAGAACAAAACATATTAACAAAATAAAATAATTAGAATAAATATGTACAAATAAAATAAATGGAGTAATAAATACATACAAACATATATACATATATACAGGTGCTGTGGGGAGGGGAAGGAGGTAAGGCGGGAAGGATGGAGATGGGGAGGAGGGGGAGAGGAAGGAAGGGGCTCAGTCTGGGAAGGCCTCCTGGAGGAGGTGAGCTCTCAGTAGGGCCTTGAAGGGAGGAAGAGAGCTAGCTTGGCGGATGTGCGGAGGGAGGGCATTCCAGGCCAGGGGGAGGACGTGGGCTGGGGGTCGACGGCAGGACAGGCGAGAACGAGGCATGGTGAGGAGATTAGCAGCAGAGGAGCTGAGGGTGCTGGCTGGGCTGTAGAAGGAGAGAAGGGAAGTGAGGTCGGAGGGGGCGAGGTGATGGAAAGCCTTGAAGCCGAGATTGAGGAGTTTTTGCCTGATGCGTAGGTTGATTGGTAGCCACTGGAGATTTTTGAGGAGGGGAGTAACATGCCCAGAGCGTTTCTGGACAAAGACAATCCGGGCAGTGGTGTGATGTATGGATTGAAGTGGGGAGAGACAGGACGATGGGAGATCAGAGGGGAGGCTGATACAGTAATCCAGAAGGGATAGGATGAAAGCTTGAACGAGCAGGGTAGCAGTTTGGATGGAGAGGAAAGGGCGGATCTTGGCAATGCTGCGGAGGTGAGACCGGCAGGTTTTGGTGATGGCTTGGATGTGAAGGGTGAACGAGACAGCAGAGTGGAGGATGACACCAAGGTTGCGGGCTTGTGAGACGGGAAGGATGGTAGTGCCGTCAACAGTGATGGGAAAGTCAGGGAGAGGGCAGGGTTTGGGAGGGAAGACAAGGAGTTTTAGTCTTGGACATTTGTCCCCCATTTCTCCTTTCTGTAATTTATTTTTAGTTTGTCTTCCCCTCAAGTCTATAAGCACTTTGTGACCAGGAAACGTGTCCACCAACTCTACTGTACTGTACTCTTCCAAGTGCTTAGTACAGTGCTCTGCACACGCTAAGCGCTCAATAGATAACATTGTATGAACTTCTCTTCCCCTCTGCTTTCCCAGGTCTGGGTCTCCTTTCTGCTGCAGCAGGAGCTCCTGTTTCTTTTCCCCTCTGTGTCCTCAGGCCCAACCCTCCAATCTGGGATTCTTTGGTCTCCAATAGCTTTCAGGTATCCTGCAAACACAATGCTGAATGAAATTGTTCTGGATATTGAACTAAAGCCAGTTCTGTCATTCTGAAGGTCCAAGAAAGCAGAAGCTGGATAAATAGGGGTGGACCATATACTAAATGATCATGGAATGCGGTTGTAATCTCAGTTTTTGCACTGGACCAAGGTTCTGGGTGCTAATCTTTCTCATTGGGTAACTCTGGGCAAATTGTTTAACTTCTCTGTAGCTTAGTTTCTTCACCTGTTGGACAAGGACAATAGGGATCTGCCTCTCAGGACTTGGCAGGGAATGTGTCTACAGACTCTGTTGTACTATACTCTCCCAATATTGAGCACATAGCAAGTGCTCAATAAATACTATTGATGGTTGGATTGAGTGGTGTGATAAACTGTCTACGGAAGTCATTGCCAGACATTTGAAAGATCTATGTAAATGCTTTAATACAGACTTTTATTTTTAAAAATCCATTCAGCTTCAAAACTGTATATTGTACCATTTCGTCACCCCAAAGGTTTATTATTTTAAAACCAGGTTAAAGATAGTGCCAGCTATGAAGCACTTTAAATAATAATGATATTTGTTAAGCGCTTACCATGTGCCAAGCACTGTTCTAAGCCCCGGGTGGGGGGGGCAGGGAGGGAGATACAAGTAATCAGGTTGTCCCCTGTGGGATTCACAGTCTTAATTCCCATTTTACAGATGAGGGAACTGAGGCACAGAGATTAAGTGACTTGCCCAAAGCCACACAGCTGACAAGTGGCAGAGCCGGGATTAGAACCCATGACCTCTGACTCCCAAGCCCACGCTCTTTCCATTGAACCACACTGCTTCTCTTTAGATGAAATCTTCACCCCAATATCTCCCAATAGCTGAAATTACTATGACCCCCACTCTTTGCTGGTTTTAATATCAAATTAAATATTTCAAAACTAAAGGAGGGTTTTGAAAAGGACAACTTCTGGCATTTAGTGCCCATTTATGTTCATGTCAACGCCATGACAGTGTACTAAGTGGGGTGTGGGAAAAAGACATTTAATTACCTACATTTTCTAAAATGTGAATTTTTTTAAAACCTAAATGTTTGTGGTGGTGTTTGCAAATTAATACTTTGTTTTTCAGAAATTTCTAATTGGAATATTTTAATGCTTACAGCTCATGTCCCAAATATGTAAACACAGGAGCCATTCTGCTCTGCTGCAGAGAGTACACTTTAGAAAAACATATGAACAAATATTTAACTAATGGACTAAAATGGCTCTAAAATTTTCCAAATAATGTGGTTTATAAAACTATCTAATTATGGATTTACCAGCTTTAAGCAATTGGGTAAATTGTAAACGATTACTCCATGTTGCTTTAGAAATGTAAATGGTACGACGTTCTAGACTCTATGGTTAAAGTCATGAATTTTAATATACTTCTTATTTTGTTTGGGGGAAAAATTAAGTTAAAGGAATATGTGATATGACCTAAAACACAGAACACCAAACATTAAGGTTACAGTCCCTTGTGCTTCAAAAAAACAAAAAGGGAACATTAAGGAAGACATTAAGCTTTGAGGAAACTCTTCCCCTCTACACCTTTAAAATAATTTAAAGTCTTTTTGGTGGGATAGAGAAGGGAAAGAGAGGGAGTTTAGATGGGCAGTGTAAATTTCAGATGGCTCAGTAAAGGCATAAAAGGGGCAAATCAAATTTTCCCATCAAATATTCACTCTATCAAACTGCTAGCCATCGACCAAATCTTAATACACCAATTTTTAAAAAAGTTTTCTGAGAAACGTTTCTAAGGAAAAAGTATATGACAAGATTATTCAGGTGCTTTTAGTTTGGAAGGTGGCTCAAATCTTCCTAAGATTCACTTTCCAAGGACTTGTAAAGCGAATTACTTTTTTTTTTAATTTCCAAAGGGCTGAAAAGCTGACAAATTAAGAGTTCACCAAATAGTTCATTGCTTCATTCAAACCAGCAGAAGAGAGAGAGAGAGAGAGAGAGAGAGAGAGAGAGTGTGTGTGTGTGTGTGTGTTGGGGGGGTCATAGTAGTTTCAGCTATTAGGAAATATTGAGGTGCAAATTTCAATATAAAGTGCTTCATAGCTTGCATTATCTTTAACCTGGTTTTAAAGAAATATGTCTTTGCAGAGCCCAAACTAAACCCTGCAAAGAGTTCAAGGCTGCTAATTTAATAAATAGAATCTTGCCTGTTCATCACAAAGACCTCTTCCTCATGTAACACTAGCTGAAGACACAAGCAATGAGGGCTCCTTCTGAGCTACCCAGGTTAGCTTTTCCCCTGCCTGAACAATACTGCTCAGCCAATTACTCCAAAACGAGGCACGGAAGAAATACTGGGGGTCGGGAGAGCTGTGGGAAAGAGAATTCACTTTTCCTTTTTTTATACTATTTGGAAAGATCTTGAGGATTATGTGGATGTGTTCTGCCTATAAACAAAACAATTAAAAGAAAGTAGATGCTCCAGTTCCTCAGAAGTCCATGTCAGGAAATCACTCTGACAGGAGAACCGCCCTCACCCTTAGCCAATGCATTCGCTGCCTGGAGTAGGGAACCATTCAACGACTTTTTCGGCTCTGCACAGAGCAAACACACACTTAACCATTTGCTGGCATGGGGGAGGAGAACGCGATTTTCTTTCCGTTCAAGTTGGTGGGCATCATTTCAGAATATAACTAAGTAAATACTTTGGGGATCAGAAAACCCTTTGGAAAAAGGATTTCTTTGGTTATTTTACCAGAAAAAAATAGAAAATGCATGAGAAATTTGAATAGTCAGTCTTCCCCCAGCATCAGATGGTGTGTTTTGGCTTGGATACGTGCAATACATGGAAAACTACATTCAGTTAATCAATGATATTTTTTGAGCACTTACTGTGGGCACAGCACTGTACCAAGCCCTTGGGAGAGCATGATACAACAGAGTTGGTAGACCAGTCAGAGACACATTAAAGAAACATCCTGCTTACAACGTTTCACACACCTATGTGGGAGCCATTTTTTGTAATTCCCCCCAAGCTGTAACTAATATAATACACATATGTACCATTTTTTAAAACTGTATTTCTTTATAGTGATAATTTTGGCGACAACGCTTGGATCTATATTTGTAGTGGGGCCAAGCTATAGTTGCTTTGGGAATCACAACTCTGAATTTCTTGGTTGTGCCTGTCCAAAGACTCAGCCATTAGGTTACAGTGGGTGAATGCTCACTATTTCTCTTTATTTTAAGAACAGGGAAACTAAATGCAAAGTAAACTGATCATGAAGTACACACATATGTGCCAGTTGGTAGAAAAAAAAGCAATCTACACACAGGTGCATTAATCTCAATATGTGGACATCTGGATAACTTGGTGGCGCTCACAAAAAAAATGACTAAAGGAGATCTACATATACAGAAAACTGATGGCTATCATTTATAACCAGTCTCAAGCGACTTTAAAAGCACAATCAAGATAATAATAATAATAATAATAATAATAATAATGGCATTTATTAAGCACTTACTATGTGCAAAGCACTGTTCTAAGCACTGGGGAGGTTACAAGGTGATCGGGTTGTCCTACAGGAGGCTCACAGTCTTAATCCCCATTTTACAAATGAGGTAATTGAGGCACAGAGAAGTTAAGTGACTTGCCCAAATTCACACAGCTGACAATTGGCAAAGCTGGGATTTGAACCCATGACCTCTGACTCCAAAGCCCATGCTCTTTCCACTGAGCCACGTAAGTTATTTACACATTCTTAAACACAAAAGTGATTCTTTTCTTTACTCTGATATTTATTTAAAACAGGATAACTAAGACTTTGAACAACTTTTTGGTTTATTTTTGTATGGTTCATGTTGATGCCAAAGTGAGACATTACAATTTTCAGCCCAATGGATAAATTTTGCCTGGAGTAAATAAATATGCCCCATTGAGATTACACCTCCACTAGATAAGGAGGAGGTAAGCCAGTTGAATTAAGAGCTGCAACTTATCCTCATTGAAAGCTACAGTTTAAGTTGGAATCATAACCAGCCTTAAGTTGGAATAATTTTTTTTTGACATACGTACGACCAACTCTTCACCTGGTTAACATGCTTAACCCATCTTCCTGTTTTCTTAACTTTCTAATCTGCTGAAACAAATTTAAAGACAGTCATTCTGAGGGGTTAAAAATGAAGTCTACTGTAGTTCAGAAACTGTAACTGCTAACAAAGATAGTTTCATTATTTCTTAACTGACATAATTATAGTAGTAAAAAGCAATGAGCTTACACATCAAGTCCAGGAAGTACAAACAGAAAGGTGAATGAGGTCACACTTATTTAAAGGTTCATATTGATAAGAGACAGGACTATTTCGATGTTTATTCTTGGTTTCATTCCTAAAGCCAGTTGGGCTTCTTTAACAACAAGTTTAGGAGAGGGATGAAAACCGAAACACGTTATCAGTACTTGGGGAGCCAAGTCAATATTTTGTTAGCCTACAGATACTGTAATATAACTTGACTTTTCCTGGAACATACATATTATATTTTAAATGTGGATGACGTTCTATGAACCTTTTTGCATTTCTACCATATGGAAGATAAGGTAGTATAACAAACAAAATGGCAATATCTGTGAAGCAGGGTTTTTTTGTTTGGGGGGCGGGGCGGTTTACACACACCCCTAAAGGAGAAAAAGTGGGATTTCCTTATGACTCTACACATAGTGCAGAATCCTAGATCTCAATGCATTCACCAGAACTCTCTAGAAAGGGTTCATTTCTTATCTATAGGAAGTTACTGGCTGAACCAATAAACAAAACATTTGAAACTTCCCTGATCCACCTTTATTTACATGATAAGCTTCGTTGCAAATTTGAAAAGCAGAGCAAAGAAAGTGAGCACCCTTCATTTGACTATAACTCAAATAGCAGTTGGGAGAAGTTTCTAAAATGAAGAAAATGGATACAATGAAGCAAGGCAGGTAAATAAACTTTTCCCTAAAACATCTGCCCTAAACATTCTGCGATAAAAGTTGGAAGGTATTTGCCAACCGTGTAACTTTAGTTCTCAACACTCTGCTCTCTTGCATCCCTAGTACCGGGGCCAATATTTATGTTTCAAGTTACTTTACTGTCGAACAGAGAGATGCTGCCCTGATGTACGTAAGGGACATGTAGTTGGGCAAAATTCCTTAATAGTCTCTTCTGCCTGTGCTCATGAGCCATAGATCCACTAACATTTTTCCCAAATGTAGACTAGCTAGAGGGTCAAGTAACATTTTTCCCAAATGTAGACTAGCTAGAGGGTCAACAGCTAAACAAACATCTCACCCAGTGCTCAATGCTGCACACATGTACGCAACAAGTTTTTTGGGGGTATGCTTTTTATGGTCTTTGTTAAACGCTCACTATCTGACAAGCACCGTTCTAAGCGCTCGAGTAGATACGAGTTAATCAGGCCGGATATGGGCCCTGTCCCACATGGAGTTTACAATCTAAGTAGGAGGGAGAACAGTGAACCCCTATTTTGCAGTTAAGGAAACTGAGGCTCGGAGATGCAAAGCGACTTGCCCGAGCTCACACAGAAGGCAAATGGTGGAGCCAGGATCAGAACCTGGACCCTCTGACTCCCAAGCCCATTCTTTATCCACTAGGCCATGCTGCTTCCCAACACCACATGGTGCTGTATCCAGACAGATGCTCATTGTCCAAAGAACGTTCCCTGATTCTGTCCAAAACACGGAGTGACGATCCGGATTCTGGAAGAAGTCCATAATTGCCCTCTCATCCTCACTTCTTTCCAAATGTGTGGACTGTCATCTTCTCGTGGTTACCTAGAGTCCTCTCTACCTCTCCTCAGGGTTAGGGTTTTATTTTAAACTGATTTCTAGCATTTCTTCCTTCTGAAGAATGGCAAAATATTAATGTTAAATGGCATTTTCGAGCTAAGCCTCGGCATGCCCGGTTCTCCAACTCCAGCATACAGGTGTTAGAAGAACATTCCAATGTTGTCAAAATGCATCTGTGGGATCTACACTCAAACAGCCACTTCTATCATACAGCTGGCAACTCTGAGAAGGGGTATTCAACTATTTGCTTTGAGGATTTTTTTCCAATAGCTTGAAATCTGCCTTTCAGTCAGCTATAAAGGAGATCAACCAAGCCTGGGTCCAAACAACTTGAGGAATTTTTGAGAAGCAAGGCTCATTATTATTATCTGCTCTCTCATTCATCCCACAATATCTAATCTGTCACCAAAACCTGCCGGTCTCACCTTCACAACATCGCCAAGATCTGCCCTTTCCTCTCCATCCAAACCACTACCATGTTAGTACAATCACTCATATCCCAACTGGATTACTGCATCGGCGTCCTTTCTGATCTCCCAACCTCCTGTCTCTCCCCACTTCAGTCTATACTTCACTCTGCTTCTCCGATTATCCTTCTACAGAAACATTCTCGGCATGTCACCCTCTCCTCAAAAATCTCCAGTGGTTGCCTATCAACCTCTGTATCAAGGAAAAACTCCTCACTATTGGCTTCAAAGCTTTCCAACACCTTGCCCCCTCCTACTTCACCTCCCTTCTCTCCTATATCCCAGCCCGCACACTCCACTCCTCTGGTGCTAACCTTCTCACTATGCCTCATTCTGCCTGTCCCACTGTTAACCCCTGACCCATGTCCTAACTCTGGCCTGGGACGCCCTCCCTCCTCAAATCCACCAATCACACTTCCTCCCTTCAAAGCCCTTCTGAAGGTTCACCTCCTCCTTGAAGCCTTCCCAGACTAAGCCCCCCTTTTCCTCAGCTCCCCCTCCCCTTCCCATTGCCCTAACTTGCTTCCTTTGCTCTACCTCCCCTCCTTGCCCCACAGCATGTATGTACAAGTCTATAATTCTATTTATTCATATTAATGCCCGTTTACTTGTTTTGATGTGTATATATCTATAATTCTATTTATTTATATTTATGCTATTGATGCCTGTTTACTTGTTTTGATGTCGGTCTCCCCCCTTCTAGACTGTGAACCCGCTGTGGGTAGAGATTGTCTCTCTTTGTTGCTGAATTGTACTTTCCAAGCGCTTAATACAGTGCTCTTCACACAGTAAGTGCTCAATAAATACAATTGAATGAATTATTATTTAGCATTTCAACCACTTCCCCCCCGCAAAAGTAGATTTATGATCCATTTAATTTGTTTTTCTTCACAGGAACCCTGGGAGTAACTTCCTGAAGAGAAAGCTATGAGCATGAGCTACACCTGCACTTGTGTGGGCTGGATTAGAGGTTTTCTTGGAACCACCCCCGTGGTTCCTTGTAACCCCAAGACAGTTTATCAGCTTTGAAAAGGAGGGAAATAAAGTGATAAAGCTGTAATGACTTACCGGAAGATGGTGTTTACCCCACGTGAACATCTGTCTATCGCATCTAACTACCCATGAAAGTACTAGTTTCTTACATCCATTCAGACCAATGCCCCTGTTGAATTCATTCATTCGTTCAATCGTATTTATTGAGCGCTTACTGTGTGAAGAGCACTGTACTAAGCGCTTGGAAAGTACAATTCAGCAACAAAGAGAGACAATCCCTACCCAACGACAGGCTCAAAGTCTAGAAGGGGGGAGACAGACATCAAAACAAGTAGACAGGCATCAATAGCATCAATATAAATAAACAGAATTACAGATATATACACATCATTAATAAAATAAGTAGAATAATAAATATGTACATACATACACAAGTGCTGTGGGGAGAGGAGGGGGTAGAACAGAGGGAGCAAGTCGGGTGATGGGGAGGGGAGGAGGAGCAGACGAAAAGGGGGGCTGCCTGGAGGCCCGGGCAATGGAGTCGGGGGAATAGCAGAAGGCACAGTGGGGAATGGAAAGAACCGATCTAAGTGAGCTTAGAGAGAGTCTGCTTGCTGGAGGCAGGGAATGTATCTGTCTATTGTTTTATTGTCCTCTCCCAAGCACTTAGTCCACTGCTCTGCACACAGTAAGCGCTCAATAAATGCCATCAACTGACTGAGTTCTGTCGGGCTTCCCCCAGTTCCATATGGTAAAGGCTTCTCCTTACCCCTGCTCCTGGCCCACAGCAAGAAAGATTTGAATTCACAGAAACTCATAATACATGGGCAGCAATTTCTCATTATCAACCGAACAAGGATTTAAGTTAGTTTAGAAGACAGTAGAAATCCTGAACACCGAAAAGTTTAATTCTACACCAGTGCAATACAGTCATATTTCATTCATTCAATCATATTTATTGAGTGTTTACTGTGTGCAAAGCACTGTATTAAGCGCTTGGGGGAGTACAATACAACAATAAACGGACACATTCCCTGACCAAAATGAGCTTAATTACATCTACAAGTGTTATTAATCAATCATCGATTGTATTTACTGAACGCTTACTGTGTGCAGAGCACTGTACTAAGCACTTGGGAGAGTACAATACAACAGACACAATCCCTGCCCACAATGAGCTTACAGTCTAGAGGGGGAGAAGATATTAATATAAATAAATAAATTCAGGATATGTACATAAGTGCTGTGGGGCTAAGCGGTGGGGTGAATAAAGGGAGCAAATCAGGGCGACACAGAAGAGAGTGGGAGAAAAGGACATGAAGGCTAAGTTAGGGAAGGCCTCTTGGAAGAGATGGCTTTCAGTTAGGCTTTGAAGGCGGGGAGAGTGATCGTTTGTCGGCAGGACTTGGGTGAGAGGTCGGTGGTGAGATAGACGAGATTGAGGTACAGTGAGTAGGTTGGCACTAGAGGAGCCAAGGGTGAGGGCTAGGTTTTAGTAGGAGAATAGCGACAGGTAGGAGAGGTGGTGGGGTGAGAGGCAAGGTGATTGAGTGCTTTAAAGCCCATGGTAAGGAGTTTTTGTTTCATATGGAGGTGGATGAGCAACTACTGGAGGTTCCTGGGGAGTGGGGAATCACGGCCTGAACGTTTTTGTAAAAAAATGATCCAGGTAATAGAGTGTAGTACAGACTACAGTGGGGAGAGTGAGGAGGCAGGGAGGTCAGCAATGAGGCTAATACAGTAATCAAGGCAGGATAGGATAAGTTCTTGGATTAATGTGGTAGCAGTTTGGATGGAGGGGCTAGGGTCGATTTTAGTGAGGTTGTGAAGGTTGAACTAACAGGATTTAGTGATAGAGTGAATATGTGGGTTTAATGAAAGAGAGAGGTGTCAAGGATAATGCCAAGGCTTGTGAGACAGGAGGGATGGTGGTGCTGTCTACAATGATGGAAAAGTCAGTGGAAGGACAGGGTACAGAACACTGTACTAAGTGTTTGGGAATGAACAACATAACAGAGTTGGTAGACACTTTCCCTGTCCACGACAAGCTTACAGTCTAGAGGAAAAGATGAGCATTAATATAAATAATTTATAATATATAATTTATATATATTTATATAGGAGCTCTGAGGCAAATATCAAATACCCAAAGATCACAGATCCAAAATGCAAAGTCACAATTTAGCCTAACATTCCCTGTCTGCATTGCTTGTTGAGTGTTTTGAAATCTTCAGGTTCATGGTGATGAACAGCTCTTAGAAACCCCTCCTACATATTCATCTCTAATAATAATAATAATAATAATAATAATAAGGGTATTTGTCAAGCTCTTACCATGTACCAAGCACTTTTCTAAGTGCTGGCGTAGATACGAGGTAATCAGGTTGTCCCACATGGGGCTCTCAGTCTGAATCGCCATTTTCCAGATGAGGTAACTGAGGCACAGAGAAGTTAAGCGGCTTGCCCAAGGTCACACAGCAGACAAGTGGCGGAGCCGGGATTAGAACCCACGTCCTCTGACTCCCAAGCCCGTGCTCTTTCCATTAAAGCCATGCTGCTTCTCTAATGTAGTTGACCACTCCTTCAATCTAACTTCAATAATAATGATGATATTTGTTAAGCACTTACTATGTCCCAAGCACTATATAAGCATTGGGATAGGTTAGACAGAGTTCAACTTGTCTCTGCAATACACTCCTTTGCTCATTTTTTGCTAAATTTTCCATAAGATACAAAGAAAAAATTTAATCCATTTTCCCCAATGACAAATAACCCTTGGAAATTAAAAAAAAAAGCAGCAACCCCAAAGGAAATCACAGTCAAACACAAAACGAGCACCATAACCCTGACAGATTTAGCAAAACAATTCTGGTGGGGGGATTTATGAATAGAGAAGCCAATAATTTTTTTTTTAATTACAAAAAGTATGGTGCTACAGACCTAGCCAAATATATCCTCACTGTGGTGTTTGGTTTATTCATCAAAGGGAGTTTCTCATCCAGCAGCAGTGCAGAAGAACAGATGCTAAAAGTGCCTTGCAGTCGCCCTCATCTTTGGGTAGAAGCATGCCACCTGCTACCCATGCAGTTTAATGGCTCCGCAGTTGGCACAGCTTCATGAATGATGAGAGAGTACTTTTCACCTTATGTTTAGCCCAAGAAGTGCAGAAGTTCCAAAGTGAAGTTCTCTTTCCTTTCTGATGTACTGCAATCCTAAATTATGCAAGCCGCTCTTCTTAACATATTTCATCTTGCATTATGATGCCTGTACAGAGAAATGCTGCTAAACTGTATACTTTTCTTCATGACAATAAATTTCATAAGAAATGAAAATACAAAAAAGGAATCCTGAAAATGATGGGCTCTTTTGGTGACTAAGAAAATAATTAGGAACAGGGAAGAGATGAATGTTGAAATCTTTCAAGCTGAAACATATAGAGATGTCTCTACCCAATGACAGGCTCACAGTCTAGAAGGGGGAGACAAACAACAAAACAAGTACACAGGTGTCAATACCATCAGAATAAATAGAATTGCCTTTCTCATTTACTTTTTATGCCTTGAATTGATCCAATGTTTCCATTCCTTTCTATATATTTTCATTATTTTCCCCACTCTGTTGCTCTTTCCTGCTCCATTCTTCTTTGGGTACAGTGTTCCTGAGCAATTTAAATATCGTCACTGTCAGGAAAGCAAGTTTATTCAAAATCTCTTTCTGGACTTCAGAATGTGTTTATGTATATTTCTTCAAATACAGAGAAGCAGCATGGCTCAGTGGAAAGAGCACGGGCTTGGGAGTCAGAGGTCATGGATTTTAATCCCGGCTCTGCCACTTATTGGCTGTGTGACTTTGGGCAAATCACTTAACTTCTCTGTGCCTTAGTTATCTCATCTGTAAAATGGGGATTAAGATTGTGAGCCCCACGTGGGACAACCTGATCACCTTGTATCCCCCTAGCGCTTAGAACAGTGCTTTGCACATAGTAAGCACTTAACAAATACCATTATTATTATTATTATCATTATTATTATTATTCAACTAATTATTGGTGCAGCCAGACTAAAATGGTTAACTGTGGAACTCCACAACTACTTGGACATTTTCCCCAGCAAGCTATCTCTCAGTGACTTAAGCTGGCCAAGGTAATCAAAATTACATAGAAGTGGTATGATCAATTGAAACCCAAAGTCCTGGCGGTTTGGTTAAAGGCAGAGATAAGAAGAAATGAAGAGAGGAGAAGAAGAAAACTCAACCTAGTAAATCCTCACTATTTTCAGAGATCCAGAGATAGCATTAAAGCCTGGAGAGTTAATTGATAAACTTGACTGCGTAGGACTTGCTAACAAAGCTTCTAGATGGCACATATGTTACTATAGCTTATTCAGGACACCAAAGTCCAGAAAAACCTGGAAAGACAACAGAAAATGTTTTCTACAGAAACACATTTTACAAATTTTAGTTTCCTGGCTAGAGGACTAAAAACATGATGCAATTTGACATCTAATGGCTAACGGTAATTTCCAAAGCGATGCTGAATTCAGGCAATTATTAGAAATGCATAGTGACCATTATGCTCTGCATTTAAACTGAAATCACTTTAAAACTCTCTTCCCTCCATTTGCAGTTCTTTCTTTAGAGAGGGTCTGAGCAGCATGTGTGTCGATTTTTATAAATGGAGCTTTTTCAAGCAAAGCTTTCATTAAATGCAATTTACAAACAACTACAAAATAAAAGCGCATAATACCATGACCTTTCTGAACTGAAATAGAAATGCTGAGAACCTTATTTACACAGGAGCAGATAAAATTAACATAGCAGGTGTTCTTTCCCACAAACAAAGGCTGTCAAAAACAACTTGGGGGGGCGAGTATTGGGGGGGAGTAGGAAATGCTGCCCATTAGCACAGTTTAAAATATCACCACAATTTTCATTGGCACACCAAAAACAAGAATCTCCCAGCACATTTTTAATGCAGTTTTGGATAACTTGTTTGTCTGGAATATGATTTCTTTTTTACACCATATGCCAAAAACTGCCTACTTTTCATTCATTCATTCATTCATATTTATTAAGCACTTACTGTGTGCACAGCACTGTACTAAGCACTTGGGAAAGTACAATATAGCAATAAAGAGTGACAATCCCTGCCCTCAATGAGCTCACACTCTAGGGGAGGAGACAAACATCAATACAAATAAACAGACATCAACATGAATAAATAAAATACAGATCTACACCTAAGTGTTGTGGGGCTGGGAGAGAGGGGAAGAGCAAAGGGAGCAAGTCAGGGCAACACAGAAGGGAGTGGGAGATGAGGAAAACTGGGGCTTAGTCTGGGAAGGCCTCTTGGAGGAGATGTGCCTTCAGTAAGGTTTTGAAAGAGGGGAGAGTAATTGTCTGATGGATTTGAGGAGGGAGGGTGATCAGGCCAGAGGTGGGACATGGACCAGGGGTCGACGGTGAGACGGGCGAGATAGAGGCACCATGAGAAGGTTAGCACCAGAGGAGCGGAGTGTGGGGGCTGGGTTGTAGAAGAAGAGAAGTGAGGTGAGGTAGGAGGGGGCAAGCTGATGGAAAGCTTTAAAGCCAATGCTGAGGAGTTTTTGTTTGATACTTCACATCTTTTACCCTGAAGGGCTTCTCCAGTAATCAATTCATCAATCAATGGTATTTCATTCATTCATTCAATCGTATTTATTGAGCGCTTACTGTGTGCAGAGCATTGTACTAAGCACAATACAACAATAAAGAGACACATTCCCTGCCCACAATGAG
Organism: Tachyglossus aculeatus; assembly: GCF_015852505.1. Classification (NCBI taxonomy): domain Eukaryota; kingdom Metazoa; phylum Chordata; class Mammalia; order Monotremata; family Tachyglossidae; genus Tachyglossus; species Tachyglossus aculeatus. The sequence continues at coordinate 119,552,315 of NC_052101.1, read as the reverse complement.
CTTACAGTCTAGGGGGAATGGGGGGAGGTATATTATTTAATATAAATAAATTACAGATATGTACATAAGTGCTGTGGGGCTGGGAGGGGGGAAGAACAAAGGGAGCAAGTCAGCGTGACACAGATGGATGTGGGAGAAAAGGAAAGGGGTGGGTGGGGGGCTTAGTCTGGGAAGGCCTCTTGGAAGAGATGTGCCTTCAATAAGGCTTTGAAGGTGGGGGAAAGTAATTGTCTGTCAAATTTGAGTAGGGAGGGTGTACCAGGCTAGAGACAGGACTTGGGTGAGGGGTCAGCGGTGAGGTAGGCGGGATCAAGGCACAGTGAGAAGGTTAGCACTAGAGGAGCGAAGTGTGCGGGCTGGGTTGTAGTTCGAGAGTAGCGAGGTGAAGTAGGAGAGGGCAAAGTGATGGCCTGCTTTAAAGCCAATGGTGAGGAGTTTTTCTTCGAAGCTGAGGTGGATGGGAAACCACTGGAGTTTTCTGAGGAGTGGAATGACATGTCCCAAGCGTTTCTGTAGATAAATGATCCAGGCAGCAGAATGAAATATGGAGTGGAGTGGGGAGAGACAGGAGGCTGTCGATCAACCAATGGATCGATCGGTGGATCAATCAAGCACTTGGGAGAGCACAATAGAATGAATAGACATGATCCCTGCCCTCCATGAGCTTACAATCTAGCGGGAGAGATAGGCACTAAAATCAAATTACAGGTAGGAGGCAGCAACAGAGTATAAGGTTTGTACATAAGTATTCCTGAGGGAGGGGTGTGGAGGGTGGGGAGGGGGACACTGTTAGGGGGTGAGTATGAGATGAGACACATGTGACTTCACAAGGGCTTTGAAGATGGGGAAAGCAGTCATGTGCCAGATGTGAAGGAGAAGGAGCTCCAGGAAGAAGGGAGGGTGTGAACACGAAGTCAGCAGCAAAAGAGGGCCAGGCACATTGAGAAGGTTAGCTTGAGAAGCAAAGAGTGTGCGCTGAGGTTTAGTGACATAGCAAAGATAAGTAGCAGCGAGAGAGCTGAATGAATGTCTTAGAGCCAATGGTTAGCAGTGTGGCTCAGTGGATAGAGCATGAGCCTGGGAGTCAAAAGGACCTGGGTTTAATTCCGGCTTCACCAGGTGTCTGTTGTGTGACCTTGGGCAAATCACTTCACTTCTCCAGGCCTCAGTTACTCATCTGTAAAATGGGGATTAAGAGTGTGAGACCCATGTAGGACAAGGACTACATCCAACCTGATTAACTTGTATCTACCCCAGCGCTTAGAACAGTGCTCAGTACATAGTAAGCGCTTATCAAGTACCATAATTATTATTATTGTTATTATATTATCATTATTATTACTGAGGAGTGGAGAGATGTGCACAAACTGATGTTTTAGAGAAATGACCCAGGAAGCAGAGTGCAGATTGGATTGGAGGCAAGGAGGTGAGCAAGGAGCTGATGCAGTTGGATAGTCACTGGACCAGTGTGTTAGCAGTTTGGATGGAGAGGGGGGAGCAGATTTTTGAGACGTTATGAAGAAACAACAGAAAGTATTTGGTGACTGACTGAATATGGGGGTCGAAAGAGAGAAGAAGCAAAGATAATGCTAAAGTTGCAGGATCAAGAGACTGGGAAGATGGTGGTATTACCAACAATGATCAGAAAGCGACGGGATTTGGGAGGTGAGATGAGGAATTCAGGTTGGGACATGCTGAGCAGGAAACGCCAGTGAAACATACGTGTACAGATGTCCTGGAATCAATCAATCAACCAGTGGTGTTTATTGAGCACTTACGGTGTGCAGGGCCCCGTACTAAGCGCTTGAGGCCTGGAGCCAGGAGAAGATGTGAAATCGTAGAGTAGGAGACAGGTCGTGTGTAAGCTCGTAATGGGCAGGGAATGTATCTGCTTATTGTTGTACTTTCCCAAGCACTTAGTATAGTGCTCTGCACACAGTAAGCGCTCATTACATATGATTGAACGAATGAATAGTGAGGTAGATTTGGTAGTCCCCCCTCAGAGAGGTGATTGTTGAAGCCATGAGAGCGAATGAGCTCACTAAAGGAGTGTGGATTGAGTGAGAGTAGAAGAGAACCCAGAATTGAGCCTTGAGGGACACCCTCAGTTAGGGAGAAGAACCCTCAGTTAAGCAGAGGAAGAGGCAGTGAATGTGCCCAAGAAGGATCGGCCAAAGAGATAGGCACAGAAATCAGTAGAGGACTGGGGCAGAAAAACCAAGGTGACGTAGTATTTGCAGGGCAAAGGGCAGGGATCATGTCTACCAACTCTGCTGTATCATAGTTTCCTAAGTGCCTAGTACAGTGTTTTGCACACAGTTAGTGCTTAATAAATACCAAGAACTGATTGATAAGCAAAAGGATAAGGGAATAACAGAAGGAACACTTTAGTCAGAGAAAGTGAAGACAACGGAATACTAGAACTGAAAGTTCCTGGCACTGATAATGACTCATTCTGGAACCCTGAACAAATCACTTAGCATCTATGCATCCAGTTTTTCTCCATTCACTTATTGCTCAACACTTATAGAACAAAAAGTACGTAGAACATGAATTTTGACAATGTAGGCAGTATGCCTAGTGGAAAGAGGCTGGGACTGGGAGTCAAAAGACTCAGGTTCTAATCCCAGCTCTGCTGCCGGCCTGCTGTGTGACCCTGAGCAAGTCACTTAGCCGCTCTGGGCCTCAGTTTCCTCATCTCTAAAATGGGGTTCCTTCCCTCTTAGCTTATGAGAGCTATGTGGGACAGGGACTGTGTCTTTCGAGAAGCAGCGTGACCTTGTGGATAGAGCATGGTCTTGGGAGTCAGAAGGACCTGGGTTCTGATCCTGGCTCCACCATTTGTCTGCTGTGTGACCTTGGGCAAATCACTTCACTTCTCTGTGCCCTGGTTACCTCATCAGTAAAATGGGGATTACGACTGTGAGACCCGTGTGGGACGTGGACCGTGTCTGACCTGATTAGCTTGTATCTACCCCAGCGCTTAGTATAGTGCCTGGCACATAGAAAGCACTTAACAAATACCACAATTATTATTATTATTAAAGAAGCCATAGTTAGCACTTAACAAAGGCCCTCATTTTTAAAGTAAAATGTGGATATTACTGCTACTAATACTATTATTCTTATTCAAGTAGCCTCTCAGGAGCTGGGTCAATCAATGTTCACAGAGTTCTTTGACATGTTTGAATGAAAAGAACTTCAGAAGACTACATAATGATTATTACTCATCCATATACCCTTTTACTCTGCAACTAAATGCAACTGAGGCAAATCCTTCCTCAACACACTTAAACATTATTATAAATGCAAATGATTGCCCATTCAAAATCACAGCAAATGCTTTTCTTTGGGATCTTGGAAGTTTTGTGATTCATTGTTCAATTGACTTGCTGTTAAAATTAACAGACAATGAACAGAATACGTTATCACAGCATTCCAGAATCAACGTTTAAAAAAAAAAATTGGCCGAATAATTGGAGGAGGAAACCAGGAGAACAGAGGAGACTGGCCTCAGTAAATATTTCCCACTACACTGTACATATTTTTTGGCAATTGTCACTCTGCATACATTGCACACATTACAACACATTTTCCATATCGGAATGACTGCAGAGTACCGAAGCGATCATTAACCCCAGTACAAGATGGTAGGAATATTCCACAGAGCAAGGTGGCAGACCAGCGACCACAATGGTCACGCAACTAACCTGCATTTTTGTGGTTAATGATGTCAACACCTTAATTAAACTCAGCCTGTTATCTTGTTCAAGGGCCATTTAATAATTACATAGGTCTTGTGTAGTTAGCATCAGTGTAATGTGTTACCAAGGATCAGGACCTAGGTAAGCAAAGGGCATCTCCCACATTATCAGTTTTTGTGTGTGTTTTTTCCTCACAGAAATTTTTCAACCCAAGTCTAGGCTTAACATTTCAGTCCTTAAGGATTATCCATCACTATTTTTAATGGTATTTGTTACGCTCTTACTTTGTGCCAGGCACAAAGTGCAGTACTAAGTACTAAGCCCAGGGATAGATACAAGCTAATCGAGTTAGACACAGTTCACGTCCCACATGGGGCTCACAGTCTTACTCCCCATTTTACAGAGTGAAGTGACTTGCCCAAGGTCAAACAGCAGACAAGTGGCAGAGCCGGGATTAGAACCTAGGTCCTTCTGACTCCCAGGCCCACGCCCGTGCTCTATCCACACTGCTTCCCTATTTCTAGTGAAGATTTATAACAAATCCAATTGACTACACAGCAATTCGTCCCATAGCTCACCAGCAAGCACTCCCTTCAATCAAGAGCTGCTTTCCAGTAAGTTATCAGAGCACATTTTATGTGTCTCCCTGTTCTTTTCCATAAAACAGGAGTTCTAAAAGTAGAGATAGCAATTTGAACTGATAGCAGATACTTTTTTTATAGAAAAGAAAAACCTAGTTTCTCCTCATACCTTGGGTAGAAACCCATATTCTAGGCCAGTAAACCTCACCTTTTCCCTTTCATTATCAGTGGTCCCTGACCTGTTTCATGCCCTTTTTTCCTTATCTTCTCTGATCATCCTTGGAATTAGGGGTGATTTGTCTTGGTCCTTATGCCTTATCTGAATAGCCCACTGAAACTCTTTCCCCTCTTCACAGAACACTTGACCCATATAACGCTAATGAACAGAATTCTTTACGGCATGCTCAACCTATGTTCTTCTAAAGTTTGGTAAATCATAAGACCAAAAGTGTTCAATTCATCTGGGTGCTTAATTACTTGAAAATTGGAAAGAAAAAACTTGGTTTAGTCCCATCAAATGACGAAGAAGGGTACCAAATGGACACAGGGGGAACCTCAAGAGGGGTAGCTGGAGAGATGGGTGACAGTGGTGGCAGGAAGTTGTTTTCTTTTGTTTTGTTTTTAATGGTATTTGCTAAGCACTTACTATGTGCCAGGCACTGGAGTAGATACAAGCTAACCAGGTTGGCACAGTCCATATCCCACATGGGGCTCATGGTCTTAATCCCCATTTTACAGATGAGGGCTACTGAGGCCCAGAGAAGTGAAGTGACTTGCCCTTGGTCCCATGGCAGACAAGTGGCAGAGCCGGGATGAGAACCCAGGTCCTTCGGAGTCCCAGGCCCGTGCACTATACACTAGGGTTCTATCCACTAGGCCTCACAGCTTCTCAGTGTATATGCACTGAGTACAGTAAATACTGCTGGCAGGAGAGAGGGCAGGTGGGTGGAATCAGGAGAGAGCCAACAGGGCAACAGAGAGAGCCTAACCATCCTTCCCGTCCCACAAGCCCGCAACCTTGGTGTCATCCTCGACTCCGCTCTCTCATTCACCCCTCACATCCAAGCCGTCACCAAAACCTGCCGGTCTCAGCTCTACAACATTGCCAAGATCCGCCCTTTCCTCTCCATCCAAACCGCTACCCTGCTTGTTCAAGCTCTCATCCTATCCCGTCTGGACTACTGCATCAACCTTCTCTCTGATCTCCCATCCTCGTGTCTCTCCCCACTTCAATTCATACTTCATGCTGCTGCATGAAGTCTTTGTCCAGAAACACTCTGGGCGTGTTACTCCCCTCCTCAAAAATCTCCAGTGGCTACCAATCAATCTGCCAATCAGGCAGAAACTCCTCACCCTCGGCTTCAAGGCTCTCCATCACCTTGCCCCCTCCTACCTCACCTCCCTTCTCTCCTTCTACAGCCCAGCCTGCACCCTCCGCTCCTCTGCCGCTAATCTCCTCACCGTGCCTCGTTCTCGCCTGTCCCGCCGTTGACCCCCGGCCCACGTCATCCCCCTGGCCTGGAATGCCCTCCCTCAGCCCATCCACCAAGCTAGCTCTCTTCCTCCTTTCAAGGCCCTACTGAGAGCTCACCTCCTCCAGGAAGCCTTCCCACACTGAGCCCCTTCCTTCCTCTCCCCCTCGTCCCTCTCTCCATCCCCCCCATCTTACCTCCTTCCCTTCCCCACAGCACCTGTATATATGTATATATATATGTTTGTACATATTTATTACTCTATTTATTTTACTTGTACATATCTATTCTATTTATTTTATTTGGTTAATATGTTTGGTTTTGTTCTCTGTCTCCCCCTTCTAGACTGTGAGCCCACTGTTGGGTAGGGACTGTCTCTATATGTTGCCAACTTGTACTTCCCAAGCGCTTAGTACAGTGCTCTGCACACAGTAAGTGCTCAATAAATACAATTGATTGATTGATTGATTAACCTATGGCATTGAGAAGCAGTGTGGCCTAGTGGATAGAGCAAGGGAGATACATATGAGTTACTCCACAAACATTCTCTATAAAAACACATGGAAAAGTGCTAATACCTTGCTTTGAACCACGGGGGTTGACTGACTTCTAGCTATCATAACTACAGGACACAGGGCTTGCAATAAGCAGCCCGCCATTCTTCCCATGCCTCTGGCACTTACACGCAAACAGCATCCATAGTTACGATACCTAGCTTGCCATAGGCATTTAATACATGATCATTATTATTGATGATGATGATAATTTTCTTGTTCCCTATTACACATTTTATGGAGAATATGTGCTACTTTTGAAGGGGGGTGGGGGAGAAAGACATAAATCAAGGTGTTTGGAACACAACTTGAAAGCAGGTACCAGGTTCTTAACAAGAATGCATCGCACACACAGGTATAATGAGCTTATTGCACAAGGCCAAAGCACACTTAATCCAGAGAAAGCACCAATAGGAAAAAAGAAAGGCGAAAGATCATTTTCTGGGCACCTCTTCGTTGCACAATATGGGGGAAAAAAAGAAGCTAAAACGATCCCATTTCAAATGATAATTTGTATCTCCCCATCAACCCAAATGTGCTTATGTGAAACTAATTCCTACAGCAACTCAAAGTATAAGGGCAGCATCAAGATGCTGCTTAGAGAATTTAATATGATTCTTGCTGTCTGGCTTTCTTTGTCAAGCAAAGAGATGTACAAGATTAGGGAAGGGAGAGGGATGTTAGGAAAAACAACAACAATAGCAGCAGAGAAAGCAGACAGTCGTAAAAGAGAAAAGAGGAGGCTGTGGGAGGGGAGGCTTTAAATAAATGAGTATCGGTTGGGGCACGTCTTGTGATAAACTTTGTTTCTAATTCAGTGACTCATATTTGCTACACCTCACAGCAACTAATCCAGATTACAAGGGTCCCTAAGGAGCATTTCTTTCAAGACCCCTGAACCACAACCATGAGGCAAAAACTCCATGATGAATCTTCAGCATGTTCCGCATAAAAAGAATAAAACCAATTCCAAAACGAAGGCTAAAAACCTTGACGAATAGAAAATCCATACCTGCTAATTCTGGTTTCATTGTGTTTCAATCAAATTAACTACCAGATTCGAGAGAATCTGTACTACATACACTTTAAGAGACTGACTATTACAGGTGAGTAACCTGTGTTTACAACTCAGTTTTGCTCTAACCTGTGCTACTGGTACTCGAGCATGAAAGATCAGAACATGGAGTTTGATTTCAAAACACTGCAGCAGGAGGCTGTCGCTAACCTCAACTCCTAATAAACAGTTCAAGATTTGTTGCTCCAAACTGCATCAAAAAAATCAAGGAAATATTGAAAATATCACTTAACCACATTCCTTGTCTTTCTTACAATTCAGACCACAAATTAAAACAGACATCCCGCAAATGGAAATCCTAACCTCAGAACTACTTTACCTAAGAGCATACCAAATGGGTCTCTGAAAATCCAAATTCCTGGGCAAGCAGGATTTATTCAGTGTTTTCAAAACGACTATTCTTGAGCTGAGTGCTCCAAACTCAGGAAAACTTGGGTGGCCTATGCTTCCCAGACCAGAGGCCAATGGAAAAAAAATAAAGCAGCTAAGATCCCTGAGGAAAACTTTTCATAGCCCAGCAAATAAAGCGCAGGGAGCAGAACCAAGACCTCTATACTGTTTTGGTAAGTCTTACAAAAGCTTTTGACATCAACAGACCTGGACGCTAGCAACCACTAAGCAGATTTGACTGCAGTGAAGCTTTCAGCAAGACCTTAGAACTGATCCTCAATGACACAGTCGATTGTGTCAGAGTTTAAGGTGCCCCGTCTGATAAGCTCCTTGTGGGTGGGGAATGCGTCACTCCTTAGCGTTGTACTTTTCCGAGCACAGAGTACAGTGTGGTGACGCAACTGTTGTTCAACCTATTCTTGAGGATGCAAAGAGGGGTCTGAAAGCTGGCGTCAGAACACACTGCCAATTCACTGAGAAACTTTTCCGACAACAGGCTAGGAGCGGTATCAAAAGACTTTGATATAGTCATCCAGGAACTGGAGTATGCTAATGATTGCGCTCTTGTTCCTCATCTATTTAGCCTTTTAGCTTTTACTTGTGTTTTGTAAAATGTTCCTTGTCTGTAATTTATCTATCTTTTCTATATGTTCAGTGCCTCGCTCCACATGCCGACCCACACTGTGGGCCCCATGTGGGACATGGAGCAGGTCCTAACTGTTCATCTTCTAGATTTACCCCAGTATTTAGCCCAGTATCTGGCACATAGTAAGCACTAAATACTATAACTATGTACTTATTTATGTATAACTACGGTTGCAAGATTCCCAAATGGCTGTTATACGGCCACCTAAAAGGGGACAGTCAAAAGCAGAGCGAGAAGAAATGAATATTTTAAAGATACCCAACCTTAAACAATGTGACATTGCCCCACCGACACCTCAAATTGAACACGTCCAAAACTGGCCTCCTCATCCTCCCACCCAAACCCTGTCCTCCCCGTGTCTTTCCCAACATTGTAGACAACACCACTACCCTCTATCTCACAAGTCCACAGCCTTGGCATTATCGTCGACTTACCTCTCTCATTCCACCCGTCATGAAATCCTGTGGGTTCTACCTTCACAACATTTCTAGAATCCGCCCTTTCCTCTCCATCTAACCTGTTGATTGATTGATTCTGAAGGATGCCCGGAGCAACTTCCCCTAAAAGGGGCACCCTCACTCCTAGAATATTCTATACTGGGAAATTTCGGTGTACGGAAACTTGCTTTTGAAAACACTGAATAACTCCTGCTTGCCCAAGTGATAACAATGGAATTTAGTGGACTTTTATCTGGAACCCCAATTATATTCCCATTCAACTTGAAGCTTATGGCTGCAGGTGCAACAAATCATCAGCTTCCAATTAATCAATCAATGGTATTTATTGGGTGCTTACTGTGTACAGAACACCATACTATGTGCTTGGGAGAGTACGCTATAACAATATAACAAAGTTGGCAGACACGTTTTCTTTTGATTTTGGCCCATCTCCTGTGATGACATTCAGGAAAATGCCCCAGAACCAAAGGACCTTGCTTAGCCCAAATGCTCTCCACCTCATGGGTCCTCATGCGTCGTGGACAGAGCACGGACTTGCAAGTCAGAAGATAATGGGTTCTAATCCCTGCTCCGCCATTTGTCTGCTGTGTGACCCTGGGCAAGTCACTTCACTTCTCTGTGCCTCAGTTCCCTCCTCTGTAAAATGGGGATTGAAACTGTGAACCCCACATGGGTCAGGGACTGTGTCCAACCCAATTTGCCTGGATCTACCCCAGCGCTTAATACAATGCCTGGCACACAGTTAGCATTTAACAAATACCATAATAATAATAATTATTATTATTATTACTTGAAGTCCTGCTCCCTGATAAACCTCTCTTTTCCCCAACCTATTCACTCTCCCTTCTGCTTGCCTATTCACTTGTATCTATACCCTTTAAGCACTTGATATTCACCCCACCTCAGTCCCACAGCAATCGATAGCATTTGTTGAGCACTTACTGTTCATTCATTCAACCGTATTTATTGAGCGCTTACTGTGTGCAAAGCACTGTACTAAGCGCTTGGGAAAGTACAATACAACAACAGACATATTCCCTGCCCACAACGAGCTCACGGTCTAGAGGGGGAGACAGACATTAATATACATAAATAAATAAATTACAGATATATAAATATGTGCTGTGGGGATGGGGGGGAGGATGAATGAAGGGAGGAAGTCAGGGTGATGCAGAAGGGAGTGGGAGAAGAGGAGAAGAGGGCTTAGTCAGGGAAGGCTTCTTGGAGGAGATGTGCCTTTAATAAGACTTTGAAGTTGGGGAGAGCAGTTATCTGTCTGATAAGAGAAGGGAGGGCATTCCAGGCCAGAGGCAGGACGTGGGTTAGGGGCTGGCAGCGAGACAGGCAAGATCGAGGCCCAGTGAGAAAGTTAGCATTAGAGTGTGTGCAGAGCACTGTACTTTTACAGTGTGTAAGAGTACACACTTACTGTGTGCAGAGCACTGTACTAAGCACTTGGGAGAGTACAATATAACAGAATTGGTAGACTCATTTCCTGCCCCCAGTGAGTTTACAATCTAGAAGAGGGAGACAGACATTAATATAAATAAATCAATTATGGATAGGTACATAAGTGGTTAGGAGCTGAGGGAGGAGTGAATAAGGGTGCAGATCCAAATGCAGGGGTGACATAGAAGGGAGTGGGAGAAGGGGAAATGAGCAATTAGTCGGGAAAGGCCTCTTGGAGATGTGCTTTTAATAAAGCTCTGAAAGAGGGGAGAGTGATAGGCTGTCAGATACGAAGTGGGTGGGCATTCCACACTAGAGGTAGGACTTGAGCGAGAGGTCAGTGGCAAGATGGATGAGCTCGAGGTATAATGCGTAGGTGGGCATTAGAGGAGCGAAGTGAGTTGTCTACATCCGCTGTCTCCACTTCCTCTCCTCGACCCCCTCCAATCTGGCTTCCACCCCCCTCGCTCCGCAGAAACTAGCCCTCTCAAAGGTCACCATGGCTTTCCTTCTTGCCAAATCCAACAACCTCTGCTCCGTCCTAATCCACCTCAACCTCTCAGCGGCATTAGACACTGTGGACCACCCCCTTCTCCTGAAAACATTATCCAACCTTGGTTTCACTGACCCTGTCCTTTTCTGCTTCTCCTCCTAGCTCTCTAGCCGCTCATTCTCAGCCTCTTCCGTGGGCTCCACCTCTGCCTCTCACCCCCTAACTATGGTAATCCCTCAAGGCTCAGTTCTGGACCCCCTTCTATTTTCCATCTATACCCACTCCCTTGTAGAACTCATCTGCTCCCATGAGTTCACCTACCGTCTCTACGCAGACGATTTCCAAGTCTACATCTCCAGCCCTGATCTCTCTCCTTCCCCGCAGTCTCACATTTACTCCTGCCTTCAGGACATCTCTACTTGAATGTCCTGCTGACAACTCAGTGCTTTGCACATAGTAAGCGCTTAATAAATGCCATTAAAAAAAAAACTTAACCTGGGCAAAACAGAACTCCTTACTTCCCACCGAAACCCTGCCTCCCCATGACTTTCCCATTTCTGTAGACAGCATCACAATCCTCCGTCTCACAAACCTGTAACCTCAGTGTTATCCTCGACTCATTTCTCTCATTTTTTTATGGTAGTAATGAATACCATACTATGCTTACTATGTGCCAGGAACTGTGCTAAGTGCTGGGGTTGGTACAAGTTAATTGGGTAAGACCCTGTTCCTCATAAGACTCACATACTTAACCCCCATTTTTAGAGATGACGTAACTGATGCACAGAGAAATGAAGTGACTTGCCCAAGGTCACACAGCAGACAAGTAACATAGCTGGGATTAGAACCTAGGTTCTCCTGACTCCCAGGCCCATGCTCAATCCATCAGGTCATGCTGCTTCTCGACATATTCAATCTGTTGACAAATACTGTTGGTTCAACCTTCACATCTCTAAAATCCATCCTTTCCTCTCCATCCAAACTGCTATCATGTTAACCCAAGCACTTATCCATAGCCACCTTGATTACTGCATCAGCCTCCTTGTTGACCTCCCTGCCTCTTGTCTCTCCCCACTCCAGTCCATACTTTACTCTGCTGCCCGGATCATTTTCCAAAAAAACAGTTCAGTCCATGTTTTTCCACTCCTCAAGAACCTCCAGTGGTTGCACATCAAACAGAAACTCCTTACTGTCGGCTTTGAAGCACTCAACCACCTAGCCCCCTCCAACCTAACCTCCCTGATTTCCTACTACAATTCAGCCCGCAAACTTTGTTCTTCTAATGTCAACCTACTCACTGTACCTCACTTTCGTCTATCCCACCCTACTTCCATATCCATAATTTATTTTCACTTCTGTCTCCCCCTCTAAATCATAAGCTCTTTGTGGGCAGGGATCATGTCTACCAACTCTGGTGTACTGTACTCTCCCAAGCACTTAAGTACAGTGCTCTGCACACAGTAGGTGTTCAATAGATAACTTTGATCAACTGACTGCTAGCCCCAGGCAGAAAAAAGGCATTGTGAAGGTGAGCCTCCTCCATCAGTGGCCTCCTCCTGCTTCTAAGCTAGGTCTAAGCCTTCTTTTTCACAGCCTGTTTATTTTTAACCTTCGGGGATTCAGGTGACACACTGAGCCATGGGCAAAGAGTGGTATTGTATGGCAGGTGAGTCTCCTGATGTCTCACATCTAGCTCAGGTTGCAGGGAAGAAAGAGTTCAGTAGAGCAGAATCGGGGAACATCATGGAGCTCCAAGCAGCGCTTGGCTTCACAGGTCTCAGCTTCCATTCATATTGTCAAAAAAGATTTGCATAAAGGTGAGAACGGGAGATCCTGAATTGCAGTCTGCTATGCTCCACCACCACAGACAAGAAATTTTTACAAGACTGAGGTTACAAGATTTTTCAAGTTCTGTCACTGAATAAAGAATGTAGACACACCTCACCTTATGCCCAGTTTTATAGCAGAATTATCAGCACGGCTTAGCAGATGGACTTCATCATTCTTAAGCCTAGAACATTTTAGGGAAAGTTGTAAAATGGTTTCTCCGGAATCATCAGAGGAGAAGCTGTTGTTTCAGCTATTGAGTGAATTGATTTTTTTTCTACTTCTACTACAGTAGTTTGCCTCTTGGAGGATCAAGTACACAAAAAAATTACTTCTCGAATATTTTCTATTTACCTTTTTTCTTCAGTGTTTAAGGTGTGGGCAAAATCTTCCCTACCAAAATAAAAGAAAAATCCTCTCAAGCTGAAGCTTCGATTAGAATGAAATACAAAGAGGACAAATCATAAACGGTGTCAGGAGCTGAAACCACACAGGAAAGGATGACTTTTAGCCGTGTCAAGGGTGAAGAATACTGTCACTTGCATATCTGATTCTCAATCACAGCACACAGAATTCAACATGCATGCCATCGTCTTCCAAACAAAGGGCACCCACCCACATATAAAACTAGAGAAAAGACAAGGTAAGTTAAACAAAGAGGGGAAACATCTTGGAAAAGATCTCAGAGTTGAAGTACATTCAAAGACTTTATTCAAGAAGAGTTTGTACAGGACACTGAGAAAAATCATACTACTCAATAATAATAATTGTGACATTTGTTAAGTCCTTACTATATGCCAAGCACTGTACTAAGCACTGGGGTCCATATCAATCAATCAGTACTATTTGTTGAGCACTTACTGTGTGCAGAGCAGTGTACTAAGTGCTCAGAATACAATACAATACAATACAGTTGGTAGATCCATCTAGACAGCAAACTCGTTGTGGGCAGGGATTGTCACTGTTTATTGTTGTACTGTACTTTCCCAAGCACTCAGTACAATGCTCTGCACATAATAAGTGCTCAGTAAATACGAATGAATCGCAAGGAGCTTACAGTCTAGAGGGGGAGACATAAATTACAGAGAGGGGAAACGGCAGAAGCAGTGTGGCTCAGTGGAAAGAGCACAGGCTTTGGAGTCAGAGGTCATGGGTTCAAATCCTGCCTCTACCAATTGTCAGCTGTGTGACTTTGGGCAAGTCACTTAACTTCTCTGTTCCTCAGTTACCTCATCTGTAAAATGGGGATTAAGACTGTGAACCCCCTGTGGGACAACCTGATCACCTTGTAACCTCCCCAGCGCTTAGAACAGTGCTTTACACATAGTAAGCACTTAATAAATGCCATCATTATTATTAATATGTACAGACGGGCTACAGAACCAAGTGGATGACCAATGCAGAAGGGAGGGAGAATAGGGAAACAGAATGGTCTAGTTGAAGAGCACAGTCTAGTGGCAAGAGCACGGGCCTGAGAGTCAGAGGACCTGGGTTCTAATCCTGGCTCTGCCACATGTCTGCTGTGTGACCTTGAGCAACTCACCTCATTTCTCTGTACCTCAGTTCCCTGATCTGTAAAATGGGGAATAAGACTGCGAGCCCTATGTGGGACAGGGACTGGGTCCAACCTGATTACCTTGTATCTACCCCAGTGCTTAGAACAGTGCTTGACACAGAGTAAGGGCTTAACAAATACCACAGTTATTATTATTATTATTACTATTATTATTATTAGGGAAAGGGAGGGCTTAGGAAATTTTAGGAGGGCTTTAAAAATGGGGAGAATGGTGGTCTGTCAGATGTGTCGGGGGAGGGAGTTCAATCAATCAGTGGTATTTATTGAGCACTTGGGAGAGAGCTCGTTGTGGCCAGGAAATATGTCTGTCAACTCTGTTGTACTGTACTCTCCCAAACGCTTAGTACAGTGCTCTGCACACTGAAAGTGTTCAATAAATATGATTGATTGATACAACAGACTTGGCAGACACATTCCGTGCCCAAAATGAGCTTAAAGCCCAGAGTTCCAGGCCAGAGGGAGGAAGGAGGCAAGGGGTCAATGACGAGACAGATGAGATTGAGGTACAGTGAGTAGGCTGGCATTACAGGAGTGAAGGGTGTGGTTTGGGTTTTAGGAGATCAGTAATCAGTTTGGACACAGTATCTATCTCACGTGGGGCTCACAGACTAAGGGGGAGAGAGAACAGGTATTTATTTCATCCCCATTTTAGAGATGAGGCAACTGATGCACAGAGAAGTTAAATAACTTGCCCAGGGTCACAAAGCAGGCAACTGGCAGAGCCGGGATTCAAATCCAGGTCTCCTGACACCCAGGCCTATGCTTTTTCCACTAGACCATGCTGCTTCCACTATTTATTGACCTGACAAAGTTGAATGACTCCAAAAATCTTGGAAGATACTCATATTCATTCATTCAATCATATTTATTGAGCGCTTACTGTGTGCAGAGCACTGTACTAAGCGCTTGGGAAGTACAAGTTGGCAACATATAGAGACAGTCCCTACCCAACAGCAGGCTCACATGTAAAAGGTGGGCATGCAATTAAACCATGATGTTCGGTGTTAATAAACTACTTCTCCTAAAGTAAACTGAACAATGTTTTCTCTGTTAAAGCAATCCAAGATTGACTGGTCAAGTTCTTCAACTTAAAATCAATGGCATTTATTGAGTGTTTACTGTGTGGAGAGCACTGTACTAAGCACTTGGGAGAGTACACTATGACAGGGTTGGTAGACATGTTCCCTGTCCACAAAAAAAGTATATTATTAATACTGATTTGAGTTCTGACACCTTCTTAATTTTATAGTCATATTTTATTCCGAAAAATCTGAACAGGCAATGGGTACAGCGAATAAATCACATTAAAGAAAATGCCTAGGCCTAAAAAAAAAAAAAATTAAAAAACCTTCCAGGCACTGAAGACCACAAAGGGGATTTAAGAAAAGATAAGGAATGAAAAACTGCTGCCTTTCTCCTCCAATTAGAATGCTTACAAATCCCAGAACCTTATTTTAGCCCCTATTGACTTTTTTCATCCTGATTCCAGAAATTTTCTACATGATTTCCGCCTTTACATAATCTGTTAATGATTTTTCTCTCCCCCAATTTGATGATTTCCTGGCTTAGTGAAAAACTTGAGAAGACCACTCATTTCGGTTCAACCCTCTCTCTAACGATCGCCCGTCTCTGCAGTCTCCCTGGCCTAACTGCCCTGCCTCAAAAAAATCAAATGGAAATCCCAAACCTAACTCGACAACTAAGTTTTTAAAGTGATCCATATGTTTGTGTAGTATTTGTACGTCGCCATATATCCTGCATGTCATTGTGCCAAGATCCACGTTTCACGTTCTGAATGGGCCGGGAGGACTGTTGTCACGTGGCTCCGTGACGACTCCGAGCCATTGCAGCAGCCCGGGCTGCCGTTGACACATCAGCAGTAATGAGAGAGTTCCTGGCTTTCTGTAGGAGTTTGATGTACCCAGAACTCCTGCCTGGCCCAGAATCAACCTCTGAACCACCACCCAAAACACGACCGGTGGGAACTGTCACAGTCGCGCTTTCAGCCGAAGTGGCGGGAGTCGGTCGGTTCAGTCGGATTTATTGAGCACTTACTGTGTTAAGAGCACTGTACTAAGTGCATGGGAGAGTATGACACACGTTCCCTGCCCACAGCGAGCTTCCAATCTAGAGGGGCATAGCTACACCAGCTGAGGCAGAGTCAGGGAGGCCCAGTAGGAGATAGGAGGCAGTAGGTCAACAGGGAGAAGAAAGAGGACACCTCTACCTTCCCCTGCTATTGCTGTCCTGGTCACCCTTGGTGCTTCTGTAGTTTGCTCCCTGATAGATTTCCAGCATGAGGGACTGAGTCCAGGGCAGCTACACAGTGCCAGACTCCCAGACCTAATCCTCTCCCCGACCCCAGAGGCAATCCCCCACTCCCTCTCTCTTCTGTGTCACCCTGGCCCTTACATTTGTACCCTATAAGCACTTTTGAGAAGCAGCATGGCATAGTGGAAAGAGCATGGGCCTGGGAATCAGAAGGTCTAATTCTGGGTTCTAATCCCAGCTCCGCCACGTCTCTGCTGTGTGACCTCGGGCAAGTCACTTCGCTTCTCTGGGCCTCAGTTACCTCATCTGTAAAATGGGACTTGAGACTGTGAGCCCCACGTGGGACAAGGACTGTGTCCAGCCCGATTTGCTTGTATTCACCCCAGCGCTTAGTACAGTGCCTGGCACATAGTAAGTGCTCAACAAATACCATCATTATTACTATTATTATCTTACCCGCCCTCTTCATATCTGACAATTACTCTCCCCACTCCTGACTCCCAGGCCTGTGCTCTTTCCACTAGCTGGTTGAATTTATGTAGATATCTTTATATACTTTACCTGTGATTCATTTTAGTGTCCGTCTCCCCCTCTAGATTGCAAACTCCTTGAGGAGTTTGATCAGGTGTACTAACTCTATTGTCCTCTTTGAAATGCTCTGCTCAGACTAAGCGTCACTCAGTATATACAACTGATTGACTGAAAGCATGGGTATGGATGAGGGTGTGTTACTGTTGTTCCTAAACCCTTCTCTTTTTCTCTCTCTTCCCTCCTAACTTCACCCTACTTCCCAGATCATTTTTTGAAAAACCCTTTCAGTCCATGTCTCCCCACTCCTCAGTAACCTCCAGTGGTTTCCCATCCACCTGCGCATCAAAGAGAAACTCCGGACCATCAGTTTTAAAGTGCTCAACCGGCTCGCCCCGCTCTACCTCACCTCCCCGATTTCCTACTACAACCCAGCCTGCACACTTGGCTCCTCTAACATCAGTCTGAGGAGGATTAGGGTGGAGGAGAGGTCGTCGGACTTGGCAAGAAGATCATTGGTGACCTGTGAGAAGGCAGTTTCAGTGGAGTGAAGGGGGCTGAAGCAAGTTTGGAGGGGGTCAGGGAGAGAACTGGAAGGGAAGAAGTGGAGGCAGTGGGTGTAGACGACTCGCTCAAGGAGTTCGGAAAGAAATGGCGGGAGGGAAATGGGGTGATAACCGGAGGGAGCCGTGGGGTCAAGGGAGAGGGTTTTTTGAGGATATGGGAGACAAGAACCTGCTTAAAAGCAGTGGGGAAGAAGCCATTGGAGGGTGAAGAGTTGAAGATGGCAGTCAGAGAAGGGGCAAGTGCTTTGATAAGGGGTGAAGGAATGGGGTCAGATGTACAGGTGGAGGAGGTACATTTTTGAGAGGAGTGGGGAGATCTCCTCATATACTACTGGGAAAGATGGGAGAGTCGAAGAAAGGGCAAGAGGAGGGAGGGACTGGAGAGGAGCAAGGGAGATTTTAGGGAGGTCACGTCTGATGGTTTCAGTTTTCTCAGTAATGTGACTGGGTTATTAGGGGTAAGAGATCAAGAGACTGCAGGGGGAGGGGGCGAAGCAGGGGTGTTGAGGAGGGAGTTAAACAGCTGAAACAATGTATGCTCTGCACACACTAAGCGCTCAATAAATACCATTTATTGATTAACTGATTCCCTAATAATAATAATTATGGCATTTGTCATGTGCCTACTATGTGCCAGGCACTTTACAAAGCGCTGGAGTAGATACAAGCAAATCAGGTTGGACACAGTCCCTGTTCCACGTAGGGCTCACCGTCTCAATTCCCACTGTACATACGAGGCAACTGAGGCACAGAGAAGTCAGGTGATTTGCCCAAGGTCACACAGCAGACAAGTGGGAGAGCCGGTATTAGAACGTAGATCCTTCTGACACCCTCTTGAGGGAGTCTCTCCCGGAGTCTAATGCATCTCTCCCTCTCTTTCTACCTTCCTTTTTGGTCCCAACCCTGTCCTGCTTTCCACTCTGGAAAAACTGATCACCATATATCAATCAACGAATCAATGGCATTTACTGAGCGCTTACTGTGTACAGAGTACCGTATTAAGCACTTAGGTGAGTACACTATAACAGAGTTGGCTATAGTGTACCCTGCCCTCAACGAGCTTACAGCCTAGAGGATGCACTTTCAGTCTACAAGACTATATGGTCAAAGATAGGACTCGAAATAGCCCACCTCACGGTTTAAGTGTAATCTCTTTGTGAGCAAGGAATGTGCTTCTGTTGTACTTTCCCAGGCGCTTCCTAAGCTACACTGCAGCCAAAAGGCACTCCATAAATCCCATTATCATTGCAAACTCTGGGAAGCCAAGAACCCTACCCAAACTGCTTGCTGCTACCATTTCTAGTGCTACTGGTGTCATCAATCTCTTGACCAAAGGGATGCCACAATGCCTCTTGGACATTTCTCCAGTAGCTTGCCTAATATTTTCTATTTTGTTGACCCAGCATGCAATTATTAAAATATTGCACAGTCCAACTCATACCCAATTGCTTCTAAATTCTTCTCACCATCTATAATACCGATTAACAATAAGTATGGTACTTGTTAAGTGCTTACTATGTGCCAAACAGCATTCTAAGCACTGGGGTAAATACAACTTAATCAGGTTGGACACAGTCCCTGTCCTATATGGGACTCACAGTCTAAGTAGGAGGGAGTAGGAGTTTATCCCCATTTTACAGAAGGGGTAACCGATGCCCCGAGAAGTGAAGTGACTTGCCCAGGGTCCCACAGCAGGCATGTGGCAGAGCCGGGATTCATTCAATCATATTTATTGAGCACTTACTGTGTGCAGAGCACTGTACTAAGCGCTTGGGAAGTACAAGTTGGCAACATATAGAGACGGTCCCTACCCAACAAATCCCAGGTCTTCTGACTCCCAGGCCCGTGCTCTTTCCACTAGGACATGCTGCTTCTCAATCTATGACTGATTCCCTGAAAATTAAAAACTGTGGCATATTCACATGTTATAACCACTCCCTTGATTACAACTACAATTTTCAACTTTCTTCAACATTCCTAATACCTCTGGGCAAGTTTGGTCGAATACAATAAATACTTAATTTGAGCTGAAGAGTCTCCTCACTTTTTCCAAGCTTTTATCCCTGAGCTTTTACCTTTTCTCTTCCATACAATCCCCATTACTTTAATTGCCCTCTACAATCTCTCCAATTGTGAAATCTTGTAGAAAATCCAAATAATAAGTCTTAAAACAGTTACAGTATATTGGATTCTTTGGCATCCTCACCAACCTCAAACAACTCTTCCTCTTTCAATCCTTTATCTTCACACTTTGCCCTCATCCTTGCCTATCCTAAAATACTCCAGTGCTAATAAGTCCAACTTTATGACTAATGCCTGGCTTTTACTATCCTTTGGGTTAAAACAAGTTCATATCTTCTCTTCAAATATTTTTTTAAAAATAACTCCAATTCAGTGTTTAAATGTGCTCTCTGTTTAATGGTAGCTAATCCTTTTCTTTGGATAAATCAACACCAACTAATTAATAGAGTGTTAATAGGTTCTCAAAAGCTTAGAGACATGAGTGTTTCTCTCTATTTTCCCTTCTCAAATGATTGTCCAAGAACCCAAAAAAGAACATTCCACTCAGAAAATAAGAAAAACTGAAACGTTCTGTCTGACAAATACTCCATCAAAACTTCAAGGGTGGTTGTGAGACTTCAACATAGGTGGGCAAGCTGACTGGTTAATAGCTCTGTCTGCCCTGGGAAAACTTAATGGCAAATTGAAAAATTTTAATGGATGCTGCCTATGTCTTAATGGTGCTAATGGTATCCAACTCTGAGAGATAAGTGCTCTGTGGATGTTCAAATGTGGAGATGATGACGATTAGCTCACAATAGGTGAACCTGCTAATAGTGCTTTTTAATTAAGTAGAGTTGGACTGAGTTGGTGCGGGCAGGACATGATGCTGTGAGATTGAGACTGGTGAGCCTTGCCTGATTGGCAGCAGTCTGCCTAAGAGGTTTTTTTAATGGCATTTATTAAGCATTTACTATGTGCAAAGCACTGTTCTAAGCGCTGGAGAGGTTACAAGGTGAGCCATCCCCCTTAACTTCACCTCACCCTTACCACCTGAATTCTGGAGACGGTCCAGAGAAGACCCAAGGTGTGAGAAAGAAAAAAGATCGACAGAGAACATTTCAGGCTTTTCAACCTCAATCCATCAGAAGTGTTGATATCAGAATTGCTGGGGCAGGCATTCTCATCATTATATTAAACAGTCTTCACTGTGTGTAGGGAACGTGTCTACCAACTCTGTTCTACTGTACTCTCCTAAGCGCTTAGTACAGTGCTCAGCACACAATAAGCACTCAAACACCATTGACTGATTGTGCGCAAAGCACTGCATTAAGCAACTGGGGAACACATGGAAGACAGTCTCTGTAGAGCAGAGCTGCTGTTTTCACAGATCCGTCTATAGCTGCAGATTTTACAGGCAAAAACATGAGATCGTGAGATAGTTTTAGAATTTTACAGACATTTGAAAGTGGTTAGAATTTCTCCATTTTCAGCCCCTAAGAGCTGCAAAATGGATATAATTGAGAGAGAGAGAGAGAGAGAGAGAGAGAGAGAGAGAGAGATTGAGCAAGTGTGTGTTCGTGTACGCTTATGGAAGTTTCCTTGCCCCTTTCCTTTCCCAGAATGTTCGCTCCATGCATCTGGTGCTTTTCCAGACTCTTCCTCACCTTAAATATTCCATCTGGGGCTTTTCTGTTCCCTCCAGTAACTTTCCTGCCCAGAAGACTACCTGGGAGGGTGGGGGGGGTGTCACATTCCCTCCACAGCCCAAGGCAGCCTCTCCAAAGGGTTTTGTGGACTTGCCTTTGGCTTTTGACTGATCTCTTCCTTCCCAGGGTATTGTTGCTGACTGGGACTAGAAACAGCACTGTAACGTCAATACACGGGGGAATGCTGTGGCACAGAGGCAAAGGGGTGGGTGGGTGAGGGAGTGTGTATGTGTGTGTGATGGCAGCAGCATGGCCTAGTGGAAAGAGCCCAGGCCTGGGAATCAGAGGACCTGGGTTCTCATCCTGGCTCCTCCATTTGGATGCTGTGTGTGACCTTGGGCAAGTCACTTCACTTCTCTGTGCCTCAGTTACCTCAATGGCAAAATAGGGATTCAATACCTGTTCTCCCTCCTACCTAGACTGTGAGCCTCACGTGGGACAAGGGGCTGTGTCCAACGTGCTAACCTTGTATCTACCCCGGCGTTTACAAGGGTGCTTGGCATGTA
Organism: Tachyglossus aculeatus; assembly: GCF_015852505.1. Classification (NCBI taxonomy): domain Eukaryota; kingdom Metazoa; phylum Chordata; class Mammalia; order Monotremata; family Tachyglossidae; genus Tachyglossus; species Tachyglossus aculeatus. Next base: position 119,530,509 of record NC_052101.1, on the reverse strand, counting down.
GTAAGTGCTTAACAAATACCACAATTAATTAATTAATCTAATACAGTGAATACAAATCAGTATTAAGATGTTGGAAGACATGCTGCCATCAAACCTGTACATCAGACACTAACACGATCAGCCAGCAGTGAACAATTTAAGGATGTTAATCACCCAATAAATACTAAATAATGGCCTCACTTTGGTTTTTTGCTTAATTTTGAAAAACTGTGTTGTAGATCCCAAGTACCCAAATTCCATACAATTTAAAACTCATTTCAAAATTATTAATGGCTATTATTTTTCTGAAGAAGTTTTGCTGGGTTTTTTTTTCTTTTGATATCTTGCAAACTGCACCTTGCAACCTCTCCAAATTATTTTAGGAACTATGATGCAGGGTTTCCTCTAGGATTTTAGGAAAGGGAGGGGTGAGTGTCACTGAGTACCAAAGGTGAACATGATTATCTAGAACGGTATGCAGAAATGGAATTCCCCGTGACTACAAAAAACAAATGAACAAAACCCCTTCCTCTTTCTCCCCCTCAAAGATTTTTTTCAGTTTAACTTGCACCAGTGAAAATGGCATTTTACCGCCTGGTGATCTAGTAAGCAAAAAACATATGGAAGAGAGACAGACTAACCAGCCACTTCTCATGTATTTTCTCTGCTACCTTTCCAGCTGTTGTTTAGGGAGACTGTACTATCTGTAAGGGGAGCCAGGTGCAGAAGGCAACAAACAACATTACAAAGTCCCGCAATGTTCCATTAATAAATCAATGTGAATAGACGATTTTCCTTCTGCAGAGCACAGATAACCGAAGGTCCAAAGACCCAGGTGTCTCCAGGTTGGCAACCGAGTACCATCAATAGACTGAACGGCAAAGAGGTGGATAGAGCATAATAAATTATAATGATAAAAATAATAACATTCGTTGAGTGCTACTAGGTTCCAAGCACTGCACTAAATGCCGGGGGCCATACGAGATAATCAAGTCAGACACGGTCCTTGTCCCAATTGGGGTTCACCGTCTAAGGAGGTGGGAGAACAGATCTTTAATCCCCCTTTTACAGATAAGGAAACTGAAGCACTTAGAAGTGAAATAACTTGCCTAAGGTCACACAGCAGGCAAGTGGCAGAGACGGGAATAGAACCCAGGGCCGCTGACTCCCAGGCCCCTGTTCCTTCCATTAGGCCACATAGTATGATTTTGTATGGTCCAAAATTTTAAAACTGAACCCAGAAATTTGCAAAAGGGAAAATGGAAGCTCTCTCTTTATTTCTCAGGACTCGATTTAGAAACAGACCAAGGTTAATGGGGGAAAAATCCCAACACAATTCCAGCTCCACCATTTGTCTGCTTTGGACCTTGGGCAAGTCACTTCACTTCTCTGGGCCTCAGTTACCCCACCTGTAACATGGGGATTGAGACTGTGAGCCCCACGTGGGACAGGGATTGTGTCCAACCCAATTTGCTTGCATCCAACCCAGCGTTTTGTATAGTGCCTGGCACATAGTAAGTGCTTAATAAATACCATAATTATTATTATTGTAAAAGCTGGTTTTTTTTTCAGGAAAAGAATGACTAAGGCTGTCTCTCCGTTTCTGGTGAAATAAAAAAATAGTCATTCTGCGGTCATGGTGACTGAGGGTAAATATTTTGGAAATGGAGCTTCAAAGTCCCCTATGTTTTTCAAATGGTTGCAATGCTGAAAAGTTTTAGATTGGGGTTTTTTTGGTATTTGTTAAGCATTTTGTAATTATGTGCATTGCTAATAACTACTCAAGCTAATACTTTTAAAATTTTGCTTTGAATTTCCATCATGATCAGAAGAAAAATAACCTAAATCCCAAAGGTGCAAGGCACTTACAAAATTATGTTTTCCACGACTGCCCATCAAAACATCGAAGACATGCAGGAAATCTCAGTCAAGTTTCATTAGAAACTCTAGACTGCAAGTACACTGTGGACTGTGGACAGGGAACATGTCTACAAAGTCCGTCGTAGTGCACTGTCCCAAGCGCTTAGTACAGTGCTCTGCCCGCAGTCAGCACTCAAAAAGTACGACTGATTGAGATGAACGAACTGTGGATAAGTTTCAACCACGTTTTCCCTTTTTCAAGGGATTGGGTCCAGCAAGAACTAACGAGAAAAGGTAATAATAAGAATATTAATTGTGGTATTTGTTAAGCGCTTACCATGTGCCTGGCCCCGTACTAAGCGCGGGAGGGATACGAACAAATTGGGTTGGCCCACTGTGGGGCTCCCAGACTCAATTCCCATTTCCTAGATGAGCTAACTGAGGTCCAGAGAAGTGAAGGGGCAAAGGCTGTGGCGGAGGAGGGATTAGAACCCAGGTCCTTTTGACGCCCAGGCCCGTGCTCTACCCACTACACCACGATGCTTCTCAGGTCTTTGGCAGAGTAATCCTTGGGAGAGTCAATCTCTTTATACATACACAATTCTCGCCACCTTCCTTGGCGTAGCCATCTCTGCCTGTCTTTGTTGACTGGTGCAGCCCTAACACAGAAATCAATCAAGGAAGGCAGCTAAGAGGTCGGCAAGTCCCTTCCCCATCAAGCCTCCCAAATCCACACAAGTCGCCCTCTCCCTCCCTTCCGACTTCCATCTCCCATGAGGAATCTTTTCCCTTGCACCCCGGAAACCATAGCAACGATCCCCCGGCCAATCTGCAAGGGGGAAAACAGGGGTTATTTACCGTAACCTGAGTTCTTCAAAGGATGACGTGCTCTCTCCCAGGATAGCAGTCAGCTGGACCAGAAGGAAGTTGAGTCTGTCCTCTCGTAGACCTAGGCAGGCTGGCCCCTCTCCCTTCTAGTTTCCCAACAGAACTGGAGGGAGCCCAAGAGGGAAAAAAACAACAACAAAAAAAACACACCACCCTCTAGAGAGGGGAGGAGGGGTGATCAAGTTTACAAAAGGGCATCAAGGAGAGGCTACCAGAGTGACTAATGATAATAATAATTGTGGTATTTGGTGAGCGCTTACTATGTGCCAGGCACTGTACTAAGCACTGGAGTGGATACAAACACATCAGGTTGGACACTGTCTCCATCCCACTTGGGGCTCACAGACTTAATCCCCAGTTTACGGATGAGAGAACTGGGGTGTAGAGAAGTGAAGTGACTTGCCCAAACCCCACACAGCAGACAAGTGGCGGAGCCAGTGTTAGAACCCATGACCTTCTGATTCCCAGGCCCAGGCTCAATCCACTATGCCATGCTGCTTCTCTGCTGTGTCCCTCCCACAGCTCTGGAGAAAGACAGTGAGTAGCAAGGTCCTGGTGCCTTACAAATCAATACCTACATAGAATTATAGTAATAATAGTATTTATTAAGCGCTTACTATGTGCCACACACTGTACTAAGTGCTGGGGTGGATACAAGCAAATCAGGTTGGACACAGTCCCTGCTCCATGTGGGGCTCACAATCAGCGTGGTTCAGTGGAAAAAGCACGGGCTTTGGAGTCAGAAGTCATGGGTTCAAATCCCAGCTCCACCAATTGTCAGCTGTGTGACTTTGGGCAAGTCACTTAACTTCTCTGTGCCTCAGTTACCTCATCTGTAGAATAGGGATTAAGACTGTGAGCCCCCCGTGGGACAACCTGATCACCTTGTAACCTCCCCAGCGCTTAGAACAGTGCTTTGCACATAGTAAGCACTTAATAAATGCCATCATTATTATTATTAATATTATTTTCCAGATGAGGTAACTGAGGCCCAGAGAAGTGAAGTGACTTGCCCAAAGCCACACGGCAGACAAGCGGCAGAGCCGGGATTAGAATCCATGACCTTCTGACTCCCAGGCCAGTGCTCTGTCCACTAGGCCAAGTTGCTTCCCACAGAACCAAAAAGGGGTGGGGTAATGAGGTCAAAGGAAGGTCACTGCCCTGTTTCCCTGAAGGAACCCAGCAGGGCAGCTGAGGACGCTGCAGAAACGTGGCTGGGATCAGGAGCCGCTGAAGCTGGCTGGAGCCTGCTCATTGTGGGCAGGGAAAGTGTCTACCAACTCTGTGGTAGTGTCCCCTCCCAAGCGCATAATAATAGTAATAATAATAATAATAATATTTGTTAAGCGTTTACTATGTGCCAGGCACAGTGCTCTGCACACAGGAAGTACTCAATAAATACCATTGAGGAACTTATTCTAGCGATGTCTGCCTCCCCCTCCAGACTGTAAGCTCGTTGTGGGCAGGGAACATGTCCACCGACTCTGTGATAGTGTCCTCTCCCACACACAGGAAGCGCTCAATAAATAACATTGATGAATTATATAGATGCCGGCCTCCCCCTAGAGCCTGGAAGCTTGTTGTGGGCTAGGAACTTGTCTACCAACTCTGCAATGTTATACTCTCCCAGGCTCCTGTCCAGTGCTCTGCACACAGTAAGTGCTCAATAAATACGACTGATTGATTGAATCCCCTACAGGGCTACCAGGCCACAACAGGGTCTTGCTTGATATGTGGTAAGCATTTAAATAATAATGATAATAATAATAATAATGATAATGATTAAAAAATAGACTGTCGCTTGCCCCCAGGCTCAAGAGAAGCAGCATGGCCTAGTGGAGACAGCACGGACGTGGGAGTCAGAAGGACCTGTGTTCCAAACCCAGCTCTGCCAATTGCTTGCTGTGTGACCTTGGGCAAGTCACTTCACTTCTCTGCGCCTTAGTTTCCTCAACTGTAAAATGGGGACCCCTGTTCTCCATCCTATTTAGATTGCGAGCCCAATACAGGGCAGAGACCATATACCTGCGTTCATTAGATGCAGTAATGACTTTCTCATGACCTTCTGACTCCTGATCCTGGCTCCTGCCACGTGTCTGCTGTGAGACTTTGGATAAGTCATTTTACTTCTCTGTACCTCAGTTACCTCATCTGTAAAATGGGGATTGAAACTGTGAGCCCCAATTGGGACAGGGACTGTGTCCAACCCAATTTGGTTGTAATAATAATAATAATAATGGCATTTATTAAGCACTTACTATGTGCAAAACACTGTTCTAAGCACTGGGGAGTTTACAAGGTGATCAGGTTGTCCCACGTGGGGCTCACAGTCTTAATCCCCATTTTACAGCGAGGTAACTGAGGCACAGAGAAGTTAAGTGACTTGCCCAAAGTCACACAGCTGACAATTGGCAGAGCTGGGATTCGAACTCATGATCTCTGACTCCAAAGCCCATGCTCTTTCCACTGAGCCATGTTGCTTCTCACCCAGCACTTAGTACAGTGGCTGGAACATAGTAAGCACTTAACAAATACCATAATAATACTTATTATTATGTCTGAGCTAATTAACTTGTACCTACCCCAGCGCTTAGAACAGGGTTGACACATAGTAAGCACTTAACAAATACCATAATTATTATTATTATGTCTGACCTAATTAACTTGTACCTACTCTAGCACTTAGAACAGGGTTGACACATGGTAAGCGCTTAACAAATACCATAATTATTATTATTATGTCTGACCTAATTAACTTGTACCTGCCCCAGGGTTTAGAACAGGGTTGACTCATAGTAAGCACTTAACAGCTAACATTAAAATAATAATAATAATAGAATGGGCTTTCCGTTTCCTGACCAGCCGCAGCCTCACGGGAGCTCCTGCCGGGAATGAGCTGCTTCTCCAGGCCCAACTTTTTCCTTAGTATGTTCCCCTAGTCCCGGATTTGTCTGTGTTTCCCTTCCTCACCAGGCTTTGTCTGTGGCTCACATATTATTGGGGATCCAACCCCTCAGGAACCCCCAAGCTCAAAACGAAGAATTGACGCTTCAGGCTGTAACCATCTCCTGGATCCTCCCTCTAGACTGTAAATTCACTGTAGGCAGGGAGGGTGTCTAACAACTCTGTCGTGTTGGACACTCCCAAGCACTTAGGCCAGTGCTCCCAGATCTGCCACTTGTTTGCTAAACTAGTTTGAGAGTTTGGGGTTGCTGTGAAGAGCCTGAAGCTGGGGAGAAACTCTGGTCTGAGCAGCCAGACCAGGGGAGCAGCGTGGCCTAATGGATAGAGCACGGGCCTGGAAGTCAGAAAGACCTGGGTTCTAATCCCAGATATGCCACTTTTCTGCTGTGTGAATTTTGTGATTTCTCTGGGCCTCAGTTACCTCATCTGGAAAATGGTAATTGAGACTGTGAGCTCCACGTGGGACAGCGACTGTGTTCAACCTGATTAGCTTGTATCAACCCTAGTGCTTACTACAGTGCCTGGCACAGAGGAAGCGCTTAATACCATTATCATTATTATTATTTATTATTAAGCTAAACTCCCAGTACTCCCCAAGGCCTGGGTTTTGCCCTGGCCACCCTGCTCTCCTCCCTCAAGTTCTGACAGGCCAGCTCTCCTCCCTGGCCCTTGGGCAGAAGAGATATAGTAGGCTGGTTTGGCAAACTAACACTTAGAGCCAGGGCTGCGTCCACTTATGCTACATATACTACACCTCCTCCAAGAGGCCTTCCCTGACTAAGCCCTCATTTCCTCTTCTCCCACTCCCTTCTACATCACCCTTGCACTGGGATTTGCTCCCTCTTCTCACCCCGTCCTCTGCCCCATAGCACTTAAGTCCATATCCATAATTCATTTATATCTCCATTAATGTCAGTCTCCCCTTCTAGACTGGAAGCTCAAGGTAGGCAGGGAACTTGTCTACCAACTCGTATATCACACTTTCCCAAGCGGTTAGTACAGTGCTTTGCATATGATAAGCGCTCAAGAAACGACTGATTGACTGATGCTCTATTTGACTCTCCCAAATGCTTAGCGCCCTCGCTCTGCACAGAGTAAGCGCTCGATAAATTCCACTGATTGATTGAAAGATATTTCTGATGACCACCATCAGTGGTGCTGATCACATTAACATCCATCAGACTCAGACACTAAGGCTGAAAAAAATCTTTCATTTGGGTCCGATAACCGTAAACCTTACTGGAACTGCTCGAAAACTGAGAAAGTAATGCTGCAGAAAAGAGGGGCGCACACAAACAAGCCCTATTGATTGGTTCCAATAATAGCCTCTACGTCCAAACAACAGACAGCCTGATAACGTCTCCTAACATGATACATTCCCCTCTTTACCAAGCTTGATCTTTGTCCTGGACATTACGCCTTATTATTGAAAACGTGTCCCAGGAGAGATTTACCATCCTAATTTCCTTTAGCGAACAGTTCACGTCTTACCTTAGCGACAACTCAAAAAGAACTGCGAATTGGCCTAAAATGAGCTGCGTGAAATCAATTCCTATTTAAGAGTGGCATGAGCTATTTCATGACCTTTGCTCTTGTGGTTGAAAACACTGTTGTTATCAGACCTCCTTGGTTTTCTCCAACCCAGAATTTTAAGTACTTTGACTGGACTTTGTTTTTTCATATGACGAACATCCTAAAATAGGAAGCGATGCCCCAAGAAATTTCAATTAAAGAACACATCACAGTTTCCGTCCCGTTTGAGTGGTTTTTACTTTGACAATCGATTTCAAACCTATGCTGTGGTTTTAATTGATGCAAAACATCTAATCCTGCCGCGTCTTCCTTTTCCATCTCCCCTTTCACCAAGTGGGCCGGTAAACTGTTATTGCACATTACCCTTTAAATTACAGAAGAATTACTACATCAAGCAACACGGATTATAAAAGGGTAGAGAGGTCCAATTTGAAGAAAAAGGTGCCGTCATTACAAATAGTCCCAAATCCACTGATGCTGATGACAAAAATCAATTAAAAATAATAATGATGGCATTTATTAAGTGCTTACTATGTGCAAAGCACTGTTCTAAGCTCTGAGGGGGTTATAATGTGATCAGCTTGTCCCACGGGGGGCTCACAGTCTTAATCCCTATTTTACAGATGAGGTAACTGAGGCCCAGAGAAGTGAAGTGAATTGCCCAAAGTCACAAAGCTGACAATTGGCAGAGCCAGGATTTGAACCCATGACCTCTGACTCCAAAGCCAGGGCTCTTTCCACTGAGTCGGAAGTGTTCAGAATGTATCACAGCTAGGTAGTCTATCAATGATGACAAAATTCTACAGACACATTTTGGCAGAGTTAGCCACAAAAACCTATCCTGGGTTTCCTCCAAAAAAGCTTACCAGATATTTCGAGCTGTTCCTGGGTAAATCAGGAGGTGATAGAGCATGTCAGAGCATTCTCTGGCACTGCCTCTTAAATACTATGGATTGACTGAGGTCATTCAACTGAGCGCCCACAGTGTGAAGAACAATCGACCAATCGATGGTACTTACTGAACACTTACTGTGTGCACAGCACTGTTCTAAGAGCTTGGGAGGGTCCAATCCAACAGACTTAGTAGACGTGATTTGCACCCTCAGGCAGTTTAGAGTCCACAGGGGGAGACAGACGCCAAAATAATTGACAGATAAGTGGATGATGGAAAAGTGAACACATAAATGAGTGAGCTATTATATAGGGAGATATTTTCCCCTGAAGCTTTAATTAAATCAACACCTTGGGCTCCCCCCACCCCCCCATCCCCAATTAACTAGACAGCCAAATAGTCCCTTTTTTGCATAGTGCTGGTTAAAGTGGCCTTCTCTGTGCTAGGCAGCTTACTAAGCACTGGGGCCCTTAATACAAAAGGCCACCTAGAGTGAAGCACCTGCTCTTAGGGAAAGCAGCGTGGTCTGGTGGAGAGGGCCCAGGCCTGGGAGTCAGAAGGACCTGGGTTCTAATCCCAGCTCTGCCCATTTCTTGCTGTGTGACCTTGGGCAAGTCACATTACTTCCCTGTGCCTCAGTTTTCTCAACTATAAAATGGGGATACCTGTTCTTCCCCCTATTTAGACTGTGAGCTCCATGCGGGACAGTGACTGTGGCTGACCTAATTGGCTTGTATCTACGGCAGCGGTTTGAACAGTTTTTGACACATAGAAAGCACTTAATACAAATTTTTTTTAAAAAAGGTCTACAGGTAAACACAGCTGCTGCATAAATTAAATGCTTCAGCTGGATTATAGAGGCAGTTTATTGGCAGCTATGATCTTCTGAAATTGCCTGGCTATTCAGTCCCAACTTCACTGGGGACACGTGGTTTTGAGGGGTGTTTCGCATATTTGGGGAGAGTCGGAGTTGGGCTGAACCGAAATTCTGACCCACTGTCAAGAAATCATCCACTGCAGACACGACAACGCAAGGTGGGCAGTGTGGCCTAGAGGGACGAGCATGGGTTTACAAGTCAGAGAATTTGGGTTCTAATCCCAGCTCCACTGCTTGCCAGCTGCATGGCCTCAGGCAACTCACTTCGCTTCTCTGGGCATCAGTTCTCTCATCTGCAAAATTGAGATTCAATACCTGTCCTCCCTCCTACTTAGACTGGAAGCCCCATGTGGGACCTGATGAACTTGCACCTACCCCAGTGCTTAGTACAGTGCTTGGCACACAGGAAGCACTTAACAAATACAACAGTTATTATTAACCCAAAGCCGTTACTTTCACTCTAGAGAATTTGGGAGGATTTACCTGCTCATGAGTGAAATGAAGGGGGATTAGTGGGAAGGTAATGGAGCAAGTGTTTGCCTTATACCTACATCCCTCCCACCGAAGATGTTCATACAAAGGCACAGGCAAACAATGGTATATACTGAGTACTTACTGAGTGAACAGCACTGTACTAAGCGCTTGGGAAAGGACAATACAAGAGAGTAGGTGGACATGATCTTTTGCCCTCAAGGAGCTAACAGTCTAATGGGATCACTGGGCTATGACATCCCTTGCCTTTATTTACTGAGAAATACATAGCCCTGAGAAGTTCTGGCATAGGCCAATCTCCCAAAGGGCAACTGTCCATAGAAGGAATCAAATTCACCAAAGAGGTGCAGAGAAGTAGTGTGGCCTAGTGGAAAGAGGCCTGGGTTCTAATCCCAGCTCCGCCACTTGTCTGCTGTGTGACTTTGGGCAAGTCACTTCATTTCTCTGTGCCTCAGTTACCTCATCTATAAAATGGGAGTGGAGACTATGAGCCCCACATGGGATAGGGACTGTGTCCAACCCGATTTGCTTGTATCCACCCCAGCGCTTAGTACAGTGCCTGGCACAAGTGCTTTACAAATAGCATTATTATATTATTATTGTTATTATTAATCATTTCCGTCTCAAGGGAACACCTGGAGAGTTTCCAGTACTCTACCAGTCATGACTACAGGAGGGGGAGTCAAGCAGAGGCATACCCATTCCATTCCTAGTTTGGGCAATGGCTAGTGAGTGGAAGGCAATCTGCTACAAGTCAAAACTCACCTGTGCTGGGCAGCAGCGGCATGAGAGAAAGTCGAGGGCAGAGACTGGTTTATTCATTCAATCGTATTTATTGAGCATTTACTGTGTGCAGAGCACTGTACTAAGCATTTACTGTGTGGAAGGAGGCAATCGTAAACCACCTCTGGATTTTTACCAAGAAAACTCTATAGATATGCTACCAGAATGATTGCAGACGGAATTCGGGCATTCTGGGAGAGATGTGTCCATGGCATTGCTATGGGTCAGACACGACTCAACAGCATAAGACAATAACAACATCAATATTATTATTATTATTATTACTACAATTATTATTAATCCTGGATCCTTCACTTGTCTGCTGTGTGACCTTGGGCAAGTCACTTCACTTCTCTGAGCCTCAGTTACTTCATCTGTAAAATGGGGATTGAGACTGTGAGCCCCATGTGGGACATGGGCTGGTCCATCCTGAATAAGTTGTATCTACCCCAACACTCAGTGCAGTGCCTGTTACATAGTGAGCACTGAACAAATACCATTTAAAAAAAAGTCCAAAGAATGACACTAGTTTAGAAAAGGCCTATGAAATACTCCACTTCACCTCCTACTTTTTTGGTGCTCCTGTGGAGCACTAAACAGGATGCCCTCATTACCTGGGTTATACTAGATGAATTAGTAATAATGGTTGCTGTTAAGCACTTACTATATGCCAACCACTGTCCTAATCGCTGCAGTAGATACTACTTAATCATGGGGCTCACAGTCTAGAGGAGAGAGAAAGGGAGACCAGGAAGTGAATCCCCATTTTACAGATGATGAAACTGAAGCACTGATAAGTGAAGTGACTTACCCAAAGTCACCTAGCAGGCAAGTGGCAGAACCGGGCTTAGAACCCAGGTCCCCTGACTCCCAGGCCCAGGCTCTTTCCATTAGGCCAAGCCACTATAAATCTTAGCCACGGAACAAGCACTTGTTACTTAAAAAATGATGTTTATGAAACTTCCTAAATTTGTTTCTTTCAATGTCTAAGGGACAAGGAGCACCCAAGTGGGTAGTTTCATTTCCAGACATTTAACTACCAAGAAATGGGAGCGGCCTGCAGTTCTCCACCCCTAAATTCCCAAGGAAAACCAGACCCATCTCTAGAAATAGCAAAGGGTCTACAGACCTTGGAGAATTATCTGTTCTTGGAATAAAAATTATATAATTGATACTTTGCAGTTTCTAAATGTTTGTTAGGAAGTGGAGTAGGCCTGGCAAGTCTATGGACCAATCAATTATACCCCACCACTTTAAGAAAAGAAGCTCTTTTCTCATAATCTGGGCTGGAACTAACCCATGAGACTCATCAGTAAAATCCCTTGAAAGTCTAGTGAGGCTCCATATCCAGTAACAGCAGTTCTATGAGAATTCCAAGCTCCCATCAACATTTCTAGAAGCATGCTGGGAGAGAAAAATGGCATTTGACTCACAACCTGAGACCTAAAAAACTCTCATTGTAATTATTTTCCCCCTCGTCTTGTCTTATGCTACCGAGTCGTCTTCGACCCGTAGAGACTCCACATGGCCACATCTCTCCCAGAAGGCCCCACCTCCATCTGCAATCGTTGTGGTAGTGTATCCATAGAGGTTTCTTGGTAAAAATACGGAATGGGTTTACCATCGCCTTCTTCCGTGCAGCAAACATGAGTGTCTGCCCTCGACTCTTCCCAAGCTGCTGCTTCCCAGCCCAGGTGAGTTCTGAAATAGCAGATTTCCTTCCACTCGCTAGTCACCGGCCAAGCTAGAAATGGAATGGGTATGCCTCTGTTTGACTTCCCTCTCATAACCGAGACTGGAAGAGTACTGAAAACTCTCCGGGTGCCATCCTGAGATGGGGGTCACCTCATCTCCTTTACCTAAAAACACCTCCTTACCTCCTTGTATCTCATTAGTAGTAGTAGAAGCTGCATGGCTTAGTGGATAGAGCATGGGCCTGGGAGTCAGAGGACCTGGATTCTAATCCCAGCTCTGCCACTTGCCTGCTGGGTGATTTGGGGCAAATCACTTCACTTCTCTGGGCCTCAATTCCCTCATCTGTAAAATGGGGATGAAGAGTGTGAGCCCCATGTGGGACAGGGATTGTGTCCAACCTGATTAATTTGTATCTACCTCATTGCTTAGGACAGTGATTAGCACTTAGTAAGCACTTAACAAGTACCATAATTATTATTACTATTATGTAGTAGTGGAGTCAATTTATTCCCAATCGCTTTTTTAATCCAGCGTGGCCTACTGGAATCAACATGGGCCTGAAAATCAGAGGATCTGGGTTCTAATCCCAACTCTGCCACTTGGCTGCTGTGTGACCTTGGGCAAGTCACTTCACTTTTCTGAGCCTCAGTTTTCTCATCTGCAAATGGGAATTAAATACCCGGCCTGATTTCCCTCTCTCTTAGGCTGTGTGCCCCCCTACAAGACAGGGACTGTGCCCAACCTGATGATCTTGTATCTACCCCAGCATTTAGTACAGTGCTTGGCACATAGTGGGCCTTTACCAAATACCACAACTATTAGTGTTATTCACAAAAACCAACCTCAAGTAAAAGGCTCTAAAGCTCTTAAAGCATATCTAAAATAATGTATTTATTCTTATGCTAGTTTTGCAATATCATTTTCTTCCTGTCATGCCTAGAACTGAAGACTAAATCCACTAGTGTCACCCTGTCTCCTGAGATCTAGATTAAGGATGTCTCCTTCCTTCCACAAATTTTTTTTTAATCTAATCTGATGGAAAAATGAAGAATAGAACATTTCCTGGACAGATGTCATCATTACAACTAAGATAGCAAACTTCAGTGGTCAGACAGTAACTTTATTCAGTGATGCAAAAGGAAATGGGAAGGAAAAGGAAAAGCAGCCATATCCTGGATCTAATTTGAGCCATCAAAGTTCCTGAAGGAAAGAGAAGTTTGAGCCTCAGGGAGACTAATCTTCTAACCAGATCAATTACTCTGTCAGAGCAGACCTAGCCACAACCTTAGAAGGGAAGCAGCGTGGCCTAGTGGATAAAGCCCGGACCTGGGAGCCAGAGGACCTGGGTTCTAATCCCAGCTCTGCCACTTGCATGCTGGATGACCTAGCACATAGTACGTGCTTAATTCATTCAATCATATTTATAAATTCTACAATTAATAGTATTACTATTGATTGACAGCCTACTGGGTGTGAAGTACTTCCCTGAGCACTTGGGAAAGTATGACAGAAGCTAGAGTTGACAACCTAATGGTGGAGAGAGATGGTCAGAAATAATTATGTGTTGGTAGTGGAAAGTAGCACAAATATTACAAGAAGAAATGACTGAGTAAATACTTGAGTATACAAATAAAGAGACCTATATACCTAAGTGCTATGGGTAGGGGCTGAGCTGACATGACTAATATTATACTAATTATGGCATTTGCTAAGCATTTACTATGTGCTAAACACTGGTCTAAGCACTGGGGTAGATACAAGGTAATCAGGTTGGATTCAGTTCCTGTCCCACATGGGGCTCACAGTCTTAATCCCCATTTTCCAGATGAGGCAACTGAAACTGAGGAAACTTTCCTCAATGAAGTGACTTGCCCAAGATCACTCAGCAGAGAAGGGGCGAAGCCAGGATTAGAACCCATGTCCTCTGACTGCCAAGCCCGTGCTCTTGCCACTAGGCCTTGCTGCTTCTGTCGTGTGTGATGCCAGCTACACACCCTCTGGAGACTGGGAAAACAGCGGGGCCTAGTGGAAAGTGCACGGGACTAGGTCTCTCGATTTGATCGATTGAATTAGAAGTCCTAGGTTCGCCTCCCAGCTCTGCCACGAGCTCGCTGTGTGACCCTAGGCAAACCATTTAACCTCTCTGGATCTCATTTCCTGATCTGTAAAATAGGGATAAAATAGACTGTGAGCCTCTGGTGAGACAATCTCATAACCTTGTACCTACCCCAGTGCTAAGCACATAGTAGGCACTTACTAAATGTTATCATTAAATTTCAATCAATGGTATTTACTGAATGCTTACCGTGCACAGAGCACTGAACTAAATGCTTGGATGTAAAATTAAACACCACATCACTCATTTCAAAACTGTAAACACCTTTCCACCGGCTTTAGCCCAATTATCAAAAATGTCTTAACTACCAAAAAGGTCTGCAGCTCTGAACACCGTCCCCCCAACCCCCAAACGTGAAGTTCATTCACATTTCTTCAATAGGAACCACCACACAGTAGGAGGATATAATTAGGAAGTACGGTCAGTGAACTTTAAACCAGCTATTGTTATGATCTGAGAAGGATTTGTGTAGACTTTCCTTTGGGACATAGTCAATTTCCCTCAACTAAATTATGAAGTTTGCAAAGGTCCCCAAATAATAATACTAACGACGCTTTGAATTAACCATGTTTTTCTTCCTGAAAGCTCAAAGCAAAGTCCTAAATTGTTAACACCCTTTTATATTGGCCATTACTTACATCATAAACTCTACATTGAAGAAGTTTATTTACAAAGCAGTCCTTGCCAAGAAATGTTCCTTCTAAAGGAAAACATTAAAAGTGTCACCTGAACGGACTTGGAACGAAATAAATTGCTAGCAATTTTCAAGGTAATCAACTTGATCTCAATGACAGATTATCCAAATTATTGTTTGATGCCTTCTGGGGAAAAAAAGCCACAGGATAAAGTCTCTCAAAGAAAACAGTGACCAAAAGAGAACAGAATAAAATTGGAGGAAACCTTTTTTTAAAAAAATATATATTAAAAATAAAAATGTTTTGAAAAAGGTTGAACTAGTACTTAAATCACGGGACTGAGAAAAGCTTTATTTTATTAACTCACTATGAATTGCCCACTGGGTGCACGACACTATACGAATTCAGAGTAGATTATAAATTACTTATTTATATTAATGTCTGTCTCCCCCTCTAGACTGTAGGCTTGTTATGGGTGGGGAACATGTCTGCTAATTTTGTGGTACTGTACTTTCTCAAGAGCTTAGTACAGTGTTCTGCTCATAGGAAGCACTCAATAAATACCACTGATTGATTGAGGCAGTTCTTGCCTTCCAGCAACACACAATCTGGGAGTGAGGAGAAGGAACACGTAGTCAACATAACAATATATGCACGATAAATATGTACAGGGCAACATGCAGTGTGTACACAACAGCTGGCTAGGGGGAAGAGAAGAGATTCATGTTGATCATGTTACAGGGTATTTGTGCTCTTAAATGCAGTAATTCTGAACTTCTGCTGTGCAGAAGGCATTAACAGTAAAGATGGCCCTTGACTTAAAGAGGAAGAATTATCTAGTGAAAAGAGCACAGGACTGGAAGTCAGGAGACACAGATTCTAGTCCCAGCTCTAACACGGGTCTGTTTTTTGTTATATTTTGTTTTTATGGTATTTGTTAATGCTGTACTATGCGCTGGAGAGGTTCGAGCAAATTGGGTTGAACCCAATCCCTGTCCCACATGGGGCTCACAGTCTTAATCCCCCTTTCACAGATGAGAGAACGGAGGGCCAGAGAAGTGATTTGTCCAAAGTCACAAAGCAGACAAGTGGCGGAGTTGGGATTAGAACCCAGGTCCTCTGACTCCCAGGCCCGAGCTCTTCCTGCTAGGACATGCTGCTCCTTTACATCACCTCGGTTTGGACTTTGTGGCTTCAACTCTTGGGGTGCAGGCCAAGAGTGGAGGGAGTGGCGGGGAAATGGGGAAACAATTTTCAAAGTTGTCACTGGGGTGGGGGAAGAGGGGACAAGAAAGTTTGAGAGGGGACAGAGAGGGAAAAGACCAGGGGGGCAGGGAGGAGGGGGATAACCTGATTGTCAGGCAAAGTCAGCTGGGCTGGTGAACCCACCCATTTCACTTCTGATGAAGAGTCAGCTGCCCTATCATAGAACCTCTTGGACAACATTAAATCCATCAAGTGATCAATGGTACTTATGGAGCACTTACTATGAGCAGAGTACTGTACTAAGCACTTGGGAGAGCACAATACAAAAGAACTAGCAGATACATTCCCTGCCCACAACGAGCTTGCAGTCTAGGGGTGAGATGGACATCTATATGAATAAATAATTTATAAATACATAATTTAAGGGTATGTATGTGAGTGCTGTGGGGCTGGGGGTGGGACAAATATCAAATATCCAGAGGTCACAGATCCTAGTGCACGGATGATGCCGAAGGGAGACCGAGGTGGGGTAAAGAGGGCTTAATTGGGGAAGGCCTCTTGGAGGTGACATGACCTTAATGAGGCTTTGAAGGGGCAGAGAGTTGGTGGTGTGGCATAAATGGAGAAGCAGCATGGCTTAGTGGAAAGAGCACGGGCCTTGGAGTCAGAGGTCATGGGTTTGAATCCCAGCTCTGCCAATTGTCAGCTGTGTGACTTTGTGCAATTCACTTAACTTCTCTGTGCCTGTTACCTCATCTGTATAATGGGGATTAAGACTGTTAGCCCCCTGTGGGACAACCTGATCACCTTGTAACCTCCCCAGCTCTTAGAACAGTGCTTTGCACAAAGTAAGTGCTTAATAAATGCCATCATTATTAAATGGAGGGGAAGGGAGTTCCAGGCTAAGGGGAGGATGTGGGAAAGAAGTCAGTGGTGAGATAGACGAGATTGGGGAACAGTGAATAAGCCAGAGCTAGAGGAGCAGAGTGTGCGGACTGGGCTGAACTAAGAGATCAGTGAAGTGAGGTAGGATTAGGGCAAACTGATTGAGTAAGTAGCTCTATTGCTCATCTGTCATTATTAATATCATGGTATTCGTTAAGTACTGATTTTACATCAAGCACTGTGCTATGCACTGAGGTAGGTATGAGTTAATTAGATTGGACACAGTACCTGTCCCACGTGGGACTCCCATTCTTAGTAGGAGGGAGAACAAGGGTTGAATCCCCATTTTACAGTCAAGCAAACTGAGGCCCAGAGAAGTTAAGTTCATTCATTCACTCAATCGTATTTATTGAGTGCTTACTGTGTGCACAGCACTGTACTAAGCACTTGGGAAGTACAAGCTGGCAACATATAGAGACGGTCCCTACCCAACAACAGGCTCACGGTCTAGAAGGGGGAGACAGACAACAAAACAAAACATGTGGACAGGTGTCAAGTCATCAGAATAAATAGAAGTAGAGCTAGATGCACATCATTAACAAAATAAATAGAATAGTAAATATGTACAAGTAAAATAGAGTAATAAATCTGACATCTAAATCTAACTAAATTTAACTAAATCTGGCTCCGTCCTCTCCTGGTTCTCGTCTTATCTCTCCGGTCGTTCTTTCTCAGTCTCTTTTGCAGGCTCCTCCTCCCCCTCCCATCCTCTTACTGTGGGGGTTCCCCAAGGTTCAGTGCTTGGTCCCCTTTTGTTCTCAATCTACACGCACTCCCTTGGTGACCTCATTCGCTCCCACGGCTTCAACTATCATCTCTACGCTGATGACACCCAGATCTACATCTCTGCCCCTACTCTCTCCCCATCTCTCCAGGCTCGCATCTCCTCCTGCCTTCAGGACATCTCCATCTGGATGTCTGCCCGCCACCTAAAGCTCAACATGTCGAAGACTGAACTCCTTGTCTTCCCTCCCAAACCTTGTCCTCTCCCTGACTTTCCCATCTCTGTTGACGGCACTACCATCCTTCCCGTCTCACAAGCCCGAAACCTTGGTGTCATCCTCGACTCCGCTCTCTCATTCACCCCTCACATCCAAGCCGTCACCAAAACCTGCCGGTCTCAGCTCCGCAACATTGCCAAGAGCCGCCCTTTCCTCTCCATCCAAACTGCTACCCTGCTCATTCAAGCTCTCATCCTATCCCGTCTGGACTACTGCACCAGCCTTCTCTCTGATCTCCCATCCTCGTGTCTCTCTCCACTTCAATCCATACTTCATGCTGCTGCCCGGATTGTCTTTGTCCAGAAACGCTCTGGGCATATTACTCCCCTCCTCAAAAACCTCCAATGGCTACCAATCAATCTGCGCATCAGGCAGAAACTCCTCACCCTGGGCTTCAAGGCTCTCCATCACCTCGCCCCCTCCTACCTCGCCTCCCTTCTCTCCTTCTACTGCCCAGCCTGCACCCTCCGCTCCTCCGCCGCTAATCTCCTCACCGTACCTCGTTCTCACCTGTCCCGCCATCGACCCCTGGCCCACGTCATCCCCCGGGCCTGGAATGCCCTCCCTCTGCCCATCCGCCAAGCTAGCTCTCTTCCTCCCTTCAAGGCCCTGCTGAGAGCTCACCTCCTCCAGGAGGCCTTCCCAGACTGAGCCCCTTCCTTCCCCTCCCCCTCGTCCCCCTCTCCATCCCCCCGTCTTACCTCCTTCCCTTCCCCACAGCACCTGTATATATGTATATATGGTTGTACATATTTATTACTCTATTTATTTATTTATTTTACTTGTACATATCTATCCTATTAATTTTATTTTGTTAGTATGTTTGGTTTTGTTCTCTGTCTCCCCCTTTTAGACTGTGAGCCCACTGTTGGGTAGGGACTGTCTCTATATGTTGCCAATTTGTACTTCCCAAGCGCTTCGTACAGTGCTCTGCACATAGTAAGCGCTCAATAAATACAATTGATGATGATGATGATGACTTGCCCATGGTCACACAGCAAGTAATTGGCAGAGCTAGGACTAGAACTCAGGTCCTCTGATCCCCAGGCCCATGCTCCTTCCACTAGGCCACGCTGCTTCAATCTGTAATTGATCAAGTACACGATTCTGGATAATTTCAGTAAAAACGGGGCTTCTGACCTCAGTTCAGGAAACAATCCTCCATTTATAAGATTGTTCCTAAGAGAAAATTGGTCTGGATTTGCGATGCCTCCTTGAACTTTAGGATGCAGCTTTCAGGAACTAACTCTGTCAAGTCCAAGGGCATTGGAATTCATTTAGCCCTTCCTTTTACTTTCACAACATTACTAAGAAATGGATCATTATCCATACCATTCCTTGAGCATCTACTGTGTGCAGTGCACTATACTAGCTGCTTGGGAACATAACAACAGCAGTAAGACACTGCTCCTACATGTGAGGAGATTACTATGTACAAAGCACTGTACTAGGCACTTTGGGGAAGCAGCATGGCCTCGTGGATACCGCACAAGCCTGGGAGTCAGAAGGACCTGGGTTCTAATCCCGACTCCACCACTTGTCTGCTGTGTGACAAGTCACTAAATTTCTCTGGGCCTCAATTGTCTCATCTGTAAAACAGGGATTGAGACTGTGAGCCCCACGGGGGACAGGTACTGTGTCCAACCCGAATTGACTGTATCTACCCCAGTGCTTAGTACAGTGCTTGGCACATAGTAAGCGCTTAACAAAAATGATTATTACTATTATTACAATCTAATGGGAGTGAAAAGATGCTATTACCCTCATATGTTGTTCCTAAGTGTTTATTAATAATAATAATAATGGCATTTATTAAGCACTTACTATGTGCAAAGCACTGTTCTAAGTGCGGGGGGGATACAAGGTGATCAGGTTGTCCCACGTGGGGCTCACAGTCTCAATCCCCATTTTCCAGATGAGGTAACTGAGGCACAGAGAAGTTAAGTGATTTGCCCAAAGTCACACAGCTGACAAGTGGCAGAGCCGGGATTTGAACCCACGACCTCTGACTCCAAAGCCCATGGTCTCTCCACTTAGCCACGCTGCAGTGCTCAATAAATACCTTTGATTACACAGAAAGAACGTCTATGTTCCTTTCCTTATGTGCCTGGCCCTGTTTTCATCACTAGGCTGTGAGCTCCTTATGGGGCAGGGGCTGTTTCTGAATCAGTACCCCCGGAACATTTTACAGTGCTTGCATATTGTGAGCGCTTACTAAACATCAAAGCAAGTAAGAAAACATGAAGCAAAGAGAGAATAAGTGCCTTAACCACCATCACTTCTCAGAACATGGCTCAGAGTTCCCACCTAGCCAGTTACTCTAGAAATTTAATCTTGGTCACTGGCGTCTAAAGTTGTTTGGGTTGGGGGTTTGTTTTTCATTTTTTTAATGGCATTTGTTGAGCACTTACTATATGCCAGGCACTGAACTAAGCACTGGGGTAGACACAAGCTAATCGGATTGGACACAGTCCCTGTTCCCAAAAGGAGGGAGTGGAAGACAAATGGGAAAATGATTTTCAAAGCTGTCATTGGGGTGGGGGTAGAGGGGACAAGAGCTGGGATGAGAAAGTTGCCTCTGGACTGCCCCAGAACTGAGAGGGGGAATCCGGCACTGTCTTGGGAAGTAGCGTGGCCTAGTAGATAGAGCATGGACCTGGAAATCAGAGGACCTGGGTTCTAAACCCAGCTCCACCACTTGTCTGCTGTGTGACCTTGGGCAAGTCATTTCACTTCTCTGTGCCTCAGTCATCTTATCTGTAAAATGAAGATTAAGGCTGTGAGCCCCATGTGGGACAGGGACTGTGTCCAACCTGATTAGCTTGTATCTACCTCAGTGCTTAGAACAGGGCCTGGCACATAGTAAGTGCTTAACAAATACAATTAAAAAAAAAAAACCCAGAAGTGTGCACTCCTGGTTTTCCTTCTCATTCCAACATGGTGCTGGGTCTTCACAGATACAGTGTCCAGCTCTTGCACATCCAGTGAGTGGAAGTCAAATTGAAATTTGGGAGCCCCATGCAAATTATGAATCACCTTTTGACCTGCTTTACACCCGTCTGAAGTCCTTACACTCTGCCGTTACAGCATGGCCTACTAGACAGGGAACGGGCCTGAGAGTCAGAAGGTCATGGATTCTAATGCCGACTCCGCCACCTGTCTGCTGTGTGATTTTGGGCAAGTCACTTCACTTCTCTGTGCCTCAGTTACCGCACCTGGAAAATGAGGATTGAGACTGTGAGCCCCACGTGGGACAGGGCCTGTGTCCAACCCAGTTTGCTCATCCTCCCCAGGCTTAATACAGTGCTTGGCACAGAGTAAGTGCTTAACAAATACTATATTACTATTATTAGTAGTAAAGCAGATCCTCAGATTCAATGTAATTTAACATAAATGAGTGTTTTTCAAAGATCATGAGAAACAAAGTTTAAGAAGCAGCAAAGAATCCTATAGGTATTTTATTCACTGTAGCTGTACCCCATCAATTCACTCAGTCAAAAAGAGTCTGGCATGGGCAGTAATATTCTACTGAATAATAAAGGAATAGCTCTTTAGAGAAATGGAAAATGGGAATAGACTCCAAGCAAAGTGAAGAAAATAAAACTATAGAAACCCATAATTTAATGTGGAGCTATTCAAAAAGGCAGAGAAGCTCATTTATAGGATTAAGAAATATTCCCAAATTAAATTCCAATGGACCAATCTTGTTCATACACAATAAAGAATATGCAACTACAAGCTCCAGATGGTAGATTAAAACACTTATTAAATTTCAAATGAAAACTACTACTGTAGTGTTTCCACAGTGATACGACCACATCAAAATTAGTATGATTCAGTGTCCAAATGAAAGAAAATGGTTTATTATCTTCTCACACAGAAACATTTAGCTAGTTGAAAACAAAGCCAGAGAACAAGCAAGTGCTAAAATACCAGGTCAAACCACTAATCAAATTCAATCCTGGCACGGCCCAAACCTCACTCAGAGTTACAAAACCACAAGTAAATGAAGGGGGGGGGGGGGGGGGGGGGGAGCGAAAGAAAGAGAAAGTATTTTTTTTTATAAAAAGTTCAATCCTCTTTAGGAGCCAAGTCACCTGATATATCTGAATGTTCCACAACTCAGCTGCTTTAAAAATGACATTTTTCCAACACTCAAACCCTTACCATCACCTGCTAAATGCTAATACCTTGAAACCTTTTCTTTAAAGGAAAGTAATTACCATGCCATATCAAGGTTGATCTTTTGGTCCTTAAAGTAGTACCTCACTTGAGATGAAGGCATTTAATGAGAAAGGGAAATTCAAATCTACTGCCTTTTTCTTAACTCTCTCCTTAACTCTCAAATCAAAGGCCCAGGGGTTAACCACATTGGGCCTGCCCAGAATTTAGAGAACTTGAGAAGCAGTGTGGCCTAGTGGATGAAGCAAGGGTCTGGGAGTCCAAAGGAGCTGGGTCCTAATCTCAACTCCACCATTGACTGCTGTGTGACCTTGAGCAAGTCACTTCACTTCTCTGGCCTCAGTTCCTTCATCTATAAAATGCGGATTAAGACTGTGAGCCCCACGTGGAACATGGGCTGTATGCAACCTAACTAGCTTGTATCTACTCCAGTGTTTGGTACAGTGCCTTATGTGCTTAGTACAGTGCTCTGCACACAGTAAGCACTCAATAAATATGATTGAATGAATGAAAGAATGGCACATAGTAAGCACTTAAGAAATACCATGAAAAAAAAAACAAAAAAAAAATGTATTCCTTTTAGAGGTAACTTTGTATATGTATTCACCGATAAAATGATAATTATTGTGGTATTTAAGCACCTATTATGTGCAAGACACTGTTCTAAGTACTGGAGTAGATACAAGCTTAATCAGGTTGGACACAGCCCCGTCCCACATAGGGCTCACAGTCTTAATCATACTTTACAGATGAGGGAATTAAGGCACAGAGAAGTGAAGTGATTTGCCCAAGATTAGAGCCCAGGTTCTTCTGACTTCCAGGCCCCTGCTCTATCCACTAGGCCACGCTATATATATACCTATATGTGATGTGTGAATGTATGCAGAGAGCTAGATATAGCTATAGCTCTATCTCCTGCATAAGAATTATCCAATTGGTCTGACCCCTGCAAAATGCACTCACAACTTCTGGTCTGTGTATCTGCAAATCAAGAATACAAATGAGGAGAGATTGTAACAAAAATGGCAGGCAGCCAGGAAAGTTTCGGGTAAAGAGGAACCAGCTGACTGCCTCTTCCACTCCGGATACTTTCCCAGCTGACAGGCTCCATTTAACCTCGGCCAGCTGCCCTGAAACCAGGTGACTTGGGTCTGGCTCACTCTCCCCACCTCACCAGGCCCTGTTTTCTCAGCCTACTTCTCCTTCTCTCCTACCTGCTAACACCCCCCTCCCACAATTCACCCTCAGCTCCCCATCCACCGATGGTATTCATTGAGCACTTACTATGTGCACAGCACTGGACTAACCACTTGGGAGAGAATAATACAACAGAATTAGCGGATGCATTCCCCGCCCATAATCGGCTTACACCCATAGATCAATCAATCAATCAATCGTATTTACTGAGCGCTCACTGTGTGCAGAGCTCCAGTATCCATCGTGGCTCTGCCTCAACCAGCCTTACTTCTCTAGGACCAGATATTTTACCAGGAATTATTCCCATTTCCCAGGTCTCAGCTACATTACATACTGTAATATAGCATATTTTTAATACGTAATATAGCATAGGGAAGCAGTGTGGCTTAGTGGAAAGAGCCCGGGCTTGGGAGTCAGAGGTCATGGGTTCTAATCCCAGCTCTGCTACATGTCAGCTGTGTGACTTTGGGCAAGTCACTTAACTTCTCTGTGCCTCAGTAACCTCATCTGGAGAATGGGGATTAAGACTGCGAGCCCCAAATGGGACAACTTGATTACCTTGTATCTACCCCAGTACTTAGAACAGTGCTTGGCACATAGTTAGTGCTTAACAAATACCATTATTATTATTATACTTTGATCCTTTTGCAAATGAAGATAACCTCCATGTAAAAAATTAGGCACCACAAACAAAACTGATCATTTTCCCCCAGTGATGTGGCTAGCCGAATGACAGTACGATCTAACTTTAATCTATTTTTTTTCCTCTTTATTGCTAAACCCAGATTTAGGAAAAACTAGGGGTAGGGGCAATTACACCAAAAGACAGATCCAGGGATACCCAGACCTATGTTCAAAGAGCAAAAGAGCTTATTGGAGAACATTTCACTATAGAGCTATCCATTATCAAAGATGACACTCCTGACAAAGAGATACTATCCGTGGGTACTAGTCTGTCTTAAAAGAAAAAAATTGATGTGTTACTGGATATGGAGAGCAAATGTTAATTTATGGCCAGAAGCAAGAAATAGCTTGAAAAATGTTTAAAGTTTGGATAGTGATTTGAGCAATCAAGTAGATCCTTACAATAAAATGTCTTTTAAATGGCACTGATCCTAATATATTAATAATAAATTAACTAGTAATAATACATTTATTCATATTATCTGTCTCCCCATCTAGACTTCAAGCTCATTGTGGACAGGGAAAGTGTCTACCAACTCTGTTGGAATGTACTCTCTCAAGAGCTTAGTACAGTGCTCTGCACACAGTAAGTGCTCGATTGATACCACTGATTCACTGAAACCTATATCACAGTATTCTAGTTGAATAAGTGAAATCCAAGAAAGACAGAGCAACCTGCTTCTGAAGCCTCACCATCAAACAGTAAGGATAGTAAGTCCTTTCTCTCCAAACTTAAAATTTTACTCAGGTGCTGGAATTTATAATAAATGTAGGCTATTGACCGAACAATAATGACAATAATAATTGTAGATTTTGTTATTAATAATAATAATGATATTTGTAAGCGCTTACTATATGCCAGGCACTGTTCTAAGCGCTGGGGTGGATACAAGCAAATCAGGTTGGACATAGTCCCTGTCCCACATGGGGCTCACACTCAATCTCCATTTTACAGTTAAGCTAACAGAGGCACAAAGAAGTGAAGTGACTTGCCCAAGGTCACACAGCAGACTAGTGGCAGAGCCAGGATTAGAATAATAATAACTGAGGTATTTGTTAAGCATTTATTATGTACCAGGCACTGTACTAAGCACTGGGTGGACATAAGCAAATGGGGTTGAACACAGTCCCTGTCTCACAGTCTCAATTCCCATTTTACAGATGAGGTAACTGAGGCACAGAGAAGTGCAGTGACTTGCCCACAGTCACATGGCAGACAAGTGGTGAAGTCAGAATTAGAACCCATGACCTCTGTCTCCCAGGACTGTGCTCTATCCACTACACCATGATGCTGCTCAACACAGGTCCTTCTAATTCCCAGGCCCATGCTCTATCCACTAGGCCATGCTGCTTCTCAACATCACTTTTCATATTCATGTATTTATTTTTACCCATGGTCAGCACTTGTCCCTATATGTATGTTTGACTGAACATTCGATTTACTGAACATTCAATCCTATTCCCTTTCCACTGCTTGTAAATCTTTTTAAGTCCATCGTTTACAGAAGGACCCCTCCCCTCAAAATTCCTGAAAGCTGGCCATCTAGCACCCCCATCCCCTCTTTTAATCTGAAATAGCTCTCCCCAGATTTGGTCACAAACGTTTTAGGTATCAGAGACTTTTCTCTAACAGAAAAGGTGACACTTTGAAAAAAACCTGATCATTTTGGAGAAAATTGATTTTCATCCAAAATAAAGACTCCCACCGTGCCCTGTTGGTAGAAGTGGCATTCCCAATTTTAAGAACATTGGGAAGGCTGTCGTTGTTGGGGCTGTACTCTGGACAATCTTCTCGGACCAGTGAGAAGCTTGAAACTTTGCTCCGCTAACCACAATGCTCTGTTGTTCTTTTTGGATTTGATGTTGTGCTTTCTTTTTTATTTTAATGGTATTTGTCAAGCGCTGAGTATATTTCAAACACTGTTCTAAAAACTGGGGTAGATACATGTTAATTAGGTTGGACACAGTCCCTGTCCCATGTGGGACTCACAGTCTAAGTAGGAAGGAGAACAGGAAAGTTAAGTCAATCAATCACATTTATTGAGTGCTTACTGTGCGCAGAGCAGTGGACTGAGTGCTTGGGAGAATACAATCTAACAATGCAACAGAGTTGGTAGACACGTTCCCTGCCCAAGATGAGCTTACAGTCTAGAGGAGGAGATGACTTGCTCAAGGTCATACAGCAAGCAATTGGCAGAGTCGGCATTAGAACCCAGGTTCTCTGCACTCCCACCCCTCCAGGCCCTTGCTCTTTTCACTAGGCCATGCTGCTTCTTTTGATATTGTTTTTCTGTATGTCCTGTTTCAATTGTTCCTCGCCTGCTTTATCTCTGCCTTCTCCTCTGCCCAGCAACATTATTTCTCCATCTTTCCTGAGTCCCATGCCCACTGCCCTCGCCAGTTGCTTCAGACGTTTAATTTCGCCTCAAAACCCCTTTCCCTCCACCCTGTCCATCTCTTGCCACTAATCACCTAGCCATGTACTTTTATTGAGAAAAATGAAACCATCAGGTATACACTCCTTCAACTTTCCCTGTTCCTCTCCAGTCTCTCCCTCCTCCTGCCTCTTCAACCCTCCTATCTTTCCCAGCAGTATCTCAAGAGGAGATCCCCTGCCTCCTCTGAAAATCCACCCTCTCTCCTCCACCTCTGACCCCATCCCTTCGCACCTTTGCCCCGTCCCTTCCTGCCATCTTAGTGGCAAGATCTCGGTCTCGGGAGCCAGAGATCGTGGGTTCTAATCCTGCCTCTGCCACTTGTCTGCTGTGTGACCTCGGGCAAGTCACTTCACTTCTCTGGGCCTCAGTTACCTCATCTGTAAAATGGGGATTGAGATTGTGAGCCCCATGTGGGACAGGGACTGTCCAACCTGATTACCTTGTATCTATCCCAGCACTTGGAACAGTGCACGGCACACAATAAGCAATTAACAAATACCGTAATTATCATCATTATCATCATTATTATTATTAATAATGTCTTTTTCCCCATTGCTTTCAAACATGCCCAAGTCTCCCTTAGCCTAAAAAAAACGCTCCATTGATCCCACGGCTCCCTCTAGTTAAGAGCCCCATCTCCCTCCTACCATTCCTCTCCAAACTCCTTGAGGAAGTTGTCTATACCTGCTGCCTTCTATACCTGCTGCCTTCACTTCCTCTCCTCGACCCCCTCTAATCTGGCTTCTGCCCCCTTGACTCCAACAAAACTGCTCTCTCAAAGGTCACTGATGAACTCCTTCTTGCCAAATCCAATGGCCTCTACTCCATTCCAATCCTCCCCCAACTCTCATCTGCCTTTAACACTTTCGACCGCCCCCTTCTCCTGAACACATTATCCAACCTCAGCTTGACTGACACCGTCCTCTCCTGGTTCTCTTCTTATCTCTCTGGCTGCTTTTTCTCGACTTTTTCATGGGCTCCTCCTCTGCCCCCACCGACTCCCTAACTGTGGAAGTCCCTCAAGGTTCAGTTCTAGGTCCCCTTCCATTCTCCACCTACACCCAGTCCCTGGGAGAACTCATTCGATCCCACAGCTTCAATGACCATCTCTAGGAGGATGATTCCCAAATCTACATCTCCAGCCTTGATCTCTCTCCTCCTCTGCCGTCTTCTATATCCTTCTGCCTTCAGGGCATCTCTACTTAGCTGCCCTGCCAACATCTCAAACTTAACACGTCCAAAACAGAACTCCTATCTTTCTTCCCAAACCCTGTCCTCTTCCTGTCTTTCCCATCACTGTAGACAATACGATTATCCTCCCCGTCTCACAAGTCCATAACCTTGGTGTTGTTCTCAACTCAATTCTCTCATTCAATCCACATATTCAATCTGTCACCAAATCTGTCGGTTCAACCTTCACAATGTCCCTAAAATCCACCCTTTCCTCTCCATCCAAACTGCTACCACCTTAATCCAAGCATTTATCCTATTCTGCCTTGATTACTGCATCGGCCTCCATGCTGACCTCCCTGCCTCCTGTCTCTCCCCACTTCAGTCCATACTTCACTCTATTGCCCGGATCCATTTTCTATAAAACCATTCATTCTATGTTTTCCCATTTCTATCAATCAGTCATATCTATTGAGCACTTAGTGCATGCAAAACACTGTACTAAGTCCTTGGGAGAGTACAATATAACAAAGTTGGTAGACACGTTCTCTGCCCACAAAGAGTTCAAAAACCTCCAGTGGTTGCCCGTTACCTCCTCATTACATGGAAATGCCTTACCATAGGCTTTAGGGGACTCAATCACCTTGCCCCCTCCTACTTTATCTCCCTGACTTCCTACTACAACCCAGCCCGCACACTTTGTTCTTCTAATGCCAACCTACTCACTGTACCTTGATCTCATCTATCTCGCCACCAACCCTTCACCCATATCCTGCCTCTGGCCTGGAACTCCCACCCTCTTCATATCCAACAGACGTTCATTCTCCCCACCTTCAAATCCTTATTAAAAACACACCACTTCCAAGAGGGCTTCCCCGACTAAGCCCTCATTTTCTCTTCTCCCACTGTCTTCTGCATCTCCCTTGCACTAGAATTTGCACCCTTCCTTCATCCCTCTCTCTGCCCCAGAACATTTATTCACAGGTCTGTAATTTCATTTATTTATCTCTATTAAGGTCTGTCTCTCCCTCTAGACAGTAAGCTCGTTGTGGGCAGGGACCATGTCTACCAACTCTGTTATACTGTACTCACCCAAGAGCTTAGTACAGTGCTCTGCATACAGTAAACACTCAATAAATACAATTGATTGATTCCTTACGTGTCTATCGCCCACTCTCGCTTCTTCTTCCTTATTCTTAGACCACGAGCCCTTGGGAGTTCGGAGACTACATCTAATTCTCATCCTTGAATTTTTTTTCCCAGTGCTTCCGAGGCCCTCAATCATCATCAAATGCCATTGAGTCGTTTCCGATCCATAGCGACTCTATGGACATACTTTCTCCAGAATGTTTTTCCTTCAGCCTTCTGCAATCATTCTGGCATGTATATCCACAGAGTGTTCTTGGTAAAAAATAAGGAAGTAGTTTACCATAGCCTTCTTCCGCACAGTAAAAAATGGTATTTCAATAAACACCATTAAATGAACAGGTAAGTGAAGTACCTTAGCTCTGTTTACTTGGGGCATGGACAGAGGGAAATTCACCCCTAAAAAGTCACTGAAGAGGAAACTTTCTGTGAGAGAGTGAGCAGCAGAATTGGACAAGATTATTCCTCTGAAAAAATAAATGTTTTTTTTTCTAAATGTTCTTCTTTGGGCTTCTTTTATCTTTTGCAAAATATTTTGAGGCGTAGTATGTAAAAGTGAGTGAAATAGTTATCTCTCAGCCAGTAGCTGTGTCTCTGAAAGACATGTAGAGGACAAAACAGCAGAAGACCAAGGATATTACTATGAGATTATCATTAGCCAACAAAAGAACTTCGGTAGCACCATCTTACTGAAACCAGAGCTCACTGTCAACATAATGTCAGTAATGAAACAAGAGAATGTTAAATGGGAGAATATTTCCAAAGCAGTCATAAATCCCCAAGGAAGATTTATGTGAAATTTTAGACTGTAAACTCATTGTGGGCAGGGAACGTGTCTGCCAACTCTGCTTTTTTTTTCTGTTTTTTTAATGGCATTTGTTAAGCACTTACCATGTGTCAGGCACTGTTCTAAGCTCTGGGGTAGAAACAAAGTAATTAGGTTGCTCACAGTCTTAATCCCCGTTTTACAGATGAGGTAACTGAGGCACAGAAAAAGAAGTGAAGTGACTTGCCCAAGGTCACACCACAGACAAGTGGCAGAGCCAAGATGAGAACCCATGTCTTTCTGACTCCCAGGCCCTATCCACTAGGCCATGCTGCTTCCCCAAGCACCTAGTACACTGCTCTGCACACAGTAAGCACTCAATAAATACCACTCGTGATTCTTGGAGCATTTAATATTCCCAGTATGGTTGACAAACTATAGCCTGCTCCAAATTCAAAACTCTCCTGTCATCTCACTTCTTCCAAGAATCCTTTCCAAAACCCCAAGTTGTATAAGGACATCAGCTCTCTCTAGCACTTAGGTACTTATCTATGCACAATCTCAGACCATACCTACTTATGCTATTCAACTGCATGCAATTTGTTAACCAATCAATTAGATTTATTGAGCGCTTACTGTGTTCAGAGCACAGTGCTAAGCAGTTAGGAAAGTACAATTTAACAGATATTAGTATAAATATAGATTTAATATAACAGACAGATATTAATATAATAGATTTTGGAGGTGTACGTACGTGCTGTGGAAATTAACATTTTATCTCGGTCTCCCCCATTAGAATGTTAAGCTCCTCATGGGCAGGGAACATGTCACTTCTTTATTTTGTACTTTCCAAGCACTCAGTACAGTGCACTACACCCAATGGGTACTCAATAAATCCCATAACTACTACTATTACTACTTCTAATACTCCACTACTACAACCACCACCATATCAGGGCTAAGGCAAAAATGATAAGACTGGAAACCTGGTTAAAATTGACCAGATTTGGGGAGCTCAAAGTGAGCTAGGGAATGTAGCCCCAAAAGCAGGAAAGTGAGAAAGTGAGCAACAGAATTGGACAAGCACAAAGTGGGCAAACAGAGGGCTGTACATGGCTGAGAAACAGCATGGCCTAGTGGATAGAGAACAGGCCAGTGCTTAGAACAGTGCTTGGCACATAGTAAGCGCTTAACACATACCATCATTATTATTAAGTTAGAAGGACTTGGGTTCATTCATTCCTTCAATCATATTTACTGAGCACTTACTGTGTGTAGAGCACTGTACTAAGCGCTTGGGAAGTACAAGCTGGCAACATATAGAGACGGCCCCTACCCAACAATGGGCTCACAGTCTAGAAGGGGGAGACAGACAACAAAACAAAACATGTGGTCAGGTGTCAAGTCATCAGAATAAATAGAAGTAAAGCTAGATGCACATCATTGGCAAAATAAATAGAATAGTAAATATGTACAAGTAGAATAGAGTAATAAATCTGTACAAACATATATACAGGTGCTGTGGGAAGGGGAAGGAGGTAGGGCGGGGGGGATGGGGAGGAGAGGAAAAAGGAGGCTCAATCTGGGAAGGTCTCCTGAAGGAGGAGTGAGCTCTCAGTAGGGCTTTGAAGGGAAGAAGAGAGCTAGCTTGGCGGATGTGCGGAGGGAGGGCATTACAGGCCAGGGGGAGGACGTGGGCCGGGGGTCGACGGCGGGACAGGCGAGAACGAGGCAGTGAGGAGGTTTGCAGTAGAGGAGCGGAGGGTGCGGGCTGTGCTGTAGAAGGAGAGAAGGGAGGTGAGGTAGGAGGGGGCGAGGTGATGGAGAGCCTTGAAGCCGAGAGTGAGGAGTTTTTGCTTGATTCTAATCCTGGCTCCGCTACTTGTCTGCTGGGTGACCTAGGGCAAGTCGCTTCACTTCTGTGGGCCTCAGTTCCCTCATCTGTAAAATGGGGATTAAGTCTGTGAGCCATATGTGGGACAGGGACTGTGTACAACCCAATTATCTTGCATCTACCCCAGCACTTAGAACAGTGTGGACAGAAGTATGGGACGCAGAACTAAGGGGACGATCCAATTGTTTTTGCAGATGAAAGGGGGTAAGATTTCATGGATGGGAAGAGTGGGAGTAGGGAGGGAGGGGCAGGGTAGGCAAAGAGGAAAGGTAAAGGGAAGCAAGGGTATGGGGAGGATGGTAGGGAATGACTGAGCCCCTTCCTTCTTCTCCCCCTCGTCCCCCTCTCCATCCCCCCATCTTACCTCCTTCCCTTCCCCACAGCACCTGTATATATGTATATATGTTTGTACTTATTTATTTATTTATTTATTTTACCTGTACATATCTATTCTATTTATTTTACTTTGTTAGTATGTTTGGTTTTGTTCTCTGTCTCCCCCTTTTAGACTGTGAGCCCACTGCTGGGTAGGGACTGTCTCTATATGTTGCCAACTTGTACTTCCCAAGCGCTTAGTACAGTGCTCTGCACACAGTAAGTGCTTAATACGATTGATTGATTGATTGAATGTGCCTGTTTATTGTTATTTTATACCCTCCCAAATGCTTAGTACAGTGCTCTGTGCACAGTAAGTGTTCAATAAATACCACTGAATGAATGCATGACACGGAATGTATCCATTATATTATTATATTGTCCTCTTCCAAGTGCTTAGTCCAGCTAGAGAAGCAGTGTGGGTTAATAGATAGAGCACAGGCCTGGGAGTCAGAAGGACCTGGGTTCTAATCAGTGTGCAGCGTGGCTTAGTGGAAAGAGCCTGGGCTTGGGAGTCAGAGGTCATGCGTTCTAATCCCAGTTCTGCCACTTGTCTACTCTGTGACCTTAGGCAAGTCACTTAACTTCTCTGTGCCTCAGTTCCCTCATCTGTAAAAAGGGGATTAAGACTGTGATGTGAGCCCCATGTGGGACAACCTCATTACCTTGTATCTACCCCAGCACTTAGAACAGTGCTTTGCACATAGTAAGGGCTTAACAAATATCATTATTATTATTATTAATAATAATAATAAAATATTATTATTATTAATAATAATAATAATAATCCTGGCTCTGCCAGTTGTCATCTGTGTCACCTTACGCATGTCACTTCTATTCTCTGGGTCTCAGTTACCTCATCTGTAAAATGGGGATTAAGAGTGTGAGCCCCATGTGGGACAGGGACTGTGTCCCACCTGATTAACTTGTATCTACCCCAGCACTTAGAACAGTGCCTGGCACACGGTAATTGCTTAATGAGCACCGCAATTATTATTATGCTCTGCACACAGTAAGCACTCAATAAATATGATTGACTGACATGGAAAGGAGAGCGGGGAGCAAGGGGAAGAGGAAAGAAGGGAGGGTAATCACAGGGAGCGAGGAGAGGAGGCAAAAGAATCCATAAATATAAGTACTCCCACACAAACAGGAAAGAATGGCTGATTATTTGCCATTTGAATAATGAAAAAAATCAGAGAACCTCATAACACCAGATTTCGCATCAGCATCTGTTGCAATTTAGAAGTGGGTAATTTCCATGCCCGCTACATAACAGATGAACCTAAGGCTAAAATACATAATTGAAGAGTGGCAAAGCAGCTGAAATCAATGACTTCTTTGGTCCCCTAACTGGGTTAGAAGGTAATGTGCCTTTCGAACAGATGTTGTCAACTTTTCCACTCCCCTTAAACACAGGATTACATTCTCGACAAATTCCACAATAAAGAAAACAGGTAATAATAATTATGGTGCTTGTTAAGCCCTTACTATGTGCCAGGCACTGTTCTAAGCACTGGGGTGGAGACAAGCAAATTGGGTTGGACACAGTCCCTGTCCCACATGGGGTTCACAGTCTTAATTCCCATTTTCCAGATGAGGTAACTGAGGCCCAGAGAAATCACACATGGGGCTCACAGTGTTAATCCCCACTTTCCAGAAGAGGTGAGGCCCAGAGAAGTGAAGCGATTTGTCCAAGGTTCCACAGCAGACAAGTGGCGGAGCTGGAAGTAGAAACCAGGTCCTTCTGACTTCCAAACCCGTGCTCTACCCACTAGGCCAAGCCGCTTCGGCCATTCTATTCCGACTGATGTCGCACTCACGCACGCTACCATCCCTTCCGATGCTTCCATCCTCTTAGAATACATGTTTTCAGTGCCCGTTCTTGATAGAACACTGCTACGGAATAAAGGGACATTCTGAATAAAAGGTGAGGCGGAGTTGGAGTAAACAGCTGGTTGCCTACACGTGACTTGAATCAAGGTGTGCCCGCTACAACACAACTTTTCCTCAACACAAGACTCCCTGAGGCCAGAACCCCTGAATTCTTGGAGAACTGAACGTCCCTAAATTACGACACCAAGCTTTGGTAATAGTTCTGTGGAAACCAAAGCAGGGCAGTTTGGAAAGGAGGAATGGCAGGTTGCTATCTCTCTGATGCCACTGATGGGGGTGAATAATAATGATGGTATTTGTTGAATGCTTACTATGTGTCAAGCACTGTTCTAAGTGCTGGGGTAGATAGAAGATAATCACGTTGGACACAGTCCCTGTCCCACATGGGGCTCACAGTCTCAATCCTCATTTTACAGATGAGGTAACTGAAGCCTAGAGAAGTTAAGTGCCTTGCCCAAGGTCCCACAGCAGCCAAGTGATGGAGGTGGGATTAGAACCCACATCCTTCTGACTCCCTGGCCCATGCTCTATCCACTAAGCCACGCTCTTGCTGGATGGGGCATGAGGAAGGATGATGCGGGAGGGCGAGCCACCTCGATAGCCACAACAAGGTCTTTGTGGACTACGTTAGCCAGCTAATGTCAAGATTTTTGCTGAGCCTTTCCACCCCGTGAGAAGCTCCTGGCGGTTCTTTGGACAGATACCTACATTGTTGAGAGCATAGTCCCAGCAGGTATTCCCCATTATGAACAGATTTGTAATTTATTCATTTATTTATTTATTTACATTAATGTCTGTTGCCCCCTCTAGACTGTAAGCTCATTGTGGGCAGGGAATTTGTCTGTTTATTGTTATATTTTACTCTCCCAAACACTTCATACAGTGCTTTGCACATAGTAAGCACTCAATAAATGCAATTGAATGAATGAATGAATTGAACTGAATGCATGAGTGGGTGTTTCAGTCCTCCCAATCCACCCACTGTGGTGAGATAATAAAGCAGCATGACATAAGAGAAGCAGGTGGCTTAGTGGGAAGAGCATGGGCTTGGGAGTCAGAGGTCACGGGTTTGAATTCTGCACCACTTGTCAACTGTGTGACTTTGGGCAAACCACTTCACTTCTCTGTGCTTAAAACAGTGCTTTGCACATAATAAGCGCTTAACAAATCCCATCATTATTATTATTAGTCTCTGTGCCTCAGTTACCTCATCTGAAAAATTGGGATTAAGACTGTGAGCCCCACATGGGACAACCTGATAACCCTGTATCTATCCCAGCGCATACAACAGTGCTTGGCACATAGCGCTTAACAAATACCATCATTATTATCATTATTATCATTATAACTCTGGGCTTCGGGGTCGGGGAAAGCATTTTTGGCATGACGCTGCTCCAAAGACAGGGCTACTGGCAAGAGATATAACTCCTGTGTCCCATTTCTGCCTGGACTCAAAGAAAATTCCAATATTTATCCCGAAATCAGCATGACCTAGTGGATAGAGCTAGGGCCTAGGGGTTAGAAGGACCTGGGCTCTAATCCTGGCTCTGCCAGTTGTCTGCTGTGTGCCCTTGGGCAAATCACTTCACTTCTCTGGGCATCAGTTACCTCATCTGTAAAATAGGGATTAAGACTGTGGAGCCCCATGTAGGACAGGGACTGGGTTCAATCACATCGGCTTGTATCTACCCCAGTGCTTACTTCAGTGCCTGGCATATAGTAGGCACTTAACAAATACAATAAAAAAAACTGAGTGTGACCAATTTTTGTCTCTGTAACCCTGTTAAAATACAAATACAAAATTATTTTGCTTTAAAATTATCCTTTAAGTTGAGATCACCAATCTTCTACAAGAAAAGCAATAAAATTACTTTAAAACTGCCAATGTTAATTTATTGTATGTTCTCAAGAAGCCTAATCGCACACATCTGAGTCACGGAATATTTTGTTCCGCTCCCTCACCTGAATCTCTCTTTCCAAAAGTTATCAAAAGAAATAAATGTAGGTATATTTTTCATCAAGAAATTGCACTTGGCTGACAGGAGGGAAAAAAGTCTGTTTCTGCTGATCTTACCTGAAAAAGGGAAAAAACCTGTTTCTATAAAAAGGGGAGGGACCTGGTGTTTATGCCAAGTTTGTGTAGAAAGATTTATCAGGTAAAAGACAACAAATATGCTTTATGGAAATCAAAACCATGAAGTAAAAAGGGAAGGAATAGGGTGGGGAGAGAAAATAGGGGATAATTTGAGAGCTTTTGAAAGGCTAAAGCTACACATACTAAAGAGTGCCTTTTCTTCATAAATCTTTTTTAAAAAATCCATATCAGAGAAAAATTATTTCCTCAAATAAAATTAAGCTTTCAAATCCTTTCTGAATTACCAAATCTCTTCCAAAATGGAAATAAATGCATCATCCTAGACAGAGTCCACCAATGAACAATAATAATGATGGCATTTATTAAGCGCTTACTATGTTCTAAGCACTGGGGAGGTTACAAGGTGATCAGGTTGTCCCATGGGGGGGCTCACAGTCTTAATCCCCATTTTACAGATGAGGTAACTGAGGCCCAGAGAAGTTAAGTGACTTGCCCAAAGTCACACAGCTGACAATTGGCAGAGCCAGGATCTGAACCCATGACCTCTGACTCCAAAGCCCGGGCTCTTTCCACTGAGCCACGCTGCTTCAATGAATGAACTAAACTGATACGTAGCACTGTCCAGACATTTACTTGCATCTCAATATCTTCCACTGCAAGCTCAGGGGCTCTGGATGTGCTCAAGAAAGCTGTCACATGACAAGACTTGAACATGAACAGACACCCATTGGGATGATTGGGGGGTCAACTCCCATCTGGCATTCACTGAAGCTAAAAACAGAGACACAGAAAGGGAGGGAGGGAGACAAAGGGGGGATAGAAAGAGGGGGAAAAGAAGAGAGAGGAGAGAGAAAAGGAGGGGAGAGAGAAAGGGGGGAGAGAAAAAAGGGAGGAGAGAAAAGAAGGATAGAGATAAAGGGACATAGAGAAAAAAGGGAGAGGGAAAAAGGGAGGAGAGAAAAGGGGGGAGAGAGAAAGGGGGAGAGAGAGAAGGGGGAGAGAGAAAAGGGGGAGAGAAAATAAGGGGGAGAGAGAAGGGGGGAGAGAGAGAAAGGAGGAAGAAAAATGGGGGAAGAAAAATGGGGGAAAGAGAAAAAAGAGGGAAAGAAAAAAGGGGGAGAGAAAAAAGGGGAAATAGGAAAAAGGGGGGGAAAAGGAGGGAGAAACAAGAGGGGAGAAAGAGAAAAGGGGGGCAGAGAGAAGGAAGGGGGTAGAGAAGGAAGAGGGAGACAGGGAGACGGGGGGGGGAGACAGGGAGGGGGAGAAAAAAGGAGGGAGGAGAGAAAAGTAGAGGAGGAGACAGAAATAAGGAGAGGGAGAGAGTGTACTCCAGAGCACAATATTTATCACAACTCCAAATAAAAAGAGCACTTCCACTTCAAGAGTAAGGAATTGAAAATACTCTTTGCAATTTGAAAATTTTCAAATATCTTACCTCTAACATCTGGCAAATTCTTTGGTGACCACTTTACGGTTCTGTTTCCCACACAAAGGTGACCAAACAAGGCTTACAGTTATGGAAATTCCCAAGATAAAAATGGCAGGAAACCCCGCATAAGTAATTTTCTACCTAAATAAACATCACAGAACAACATTTCCCATGCGCATTTGTGAATGGTATTTAAACCTTTACAATGTTAACTGTGGCAGCAGTTGTGATACGCTATTCTTCAAGACAATTATGCTATCAACTTCATTTCATGGCCATTTTGTAAGATTGCTTCAGGATGTGTGATGAGTAATGTTTTTGTGGGTTTTTATTGCATGTCTAAGAACTGAAAACACAAGAAAGTTGCCTATTAAGCAACTCCTCATAGGCCATATCCCATGGAAGACAAGTTTCTTAAAGACACTGCCATAGAACTACGGGTTTGGCTGAGAGCTGGTCAACATTGGAGGCAGGTGTGAGGTGAAGAGAAGAGCAGTGGATCTTGGATGAACAGGATAGCGCTTACTCTTCTAATTTTTGCCCTTACCTATCTTCAAGTTGGTCTGCGTCTTGATATTATTTCTGTAAGGCCCTTCCTTCCTAAAAACCTCAAATGCTCACAATGAAAAGCTAGCTATGTCTTCTTCTCTCCCTTATGTCTTCTTCCTCCCTTCCCTCCACACCCACCACCCCCTTTCCAGTTCATAAGCTCTTCCCTCTACCAACCTTTCATTCCCTTTGTCCCCCTTTATCCCTTCTGGATGCAGTGAAAAACAGAACCATATCACAGTCATAATAGTAAATTCTGTCCAGAAAAAACAACAGAGAAAGGGCAAAAATTTTAGACTGCCTCAGACTTTGGATGATGGAAATAATGTGAAAAACACAACCATTTTTATTCAGCTAGAGAGGCATTTGTCACACTTTTTCCCCTAGTCAAATAAGAGTCATGTGGATTAACAATGAGATCTAGAAAAACGTCTCCTGATTATGTCCTGCCAAATTTCTGTGGTCATGGGCTCTCTGCTTTTAGTTGCTCTGTTTACTTTGGAGCAAACACAAGATAGTTTGCTGATCATTACAGCCAATTAAATTGTGGTATTTCTTAAACACTATGTGTCAAGCCCTGTACCTAGTGCTGGGGTAGAGAAACGATAAATCAGGTCCCACATGGGGTTCACAGTCCAAGGAGGAGGGAGAACAGATATTGAATCCCCATTTTGCAGATGAGGGAACTGAGGCCCAAAGAAGTGCCCAAAGTTACACAGCAGACAAGTGGCAGAGCCAGGATTAGAACCCAGGTCCTTCTGACTCCCAGGCCTGGGCAGTATTCACGAGGATATTTCCGCTAAGCCACACTGCTTCTCTTGAGTACTTACTGTGTCGGAGCACTGTACTGAGCTCTCTGCCTCAGAAGCTGCTTGCCCAGGCCACATCTTTATCTGGCTGAAGAGTCCTGTACAAACCAGGGTCTGGGTCTGCCCATGTTGGATCTTCTCAAGCCCGCTAAGGTACTTTCAGGGTTCAGAACTTGCACATGCTATCTTAGATAAACTCAGGAGTCTATACAGCATTAGCACCCCAATTCGGCAAGAAGGCTGTATAACAGATTCATTCATTGAGAAGCAGCGTGGCTCAGTGGAAAGAGCCCGGGCTTTGGAGTCAGAGGTCATGGGTTCAAATCCCGGCTCCTCCAACTGTCAGCTGTGTGACTTTGGGCAAGTCACTTAACTTCTCTGTGCCTCAGTTACCTCATCTGTAAAATGGGGATTAAAGCTGTGAGCCCTCCATGGGACAACCTGATCACTCTGTAACCTCCCCAGTGCTTCGAACAGTGCTTTGCACATAGTAAGAGCTTAACAAATACCATCATCATCATCATTCATTCTATCATACTTATTGAGCACTTACTGTGTGCAGAGGACTGTATTAAGTGCTTGAGAAAGCACAACAATAAACAGACACATTCCCTATGGGGGCGGGGGGGGGGGGGGGGAGACAGACATCAATCAAATAAATTACAGATATGTACATAAGTGCTGTGGTGCTGGAAAGGGGGAAGAACAAAGGGAACGAGTCAGGGCGATGCAGACTGGAGTGGAAGAAGAGGAAAAGTGGGGGGGGGGGGGCACTTAGTCTGCAAAGGTCTCTTGGAGGAGATGTGCCTTCAATAAGGCTTTGAAGGGAGGGGAGAGTCATTGTCTGTCGGATTTGAGGAGGGAGGGCGATCCAGGCCAGAGGCAGGATATGGGCTAGCAGTCCAACTCTAGACTTAATAATAAAAATAATAATAATGGTATTTGTTAAGCGCTTCCAGGCACTGTACTAAGCACTGGGGTACATACAAGCAAATCGGGTTGGATGCAGTCCCTGTCCCATGTGGGGGTCACAGTCTCAATCCCCATTTTACAGATAGGGAACTGGGGCCCAGAGAAGTAAAGTGACTTGCCCAAGGCCACACAGCAAACAAGCAGCAGAGCCAGGATTAGAACCCATGACCTTCTGACTCCCAGGCCCATGCTCTATCCACTACAACAGGCTGCTGGTCAGCACCTTGTGGGAAGGAAATTATGTCAACCAACTCAACTGTATTGTACTTTCTCAATCAATCAGCAGTATTTATTGAACACTTAATGGGTGCAGAGCACTGGACCGAGCACTTGGGAGAGCTCCTTGGGGGTAGGGAATGTGTCTGCTTATTGTTAAATTGTACTCTCCCAAGTGCTTACTACAGTGCTCTGTACCCAGGAAGCGCTCAATAAATACCATCGAATGAATGAGTATATACAATATAAGCAGCGTGGCCTATTGGTTAAAGCATGGGCCTGGGAGTCAGAAGGACCTGGGTTCTAATCCCGGCTCTGCCACTGTCTGCTGTGTGATCTAGGGATTGGGTCCAACCAGATTATTCATTCATTCATTCAATTGTATTTATTGAGCGCTTACTGTGTGCAGAGCACTGTACTAAGCGCTTGGGAAGTACAAGTCGGCAACATATAGAGATGGTCCCTACCCAACAATGGGCTCACAGTCTAGAAGGGGGAGACAGACAACAAAACATGTAGACAGGTGTCAAAATCATCAGAACAAATAGAATTATAGCTATATGCACAAACCCAATCATACTGGGATTTATTTCAGATCAGCCCATACACCTACCTCACCTCACTACTCACTTACTACAAACCAGCCTGCACACTTTGCTCCTTTACTGCCAACTTTCTCACTGTACCCTGATCTCATCTATCTTGCTGCCGACCTCTCACCAATGTCGAACCCCTGGCCTGGAATGCCCTCCCTCCTCATATTCATTCATTCATTCAATCGTATTCTACCCTAGTGCTTAGAACAGTGCCTGGCACACAGTAAGTGCTTAACTAAAACCATTTTTAAAAAGCACTTAGTGCAGTGCTCTGCATATAGTAAAGCACTCAATTGACTGATGTTATCTTCAGAAGCTCAGGGTAGGCAGGCTTGGGTAAAGCCAAAAGAAAATTTCAGCCCATTTAGAGCCCTGCTACAGAGCCCAGAACCCCTCAAATAGAACTGCTCCAGAGAAAGAGAACAGGAAAGCAGAAGATATTGATAATGACAATAGCAATTATAAAAATTGTGGTTTTTATTAAGCCATTACTAAGTGCCAAGCACTGTGCTATGTGCTGGAGTAGATACAAAGTCATCAGATTGATTCTTCCCTCCCACAACATTTTCATCAGCCTGCTCAGCTCGCTAGAGCGTCGGCTCCATCAATACCCTGCTGTAAAAATCAGTATCAAAATCCTTTCACAAAGCACACCCAGCTAAGCAGCGCGGGGAGGGCGGCGGTGGCGGGGGTTTCTACTCCCTCATGGCAACAAGCTCTTTCCCGATTGGGTTCTCAGGATAGCTGAAAGTGATGCCATCTCAATATCTAGTATACTGTGAAGTGAAGCTACTCCATTGCCTGTAAGCTCGTCCTCTAGACTGTTAGCTCACTGTGGGCAGGGAATGTGACTGTTTATTGTTTTTGTTTGTTTTTTGTTTTTAATGGTATTTGTTAAGTGTTCACTATGTGCCAGGTACTGTTCTAAGCATTGGGGTAGATAGAAGATCATCGGGTTGGGCACAGTCCCTGTGTACTCCCCCAAGTGCTTAGTTCAGTGCTCTGCACACAGTAAGTGCTCAATAATACAATTGACCGACAGTGAGAGTATCTCCCCCCTGGCTCTTTTCTTTTGTTTTTTTCTTTTTTTACAGTATTTATTAAATGTTTACTATGTTCCAGGCACTATAACTAAGCATTGGGGTAGATACAAAGTAATCAGGATGGACACAGTCCTTGTACCACACGGGGCTCACAGTCCTAATCCCCATTTTCCAGATGAGGTAACTGAGGCACAGAGAAGTTAAGTGGTTTGCCCAAGGTCACACAGCAGACAAGTGGTGGAGCTGGGATTAGAACTCAGATCCTTCTGACTCCCAGGCTCGGGTTCTATCCACTAGGCCACGCTGCTTTTCCTTCTGCCTTCCTGCAA
Organism: Tachyglossus aculeatus; assembly: GCF_015852505.1. Lineage (NCBI taxonomy): Eukaryota > Metazoa > Chordata > Mammalia > Monotremata > Tachyglossidae > Tachyglossus > Tachyglossus aculeatus. The sequence goes on along the minus strand of NC_052101.1, from coordinate 119,488,857 downwards.
TTTTAGACCTCACTGCATTTCGCCCAGTTCAACCCTCAAACAGCTGAGTTTGGGAGGTTTGGGTTTTTCTGGGAGGAGACCTGGAGAGGTGGTTTAAACTCCAGCACCAACCAACAGAATTACCAGAAGAAAACAGAAAAAGACCATTCTTTTTGGCCACTTGGTGATGATGCAACCCAGAAGAAATACAAAAACTAAGGGAGAGGGGGAGAAGGGGAAAGTTACAGCAATATCAGTCAGGGGGAATATTTATTAAAGGAAAAAACTTAAGAGTCCAAAGTAGTTGATGAAAACTTGGGATAATTTTCCTGTCACCAACTGAGCCTAGAAATGCCAAATTTCAGACTACAAGATAATCATTAAGCATGAGGAGTAGTCTTTAGAACTCACTAAGGAAAGGAGAAATGAAAAGACTATTTGTGCAGACACGTTTTAGTCACCTATGCATAGTAGTTATGCCCATGGAGTCCAATTCACCTCATCTTCAGTTGAGAATTTCAAGCAGTTTCTTCAATCGCACCCTTTAAATCCTTTGCCAAAAGGTTAGAGTGAGCATTCAAATAGAACAGAAGAGTTGGGTTAAACCACGGCTCTCAAAACAGGTTCGGCTCAGACCGAACAGTTCTTTTCTAGCATCTGTTACCAGGAGACTGCTTTGCCTGGTTGTGAACGTTTCCATTATTTATGACAAATCAAAAGTAATCAAGATCAAAACTGAATCTGAGGAACACAAGAAATACGTTCTTCCATAACAAAAGCACCTACTGCGAAGACAAACAAGTCAAATGGTCAGCTGCAACACTGAGATAAGCAAATGCATGAGTGTCAGGAACTGTTTTTTGGTACTGCAGACCTGTTCCAGATAGTGAATGTCAGAACATTTTAAATACTGTTAGAAAGAAAAAGTCTGTAGGAAAGACTTTGTAGAGTTATTTATTGGGGCTGAGATATCCGAATCAGTGGTACTTTTGAGTATGAGGAACATATATCCAGAAATTCTAATGCCAACTTGAATGTGCCCCCAACCTTCTCTCTGAGTTCGGACTGTAAGACGTTTGTGAAAGGTCTCTGTGACTCTCAAATCTACTCCATGCCTGGTGACCGATACAAGCTGAGATGTCAAGGAAATCAAGAATTTCCCATTTTGAATGGAGGAAGTTGGCTCGACTACCCTTTCTGTCCAAGAGGATGCAGGCAAGACATCACCCCAGGCACAGTGGGGAGGAAAGCCACTGTGGCTCCCAGTGCCGGGAGCAAGTGTGTTAAGGGGAGTGTGAAGTCTATATTGAAAGCTTGTTGTGGGCAGAGAATGTTTGTTTATTGTTAAATTGCACAGTGCTTTGCACACAGTAAGCACTCAATAAATACGAATGCATGAATGAATGAATGAATGAAAAAACAAACCGTTTCCCTCAGACCCAATCCAGGATTCTTCTCCTTGAACCAGTCCTCCCTGGCCACAGCAATGCCGTTTGCCTTCATGGGGAGAAATGGGCTGTGGAAAAACTCACTTGAGGTGCCTGGAGGTGGTAAACAATCCTATCTTGATGGCCCGAGGTCACATCCCTTTCTGAGGAGAGCTATTCCCAGATGGGATGGCCCCTCCAATATAAGAGAGCCATTCCATGTACTCAGGTTCATATCTGCTGCCCCCCCCCCCCTTTTTATGTTATTTGTTAAAGCATTTACTATGTGTCAAACACTGCTGTAAGAGAATTAGGTTGGATGGACACAGTCCCTGTCCCACATGGGGCTCACAGGCTAAGTAGGAGGGAGAACCAAGGCCCAGAGAAATGAAGTGACTTGCTCAAGGTCACCCAGCAAGCAATTGGCAGAGCCGGGATTAGAACCCATATCCTCTGACTCCCAGGTCCATGTTCTTTCCACTAGGCCATGCTTCTTCTCCTCCTCCTTTTCCTTCTTCCTCGGGTTTCTAAAAGTCTTTCAGTATCCGTCTCCCCTGCTCAAATGTAAATTCCTTGAGGGCAGGGACCATGTTCATTTACTGGCAAGTGGACTCTCCCAAGCACTTAGTTCAGTGCTCTGCACCCAGTAGAAGCTCATTAAATACTCCTGAGTGACTGCCTAGGGCAACTTTCTTCACCGATTTAGGGGACAGGAATTATTCTCTTCTTTTCCCTCCCATCCCCCCAGTAAATCTACACTGGTCCTGTCAGTACAAGTGATTGAATGACTCGAAAGTCTATAGTGGCTCTCTGCAGCCACGTGTATTAAATTACAATTGCCTAGTGGAAATAGCACAGGACCAGGAGTCAGGAGACCTGGGTTCTAATCATGGCTCCCGCCGATTCGCCTGCCATGCGACCTCGCGCAAGCCCCTTCTCTTCTCTATGTCGTAACCTGCTCCTCTGGAAAATGAGTATTTTTTAGGTATTAAGTACCTATTCTGTCTCCTCTTTGGTCTATGAGCTTCATATGAAGCTGGGGCTGTGTCTTAGTCTGATTATTAAGTATCTTCTGGGAAGCAGCGTGGCTTAGCGGAAAGAGCATGGGCTCGGGAGTCAGAGCATGTGGGTTCTAATCCTGGCTCCGCCACTTGTCTGCTGTGTGACCTTGGGCAAGCCACTTCACTTCTCCATGCCTCAGTTACCTCATCTGTAAAATGGGGATTAAGACTGTGAGCCCCACGTGGGACAACCTGATTAGCTTGTATTTACCCCAGCACTTAGAACAGTGCTTGGCACATAGTAAGTGCTTAACGAATACCATAATTATTATTATTATTACTACCCCAGCTCTTAGCACAGTGCCTGGCACATAGTATGCCCTGAAATACCAAACTAACAAAAATCATGATTTTTGTTCTTATTAAACCACTTGACTCCACATCTCAAAGCTCTCCACCAACTAGCCTTCCCTCAACTCACCACTGCCCTCTTCATCTAAAACACCCCAGTCCAAGCTCTCTGGTCTTAGGGTGGAGGCACATGAATCAATAGGACTTTTTAGAATGAGAAAAACCCAACCCTTTTGCTCCCCCAAGCCATTATACATGCGATTTCCCACACTTGAAACACCCTCCCCCATTTCTCCTCACCAATCCACACCCCCTACCCAAATCACACCCCAGCCTTCAAGGCTCTACTGCGTGAAACTTTCCCAGATCAACCCCCTCAATTCTGGTATGAATAGCTCTGTAAATCTTGCATATAGATTTCTCTTATTGGTACTCAAGTTCTTTGCCTCTGGCACTTGCACTTTTATCTATTGCATGCTCATGTTTTTTGTGTTCTGTCTTGATTCCCTATTAGTAGCACATTCCTCAAAGGTAGGGGCAATGTCCTATTTGTTTTTAATTCTCCTATAGCCTCTAGTGTAGAGCTCTGTAGTAATAATAATAATAATAATGGCACTTGTAAAGCACTTACTGTGTGCCAAGCACTGTTCTAAATGCTGGGGTAGACACAAGTTAAACAGGTTGGACACAGTCCCTGTCCCACTTGGGGCTCACACTCTTAATCCCCATTTTAGAGTTGAGGTAACTGAGGCCCAGAGAAGTTAAGTGACTTGCCCAAGATCACACAGCAGACATAATAATAATAATAATAGTAATAATAATAATAATAATAATGGTATTTGTTAAGCACTTACTATGGGCGAAGCACTGTTCTAAGTGCTGGGGGGGATACAAGGTGATCAGGTTGTCCCATGTGGGGCTCACAGTCTTAATCCTCATTTTACGGATGAGGTAACTGAGGCACAGATAAGTTAAGTGGCTTGCCCAAGGTCACACAGCTAAGTGGCAGAACCAGGATTCGAACCCATGACCTCTGACTACCAAGCCCATGCTCTTTCCACTGAGCCACGCTGCTTCTCTACATGTGGCAGAGCCGGAATTAGAACCCAAGTCCTTCTGGCTCCCAGGTCCGGGCTCTATCTACAAAGCCACGCTGCAGGTGCTCACAAAACACTGGGATGATGATGATGAGATTTACAAGAGACCAATCTCTACCCAACAACAATAGTAATGATTGAGGTATTTGTTTAGTGCTTACTTCATGCCAAGCACTGTACTAAGCACTGGGGTAGGTATGATTATAAGGATATGGGACACAGTCTCTGTCTCATACAACAGAGGACAGAATCAGGTTTACTGAGATTCTCCAATATTCCCCTTCTAGAAAGAGGACCCACCACTGTTAGGTGGGTTGATGAAGTTTGGGGATTAAAATTTTGAATAAAAGAGTCAAAATTGTATGGAAATGTCCACAAGCAACCAAAACAAGGGCCACAATATTGATACAAACGCTACTTCATGTTGAAACATGGAGTACATTTCAAAATGCAAGATCCCTAAGGCCTGTCATTCTTGGCTTAAATGGATTTTGACAAAAATTCCCAGACTACCAAAAGTATCATTTAGATTTAGCCAATCTTTCCCCAAATTTTGACTGAATCGAGTCTTTTCAAAAAATATTTTCCAAAGTATTTTATTATGAAAATTCAACACAACAGGTAAATTCCAACATCTGAAACGTTCCGAGGCAGAATCCATTTCAGATAACTAATGGGAGAGCCGGGGACAGCAGAGTGCCATTTCCAACCAGGATCTGGGGGTTCAGGCGGTTCTCAGGATTAGAAAGGGGACCCGTTTTAGTATATAGAGGTACTCAATGTTGCAGTCAATTATTTACTCTGATCACTCTATTTGTAAATCCTGTCAAGATTGTCTCCTCAGAAGGTAGACTCCCTGTGGGTGCGGTAGTTTCCCAAGCACTTATTACCACACACTGTTCCCACAGCGTGCGATTTCCCACAGCGTGCGATAGCGGCGTGGCCAAGTGGATAGAGCCCGGGCCTGGAAGTAAGTCAGAAGACCTGGGTTCTAATACCGGCTCCACCACTGGCCTGCTGTGTGACTTTGGGCAAGTAACTTCACTTCTCTGGGCTTCAGTTCCCTCATCTATAAAATGGAGATTAATCAATCAATCAATCAATCGTATTTATTGAGCGCTTACTGTGTGCAGAGCACTGTACTAAGCGCTTGGGAAGTACAAGTTGGCAACATATAGAGACAGTCCCTACCCAACAGTGGGCTCACAGTCTAGAAGGGGGAGACAGAGAACAAAACCAAACATATTAACAAAATAAAATAGAATAGATATGTACAAGTAAAATAAATAGAGTAATAAATATGTACAAACATAGACACAGGTGCTGTGGGGAAGGGATGGAGGAAAGGCGGAAGGGATGGAGAGGGGGACGGGGGGAGAGGAAGGAGGGGGCTCAGTCTGGGAAGGCCTCCTGGAGGGAAGGGAGGAAGAGAAGGGAGGAAGAGAGGAAGAGAGGAAGGGAGGAAGAGGAAGATTAAGACTTTGAGCCCCAAGTTGGACAGGGACTGTGTCCAACCTGATTAACTTTATCTACCCCAGCACTTAGAACAGTGCTTGCCACCATAGTAAGTGCTTAAATACCATTAAAAAAACAAAAAAAGGCATTCAATAAATACTATTACTACTACTCCTGCTCCTCCTCAGTCCCTTCTCCCGCCAGCAGTTTCCCCTTTCTGAGTAGGGATAAGCAGAATAGTTCTCCCATACACCAAAATAAATACTGATGTTCGCCTCATGGTATCACACTTTTCCCCTGCTGTTTTCTGCCAGTCTTTCTTGTAGTAATAAACCCTGCTACACTCTCAGAATAAAATACAAACAGCTAAAGGTGAAGGATGTTAAAACTCCCAAGCTCTGTTGGTGCAGCTCTATGGGCACAAAGCTGTTACTGTAGACTAGAAGGCCCATTCCCTGTGTTAAAAAAGTAAAGTATAAAAAAATTAAAATCCTTTTAAGGAAAATGAGGAATTCCCCAAAAGGGTGCACGGTTTGATTTCAAACTGTCGGCAGCACCTTTTATTTTTGCACATTCCTGAAGAACTGTAACTATAACGTGAAAGCCCCCAAGAGAAAAAAAAAAAGTCCTACCTTTCTGACAGTGGTCATGGGTCCAACACCTTTCGATGAAAAGACCATTTATTACAGTAGCTGGGCAGCTGCTTTTTCCTTTCACAGTTCCTGGACAAACATCTCCGCATTCTTCTTTATCATCTTTGTTTTCAACAATGTAGTTATCTTCAACAGAATCTAAAATTCGAGACCAGTCAATAGTGGACAAGTAGCATAGCTCATTATTCTTCTCAATCCGAACTGCTCCTCGGGTGATATTCATTAGATTGTAAAGGCCAATTTCTTTCAAGTGGACCATCTCAAAGATGACCAGGGCATAGTTAAAAAAGAGACGGGTTCCACGGATAACAGTGAGATTGGGGAAGAGGTCCTTTAAACTCTCTAGGCCATACACCCGGAAAAGTAATAAATAGTCTGTAATCATAGTAAGTTTGGGAAAACTAAGTCCTCGGAAATCTTCAGGCTTGGTTTTAAACATGAGCAGTATTTGCAAGTGGCCCTCAATCACAGAGCAGTTTTCTAGAGCATACAGCTGTGTCAGGTTATTTCGAATGTCCATGTTCGGGCAAACTGGAAGAGAAAAGAAAAAAAAAACAAGTTCATTAAATTGTGGTATTTTTCAATCATTCCATCAGTCGCTCGCGTTTGTTAAGCATCTACTCTGTATCAAGCACGGTACAAGCTAATCAGAACGGATACACTCCCTGTCCCACATAGGGCTCACAGTTTAAGGGGGAAGGTACTGAATCTCCATTTTAAAGATGAGGAAACTGAGGCACAGAGAAGTTAAATGCCCTGCCCAAGGTCACACGGAAGGCAAGTGGCGGAACCAGGATCAGACTCCCAGGCCTGTGCTCTTTCCACCAAGCCACACTGCTTCCCTGATTTTATGAACAGAAATTAATTTCAAACACAAATCACTCGATTCTACAAATGAATTGCCTTTCATTAACATTTCTGAATCAAGCAGTCACAATCTGGATGGTCAATGACCTGGCATTTAGAAGAGAAAAAAAACAAAAACAAAAACACACATAATAGCCAGAGCCTATGGGCAATTTAAAAAAAAATCAGATCAGATTATGCAGTTAATACAATTGGATTACAAGGAATTATTGGGCAATATGGTGTGTGAATGCTGATGTTAGGAGAAAGTTTTACTAAGTAATTAAAGCATGTATCCGGTTTTGATTTGGTCGTTAGTAGAAGGATAATGGATTGCTCCCTCATAATAAATTATGTGGCACTCACACACCCTTCTTGTTCATTTAATCGCCAGTTCATTTGGCAATGGCAGAGTTTTTCCAATAGCTGAGCTAAAAAAATGTAATCAGCCAAAAGGTTAATCCTCAGAGAAATCTCTACCATGAATAGCTTGCTGAACAAAAGAGGCAATAAATTGGATGGAAAAAACCAATGCACACAGTAAACAAAAACACATTTTTAAAATGGGCTCATATCACATTCTGTACAGAACACATTAAACCAAGTCATCAGAGAGAAAAAAAACAGGAAGCCAGAAATGGTACCGGGATGAACACACACCACTGAACAATGGTAGCGATTCAGCAACGAGATCAATTGCACCTTGCTGGCACAGGTTTTAGCAAAATAGTGAAAACCACAAGCGAACAAATCTACTTGACAGAAGAAACTGTGAAACACCAGAGCAAATAAAAGTAAATCCACTAAAAAAAAAAAATTCTAAATTTGATAACCAGCAAAACTCAAAATTAAATCATCCCTGAAGTTACACACTGAGAATGTTTCTCTGGCGGGGATAGGCCAGCAACGACTGGTACAGGCATCAAATTTAAACTGTGACTGGTACCAGAGCAAAAATCCATCAATGGTATTAATTAAGCATATACTGTGCACAGAGCACTGTACTATGTGCTGTGAGAGAGTACAATATAACAAAGTTGGCAGACACAATCCCTGCCCACATTGAGCTTAGAGCCCCGCTGCCTGATCATAAGAAAGTAAGGAGAGATTCATTCAATCATATTTATTGAGGGCTTACTTTGTGCAGAGCACTGTACTAATCGTTTGGGAGAGCACAATACAACAATAAACACTTTCCCTGCCCACAATGAGCTCACAGTTGAGAGAGAGACACAGAGAGAGGGAGAGAGAGAGAGAGGGAGTATAAGCAACAGAAAAAGGCAAAGGCAGAAGGAAGGTGAGGGGAAAATGATTACAGTGGAAGAACATTCAAACCAGAACATTTCTAAATAAGTACACTCATTACTGCCATTACAAGTGTTTGTAATACATCATTTTGCCAGAGCATTGTTAGGAAATCAGGCAACATTGTAACATTGTTCTGACAACACAAACCTGTTGGCTCCATTTGCCACTTCATAGGAAGAAACTGCTTGTGAACTTGCAAGCATGTGCACAACACTGGAACAAGTTTAACTTAACGTGAGGTTTTCCAAAATGCAACTCTTGCATAATAATGGTGATGATGATATTGTTAAGCACTTACTATGCATCAAGCACTGAGTAAGCGCAGGAGTGGATACAAGCAAAATGGGTTGGACAGTCATGCCAGGAGGACTTGGAATATTCTTAATAATAATTACAAAAATAATAATAATAGTAACTGTGGCATTTGTTAAGTGCTTATTATGTGCCAAGCACTGTTCTAAGTGCTGGGGTGGCTACAAGGTAATTCATTCAATTCTATTTATTGAGCGCTTACTGTGTGCAGAGCATTGTACTAAGTGCTTGGGAAGTACAAGTCGGCAACATATAGAGATGGTCCCTACCCAACAACAGGCTCACAGTCTAGAAGGGGGAGACAGAAAACAAAACAAAACATCTAGACAGGTGTCAAAATCATCAGAACAAATAGAATTAAAGCCATACGCACATCATTAGCAAGATAAATAGACTAGTAAATATTGTCCCAGGTGGGGGTCACAGTCTTAATCCCCATTTTACAGATGAGGTAACTGAGCCAAAGAGAAGTTAAGTAGCTTGCCCACGGTCACATAGCAGACAAGTGGCGGTGCCAGGATTAGAACCCACATCCTCTGACTCCCAAGCTCATGCTCAAGAAACGCTACCATGTATCCAGAAACAATTTTAGACACAGTATGGGTCTGTCTCCCCCATTAGATTGTAAACTCCTTGTGTGCAGTGATCATGCACTCTCACAAGCACTTAGTACAGTGTACTGCACTCAGTAGATGTTTAATATATACTACTGATTAATTTTAGCTATAGCTTTAGAAGTAGCTATATAGAGCTTAGAGAAGCAGTGTGGCCTAATGGAAAGAGTCTGGGCCTGGGAGTCAGAGGGCCTGGGGTTCTAATCCTATCTCTGCCACTTTAATAATTATGGTACTTGTTAAGCACTTACCATGTGCCAAGCACTCTTCTAAGCACTTGTCTGCTGTGTGACCTTGGGCAAGACACTTAACTTCTCTGTGCCTCAGTTACCTCATCTGTAAAATGGGGATTAAATCAAAGGTATTTATTGAGCACTTACTATGTGCAGAGCACTGTACTATGCGCTTGGGAGACTACAATACGACAGAATTCGTGGCGATGTTCTCTGCCCATAATGAGCTTACAGTCTAGAGGGGGAGAAAGACATTAATATAAATAATTTATATTGTGTAATTTAAAGATATGTACATAAGTGTTGTGGGGTTGCGGGGGCGGAGTGATTATCAAATGTCCAAAGGTCACAGAACCAAGTGCAAATCTTCCTCCCTCCAACTTAGACTGTGAGCCCCATGTGGGACGGGGACGGTATACAACCTGATTATCTTGTATCTACCCCAACACTTAGAACAGTGCTTGACACATAGTAAGCACTTAAAAAATAACAATAGTGAGAAGCAGTGTGGCTTAGTGGAAAGAGCATGGGCTTGGGAGTCAGAGGTCGTGGGTTCTAATCTTGGCTCCGCCACTTGTCAGCTCTGTGACTTTGGGTAGGTCTATTCTCTCTGCCTCAGTTACCTCATCTGTTAAATGGGGATTAAGACTATAAACCTCACATGGGACAACCTGATTACCTTGTATCGACCCCAGCACTTAGAACAGTGCCTGGCACATAGTAAGCGCTTAACAAATACCATCATTATTAAAAACCATAAAAAAGCTACACAGCTCAAAAAAGTATGCCAAAATACATCTGTAAAGTCTACCCATGGAAAGAAGAGAGTACTAAAAGTAATAGGAACCTATATCCTTCACCACCTGTGAAACTGGGGGTGCACTCAATTGTGATAAGAATAATAATAATAATGGTATTTGTTAAGCACTTACTATGTGTCAAGCACTGTTCTAAGCACTGGGGTAGATACAAGCTAATCAGGTTGAACACAGTCCCTGTCCCACATGGGGTTCAGTCTTAATTCCCATTTTCCAGATGAGGGAACTGAAGCCCAGAAAAGTGAAGTGACTTGCCCAAGGTCACATAGCAGACAGGTGGAGGGGCTGGGATTAGAAGCCAGGTCCTTCTGACTCCCAGGCCCAGGCTCTATCCACGAGGCTATGCTGCTTCTTAGGGACTCGGCAGCAAGGACTGACAGCCATATCACACAGGTCTTATGTCCTCAAGACTGTAAGCTTGTTAATAATAATAATGATGGTTTTTGTTAAGCACTTACTATGTGCCCAGCACTGTTCTAAGCACTGGGGTATATACGAGTTAATCAGGTTGCCCCACGTGGGGCTCACAGTCTTAATCCCCATTTTCCAGATGAGGTAACTGAGGCACAGAGAAGTGAAGTGACTTGCCCAAAGTCACACAGCCGACAACTATGAGCCCACTGTTGGGTAGGGACTGTCTCTATATGTTGCCAACTTGTACTTCCCAAGCGCTTAGTGCAGGGCTCTGCACACAGTAAGCGCTCAATAAATACGATTGATTGATTGATTGATTGGAACCCACGACCTCTGACTCCCAAGCCTGGGCTCTTTCCACTAAATCACGCTGCTTGTTGTGGGCAGAGAATGTGTCTACTAATTCTATTGTACTCTCCCAAGTGCTTAGTACAGTGCTCAGTACAGATTAATGTCTGGGTGTGGGTGCGGTGACTTACGACTGCTTGCTCTTCCTCCTTCGGAAGGGGCTGGGGATGAATGAGTAAGATGGGAAGGGATCATGGCTGAGGACAAGGAAGAGTTAAACTCACCATTTTCTTTCCACTCCCCTTTTTCCATCTTGTCTGTTTTATGGAGGGTTTATTCAACCAGACTGATATTAATAAATCTAAATCATAATTTACAATATTGGCAAAAGGCTAGACCAAAATCCTATTCATGAACATTAGGTACTCTGTGTTTCTGGGTGAGTGAATGCAGCCCACACAGGCACAGCATCGCCAGAGACTCATTAGAGATCTTTTATTTCAGCCTTGGGGTCCACTTGCTTCCCCAGGCACAGTTTAGGGAAAAGAACTGACTGAACATTATAATTCACAAGCAGGGAATATAAATCACCAAAATCAACCAGTTGGGTAAACCCCACATGCAGTGATTACTGCTGTTGGAAAATGCTAGCGAATTGGGGGGCCGGGGGGGGGGGGGGGTCTATCTTGGATAAAAGACACAAAAATGTATAATATGTGAGGCTTAAAGCCAGTGTGACAAAGCTAGATTCTTTTTTTCAAGGGGCAGAGGGAAAAATAACAGAAATATTCCTTCATATTCTCTCTCTCTCTCTCTCTCTCCCCCCCCCCCTTCCTCCTCCTGTTGTTAACTTGCCCAAGAGGAAGATCATTTGGGCTTGGGGGGAGGGGTGCTTGGGTGGGGGGGGAATGAAGGTGTGCAGGGGGAGAGGTGGAAAAGAATGGGTATAAGAGGGCTATATTTGATGCTGTTGTTCTCTCTCTCTCTCTCTCTCTCTCTCTCTCTCTCTCTCTCTCTCTCTCTCTCTCTCTCTCTCTCTCTCTCTCTCTCTCTCTCTCTCTCTCTCTCTCTCTCTCTCTCTCTCTCTCTCTCTCTCTCTCTCTCTCTCTCTCTCTCTCTCTCTCTCTCTCTCTCTCTCTCTCTCTCTCTCTCTCTCTCTCTCTCTCTCTCTCTCTCTCTCTCTCTCTCTCTCTCTCTCTCTCTCTCTCTCTCTCTCTCTCTCTCCCCTCCACATTCCCCCACCACCACCACATAATCTTGGTCCAATCTCTCGCCTCCATGGAAACACTGCCTGCAATTATGCATGTATTCAGCATTAATATAGTTCTATTCACTAATCACCTTCCCTATGTCCTATCTGCTTACATCTTATCAACCCCAGCACTTAGTAGAGTGTTTGGTGCTCAACAGATATGACAATTATTATTTCGATTCCTTTTGTTCCATTTAATAATAATGAATAAGGTGGCTAATGCATCATTAATCTGCAGCTTTTTTTTTTTCCAGCATGGGCTGTGTTTGAATATATCACCATGGGAATGAGTTGGACATGCCTGTTTCTAGCTGGTGTTTAGGAGATGTTCCTTGGTGAGTTCTATCCTGAACTACAAGTAGCACCTATATTCCCATCCTCCCTCAAAAGTCATTTCTTAGGAATTCAGGTTTGTAATTTGAGTCTGAAGTATGAGTTATGGATCTCGACTTCACTAGCCAAGGCCTGTTTAGGTAAATGAATTACTTCCATGCAAGCATTTTTGTTGCCTCTTCCACGCTCGAGACACATGTATTTAAATGTTAGGTCATCTCAGAGATCCATTTTCACAATTATGAGACAATTAAGCCACGAGAAGCAGCATGGCTTAATGGAAAGAGCACGGGCTTTGGAGTCAGAGGTCATGGGTTCAAATCCCAGCTCTGCCAATTGTCAGCTGTGTGACTTTGGGCAAGTCACTTAACTTCTCTGTGTCTCAGTTACCTCATCTGTAAAATGGGGATTAAGACTGTGAACCCCCCATGGGACAACCTGATCACCATGTAACCTCCCCAGTGCTTAGAACAGTGCTTTGCACATAGTAAGCACTTAATAAATGCCATCATTATTATTATTATAATTCAAAGCACTTTCCAATTATGATAACGGAAAAACTGGAAGATTCAGGCTTAACTGCACCCTTTACCCTCACACATAAACAAACAGCTTAGTTATTCAGCATATTAAGGGCATTAAATTCAACTGCTAGTCTAAAGGCCCTGACATATGTCCCCAGCTGGGGGTGGGGCTGGAGAAAAAAGTGTCAGTTGCAGGGGAGGGGTGGGGGAATAGCCACAGTGGGAGAAGTGCCTATTGAAGTTGGACCCAAGGGTCTTGGGAGAGGAGAGGAAAGATAATAATGATAGTGGTATTTGTTAAACACTTACTGTGTGTCAAGTACCGTTCTAAGCGCTGGGGTAGATACAAGTTAATCAGGTTGGACACAGTCCCTGTCGCACACGGGGCTCACAGCCTTCATCCCCATTTTCCAGATGAGGTAACTGAGGCACAGAAGAGGTAAGTGACATGCCCAAGGTCACACAGCAGAGAAGTGGCAGAGCCCGAATTAGAACCCAGGTCCTTCTGACTCCCAGACCCGTGCTCTATCCACTAGGCCACACTGCTGCTGGGCAACCCAGATGGCCAGTGAAAGACCCAGCTTGGGGTGGTATGCCTCTAAGAGCCGCTATCTGCCTCCACTGCTTGAAAGAAACCTGGCCACAGGAAACCAAGGAGAGACCAGGTTCCTTAATGCCAATTCGCTCCCTGACAGCCCTCCCCAACCCCCATCCCCCTTCACCCACCAGCTAGTTTTTTCTTTCCTTCTGCCACTCCCCTGGGAAGCAAGAGAAAGAATGTTGATGGGTCAAAAACTCCTGAAGCATGCACAGGAATCACTGACGACTGACATCTTTGCTATTTTAATACGTTAAACCATCAATCATATTTATTGAGCACTTACTATGTGCAGAGCACTGTACTAAGTACTTGGGAGAGTACAACAGAATTAGCAGACATGTGCCCTGCCCATAGCACAACAGCTTCAAAATCCCTTAGAGCTCAACACCTCTATTGCCAGCCATCACATACCCTCTTTACTTCAAAACAGCAACACGTCTTCCACATACAAACTGCTTTTCACATCCTACTGCTTAACACCAAATGTCCGAATCTCTATTACAAATAATTTTCGATGGCAAATGCATCCCTAAAGTGAAACTGCTTTAGAGGTATACTCTTTATATGCCCATTGTATGTCAAATTGGTATTTTTACATGCCTGTTATAAATTGTCAAGGATCAGACAGTCGTTGAAATGCTGAACCTGGAATTGTTAGTCATTCTATTACCAAGCCATCCTATTTTGAAATTCAAAATTGAATATTAGCCAACATCCAGCTTCACCTCTCTACTGACTAGAACATGTTCAGCCTGGAAGGTTTCTGGATTTCACTCGGTGAAGTTCTGCAAGCCTGTGTTGCAGTGTGTCTCTAATTGAGATCAATGGCATTTTATCATTACCTAGACTTTTGATGTAAATGGAATAACATCTAAGCTAATTGCTACAATTGAACTCATTCGTTCCCATTTAGTTGAAAAATGAAAATTAGGGCCCACTTATGTGACAAAGCTTTATGCTTATATATTTATTCTGCATGTCCAACCTGATTATTTATTTGGTGTCCAACCTGCTCACCTGGAATCTACCCCAGCACTTGAAACAGTGCTTGGCACGTAGTAAACACTTAGCAAATACCTCAATTATTACTATTATTATCATTATTATTATGTACCTAAGCCTTGAATCCCAACAGTCCTAGGAACCGAAGATCTACTCTACTACTCGGCCCCCAGAACAGTAGCATCACTGCTATGGCCAAATCAACCAACCACCAATGCAATTTCACCAAAATTTCTGCTTAGATCACTGCAACGCACCCAGCTCTCCTATAACCCAAGGGTCGTGTTCTTGAACTTTGCATTACAGAAAACTCACGCTCTAGTGGCATAGAGGCACACAACAGGGAAGCAGCGTGTGTGCCTGAGAGACAGAGGACCTGGGTTCTGATCCCAGCCCTGCCACTTGTCTGCTGTGTGACCTTGGGCAAGTCGTTTCACTTCTCTGTGCCTCAGTTCCCTCGTCTGTAAAATGGGGATTCAATACCTGTACTCCCACCTACTCAGAGTGTGAGCCTCATGTGGGACCTGATGAGCTTGTATCTACCCCAGTGCTAAGTACAGTGCTTGGCACAAAGTAAGCACTTAAATACCACAATTATTGTTTTTTTCCAACACTGTGTGGCAATATATCCAGACGCATGTCTGTCAGAAGAACGTTTTCTAATTCTACCATCAAGTTCTTTCCAAAATGCATAGTGAAAACATGAGCTCTGGAAGGACTTCTCTATGTTGCCGATTTGTACTTCCCAGGCACTTAGTACAGTGCTCTGCACACAGTAAGCGCTCAATAAATACGACTGAATGAATGAATGACCAATACACTACATATTAGTAAATCTAATTAGTAGTAAGGAACAGGAAGAGGTCAGCATGGCTTAGTGGCAAGAGCACGGGCTTGGGAGTCAGGGCTCGTGGGTTCTAATCCTGGCTCCACCACTTATCAGCTGTGTGACTTTGGGCATGTCACTTAACTCTTCTGTGCCTCAGTTACCTCATCTGGAAAATGGGGATGAAGGCTGTGAGCCCCATGTGCGACAGGGACTGTGTCCAACCTGATTAACTTGTATCTACCCCAGCACTTAGAATGGTACTTGACACACAGTAAGCGCTTAACAAATACCACTATCGTTATTATCTTTCCTCTCCTCTCCCAAGACCCTTGGGTCCAACTTCAATAGGCACTTCTCCCACTGTGGCTATTCCCCCACTCCTCCCCTGCAACTGACACTTTTTTCTCCAGCCCCACCCCCAGCTGGGGACATATGTCAGGGCCTTTAGACTAGCAGTTGAATTTAATGACCTTAATATGCTGAATAACTAAGCTATTTGTTTATGTGTGAGGGTAAAGGGTGCAGTTAAGCCTGAATCTTCCAGTTTTTCCGTTATCATAATTGGAAAGTGCTTTGAATTATAATAATAGAGAAGCAGCGTAGCTCAATGGAAAGAGCCTGGGCTTTGGGGTCAGAGGTCATGGGTTCAAATCCCGACTCCACCAATTGTCAGCTGTGTGACTTGGGCAAGTCACTTACTTTCTCTGTGCCTCAGATACCTCATCTGTAAAATGGGGATTAAGACTGTGAGCCCCCTGTGGGACAACCTGATCACCTTGTAACCTCCCCAGTGCTTAGAACAGTGCTTTGCACATAGTAAGCGCTTAATAAATGCCATTATTATTATTATTATTAATGATGACATTTATTAAGCGCTTACTATGTGCAAAGCACTGTTCTAAGTGCTGGAGAGGTTACAAGGTGATCAGGATGTCCCACGGGGGGCTCACAGTCTTAATCTCCATTTTCCAAATGACGTAACTGAGGCCCAGAGAAGTTAAGTGACTTGCCCAAAGTCACATAGCTGACAGTTGGCGGAGCTGGAATTTGAACCCATGACCTCTGACTTCAAAGTCCGTGCTCTTTCCACTGAGCCACGCTGATTAAGACTGTGAGCCCCGTGCGGGACAACCTGATTACCCTGTATCTACCCCAGCACTTAGAACAGTGCTTGGCATATAGTAAACACTTAACAAATACCATTATTATTATTATTATTATAAAAGATCATAATTATTCAGGACAGTTCTTTAGACTTTAACAACTAGTAAATGTCAAATGTCCTAGATGGTGCTTGCAAAACTTAATCCAAATCCTATTCCCAATAAATGTTGAAAGGATTAAAAAGAAGGATTGCTAATCAATCAGTGGTATTTACGGAGAAATCATTGTATGCAGAGCATTTTACTAACAGACTAAGCCCTCATTTCCTCTTCTCCCACTCCCTTCTATGTCACCTTTGCACTGGATTTATTCCCTTTCTTCACCCCACCTTCAGCCCCACAACACTTAAGGTACAGAGCTGTAATTCCTTTATTCATATTAATGTCTGCCCCCCACACCAGACTGTGACCTCCTTGTGGGCAGGAAACATGTCTACCAACTCTGTTATACTGTCCTCTCCCAAACACCTAGTAATGGTGCTCTGCACACAGTAAGCATTCAATAAATACAACTGATTGACTTATTGAGAAGCAGCATGGTGTAGTGGATAGAGCACAGGCCTGGGAGTCAGAAGGTTGTGGGTTCTAATCCTGCCTCTGCCACTTGTCTGCTGTGTGACCTTAGGGAAGTCACTTCACTTCTCTGGGCCTCAGTTATCTCATCTGTAAAATGTGGATTGAGACTGGGAGCCCCAAGTGGAACAGGGGCTGTGTCCAACCAGAGTTTGCTTGTATCCACCCCAGCGCTTAGTACAGTGCCTGGCACAGAGTAAGCACTTAACAAATACCACAATTATTATTATTAAAAGAACTCTGGATATTTTCGCATCTATACCTGACACAAAATACCTAAACTATCAAAAGATGAATAATAAAATTTCACCTTTTCCTCTCATTAATGCCTGAGCTTGATTCATCCCTACTTTTGAAGGCTCTGTCCATTCAACTCTGTGACTTCCAGGGGGCAAAACTGTGGTACAAATAAACTCACCACTTTACTCTAGTTGAGGATACTTCTGCCCTGAACAGGACCCTGAAGTACGAATGATGGACGAGCCCTTGGAACGGCTGGGGCCGCCATCCATCCACTGCAGCAGCGACCCTGGTTCAGCTGACTTGCCCTGCGCTAGACGTTGTATCCACTGCTAGATGGCTGGTGGTGGCCAGCAAGCAATCGATCCATGGTCTTTACTGAGCGCTTACTGTGTGCACAGCACCATACTAAGCACATGGAAGTGTATGATACAACAGAGCTGATAGACATGTTCCGTGCCCACAACGAGCTTACAGTCTAGAGCAGCGAGACAGCAGCAGATAAACTTATATCTACCCCAGCACTTAGAACAGTGCTTGACAAATATCATAATACATTCTCCCTTTTCAAATCATCATCAATGATATTTATTGAGCACTTACTGTGTGCAGAGCACTGTACTAAGCACCTGAGAGAGGACAATACAGAGTTGCAACTGGTCCCTTCCCCTTCTCTTTCTTTTCACCCCCTCTTTCTTTGTCTTCTCTTCCCTTTACCTGTGCCCTTTCTCTGTGGTAATAATACCAAACTGTGCCTTTCTTTCAAGGGGCTCGGAGCACTTCACGAACCTGAATACAGAGCCAGGTCAACGCACGGAGGCCGGCTTCAGTCGGTCGGTTTACACTGGGGCATTTCTCTCCCCCATCCTCCGTGCGCTCTGGCAGAGTAGTGAAGTAGCGCTCCTAAATCAGGCCAGCCCCGGATGACACCCGACTCCATCCATACAGGGGAGGTGACACACACATAGATGGTGTAACTGCTTGGATGAATGCCACCCCTGGAGACAGTCCTCCTGCAAGTGCGGCAATCGTCCCCCCCCACCCCTCCCCCACCCGGGGCACATTGCTATAAGCACTTTGGGTCCAGCCTCTGGAACCTGGCTCCAGGCTGCAGGTGCCTCCAGGGTTAGCACAGTGCTTGGCACATAGTCAGCACTTCATAAATGCCATTCTGCCGTGCCAAGCCGGGCCAGTTCCCAGAAATGGTCCTTATCATCCTGGGGCAGTGGAAGCCCTGGGCCAGCCCTGATTCCCTTGCAAGTCCAGGGTAGTTGCAGACTGCCACGATTGTTCGGTGATTCCACAGAGAAGCAGCAGGGCCTAGGGGAAAGAGCCGGGGCCTGGGAATCAGAGGACCTGAGGTTTTTTTTTGTTGTTTTTTTTTTTAGCATTTGTTAAGCACTTACTATGTGCAAAGCACTGTTCTAAGTGCTGCAGGGGATACAAGGTGATCAGGTTGTCCCACGTGGGGCTCACAGTCAATCCCCATTTTACAGATGAGGTAACTGAGGCTCAGAGAAGTTAAGTGACTTGCCCAAGGTCACACAGCAGACATGTGGCGGAGCCGGGAGTTCTCATCCCGGTTCTGCCACAGGTCCGCTGTGAGACCTTAGGCAAGTCACTGCTCTTCTCTGGGCCTCAGTTACCCCATCTGTAAAACGGGGATGAAATCCTACACCCTCCTACTTAGACTATGAGCCCCATGTGGGACAGGGACTGTGTCCAACCTGATTAACCTGTATCTACCCCAGGGTTTAGAACAGTGCTTGACACTTAGTAAGCACTTACGAAGTACCATTATATATATATATATATATATATATATATATATATAATATATATATATAATGGTACTTCGTAAGTGCTTAGGGTTAGGGTTATATGCACACACATAAAAGTACTAGGGAAAGCAGTTTTGCCTAGTGGATAGAGCCCGGGCTTGAGAGTCAGAAGACCTGGGTTCTCATCCCGGCTCTGCCACTCGTTTGCTGTGTAACCTTGGGCAAGTCACTTCACCTCTCTGTGCCTCAGTTACCTCATTTGTAAAAATTGGGATTACTACTGTGGGACATGGACCAGGTCCAATCTGATTATCTTGTATCTAACCCAGTGCTTAGTACAATGTCTGGCACATGGTAAGCCCTTCACTAATACCATAAAAAAGTACCTCCTCCCGCCAGGAAGACACAGATAAAACGAAAGAGCCACTGGCTTCCAGTCTTAGTTCTATTCATAACCCACCTTACTTCTTAGAACCCTAAGTGTAGACTTTCATCCTTACCTTTTGATCATGCTTTACAAGGTAGCTCATATTGAACATGGTGAAAACAGAATTCCCGCTCTTCCACCTAAGGAAACCTCCAACTGGCTCTAGAACGTTTTCCACCTTAAAATTTAAAACTACTCCTCATCTTACAGTGCTCCTCTGTCTTCCTGTCAATATTTCCTCTCTCATTTCCCCTCAACTCCCCCACTTGCTCCCTTCACTCATGTCAAACACGCTTCTCTGTGAGCCCTATGTGGGACAGGGACCGTGTCCAACCTGATTACTCATATCTACCCCAGTGCTTAGAACAGAGCCTAGCACCTAGTAAGCGCTTAACAAATAGCACTCATTATTCCCCCATTCCCATCCCTGTACACATTTCCTCACCACTCCACATACCTGAATCGATGTTCCACTTTACACCTGACAAGCCCATTTTCTTCCCCTCCTTCAGGACTCATTTCTTCTAGGCAGCCTATCCTAAGATTGCCTTACAGTGTGGGGTTATGAAGGGCAGGATGAACCAAAGCCCCAATGGATATATATATATATATATAATTTCATCAATCTATCCATTTTTCTGCCTTGTCTTTTTGGCATAAGGCCTTAAGAATGGGAATTGTGTCTTAATATTCTCCACACCACCTAACACACTGGGATGGTACGTGAAGGGTCATGGTATGAGTCACTGTGAATAGTCACTCTCAGTTTACAAGAAAGGCAAGACCTGAGGGAACAGGTTTAAACTGCAGCAATGGATCTTTAAATTGGACATTAGGAAGAACTTTCCTTGGTAAGTTGAATGGTTTGAAACTTATAGAGTCTCTTTCCCTGTAGGTTTTAAAGGAAAGTATCAACAGCTATCTTCCTGGGGTGGTTTGCATATAATCTTGTTTGGGAGCACAGTGGTAGACTAGACAACCTTTTATGGTTCCTTCTGGCCTTCTTTTCCTCAGGAAAAAAAACATTCACAAAGGGTAACCAAATTGATGGATCCTCTGAGGGCATCTTCACAAATTTGAAAGGCACAAGACAAATGATAGGGAGTGAAAAAAATGTATCTGGCCAAGTCACCTTTTGTAAACAGTTACTTATTTGGTGATAAATAAAAATACAAGTATAAACATTTAACGAAAGGTCTCTGAAAATTAAAAAACAGCCTATATAATGTCTAAGCAGTGCTCTTGGGTTGGACCTCTTTCCCTTTGCACCTCCCTTCGAATCAATCAATGGTATTTATTAAGTGCTTACTGTGTGCAGAGCACTGTATTCCATCCAAATCACCTCTGTGAAAACTCACAGCCTTTTTACTGCTAACATTCCACCTTACAAATGTTATGATCAGGGCTCAACAAATGTTGGCTTAGTTCACCAGTCAAACAAAATTACCACTTGTCAAATGTTCTCTGCCCGGTGTTTGGCTTATCTGTTTGTTTGTTTGATGTAGTCTCTCAATAACTCTCTGCCTCCTACTGTGTTTGCTAATTACACATAGGATTAAGGGGGCAGCCCATTCTTCAACCTTGATTTTTTTAAAAAAATTCCTCTCTTACATAGGAAGAGTTTCATCTGTTGAGCCCTGGAGATACTGGTGGGTGGGGAAAATTTTCTTTCAGAGCGCTGAGGAGTGCCCCAACAAGGAAGGTCACTTGTGGTGGAGGGTGAGGGACAAAACTTGACAGAACTGAAACTCTCAAAGGGATATGATCTCTTGGAACAGTCCAGAAGCTACACTTTTGACTTCCAAAGAACCCCAAATTTTCAAAAAACCCATCTGTCCACCCCTGAACTAGCACCTGGCTAAGAAAAGTAAGAATAAGAGGCCTTTTAAGGGTAAACCAAAATGAAATCACAGGCTAATAAAAATACTAGTTAAAGCAAAGGCTTTGAAGAGCAAAGGGAAAAAAAATCCAGTAAACTGATTAAAAGAAAACCTCTTTAATGCGCTGGTAGTCAACACTAGGAAACCACAGGAACAACCAATAGACAAGATTTGGTCACTGAAAACCAGGCAACACTTTAAAGGATTATCGGGTGTTGAGTGTACAGGTAAGGAAGAGCAGAGGTCAGTGCAAGAGCAGGAGATTCCAAGAAAAAAAATTTCCTTCACGTTTTATTTACACAGACCTAAAGAATAGAACCATATTACACTTGCACAATTACCCATTCTTCGACTAAGCTATAGCATTCTTCTACTCTCTCCTTAGGTTATGTTTCCACGCTGAGAAGCAGCGTGGCAGTGTGGAAAGAGCACGGGCTTGGGAGTCAGAGGATGTGGGTTCTAATCCTGACTCTGCCATTGATCAGCTGTGTGACTTTGGACAAGTCACTAGACTTCTCTGAGCCTCAGTTACCTCATCTGTAAAATGGGGATTAAGGCTGTGAGCCCCACATGGGACAACCTGACTACCTTGTATCTACACCAGCGCTTAGAACAGTGCTCAGCACATAGCAAGTGCTTAACAAATGACATCACTATCATTATTATTATTATTTCCTTGTTTTAAAAAAAAAAAAAAACATTCCCCCTTTTCTCTCTCTCCCGGTCCCCCTCCAGAGCTGAGACTGGAAAAGATGATAGTCTGGGAAGAGAATGAAAGGTGGATGGGATGAGAGGAACTGGGGACGGGGGGGCGGGGGGAAGGTGAGAGAGAGAGTCCTTTAAAGAAGAGGGATTTATCATTGACCCTGCAGTTGCCTCCTTGCAGGTAAACTCTAGATCAGATAGCGTCATGCTTTTGTTGGCAGCTCCCATCCATGACCAAAAGGTTGAACACTGAACGTGACCAATGAGAATGTGACACTGGCCCTACCCTTTCACCAGGAGGGAACAAAAGGCCACTGTCACCATGGGAGAGGAAAACAGGGAAGGGAAGTGCCACACTCTCTTTTCCTCCCCTCTCGAGGGCCAGCCTTGCATTACGTTCACACCGACATTTCCCTTTCAGGCACTTAGGCTGTGAACTCCCCATGCTCCCTTCTGCGCAGTCTCCACTGGCCTACTGGAAGCTCAAAAATGGCACGGAGCCGTCCAATGGCAACCCTAGGGGCTGTTCCTAAAGCATTAGGTATATAAGTTGCTGGCAGTTTTTAAATATACTAATTTGGAAACAATAAAGGTCAATTCCAGCAATCCCTCAAAGAAGCAATCCTCAAAGAAGAATTTGAGGAAAGAAAAACAATAAAAAAACCCACTCAGGCCTACTATATCTCAGTCACTAATTGTTCTTTCCTCAAAAGACAGGCCATTACGCCATATAAACTAGGACCATCAAAAACTCTGTTGTTGTTTATCTTCCTGGATACCAAATATCCCATATTAAACCACTAGAAATTGATCATGCTCGATTGCTAAAACTTTCAAAAGTGACCATTTCAATTTCTCCAAACAAATACGTGCCCAACTCTTGCGTCAAACTCCAGAGGTCGAAGGAGTCCACCCTCGGGAATCATGGAGGGGAAAGCAGGACGGGCCTACTACAGGCAGAGAATCGCCGCCTGCGGTTCTCCCTGCCTGTCCTTTCTACTGGCTCTTCCCAACACCGCTCCTTGCAGAGGAGAGGAGAGGAGCAACAAGGCCCACGACCTTACTCCAGGCAGAGCCCTTAAATGGTGCCAAAGAAATGACATACAGCATCTGCTGGGCACAGAAAGGAGGCAGGGGGACAAATTTTCTTTTCCATCTGCTCTCTGGTGAAGACCTTTTAGGCACCCCTACAATGGAAGCTCACTGTGGGCAGGGAACGTGATTACCAACTCTGTTGTTACTGTACTCTCCCAAGCACTTACTACAGCGCTCTGCACACAGTAAGCGCTCAATAAATACCACTGATGATGTGAATGGTAATGATCCCTAGTGGGCTTAGAACAGCTCATTCAGAGGAGAAACAAGCTTCTCCATGTTTTTAATCATGTGATGCATTTATTTTAAAAAAAAACCACAAACCTAGATTCGCTTTTCAGGTAGACAGTTATACGTCTGGTGATAAATAAAAATACGGGAATGAGCTTATTAATAGTTTGTAAAGCACTCTGAAAATTGAAAATTCTAGGTAATGACTAATGGATGCTTAGTCCATCCCTAATTCATCTACTGACCTATACTGAATCATTATGCTGCTATGTTTTGGGTTTTTTTAATGGCGCTTAAGCACTACGTTCCAGGCACTAAGGCACTGGGGTAGATACAAGCTAGTCAATTTGGATGCAGTCCATGTCCCACATGGGGCTCACAGTCTTAATCCCCATTTCACAGATGAGGTAATTGAGGCACAGAGAATTTAAGTAACTTGCCCACGATCACACAGCAGGCAAGGGGTGGAGCCGGGATTAGAACCCAAGTCCTTCTGACTTCCAAGCCAGTGCTCTATCCGCTAGATCATGCTCCTTCCTATTTCAGTTTCAGCTTGTTGTGGGCAGGGAATGTGTCTACCGA
The DNA here is from genome assembly GCF_015852505.1 of Tachyglossus aculeatus. NCBI lineage: Eukaryota > Metazoa > Chordata > Mammalia > Monotremata > Tachyglossidae > Tachyglossus > Tachyglossus aculeatus. The sequence goes on along the minus strand of NC_052101.1, from coordinate 119,464,843 downwards.
CACTGCTGTAGCACTTAGTACAGTGCTCTGCCCACAGTAAGTGCTCAATAAATGCAACTGATCGATGTATGGTACTTTCCCAAGCACTTAATAGAGTGCTCCACGCACGGTAAGCACTCAATAAATACCACTGATTGATCCAAATCTTCTCAAGGGAATCAAGGTTATAGCCTTAAAAATACTGTTTCATAAGACTCAGCTGCAGAAAGAAAAATCAAATCTCTTCTAGAGGTATTATTCCTGGAACCAGACTTGCCAGCTTGATCTCTGTCTTTTGTATCTTCTCATAGCAATCTACTACATTCTTAGTTACTACAACAAAATGTAGTTTAAGCACGATGTTTTTACCACATTTTAAGTATTTTTCCTTCAAGAGAACATGCTTTCAAGAAAGCATTCAACATGATACTAAATTAGTATGAAAACTGGAAAAATCTACTTTTAAAAAGCAGACAAGGTTGCAGGCATCAATTATTTGGGAACATTCTGTTAAGAAAAGTATGATGCACAAAACAACTGGAGACAATAAGATCCTTGAAAGAACCTTAGGTCTAGATATTCATTCCAGATATGAAATCAAGGGTTCTGGATAACTCCATTTTGCAATCAGAGAAGCTGAGGGAGCGGCAGGAGCAGTTTTTTTCCCCCTTCAAAGTTAAGGATCACTCTCATTTTTTTTTTACCAGAATAAGTTTATTCAACATAATTAAGTGAACAAGTGTTTCAACCTTCCCAGAAAGGTGTGGGGGTAGAGGGTGGAGGCAAAAGAGACCTATTACAAGGAACTGATGTTCTTGGATATAAACAGAGTCAGTCAGTGCCTCCTGTTCGAACTAGTTTAGCAGCAATCCCCTTAAGGTATTGAATGTAGAAGCCAGGGTTGATGGCAGATGTTGGTATTCAAAATATTGTCTTAAACTAGGAGAAATTTCTGGAACTTAAATGTGGTTTACGGTAAACATCAGAGGATAACTAACCTTAATGATTCAACAATATGAACTGGCAAGGCAATGCCTTGAACCTTTTCTCCTGGTTACTCTAAGTCCTACAGAAAACTACAGTACATAATGATGGCATTTGTTAAGTGCTTACTATGTACCGGGCACTGTACTAAGCGCTGGGGTGGATACAAGCAACTCGGGTTGGACACAGTCCCTGTCCCACATGGGGCTCACTGTCTCAATCCCCACTTTACAGATGAGGGAACTGAGGCCCAGCAAAGTGAAGTGACTTGCCCAAGGTCACACAGCAGACAAGTGATGCAGCCGGGATATGTGATCTTGCTCTCGGAAAACTGATGCATGAGCTGCAGGAACAAAATCATTTTTTAAGAACACTCACTATTAGTAAATAGATGTCCTATTAAAGGCAAACTGCCCCATCTTTGACCACTGTGACCCAATCACATTGGTGAGAAGCAATGTGGCCTAGTGGAAAAAGCACAGCACTACAGGAGACTGGATCCTAATCCCGGCTCTGCCACTTGCCCACTGTGTGACCTTAGGCAAGTCACCTAATTTCTCTGGGCCTCAGTTGCCGCCTCTGTAAAATGGGGATTAAATTCCTGTTCTCCAACCCCCTTAGACTGAGAGCCCCATGTGGGACAGGGACTCTGCCAGATCAGATTTTATTGTATCTACCCCAACACTTCCAACAATGCTTTCCTCTAGATTATAAGCTTCTTGTGGGCAGGGAACAAATCTACCATCTATTTTATTTTGTTAATATGTTTTATTTTGTTCTCTGTCTCCCCCTTCTAGACTGTGAGCCCATTGTTGGGTAGGGACCGTCTCTATATGTTGCCAACTTGTACTTCCCAAGCGCTTAGTACAGTGCTCTGCACACAGTAAGCGCTCAATAAATACAACTGAATGAATGAATGAATAGTACTGTACTCTCCCAACCACTCAGAACAGTGCTCTGCCCACAGTAAGCACTCAATAAATACCATTGATTGGTACATAGGAAGTGCTTAACAAATACCGCAAACAATGTTCGTTATTCTCCAAAAGTTCACAGAGTCAAAGAAGAGTCTGGGTCTACTTGAATAATCGAGATGGCATTGGCTACATCTTTTAAATGACATTTTTATTTCTAAAGCTAGAGCTGAAATCAAATATATCAAGTTGATATGTCCAGTCAACAATAAAGCACCAAACACAGAGCCCAGTTCTTCCAGAGTAAGCTAAGCACCTTGGAAGGAACGTTAACTCTTTCGGACTGCCAGAGGACCTTTGGGTTGGTTTGCGTGTACCCTCAAGTACACTCAGTTCTGCCAGAAGACATGCTTCCACTCAGCATTTTGTATAGAACGTGACAGAAGAATTAGGAAATGTTCCCTCTACAATGTGCGCTGTCTGGATTCAGCGGGATGCGATGTCAGAAGAAATGGTTGTGCACCTGCAGGCTGCATCAAACACAGGGGTGGGTATTGCAAGCGCATGTCTTCATGTGGGGTTCTGTAAGAATGCAAGCCCCGAGCTATACAAAAACTGGATGCGATAATGCACTAAGTGGTCCCCGAGTAGTCAGAGGTAACGCTTTTCCTAAAGTGTTTACCAAGGAGCAAACCTGGGCACTGGGTTTCCATTTCTATTGGGGTTTGGAGGGTGGGGGGGGGGGGGGGGGGGTGAATCTCAGGGCCTCGCTGTCCATTACATCCTTTAACTGAAACATGGCTGTCGCCGGACGACACAGTCTCTTCTGCTGCTCTCTGCAGTGCAGGCCTCTTCTTCTCCCACTCCCCCAGACTCACCGGAAAAGGAGGAGGTGTCGGTTTCCTTCTCGCCCCCCCAATGTCGCTTTCACACTATCCCTCCTCCCCCTTCCCTTTCCTTCCCTTCCTTTGAAGCCCACATCATTTGCCTCTACCACCCCCTCCAGATTCTTGTAGCCATCATCTACCGCCCTCCCGGCCCCACTTCCAACTTCTTTAACGACTTTGACCCCTTCCTCACCTTCCTTCTCTCCTTCTCCATGCCCACTCTGATCCTCGGAGACTTCAATATCCACATGGATATCCCTAACGACTCCTCTGCCGCCCGCCTTCTATCTCTCCTTGACGCTGCCAACCTCTTCCTCCACCCCACCTCGCCCACTCACCAACTTGGTCATACCCTCGACCTCATCATCTCCTACCGCTGCACTGTGTCCACCCTCACCAACTCTGTAATCCCTCTCTCTGATCATAATCTTCTCACCTGCCTCCTCACTCACACTCCTTTCCCCTGTAAATCCGTATTACTCCCTCACAGAGATCTCCGCTCTCTGGACCCCACCCATCTTTCGGAGCGCCTCACACCCCACCTCGCCGCCCTCTCCTCTCTACCCAGTCTTGATGATCAGATTACTGCTCTCAACTCTACCCTCTCTACTCAGCTAGACTCACTTGCTCCCCTTTCCCTTCGCCGCTCTCGCACCACTAACCCACAGCCCTGGATCACTGCCACTGTCCGCCTCCTTCGCTCTTACGCTCGAGCTGCCGAACGCTGCTGGCGAAAGTCTAAACACCATGCCAACCTCGTTCACTTCAAGTTCATCCTTTCCTGCCTTAACTCAGCCCTCTCTTCTGCCAGACAAAACTATTTCTCCTCCCTTATTGACACCCATGCCCATCACCCCCGCCAGCTCTTCCGTACATTCAACTCCCTTCTCAGGCCCCCGGTTCCTCCCCCTCCTCCTTCCCTCACCCCCAATGATCTGGCCTCCTACTTCATTAACAAAATTAAATCCATCAGGTCCGACCTCCCCAAAGTCTCTTCCCCCCTTTCTCCATCCCCCCGGCTCTCAACACTCTCTGCTACTCTCCCATCCTTCCCAGCGGTATCCTCAGAGGAACTCTCCTCCCTCCTCTCAAGTGCTACTCCGGCCACCTGTGCTTCTGACCCCATTCCCTCTCATCTTATGAAATCTCTCGCTCTATCCCTTCTCCCCTCCTTAACTACCATCTTCAACCGCTCACTCTCCACTGGTTCCTTCCCCTCTGCCTTCAAACATGCCCATGTCTCTCCCATCCTAAAAAAACCCTCTCTTGACCCCACCTCACCTTCTAGTTATCGTCCCATATCCCTCCTACCATTCCTTTCCAAACTCCTTGAACGAGTTGTCTACACGCGCTGCCTAGAATTCCTCAACAACAACTCTCTCCTCGACCCCCTCCAGTCTGGCTTCCGTCCCCTTCATTCCATGGAAACTGCCCTCTCAAAGGTCACCAATGACCTCCTGCTTGCCAAATCCAACGGCTCATATTCTGTCCTAATCCTCCTCGACCTCTCAGCTGCCTTTGACACTGTGGACCACCCCCTTCTCCTCAACACGCTATCTGACCTTGGCTTCACAGACTCCGTCCTCTCCTGGTTCTCCTCTTATCTCTCCGGTCGTTCTTTCTCAGTCTCTTTTGCAGGCTCCTCCTCCCCCTCCTATCCTCTTACTGTGGGGGTTCCCCAAGGTTCAGTAATTGGTCCCCTTCTGTTCTCAATCTACACTCACTCCCTTGGTGACCTCATTCGCTCCCACGGCTTCAACTATCATCTCTACGCTGATGACACCCAGATCTACATCTCTGCCCCTGCTCTCTCCCCCTCCCTCCAGGCTCGCATCTCCTCCTGCCTTCAGGACATCTCCATCTGGATGTCCGCCCGCCACCTAAAGCTCAACATGTCGAAGACTGAGCTCCTTGTCTTCCCTCCCAAACCTTGTCCTCTCCCTGACTTTCTCATCTCTGTTGATGGCACTACCATCCTTCCCGTCTCACAAGCCCGCAACCTTGGTGTCATCCTCGACTCCGCTCTCTCATTCACCCCTCACATCCAAGCCGTCACCAAAACCTGCCGGTCTCAGCTCCGCAACATTGCCAAGATCCGCCCTTTCCTCTCCATCCAAACTGCTACCCTGCTCATTCAAGCTCTCATCCTATCCCGTCTGGACTACTGCACCAGCCTTCTCTCTGATCTCCCATCCTCGTGTCTCTCTCCACTTCAATCCATACTTCATGCTGCTGCCCGGATTATCTTTGTCCAGAAACGCTCTGGGCATATTACTCCCCTCCTCAAAAATCTCCAGTGGCTACCAATCAATCTGCGCATCAGGCAGAAACTCCTCACCCTGGGCTTCAAGGCTCTCCATCACCTCGCCCCCTCCTACCTCACCTCCCTTCTCTCCTTCTACTGCCCAGCCCGCACCCTCCGCTCCTCCACCGCTAATCTCCTCACTGTACATCGTTCTCGCCTGTCCCGCCGTCGACCCCCGGCCCACGTCATCCCCCGGGCCTGGAATGCCCTCCCTCTGCCCATCCGCCAAGCTAGCTCTCTTCCTCCCTTCAAGGCCCTGCTGAGAGCTCACCTCCTCCAGGAGGCCTTCCCAGACTGAGCCCCTTCTCTCCTCTCCCCCTCGTCCCCCTCTCCATCCCCCCATCTTACCTCCTTCCCTTCCCCACAGCACCTGTATATATGTATATATGGTTGTACATATTTATTACCCTATTTATTTATTTATTTATTTATTTTACTTGTACATTTCTATCCTATTTATTTTATTTTGTTGGTATGTTTGGTTCTGTTCTCTGTCTCCCCCTTTTAGACTGTGAGCCCACTGTTGGGTAGGGACTGTCTCTATGTGTTGCCAATTTGTACTTCCCAAGCGCTTAGTACAGTGCTCTGCACATAGTAAGCGCTCAATAAATATGATTGATTGATTGATTGATTGATCCTTTCCATTCCCACTTCACAACTGATAGACTCTTTTAGAATCTGATTCATCAAGCACCTCAGAGTACTGTATAGAGGTCCCATTAAATGCAATTTTAATTTAAAAAATGATCAGTCCGGTTATCAAATATGTAAGTGAACTACTCACGATTAATTCTAAATAGAAATAAATTATGAAAATTTTTTTCAAAAAGGACTTTGAATGGAAACAAAGCATTATTTTTATAAAAGCCAATTCAAAACAATCACGAAATGGAATTACCACAAACTAAATAAATCAACACAATGACTTTCATGCAAGGAAAACATGGTTGAGAGCAGGCTGGGAATGGTAAATTGAGGTGGTTGTTTTAAAATGTGTCCTGCACTCACCTGATTAAATGCAATTTTAATTGAAAAATGATCAGTCCGGTGATCAAATATGTAAGTGGACTACTCACAATTCATTCTAAATAGGAATAAATTATGAAAATTTTTTCTAAAAAGACGCCAAATGGAAACAAAACATCCATTTTTAAAAAGTCAATTCAAAACTTCATTATGAAATGGAATGACCACAAACTAAATAAACCAAAACAACTAGGTAAATGCAAGGTAAATAGGGTTGTGAGCAGAATGGAAAAGGAAAATTGAAATGGTTGTTTTAAAATGTGTCCCATATTCACCTGATTAAATGCAATTTTAATTTTAAAATTATCAGTCCAGTTATCAAATAGGTAGCAAACTACTCACAATTAATTCTGAAGATGAATAAATCATGAAATTTTTTTCAAAAGGAACACTGAACGGAAGCAAAACATGCTTTTTTTAAAAGGCAATTCAAAACCTCATTACGAAATGGAATGACCACAAACTAAATAAACCAACCCAACTTTCATGCAAGGTAAATATGGTTGTGAATGGAATGGAAAAGGTAAACTGAGATGGTTTTTAAAAAAATGTGTCCTGCACTCATCCGATTAAATGCAATTTTCATTGAAAAATGATCAGTCTGGTTATCAAACAGTGAACTATTCACAATTCTAAGTAGGAAAAAATTATACAAAGGTATATTATAAATTATGGACAGAAACAAAACATTTATTTTTTAAAAGCCAATTCAAAACTTAATTATGAAATGGAATTACCACATATTAAATACACCAACGCATCAACTTCCGTGCAGAGTAAATATGGTTGTGAGAGTAAAGAATCAAATAGCAATTCACAGTTAAGAAATACGTTCTACTATTTCCTCCCTGTGGAATAAATGCCTTGGTAGTGAGAGAAACACAAAACATAAGAATGACCTAGTCTAACAAAGTAGCTGCTAGTTTTTCAAGGTAAGAACTGGAGTAAGAATTTCCTTGGAAAGTTTTACTTAAAAGACATGACTATACTAAGAATACATTTTTAAACACAGCTCTCTAACTGTTGAGCATTTTCCGCTGCCAAAAACATACCACTGGGGGAACTTCCAGGGTAATCTTAGGTGAGGTCTATTAGCACTAAGTGGAGAGTTGACAATTCTCTGGTAAATTAGGCTGTGCAAACAGTCAAACCGGATCATTCAGAGCAAAAAAAAAAAAAAATGTTCAAATTATGCTGTGTAGATCTGGTTGCCACAGAAGTAGACATTCTTTATCATCCAAATTAGCTTTTCTTTACTTTTTTTCCCCAAAATGGGCAAATTATTAGTCCAAATTACAAATTAATGACCTAGTAAATGTGGGGTTTTTTTTTACATCTCCCTCATTCTTCGAGCAGTACTGAATCTAATTTACTCAAAATGGTAGTATTTTATTGAGGGTTGCCTAGCAATGGACCACTAGGGTCAAAAGGCCTGACTATAAGTCTTCCCAATCGTACCGCAACAATATGAAAGGTGCACCATTGGTACTGATCTTGTATCCTGGGGTAGAACCTCATTATGGTTTATAGTTTTATTTATACATATATGTATGTATAATTATTAATGTTTGCCTCACCCTCTAGACTGTAGGCTTGTTATGGGCAGGGAATTTATCCGCTAATACACTGTTGTAGTGTACTCTCCCACACACTCAGTACAGTGCTCTGCAAAATAGTAAGTGCTCAGTAAATACCATTGGTTGATTGCTTGATTATGGTTAACTTCCCTACTTCAGCAAGAATCAATTATAATGGTGTAGGCAACTGACCATACTAATCAAGCCACAGACAGCTCTAGGAGTTTGGTGAAAGCTCTATATTTCATGCATACTAAACTGAACCACTGGCTTCAAGGGTCTCCACCAGCTCATTCTTTCCTACATACCTTCCTTTCTCCAAGAAGCAGCATGGTTTAGTGGAAAGCACCCAGCCTTGGGAGGAGACAGAGCCCCTGGGTTTTAATCCCAGCTCTGCCAATTGCTTGCTGTGTGACCTGGGAAAGGTCACTTAACTTCTCTGGGCCTCAGTTCCATCGTCTGTAAAATGGGTGTTAAGTACCTGTTCTCTCTTCCCCTTACACCGTGAGCCCCGTGTAGGGTAGGAGGACTGTGTCCAACCTGATAAACCTGTACCTACCCCAGCGCTTAGAGCAGTGTTTGACACAACAGAAATTATTAGTATTTTCTACCCTAATCACCCACCACTCCCCTCACTGCCCTCTCCACTTCTCCCAAACGAACCTGCTCACTGTCTCATGTTCTGGCCCCTTGCTTTATGCCCTCCTCTCTCCCTGGAACTCCCTTCCACCTCTCCCCTTTCAAATCCTCCAGACCAACAGCTCTCCCCATCTTCAAAGCCCTTCCTGAAACCTCCCTTCCTCCAGGAGGCTTTCCCGATTAATTTTCTTCCCCCAACTACCACCTCAGCACTTGCACTACGAGTGGCTGTGAGTGTATCTTTTTACGTATTGACTTACAAACTCCATTTAAGCATTTATTTATTCAGTATCTATCTTTCCAACATTTTTGCCTCGTATTGATAAATAACTTTGCATCTGTCTCCCCTGTTAGCCCGTAAACCCTCTGATGGCAGGGATCATGCCAGAAAGAGAGCAGCAGCATATGCATATATGTTTGTACATATTTATTACTCCATTTATTTATTTATTTTAGTTGTACATATTTATTCTATTTATTTTATTTTGTTAATATGTTTTGTTTTGTTGTCTGTCTCCCCCTTCTAGACTGTGAGCCCGCTGTTGGGTAGGGCCCGTCTCTATATGTTGCCAACTTGTACTTCCCAAGCGCTTAGTACAGTGCTCTGCACACAGTAAGCGCTCAATAAATACAATTGAATGAATGAATGAAAGAGCACAGGACTGTTTTCTAGTTGGGAGACCTGAGTTCTACTCCCTGACCCACCACTAGCCTACTGGATCACCTTGAGAAAGTCACTTAACTTCTCAGTGCCTCAGTTTCCTCCTCTGTAAAAATGGACATTAACAATTAATAATTTGGGGGGGGGGCGGTTGTTAAGAGCTTTCTAAGTGCCGAGCACTGTACTAAGCACTGAGGTAGGAACAAGACAATCAGTTTGGACACAGTCCCTGTTCCACATGGAACTCATGATCTGAGTGGGAGGAAGAATAAGTATTGAGTGTCCATTTTACAGATGAAGAAATTGAGGCCCAGGAGTTAAGGAACGTGCCCCAGGTCATGCAGCAAGCAAGTGGCAAAACTGGGATTAGAACCCAGGTCCTCTAACCTCCAGGCCCAAGATCTTGCCACTAGACCACACTGCTTAACTATCTGTTCTCCAACCCCTTGGTCTGTGAGCCCCATGTAGGTCAGGGACTGTGTTCAATCTTATTATTCTTGGCACATAAGTGCTAAACAAACACCACAATTATTATTGTTTTTGCTTCTATTGTACTCCTCCAAGCAGTTAACAGTCTCCCCCTCCAGGCTGTAAACTCGTTGTGGGAGGGAACGTGTCTACCAACTCTATTGTATTGTTCTCTGCCAAGCGCTTAGTACAGTGCCCTGCAGAAAGTAAGCACTCAAATATTTATTGATTGGCCAACTAATACTACTGATTGACTGCATTTAAGGTATACTAACTTCTGAAGCAGAGGGCATGAAACAGCAGCCTACTAGGGAAATGAAGGAGACAGACACAGGACTAGAAAGCAGGCAGGTAAAGCACTCTCCGTTGTAGGCATTTCACTCTACATTTTAGTAGAACTGGTGAACGTTTTACCCTCAACACACACAACTAGATACAGCGTGACACGGGGTCAGACGAAACAGCCGTGCACACGCAGTTTTGGTCTGTTGAACGCAGGGTGAGTACTACAATGCGAGTGTCCCTTAAATGTGAGATTCTGTAAGGACACACCCTGTGTTACGGGAGAACGGGTTGTACTTAAAGGAGGCAGCCTTAACTCCCCCATTTTATCCTGAAACTTAGGTTTCATCGCCCTTAAAATTCCTTAAAATAGATGAAATTCAAGTCATACTGAGGTACTGGAAAAATCTTACAGATTTTCCTAGATGAAAAAATTTTATCTTTTAAAAAACTCCTCAGATATTTCTTTGACAAGAAAAGTGGCATATCTGATGTCAACAATGTGGTTTTTTCTTCCACTGCTTTGTTTTTATTGCCCCAGCATATGTTTTTAGCTTTAACGCCGCTTCTTTTAGTGACTCGGAAAGGGCTCAATTTTGATCTTGAAAAATACCTGTAAGGTCCAGGAGTGCTACCCCGTCTAAAAGAGAGTGACCGATGACAGGAGAAGGGAAAAATAAAACCAAGACATATTCCGGGGAGCAGAGTCTTATCCTACTAAATATTTCCACTTCTCCAGAACCACCAGTGCGACTATGACACAAAAGGTCAGCCTTCTTAACACCTTTCAGGAAATTGGGTTGTTTTAGATGCCATATGGGAGTAACACTGTTCAAAGGCCTTGCACCAGGCCATTTTAAAAGGAAGAATAAATAAACATTAAACGGGGTCAATTTTTTTTAATGAAGTTTCACACGTTGGAAAGGGGCAATAGAGCTTTAGAGGAAAGAGAAACAGGAGGGTGTTAGTAACTTTCGAGAAGGCTATACGAAAACCCTCCTTAGAGCTTCTACAGGCTCTCCCCTACTTCAGTATCAGTAGTTTGATCGGCTTCCCGGTTGCACATTTACTAACTACATGAGGGGCTCTACGAAAATCTGCTTCCATTTCTCTGCATGAAAACATCTAACTCTCTTTAGGCATCTTTCAAGGCACCGGCTGCTAAATACTTCTTAACCGAGTAAACGCTTCAGGAGGGAAATGGAAAATTATGGACATTTAGACAGGATATAAAAATGTAAAGACCGTATGGAAAAAGTTTGTCCGGGGAGGGGCGGGGGGGAATCCTCTTTAACAGGGTTCTAATGGTTAATTAGGAAGTATCTTGGTATTTTCTACAGCGAGGGGATTTACAGTGGATAAAAGGCAGTAGTATCCTGGAACCGTTTTTGTCCCCTTGTCGGTTTTTGGGGGTCTCCAACCCGGAGGAAGCCACTAGTTGAAGGCAACTTGGTGTTCTTTAGGGAAAGGGAAACAGGGAAGCGGCGCTCGGAAGGAAGGATGCTCGAAGGGCAGAATTACGGAAGGGTGACTGCCTCCAAAACGGGGCAGAGGATAACTGGCCGGGGTAGGGCGGGGAGCGAAGATACTCTGGGGGACCGGGAACAGGATGGGGGGGGGGCGCAAAGCAAGGTTAAGGAAATGGCTGGGGAGGGTGGTGGTCGTACGCAAAGAGAGGGGACGGGGACGAGGGCGGAGAGGAATCGCTTGAGGGAAGAGGATGAGGGAAGCCAGGTACCTCAGGAGGGTGAGCTGTTTCGGCCGGGCATGGGGGGGATGGGGGAGATGGAGGGATGAGGGAGATGGAGGAATGGGGGGAATGTAGGGATGAAGGGATGGAAGCGTTTGGCGGGGGGGGGGTGACTACCACCAGGCGGGCATTCGGAGGCTCAGAGAGAGTCCCTCGGGAAGCCGAGGGGGTCCAACCCCGGGAGCGCGTCCCCCCTCGCCTCCCAATCCTCCTTCGCCGGGGGCGCCCCCACCCCTCTCCTCCCTCGGTGTTGACGCTCCCGGAGCCCCGCTGCGGGGGCCTCGGCGCAACCGGCCGCCTCCATTTTGGCTTCACCATCCGATCCTCCCGGGTCCGGGCGGCAGCGACCAACCCCACCCCGGGGGCCCGGGAGCGCCGAGTAGGCCGCGTCGGACGCCTCCCCTCGCTCCCCCTCCTCCCCGCGCCGCACTCCTCCTCCTCCCCGCACCCTCCCCTGCCCGGCGGGAGGGACCCGGGGCGCGGGGCCCGGTACTCACCCGGCCCCTCGTATAGGCTCCGTCCCGGGCTGCCCGAACCGCCCAGCACCAACGCCAGGGCCATCACCAGCGCCGTCGCCTTGGGTCCCATGGTCCCCGACTCTGGAAGCCGCCGCCGCTGGGCTCGGCGCTGTCCCACGGGTCGCGGTGGAGCTGGGGGCGCAGATCAGAGGGCGCGCGGCGGGCGGCACGGAAAGCCAGGGGGCTCCATTCTGGGCACGGGCTCAACCACCTCCGGGGCAGAAAGGGCGGGCTCGAAACCGCCGCTGCCACTCTTCTCTTCTCTTCTCTCCCGGGGTGGTTTGGCGGTGGGTCCCAAACCCCCTGGTCACTCTCCTGCGGAGCAGATGAGTTTCTGGCGCCGGCTCAGAGCCCTTTAAATGCTCCCGCCCAGCCCCGACTTCAGGAAAAACGAGGTGTCCGGGGGGAACGGAGGGAAAAAAAAACAAAACAAAAACAACTACTCCTAAAAATAAGCACCGAATCAAGCTGCAGGTTTCCTGGACGCCGGGGGGAGGGGTGGGAACAGCAGCAGCAACCCCCTCCTCCCTCCTACTCGGAGGGTCGGGGCTGGGGGTGGTAGAGGCGGAGGAGGGGAGGGGGGAGGTCTTGCTTCAGGGCTCTCTGCTTAACTCGGTACCTAAGTCGCATCCAGAATCCACCCCCCGGGCAACACCTCGGTCCGCCACCCCTCTAGCATGAGCCCGTTTCCCGAGCAGCCCCAGAGGCTCGACTCTTCACACTCCCCGCTCCCCTAGCTCGCTGCCCTCCGCCGGGAGAGCAGCTCCTCCGAGCCAAGTCTTCGTCGTCCACCGTCCCCTTCCTCCTCCTCTTCCTCCTGAGCTCCCAAATTATTCACCGGCCAGAAGCTGGGTCCTCGGGCCAACCCGCTTGTCGTCCTCGGGCACAGCCCGTTGCCCCAGCCCTGCAGAGGAGTCAGGCTAGGGACGCCCGAAGCAAAGGCAGGAACTTAGAGGCGTGAACTCTCGCCCATGCAAACACTTCTTTTTCTCTGGGGTTGTTTTTTTTTCTTTTTTTTTACCACCACCTTCCTCCCTCTTTTCTTCCTCTCCTCCGTCGGCCCTTCTTTACAGCCACCGATCTCCCCAGCTAATGTCTCTGGCCGGTAAACAAGAGCTGCCAGTCAGCTGGGGCTGGAGACACGGCAACCGGAAAAGGCGGCCCGGAGTTTGCACCTCGGAAGGGACTCCGCTCAAAGGAAGGGTGGGGATGGAGAAAGCGATCGGGAGGAGGTTGCTACTCCCTCAGGCATCCGCGCCTTCGCACCGCTTAGCCCGGAGGCTTCTGCACCCCATCTCCCGCCGCTCCGTTTTTAGCCGCCGGCCCGCTGGAACGGCCCTCGGGCGGGAGAGGAAAGGGTCTGGATCCGAAAGGGAAGTGGATCGTTCACATCGCTTGTCACCCAGGGACCGGGGTGGGAGGTTGGAGGGGGCGGCTTTGGAAAGACGCGAAGGCGACTATATCTGAAGGCTACGGCGCCGACGGGGCTAACGACCTTTTCTGCCACCGCCCCCGGGAGGACCGGTCTGTGGGCGCGAAAGCATCCAAGTGACAGCTCCGGTGTTTTCCTGCTATTTAGCACGTCCGTGAAGGGAAATCCTGCTGTTGGACCGCAAGGGACAGTTGCACCGAAACCCCCCCGCCTCCGTGTGTGTCCCCCCCACACTCTGCCGCCGAACCCCAGATCGATCTGCACGGCCCCTGGATTGCCCATGCCTTCCTCATGCAGTTTTTTTGTTTGTTTCGTTTGCTTTGGGTTGCTTGGGGGTTTTTTTTCTCCATAGAAAATCCCTCTCCACTCAAACCACTCAGAAAACCATGCTGCCCCACTTTGCAAACATCAGATACATCCTCCACCTCCGAGAGTATTGAGGGATGAGATATAGTGCATTTGGGGGGGGGGGGGGGCACGCCTGTCACTGCAAGGTGTTGGAAAAAACCTCAGAAAGTAGAATGAAGGGAGGAAGAGATCACCAGTTCTCAGCGGAACTTCACAAATAAAGACAATAAAACTCAGCTGTATGCTTTAAAAAAAGATTACCCCGACTCACAAACTAAGCTAAATAAAAAAAAACACCCCTTTTCCAAGATACCCGTAAAAAGTCACTACAGGAAACAGTTCTATAACGTTCCAGAAACACATTATTTTAACTGACATTGCTGTCTGCATATGATCATCTCCTAATGATAAAACATTAATGTTCAGTTTATCTACAGGAGCTGCCTTTTTAAAACATCTTTCTCTGTTCTGTGGGTGAATGCGATGTGCGTTGGGGAGTTTTGGAAAATACTCTTTTGCATTAAACACATGTTCGCTAACTGACTTCAGAAAGGTTGCTATATCAATAGCACCTTGGAAAAGATTTAGAGAATACAAAGGAACTTGATTAGCATGTTATTTAAAATGAGTATTTCCAGAGCACACATGGATAGCTTTCTTTCTCTGTTGTTTGTCAAAATGCCTTTCATGTGAGGCTGCATGTCCATTTTTGCATCTGTGTGAGCTCCTTGAAATTACCATCATCTTTCTGTGTGTGATGCTCACTATGTGTGCTCAGTATCGTCTGACCCTAATACAAATTTACCCCAGCGCTTAGTAGAGTGCCTGGCACATAGCAAGCATTTAACACGTACCATAGAAAAAATTACAAATGATCTCAGAAGGTATTATAAGAAAAGCAATGGCATCATCTCCCTTAAAAATCAGTGCCTAATTGCCCTTCATAGATGAAATTTTCCATGTTTGGTCTCGAATCAAAGGAAATCACTTCTACCATTTCTGTGTTATGACCGCGTTAAGAAAAGCACTTTTTCCATTATCATAGGCCAGCTGAAAAGCCTGTGAATTTCAAATTTGCTTATAAATAGACCCCTAAATTGTTGCTACATAAAGGTGTTTGGTATTTTTAAAAAATCACATTTGAAAATAGTATGTGTAGTAAAAAAACTGATGGAACTCATGGAATGGGAACCTAATGGTTTTGATCAGTGAGTTGGTGCAAGTAACTCTGGAATCCTTTTAAAAGCTAGTAAGGTGAAGAAGCACTAAGCAGCCCTTCCTAGCAGGATTGCTGAAAATGCCCATGTACACATTCTGCATTTCAAGAAGCGAGCATTTCACAGAGGCATTAGTGAAATAATTATAATAATAATAGTAATAATGGCATTTATTAAGCTCTTACTATGTGCAAAGCACTGTTCTGATTTTAAAAGACTGACAGCGGTTCCTCTAGGAAGGACCCGTTGCGTGTGAACAAGTGTAAAAGGCAGGTCCCGAGGTATGGAAGCAAATTGAAACATAAAATCCAGGAAATAGAAAAGTTAAGGCTCTGAGACTAGCATCCCCTCATCTGTCTCTGGTGTATGTAGTTTTTTGAATATCTAATTTCAGGCTTGTATTTTAAACTCGGTACAGTACACATAGGGATGGGCAGATTGATATTTCCACATGATCAAGAAGGGTAAAATTTCATGACTTGAAGATTTGAACAGGCAACCTTGCTAAAGGTTTTTGCTTTTAATTATATTCCAGTGTTTACTCCCATGATCGTGTAAGAAAAGATCAAGTTGTAGAAACATAATACTTTTTTGCCCTCCAGCTGCTTATTCCTGATTTTACTTGGTTTGGTCCTTTAGGCTTAATAGCTGTTATTAGGGGATTATAATATCATAAAGAAAATCCATAGCATTTTATGTAAAAACCTATGCTGCTGTGACTATAGCTAATTAGAGGTAATTAGTAATAAACTCTTTTAATGAGTACAATTAACAGAAGGACTGAAATCAAGGTGACAAGTTTCTCAGTGAAGTAGATTGTGACTGTGTTATAGGAATTTTTCACAGGGCCAGATTAATTTGCTGAGCAGCAGACGGCGGTTTTTGACAAATTCAGCTAAGCATCAGGGCTCCATGCATAGACACGATTGGGAGAGGAACCATATTAGATGAACATTAGAAGAAAGCACAAACAATTTTAAGTCAATCTCAATGGAGACGCTTCTAAAGTTATTCATACACTTCTTTGGAAAGCACACTTCCCAGCCGGGGGAACTGTGTTTAATGCTAACTAAACAACAGTGAGAGCTGAATTTTAAAAACCAAACCCAATTTGATGTGGTTATGCAAAGTGCCAACCCCCCCAACTTTTAGGGATGATATTTTAGCGGCCCCTTCCTAAAGATCAGAATTGCAATACTAATAACGAGAATAATAATAATAATAATAATGATCCTAGTCAATAAAAAATGGACACACGCTCGAACCGTTTCTCAGGAATCCCTACTGATGGACTGGGTAGCCGAGGCAAGCATTTCGTTGGTATCCATGGAGTCTGAGAAGCACTTTAAGATCATTCCACAGAAGAGGGAGTCTAGCTGGATCGGCTATTGCTCCTCCTGAACCTACAGTAGAAGATGGAGCAAAAGAAATCCCTCGATCTCCTTTAAGTCAGGATCTATCTTTCAAGGGATTTCTCCCGCTGGGTCTGAAGCTTTAACAGTCACTGAAAATCTGCTCCCTCGTCTTTTCGTTCTCCGATGATGTGTTTGCCTCACTAAATTGATTCCGCATGCATTAGTGTTCATCAAGGGCAATGCCCAGCCAAAAAGACTTTGAGGCTTCTGGTCTGCTACAGCTCAGAGTTCTGGTCCCAGGCTCTGCTAGTTCTTTCTGAGGTCAATCGGGGAGATGTGATCATGCCAGCTCCGGGCCGGGTTTGGGAACTGATCTGTCCACCAGAGAAGAGTGGTAATGTGGCTATAAACAGCACAGCGATTTAACGGGCAAGGACTGAGTCTTCCTCTTTGTTTCCCCCAGCGCAGGGCTGAGCACATTCTTGGTGCTCAGGAGACCTGACAATGGTTGGAATCCGGCAGAAAGAGGCCCTGCCTTGCTTCGTGACATTGGGCAGGCCGCTTGGTCTCCTCTTTGGTGAAGTAGAGAGAAATCATCCGGGCCTTTTCCTTTCCTCAGAGCAATGTGCTGAGTCTTCTACTAGAGGGGTGTCGAAGGGGATGAACCGGGCCACGTGAGACCGAGGAAACTGCCCGTCATGGTTTTAAAGCAACTTAAGCTTGGGGAAGGATCTCATTCCCTGCACAGCTGTGGGTAGGGACATATGTGCACACACCAACCCCCACCACCATACACAGGCACGCACGTGCTACCACCAGTATACGGTGTCATCTGGGGCTGTGCTTCTGCTGCCTGTGGAGCTTCGTCCCAGCGATAGGTGGGGTCATTCGTCCGATCTTATTGATTAAGCACTTACTGTGTGCAAAGCACTATACCAAGCACAAGGGAAAGAACAATATTGTCTATGGCTCCTGACAGATGGTATCAGGCCATCCCCGGGGGAAGAACTGCAAACAAGGAAATGGCTCTTTTTTTTTGACGGTGTTTGCTAAGCGCTTACTGTGTGCCGGGCAATGTTATAAGCGCTGAAGTTGATACCGGCTAATCAGAGTATCCACAGTGCGTGTCCCACCTGGGGCTCACTGTCTTAATCCCCATTTTATAGATGAGGGAACCGAGGCACAGAGAAATGAAGTGATTTGACCACGGTCACACAGCAGACAAGCGGTGGAGCCAGCTTTTGAATCCAGGTCCTTCTGACTCCGACGCACGTGCTCTAACCACTAGGCCAAGCTGCTTCTTGCTCTTTGGCTCCAATCCCTCTGCAGTCTCCTGCCACTAGGATCAGACCTCCCTCAACATCACACTGGCCTTACCCAGGGCTCAGTTACATTGGCTGAGCTGGGGGAGGGCCTTCTGCCCTAGCAGCTCTAATAATAATATTAATTGTGTGATTTGTTAAATGATAATTGTGGTATTTATTAAGCGCTTATTATGCGCCGGGCACCATACTAAGCGCTGGGGTGGATACAAGCAAATCGGGTTGGACACAGTCTCTGTTCAAGGGGGCGCTCACAGTCTTAATCCCGATTTTACAGATGAGGTCACTGAGGCACAGAGAAGTAAAATGACTTGCCCAAGGTCGCACAGCAGACAAGTGGTGAAGCCAGAATGAGAATCCATGATCTTCTGACTCCCAGGCCTGTGCTCTATCCACTACGCCATGCTGCTTCTACTCTGTGCCAAGCATTTGACTAAGGACTGGGGTAGATACAAGTTAATCAAGTTGGACACAGCCCCTGCCCCTCTTGGGGCTGACCGTCTATGTGTGAGGGAGGACAGGTATTGAATCCCCATTTTATAGATGAGGAGTCTGAGGCCCAGAGAAGTTAACACAGCAGAAAAGTGCTCCTGACTGAGTGCCAAGGGGGCACAGAGCTCTTTGGGTCCAATCCCTCTGCAGTCTCTTGCCACTCTGTGTAACCCCCCGCACCCCATCTCCTCCATCTCCCCACCCCACCACTCTGCAGCATCACACTGGCCTCACCCAGGGCTCAGGTACTATGGCTCAAGTAGCAGAGGGCCCTCCTCCCCAGTTTCTCTCAACCCAGTGCCAACAGGGCAAGGAACTCTTTGGCCGACTGACAATCCTGTGGGCACGTGCTTTCAAGGAAGAATCTGGGAGAGGGATGGGCCTGCCCAGCTCTATATCATCATCCAAGGGTCTCCCTGGTAAAAGGAGAGAAGCAGCATGGCGTAGTGGATAGAGAACGAGCCTGGGAGTCAGAAGGACCCGGGTCCTAATCCCGGCTCCACCACTTGTCTACTGTGTGACCTTGGGCAAATCAATTCACTTCTCTGGGCCACAGTTGCCTCAACTATAAAATGGGAATTAAGACTGTGAGTCCCACATGCGACAGGGTCTGTGTGTCCAACCTGATTAGCTTGAGTCTACCCCAGTGCTTAGTACAGTGCCTGGCACATAGTAAGCGTTTAACAAATACCATAAAATTTTTTAAAAAGTGCCCCAAGAATAGGGCTCGACATAGTCAATGCGTTTTGAGCAAATTGACGGGATGTGTTACACAATCTCGTGGTATCAGTACTATATCAATCAATCAATGATATTTATTGAGTGCTTACTGTGTGCAGAGCACTGAACTAAGCACATGGGAGAGTACAATGCAAAAGAGTTGGTAGACATGTTCCCTGCCTTCGAGGAGCTTACAGTAGAGAAGGAGAGACAGTAAAGTACATTACAGATATGTCAATAAGTGCTGTGGGGCCGAGGGTAGGGTGAATAATCAAATACATATGGGGTATGGATCCAAGTAATAATAATGATAGCATTTGTTAAGCGCTTACTGTGTGCAAAGCACTGTTCTAAGTGCTGGGGAGGTTACAAGGTGAGCCGGTTGTCCCATGGGGGGCTCACAGTCCTAATCCCCATTTTACAGATGAGGTAACTGAGGCACAGAGAAGTGAAGTGACTTGCCCAAAGTCACACAGCTGGCAATTGGTGGAGCCTGGATTTGAACCCATGACCTCTGACTCCAAAGCCCGGGCTCTTTCCACTGAGCCACGCTGCTTCTCCTAAGTACATGCCATATAAGAATAATAATAATAATAATAATAATAGTGGCATGTATTAAGCACTTACTATGTGCAAAGCACTGTTCTAAGCTCTGGGGAGGTTACATGGTGATCAGGTTGTCCCATGGGGGGCTCACAGTCTTAATCCCCATTTTACAGATGAGGTAACTGAGGCACAGAGAAGTTAAGTGACTTGCCCAAAGTCACACAGCTGACAATTGGCAGAGCTGGTATTTGAACCCATGACCTCTGACTCCAAAGCCCGGTCTCTTTCCACTGAGCCACGTTGCTTCTCCTAAGTACATGCCATATAATAATAATAATAATAATAATAATGGCATTTATTAAGCGCTTACTATGTGCAAAGCACTGTTCTAAGCGCTGGGTATAGGTTGTAAATCCTAAAGGACAGGGGCTATGTTTGTTTTACCTGCTTCTATGGGACCCAGTTTGGTGTCTTACGTATGGGGATTTTTAATAAATACTAACTAGTGTAGGTATTGATCTACGGCTAATCACCAGAAAACCTCCCTTATTCTCTTCCCTATTCTTACATGAAAATGTTAAAAAAAAAATACCTATAACATAGACATCACCATCCCAAGCCTCAGTTACCTTGTCTGCAATGGTCCTGGAGAAATTCTCAGCAACAGTGCTATTTTGCAGGTCCAATCCAAATCACTGATTCCTTGCCCAACCCCCTGAAATCACTTGTTGGGCTCTATAAAACCAAAGAAGTTAAATGCATTATACATGGATGTTATTCATGAGAAACAGCATGGGCTAGTGGATAGAGCACAGGCCTGGAGAAGGACCTGGGTTCTAATTCCAGCTCCTCCACTTGTCTGCTGTGTGACCTTGGGCAAGTCACTTCACTTCTCTGGGCCTCATTTCCTTCATCTGTAAAATGGGGATTAAAATTAAAATGGGGATGTCCCACGTGTGGGACAAGGACTATGTGCAACCTGATTAGCTTGCATCTATCCCAGCGCTATGTACAGTGCCTGGCACATAGTAAGCACTTAACAAATACTATAAAAAAAATTACCAAGTGTCCGGTTGCCAAGTTTGTTTGTCTGTAAACCATGGCAAACTATTTGCATTTGTGAGAAACACAGAAGCAAATAGCTTCAGCAAATAGAGAAACAGTGTGGCTTAGTGGAAAGAGCACGGGCTTGGGAGTCAAAGGTCGTGGGTTCTAATCCCAGCTCCGCCACTTATCAGCTGTGTGACTTTGAGCAAGTCACTTCACTTCTCTGGGCCTCAGTTACCTCATCTGTAAAATGGAGATTAAGACTGTGAGCCCCACGTGGGACACCCTGATTACCTTGTATCTACCCCAGGGCTTAGAACAGTGCTTGGTACATAGTTAAGCGCTTAACAAATATCATCATCATTTATGAGAAACACTTGGATAATACCACCAAGAGATGGTATTTTTAAAAATGAATCTCCAAGACCCACATTATTTCCCTAGTGTAGACCCAGAATCGAGTGGCATTGCAAGAGTCTCTTTGTCCGTTCGTGTGAATTGGACTCCATGCTCGCCAAGAGGATGCTACCTCCACTACTGTTGCTGGGAGTTTCCCTGCTGCCATCCAGCGCTGCAACTTTCCCACCACAGCTGTACTGCCCTGTTAGCTGATTATTGTATGGATTAGGCCCATACTATGTGCCAAACACTGTGCTAGTCACCGGGATAGATACAAGATAATGCGATCAGACATGGCCCCTGTCCCACATAGGGGCTTACTGTCTAAGAGGTGAGAAGCAGCGTGGCTTAGTGGGAAGAGCACAGAATAGGGAGTCAGTGGTCATGGGTTTGAATCCCACACCGCCATTTGTCAGCTGTGTGACTTTGGGCAAGTCACTTCACTTCTCTGGGCCTCAGTTACCTCATCTGTAAAATAGGGATTAAGACTGTGAGCCCCACGTGGGACAACCTGATAACTTTGCATCTACCCCAGCGCTTAGAACAGTGTCTTCTAGATTGTGAGCACCATCACCATCACATAGATGGTGATGTCTATGTTATAGGTATTTTTTTTTTACATTTTCATGTAAGAATAAGGGAGGTTTTCTGGTGATTAGCTGTAGATCAATACCTACACTAGTTAGTATTTATTAAAAATCCCCATACGTAAGACACCAAACTGGGTCCCATAGAAGCAGGTAAAACAAACATAGCCCCTGTCCTTTAGGATTTACAACCTATACCCAGCGCTTAGAACAGAGCTTTGCACATAGTAAGCGCTTAATAAATGCCATTATTATTATTATTATTATTATATGTCATGTACTTAGGAGAAGCAGCGTGGCTCAGTGGAAAGAGACTGGACTTTGGAGTCTGAGCTCATGGGTTCAAATACCAGCTCTGCCAATTGTCAGCTGTGTGACTTTGGGCAAGTCACTTAACTTCTTCTAGGTTGTGTAGGAACCATCTCTATATGTTGCCGATTTGTACTTCCCAAGCGCTTAGTACAGTGATCTGCACACAGTAAGTGCTCAATAAATATGATTGAATGAATGAATGAATGCTTGGCACATAGTAAGTGCTTAACAAATACCATCATTATTATTAAGCAACAGTTTACTGCTGTCTCATAGAAGCAGCCGTGAGTTCTAGTGGAAAGAGCCCACATTTTGGGAGTCAGGGGACCTGGGGTCTAATGCCGGCTCTGCCACTTTACTCTGTGACCCTGGGGAAGTCCCTTCACTTCTCTGTAAAATGGGGATTAAGACTGTGATCCCCATGTGGGCCATGGATCGCATCAGATCTGATTAGCTTGTATCTACTCTGGCACTTAATGTAGTGCCTGGCACATAATATGTGCTTAATGAATACCATAAAAAAAAGAAGACCAGGAATCTTACCCCAATTTTACAGCTGAGAAAACTATGCCCAAGGTCACATGGCAGAGCTGGGACTAGAACCCAGGTCTCCTGACTTCCAATCCCATGCTCTTTCCAGTAGCCATTTACTATGTGCCAAACAATGTACTGGGCACTGAGGTACATACAAGATAATCAGGGCCCACATAGGGCTCACATTCTAAGTAGACAGGAGCACAGGTATTGAATCCCCCCATTCGCAGATGAGAGAACTGCAGATGAGAGACCACCCCCTTCTCCTCAACACGCTATACGACCTTGGCTTCACAGACTCCGTCCTCTCCTGGTTCTCCTCTTATCTCTCCGGTCGTTCATTCTCAGTCTCTTTTGCAGGCTCCTCCTCCCCCTCCCATCCCCTTACTGTGGGGGTTCCCCAAGGTTCAGTGCTTGGTCCCCTTCTGTTCTCAATCTACACTCACTCCCTTGGTGACCTCATTCGCTCCCACGGCTTCAACTATCATCTCTATGCTGATGACACCCAGATCTACATCTCTGCCCCTGCTCTCTCCCCCTTTCTCCAGGCTCGCATCTCCTCCTCCCTTCAGGACATCTCCATCTGGATGTCTGTCCGCCACCTAAAACTCAACATGTCCAAGATTGAACTCCTTGTCTTCCCTCCCAAACCCTGCCCTCTCCCTGACTTTCCCATCTCTGTTGACGGCACTACCATCCTTCCCATCTCACAAGCCCGCAACCTTGGTGTCATCCTTGACTCCGCTCTCTCGTTCACCCCTCACATCCAAACCGTCACCAAAACCTGCCGGTCTCAGCTCCGCAACATTGCCAAGATCCGCCCTTTCCTCTCCATCCAAACTGCTACCCTGCTCGTTCAAGCTCTCATCCTATCCCGTCCGGACTACTGCATCAGCCTTCTCTCTGATCTCCCATCCTTGTGTCTCTCCCCACTTCAATCCATACTTCATGCTGCTGCCCGGATTATCTTTGTCCAGAAACGCTCTGGGCATGTTACTCCCCTCCTCAAAAATCTCCAGTGGCTACCAATCAATCTGTGCATCAGGCAGAACCTCCTCACCCTGGGCTTCAAGGCTGTCCATCACCTCGCCCCCTCCTGCCTCACCTCCCTTCTCTCCTTCTACAGCCCACCCCGCACCCTCCGCTCCTCTGCCGCTAATCTCCTCACCATACCTCGTTCTCGCCTGTCCTGCCATCGACCCCCGGCCCATGTCATCCCCCAGGCCTGGAATGCCCTCCCTCTGCCCACCCGCCAAGCTAGCTCTCTTCCTCCCTTCAAGGCCCTACTGAGAGCTCACCTCCTCCAGGAGGCCTTCCCAGACTGAGCCCCTTCCTTCCTCTCCCCCTCGTCCCCCTCTCCATCCCCCCCATCTTACCTCCTTCCCTTCCCCACAGCACCTGTATATATGTATATATGTTTGTACATATTTATTACTCTATTTATTTATTTATTTTACTTGTACATATCTATTCTATTTATTTTATTTTGTTAGTATGTTTGGTTTTGTTCTCTGTCTCCCCCTTTTAGACTGTGAGCCACTGTTGGGTAGGGACTGTCTCTATATGTTGCCAACTTGTACTTCCCAAGCACTTAGTACAGTGCTCTGCACAAAATAGGCACTCAATAAATACGATTGATTGATTGATTGATTGATTGAACTGAGGCACAGAGAAGTTAAGTGACTTGCCTAAGGCCACACAGAGCCGGAACAATAATAATAATAATAATAATGTTGGCATTTGTTATGCGCTTACTATGTACGACACACTGTTCTAAGCAGTGGGGGGGATACAAGGTGATCAGGTTGTCACCTGTGGGGCTCACAGTCTTCATCCTCATGACAGATGAGGTAACTTAGGCACAGAGAAGTGAAATGACTTGCCCAAAGTCACACAGCAGACAAGTGGCGGAGCCGGGATTAGAACCCACGACCTCTGACTCCCAAACCCAGGTTCTTGCCACTGAACCACGCTGCTTCTGCCGCTGAATCACGCTGCTCTGACACCCTGGCCATGCTCTTTCTAATAGGCCACTCTGCTTCTCTCTCCTCAGCTCTCTCAATCTCCCCACCTTCTCTACTTAGTCTCCCCACCTCTTCAGAACAGGCGCTCATCCCCGTTCCTCCCCACAGCAATTCTGCCGATCAGGAAGCAAAAGGAAGCTTGCTGTTTGGCATGAGCTCTCCACCCCTTGGCTAGCCCCACAGCCTGCAGCTGAGAGGTGTTTGTTTTGGTTGGGCTGTGGGTTTCTGCCTCAGCTGAATAGGCTGGCCTGTCACAAAGCCAAGATCGCTGACCTTCCAGAGCCCCTTGCAGTCTGGAAGACTGTAGACATTTTCTTTAAAAAGGCTTGTTGGCGTGAAGAGGGCTGACGCTCTGCTTCTGAATGGTATCGGAAGTGAGGAAAATCGGGGTTTAAGAACGAAGTCTTTTGAAGTTTAATTCATTCCTAATTGTTCTTTCTGTGGCTTTTAAGTAGCATTCTGTTATCTCATACTCTCCCAAGCGCTTAATACAGTGTTCTGCACATAGTAAACATTCAATAAATACCATCGATTGATTGATGTCTCTGTTTTTTTTCAAATGATATTTGTTAAGTGCTTACAATGTGCCAGGCACTGAGCTAAGCGCTGGGGTAGATAAAAGCAATCAGGTTGGACACAGTCATGTCCCACATGGAGCTCACAGTCTTAATCTCCATTTTACAGTTGAGGTAACTGAAGCACAGAGAAGTGAAGTGACTCACCTAAGGTCACACAGCAAAGTGGTGGAGCCAGAATTAGAACCCAGGTCCTTCTGACTCCGAGGCTCGTGTTCTCTTCACTAGGCCACGCTGTTTCTTCCTAGAGAAATAGTATGAAAGAGACTAAAAGCTCCACTCACCTCTCTACACATTTCCAATCTGAGTTTAGTTTAACACTCTCATCATCAACATCATCATCATCATCATCAGTGGTATCTATCGAGCACTTACTGTAGATAGAGCACTGTCTCAGTGGAAAGAACATGGGCTTGGAAGTCAGAGGTCATGAATTCTAATCGTGGCTCTGCCACTTGTCAGCTGTGTGACTTTGGGCAAGTCACTTAACTTCTCTGTGCCTCAGTTACCTCATCTGTAAAATGGGGGTTAAGACTGTGAGCCCCATGTGGGACAACCTGATTACCTTGTATCCCCCCCAGTGCTTAGAACAGTGCTTGGCACATAGTAAGCACTTAACAAATGCCATTAGTATTAATAGTATTAATACTACTACTAATAATAATAATAATGGCATTTGTTAAGCATTATAGGAAATATACTTGATATGACATTGAAACCCCACATCCCATTACCACGGATCACCCAAATGGATCCCCTCTGAAAGTTTGTAATTATTCCTGGGGACAAGATTATCCCATGTTATCAACTCATCTTTCCATGTCCGTTTCAATTTAAACTCACATGCTAATCTGAAAGAAATGGAACTAGAAAAAAGAACTGTTCTTTCCACCGGATTAAATTTCAAGATTGGAGATTAAACTCCTGCAACTTTGGCTTGCAGAAGAACATGAAAAATATGACTTTGGGAGTGTCACATTTTTACTTAATTCCCTCAAGTTTATCAGAACTGCAACATTACTATTCTATATTGGATTTTTGTTATCCCAGGATAGAAAACCCCCTGCTAAACATTTCCCTGGCTACTCCCTCACACACACAAAAGGGCAAAAATTTGTGATGATTATACTTGTCTTATGTATTCAGGTGTTGCCTTTAGGGGAACTTGTGTGTTTACATAAAAGCATTCGGTGTCAAGAGCATACATAAACCAAAAATATAACTTCAGGTAACTTGCAGAAATGGAGGTGAAGATGCTTGTTCATTCATTCATTCAACTGTATTTATTGAGAGCTTACTGCCTGCAGAGCGCTGTACTAAGCACTTGGAAAGTACAATTCAGCAATAGAGACAATCCCTGCCCACACCAGGTTTACAGGCTAGAAAGCTTGTTCTGACTAAGGCCTTTTGGAGGAATGTGTGTGAGATGAAATCTGGCCATTAAAATTGTTACCAGGTAGGACTGCATGGACACTTCAGGGAACCAGTGAGACAATCAGGAGAACCAATTTTCTTGCTCTCCTGAACATATTGAAATTTCCCAAATATTTGGTTAATATCAGGACTCTTGAGTTAATCAGAATAGTATAGTCCTGCTGTGATGTAGTAGTAGTAGTAGCATCAATAGTAGTAATAGTAGTAGTAGTAGGGAAGCAGTGTGGCCTAGCTGATAGAGCATAGGCCTGGGAGTCAGAAGGACCTGGGTTCTAATCCTGACTCCACCACTTCATCATCATCATCAATCGTATTTATTGAGCGCTTACTATGTGCAGAGCACTGTACTAAGCACTTGGGAAGTACAAATTGGCAACATATAGAGACAGTCCCTACCCAACAGTGGGCTCACAGTCTAAAAGGGGGAGACAGAGACCAAACATACTAACAAAATAAAATAAATAGAATAGATATGTACAAATAAATTAAATAGAGTAAAAAAATATGTACAAACATATATACATATATACAGGTGCTGTGGGGAAGGGAGGGAGGTAAGATGGGGGGATGGGGAGGGGGACGAGGGGGAGAGGAAGGAAGGGGCTCAGTCTGGGAAGGCCTCCTGGAGGAGGTGAGCTCTCAGCAGGGCCTTGAAGGGAGGAAGAGAGCTAGCTTGGCGGATGGGCAGAGGGAGGGCATTCCAGGCCCGGGGGATGAAGTGGGCCGGGGGTCGATGGCGGGACAGGCAAGAGCGAGGTACGGTGAGGAGATCAGCGGTGGAGGAGCGGAGGGTGCGGACTGGGCTGTAGAAGGAGAGAAGGGAGGTGAGGTAGGAGGGGGCGAGGTGATGGAGAGCCTTGAAGCCCAGGGTGAGGAGTTTCTGCCTGATGCGCAGATTGATTGGTAGCCACTGGAGATTTTTGAGGAGGGGAGTGATATGCCCAGAGCGTTTCTGGACAAAGATAATCCGGGCAGCAGCATGAAGTATGGGCAGCACCACTTGTCTGCTGGGTGGCCTTGGGCAAGCCATTTCACTTTTCTAGTCCTCAGTTACCTCATCTATAAAATGGGGATTCAGATTGTGAGCCCTATGTGGGACAGGGACTGTGTCCACTCTGAGCAACTGGTATCTACCCCAGTGCTTAGTACAGTGCCTCACACATAGTAAGCACTTAACAAACACTACACCATAGTAGTAGTAATAGTAGTAATAATGGCATTTACTGAGCACTTACTGGGTGCAATTCTATGTATTAAGCATTTGGGAAGTACAAAACAAAGTAACACATTCCCTGCCCACAAGGAGCTTCCATTCTAACAGGAGAAACAAACATAAAAGTATTTACAGGATAACCACAATAAATAATTGAATGCTTATTGAATAATTGAATAACCAGCATGACCTAGTGGAAAGAGCACAGGCCAGGGAGTCAGAGAACCTGGGTTTTCATCCCAGCTATGCCACTTGTCTCCTGTGTCCTTGGGCAAGTCACTTAACTTCTCTGTGCCTCAGTTATAAAATGAGGATAAAGACTGTGAGCCCCATATGGGACATGGGCTGTGTCCAACCTGATTATCTTCTAAGTACCCCAGTGCTTAGTACAGTGCTTAAAAAATTCCATTTCTCCTCACTTTAGTCCATACTTCACTCTGCTGCCCGGATCATTTTTATACAGAGACGTTCAGGCTATATTTCCCCACTCCTCAAGAATTTCCAGGGGTTGCCCATCCACCTCCACATCAAACAAAAACTCCTCACTATTGACTTTAAAGCACTCAATCACCTTGCCCCTTTCTACCTCACCTCGCTACTCTCCTACTACAACTCGGCCTGGGCACTTCACTCCTCTAATGCCAACCTTCTCACTGTACCTTGATCTAATCCATCTCACTGCCGACCTCTTGCCCACGTCCTGCCTCTGGCCTAGAATGGCCTCCCTACTCATATCCAACAGACAATTACTCTCCCCTACTTCAAAGCCTTATTGAAGGCACATCTCCTCCAAGAGGCCTTCCCTGAATAAACCCTCCCTTCCTCTTCTCCCACTTCCTTCATTCATTCCCTCTCTCAGCCCCACAGCCCTTATGTCCATATCTGTAATTTTATTTATTTGTATTAATGTCTGTTTCCCCCTCCAGACTGTAAGCTCATTGTGGGCAGGGATTGTGTCTATTTATTGTTATATTGTACTTTCCCAACACCTTAGTACAATGCTCTGCCCACAGTAAGTGCTCAATAAATACAACCAAATGAATGAATGAATGAAGCACTTAGTATAGTGCTCTGCACACAGTAAGCGCTCAATAAATACAGCTGACTGAGGGAAATAAATGTGCTGAGGTTGGGTATAAGGGCTGGATACGGAAGGATTGATGAGATGGAAGGGTGACAAACTGCAAGTTAAACATCATTCACCCAACAGAGCGATATAGTCTTTTTAAACTATAATCTCCACATTTGATAATACGGGATCGTGGTGTTCAAAGGAGAAAGATTAACTCTTGTATTACACCTTGCACTGTTGTGCTACTCCATAGCCACGTATCTGGCCTTCCTAGTCATACTATTCTACTGCTCAGTCCAAAGAATTCCCCGATTCCCCAATGTCACCGTCTTCTCCGATTCCAAGTCATTTAAGTAGCAGAGACGATCCCAGAGGGTTCGTATTTGCCAACACGTGGCACCCGGGACAGGATCCGGCCCTCTGCCTGGCTGCAGGTTTTGCGACTGAACTCAGTGGGACATGATTGAAGAATCCCAGCTGTACATGTGTGTGCCAGCCCAGATGGATGACTCACTTGTGCTGCCTTTGGTTCCAGGCCCAGGTTCGGCGGTTAGTTGCTGCACTGGTGCTGATCGGCATGTGTTTTGGCTCTTTAGAAAATAAGCAAGGTTTGGTGGAGGGAGGGCAACCCAGGCCTGCTGGATGGGTTAGTTCCCAGAAGGAGGATGGAAGAGATGGCGGGTGGGGTGGGGTGGGGTGGGGAGAAGGAGGGAGAGAGCAGAAGGAGTGATCTCCAGGGGAGGAGAGAGGAATGTCCAGCCCTGCACTGCCATGCTTTTGGGCCACGCTATGCCACTTCTGCTAAGTACAGTACAGAGCTAAGCTCTTACTACAGCGCTCTGCACACAGGAGGCACTTGGTAGATACCATTGATGAACTACAATTGATTGAATGTGGCTTACTAATAGAGAAATGAAATCTGAATGGGCCCTCAGATAGTTTGGGAAAGGGAGAGTGTTGGACGAAGCGTAGTAGAAGGGAACTACTCTTGAAGCAGCTGGATAGACTGGGCCAGCTTTCCTTCTGTCCACTCTCTTCACCCATTAAACCCCAGCTCACACTCTCAAGTTACTCACTGTTCCTCGTTCTTGTCTCTCCCACCACTAACCTCTCTCCCACCACTAACCACTCTCCCACCACTAAACTCTCTCCCACTACTAACCTCTCTTTCATTTTCACCCCACCCCCGGACTCCCTCCCCCTTAATAGCTGACAGTTGATAGCTCTCTCCATCCACAAAGCCCTTATCTCCTCCAGGAGGTCTTCCCCAAAGAATTTCTAATCTCCCCAGTTTATCTCCTCCTTCTCTTTAGAATTAAAATAACTATGGTAGCTGTCAAGTGCTTACTATGTGTCAAGCACCGTTCTAAATGCTGGAGTAGATTCATAAAGAAGCAGCGTGGCTTAATGGAAAAAGCATGGGCTTGGGAGTCAGAGGACGTGGGCTCTAATTCCGGCTCCACCACTTGTCCGCTGTGTGACCTTGAGCAAGCCACTTAACTTCTCTATGCCTCAGTTACCTCATCTGTAAAATGGGGATTAAGACTGTGAGCCCCATGTGGGACAACCTGATTACCTTGTATCTACCCCAGCCCTTAGAACAGTGCTCGGCACGTAGTAAGCGCTTAACAAATACCATAATTATTATTATTATGTTAATCAGGTAGTACACAGTCCTTGTCCCACATGAGTTGGAGAGAGAACAGAAAGAAGGAAGGAGAACGGCTTTCACTGGCTCCTCCCCTGCCTCCCATCTTCTAACTCTGTGGAGCACCCTCAAGACTCAATTCTGGTTCTCCTTCCATTCTTCATCTTCTCCTACTCCCTTGGAGAACTCATTCACTCCCATGGCTTCAACTACCAGCTCTATGAGGACTCCTTTCCTGCAGTCTTGCATTTCCTCCTGTCTTCAGGACACCTCTACTTGGATGTTCCACCACCTCCTCCAAGTTGACTTGTCTAAAACCAAACTCCTTATCTTCCCACCCAACCCCTGTCCTCCTCCTGACTTTCCCATCGCTGTAGACAACACCACCATCCTCTCTGTCTCACAAGCCAGTAACCTTGGCATTATCCTCAACTCAACTCTCTCGTTCAACCCACACATTTAATCTGTAAGGAAATCCTTCACAACTCCTCTTGAATATGCCCTTTCCCCTCCAGCCAAATTGCTACCACCCCATCCAAGCACTTAATCAATCAATCAGTTGTATGTATTGAGCACCTATTGTGTGCAGAGCAATGTAACATAATTTGTAGACACTTACAGTGTATTCAGTTTCCTTCCTGACTTCCTTGCCCCCTCCCTCTCCCTTCTCCAGTTCATACTTCAGTTGCCTGGATCATTTTTCTGAAAAACTATTCATTCATCCATCCATCCATCCCCACTCCTTTTATTTTGTTTTTTCCTGGTATTTGTTAAGCCCTTACTATGTTCCAGGAACTGTACTAAGCACTGGGATAGATACAGGCTAATCAGGTTGGACACAATCCCTGCCCCATGTAGGGCTCACAGTCTTAATCCCCATTTTATAGATGAGGTAACTGAGGCCCGGAGAAGTGAAGTGACTTGCCCGAGGTTACACAGCAGACAAGTGGTGGAGTCGGAATTAGAACCCAGATCCTTCTGACTCCCAGGTCCGCGCTCTATCCACTAAGGCCATGCTGTTTCTCCTCAAAAATTTTCAGTTATTACCCATCCACTTTGCCAACCAAACCAATACAAATTGGATTTGCACTCTTTATTCACCCCTCCCTCCCAGCCCCACAGCACTTCTGTACAAATCTGTAATTTATTTATTTATATCAATGTCTGTCCCCCTCTCCAGACTGTAAGATCCTTGTGAGCAGGGAACACGTCTACTAACTCTGTTATATTGTCTTCTCCCAAGTGCTTAACCACTCAGCAAATAATAATAATTATCAGTAAATAATAACACAATAATCAGTAAGTATAATGGATTGATGGTATAGCTATCATCTCTAGTGTCCTTGAGTGACTATTTTTTGTCTGCTTTCTCCTCATCGGCTTCTTCCAACACCCATAGTTGGACACACAGATCTAGTTGGGCCAAAAAACCTGGGAGCTTTGATACAGGAAGCTCTAATTCTTCATGGCTCTGACAGCACCCAAAGGAGAGAGGAGCACATGCATGTGTCATGTGCTGTTTTTCAGTGTGTTTTACTGCATCTGCCAGAATACCTAGTTACCCTGGTGATAGGCACCATAGAAATAGAGATAGAAATGTTCTGTTGCTGGATAGAAAAGCTATTTTCCCCAGAGAACAAGCAATAATGCCATCTGTAGGGGTCAGGTGGCTTTTACCTCATCTCCCAACCGACTTACCTGAACCTGAAAATCCCTATGAGGCACAAATTCCAAAGCCACACAAACCAATACAAACATCAGGACCAAAACTCAAAACAGTAAGGCACACTGTCCTTGGTTGAAGTCACAGAATGATTCTGTAAAGTCCCGGGGTCTTTAATGAAAAAGATACTAGGGGTTCATGTGGCTTAGTGGAAAGAGCATGGGCTTGGAAGTCAGAGGTCATGGGTTCTAATCCTAGCTCCACTACTTGTCAAGTCACTTCACTTCTCTGGGCCTCAGTTACCTCATCTAGAAAATGGGGATTGAGACTGTGAGCCCTATGTGGGACAACCTGATAACCTTGTATCTACCCCAGTGCTTAGAACAGTGCTTTGCACAAAGTAAGTGCTTAACAAATGTCATTATTATTATTATTATTATTCGCATAAGCGACAGCTCAAGGTGCCCGTCACAACTTCAGAAGTTGTGGAAAGAACCTGGGCTTGGGAGTCAGAGGACCTGGGTTCTAATCCCAGCTCCATCGCTTGCCTGCTGTATGACCATGGGTAAGTCACTTCACTTCTCTGGGCCTCAGTTTCCTCATCTGTAAAATGGGGCTACAATGTCCGTTCTCCCTCCTACTTAGACTGTGAGCTCCATGTGTCCAACCTGATTAATTTATATCTGCCCCAGTGCTTAGAACAGTGTTTAACACATAGAAAGCACTGAACAAATATATTCATACCTATTATATAATAATAGTAATATATATAATTTTATATACTTATAATAATAATAATGGTAATAATAATAATGATAATAATAATAATAATATGGAAAGCCTAAAGGTGCTGACACTGGTCTCAGGATTTCCAGAGTCATGAAGGCAAGTCATGGAATAAAGTGATGAATCCTCTTTGTCCTAGAGGGGCAGAGGTGTGTTAAAAGAGGTTGTTATTTCTTGAATGAGAATTTTGCCAATTACAATTTCAATTGGAAATTTATGTAAATAAAAGTCAGTACAGAAAAGACAATGATTCGTTTTACTAAGTTAAGACTACCTAAGAATAAATTCAATGTAGAGGTGAAAACGTTGATGACACAGCTAGTTGATATTAGTGGAGGAAAATCACATGGTATTGATTGAGAGCCTATGGAGTTGTCTTCGGTGTGACTTTGGGCAAGTCGTTTAGCTTTTCTGGGCCTCAGTTACTACAATTATTTTGATTCCCCTGCCCCATCTCACCCCACCCCACCCCACCCCGGGTCTGTTCATGTGTGAATCCTCCTCTGCCACTGGTCTGCTGTGTGGGCCTCAGTTTCCTCATCTGTAAAATGGGCACAAGCGACCTGCTCTTCTTCCCTCCGCAACTCTGATCCCTGAGTGGGAACAGAGATTGTGTCTGAACTGCTTATTTTTGGTATTCAAAAGGTAAACTGTCAGGTGCAATGTCAATGGTATCAAAACCAATTGTCTCGAGGAGCTGCCGCACATGTCTTTAATGTAAATTTCTATTTCGAATTGTGGTCGAGCAAGGATTCGAAAAACGGATAAGCCCCTGACTTCTCCACAGGATGAAAAAATTCTCTCTTCCGCAAGGACTCGGGCCACCACTCACCAACGCGGTAACACAGAAACATGATTTAGCACCAGCTGGCCAGCAGGTGGCTTAGATTTGACACTTCCGCACATTTCGGGTTCACCACGCAGTGCATTTCTAAAAAAGTCCAAGTAAACTAAATTAACTTTCAGTGAAACTGCAACAGGCTTGTTAAGTTTTCAGCAACCTTATTACTAAAAAACAACAGTAGAAACAGTGCGATCCCCCAAAATGGGATCTCGAGCAATGACACTTTTCAGCAGACTTTAAAATCGGTTTCTAAAGACCCCGTAACCTTTAAATATCTTTTAAAACACAGCACACCATTTCCCTCTATCCGAGATAGTTTTTCTGTCACTCCGCCACTGCCTTTTTCATTGCCCCGTCCCATTCTCCCTTCTCTCTCTAATCTCCGGATTACTAATTGAACCCCACTAGTTCACTCATTCATTCAGTTGTATTTATTGAACACTTACTGTGTGCATCAATCCATTAGTCCATCAATGATATTTATTTATTAAGCACTTACTGTGTACAGAGCCCTGCACTGAGCACTTGTGAGAGCACAATGTAACAGAGTTGGTATATTCGCTCCCTGCCCACGACGAGCTTACAGTGATTCCCCCTCCTTGCATTTCAGAGTTACTGGTTTGAAAACCATCATCCAGACTGAGGAGCAAATGCAAATGATTCAATTGAGGAATGAAACTGAATAAATAGGAGCCAGAAAGACTATGCTAAAACAATCCTTTCCAAAAGACATGACCTTTGAAACTAGGGAGTGGACTGTGTTCCTGATCATTTTCTAAACCTAAGAGGTTTGGGGGCCACATCCTCCTGCCCACTCAGCAGGTGTAGTTAGCCAATACAAGCAAGAACAATATCTTCCCACACCCAACCTGTCTTGGCCCCGACTGAAGGGCATTCCCTTCCACCAGTTAGGAAGAAGCTGTGAGTGTCTCAAAATGACACCTTGCTCCCAGAGACTCTGCTGAAATTATCTCTTCCCATTAACTCATCTCCCTCAGTCTATCAAGCCCCCTCTCATATGGAAGGAGAAACTTGTCTGCGGTGTCACCTTGGGCAAGTCACTAAGCTTCTCTGTGCCTCAGTTCCCACATCTGTAAAATGGGGATGAAGACTGTGAGCCCCATGTGGGACAGGGACTGTGTCCAACCTGATTTCCTTGTAATAATAATAATAATGATGGCACTTATTAAGCACTTACTATGTGCAAAGCACTGTGCTAAGTGCTGGGGAGGTTACAAGGTGATCAGATTGTCCCACGGGGGTTTCACAGTTTTAATCCCCATTTTACAGATGAGGTAACTGAGGCACAGAGAAGTTAAGTGACTTGCCCAAAGTCACACAGCTGACAATTGGCGGAGTCAGGATTTGACCCCATGACCTCTGTCTCCAAAGCCTGTACTCTTTAAACTGAGCCACGCTGCTTCTCATCCCAGCACTTAGTACAGTGCCTGGCACATAGTAAGTGCTTAACAAATGCCACAATTATTACTATTATTAATACAAGGAGGCAAAAGAGAAAACGGTGCCGGGTGTGGCAAGTATTAGATTGGAACAACGAAGATGGGGACAAGCTTGTCACGAGCAAAATTCATTCATTCATTCAATCATATTTATTGAGCGCTTACTGTGTGCAGAGCACTGTACTAAGCACTTGGAAAGTACCATTCAGCAATTGTAATGGTAATTGCAATTTTATAAAATGCCAGTTTGAAGGCTTCATTTGCACTGGGGTTGGAATGAGAATCTGCTGAATTGACTGGAAAGGGAAGAGAGAACCTAAGGGTATAGAAAAGGTGAAAAACCAGGGCCACATATTGCTTCCCATTCTCTGCCTGGTTGTGGTGGAGGGGGAGAGGAAAATGGAGGTTTTTTACCTGGTTGGAGCAGAGCAGAATTCTCTGCTTCCTGGAATATACTCACCACTATGTAAGCTTCCATCTTCTCTCTGACAGGTCAAAATGTGGCTTGTAAGACAATTTCACCATCCGTGGTGCCATCTTCAAAAACGGACAGCTATATACGCATTCAGTCAACTATACTGAAGCAGTAAATAAAGGCTCTGTAGAATCCCTGTTCCACCTACGTGCTGTAACTCCTTGTGGGCAGGGAACACCCTCCAGACTGTGAGCTCGTTGTGGTCAGGGAATGTGTTTATTTGTACTCTCCCAAGTGTGTAGTACAGTTATTCACACACAGTAAGCACTCTATAAATACGATTGAATGAGTCTACCAACTCTATTGTAGTCTCCCAAGTGCTTAGTTGGGTGCTCTGCACACAGTAAGCGCTCAGTTAATACCACTGATGATGGTGATGGTGGCAGTGACATCTTGCACTTCCGATTACCCTGATTACCTGATTACCCTGTATCTACCCCAGTGCTTAGAACAGTGCTTGGCACATAGTAAGTGCTTAACAAATACCATTAGTATTATTACATAGGAAAACCACCTATAGGAAAACTTGGGTAGTGTCTTCCTGCCCTGAATTGTCGGGCTACTTAAAACCCCAAAGAAGAATTAGAATGCACAATTCAAGTAGAGCTCACAAACCCACACTCATATTCATCAGCATTGGGCACATGCAGTAGTTATTGTTCTTGCACTCTTTGTTTCCCCATTCATTTGTGATTTTCCATCGCAGATTTAAGCCTTGGAAGCCTTGTATATCTTTTTAACATCAGCATCGTTGATGAGAAGAAGCTTAGTGATACATCCTCCATAGCCCCATGTGAAAAAGATTTAATACCATTAACAGAATTGGGCAAAAGTAGAGTGCAGGCTTTAAACTTCCATTTTCAGCTATGTTCTGACCTGGATTCCAAGATGACGAGTGTTATCTTGCCCAAGGGACCTGTGGATTATTTCACATTTCAAATCTTCTGGGCAGAGATTGTATCTAGTTCTATGTTGGGAGTAGCCCAGCAGACAAAGATCATGCTAAATAAATGCACATTACTGGAAATAACAGTAACCAGTAAGAATAAA
Source organism: Tachyglossus aculeatus (assembly GCF_015852505.1). NCBI lineage: Eukaryota > Metazoa > Chordata > Mammalia > Monotremata > Tachyglossidae > Tachyglossus > Tachyglossus aculeatus. The sequence goes on along the minus strand of NC_052101.1, from coordinate 119,428,298 downwards.
TGAAGCCAAGAAAATGAGACTGAGGAAATGATTTCTACTTCAGTTGGTAGTTTGGGCTGAGGACAAGGAGGTGAGTTTCTCACTCCTTAAAGGTCACCTCTTCAGTCAATAAAAATAATAATAATAATAGTGGTATTCGTTAAGTGCTTACTATGTGCCAAGCTCTCTATTAAGTGCTGGGGTGGATACAAGCAAATCAGGTTAGACACAGTCCCTGTCCCACATGGAGCTCACAGTTTCTTTCCCCATTTTACAGATGAGGTAACTGAGGCCCAGAGAAGTGAAGTGACTTACCCAAGGTCACACAGCAGACACGTGGCAGAGCCAGGATTAGAACCCATGACCTTCTGACTCCCAGGCCCGTGCTCCAGCTACTACTCCATGCTGCTTCTCATCTACCAATCAATCCCTTTCCAGGGAGTCCCTCTTCTGAGCCACCCACGAGCTCCAGACCAAGAAGCGAGGGACTTTTTCCCACCATGGACTAAGTCAGCCTCCTCCAGCTACAAACCAACTTCAGAGTCCAACCAAAATCCTCCAGAAAAACAAGAGTCTCAGAAATGTACATCCCCTTATCAGCCAGTATTTCCAGCACCAGATGTGGTTGGAAAAAAACAGTCCCACAAAAGCCCGGAGTGGGCAGGGATTGTCTCTATTGCTGAATTGTACTTTCCAAGCGCTTAGTACAGTGCTCTGCACACAATAAGCACTCAATAAATACGATTGAATGAATGCCTTTCAAGGGTTTGAGATCATTGAGTTTTCTTTCTGTCTTCTTTTTTCTCCAACAAGCAATTCGGGGCAGGTGTCCTGGACCATCAGAATCTCTGAGCTTCGAAAACCACTCTGGTTCCTTCAAAAAATACCTATGGTTACAAACATTGGAGATTCAAAAGGGAATTGAACTTCTGAGGATCAAAGGTTTTTGCTGCAAAAAGACCCCCAGGGGGGCAATGGCAGGAATGGAGGAGGGGGCCACTGTAAACAAAGGTGCTAGAGGACAATTTTCCCCGACCCCGAAAATTTTAACTTTTTCAGTGCTTGAACAGTTTGGTCAACATTTGCAGAGTCGAAAATCCTGTTGATGTTATACCAGTGAGTGGGATGGAGAGAAACAGGTTCCCCTAGATTTGGGGGCTTGGCCTGTGGCGATTGCCAGAAATGCCAACATTTCTCGGGTTTAGTCATTTGGGAATTTACCTTTCAAATCCCCGAGAATTCGCCAAATCCAGCTTCCACATTGCAAAAGTCTGGATGGGGCCCAGGGATCTTATTCAGCTTTGTACAAAGTCGGGCTCAGCTCCCAGACATGTGTACGGCTCCCACGGAGGTCTAGTAGAGTCGAATGTGCACACTCTGCCCCTCTGTGTTTTGAACTCGGTAGATCCTTTTGTAACTTTTTTTGTATTATTTGAAGTGGCTCAGTAAATCATCAACAATCCTTTCTACTCTTTAAAAAAAAAAACAACCCCCCCCCAAAAAAATTTGGCAGTAAGAGTAAGGAAAGAAAAATAAAGTAGACATAAACTGTGAATAAAACCCTATATTATCACTCAACGTGAGCCTGCTGTTACCTCGTTTGTATTTTTATTATATAATACTTTGTACTTATAAGATTCTTGTCCGCCCCTGAGGAGCTCCAAGCACTTGGTTAATGAGGTAATTATGGGTTGATCACCACGCTATCTCTGTGAGGTAGGTGACAATGTTCGTTCCATTTTACAGACAGGACAACTGAGGTATGAAGGAGAAAGGAGAAGATTACAGAGAGTCACTGGTATGAACAGTCACCAGGCTACATTCATTCATTCATTCGATCGTATTTATTGAATGCTTAATACTAAGCGCTTGGGAAGTACAAATCGGCGCTAGGGGAGTACATCAGTCAGTTGATCTATCGATGGTATTTATTGAGCGCCTAATGCATTCAAGGCACCGTACTAAATGACTGGGAGAGTACGATACAACAGAGTTGGTAGACGCGTTCCCCACCCACAAGGAGTTTATAGTCTAGAGGGGGAAACAGACATTCAAATAAATTACAGATATGAGCACTAGTGCTGTGGCGCTGAGCGGGGGGGATGGATATCACGCTGAGAAGCAGCATAGCCTAGTGGATAGAGCACAAGCCTGGAAGTCAGAAGGACCTGAGTTCTAATCCAGACTCTGCCACTTGTCTGTTGTGTGACCTTGGGCAAGTCACTTCACTTCTCTGGGCCTGAGAGCCCAGTGTGAAATAGGGACTGTGTCAACCTGATTAGCTCGTATCTACCCTAGCGCTTAGTCCAGTTCCTGGCACGTAGTAAGCGCTTAACAAATACCACAAAAAAGTGCTTTACGGGTACAGATCCAAGTGCATAGACGATGCAGAAGGAAGAAGGAGTAGGGGAGATGAGAGCTTAGTCGGGAAAGGCCTCCTTTTATGGTATTTGTTAAGTGCTTGCTACATGCCAAGCACTGTTCTAGGCACTGGGATAGATACGAGATCATCAGATTGGACACAGTCCCCGTCCCACATGGAGCTCATGGTCTAAGTCACAGGGAGCAAGATTGAATCCCCATTTTACAGATGAGGTAACTGAGACACAGAGAAACAAAGTGACTTGCTCAAGGTCACACAGCAGACAAATGGCAGAGCCGGGATTAGAACCAGGTTCTCTGATTCCCAGACCTACACTCTCTCCACTGAGCCATAATGCTTCTTGGAGGAGATGTGATTTTAATAAGGCTTTGAAGGTGGGGAGAGTGGTGGTCTGTGTTATTTAAGTTGGTGGGAGGGGTGGAGGGATGACCCAGATACTAAGGCTACAAACTACACATAATCACATGTCTGCTTGGGCCACAACCATCATTGAGTGGAAACTCCCTCCAGTCCCCAGGAGAGTTAATCTATTTAGCCCTAGGTTATAAAACCCCCGAGATTAGAAAGCAGGAACTAATACAAATCACTTTTTTTCTGTGAACTCCTTGAGGGCAGTGAGTGTGTGTTTTGCTCCTGTTCAACTCCCAAACATTTAGTATGGTACTTTCTTTAAAATTGTATTTTATTCCTATGGCATTTGTTAAGCACTTACTACATGCCAGGCCCTGTACTAAGCGCTGGGGTGGAACCAAGCTAATCAGGTTGGACACAGTCCCTGTCCCCCTTGGGGCTCACAGTCTTAATCCCCATTTTACCCATGAGGGAACTGAAGCACAGAAAAGTTAAGCGACTTGTCCGAGGTCACACAGCAGATGACTCAGTAGGCGCTCAATAAATACCACCAATGAGCCGATATTAAATTGTGGCAATCTGGTGTTGCAATTCCCAATACAGTGGGTTAGAATACTGACTATCCTCTATGTGAAACTGAAAAGGGTACCTGCAGCCTGCTTTAAAGGCTGGTGCAAATTCCTTTAAACTACCTCATTAAAACAACAAGCATCAACTGTTATTGTATCTTCAACTACACTGCAAATAAGTTTCTTGAAGGGGAGAAGATTCTGGGACATTGGGTTTATTGTTATCATAAGTCCAAGCTGTTTCACATTATATGCCTTTATGCATGACATATTTGGCATGGCTTCCTTGCACTGAAGAGGAAGAACTTTCTGACATATATTAGGTCAGAAAAAAATCTTGGCCTGAGTTTGCCAAGTATTTTTTTCCATCCCATGTGTACTGTTGTATTGCAGCCCACAAGTGCTGAAGAATTTTTTTCTGGAGAGTTCAGCTGAAGTAGTTTTGTGTTCCAGGAAGATTTCCTGTTCTCTGTCACACTGGAAACTTAGAGTCATGTACAGAATGTCCTTCTCCTCTTCTAATCAATCAATCAGTCGATCAATCAGATTTATCGAGGGCTTGGAAAAGTACAACAGCACGTTTTTTAGGGTGTGAAACCTGGCACTCCCTCTATCACCGTGGGGGCTCTAGTTGAGGGTAAAAATAAAGTGTAGTTTTCATGAAAAAGTTTGGTGATTCCTCTCTCTCAGCCACGAAGCCAAAGTGGTGATTCCTGGCTGTTGGCGGGCAGTGGTGATTTTGTAATAATAATAATAACAATGGTATTTGTTAAGTGCTTATTATTTGCCAGGCATTGTTCTAAGTGTTGGGGTAGATACAAGGTAATCAGGTTGTACCACGTGGGGCTCTGTCTTAATCCCCCTTTTACAGATGAGGTAACTGAATAGTTAAGTGACTTGCCCCAGGTCACACAGCAGACAAGTGGCAGAGGTGGAATTAGAACCCACGTCCTCTGCCTCCCAAGCCCGTGCTCTTTCCAGGAAGCCACGCTGCTTCCCTATTAAGCACAAGTTCATTCTTCCAGAACCTGTCAGTAATTTGGCCTTTCCAACCCAGTCATACCCCCGATCAAAGTAAATCATCCATGGAGAAGAAGTCCAAATTCAAAATAGGGTAGAATAGGGTTTTTCTGGATTGATTAGGGAGAAGGGATTAAATATATCAGCCCCGCTGGGTCCACTAAAATCAACCGGTAGTATTTACTGAGCACTTACTGGGTGCAGAGCGCAATACTAAGTACTGCACTTGGGAGAGTCCAATACAACAGAGCTGGTAATAATAATAATAATTGTGGTATTTGTCTTGTGGTAGACCCGTTCCCTGTCCACAAGGAGCTTAGAGTCTAGAGAAGAACAATCATGTACTCCCAACCCGAACCTCTCTTAGTTAACTTGTTTTTTCTCGTTCACATACGTCTCTCTCTTGGCCAAGGGCCTAGCATGTAATATGTAATATGTTGCCGACTTGTACTTCCTAAGCACTTAGTACAGTGCTCTGCACTTAGTACAGTGCTCTGCACACAGTAAGCGCTCAATAAATGCGATTGAATGAATGAATGAATGAATAAGCCATTGCTCCTACCTACAGTAGCGAGAAGCTACTGTACGCTGAGAAGCAGCGTAGCTCAGTGGAAAGAGCACGGGCTTTGGAGTCAGAGGTAATGGGTTCAAACCCCAGTTCTGCCAATTGTCAGCTGTGTGACTTTGGGCAAGTCACTTAACTTCTCTGGGCCTCAGTTCCCTCATCTGTAAAATGGGGATTAATACTGTGAGCCCCCATGGGACAACCTGATCACCTTGTAACCTCCCCAATGCGTAGAACAGTGCTTTGCACATAGTAAGCACTTAATAAATACCATTATTATTATTATTATTATTACAGTTCTGAAGAAACACGCTATTAGCAAAGGCCCCAAATACAAGTCTTTGAAAACTCAAACCAGGAAGCTTGACTGGCCAAAATAAATTCTCAACTCAATATGAGATTTAAATAGCTGCTTTTCATTGCAAAGAAGTTGACAAACATGAACTATTCACCACAGTTCTGGTTTTGTGATCATTCACAAGTAGAAAAGAGAAATATCACCAAGCTAGTTTGGAAGAGCAATAATCAACCAGTTGTATTTATTGCGCGCTTACTGTGCACTGTACTAAGCACTTGGGAGAAGACAATATAACAATATAACAGACACGTTGCCTGCCCACAACCAGCTTACAGCCTAAAGGAGGAGACAGACATTATTATAAATAAATAAATTACAGATATGGAGATAAGTACTGTGACAGAGAAGGAGGCCACGAAAGAAACTGAGCATGAGCGGCTAGAGAGATAGGAGGAGAACCAGGAGAGGACAGGGTCAGTGAAGCTGAGAAGCAATAGATTGAAAGGCCTCTTATGGGCTACATTTGAGAAGTCTAGGCATATCTGTTGGTTTACTTAATAAAACCCAATCTGGAGCGGCTTCTTCCATATGAAGCAAATATATTCCATGTGTTGAGGAAATGTATCGCTCACGTATTTGTGAAATGATAATATCCCAAAGCATTTAAATTATGACCCTTTGGCTAACTGTCACACGTAGTTTCAATTTGCTGCTCAAGAATGTTCAAAAAGGGATCAAACAGATGGTCCCCAACATTCTGTCTGTAAGAGGAAGTTGCTCAAGACAAGAGAGACAGAAAGTTCCTTCAGGAAACCTTTCAGCTACTCTGACAATGATTAGGATAATCATATAAATAAGTTCAAATTATTTACCAATCCCCACAGATTTTTTTTTTTTAACCAAGGCCATTCACCCCCAGATGAGTTATCCTGGTAGTCTTCACAACTCACCTGGAATAAATTGTTAAAATTGTTACTCTCCTTGCGTGAGTAGGAGAGAATGTTAAATGGACATTCTTTTATTTATTAGGAATACTGTTTTTGTAAATCATTTGTGGCTTTCTCCCCCGTTAGGGTGTAATCCCCTGGTGGGCGGGGAGGGTGTCCTTTGTGCTTCTATTATACTTACCCAAGTGCTTAGTACAGTGCAGTGTATCCAGTGGGCATTCAATCAATAAATACCATTTCTACTGCTGCTAATAACTATGGTATTTGTTAAGCGCTAACTATGTGCCAGGCACTGTACTGAGTGCTGAGGTGTATACAAGCAAATCGGGTTGGACACAATCCCTGTCCCACATGGGGCTCATGGTCTCAATCCCCATTTTACAGATGAGGGAACTGAGGCCCAGAGAAGGGAAGCAACTAGCCCAAGGTCACGCAGCAGACAAGTGGTGGAGCAGGGATTGGAACCCATGACCTTCTGGCTCCCAGGCCCGTCTCTATCTTACTGCAACTACTACTACTACTACTATAATAATAATAACAATAATAATGATGGCATTTATTAAGCGCTTACTATGTGCCAAGCACTGTTCTAAGCGCTTGGGAGGTTACAAGGTGATCAGGTTGTCCCACATGGGGCTCACAGTCTTAATCCCCATTTTGCAGATGAGGTAACTGAGGCACAAAGAAGTGAAGTGACTTGCCCAAAGTCACAGAGCTGACAAGTGGTGGAGCCGGGATTTGAACCCATGACCTCTGACTCCAAAGCCCGTGCTCTTTCCACTGAGCCACGCTGCTCCTCTAATTACTAATTCTTCTGCTGCAACAAGTGAATTCCCAAAACTGCACTGAGTCCTCCTTCATTCTTTTTTCCGGCCTCTTCCTCCATAGTCCACCTTCTTCTTTCCTCAGGTCTGTCCTCCTTCCCTTCCTTCACCACCTGCCCCCAATCCCAACTCGTGATCTGCCTCAACTTCTGTACTGTATTTTTTAATCCCAATTAGGCCTCTGTGCTTTTTGAAGTGTGCCCATCACTGACTTGGACAACAGGTTGAACCTGTTTTCAGCTTCTTCCTCAACTCAGTCATAACATAGTTGTTCTGGGAAGATTAGATTTGGCTTTAGGGCATTAAATGCAGGTGGGAAGAAGGGTGTCAAATAGTAGGTTTAATTATATGTGTCTTCTGTGTGGTCAATGGCAATTCACAAAGGTGTTTTTAAAAGACAGTGAAGGGAAAGATTAAATCTTATATTTTGGAAAAGTTCCCCAAGGGAACACTTGCCAAAATGACTATTGGCAGCAACTGTTCCTGCTTTGGGGAGTGAAGGGGCAAATGGTAAGTATTTAAATTCCCTTTTAAAGTCTATAATCAGGGTATCTTCTCTTGAAGCCTGCTGGAGAGAGAAATGGCTTCCACCTGACTTCAGTAGACTGTTCAGACAGTCTACCTCAAAAATCTCCAGTGGCTACCATTCAACCTACACATCAGGCAAAAACTCCTCACCCTCGGCTTCAAGGCTCTCCATCACCTCGCCCCCTCCTACCTCACCTCCCTTCTCTCCTTCTACAGCCCAGCGCGCACCCTCCACTCGTCTGCTGCTAATCTCCTCACTGTGCCTCCTTCTCGCCTGTCCCGCCGTCGACCCCCGGCCCACGTCCTCCCCCTGGCCTGGAATGCCCTCCCTCCGCACATCCGCCAAGCTAGCTCTCTTCCTCCCTTCAAAGCCCTACTGAGAGCTCACCTCCTCCAGGAGGCCTTCCCAGACTGAGCCCCCTCTTTCCTCTCCCCCTACTCCACCTCCCCATCCCCCCCGCCTTACCTCCTTTCCCTCCCCCCAGCACCTGTATATATGTATATATGTTTGTACATATTTATTACTCTATTTATTTATTTTACTTGTACATATTTATTCTATTTATTTTATTTGGTTTATATGTTTTGTTTTTTTGTCTGTCTCCTCCTTCTAGACTGTAAGCCGCTGTTGGGTAGGGACCATCTCTATATGTTGCAAACTTGTACTTCCCAAGCGCTTAGTACAGTGCTCTGCACCCAGTAAGCACTCAATAAATACGACTGAATGAATGAATGAATGAATGACTAGATGGATGGCTGTGTGGAGGATTAGGATAGGCAAACCCAGACAGACCTCCTATTTTTGGTGCAGAACACCTGAGTCCCTCTCTCCTTAGCTGGAAGGCCCCTGGAAAAAGAATTAGCCAAGACAAACGAGGGTCTTCAGTAGTTCAACTGGATTCTGAACCAAGGTTACTACACAGCTCAGGAACCCAAACTGTTGATTTCAAATCCTGATGTATCATTTCATTCTCCCTAATGGCATAACCTTCCGGCTTAAATGGAGGGAGGAGCCACCCGATGTAAAGTTTGGAGTGAAACCTGGGGTTAAAAGACCTGTCTGAACAGTCTACCGAAGTCAGGTGGAAGCCATTTCTATCTCCAGCAGGCTTCAGGAGAAGCTACCCTGATTATGGACTTTAAAAGGGAATTTAAATACTTACCATTTGCCCCTTCACTCCCCAAAGCAGGAACAGTTGTTGTCAATATGATCAGAGTTCATTAGTGAAAGACATTTTCTTTGACCAGTCAATTCCTGGCAGGCTGAATCATAGCAATCCAAAAGCACCTTGGACACTTAGGTATTTATTTATATATACTCTTGGTACATGGCTATGTATTGAAAATTCAATTGAATATGTATTCAACTGACTGACATGTATATATGTTAAATTGAACATTCAGTAGTGTTTTATGATTCCATTAGTTGTAAATGTGTTTGTCTGTCTCCCCAAAGGGTGTAAACTCCTTGCTGTCTAGGACCATGTACTATCCTTGTGTTCTACTCCTCCAAGCTCTCAGTACAGTGCTCTGCACCCAGTGGGTGCCCAATAAATACCATTACTACTACATGGCATCTCAAAGTGGCATGGCACAGTGGATAGAGCATGGGCCTGGGAGTCAGATGGTCATGGGTTCTAATCCTGACTCTGCCACTTGTCTGCTCTCTGACGATGGGCAAGTCACTTCACTGCCCTGTGCCTCAGTTACCTCATCTGTAAAATGGGGATTAAGATTGTGAGCCCCAGGCGGGACAGGGGCTGTGTCCAACCTGATTTGCCTGTGCCCACTCCAGCGCTTAGTCCACCCTGGAACATAGTAAGCACTTAACAAATACCATAATTATTATTATGATTACTATGATGATGACTACTAATGGATCAAAATTATTTTCTTCACGGTGTGTTAGGTCACCTTTGAGAGGATTGTAATTTCCTTGAAAGACAAGGTTATTAAAAGATGGTTTCCTTCTTAACCTCCCATTCAATCAATAGCATTGATTGCATGCCTACTCTAGGTGGACCACTGTACTAAGTGTTTGGGAGAGTACAATATAGTTGGTGGACACAATCTTGCCCTCAAGGAGCTAACAATCTAGTGCCAGGAGAGATATTTAAATTAATTACAGATTGGGGGGAGTAGCAGCAAAGTTTATATGATATGATTGCTAAAGGGGTTGTCAGAAGTGAAGCTCCTTCACTCTATTCCTCTTGGGTGCTCTCTGGAGGCAGAAAAGGGGTCATATAAAATTTGCTGGATATACGGAAGACAGAGTTGTAGGGTGATGTGAAGAAGGGGATAATTTGGTAGGATGCCATATTACTGCTCTCAAGTGGAAAACAACCAAAATAACTAATAACTGTAAACCAATAACTAATATGCCTAACTCATCAAGGGCAGAGTGGAAATATAGCAGGAACTCGCCTTGTCTCCTCAGACATATCTTCACACCCCTGTTCTCCATTTCCTTGCCCTTCTGTGGAAACTCAGTCACTATCTGTTCTGCTTACATCCTCTAGACTGTAAGCTCATTGGGGGAAGAGGACATATCTACCAACTCTGTAGTATTGTAGTCTCCCAAGAGCTTAGTACAGTGCTCTGCACACAGTAAATGCTCAATAAATACCACTGATTGATTGATTGATTGATTGATTAGCAGTATCATTGTTTTCTGTTTTGGCCAAAGAGCACTATGATTTTCCAGGGCTCTGGGCAATCAAACAATTAATCAATGACATTTATTGAGTGCCTACTGTGTGCAGAGCACTATACTAAGCATTTGGGAGAGTACAGCGTAACAGAGTTGGCAGACACGCTAAAAGCCCATAGTAATGAGTTTCTGTTTGACGTGGAGGTGGATGGGCAAATCTCCAGAATCTGCCCCTTTCTCTACACCCAATCTGCCACCACACTGGTCCAAGCACTTGTCATAGCCTGTCTCCACTACCGCATCAGTCCCCTCGCTGACCTCCCTGCCTCCAGCCTCTCCCCTCTCCAGTCCATACTTCACTCTGCTGCCTGGATCGTTTGTCTAAAAAATTGTTCCACACTCATTGCTCCATTCCTCCCAAACCTCCAATGGTTGCCCATCTATCTGCACATCATCTCCGCACCATTAGATTTAAGAGACTCAATCAGTTCTCTCCCCGCTACTTATGCTTACTCGTCGTCCCTGACAACTCTGCCCACACACTTCGCTCCTCTACTGCCAACCGACTCACCGTGCCTCGATTCATTCATTCATTCATTCAATCGTATTTATTGAGCACTTACTTTTGTGTAGAGCACTGTACCTTAGCACTTGGAAAGTACAATTCAGCAACAAAGAGAGACAATCCCTGCACACAACGGGCTCACAGTCTAGAAGGGGGGAGACAGACATTAAAACAAGTAAACAGGCATCAATAGAAATAAATAGAATGAGAGATATATGTACACATCTCACCTCTTGCCATCGACCCCTTGCTCACACTGTCCCTCCAGCCTGGAACCCCCTCCCACTTCACACATGACAGAACACCACTCTCTCCATCTTTCAAGTGCTACTAAAATTACATCTTCTCCAGGAAGTCTTCCCTGACTCATCTCTCATCTCCCCATCTGATTTTCTCCACCTACAACATTCCCTACACACTTGAGTCTGTACCTCCTAAGCCCTTAGGGACTTACCTCCCCTCCTATCCCTCAGCATGTATGTATATATCTTTATACTACCTGCAATTTATTTAAATGTCCGTCTCCTCTACTAGACTATAAGCTCCTTGAGGACAGGGGTGTGTCTATTTATCCTACTGTACTCTCCCAAGTGCTCAATAAGTGCTCTGCCCGAAGTGAGAGCTCAATACACTCTCAATTCATTCTAATCCTGGCTCCACCACTCATCTGCTGTGTGAACTTGGGCAAGTCACTTCACTTCTCTGGGCCTCAGTTACCTCATCTGGAAAATGGAGAATGAAACTGTGAACTCCATGTGGGACAGGGACTGTGTCCAACCCGATTTGCTTGTATCCACCCTGGTGCTTTAGTACAGTGCCTGGAACACAAAGTAAGTGCTCAACAAATACCACAACTATTATTATTACTACATGTCACCAACTGATCCATGGATCCATGAATCCAAGAACTCAAATTCCTACTTAGCCCCATTAACAATACCGGAGAGCCACTCTCTCCCAGATACATTTTACCAGAGCTCCATTTGTCTTTGAAAAATATTTTTGTCAAAGTAGCAGGGGATCAAAAGATAACACGGCATTCCGCTCCACACAAATAGTGACTCAGTAACGTCCTGAGAGGAAAAGCGATCTCCTGGCTGGTAGGATGTGACGGCTGCGTGTCCATGAATGGCCTTATCCACCAGCATTTTCACTTCCCCCCTTTTGTTGTCTTTTCTTGCCCTTGGTTTCCTCAAACCCAAAGGAAAGACAAATCCTAGGTCATATATTTCCCATCAGTGTTTTGCATGCTAGTTGTTGGAGGACCTTGGTCATCCTATTCCAGAGGATGTTCCCATTGTATAATATTCCACAGAGAAATGCCTCTGAGATTGGTTTGGAAACCAGGTTTTATAACTGAAAGCATCTATGTGGCTCTGGAGGGCCCAATTTTTCCCCCTTCCCTGTGAGACTTGAGGTTGTCTGTTAATGAACCTAAATTCTTAAGGTTTCTAAACAAGAGTAACCTGAGAAATAGCTTGGCCTAGTGGATAGAGCAGGGGTCTTGGAGTCAGAAGGACCTGGGTTCTAATCCCAGCTGCTGTGTGACCTTGGACAAGTCACTTCATTTCTCTGGGGCTCAGTTCCCTCATCTGTAAAATGGGGATTAAGACTGTGAGCCCCATGTGGGACATGGACTGTATTCAACCTGATTAGTTTTTTCCTACCCCACTGCTTAGTACAGTGCCTGGCACATACTAAGCACTTAATAAATATCAAAAAAACAAACCCTAACCAAAGTCCAATTAATGATGTGTTTTCACTGCTCAAAGCCCAATTTAAGATTTGGGAAAAAAAATCCAAATCCCTTCATGAAACAAGAAAAAAAAATCTTTTGAACAATCCTTACTCTAGACTTTCATTCAGAGTTTCCATTCTCTGAGAGGGACCCAAGTAGTATCTATTTTTGAAAATCCCAATGGAAATATACCTTATAAATTAATTCAGAATTTAAACTCAAAGAGAGCTTAATGAGAGGGCTAGGGAAAAAATTCTCAAAAGGGACTCGCTGAAAACTCCAGTAAAAATTGCATTTCAATGATGCCATTTCCAAACCTCAAGTTTCTGGTCCCGCACAAATCCATTTACTGCTAGAGAGACGCTTGGAGGAAGAGGAAGAGGAGTAGGTCCAGGCATCTATGGCTGATCCAGAGCGTCCAGAAACGCTCTGGGCATATTACTCCCCTCCTCAAAAATCTCCAGTGGCTACCAATCAATCTGCGCATCAGGCTGAAACTCCTCACCCTCGGCTTCAAGGCTCTCCATCACCTCGCCCCTTCCTACCTCACCTCCCTTCTCTCCTTCTACAGCCCACCCCGCACCCTCCACTCCTCTGCCGCTAATCTCCTCACTGTACCTCGTTCTCGCCTGTCCCGCCATCGACCCCCGGCCCACGTCATCCCCTGGGCCTGGAATGCCCTCCCTCTGCCCATCCGCCAAGCTAGCTCTCTTCCTCCCTTCAAGGCTCTTCTGAGAGCTCACCTCCTCCAGGAGGCCTTCCCAGACTGAGCCCCTTCCTTCCTCTCCCCCTCGTCCCCCTCTCCATCCCCCCCATCTTACCTCCTTCCCTTCCCCACAGCACCTGTATATATGTATATATGTTTGTACATATTTATTACTCTATTTATTTATTTATTTTACTTGTACATATCTATTCTATTTATTTTATTTTGTTAGTATGTTTGGTTTTGTTCTCTGTCTCCCCCCTTTTAGACTGTGAGCCCGCTGTTAGGTAGGGACTGTCTCTATATGTTGCCAATTTGTACTTCCAAAGCGCTTAGAACAGTGCTCTGCACATAGTAAGCGCTCAATAAATACAATTGATGATGATGATGATGATCCAGAACCTGAAGGGCACTGACCAAAGAATATTGACTAGCTTTCCTCCATCCCCACTGAAGAGAGAACAAGAAGAAATAGCCTTCCACTGCAGGAGGCCAGATTTTGGTTTGATGAGATAAGGAGGATGGTCAGAGGCAAGAATGGATTATGAGGGAAGGCCATAGAGTCTCCTTCTGTGAGGACTGCTGCCCGTGGCATCAATTTTCATCCAATAGGGATAAGTTTAGGTGCACTTTGGACAATTTTTTGCCCAGCATTGGCCACAGCAGAAGAAAGAGGAAGGTGGACTGCCCCCCTCCGATAGTGAGGGATGGGGGTGGAGTTGGGGGGGGTGGGAAAGAGAGAGGAAAAACCCTTGAAGGTGGTGTGTTTTCCTGAGGGCATTGCATTTTGGGGCAGCTACCCCTTTTTTCTCCAGTGGTTAGAGCCTATTGTCCTCTCCTAAGCACTTAGTACAGTGCTCTGTGCAAACAGTAAGCTCTCAATAAATATGACTGATTAATGGATTAATTGGAGGCAGGGAGAGGAATCAGAGGAATTCTCAGGTCCCCTTCTTGTTCTAGGATTCTATGAGCCTAAGTGCACGATGCCAATTAATACAGAAAATCAGAAGTCAACCCCCAATCTTCTGAAGCTCAGGCCCAGGCTTCACTGACTGTTAAATTGGAACATTTAATAATAATACAATAATGATAATAATAAGAATAATCGTGGCATTTGTTAAGCACTTACTATGTGCTAGGCACTGTTCTAAGCACTAGGGTAGATTCAAGCAAATCAGGTTGGACACAGTCCCTTGTCCCATATGGAGATCACAGTCTTAATTTCCATTTTCCAGATGAGGGAACTGAGGCCCGGAGAAGTGAAGTGACTTGCCCCAGGTCTAGAACCCAGGTCCTTCTGACTCCCCGTCCAGGGCTGAAATCCTTGCTCTGAGTTGGCCCAGCTTACAGGCTTTCCAAAGCAGAGCCTTTCACCCGAGCTCTTCTGGAAGAGCTAGAAATAGGTGACATTTAGCAAAACAGGCTGGCCCCCTCAGTCAGGGCCTGGGTAATTATTCTGATGCTAGGAAAATACTTACTTTAGACCCAGACTCGTTAGTAACTGTCAATTTTGCGTAAGGGGTTGCCAAACTGGCTGCAAATCCAAAGTGGCAATAAGAGACCGCCAGCATGCTGTTGACAGCAGAACATATATGTATTTTGGCTACAACCGCCCCATACCTGCATAATCAGTCATCTGGGAAGCTGGAGGAAACAAACTCAACACTTCCAACAAGTGAGTACAAACATTTTCCAGAAAATCATATGCTAAATACCCTGAGAGAGGAGGCCATCTTGTCCCTCCAACTTCACTGAGGTAATGAAATGGTTACAACGGACTCTGCATTCAAATCCCGTGGGGTTGGAAAGCCGGTGGTTATCTGGGTATTGTTCACACTTGCTGAAAAATAACTTGCTTTGGCTCTATGGGGCCACAAAAAAGTGGGGTCAGAGGCTCTGAAGTGAATTATTGACCTTGCTCAGTGGTTACTTCGAGAAGCAAACTATTTGCTCCCTCCAACCAAACATGAGATAAGAGCAGACTCGTGCTCAGAAGAAATCATTTTCGGCATAATTGGACGTGTGACCCGAAGCTCCTCCCTAGCCTCCCCCCACACCTCTTTTTGGGGTTCAGTGCTTAAACTGGTCTCACAGTCCAGCAGAACATTCTCTTGTGGCCCTTATTCTGGGGCCCCACAGCTCCAAAGCTGCTTTGGATGTGAGAGGGAAAAGCCCAGGGGGTTGCTATGGTGACACAGTAACATGCCAGAGAATCAGCCACGGTGAAGGAGAACAGGAAAATGTGGTAGCTGTTACCGACTGAATCTTTTTCCCCTCAGTCCTGGTGGGAGTCACGTATTCTCCTATTGGGAGAAGTGGGCCTTATTGCTACAGCCTCACAGTTTGCCCTTTTATTTTCCCTGGGGTGTGGAAGAGAAAGCAGGGCCCTCTGGAATGAGAGCTCACCCAATACGCCTCATAAGTAGGTGAAAGGCCAGAGATGAAATGTCCGGGAAACCGAGAGGCTCGAGGAGCTCGCCATATTCAGGACCCATTTCCCATCACCTCCCAGAGGAGGAAGGTTCTGGTGAGGTAAGCCCCTGCCAAAAACAAGATTTCTGGTAAGGTAAGCTCCTGCCAAAGACAAGACAGTGTCCTCAGTAGGGTGGCGCTAATGGTGCTCGAGAATCTCTCCCCCACCCCTTCACCGTACTGTGGCCTAATGGAAAGAACACGGGCCTGGGAGTCAGAGGACCTGGGTTCTAATCATTCATTCATTCAATTGTATTTATTGAGCGCTTACTATGTGCAGAGCACTGTACTAAGCGCTTGGGAAGTACAAATCGGCAACATTGGTCCCTACCCAACAACGGGCTCACAGTCTAGAAGGATAAATATTCAGCACTTAGAACAGTGCTTTGCACATAGTAAGCGCTTAATAAATGCCATCATTATTATTATTATTAATTATGGTATTTGTTAAGCGCTTACTACGTGCCAGGCACTGTACTAAGCGCTGGGGAGGATACAAGCAAATCGGGTTGGACACAGTCCCTGTCCCACATAGGGCTCACAGTCTTAAAGCCCCATTTTACAGATGAGGTAACTGAGGGAGAGAGAAGTGAAGTGACTTGCCCAAGGTCACACAACAGACAGGTGACTGAGCTGGGATCAGAACCCATGACCTCCTGACTCCCAGGCCCGCGCTCTATCCACTATGCCATGCTAATCCTGACTCCTCCACTTGTCTGCTGTGTGACCTTGGGCAAGTCACTTCACTTTTCTGGGTCTCAGTTCCCTCATCTGCAAAATGGGGATTCAGTACCTATTCTCCCTGCTACTTAGACTGTGAGGCCCCGTGGGAGCCGATGATCTTGTATCTACCCCAGCATTTAGTACAGTGCTTGGCATGCAGTAAGTGCTTAACAAATACCAAAATTATTATTATTGTTTTTATTATTATTATCATCAATGCAGGGGACAGACCCAGCTGAAAATGGGATGAATGTAATTCCTGGCCGCAGGCTGGAGGCTACTAAGCCTCAAGTAGCTTTTACTTCATATTTTAGTGCAGCTTTGCATAGTTCAGAAGCAGCGTGGCCTAGTGGATAGAGCACGGACCTGGGTTCTAATCCTGGCTCTGTCACTTGTCTGCTGTGTGACCTTGGGCAAGTCACTTCACTTCTCTATGCCTCAGTTACCTCATCAGTAAAATAGGGATTAAAGCTGTTGATTATGTGGGACACGGACTGTGTCCAACCCGATTAGCTTGTATCTAGCCCAGCGCTTAGAACAGTGCCTGGCACATAGCAAGCACTTAACAAATACCATAAAAAAAAAAGCTTTGCCTATCAGAGTATTACACAGCCTTTGGGAACATTCGGACACCAGGAGAAGAAATGGAGTCCGATAACCCCCTGGCCGGCCTTAATTTTGAGTGTCTGTCATAAACACCACCATTCCCCCTCGCACCCCCCACCACACACACACACACACACACACAGAGAAAAATCCCCTGAACAGAACAGTGAATTCCTAACATGGGGGTACACTCAACATACAGCTCACTCCCGTTACTGGTCTCATTGTGACACAACAGGGGACTCGATGTTCTGTACCTTTAGTGCTCTCTGAATCAAATGTTACACAGTGAAAAGCCTCTTTCCATTTTAAACATCCACCATTCCCTTTACCCGAGATATTTTCATCTTCCAAAAGCCGAGTTCCTTTTGAACTAAAAACTTCTTTGTGCCTCAGCAGATGGTTGCTTTCATGAAGTTAGAGCTAAATGGCTTCAGCCATCATGCAGTTCAAGGCAAATGCAATTAGAATATCCCATAGAGGCAATTAGAATATCCCATAGAGTGCCAGGGTCTTCATGTGCTGATTATCTGGAACACTGTGGCCTAAAATGACACACTAATCTAATAATAATAATTATGGTATTAGTTAAGCACTTACTATGTGCCAAGCACTGTTGTCTTGATATTTTAAATCCCACCTACTGAAAATATCAGGATGATAGGGATCATTTGTAGTTTTGAGACCTGAATTATCCTGATAATTTCTGTGTGTTGACACGTCTGGTTATTTTGCACTGCATGGAACTCTTTAAAACTCTTAAAAATACCTGTGCCTACGACACCATCCCTGCACACCTTATCAAAACGCTTGCCCCCTCCCTTCTTCCCTCCCTGACCACCATCTTCAACTGTTCACTCTCCAGTGGCTTCTTCTTCACCGCTTTCAAACATGCACGTCTCCCCATCCTAAAAAAACCCTCCCTTGAACCCACAGCTCCCTCCAATTGTTACCCCATCTCCCTGTTACCATTCCTCTCCAAATACCTTGAACGAATTGTCAACACTCGCTGCCTCCACTTCTCCTCCAATAATCTCTTTGACACCCCACCCCCCCCCCCCCACCGACTCCAATCTGGCTTCCGCCCCCTTCACTCCATGGAAACTGCCCTCTCTAAGATCAACAATGACCTTCTTCTTGCCAAATAGAACAGCTTCTACTCCATCCTAATCCTCCTCTACCTCTCAGTTGTCTTCGACGCCATGGGCCACCCCCTTCTCCTGGAAACATAATTCAACCATGGCTTCACTAACACCGTCCTCTCCTGGTTCTCCTCCTATTTCTCTGGCTGTTCATTCTCATTTTCTTTGGTAGGCTCCTCCTCTGCCTCCCACCCCCTAACTGTGGGAGTCCCTCAAGGCTCAGTTCCGGAACCCCTTCTATTCTCCATCTACGCCCACTCCCCTGGAGAACTCATTTGCCTCCAGGGCTTCAACTACCATCTCTATGTGGATGAGTCTCAAATCTACATCTTTCCCATCCCTGTAGACACCACCACCATCCTCCCTGTCTAACAAATCTGTAACCTTGGTATTATCGACTCATCTCTGTCATTGAAACCACATATTCGGTCACTGGATCCCAACAGTTCTACCTCCACGACATTGTTAAAATCTGCCGCTTCCTCTCCACCCAAATTGCTACTGTTCTGTTCCAAGCACTTATCCTACGCTGTCTTGACTACGGCATCAGCTTCCTCGCTGCTGGCCTTCCTGCCTCCTGTCTCTCCCCACTCCAGCCCATACTTCTCTTTGCTGTCTGGATCGTTTTCCTCCAAAAGAGTTCAGTTCATGTTTCCCCACTCAAGAACCTCCAGTAGTTGACCACCCACCTCTGCATCAGACTCCTTACCGTTACCTTTAAAGCATTCAATCACCTCGCCCCCTCCAATTTTACCTTCGCTGATTTCCTACTGCAGCCTGGCATGCTCACTTCACTCCTCTAATGCCTACCTACTCGCTGTAGCTCGATCTCGTCCACCTCACCACTGACCCCTTGGCCATGTCTTGCCTCTGGCCTGGATCTCCCTCCCCCCTCCTATCCAAAAGGCCATCGCTCTCCCGACCTTCAAATCCTTATTAAAATCACACTTCCTCCAAAAGGATTTCCCTGACTAAGCCCTCATTTCCCCTACTCCGTCTTGCGTCACCTCTGCACTTGGATCTGTACCCTTTAAGCACTTGATATTCACCCCACCCTCAGTCCCACTGCACTTATGTACATATCTAGAATTTATTTTAACGTCTGCCTCTCCCTCTAGACTGTAAGTTCTTTATGGACAGGGAACATGTCTACTAACTCAGTTAGATTGTCCTCTCCCAAGCATTTAATACGGTGCTTTGCACGGTGTGCACTCAATAAATCAATCGATTGATTTTTTAAAAGTGACCTGAAACTTGAGTATAAGAAAAGCTCGGTTCTTCTGGAAGGTGATGTCTGTATTGTATTAGCTTATGGGAGCATGACGCTTGGGCTAAATGAAAACACAAAAAACAAAACCACAGTTCAATGCACAAGTTTTTAAAGTTAAGTTTTGAGGATGACGCGGCCGAGCCTATGGTACAATGGTTTGCCTTTTCAATGTGGGGCCCAGCCTAGGGGAGGGTGAGAATTCACACACTGCAGTCTCTCACATGGGCTGAAATGTCTTTAGAACCAACCTCAGGGAAATTAAAATTCAAAAATAGGATATGAACAATGATATTTCCTGACTCTTTGGATTTGCAAAGTCAAATTTGACAACCAAAATTACCCCAAATGTGTGGGGTGTAAAATTTTTCTCATGTAAAATGTGATGAATATATTCACCAAAGGTATAAATCCTAAAATACAAAGAATAGGCAACATGAGCCCATACAAGTAGCTAAAGCCTTCTTGACTTGGTAGTACTTTTTCAGTTATAACCCTTATCAATCTTTGCATTGAATTCATTCAGAGGCATAGTTGCCAAATTTTTTCTTCTTCATGGGAAGAATAATTAACACACTGAAAATGAGAACTTGTAAAAGACACAAACTCTTGAGGACAAGTGATTCCCCCCACCTTCAAATTTCATGTACCTTCATAATAATAATAATAATAATCATAGTATTGATGGTATTTGTTAAGCACTTAATATGTGCTAAGTACTGTTCTAAGCACTGTGGTAGATACAAGCTAAGCAGGTTGGACACAGTCCTTGTCCCACACAGGGCTCACAGTCTTCATCCCAGTTTTACAGGTGAGGTCACTGAGGCCCAGAGAAGTGAAGGTACTTGCCCAAGGTCACACAGCAGACAAGTGGCAGAGCCAGGATTAGAACTCAGGTCCTTCTGGCTCCCAGGCCCGGGCTCTATCCACTAGAATATTAGGTTTCCCCTTTGAAATAAAGCAGCTCTCTTCACTCCACTGCTCCCCAATTCTCCCTCTATTTGAACCTCACTCTGAACTCTTCCCTTTTCTGACACATGGCTCCTGGCATTCCCTGTGCCTGGAACTACCTTCCTCTTCAAAGCTGCCAGACCACAGTTCTTCCCACTTTTAAAACCCTACTAAAAATCCCACTTCTTCCAAGAAGCCTCTCCAATTAAGTCCAAATGCTCCAAGCTGAGTCAATCCACCAGCCACTCTTAGATATGTCCATTCTCAGCACTTAATGTATATTCCATCATTTACTCAGTGATTTCATTCCTGGCCTACTCATGTCATTCATTCATTCAATTGTATTTATTGAGCGCTTACTGTGTGCAGAGCACTGTACTATGCACTTGGGAAGTACAAGTTGGCAACATATAGAGACGGTCCCTACCCAACAGTGGGCTCACAGTCTAGAAGGGGGAGACAGAGAACAAAACAAAACATATTAACAAAATAAAATAAATAGAATAGATATGTGCAAGTAAAATAAATAAATATATAGAGTAATAAATACGTACAAACATATATACATATATACAGGTGCTGAAGGGAAGGAGGTATGGCAGGAAGGAAGGAGAGGGGGAGGAGGGGGAGAGGAAGGATGGGGCTCAGTCTGGGAAGGCCTCCTGGAGGAGGTGAGCTCTCAGTAGGGCCTTGAAGGGAGGAAGAGAGCTAGCTTGGCGGATGTGCGGAGGGAGGGCATTCCAGGCCAGGGGGAGGACGTGGGCCAGGGGTCGACGGCGGGACAGGTGAGAACGAGGCACGGTGAGGAGATTAGCTGCAGAGGAGCGGACGGTGCGGGCTGGGCTGTAGAAGGAGAGAAGGGAGGTGAGGTAGGAGGGGGCGAGGTGATGGAGAGCCTTGAAGCCGAGGGTGAGGAGTTTCTGCCTGATGCGTAGGTTGACTGGTAGCCACTGGAGATTTTTGAGGAGGGGAGTAACATGCCCAGAGCATTTCTGGACAAAGACAATCCGGGCAGCATGAAGTAGGGATTGAAGTGGGGAGAGACAAGAGGATGGGAGATCGGAGAGGAGGCTGATACAGTAGTCCAGATGGGATAGGATGAGAGCTTGAACGAGTAGGGTAGCAGTTTGGATGGAGAGGAAAGGGCGGATCTTGGCAATGTTGCGGAGCTGAGACCGCCAGGTTTTGGTGACGGCTTGGATGTGAGGGGTGAATGAGAGAGCGGAGTCGAGGATAACACCCAGGTTGCAGGCTTGTGAGACGGGAAGGATGGTAGTGATGTCACCAGTGACGGGAAAGTCAGGGAGAGTGCAGGGTTTGGGAGGGAAGACAAGGAGTTCAGTCTTGGACATGTTGAGTTTTAGGTGGCGGGCAGAAATCCAGATGGAGGTGTCCTGACCTTATGACAGCAGATGGGATGTTTGAGAAGCAGCGTGGCTCAATGGAAAGAGCACGGGCTTGGGAGTCAGAGGTCATGGGTTCAAATCCCAACTCCGCCAATTGTCAGCTGTGTGACCTTGGGCAAGTCACTTAAGTTCTCTGTGCCTCGGTTACCTCATCTGGAAAATGGGGATTCAGACTGTGAGCCCCATGTGGGACAACCTGATCATCTTGTATCCTCCCCAGTGCTTAGAACAGTGCTTTGCACATAGGAAGCGCTTAACAAATGCCATCATTATTATTATTATTGTTCTGAAGAGGGGGTGTCCATGGAGTGGACAAAGTACAGTGCCTGGCACATAGTAAGCACTTAAATACCATTGCTATTATTATTATGGAGTTGCTACAGGTCAGAAACGACGGCATTTAAAGAAGACTGGCTGGATAGGGGGTAGAGAAGATCTTCCGATCAATAAATACGATTGAATGAATAATAATAAATAGAAATTATTGTTAAGCGCTTACTATGTGCCATGCACTGTTCTAAGCGCTGGGGTAGATACGAGGTCATCAGGTCATCCCACATGGGGCTCACAGTCTTAATCCCCATTTTACAGATGAGGTAACGGAGGCACAGAGAAGTTAAGTGACTTGCCCAAAGTCACACAGCTGACAAGTGGCAGAGCGGGATTAGAACCCAGGACCTCTGACTCCCAAGCCCATGCCCTTTCCACTGAGCCACGCTGCTTCTGAATGAAAGGCGGCTTTACCTAGGGTAGTGACCGATGGCTAGGATGGTCAGTTGTCTGCTTTTATATAATACTACTATAGTCATATGAACATCTGTCTTCCCTAGTAGACTGTAAGCTCGCTGTGGGCAGGGAATGGGTCTGCTAATATGATTGATTGGTTGATATTAAGCACTTACTAGGTGCCAAACACTGTCCTAAATGCTGGGGTAAAGATCAGGAGGTCCCACATGGAGCTCACAGTCTGAGGAGGGAGAATAGGTATTGAATACCTATTTTGCAGATGAAGGAACTGAGGCACAGAGAAGTTAAGCGACTTGCCTAGGGTCACACAGAAGACAAGTGTCAGAGTCGGCACTAGAACCCAGGTCCTTGCTCTTTCCACTAGGTCATGCTGTTTGTTCCTGCATGCTGCTTTATAATGGAGTTTCTTTTTTCCCTTATCTGTCTCCTTTTTGCTAGCTCCTTTTCATGGGTGGCACTATAATTCATTCATTCGTATTTATTGAGCGCTTACTGTATGCAGAGCACTGTACTAAGCACTTAGAAAGTACAATTCGGCAATAAATCCCTACCCAACAACGGGCTCACAGTCTTGAAGGGGGTAGACAGACAACACTATAATGGCATCACATTGCATATAGTTTCTCTAACATGAATAATGCAACCCCACAGCACTTTTTATGGTATTCATTCATTCAATCATATTTTTTGAGCGCTTTGTGCAGAGTACTGTACTAAGCGCTTGAGAAGTATTAAGTGCTGGGGTTGGTACAAGGTAATTAGGTTGCACACAGTCCCTGTCCCATAACAGGCTCATAGTCTAAGTAGGCAGAAGTACAGGTACCCCCCTTTTACAGTTGAGGAAACTGTGGCATAGAGAAGTGACGTGACTTCCCCAAGGTCACACAGCAAGCAACTGACAGAGCTGGGATTAGAACTCAGGGTCTTCTGACTCCCAGGCCTGTGCTGGTACTCCACTAGGCCATGCTGCGTCTCATGTACATGTACAGATCTTTAAATGATATATTATAAATTACTTTTGTATTCATATTCCCCCGCAGCGCTTAGAACAGTGCTCGGCACATAGTAAGTGCTTAACAAATGCCACCATCATTATTATTATCACTATTAGCACTGCCTGATTAAGTGGCTTTCTTTGGTGGTAGGAATTCAGTTGTCTGGGGAAAGCTGGTATAACCTAGGAGAGTTATAAGGACAGAGCAAAAAAAAAAAAGGCAGTGCAGCAATGGCACAATGTAACACAAGGAGTCGGAAGAGCGGTTAGTTCTGCTCTTTAAACCCTATATGTTGGGGGTTTGAACAATAATAATAATAACAATAATAATAATGGTATTTCTTAAGCACTTACTATGTTCTAAGCACTGGGGTAGATACAAGATAATCAGGTTGTCCCACGTGGGGCTCAGAGTCTTATTCCCCATTTTCCAGATGAGGTAACTGAGACACAGAGAAGTGAAGTGACTTGCCCGAGGTCACACAACAGACAAGTGGCGGAGCCGAGATTAGAACCCACATCCTCTGACTCCCAAGCCCGGGCTCTTTCCTCTAAGCCACGCTGAATATAAAGCGATTCCCCCATCTTTTACTTTCACAATGCAGGAGGGTCGGGCTGCCCGCTCTCTGCAAGAGACCCACCCTGTGAGCCCTCGCGGGGAATTCACGGCTCCCGCCACGGCCTATCGGACAGGAAAGGTGTCTCTGAGCTAAGCTCAAGGGAATAGCCAGAGTAGTGGTATTAATGAACAGTGCTCTGCACACAGTAAGCGCTCAATAAATTCGATTGATGATGAATTAATGAAACGGTCATTAATCGTCACCGACCGCCCAGACCGAGCCCCTCTTTTCCTCTCTTCCGCCCCGTCCCCCCGCCCTACCTCTTTCCCCTCCCCACAGCACCCGTATATATGTTTGTACAGATTTATTACTCTATTTTACTTGGACATATTTACTATTCTATTTATTTTGTTAATGTGCATCTAGCTTTATTTCTATTTATTCTGATGACTTGACACCTGTCCACGTTTTGTTGTCTGTCTCCCCCTTCTAGACTGTGAGCCCGTTATTGGGTAGGGACTGTCTCTATACATTGCCAACTTGTACTTCCCAAGCACTTAGTACAGTGCTCTGCACACAGTAAGCGCTCAATAAATACGATAGAATGAATGAATGGTGCCCACAACATCATCACGTTAGGCTGTGTGGCCTGGGAAATGGAGGTTATGTTCATTCATTCCTTCAATCGTATTTACTGAGCGCTTACTGTGTGCAGAGCACTGTATTAAGTGCTTGGAAAGTACAATTCGTCAACCAATAGACAATCCCTACCCAACGGGATGTCCCAGGCATCTCCTTGTGTGGTTATTTGGGCAAGTGGTTAGTGGCCACCATAATATTACATTGCATAGGCTAAGCAGCGTAACAATATTATATAGAGAGCATATTGATCCAGAGACCCTAAAGTCTGTCACGATCCCCATTTTTTTGCTCCAGGAAACAGAAATACCAGTCAACTGCAGCTACTGTTGACTCTCATTCTTCCCGCTGCTTCCAACGTAGTAGCACTCATAGGCATAGGTAGGAGGGGGCGAGGAGGAGAGGAGACTGATACAGTAATCCAGAAGGGATAGGATGAGAGCTTGAACGAGCAGGGTAGCGGTTTGGCTGGAGAGGGAAGGGCGGATCTTGGCAATGCTGCGGAGGTGAGACCGGCAGGTTTTGGTGATGGCTTGGATGTGAGGGGTGAACGACAAAGCGGAGTCGAGGATGACACAAGGTTGTGGGCTTGTGAGACGGGAAGGATGGTAGTGCCGTCAACAGAGATGGGAAAGTCAGGGAGAGGGCAGGGTTTGGGAGGGAAGACAAGGAGTTCAGTCTTGGACATGTTGAGTTTTAGGTGGCGGGCAGACATCCAGATGGAGATGTCCTGAAGGCAGGAGGAGATGCAAGCCTGGAGGGAGGGAGAGCAGGGGCAGAGATGTAGATTTGGGTGTCATCAGTGTAGAGATGATAGTTGAAGCTGTGGGAGCAAATGAGGTCACCAAGGGAGTGAGTGTAGATCGAGAACAGAAGGGGACCAAGAACTGAACCTTGAGGAACCCCTACACTAAGGGGATGGGAGGGGGAGGAGGAGCCTGTGAAAAAGACTGAGAATGAAGGACCCGAGAGATAAGAGAACACTTATCTCCTCATTCTTCCAGCTCCTGTTTGCCTCTCCCCCATTAGACAGTAAGCCCCTTGAGGGCAGGGACCAGGGCTTTTGATTCTCCCAAGCATCATCATCATCATCAATCGTATTTATTGAGCGCTTACTATGTGCAGAGCACTGTACTGAGCGCTTGGGAAGTACAAATTGGCAACATATAGAGACAGTCCCTACCCAACAGTGGGCTCACAGTCTAAAAGGGGGAGACAGAGAACAAAACCAAACATACTAACAAAATAAAATAAATAGGATAGATATGTACAAGTAAAATAGAGTAATAAATATGTACAAACATATATACATATATACAGGTGCTGTGGGGAAGGGAAGGAGGTAAGATGGCGGGGATGGAGAGGGGGACGAGGCAATTAGTACCATGCCCTGCACACTTCCAAGCCTATGCTGGGTAATAATAATAATAATAATAACAATGTTGGCATTTGTTAAGCGCTTACTATGTGGGCTTCCAAACACCTTTACTTGATTTGATTGAAAGGGTCAGAGAGAAATAGAGGTGCTTAAACTTTACCTTGTGGGAGGTAACATTGGAGCTCTCCTCCTTTTAACAAAACAAAAACAAACTGGGCTTTAAGGTGACAGCTTTGAGTTGAGGTGGTATATATGCCCTATTGAAAAGCAGAGTATAAACCCAACCCTCTTCCAAGATACCTTCTCTGCTTAATCCCTCATTCCCCCACCCCATTTCCTCCATAACTGGTAGTTCAGCATTTCTCCGTCACCGAAGTACTTGAGTACTCCCATCCACCCCTTAGCCTTCATGCACAGCTCTTTACACTCGATTGCTTCTTCCTACCTTCAATTCACCTTCTTGTCTGTCTCCATTAGTTTATAAGCTCCTTGAGAGTGGGGATCGTGTCTACTAAACTCTCCTGTGCTTAAAACGGTGTTGTGCACACAGCAAGGCACTCAAATACTAAAGAAGCAGAATGACGTAGTGGATAAAGCACAGGCCCGGGAGTCACAACATCACGGGTTCTAATCCCAACTCCGCCGCTTGTCTGTGGTGTGACCTTGGGCAAGTCACTTCACTTCTCTGGGCCTCAGTTACCTCACCTGGAAAATGGGGATTAAGACTGTGAGCCCCATGTGGGACAGGGACTGTGTCCAACCTGATTACCCCAGCACTTAGAACAGTGCCTGGCCCATAATCAATGCTGTTATTTGGCATTTGATACTTTCCCCACTCTCACCACTTAAAGTAGTTCAGCCAGTTCTATAACATGGAGGTTACATCCTTGACAAATCTGACAAAGCAAACTTGCATTACGACACATGCCTCGATCGATATCATCCAACATGCAAACTGCCATTTCTTTCGCCCTCATGTTACATTCTAGCCTCATTATGTAACACTTCAGATCAGGGACTCAGATTACAAGGCACACAAACATGAGACGGTGTACTGTTTTTAATGGAAAGAGTGAATGAGGAAGGTTTAATTCTTATTTTCACTTCAAGTACAGAAAATGGAACTTTGCGGTTACAGCATAAAGGAACTCAAAACTATAGGCTACCTTTTAAAAGTGATTTTTGTTAGTGAAGGAGTCAAACTCATGAGTGTTCTCACTTTATGGGCCATGGATTCAATGGCTGGGAGGCGCCTCTAGTGTTCACTTAGATTTTTAAATCATCAAGTTCGACAGCATGAGATTTTTCTTAAATACTAGAACTCCTGTGTACCTGTCTTACACATCGATGGGATATGGTTATAGATTAAGTCCCGGAAGTGAAAAGTGGTGAGAGCTGTCTTGAATGGAGAGCAAGGAGAGGGAGGAGGAAAAAAACTTCACATTTCATTGAAAACTTCACCTTTATGGGGTTACCTCTAAACCGGAAAGAGAAAACCTTAAGCACATCAACTCTTATTTTGTCATAATGTTCCCACATCCAAGACACATTTGCCAAGGAGCAGGATCCATACTAACAGGTGACTGAGTTTTCTGATTTCTTTCTGTGACCATTTCCACCTCAATATCGAGTCCAACCCCCACCCCCATCTAAAGTAACCCTGTTAAAACCTCCAAGTATACGAGGTTGGGGCTGCAATCCAGATTTGAAACAGGCTCCAGAGACAAAGCAGTTTGCCCATGAGAGCTTAGATTAAACATAAACAGAGCCCAATGGCCATGTGGAGCAACAAAACCGTAATTCATCTCTTCTGGCAAGAAGCAACAGTCCTGACCAAGACAAGGAGGTTGAGTGGACTCACCCAGAACGCTGGATGTGGAATCATGTATATACTTCCCACTAGCTTTGGAAGGGAAGGGTGAAGATGAGGGGAGGGGGCCGGCTGGCCGTCTACGAAGGCCGAACCGCACAACCGTCCGATGGCGGCTAGCTACCCCTGGAGTTAAAGCCGTCACTTCAGCTTCGGAAAGATTCTTATGAAAAGTATCATGCTAATGAAGATAAAACAGACTAAAATCAACATTATCCAGAGAAGCCAGTTGACTGATTTCTTTGTGTGCTGTTCCAGGCGCTCCGATTCGGTCTTCAGCTTCTCAAAGTTCTGGTCCGCCATCTTGAGGGAGTGGGAGAGTGTCTGGGAATAAAGCAGGAGAGATGTCAGGGTAAGTCAGCAGCATCATCCTTACTGACAGAAAAAAGGCTTCTCGACTTGTGCTCGTTGCAACTTCGGTCTAATCAATGACAAATGCTAAATGGCCGGGGCCATGGCTCTAGAATGAAAAACAGCTTAATGTTTCAAAGATTTCAGCGCTGAGCTTCCTTTAACATTGTAAAAACATCAAAGAACTAGTTTACAGTAAGAGGATGGCCACACAATGGAAACAAGGAAGATCTTTCCAGAGCACTTTCCAACTCTATTCACATTCAAAATTAAATTACAAATACATATTTCAGCTCCCCCAGTGCCTGCCTCAGTACATGAATGCTACAGGTCATGATATGCAGAGCCCGAATGGATTCTCGCTCTTCATGTCTTTTTACCTGATTATCTTGTTTAATAACATTTTGTGCTGCCAGAGTATTGTTTTTGAGATTGCGGGCCAAGCTCAACATTTCTTCTGCTAACTTCTCCTGGACGTTGTGATGGTGCTGTAACATGGCATCCAGTTCAGATGCTGACTGCTTCTCCTCGGGCCCAACACCACTGAGGATTGTTAGGGGGTGACAACCGGGAAGAGATGGAAATAAATCAACAAACACACACACAAATAAACAAAAAAACCCAAACTTTATCTCCCCCAAAGGGAACCATGTTTCCAATTCTCTAACTGGAAAAAGGGAAGGGCTGGCCTTGAGGCTTAACCATTTGGAAGAGTCTGAAGCCTGCATTCGACAGTAGAGAGGGCAGAGAGGTTAAAATTCTTTTTTTCTTCTTTTTTTTTTTTTTAAATTGATTCACATTAGCACCAGGCCTTCTTCTGAGCAGCCCTCATGGTGACAACAGAATCTGATTCATCAGAGCAGAATACAAGGCTCGGATAAGATTGGCAGGCTTGATATTCCCTCTGACAAATGGGCAAAGATCCGAAAGTCACTTACATTCGTTTTCTTAAACTTCGTTCCTTGGCATCTGAAATAAGAACAGATCTCCATCTCACAATTTCATAGAGTAGTAGTAATAATATTTATCAAGTGACTGCTTGGCACGGTGAACTGTACTAGCAGTCTGGGAGGTAGAGAATAAACAAGTAACTCGTGCCCTGCCCACAACGAGTTTACACTTTAGCAGGGAAATAAACACAAAAATAGAGAACTAAAATGCAGGTTTCACACAGTGTTTCCCAAGCCTGAAACCATGCCAGAGGACCGCCCCCTCCACCCCCGACCTTTTTTAAACATTTGTTAAGCACTTACTATGTGGCAGGCATTGCAGTAGATATAAGCTAATCAGATTGGACACAGCCAATGTCCCATGTTCACAGTCTTAATCCCCATTTTACAGATAAGGTAACAGATGCACAGAAAAGTTTTAATGACTTGCCTAAGGTCGCTTGGCGGAGCCGGAATTAGATTCCAGATCCTTCTGACTCCCAAGCCCGTGCTCTATCCAGCAGGCCACGCTGCTTTCCAGTTCCCTCCACGACTGTCAGAAAGGATCACGACTAGATGTTGCAGAAACACCAGACAAGAACCTGGATGCTAGCCTGAGCTAAGAACCGGATATGGTGTTCACTCCAGTTCGGAGTCTTTTTTGGACTTTTGATGGATGACTCGCCAAATTCCACCTTGCAACCCTGTCTTTTCCCCAAGCCACCCTAAACCACCCATCCCCAGCATTACACCCCCTTCCCCATCCCTCCTCTCATCCCCCTCCCGACAGCCCCAGCTAAGTGCGGCCCGTGGAACCCCCGCTCCATCAAGGGCAAACTCCCCTTCGTCCTCGACCTGTTCCTGACCCAGTTACTGCAACCACCGTCTCCCCTCTTGATCTCTCCAGAGGGGGCCTCATCTTCTTCCCCTCCCTAAGGCTCACTGTCCGCACCCACCCCCCAATCCCTCTCTTTCTTTTCCTTGGAAGCTCATGTCATCTGCCTCTACCACTCACTTCAATTACTAGTTGCCATTACCTACTGCCCCCTGGGGCCCCCACCTCCAATTTTCTCAGCGATCTCGATGCCTCTCTCACCTACCTTCTCTCCTCCTCCGTTCCTACACTGATCCTCAGGGACTTCAAGATCCATGCGGACGTTCCTGATGGCCTCCCAGCCGCCTGCTTCCCCTCGCTCAACTTGGTCGACCTCCAGCTCCACCCCACCTTACCCACTAGGTAACAGGCTTGATCTTGACATCTCTAGTCATTGCAAAATCTTGAAATTCTCCATTTCTGAAACCCCACTTTCCGCCCCAACCTCTTCACCTGTATACCTCCTCCCCACAAGACTGTCCTGTTCCTGTACAGAGACCTCCCATCTCCCTCTCCTCCATATATCCCAGGTCACCCCTTCTCCTGATGCATAAAAAGCCACACCCTCTCTACTGAACTCAGCTCTCTCATTCCCATCCCTCCATGGATTCCGTACCACCAACCTGCAGCCCTGAACCACCTCCACAGCACGCTTCCTCCATTCCTGCGCTCAAGCCGTGGAGCGCTGCTGGCGAAAATCTAGACGGCAGGTTGAACTAGTACATTGCAAACTCATTCTCACCTGCTCTGACTGCCCTCTCTGCCCAATAGCACCACCCTTCCCCTTACTGACTCCCATTCCCAACTGCCTGCCCCAACTGTTACAGACTTAATTTCCTCCTTAAACCCCAGTGTTCCGCCTCCCCCATTTCTTGCTCTGATGACCTGGCCACCTACTTTAGTGACAAAATTGAAATCACCAGCTGCGAGCTCCCCAAAGCCTCCTCTCCTGCCTTCCCATCCCGCTCTCTCCTCCTCATCTCAAGCAGCGGTCTCCTGCCTGCTTTTGAGATCTATCCCCAGACTGTAAACTCATTGTGGGCAAGGAATGTGCCTGTTTACTGCTATATTGTACTCTTCCCTAGCACTTAGTTACAGTGCTTTGCACACAGTAAGTGCTCAATAAACACAATGGAATTAATCCCCTCTAGAGTCCCCCCAACCTGATCCCTCTGAACCTTATAAAAACACTCACGCCCACTCACGTTCTCCCTAACCGCCATCTTCAACCACACACCCTGATAGTTCCTTCCCCTCTGATTTCAAACATGCCCACATCTCCTTGCCCCGCCAAAACCCTCTCAACCCCACTAATGCCCCATATCTCCCCCCTAGCATTCCTATCCACACTCCTCGAATGGCACCACTTCCACACCCGCTTCTCCGACTTCCTCCTCAACCCCCTGAAATCCTGCTTCTGCACCCTTCACTCTACTGAAATCGTGGTCTCCGAGGCCATCGATGACCTCCTCTAGCCACATCTAGCAATCTACTCTGCCCTAATCCTCCTTGACCTCTCAGCTACTTGATTACTGTGGGCCACCCTCTTCTCCTGGAAATGTTATCTAACCTTGGTTTCTCCGACACTGTCCTCTCCTAGTTTGCCTAGCTCTTTGGGGGCTCTCTCTCGGTCTCTTTAGCCAGCTTTCTCCCCAGTTCCCTAACTGGCTGGGGGGTCCCCTCGAGGCTCTGCTGTGGGGTCCTCTTCAATTCTCAATCTACATTCAACTGCCTTGGGGAGCTCGCCAATTCCCACAGATTCAACTACCATCTCAATGGGGATGACTCCCAAATTTACCTAACTTCCCCTCTCTCCTTCTTTGCCATCTTGCATTCCTCCTGCCTCCAGATCATTTCTATACAGATGCCCTGCTGGCATCTCTAATTCAACATCTAACTCACCCTCCACCCCCAAATATTCTCTTCCTCCTGTTCATGACCACCACCCCTTCTGACACTCAGTGTGAGAAGCAGCATGACCTAGTGGACAGAGCACGGGCCTGGGAGTTGGAAGGACCTGGGTTCTAATTCCGGGTGTCGTGTCTGTTGTGTGACCATGGGAAAGTCACTTCACTTCTCTGGGCCTCAGTTACCTCATCTGTAAAATGGGGATTGAGGCTGAGCGCCCCCGTGAGACAGGGACTGTATCCAACCTGATTATCTCGTATCTATCCCAACACTTACTACAGTGCTTGGCACAGAGTAAGCACTTAAATACCAAAAACCCACAACTTTGGCATTATCCGTGACTCCCCTCCCTCCTCACCCTCGGCTTCAAGGCTCTCCATCACCTCGCCCCCTCCTACCTCACCTCCCTTCTCTCCTTCTACAGCCCAGCCCGCACCCTCCGCTCCTCTGCCGCTAACCTCCTCACTGTGCCTCGTTCTCGCCTGTCTTGCTGTCGACCCCCGGCCCACGTCCTCCCCCTGGCCTGGAATGCCCTCCCTCCGCACATCCGCCAAGCTAGCTCTCTTCCTCCCTTCAAGGCCCTACTGAGAGCTCACCTCCTCCAAGAGGCCTTCCCAGGCTGAGCCCCCTCCTCCCCCTCTCCACCCTGCCGCCTTACCTCCTTCCCTTCCCCACAGCACCTGTATATATGTTTGTATGTATTTATTACTCTATTTTACTTGTACATATCTATTCTATTTATTTTATTTTGTTAATATGTTTTGTTTTGTTCTCTGTCTCCCCCTTCTAGACTGTGAGCCCACTGTTGGGTAGGGAC
Source organism: Tachyglossus aculeatus (assembly GCF_015852505.1). Classification (NCBI taxonomy): domain Eukaryota; kingdom Metazoa; phylum Chordata; class Mammalia; order Monotremata; family Tachyglossidae; genus Tachyglossus; species Tachyglossus aculeatus. The sequence continues at coordinate 119,395,541 of NC_052101.1, read as the reverse complement.
CGTCTATATGTTGCCAACTTTTACTTCCCAAGCGCTTAGTACAGTGCTCTGCACACAGTAAGCGCTCAATAAATACGACTGATTGATTGACTGATTTTAATCCCCATATTCACTCAGTCACCAAATCCCGTCAGTTCTTTTTTTTCTCCCCCAACTCCAGAATCCGCCCTCTCTCCTCCATCCAAACTGCCACCCCGCTGGTCCGAGCATCCGAGCACGTGTCGTACCCTGACAACTACTGCGTGAGCCTCCTCGTGGAAACTCCCTGCCTCCAGTCCATACTATCACTAGGATCATTTTTCTAAAACACCGTACTGCGCACATTCCCCCACTCCCCAAAGAACCTCCAATGGTTGCCTGTACCTCTCTGCGTCACGCAGAAACTCCTCACCACTGACTTAAGGCACTCAAGCAGTTCTGGCCTCACTCTTTCTCCTAGCTGCTCTTCCGCCACACCCCAGCCTCGATCTCTTTTCTCTTGCCGCCAACCCCTTGCTCTCGTCCTCCCTCCTGCCTGGAATTCCCTGCTTCTTCACATCCCACAGACCACTGCTCTTCCTATCTTTAAAGCTCCACTAAAATCACGTCTTCTCCAGGAAGCCTTCCCTGCCTAATCTCTCATCTCCCCACCCTATTTACCCACCACCTGACACTTAAGCACTTTGGCATCACCTACCCATTTGAATCCTCACCCCCTAAGTGCTTGGGTCTACACCCCACTACTCTCCCAAAGAGCACTTATACACAGACTTTTAAACTCTGTTTCTTTCTCCTACCTGTAATTTTAGTGACTGTCTCCTCTCCTAGATTGTGAGCTCCCTAAGGGCAGAGACTGTGCCCACTAATGCTACTGAACACTCCCAGGTGTGTTCTGCACAGAATAAACATTCATTAAATAATTATGGTGTTTGTTAAGCCCTTACTATGTGCCAAGCACTGTTCTAAGCAGTGGAGTACACTGGAGTTACTGCATTAGCTTCCTCTCTGATCTCCCATCCTCCTGTCTCTCCCCACTTCAGTCTATACTTCACGCTGCTGCCCAGATCATCTTTGTGCAGAAACGCTCTGGGCATGTTACTCCCTTCCTCAAAAATCTCCAGTGGCTGCCTGTCAACCTATGCATCAAGCAAAAACGCCTCACTCTCAGCTTCAAGGCTCTCCATCACCTCACCCCCTCCTACCTCACCTCCCTTCTCTCCTTCTCCAGCCCAGCCCACACCCTCCGCTCCTCTGCCGCCCCTAACCTCCTCACTGTACCTCGTTCTCACCTGTCCTGCCGTCAAACCCTGGCCCACGACCTCCCCCTGGCCTGGAATGCCCTCCCTCCGCACATCCGCCAAGCTAGCTCTCTTCCTCCCTCCAAAGCCCTACTGAGAGCTCACCTCCTCCAGGAGGCCTTCCCAGACTGAGCCCCGTTTCCTTTCCTCCTCCCTCCCTCTTCCCTACATCCTTCCCCTCCCCACAGCACCTGTATATATGTTTGTACAGATTTATTACTCTATTTTACTTGTACATATTTACTATTCTATTTATTTTGTTAATGATGTGCATTTAGCTTTAATTCTATTTATTCTGATGACTTGACACCTGTCCCCATGTTTTGTTTTGTTGTCTGTCTCCCCCTTCTAGACTGTGAGCCCGTTGTTGGGTACGGACCGTCTCTATATGTTGTCAACTTGTACTTCCCAAGCACTTAGTACAGTGCTCTGCACACAGTAAGAGCTCAATAAATACGACTGAATGAATGAATGGAAGTACACACAAGGTAATCAGGTTGGACCCAATCCTTGTCCCACATGGGGCTCACAGTCTTTATCCCCATTTTACAGATGAGGTAACTGAGGCCCAGAACAGTAAAGTGATTTGCTCAAGACCACACAGCAGACAAGTGGTGGAGCTGGAATTAGACCCCACATCCCCTGACTCCCAAGCCCGTGCTCTTGACACTAGGCCAAGCTGATTCTCACTTGCTACACTTTTCCATGTTTCTGAGATACTCTGGAAAGCTCCCTTTCCTGTCTCTTTTTTGGAATCAATTGATGGAATTTAGTAAGCACTTGCTTTGTGCAGGATCATTAATAAACTAGACCGTAAGCTCGTTGGGGGCAGGGAATGAATGTGACTGTTATACGTTGTGTTGTACTCTCCCAAGCGCCTAGTACAGTGCTCTGCACACCGTAAGTGCTCGATAAATACAACTAATTAACAAACAGCACCCTATCTAGTGGGAGCACTTTACTTGCTCAATTTGGGAACAAAAAGCATTTAACTTTAATCACTTACCCCTGGAAGAGGAAACCTAGGGAAACAGACACAGAATGAGCAAATTAATTTCACTGTTACAGTTATTTGTAGATCTTCAGATTCCCCACCTTCAACAAGGTGCTGACCCGAGGGCCCCGGGTTGAGAGATGGAATGATCATTTCCCCACTCCACTAGGCTGGGGCTTGCATCCCCTTCTCCCCTCTACTCAGTGCCCCCCACCCTCTCTTTTCTTTTTCTATTAAAGCATGCCACTGCCAGCTGGTTGGGGAGAGGTGCCGATGGAGATGGGGACTTGCCCCTTTAGTCACATCAGGGACTTTGGGCTGCTTCTTTGGCAGATCCCCAGTTCACTTCGAACCCACCAATGATCAAAAAAAGAGCAGCCGGGAGAGCAGAGGATGATAAGGCAACCCCGCTCCACCACTTGTCTGCTGTGTGACCTTGGGCAAGTCACTTTACTTCCCTGGGCCTCAGTTACCTCATCTGAAAAATGGGGATTGAGACCGTGAACCCCATGTGGGACAGGGACAGTGTCCAACCCAATTTGCTTGTATCCATCCCAGTGTTCAGTACAGTGCCTGGAACATAGTAAGCACTTAACAAATACCGCTATTATTATTATGTGGAGCCAGGAACTGCCCCTATGCAAACAACAAGCTTAGTACAGTGCCTGGCACATAGTAAGAGCTCACCTCCTCCAGGAGGCCTTCCCAGACTGAGCCCCCCATTCCTTTCCCCCTCCCCATCCCCCCCGCCCTACATCCTTCCCCTCCCCACAGCACCTGTATATATGTTTGTACAGATTTATTACTCTATTTATTTTACTTGTACATATTTACTATTCTATTTATTTTATTTTGTTAATATGTTTTGTTTTGTTGTCTGCCTCCCCCTTCTAGTCTGTGAGCCCGCTGTTGGGTAGGGACCGTCTGTATATGTTTCCAACTTGTACTTCCCAAGCGCTTAGTCCAGTGCTCTGCACACAGTAAGTGCTCAATAAATACGATTGAATGAATGAATGAACATCCAGCGAGAACAGAAGCCAGGAGCAATACTGCCAAACGTACCATTCCCAGCAGCTCGCTCTTCATCTCAGTGGTGTAGCGAGCTTTTGTCTGCAGGTGGACAGTTTTGGTGGCCGACACCCTCTCTTTGGCTGTGGTGGGAGTTCGGCCGGGAGCTAAGAACTGATTAGCCAGGGCTTTCTCAGAGGAGGAGGGCTGCAAACGGAAGGATCAGAGTCATTAGCGGGATTTCCAGGGACCTTCTCAGCATCAAGGAGATTGTTGCTAGATCAGATTCCCTGAGAACCCCAACTGGTTCCAGCAGCCCAGTAATCCTACAGGCCACAGGCAATCTGATCTGTCAAAGAGCAGCTTTACTTGAGCCAGTTTAATCTGGTCCACCAAATAGAAAAGCCTTGAAATGAACATGCAATTAAAAAAAAAATAAAAATGATGAGAATCTGATTTTTGTTTTCAAAGTGATGACATTCAACTGAGTTTCAGGGTTCACAGAACATGCCTGTCATCCCTGACCTTGTCCCAAAGGGAAAGGAGCCTACTTACTAGTTTTTCCACTCTTAACATGCCTTTCAAAAATTCCACTTTTCTGGAGTACTCATTAAGCATCTCACAACCAGGTTTACTAGAATTAAAAGCAAAAAAGTTAAAACAGTAAAAGCAGAAAAAAAAAAACACAACACACCATAACTTTTACTGTGTCCTTCCACCACTTTACAAATGTTAATCGAATAATCGAAAATGAAGCAAAATCCCATTTTGCAGCTATCACCTCAAACTCTTTACACAGAGGACCAAATCGTGTTCGTCCTCAGCGGGAACAGCGGTACTAACTCAGAGTCTCCTATTCCCTCCCCCACCGCACACCTCTAAAAGTTTACGAAACACAGAATAAGCTAGTCATCTGGCATAAGGTACATTTGTCTCTGGAACTATTATGAATCCCTATACCAGGAATAGAGAGTAATGGTTTTGTGCGTGGAGGATTTCCCTATTGGGGGGTGGGGGCGTGTTGAAAAACATTACAGTGTATTGTGTTGGTATAATATTCTTTTGTTCTGTGTGTCTGCCCTCTCCCACTTCGACTCTGAGCCCCCTGTAGGCCAGAGTCTATGTCTTAATTGATTTATCCCCAGCGTCTAGTACAGTGCTTTGTCCATAATGAGCTTAAGGAATGTTAGCACTATTAACAACAATAGATTGCACATCAGCTCTAGGTCCCACTGAGGTCCCTGGCCCAGAGGAAGTGCTCAACCATACTGGCTGCAATGGTTCTACTTTGACCATATGGGGAATGACTAGAGATTAGAAGCCACTAACTTTTGCTATAAAGAGTTGCTTCCGTTTTCCTTTTTCCCCATAAAAGTGACAAGAACAGACTTTCTCAAAGTGAGAACCAACTATAAATTCCTTAATTACTCTCATCGGAAGAGAAATGGATAAATGCTGAGCCTGAGTACAGGCTTGTGAGAACCACACGTAATACAATGGCTCAAGGGTGAGAGGAGGAACAGGAGAGCCGAGATTGGCATCATAGTAGAGAATTAAAGAAATAAAATCATTTGTTTTCATTAAGTAACCATTAAGAATTTATTTCCACCCATTTCCTGTTCCCATGACCTCCCTCAATTACCTCTCAATAATTGGATAGAATCCTGTAATAATACCTCTCTGGTATGTACACAACACCAACTCCTCCCCACAAAATACAGACCCAGGTGGACTCACGGCACTGACATGAAGAAAAAAAAAAGGACCGAGTAAGTGAGGACAACACCGAATCTACAAAGTCTACGCTCTGCAGGGCAGAGCTGAACGTGCTGAGAAATGCCCTACATTCCGATTCCATTTTTCTTATGCTGCTTATTCCTCCCAGATCGCAACCAAATTCATTTTCACAACGAGACGTAAAGAAGCGTTTCTCGGTCCTCAGCCAGGAAGCCATATTCTCCAAAGGTCGTTCCCTAGTCCCCCTCCTGATCTCACCTCGAGCGCTGCTTCACAGCACAGAGCATGTCTTCCAAAGCATCCACATACTGAAAACAAAAGGCAATAGGTTATTCACTTGGCAAAAAACAACCCTCAACCCTCTCTTGGGTCTTAACAAAACCAACAGAACAAATATCTGTCCCTGGACAACTGTATTATACAGACTCTAAATTACTGATGACCAACAAAGAAGTCCCCTTCCTTTATGTTTTTCACCAAACAAAAACACCAGGGTGGATGTGGGGAAGGAAAGAAGATGGCTCTTGCTAGTAACTCTGGGATAGATTTCCCACCAGGAAGGGGAGAGAAATAATGCTATATACATATGTGGGACAGCGGGGACATGGTCTGTTTTATTCTTTGTGGTCACATGGAACAATCGCCTCAAACCCACTTCAAGCCCCTTGGACTTCCCTACACTTGTACCTGTACCTCCCCAGTGCTTAGAACAGTGCTCTGCACATAGTAAGCACTTAATAAATGCCATTATTATTATTATTATTACACTTAGCCCCAATTCACAGAGTGGATAGGTTCTCGCTTCGAACAGTGCTCAGCACATAGTAAGCGCTTAGCAAATACCATTATCATCATTCTCTGGCACCACATACAAAGGGGATGTGACCGAACAATTACGAAAGGTGATGACATTTTTCCACCTAGTTCTTCTCTACCGATTGACCATCAAAGAGAGAGTAACTACTGGGAAGTCACGTGGCCCCTGAGCCAAGAGATGGGAAGAGACACCTGCCTTTCATTCAACCGTATTTATTGAGTGCTTACTGTGTGCAAAGCACTGTACTAAGCACTTGGGAAGTATTGTTCCCCATGTGTGAGCAGATATCTAAGCTGGTGGTAAACAACTGGAGGTGGAGGTTCTTGAGCTCTGGGCAGGGAACGGGTCTGCTGACTCTGTTGTAATGTACTCTCCCAAGTGCTTAGTGCAGTGTTCAGCACACAGTAATCCTTCAATAAATACCATGGATCGATTGAGGTCTGACCATCACCAAGGATTGAATCCAGTCCCTCCTTTGTGAAACTGTTTTGGATAGTCCCCGCTCTGCCACGAAGCAGTAAAACAAAGATGATGCTTCCTTATGTGCCCAGTGGCAGAAGACGAAAGCAAAGGGGGAAGTTAAAGGCTGGGAGTGTTCATGGTTTGCATTGGGATGCCAGTAGCCTAGGCAACAAAAACCACTTAAAGAAAAAAAGGAAAGGAAAAAAAATCAGCCTAAAACTCACTTTACTGGTTTTTGAGGCTTGTCAGAAAATGAAGCCCTTTTAGACTGTGAGCCCACTGTTGGGTAGGGACTGTCTCTATATGTTGCCAACTTGTACTTCCCAAGCGCTTAGTACAGTGCTCTGCACACAGTAAGTGCTCAATAAATACAATTGACTGATTGATTGACTGAAGCACTTAGAAGCCTGAGTAGGAACAGCCAATGTTTGTTCCACAATCCTCTGCCAGTCAATAAATTACTCTATTTTACTTGTACATATTTACTACTCTATTTTGTCAATGATGTGCATCTAGCTTTACTTCTATTTATTCTGATGACTTGACACCTGACCACACGTTTTGTTTTGTTGTCTGTCACCCCCTTCTAGACTGTGAGCCCGTTGTTGGGTAGGGACCGTCTCTCTATGTTGCCAACTTGTACTTCCCAAGCGCTTAGTACAGTGCTCAGCACACAGCAAGGGCTCAATCAATACGATTGAATGAATGCTCCTCGGGTTTTTTTCCCCGGCTGACACGAGGCACGTTAAGCCACGGGGGGAGGGGCAGCGGCCAAAGCAATCATCATTATCATCATCAATCGTATTTATTGAGCGCTTACTATGTGCAGAGCACTGTACTAAGCGCTTGGGAAGTACAAATTGGCAACATATAGAGACAGTCCCTACCCAACAGTGGGCTCACAGTCTAAAATCAATCAATCAATCGTATTTATTGAGCGCTATGTGCAGAGCACCGTACTAAGCGCTTGGGAAGTACAAATTGGCAACATATAGAGACAGTCCCTACCCAACAGTGGGCTCACAGTCTAAAAGGGGGAGACAGAGAACAAAACCAAACATACTAACAAAGTAAATAGAATAGATATGTACAAGTAAAATAAATAAATAAATAGAGTAATAAATATGTACAAACATATATACATATATACAGGTGCTGTGGGGAAGGGAAGGAGGTAAGATGGGGGGGATGGAGAGGGGGACGAGGGGGAGAGGAAGGAAGGGGCTCAGTCTGGGAAGGCCTCTTGGAGGAGGTGAAAAGGGGAGACAGAGAACAAAACCAAACATACTAACCAAATAAAATAAATAGAATAGATACGTACAAGTAAAATAAATAAATAAATAAATAGGGTAATAAATATGTACAATCACCCGCTGCAGGGGAGCCTGGGGTCCTCCTGCCTTCAGGACATCTCCATCTGGATGTCTTACCCCCCTTCTTACCTCCTTCCCTTCCCCACAGCACCTGTATATATATATGTATATATGTTTGTACATATTTATTACTCTATTTATTTATTTATTTAATTTGTACATATCTATTCTATTTATTTTATTTTGTTAGTATGTTTGGTTTTGTTCTCTGTCTCCCCCTTTTAGACTGTGAGCCCACTGTTGGGCAGGGACTGTCTCTATATGTTGCCAATTTGTGCTTCCCAAGCGCTTAGTACAGTGCTCTGCACACAGTAAGCGCTCAATAAATACGATTGATTGATTGATTGATTGGGGTGGGGCAAGCAGCCTGGCCCCCTCCGGGCCCCAAAAGAGGCCGCAGAAAGCCTCCGACGGCAGTGAAGGCTAGTGCTGCCCCCCTGTGGCTGGTCGCAATGGCTGCGCTGCTTCGGGGAAAAGGGGAGAAGCGGTGGCCCACGGCCGAGGGGGGGTTGGCAGGGCAACAGAAATAATAATAATAATAATAATGGCATTTATTAAGCGCCTACTATGTGCCAAGCACTGTTCTAAGCGCTGGGGAGGTCGCAAGGTGATCAGGTTGTCCCCCGGTGGGGGCTCACAGTCTTCATCCCCATTTTCCAGATGAGGGAACTGAGGCCCAGAGAAGTGAAGTGACTTGCCCAAAGTCACACAGCTGACAAGCGGCAGAGCTTGGATCCCTCTGGTCCTTCCTCACAGGGGGCTGGGGATGACTCGCTTTGGACAGAGAGGGAGAGGCGGCTGGCGGAGAACTTCCTTCAGCCCCCGGGGAGGAGAGGGGGAAAGGCGGGGCGGGACTGAGGAGGAGGCAAAGCCCAAGCCACGTCAGCCCCAGGGCCCAGAAAGGGGCGACGATCCCGCTGGGGGCAGGAGGGTTCGGGGGCCCCCCCCCTCCACGGCGCCTCCCACCTTCTCCAGGCGCCACTCGCTCGGATCCCGTTTCTCCGCCGCCAGCGCCTCGCAGCGGGCCAGTAGTCGCGTCAGGTTCAGCTCCAGCCGGGTAGACCCCATTATGGAGTAGGAATAGCCTTCCCGCCGTTGCCATTTTGACTCTGGGCGGAAAGAGCCCGCCTTCGCCGTCATCTTTGTTCGGGGCGGAAGTGAAAGGCAGGTTCCGGTTTAAAAAAAAAGGAAGTTGTTCATCTCCATTTTTACTAGGGGCGGAAGTGCTTCTCTAACTTGGTCCGACTTTGGGCTTTAAGCTTCCCTTAAAGGGCTCCCAAATGGTCGCCGACGCCATCTTTATTAATAATAATCATCATCATAATCATCCATCGTATTTATTGAGCGCTTACTATGTGCAGAGCACTGTACTAAGCGCTTGGGAAGTACAAACTGGCAACATATAGAGACAGTCCCTACCCAACAGTGGGCTCACAGTCTAAAAGGGGGAGACAGAGAACAAAACCAAACATACTAACAAAATAAAATAAATAGAATAGATATGTACAAATAAAATAAATAAATAAATAAATAGAGTAATAAATATGTACACACATATATACATATATACAGGTGCTGTGGGGAAGGGAAGGAGGTAAGATGGGGGGGATGGAGAGGGTATTTGTTAATAATGGTATTTGTTAAGCGCTTACTATGTGCCAAGCACTAGTCTAAGCGCCGGGGGGGGATCCAAGCTAATCAATCAGGTTGTCCCACGTGGGGCTCACAGTCTTAACCTCCATTTTAAAGCTGAGGTAACTGAGGCACAGGGAAGTGAAGTGACTGCCTAAAGTCACACAGCTGACAAGTGGCAGAGCAGAATTAGAACCCACGACCTGCGACTCCCAAGGCCGGGCTTTAGCGTGAAAGTCCTCCCATTCTTGAGCCCACTGTTGGGTAGGAACCGTCTCTATGTGTTGCTAACTTGTACTTCCCAAGCGCTTAGTACAGTGCTCTGCACACAGTAAGCGCTCAATAAATACGATTGACTGATTGATTTTGTTGACTGGCCGCAAATAGGAACAAGAAAATTCTGTTAGCCCCATGGGGGACAGGGACCGTGTCCAATCCCAGCGCTTAGAACAGTGCTTGACGAACACCGTCACCATCAATGCTTACGATCCTCTTTCACTATTATCCTTTCTCCGAAGAATGAATGCAATGGCTCCCCGCCCCCACCAACCGTCGTTTTCACCGCTTGCGCAAGTGCCGCCATCTTTCTTGTGGGCAAACAAGAGTGCTCCGTCCCCGCCATCTTTCTTGTGGGCAAAAGTAACCAGCCCGCCATCTTAGCCGAGGGCGAAAGCTCCACGAACTTCATCTCTGAAGGAAGTTCCCTCGCCCCCACAAATCGCCTGCGTTTTGGTTAAGGATCGAAAAATCCATAATGTATGGTTGGATAGTTCTCTTTACCAAGAAAACAGTACGGTTACACATACCAGAACGACCTTATCAATCAATCAATCATATTTATTGAGTGCTTACTGTGTGCAGAGCACTGTACTAAGCGCTTGGGAAGTACAAGTTGGCAACATATAGAGACGGTCCCTACCCATCAGTGGGCTCACAGTCTAGGAGGGGGAGACAGAGAACAAAACCAAACATATTAACAAAATAAAATAAAGAGAATAGATATGTGCAAGTAAAATAAATAAATATGTACAAATATACACATATATACAGGTGCTGAGGGGAAGGGAAAGAGGTAAGGCGGGAAGGATGGAGAGGAGGAGGAGGGGGAGAGGAAGGATGGGGCTCAGTCTGGGAAGGCCTCCCGGAGGAGGTGAGCTCTCAGTAGGGCCTTGAAGGGAGGAAGAGAGCTAGCTTGGCGGATGTGCGGAGGGAGGGCATTCCAGGCCAGGGGGAGGACGTGGGCCGGGGGTCGACGAGGCGAGAACGAGGCACTGTGAGGAGATTAGCTGCAGAGGAGCGGAGGGTGCGGGCTGGGCTGGAGAAGGAGAGAAGGGAGGTGAGGTAAGAGGGGGCGAGGTGATGGGCAGCCTTGAAGCCGAGGGTGAGGAGTTTCTGCCTGATGCATAGGTTGATTGGTAGCCACTGGAGATTTTTGAGGAGGGGAGTAACATGCCCAGAGCATTTCTGGACAAAGACAATCCGGGCAGCGGCGTGAAGTATGGATTGAAGTGGGGAGAGACAAGAGGATGGGAGATCGGAGAGGAGGCTGATACAATATTCCAGACGGGATAGGATGAGAGATTGAACGAGCAGGGTAGCAGTTTGGATGGAGAGGAAAGGGCGGATCTTGGCAATGTTGCGGAGCTGAGACCGCCAGGTTTTGGTGACGGCTTGGATGTGAGGGGTGAATGAGAGAGCGGAGTCGAGGATGACACCCAGGTTGCGGGCTTGTGAGACGGGAAGGATGGTAGTGCCGTCAACAGTGATGGGAAATTCAGGGAGAGGGCAGGGTTTGGGAGGGAAGACAAGGAGTTCAGTCTTGGACATGTTGAGTTTTAGGTGGCGGGCAGACATCCAGGTGGAGATGTCTTGACCTTATGACAGAAGATGGGATGTTTGAGAAGCAGCGTGGCTCAATGGAAAGAGCACGGGCTTAGGAGTCAGAGGTCATGGGTTCAAATCCCAACTCCGCCAATTGTCAGCTGTGTGATCTTGGGCAAGTCACTGAACTTCTCTGTGCCTCAGTTACCTCATCTGGAAAATGAGGATTTAGACTGTGAGCCCCACCTGGGACAACCTGATCATCTTGTATCCTCCCCAGTGCTTAGAACAGTGCTTTGCACATAGGAAGCGCTTAACAAATGCCATCATTATTATTATTATTGTTCTGAAGAGGGGGTGTCCATGGAGTGGACAAAGTACAGTGCCTGGCACATAGTAAGTGCTTAAATACCATTGCTATTATTATTATGGAGTTGCTACAGGTCAGAAACGACGGCATTTAAAGAAGACTGGCTGGATAAGGGGTAGAGAAGATCTTCCGATCAATAAATACGATTGAATGAATAATAATAAATAGAAATTATTGTTAAGCGCTTACTATGTGCCATGCACTGTTCTAAGCGCTGGGGTAGATACGAGGTCATCAGGTTGTCCCACGTGGGGCTCACAGTCTTAATCCCCATTTTACAGATGAGGTAACGGAGGCACAGAGAAGTTAAGTGACTTGCCCAAAGCCACACAGCTGACAAGTGGCAGAGTCGGGATTAGAACCCAGGACCTCTGACTCCCAAGCCCATGCCCTTTCCACTGAGCCACGCTGCTTCTGAATGAAAGGCGGCTTTACCTAGGGTAGTGACCGATGGCTAGGATGGTCAATTGTCTGCTTTTATATAATACTACTACAGTCATATGAACAACTGTCTTCCCTAGTAGACTGTAAGCTCGCTGTGGGCAGGGAATGGGTCTGCTAATACGATTGATTGGTTCATATTAAGCACTTACTAGGTGCCAAACACTGTCCTAAGCGTTGGGGTAAAGATCAGGAGGTCCCACATGGAGCTCACAGTCTGAGGAGGGAGAATAGGTATTGAATACCTATTTTGCAGATGAAGGAACTGAGGCACAGAGAAGTTAAACGACTTGCCTAGGGTCACACAGAAGACAAGTGTCAGAGTCGGCACTAGAACCCAGGTCCTTGCTCTTTCCACTAGGTCATGCTGTTTGTTCCTGCATGCTGCTTTACAATGGAGTTTCGTTTTTTCCCTTATCTGTCTCCTTTTTGCTAGATCCTTTTTATGGGCGGCACTATAATTCATTCATTCGTATTTATTGAGCGCTTATTGTATGCAGAGCACTGTACTAAGCACTTGGAAAGCACAATTTGGCAATAAATCCCTACCCAACAACAGGCTGACAGTCTAGAAGGGGGGAGACACACAACGCTATAACGGCATCACATTGCATATAGTTTCTCTAACATGAATAATACAACCCCACAGCACTTTTTATGGTATTCATTCATTCAATCATATTTTTTGAGTGCTTACTGTGTGCAGAGTACTGTACTAAACGCCTGGGAAGTATTAAGTGCTGGGGTTGGTACAAGTTCATTAGGTTGCACACAGTCCCTGTCCCATAATGGGCTCACAGTCTAAGTAGGCAGAAGTACAGGTATCCCCCTTTTACAGTTGAGGAAACTGTGGCACAGAGAAGTGACGTGACTTCCCCAAGGTCACACAGCAAGCAACTGACAGAGCTGGGATTAGAACTCAGGGTCTTCTGACTCCCAGGCCTGTGCTGGTACTCCACTAGGCCATGCTGCTTCTCATGTACATGTACAGATCTTTAGATGATATATCATAAATTACTTTTGTATTCATATCCTCAGAGCGCCAGAGAGGCCCGCCATAGACGCCCGGGGCTCCATTCCCGAGAGGCCCGCCCACCCGCCATCACACCGCATGGCCCCCGCTGCTCCCGGAAGGCTCCTCTCCTCCGAGCACCGCCATAGACGCCCCCTGCTTCCATCCCCCCCTACTTAAGCGCCCTTCCTTATAGTGCCCCCCAACCCCCCTTCCCAGTCCGGTCCTGACTGACTCTCCCCCCCACCCCACCCCGGGGAAAAGGCCCTTGTTATCACCAAGTTACATTAACGACAACCTCATTCGCACCTACTCAGACTTCCTGTCCCGCCATGGACCCCCGGCCCACGTCCTCCCCCGGGCCTGGAATGCCCTCCCTTGGCCCATCGGCCAAGCTAGCTCTCTTACTCCCTTCAAGGCCCTACTGAGAGCTCATCTTCTCCAGGAGGCCTTCCCAGACTGAGCCCCTTCCTTCCTCTCCCCCTCGTCCCCCTCTCCATCCCCCGCATCTTACCTCCTTCCCTTCCCCGCAGCACCTGTATATATGTATATATGTTTGTACATATTTATTACTCTATTATTTATTTTACTTGTACCTATCTATTCTATTTATTCCATTTTTTTAGTATGTTTGGTTTTGTTCTCTGTCTCCCCCTTCTAGACTGTGAGCCCACTGTTGGGTAGGGACTGTCTCTATATGTTGCCAGCTTGTACTTCCCAAGCGCTTAGTACAGTGCTCTGCACACAGTAAGCGCTCAATAAATACAATTGATTGATTGATATTCCCCCACAGTGCTTAGAACAGTGCTCGACACATAGTAAGTGCTTAACAAATGCCACCATTATTATTATTATCACTATTAGCACTGCCTGATTAAGTGGCTTTCTTTGGTGGTAGGAATTCAGTTGTCTGGGAAAAGCTGGTATAACCTAGGAGAGTTATAAGGGCAGAGCAAAAAAAAAAAAAAAAGGCAGTGCAGCAATGGCACAATGTAACACAGGGAGTGGGAAGAGGGGTTAGTTCTGCTCTTTAAGCCCTATATGCTGGGGGTTTGAATAATAATAATAATAATAATAATAATAATAATAATAATAATAATAATAATGGTATTTCTTAAGCACTTACTATGTTCTAAGCACTGGGGTAGATACAAGATAATCAGGTTGTCCCAGGTGGGGCTCAGAGTCTTATTCCCCATTTTCCAGATGAGGTAACTGAGGCACAGAGAAGTGAAGTGACTTGCCCGAGGTCACACGACAAGTGGCGGAGCCGAGATTAGAACCCACATCCTCTGACTCCCAAGCCCGGGCTCTTTCCTCTAAGCCACGCTAAATATAAAGCGATTCCCCCATCTTTTATTTTCACAATGTAGGAGGGTCGGGCTGCCCGCTCTCTGCAAGAGACCCACCCCGTGAGCCCTCACGGGGACTTCACGGCTTCCGCCATGGCCTATCGGACGGGAAAAGTCGGTCTCTGAGCTGTCTAAGCTCAAGGGAATAGCCAGAGTAGTGGTATTAATGAACAATTAATGAAACAGTCATTAATCGTCACTGACCGCCCAGACCGAGCCCCCCTTTTCCTCTCTTCCACCCCATCCCCCCCGCCCTACCTCTTTCCCCTCCCCACAGCACCCGTATATATGTTTGTACAGATTTATTACTCTATTTTACTTGGACATATTTACTATTCTATTTATTTTGTTAATGATGTGCATCTAGCTTTATTTCTCTTTATTCTGACTTGACACCTGTCCACATGTTTTGTTTTGTTGTCTGTCTCCCCCTTCTAGGCTGTGAACCCGTTATTGGGTAGGGACTGTCTCTATATATGTTGCCAACTTGTACTTCCCAAGCACTTAGTACAGTGCTCTGCACACAGTAAGCGCTCAATAAATACGATTGAATGAATGAATGGTGCCCACAACATCATCACGTTAGGCTGTGTGGCCTGGGAAATGGAGGGTATGTTCATTCATTCCTTCAATCGTATCTACTGAGCACTTACTGTGTGCAGAGCACTGTATTAAGTGCTTGGAAAGTACAATTCGTCAACTAATAGACAATCCCTACCCAACGGGATGTCCCGGGCATCTCCTTGTGTGGTTATTTGGGCAAGTGGTTAGTGGCCACCATAATATTACATTGCATAGGCTAAGCAGCGTAACAATATTATATAGAGAGCATATTGATCCAGAGACCCTAAAGTCTGTCATGATCCCCATTTTTTTGCTCCAGGAAACAGAAACATCAGTCAACTGCAGCTACTGTTGACTCTTATTCTTCCTGCTGCTTCCAATGTAGTAGCACTCATAGCCCTTCTCTGGAGCTCATGGTGCTGGGAACGTTGAGGCATCATCTTCCTGAAACATTGCTCAGCACACATCTCCTCTTTTTTACTGGTATTTGTTAAGTGCTTACTATAAAAATACTCAATATTGAGTATTAAATAAAATACTCAATTTTAATTGAGTATTAAATTAAATACTCAATATTGAGTAAGTGCTTACTCAATAAATACGATTGATTGATTGATTGATTGATTATATGCCCAGCACTGTTCTAAGTGCTGGGGTAGATAATAATAATTATGGTATTTGTTAAGCACTGAGTGCCAAACGTTCTTCTAAGCACTGGGGTAGATACAAGCTAATCAGGCTGGACACGGTTCCTGTCCCACATGTGACTCAGTCTTAATCCCCATTTGACAGATGAGGTGGCTGAGGCACAGAGAAGTGACTTGCCCAAGGCCACACAGCAGACAAGCGGCGGAGCTGGAATTAGAACCCAGATCCTTCTGACTCCCAGGCCTGTGCTTTATCCACTAGGCCATGCTGCTCTTTTCTCCAAACCTTCCATTCAATCGTATTTGAGCGCTTACTGTGTGCAGAGCACTGTACTAAGCGCTTGGGAAGCACAAGTTGGCAACATATAGAGACAGTCCCTACCCAACAGTGGGCGCCTATTTCTCTCCACATCAAAGACAAACTCCCTATCAGTGGTTTCAAGACCTTCCACTAGCTCTATTTACACATCTCCTTTCTATTCACCATCATACTCTGCTTCTCCCAAGCCTAACTGTAACCTGCTCTTCTCACCTGCCTCGGTGTCACTGTCCCCCCAGCCTGGAACTCCCCACACCCCCACATTCACCAGATCTGCAAGTCCTCCAAAATCCCCATTTTCTCCAATAAGCCTTCCCCAACAAATTCCTAACATTCTAGGTCATATAAACCAAATAGCCACAGCTAGCATTTATGTATGTCTTTATACTCACCCTCAGCATTTAAATATATAGGTATATTCCATTCTAATTCCACTTACAAAAATACTTTTGTCTACCCCATTAGGGTGTAAGCTCCTTGTGGGCAGGGAACATGTCTTTTGCTTTTGTTGTACTTTCCTAAGTACTTAACGCCATGACTACTACTACTACTACAAGGGTGCCCAGTTACCTTTTCAAAATTGGGAATTTTTTGATATGTCAAGGTTACCTACTGGCTAGTCACCGCAGACCTAAAAGCCCTGCTTTCTGTTTCTTTTCTTTCTTCATTCAGTCGTGTTGATTGAGAGCTTACGGTGTGCAGGGCACTGTACTAAGCACTTGGGAAAGTACCATATGAGAACACAGTGACATTCCCTGTCCACAACGAGCTTACGCTCTAGAGGGAGGGAGACAGACATTAATACAGATAAAGTTACAGACATGTACATACATCTATGGGGCTGGGAGGCAGGGGAAGAGCAAAGGGAGCAAGTCAGGATGACGAAGAAGGGAGTGGGAGATGAAGAAAAGTGGGGCTTAGTCTAGGAAGGCCTCTTGGAGGAGATGTGCTTTCAATAAGGCTTTGAAGGCGGGGAGAGTAACTATCTATCGTATTTGAGGAGGGAAGGCATTCCGGGCCAGAGGCAGGATGTGAGTCAGGGATCGGCGGCGAGACAGGCGAGACGGAGGCACAGTGAGGTTAGCACTAGAGGAGCATTGCCCAGGGCTCCCAATATATCAGAAACCATCCTGCTTCCTCAGATCACAGCCCCACCACCCCCACTGCTGAACTCTCACCTCCTCAGTGAAGACTTCCCCACTTAAACATACCTATAAGCTCCTCAAAGGCAGGGCTACCTCTTTTACTTCTATCGTCTGTCTTGTCGCTGACCCCTTGCTCACAACTCTCTCCCCCTCCATATCCGACAAACCACTACTCCCCCATCTTCAAAGCTTTATTAAAATCACATCTCCTCCAAGAGGCCTTCTCTGACTCAGCCTTCTTTTCCCCTACTTCCTCTTTCTGCATCACCCATGTACTTAGACCTATTCCCTTAAGGCACTTGATATTCACCCCACCCTCCTCCCACAGCATTTATTTACATGTCCCTAATGTCTGTCTCCCTCAAACTGTGAGCACCTTGTGGGCAGGGAACACGTCCACAGACTCTGTTGTATCGTACTCTCCCAGGTGCTTAGCGCAATGCCCTGCACAAAGTAAGCGCTCAATAAATATCATTGACTGATTTGATATCTTGTGTCCTCACATCCCTAGTACAGTGATCTGCACCCAGTAAAGGTTGTTGATGAGGATATAATCTGGTTTTGGCATCACTGATCCTCCTATCACCCACCCATCCACTACTGGGGCATGTGTTAGAAAAGTGCACTTCTGTAGTTTTGCCAAATTTCAGTTTATTGAACACAGACACTGACTTGCTGTAGTCTGGCATCGCCTGCACCCTGGTTTTGCTAAGAGTGAGATTTGTTTCACTTGAAGTACAACTGTGTGTCCCTCCCCAACCGTTTCTGGGAAAATGGGACCAGCCCAGGAAACAAGGAACCATCCTGCATATCCGGAATGTCTGGCAACCCTAACCATTTACCTAGATTGGTATCCCTTCGCCATAACCTTCTCTTGGACCCCAATCATGTTAAAACATGAGGCTGGTGTGTGTTTTGGCACTGAATGAATAGAACGCACATTATAAGCAAAGCATGCAAATTAGAATTTATTAAAAATAGGCTGCAGCATTTGCTGGAAGAGAACAGATTTACTGCTTAAGTGTCCAGAGTGGCAACAAGCAGACATATCAAGTTGTGTTGGGGTGGGGGGGTGACGTCTCAGGGGAGTGGGTCACACAGCCTCCGGTGCTCCAGCATGTCACAGAAATCTTATATAGAGGCTCTCAATTTCAGGTCTTGGCATTGTAGTAATACTGTGACATTGGTACAGGAAGGAGAAAGGGGTAGAAGGCTGGCTTCTCGACCTTTTTCAGAAGGACGTGCGTCCCAGAGAACTGCTTCAGGATTGCAGAGAGTGGGAGGCAATTCTTTCTCTAAGGGCATCTGGGATTAAACAAGGAAAAAATGGGGAACATTTCTCCTTATGATTTCCATGGACCCCTTTCCTCTCCAGGCCTCGCTTTCCTAAACTTTGCTCTGTTGAAAGCAAAAACGATTTAGGTTTTACAATAGTCACGATGGTTCTTAGCTGCAACTTGCTTTTCCGTTCAACAGTCTGCCACAAATCAAGAGGCACAGAACACATAGAATGACAACGAACTGCTCGAATGATGTTTGGTTGAAGATTTCCCTCTTGTGATATCGAACTCTACAACCCGAGAGAACTTCTGACTCTCATTTGCACCGCAGAGATTTCACACTGTGGAACTCAAAATGCCAAATGCCTCTACTATTCACTATCAGAAGTGTGTCCGATAAATGTGTGCATATGACAGGAAATTTACTTACTTTGCAAAGGGACTCATTCACTGAGTACACATACGCACATGAGGCACAGTGGCACTTAACTGAGGCAAGCTCCTTGGATGGACGACTGGCCTAGCAAGAACAATGTGGTTGGCTAGTGATCCCCAAGAAAACTGTTCTAAAGTTGTTGTTGCTACAATACTGAAGACCTGAACCAAGGGTCTGAGGGTACCTTCTTCAGATGTGCAGATGATACTCTGTTGGTCAGTGTAGTAGCACTTTCAGAAACAGGAATAACATGCTAACTGCACTTAAATGGAAAAGAGTGGTCTTACAATATTCAAGTCAATAGGGAAAAACACAAGCTAATGCAACTGGGGACAAAAACCCTAGCACAAACGCAATTAGGAGGAGATATCAGAGGTCTATTGAAAAATGTACAGACCGGAGAGTGGGAAATCTGGGTTCCAGTCCTGACACTGGCCTACTGTGTCACCTCAGGCAACTCACTGAACTCCTCTGGGTCTTGGTTTCCTTATCTACAAAATGTGGATAACAATACCCAACCTCCCACTACCTCACAAGGATATAGTAAGGAGAAAACGAGATAATTGAAGTGAAAGTGCTTTAGAAAAATAAAAAGTGCCATACAAATACAAGGTACAAGTATTCCTACCAGATTGTGACATTTTTACAACACAAAACTGGAAGAACACAATGGAAAAAATAGAAGACTCGTGCCACAGTACGGCTGTGAATTGATTCTAACATGATGCGGCTCTGAAGGAACGATTGTTTCAAATGTTTGCTTCGAGCAGGATCAAAAGCTTGCTGTGGCAATATATATCTGCTCATTAGCATTGCACAGGGAATCAATTGCAGCATTACCATTGTTTACTGGAAAATGATTTTTAAGCTGTTGCAAATTGATTCTCAGTGCCTCATTGCACAGAAGTAGCAAGACTATGCAGACTGCTTGAAACAAACTCTTTTGTTCCCCACATCCTTCCTGGATTTCACTGTGTGTGAAAGAAGCCATGTACTCTTTCAATTGTTTTTGAACTATCTTCCCCATGAACCTTTATTCCTCACTGAAGCAGTGGTTAACAGAATGACTTTTTTGGAAGTCCTTGGGGGAAAGTTGGCAGGAACGCTACTACTTTATACTGTAGGAGGAATGTCTGTATGGTTATTATAACAGCATAAAAAGGACCTGGGGCTCAGAGTTGATCATGAGCAACTAATGCCATTCTACATTACACTACCATGGAACCAGGAGGAATTCACAGGAGTATGATATGCAAGGGTGGGAAGTTATCCTTCTGCTACTCTTTCAATCGGTCAGACCTTCATCAGTTTTGATTGCTGCCCGTTTAAAAAAAAGACGTGCAAAAACAGAAGCAGGTCTAGAGAAGAGTGACTAAAATGATAGAAGAGGGTAGCAACAGTGAAGAAGGGCCTCCTTATCTGATGAACTAGTAGCAGAGAGAAATGCATCTTAGACCTCTGATTTCACCTTCTTTGGGCCCAGAGGCAGATTCAAAGCTATTAACATCCTCCTTTTGTACCACCCTCCCCCCGTCAGTGAATTCAATCGATGAATCAATCCATTGTATTTACTGAGCGCAGAGCACTGTACTAAGTGCTTGGGAGAGGGCAGAAGAAGTAGGTGATGTTATAGACAGTACTGTCACTTCAAAAGACTCCGCGATGGTGATAGAGATCTCTCATCTCACATAACCAAGTATTATATGTTGCTTGCTGAGTTCATCGATCAGTGTCAATGTTGATTAAATTCAGTTACTCTCCCTGCTATTTTCACAAGGACATATTTTCCATGATGTTTGGTTACTGAAGTCATGGATTTCCCAACAACTTGGAAAAAAAATGCTTTGGGCACCTAATAAGCACTTAATAAATACCATCATTATTAAATCAGCGGCCACAATTCTCATCAAGTGAACTCAAGCATATATTTAAAGGAAGATGCATTATGTTAATATAAAAGTTTTTATATATATATAATATATATAATTTGGTCTTTCATTAAGGCGTTACATTAAAAAATTATGTAAACCACATACAAAGAAAGAGTTATCATAAAAACATACAAAAGTGAAGACTAAGGAGACATTGGCAGAGAGATCTCAACTTGATTTTGGTCCTATCATAGCTCTCTGTAAGCAAATATGAAAGGCACAGCAGCTGAAACAGCACCTAATCTAGCTTGGAGTTGGCAGACTCATTTGAATGGGCATTTTCTCTTGCGACCAAAGCAGATTTAATACCTATAAAAACTCTGCAGCTTTTAATTTAGTACTTCTCCGATAGCAGACTACTATTTGTGACAAACAGTGCCTTATAGGGCAAACTTCCAAAAGATCGAGGCCGGTGATCTAGTTGGACAGACTTTCGCTCGGTGTTTTCTCTTCAGAAGGACACCTACCACATTTTGTTTTCCTATCCATACACGCACACATATACATACACACCGCTCTCCCCCCCCGGCCCCTCCCCCCCACCCCGGAGTTTGCATTCTTCAAAGGTTTACACTCAGTCAATTCGCAATCACAATGAAGCCTGGCCATCTGATCCCAACTCAATCCATCTTGACTTGCTCACTGCGGGCCGAGTAAGTAAATGGGAGGGTCCGAATACCTCCGCTTTGTCTCTGCAGTCAGGCCGTATTCGTTCAAGGGCTCCTGAGCTGGGACCGCTTCAGCCCCCGCTGCAATATACACGGAATGGATCGGATCCGTTCGCCGGGCAGGCTGATCTCTTCGTTTCACGAGGACCACAGCCTCCTCACCAGCCGAAGTTCTTCTCTGGACATTGGTCAGCATGCCATAAGGGAGTTTGATGTTAGATGTAGGCATTATTGGAGTCCTCCGGGGAATCTTCATTCTAACCGTCATTGAAGTTGCTCTTTTTTTCACAGAAGAAGAATCCGGATGGCGGCTTGGAAGAATCGACGGATGGGATCTGTTGGCTGTTTCGGGGATATCCTTAGTGGGGATACCACGACAGGGAAGTCCAGGTGAGGCAGTCCCTTTTCAAAGAAAGATACATCAATTACCACCTGTGTTTATAGGCAGTAGATAGACCTATTACTGCCAAGTCATTTGCCCTTTACAGAGGTGTCGCTAATAATCTGAAGAAAACAAATAAAATTGATCAGTGGTATTTGAGAAAGTAAAAAACAAAAAGTGCACACTACCTTAATACTGACCTTCCGTGTCCACCCGCCCGCTTCGTTCGTCCAAAAGGCTCTCGGTGCTGACTGATGTCTCTGAATCTGGATTTTCTTCGTCGGAGCCCCGCTGATCTAGCTCAGGTAGTCGATAGGCTATGTCTTCCCTGAAGCAAGAGAGCACAGCGGAATTTAGGAAACCCAGATGAAGAAAGAAACACGACCACAAACACATACTGCTAGAGGCCAACCTGGGATCGATGCCAAGCCAATTTAAGAACATAAATGCCCAACTGGATCAGACCAGTGACCTCCCCAGTCCACTAAATCTGCCTCTCACGGGGGCACCAAAGGAGGAACGGTGTGACAGCGGCCCTAATTTGATCATCAGGTGTTTCAAGTTGACCACTGCACTGAGGAGCAAGTCCTCAGAAGGGGAGGAAGTAGGAGAAGCATGCCCCAGCCGCTAGGCAACCACAAGCAAACTTACTTTTCTTCCTTTATTGATTGAATATGTTCAATCAGAATCTCTTTCTCCCGATCATCATCTGCATCTAATTGCTCCTCCTGGAGAATCCCTAGGTTGGCTAAGCTGCTGTCATTTGCCTTGATCTTCGGGCTTTTGCTCTGGAACCGAGAAGGCAGTTGTAAGGGGACATCTTTCCAACTAGGCGAGTTAGGGTTAGTTGTGATGCATGGAAAGACTACCGGACAAAGCTAAATGGGTGTTAGTTCATATGCAAGAGGGACTTCCTAGGCCAATTTCTCTGAAAATAATTTGAAATCTAGCCAAATCGACTGGCTGAACTCCATCAGTGGCCAGTTTGTATGACTCTGAACCAGCAAGAAGAATTTTCTTTCTGTGTGTTGTTGCAGTTTAGCATCTCCAAAAGCAGAAGCCAGTGGGGAACGCCACTGCAATGAGGCATGCACTTTCAGTTAAATCAAGCTGGACCACAATTGAAAGCTGCAAACCAAAGAACTGATAAGAAGCCATAAAAACCCAGATCATGCGGTCAGAAAGAATCATGCATTATATGAATCCACCAAGTTTTGTACATACCAGCACCCCCTCATAGGGAGAAGAAAACCCCAGTTTTAGAGGCCACTGCTAGGAAGAGATGAAGACCAGGTTGACTATATCAAACATACAAGGTAACTTGGAGGTTTTTTCTCCAAATAGCAGAAATTTCATTACTTCATTAAAAAACAACCCCCAAAACAAAAACATCAACCCATTTCTGCATGCTGGAGCAGAGGAAGAACGTTGGCTTTGTTATATTTACTTCATCTGGTGATATCTTCCCGTCCCACACCATCACCTCTCTACACTTACAAGCAAGCAGGGGAAAACAAGGTTTAAAAAATGTTTGTAGGCTTGGACCTGTGAATTTTCAGTGAATGAAAAACTGAGATTTGATGGCATTAGCTAAATATTAATTCGATGTGCCAGTGAAGATGTGCCTTAGCTGCCTGCGGCTAAAAATCCCCAGTGATAGACTGAACATGTATTTTGAGTACAAGTACAGGGTGTTAACATTTACAGACATGCCTCTAGACTGTAAGCTTGTTGTGGGCAGGGAATGTGCCATTATATTGTTGTGTGGTCCTCTCTCAAGTGCTTAGTACAGTGCCCTGCGCGCGCGCACACACACACACACACACACACACACAAAGTGATCAATAAATTGACTGATGCACTCAATTTAAATATAGTTTCCACTTGCATGTGGCTGTAAAAGAAAGTAATGCATGAGGGATATGACGGTCTCACTAGATGCGTGGAGCATAATCAGTGGTATTTACTGAGTGCTTAATGTGTGCCTGCTTGGGAGAGTAAAATACAACAGAATCAGTGGATCCGTTCCCTGCCTGCAAGGAGCTTACAGTCTAGGGGGAAGACATACATTAATATGAATAAATTCCAGCTACGTACATAAATGCTGGGCTGAGGGTGGCGTGAACATCAAGTGACTAAAGGGTACAGATCCAAGTGCATAGGCGAGACAGATGGGAGAGAGAGCAGGGAAAGAGCGAGCTTAAATGGGGGAGGCCACTTGGAGGAAATGGATTTTAGGAGAGTTTTGATGGTGGGGAGAGTGGTGATCTGTCATATATGGAGGGGGAGGGAGTACCAGATGAGAGGCAGGACATGGGTGAGGGGTCAGTGGCGAGATAGATGAGCCCGAGGAACACTGAGAAAGTTGCGTTAGAGAAATGAACTAGCTAGATCGTAGAAGGAAATCAGAGGTAAACAACAATGAAGGTAAACGTAGGAGCGGGTGAGCTGACTGCTTTAAGGCCAATGGTATGGAGTTTCTGTTTGACGTGGCGGTGGATGGGCAACCACTGGAGGTTCTTGAGGAGTGGAGAGATGTGGACTGAATTGGTATTTTAGAAAAATGATACGGGCAGCAGAGTGAAGTTTCGACTAGAACGGGAAGAGAAAGGAGGCAGGAAGGTCAGCAAGGAGGCAGATGCAGTAGTCAAGGCAGGATACAGATCAGCACAGTAGCAGTTTTGGAGAGGAAAAGGCGGATTTTAGCCATGTCATGAAGGCAGAACGGACAGGTTTTGGTAACAGATTGAATATGTGGGTTGAATATTTCCTTAGCTCCATTTTAAATCGTCTCCACTGGAGGGGTGAAGCAGAGAACTCTGGGTAATTTCCTCAATTTTCTGCTTTGTTGGTCAATACCAGGGCAGGACTGATTTAATCTGAGGTCAACTCCCCCCGGGGTGACACCTAGCCAGTTCTGGAATATTTCTTTCATCATTCACACTGTTCAGTTTTTCATTACCTCTCATTTAGCCTGGAGACCACCTCACATAACTTGCCCTGTGCCCTCCAATCATAACTTCCTCGCAGAAGTCTCTGAGTCTTTGAATCCAAGTGAACTCTGGGCCCCAACATCAGCAAGTCATCACTAGCTAGCTTTCAGCAACCATCCTCTTGAGTGTAAAAGGAATAAACAGTGGAACTGCAGGACAGGTCCCCCTGAAACCAACGGCTCCATCTCTTTGTCTCATCATATGTTCATGTGAATAACTCATGTCCAACTGAGAGAAAAAAGCTGCAAGGCTCCAAACTCCAAGTTTTTCAGAAAACCCAAATCCCTCAAAATACAAGACGCTTTGTTATTTTGGATACTTACTGTATTCTGCTTAAGAAATGACAGTCTGCGGAACGCAATGGTCTCTGCCGCTTCTAGTTGGTTAATTTCTTCCATTTTTATTTTGTACTTTCTCAACTGCTCCTTGATTATCATCTCTACACACCTGCAGGAAATTTGGCAACGGTTTTCATTTCAGCACTTTCCAGAAAGAGACCCAATTCTTCAGGCAGAAGGGGCAGGTGCCCCAGGTTCACCACCCTGCCTCTGCCCTCCTCACCTACCTAGCTATTGACCTTTGTGGGGCTATTAGCCTTTGTGGGGCAGGAGAGGGAAGACCAGTAGGGCAATTCGTCAGTGGTACTTACTGAGCGTTTACCCTGTGCAGAGCGGGAGGGGACAATACAATGGAGTTTCCTGACTTTCCCATCACTGCAGAGAGCACCAGCATCCTCCCAGTCTCACAAGCCCGGAACCTTGGCGTGTCCTCGACTCCTCTCTCTCACTCAACCCACATATTCAATGTGCCACCAAATTCTGCTGGTTCTACCTTGACGACATTGATAAAATCCACCCTTTCCTCTCCCTTCTACATCACCCTTTTACTTGGATTTGCACCCTTAATTCACCCCTACAAAACTTATGTACATATCTGTAATTTATTTATACTAAAGTCTGTCTCCCCCTCTCAACTGTAAGCTCGCTGTGGGCAGGGAACGTTTCTACCAACTCTGTTATACTGTACCCGCCAAGTATTAGAACAGTGCTCTGTACACAGTGAGCACTCGATACTACTGATTGATCCATCCAAACTACTACCACGTTAAAACAAGTGCTTATCGTATCCCGCCTTGATTATCGTATCAGCCTCCATGCTGACCTCCCTGCCGACCTCCCTGCTTCCTGTCTCTCCCTACTCCAATCCATACTTCACCCTGCTGCCCGGATCATTTTCTACAAAACTGTTCAGTCAGTGTTTCCCCGCTCCTTAAGAACCTCCAGTGGTTGCCCATCGACCTCTGCAACAAACAGAAATGTCTTACTAAAGGCTTTAAAGCACTCATTCACCTTGTCTCCTCATAATAATAATAATAATAATAATAATAATAATGATGGCATTTATTAAGCGCTTACTATGTACAAAGCACTGTTCTAAGCACTGGGGAGGTTACAAGGTGATCAGGTTGTCCCACAGGGGGCTCACACTCTTAATCCCCATTTTACAGATGAGGTAACTGAGGCACAGAGAAGTGACGTCTCTGTGAAGTGAAGTCACTGTGGACCACCCCCTTCTCCTCAACACGCTATCTGACCTTGGCTTCACAGACTCCGTCCTCTCCTGGTTCTCCTCATCTCTCCAGTCGTTCATTCTCAGTCTCTTTCGCAGGCTCCTCCTCCCCCTCCCATCCCCTTACTGTGGGGGTTCAGTGCTTGATCCCCTTCTGTTCTCGATCTACACTCACTCCCTTGGTGACCTCATTCACTCCCACGGCTTCAACTATCATCTCTACGCTGACGACACCCAGATCTACATCTCTGCCCCTGCTCTCTCCCCGTCTCTCCAGGCTCGTATCTCCTCCTGCCTTCAGGACATCTCCATCTGGATGTCTGCCTGCCACCTAAAACTCAACATGTCCAAGACTGAACTCCTTGTCTTCCCTCCCAAACCCTGCCCTCTCCCTGACTTTCCCATCTCTGTTGACGGCACTACCATCCTTCCTGTCTCACAAGCCCGCAACCTTGGTGTCATCCTCGACTCCGCTCTCTCATTCACCCCTCATATCCAAGCTGTCACCAAACCCTGCCGGTCTCAGCTCCACAACATTGCCAAGATCTGCCCTTTCCTCTCCATCCATACTGCTACCCTGCTCGTTCAAGCTCTCATCCTATCCCATCTGGACTACTGCATCAGCCTTCTCTCTGATCTCCCATCCTCGTGTCTCTCCCCACTTCAATCCATACTTCATGCTTCTGCCCGGATTGTCTTTGTCCAGAAACGCTCTGGGCATTTTACTCCCCTCCTCAGAAATCTCCAGTGGCTACCAATCGATCTGCGCATCAGGCAGAAACTCCTCACCCTCGGCTTCAAGGCTCTCCATCACCTCGCCCCCTCCTACCTCACCTCCCTTCTCTCCTTCTACAGCCCAGCCCGCACCCTCTGCTCCTCTGCCGCTAATCTCCTCACTGTACCTCGTTCTCGCCTGTCCCGCCATCGACCCCCGGCCCATGTCATCCCCCAGGCCTGGAATGCCCTCCCTCTGCCCATCCGCCAAGCTAGCTCTCTTCCTCCCTTCAAGGCCCTACTGAGAGCTCACCTCCTCCAGGAGGCCTTCCCAGACTGAACCTCTTCCTTCCTCTCCCCCTCGTCCCCCTCTCCATCCCCCCATCTTACCTCCTTCCCTTCCCCACAGCACCTGTATATATGTATATATGTTTGTGCATATTTATTACTCTATTTATTTATTTATTTTACTTGTACCTATCTATTCTATTTATTTTATTTTGTTAGTATGTTTGGTTTTGTTCTCTGTCTCCCCCTTTTAGACTGTAAGCCCACCGTTGGGTAGGGACTGTCTTTATATGTTGCCAACTTGTACTTCCCAAGCGCTTAGTACAGTGCTCTGCACAAAGTAAGCGCTCAATAAATACGATTGATTGATTGATTGAAGTGACTTGCCTAATTTCCTACTACCCCCCAATCCATACCCTTTGCTCCTCCAATGCCAAACGACTCGCTGTACCTCAGAGTTTTGCCTATTTCACCACCGACCCCTCATCTACATCCTGCCTCTGGCCTGGAACTCCCTCCCTCTTCCTATCTGACACTCACTCCCCACCTTCAGAGCCTTATTAAAAACACATCTCCTCCGAGAGGCCTTCCCCAACTAACCCCTCATTTTCCTCTTCTCCCACTCCCTTCTGTGTCGCCCTTGCACTAGGCTGTCTCTGCATCCTTTATTCACTCGTCCCTCAGCCCCACAGAACTTATGTGCTCCTCCATACTTCATTTATATTACTGTCTGTCTCCCCCTCTAGACTGTAAGCAGGTTAGGTGTCTACACAGGTTAGGTGTTTACCAACTCTGTTAGTCTGTATTCTCCCAACTGGTTAGTACAGTGCTCCGCACATAGTAAGCACTCAGTAAATCCAACTGATTGAGTTGGAAGACCCGAGTCCTGCCCTCAAAGAGCTTACAATCTAGTGGGCAGTGGTGCTAGTGAGAAAAACTACCACCTCTGCCTCCCGAAACCACATGGGAACCTTGAGGTAGATTGCCACAGCACTACAGCAAGTGAAAAGCCATGCTCCTTTAACAATATGCCTGCCTTTGTAGCCTGAAGAGGAACTGGTGACAATCAAGGTAGATCAAGAGAGACTGAGCTGCACACTCTCCTGGGTCCAAATTTCTTATGCTGCATTTATATTCAAATGATGGGTGCTTTAGAGAAGCTAACAGGTTACTGACTGCTAGTTGCTAAGAGGATGTGACAGTTATGTCGCTGTCTAAAGTTTCAACTTTAGACTCATCACTGCTTCAAGCAGCCAGCCCACAAAGTACCAGGGCCAAAATGGTAAGCGATGGCCAGACTACCAGAAGAGTGACCGGCTTGTTGTGCCCATGTGGACACCCTCCCATATCCAGGAATCCATAGCTTTGGAATTAGCCATTACGATCTAATGAATTCAACAATAAAATGGTTGAGACTCACGTAGTTGTCTTTAGGACATCCTTCATGCTGGTCAAGGGATCAGAATTATCAGGGCAGCGCAAGAGACACGGCGCAAAGACAATGGCCAAAGCACTGGGAGACATCCTATTCACCTCTTCGATTTCGGCCACTCTGTAGCATAAATTTGGGGACCAATTACAAAGAAAATTAATCCACTACACAGAGAGCAAGTACAAATCTTCATGAAAGAATTCACAGGTGTGGTGACTTGGGGAAAGTACTTTAAACAGGAATAAAAAGTCCAGTATAAGTACAGAAAATACTTGTTTCTTAAATGTTTCTGAAAAAGCAACAAAAGACCCGCAATAATAATAATGATGATGGTATTTGTTAAGCGCTTACTATGTGCCAAGCACTGTTCTAAGCACTGGGGTAGATACAAGGTTATCAGATTGTCACATGTGGGGCTCACAGTCTTAATCCCCATTTTCCAGATGAGGTAACTGAAGTGCAGAGAAGTGACTTGCCCAAAGTCACACGGCTGACAAGTGGCGGAGCCAGGATTAGAACCCACGACCTCTGACTCCCAAGCCCGTGCTCTTTCCGCTTAGCCACGTTGCTTCTCACAATGAAAACACTGGCCCTTTCAACCGACTGAATGGTTCCCCAAGACTTGGCTGGATTGATAGTTTTTCCTCTCCCCTCCAGCAGTTTCCAGGATCCCGCCCAATTGACATGTTTCCTCCAACTCCATGCATGGAATGCGATTTCCAGTGGTTTAAGGGCTAGTGTTCTTCTGTCGCTCTGACCTCTGTTCGTGGTCTTAATGCCCCTGAGAAGCAGCCTGGCCTAGTGGACAGAGCCCAGGCCTGGGAGTCAGAAGGTCACGGGTTCTAATCCCGGATCCACCACTTGTCTGCCCTTTGACCTTGGGCAAGTCACTTAACTTCTCTGTGCCTCAGTTCCCTCATCTTTAAAATGGGGATGAAGACTGTGAGCCCCGTGTGGAACAGAGACTATGTCTGACCCAATTATCTTGTATCTACCCCAGGCTTAGAACAGTGCCTGGCACATGGTAAGCGCTTAATAAATACCATTATTATTATTATGACGAGGGCATTGGCCTGGAAGTCCGTCTTCTAGACTGTGAGCCCACTGTTGGGTAGGGACCGTCTCTATATGTTGCCAACTTGTACTTCCCAAGCGCTTAGTACAGTGCTCTGCACACAGTAAGCGCTCAATACATACGACTGATTGATTGATTGATAGTACCCTCACAGCACAGCCACCCCTCCAAGCTGCTGCCTGGAATGTCCAAGTGGGTGATGTTTTGGACTTGAATTCTCTCCCACTCAAGCATAATGGGTATACGACCCAAAACTTGCCTCTGTCAGGAAATTTCCCAAGAGGAATCCCAGCTGTCTTCCAACTAAATTCCTGACCACCACGAGATCTACTGTTCTGGGAAAATGGAACACTTTCCTAGAAGGGACATTTAATTGTCAGATAAAACATGAGAGGGATAACTTGCTTGACAAGGTGAAAGATAAGCCGCTCCAGGCTTAAGTGATTGGCTTCGGGAAGCTGGTCGAGTACAGTGTATATAGCCGTGAGCTGCTCCTGCTTCGCGGGCAATTCTGCACAGAGAAAAGGCATGAGATAAGGAGGCCAAGAGTACACCGAGTCTTGCTCTCTCGTGACAACTGAGAGAAGTCGCTCTCATGAGCTTGAGGGACTCAGAATCTGCGGCTTGGTTACAAGCTGGAAAGAGCAGACACACTGCTAGCGTTAGGAGTGCTAGGAGCAGAAACTCCTCACCCTCGGCTTCAAGGCTCTCCATCACCTCGCCCCCTCCTACCTCACCTCCCTTCTCTCCTTCTACAGCCCAGCCCGCACCCTCCGCTCCTCTGCCGCTAATCTCCTCACCGTACCTCGTTCTCACCTGTCCCGCCGTCGACCCCTGGCCCACGTCATCCCCCTGGCCTGGAATGCCCTCCCTCTGTCCATCCGCCAAGCTAGCTCTCTTCCTCCCTTCAAGGCCCTACTGAGAGCTCACCTCCTCCAGGAGGCCTTCCCAGACTGAGACCCCTCCTTCCCCTCTCCATCCCCCCCACACCTTACCTCCTTACCTTCTCCACAGCACCTGTATATATGTATATAAGTTTGTACATATTTATTACTCTATTTATTTTACTTGTACATGTCTATTCTACTTATTTTATTTTGTTAATATGTTTGGTTTTGTTCTCTGTCTCCCCCTTCTAGACTGTGAGCCCACTGTTGGGTAGGGACCGTCTCTATATGTTGCCAACTTGTACTTCCCAAGCACTTAGTACAGTGCTCTGCACAAAGTAAGCACTCAATACGATTGATTGATTGATTATTAGAACAATCTCAGAGAGACACTCACCCACTGCTTTGAGAAAGTCATTATACTGAGCAAATGTCATGAGGGGCTCTGGCAACTCTCTCAGCCACAGCTTCAAAACCCCTGTGATGGCATGAATGGGATAATTCTCCAGCTTGACCGAATTGGGATCTGAGAGAAAGACAGAGAGATTTGCTGTGAAACAGGAGCAATTTACATCTGGAGGGGGAAAGGGACAAACACACACAAAGAAAG
Organism: Tachyglossus aculeatus; assembly: GCF_015852505.1. Classification (NCBI taxonomy): domain Eukaryota; kingdom Metazoa; phylum Chordata; class Mammalia; order Monotremata; family Tachyglossidae; genus Tachyglossus; species Tachyglossus aculeatus. Next base: position 119,364,305 of record NC_052101.1, on the reverse strand, counting down.
AAGATTCAAGTAACATCTCATGTCCAAGAGATGATGCAGATACAGGAGGGTACTTAAGAGTAAAGGACTGTTCTTCTGGGTCAAAGGGAAATAGGATCTGTGCTATCTTGCTCTCTTACAAAACAGTGATGATGGCTTGAATACTGAAGCAGTCTCTAGCCTGAGGGCTCAATGTCAGGGGGGTGAGAAGGAAGGAATTAAGTAACAGATGAGCTGCCAGACAGCTTAACTCCGGATTTAGCAGTTTATCATACCTGACTGGAGGGACTGCTTGAGTTCCCTCATTCGGTTGGCTGCCCCTGACTTGCGATAGATCCCTTCCGTGTATAAACCGTGCATTTCCACGTGCTCAAGAAGCTTCTCTAGAACCACAGGGACTGAAACCTTGTCATTCGTCAGGGAGCTCACACATACCCCAAAGTGTCGGAGCTCGGCACCAGGCTCACTCTGGAAACCAAAAAGAGGTGTCACACCACAAAATGTACAGACGCACAGCCTCTAGAACCCCAGTGCTTGTCTCGGCTGTTGTTGCCGAACAAGTGGTTTCAGCGGATGGAATGTAATAACCACTTTTTGGGGCGGTCCACAGTCTGCAGTAGTTTCAGAACATAACATCAAGACCAAACCGGGCTCCCATGATGCCCCCAGGTGCCACTGCCCATTCCCCATACACAGAACAGCGCTCACCTTCTTTCCACAAGAGGATGAACAAAAGCTCTGAATTTTGGAAACGCATTTCTTATGGCAGGCCATCTTGCAAACTACAGAACATGGGGAACAGCAGAAACTCAGTGATTAAAATTCTTCACACCAGTTCTTTTTCTGATATGCAGCCAACTTTTGCTGCTTGGTTTGTTCATTCATGGAAAAAAAAGACTGGTGATGAAATGCCCTTTCTAGCTCGCTCACAGGTAAGCAGAAAAGACATCTCTCGATCTTCCCTCTAACCAGGAAAGAGATACACTTTATTTACAGCACTTATGTACATACCCATAATTTATTTATTCATATGAATGCCTGTCTTCCCCTCTAGACTGAAAGCTCATTGTGGGCAGGGAACGTGCCTACCAAGTCTGTTATACTGTTCTCTCCCAAGCGCTTAGTACAGCACTTTGCATGGAGTAAGCGCTTAATACATACTACTGATTGACTGCTTTTAGTTAAGGCTGTTCTGGTGGAGATTGCAAAAAGTATCAAAACCAATCATTAGTAACCCTCTGGCTGAGATCCCTGTTAAAATGAGAGAATTAATGTCCAACACATCTGTCACGCCAAGGCATTTGGAACATTTGAGTTACAACACCCTGGAGCAAAGCTACATTTCAGAGAATCTTGAAATTTTACTTCAAAGATTGAGTCAATCAGCCAAAATATATTTATGAAGAGCACACAGTTCCTTTTCAGAATTTCTTCAGACTCCACAGGATCCCACCCTAATTTGTCTTTTTGCTTTTTAAAGGACACTACAACATGTTACTTGAAAAAACTGTTACAACATGTTACTCCCATTCCAGGGAACTCCCAGGGGAAGGGACACTTCCAGAGCCTCTCTGAGAATCCCAATCATATCAGGCCACTTCCAGCAGGAAGAGGAGATGGGTTTTGTGTAGCCCTCCACTACTTTTCCAGGGAGGCTTTTCTATAATTGACATGCAATGGGGGTGGGAGAGTGGGAGAGAGGGAACTGGCCCATCCAATCCAGTTACATCTGGTCTGTTTGGTGTGTATGATTTAAATAATATAAAGTATAGAAAGGAAGTTCAAGGAACAATTGTAATTTTGTGTGTGTGTGTGTGTGTGTGTGTGTATGTGTGTGTGTGTGTGTGAGAGAGAGAGAGAGAGAGAGAGAGAGAGAGACAGAGAGAGAGAACACACCTCCTTTGGAACCTCAGGCTTCTCTAGCATGCATTTTGAAGGAACCACTTTAAAAGGAGTGAAAATCAAATTACAACTTACCATTGCAAAGGAGAGCTTTGTCCATGGGCCAGATGAAAGAAAGGCAGTGCTCGCAAGACTGTGGGATGCTCACCTGGTAACTTGTGAACACATGCCCATTGTGTTCCTGAATCTGAAATAGTCAATAAAAAGTGAGAAATTGATTTAGTCTCCCTCCCCTCCCTGAAAACAAACCCAACTGCTAAATTTATCAATGAAGTAACTTCTCAAGAACTTAAAAGACCGGGACACAGCCCCTCCTAAGAAGTGAAATGAGTCAATTTTCAGTCTCTCTCCTTCCTTTGCTCGCTCCCTCCCTCCCTCAAACTCTGCTCCTAGCTCTCTTAGTACCAACATCATCAACTTTGGGATTCCCCCAGCCAGAACTCTGGGTTGACTCCAGGTTGAGTCAGCTCTGCCCATTCCAGGGAACTCCCAGGGGAAGGGACACTTCCAGAGCCTCTCTGAGAATCCCAATCATATCAGGGCACTTCCAGCAGGAAGAGGAGATAGGTTTTGTGTAGCCCTCCACTACTTTTCCAGGGAGGCTTTTCTAGAATTGACTTGGAATGGGGGTGGGAGAGTGGGAGAGGGGGGACTGGCCTATCCAAGAGCAGCCCCTCCGAGGTGGCTGCAGGTCCTTCGTGAATCTCTGGGGCCCTCCGAGGTATTCCACAGTTTGAATCAATCAGTGATATTTTTATTGAGTGCTTTCTGTGGACAGAGCACTGAACTAAGGCATTTGGGAGACTAAAAATACACTAGAGTTGGTAGACACAATCTCAGCCCTCAGTGCTCAGTGGTATCCAGAAGCCAAATTTCCCAGAATTTCAAGTTTAGTTATAAGTAGCTAAGTGGCTAGTAGATAAGGTCCAATATGGAATGAATGGAAAGAAAACATACCATGACTGAGCCCTGTTCAAATTTCAAGAGAGGATCAGGGCAGGTAACTATTTTCGCCGCCCACCACCTGGCTCTAGGATTTTATGATTATGAGGCCCTTTATCGACCAATCAGTTGTATTTACTACGTGCTCTGTGTGCAGAGCACTGTACTAAGCACTTGGGAGAGTACAATATGAGTTGGTAGACACATTCCCAGCCCAAAACGAGCTTACAGGAGAGGCTTTAGGATAGCCTTCTTTCGTAAGGAGACAAATTTAATCATCATTCCATTTTTGGGCAGAATACTGTACTCACTGCGCGGTCTTGTTTTCTCTTTTTCTTCTGAGCCTTGCTTTGCTGTGAAGGAACAAAAAGGAGATATTCTTGTGCTGAACTCCAACAATTTGAAAATTTTACACTACTCTCTGCCAAATTCCCTTTCACTGCAGGTCCTCATTTAGGGCAGGGGAGGCTGGACAGTGACTGTTGAAATGGCAGTTCTTTTCAAAAACAAGGAAGGAGTCCCTACAGTTATCTTTTCCAATTTACATTTTAATATTGGCAGGGATTTATACAGACAGTCCTCACCACCGGTTGAATACACTAGATTTCCCTCATACACCAATACTAGTACCACTACTAATTAATAATTGTAGTACTTGTTAAGTGCTTACTGCGTGCCAAGCACAGTCTAAGTAGGAGGGAGAACAGGTATTGAATGCTCATTTTACAGATGAGGGAACTGAGACCCAGAGAAGTTAAGTGACTTGCCCGAGGTCATACAGAAGGCAGGGGGCGGAGCCAGGTTTAGAACCCAGGTCCTCCTTACCACTTCAGAATCATCATCAGGATAGGTAATGTTTTGATAAAAATAGAGATGACTAACATAATAATAATAATAATGGCATTAAGCGCTCACTATGTGCAAAGCACTGTTCTAAGCGCTGGGGAGGTTACAAGGTGATCAGGTTGTCCCACGGGAGGCTCACAGTCTTAATCCCCATTTTACAGATGAGGGAACTGAGGCACAGAGAACTTAAGTGACTTGCCCGAAGTCACACAACTGACAACTGGAGAAGTTGGGATTTGAATCCATGACCTCTAACTCCAAGCCTGTGCTCTTTCCACTAAGCCACGCTGCTTCCATGCTGCTTAACATAAGACAACAGGGGCTAATCAGAACGACCACCAAGTACTTATTAGGGATCCACAGGGTGCGTTGTTATTATTATGGTATTTGTTAAACGCTTACTATGTGTCAAGCCCTGTTCTAAGTGCTGGGGGAGATACAAGTTAATCAGATTGGACATGGTCTGTCCCACCTGGGGCTCATAACACGGTACTAACACGGTAGGTTAAGGGTATACGTAAAGGAATACTCATGGCCTCTGCCCTCCAGAAGCTTACAGTCTAATAAGGAAGATGGAATAGGAAAAAAAAAAACCCGATACAATCAACATATATTTTATAGATACAGTAATTATGTGAAGGAAGTGGATGGAATTGTTTATACGATTATACTAGCTCACGAAAGAATGGATGGGAAAAGGTTTGTGGAGAGGTGGCTCTGTGCTGTGACAAATGATAATAATAATGGTATTTGTTAAGTGCTCACTATGTGTCAAGCACTGTTCTGAGCACTGGGGGCTATACAAGCTAATCAGGCTGGACACAGTCCCTGTCTCATATGGGGCTCACAGTCTCAATCTCCATTTTACAGATGAGGGAACTGAGGTACGGAGAAGTGAAGTGACTTATCCAAGATCACACAGGAGAGAAGGGAGGGAAGACTGGGTGTGGGAGTCCCAGAAAGCCACAAGCTGAGTTGAAATGGAGAGTGTGAAGTGGGAAATGGAATGGACAGGTCCAGTGGGAGCCAACTGGTTTCCGGAAGACTTTGAGATGGTGAAAATATCATCAGCAGCAGCATTTATTGAGTGCCAACTGTTTGCAGAGCATCCAGTATTTGGCTGCTTAAGGATTAGTCATACCTTTGGTGGTTCAGAATCATCTCTCTTTATGTATCCTCTGCTGAACTCATCAAGGAGGGACTGGAAAATATTCAGGACCAAGTTTGTATCCTTTTCTCCTTTCTCCAAAGCCAGGTTATCCACCACAATCTGGTAGTTTTCCATCAGATCTTTATAGCCAACGTGAATTTTCCCATTCTAATGGGAGGAAGGAAAAAAGTGAAAAGCACACATTGAGGCTAAACTTCCTCCTTTTCAGACCTCGGTAGATGTATCCCTCAGTTTGAAGATTGTATCCATGGGTGTGACTCATGAGACTCTGAGACTCTCTGGCACACTTGCATCTCTGAAAATTTAGTAGCACCCCTTTTCTTGTCCCTTGCCATTCAGGATAAACATTGCTCAAACATCAATGGTAAGAAGAACGGTGGTTTTTGTTAAGCGCCTGCTATGCGCTAATCTCTGTACTCCACGATGGGGCAGATAAAATAGAAACAGATTGGACATAGGCCCTGTCCATGTGCCACTGCTAGAAGGACATGCACTTGAATTGTTTTTATAGTAGTGGAGATGGTTTGCCTTGAGCCATTCACACTCTCTCACCTGGTCCCCCGTGCCAAACGGCACGCACCGCGAGACAACTGGGGGAGAGGGAGTGGGCGAAGTTTTTGTCCTTAGAACAGAACAGCTTTGAGACCTCAACAGACACCACTGTGCCCTTACCCATTTCAAATGCCCTCTTGAATAAGACACTCAAGAGTGGCTCAGTAAGTAAGGGTTGTAGGATTCTATTCTACTTTCTTGTGAAAACCAGGGTAAAAGCCAAAACAAGCAAGAAAACAAAAAATCAAGAACACCACCACAATACACAGTTGGCCTCAAAATAGTCAACTGGACAGACCGGAGCCGGAAAAAGGCAAGAACACCAAGCAGGGCAAACACGGGCATCAGCAGTCACTTCTACCTCTGGCTTAACATGTGTCTGGTCCTGTCGGTCTCTCTATCTCTGACTGTGGCAGTGATCCACAGAAAGACAGATATGTAATAGAGACAACAGGGCTAAACACTCTTAAGAACAAGACTTAAGATGCCCTAGAGGAAAATACAGTTAATGCCCCTTATTCTTCTAACGTAGTCTCTAAATTTACATTAAGAAGAAAAGGATACCTACCGGGACTGAGTACATTGATTTTATATTGCTCCTAAATTTTTCTGTGGCTTCATTAAATAAAATTTCAATGGGCGTCTTCTGAGAGCACAGATCGTTTATCTGAGAGACAAGAACTTAGAATGAGTACTCTTTTTTTCTGAAGATGATAAATATCTGAAGATGATAAAAGCTACCTCACTGACTGGATTACTGCATCAGCCTCCTCTCTGGATCTCCCACCCTCCTGTCTCTCCCCACTTCAATCTACACTTCACGCTGCTGCCCGGATCATCTTTGTGCAGAAACGCTCTGGGCACGTTACTCCCCTCCTCAAAAATCTCCAGTGGCTACCAATCAACCTATGCTTCAGGCAAAAACTCCTCACGCGGCTTCAGGGCTCTCCATCACCTTGCCCCCTCCTACCTCACCTCCCTTCTCTCCTTCTACAGTCCAGCCCGCACCCTCCGCTCCTCTGCCGCTAACCTCCTCACTGTGCCTCGTTCTTGTCTGTCCCGCCGTTGACCCCCGGCCCACGTCCTCCCCCTGGCCTGGAATGCCCTCCCTCCGCAAATCCGCCAAGCTAGCTCTCTTCCTCCCTTCAAAGCCCTACTGAGAGCTCACCTCCTCCAGGAAGCCTTCCCAGACTGAGCCCCCCCCATTCCTCTCCCCCTCCCCCCCGCCCAACCTCCTTCCCCTCCCCACAGCACCTGTATATATGTTTGTACAGATTTATTACTCTATTTTACTTGTACATATTTACTATTCTATTTATTTTATTTTGTTAATATGTTTTTTGTTGTCTGTCTCCCCCTTCTAGACTGTGAGCCCACTGTTGGGTAGGGACCATCTCTATATGTTGCCAACTTGTACTTCCCAAGTGCTTAGTACAGTGCTCTGCACACAGTAAGCGCTCAATAAATACGACTGAATGAATGAATAAGTGGGAGTAATGGGTCTTGCTAATCTGCTAATAATACTAAACAAAACTATTTCCACACGAGATGACATAGGTAGACTGAAGAAACACAAATGCAGATTTATAAGCTAATTTAGCATCCATTTTCCCACTGGCCGGCTAAATGAGATATACCATCATTGTGCCAGTGGTGGACAAATTTCTCCGAGTGGCACATCGTTCACTCCAGGAGTCTCATACTTGGTCTAACCACTGCTGTTTGGCCCCTGCCTCAAGAGGAAGGCTGCCATTTTCCAAGGAGCCTGGTGGAATCTAAAACCATTGCTTCAGATCTCTTCCTAAATTTGGAGGGGGATGAGGAGGGCGGTACAGGCCTCTATGCTCCCTCTGTTCAATCAACCTCCCCTCCAAACTCCCTGCAGCCCATATAAATGCTCATCTTTGCCTGTACTCCCAGAAAAAAGGGCAGAGCCCTTGGAGTCCTGAAGTGACCAAGCAAATTTTTATTGTTTAGTTATTCCCACTAGGCCCTAAATTGTCACTCATACCTAAGTAGTATAGTAAAGCACACTGATTTGGAAATCTCACCTTATTCAAAAGAAACTCATCAAGATATTTCAGCTCATTGGCATTTGTAATTTTCCGGAACACAGAGTCTCTCCATTTCTCAGATACTGTTGTAATTTTCCCAATTTTAATGTTACGGTTCTTCTTTGCTTTACTACCTGGTTCTTTTACATGGCGCTCTCTCTCCCCTGCTTGAGGGCGATTTTGATGTCCAGATGGAGCTAAGAACAAAAAAAGAAAAAAAACACCCCAAACAGTATGGGACATTTTTATTCTAGGTAGACTACTACTTTGGTAGCATCGGTGTCTCATTTTTTATGGTATCCGTTAAGCGCTTACTATGCGTCAAACACCGTTCTAAGCCCTGGGGTAGATAAGAGTTGATCAGGTTGGACACAGTCCCTGTCCCATATGGGGCTCAGTCTAAGTAGGAGGGAGTAGGATTTCATCCCCATTTTACAGTTGAGGAAACAGAGGCAGAGAGAAATTAACTGACTTGCCCAAATTCACACAGCACGCAATTGGCAGAGCCAGGATTAGAATCCAGGTCCTCTGATTCCCAGGCCCATGCTCCTTCCCCTAAGCCATGCTGCTTCCCCCACCCGCTTACTCTTTTCCAGCACTTAGTAGAGTGAATCACACATAGTAAGCACTTCATAAATAATACAACTACTACTCCTGCTACTATAGCAACAATACTACAATATCTAGGAGAGACAAATGCCATTTTAACTCTAGCGCTAGCAAAGCCAATAATATATAGAACTTTCTGGTAATCCTATACACCTTGAATGGCACTCAAATCAAACTCACAAAATGTCATTTTTGGTGAGGTTTTACTGACAGAAAACCCTCTATGATCACTGTATCTCTCTCAGGTTCTTGTGGTTAATTCCACTTCCACATCCATGGAAAACCACACCACAGAAGACTCACCTTCTGCCACCTTCTTCGCCACTACAGCATCCAATGCTACATGTGTGGTAGATGTGAAGTTTTCTCCTTCCTCCATTACCTCCAAAGTCTTCTTATCCTGCTTTTTGGGCAGGAAAAGCCTTTTAAAGGTGGATCTATGAGAATAAAGCATTAGGATTTAGGTGAGCAATTGCTACTAAATACAATTGAATGAATAATAAACAAGCACAGTGTTTCTCCTTGTTAAAAAAAAACAATTTCAATTTTCACAGCTTTAGAAGAAACATTCAGAGCCTCAAACTGAAGTAACTCTGGCGGTCTGACAGAAGATAAGGAGGTGCTAGATTTCCAAACATTAGTGAAGCAGAATACAACAAAAAGGCGAAAAGCCATGACCTAGACTGTACTTTTTAAATCGATAACGACTGTCCTATCAGTTAGCAGAGACAGGGTACAACATCTCAGTGCCCCTCTATACTGAATGACTGAGGCATTTATATTGTTGATAACTTCTCTGCCCAACTGAGAAGATTTTTCAGCACTTGGCCCAACAGTGTAAACTGAAGAGGAGAAAGACCTATTTTCCTACAATTCAAGATGGGGCCACCGACTTTGAAGGTGTCACGTTTATAACACGTACTTGGTTTCGGGCTGCTGGCCGGGAGAGAGTCCCGCAGCACCGCCATCCACCTGAGCTGACTGCTCGTTGGACTTCTTCTTCTGTACGACCTGCTTCTTGGTGCTTTTCTCCGTGTCTATTACGTCTGCAGCGGGCTGCAGGGGATTAAGAGAAGGGGACACGTGAACACAGAGATCCACAAGAGTACTTAATCTAAATCCCTCCCAGAGAAAAATGTTCGCATTTGATATATACATGCAAGGAAAAGGCAGGCTTTTGTGACAGTAATTAAAACACCCATGTAAGAGACCATGTAAGAGACCATACCTGTGTCTCTGCACAGGTATGGAGGACAAAATAATCCTCCTGCAACACATATGAAGCATTTACCTGACTGAAGCATTTACCTGACTCTTGGTGGAGGAAGGAACTAGTTTACAGACTTCACTGACTGTCGGAGTTCCCGTCTCCCTACGGGATTACAAAAGCATGGCAGTTATTTACTAGAGTTGAAATCTGCTCTGAGAAAAATCAAATTTCCTTCCCCGTTCAAATGTATATTCTCTTTCCCCTTAAATCCATCTTTACAAGTCGCCAAGTAGTGTCACTCTAAGCGGGACAGAAAGATTTAAAGCCAACACATTTGTCAGAGCCCTAGGCTTTAATGACAGGTATTATCTATTGTGGGGAACCAAGAAAAGAAAATGTAAATTGCTCTTACTCTAATGGTCTCAGAGGAGAACTGGCAGTCCTGTATTTCTCACTGATTTGCTCTTCCAGGGATTGGCTCAGTACTGTACTTTGGCCAGCAGCCATGAACTTCTTTCCTCTCCACAGCTCTAGCGCATTGACCAATTTGTCCGATTCGGTTTCTCGGTATCTTTGGATTTGGGTAGCAGTCCGACCATCCTGGTCTTCGTTGGCTTTCTGGCCAACGCTTGGTTTGTTTTTACCTTCGTGATGCTCAGGGGGACCTTTGGCACAGGGAAGATTAATTTCACCGCTCAGGGGGAGGCTTGATGGTCTTTCGAGATTGCTGAAGTTTTCGCTTCCTTTCTGCTGTTCCTCCTGGTCCTCTTCCACTTTCACGGCATCCAAAACCTTGTTATCTGACACTTCCTCCTTTAGTTCTTCAGGTTTCTCTTTGGATAAATCACCAAGGGCTACTATTTCACGTGAAACGCTTACCTCTGACTGGATTCTATTTTGTGAAATATCCTGCTCTTGGATGCATTCATCCTGTTCTTGAACTCTCTTTGCTGGAGCCTCACTAATACTGCTTTCTTCCTTATGGGACTGTATGTGCTTGTTCTGAAATTTTACATGTTCAAGCCCCCTCTGACGCCGAGTTTCACGCTTTTCCCGGCTGCTTGCAACTTTCTCGTGACTTTCAACTACACGTTTCTGGAAAGAAGGGGCCATCTCATTACGCTGGCTGCCTTTTCCAGTTTCTGCATTTTGTTTCGCATCTCCTCCTGCAATTGAAATGTCACTCAGCTGATTTTCAAGTTCAGAAACAGGATCTAACTTGACTTCAGATCTGACAGTCATCTGTTCAGACATCTGCTCCCCGGTCTCAGCCTGGCCCGAAACAATTTCTGTGTCGTCTCTGTTCTGAATTTGCTCCATTTCCCTTTTCTTCTCCTCGGCCTTCCGCTTCTCCAAAACCATCTGGCGAAAGCTGGTTAGAAAAAAGAAGGCTTTCAGAAAAAGGGGGCCATCAGGCACACCACTAGAAACTTCACCCAATGAGGTCCAAAATGCCGCTCTCAAACTATGCCTGGCTCCTCCATGGAACTCACTGCCAATCACCTGGATCGTGGTGTAGGTGGAAGAAATGCAGTTTGAGACCTGTACTTCCCACAAGGTTCACCTTGCAGTAAGACAGAGCACTGCGTGCTGGCTCAGAAGGGCTTTGCCAGACGGACCTCTGGGTTAAAAGGTATAGGCAACGGTAACCCTATTTCGCTAGGATGCCAATATCCCACGTCTTGGCTATTTTTTTATTTTATGGTACTTGTTAAGTGCTTACTATGTGTCCAACACTGCTCCAAGCGCTGGGGTAGGTACAAGTTAATTAGGCCGGACACAGTCCCTGTGCCGCATGGGGCTTATAGTCTTAAGTAGGAGGGCAAATGGGTATTGAATCCTCATTTTACAGTTGAGGAGACTGAGGCACAGAGAAATTCAGTGACTTGCCCAAGGCAATTGGCGGAGCTAGGATTAGAACCCAGGTCCTCTGACTCCCAAACCCGTGCTCTTTCCACTGGGCCACACTGCTTCTCGTTTGGCTCCTTCAAAAATAACTAGGTGGTCGGCATAAGAGTTTCCAATACAACTTGACATAAATCTGGACAAACAGAATCCCCGCTTCCTTCACCTCTTTCGCTGCAGGAACCCCCTGAAGAGATTCTGTAGAAAAACAATTCTCCTTCTCTGCTGCAGGTAGGCTCTCCGCTGTCTGTATCCTTTCCAAAAGGACTGAATATAATAAACGGCAGCGTTGACTCTCTCCTGGGCTCTCCTAAACTGGTAAGAACGCCAACAGGCCTAAAAAGTGTTTAAGAAACACAAGTAGTCAGAGGCAGGCGGAACCCTGGTAAAGGAGAGCTGCTCCCCCCACACACGTAAAGTTCGAATGGAAAAGAAAGATACCTGAATGGTAATGGCGGCCTGCTTCACCTGGAGGAAGTGCCTTCTTTCCAAAACCACCCGGACCCAGCTCTGGAGAAGAATGATTTTCCGAATCACTTCTTTGTGAAGTGTTTCTTGCAGTTTTTGCCGTTCGGTCTCCTTCATGAACACCTGGTTGGGAAGAAAAGGGCTCCAGTCACACTCCCACCTCTTAAAAGCAGAGAAATCCAAGGGACAAGAGTTTAATTTTATAATAATAATAATGATGATGATGATGACATTTGTTATGCGCTTAATACGTGCCAAGCACTGTGCTAAGTGCTGGGGTAGATACAAGGTAATCAAGTTGTCCCATGTGGGGCTCACAGTCAATCCCCATTTTACAGATTGAGGTACAGAGAAGTTAAGTAACTGGCCCAAAGTCACACAGCTGATAAGTGGTGGAGCCGAGATTAGAACCCACGACCTCTGACTCCCAAGCCCATGCTCTTTCCACTAAGCCACGTACTTAATGCCTCTAGGAAGATTGAGTTCCCACCTTACATCAGACACAAACCCCAACTTTTTCACCGGGGAGGGTGCCATTTTCTAATGGTATACAAATAAACATGTACATACATATAAAAAGACCACTAAGTTAATAATACCCGTTCTGTGTAATATAAATTCCTCTCTCTCCATGCCCTCAACCCTGAGGCTATGAAGCCCAGCTTAAAGTTCAAATAGCTAGTTGCAAATCCAAAACAAATTCAAGACCTAAGTTTTGGAAATCAACATTTATCGGCAGTCGCACAGGGTTTCAGCTCTGTCACACCCATTGATGACAAAATGCAAGTTAGTAGTTTAAGACCCACGTTACGTTAAGGTTATTCAATCAGTCAAAGGTATTTACTGAGCCCCTGGAGGTGAAGCACCACACTAAACGTTCCCCTTGCCCTCCTCAGGCTCGGACTCTGGCAGAGAGATAAGGCCCGGGCTGCTTCTAAGACGGAGCCCTGTGCAAAGAGCCTATGCTGCCGTGGCAGTTTCCCCCACTGCTCCTTCCCCTCCCTGGTTCTAAACTGCGGTCCGGGTTGAGCTCTGCTGGGGTGTGGCCTCATTTTTGCCCCCGCTGTTCAAGGTGGCTCCGCAGCCCAGTGGGGGCTCCGACCTGCTGTCACCACCCCTCTTGCCTGCGACGCCTGCCGAAGGTCTGAGCTGCCACTGCTTTGGAGCGTCTCCAGGCCTGTGTGCTACCAGTCCTGAGGCCTGGCTCCAGTCGCGGCGTGTCCCTCAACCCCAGAGGGCAGCCCACAGCAACGCCTCAAGCAGCTGCTGGACACCTCTGATCCCCACCCAATAACGGCTTAGGATTGACCTTAGCTCTCCTTGTTACCCCAAGTCCTTGGTATTGGGGGTGCCCCCTGCTCCTCCCCCCTCCGGCCACAAGGCTCCAAGATGGCAGATCAGGCCACAACCACTGGAGGAGGGACTAAGAACGATGAACGGGTGCCACTGGAGAAGGAGGGACTCCGATTTGCGCGAAGCCCTGGAACCTGACGGACAGACCGGGGACTGATGAGGGTTCGTTCCTGTGGAAGCATCTTCAGGAGGGCCAAGGGGCGCTGCCTGTGTCAGCCGGGGTGCGGGGGGGGGGGGTGGGGTGGGGTGTGTGTGTGTGTGTGTGTGTGTGTGTGTGTGTGTGTGTGTGTGTGTGTGTGTGTGTGTGTGTGTGTGTTTGTTTATACAAATAGACGGGAGGATGCATTAAAACCCCGCCAGGGTAAGCAGCCTGTAGGACTGCTCAGTGCCTGGGCCAGCGATTGTGTGCTGAGCCCTCCCAGGATGGAGTGGGATTAAAGGTGCCTGAACTGGAGCAAACCATGGCCTCTCTGTTCTCTATGCTACACCTCACCGGGAGTGGTAGCAGTAAACATTTGGGAAAGTACAACAGAAGCAGACCTTGGCTCCCTGCTCCCAAGGGGCACCCGATCCAACTGGCGAGACAGGCCGAAGTTATTTACAAATAGTGGGAGCACGGGGGAGAGGAAAGCAAGGAAGCTTTTGCTGCTTCTCAGAGAAAATTCAACACTCCCCTTCCAAAAGTCATTCCCACAATTCCTCGATCATGCCTTCAATTTCCCTCAGCTCTCTCCGTGCCCGAGCCGACACTTCTTCATGAAGCCTTTCCGGATTAACCCCACAAACCTTATTTGTACCAAGATATATATATGCCCTGCTATTCGTTCATTCAATCATATTTATTGAGCGCTTACTGTGTGCAGAGCACTGTACTGCTATTGGTCCCGAAGAATCAGGAGACCCAAGTGCTAGCCCTGGCTCTGCAGGCCCCTGCTGGGCCTATGCCACCAGTGCAGAATGGGTCTAACTGAAGAAGCACTGTACCCCAGAGGGAGCAGAACCAGCAGGGCCAAGAGAGTGCACGAATGGCTCACCAATCAATTCCTGCAAATAGGTTGCGGTCCTCAAGTCTTAGGCCCTTGGCTCACCTGTTGTTCTCAAAGGGAGATGGCATCCTACACTTGATCGGCACAACTTTGCTCTAACCACTGTCCTAACTGCGAGAGAAAACTATGAGGCTGCTACTTCAGACATGGTCCCCAGCACCCAGGGTACTCACAATCTAAAAAAGGAGACACGGAGAGAGAAATGACCTGACAACAAGCAGAGAGGGAAAGAAATAATGGGATAAACGTAGCAGACACGGAGAAAAATCAAGCACGTAACAACAAAAGCTACAGTACGGCACTCCTGAAAAGAAGAGCTTCCAGACTCCTGGTTGCTTCCGGTGGGGCCGCCCCTAGTCTGACAGTCACAACCTTCCTAGTGTTCCAACAAGCATTTGTATATTCCGTTCAGTCAGAATGTGGGTTTTCATTACACTTTTAGATACAAAGTGACAGCGTAATTAGGGAATGTTCCTCTGACTACAGTGTGGGTTTTTCCTATTGTGGGGTTCTGCGAGAATGTGCCTCCTTCCCCTCCCCACTACCCCCACTCGCTCCCTCTGTTCTACCCCCAATCCCGCCCCACAGCACTTGTGTGCATATATGTACATATTTAGAATTCTATTTGTTTTATTAATAATGTGTATCTATAATTCTATTTATTTATATTGATGCCTGTTTACTTGTTTTGATGTCTGTCTCCCCCCTTCTAGACTGTGAGCCCGTTTTGGGCAGGGATTGTCTCTGTTGCTGAATTGTACTTTCCAAGTGCTTAGTACAGTGCTTTGCACACAGTAAGTGTTCAATAAATACAACGGAATGAATGAATGAATAGGACAGCAGATATAACTTTTCTGTACTTATGCGTCTGTCCATTGTGCTAAATGGAGCTTTATTTATATTTAGGTATTTGTGATTGACCTGTCTTCCTCTATTAAACTATAAATTCCCTGAGGACAGGGACTTGTATGCCTCATCTAGCGATTTCTTAGTAATTCATACACCTAGTGCTCTGCCTACAATGGCACTAATGTTCACTGACAGGTGATGCCGCTTCTGGGGACAACATCCAAACAAATGTTTTAATTTTCCAGGCACACATAAATTGTGCTCCTTGTCTGAGGTTCTTCAAGCAAATGACCCTTTCTATGAATTCAAAATATTTTTTTGCGAAAGAAAAAAAATATTTCACTTCTTTAAGATTTAACAAAACACATTTTACAAACCTTTGTTTTTCCTATCTGGTAGTTTTTCTTGTCAATGTCCATTTTCTCCAGCAGAGCCGAGATGGTCTCCTTAGAAGGGCTGGCATCCTTGGGTAATAACACTTGGAACTGATCCAGGAAATCCTAACATTTTCATTAGATAGAAATGAACGGTTAGTTGCGTTTCTAAATCTACACAAAGGGAAATGATTCCCACCTCTACATCTAAGTTGAGTGTCACTTTTAAGAACCGATCAGTTCAACCATTATCAAAAAGATCAGAAAAAGTTTACTATTTTTTCAGGCTGCCGGATTAAAGGTCTGAAGTTCAGAGGAAAAACGAGATCCTTCATCAAAATAATGCCATATCCCCAATTCTGCTATAACCCATGACAACCATGAGGTGAGATGCTTGATTTGAGTACTCAGTGGTTTACTGAGATTTACATATAGTCTCATTTATAAATATGTGATCAAAAAGTCTTAAAACCTGAATGGAAATTCACATTCATTGGATTGATTTTTCACTGGTCTTGCTAGCACATAAGAAATACGGCTTTCCTAGAGGGAAATGCTTAGCCAAGAGATGTGAAGGTTAAGGAGGGCAAAGTTGAGGAAAGTATATACTTACTGGCTTCAGGTATACGAAAGATTATTATGAAGTGAATGTTGACCTGTGGTTCTCCAAGTCAAAGGAGCAAACGGCTACAAATAATTTTGGTTTGGAGATCCGGAAGGCTTTATTGACTGTCTAGGTGATTAAATACTCTATTCAGGACTACGGTGAATAGCATGGTGCAGTGGATAGAGTCAGAAAGTCATGGGTTCTAATCCGGCTCCACCACTTGTCTGCTGTATGACCTTGGTTAAATCACTTAACTTCTCTGTGCCTCAGTTACCTCGTCTGTGAAAAATGGAGGTTAAGAGTGTAAGCCCAATGTGGAACAGGGATTGTGTCCAACCTGGTTAACGTGTATCTACTCCAGGGCTTAGAACTGTGCTTGGCACATAGTAAGCGCTTAACAAGTATCATAATAATAATAATTATTATTACTACTGTGGAAGGTGGCAGAATTGTTCAACCCTAGAGAGCTAGGAAGACCTAGACAATCATCTGTCCTGGTTTGTTTAGTTACGCACCTGCCTGAAGCACAGGGATGGTTGAGATGATCTAACCAGTTGTCTTATAGTTCTGTCAATCTCAGATCTTCACAAGCTGAAACTGCATCTCACACACACACACACACACACACACACACACACACACACACACAAAATCTGAATTTGAATGTCAACAGTACCTGAAACGTGTATTTGGCACTGTAACCCGACCTCCGGATTCGTACGGTTTCCAACATGCCGGTGTATCTTAACTGCTGCAGAACCAGTTCTTCATCAAAACATAGTTCTTTCTAAAAAGGATACATAAAATGCAATCACGACTAAATCTTTATCCTTTATCACACTGGTGGCTCCTGACAAATTATGTTCAAATTTCTCTTCTAGATATAGATACAGTAAGCTTATGACTGTCACCAGTTCCCTTTCCCCGCTGATGTTTTTAGATGTGAGCCCCTTGAGGACCAGGGATTGGGTCTAACTCCCACCTCTGGATTCTTTTTCAGTGCTTAGTCCTGCTTCTACTAGAGGAGGAGTGTGGCCTAGTGGAAAGAATATGGGCCTAGTAGTCGGAGGACATGCGTTCCAATCCCAGCTCTGCTGTTTACCTTGGGCAAGTTACTTGCCTTCTCTGTGCTTCAGTTCCCTCATCTGCAAAACGAGGGTTCAATACCCGTTCACCCTCCTACTTAGACTGTGAGCCCCACGTGGGACCTGATGATGTTGGATCCACCCCAGCACTTGAAATAGTGCCTGGTACATGGCAAGTGCTTGAATGCCACTAGTATTAGTATTCTGTTATTTGGCACTGATAGAGAAAATGGGAGGTGCTGGTTAGCAAAAATTCCAGGTACCTAAGGGTCAGAGCTGAAAAGTCCTGAGGAGCAGCATGGCCTAGTGGAAAAAGCACCAGCCTGGGAATCAGAAGGACCTGGGTTCTAATCCCAGCTCTACCACTTCTCTGCTGTGTGGCCTCTGAGCAAGTCACTTCACTTCTCTGTGCCTCAGTTACCGCATGTGTAAAATGGAGATTGATACTGTGGGTCCCACGTAGGACATGGCTTGTGTCTAGCCTGTAACTACCTCAGTGCTTAGAACAGTGCCTGGCACATAGTAAGCGCTTAACAAATACCATGAGGAAAAAAAGTCAGGGTTGCCCAGGTGAACCACTCCATCAGTGGACTCCCGCGAGTCAAAATAAACTAGGAATAAAGTTCAAAAGCCTGTTAGCTGAATCCCAGCATGGCTTAAGTTCAAGTATTTGGTGAGGGTGCAGCCCCTGGAAATCCTCCCCACCCTGAAGCTGCCTTAGTGGGAAAACTAAATCAGATTAGTAAAATACTTCAAAACAGCTAGACTCTATCAGCCTTCTCCCTAGGATCAGGGGAGGACTCAAAGCACATTTTCCTCATTGGGTGGAGGCACTCATCATTAGGTAAAGAGTGCAATGTTGGGTACCTGAAAACCTTGAGCTTCCAGGCTGGTTGGTATGGTGCTGGATAACATAGCTTTTACAGAATCTAGAGTCTAGACAACTAGCTGTCTTGGATGGCCCCTTAAAGCTCTTGTCCACGTCCTGCCTCTGGCCTGGAATGCCCTCCCTCCTCAACTTCGACAGACAATTACTCTTCCCCTCCCTTCAAAGCCTTATTGGAGGCACATCTCCTCCAACAGGCCTTCCCTGATTAAGCCCTCCTTGCCTCTTCTCCCTCTCGCTTCTGCATTGTCCTGACTTGATCCCTTCGTTCATCCCCGCTTCGAGCACTAACGTATATATCTGTAGTTTTATTCCTATTAATGTCTGTTAAACTGTACTCTCCCAGGCGCTTTGTACAGTGCTCTCTGCACATAGTAAGTGCTCAATAAATACCACCGGCTTAAGATCTTATGCTTCCTCTCCATGTGGATCTGAGGACCTTCAGGAAATTTATAATAAAAGAACAAAGCTGCACTTTTCTTAGTAACTCTACCTGGGACCTGGATGGGGAGCTGAGAAAAGTTGCCTCTTCCCACAGAACTTTTGAAAGCATCCTCCTACCTTCTCTGCATTGGCACGGATACAGCGGATGAAGAATGGCTCAGCTTTTCCCAAGGTCTCCAGGAGTTTGTTGAGGGATGCCTGAAAAGGAAGGCGTTCAACACACGTCAATCCAGCACTCTCACTGCTGTTTAAGAAATGTTTGCATTTTGTTGGGGACAATTTGGGAAGCACCATGGCCTAGTGGACAGAGCACAGGCCCAGCAGTCAGAAGGAGTCGAGTTCTAGTCCCAGCTCCACCACTTTTCTGCTGTGTGACTTTGAGCAAGTCACTAAACTTCTCTGGGACTCAGTTACCTCATCTGTAAAATGGGGATTAATACTGTGAGCCCCAGGCGGGACGGACTGCATTCAAATTGATGAGTCTGAATCTATCCCAGTGCTTAGTACAGTGACTGGCACATAGTGAGCACTTAACAAATACCATTAAAAAAACATTCCCCAAACCATGCCGGTTCATGTAAAACCTCCCCTAGAAGAGCAGAGAATGTCATTCTCCCAGTCCTCAATCCTTCTGCAAAGAATCAAGGCATCCAATCCTTTTTTTAAAAAGCTCAACTAACCGTACCACATTTCAGGGTCTTGCTCTGGGCACGGCATATTGTAGTCAAGACACAATACCCAACTGTATCAGGCAGTGTGAATCCCAAGCGAGTTCAAGAAAATCTCCCAAACACAAAAACTAGCTCTTCCGTGACTTTGTCAAATCTCAAGCACAGAAAATAAAACATGTTCCACTTACTTGAAACTGAGCACTGATACTGGGAGGCTTCTTCTTTTTGTGCAAGTGTAACAGGGACTTGGTTGTGCGGTCATGGAGCGTCATACTGACAATAAGCTTCAAAGACTTGGAGTCCAACAAATTCTAAATCAGAAACATGGAGACTGAACTTCTTTTCTCACACTCCAAACCATTAATTCTTTAATATCAGGAACTGTGCATTAAAAATGAAAATTCATAGACTAGCCAGTAAAATCCTTTGCTTCAATACATTCCTGTCTGAAAGCAGTACTGAGTTTGGTGTTTAGTCTTTGGGATTATTTGCATTTTCACCATTTCTTTACTCCAAATAACCTTTTCCTTCAGGCAATTTAGAAAAGCACGCGGCCACTTAAAAAGTGCTCGAGCCCTGCAGAGTTCGGGCCCATGACCGCATGTCGTGAGTCCGACTAGCCCATTAGCTAGGTAAGGCAGAGCCTCTCAAGAAATCTGGCCGGGCTGGCCTCGGACACATCTCTGATCCCCTTAACATTCCCTTTCATCGTGTGTCGGGAGCTGCTTTGTGTGTGGAGCATTCTCGCAAAGAAGGTGGTTTCCCATGGGCCGCTGGGACCTGCTGGGACTTATCTTCTAGTGCTGCTCAAACTTGGACTGAATCTGGACCCTTCGGGCCCCAGGTTCTGCTTCTCTTGGACCAGGCCTGAACTAGCAGTTGAGATTTTTCAGCCCATATGCAGGGACATTAAGGTCTGCGACTCATGGCCTTGTAGCTAAATAGCTAACAGAAAAAAAGGTGTCTCCTCTCCTCAGTGAAGCCATTATTACTGATCGGCCTCGCAACAGTTAAAGAGTGGTTAGGGAGACGTGGAATCTTACTTGCCGGACTGCGGTCTTATTCAATCTCCACCAATGCTGATCTTGGTTTGGGGTGGCTGACTCCAGAAAGGGGAAATAAGGTGGACATTGAACTGGAGATGGACTATCACCCTGGCTTAGTACAACTTGGGTTAAGCTCTTAAGAATATTTCTACTTATTAACCAGTGAAAAACATCAGCTGTAACAACTTCGGGGATTTTGCCAACACAAAGCAGTGAAAGTTTGGTGCCCTTCCTTTATAACCTTATCTAAAGGAGCAAGCCACTTCAATGAAACCTAGATAAAAATAGATTTTTGGGGGTGAGGGGGAGGGGGGACGATTTCTTGTCAGAGGAAGAAGTGAAACAAATTTTTAAATCCAGAGATACATGGACTTTTGCTCAATTATTATGGAATACACTGTCCTGAGAGTGTCCATCTATCAAGAAGTTTCATGACTTGCAAAATATGACATTATCTTTAAACGTGTTGAATATGTTTACCTTTGGAATGATCTGCTTTTGTTTGATACCTCTACTTTTCCTGTTAAAATATTAAACATTGTTTTATGAACAAAATGCACATGATTTTGATATTTAGGTTAGTTCAGCAAGCCATGCCTTGCAGGTTAAATCAAGCTAAAAAGCAGAGCAGCAAAGCGTAAGTGCAACAACTCCTTTCAGAAACCCAAGGAAGGATTTATGCATGTTTAACTCATTTAATCTGAAGTGACAGCAAAATCAAAAATGCATTTGCTTGCCACTGCTAACCTAGTGCAGCCAGCTGACCTACAAAATAAGTGGGCAGCTTTAGATTTTGTTAATGTTTCACAAAGAATGCATTTAGCAAGTTGCCGATCATCCTCCCAGATTTCAGCGTCCACTAATTTAGATGTTGACTATTTTCAGATGCCTAATCCCCACTGCAGCAACCCCCTGGGGAAAATCAACCAGTCCAAAGGCCATTACTTTTAGGCTTACCTAAACTAGGGAATTGAGCTGACTTGGAAAGAATGAAGATGTGACCTGGATCTTAATCCTTCTTGGGGGGGAGAGGAGAAAAACGAGGCATGTCAACTAACTAGTAATTCCAGAATGAACTCCTTTGTGCGTGCTGCACTCCAGTTCCTGCTAGTCAGCAAATATCAGTAAGATCAGGGCCACAGGCTGAAAAACGTTACCAAATCATACAGCCCAAACACTGGGTGCTATTTGGGTTCAGCTTCTCGGGACCAAACAACAGTAATTCTGAAGGAGAAAAGTTTCCTTCGTAATTAGGACCTACGTGCTAAAATACCTACATTTGACAAGGAATTCAAAGTCTCAAACTATGTTTTAAGAAACTTTTTACAGTAATAGTATTGGGTTTTAAAAGTCTGATAGTAGTTCTGACACTTTCCAACGTTCTTAGCCCAAAGATCATGAAAAGAAAATTGAACAGAGAAAATAAAAAATAGAATTGAATAGACAAAAAAATTTAAAAAGGCAGCTTAGCATTTTCCTTGGCATTGCATTTATTAAAGGAAAATATATCTTTGCCTATTATTTGAAGAAAAGGCACTGCATTCTTGAAAGTAAAAAAAACCAACCAAAATAAAAACAAAAGCCAAAACAAAAAAACCCCAATTTTGTATTTTAGGAGTAACATGGTTATTGCTGCACTTGCAAGTGATGTTTACCCAGAGCATCAAGAACTCACAGGAAGTTGGCCCGAGGTTGCTGAAGCCGTTTGCGTGACTGAAGAAGCTTATGAGCGTCGTCACCCTGCCAGGGGAGTCCTTTTAAATCCTTGATGATTTGATCATGCAAGTCCCTAATTGATCCATAGTGAAAGGCAGACACAGCCATGACACAGAAAAAGGAGTTAAAATAGGAAGACCCATCACCGAAAGAGTTAAAACCGGAAATCCCATTACACCAGTGTGCTCCAAATAGTTCTCAGGGTGCTTTCTCAGGCTATTTTGTCATATGCACTCACATTTTTGGCATCACGACTAAACCAGATCAATAATCTCTCATTTTAAAACTTTTACGATGCAGGTATTGGCACGGAAACTTTTGTAAATTCTGAGAAATAATTTCTCAGATGCACTATTCTGGCTTATTTTATCGAGAGTAGGATAGAGCAGAATTTCTCACCAATTTTTAAGTCAATTGAGAACACAGAAAACATTTCAAAACTTTAGTACAAACACATCAAATGCATTAATTTTACCAGGATTTTTTTTTTCCTCCAATCAAACCCACGGGCCACAGATGCTTCGAGACAGTCAAAAACATAGCATCTTTGGCCAGGTTAACGTGGATTTCTTTTTACTACTCTGTGCTAAAATTTCAAACTCCTTAATTTGTTCAGAAAACATTAATAGCCATTATCTTTTGGCAATTTAATTTAAAATCTCAAGTCAGAAACGGTATGTTGCTCAGGAGTAATTGCATTTTTCATAAAAATTTAGACTTTAAATATTTAAATATACAAGAGATGATGTGTTTATTTATAAACTTCAATAATGCTTGTTTATGACATCTGTTAAGACAGCTGACCTGACTTTATATTCCAAACTTTCATTTATTTGAGAAGCTTCATGCCTTTTGACAGCTACAGCAAATTAACTTAGATTTGCAAAAAAAAATTGAAAAATATTAACTAATACTTTCTGTAGAACTTTTGAAAATAAAGTGGTTTAAAAACTGCACCATAATGAAATTTTATTATTTGTCCAGTTTATTTTGAACACATTTTTAAATGCTTAAAAATTAGCCTGGGATAACCCCTAATTTGTGAGTCAACTCACAGTGCCCCATGCTGGTTTGTTCACGATGCTTACTTACCTTCTCTCCCTTAATCTCCAAAGAGGCACAAATCAAAGATGATAGAAGTGTAAATTTTCACTTCTAAACATAAAATACTATTATACTTCTGAACTCAGTGAAAACTCAGCGCTTCTTCCCCCACCTCCCAAAATATTTGGGTCCCATTCTTTCAAAAATGATTTTTAATAAGACTGTCTTCAGTTCTTTGCTTTGGAATGGCACTGTTGTTTGCAACTTCTACTAAAGTTATTCAGTTTTACAGATTCGGAACCCACAGACAGTTCACTGTAAATCCACGTTCACCCTTGCAATTTTTAATCATTGCACTGAGTGCTTCAGGAAAGTTCAGATTTCCATGAATGTGCCTCCCTGGACTCTATATGAAGTCCTCACCCTTCTACTTACTTTTTGCTTTCATAAAAAGCAATGATGTCCTCAAAAGCGTTAATATCGAAATCCTCAGAGCAATCAAATGAGAAATCAAGCACTGAGCGGCTGCAAAGGGAAAATTTACAATAACCTAAATACAGTACTGTGAAGTTAGTGGATAAATGGACAGTAATGCCTGGAACGTATCTGGTAAAAATTCTCTTGTTTTTCTCATTTAATTTTCTTTTCAAAATTCACTGCTCCTAAAAACGAGCACAGCTTTATGAGTCAGTCTTGGTTGAGCCTAATTAAAATGGAAAAATCCAAGAAAATAAAGAAGCTAGTTTTAATGCCCTTGTTTAGGATGTAAATTTGGTTATAACAATGATGATAATGATAATAATAATAATAACAATAATGGTTCTCATTAAGCACTTACTATATGCTTAACAAGCTGCTTAGAGAAGCAGCATGGCTCAGTGGAAAAGTGCTCGGACTTTGGAGTCAGAGGTCATGGGTTCATATCCCAGCTCCACCAATTGTCAGCTGTGTGACACTGGGCAAGTCACTTAACTTCTCTGTGCCTCAGTTAACCTCATCTGTAAAATGGGGATGAAGACTGTGAGCCCCCCCGTGGGACAACCTCATCACCTTGTAACCTCCCTAGTGCTTAGAATAGTGCTTTGCACATAGTAGGCGCTTAATAAAAATGCCATCATTATTATATGCCCAGCAATGCACTAAGTGCTGGAGCTGAGAAGATAATCATGACACTGCTTGACTCTAGCATATTCCGCATGAGATCCATGCTGTTTTTACCTCAGTGACAGCAACTTCTGCTAAAACACCTGCTACTGTGCTGAAAAATTACTTCCAGAATCAGACTGTGGATGATCCTGGACCAAAATTCTCAATCTGACCGCCACAGCTACCACCTTCTTCTCTTCCTCTTCACCCTCACCTTCCCCACACCCTCTTCCCTCTGGCTCCCTTTGTCCCTCCTCTTCTTTTCAACACTGCTGCCACCAGGGTTGGCAAGAAGGGCTGAAAAGTAGCATGGCCTAGTGGATAGAGCCCGGGAGTCAGAAAGACCTGGGTTCCAATCCCGGCTCTGCCCCTTGTCTGCTGTGGGACCTCGGGCAAATTGCTTCACTTCTCTGGGCTTCAGTTACCCTGTCTGTAAAATGGGGATTAAGACAGTGAGTCCTATGTGGGACAGGGACTATGTCCCACCTGATTACTTTGTATCTGTACTCTCCCAAGCACTCAGTACTTATTGAAGCAGCGTGGCATTGTGGAAAGAGCCCGAGCTGGGGAGTCAGAGGTGTGGGTTCTAATCCCGGCTCCGCCACTTGACTTCTCTGTGCCTCAGCTACCTCATCTGTAAAAATGGGGATTAAGACCTGTGAGCATCACATGGGACAATCTGATTACCTTGTATCTACCCCAATGCTTGGAACAGTGCTCGGCACATAGTAAGTGCTTAACAAATGCCATCCTTATTATTATTAGTAGTAGTAGTACAGTGCTTTAGGCACAGTAAGTGCTTAATAAATATGATTATTATTATTAATAATGATATCTACTCAGCACTGTCCAACCTGGTGATCTTGTATCTACCCCAGCACTTAGTAGAGTGCTTGGCACATTGTAAGTGCTTAACAAACACCATTAAAACAAACGAAAATCCACAACTCAAAGGAGAACACAGTGGAAGCATCAGAAGGAAAGAGGGACCAACCGGGATGAAGCAGCAGTTTGGTACCAGGAGGAAAAAGGCCCCAGTGGGAACCAGAAAGTGGCAGCAGGATTGAGGAGGCTGGCAAACATTATGGCAACAAAAAGATGGTAGTAAAATAAATACTGGCTTCTGGTTACCCTAAAACCAGGTAAGGGCAATCTCAATTTCTGAGTCCCTTGAGTGCTGCTCTAACCAGGTGAAGCTTTCAGGAAGACATGAACTGAGTTTGGATTTTGGGACACTTCCATCGTAGTTGTTTATTTAAAAACTAGTAGTGCCTTCACACAGATAAGTAGAACTGGATTACAAGTGGAATCTTCATGACTGGGAACTCGGCCATATGAATCTTACTATTCTGTAATTTTCTAAGATTACAGATTCCCAAAGCTGAAAGTCTTCACCCTGCCTTCAAACAAATATTCTTTTGAATGATCAAAAAGAAAAAAAAAAAGAAATGAAAGGATTATACTGAATAGCTTCCTAAGAATGAAAAGGAAAATTCCAGAAATAACTTTCATGACAGCCTTATGGTCATAGGACAAAGAAAGAAAAGTACAGATATAACAAATGCATCCCTTTGTACAAGCCTAGGTTGCTTGCCTATGCATACAAAAAGGCCACCAACAAACACCGAAAGACCATTGTCTATTCTAAAATGGAGCTTTCACAGAAATTTCACTTGTGGTAGACAACTGATATAACCTAGGATGAAATCGAGAGTAACAGCAGCCCGATATCATTCAAGGTTGTTTGAAAAATAAAGAGCTTGGTTATTTTTTTCAGACATGCACGCCTTCATTCAAAATTAAGCCTGTTTTCCATCACCGAGTTCAAACGGCTTTCAGTTAGACAAATCCCAGACCACTCTCACCGATAAAATTTTTCTGTCGGAGTGTTTGCTCTCTGTAGGTCTCCCACAGGAGTTCTGAGTCCAAGAGGTACCACACCTGTTTGCAAAGTAAAGCAGAAGAGATAAAGTATGGGAAGACTAGGTAAAATCCCTTCAAATATGCAGGGCTTAGTTTAATTTATACACTTCTAATAGGGGATTTATCCTATTTCTCTGCTTTTCCACTGAACCCATCATTAGACGACCTTTAGAGAAGCATGGGTTACTTACCGTAACCTCAGTTCTCCAAAGGTATGGAGACATGCCAGATCATCACTCTGGGAGTCGTTTCCCGATAGCCTCAGGCCACGACCTCCTAGAGCGTGTGAGGGGTCTCCTCCCTTGACAGCAGTCAACCTGACCAGAAAAGGGGTCAGGCTCTGCTCCTCCCATGTTCCTAGGAAGGGTGGCCCCTCTTCCCTCCAGTTTCCCGACAAAGTCGGAGCCCTGCTGAAGAGAGCACAGAGACCAAAAAAAAAAAAAAAAGCACCACCCTCAAAAGAAGGGAGGAAGGGCAGGTGTGATCATCTGGTATATCTAGGAACCCTCGGAGAACTCAGGTTACTGTAAGTAATCCTTGCTTCTCCAAAGTTGGATGAGGGACATACCAGATGATCACATATTCCACAGCTAGTCCCAAGGAGACGGTAGGATTGCGTCTATGATAGATGTTGCAGGGTAGATCTACCAAAACGGGCATCCCTCTTGTTGGATCATGGTATTCACACAACAGTAGCTGGCAAACTGAAGTGGAGTAGACCCCGTGGCTGCCCGACCCCTTATAGAATGGATCGAGACGGACCTTGGGAGGGTGAGTCCTGCCCCTGGGCAACACAAATGAATGTCGATGAGCCGTTTCACCAACGGCCTATTCAGGATGATCCGCCCCATGAAGGTGGGATCCCAGGAGACGCAGAACTGCTTACTAACCCTGTGCGTTTCCAAACAATCCGTATACTAAAGGACCACCTTCTTAACACCCAGGTTGTGAAGGAAGGGTTGCCACCACTGGGGATCTGGGGAGAAGGCAGGCAAGATGTTCTCCTGGAGAACAGACTGCCTTAAGGACATAGCCATGGTAGGGTCACACTATTCTTACAGTCTTGAAGATCCTGGTGCAGGGGGTGGAGAAAAATACGTCACTAGTGTCCCAGGGAGTAAAGGCAGTGGTCTCTGCCCTGACTGGCAGTTTAGGTTTGAAAGGGTCCTTTGGGAAGTGGGTCACTAGTTGGAGAAGCACCCCAGAAGCCTACTGCTTCAGAGGAACTTTATGAAAAGTAGAGATAGTGACCATATGCACCAAAGTGGAGGCCACCTTGACGCCAGCCTGGGCCAAGTGGGATTAGAATTCCAGAACACGTCAAAGAGATAATCACATCCAATTCTGCAAATAGGCCAAGTCTGGCGGGCTTCCTAGCTGCCAGCAAGGCTTTGAATACATGGCCCGGCACAGTCCGTCCATCTCTACCTGCTCAGGAGCCAGTCCCCATGGATCTGGATGTTGTGATTAACCCTCGGCTCGGGTGAGTAGATAGAGATCGCGACCCAGGAGAAGTGGGCCACCCGTGATAAGCTCAGAGATCAGGGGAACCACTCTTTAGGACCATTAGGATCGGTTTTCCCTACCCTTGGTCTCTCATCTTGGCTACAGCCCTGGGCATTAAGAGTGCACGTAAACTCATGCTGATTCCTCTAATCCAGTCAGAGGTTTCGCCACTGCTGTCGCTGTAGACAGTGATGGGGAACACAACACAGCTTTCTTTGTGGTCCCATGGAGAGGCAAAAAGGTTGAGGTCTGGTGTTTCCCAGGACTCAAGCAGTCCTTTTCCAACTTGAGGGTTGAGGGACCACCCATGGCCTGGTTTGAATTCCAGCGAATTCTCCATTCCTGGCAGGGAAGTAGCTTTAAGTCACACTCTGTTACCCTCTGCCCAGATCCATATCCATAGAGATTTGAAGAACCCTGGAATATGTGTTTCCTCTTGCTTTAGGTAGAACATTGTGTGTTGATGGTCTGGTTAGTGAAGTGTCGTCAGCAGAATTCTGGTCTCTCCCACACAGGTGTTATGTCACTTTGAAGCAGGGGATAACGGAGGGACGGAATCATGTTCCTTGTGCTTTAAAGGTCTCTCAGGTGGGATCTCCTAACCTTTCAGGGAAGCATCTGTCCTGAATACCACCTGATTAAAGAGATGGGGTGGAAGTTGGATGAAATGGCCACCGTTCAACAGGTTTTCTCCTCAGGACCGCCACTTGAGAGCCATGTGAACTTCTTGGATTACCCAGATCTTGAAGGCTAGGGTACACGTGCTGGTCTCCACTGCAATCCGACGGCTGGCTGTAATAGCTGCTCTTGGAAGTTCCATGCTTGGAGACGCCATATGTATATCAAGGAGTACTGAACGCTGCTTTCTAGAAGGAATGTGTTACCGCTTTGCTGTCCCCAGTGGCCCATTGAAACAAATGCCTTGAAATGGAACCAGTCTGGACTCCAAGTAGATTCACTTTGAAACCCAAAAGTAGAAACAGTATCACGGTGTAGCTCAGGTCCTGCAGGACACTCTTGATCAACCGGTAATCCAGATAAGGGACAACACGGTGCCCCTGATGTCTGAACCAGGAGCAGGGGCTGCCAGACACTTCATGAAAACTCACAGGGCAGACATCAGTCCCAACAGAACTGAACAAAACTAGCCGTGAAAGTCACTTATTTGAAAATGGAGCAATCTGTGCTGTTTTGGTTGAATAGGGGAGCAGAGGTAAGTGTCTTCTGGGTCGAACGTGAATAGCCAGGCTTTAGTGGGTAAGGAGGGGGGATAGCCTTTTCCAGGGCATCCCCTTGAACTTTCTTTTTTTTTTTTCTTTTCCAAGCCCTATGCAAAAGAAATGATGCTCAGGGTCCAGGAACTGGGGAAAATGATGGGCCGTCCATGATGAAAAACAAACTCTCTCTCATCAGGGTGTCCTGAGGTGAGAGAGGGGTGGCTGGATGTGTGTGGCTGCCAGGAATCCTGATGACACTGGCTAGACTGGTCTCATCCCCTACCACCTCTAAGTAAGTTGTCCAGGAAGGATGGCTGTTGGGTGCTTGCCTGGTTGTTTTGATAGCACTGATCCTGAGTATACTATCAGTCCCTACCAAAGCCCTGCGGCAGACTGGAAGCCCTCCTCTGGGTAAGGAGAGGGAGAGGTTCAGGCCACTACACACTCATTCTTTGTTCTGCATATCCTGGGAGACAAATTTGACTGAAACCCTCCCTGAAAATATCTTGCCCATTCAAGTTAGGCTTTTCCACCCCGGCTTGGGCGACAATGGGTAAATTAGTTAAGCACAGCCAGGCAAAATGCCAGTAGTTGGGCATTATAATAATAATGATGGTATTTGTTAAGCGCTTATTACGTGCCAAGCACTGTTCATTATATTCATGGGCTCAAAAATGGTGGTAGCCACCTCCTTGATCACCATAAACCGGTAATTGCGGGCTTTGGCTGAGTTCTCAATGGAATCATGCACAGCTCTGATGGGAGGTACAAGTGGTCTCTGATGGAATGCCATCAGAATATGCTATATGCTATCACGAAAGCCAAAAACCTAGCAGCTCAGGCTGCAGAATTGAGCGTGTGAAACACTCTGGTGCCAATGTGCTTAGCATCCAGGGTCAAGGGGGTGAGATACTTCATCCCCAAAATGGTAACAATCACGGGAACAAACTCCTCAAATGTGGCATTGAGGACAAAAGGAGACAAATCCCGACACGCGGGTAGCAATCGGTCTGCTACATTGGAACGAGGATTGCAGACTATTGGATCACAGGGTTTCAGGAGGAACAAATGTCTACTTCCCTATGGAATGGGTATCGGGGATGACTGGGGATGTACTAGCAACAGGCAGGATCCAAGACCAGGAGTGGCTTAACTACCCCTGCCCACTCCATCTTCAGGACAAAGTCCATGAAGTGGTACAGTTATACCATGGGAGGTGACTCCTCCTCTCACTAAGCCTCCTCTCAGAAAGTCTCTCCCTCGCAGGGAAGGGATCCCGGCTCATCGGGCGAGGGAGAGCCCCAGAATACTCTTCCGCTGTGACCTCCAGCGGCAGTGATGCCAGAAGCTTGATCTGGCAAGCAAGTGATTGCACGGAACCCCCAGCTTTGCTAAAACCTCACAATTTCACAGGATTGGCATAGACTACCATCTCATCCTGAAAGGCTAGTAGGGCAGGGAGCATCTGGAAGGACTGTGTTAACTAGGGTGGGAGACGGGAGCCCAACTGGCTAGACGACCCTTGCTTCGGACACAGATTAAACAGTGGGGAGGCGGTCGTCGAGACGGTAAATTCCGCCAACTTGGCCAAACTTCTCCAGGGTCCCCCCAGTAGGATTGAGACAGACAGCTAAAGGATGAGTAACAGCATGGCCAGTTTCTTGTGGGGCAACACCATGTTAGACTGTAGCCAAATTAGATTTGGTTTAGAAGGTGCTGTACAGGCAGCTTGAAAAGCAGCCACGCACCACTGTTCCCTTGGGAACCTGACAAATAGAGGGAAACCCAAAACGTTCTTACTGAGAGTGTTTCCTTTTTTAAAAAATGTATTTCCCATCTCCTTGGGAAGTGAAGGGGAGGGACATAGCTTGAGGGCCAAGGAGACAATTGCCATTACTCACCTGCACAGGATGCACTGGGGAGAGAGGAGCTAATAGCCCTAATAGCTTGCAATGAAACTTGGAACTCTCCCTTCATCTATGCATGCTCAAGGCTGCCTTGGTGGCTTGGTTCACAGGTGGCCTGGGGCTAGGGTGGACTCACCCTAGTTCTCGCTCCCAGGGGAAAAGGACAGAGGGGTCTTGGTAGGGGAGGGAGTCCTGAATGGAGGGACTGGGAACCCTCCCCTAACCCCTAGGTCTCAGGTGGAGGTCATGCAGAGCCTGGGAGCCTGAATGAGCCTATAGTGGCACAGCTGGTGGAGAGGAGCCTAAGTTCCAGCAGCTAGACGGGATCTTTAGGGAAACTAATAGCTCGGATCTCACACCCTCTCTTTCTTTGCTCTTAGTCTTTTAATTTAAAGGATCTCCAGCACCCCAGCAGTTCAGGAGGAATCTTCCCAGGCCAAAGGAAGATGGAAGGAAGGGGAGGTATCGGTCGGGGGGTAGGGGGCGGGGGGGCGAGGGAGCTGGCTGGGCCCAAGCAGACTTCAATTAGGGTACTCTCCTTGGCCCTGGGGAGGACCTCCCTCTCCCCACTGACCCTGGGGTGCTGGGATCAATAAAAGGGGGGGAGGTGGGGGGGGGGGGGGAGAACTGGAGTTCTGCAGGCTTTTATGGAATGGGAGTCCTATTAGTGGTGCCAATGGGTGGAGGGTGGAGGGTGTAACACCCTCCACCAGCCCAGGACAAGTAAGCTTACCTGAAGTGAGTCTCTGAGGTCTTCACAGCAAGGCTTCAGAGGGAAACTGGAGGGGAGAGGGGCCGCCCTCCCTAGGAACATGGAGAATTGAGTTGGCTGAACTGATTTTCTCTGAAAATAGACCTTCAAATTAAAGATGCATGTGAAGCTAAAGTTGGATTTTTTTTTTTAAGACTTGGATAAACTTGGGAATGGTAAAACTGCGAAGATTTATGAAGCCACTACTCAAACAGTAACACACAGGGCTAGCACTAGCTTTCATCCTTTAGAGGGTTAATGGAGAGTAATATTCAATGGGAGACATTTGAGGAACATCCAGCCTACTGCTGGGAATGAAAATAGCGATGGCCTCCTGATTTCAAACAGAAATATTGTCCCAATGCCACACTGAAAGTTCTGGATTGCTGACTTTGTCTTCTGGAAGATACACAAAATTAAACTTCTGAATGCTTAGTGACCCATAGGTTTATTTTTTTTTCCTTCTTCATGGGACAGATTAGGGAGTGGGGAGGGTGGAGGGATGCAAATTTTGGTGTTCAAATCTTTCTCAACAGAGAACACTGCTCTTTATTCTAATTCCCTTTATATCTGCATGGCATCCTTTCACTTCCTGTACTAAAATACTGCTTAGTATTGCAAGAAGACTGAACAGTTACTAAACTCAAACCATTAAAACATTTCAAGACCTCAAACGTCTTCAAAGTTTATATTTCTCAGAGTGATCGTAAAAAGCAGACACGAGTCACCATCTGGATGCAAATGGTTCACTTGATTATACAGCTCAGAACAGCAATATGTTACAAAGAAACAACAAGCTCCCAATTTTCTACATTACAACAACTGCTACAGTTTTCACTGTATATAGTGACTAGCTGGTTAAGTCTATTTTTTGGAAAGTGGTCATGAGTAACCACTGCAGGGGTTTTGAAAATGTGTAGGATGTGGTTTCTTCTCAGTACCTGCAGTTTTCTCAGTCCTCTCAGCTCTGAGACGTCCTGCCTCCCGGAAAACTGCCATTGCTCTAATGGCTGCCCTCAGAATAGCCCAGCGAAACACAGCCACCGGATCCATCCCAATTAATTCCCGAATGTAGTAACTGTCACTACTTCTCAGCAAAGCCACAATGTCGGGTCTCATGTAATCCATGTTTTTCTCGCGGAAATCCTGGGGAAAATTGTCAGAGAGTCACTCACATACATGCTCACATCCTTATGTCAGATAGGTTCTTTGCGCACTGGGTACCGTACAAGTAGCCGACAGGAGCAGGTGTCATTCTAAACCAGTGAAAGCAGGTTTACAAGGCCTATATTCGAAAAAAAGAATTCGAGCCATATTTCAACAGTAGCAGCTGTTGCATTAACATTTGTTAAGCGCTCGGCATCGTGCTTTGCCAAGCTCTGCATTGGGTGCTGATGAAACTCTGTGAAGCCTCTGGCCCTGGCCTGCCAGGGGCTCACAATCTGAAGTGGGAGAACAGACATACAGACAGACAGAGAGGAGGATGAGAATGCAACCAAGAAAACTGATTACATTTCAGCAGGTCAAAAATCTACAGGGTTTTAGGGTCGACAAGTTAAACGGGCGTGGGGGGTGCTTCTTTGGGTACTTCAACACAGCAAGGAAAAGCCTCCTTGGATGAGAAGCAGAGACGAAGAGGAGGGGACTGCCAGGTCTTCAGAGGGATCCCTGGGGACCCCAAGGCCCTGATACTGGGGGAAACTCCATTATGCACGGATCCAGCTTCCACCCACTCTTGGCTCCAGTAGAGGTAGGCGGAGCCTCTCCCCTATGAGGACGTATTAGGCTTTCTTGTATGAACGAAGTCATCCAACAAACAACAAATTGAACTGATTTTTATCATCTTTCCTGGTTGGGTAATGATACTATTCATGACTTTTTAGACTGATAATAAAAAGATCACATACCTTTATCTGGTATTTAACTTTCCCGGCAAAATGTTGAATAATAAAAGCAGGCTCCATTACTGGGGTGCCAACAAAGAATTTATTCTCCTCGTGTTGTTGTTTGAACTTTGCCAGCAGAGTCTGGCTGGTGGCATGGGGAAAGCTATGATGAAAATTTAAAAGAAGTTTGGTAAAGGTCAGCTAGATGAGTAACAGTTGATATATTTGATTACTGCAGGGTGTTCTGTATGTATGCTAACGCCCCCTCCCCCCTCCATTCAAAGTACA
This sequence comes from Tachyglossus aculeatus, assembly GCF_015852505.1. NCBI lineage: Eukaryota > Metazoa > Chordata > Mammalia > Monotremata > Tachyglossidae > Tachyglossus > Tachyglossus aculeatus. The sequence goes on along the minus strand of NC_052101.1, from coordinate 119,330,922 downwards.
AACAAAAGAAGTGATTTTGGTAGACAATTATTGATGACTTCAAAAATGCAGACACAAATCTCTAGGAAGGCTAGAGTTTGCGGGAAGATTCGGATATTGAAATATTCCACTATAACCAGGACACAGTCTTCAAATGTATTACAAAATCATCGCAGAATCATAGGGCTGGAAGGAACCATTAAGATCAGCTAGTCCAGTCTGCTCCTAGACAGGCCTCCATTTAAACAGAGGGGTGTCTGGTAATGCTGATCTCCTAGTTCCCTGAGCTACAAAAGATTATTTTACTTTATTGCCTTTCACAGAACACATCTATCTTGTTTTAAAATGTGGCTTTCAAAGAAACATGGAAACTTTAGATTCTTAACAGATATAAATCAGACAAATAATTTTTAAAGCATGAACCAATGGAATTTGCATGTAAAACCACCTTCTCAATGCTTTATAATTTAGTTATGCTTAATGGACAGTCAGCTTTGTCTAATTTTGTCAAATACTGCAAATCCCAGGTTCACCACAGAGTGAACTAGATCACTTCTGCTTACTTGCTTTCTTCGTCCAGCAGATAGAAAAGGCCTGTGGGCTTCTTGCTGATTAAATGAATGCAACCTACATTATCCGTATAATCAATATTGTGCCAAGTGATCCCTTCACTCTGATATTCTTCCTGTATAATTTAAAAACAGCATATGAGGAAAAAATGTTTTATCAGGAAAAAAAAGAGAAAGCTGGATTTAGAACGTTAGAGTTTTACAGTACCTTGATGGTGGAATTTTTATTTCAGAAAAGCAAATGTATTTACAACTTCATTATTTTACAGAATCCATAACAGATCCAATATCAAATATTTCCATAATTTCACTAAATTTTCTGTATGATTAATGCCCAAATTGAATGATAAAATGAGAACGAGAAGAATTCAAAAATAATAAAACATATGTTAGCTGTCTTTGCACATAAAACTGGAAGTATTAAGAGCTGGCTAAAATCAGTGTCACTTTATCCTCAACGAGGCTTTAGTTACTGACTCATTTGACAACAGGCATGGTGTTAAAAACAAAACAACATAAAAAGCACCACCACCTGACGTTTTTACAAACACAAGTGAATAGGATTTTATCAAGCTCACCTTTGGATGGACAGAGGGGAAATTATGTTCAAAGACAGACGTTAATCTTCATCACTACTCTAAAATCATGTTCTAATTCAATCAACCAATCAACGGCATTTACTGAACACTTATTCTGTGAAGAGCACTGTATTGAGCGCTTGAGAGAATACATTCTTCTTGTTGTGGTTAGCAGGCTTAAATTTTATTTCTTACCTGTTCTAGTTTGAAGATGTGTTGGTTGAAGTAATACTGAAGTTGCTCATTTGCATAATTTATACAGAACTGCTCAAAACTATTGGTTTCAAAATCTTCAAATCCAAATATATCCAGTACTCCAATAGACAGGCACTTGGAGAAAGAAAAATCACACACAAATGTTTTGAAGGAACTCTTTCTATGAATACGAAGGGAAAAATCTTTCAGCTGTGGTAGCCAAATAGCCTAAAGCTTAACTAAACAAATGTTATAGATATTTACCTGCTTTATTGCTACAAATGGCATTCAAAAGCATTCCACTACATCAAAAAATGTATAATTTTCAATCTTGGATAAGAAAAGCAACCTTAATACAAGGAACTTCGTCTATAGGCCTTAACAAATGCTGACTTAGTTTCCCAGCCAAACAAAAATACAGTTGTCAGATGCTTGTCTCTCTGCCTCTTTATCTGTGTGGATGTGACAGTTTATTATTTTAGGTTTATCTCTTTTTCTGTCCATTTGATGTCTCCTCCCAATGCCTCTCTTCTTCCTGCTGCTATTTGCTAACAAGGAATGGGGACAGCCTGCTGGCTAACCTTGATTTTTCACTTGTCGCTGATGAATAGACAGTATTTATTTGCTAAACTCAGTAGTTTAACTGAGTTTAACACCAATGTACTCAGCAGTTGAGCCTAGAAATGAAATTATCGCTGGAAAAGTACTTACTGTAACAGATTCTTCCATATCCTTTTTATTAAGAAGAGCATGATTAATACGTAGAACGATCCAATCGAACAAAGCACTGTACAATGATTTTGCCATTGAGTCACGGGCTGTTTTTGCCTGGTGAAAAAAGTCTCAAGTCAGCCAAAAGACAAGGCAAAGTGTCCGGAATGACTATTTAGTTTTTCAGAGTAAAAGAGAAGTACAACTCAAATAACATTTTAACCTAAGTAAAAAACAGTTATTCTGTTGGGGACATGAAAAAGTTGTGGGTAGGTTCTAACTGTGGGACTCAAGTTATTTCATTTAAAAACACAATGTTCATGGTCATAAATACGACTGGATGTATGAGTGAATAATTCCAAGAGCCTTGCACACACTGCTCACCTCACTGAGACTATATGGAAGAATAAGTTTGTCATTAGCAGTCACAGTTTTTCTTTTGGTCAGAACTTCCACTAAAATCTCTCGCTTGACCTGTTTTGGTTTTTTTTTTGAAAAACAAAAAAGGAAAAGATTAAGAAACCACCACACAGCATTTTATCCCTTCAAATATCAAAGTATTTTATTAACGCTACATAGTCAATAGGAGGACGTACTGTGTCTTAAATGACATTTTTTCACTATTTACAAAATTAACACAAAATGAAAGTCTTTTATTTTGGCGTAGAAAGACCTCTTTCCCTTGCCACAAAAATAGGAGTTTAAAGACAGTCAGGACAGCACGCCAAAAGTTTTGTATTTACTTTGTCTTTTAAATCTCCATTAAGATAATACTTTGGCCAGCATTCTCCAAGCAGGAGCCACAAGGTTTTGTATACTGAGACAGTAGAAAACTGTTTCAAGTTACTAAAATTGAGCACAAGAGCAAACATACACCCCTCCCACCCCCAACTTCCCCCCAAAAAGTTGTATTGTGTTTACTGGAGACAACATAGGAGACAGCAGGCAATGAGATGGTAATTAAGGGGTGGAGGAAACATGGGCGTTACCCTCCCTTGGAGGCTCAGATACCCAAGGTGGGCTAGGTTGGGGGTTTGCAGTGGGTAGGGAGAAAGAGAGCTTTGTCTCCTGTGGTGGGAAACTGGAAGGGTGGAGAGCAGGGATTTGTTTCCTGCTTTGGGAGATTTGGTCATTAGGCCCTACCCCTAGTCCCTGCTTTTGCTATAGCCCAGGTAGAGAGCTCTTTTTAATGGTACACTTGGTGACCCTCACACTTCCCTGACAGCAGAAAGAGAAAGATACCTTCAGAAGTTGTGAGAGTGTGTCCAGCACTTCTGGGGGTCCTACTTCCAAACCTTCATCCCGACCAGTAGCTCTCTTTTTGTAAGTGACATTGCCCAAATACAGAATAGCTGAGAGAACTGAAAAAATCCTTCAAAATAAAGTTGAAAAACTCTAATCAATAGCATGCTCTTGGAGAAACATCATCATTAGTTTCAATCACATCTCTTGTCACACTACAGTCAATCATATTTATTGAGCACTTACTGTGTGCAAGCACTGTACTAAGCACTTGGGTGAGTACAATTTAACAATATAATAGAGTTGGTAGACATGTTACCTGCCCACAACGAGCTTGCAGGCTAGAGGGGCTGGGGGGTGGGGGGGAAACAGACATTAATATAAATAATAACAGTAATAATGACGACATTTGTTAAGCGCTTACTATGTGTCAAGCACTGTTCTAAGCACTGGGGTAGTCGCAAGGTAATTAGGTTGTACCATGCAGGGGCTCACAGTCTTAACCTCCATTTTACAGATGAGGTAATTGAGGCACAGAGAAATTAAGTGACTTGCCCAAAGTCACACAGCTGGCAAGTGGCAGAGCCAGGATTAGAACCCACGACCTGACCCCCAAGCCCATGCTCTTTCCACTAAGCCACACTGCTTCTCAGCGTACAGATATGTACGCAAGTGCTGGGGGGGCTGGGGGGTGGTACTGAACAAAGGAAGCAAGTCAGGGTGACAGAGAAGGGAGTGGGAGGAGAGGAAAAGAGGCTTTAGTCAGGGAAGGCCTCTTGGAGGAGATGTGTCTTCAATAAGGCTTTGAAGGAGGGGGGTGGGGGGGAGAGAGAGAGAGAGTAATTGTCAAATTTGAGGAGGGAGGGCATTCCAGGCCAGAGGCAGGACGTGGGCGAGAGGTTGGCGGCAAGATAGATGAGCTCGAGGTACAGTGAGAAGTTTAGCATTAGAGGAGCGAAGTGTGTGGGCTGAGTTATAGTAGGAGAGTAGTAGGTGAGGTAGGAGGGGGCAAGGTGACTGAGTGCTTTAAAGCCAATGGTGAGGAGTTTCTGACTGATGTGGAGGTGGATGGGTAACCACTGGAGTTTCTTGAGGAGTGGGAAAAACATGGCATGAATGTTTTTGTAGAAAAATGATCCAGGCAGCAGAGTGAAGTATGGACTGGAATGGGGAGAAACAGGAGGCAGGGAGGTCAGCAAGGAGGCTGACACAGTAATCCAGGTGGGGTAGGATAGAGAAGCAGCGTGGCTCAGTGGAAAGAGCCTGGGCTTTGGAGTCAGAGGTCATGGGTTCAAATCCCAGCTCCGCCACTTGTCAGCTGTGTGACTTTGGGCAAGTCACTTCACTTCTCTGGGCCTCAGTTCCCTCATCTGGAAAATGGGGATTAAGATTGGGAGCCCCACGTGGGACAACCTTATCGCCTTGTATCCCCCCCCCAGCGCTTAGAACAGTGCTTTGCACATAGTAAGCGCTTAACAAATACCATCATTATTATTATTATTATTATTATTATAAGTGAATGGGTTAACATGATAGCAGCTTGGATGGAGTAGAAAGGGCAGATTTTAGCAATGTTGTGGAAGGTGGAACGGACAGGATTTAGTGATGGATCAAATATGTGGGTTGAATGAGAGAGGGGAGTCAAGGATAACGCCAAGGTTACGGGCCGACTGGATTACTGCATCAGCCTCCTTTCTGATCTCCCATCCTCCTGTCTCTCCCTGCTTCAGTCATTCATTCATTCATTCAATCGTATTTATTGAGCGCCTACTGTGTGCAGAGCACTGTACTAAGTGTTTGGGAAGTACAAATCGGCAACATAGAGAGACGGTCCCTACTCAACAATGGGCTCACAGTCTATACATCACTCTACTGCCTGGATTATCTTTGTACAGAAATGATCTGGGCACGTCACTCCCCTCCTCAAAAATCTCCAGTGGTTGCCTATCAACCTTCGAAACAAGCAAAAACTCCTCACTCTCGGCTTCAAAGCTCTCCATCACCTTGACCCTTCCTACCTCACCTCCCTTCTCTCCTTCTCCAGCGCAGCCCACACCTTCCGCTCCTCTGCTGCTAATCTCCTCGTCTCGCCTGTCCCGTCGTCAACCCCTGGCCCACGTCCTACCTCTGGCCTGGAATGCCCTCCCTCCACACAACCGCCAAGCTAGTTCTCTTCCTCTCTTCAAAGCCCTACTGAGAGCTCACCTCCTCCAGGAGGCCTTCCCAGACTGAGCCTCCTTTTCCTCTCCTCCTCCCCTCCCCTGTGCCCTTCCCCCTTCCCCTCCCCACAGCATTTGTGTATATTTGTACATATTTATTACTCTATTTTCATTAATGATGTGTATATAGCTATAATTCTATTTATTCTGTTGGTACTGACACCTGTCTGCTTGGGATTTTTTTTGTCTGTCTCCCCGTTCTAGATTGTGAGCCTGTTGTTGGGTAGGGACCATCCCTATATGCTACCAATTTGTACTTCCCAATTACAGTGCTCTGCACAGAGTAAGCGCTCAATAAATATGATTGAATGAATGAATGAACAGGAAAGATGGTGGTGCCATCTACAGTAGTGGGAAAGTCATGGGGAAGACAGGGTTTGGGTGGGAAGACATAGTAAGTGCTTAGCAAGTACCATTATTATTATTATTATAAGAAGCTCTGTTTTGGAAATAATAATAATAATGATAATAGTATTTGTTAAGTGCTGTGTGCCAGGCACTGTATGAAGCACTGGGGTGGATACAAGACATCCAAGTAGAGATGTCTTGAAAGCAGGAGGAAATGTAAGACTGCAGCGAGGGAGAGAGATCAGGGCTGGAGAGTTGAAGAGTTAAGAGTTGAAGCCATGGTAGTTGAAGCCATGGGAGCACTTAGGAGAGTACAAGACAAAAGAGTTGGTAGACATGATGACGATGGTATTTGTTAAGCGCTTAACAAAACTAGGCGGGGGGAAAGACATTAAAATCAATTACAGAGATGAACCCAACTGCTGTGGGCCTGAAAGTGGAGTGAATACCAAGTGCTTAAAGGAATATTAAATGCTTACTCGGTCCTAAACCTTGACCCCTCTGCTGTCTTTAACACTGTGGGTCACTCTCTACTTCTGGAAACCCTAACTCAGTACTCCCGAGTTCTCCTCCCATCCCTCTGGCTAATTCTTCACTCATTCACTACCCATTCACTAGCTCTTCTTCCACCTTCCACCCTCAAACTGCAGGTGTCCCTAAAGGCTCTTTTCTGGGTCCCTTACTTTTACCTGCTCACTTTCTGGGAGCTCATCTTCTTGCCCTTTCTCTTCTTTCCTCCCTGACTACCATCGTCAACTATCCCTTTTTCAACGGGGTTTTTTTCCCCACTGCTTTCCAACATCCTAAAAAACCCTCCCTTGATTCCACAGCTCCCTTCTACCATTCCTTTCCAAACTGCTTGGGTGAGTTGTCTACATCCACTCTCTCCACTACTTCTCCTCCAATTCTCTCCTTGACCCCCTACAATCTGGCTTCTGCCACCCTTTACTCCTCAGAAACTAGCCCTCTCCAAGGTCACCACTGATCTCCTTCTTGCCAAATCCAACAGCCTCTAGTCCATCTTAATCCACCCCGACCTCTCGGCCGACTTCGACACTATTGACCACTGCCTTCTCCTGGAAATGTTATCCAACCTTGGCTTCACAGACACTGTCCTCTCTTTCTGGTTTTCCTCCTCTCTCTGGCCACTAATTCTTAGTCTCTCCCACCCCGGAACTCAGTTCTGGATCCCTTTCTATTCCCCATCTACACCCACTCCCTTAGAGAACTCATTCACTCCCATGGCTTTGATGACCATCTCTATGCAGATGATTCCCAAATCTACATCTCCAGCCCTGATCACTCTCCTTCTCTGCAGTCTCATATTTCCTCCTGCCTCTGAGACATCTTTACTTGGATATACCGCCGACACTTCAAACTTAATATATCCAAAATAGAATTCTTCATCTTCGCACCCCAGCCCTGTCCTGCCCCCGACTTTCCTGTCACTGAAGACAGCACGACCATCCTCCCTGTCTCACAAGCCCATAACCTTGGCATTACCCTCGACTCACTCTCATTCAACCCAACATTCAATCTGTTACCAAACCCTGTTGGTTCCACCTTCATGGCATTGCTAAAATCCACCTTTTTCTCTTCATCCAAACTGCTACTATGCTAATCCATGCATTTATCCTGTGTGACCTTGGGCAGGTCACTTCACTTTTCTGTGCCTCAGTTACCTCATCTGAAAAATGGGGATCGAGACTGTGAGTCCCATGTGAGTCAGGGACTGTGCCCAACCCAATTTGGTTCTATCCACCCCAGTGCTTGTATCTGGCACATAGTAAGCACTTACATAACATTATTATTTTTATTATTATTATCCTATCCTGCCATGACTACTGCCTCCACCTCCTTACTGACCTCCCTGCCTCCTGTCTTTCCCCAGTCCAGTCCATACTTCACTCTGTTGCCTGGATCACTTCTCTACTAAAATGTTCAGGACATGTTTCCCCACTCCTCAGGAAACTCCAATCATTGCCCATCCACCTCCGCAACCAAAAGAAACTCAATCAGCTCGCACCCTCATAACCTTACCTCACCGATCTCCTACAGCCCACCCCACACACTCTGCTCCAACTCGTCTATCTCACCACCGCCCCTTTCCCACTCCCTCCCCCTCCATGTACTCCAGACCACCACTCTCTCCACCTTCAAAGCACTGTTGAGGACACATCTCCTCCAAGAGGCCCTCCCCCGATTAAGCCCTCTTTTCCCCGTCTCACTCTCCCTTCTGCGTTGTCTCTGAACTTGGATCTGTGACCTTTGGATATTTGATTTCGCCCCACTCAACCCCACAGGACTTGTGTACACATCTTTAAATTACAGATTACAAATTATGTATTCATATTAATGTCTGACTTCCCCTACAGAATGTCAGCTTGTTCTGGGCAGGGAATGTGCACGCTGATTCTGTTATAGTGAGTGCTCAATAAATACCACTGACTGATTGGAGCACTTGCTGTTCACCCCACCCTCAGCTCCACGGCATGTATGTAGATATCTGTAACATTTCTCATTATTAATGTCTGTCTCCTTTACGTGCCTACCAACTCTGTTGTTATTGTACTCTCTCAAGCTCGTAGTACAGTGCTCTGCACACAGTAAGTGCTCAATATTGATTTCTTAATCTTCTTGTACAGCTCTATACAGATGACTCCCAAATGTACCTCACCAGTCCCAGCCTTTACCCTACTAAACCATCTAACGTTTCTTTTTGCCCCCATGACATCTCCACATGTATATCCCAGCAGCAGAAGCAGCGTGGCTCAGTAGAAACAGCTCGGGCTTTGGAGTCAGAGGTCATGGGTTCAAATCCCAGCTCCGCCACTTGTCAGCTGTGTGACTTTGGGCAAGTCACTTCACTTCTCTGGGCCTCAGTTCCCTCAGCTGGAAAACGGGGATTAAGTCTGTGAGCCCCACGTGGGACAACTTGATTACCTTGTATCTACCCCAGCGCTTAGAACAGTGCTTTGCACATAGTAAGCACTTAATAAATGCCATCATTATTATTATTATTATTATCTTCCCTCCTAAACCCACTTCTCCTAACTTCCCCCCCAGCCCCAACAGTCAATCAATCATATTTATTGAGCACTTACTGGGTGCAGAGCACTGCACTAAGCACTTGGAAGAGTACACTACAACAACCCACCTCTCTGTCCCAGAAGCCTGCAATCTTGGTGTCTTCTTTGATTCCTCACTCTCTTAATGCTCACATTCAGTCTGTCACTACATCCTGCCACTTTTGCCCCCACGGTATTTCTCAGATCCATCCCCCCCTTTGGACCCAAACGGCCACCTCCCTGGTTCAAGCTAATGTCATCACCCAATTTGATTTTTGTACCAGCCAAAGATTGCTCTGTCTCTAATTTCCACACTCTTCAGTCTATTCTCCACTCCACAGGCTCTATCAGCTTCCTTCACATTCGCATCTCTCCCCTCAAATCCCCACTTCCCTTGGCATCTAGCAAATATCCCTGGACACTGGCTTCAGGGTTCGCCTTTTTTCTCTTCCGCCCTCTTTACTCCCAGCTCATACTCTATGCTCTTCCCCAGCAAATTTTCACACTGTTACTCACCGTCCTGGCTCTGGCCTCTTGTTCATAGTAATGATGGCGTTTGTTAAGCGCTTACTATGTGCCAAGCACTGTTCTAAGCGTTCATGCCCTCCCCCCACCCCTGGAATTCTCTTCCCTTTCACATGGGCCAGACCACAACTTCCCCCATCTGCAAAGTCTGTCTGAAATCCCAGCTCTTCTACAAAGCTTACCCCAATTAACCGCCCAGCTTTAAATCACAGCGGCTGGCAGCACAAATGCAGTGCTGCAAATAAACTACCACAAAGTAACAGAAACTGGCAAAACAAGAAAAGGCTTCTACTTCAGACCAAGCGCCACATCATCTGGGACATCACAGAATTCAATGGACAAAGGCCAGAGGACTTAGGGTACAGTAAGCTACAATGCCTGAACTAGCCCATCAAGATTCAAGAAACACCATCGATTAAGCATGTGTATAATAATAATAATAATGATGGCATTTGTTAAGCGCTTCCTATACGCAAAGCACTGTTCTGAGTGCTGGGGAGGATACAAGGTGATCAGGTTGTCCCACTTGGGGCTCACAGTCTTCATCCCCATTTTACAGATGAGGTAACTGCGGCACAGAGAAGTTAAGTGATTTGCCCAAAGTCACACAGCTGACAATTGGCGGAGCCGGGATTTGAACCCATGACCTCTGACTCTCAAGCCCATGCTCGTTCCACTGAGCCACACTGAAGGAACAAGGAAAAACAAATATCACTGGTACACGCGAAATGAGGAGATCCAAGGATCTTATTGCCCAGTGGGACAATGATGATTATCTGTTAAAGCAAGACCTCAAACAATGCTGCATCTGAAATGGGAGCACCGGGGAAGAAGGGAATAGTTTTAGGAGCAAAAGCTTCACATGGAAAGAGAGAAAAGAAGGCAAAAACAGAAATCAGTCAATCGTATTTATTGTAGGGAGTGTCTGTCTCTGTTGCTGAATTATTCTTTCCAAGCACTTAGTACAGTGCTCTGCACACAGTAAGTGTTCAATAAATACAACAATGAATGTGAGCAGAGCACTGTGTTAAGCACTTGGGAGAGTGCAATACAACAATACAACAGGCACATTCCAGTGTCAAGCACTGCAAACATTAAGCAAACACCACGACAAAGGACATCTTTTTTGTGTGCCCAATGTGGCTGAGATTGTGGGTCATGTGAGCCCACTGTTGGGTAGGGACTGTCTCTATATGTTGCCAATTTGTACTTCCCAAGCGCTTAGTACAGTGCTCTGCACATACTAAGCACTCAATAAATACGATTGATGATGATGATGATACACTGGCCTTTTCAGCCACACATAATAATAATAACGGTATTTGTTAAGTGCTTACTATGTGCCAAGCACTGTACTAAGCACGGGGGTAGTTACAAGGTAATCAGGTTGATTCATGAGGGGCTCACAGTCTTAATCCCCATTTTCCAGATGAGGTAACTGAGGCCCAGAGAAGCAAAGTGACTTGCCCAAGGTCACACAGCAGACAAGTGGTGGAGCTGGGATCAGAATCCATGTCCGCTGACTCCCAAGCCCGGGCCGTTTCCACCGGGCCATGCCATGCGCTCACAGGTGAACTTCACCGTCAGTGGGGTTTTCTTTGAAAACAAAGGACAACTATATATATATATATATATAGATATATATATATATATATCTATATATATATATATATATCTATATATATATATATCATGACCCAGATGCAGGTGTAGGAGAATATGCTTCTGGCTCCTGTGAGAAACTCTTCCTAACTCAGCAGACTTCGGGCATTATCCTAAAGCCTAAAACAGCAGAAAGCAGCATAGCCTTGTGAAAAGAACACGGGCCTGGGAGTCAGAGGACCTGGGTTCAAATCCCGGCTCTGCCACCTGTCTGCTGTGTGACCATTGGCAAGTCACTTCCTGGGCCTCCATTTCCTCATCTGTAAAATGGGGATTAAAATCCACTCCCTCCTAAACTGTGAATCCTATGTAGGTCAGGGACTGTGTGCAACCTGATTATCTTGTATCTACCCCAGCGCGTAGTATAGTGTTATGCACACAGTAAGCGTTTACCAAGCACCACTTAAAACAAAAAGTCATTTAAGAATTGCTGTACACAGATGACTGTGTCCCAGAGGTACACATCCAAGACGACAGGCAAATGCCTGAAAATGGCTTGGCTAAATGAACACGTCTTACAGACTAACATCTGTAGGGCCCAGATCAAACTAAAAGTATACAGGGCTGTAGTACTGCCCAACCTTTTCTTCTGTTGGGAGACTGGACCTCCCCACAGATGGCATACCTGACTCCTTAAGATATTCTGTCTGTGTCGCTTATGGGCAATACTCAGCAAACAGCAAGAAAGGCTCACAATTAATAATGATTGTGGTATTTGCTAAGCACTTACTATGTGCCAGGCACTGTACTAAGCGCTGGGGTGGATACTAGCAAATCAGGTTGGACACAGTCCCTGTCCTGAATGGGGCTCACAGTCTCAATCCCCATTTTACAGATGAGGTAACTGAGGCACAAAGAAGTGAAGTGACTTGCCCTAGAACCCATGATCATCTGCCTCTCGGGCCCGTGCTCCATCCACTACGCCACGCTGCTTCCCAAAGGACCACAAACAGCAAAATCCTAGCATGAAATACGTTCTCCAGCACTGAGTCGATCAATCGATACGATGGATCGATTGAAGCTACGTTCGCTACAGCCCAGCCGTGCTGGGTGGGGCACGTGAGGAGGATAGACAGCAGGAGGGTACCTAAACAGCTGAGGAATTGTGGCCTGAAATTGGGAAACCAAAAGAAAACAGAGGAAGTGTCGTAAGGTTACAGATGCTGCTTCACCGCAGCGGCTAAATGGGAGACAAATGCCACAGACAGACCAGCACAGCGCACCACACAGTCCAGGACAGAGAGGGTTTCTTTTCAAACAGAAACCTGGTATGGATCGTGAGACAATGAGGCAAAAACTTAGATAGTGCCAAGCACTGCAAACCAAAAGCTTAATGGCTCAACAAGAGACAGCTTTTGTGTGGATGCAGTCCCTGCACTGGCCTTTACACCCATACGTTTCTATTCATGAATTTCGCCGGTGGTGTCTTTTTTTATAGTGTTTGTAAGTGTTTATGATGTTTCAAACATTGTTCTACTTGCTAGCTGGATACAAGTTAATTGGGTTGGACCCAGCCCCTGTCCCACATGGGGCTCACAGTTTAAGTAGGACAACTTCAAGTACAAAGGACAACTATACGTGTTTTGAAGCTTATCTTCCTGTGTTTATATCTTTTAACAATCATGTTTCCATCAATGTATAGCCCCTTGTCTTTCCTATTAGATGACAAGTTTGTTGATGGAAGAAATCATGAATTTTTTTTTAATATCCCCCCAAGTACCTAGCACAGTGCTCTGCACATAGCATGCCCTCAATAAATATTGTTAGTGAAGAAAATGCAATGTGAAACATGGAAAATGACCAGGTGGGGATAAGAAATGGGAGGAATTTCTCAAAGCAAGAGACAGACTGCTAAAGATTCTAGCCCAAGGTTCTGCATAACTTTCTTTAACAAAGCCAATAGTGTTGACAAAGAGACTGAAGACCTTTGAAACTACCCACCAGTAACACTCCTCTCACAAATACATAAAGCCTTCATCAGAGTGATACTCAGTAAAATTAAAAATGACCTTCAACTTCAGTCCAGCAGAAAATAAACCAGATTACACTCAGAATACTCAACTGTGGATGACATCCACTCCCTCTACCTGCAATCCCTCCAGACTATAAGCTCATTGTGGGCAGGGAATGGGTCTTCCCACTCTGTTATACTGCACTCTCCCAAGTGCTTAGTAATAATAATAATAATGATGGTATTTGTTAAGTGCTTACTATGTGCCAAGCACTGTTCTAAGAGCTGGGGGAGATACAAGGTAATGGGGTTGCCCCACGTGGGACTCACAGTCTTAATCCTCATTTTACAGATGAGGTAAACAGGCACAGAGAAGTTAAGTGACTTATCCAAAGTAACACAGCTGATAAGTGGCGGAGCCAGGATTAGAGCCCATGACCTCTGACTCCCAAGCCCGGGCTCTTGTCACTAAGCCATGCTGCTTACAGAGATCTGCACCCATTGACTGATAAGAGAAAAATGCTGAGAATGCCAAATCAGTGTTTGCTTCAAATCTGATGACAAGAAAGCACTGGAGGCAGTGAAATGCAATGCTGTTTTCAACAGACACTATAAAAAGTCAGTCTTCATGTTGTAGAGGAGATGGACTGCAACTGTATACCAGCAATCATGCTGTTCAACAGCCTATGCTGTACGAACCGATGCAGAGGTGTCAAGAAATGCATTTTTGCCGGCCTTGGAATCTCTATTCTAGAGACTCAACAGGGAAGAAATGGGTTTTGATAATGAGCAACTGATGCAACATCTTCATTGACAACTGCATCATTTTTGCAAATGCTGTAGCAAAACTGGAAAGGAAAACGCAACTTGCAGTAGTCAATCATTTATTGAGCACTTACTGTGTGCACAGCACTGTACTAAGTGCTTGGGAGAGTATGATATACCAATAATAACAGCCATTCCCTGCCCACAAAGAGCTTACAGTCTAGAGGGGGAGAGAGACATTAATATAAATATATAAAATTATAGATATGTACATACATGCTGTGGAGCTGGGAAGGGGGGTGAATAAAGGGAGCAGGTCAGGGTGACAAAAAAGGGAGTGGGAGGAGAGGAAAGGAGGGCTTAGTCAGGGAAGACCTCTTGGAGGGGATGTGCCTTCAATAAGGCTTTGAAGGAGGGGAGAGTAATTGTCTGTCGGCTATGAAGAGGTTGAGTGCTCCAGACCAGAGGCAGGACATAGGTGAGAGGTTGGCAGCGAGACAGACTACATCGAGGTACAGTGAGAAGGTTAGCATTCGAGAAGCAAAGTGTGCGGGCTGGGTTGTAGTAGGAGAGTAGCGAGGTGAGGTAGGAGGGGGCAAGGTGATTGAGTGCTTTGAAACTGACAAAAAGGGCTTTCTGTTTGTTATGGAGGAGGATGGGCAACCACTGGAGATTGTTGAGGAGCGGAGGAAATGTGGCTTGAATGCTTTTGTAGAAAAATGATCCGGGCAGCAGGGTGAAGTATGGACTGGAGTGGGGAGAGACGAAAAGCGCTTTCTGTTTGTCATGGAGGAGGATGGGCAACCACTGGAGATTGCTGAGGAGCGGGGGAAATGTGGCTTGAATGTTTTTGTAGAAAAATGATCCGGGCAGCGGGGCGAAGTATGAACTGGAGTGGGGAGACAGGAAGCAGGGAGGTCAGCAACGAGGCTGATTCAGTAATCAAGGCGGGATAGGATAAGGGCTTGGATTAACGTGGTAACAGTTTCAATGGAGAGGCAAGGGCGGATTTTAGCGATGTTGTGAAGGTGAGACTGACAGGATTTAGAGATGGATTGAATATGTGGGTTGAATGAGAGAGAGGAATCGAGGATAACTCCAAGGATACGGGATGTGAGACAGGAAGGTTGGTGGTACCATCTGTAGTGATGGGAAAGTCAAGGGAAAGACTGTGTTTGAGTGGGAAGATAAGGAGTTCTGTTTTAGATGTGTTAAGTGCAGAAGTGACTGCATCAAGTTGAAATGGTTATGCATTTCTCAACAACTCAAAGGAAATGCAGTGAATATTGCCCAAAAGGATCCATTCATATAAATGGTGAAGAAACTGAGGTGGAAAGCCATATGTATGTATGTATATTAATGTCTCTCTCCCCATCTAGACTGTAGACTGTATTATGTTGCCAATTTGTACTTCCTAAGCGCTTAGTACAGTGCTCTGCACACAGTAAGCACTCAATAAATACGATTAAATGAATGAATGAATACGTACATTAGCCAGAAGCATGGCCTAGTGGAAAGAGCACAGGCCTAGGAGTCGGAAGACCTGGGTTCTATCCCACGTCTCCCCTTTGTTGTGTGACCTAGGGCAAGTCACTTAACTTCTCTTGGCCTCTTTCCTCAGATGTAAAATGAGGGTTCAACACCCACCACCCCTCCCTCTTAGGCTGTGAGCACCATGTGAGACAGGAACTGGGTCTGACCTGATTATCTTCTAACAACCTCAATGCTTGACAAATAGTAACAAACACCACACTTAACAAATACCACAGTTATTATCATTCGACAGGGCCAAAACCATTCAATGGTGAATGCATCATGTGGAGGAAAGCTGCATGGATCAGTTTAAAGAAAATCAGAAGGTAGTTGTTGCACCTGAACTGTCCAAGAAGAAACAGGACTTTTGGCTTCTGTTTGGCCACCAATGGATTATTCTGATCAGAATGCTGGCTGACTACATGTGCTGAGGAAAACAAAATGGCTGTAACCCAGAATACTGGAACTTCTGCTTCTTTTGAGGAATACTGTCTAAATCAAGAAATCGGGGCATAGGTAGGAATCAAAAAGGTGATGCAAGTGAAAAACAAAGCCACAAAGCCCTGCATCTCGTATGCAGGTCAACAGACTGGACTCCAAGAAGCAGAAGATTACTGCAATGACGACTAAGGCGTCACTGGGCTGACCCAATGACAAAACCCCTTTTGGGTCAGATATGAATACAGCATGTTTGGGATTGAATGCTTGTTGTGGGCAGGGAACATGTCTGCTAACTCTGTTGTACTGTACTCTTCTGAGAGCTTTGTACAGTGCCCTGCACAGAGTAAGTGCTCAGTAAATACCATTGATTAATTGACTGAATAGGATTTAGTGGTGTGTCACCGACTTGCATTCACCAAAGTCACAGGATGAATCAGATAAAAAGGCAGATTTACATACACCCCAAATCAACATCAGTCCTTCTTTGAAACAGTTTTGATCTATAAAGTGATGAGCAAGAATAGACACCTCTTAGGGTAAGTCAGAAGTCATGGTGCACCTCCACTACAAACGATAGTACGTCAGTCAATCGTATTTATTGAGAGCTCACTGTGTGCAGAGCACTGTACTAAGCGCTTATGAGAGTACAAAATAACAATAAACAAACATTCCCTGCCCACAATGAGCTTAAAGTCTACAGTGAGAGACAGACATGCTTCATTCTCTCTATCAACAAGACAGCAAATGTTGAAACTGGCATTAAAACATTAGGTGATATCACTCAAAGTCAAAATTTGAGTCCCTCTAGACTGTAAGCTCGTTATGGACAGGGAATATGTCTGTTATGGGCAGGGAACGTGCCTGCTAATTTGGTTATATTGTGTTCTCCCAAGCGCTTAGTACAGTGCTCTGCACATAGTAAACGCTCAACAAATGACCACTGATTGAGTCAAATGAATTTGTACTTGAATATAGGAATTCTCTGAATAATACTTTTTGTTTGCGGTAAGTACACAGGAACATGTGCCTCACCCTGACAAAAACCAGAATCTAATTTCTTATACCCATTTAGAGGTTGACTATCTAGGCTCAATAAATGTTGGTAGTCCATTACAAAATTGGGGGTACAGTCTAGTGTACATAAATCCTCTCCGGCTGCTTGAGAAAAAGGGGTGGACAATTATACTCACTGTTTCTTTGTTGCTGGAAGAAAACCAACCATTTCCATGGCTTGTTTTAGCCTTTCAAAGTCGTGTCTCAGATCTTCTCCATCTTCAATCTTCAAGTTATGCTGAAAAAGAAAGACGTTCAACCATTTCAGACGCTTTGCAAGCGGTTGTAAGTCAAGAAGCAGCTTGGCCTAGTGGATCGAGACTGGTACTGGGAGTCAGAAGGACCTAGGTTCCAATACTGGCTCCGCCACTTGTCCGTGACCCCGGGCAAGTCGCTTCACTTCTCTGGGCCTCAGTTCCCTCATCTGTAAAATGGGGATTAAGACTGTGAGCCCCATGTGGGCCCGGGGCTCTGTCCAATCTGATTTGTTTGTGTCTGTCCAAGTGTTTAGTACAGTGCCTGGCACATAGTAAGTAAGCGCCTAACAAATACGACAATTTATGCCATTTTTCTTGGTGCTCCTTGCAACTCATCGCAGAGCAGAAAGACGACGGTTCAGATGCCTTTGAGCCACAGCAGCAGAGAAACAGCCATTACCCAAACAAAAATGACTTCTGTTGGGAGGGTCCTGGATTCTTTACCTGGTTGAGGTAGAAGTAATCTTCAGGTTGCTTGAGTTGAAATTCTTGGCGCTCTTCCTCAGTAACTCCAAGCAACAAGTAATAAAACACATGGTAATTCCTAGAGGTTGAAATCAGAAAAAAAATATATTTATTTCAGTAGAGAAACAATAAGTCTTTGGCCCCTCCCATGCCAGACAGCTATTTAAAGCAGTCATTTCAGCAATTGTTCTAGAAATAGTATTGGTGGGGGGAAAAAGGGACAAGTTCTTTTAAAATAAAAAATAAAGAAATCCATGTCAATTCGTACCACTGCATTTATTCAGAAAAGAGTTTAGTAAACAGTATAGTAACTGGGTTTTTTTTTTCCCCTAGACCAAGTGTCTTGCTGGCCTACAACACAGTCCAAAAAAAAAATACCAAAAAAAAAAGAGGCACCTATTCTAACTACAGCCGAACATAAAAAGCTTGCAGATAAATTAATGTGCTGTGCCCCCAAACATTTACTTTTCTTCTCCTTTTTATTTTACTAGAAATCCAGGTACTCTTTTCAAATATGGCTCAAAGATAATATGCTTACCTTTCATCTTTCTCTTGAGAGACCAGGCGAGATTTTTCAAGCAGGTACTTTTCAACAACAGCCCTGGAAAGCCCCAAAAGAAATAAATAATGATACAAACATAGGGTAATAGCCTAATAGCACTTTTCAAAGAAGAGCCCCTAAAAGTCATTTAGTGGTTACTAACTAAAAATTACAGCTCTGCTCCTGACTTGCTGGGTGTCCTTGGGCAAGTCACTTCACTTCTCTGGGCCTCAGTTACCTCATCTGTGAAATGGGGATTGAGACTGTGCCCAACCTGATGTGCCTGTATCCACCCCAGTGATAAGTAATAATAATAATAATAATGGCATTTATTAAGTGCTTACTATGTGCAAAGCACTGTTCTAAGCGCTGGGGAGTTACAAGGTGATCAGGTTGTCCCACGGGGGTCTCACAGTCTTAGTCCCCATTTTACAGATGAAGTAACTGAGGCACAGAGAAGTTAAGTGACTTGCCCAAAGTCACAGAGCTGACAATTGGCGGAGCCAGGATTTGAACCGGTGACCTCTGACTCCAAAGCCTGGGCTCTTTCCAATGAGCCACGGCTGCTTCTATGATTAGTACAGTGCCTGGCACAAAGTAAGCGCTTAGCAAATACCACAAATATTATTATTATGTCTCAATTTCTTCTTCTGTACAACAGAGCTGAAATACCTAATCTCCACTCTTCTTAAATAGTCCCTGTCCCTCATAGGGCTCACAATCTGATTTGATTACCTAGTATCAACCTCAGCACTTACCACAGTTCTTGACACAAGTAAGCACTTAATACAATAATAATAATAATAACACTGATAACAATAAAAAGGCAATGCCCCTTCTGGGAGCTCCCCACCCCTGCTTCTTTTTGGCCCAGTGAGATGTCCTGAAGCTGTTGGGGTCATGATGCTGATATCTGCTTCTCCGGCAATGCTTGTGGGGGTGGTGGGAAGGGAGGTGTGAGAAAACCTCCCTTAAACCTTACACCACACGAGCAAGTTCAGCTATGAACTCTACAAAGGCTCAAGACGGTGTGACAAGCCGGACCCATGTGATAACTTCTAAAACATCAATAAAGTCAAGGAAGGGGAAAAAATGGACACATTCTGAAACAATGCCTCCCTTTTCCTGACCATGAGAAATAGAATTCAATTTCTATGACTATGACTCTTTATTCTACCGGCTACAATCCATACTAGTAAATACATATCTCTGTTGAGTAGGGACCATCTCTATGTGTTGCCAACTTGTACTGCCCAAGCGCTTAGTACAGGGCTCTGCACACAGTAAGCGCTCAATAAATACGACTGACTGACTGAATGAAGCAGTGCAGCCTACCGGAAAGAGCGCTGGCCTGAGAATCAGAGCCTGAGTTCTAATCCCGGCTCCACCACTTACCTGCTGTGTGACCACGGGCCAGTCACTTTATTCTCTGTGCCTCAGTTCTCTCATCTGCAAAATGAGGATTCAATTTCCTCCTACTTAGACTGTGAGCCCCATATGGGACAGGGACTTTGTGCAACCTGATTACCTACTTCAGTGCTTAGAAAAGTGCTTGGCACATAGTAAGCACTTAATTACCTTTTTAAAAAAAAATGAATTCTTCGGATTGGAGGTACTTCTATTCATTTTTTCATTTTTCACATCTTTGCAATGTGACATTCTGTATATCGTTGCTCTGGATTCAAATCAATTTTAATTGAATAGAGAAACAAATAGTAAATTTCTGATTGGTGTCAGACGCCTTTCAAAATCAAATTTAAAGATAAAGAATAATTTCAAAAAACAATCATTTTCAGAAAAAAAAAAGAAAGAAAATCTACAGATTTGGATGGTAAGCTCCTTGAGAACAGGGATTCTGAATCTTACTAGTCCTGTACTCTCCCGGAAGCTTTATGGTAGACACCCCATAAATACCACTGGCTGGGTCAATATAGAAACCGATGAATATTGTCCTGACTTTTTAAGCCATCGTGTGTGCGACATGAGACTAGTCAAATGCATATTTTTTCTTCGACTGCCTACGGTTTTTCCCTTTTCTTGGAAGGATGAGTGATACCTCCTCTTTATATCAGTTTTTTTTAAAAGACCAAAATAAAAAAACAATTACCCAAATCCAAATCTTGGGAGGTGCGGAGAGTTTAAATCGAAAAGGTTTCTTCTAAATACTGAATTGGAAAGAATTGGACACCCAACTTGCAAAAAAAAAAAAAAAAGCATCTCTGTCAGGCCTGCCACTGTTAGGCCTGCCACTGTTAGGCTACTTGGAAAACAACCCCTTTCTTCATTTATTGTAATTGTTATGTTCACTTCCTAACTGACCCCACCCACTACTGCACTTCTTAAGCACCCCATTTTGGAACTACTAGTCTAGACTCTGCAGTCTTTCTCCTTCAACACAAAGAAAATGGAAACCTGATAAAATGGAGAACTTGGTGTCATGCCCCAGACAACAGACCTGCACTGAAAACTACCAGATTGCCCTGAAACCAAGATAGGTCCTTTCTTGGCTATTTTTAGAATTAAAAAAAAAAAAACCCGACTCTCCTCAAATTGCACACAAATTCTCTCAGGTTGCTGGGAGCAGAGGTATTTCACTTTCTCTCCCTCTTCATTCTCTGCTGGCTCTCTGCCAGGGGGGCTGGAGATGCAAAGCACAATGAAATCAAGGGCTTGCAAGAGCACTTCCTATCCACTCCCTCTATCTCAAGCAACCCCTAGAAGAGGGGTGGAGCCTAGCACTGGAAGAACTTCAGAGTAGGAAAAAAAGAAGAAAGAGGTCTAAGTTTGCTTTTGTGTCTCTTTTCTCTCTCTTTCTCTCTCTCCTCTGACCCAGGTCTCTCTCCTTTCTCCCCACCCACACATGCCTTCCCCATCCTTGAGTCTGCCTCTTTCCCAGGGTTGTCCTCTCCCCGGGTCTGTCTCCGAAATCACTGAGTACAGAACATTAAATTCTCCCCCTCCCCGGCCTGTAAGCTCACTGTGGGCAGGGAATGTGTTATATTGTACTCTCCCAAGTGCCTAGTGCAGTGCTCTGCACTGTAAATGCTCAATAAATATGACTGACAAACTACCAAACACATTTCTGACCTTCATTTCCAACATGAGGTAAAGCAACTTCCTCAAAACAGGATTTCCCCTACATCCATGTCCTATTAAACTCCTTATTACATAACATAAAAGACAGCAAACGGTATCCCTTTTAATGACAAGTTGAAGGAGAATAAATGCCATTCTTGGCTATTATTCAGCATCTAATTAGTGCAGGATATGATTTCAGCTTAGTAAAAACCATAGAGGTGTAGCAAGCAAGATCGGTGTACAGCAACTGGTGTGCCCTTGGGCAATGGAAACTCACGGAAACCCCCACACCAAAGTTCACTCTCTCCCCGGTGCCCACATATATGGAAGCTCTGCAGAGACACTTCCCTCTTAAGCAATGCCAGGGCTACTTTCAGACTGACTGGTGGCCATGGTGGAAGTAAGAGGCGGTGGCCAGGGGGAGTGAGTGTTCCGTCTGCAACAGCACATCCCGTTGATGGCTGCTTTGAGCCTTAAGCAATTAATTGCCCATTGGTTAAAAAGGCTCAAGTAGTTCGCTAAATAAGTTATCAAAATTTCAAACAGCCCACTAACACACCAAAATAACACCCTCAATGGAAAATTGACACTGGCCACAAAACAAAACAACGTCTACCTATGGCATACTTACCCGCGGACAATGCCACTCTCCAAATAGTTGACCTGAATGAATTTTCCAAAGCGGCTCGAATTGTTGTTATGGGCTGTTTTGGCATTTCCGAATGCCTGGAAAGTAAAGCAAAGAAGAGTTTGAGTTTCCAGAAAAACAACAATGTCATTTGAATTTGGAGATTCTATACGCTTGTCAATCACCAGCATACAATTCATCATATGTAGAACTCAATTAGGAGGACAAGGCTTTAGCACTACATATCCCAAATAATCTACCAAAAGTAATATACATATGTAAGGCTTGTAAGTAAGAAATTTATAAAATTAGGCCACAGTTAAGTAAGCAGCTGAGTTCTCTCAGAACCATTTTTCCTCAGGCCACAATGTTTTTACTGCTGCAAAGTTTCTTTTTTTTCTTTCTCGGTTAGAAGGAGGAAACTGGGGAGTGTGAGAGGTTGCACAAATGGTAGGGAGGAGGAAAGTATGCCTTTTATGAAGTGTGTAGAACACAAAACTGGGTCAAAATGAAAGACTGCATCAATATAATTGCCTCCCCTAAAGGCACTATGAAGTTTAAATGATCAAAAAGCAGGCGCATCTGTCTGGGGGCATCTTCATAATAGGAAGACTTCCTCAGTCACCATGAAGTGACTCCATTTTATCAAGGTCACAAGACAGATCAACTTCCTGTTCCAAAAATAAATGCTGCGCCTGAACAAGAATACTTGAAACCACAAACATTGTCTCAGAAAGGATGGAAAAGAAGTGATCCTTTTAATGTTGTTGTATTTTTTTAAACCAAAAATGACTTTTACAGTTTGGTTTCTAAAAATTAACCCTGTGGGAAATGAAGTAAAAATAAAAAATGAGGCCCTCTGGAAATCAGTTTTGCAATTGAAGAGAATTACATTGAAATTGCTTTATGGGTAGCATAAATTTCTAGACGCTTTCTCTGTCAACTGAATCTGGGATTTCAAAGATCTGCCTTAAGGAAAGATCAGACATCAAAAGAACTCTTTTCAAAATCTCCATGCTTTCCAGGGCCACAGAGTACAAACAAGTAATATTTGCTTCTCTCCATCATAAATATCACCCCTTCATGGTAACTGATGAAGTCTGAAATGCCTGCTTTCTGGTAACTAGATTTTCCTTCTTACCTCCCTCTCCAAGAGAGGTAGCAGCCAAACGTTTGCTTTCTTGAAAAATACAGTGGTATTTATAGGGCGTTTTGAAGGTCTGCTTTTGACCAAAAACACACATCACCCATGCAACCAAGTAACTCTTAACTCTTAGTGTACAAAAATGAGAAATGCGTTCTAGCTGGCCTCACTACCAGTTTTAGATTTTGAATAACGCAACACAAGACCACCCTCTTGGTTTAAAATTCTTCTGAAACACCTTCCTAAAACAAACCTCCATTCATCAACTGTTGAAGTATGCAAGTCCCCATTTGTTTTAACTACCACCAGATGTTACAATGATAGACCCAATCCTTGCTCCTCTGTATTTGTGCATAATTGCTTCCTCAACAATGCCAAGACACTTTACAATGAGAGAGAGATTGTGTGTGTGCCTATATAGAGCCGTGGTTTGGATTTGCAGATGAAGATACTGATGTGTTAGTGTAACACACTAAGGAGAGTCTGGGGATGCAGGATTCCCCTGAGCTCTCAGCCTGGACATTTTTTAGAGGTCGACTAACAGAACATCACTGCTAAGATTTTCACAATCTAGGGGAGGTGAAAGACATCTCCACATTTTGTCTTTAAAATAGACAAGATAATACATTATGCTGCCAGCTGTGCAAATAGATTTCAATGCATAACTAAAATTAGCCTCACCTTGTCATAAACTTACTTGTTTACTTAAAAACAAGATGTGTAGCTTCCTAATGTGCAAAGAACAGAATGGCAAACAAGCAACACAAGGTCAAACAATTAATGAGAAGAAAAACACACAGTCCTGGCTTCCTGAACCCAGGGCTTTTTTTTTTTTTAAGCAATTACTCTCATAAGCAATGTGTATGGTTTAAAGCTGCCCCATAGCTCCTATGATCTCACATGTCTGGTATGCAGTCTAAGCACACTGCTACTTTTTAAAAAACCAATCTAAAAATATCCATTTTATACTATTATATTTCAAGAAATGAATTTGAGGGTTTAGGGCAAAACAGAGTGATGTTAATGTCATTTACACAACTCACAAAGATTCCAAGAGTTACTCCCACATAATTTATTTTAGACTCAAAAGACAAGTAAAATAATTTTGGGAATAATGGGTCTGAAGGCAAAGAGTTTTGTTACAGGATGGAATAACGGGAGGAAGTGGGTGAGAAGGGCGTGAGCAGTAGTACTTGATAATTTGGCAAATACAATATACTAATGAATCTTTCCTCAGAATGGCTCTTTCACCAATGAAATAGAATGTTTTAATTGGAAGACGTGTCACCATTGTTGCAATTCACAATTTATAATAAAAAGAAACAAATTCAACTTTTTCCTCTGCAAATGGAGGGGAACATTTGAAGCTTGCCCTGAAATACCTTACCTTTTGATCTACTTGGATTTATCAATGTAACTTTCAAAACTTTTCTTGCTAAACCTTTTCTGGCTAAACCTGTTTGTTCATCAGTCGGAGCTGGTTCAACCATCTTATCATCATCATCAACAGCATTTACTGAGTGCATGCCGTGTTCAAAGCATTGTACTACGCTCATGGGAGAGGGGAGAGTACAAGAGTTAGCCCACATCTAACCATCAAGCACGGGAGACTCACACTTAAATTATTTATAGGGGTAGGGGTGGAGTATTTTAGGATGCATTTAAGATGCTGCGAGAGAAGCACCCTGGCATAGTGGATACAGCACAGGCCTGGGAGTCAGAAGGTCATGGGTTCTAATTCCGACTCCCAGACTTGTCTGCTGTGTGACCTTGGGTAAGTCACTTAACTTCCTCTGTGCCTCAGTTACCTCATCTGTAAAATGAGGATTGAGACTGTGAGCTCCATGTGGGACACAGACTGCGTCCAACAAAGTTTGCTTGTATCCACCCCCAGCATTTAGTACAGTGTCTGGCACTTAAATATTATTATAATTATAAGAGCTAAAAGGCTGTGGTAGCAAGTGCTTAGGTGGCAGAAGGGTTAAAGTGACAGTTAGGGATCCAAGGTGGGAAGACAAAAAAAGAATAGAGATTAGGAGGTTTTGTTTTTTGTGGGTGTGTGTGGGTATGCTCCTGGAGTTGTGACTTCAGGAGCCCTTTGAAGATGGGGAGAGCTGGGGTCTGTGGGTTGTAAAGGAGGGAGGGAGTTCCAAGCAGGAGGGAGGACATGAACAAGAGGTAAAAAGTGGGAGCCAGCCGATGAGAAGAATAATGATGGTATTTGTTAAGTGCTTACTAAGTGCCAAGCACTGTTCTAAGCACTGAGAAAGATGCATATAATAATGATGGCATTTGTTAAGTGCTTACTGTGTGCAAAGTACTGTTCTAAGCGCTGGGGAGGATACAAGGTGGTCAGGTTGTCCCACGTAAGGCTCACGATCTTAACCCCCATTTTACAGATGAGGGAACTGAGGCTCAGAGAAGTTAAGTGACTTGCCCGAAGTCACCCAGCTGACAAGTGGCGGAGCCGGGATTTGAACCCATGACCTCTGACTCCCAAGCTCGTGCTCTGCCCACTGAGCCACGCTGTTTCTCTATATAGTGAACAGATTAGCTTGAGAGGAATGAAGATTGCAAACTGAGGTGTAGTAGAAGAGAAGAATGGATACGCAGGAAGCAGAGAGCTGACTGTGGGCCTTAAAGCCAATGGCCAAGAGTTTCTGCTTAATGTAGAGGCAAATGGGCAACTATTAGAGGTTTCTGAGGAAAGGGGAGGAGTGTAGGACACTGGTCACAATAATTCGGGCAGAAGAGTGAAGCATGGACTGGTGAGACTGGAGACAGGGAGATAAGTGAAAAGGCTGGTGGCAGTTGTCTATTTACAGATCTATAAATTTTATATAAATTATTTATATCAATGACTGTCCTCTCCCTCTAGACTGCATGGTTGTTATTAGGGAATGTATCTACCAACTCTCCCAAGTGCTTGGTACTGCACACAGTAGGCACTCAAATACCACTGATGATGGTGATTGACGAAGCTGGGATATGACAAGTACCTGAGCCAGCATGATGGCTGTTAAGTTAATGAGGAAGGGAAGGAGTATGGAAACCTGATGAGAGAAATAACAGGATATGGCCTAATGGATAGAGCACAGACGTGGGAGTCAGAAGGACCTGGGTTCTAATCCCAGCTCCACCGCTTGTCTGCTGTGTGACCTTGGGTCAGTCACTTCACTGGGCCTCAGTTACCTCATCTGGAAAATGGGGATTAAGACTGTGAGTCCCACGTGGGACAGGGACTGTTTCCAACCTGATTAGCTTGTATCTACCCCAGCATTTAGTACACTGCCTGGCACAAAGTAAGTGTTTAACAAATACCATAAAATAATAATGATAATAACAACAAAATTTGGCGACAGACTGGATGTGGGGGTTGAAACAGAAGGGAGGAGTCAAAATAATGCCATCATTGCAGGTTTGAGAGCATGGTGGTACTATCCACTGTGATGGGAAAATGTAAGCTTGTTTGTAGGCAGGGAATGTGTTTATTCCATTGTTATACTGTACTCTCCCAAGCGCTTAGTACAATGCTCTGCACACAGTAAGAGCTCAATAAATATGACTGATTCGAAGAGAGGACTGGGTGAAGAGGAGACTGTGAGCCCACTGTTGGGTAGGGACCGTCTCTATATGTTGCCAACTTGTACTTCCCAAGCGCTTAGTACAGTGCTCTGCACACAGTAAGCGCTCAATAAATACGATTGATTGATTGATTGAGGGAAGAAGAAGAATTCAGTTTTAGACAAATCAGCTTGAGGTGCTGGAGATCTAGTCCCAGCTCCGCCACTTGTTTGCTGTGTGGCCTTGGGCAAATCATTTCACTTCTCTGCGCCTCAGTTACCTCACCTATAAAATGGGGATTGAGATTATGAACCCCATGAAGGACAGGGACTGTGCCCAACCCTATTTGCTTGAATTCACCCCAGCGCTTAGTACAATGCCTGGCACATAGTAAGCAATTAAATACCACAATTATTATTAAGGTACAGATGTTCTGGAGGCGGTAGAAGATGTCAGACTGCAGGTAAGGAGAGAAGTCAGGGATGGTGATGCAGATTGATTTGGGAGACACTTGCATAGAACTGGCCATGTGAAGCCATGTGAGCAGATGAGCTACCTGAGGGAGTGAGTTTAAAATGGGAAGAAAAGGGGACCCAAAAAACAGATTCTTGAGAGATACCCAGAGATGGGGGGGAGGGGGTGAAGAGAGGCAGAGCAAAAGCCAGCCAAATACTAAGAAAGATCAGCCAGAGAGGTAAGAGGAGAACTAGGAAAGAAATGTTTCAGAAAAACCAAGTTTAGATAATGTTTCCAGAAGAAGGGAGTGGTGTCCAAGGCAGCCAGGAGGTTGAGGAAACTCTGTTTGATTTGGCAAGGAGGAGTTTATTGGTGCCCTTGGAGAGCCCCATCTCAGTGGAGCGAAAAGGGTCGAAAAATTGTAGAAGGTCAAGAAGGGAGTTGGGTGGAGAGGAAATGGAGGCAGCGAATGTTGTCAACGTACTTCAGAAGAAATGTTCATTATTCTTTTCTTGAAGGTAGAGACTATGTCCACTGAATTTAGAATTCTTAAGACTTAAGGTATTACATAAATCCAAGGTATTGCTAATTTCAGCTGTACTGCTCCTAGCATATGATACCACTGACTTACAAAAAGAATAATGCATAAGGATGTAAGAAATGCAATGTGGGGAATGCCCCACACCTGTATATATGTATATATGTTTGTACGTATTTATTACTCTATTTTATTTGTACATATTTATTCTAATTATTTTATTTTGTTAATATGTTTTGTTTTGTTCTCTGTCTCCCCCTTCTAGACTGTGAGCCCACCGTTGGGTAGGGACCGTCTCTATATGTTGCCAACTTGTACTTCCCAAGTGCTTAGTACAGTGCTCTGCACACAGTAAGCGCTCAATAAATACAACTGAATGAATGAATGAATGAATGAATGCCCCATCCAGCCCAGGATTTTATCTGCAACAAGGTACCAATGGATGCTTGGATGAACAATCTGATACTTGCCCTCCTTGACATCCAAATACATGTTTAAGAATGTTCCTTTTAACATCCCTTAACTTATCCCTTGAATAATTTACTACAGGCTACTCACACATCAATTTAGCTATGTCCTTCTTAAACCTTCTGGGGTTTTTTTTGCCTCCATTCGCCCTGTGATAAGTAATTCCATACACTTACTACCCACAGCATCGAGGGTTTCCTTTCGTCATCCTGAACCTGCCACATTCAAGCTTCAAGGTGTCTCTCAGTCCGAGAGATGAGGGATTTCATGAACAATTCGGTAAACTTCAATCATTCATGACCCCTCTCACTCTTCATCTTTCCTTCCAGACTGAAGGTTCCACATCTTCACAGTGATGGTGAAAAGGTTGTAAGAGCATCTCCAGTGTTGAGCCACTCTTTCCGCTCCCAACCACTCCCCACTCTGCCAAATCCATAGCAAAGAGCCTAGAAAAGCAAGGCAAGGGACATAATTGCCTAGCTAGGGAAATGGGTTTTCTCTGGAAGCAACAATAACCAATCAATGAGTTGTACTCATGAAATGCTTTTTTTTTTATGGTATTTAAGGATTACTATGTGCCGGGCACTGACAGGCACTAGAGTGGATACAAGACCAACAGGTTGGATATGGTCCCTGGTCCCACGTGGGGCTCACAGTCTTAATTTCCATTTTACAGATGAGGGCACTGAGACCCAGAGAAGTGAAACGACTTGCCCAAGGTCACACAGCAGAGAAGTGGTGGAGCCCGGATTAGAATCCAGGTCCTCTAACTCCCAAGGCCACTGCTCTTTCCACTAGGCCATGCTGCTTCTCGGCCTGTGGCCAAAGCACTGCCCAAGTATTGGATGACTAGAGTTAGCAGCCATTGTTTCTGCCCTCAAGAAGCTTACCATCTAGCAGGAAAGAGACACTGAAATTACGGCTAAGAGGAAAAAGGAAAGAAGATATGTATGTCCATAAGGGCCACAGGATGTTTTGAGTACACAGGTGCATACTTGTACTTCCCAAGTGCTTATTAGTAAAGTGCTCTGCACACAGCAAGCGCTCAATAAATATGACTGAATGAATGAATACAGAAGTGCTACCTACAGAAGTGCTGAAATGCTTAACTTGTCGGGACCACGGCTAATTCAGATCACTGAAAGCTTGACGAACTGAACAGAATTGGGTTTGCCTCTCTCAGACATGCTACGGTTCATCATTTCGTTTGCTGTTTTCTAAACTAGAGAAACAGCATGGCTCAGTGGAAAGAGCACAGGCTTTGGAGTCAGAGGTCATGGGTTCAAATACTGACTCCACCAAATGTCAGCTGTGTGACTTTGGGCAAGTCACTTAACTTCTCTGTGCCTCAGTTACCTCATCTGTAAAATGGGGATTAAGACTGAGTCCCACGTGGAACAATCTAATCACCTTGTAACCTCC
This sequence comes from Tachyglossus aculeatus, assembly GCF_015852505.1. Classification (NCBI taxonomy): domain Eukaryota; kingdom Metazoa; phylum Chordata; class Mammalia; order Monotremata; family Tachyglossidae; genus Tachyglossus; species Tachyglossus aculeatus. The sequence goes on along the minus strand of NC_052101.1, from coordinate 119,301,522 downwards.
CCAGCGCTTTGAACAGTGCTTTGCACATAGTAAGCATTTAATAAATACCATTATTATTATTATTATTAACAGATACCATTTTAAAAAGCAGCAGTCGGAGGATATCAGGAGGGTAGAAAGTAACCAGGGAAGACATTCTGGAGGAGATGTGGTTTCAGAAGGGCGGAGATCTGTCACATTTGAAGGGTGAGAAAGTTCTGGGCAAGTGGAAAGGTGTGAGTGAGAGGTCGGTGGCTGGAGAGATGAGAACAAGGCCCAGTGAGTACATTAGCTTGAGAGGAACAAACAATGCAAGCAGGAGTGCAGTGGGAAGGGAGAGTGAAAAGTAGCACGGAAATAGCTGATTGAGTGCCTGAAAGCCAAAGTTCTTCAGAAGTTTCTGCTTGATGCAAAGAGGAATGGGCAAGCAGTGGAGGTTTCTGAGATGAGGAGGGAGGGCTAGAGCTAGGGCTAGTGACAGGGGAAGGGGCTCCCTTAAGGTTACCAGGGCCTTTATATGCAATTCAGAATCAGAGAAGAGCAGCATTCTACCCTCACCCCAAGGATGAGCTTCTGGTCTTAACTCCTGAAGTCCCCGCAGTAGAAATACGGTATCTGGTAAGCACTTACTATTCATTCATTCAATCGTTTTTATTGAGCGCTTACTGTGTGCAGAGCACTGTACTAAGCGCTTGGAAAGTACAATTTGGCAACAGAGAGAGTGTGCCAAACGCTGCTCTGAGCACTGGTAGAAGGATCCTGGAGATCAATAAATGGTATTTATTGAGCACCTACTGTGTACAGATCACTGAACTAGGTGCTTGGGTGACCAATACAATGGAATTGGGGGACACATTCCCTACTTACAGTGTAGAGATCTTGCCTCTTCAGTGTCTGGAAAAACCAGTGATCACCTGGTATTCTCCTTCATTCTCTCTCTTTCTTCTCCCCGCCCCCCACCCCCACCCCATGTTAACTGGTCCTAAACTTAACTACAGATCATAGCCAGCTGCCAGATCTAGAAATTAAATTAAAATCCCTGGTATTTAATTCCCAGCTTCAACCCTGGAACCCTTCTTTTAGATGCCAGCAGTTCTGCAACTTCCTCTCCAAGTTCCTCCAGAACTTTTGGGAGAATGCCACACAGGGCTGGTAATGTGTTTATGTCTACTTTTAACAATTTGGTCTAAAACATCTTGCTGTGTTTTCCCCAATTTGCTTCAGCAACTCCTCCCTGTCTGCTGTAAAATCCCATGATGATGATAATGATCATTAGAAAAACGTAATAGTTCACGATAGCCCTCTCAAAGCTATTTTCAACAAGTCACGCTGCAATAGGCTGACACTCAGACCACTTTCAGATGAAGAATTGCTACATTCAAGTCTTAGTCTTAAGTAGCTCTTGAATGAAAATGGACTGCTGTTGGACAGCAGTCCAACAGTCAAGATCTCACAAACAAGTCTTTCAAACTCAAAAATGGAAAAACTGTGTCATTCTTTCACTTTGTCAATAGGTAAATCAACTGGAATTTCTAAAATTAAACAGAATTATATCACAACTTCAACAGTACAAAGGTTGTTTACCCAAAACCAAGATTTGCAATCTTTCTTAATAAGATAACCAAATTAAGATACTAACAAACAAAAAAAAGCTGTAAATACTTGTACAGTTATAATTTTGGTGGGATCCCAGTTATTAAAAAGTAACAAAGCATTTCAGTACATAAAAGGAGAATTTTGCTTTTTTGGCATAATTTCTTAGAATGGCAATCCCATTCAGGATTGTGGGGAATGCCACAGATGAAGGGTAAGAATAATTTACACAACCACTTCTGCACTTGGAGCACTTCTGAGATCTTTTATCTAAAGCTACAAAGAGTCAATCCCACCCTCTATCTGTTTTTTTTTCCTCCCCTCAAGCATTTTTCAGTCTCCAAAGCAGCTTTCTACTTAAATAGAACATAGCCAACGCCCACTAAGTATACTACGCATGATTGGTAACATGGTGAATGTAAACCAGAGATGAAGCATCATTAAGTTTAAGCCAAGATCTTTGACTCAAACCATAAACACAGCTGGCCTGTAAGAAAGGCGTTTGAGGACTGGCAAGCAATTGCGACTCTTAATTTCAGTTTACCATTACCAGTGAATGACAACTTTCATGAATCCATCTTAAGCAAAAAAGGAGGAAAGAGACATTCATTCACCTAGCAACTCTATCACCAGAGATATAGTACGGGCTGACTCCAGAATGATAATGGGGGGTGAGGGGGAAGGTGCAGTTTCCTCACCCCATTTGTCCCCTGGCTACACAGGCATACCCTGACCCCCCGCGGCTTTTATTTTCAAATGCATACATGCCAGATGGTGAGAATCCATGCACAGCCAAAGCACATATGCAGACAGAAACATGCAAGGGCTGGGGAGATTAGGAAAAAATACAGGTTGACGACCATTTTGTCGGCTCTTCTGTCAACCTGAGAAGCAGTGTGGCCTTCCCCCCTTCAAAGCCCTACTGAAAACTCACCTCCTCCAGGAGGCCTTCCCAGACTAAGCCCCCCTTTTCCTCTGCTCCTCCTCCCCCCGATCGCCCCTACTCCCTCCCTCTGCTCTACCCCCTCCCTGCCACACAGCACTCGTGTATATATGTACATATTTATTATTCTATTTGATTAATGATGTGTATAGATCTATAATTATATTTATTTATATTTATGCTAGTGATGCCTTTCTACTTGTTTTTTTTTGTTTCATTGTCTGTCTCCCCCTTTTAGACTGTGAGCTCATTGTTGGGTAGGGATTGGCTCTGTTGCCAAATTGTATTTTCCAAGCGCTTAGTACAGTGCTCTGCACTCAGTAAGCTCTCAATAAATATGACAATGAATGAACAGTGGATAGAGCATGGGCCTGGGAGTCAGAAGAACCCGGGTCCTAATCCCAACTCCTCGACGTGTCTGCTGTGTGACCTTGGGCAAATCAATCAATAAATCAATCGTATTTATTGAGCGCTGTGTGCAGAGCACTGTACTAAGCGCTTGGGAAGTACAAGTTGGCAACATATAGAGACAGTCCCTACCCAACAGTGGGCTCACAGTCTAGAAGGGGGAGACAGAGAACAAAACCAGACATACTAACAAAATAAAATAGATATGTACAAGTAAAATAAATACAGTAATAAATATGTGCAAACATATATACATATATACAGGTGCTGTGGGGAAGGGAAGGAGGTAAGAAGGGGGGGATGGAGAGGGGGACGAGGGGGAGAGGAAGGAAGGAGCTCAGTCTGGGAAGGCCTCCTGGAGGAGGTGAGCTCTCAGTAGGGCCTTGAAGGGAGGAAGACAGCTAGCTTGGCGGATGGGCAGAGGGAGGGCATTCCAGGCCCGGGGGATGATGTGGGCCGGGGGGTCGATGGCGGGACAGGCGAGAACGAGGCACGGTGAGGAGATTAGCGGCAGAGGAGCGGAGGGTTAAATCACTTAACTTCTCTGTGCCTACAGTTCTCATGTGTAAAATGATGATTAAGACTGTGAGCCCCATGTGGGACATGAACTGTATTTAACCTGGTTAGCTTGTACCTACCCCAGTGTTTAGTACAGTGCCTGGCATATAGTAAGCACTTAAATACTGTTAATTTTTTTTTAAACCCTGCTCACTGCCCTATTTAGTTCCAAGGGCCAACCTGGTACACAACTTGGTACACTCCTCACTCTCAGCTTCAAGGGTCTCCATCACCTCGCCCTCTCCTACCTCAACCCCCTTCTCTCCTTCTCCAGCCCAGCCCGTACCCTCCGCTCCTCTGCCGCTAACCTCCTCACTGTGCCTCGTTCTCACCTGTCCCGTCCTCGGCCCCTGGCCCACGTCCTTCCTCTGGCCTGGAATGCCCTCCCTCCACATATCCGCCAAACTAGCTCTCTTCCTCCCTTCAAAGCCCTACTGAGCGCTCACCTCCTCCAGGAGGCCTTCCCAGATTGAACCCCCCCATTTTCCTCTCCTCCTCCTCCTCCCCGCCACAGCACTTGTATATATTTGTACATATTTATTACTCTATTTTATTTGTATATATTTACTATATTTTACTAATGACGTGTACATAACTATAACTCCATTCTGATGGTATTGGCACCTTTCTACTTGTTTTGTTTTGTTGTCTTTCTCCCCCTTCTAGACTGTGAGCCCACTGTTGGGTAGGGACCATCTCTATATGTTGCCGATTTGTACTTCCCAAGTGCTTAGTACAGTGCTCTGCACACTAAGTGCTCAATAAATACGACTGAATGAATGAATGAGTGAATACACACGAATGTGAATTGTGTTCATTAAATACTTAGCTATTTAGTCCTTTAATACTTGTGCTGCCAATCTGGAAGATTAGTCTGTTAACCCTTGGGGCAAAGAGCAAGGTTCATCAGTATCTCGGAGTTCTGACCTGAAGGAGGACACCCCTGAAGCAGAAACTAAGGAGCCATTGGAGAATGGCCAATGTGTTGATGGCGCTTTCTTTAATCAAAATTTTAAATTGTGCAATGGATTTAGAAGCCAAGAATGAAAACAGGTTATAAATTGTGTTTAGGACAGTGCATTGCACTCAGTCTGGCAAAAAAAAAGGCATAATGGGGGCTTGAGGGGCCATCTAGTTTATATCAAGTAGGATCACAATAAAATTTATCCTGAGGAAATCTACCCTATTTTTAAAAAGTCCTTCCCCTAGTAACCCCCTCCACAATGCTTAACAAACCCCACTCAGGAAACTTACAGCTAGCTCACATCCCTTTGTCTGAAGTTTAAACCTATTTTCTCTGGCTCTCCTTTCAGAGATAGTGCAGTTTCTCAGTGTGAGTACCCTTCATGCACGTGAAAACCATTATTAAAATCATCCCTTAGTCTTTCTTTTCCAGGTTAAGTAATCCCAGCCTCTTTACTTGCCATACATCTTATTTTGCAACTCTTTATATGTGTCTTTGCGTCCCTCCACATCCCTTTTTAGTTGTGGAGCCCAGAACAAGACACAGAACTGTAGTAGTGGTCTGGACAAGGCAGAGCAAAATGAGAAGATTACCTCACGGTTCCTACATACAATACTCCTGTTTATGTATCCTGAGATTGTGTTTGCTTTAATACAGCACTACACTGGTGATTCATGGTCATTTTAACTACTATAACCTCCTAGATCTTAATCTGTAGCACTTGCACAAAACCACTCTTTCCTCATTTGTATTTGTACTGTTTATTTTTCCTTTCCAGGTGTTCTACCCTGAACTCCTGGTTAAACATTGTTCACTTTGTTTCTATTGCTCCAGTTGACCAAGGCCCCTCTGAATTCTGACCCTATCCTTCAAGGTACTGACCACCCCCTTACCTCCATTTATGAGAACTTATGAGAAGCAACACTGCCAAGTGGATAGGGAAAGGATTTGAGTTCTAATCCCGACTGCCGCTCGTCTGCTGTAAAACCTTGGGCAAGTGACTTCGCTTCTCTGGGCCTCAGTTACCTCATCTGGAAAGTGGGGATTAAGACTCCGAGCCCCATGTGGGATAGGGCCTGTGTCCAACCTGATTAGGTTGAATCTGCCCCAGAGCCTTGCACATAGTAAGCACTTAAATACTTAAAAAAAAAATCAAAAAACCAAACAGAAAAAACTTAGTGAGAAGCTTCTCTATTTCCAGGAAAATGTCAGTAAGACTGAGGCCAACATCCTGCAGGATATCACCACCAATGGTACTTACTGAGCGCGTACTGTGTGCGCAGCACAGGACTGCCAACTTGTACTTCCCAAGAGCTTAATACAGTGCTCTGGCACACAGTAAGTGCTCAATAAATACGATTGAATGAATGAATGAATGAATGACTAAGGGCTTGGGAGAGTACTAGAGAACTGGTAGACATGGTCACCGCCCTCGATGAGCTTACAGTCTAGAGGGGGAGGCAGACATTAATATAAAGGATTTATATGCAAATTTATAGATGAGCACATAAGTGCTGTGGGGCTGAGGGTAGGGCAAATATCAAAATGCCCAAAGGTCGCAGATCCAGGTGCACAGAGAACACAGAAGGAAGAGACGGCTGAGGAAAGCCTCTTGGAGATGTGACTTCATGGGTTCTAATCCCGGCTCGGCCACTGGTCTGCTGTGTGACCTTGGGCAAGTCACTTCACTTCTCTGGGCCTCAATGACCTCATCTGTAAAATGGGAATTGAGACTGTGAGCCCCCCCTGGGACGGAGACTGTGTCCAACCCGATTTGCTTGTATCAATCCCAGTGCCTGGTACAGTGCTTGGCACAGAGTTACGCACTTAAATACCATTACTATTAGTAGTAGTGATAATAATAATAAGGTTTTGAAGGGGGGGAGGGTGGTGGTCTGGCATATATGGAAGGGGAGGGAGTTTCAGGCTGGGGGAAGATGCTTAGTACAGTGCTCTGCACACATTAAGTGCTCAGTAAATACGATTGAATGAATGAATGAAGGTGGGAAAGGGATCGGAGGCGAGACAGACAAGATCAGGACACCATGAGTAAGCTCGCAGTAGGAATTAATTGTGCAGGCTGGGCTGCAGTAGGTCAGAATATCCCTCGCATCCCTCAAAATTTCAACTGACCAATTGATTACCAGTCTGTCAACTCACTGTGGGTAGAGACGATGTCTACCAACTCTGCTATAATAATAATGTTGGTACTTGTTAAGCGCTTACTATGTGCCAAGCACTGTTCTAAGTGCTGGGGTAGGTACAAGGTGATCAGCTTGTCGCACGTGGGGCTCACAGTCTTCATCCCCATTTTACAGATGAGGTAACTGAGGCCCAGAGAGGTTAAGTGACTTGCCCAGCTGCCCTTGCCCAGACACAGCTGACAAGCGGTGGAGCCGGGATTAGAACCCATGACCTCTGACTCCCAAGCCCGGGCTCTTTCCATTAAGCCATGCTGCTTCTCATAGTGCACTCTCTCAAGTACTTAGTACAATGCTCTGCACATAGTAAGCACTCAATACCATTGATTGATTGATTATCTCTCTGGGTATAGCATGCTCAACAGAACACTGAAACAAATATTTTAGAAATACTAAAGAAACGTACCTCTAAATGTACTTTTTTAAAAAATCGTATTTACTAAGTGCTTACTACGTGCCAGCCACTGTACTAAGTGCTGGGGTAGATACAAGTTCATTATTATTACTACAGATTTTGTTAAGCACTTACTATGGGCCAAGCACTGGGGTAGATATAAAGTAATCAGGTTGTCCCACATGGGGCTCACAGTCTCAGTCTCCATATTACAGATGAGATAAATGAAGCACTGAGAAGTTAAGTAACTTGCTCAAGGTCACTTAGCAGACAAGTGGCAGAGCTGGGATTAGAATCCAGGTCCTTCTGACTCCCGGGCCCGTGCTCCATACCCTGGGCCACGCTGCTTCCCATCTGGTTTATATAAAGACTCTGTACATGTACTATGCCAAGCCTTAATGGACAGCCCTAGAGCAATTTGGAGTGAAAAATTCTTGAAAAACACTAAAATACTAAAAGTTAAAAATAACAAATAGTTAAAAACTAAAAGTTTAGTAAAAACCTACACTGCCTAAAATGACAGTCATCACAGGGGAGCTATAAAGCAACTGTACAAACCAAGCTCGTTTGCAATCAAATGACTGGGTCTTGAGGTTTCAGATTTTATCATTAAAAAAATCAAAAATGCGACAGGCATTTTGAACAGTTCTTGCAACAATAAAAATAATGGCATCTGTTAAGCGCTCACTATGTGCCAGGCGCCGTATTAAGCGCTCAGGTGGATACAAGCAAATCAGGTAGGACACAGTCCCTGCCCCACATGGGGCTCACAGTCTCAATCCCCATTTTACAGATGAGGGAATTGAGGCCCAGGGAAGTGACTTCCCCAAGGTCACACAGCAGACAAGTGGTGGAGCCAGGATTAGAGCACATGACCTTCTGACTTTCATTCATTCATTCAATCGTATTTATTGAGCGCTTACTGTGTGCAGAGCACTGTACTAAGTGCTTGGGAAGTACAAGTTGGCAACATATAGAGACGGTCCCTACCCAACAACGGGCTCGCAGTCTAGAAGACGGACTTCCAGGCCAATGCTCTATCCACTACGCCATGCTAATACAGGACAGGAAAAGTTGGGAGCATCTACGGTGTCCGCTGCTCTCGCAATACTGGTAAGGTCTATGGCGCCAAATTTTTTTTAAAAAAAATATAGCAATAAGAAACATGGGAGAGGCTGCTGCTGGAATGGTCTTGAATGTTACCCTATTCTCCTCAGTCAGTCTGAGCCTGAGTAGTAGTATTAGTAATCCCGGCTCCGCCACTTGTCTGTGTGACTTTGGGCAAGCCACTTCACTTCTCTGTGCCTCAGTTCCCTCATCTATTAAATGGGGATTAAGACTGTGAACCCTAAGTGGGACAGGGACTGTGTCCAACCTGATTATCTTGCATCTACCCCAGCGCTTAAAACAATGCCTGGCACATAGTAAGCGCTTAACAAATACCATAATTATAATTATTATTAGCAGTAGTAGCAGCATTTATTGAGCACCCAGTTGATGCACTGTACTAAGTACTTGGGAAGTGTAGAATAAAGACGTGAAATGCTCCCTCCCCACACTCTAAATGGGGGAGACAAAAATACAAATATGAACAAACAGAGCTGTCAAACTCTACTGGACGGCAAACTCCTTGAGGGCAGGGATCGTGTCTACCAACTCTGTTGTACTGCACCCTCCCCGGCATTTAGTACAGTGCTCTGCACATGGTAAGTGCTCAATAAATACCACTGATTGAATGATTGATAATTAAATTGAGGAAACATACACACACACACACACACACACACACACACACACGAGTGCTAAGGGAGGTGTAAATAAATTCCTAAGTGCTGGAGTTGGCTGAGGAGATTATATGGCTCAGGATGCTGGGAAATTAAGTGGGGAAAGCTTATTGGAGGAGGTGGGATTTGAATGTGGGGAAGGGCACTTTGTCAGCACTTAGAACCGTGTTTGACAATAGTACATGCTTAACAAATACCATAAAAAAAAGCAGGGCTCATTGATCATGCTGGTGAAACCGCTCTAGTAGCTGATTCCTTCAATGGAAGGATCAGGTCTTACAGCCTGGTAGAAGACCTTCACTTGCATATGAAGCTTGATGCCCTGTTGTCAAACTTTTAGTCTCCCAAAAGCTATGCTGAATTTTAAATGTATTCCCTACTACCTTGTCTCTCAAAGCATCACTGGGTAGTGTACTGTCTAGGGAATAGAAATCAATGACAATAATTATTTTTGTGTGGCCTATGAAAATTTTCGGTTGTGGGAAGAGCTTCCTGGGCATAGCCTACTTTTTTTTAAATGGTATTTGTTAAGCGCTTACCGGGGTAGAGACAAACTAATCAGGTTGGACACAATCTATGTCCCACTTGGGGCTCAAAGTCTTAATCCCCGTGAGGTAACAGCCGCAGAGAAGTAGTGGGGCAGGGAGTAGGACCCAGGTCCTTTTGACTCCCAGGCCTGTGCCCTAGCCACTAGGCCACAATACTTCTCACAGCAAGACACTGAGTTTAGCCAGTCCATAGGGATGAGCTGACTCGGAGGTAATTCCTGATTATCTGCCTGTCTTAAGTATGCATCTAAGCATGCAGCAGTGCCCCCTCTACTCTGTAAGCGCCCTATGAGCAAGGATTGTCTATATCTACTCTTCTGTACTGTACAAAATATGAGCAGTAGCATGGCCCAGCGGAAAGAGCCTGGGTGTCAGAGGACCCAGCTCTGCCACTTGTCTACTGTGTGACCTTGGGGGAGTTGCTTCATTTCTCTGGGCCTCAGATCCTTCATCTGCAAAATGGGGATTCGATACCAACTCTCCCTCTCACTTAGGCTATGAGCTCCATGTGGGGCAGCGACTGTGTCCAACCTGATTAGCATGTATCTACCCAGTATTTAGAAACGTGCCGGACACACAGGAAAGCGCTTAACAAATATCACAAATTATCACGAGAATACTTCCCCAAGTGTCCAGTACAATGCCTTGCACACAGTAGACACTCTATTGAGCATTTACTGTGTGCACAGCATTGTACTAATCGGTGGGGAAAGTACCATGCAGAGTCGGTCGACCCATTCCCTCCCCAGAAGGACCTTACCATCTAGAGGGGGAGACAGACATTAAAATAAATTATAGATATGTCCTAAGTGCCGTGGGGCTGAGGGTGGGGTGTATATCAGGTGCTTAAAGGGTCTAATCCAAGTGGGATGCAGAAAGCAGAGGGAGAAGGGCGGATGAGGGGCCAGCTGGGGAAGGCCTCTTGGAGATGTAATTTTAAGAGGGCTTTGAAAGTGCTCTGTCATATAGGAAGGGGGAGGAAGTTCCAGGCCAGAGGTAGGATGTGGGCAAGGGGTTAGTGGCAAGATAGATGAGACTGCTTGGTTGATTGATTGATTGCCCAATGACTGGCTCACAGGTGAAATAGAACTGGAGCCACTACGCAGCTCTGGCTTACGTTCCAGTGGTGGTGGGCAAAGGGTCAGATGGTGCCCCTTCAACTCTGACACATCACGGAGTAGTTGAAAGATCTTTGTGAACTTCTCAGGGCCAGCAAACTTGCTTGGCAGTTGTCAGAGTTCAGACCCTGTTGATGGTGTCAAATGCTTTTGTGAGGTCTACAAAAGCAGTACAGAGGTCTTCAAGTTGCTCTCTGCACTTTTCCTGTAACTGTTGTGCTGCAAAGATGATATCTGCTGTGCTGGTTTTTGATCTGAAGCCACACTGCAATTCAGGTAGTGTGCATGGCTAACTTTATTTTTTAAGGAGCCTGTCCAGAAGGATTCTGGCTAGAATCTTGCTGGCATCGAGAAACAGAGAGAAATCCCGATAGCTTCTATAGTCAGCTGCCCTTTCTCTTCTCAGAGATAACCAGACTTTATCTGGCCCTGAAACTGAGCCTTTCTTCTTGAAGATGGTGGACGTGACTACTGTTGGAGCCTTGTCACGAAAATATCTGCAAGGGATCGGCTCAAAACGTGGATGGTTTTTCATTTTCCTCTTTTTTAAAAGCCACATTTCATCAAAGCTCAACAAGTTTGATTTGGTTATCAAACTACCTCTTGAGTAGGGGGGGAGGGTGGGAAGGGGGAAAGAGGAAGGTTTCTTGGGGTTAGGTAGATAAGACATATCCTGTGTATTGTCAAGTAAGGCTGATGCAAAGGCTGGGAAGTTTAGCAGCATCACGCCTTGATGAATGCCACCTGCCACACAACTGTTTCTTCCTAAACCTCAGCTATTTATGCCAACCTGTGGATCGTGTTATTCTGCACACAGACTCGAGCTGGAAGAAGAACATTTCCAAGTTTTTTTTATTGCTTCACTGCAGAAGCAGCATGGCCTAATGAATAGAGCATGAATCCCAGCTCTGCCACTTGTCTGCTCTGTGATCTTGGTCGAGTCACTTAACTCCTCTGTGCCTCAGTTCCCTCATCTGTAAAATGGGGATTAAGACTGTGAGCCCCATGTGGGACATGGACTGAGTCCGACCCGATGATCTTCTACCTACCCCGGCGCTTAGAACAGTGCCTGGCACATAGTAAGCGCTTAACAAACACCACAACTATTATTGATTAATATGCAACTCACTTAATGTAAGCACATACAGCAGAGCTGATTGTTCTTCAGTTCTGAGCTCTGTTACCTACATGGCCAAAAAGAAATGTTTCATGAAGTGTACAAATCATCCAAATGACACAAATGATTGTGTTAAAATGATCTGTGTTAAAGTGACCTGAATTCATCTTTCTGGATCCGAAAAGAGCAGCAGACTGTGATTTCACACGATTTCCTGGATCAGGAAGATTGGAGTTCCATGTTACGTTGCTCCACACAACACTCACCAACTACTAAAGGAAACACACTTATTTTCTATGGTTTTGGAAGTTCAACGCTTGAAAAACAACAAGTTCCACAAGATTTCTGGCACGCATTTGAGTTACAAGCCCTGCAAGGACTGGAAATCCAGGAGTCGGCTCACTGCCGGAGCCAGGATGGGGCTGGGGCAGGCTGAAGTGGTCCTAGCTCATTTCTGGGGCCCACTCCTATGCTGGCATGGGATGCAACCTTCTCACTGTACCTCGATCTCGTCTATCTCAATGCCGACCTCTGGCCTGCGTTCTGCCTCTGGCCTGGAACGCCCTCCCTCCTCAAATCTGACAATGACTCTCCCCCTCTTAAAAGCCTTATTGAAGGCACAACTCCTCCAAGAATCCTTCCCTAAGCCCCCCTTTGCTCTTCTCCCTCTCCCTTCTGTGTCACCCTGACTTGCTCCCTTCATTCACCCCAGCTCCCAGCCCCACAGCACTAATGTACATACCTGGAATTTATTTACTTATATTAATGTCTGCCTCCTCCTCTAGACTGTAAACTCGTTGTGGGCAGGGAATATGCCTGTTATACTGTATTCTCCCAAGTGCTTAGTTCAGTGCTCTACACACAGTAAGTGCTCAAAAATATGACTGACCAACTGCATTCATTCAATCGTATTTATTGAGCGCTTTCTGTGTGCACAGCACTGTGCTAAGGTGATATGAGTTCTAGCAGGACCCCAAGCTCCCTACTGCCTGATGTTCCCAAAACTGGGGGGGGGATTGGGGGGGGGCCTGGCTCAGTGGAAAGAGCTCGGGCTTTGGAGTCAGAGGTCACGGGTTCAAATCCCGGCTCCACCAATTGTCAGCTGTGTGACTTTGGGCAAGTCACTTAACTTCTCTGTGCCTCAGTTACCTAATCTGTAAAATGGGGATTAAGACTGTGAGCCCCACGTGGGACAACCTGATCACCTTGTAGCCTCCCCAGTGCTTAGAACAGTGCTTTGCACATAGTAAGCGCTTAATAAATGCCATCATTATTATTAACTGGGTCTGGCTTTGCGCAATTAATTTGACTTTCTCGCTTCTTACCCAGCCTAAAGCATCCAACTGACCGTTTTAGGCTCTAAGATGGAAGGAACAGCAGCAACTGTTTGGGGACCAAATCAAAAAAAGAAAGGGCCAGCTGTATTTTTGAGTCCTAATGAATGATGTTATAAAGCAGCTCAAGGATGTTAACAAATACCATTATTTACTTTCAGGAGCTGGTTTTGGTTTAGCAGCTGAGTCATCAAAAAGTAAATTTTAGAGAGACCATCTATATTGAAATTGTGCAAACTAGTTAGCCAAGAATGTATCCTATTTGAAAACTGCAGCATTGGCAATTTTTCCAACTGTTAAAATTTAAGAGAGAGTCTACCTCTCTCAGACACACAGTCCAAGGGAGGCAGAGAAAATTTGCCATTAGGGCTCAAAGAATAAAAATGCATAAAGTGGTCCTAGCATTTTCATGGAAAATGACTTTTGTACATTGATCCAATTCAGATTTAAAATGGCCAGAAGTAATTCAACAAGTTTCCGAGGATCAAACGTTCACAGCTCTTAATCAAGCCCTTTCATAAGTTTAGTGATACATTATTAGTACTTAAAATATATCCCCATAATGCCACTTCTTTCTTGTAGTAAAGGGTATTTTCCCCAAATATATTTTTTTCTCCTTTGATTTAAAAAAACAAACAAAACCAAAACCCCCAAATTATCTGTGATAATACAGGTCTACCTGGTTACATGGAATAGAACTTGAACAGAAAAAATGTGCTCAATTCTGCATATTGACCATATCCAGGCAGCCACCTTTTCCAAAGAGAAATATTTGCTTGGAAATTTCTGTGCTAGAGGAAGGGATTAGAGAAAATTGCTTTGGTTCAACCACCTACATCAGGATACTGTCAGCATGAAGCTCAAAAGCCATTTTGCATGCTAGGGAAAATCTGGTTTTATAGGCAAAAAAATCAAATCAATCGACAGTATTTTTGAGCACCTTCTATGTGCAATGCTTGGGAGAGTACTTTGCAGGAAGCTATGATCTCTGCCCTCAATAAGGAAGTAGCAAACTAGCTGCAGGGCTGGTTCAGTGAGCTGCCCCAAGCAGTTCCTAAATCCTGCCCTTAGGAGGCTGGGATTGTCATGGGACAGCATCTAAACACATAGCCACAACAGGAACTAGTGGGCTGAGGATATTAAGCCCTAGTCTATAAAGTCCCTGGAAATTCTGGCTATTTTACTTTGCTCTCCTACTTGATCACTATGTAAATTAATGGTGGTTTAACCGAGGAATGGAGGGAAGTAAAGCTCTGCTCCCTCTTGATGCTCCCTCTGGCATTTTGCTGGACAAACCTTGGAATCAGTAGTATTTATGGAGTGCTTACTGCAGCAAAGCTCTGTACTGAGCATTGAGGGGAGAACAATACAAAAGAGCTGCAGACTCAATCCCTGCCCTTAAGAATCTTACAGTCTAGAGGGACAGACAGTAAAATTAGTTACAGAAAGGGAAAATGGCAGAGTTTAAGGATGCGTAGGGACCGTCTCTATATGTTGTCGACTTGTACTTCCCAAGCACTTATCACAGTGCTCTGCACACAGTAAGTGCTCAATAAATACGATTGAATGAATGAATAAATGTACCTAAGTGCTATGGGGCTGGGAGTGGAGTGAATATCCAAGTGCATAGGAGACACAGAAGGGAGGATGAATACAGGAAGTGAGAGCTTAATCAGGAAAATTCTCTTGGAAGAGCGGTGATTTTAAGATGGCTTTGAAGGTGGAGAGAACAGGAGGGTCTGTTGAATATAAAGGGGAAGGGGGTTCCAAGCCAGAGGGAGAGATCAAGCACTTATGTACATATCTGTAATTTATTTACATTGTCTGGTCTCCCCCTTTAGCCTGTATGCTCATTGTGGGTAGGGAACGAGTCTACCAACTTTGTTATATTGTACTCCCCCAAGCACTTAGTAATGGTGCTCTGCAAACAGTCAGCGCTCAAATACCATAGATTGATTGACTGGGGCACAAAGACTAGGTTGACAGAAGAGCGAAGTGTGTGGGATGGGTTGTAGCAAGAGAGCAGAAGGTGAGGGAGGAACAGGACATCACTGATTGATTGATTGCCTTAAAGTCAATGGTAAGATGTTTGCAGGGATGGAGCTGGCGAAAAAAATTGAGAAGGAGGGCCAGAGAGGTAAGAGGAGAACCAGGAGAGAACAATGTAGCGAAGCCAAGCTTGGATGTTTCCAGAAGGGGGTGGTTGATACTGTCAAAGGCAGAGATGACAAAGAGGATGAGGATGAGGTAGAAGCCATTAGATTGGCCAGAAGGAGGTCATTGGTGACTTCACAGAGGGCAGGTTCTGTGGAGTGGAGGGAGCAGAAGCCAGATTTCAGGGGATCAAGAAGAGAATTGGAGGAGAGGGAGGAGAGGAAGGGGGCTTAAGCAACTCACTTGAGGAGTTTGAACTGGACTGGTGAGAGGGAGATGGGCAGTAACTGGAGGGGGCCATGGGGTCAAGGGAGGGCTTTCTTAGGATAGGGGAGACATGGACATGTTTGAAAGCAGTGGGGAAGGAGCCACTGGAAAGTGAGCAGTTGAAGACGGGGGCCAAGGACGGAGGAGGAAGGGAGGGGGCAAGTGCTTTAATAACTGTGGGAAGGAATGTGTGGGAAGTACAGGGAGGTAGATTTTAAGGGAAGGCAGGAGATCTCTTGAGAAACTTCTGGGAAGGATGGAAGTATCGAAAAGAGGGGAGATTTTAAGGAGATCATGCCTGATGGTCTTAATTTTATCAGTAAAATAGGTGGCAAGGTCATTAGGGACAAGAGATGGGGAGGCAAGGTCACGAGGGGAAATGGGCATCGGAGTAAATAAGGGTGGAGAAGTATTGTTATTGGGTGGAGGAGAGCAGAGTTGGAGCAAGTGAGGATGAGTCTGAGATGGATGACATCAGGTCGGCCCGATACCTGGATTTTTGCCAGACATAATAGCCCTCGGTGAATTTAGGAAAGTCTGTGGGTCCTGCACGACCAAACCCAGGCATATTTGGATGCTTCTTCACAGCCTCTCAGTTCAGGTTAAAAATGAGTGGATCAAAGTGGATCAACATTCACTCTCAGGAGACTTGCAGGACTGGCTACTGTTCCTAGCAGATGAATGAAGATAAGGTCCGGAAAAGGGGGATTCAGGATAGAAAGATGCAAAAACGGTGTGTGGGGGGGGGGGGGGGGGGGGGGAATAGTGTGGTCAATGGCCTCAGGAAAAGGAGGACAGGCAGGAAGAGGTGTGGGGAAGGGCAGAGAAACCGGTGCATCTGGGAAGTCGAAGGGGTTAGGAATTTGGGCAATGTGAGGATTTTAGTTTTCTTTTAAAGAGATTCATGACTGGAAAAATATCAACACCCCTGGCTTACAGGGCGTCCATCCGGTTTCTATTGGTGACGCACAATGCCTCATAGATCAAAACTGAAAACCAAATACACTCAGTTCTGCAATAATGTGATTTTTCATGTGCATTTTGGAAATTAGGGAACATCAGGCCACAGAATGAGTCTGTGTGGATACAGCATGCTGCGGTGTCGAAAGAAACAATTAGTGCAAAGTGGCTGGCATCTAAAACCAACGGGTGCCCCGGTCCAAGTTTTCCTTAATGCAAGAAGGCAACTCCCATGTCATAGGAGACATGGGTGTAGTAGCCAACTCCAAATAGCACTGGCGACTTTCAAAAAATATGCAAAAGTGGAAAGCATTATTTAAAGGTTTTACCACAATGCTCAAGTTTAGAAATCAAGCATGGTGAGTTAGAAAAACCAAAATTCATCCAGTTCATAACTGAGCCCGTCTTGAGCTCCTTAATCACTTTCTAATCCCTTTACCATCCATCTTAATACCATCTGTTGCAAGTCCATTTTCTTCAAATATAGGAGTTCAGCAACTGAATCTCAAAAGCACTTCCCAACAATCAATGGCATTTACTGAGCACTTAGAGTGTGCAGAGCACTGCACTAAGCACTTGGGAGAATACAGTAGAGTAGGTTGCCACAATCCCTGTCCTCAAGAAGCTTACAGACTAGAGAAGAGCTAACCCATTCCCCTCTGCTGCTTTAGCCCAGGCCCCAGCTGCCCACAGAGGAGCAAGTGCTGTGGGGCACTCAAGGACAGCGGCATGATTTGCAGAGCTCATGACACCCCAACCTGAAAGTGGCATTGCAGCAGTATGGCTCAGTGGAAAGAGCACAGGCTTTGGAGTCAGAGGTCATGGGTTCAAATCCTGGCTCCGCCAATTGTCAGCTGTGTGACTTGGGCAAGTCACTTAACTTCTCTGTGCCTCAGTTACCTCATCTGTAAAATAGGGCTGTGAGCCCCATGTGGGACAACATGATCACCTTGTAACCTCCCCAGCGCTTAGAACAGTGCTTTGCACATAGTAAGCGCTTAATAAATGCCATTGGTATTATTACTGCAGGAGCTCAGCTGGCCCAGACTTCCCCGACATATTCAGGATACAGGGTTGGTTCCATGCTATACTCAAGTTCATGGAAGAGTACTCTCTTACATCCAAGTTTTTCTGTGCATGAATAAAGCCAAATATGAATGAGCTGCTATGCAGAAGCAAACTGTAAGCAAGATAATAATAATAATGACAACTACTGCTCTTTTGAAAGAGCTACATCTCACTTCCCTAAAGAATGCTCATTTGAAATGAAAATTAGCACTAAACCCTTCCAGACACAAAAAAGCCTCTCTCAAGTTACACTACATAATATGCTTCACCTCTACCCAACAGAAAAACTTCAAAAATGTGATATGGGCAAAGCATGGCATAGTGGATGGAGCACGGGCCTGGGAGTCAGAAGGTCATGGGTTCTAATCTCAGCTCTGCCACTTGTCTGCTATGTGACCTTGGGCAAGTCACTTCATTTCTTTGGGCCTCAGATACCTCATCTGTAAAATGGGGATTAAGGGTGTGAGCCCCATGTGGGACAGGGACTCTGTCCAACCTGATTACCTTGTATCTACCCCAGCGCTTAGAACAGTGCTTGGCACATAGTAAGCACTTAACAAATAACACAATTATTATTATTATTATTATTTTCAGGTTAGGTAAAGCCTGTTCCCTAAGAGACAAAAATCACAAAGATCCAACTATCCTCACATCCAAAAACATCACTGGAGGGGAAAAAAGAACAGTAAACAAATCACAGAATTTCCACCATCCTAAGAACCAGCACTAAGACTGCTTAGTCTAAGCACCAGCACTCTCTGGAAGTGGAAATGGATTTGAGGAGTTTGGGTTAGATGTGGTCCTTGGCCCCAAAGAATTTACATATATCTGACTGTATTTTCAAATTTGGACTATAGCTTAATGCTATATGTCATAAAAGATGGCAGTCTAGCTATAATTGTTTGTGTCATTTCTGAGAAAAGACCCACCCTAACTGGACTATCGTACCTGCCTCCTCGCTTACCTCCCAAGATCCAGTCCATATTTCCCTCTGCTGCCCAGATCATTTTCCGAAAACATCAATTCCGTACGTCCCCCAACTTCTCACACACTGCGCTCCCGGTCCTTAAGGCCCGTCTATAATCACAGCTCCTCCAAGAGGCCTTCCTTGATTAACCTCTCACATCCCCACCTTATTTCCCAACTTCTGCCATGTCACCTAAGCACTTGGGAACGCACACCTTTCTGATGTGCCTACGTACAAAGGGAAGGGATCATTTATACTAACTCTATTATACTCTCCCAAGCACTTAGTATGGTGCTCTGCACAGAGGAAGCAGCCAATAATTATGACTGATAGACTGTAAGCTCACTGTGGGCAGGAAATGTGTCTGTTATATTGTGTTGCACTCTCCCAAGCACTTAGTACGGTGCCCTGCACACAGTAAGCGCTCAATAAATATGAGTGATTGGTTAACATTTACTGAATCTCCAGATGCACAGCAATTGTAGGCCACAGTAAAATGGGAGGCAATTATCTGAAACTAATTCTGTAAAATGAAAGCAACTCAAAACATCCAATAACCAACAATTCCTAAATATTTGATCTGCAGCATCAAGAATTTGAGCCTTGAGAAATTAATGGGAACCATAAGAGTTTGAAAATGAAAACACTAATATTCAAGCATTTAGATTATCTCCCCATGTCCTACCCCCACAGTGCATACATACATTATATATATATATATATATATATATATATATATATATATATATATACATACATATTTTTTTTTATATACTTGCTTGTTTGCCCTACCTATATCTCATTTTAGTGTCTGTCTCCCCGGCTAGAAAGTAAGTTTCTTCGGGGCAGAGATTGTGTCTCCTTACTCCATTGCACTCTCCCAAGTGCTTAATACAGTGGTCTGCACACAGTTAAGTACTCAAATACCACTGATTGATGGAATCTCTCTTCCACATATTGTGATAGTCACTCTAACCCCAAAACCAGAGATAGGGAAAGGAACTCTGACATTTCTGGACAAATGACTACTTCTTCCTGGGAACCCACTCCCAAAGGTACTTATTTGAATGGCTCTACCTGTAACCCAATGAACTTCAATGGAGGGCTGGGAAAAGAAGGAGGGGGCTAGCTAAGTGGGGAAGAATCCCTAAGGTCATTTTAAGTTAGAAGGGCCTGAGTGATCCTTGGGACCCAGATTGTCAACCGTTTGTAAATTCACATGAATGTGCCTGTCGCCACATAGGCCTGCTCCTTGAAGTGCTGGAATTGTTGTGCCCGCAGACATCACCAAATGGGCTATAGATTCACAAAGAGTCCATAAAAATGAACTAAAATCGCCTGTGTCCATAAAGCCTGTAAAAATATTTCGATATCTAAATACCGCAGCAGGGGACTTGGGTGTGTCACTGCTCTGGAGCTGGGACACTGGAGAAGAGTTCTCCATTTTAGGGTCAATCAGTCGATGGTATTTACTGAGAAGCAGCATGGCCTAGTAGAAAGAGCACAGGCCTGCGAGTCAGAGAACCTGAGTTCTAATCTCAGCTTTGCTACCTGAGCAGCAGAGCGTAGGAAATAGAGCATGGGTCTGGAAGTCAGAAGGTCATGGGTTCTAATCCAGGCTCCACCATTTGTCTGCTGTGTGGCCTTGGGCAATCCACTTCACTTCCCTGTGCCTCAGTTACCCTCATCTGTAGAATGGGGATGAAGACTGTGAACTCCCATGTGGGACATAGACTGTGTCTGACCTCATTATCTTGTATCTACACAAGCACTTAGTATAGTGTTGGCACATAATAAGCACCTTAATTATATTATTTATGGAGTGGTTACATTCATCCACTCAATCATGTTTATTGAGCGCTTACTGTGTGCAGAGCACTGTACTAAGCACTTGAAAGAGTATCAATCGATCAGTGGAATTTATTGAGCGCTCTGTGCAGAGCACTGTATTAAGTGTTTATGAGGGCACAATAAAACTG
Organism: Tachyglossus aculeatus; assembly: GCF_015852505.1. NCBI lineage: Eukaryota > Metazoa > Chordata > Mammalia > Monotremata > Tachyglossidae > Tachyglossus > Tachyglossus aculeatus. Next base: position 119,281,186 of record NC_052101.1, on the reverse strand, counting down.
TTGTTTTGTTGTCTGTCTCCCCCCTTCTAGACTGTGAGCCCGTTGTTGGGTAGGGATTGCTCTATCTGTTGCCGAATTGTACTTTCCAAGCACAGTGCTCTGCACACAGTATGACTGAATGAATGAATGAATACAACAGCTTTGGAAGACCCAATCCCTGCCCACAATGAGCTTACAGTATAGAAGGGGAGGCAGGCGTTAATATAATACATGATTTAAGTGCCTAAGTGCTGTGAGGTTGAGGTGAATACCGAATGTCCAGAGGTCAAAGATCCAAGTGCACAGATGATACGGAAGGGAGAGGGAGGCAGGGAAGGGACAGCTTAATCAGGAAAGGCCTCTGGGAAAAAATGTGACCTTAATAATGCTTTGAAGGTGGGAAGAGTGGCGGTCTGGCGTTTAGGAAGTTCCAAGGCAGAGGGAGGATGTGGGAAAGGGGTTGGCGATGAGATAGATGAGATCAGGGCTGACTGAGTACTTTAAAGCCAATGGTAAGGAGTTTCTTTTTGATGCAGAGGTGGATGGACAGCCACTGGAGGTTCTTGAGGAGTGGGGAGACATGGACTGAACATTTTTTTTTTTTTTTAGAAAACCGATCCGGGAAGCAGAGTGCGGTACGGACTGGAGCGAAGAGAGATGGAAGGGAGTTCAGCAAAAGCAGATACGGTAGTCAAGGCACGATAGGATAAGAGTTTGGATCAACGGAATAGCAGTTTGTAGTACAAGACAACAGAGTGGGAAGACAAGGAGCTTACAGGCTGGAGGGAGAACTTCCAGACTCCCCAGAGGTTAGGATCCCAGGGAGCATGGCTCCCTGGGCAGAGTTGGCTGGGAAAGTCTCTGTTAAGGGGTGCACTGGGAAGAACTGAACCAGGATGTCAGTCAATAAAGAGAAATCCACCAGGATGTCTTGTAAAGTACAAGAGTCTTGGGGAAGGGAAAGTAAACCTAATGGGGAACAGATCAGTTAAGAGATAGGCGGTTTGTTTTGCTTTGTTTGTCTTCGTGGTATTTGTTCTGTGCCTACTATGTGTCAGGCACTGTTCTAAGCGCTGGGGTCGATACAAGCTCATCTGGTTAGACACAGTCCCTGTTCCACATAGGGCTCCCAGTCTGAATCCCCATTTACCAGATGAGGTAACTGAGGTACTGAGAAGTGACTTGCCCAAGGCCACACAGCAAACAAGTGGCAGAGCCAGAATTAGAACCCAAGTCCTCCTGACTCCCAGGCCCATGCTCTATCCACTAGGCCAGGCTGCCGCTCTTATTATTAACAAGATGTTTTATACTGTTACCTAAACACATTAGCTATTAAAATTTATTCATTCAATCGTATTTATTGAGCGCTTACTGTTTGCAGAGCACCATGCTAAGTGCTTGGAAAGTACGATTCGGCAACAAATAGAGACAATCCCTACCCAACAACGGGCTCACGGTCAAGAAGGGTAAAAATTAATTAAAATCTACTTATTTCTACTAACCTTGGTGTCCGAGTCCAATGGGGAGGGTGCATGGCTCATAACTGAGGATAGCGTGCTATTCAGATAATAGAGGGAGAAACGTCTTTCAGATGCACAGTAACCAGCCCTCTTGAAGCAAAGCTGGTTGGCTCCCGAATGATCCCTTTGACATTCAAGCGTGCTGATCTGACCAGTCAAGGGGGGAAATTTTTCCTTCTTCAGAAGGAAGAGGTGGAGGGCTTTAGGACTCTGGGGGCCCCTCCAAGTGTTTGCGCCCTTCCACGAGTGGCTTTGGGGGGTGATATGGGCTAGAAGAAGGGCCAGGGGTCTGCCACAGAGAAAAAAGTGTGTTCTACACATCCCCATTTTAATAACCCAAAAGGGACTATAATTAGGAACACTTTCATAATCACGTTCTGTCACAATCCAAGTACATCTAAGCCGAATATGCACATAGATAGAACCCCAGTCAAGCAGATCTAACTCCTAAACTTAACTCCTCTGCCTACTTCATTAGGCCTTGAAATGTAAAAAAAACCCCAAAAACCCCCAACAAACTTTCTTATTTTAATTATTTCAGGGATAGGACCTAACCAGTAAGGATCCTCATTTCACTTCTGCTTTCAAAATCAAACAAAAAGCATCACTAGTGTTTGTTGCTTCATATTTTACAATGCACACTAGCAAATATAAAAAACCCTTTTGATGCTTAAAGAATAACCTGAAATATAGCTTCTCACCCAGTAATTACAATTTATAGGTCTGGTTTTTGAGCTGAAGCAAAAGGGAAAATAAGAGACTCCTTGATACATTGTAGACAAATGTACTTTTGTCCCTTCTACAAAAATAGTGCTTCCCACTCTAAACCTTACCCTTAAGACTCTCAAGAAACATCCAGAGTTTCCAAATAAAAGTGCATCAAAATGGACATCGTTCCAGTGTCTATGCAGCCTGTATTTTCACTCCCACTTAGTCCAAACAAATTTCTAATATTTTTTAGCAAGATACTGTCTGTTGTACTGAAGCGTTTAAAAAGCGCCGTGCTCCAATTTGTACTGTTTTGACGTCTGGGTTTGTCTTGTGGCACAACACTCAAGAATGGCCAATGATTTCACTCTGCTGCATCACGTCCTGTAGCACTGTGACAGTAACAGTTAACTATATTAAACATGGCAAGATCAGCTGATTGAACCAAGCTTTCCACAGTGACCCCTTCCTGTTTTCTCTTCAAAATTGCATAGTTAAGCTGCACAAGCACTGTGAGACCAAGCAACTATCAAACCTCAAAACAAGCTAACTTCTCCTTTCAAGGTGCAAAAAAACAAGACCAAAACTTGCATGTTCTGCAAATCTTCGCAATCCAAAGTTGACTTAAAAGCGAGAGAAATATTTAGAAAGTGACTAAATTAAAACTGCCCAATATGTAATTGTGGTAGTTGTTAAGCATTAACTAGGTGCCAACCACTGTACTAAGCACTGGGGTAGATAAAAGTTCATCAGGACAGATACAGTCTGACCTGACTTCGTTGAATTTTCATCGCTAAGACAGTTCCAGTGCTGGTTTTTATTTAACTTGTAAGTTAGCAATAAATCCAAATACATTAAGAATAAGATGACATAGAACACAAATCAAGAGCTTTAGAATGAAAGAATAAGCACACAGAGTTGAGTTTTTAAACATACATCGGAGGACGGTTTTTGGCTGGGTTTCATTGCCAAAATGATATGGGTTATTTGTAGGGTTGAGGAATTCAAATATTTGGATTGGCCACACGCCTAAACAACCCACATTATTTAGATAATTACATAAAGTCCAGCCTTGCTTTGGCTATAGCCAGCTTAACTCAAAAACTCAATTCAAAGAATAACTGATTAGAATGGAAATATTCTGTCACTTGGGGTAAATCAGATGAATAACAATTCAAATTCGGGGCTGAAAATAAAGGCTGCAATACAGGTTACACAAAGCAACAAGAAAACAAAACCGTACTTGAAATGTATTTCCAGAAGAATGTAGGTATGATTTAACATTTACTGCCTATCCCCAATTACATTTTCTCTCTACAAATCCAACATAGAAATGGAAACCCTGTCCCTCCAGAAGTCTCTAAGAGAGAAGACCCCAAAGAAGGGTTAAAAAATAACAAAACAAAAGGAATTTACCTCCAATACCGGTCCGGCACCCAGAATTGTTCTCTCCACTCCACTTGCGTACCCTTTCTGACTCAGTGCAGTGAGACAGTGAATTAAAAAGTTTGTACTTTGCGTTTTCCCAGAGCCACTTTCGCCTGAAATAACTATGCACTGGTTGATATGCTTTTTGAGCATGGTGAAGTAGGCCACATCGGCAATGGCAAAGATATGTGGCTCCAGCTTTCCAAGCTGCTGATTCTCATACATCTTGACATACTTGGGGTTGTAAATGGGGAGAAACTTAAAGGGGTTAATTGCGACGAGAATGCTACCTGCGTAAGTATATATCTTGCGTTGTAGAAAACGGTGCTTGAGATTTGTCAAAAGATTTGTCTCTGTTAAATTAGGAAGATTACATAGATCATCAAAGTCTTCCTGCTGCCAAGGAAGAAAGCCCCTCTCCACCAAACGCCGTGCTTCCTTTGCCTTAGAGAACAGCTGCATGTGAACATATTTTATGGTCCCATCTTTGTCCCTCTCTTGTAAAAGAAAATAGTACCCATCCCTTTGGGGGTGCTCATCTTGAGCCCGCCGGGGCCACAACAGTACTCTATGTACAGGTGGATCGTTCGCATCTAATACCCATTCCTCGCCTCCGGATTCTTTCACCTCCACTAACACATAACACTTGGTGACATCCAAATTCAGATTAGCGATCACATCCTTGATGACATCTGACGTGGTGGTATCTTTAGTGGCTGTGACTCTGCAGCAGGCAGCGCTTTCTGTAGACAGCTGAGGGTAAATGAGAAGATGATAGACTCCTTTCTCCTGGCAAGCTGCACTGCCAGCATCTTTTAAACTCATTCTGCCCAAAGCCTGGCTTCAGCATGCCTCCCTGGCTCGGTGTTCAATGTCCTGTCTGTAGAAAGGAGAGTTCGAGAGTTAGAACTTAAAAGCAGGATGTGTGGCACAATAAACTTTCTTCACCCAAACACTCCCCAGAGTGTTTGGACAGTTTAAGATCGTGTTTAAGCTACACAATTCAGATTGAAAAACAGCAATACAGTGGGCAGAAAACTCACCTTTAAAGGCCAATTTAGCTCTTACAAAGCTCTTTCCCTGTCATGTCCAATACAGTGACATGATTCCACCAATCGAGCATATTTTTTTGTCAATCACTCATATTTACTGAGCTCTTACTGTGTGCAGAGCACTGTACTAATCGCTTGGGACAGTACAATGCAACAATAAGCACGTGGGAGAGTACAAAATAACAGAATTGGTAGATACATTCCCTGCCCACAAGAAGCGTGCAGTCTAGAGGGGGAGATAGATAATATAAGTAACCATTTACATTCTTAGGTTGTGAGCCCCTGGAGAGTCTAATTCCCACCGGTGTATTCTTTCTTTAACACTTAGGACAGTGCTATGCACAAAGTGCTTAATAAATACTATTATTATCACTACTACTATCGGTCCAGGGCTTAGAACAGTGCCCAGTGCTTAGAACAGTGCTTTGCACATAGTAAGCTCTTAATAAATGCTATCATTATTATTATTATTATCATTATATTCCATGGCAAACAGCCACAGTACCCAACCACACTGCTACAACTTTAGGTGCCAATTCCAAAGGGGGAATTGCCCCCCTGGGATTTGCCCTGAAGGAGTGAAACTATTAGTTTTGTCCCCAGAACACTCTGGACAGAGCGGGCGGCAATGGCTAGCATGTCTTGCCTCTTGGAGCTGGGAGGAGATCACAGGTGGGACCAGGATGTTGGCTCACCATTTTGTTCCCTGCCGGTATCCTCACGCTCAAGAGGTAAATAATAATGATGGTATTTGTTAAACACTTACTATGTGCCAAGCACTGTTCTAAGCGCTGAAGCCGTCCACCCGCCTCACCCCTACAGTCCCCACCCCTCACTGCTCTCCTTTTCCCTCCTCTTATCTCCCAATGCCCCACCCACTTGGTGCTCAGCCAGTCCCAAGTTCCTTGCCATAATAAAAGAGAAAAACTGACACCCACCAAGTCGGATAGCAATAGACAAAAGGAAGTCCACAGAACAGTTTCACCTTTCCCACTCCTTCATCCTTCTTCTGGAATTTAGGTCACTCTCTCTCCTCTCCCATAGTTTCTCACCCTCTCTTTTTATCAGAGACAAATCTCTCAGAATTAATACCATCCTTCACCCAACTCACAACCTTTTCCCAACCTACCTCTTTCCTAACCCTTTCTTTCAATTTAGCCAAAACTCAGCAGATTTCCACAGGATCATGACAAACGCGCTGTTACCCACTTAACCTTGCCCACCTTAAAGAGATAAAACTGCAACGGAATAAAAGACTTTTAAAAAAGAAATGCTTGTGCACATTTGTGTTGATACTCTGAATGTCTTGATCTTTATTTAGAATGAACATTTCTTGTGAGCCTGGATTGTGACTTTTTTAGGTCAATTAAAGACCCTGTTGAAAGGCACTCCAGAGTCACCTTATATAGGGAAATAGCAGGACCATTTTTGGCCACAGAGTCACACTATTACTAGCCAATAAGGCATCTATGGTGCACCTGAATATTGGTCGCAGGCGGAAATCACAAACGGAAATCCCTGTACACTTTCTGGACCTCCAATCCCTGGCATCCCAACAGCCCATGCACCACGCAAGATGAGACCAGGTCTGCTCAGATCTAGTAAGGTCTTTAGCCTCAGTTTGCACTCCTGGGGTTTGGCTTGGGCCTGAGAAGAGTTCCAAAACAGTCTAGGCACCTAACAAATGCTAAATTAGAACAATAACAATTTACCTACTTTGGTTTACCTATTTTGATAGAAAATATAAAAGATTCTATGAATAAAAATACCACTAAAATCCCTCAAAAATCCTCATATCATGAGGCTAAAACTGCTTTCTGAGGTTTCTGCCAGTTAGTTTTAAAGAACTCTATTCCACTGATGGTAATGGAGGGCATTGTTCATTTGTGACGCTTCTAAATTCAGCTACCTCTAGCTGGAATGGCATTGTTCAGTGATAAACTGGGTTCTCTTTTTCCTGCCAGGATTCGGTGGACAAAAGGGTTGGACTAATTCATTTATTCTCTCATTTCCAGTAGGAACACTTTGGCAAAATAAGAAAAAAAAAAACTAAGCACAGACGTTTTTAACACATCTCTAAGATAGTAACTCAATGGAAAATTTGTGCTATGGCCACAAGTGTGTCCACAGCAACATTCTGGTGGCTAAATGTGTTGACTTCATTTTCATAAATACTGCTGAATCTGCCTCTCCCAACCTTACAAGCATTTTTGCACGTTCTCTAGAAGGAAGCTCATATCTGGAGAGGGGGAGAAAATTCACTTTGTTACTACTTCCATGCTGAGAAAAAAAAATTTTAAAAATCAGAAAAGTGGTCTCCTTGCAAGTTAACAATCCAGACCAGTTTACTTCACTTTTCTGAAGATCTGACTTTGGAAGGTTCTATTCCATGCAAAACTGCTGTATCGTGTTAGGATGAGTTAATTACGCTATTTTTGAAAAATGGGTGTTTTTTCACTTTAGAAAAACGACTCATCAAGTCAGGCTACTGGAGAGAATTTCCAAGAGACGTTTTCCAAATAGGGATAACAAAATACAAGCACAGAGAGGATTAATGAATGATTCTAAAATGCAGGAGAGAGGGGAGGAGGGATTTGGCAGGGCCTTACATCCTCCTCCACCTCCATCTGTGGCTGCCTGGCCCTAGCAGCTCAGCCAGAGCTTGGCTCCTGCTACCATCACCACCAACACCCAGCCCAACGACTTTGTTGGACTGGTCAGACAGTCAGCAGCAATCACGACCCCTTAGATTATCATCATCTACGGCATTTCTTGAGAACTTACTGTATGCAGAGCACTGTACTAAATGCTTGGGAGAGTACAACAGAGTTGGTAGACATGCCCCCTGCCCACAATGAGCTTACAGTCTAGAGATACACCAAAATTGGTCCTTCCGGGCTATCTCTAGGAGCTTCTGGTGATGTTATATGCCATCTAGAGTAGGAAAAGCTACCCAGTTAATTAGTTTGACTTTAAAGTGCTTTGAGATATTTTTGAATTACCAAAATGAAATGAATACTAAGATCTCAAAGTCTTAAAACCTCCATTTTCAAGTTTCATTCCTCACTCCTTCCTGTCTAGATGTCTACTTGAATCACCCAAATGCTAGCAGGAAACAAAACAAGTGAGGAATGCAGCTATTAGTTTACAAATAATTATTATAAAATAAAATATTCCCTATATGTTAAATAAGACAAATTCTAAGTACTAAGACTACTGTAGTGTCCTTAACCAATGACACTTCTGAATAGAGAAAACTAATAAACCAAAAGAACAAAAACACCCTCGTTTGGTACAGCATAATACACTCAGTAGGCACATAATACCATAACTAGTACTTCTATATCCCCAAAGGAAAGACTTTTTATGCCTTTCAATTTAGCGCATACAGATCACATTTGTTCACTTACTCTTTCTGAAAGTTAAAAGAATTTAAATTTCAGTAGGTGATTAGTATTAACTTCATAAACGGCTCATCTTGGGAGAGTATGGAGCAAAATGGTTTATGGTCTAATTTTATCTAGTTGTCCTATAAACCAAAACTTCAATTAGTATCTGTTTGGGTTCTGTTCTAGAACACCAATAAAGCCAAGGGAAACATAAAATGGATGAAAACGAGCATTCTGCATCTGTTTGAGAAACTATTGGAATTTACTGGAAAAATAAGTAAAACAGAGCCCCAATCAGTGTAGTGTAGCTGTTTTGTTTATATAAGGCCATAATTTGAAGCCACATGTTTATCCAGTGAAATCATACTAAAGCTAAAAAGAGAAGGCTAGCATTACAAAAGCATTCAAGAACGGTCTGTATTTTAGTGCTTTCTATTTTCATGCAAATTTCCTTTAGTTTATACAGTCAAATAAGTTAAGAATCTCAAAAGTATAAGTCAAAAATATTTCCTCAAAACAAAAGGCAATATCAATGGTCACTACCTTTGTAAATAGCCAGACCAATTAAAATATATATATATATCAAAATGCACGTCAAAAGTTTCCTTCTCCACCCTGCTCCCCTTCCCCCAGTTGAAAATGTTGTGGGCAGGGAATATGTCTACCAACTTCTATTGTATTGCACTCTCTCAAGCACTTAATACAGTGCTCTGCACACACTAAGTGCTCAGTAAATACGATCGAATTACTGATTGAAAAAGAAAAATCCTTCGATGTCACTAATGGAAAATGACATAAAATCGATTTAATTTAATTTCAAACAATTTTTGGAAAATCTTGTGAATAGTTATCAATAAAAATGGAAGTTAATACAAAAGCTGTGCACAAAATGTCAAGGTCATGTTCAAAACCAAAGAAAGGATTCTGGCTTTGTCTCTAAATAAAAAGACAATTTAAGTTATCTCATGGAAAAAGGGGTAGGTTCAGTGAGGTCACAGAAAAAGCCAAAGGCCAAAACAATGAAACTGCACCAAATCCCTTCAAAACATGTCAAGTGTTATCCTGAAGCTAATCCAGAGCAGATGAAAAAGAAAGCCTTGAACATTATTTTTTGGTTAGATAGATCACTTCTCTTTCTGAATTATATTTTTAAAACTCTACAAGCAACTTTGCAAAGCCAAAACTGTAGTCCAAAAAGTTTATTAAGACTAAAAGCAATATGTTTTAAGGGAAAAGAACACAACGTTCTTTATTAACATGGCCCAGGCTTTCCATGTCTGAACACCATTTCAAACCACTGAAGAACTGCATGTGCAAACGGGGGAGGAAAAAATCCCATACAAATTTAACCAGATTTGTCAGTAAGCTTCAGACAAGGCAGCTAGTAAGGGATACAACATGGAATATTTATCCTATAATCCTCCAAGCCACCAACACTTCTCCTACTTAAAGAAGCCCAGAGCCTCGATGTCCCTGGAGCTATAGGGCCTTCCGGAGGCGAGGGCAACCTCCCTCCTCCTGCCCCGACACCCAGGGAGGACAGGAAAAAGCGGGGAACCAAGCGGCCCAAGCAAAGGACATGCAGAAGCCCCAACCTTCACATGGAGAACACTGAGGAGATTGTGTGAGATGCCCAGACTGGAGCAGCGAGGGGCTGGAGAGACCAAGGATGACCCCTCGCAATGATTAATTCACTGTTACTGTTCACTTTCTGGATTGGCTTAGCTTGCTTCCTTTTTTCTGTTTCCCTATAAAGATGAGGATGGTATTTGTTATGCCCTTACTATGTGCCAACCACTGGGGTAGATACAAGCTAATCAGGTTGGATACTGTCCCAGTCAATCAATGGTACTTATTGAGTGCTTACTAGATGCAGAGGACTGGCAGTACAATACAACAAAATTGGCAGACACTTTCCCTGCCCCCAGTGAGTTTACACAATCTAGAGGGGAGACAGGTATTAATATAAATAATTTACAATAGATCATTTAAAGAAGTGTACATAAGTGCCCTGGGGTCAATGGTGGGGCAAACATCAAATGTCCAAAGATCACAAATCTCTGTGCACAGATGACGCAGAAGAGAGAGAGCTGGGGAAAAGAGGGCTTTATCAGGGAAGGCCTCTTGAAGAAGATGTTACCTTAATAGTGCTTTGAAGGTGGGGAGGGAGTTGGTGGTCTGACATATGGGAGGAGGGCATTTCAGGCTAGGAGGATGATGCAGGAAAGGGGTCAGTAGCATGACAGACAAGATCAGGGCACCGTGAATGAGCTGGCACTAGAGGAGCAAAGTGTGAAGGTTGGCCTGTAGTAGAACAGTGAGGTAAGGTAGAAGGGGGTGAGCTGATTGAGTGCTTTAAAACCAATAAGAATTTTTGCTTGATGGGAAGGTGGATGGGCAACCATCAGAGGTGCTTGAGGAGTGAGGAGACACGAACTGCACATTTTTTTAGAAAAATGATCTGGGCAGCGGAGTGAAGTATGGACTGGAATGGGGAGAGACAAGAGGCAGGGAGGTCAGAGGAGGCAGATGTAGTGATAATAATAATAACAACAATAATGATTATGGTATTTGCTAAGCGCTCACTATGTGCTGAGCACTGTTCTAAGCACTGGGGTAGATACAAAGTAATTGGGTTATTCCATGTGGGGCTCACAGTCAATCCCCACTTTCCAGATGAGGTAACTGAGGGCCAGAGAAGCGAAGTGGCTTGCCCAAGGCCACACAGCAGACAAGTGGTGGAGCTGGGATTAGAACCCATGTCCTCTGACTCCCAAGCCCTTGCTCTTCCACTGACAGACGCTGCTTCTCAAGCAGTCAAGTAGTCAAGGCAGGATAGGAAAAGTGCCTGGATCATCATGGAAGAGGTAGCATTTTAGATGGAGAGGGAAGGACAGATTTTAGCAATGTTGTGAAGATAAAATCTTGACATCGACAGGATTTGGTGACAGATTAAGTATGTCCCACATGAAACTCGGTCTAATTAGGAGGGAGAACAGGCACTGAATCCCCGTTTTATAGATGAGGATACTGAGGCACAGAAAAATTATGTGACTTGCCCAAGTTAACACATCAGGCAAGTGGCAGAGCTGGGACTAGAATTCAGGTCCTCTGACTCCCTGGCTTGTGCTCTTTCCAGTAGACCATGCTTCCCCTACGTGGTGGTTATAATAATAATAATCATCATCATCGTCGTCCTCCTTTAGCTTGTGAGCTCAATGTGGATCAAGGACTATTTCTGAAACAATGTCCCCGCAGGCTTCTCAATGTGGTTTGCACACTGCAGGCACTTAATAAATGTTACTGACTGATGGAACAAATATTCCACAGTGGTCATATCTCCTCTACCATCCTGGGGAAGCACCTTGAGACATTTAGCCTTGGAACTCTCTTCTCCACTTGTCTACTCTGCGACCTTGGGCATGTCATTTGACTTGTCCATGCCTCAGTTTTTCATCTGCAAAATGGGGTTAAGAACCATGTTCTCCCTCCCTCTTAGATTTTGAGGTCCATGTGGGACAGGGGCTGTTTACGATATAGTCATCCTGTATATATAGTATACGATATAGTCACTCCATGCTTAGCAGAGTACTTGGAATATAGTAAGCCCTTAAAAAAGTACCATTATTATTATTATTATTCCTACAAAAATATTCCTTCTAGCATGAAACCCCCTTTCCATCCTGTGGGCAAACTCAACATGGGGCATATGCTCCATTTTGGGATACTGCCATCATTTCATTCTCAATGTCAGGATCTCTCTTCCAAGAATGCTCCTTCTTTGTCCTTCTTCTAAAGTCCAAAAACATTTGCCTTGAGGGTACTGCCTACCTTACTTCAGTCTTCCATTCCCTAATCAATCAATGGTACCATCTCTCCCCCTTCAAAAAACTCTTGCCGAAATTTAGATTAGTTACAAATAGTAGTCAAACCTATATTGCCAAAACCTGAACATCAATAAAATGAAGGGACAGAAATTCCAATATTCATTATTACAGAACAAATTTCTTGGAATCATGGATAGTGCTACTAAATGTCCGAAAAGGAATCTATAAAAGGATAGAACTGCAGGGGTAACAGGTGGCTAAACTCCTAGAAAGCCTAATGGATTTTGCATAATAAATCCAGGTACTAAGTTTGAATAATAACAACAATGACAGTGGCATTTGTTAAGCGCTTACCATGTGCACAACACTTTAATAAGCACTGGGGTAGATACAAGATAATCAATTCGGGCAGAGTTACTGTACTACAAGAGGCTCCCAATCTAAGTAGGAGGGAGAACAGATGAGGAAATTGAAGCACAGTTAAGTGACTTGCCCAAGGTCACAATGTTGCGCAACCTTGGTCAAGACACGTAGCCCCACAAGTCCTTATTTTCATCATACGTAAAATTAGATTGCCATACCTTACAGAGTTGAGAAAAATAATAAAAATAACAGGCAAAGCCCTAACATGTATCTCAGTTCTTTCGTTTTCCTTACTTTAATCCTCATTCCTTTCTTGTCATTTTTCCCTACCAACTCTCTTATATTGGATTTTCCCAAACACTCACACAGTAAGCACTCAAGAAATACTACTGAATGGTTACCTCATTACTCTCACCCTCCCACAAACCTATGCTAAGGGCTAGGCTGTGAGCTCATTATGGGCAACGACTGTCTCTATTGCTGCATTGTACATTCCCAAGCGCTTAGTACAGTGCTCTGCACACAGTAAGTGCTCAATCAAGATGACTAAATGAAAGAATAACAGGAACAACCTGACCATACTGTCACTACCCCTGCCCCCTTGCTCACATTGTTCCCCCAGCCTTGAACTCCCCTTAGTGGTGTTAAATGGTATTTATTGAGAGCATACTGAGTGCAATGCACTGTACTAAACGCTTGGAAAAGCATAAAAGTACAAGTCACATTCCCTGTCCAAAAGGAGCTCACAATTTATTGAAGACCCAATTATTTACAAATAGTGGGAACAATAGGTAGAACAAGTTTCAGATAAGTAGCTGAACAAGTATGTCACGATGAAATATCAGAACAATCATATAATTGAACATGCCTATATACACTAGTGCTGAGTATAAAGAGACACAAAAATACTACAGGTGGTTGTTGGGTTGACATGACTAGGGACAGGCTTAGAACAGTGCTTTGCACATAGTAAGCACTTAATACCATTATTATTATTATTATGGGATTTTAGGAGGCTTGGAATCTGAAGAGGCTGACGTGTGGAGGATTTAGGAGGCAGGAAAGAAAGTTCCCGGATGGAGGAAGAGTGTGAGCAAGGGGATGGGAAATATCAACACTAGGAGGTGTGCTTGGGAGGAATGAAGAGCGTGAGCTGGGAGGGGAGCCGGTGAAGACAGCCAACATGTAAAATGGAGAAAGCTCGTTGTGAGCCCTGAAGCTAATGGCAAGGAGTCTTTGATGGAGAGAAACGGGATTTCAAAAACATGAGGAGAGTCTTTTGTTGAGTGGCATTTCTACAAGCTCATCAAAGCAGCAGTATGGAGTATGGACTGAGTTGGGGAGTGGCCAGAGGCAGAAAGACCAAAGAGAAGGCTGATACAGTAGTCTAACCATGATATGACAAGAGCTTGAAACAAGGTGGTGGCCGTTTTGGTGGAGAGGAAGGGTCAGAGGCAGTAAAAGCTTAGGGAGAAGAATCGGCAAGATTTAACAGCTGACGATGTGATAGCTGAACGTCAGAGCGGAGTCGAGGATGACATCAGATATTTTAGACCACAGTGATAATCACCAATCCTGGATCCCGAAAGACATGAGAGTTCTGAAGGAACTTGAGGGGGAAGATATGGAACTTCTGGCAAGTGTGTGTAAGCGCTTAGTACAGTGCTCTGCACACAGTAAGCACTCAATAAATACAATTGATTGATATTACATATGGCGAAAGTACCAGACGACTGGCAGTTCACTAATATAGCACCCACCTATAAGAAATGTTCCAAAGGGGAATCTGGGAAATACAGCCCAGTTGGTCTCCTTTCTGTACCTACCAACTAGGAGAATCTTTAATAAAGTTTAAGCTCAGTAAGTACTTAGACAATCTGTTGAGGGGAAGAAATTATGATTTCTATAAGTGGAAATCTGGACACTTGGAAGGGGTCTATAAGCACAAAGGTAGAGGGGAACAGACATACTATATTTCGATTTCCAAAAACTTCTTGACAGTGTTCAAGACTTGAAAGGCTTTTAAAAATAATTGAATAATCATGGGATTTGTTCTTTCATCAAAAAAACTGGCTAAAAGATAGGAAACAAAACACGAATAGCCACTTCCGATACAGAAATGTAAACAGACCCCCCCAGAGATCAGTGTTAGGTGCTATATAATTTGACACTTGTATTAATGATCTGAAAGAGGGATTGTGCATCGACATCTCCAAGTCTGCAGATAACGTGAAGCTGTTTTGGGGGTTGAAATACTGGGCCGAAAGGGGTAAACTGCAAGAAGATTTCACAAAAAAGATGCTTCAGCTTGAGCAAATGTAAAATCATGCACTCAGGGAAAATAATCCAAACTACAAAATGGTGGGTCCTCAAACTTGAAGACATTATCTTAAAGATTACTGCCTAAATGTATGGCAGCAACCAAGGAAGTCCAAATGATGTGCATCATCAGTAAGGGTACAGAAAGCAAAAAGCGTATCTTGGCCGCTATATAAAAGTCATGGTTCTAATGTTCCTGGAATACTGCAGACATTTCCGGACCTCCAGAATGACATAAAACAAAACACTGGGAAAACTACAGAGAAGGATCACCAAAATGGTCAAGTAGATGCAGAAGCTTTCTGTGAGGATACTCTAAAAAGATTATGTCTTTGGAATTATGAAGAAAGAAGGAATATGACAGAAGTCTACCTGAAAGATGTGGACAAGGAATATCAAATTGTTCTCCAAATTCTGCACTTTTAGGAGCTTTCAAAGTGATGGATTAAAAAAAAACAAATGGAAACATTTCTTTACACAACAAATGGAGTATGGGATTAATCACCGTAGGTTGTAAATGCAGAAAATATGCACTGGATCTGTGACCTATGGGCATTTGACATTCTACCCACCCTTAGCCCCACACCACTTATGGACATAGATAAATTACAGATTATAAATTATTTATAAATTGATCTCCCCCTCTAGACTGTAAGGTCACTGTGAGCAGGGACTGTCCCTATCAACTCTGTTGTACTGTACTCTTCCAAGCACTCAGAACAGTGCTTTGCACACATAATGTACTCAATAAATACCATTGATGATGATGACAAAAAAATATGGAAAAATTAATGGATGAGAGAGCCATAATGCGTTACCAGAGGGAAAAATTAGACAAGCTAGATGGGTAAAGAAGGGTATGAGAGTTTTGGCTTTAGGTCCATGATGGAATATTATAGGGAAAAGGTAGGGGTATTAGCAAGTACATCCCTAATCAGGAGGTGGGATGTTAAAGAATGGCTCCATTCCACTCCATTCTCCTATAATGTGGGGGTCACGCTTGGGCCAACCCTAATGTTAAGGACAACTGTTAGCATACATGAGCTTTGACCAACATCCACCTCCCCACAAAGTCATTCCTTCCATCATGGCACTACATTCTATACAGATAAACATAAAATAAGAAATGTTATAGAAAGAATTAAGGGTACAGAACAATCACATTCCCCTCTCAAGATTGCACCTGGAGAGTTTCCAATAGTCTACCAGTCTCGACTATGGGAGGGAGAATCCAGCAGAAGCCTACCCATTCCATTCCTAGCTTGGGCAGTGCCTAGTGAGCGGAGGGCAATCTGCTACAAGTCAAAAGTCACCTGTGATGGGCAGCAGCCGCACGGGAAAGAGTTGAGGGCAGAGACTCAAGTTTACTGCGAGGAAGAAGGCAATGGTAAACCACTTCCATATATTTACCAAGAAAACTCTATGGATACACTACCAGAACGACTGCAGATGAAGTTGGGGCACTCTGGGAGTGACGTGCCCATGGAGTCGGAGACGACGCGACAGTGTAAGACAAGACAAAATCACATTAGAACAATTGAAGGAGACCCAATAGAGGCTTTATCTAGAGAGTACTGTAATCTCTCAATTTTCTGGTTCAATCTCCGGCTCCAGTGAACCAGAAAATAAAAAAGCGAGTCGGGATCATTAAAAAAAAAATACCCCTCGCTGTGAAGGTTGGAGATTTTTTAAACTTCAGCATGGTGCACCCAAGCTGAGGTTTCCAGGCACCCCTTGGGGTAAAGGTGGAGGTTTTTTGGTTACAGTGCACCGCTACCCGTCAGTTGCTGGGGCAGCATGCTCAACCAATTCATTCATTCATTCAATCACATTTATTGAGCGCTTACTGTGTACTGTACTAAGCGCTTGGAAAGTACAATTCAGCAACAGAGACAATCCCTGCCCACCAATGGGCTCACAGTCTAGAAGGGGGAGTTTCAGACATCAAAACAAGTAAACAGGCATCAAAATAAATAAATAGAATTATAGATATATACACATCATTAATGAAATAAATAGAATTATAAATATGTACATATATTCACGCAATTGCTGTGGGGCAGGGAGGGGGATTGAGCAGAGGGAGGGAGTTGGGGCGATGGGGAGGGGAGGGGGAGCAGAGGAAAAGGGTGGCTTAATCCGGGAACGAATAAACTCTCAACCTTCCTTCGCCAAGAGCGTTTACTGTATATAGTGCAGGGTGATCAATTCCAAAATTATTTGCCAGGACCAACAACAACAAAAAATGTGAACGTGGAGTTTTTGTTGTACAGTTTGTTAGGGAGAAGTTTCAATTCTAGCATTTTGAAAGAGCCAAGGCATTTGGAGCTCGAGCTGAAAGCTGTGACCCAATGGGGTCAGTCAAGAAAGAGAGATGGAAGCACTCCACAGGCGTACTCCCCAGACAAGTACTCATTAATACCACCATATGCCAACAAAAGAATAATACTTACAAATGTTAATATGTTCTTTGCTGGTGCGTTAACTGCCAGTTAAAAGGTCTTAAAGTGCACTGAACTCATTTAAACATAACAATAACATCCTGATTAACACCTCTATTCCTCACCCATCATACCAATACTAGTAACAGTGCAGCACACTGAATTGACATAGCATTTTTCAGCCACAGATCAGAAATATTTTACATAGATAGCACAACCTTATACCGTGACTTAATGGAAAGAGCACGGGCTTCGGAGTCAGAGGCTGTGGGTTCTAATCCCAGTTCTGCCACTGGTCAGCTGTGTCACTTTGGGCAAGTCACTTAACTTCTCTGTGCCTCAGTTCCCTCATCTGTAAAATGGGGAATAAGACTGTGAGCCCCACGTGGGACAACCTGATTATAATGGTTAATAATAATAATAATGATAATGGTATTTGTTAAGCGCTTACTATGTGGAAACCACTGTTCTAAGCACTGAGGAGGGGAATACAGGGTAATCAGGTTGTCCTACACGGGGTTCACAGTTTTAATCCCCATTTTACAGATGAGGTAATTGAGGCAGAGAAGTGACTTGTCCAAAGTCACACAGCTGACAAGTGGCGGAGCTGGGACTAGAACCCATGACCTCTGACTCCCAAGCCCATGCTCTTTCCACTGAGCCACCTTGCTTCTGGCCACTGTTTATCCCAATCTCTGATTTACGCGAACCACTGTGCTCACTAACATTCTCTAGTTATGTTAGCATCATTCCAGATTGCTTCATGTGTGTTTGGGGTCAGGATGAATTCCACGCTGCCAGCAACAAACCTGTACTGCCAGCAACAAGCCTGTACTGTACTGCATTAAAATGATTACAATATTTATTAAGCACTCCCTATGGGCCACACACTGTGCTTGGGGTAGAAAACAAGACAATAGATTTGGACACAGTCCCTGTCTCAGGGCTCAAACTATTCCATTTTTTATACAGATAATGTCTGGTCCCGAGTGACTTAGATAAATGGGGTTATACTATATTTACTCATTTAACTAACCATTTCCATGAGCCAGTATTTTGCCCACTGGATTGACAAGGAAACTGAGGCAAAAAGAGGTTAAATGACATGCCCAAGGGCACACTGAAAGCTAATACCAGGAGTCAGAACTACATCTGGGCTTTTGATTTCCAGTCTAGAAACTAAACTATGCATTATATTGTATTTCCTGGGCAATAATAATAGCAGCAAAAATCAGCGACAAGAGGGCACGGAATCTAACACTTTATATTTTCATGTTACCCTGTCAGAAACAGAGAATTGAATTGCATCTCCTATTTTTCTGAAGGACAAAAGGTTTCTAGCACAAAATGATTTAGATATTTAGAAAAAAATGTATCAGTTGAAATACATCTGCATTTGCTGTCCTTGAAGACAAGGTCTGCCCCTCACTCTACACACACTTAGAAGCAACCAGCAAGCTTTAAGAACTAAAATGTTAACTCATTCAGAACATTTATAAGAATACAGAAAAAGAAAAAATATGGCACTAGTCTAATCCTTACATTTAAAAAAGTTACAAAAAATGACCCATGCAATCCCACATAAGACTTACAGAAATCGCTATTAGGCAACAAATATATTTTCTCTCTTGCGAGATTTTTTTTCCTACTATTTCTTCATTATGAGAAAGCAGAATTTATCCTCCAGCTAATAAAATGATATTAAGGCTGGGCAGTCAGTTGGGCTATAAATGCGTGAGTCAGAATAGGCTAGTTATTCATACATCATACTAACCAACAGGTCTAAGTGCTTGAATAACTACTTTATTTATCATAAGTTTCCATTTGAAAAAGCCTCAAAAAAGGAAATGAGTAAAAGGCACAAAATTAATCTGGCCCATTTTTGGGATGTTTAAATCACTGCAGTCTTTTCTACGGCAAATTTCAAATGTTAGAGAAAAGAAATAAGCCTTCCATGCGGTTTGAAAGCGCTTCTGAAAGCCCGTGGGCTGCCTCGTTTGACTGACGTACGTTACAACCAAGTAAGGTTCCAGACAAAGCTCTTTGTTAAGCCAGTCGGTCATTCTCAGACTGCAGAAGAGCAGGGCTTTTCTTGAGAGAGCTAGGAAGCTGCTTGGTGCCAGCTCCATGGGCATCATTGTGAGAAGGGGCTGCCTGGCAGTGACAGGTCTGGGAATAAGTTTGCACTTTGTACAAAAGGCTTGTATATCTTTGCCCTTCTGAAGACGCAAAAAGAGAAGCTGGAGGCTGCATCAAAATCCTGTTTAATCAAATAAAAAGAATTCCCCCTCCCCCACCCAATTTCATGGTAACAGGGGCTAATCTTGAGAAAAAGAAGCCAAGTTGAGACGTCTAATTCTGTTTTTAACTAAGCCAAATAAGCAGAGAGGAATAAAACCATATCGAAAACTGGAACATTAATAAGCATACTGAACCAAAAGAAAACCCTGTCAACTGGATTCAGTGAATTTAAAGCTTACTAAAAAATCCACTACTCTTTCATAACTAGTTGGGCTACTAACTCCAATCGGTATTTTGGGAAAGAGTTTAGATAACTTTAATTTTAGAAAAGAAAAATATTTAAAAAATGCATGGTTTAGAAGTACACTTTCAGAGTCATCCAGGTCAGGATGACATTCTGAATGAAAAGAAAATTAAAATTATGGCACACAAATCAGACAAAAAGCAGCCTGTGTATAAAGTTTCTGGTTTTCATTTTCTCTTATTTATACCTTCTCCTTTGTGTCTGATTTCTTGATTTTCCTTTTTTATTATATGTTCATTAGAGATAGAAAACTGATGTAATTATAAAGCATTTCTACTACGATATACTCATATGGGATAGCGGCAGATTTGGTAGCAGAATCTCAAAAGTTCAGTTATCAAGTTCTGTGTTCTAATTACGACCGCATTCCTTGCTCCAATTAAACATGCTATTAATGAATGGAATACCTTTAATCCATACTGCAAACATTAGCAAAGCAGAAAATAAAATCTCCTGATTTGTAATCGGATTCTCTGAACACCATTTTAACCTTCACATGATGATCTAAAATTATGCATTTTTTATTCTATTCAACATCATTTAAAAAGAGTAAAGATCCACATTCCTTCTCACCAGATCACAGATAAGAATTTGTAGATGAGAAAGCACGATTAATGCTAATCAGGCTTACAGGATGGTGCCAGAAGAACGCAGCCTCGGGCATATCCTGCTAAAGCCAGGAAAATCTGAGGGCTTCTTCAAACCCTTTTTGTTAAGCATACAGACAATGAAATCAATTAATTTCAGAGTTGCTGTGGGCATGTATTATTCCAGCCATGTAGGGTTTGTTTACTTCACGAAAATCATAAACAAGAAAATGGAAGCAACCCTATCAGTACGTTGGGCTACTTTATTTCAATAATTACCAACTTAAGCGTAAGGGAAAACATTTTTTTAAGGGTAATGAGTTGAATTCGTTAGCTACCTATGCCTAAAGGATTTATCACCTGAATTTTCAAACCGTTCCTTTGGAACAAAGATGAGCTATAATATCCCTTCATAAAAAGTCCTTTTTTTCCGACATAGGCGCTGAATACGAAGCGCTTAGTACAGTTCACTCATTCATTCATCCAATCATATTTATTGAGCGCTTTCTTTTGTGCAGAGCACTGTACTAAGTGCTTGGAAAGTACAATTCAGCAACAGAGAGAGACAATCCCTGCATGGCTCAGTGGAAAGAGCCCGGGTTTGGGAGTCAGAAGGCATGGGTTCTAATCCCGGCTCTGCCACTTGTCAGCTGTGTGACTTTGGGCAAGTCACTTAACTTCTCTGTGCCCCAGTTACCTCATCTGTAAAATGGGGATTAAGACTGCGAGCCCCACGTGGGCCAACCTGATCACCTTGTATCCCCGCAGCGCTTAGAACAGTGCTTTGCACATAGTAAGCGCTTTACAAATACCATCATCATCATTATTATTATTAGAAGGGGGGTGACAGACATCAAAACAAGTAAACAGACATCAATAGAAATAAACAGAATTGGAAATATATATAAACATCAAAACAAGTCAACAGGCATTAGTAGAAATCAATAGAATTATAGATTTGAACATATATACACAAGTGCTGTGGTATGGGGGGAAGCGCAAAGGGAGCAGAGTCGGGGCGATGGTGGGGGAGCTGAGGAAAAGGGGGGCATAGTCTGGGAAGGCCTCCTGGAGGAGGTGAGCCTTCAATAGGGCTTTGACGTGTGATTGTTTCAGGGAAAGGGATGCCAGGGTCTAGAAGCCTTTTCGCGAGGGCCGATCTCGTTCTTGTTATTCCGGCCCAAAACTATTTCCCAAGCGTTGCTTGCCTGGCACGTAGTAAGCGCTTAACGAATACCATAATTATTATTAATCAACGCGGTTCAGATTGAGCCGGTGGACTGGAAGCCTGGGAAATCTGTCACCCGAGCTACCTCACCACCCCATTTGAGATGCGTTGATTTCAGTCTCAGGAGAGGACCCCCCCGCCCCGCCATTAGTCATTCAATCGTGCTTACTGTGTGCAAAGCACTGTGAGCCCGCTGTGGGCAGGAATTGCCTCTATACTTCCCAAGCGCTTAATACAGTGCTCTACACACAGTAAGCGCTCAACAAATACGACCGAATGAATGAGCCCACCAGAGATCGGTGGCCCTTGTATTTCATCATCAATCGTATTTATTGAGCGCTTACTATGTGCAGTCCCCATATGTGCTCACAGTCTCAATCCCCATGTTCCAGATGAGGGAACTGAGGCCCAGAGAAGTGACTTGCCCAAAGTCACCCAGCTGACAATTGGCAGAGCTGGGATTCGAACCCATGACCCCTGACTCCAAAACCTGTGCTCTTTCCACTGAGCCACACTGCTTCTCTAAGCCACTTAGAGAAGGCTCTATTTATTTCATTTTGTTAGTATGTTTGGTTTTGTTCTCCGTCTCCCCCTTTTAGACTGTGAGCCCACTGTTGGGTAGGGACTGTCTCTATATGTTGCCAACTTGGACTTCCCAAGCGCTTAGTCCAGTGCTCTGCACACAGTAAGCGCTCAATAAATACGATTGATGATGATGCAGAGCACTGGACTAAGCGCTTGGGAAGTACCAATTGGCACCATCTAGAGACAGTCCCTACCCAACAGTGGGCTCACAGTCTAAAAGGGGGAGACAGAGAACAAAACCAAACATACTAACAAAATAAATTTCGAACCTCTCACACCACTCTTTGCAGTTACCTACGCCGCCCAGAACCTCTGACCCTTCCCACCGCATCACTGTCCCTCATCGCCCTTCTCCGGCAGCTTCCCTTCAGAGCAGCCCCAACGTTTCCCGCAGCAACACCCTTCTTCACAGGTCGCCGTCCTCTTCAACCTCCATCCCCTCCTCAGTTTCTTCCCCACACCCACCCTCCTCCTCCCCCCGGGTAGACGACTCTCGAACGCCTCAAGCGCGCGCAGGAAAAAAGGACGGGGGAGGGGTGGGCGAGGGGGGCTTCTAGGTTCCCTCGTCGCCCGCTGCCGTCCCCCGTCCCCCCGCAAATGCCGCCTAATGCTCCCCCCATAGTCCCCCGCCCAGTTAGAAACCTTTACCTGTTACGACCGTACCTGAGCGAAGCGGCGGCGGCGGATTACCCCCGGCGGCTCCTCCCGGCCGCTCCGCCCGCAGCTCCCTCGCTCCGTCTCACTTCCGGGTTCCGGGAGGGCGGGGGACGTCGAGGGAGGTGAGGGGCGGGGGGAGGGGAGAAAGAAGGGGGGGGAAAGGCAGCGTCTCCGCGCATGCGTCATGACGTCACGACGTAACCTGGAGGCGACGGCGAGGGCGGCGCTACGTCCCACAGCCGGGCGAGACCAAATCTGACGGGAGACGGGGGAGGTTGATTTTGAAGGAAAGGGATGTTTGATCGAGTCGCCCGCTTTATATCCTTCCCTAATTCTATTTAATTGCTCTGTCGTTGTACGTTCCATCCAAACGAGGGAAGAGTTGCTCCTTCCATACTAAAACGCCCTTTCCATAACTATGGCTTTGCCCAAAAAACATTGGGCGATATAAGGTGTGTTGGGGGGGGTGGGGGAGAAGGCGGGAAAATGGCGAACGTTTCGGGTTTCGAGTGAGTGGTTCAGTCAGTTAATTGGGTTGGCGGTTGGGTCAACGTATCCTGGAATTCCCCAAAGAACTTCTGTCCAGAGGAGACTGGCTTAAGAGAGCGAAGGGAAAAGGGAGGAGAGGGTAGATTTTCCTCACAATCCGTCCCGGGTTGAGGGCAACTTGATTTCCCTCCCGTCTCTTACCTGTTTTAGGGGGTTCGCTATGGAAGATGGGTCAACTATTCCGGACAATCCCAAGCCACAGGCCAAGAAAACGCAAGGTACAAAAGCTCGTTAATGCCCCCCGCTTCTTTCGTAGAGCGTTCATTTCAATACATTGGTTTGGGAGAAGAGATGGGGTAGTCATTCATGCAGTCGTATTTATCGAGAGCTTACTGTGTGCAGAGCACTGGACTAAGCGCTTGGAAAGTACAGGTCGGCAACATCATCATCAATCGTATTTATTGAGCGCTTACTATGTGCAGAGCACTGTACTAAGCGCTTGGGAAGTACAAATTGGCAACATATAGAGACAGTCCCTCCCCAACAGTGGGCTCACAGTCTAAAAGGGGGAGACAGAGAACAAAACCAAACATACTAACAAAATAAAATAAATAGAATAGATATGTGCAAATAAATTAAATAAATAGAGTAAAAAAAATGTACAAACATATATACATATATACAGGTGCTGTGGGGAAGGGAGGGAGGTAAGATGGGGGGATGGAGAGGGGGACGAGGGGGAGAAGAAGGAAGGGGCTCAGTCTGGGAAGGCCTCCTGGAGGAGGTGAGCTCTCAGCAGGGCCTTGAAGGGAGGAAGAGAGCTAGCTTGGCGGAGGGGCAGAGGGAGGGCATTCCAGGGCCGGGGGTCGATGGCGGGACAGGCGAGAGCGAGGTACGGGGAGGAGATCAGCGGTGGAGGAGCGGAGGGTGCGGGCTGGGCTGGAGAATGAGATAAGGGAGGTGTGAGGTAGGAGCTGGCGAGGTGATGGAGAGCAGAAGCGTTTGACTGTGGATGTAGTTGATCTGACTTCAATCAATCCATTGTATATATTTAGTACTTATGGTGTGCAGAGCACTGTACAAAGTGCTTGGGAGTGTACAATGTGACAAAGTTGGTGGACACATTCCCTTACCACAAGCTCACAGTCTAGAGGGGGCCATTCATTCATTCAATCATATTTACTGAGTGCTTCCTGTGTGCAGAGCACTGTACTAATCACCTGGAAAGTACAATTCGGGCAACAGACAGTCCCTACCCAACAACAGGCTCACAGTCTAGAAGGGGGAGGCAGACAACAAAACAAGTAGACAGGTGTCATGATGATGATGGTATTTGTTAAGCGCTTACTATGTGCTAAGCACTGTTCTAAGCATTGGTAGATACAAGGTTATCAGGTTGTCCCACGTGGGGCTCACAGTCTTTATCCCCATTTTACAGATGAGGTAACTGAAGCACAGAGAAGTTAAATGACTTGCCCTAAGTCACAGAGCTGACAAGTGGCAGAGCTGGGATTAGAACCCATGACCTCTGACTCCCAAACCCGTGCTCCTGCCTCTAAGCCATGCTATTTCTCATTAACATAATAATAATAATGATGGCATTTATTAAGCATTTACTATGTGCAAAGCACTGTTCTAAGCGCTGGGGAGGATACAAAGTGATCAGGTTGTCCCACATGGGACTTAGTCTTAATCCCCATTTTACAGATGAGATAACTGATGCACAGAGAAGTTAAGTGACTTGCCCAATGTCACACAGCTTACAGTTGGCAGAGCTGGGATTAGAACCCATGACCTCTGACTCTCAAACCCAGGCTCTTTCCACTGAGGCGCACTGCTTAACAGACATTAATATATAAGTTAATATGAATAAATTATAGATATGTGCATAAGTGCTGTGGTGCTGAGGGGTGAATAAAGGGAACAAATCAGGGTGATGCAGAAGGAAGTGGAAAAGAGGAAATGAGGACTTAGGGAAGGCCACCTGGAGAAGAAGTGCCTTCAATAAGACTTTGAAGGTGGAGGGAGTAATTGTCGGCTATTCATTCAATCGTATTTATTGAGCGCTTACTGTGTGCAGAGCACTGTACTAAGTGCTTGGGAAGTACAAGTCGGCCACATATAGAGACGGTCCCTACCCAACAACGGGCTCACAGTCTAGAAGGATATGAAGAGGGAGGGTGTTCCAGGCCAGAGGCAGGATGTGGGCAAGAGGTTGGTGGCAAGATAGACAAGATCGAGGTACAGTGAGTAGGTTAGCAGAGGGGTGAAGTTTGTGGGCTGGGTTGTTGGAGTAGAGCATTGAGGTGAGATAGGAGGGGCCAAAGTGATGGAGTGCTTTAAAGCCAATGGTAAGGAGTTTCTGTTTGATGAGGAGGTAGAGGGGGACAACAGTGTTTTTAGGAAGAGTTTAGGAGCACATCATAAAACTCAAGGCTATAGCATCTTCCCAGGTTTTGGTTGATCCACTAACTGACTGATTGATCATTATTCAGGTGTAGATATAAGCCTTCTTTGTCTACTTCATTAAAGGGTGATGGGGATCTTTTTCTTTGCAACAGAGTGTATAGCATTAATGGATCAGATGATTATACTCTAAAACAGGATTAATCATTGTCAGGTGACAGTATTATAAGCATTGGATCATGGCACAGTGATAGCTGCAGGCTGAAAGTCTTTTGCATGTTGCCAACAGTATTCTCTTTGTCTCCCCAACAGGAAGATTGGTGAAGTCTCGGTATATGCAATATGAGAAGAAAGCAGTTGGGAAGGTGATGAAATATGGCAGAACTATTTGCCCTTAGGGTAGTGGTTGGTATTCCCTTGGCCACTGTTTTGATGTAATAATAATAATGGCATTTGTTAAGTGCTTACTGTGTGCCAGGCACTGTACTAAGCGCTGGGGTGGATACAAGGTAGTCAGATTGGACACAGCCCCCGTCCCACATGGGGCTCACAGAATTGCAGAGAGGACCATGGTGAAGCTTTTTTAAAAAAAATCATAAATTGCAATATTAAGTTTATTTTGGCACATGCTCTGTCTTCTGCAGAATCTCTGATTTCAGTGCCTAGAACTCATTGTTTTTCATAACCAGTCTTCCATCAGTTAATGAAAAGAATCTTTTTCAAGAGTCCATTAATTGCTTTCTTTATCCAATTGGTGTTGATGATGGAAGAAGGCCTTCTCTCTCCCTAGAGTCTTGTAACAGTATATTGCAGCAGTGATGGCGTAAAGTACATGACAAAGCAATACATGATCTTACAGTAGCTTAAAAGAGTTGATACTCCTCACCAAATGCTTGCTTTTCAAATGGGAGAACTAGACTTCCATATCTGTACAACTTCACTCTGTGGAAACATTCAGACCATGTCTGCAGAGTTATGGTACTGTTCCTTTAGGAATGTTAGGTGTGTTGTCAGAAACTGAAACAGGATGGAATTAAACAATCACAGTTAAATAAAAATTCGTTCTTCACCCTCATGCCCCCATCCTCCTACCGCTCCCCGCGCCAAGCAAGAATAGAAAGATAACTATGGATATTTTACTGTGGATTGCAATAGAAATGCTAATAAATGCAGAGAACTACTTGAAATTATCATCACCCTCTGAATTTCTTATTTGTCATTTTGACAGACTTCTGTAGCTGATCAATCAACTAATTGTAGTGGGAAGTCATTTTCAAATGTGAAAATACCCACAAGAAAATGCAAAACTACTTCAGGTACGTTATGTAAATTGGTGGTTTGCATATAACTTTCCAACCTGTAGTTTTAGTATTTTGACAATTTAAATATAAAATTCCGGTAGTGGTTAAAAAATAAACTTGTGGTTGCTAAGAGTAGGGACCGCACTCATATCACCATTTTCCCTGTCTCGCAGCACAGGGAAACCATGGTGATATCCTTATAATAATAATGATGGCATTTGTTAAGCGCTTACTATGTGCAAAGCACTGTTCTAAGTGCTGGGGAGGTTACAAGGTGATCAGGTTGTCCCACGGGGGGCTCACAGTCTTAATCCCCATTTTACAGATGATGTAACTGAGGCACAGAAATGTTAAGTGACTTGCCCAAAGTCACATAGCTGACAATTGGCAGAGCTGGGATTTGAACCCATGACCTCTGACTCCAAAGCCCGTGCTTTTTCCACTGAGCCACGCTGCTTCTCTAAGCGATCGAATGAATGAATACCCTTGACTTTCTCCTCTCTCTCTCTCTCTCTCCCCCCTCTCCCTCTCTCCCCCTCTCCCCCCCTCCCCCCTCTCCCCCCCTCCCCCCTCCCCTCTCCCCTCCCTCCCCTCTCCCCCCACCAAATCCTATCAATTCTTCCTTTACAACATTTCCAGAATATGTCCCTTCGACTTGTAAATTGCCATCACGTGGTCCAAGCCCATATCATATCCTGACTTGACTACTGCATTAGCCTCCTTGGTGACCTCCCTGCCTCCAGTCCATTCTTCACACAGATATCTGGATCATGTTTCTCAAAAAAAAAAAAAAAAAGGCATGTTTCCTCAAAACCTTCCGTGGTTGCCCCGTCCTCTCTGCGTCAAGCAGAAACTCTTGACCATTAACTTTAGTGCACTCAGCCCCCTCCCCTCCCCCTGCCATAATTTAATCTCGCTTCCATTATATTCCAGATCATATGCTTCACTCTCAAGCCAGCCTTCTCACTGTGTCTCATTCTTGTCTTTCTTGCCCATGCCCGCCCTTCCGCCTGGAATTCCGTACTCCATCACATCCGACAGACCACTGCTCTCGTCTTCGAGGGCTCTCCTGTAATCGCATCTCCAAGAAGCCTTCCTTTATTTAACTCCACACACCTCCACTGCCACTTAAGCACTTCCATGTCACCTAAGGACTTGAGTATTCCCTTTCTCCACTTGAACTTTTGTACATATCTTCACATTCTGTTGTTTCCTCCAGTATGTAATGTATTTTTATTGTGTCTCCTCCACTAGATAGTAAATTCCTTGAGGACAGGGGTCCTGTCTACAAACACTATTGTATTCTCCCAATTGCTTAGTTCAGTGCTCAGCACAATAAGCACACCATAAATAATTGTGATGTATTCTGATCTAGCCTGGATTCTTGTAGGATATCTAGGGCAGTTTTAGGAAAATAATTAAATTAACCCATAGTTGGCACTGACCTGGTTTAAACTAGTCAGCCTTTCCGGCAGCAACCTCCCACCTACTCTTGCTCACTCCAAGGGCTTGGGATTCCGTGTTCCAGTCTGGAACGTGTTCAGTTTAGATGTCCTCTTTAGTCCTGGGAGAGTGTTCTCGGACGGGTGGTGCAAATGTCGTGGAATGCCGTGGGACTTCTCCTTTAGAGTGTAAGTAGGAAACATGACTCTTGTTTCTGTTAGACTTTCCCCAAGCACTAGTAAAGTGCATTGTACTCAGTAAATATTATTAGTACTACTTAACCACACTTTTCCCATCACAAGGTTGCCAAGAGAGAAAAGGAAGGTGGACAAACTAGCAATGTTGTCACACTGAGAAGTGGTGTTGCCCAGTGGATGGAGCTTGGGCCTGGGAGTCAGAATGACCTGGGTTCTAATCCCAGCTCCACCACTTGTCTGCTTTGTGACCTTGGATAAGTCACTTCACTTCCCTGTGCCTCAGTTACCTCATCCATAAAATGGGGATGAAGGCAGTGAGCCCCACGTGGGACATGGACTGTCTCTTACCTAATTATCTTGTATATACTCCAGCTTAGTACAGTGCTTGGCACATAGTAAGCACTTAACAAATACCATTATAAAAAAAAAAAAAGGTCCCGGCTCTCAACAAGAAAATAATGCGCCCAGCCATAAAAGGAGAAGCAGCATGGCTCAGTGGAAAGAGCACAGGCTTGGGAGTCAGAGGTCATGAGTTCTAATCCTGGCTCCGCCACTTGTCAGCTGTGTGACTTTGGGCAAGTCACTTAACTTCTCTGTGTCTCAGTGATCTCGTCTGTAAAATGGGGATTAAGACTGGGAGCCCCAAGTGGGACAACCTGATCACTTTGTATCCCCCCCAGCGCTTAGAACAGTGCTTTGCATATAGTAAGCATTTAACAAATACCATTATTATTATTATTTAAAGGGTGGTATTTTGAAATTCCCTTAAAGGCATCCACTAACTGGGGTTATGACGGCCAGTGTGGGAGGAGATTGGCAAGGAGAGTTAGATGAAAAATCCAGATCATAATGAAAATGAGTCATAGCCCTAAAAAAAGGAAAAGGTTTTGGTCACTGTTACAATGTCTATTATTCATCACAAATCATTCGTCCTCAAAAGAAGATTCAGTTCTTTCTACATTCCTTCAGTCATGTGTTAGAGTAGTAGCATGGCTCAGTGGAAAGAGCCCGGGCTTGGGAGCCAGAGGTCGTGGGTTCTAATCCCAGCTCCGCCACTTGTCAGCTGTGTGACTTCGGGCAAGCCACTTAACTTCTCTGGGCCTCGGTTACCTCATCTGTAAAATGGGGATTAAGAGTGTGAGCTCCACGAGAGACAACCTGATCACCTTGTATCCCCCCCAGCGCTTAGAACAGTGCTTTGCACACAGTAAGCGCTTAAATGCCATCATCATTATCAGTCAATCAGTGGTATTTATTGAGCGCTTACTGGGTGCAGACCCTTGTACTAAGTGCTTAGGGACCGTCTCTATAAGTTGCTGATTTGTACTTCCCAAGCACTTAATATACAGTGCTCTGTACACAGTAAGCACTCAATAAATACGATTGAATGAATGAATGGGAGAGTACAATTTAAAAGAGCTGGTAAATTTGGAAAGGTGTAAGCATGAGTTCTGCTTGACTTTATTAGCGCTGCCTTCCAGGTGTTCCTACTCTACCAGATAATACTACAAAAAATAATCTTCAGTCAACTTTTTTGGAAGGACACAGTATTGCCCATCCTGACCTAGATCTCTCTGCAATCAATGGTAAGTCACTTAATTGCTACTTTAGTAGAAAACACACACCCAAAAGTCCTTTTGTTTCTTTTTCGTCAGCCCACCCAATTTGTTAAGCTAATACCCATTTTTGTGTATGCTTGGCTTAGACAAAAGTCTCTTCAGAGGAAAGGTTCCAGATGCAAAACATCTTAAGACCTCTAAACCATTGCAGACAGATCAGAATATAGGGCCCAAAACACTGAAAAAGGAGCAAACTTCAGTAAGTATTAAATTGAGAAACTTTGATATAAACATGTTCTCTGTTGTAAATCTATTCAATAATGTTTGGCTTTATTTTAGACTCCAGAAGATATAATAAGAATGATTGAGTCTCAGACATTGCTTTTAAACTTTCTAAGCGTGAAGGTAAAGTTAATTCATTTTTTAAATATTCCTGTTAAAAATATTTTTCAATGTGTGGAGATAGTTACTGTGAGCCGGAATGATCTTTGAATCTGACAGATGGAAAAAAATCTCACAAGACTGGAAGAAAAAGCTGAAAAAAATTTATTAACAATATGTGAAGAAAAGGAAAAATTGCAGCAAAAGGCTTACGAAATGAAACGCAGATTACTACTTCATCAGAGAGATCAGCGGCTTGCTGAAGTTCTTACTAAGCAGGTTAGTTTTATATTGGGAATGATAAGCCAACAACTTATTCATTCAATCGTGTTTATTGAGCACTTACTGTGTGCAGAGCACTGTACTTAGCGCTTGGGAAGTACAAGTCTTATCTGTATGTATTTTCAATATGAAATGCTTTCTATCTATAATGCTTTGATTTTCCTTGGTAAATAGCTACTACATTGTATGATCCTATTAGTTCTAACCCTTACCCCAGGGCTTTTGTCAATCAGTCAGCCGTATTTATTGAGCACTGTATTGAGCACTTGGGAGAGTACAAAATAGCAGAGTCAGTAGATACATTTCCTGCCCACAATAAACTTACAGTCTAGAGGGGGAGATAGGCATTGATATAAATGAATAAATTGTGGATATGGATATAAGTGTTGGGGCTGAGGGAGGGATGAATAAAGGGAACAAATCAGGCCGACGCAGAAGGGAGTGGGAGAAGAGGAAATGAGGGCTTAGGGGAGGTCTCTTGGAGGTGATGTGCTTTTAATAATGATTCAAAGGTAGGGAGAGTGATCCCCTGACAGATATGAAGAGGGAGGACGATCCAGGCCAGAGGCAGGACGTGGGCCACAGGTCGGCGGCAAGATAGACGAGATCAAGGTCCAATGTAATTGTAATTTTTTAGTGTAATCAAATCATTCTTTGGCCTTGCTTTTTCAAGTCAGCATCTAGAAGGGCAGAAATGAAATTATTTCACTTGAACCAGTGGTATTTAGTGTGCGCTTACTGTGGCATTAGCATTGTTTTAAGAACTTGACTGAGCACAAAAGAAATACAAGACATAGGCTTTACTCTTAAGGACCTTACAGTCTAGCGGGGAAGATAAGCAGAACCAAATTATATACAGTTAGTGGAAGGAGGAGGAATACAGATTCAACTGGAGGGCAAGAGTAAGGATAGATGGATAGGGGAATGAATAGCTCTAGTAGCTATGCGTATGTAATCTAAATGCTAAAATGGATGTTGAGATATGACTGGAATCTGGGGAGTTCAATCCAGGAAAGTTTTTGTGGTGGGGGGTTGAGGACTTTGAATCTGGGGGTGATTATAATTTGCCAGAAATGAAGTAGGGGGTAGTTCTGGCTGGGGGAAGGGCATAAACAGTGGATTGGATACAGAAGCAGTGTGGTCTGTTGGATAAGCTTGGGCGTCAGGAGGTCATGGGTTCTAATTCCGGCTCTGTCACTTTTCTGCTGTGTGACCTTGGGCAAGTCACTTCACTTCTCTGTGCCTCAATTACCTCATCTGGAAAATGGGGATTAAGATTGAGAGCCCCACCCGGGAGAAGGATTGTGTCCAACTTGATTAGATTGTATCTTCCCCAGTGCATAGTACAGTGTCTGGCACAGAGTAAGCACTTAAACAAATACCACTATTAGCAGTAGTAGTATGTGAGAGCAAGGCACAGTGAGCACGTGAACTTGGAAAGTTGGAAGAAGGGAGGGGGCCAGAGTTTTGATAAGGTGCGAAGGAATGGGGTCAGATGCGCAGGTGGTGGGGGTGGCTTTTGAGAGGAGGCAGGAGATCTCTAGAGATACTACTGGGAAGGATGGGATAATTTTAGAGGGGGCTGGAAGCAGGAGGGATGGTGGAGGGGCAGGGACAATTTTAGGGAGCTCACACCTGATGGTGTCAATTTGCATAAAAAAGTAGGTGGCCAGGTTATTGGGACGAAGGGATCGGGGCGGCGCGGGCACAGGGGACCAGAGGAGGCAGTTAAATGTCTGGAACAACTGGCGAGGGTGATGGGCATGGTGTCAGTAAGGGTGGAGAAATAGTTTTGCCAGGCAGAGTTAAAGCATGCAAGGATAAACTTGAAGTGGACAAAGCCTCATATTTAGATTTCCGCCAGCAGCGCCCTGCAGCTCGAGCGCAAGAGTGAAGGAGGTGGACTGTGCAGGTGATCCAGAGCTGTGGGTTCGTGGTATGAGATCGGCTAAGGGATAGGGGAGCCAGTGAGTTGAGTTCAGTAGTAAGGGTGATGCTAAGAAAGTCTATTTGGTTATCAAGGGAGGGTAGTTTGGGAATTGAAGCTAATTAAGAAGCACTGTGAGCCCCCCTTCTTGGAACAGTGCTTTGCACATAGTAAGTGCTTAACAAATACCATCATTATTATTCTAGACTGTGAACCCGTTGTTGGGTAGGGACCGTCTCTATATGTTGCTGACTGTACTTCCCAAGCACTTAGTACAGTGCTCTGCACACAGTAAGTGCTCAATAAATATGATTGAATGAATCAAACAGCACAGGCTTGGGAGTCAGAGGTCATGGGTTCTAATTCCAGCTCTGCCACTTGTCAGCTGTGTGACTTTGGGCAAGTCACTTAACTTCTCTGGGCCTCAATTACCTCATCTGTAAAATGGGGATTGACAGCCCCAAGTGGGATAACCTGATTCAGTTACTTCATCTGTAAAACAGGGATTAAGTCTGTGAGTCCCAAGTGGGACAACCTGATTACCTTGTTTCTACCCCAGTGCTTAGAACAGTGCTTGGCACATAGTAAGCGCTTAACAAATACCATCATTATCATTAGTATTATTACCAGGCAGCGTACTAAACACTGGGGTAGATATAAAATAATCAGATTGGTCATGGTCTGATGACCAGATTACTGCTGTCAACTCCACCCTCTCTACTCAACTCGCTCGCTCCCCTTTCCCTTCGTTGCTCTCGCACCACTAACCCACAGCCTTGGATCACTGCCACTGTCCGCCTCCTTCGCTCTTGTGCTCGAGCTGCTGAACGCAGCTGGCGAAAGTCTAAACACCAAGCCAACCTTGTTCACTTTAAATTTATCCTTTCCTGCCTTAACTCTGCCCTCTCCTCTGCCAGGCAAAACCCATGCCCACCACCTCCATCAGCTGTTCCGGACATTTAACTCCCTTCTCAGGCCCCCTGTTCCTCCCCCTTCTCCACCCCTCACCCCCATGATCTGGCCTCCTACTTCATTAGTAAAATTAACACCATCAGGTCTGAGCTCCCCAAAGTCACCCCTCCCCCTTCTCCATCCGCCCCGCTCTCAACCCTCTCCGCTACTTTCCCATCCTTCCCAGCAGTATCTTCAGATGAGATCTCCTCCCTCCTCTCAAGTGCCACCCCATCCACCTGTGCTTCGGACCCCATTCCCTCTCATCTTATGAAAACTCTCGCCCCTTCCCTCCTCCCCTCCTTAACTTCCATCTTCAACCACTCACTCTCCACTGGTTCCTTCCCCTCTGCCTTCAAACATGCCCACACCTCCCCCATCCTAAAAAAAAAGCCCTCTCTTGACCCCCACCGCCCCTTCTAGTTATCACCCTATCTCCCTCCTATCCTTCCTTTCCAAACTCCTAGAACGAGTCATCTACACTCGCTACCTCGAATTCCTCAACTCCAACTTCCCGTCTCTCTCCTAGACCCCCTCCAATCTGGCTTCCGTCCCCTACACTCCACCAAAACTGCCCTCTCAAAGGTCACCAATGACCTCCTTCTTGCCAAATCCAATGGCTCCTACTCTGTCTTAATCCTCCTTGACCGCTCAGCTGCTTTTGACACTGTGGACCACTCCCTTCTCCTCAACACGCTATCCAACCTTGGCTTCCCAGACTCCATCCTCTCCTGGTTCTCCTCTTATCTCTCTGGCCGTTCATTCTCAGTCTCCTTCATGGGCTTCTCCTCCCCCTCCCATCCCCTTACTGTAGGGGTTCCTCAAGGGTCAGTTCTTGTTCCCCTTCTGGTCTCCATCTATACTCACTCCCTTGGTGAACTCATTCGCTCCCACGGCTTCAACTATCATCTCTACGCTGATGACATCCAAATCTACATTTCCACCCAGTTCTCTCTCCCTCCCTCCAGGCTCATATCACCTCCTGCCTTCAGTACATCGCCATCTGGATGTCTGCCCGCCATCTAAAACTCAGCATGTCCAAGACGGAGCTCCTTATCTTCCCTCCCAAACCCTGCCCTCTCCCTGACTTTCCCGTCACTGTGGGCAGCACTACCATCCTTCCCGTCTCACAAGCCCACAACCGTGGTGTCATCCTCGACTCCGCTCTCTCATTCACCCCATGCATCTAATCTGTCACCAAAACCTGCCGGTCTCACCTCCGCAACATCGCCAAGATCCGCTCTTTCCTCTCCATCCAAACCGCTACCTTGCTGGTTCAATCTCTCATCCTATCCCAACTGGATTACCAGTCAACCTACGCATCAGGCAAAAACTCCTTACTCTTGGCTTCAAAGCTCTCCATCACCTCGCCCCCTCCTACCTCACCTCCCTTCTCTCCTTCTACAGCCCAGCCCACACCCTCCGCTCCTCTGCCGCTAACCTCCTCACTGTGCCTCGTTCTTGTCTGTCCTGCCCGGCCCACGTCCTCCCCCTGGCCTGGAATGCCCTCCCTCCGGACATCTGCCAAGCTAGCTCTCTTCCTCCCTTCAAAGCCCTACTGAGAGCTCAGCTCCTCCAGGAGGCCTTTCCAGACTGAGCCCCCTCTTTCCTCTCCCCCTCCCCATCCCCCCAGCCCTACCTCCTTCCCCTCCCCACAGCACCTCTATATATGTTTGTACAGATTTATTACTCTATTTATTTTACTTGTACATATTTACTATTCTATTTATTTTGTTAATGATGTGCATCTAGCTTTACTTCTATTTATTCTGATGACTTGACACCTGTCCACATGTTTTGTTTTGTTGTCTGTCTCCCCCTTCTAGACTGTGAGCCCGTTGTTGGGTAGGGACCGTCTCTATATATTGCCAACTTGTACTTCCCAAGTGCTTAGTACAGTGCTGTGCACACAGTAAGCACACAATAAATATGATTGAATGAATGAATAAATGAATACAATTGAATGAATAAATGAATGTCCCTCATGGGGCTCACATTCTTAATCCCCATTTTACAGATGAGGTGACTGAGGTCCAGAGAAGTGAAGGGACTTGCCCATGGTCACACAGCAGACAGGTGGCAAAGCAGGGTTAGAACTGAGGTCCTTCTAGCTCCCAGGCCCGTGCTGTATCCACTACGCCATGCTGCTTCAATTTAAAAATGTGTACAGAAATTCTGTTGGGTTGGGAGTGGGGTGAATATCAAATGTCTTTTTTGTTTCTCTTCCTTTTCAGAATGAAATGCTTGCTCCCTCTGTAGCCAAGTCTGAATGTTTTAAAGAGGAATATAAAGCCTTTGCAACCGCTCTAGATTCCACCAGGCATGAACTGCCAGTGAAGCAGATTCACATGGAAGGAAATAGACACAAGTTTTTAGGTATGAAAGTAGCATCCTAGAGACTTAAAGCTAACCCTAACACCCTTTTACCCCTTTCTATCCTTCCTCTAACCCGCCCCCTCCGAAAAAAAACCCTACCAATTCTGTCTTTTGGACTGAAATCATTCTGTGCGATGTCAATTTTTTTTAAGACGATCTACAACATCAACTAATCATCTCGCGTAGCCTCTTGTCAGAAGTTACTAACGAGCACTCAGAAGAGAATTGTAAAGCATTTGATGCGATGCGTGACCTCCAGAAAGTAGTGCTAAAGAAGGACACAGAGCTTCAGAGGTATTTCAAAACCAACTTCATAGAAAACTCTTTAATTCTCAAACTGTTTCTCTGCCTCTCCCAGTTGACTGTAAAAGCCGAAGTCATTGTGAGTTACTAAATGGGAATTCTCAGTTGGTAATTCTACAGATCTAGTTGGACTAAGTCTGCTACCCTCTGTCATGCTGAATCGCTGCCTTCTTTTTGGCTGCAGCTCTTGGAAAATATTAACAAACCAACCAGGGAGGTCTGTGGACATGTAAACTATCTGCAGGCCTGGGGGAGCAATACTGTGATGTCTTTCCTTACTCATGCTCCCCAGTGAGTCAGAAGTTTTATTCATGGTTTCTGGAAATGCTCTCACTCTAGAAAAGCAAAGCAGCCAACTCGTGTTATTGTCTCTCTTGCCTGATTTACCCGCATGTGTTCTCGATCATTTGCATCATAACCTTTCGTCATCAGTGGCAGGGGTGGTTGTGGGCTAACCCTGGACATTGGATAGAACACTAATCCATTCTGGGTGGTGGGACTTTTGTTTTTGTTCTAGGAGCTTTGCCCAGGTGCTTGAGCTGTCCTCTGAAGTCAGTAAAGAAGCCTCTTTAAATAACCAAGAAGTCTGGGAAGAGACTCAAGAATCAGAGCTTCTTAGTCAGTGGTATTTCAATCGCCCTTAGGTGCTTGTGGCTTTCGACTGAGTGGTTGGTTTGGGTTGTCACTGTCTATACGTATGTATCTTCACCCAAGGGTGTCTGCAAGATCCTTAAAGTGATCTGCTGTAGAAAATATTTTGGCACTGTGTAGAGTTCAAAAACCGTGAGTTATCAAATTGAAATTAACTTGTGTATTTAAGATGTGGGTATTTTAAATAAATATTGACATATTTGCATTAGTTTGCATTTTTGTCTTAAATTAGAGCGCGTCTAACGTACTTAATTTTCTACTACTACTTGCACCTAATGTGAAATGTTCTTTTTCGAAATGATCGAAACACCAGATTATTATTATTTTTTTCAGTCTTCAACTCTCCTCAAAACCTTCCAATGATTGCCCATCTCTTTCCACATGAAGCAAAGACTCTCCAGCAGCTCTTTCCGTCTTACAGGCTCTCACCCACGACTTCCCAGCTTTCCCCAAGCCCATATCCAGGCTATACCCTGCTCTCATCTTTCTCACCTCTGACCTTTTGCTCACATTGTTCCCCAGGTCCTGGAACTCAACCAGTGGTATTTATTGAGCACTTGCTGTGTGCAGAGCACTGTACTAAGCACTTGGTAGAGTTCAACACAATAGAATTGGTAGATACGATCCCTGTACACAAGGAGCTGACAGCCTAGAGGAACTTACTTTTTTAAAAATTCATATTAATGTCCGTCTCTCCCTTTAGACTGGAAGCTTGTATAGGCAGGGAACGTGTCTGCTGATTCTGTTGTATTATACTCTCCCAACTCTTAGTACAGTGCTCTGCACATAGTAAATGCTCAATAAATACAATTTTTTAAAATATGTTAGCATTTACTATGCTTCAAGCACCGTTCTAAGTGCTGGGGTAGATACAAGGTATTCACGTTGGACCGCAGTCCCTATCCCACTTGGGGCTCATAGTCTAAGTATTGAATCCCCATTTTACAGATAATAATAATAATAATGGCATATATTAAGCGCTTACTGTATGCATAGCACTGTTCTAAGCGCTGGGGAGGTTAAAAGGTGATCAGGTTGTCCCACATGGGGCTCACAGTCTTAGTCCCCATTTTACAGATGAGGGAACTGAGGCACAGAGAAGTGAAGTGACTTGCGCAAAGTAACACAGCTGACAACTGGCAGAGCCGGGATTTGAACCCATGACCTCTGACTCCAAAGCCCATGTTCCACTGAGCCACGCTGCTTCTCTAAGGAAACTAAGGGAAGTTAAGAGACTTGCCGAAAGTCACACAGCAGGCAAGTGGCCGAGGTGGAATTATAACCAGGTCCTCTGTCTCCTAGGCCCATGATCTTTCCATCTGGCCATTTTGCTGCTGCTTTTCTTCCCCTCCTCCCCTCTCCCCACCAATCCAGAAGGCCTCTACCCTCACCAACTTCATAGCCCTCCTAAAATCCCACCTTCTCCACACCTCTTAACCCTTCAACTGTAACTTGCACTTTAGAATTTATGTCCATGTTTAGCACATGTGTATTATATATGTGTTTGTGTGTATACATTTGAAGTTGCAAATTTATATTTTCTGATTCCACTGCTTGTGAATTTTGGACTTTCTCTGCTTTCCTCCATCCCCCCCCCCTTCATTAAAGTGCAAGCTCCTTTTAAACAGGAAACATGTGTTGTGCTTCTGTTCTTCCCAAGTGCTTAAAAGAGTACATTGCATTTGAGAAATATCATTACTATTTAGATGAAAAGCTATTAAATAGTTCCAAAGTTATCCTTTGTAGCTTGTGCTCAATTTTGCTGTTACATCTTGGCCTGCTTTACAGGCTGTTGCCACTGGAGGGAGAACTCCATCCACTATTTTCAATAGTTTGTGCTCTTTTTTTCAGTAGCAGGCACACAATATAGCCCCTTCCCAAAACGGGAATGGAACACACCCTTTGGATATATGGATTGCCTTCCAGTTCATAGGATTTGTTCTGCCTTTTTTTTTTTTAAGTAGTAGTTACATGGAATCGCATATGATCAAGAAAAGCAAATAGACCTTTTCAGTCATCTGAGTGATGGATGGAGACTATCTGGACCAGGCTCAGAAGCCCCCTTTTTCCTCTCTTCCTCCCCATCCCCCCCGCCCTACCTCCTTCCCCTCCCCACAGCACCTGTATATATGTTTGTACAGATTCATTACTCTATTTTACTTGTACATATTTACTATTCTATTTATTTTGTTAATGATGTGCATCTAGCTTTACTTCTGTTTATTCTGATGACTTGACACCTGTCCAAATGTTTTGTTTTGTTGTCTGTCTCCCCTTCTAGACTGTGAGCCCGTTGTAGGGTAGGGACCGTCTCTATATGTTGCCAACTTGTACTTCCCAAGCGTTTAGTACAGTGCTCTGCACACAGTAAGTGCTCAATAAATACGATTGAATGAGCCTTATGAGACTAGCCCTGGGCTACTACAGGCTTAGGGCTTAGGTTCCTTAAGTCTGGGCTTTCGGTTCAGGCCATCCTAGCCTCTCAGAACCCCACCCTTTATTCATTCTATGCCTTTCTGTCTCCTGTCTCACAGTGTGTTTCAGGATCTGGGCCTGTTGAGAACCAGTTTTGTCATCACATACACCAACAATTCCTCTATTCCCAGCCAGAAATTCCTCAAGGGACTCCCCCTTCACATCCAACAGATGATCACTCCCCCCACCTTCAAAGCCTTATTAAAATCACATCTCCTCCAGGAGACCTTCCCCTGACTAAGCCCTCATTTCCCCTACTCCCTCTCCCTCGCACTTGTACCCTTTATTTGCCCCACAGCACTTACGTACGTATCTGTAATTTATCTTCATCAGTGTCTGTCTCCCCCCTCTAGACTGTAAACTTCTTGTGGGCTGGGAATGTCTCTACCAACTCTGTTATATTGTACTCTCCCAAGTGCTTAGTACAGTGCTCTAAACAGGAAGAGCTCAATAAATATGATTGAGAATCCTAGGCAAGTTCTAAGCTGAACCTGTTGAATTCGAGAGAAACCAACACTTCCCTTCCCACACTCGCTGACTCATTAGTCACCTCACTTGTTACCCACATAATAGAGAGAAGGAAGCAGGGGTGCAGTGAGAGCTTTGAAGCTACCCGAAAGTCTGTTGGATTTCACACTATGCTTCCTTCTAAAGTGGAAGTTAAGTAACACTCTTATTGGGGCAGTAACTTGTAGATGACTGATTTCATCACAAGTAGTAGCATAAATATTAGGCCCTATAACTGCTTTTTCTTCAACTGGGGCACACTTAGCAACTGTCTGATCAGACCAGAAGCGAGCCCAGGTCCTTAACAAGTAGTTAAAATACTATCTGCAAAATTATTATCTCGCCTATTGCAGTGAGCTTCTGTATTGCTTTCCCTGACTTTGAATTGCTTTTATCAAAGCACACATCACTGTCTTCAAAGCTCTGTATTCTTCCACTCTGAATTCATTTCTTCTCTCTCTCCACCCCGCCTCCCTTCAAACACATTTCTCTCTGCAAACCATTTGCTTTCTTCTCCTATTTGTGTTTTATTCCCTAGGCCTTGGATTTAGGCCTAGACCAACCTAAGCACATCTCTCTTGCTCTTCTTTTTTCTTCAAGTCACTGAAGGAGGAGGGAGAAGCTTCTGTATGGGGATAAACTGGGAGGAAAAAAAATAGGACTCTACATCTGGAAAGACAAAGATGTAAGTCTACAAAATATATGGTTGTCAATCATAGTTATTGAGTGCTTTGTGCAGAGCACTGTACTAAGCCTTTGAGAGAGTGAGACACATTCCCTGCCCAAGATGAGCTTACAGTCTAGAGGGGGAGACAGGCATTAATATAAATTACAGATATGTCTATGAGTGCTTTGGGGCAGGGACTGAGTGGTGAGTAAAAGGAGCAAGTCAGGGAGAAACAGAAGGGAGTGGGAAAAAAGGGAATTAGAGCTTAATCAGGGAAGCCCTCTTGGAGGGGTTGTGCCTTCAATAAGACTTTGAAGGTGGGGAGAGCAACTGTTGAATATAAAACGAGAGGGCGTTTCTGGTCGGAGGCGGGACATGGGCAGTGGTGGAGGTCGGTGACGAGAAAGACGAGATCGTGGCATAGCGAGTAGGTTGGCAGTAGAGGAGAGAAATGTGCAGTGTGGGTTGTAGGGGAGTGGCAAGGCGAGGTAAGATGGGGCAAGGTGATCAAGTGCTTTAAAGCCGATGGTAAGAAGTTTCTGTTTAATGTAGAGGTGGATGGGCCACCACTGGAGATTCTTGAGTGGGGAAACCTGGACTGAATGTTTTTGTAGAAAAACGATCCAGGCACCAGCAGAGTGAAGTACGGAATGGAGTGGGGAGAGACAGGAGGCAGGGAGATCAGTAAGGAGGTCGATGCAGTAATCAGAGTGGGATAGGATAAAAGCATAGATTAACGTGGTAGAAGTTTGGATGGAGAGGAAAGGGCAGATTCTAGCCTGTTTGTCCCTGTTGTAGTCAAAATGGTGGCTTATAGTTGTCATTGCTTATTGGAAATAATGGAGGAAAGGAATGCGTGACTGCTTTCGCCACAAACAATACTCAGATCGACTCCCTGAAAAATGGGAGAGGAGAACCAGAACTTTCTCTGAACTTACAGGCTCCAAAAAGAAAATATCAAGATCAGAGGCAGCACCTGACACTGTCTGCTCAACATTGTCAAGGAAATCTACTCGTCATGAAAAGAGACTTTCAAAATGCTGCTCTTTCTCAACCACAGTTAGTTCATTCATTCATTGTCGTATTCATTGAGCGCTTACTGTGTGCAGAGCACTGTACTAAGCACTTGGGAAGTACAAGTCGGCAACATAGAGAGACAGTCCCTACCCAACAACGGGTTCACAGTCCTGCCATTAGGTGCTTTCAATACACGTTTTGGATAGAATGCTATTGTGGAATTAGGGAATGTTCTGACAACACACATCTGTGTGCAGCACAATGCGAATTAGGTGTCAGAAGATAAGGTATTGTGTGTGCACCTGACTTCGGACACAGCATGAGTACTTCATTATGAGCTTTGCTGAATGCAAAGTTATTCAGGAAAATAAACAACCCCTCGTTATGCAACCTGATTAAATTCTCCACTTCCTTCCCCTCTGAAGATGCAGTAAAAATGAGTTCAAACTGCTCATATGAATTTAACAATAACCTCAGGCACATAGCAAGAGCTTTACAAATACCACAATTACTGCAAACACTTAAATTTTAAGTAGGACCAAGATTCTGCTCTAAGCATTTAGGGAGAAAATAAATTTATGTTTAAAATTATCCAGACTTTAAAGCTTGCATAAGTGAGTACATTCACACCCACCCTTCCCTCCAGTTGGTTGCAGGGCTGAACATAAGCACAAGCTAGGATCTGCCTGCATAATTGTTTATTTCTATACTGTTAAGACACAGTTTGCCATGTTTTGACCTGTTTTTTTTTTTTTAAAAAAAAGGATATGCAGAAGTTCCTCTATTTGAAGTAGTTCAGTTAAATTGCTATGATTTGAGTCTCAGCATGAAAACAGTTCCAGTTTGAGCTCCACTCAGGAGACGGATGCAGTAGTCAGGGTGGGGTAGGATAAAAGTGTGGATTAGAAGTTTGGATGGAGAGGAAAGGGCAGATTTTAGCCTGTTTGTCCCTGTTGCAGTTAGAATAGTGGCC
This sequence comes from Tachyglossus aculeatus, assembly GCF_015852505.1. NCBI lineage: Eukaryota > Metazoa > Chordata > Mammalia > Monotremata > Tachyglossidae > Tachyglossus > Tachyglossus aculeatus. The sequence goes on along the minus strand of NC_052101.1, from coordinate 119,238,653 downwards.
TGTAGTGTCATTGCTTATTGGAAATAATGGAGGAAAGGAATGGGTGACTGCTTTTGCCACAAAAAATACTCAGATTGACTCCCTGAAAAATGGGAGAGGAGAACCAAAACTTCCTCCAAACTCAGAGGCTCCCAAAAGAAAAGATCAAGATCTGATAACTCAAAGTCAATGATCCAAACTCAGAGTTGGCTCATTTCCTTGATTCATTCATTCAATCGTATTTATTGAGTGCTTACTGTGTGCAGAGCACTGTACTAAGCGCTTGGGAAGTACAAGTCGGCAACATGTGGAGACGGTCCCTACCCAACAACGGGCTCACAGTCTAGAAGGGGGAGACAGACAACAAAAATTGTATTTTGGCCATTTGCCATTGTGAAGCACTTTTGATTTTTAACATAATTCAGTTAGTAGACGTTAGTTTTTCCTCCTTTTTGGACAAGGGAAAGGTTAACTAAAAAGCAGAATTCAAATTCTCATTTAAGAACCAGTTCCTGGAGAAGAAAACTCTTGGAACATGTCAACTAGACATCCGTGAGTATCTTCTTTTGTGTCCTCACTTACACTGCCTCCGGAGAAGAGCCACCTTCTAAGCTTGCCATTTACCATGCCCCTCCCATATATATCCTTCACAGGCTTTGGAAGAGGGGAAATAGGGGCTCGTTGATTAGTCAGGTTTAGTACAAATTATATGCCTGAAAGCTAGACTTCATGTTTCATCATGTATAAGCTCTCATCACTATAAAATAGCTCTTCTGCCTTTTGTTTTTGAGTGTTTTCCTCACCAGATCTTGTCTCTTGCGCTTAAATGTACTTATAACTGAAAAGCTGTCTCATTTTCAAAGAAGAAATAATAATAGCATTTGTTAAGCACTTACTGTGTGCCAGACACTGTACTAAGCTCTGTAGTGGATACAAGCAAATTGGGTTGGACACAGTCCCTGCCCTGTATGGGGCTCACGGTCTCAATCCCCATTTTACAGATGAGGTAACTGAGGCACAGAGAAGTGAGGTGACTTCCCCAAGGCCACATAGCAGACAAGTGGTGAAGCTGGGATTAGAATTCATGGCCTTCTGATTCCCAGGGTACTTCTGGCAGATTTCATCCATTTGTTTAGGTCTTAAAAAGACTTCTGTACCCTTGATATCCATTTAGCCCATAATGTCGCATCTCTGCATTTCCTGGATTTGTTGTTAATGTGAACCTCAGTTCCTGTGATTGATATAGTATATAACCCTGAGTAAACTTTCATTCATTCAGTCAGTCAGTCCCACCTGGGGTTCACAGTCTTAATCACCATTTTACAGATGAGGTGACTGAGGCACAGAGAAGTTAAGTGACTTGCCCAAGGTCACACAGCAGACAAGTGGCAGAGGTGGGATTAGAGCCCACATCCTCTGATTCCCAAATCCGGGTTCTTTCCACTAAGCCACGCAGTTGCCATAAAAAAATTGTCTATATTGGGCTCAGTATAGGCTGACATCCAGGTATCTGTGGACTCCTCCCTGGCATGAAGCCTTTCTAATAGCTCCTAGGAATAACTATGGAAGTGCCACAGCACTTACAGGACACTGTTGCCATTTCTGGTGGAAAGGAATACCAAGTGGTAGCGTGTGGGACAGTTTAAAGTCACCCACTATTCAGTGGGCAAGTTCGATGTCTGTAATTTATTTATATTAATGTCTGTCTCCCCATTTGGACTCTAAGCTCATTGTGTGCAGGGAATATGTCTGTTTACTGTTACACTGGACTCTCCCAAGCGCTTAGTACAGTGCTGTAAACACAGTAAGCTCTCAATAAATGCTATTGAATAAATGAACATGGCTTAACCTAGGTCACACAGCAAGCAATTGGCAGAGCCAGGACTATAAACCCAGGCTCTAGGCTGACATCACTGTCCTCCCAAAATGCATGCTGCCGTCCTTGAATTAGTTTTCTACCGTTGTTACTTGAGCAGTATGGGACAACATTCAGCTTAGGTAGCAAGAATCAATGCTAGGATTCAGCTCTGTGTTGATGATAATGATGCTTGTGGTATTTAAGCTCTTACTATGTGTCAAGCACTGTTCTAAACACTGGGGAAGCTACAGGATGATCAGGTCAGACAGTCCCTGTATATTTCTCGTGTGTGTGTGTGTATGTGTATATGTTTAAAGCTGTAGTAATTATTGAGCACTTACTATGGGCAGATCACTATACTAAATCCTTGCCAGAGTACAATACAATCGAGTTGGCAGAAATGTCTGTGCCATGCTCTCCCATAGTAGTAATAATAATTATGGTAGTTTTTAAGTGCTTACTATGTGCCAGTTGGTGTTTTAAGCACTGGTGGGGATACAAGCAAATCAGGTTGGACATAGTCCCTGTCCCAAGTGGGCCTCACAGTCTCAGTCCCCATTTTGCAGATGAGGGAACTGAGGCCCAGAGAAGTAGAGTGACTTGCCCAAGGTCACACAGCAGACAAGTGGTGGAGCCGGGCTTAGAATCCATGACCTCCTGACTCCCAAGCCCGAGCTCTATCCACTACACCTTGCTGCTTCTCTTGCTTCCTCCTCTCTGAAATCTATTTTAGTGTCTCCTGAGGGCAAGGATCACATATACTAATTATTTTGAACTCTCCCAAAGGCTTAGTGCAATGCTATGTACACAGGAGGCACTTATTAAATATTAATGATTGAAGATTCCCAGCTGAAAGCTGGTACTTAACTTTGGTGTGCTGGAGGCTTCCTGTTAGTGTGTCGCTCTGTTGATTCTACAGTGGTAGCCTCATCCTTGGTGTGGTGGTGGTGGTGTTGGGGTGGGGGTGGGGGTGTGGTGTGTGTGTGTATTGTGTGTGTGTCGGTCAATAGTATTTATTGGCCACCTAACCACCTGCAGAACACTGTACCAACTCCTTGGGATAATACAGTAGAGTTAAAAGACATAAACCCCATCCTCAAGGACCTTAAAATCCACCTTATGATAAAAAAATTTCTGTATATATGAAATTGCCTTTAATAATTGAACATTGTGAGAGTGAATTTTAGCTTATGGGCACTTTTCCTGGAAAGGCTAATACTTGACTGATGGTAAGCCCATTGTGGGCAGAAAATGTGTCTATTGTGTTGTACTCTCCCAAGCACTTAGTACAGTGCTCTGCACACAGTAAATGCTCAGTATATGCAGTTGACTGACTAACCACCCTAGGTACACATAATTCCTGGCCCTTGCAATACTGATAACATGTTTGAGGGGCTGGTGCTCTTTTAGTTTTTGCTGTTTTGTCTTGCTGTTCAAATAGCCACTCATTTCTTGTTTGCAGTGTGTCAAGATGGCTTGGGTCACTGATGTAATAATAATAATAATAAATGGCATTTGCTAGGCACTGTACTAAGCACTGAGGTGGATACAAGCAAGTCAGTTTGGACACAGTCCATGTCCCACATGGGCTCACAGTCTTAATCCCCATTTTATAGATGAGGTAATTGAGGCCTAGAGAAGTGAAGCAACTTGCCCAAAGGCACACAGCAGACAAGTGGCGGAGCAGGGACTAGAATCCAGGTCCTTCTAACTCCCAGGCCCGGGCTCTATCCGTTAGTCGACGCTGTTCCAGCTTTTAGCTGTGATGCCTTCGCCGGCATTTTATTATGTCCTTTGTCCATCTTTTTTCTTCCCCGTGTCTCACTTTTGGTTGCCCCATTTCAATTCACCATACAGCCGCGACTTAGTTATCTCTCTGTCACCCATTTTCTTCACATGTCTCATCCAGTGTATTTAATTTGATACTTAATAATTGTGATATTTGTTAAGTGCTTACTATGTGCCAGGCACTGTACTAAGTGCTGCGGTAGATACAAGATAATCAGGTTGAACACAGGCCCTGCCTCACAGTCTTAATCCCCATTTTATAGATGAGGGAACTGAGGCACAGAGAAGTGAAGTGATGTCCAAGGTCACACAGTAGACAAATGGCAGAGCTGGGATTAGAACCCAGGTCCTTTGACCTAAGGCCCACGCTCTTTCTACTAGGTCACGTTGCTTTGGTACATGTTTATTATTTATGACATCTTTTTCAATATTTAGATAGCCATTGAAGATAGGTCCATATTCAATCATTGGTATTTATTAAGCACTTACTGTGAGCAGAGCACTGTACTAAGCACTTGCGAGAGTACAGTACAAGCAAATTGGTAGGCACATTCCCTGCCCAAAGTGAGCTTACTGTCTAGAGGAGAAATTCTGCTCCAACTTCTATGCCTTTATTTTATTAAATGCTAATTTTTATTGTCAGCTTTCAATCATCCTGTACAACACGTGACTGAACTTCGACACTGTGGACCACCCCCTTCTCCTCAACACGCTATCCAACCTTGGCTTCACAGACTCCGTCCTCTCCTGGTTCTCCTCTTATCTCTCCAGTCGTTCATTCTCAGTCTCTTTTGCAGGCTCCTCCTCCCCCTCCCATCCCCTTACTGTGGGGGTGCCCCAAGGTTCAGTTCTTGGTCCCCTTCTGTTCTCGATCTACACTCACTCCCTTGGTGACCTCATTCGCTCCCACAGCTTCAACTATCATCTCTATGCTGATGACACCCAAATTTACATCTCTGCCCCTGCTCTCTCCCCCTCCCTCCAGGCTCGTATCTCCTCCTGCCTTCAGGACATCTCCATCTGGATGTCTGCCCACCACCTAAAACTCAACATGTCCAAGACTGAACTCCTTGTCTTCCCTCCCAAGCCCTGCCCTCTCCCTGACTTTCCCATCACTGTTGACGGCACTACCATCCTTCCCGTCTCACAAGCCCGCAACCTTGGTGTCATCCTCGACTCTGCTCTCTCATTCACCCCTCACATCCAAGCTGTCACCAAAACCTGCCGGTCTCAGCTCCGCAACATTGCCAAGATCTGCCCTTTCCTCTCCATCCAAACCACTACCCTGCTCTTTCAATCTCTCAGCCTATCCCTTCTGGACTACTGCATCAGCCTTCTCTCTGATCTCCCATCCTCGTGTCTCTCCCCACTTCAATCCATACTTCATGCCGCTGCCCGGATTGTCTTTGTCCAGAAATGCTCTGGGCATGTTACTCCCCTCCTCAAAAATCTCCAGTGGCTACCAATCAATCTGCGCATCAGGCAGAAACTCCTCACCCTGGGCTTCAAGGCTCTCCATCACCTCGCCCCCTCCTACCTCACCTCCCTTCTCTCCTTCTACAGCCCAGCCCGCAACCTCCGCTTCTCTGCCGCTAATCTCCTCACCGTGCCTCGTTCTCGCCTGTCCCACCGTCGACCCCCGGCCCACGTCATCCCCCTGGCCTGGAATGCCCTCCCTCTGCCCATCCGCCAAGCTAGCTCTCTTCCTCCCTTCAAGGCCCTACTGAGAGCTCACCTCCTCCAGGAGGCCTTCCCAGACTGAGCCCCCTCCTTCCTGTCCCCCTCATCCCCCTCTCCATCCCCCCGTCTTACCTCCTTCCCTTCCCCACAGCACCTGTATATATGTATATATGTTTGTACATATTTATTACTCTATTTATTTATTTTACTTGTACATATCTATTCTATTTATTTTATTTTGTTATTTGGTTTTGTTCTCTGTCTCCCCCTTCTAGACTGTGAGCCCACTGTTGGGTAGGGACTCTCTCTATATGTTGCCAACTTGTACTTCCCAAGCGCTTAGTACAGTGCTCTGCATACAGTAAGTGCTCAATAAATACGATTGATTGATTGATTCATTCATTCAGTTGTATTTATTCATTCATTCATTCAATTGTATTTATTGAGCGCTTATTGTGTGCAGAGCATTGTACTAAGCGCTTGGGAAGTACAAGTTGGCAACATATAGAGATGGTCCCTACCCAACAGCGGGCTCACAGTCTACAAGGGGGAGACAGACAACAAAACAAGTAGACAGGTGTCAATACCATCAGAATAGTTATAGCTAAATACACATCATTAATAAAATGTGTAATAAAATGTGTGATGTGATGAGTAAATATGTACAAATAAAATAGAGTAATAAATCTGTACAAATATATACAACTGCTGTGGGGAGGGGACTAATAGAGAAGCAGCGTGGCTCAGTGGAAAGAACACGGGCTCTGGAGTCAGAGATCATAGGTTCAAACCCCGGCTCTGCCAATTGTCAGTTGTGTGACTTTGGGTAAGTCACTTAACTTCTCTGTGCTTCAGTTACGTCATCTGTAAAATGGGGATTAAGACTGTGAGTCCCCCGAGGGACAACCTGATCACCTTGTAGCCTCCCTGGCGCTTAGAACAGTGCTTTACACATAGTAAGTGCTTAATAAATGCCATTATTATTATTGATGTCTTACTATTCTTGGAGCAGTTTGTCCTTCTTATGACTCCAGGGGGCAGTCATTACCTATGCAATACTAAGTTGATTTTACCCCCAGTTTGACAATAAAACTAAAAAAGTTCATAGCTACCACATACATGATCTGCCATAATCATTTCTCTGATGTTTTGCGGGGAGGAGTTCTTTGGACCAATCTCAAGGGTGGTAATTTTTCAACTTCTAGACTGTGAGCCCATTGTTGGGTAGGGATTGGCTCTATCTGTTGTTGAATTGTACTTTCCAAGTGTTTACTACAGTGCTGTGCACACAGTAAGCACTCAATAAATATGATTGAATGAATGAATGAATGTTTTGCTAGTCTCACTACAGTCCTAACAAGCCACGTGACTCATTCAGCAATTCATTCTTGGCAGGGTATGACGTGCCTACCAACTCTTATGTTGTACTCTCCCAAGCGCTTAGTACAGTGCTCTGCACACCAAGTGCTCAATAAATACCACTGATCGACTGTTGTAACACATAATAATAATGATAATGGTATTTGTTAAGCACTTACTGTGTGCCAAGCACTGTTCTAAGCACTGGGGTAGATGCAGGGTCATCAGGTTGTCCCACGGGGGGCTCACAGTCTTAGTCCCCATTTTACAGAGGAGGTAACTGAGGCACAGAGAAGTTAAGTGACTTGCCCAAGGTCACACAGCAGACAAGTGGCGGAGGCGGGATTAGAACCCACATCTCCTGACTCCCAAGCCCGCGCTCTTTCCAATAACCCACGCTGTCTTCATTACAAGATTTGGATAGAAGGCTGTTGAATTCGAGAACAGTCTTTCCACAACATGTGTCTATCTGCACAGAAGGCAATCCATCCAAGTTGACACAAGTAGACACAGTGCAAGAAGAAACAGTTGTGTGCATATGGCCTTGGCATGGCTCTGAGGTATGAGTACTCTAATTCTATTTTTCCATAATGCGAGGTTGTACGGCGGGACAGGAAAACTCCATTGGATAAACTGTAGTAGGTACTTGGATGGCTTCTTCTCCTATCTGGGTAGGAGGAATCCTAGAATTATTCCCAAGAACTCGATCTGCTCCAACTCAGCACACCACTGGAGCTTTCTGGCCTCAAGTCTACTTTAAATATTTTAAAATAAAAAAATATGCTTAGGCTTGATTTACCAGTTCTTGACCCTGTTTCCACAGTAGATTGTATATCAGAGCATGGCCGAGGTGAAAGAGCATGGGCCTGGGAGTTAGACGACATAGGTTCTAATCCCGACTTCACTTTCTTGCTCTGTGATCTTGGGAAAGTCACTTAACTTCTCTGTGCCTCAGTTTCCTCATCTGTAAAATGGGAATTCAAATCCTGTTCTCCCTCCCGCTTTGACCATGAGCCCCACGTGGGATGGGGACAGTGACCGATTGGATTAACTTGTATCTACTCCAGCGCTTAGTACAAGTGCATGGCGCATAGTAAGTGCTTAACAAATACCATAATTAGCAGCGTGGCTCAGTGGAAAGAGTGCGGACTTTGGAGTCAGAGGTCATGGGCTCTAATCCCGGCTCTGCCACTTGTCAGCTGTGTGACTTTGGGTGAGTCACAACTTCTCTGTGCCTCAGTTCCCTCATCTGTAAAATGGGGATTAAGACTGTGAGCCCCTTGTGGGACAACCTGATCACCTTGTATCCTCCCCAGAGCTTAGAACAATGCTTTGCACATAGTAAGCGCTTAAATACCATTATTATTATTATTATTATTATTATTATTATAAGTAATGGGTTCAATAATTTAATCAATTAATGGTCTCTACTGAATGCTTACTGTGTGCAGAGTACTATACTAAGCGTTTAGGGGGAGTATAATACAACAAAGTTGGTAGACTGTCTCTTTCTCCAAGCCCCCCAGGACTGTGGGCAAGGAGTGTGTTTGTTGTAGTATCATACTCTCCCAAGAGCTTAGTACAGTGCTGTGCACACTATAAGCGCTCAGTAAATACAATTGAATGAATGAATGAAGGAGCTTACAGTTTAGAGTGGGGGAGATAGCCATTAAAATAAATCATGGATGTGTATATAAGTTCTGGGGGGGAGAGGGTGGGGTGAATATCAAGTGCTTCAAGGGCACAGAGCCAAGTGTATAGGCAGTGCAGAAGGGAGAGGGAGTAGGGGAGACGAGGGCTTGGTTGGAAAGGTCTTTGATGGAAGTGTGATTTTAATAAGGCTGTGAAGCGGGGGAGAGTGTTGAGCCTTCATGTATGAAGGGGAAGAAGTTCCAGGCCAGAGGGGAGGACAGGAGAAAGGAGTTAGTTGCAAGACAGAAGACATCAAGGTATGGTGAGCAGGTTGGCAATAGAGGAGTGAAGTGTGCGGACTAGGTTAGGGTAGGAACTGGAGAGTCGTCATCCATCCACCTCTGCGTCCAACAGAAGCTCCTTACCATTGGCTTTAAAGGTCTCAATCACTTTACCCCTTCCTACCTCACCTTGCTACTCTCCTACTACAACCCAGCCCGCAGACTTTGCTCCTCTAATGCCAACCTGCTCACTGTACCTCGGTCTCATCTATAATATTAATGGATAATTATGGTATTTGTCAAGTGCTTACTATGTACCGGGCGCTGTACTAAGAGCTGGGGTGGATACAAGCAATTCGGGTTGGACACAGTCCATGTCCCACGCGGGGCTCAGTCTCAGTCCCCATTGTACAGATGCGGTAACAGGTACAGAGAAGTTGTGACTTGCCCAAGGTCACTCAGCAGACAAGTGGCAGAGCCGGGATTAGAACCCATGACCTTCTGACTCCCAGGCCTGTGCTCTATCCATTACATCACGCACCGCAGACCTCTCACCCACGTCCCGCCTCTGCCTGGAATGCCCTCCCTCTTCATATCTGACAATTACTCTCCCCACCTTCAAAGCCTTACTGAAGGTGCATCTCCTCCTTTGAGTGCTTTAAAGTTCAACTATTAGAACTCAAAGAACAGCAAATATGATGCATAGCCTCGTCAACTAAAACATGCAGTGATAGAGGCCTCATTAAATGTATTCCCTGCCATCAGTCATTTTTTGAATGGCATCATCATTTCCCTATCCCTTTACGTCATGTAAACTCATTTATGAGTTATGGTTTATCAGCTCTGCCATTACATGGGTCTCCTAGTGATTCATTCACTCATTCAATCGTATTTATCGAGCGCTTACTGTGTGCAGAGCACTGTAATAAGCGCTTGGGAAGTACATTTTGGCAACAAATAGAGACAATTTGAAGAGAAATTAAAGAGAAGCAGCATGGCTCAGTGGAAAGAGCATGGGCTTTGTAGTCAGAGGTCATGGGTTTGAATCCCGGCTCCACCACATGTCTGCTGTGTGACCTTGGGTAAGTCACTTAATTTCTCAGAGCCTCAGTTACCTCATCTGTAAAATGGGAATTAAGACTGTGAGCCCCACATGGGGCAACCCGATCACCTTGTATCCCCCCCCAGCGCTTAGAACAGTGCTTTGCACATAGTAAGCGCTTAACAAATGCCATCATTATCATTATAATTTTTATTATTATTAATCCCTACCCAACAACGGGCTCACAGTCTAGAAGACAGAAAAACAAAACAAGTAGATGGGCATCAATAGCATCAATATAAATAAATAGAATTATAATAATAATGATGGTATTTGTTAAGTGCTTACTATGTGCCAAGCACTGTTCTAAGTACTGGGCACTGTTCTAAGTGCTGATATATACACATCATTAATAAAATAAATAGAATGATGAATAAATATGTACATATATATACACAAGTGCTGTGGGGGGGGTAGAGCAGAGGGAGGGAGTAGGGGTGATGGGGAGGGGAGGAGGAGCAGAAGAAAAGAGGGGCTCAGTCTGGGAAGGCCTCCTGGAGGAGATGAGCTTTCAGTAGGGCTTTGAAGGGGGGAAGTGTGCTAATGATGAATAGCCAGTTAGTTGTCCATAGCTCCAGCAAATGTTTCTGCCTTTTTGGCTAATGGGAATTTATTGTATTACAGTAGTTTTCCAATAAACTACTGTACTCATAGTAAAAAGACACTTGTGGAGACCTGGAAACACACTCAACTATAGCAGAAAATGTAACAGTCCAGAACATTCAGTAACCCACCAAGTCTTAACAATTAAGTTCATTTTCAGTGAATTTGTGAGCTTTTCTGCTCAATTCACAGAAATAATTCTAAATTGCTTCTCTTGAGTGTGCGTTTTTTTTTTTAAGAACAGACTTCTCACCATTTCCCCAAAAGAGATTGGGCTCACAGATTTTCTAAGGAGCAGACAGCTCATTTCTTGCCAAATCTGTGCCTCAATGATTTTCAAATCTGTGCCCAAATCTTTTCCAAGTCTTTCTTATCACTGCATTGTTGTTTGCTTTATCCTGGATCATAGCTAAAGACTCTAGTTTCCCTCAGCTTTCAAATCAAGTTTTAGATGTTAGTCTCTGTGCCTTTAACTTTTTAGGACAATTTCCTCTCCCTTAATCTTCCTGCCTTTCCCATTCCATCTGCTCCCCCTAACTTCTTGTTTGCCCTTCAACCTCTGCCCTGCAACCTTTACTGATGTCACTCTGATTATTCCCCAAATACTTAACACACTGAAATTATAGTGGTTAAACAATTTGCTTGATAGGGAAAGTAAGCCTGTCCTCAGGCAGTAACCACAATTCTTTGATTAAAATATCTTTCTTAAGTCTACTGCCTATTGTTTACAATCCCGTGACCTCCGGTTAACTGAGGGAGGTTTATTAAACTTACTTAAAATTAACTTTTCACAGCCCTAGATTTGACGACTTCATATCCCTTCATCAGTTACATTTTTCTGAGTTTTCTGGCTGCTCTGGTCCGTGTATATATCCCAAATATTTATTTATTCATTCATTCATTCAATCATATTTATTGAGCGCTTACTGTGTGCAGAGCACTGTACTAAGCATTTGGGAAGTACAAGTTGGCAACATATAGAGATGGTCCCTACCCAACAACGGGCTCACAGTCTAGAAGGGGGGAGACAGACAACAAAACAGAACATGTGGACAGGTGTCAAGTCATCAGAATAAACAGAAATAAAGCTAGATGCACATCATTAACAAAATAAATAGAATAGTAAATATGTACAAGTAAAATAAATAGAGTAATAAATCTGTACAAACATATATACAGGTGCTGTGAGGAGGAGAAGGAGGTTTATTTTTCACATTTTGGGAAATTGATTAATAATTGACCTAACTCCATGGAGTTCATGGAAATAATAACCCCCATTTAAAACAACAATACCGAAGTCAGCCATGTCCATTGTCAAGGGTGAAATAAATCTACCTATCAGAAATCACACAGCACCCCGGTTTTCCAGGACAGGATAAATCTACATTCATTCAGAATAACCCATCAACAGGAAAGCAGGGCCACTGTCCAACACACACAATGGCTCATTTACAAGAAACTGCAATGAGAAAAGTAAGCCCTCATTTCCCCTACTCCCTCTCCCTTCTCAACACCCCTTACACTTGGATTTGCATCCTTTATTCACCCAACCCTCAGCATTTATGTACATATCCATAATTTATTTTAATGTCTGTCTCCCCCTCAACATGTCTACCAACTCTGTTACATTGTACTCTCCCAAGTGCTTAGTAAAATGCACGGCAAAGAGTAAGTGCTCAATAAATATGATTAATTGATTGATTCTGTTCACAGATCCCAGTGATGTGGAAAGGACAAGGAGTGCAGAAAAGACTAGCAATTTACAGCACCGGCTGAGACTTCTTTCCACTAATAGCAGGCTGCTACTCAAATGATAGGTAACAATGCTAGTTTCTAGTCATTTTGTAAAGAAACCCTCCTGTGGGAGAACGTTCTGTAAAATTAGAGATCGATCAATCAGGTGTTTTTATGGAGCGCTTAAAGTGTGCAGGGAACTGTACTAAGCACTTAGGAGAGTATACTAGTGGATAAAGTATGGCCCTGGAAGCCAGAGGACCTGGGTCCTAATCCCGCCTCTGCCACTTGCCAGATGCGTGACCTTGGGCAAGTCACTTACCTTCTCTGTACCTCAGTTTCCTCAACTGCAAAGTGGGAGTTCAATACCTGTTCTACCTCCTTCTTAGACTTTGAGCCCCATTCATTCATTCATTCATTCAATTGTGCTTACTTTTTCTTTTTTTTCTTTCAGTTGTATTTATTGAGCGCTTACTGTGTGCAGAGCACTGTACTAAGCACTTGGGAAGTACAAGTTGGCAACATAGAGAGGGGGTCCCTACCCAACAGCGGGCTACTGTGTGCAGAGCACTGTACTAAGCGCTTGGGAAGTACAAATCGGCAATATAGAGAGATGGTCCCTACACAACAACAGGCTCACAGTCTAGAAGGGGGAGTCAGACAGCAAAACAAAACAAGTAGACAGGTGTCACATCAGAATAAATAGAATTATAGCTATATATCTGCCCCCCCCCCCCCCCCAGACTGTGAGCCCGTTGTTGGGTAGGGACTGTCTCTATATGTTGCCAACTTGTACTTCCCAAGTACAGTACATACGATTGAATGAATGAATTAATAAAAATAGAGTAATAAATATGTACAAATATACACAAGTGCTGTTACAGGGACTCCCTGATTAACTTGTATCTACACCAGCTCTTAGAACACTGCTTGACACATAGCACTTAACAAATACCTTGGGAAAGTCACTTAACTTCTCTGTGCCTCAGTTATCTCATCTGTAAAATGGGAATAAATGTGTGAGCCCCATGTGGGGCAGGGACTGTGTCCAACCGGATTAACTTATATCTATTCCAGTGATTAGAACAGTGCTTGGCACATAGGAAGGACTTAGCAAGTACCATAATTATTATTATTATGGAATACCAGAAAAAAGGGAGTGTACAGTCTAGTGATAGGACTGAGACTCATCCATCTTGCTGACAAGAGATCCCATCACTAGAGTCGCCTTTGAGTCCTTTCTACAACTGGTAAATTCATTCATTCATTCATTCAATCGTATTTATTGAGCACTTACTGTGTACAGAGCACTGTACAAAGCCCTTGGGAAGTACAAATCGTCAAACTATAGAGAAATGTGTTAACTGGAATCTTGAAATAACAGGATCAATAATTCAATGTTGGTTTGGAGCAATGACCTCAGAACATAAATCTTTCTGAATCTGATGCTCTAATGTCATCCAAGTAATGTGTCAATAAACATTTTTAAAATGCCTGTTGATTCAGTTTTCACAGTATCTAAGTAAACCAAGGAACAAAATGAATGGATATCTAAATCAAATGAACATTTTCAGTTGATCGTATAGCATGGGGGAGGGTTTGAACAATAAATGATTGCATAATTTAAATGAGAATTTTTGCAATGAATTGTAAAGGTATAGAATAGCCTCCTGTGAGGGAATTTGAAAATTAAAAACGTTAAGCATCTAAAAGATATACCTTCTTGTGAAGCAACAATATATGAGTATTTTGAGTGAGTCTTAGGACAGTTCTTTTAAATTGGCCTTAGCCGCAGAACTGGAAGATCTCCTTTCTCCAATAATTGAAACTAAGATTTCTTATTTTAGACCTTTTAAATGACCTTCTCTGGTTGTGGTGAAACTCTAATGATGATTCCATTAAGTAGGGCCAAAATAATTTGTGACACTTTAAATGCCCCTAATTTGAAAGGTAACTGGGATTGTGCCTATACTAATGTCTCTTTGTTATCACTGAACTCTCACAGTGAGTCTGCTGTCAAATACTGTTAGTTTTTCCCACCCAGCATCTCTCAGAGCCACCTCTTCCTCTCGACCCAAACTACTACCATCCTGGGACAGGCTCTGATCTCGCCTCTATCAGACTATGGCTCCTTGCTGGTCTCCCAGCCAACAGCCTCTCCTCTCTTCAATCTACACTACATGGTGCTGCATGGATTATTTCCCTGTAAAATTGCTCAGTTTACATCTCTCCTTCCTCACAACTCCCCTCTGACTCCCTGGGTCTCTTCACATCAAACAAAGATCCCCCATAATCAGCTTCAAGGTTCTCCAGTCAATTGGTGTATTTGTTGAGTGCTTTAAGTGTAGAGAGCACTGTCCTAAGTGCTTGGGAGAGTACAGAGTACAGAGAAGCAGTGTGGCTCAGTGGGAAGAGCCCGGGCTTGGGAGTTAGAGGTCATGGGTTCAAATCCCGGCTCCACCAATTGTCAGCTGTGTGACTTTGGGCAAGTCACTCAAATTCTCTGTGTCTTGCTTAGAACAGTGCTTTGCACATAGTAAGCACTTAATAAATGCCATCATTATTATTATTAAAATGGGGATTAAGACTGTGAGCCCCACATGGGACAACCTGATCACCTTGTATCCCCCCAGTGCTTAGAACAGTGCTTTGCACATAGTAAGCACTTAATAAATGCCATCATTATTATTATTAAAATGGGGATTAAGACTGTGAGCCCCACATGGGACAACCTGATCACCTTGTATCCCCCCAGTGCTTAGAACAGTGCTTTGCACATAGTAAGCACTTAACAAATACCATCATTATTATTATTATTACAGTAGAACAGAGTTGGGAGCCATGTTCCCTGCCCACAACAGGCTCCACCACCTGGCCCCACCTTACACATCTGTTCTCTTCACCAGCTCTTCCCCAGTTCATCATCACCATCAATCGTATTTATTGAGCGCTTACTGTGTGCAGAGCACTGTACTAAGCGCTTGGGAAGTACAAATTGGCAACACACAGAGACAGTCCCTACCCAACAGTGGGCTCACAGTCTAAAAGGGGGAGACAGAGAACAAAACCAAACATACCAGCAAAATAAAATAGAATAGATATGTACAAATAAAATAAATAAATAAATAAATAGAGTAAAAAATATGTACAAACATATATACATATATACAGGTGCTGTGGGGAAGGGAGGGAGGTAAGATGGGGGGGATGGAGAGGGGGACGAGGGGGAGAGGAAGGAAGGGGCTCAGTCTGGGAAGGCCTCCTGGAGGAGGTGAGCTCTCAGTAGGGCCTTGAAGGGAGGAAGAGAGCGAGCTTGGCAGATGGGCAGAGGGAGGGCATTCCAGGCCCGGGGGATGACGTGGGCCGGGGGTCGATGGCGGGACAGGCGAGAGCGAGGTACGGTGAGGAGATCAGAGGTGGAGGAGCGGAGGGTGCGGACTGGGCTGTAGAAGGAGAGAAGGGAGGTGAGGTAGGAGGGGGCGAGGTGATGGAGAGCCTTGAAGCCCAGGGTGAGGAGTTTCTGCCTGATGCGCAGATTGATTGGTAGCCACTGGAGATTTTTGAGGAGGGGAGTGATATGCCCAGAGCGTTTCTGGACAAAGATAATCCGGGCAGCAGCATGAAGTATGGATTGAAGTGGAGAGAGACAGGAGCATGGGAGATCAGAGAGAAGGCTCTTCCCCAGTTCTCTGTCTTCGCTCCATCCAAGCCAAACTTCTAGCTGTACCTCACTCTCGACTCTACTGCCTCACTCATGATGTCCCCCTCCCATGGAACTCCCTCCCTCGCCACACTAGGCAGACTGCAGCTCTCCCTCATTCAAATCCCTCCTAAAATCCCACCTCCTCCAACAAGCTTTCCCTGATTAATTCCCCATCACCTTGACCAATGTGATCTCTTTAGTCAACTCTTGTCCTTAAAGAACTTAGTTAGATTTATTTAAAATTTGGTTTTTCTGACACCATTCCCTCCTGGTTCTCCTCAACTCTCTGGTCGATCCTTTTCGGACTTATCGTAATTATGGTATTAAGAGCTTACTAGGTGCCAAGCACTGTTCTGAATGCTGGGGTAGATACAAGGTTATCAGTGTGGACACAGTCCCTGCCCCACAGGAGGCTCACAGTCTAGGTAGGAGGGAGTAGGAGTCAATCCTCGTTTTACGGATGAGGAAACTGATGCAGAGAAGTGAAGTGACTTGCCCAAGGTCACACGGCAGACAAGTGGCAGGAGTTAGGATCAGAACCCAAGTCCTCTGACTCCCGGGCCCTGCTCTTATCACTAGGCCATGCTACCTTTCTCATTTATCAGCCATTCCTCTGCCTCCCACTCCTGAGCTGTTGATGTCCCTCAAGGCTCATGTCCCTCATTATTATTGAGAAGTAGTATGCATAGTGGATAGAGCGCGGACCTGGGAGTCAGAAGGTCATGGGTTCTAATCCCGCACCGCCACATGTCTGCCGTGTGAACTTGGGTAAGTCACTTCACTTCTCTGTACCTCAATTACCTCATCTGTAAAATGGGGATTGAGAAGGTGAGCCCCATATGGGACAGGGACTGTGTCCAACCTGATTTGCTCGTATCCACCCCAGTGCTTAGTACAGTGCCTGGCACATAGTAAGCGCTTAACAAGTACCACAATTATTATTATTACTCTCCCAAGCACACAGTGCAGCATTCTGCACAGAGTAAATGCTCAATAACTACTATGGATTGATTGGATGCAGTCCAGCCGCCACATGCCAAGACACTCAGAGCTTCTGGTGGAAATAGTGCCAATCCATTGAGGGGGTGGGAAGCAGAGGATCTAGTCCAAGGGGCTATATTTTGTCCACCCCTAATCTAAATAATCAGGATTACCCTTTTTGATGGTATTTGTTTAAGAGCTTGCTATGTGCCAGGCACTATACTAAGCTCTGAGGTAGATAATAATAATAATGATGATGGCATTTATTAAGCGCTTACTATGTGCAAGGCACTGTTCCAAGCGCTGGGGAGTTTACAAAATGAGCAGGTTGTCCCATGTGGGGCTCCTAGTCTTAATCCCCATTTTACAGATGAGGTAACTGAGGCCCAGAGAAGTTAAGTGACTTGCCCAAAGTCACACAGCTGACAGTTGGCAGAGCAGGGATTTGAACCCATGACCTCTGACTCCAAAGCCCGGGCTCTTTCCACTGAGCCATGCTGCTTCAAGGTAATCAGGTTGGACACAGTCCAGGTACCATATGGGGCTCACTGTCTTCTCTCATTTTACAGATGAAGCAAGTGAGGGCCAGTGAAGTGACTTGCCCAAGGTCACATAGCAGATGAGTGACGGAGCTGGGGATTAGAACCCAGATCCTTCTGAATCCCAGGGCCGTGCTCTATCCATTAGGCCACCCTGCTTCTCGTCCCTCTTGAAGTTCAATCCAGAAGTACCCTTTCAAAATGACTTTCTTCTCAAGTCTTAATACAACTTCAGTCATTGATGTTTTTAGAGAAAAATGGGTTTCAAGTAACAGCATTACAGTACAAAACAAGCATAAATACTTTAAGACTATAATAATGGCATTCGATGTATTATGCCCCCACTCAAATTACATCTTTATTTTAAACTCACTCTCTAATTATCTTGTCCTTGTAACTTTATTCCAGAACTACTTGCATTTTCCCAGGTCTTGTGGCAATTAATCTGAAGTTTTCTCTACTTTGTTCAGAGGATTTTCACCATTTATTGCATGAAATAGCATATGAGATCTTGGGTTTCTCTAAATAAAATGTAAAGGTTGAGTCTATACAAAACCCATTGTTTGGTCACCTTTAATATTACTGAAAATCCACTCCCTTTTTTTGCTTTCCAAAATTAAAATTTATGATCAAAAACCAGTTTTATTTCCAAATACAAATTTGTCAGTGACTTTAATAAAATAATTCTTCCTCTTGAAATGAATGCACCAGCACATAATAGATGATGTTCACATTTCCTTTTTTCCGCTCATTTTAGATGTCTGGTGGTGGTTGTTTTTTCTTGGTGGTATTTGTTAAGTGCTTACTGTGAACCAAGGATTGTACTAAAGCTAGGGGAGATAAAAGGTAATCAGGTCAGATATAGTTCTTGTCCCTCATAGGGCTCATAGTCTAAGGGGGAGGGAGAACAGGTATTTGATCCCCATTTTATAGAGGAGGAACCTGAGGCACAGAGAAGTTAAGTGACTTACCCAAGGTCACCTCGTGATGTATGTAGCCATTGGACATGACCACTTTCTGAATGTCTCTGGAAAGGATGTGAAAAATAGTTTTGGGTTTTTTTGCATATTAAAATGTATAGTTCTTTCAGAAAACAAGATGGCCAGTAAATTACGTTCAGCATGGTTGGGGAAATTCTCAGAGGAGAATGCAAGCTGTGAGTTTTTAGTACAGTATTGTCAGAAAAGCAAAGCCCTGAAACATGACAATGAAGTCTCATTTTTATCATTTTTCCATTACTTTCGCAGTAGTTTTTTTCACTTAAATTTTTTTTTTAAAGGCTTGTCAGCACCTCCCTCTCCACTAGGGAACTGCAAGTCCAGCTGTGATCTTTCTACCTCTTACATCATCAGCTATAAAGATTCTGTATTCAGATCTTATCTAACAGTTCTGTCAATGATGCATGAAGTAGTACAGAATCCAAACCAGCTCTTGCATAGCTGCAGTATCCCAGGAGGATTTGTGAAAGTGAAAACGTATTTTGGCCCATAATGTCAACTGAGGTACGTTGAGTGACCCACAGGCAGCAGGTATGTTGTCTAAGAAAGGGACACTGTTACACAGCTAGTTTGCAGACCCTAACCATATTTTAACGTCTAATACTCAACAACTTCCAGTCTTCCCAGCTTTCCACCCCCTGGCTGGACAGTGGACACATTTGAAACAACTCCAGAAGTGGTGTGCAGAGCTGGAAAATCAGTCCTGTAAAAAAGAAACTTTGCAAGTTTCCATTCTTCTCTTAACCTCACTGAGGGCAAGTCATATCCTAGATTGATACACTTCTTGGTCTCTTAGGCCTTAGAACAGTGTGCAGCCTGAGTTTTACTGTGTAATTATGCAATCTTTGGGTGAAACACACAACAGTTGGGCCAAGTTCTGTTTGTAGCATTGCCCCACAGATTGTAAACTCTAAGAGCATAATCTACAGATCTATTGTAAAGTCTCATCTGCAATCCTGATTCTTATTTTTAATGGTATTTGTTAAGCCCTTACTATGTGCCAGGCACTGTACTAAGCAATGGGGTCTTGTGTTGTCTTATGCTGTTGAGTCGTCTCTGACCCATAGTGATGCCATGGACACATCTCTCCCAGAATGCCCCACCTCCATCTGCAATCGTTCTAGTAGTGGATCTATAGAGTTTTCTTGGTAAAAATACGAAAGTGGTTTACCATTGCCTCCTTCCGCGAAGTAAACTTGAGTCTCCACCCTCGGCTCTCTCCCATGCCACTGCTGCCCAGCACAGGTGAGTTTTGACTTGTATCAGATGGCCTGCGTTCCACTCTCTAGCCACTGTCCAAACTAGGAATGGAATGGGTAGGCCTCTGCTTGACTTTCCCTCCCATAGTTGAGACTAGTAGAGTACTGGAAACTCTCCAGGTGCGACCCTGAGAGGGGCAGGCATTGGGGTAAATACAAGCTAATCAGGTTGAACAGAGCCCATGTCCCAGATGTGGGGCTCACAGTCTTAATCCCCATTGTATAGATGAGCTAACTGAGGCTCAGAGAAGGTAAGTGACTTGCACAAAGTCACACAGCAGACAAGTGGCAGAGCCGGGACTACAACCCAGGTCCTCTGACTCCCAAGCCCGTGCTGTTTCCACTAGGCCACACTGCTTCTCACTTAGCAATTCTGTTTCCGATTTACTCTATGTCCCTCCTTATTGGTCTCCCGGCCTCCAGTTCACCTTTCATTCTATTGCCCAGGTCCTTTTCCCAAACCAGAATTTCTCCACACCTCAAAAAACTTCATTCTTTGCCCATCCCTCTCCTTATCAACCAGAGAGACTGACTGACGGATTACTGGCTTTAAGACACTCCATCTTCTCTTGTCTTACTTTTACACTCTCTTCTCCCACTGCACCCCAGCTCACACACTTCATTCCTCTCAAACTCACCTATTCACCATGCCTCATTTGTGTCTCCCCTGCCTTTACCCCTTCATTCACACCCTTCCTCTTCCCTAGAACCTCTCCCTTCAAATCCATCAGGCTATAGCTCTCCCCATCTTCAAGCTCTTCTGTAACTCCCACCTCTCCCAGGAGGCTGTCCCTGACTCATTTTTCTTCTCCCCAGATCATATCCTCTCAACTACCGCCTCTGCAGCTTTGTGCCACCTCCGAACTCATTCACTCACATCCACCCGGAGCACTTCTATATGTATCGATTTACATACTTTCCTACTTAAACACTTCTCCTCATATTCATCATTTCATTCTCTTTTTCCAACTATCTGTAAATTATTTCATGTCTGCCTCCCTATTTAGATTGTGAACTCTTTAAAGGTGGCAGTATATCTATTTGCTAATCTCTGAAGTGCTTTGTACAGAGGTCTGCCCGTAGTAGACACTCAAAAAATAATATTGATTGTATCTTTTAACTCTGTTTTACTCTACCAAACACTTAGTACATCTGCACACATCAGGTGGTCAATAAATGGTATTGATCAATTGATTAGAGAGTAGTATGGTTTCTGTTCTATTCTACACAGCAGCTAATACCGTACCTTGTATGCACCTGCTCTTCTTAAATGCTATTTGTATAATAACGACATGATGGTGGTTAATTCATTTTAGCTGGGTTTAATGAAGTACAAATGGCTTTAATCAGCACACCTCTAAATTGTTTTAAAAATATCAATTTTTGAAATTTCAGCTAACACTCGACCTTAGGGTATTTCTGTACCTTTTCAAATTAAAAAAAAAAAAATTGGAGAGATTCAGTGAAATTTTCCATTTCTTCTCCAAGTGTTCTCCCTTGAAAATTTCATGAAATGTAGAGCTAACCACCCCCATCTATTTGCTTTTCTTGCAAGTTAAGAACTCATTGCTTTATTTTGAGTGATATTTCAGCTGAATCTTTGCATGTGAATGAAACAAAAGGAAAACATAGACCCCATGATAATAGTGCAATCTGTTTTCTCATATTGTGAGAAGGAGAGTTTCAGCTTAAGCTCAGAGAGTGGTTTACTATGAGCGAATCGATTTGAACTTCAAGAAAATTTGTCCACTTATATAGGCCAAAGGCAGGAAGGATATTAATGAACATGAGGGTATGTTTCTTATGTATGTACCCTCTCTTGACCCCACCTCACCTTCTAGTTATTGCCTCATCTCCCTCCTACCATTCCTTTCCAAACTCCTTGAACGAGTCGTCTACACGCGCTGCCTCAAATTCCTCAACACCAACTCTCTCCTCGAACCCCTTCAGTCTGGCTTCCGTCCCCTACATTCCACAGAAACTGCCCTCTCAAAGGTCACCAATGACCTCCTGCTTGCCAAATCCAACGGCTCATACTCAATCCTACTCCTCCTCGACCTCTCAGCTGCCTTCGACACTGTGGACCACTCCCTTCTCCTCAACACACTATCCAACTTTGGCTTCACAGACTCTGTCCTCTCCTGGTTCTCCTCTTGTCTCTCTAGTCATTCATTCTCAGTCTCTTTTGAAGGCTCCTCCTCCCCCTCCCATCCCCTTACTGTGGGGGTGCCCCAAGGTTCGGTTCTTGGTCCCCTTCTGTTCTCGATCTACACTCACTCCCTTGGTGACCTCATTCGCTCCCATGGCTTCAACTATCATCTCTACGCTGATGACACCCAAATCTACATCTCTGCCCCTGCTCTCTCCCCCTCCCTCCAGGCTTGCATCTCCTCCTGCCTTCAGGACATCTCCATCTGGATGTCTGCCCGCCACCTAAAACTCAACATGTCCAAGACTGAACTCCTTGTCTTCCCTCCCAAACCCTGCCCTCTCCCTGACTTTCCCATCACTGTTGACGGCACTACCATCCTTCCCGTCTCACAGGCCCGCAAACTTGGTGTCATCCTCGACTCTGCTCTCTCGTTCACCCCTCACATCCAAGCCGTCACCAAAACCTGCTGGTCTCAGCTCCGCAACATTGCCAAGATCTGCCCTTTCCTCTCCATCCAAACCACTACCCTGCTCATTCAAGCTCTCATCCTATCCCGTCTGTACTACTGCATCAGCCTCCTCTCTGATCTCCCATCCTCGTGTCTCTCCCCACTTCAATCCATACTTCACGCCACTGACTGGATTGTCTTTGTCCAGAAATGCTCTGGGCATGTTACTCCCCTCCTCAAAAATCTCCAGTGGCTACCAATCAATCTGCGCATCAGGCAGAAACTCTTCACCCTTGGCTTCAAGGCTCTCCATCACCTCGCCCCCTCCTACCTCACCTCCCTTCTCTCCTTCTACAACCCAGCCTGCACCCTCCGCTCCTCTGCTGTTAATCTCCTCACCGTGCCTCGTTCTCGGCTGTCCCGCCGTCGACCCCCGGCCCACGTCATCCCCCTGGCCTGGAATGCCCTCCCTCTGCCCATTCGCCAAGCTAGCTCTCTTCCTCCCTTCAAGGCCCTACTGAGAGCTCACCTCCTCCAGGAGGCCTTCCCAGACTGAGCCCCCTCCTTCCTGTCCCCCTCGTCCCCCTCTCCATCCCCCCATCTTACCTCCTTCCCTTCCCCACAGCACCTGTATATATGTATATATGTTTGTACATATTTATTATTCTATTTATTTATTTTACTTGTACATATCTATTCTATTTATTTTATTTTGTTAGTATGTTTGGTTTTGTTCTCTGTCTCCCCCTTCTAGACTGTAAGCCCACTGTTGGGTAGGGACTGTCTCTACATGTTGCCAACTTGTACTTCCCAAGTGCTTAGTACAGTGCTCTGCACACAGTAAGCGCTCAATACGATTGATTGATTGATTATGTTTGAGCACTGGGTGACACTGTTCACTTATGTTTGCTTCGACTCTAGGGAGCTTCAAAAACCAGAGGGATTCAGACACCTGGACATTACGGTTCAGGAGGAATGTTTATTTTTCTCTCATAGGTTGGAAAGATTTTTCACTTCAGAGCAATATAGTAAGTGATTCAAGCTTTAGTCCAGTAATATTTCTGGCTATGGATAGGTGTAAAGTGTCCCCTACAAATGGTGACCTCTAGCAGGCTTCTTACCAGAATGAATACTTCATAAGATGTTAGAAATCATGCAGTTGCGGATTGGTTCAATCTGTTGTAAAAGGGAGTTAAACCCAGTGATGTGATATGAGTTAAAATCTAATCATTCCAAAATATATGCCAAGAATCTCAGAGAGATCACAAACTACTACTTAAAGGGCCATACTAGAGAAATTAGTTGTAAAAAGTTTCTGTGTCATTATTATTATTATTATTATTATTAATAATAGTAATAATAATGATGATGGCATTTATTAAGCACTTACTATGTGCAAAGCACTGCTCTAAATACTGGGGAGGTTCCAAGGTGATCAGGTTGTCCCACGGGGGTCTCACAGTCTTAATCCCCATTTTACAGATGAGGTAACTGAGGCACAGAGAAGTTAAGTGACTTGCCCAAAGTCACACAGCTGACAATTCGCGGAACCGGGATTTGAACCTATGAACTCTGACTCCAAAGCCCGGGCTCTTTCCACTGAGCCACACTGCTTCTGTAACTGTAATAGTAATTATGGTACTTGTTAAGCGCTTACTATGTGCCAAGCACTCTTCTAAGCCCTGGGGTAGATACGAATTAATCAGGTTGGACACAATCCCTGTCCCACATGGGGCTCTCACACTCTTTATCCCCATTTTACAGGTGAGGTAACTGAGGCCCAGAGAAGTGAAGTGACTTGCACAAGGTCACCCAGCAGACATGTGGCAGAGCTGGGATTAGAACCAAGGTCCTTCTGACTCCTAGGCCCCTGCTCTTTCCACTAAGCCATGCTGCTTTTCTTCCTTAACCTTATTCACAAAAACGTCTTAGAGTTACCTAATAATAACCTCTTGAGTTAACAAACAGGTGGCAGGCTAAATCCACAGGCGTATTTATCCAGAATGAGTTTAAATCTCTTTCATAGTTTGAAATAAATATCTTCCTCCTCTCAACTCACAGATCATAAAATAACCACAGACGTATGCAGGCCTACCTTCTTATTAACCACACCCATTCATATATGCTATCTATCTTGGAAAGTGCCTGAAATTCTTAGAATTTTATGAAGAGCAAAATTTTTACAAATTGCATTAAAAATATTTCAACTGTTCATGTAAGAGATGGCTAAATATGGCCATAGATTTCACTGGTGAGTAGTTTTTTTTTTATAAGCAGTTTTTACAGGACTTTCTTCAAACTTCTAAATGGTCCCAGATGTGACTTGCAAGAGGCTGATGGAATTTCAACACCTGCTGCATAGTCCTGACTAGGATTCATTTTACCAACACTAAAAATTTCATTTTAGTAACTAAATAGTCCAAAATTCTATATTCTATTCTAATTCTAATTTTCAAGTAGTCCCCAACCTTATTTTTGAAATAATACATCATGTCATAATTGAAGGACAAGTTCGAAGTCCTCTGTAATTTACAGCGGTTTCCTAAATACAATCCCCATTAGCGATTTCCAGTCTAAGCTCTGGAAAGCAGGAATCCGCTGAATGTACCTCTTTGTATAAAACATCCCAGAATTTTAAAACGTTAAAGGTAGAGGTCACGTCTTCTACCTCTTCTAATAATAATAATGATGGTATTTGTTAAGCACTTACTATGTGCAAAGCACTGTTCTAAGTGCTGGGGGGGATACAAGGTGATCAGGTTGTCCCACGTGGTGCTCACAGTCTTAATCCCCATTTTACAGATGAGGTAACTAAGGCATAGAGAAATTAAGTGACTTGCCCAAGATCACACAGCAGACATGTGGCGGAGTCGGGATTCGAACCCATGACCTCTGACTCCCAAGCCTGTGCTCTTATCACTGAGCCATGCTGCTTCTCTACTGAGCCACGCTGCTTCTCTAAGTTCTCCAAGTCTCCGCTACAGCAATGTGCATCATCATCATCATCAATCGTATTTATGAATGTGCAAACAGAGGAGCACTGAGGAGGAGGAGGAGGAGAAGGTGACAAGCTTCTCCGGCTACCCTTTTATTCACTGCTCCGGGACCTTTGCTTCCAATTAATATGATTATGATGAGGTCCAGCTACTACATAATAATAATGATAGTAATAATAATTATGGTATTTGCTAAGCACTTACTATGTGCCAAGCACTGTTCTAAGCGCTGGGGTAGATACAAGGTAGTCAGGTTGTCCCACGTGGGTCTCACAGTCTTAATCCCCATTTTACAGATGAGGTAACTGAGGCACAGATAAGTTAAGTGGTTTGCCCAAGGTCACACAGCAGACAAGTGGCGGAGCCAGGTTTAGAACCCACGTCCTGTGACTCCCTAGCCTGTACTCTTTCTGGTAAGCCACGCTGCTTCTTGGTGCTTACTATATCAAGGTTTGTGTAAAATCCTTTATAATTAGGGTTGGAGTCCCTCTACTTAGCAGACTGAGGGAATTTGCATGATAGTAGACCGCTGGATAGAGCATGTAGAGAAGAGCTTTTTTTTAATGGTACTTAAGTGCTTACTATGTGCTAGACATTGTATTAAGCACTGGGGTAGATACAAGATAATCAGGTGGATGTAGTCCATGTCTCATTTAGGGCTCACAGTCTGAAAAACAAAAACGTGACCGATGTGGTATACTTTACTATATGATGCAATAGTCTCTCTCTAATGCCTATAGAACTGTTCTTGAGAATTTGTTATTAATGTCACTATCATGTGTGGGCTTCTGTTTCAGTGGGAAATAAGAGGATTTATTCAGTTTATCAGGTTGGATGCAATCCCTGTCCCCTGGGGCTCACAGTTGAAGTCAGAGGGAGGGGGATTTAATCCCCATTTCCTGATGGGGTAACTGAGGAACAGAGAAGTGACTTGCCAAACGTCACATAGGTAAATGGTGGAGCCAGGATTAGACCACAGGTCTTCTGACTCCCAGGCCCATGCTTTAACCACTAAGCCATGCTGCTTTTCTTTCTTAACCTTATTCACAAAATCTTCTTAGAGTTACCTATTTAAGCTAGGGTTTGGGTCAGGTGAAGAAAGGTTATGCTCCTCTCCTCAAGCCATCAGACAAATGCTTGGATATTCTCTGGTTTGAACCATATCCCTAACTGAGCCCTCATTTGTAGGTGCCGCTGAGATTTTTATCCTATTTTCCCTGGTGGCATCTTTCCATATTCATTTTAGAGATCACAGCATAATAATAATTTGTTCCAACAGCCATTTTTGCATTACCAACGTATGTTCTGACATACTATTTTATTAAATAGTTTAAATTATTTAGCACAAGACCAACTATATATTAGTTCTGTATTTTCTTCCATGATAAACTTCAAATATTCCATTAAATATGTAGTTGTCCTTCATATCCATGGAAGACACCACTGATTTTGAAATTTTCCTGAGTGGATGTGTGCCTGAAAAAGTCAATGCAGAATCCATGGCCCTGGCCACATTAGATATGTAAAAATGTGTTCCCTTGTTGTGTTGTACTGTTTATTTAGTGTCTGACATTGTCTTCCCTTCTTCCTCCTCATCTCTCATTCCTTAAAACATTCCATTAGTAACATCTCCTTATCTGGACTGCAAATTTTGCCCAGTTAGTGATATAAAATGAGCCGTACATTCCTTCTGTTATATTAATTTAGGCAAATTCAATCATTTTTAACACGATTGAAAAGGAAAGACTAAACTTGCCTCTTTTTCAGAAGGCACTTCAATTCCACTGTACTTCAAACATAAGCCTGGACTACTTGAAATTTCAACACTTAACAGTTACTTGAGTGATATTCGATTCGGTTCTTTGAGGACTCAAGCTTTTATGGATTAGTGAAATGAGCTTGGTTGAATTGTTCTGGACATGAAAGTGTTTATTTTTTTTGTCCACTCAATCGATGCATAGTATTTATTGAGTACCTACTTCATGCAGAGCACTGAACCTAAGTGCTTAGGAACATACAGTAAATTTAGTAGAGATGATCCCTGTCCTCAAGGAGTTTACAATTTAGTGGAGGAGACAGAGTAAACTTCATATAGGAGGAAGTAATTAAGTATATGAAATCTCTACGTAAATGATATGGAGGTTTGTGAGTTCTTAAGTGAAACAGCATGACCTAGTGGAAAGAGCCTGGACCTGGGAGTCACAAGACATGGGTTCCAGTTCCGGTCCTGCCACTTATCTGCTGTGTGACCTTGAGAAAGTCACCTCACTGCTCAGTGCCTCAGTTTCCTCACCTGCAAAATGAGGATTCAATTCCTGTTCTCCCTCCTACTTAGACTGTGATTGGGACAAGGACTATGTGTAATCCGATTATCTGATATCATTATTATTTTCCTATCCTCCTTTTCCTTCTCCCCCTTATCTTGAAATTGCATACAGTAAGCACACAATAAATAGGATGATAATAATAGGATGATTGATAATAACACTAATAGATGATTGATTGATTGATTGAAAATATTGTAGTGTAGGACTCCCTTGCTAGATTGTAAGCTCTCTGGGAGCCAAAATATTATCTACTAACTATTGTACTCTCCCAAGCACTTTGTACAGTGCTCTGCACACAGTAGGCTCCTAGTAAATACTTTGCACATAGTAAGTGCTTAACAAATACCATAATTGTTATTATTGTTATTATCGATTGATGGGGGTGGGGGGTGGGTAAGTCCTATTGCCAGTGGGACATACGCTTAACTAGTTTTTGCCCTAGTGGAGATGGTTTGCACTGAGCTTTTCACACACAATCGACTGGTCAATCAATCAAATCAATGATATTTATTGAGCGCTATGTGCAGAGCATTATACTAAGTGCTTGGGAGAGTACAGTAAAATAGAATTAGCAGACACATTCTCTGTGTGTACGCAACTCACAGTCTAGAGGGGGAGGCCGACATTGATACAAATAAATAAGTAATTTATAATATATCATTTAAAGATATGTATTCATTCATTCATTCAATTGTATTTATTGAGCGCTTACTGTGTGCAGAGCACTGTACTAAGTGCTTGGGAAGTACAAGTTGGCAACATATAGAGACGGTCCCTACCCAACAACAGGCTCACAGTACATGAGTTCTGTGGGATTGAGGGTGGGGCGAATATCAAATGCTCAAGGGTCCCAGATCCAAGTGCGTAGAAAACACAGAAGGGTGAGCAAGTGAGCGTGTCCAGTGGTATACATGGCGAGGCAGTCCATAAGAAGAACTCGTGTTAATCACGTACTTTCACCCATGTGGTTCAGTCACACACTATCCTGAAACGGATAGTGAAATGAATAGAAGAGACTATTCTTGTTGTGCATCTATAAGTTTTTCTTTTCAAAATACAATCATTTGCATTTTTCTTTGCAAAATGCAATCATTGCGTTTCTTTTACGCAGATGACCCAGCTGAGGTTGTTCAGTGGGAAGCTGATTGTCCAAAGGTTGGTCATTGAAATGAGACCAATTTAATAATAATGATGGCATTTGTTAAGTGCTTACTATGTGCAAAGCACTGTTCTAAGTGCTGGGGGGATACAAGGTGATCAGGTTGTCCCACGTGGGGCTCACTATCTTAATCCCCATTTTACAGATGTGGTAACTGAGGCTCAGAGAAGTGAAGTGACTTGCCCAAAGTCACACAGCTGACAAGTGGCGGAGCCGGGATTAAAACCTATGACCTCTGACTCCCAAGCCCATGCTCTTTCCACTGAGCCAAACTGCTTCTCTAGTTCAGGAAACAACAAACAAAATTATGAACCGTAGCATGTCAGAGAGAGGCAAACCCAATTCTGTTCAGTTCGTCAAGCTTTCAGTGATTTGAATTAGCCGTGGTCCCAACAAGTTTGTGAAGAGATGATGGAGTCTCCAATGAAGAATAACGAGTGAGCCTTGGTCCTGCCTGGAGGAATTGATTGTGGTGCTAGTGGTTTGTGAGGCACCACCTGCTTTCTCTCATCCCTGCCAGTCATGTTCCCCATAGGGCACCAAATATAGCGAGTGAGTAGGCAGGAGGGTAGCATCATTGCCTCGAATTCCTCAACACCAACTCTCTCCTCAACCCCTCCAATCTGGCTTCCATCCCCTACATTCCTCTGAAACTGCCCTCTCAAAGGTCACCAATGACCTCCTGCTTGCCAAATCCAACAGCTCCTACTCTATAATAATAATGGTATTTATTTATTAAGCACTTACTATGTGCAAAGCACTGTTCTAAGCGCTAGGGAAGTTACAAGATGATCAGGTTGTTCCACCGGGGGCTCACAGTCTTAATCCCCATTTTACAGATGAGGGAACTGAGGCACAGAGAAGTTAAGTGACTTGCCCAAAGTCACACAGGTGACAAACGGCAGAGCTGGCATTTGAACCCATGACCTCTGACTCCAAAGCCCGGGCTCATTCCACTGAGCCACGCTGCTACTCTGTCCTAATCCTCCTCGACCTCTCAGCTGCCTTCGACACTGTGGACCACCCCCTTCTCCTCAACACGCTACCCAACCTTGGCTTCACAGACTCTGTCCTCTCCTGGTTCTCCTCATCTCTCCGGCCATTCATTCTCAGTCTCTTTTGTGGGCTTCTCCTCCCCCTCCCATCCCCTTACTGTAGGGGTTCCTCAAGGGTCAGTTCTTGGTCCCCTTCTGTTCTCTATTTACACTCACTCCCTTGGTGAACTCATTCACTCCCACTGCTTCAACTACCATCTCTACACTGATGACACCCAAATCTACATCTCTGCCCCTGCTCTCTCTCCCTCCCTTCAGGCTCGTATCTCTTCCTGCCTTCAAGACATCTCCATCTGGATGTCTGCCTGCCATCTAAAACTCAATATGTCCAAGACTGAACTCCTTATCTTCCCTCCCAAACCCTGCCCTCTCCCTGACTTTCCCATCACTGTGGGAGACACTACCATCCTTCCCGTCTCACAAGCCCGCAACCTTGGTGTCATCCTCGACACTGCTCTCTCATTCACCCCTCACATCCAATCTGGCACCAGAAACTGCCAGTCTCACCTCCACAACATCACCAAGATCCGCCCTTTGCTCTTCATCCAAACTGCTACCCTGCTGGTTCAATCTCTCATCCTACCTGGACTGGACTACTGCATCAGCCTCCTCTCTGATCTCCCATCCTCCTGTCTCTCCCCACTTCAATCCATACTTCATGCTGCTGCCCGGATCATCTTTGTGCAGAAACGCTCTGGGCATGTTATTCCCCTCCTCAAAAATCTCCAGTGGCTACCAATCAACCTACACATCAGACAAAAACTCCTCACTCTCAGCTTCAAGGCTCTCCATCACCTCGCCCCCTCCTACCTCACCTCCCTTCTTTCCTTCTACAGCCCAGCCCGCACCCTCCACTTCTCTGCTGCTAACCCCCTCACTATGCCTTGTTCTCGCCTGTCCCACCGTTGACCCCCAGCCCACGTCCTCCCCATAGCCTGGAATGCCCTGCCTCCACACATCCGCTAAGCTAGCTCTCTTCCTCCCTTCAAAGCCCTACTGAGAGCTCATCTCCTCCAGGAGGCCTTCCCAGACTGAGCCCCCTCCTTTCTCTCCCTCTCCCCATCCCCCCAGCCGTACCTCCTTCCCCTCCCCACAACACCTGTATATATATTTGTACAGATTTATTACTCTATTTTACTTGTACATATTTACTATTCTATTTATTTTACTTTGTTAATATGTTTTGTTTTGTTGTCTGTCTCCCCCTTCTAGACTGTGAGCCCGCTATTGGGTAGGGACCGTCTCTATATGTTGCCAACTTGTACTTCTCAAACGCTTAGTACAGTACTCTGCACACAGTAAGCGCTCAATAAATATGATTGAATGGATGAATGAATCATTGCAAAGTGCACACAAAGGTATTTGAAAAGAAACTCATACTTGCCAACAGTACTTTGCACACTACATATTCTGTCTCCTGCTGACTATTGAAGGCTACTGTTTGCAGGCTGGCACTAATTAAGACTGCAGTTTTGCCTCCAAGAAATGGGGTGGCTTTTGTTTGCATCAGTATGACTCTATCAGGAATCATCTAATCAACCCACCAATTGTCATAATTAGCATTACAATTTAAATCAAAGATTCAGTGATATTTATTGAGTTCTTATTGTGTGCAAAGAACCATACTAAGCAGCTTGGGAGGGTATAATACAATAGAGTTGGGAGATACAGCAGCAGCATGGCTCAGTGCAAAGAGCCCCGGCTTTGGAGTCAGAGGTCATGGGTTCTAATCCCAGCTCCACCACTTGTCAGCTGTGTGACTCTGGGCAAGTCACTTCACTTCTCTGTGCCTCAGTTACCTCATCTGTAAAATGGGGATTAAGACTGTGAGCCCCACATGGGACAACCTGTTCACCTTGTAACCTCCCCAGTGCTTAGAACAGTGCTTTGCACATAGTAAGCGCTTAATAAATGCTCTTATTATTATTATACAATTCCTACCCTCAAGGAGCTTACAATCTAGTGAGGTGGACAGACAGTCTTGTCTTGTGTTGTTGAATCATCTGCGACCCATGGCAATGCCACCTCCATCTGCAATCGTTCTGAAAACGTATCTGTAGAGTTTTCTTGATAAAAATACAGAAGTGGTTTAACATCACCTCCTCCGCATATTAAACTTGTGTCTCCACACTTGACTCTCTCCCATGCTGCTGCTGCCCAGAACAGGTGAGCTTTGACTTGTAGCAGATTGCCTTCCACTCGCTAGCCACTGGCCAAGCTAGGAATGGAATGGGTATGCCTCTGCTTGACTCTCCCTCCCATACCCGAGACTGGTAGAGGACTGGAAACTCTCTAGGTGTGACCCTGAGAGGGGAGAGTATAAGGACATGTACATAAATGCTGTGAGGCTGGTGTGAGGTAGAAAGGTGCTTAGGAGGTACAGACTCAAGTGCATAATGATAATAATAATAATGGTATTTGCTAAGCATTTACTATGTGCCAAGCACTGTTCTAAGCGCTGGGGTAGATACAAGGTAGTCAAGTTGTCCCATGTGGGGCTCACGGTCTTAATCCCCATTTTAGAGATGAGCTAACTGAGGCCCAGAGAAGTGAAGTGACTTGCCCAAGGTCACACAGCAGACAAGTGGCAGAGCCAGGATTAGGACCCACGACCTCTGACTCCCAAGCCCGTGCTCTTTCCACTGAGCCACGCTGCTTCTCATGCATAAAAGAGCACGGGCTTGGGAGTCAGAGGTCATGGGTTCAAATCCCTGCTCTGCCGCTTGTCAGCTGTGTGACTTTGGGCAAGTCACTTCACTTCTCTGTGCCTCAGTTACCTCATCTGTAAAATGGGGATTAAGATTGTGAGCCCCATATCGGACAACCTGATCACTTTGTATCCTCCCCAGTGCTTAGAACAGTGTTTTGCACATAGTAAGCGCTTAACAAATACCAAAATTATTATTATTATTATAAGCATATGCATGCATAAGAAATGCATAAGGGAGGGTGAATAGTTGGGGAAATAAAGGGTTAGTGAGGGAAAAGTTCTCTTGGAGGAGATGTGATTTTAGGAAGGCTTTGAAGGTGGGGAGAGTGATGATCTGTTGGATAAGAAGAGGGAGGGAGTTCCAGCCTAGATGGGGGAGTTGAGCAAAAGGGTTATCGACAAGACAGACAACATAGATATACAGTGAACAGGTTGGTGATGGAGGAACGACGTTTGTGGACAGTGTGGTAGTGGAAGATTAGCAAAGTTAGGTAGGGCAGAGGAGAGCTAATTGAGTGCCTTGACGTGAACAGTAAGGAGATTCTGCTTGATGTGAAGATGGATGGGTAACCACTGGAAGTTCCTTGAGGAGTGGGAAGATGTGAACTGAGCATTTTTGTAGAAAAATGATCTGGGCAGCAGAGTGATATATGAACTGGAATAGAGAGAGACCAGAGGCAGGGAGGTCAGTTTGGAGGCTGATGCGGTAGTCAAGGTGGCCCGCTGTCGACCCCTGGCCCACGTCCTACCCCTGGCCTGGAATGCCCTCCCTCCTCACATCTGCCAAACCAGCTCTCTTCCCCGCTTCAAAGCCCTACTGAGAGCTCACCTCCTCCAGGAGGCCTTCCCAGGCTGAGCCCCCTTTTTTCCTCTGCTCCTCTTCCCCTCCCCATCACCCTGACTCCCTCCTTCTGCTCTACCCCCTTCCTCTCTCCACAGCACTTGTGTATATTTGTACATATTTATTATTCTATTTATTTTATTAATGATGTGTATATGTCTATAATTCTGTTTATCTATTTTGATGCTATTGATGCCAGATAAGTGGCAGATTTGGGATTACAACCCACAACCTCTGACTCCCAAGCCCGGGCTCTTTCCACTAAGCCACCACTGCTTGTGGCATTGATAAACATGATTGTGATTATCGTGGTGTTTATTTGGTACTCAGTGGAATTAAGACTAGCCAAGCGAGGACTTTTTGAAGTATTATAGATTATGGTGCTATACAGCATGGCTCCTAAAGGAGAAAGAAGATGACAGCAGAAGTGGAAGCTTATTCTGTAGCATTTGATCTTACTTGAGGATGTTTCCGAAGGAGAAACCCTGTTGATGTTTGCTAGTGGAGAAACAGTGTCACCTATTGGATAGAGCGCAGGCCTGGGAGTCAGAAGGACCTGGATTCTAATCCCAACTCTGTCACCTGTCTGCTGTGTGACCTTGGGCAAGTAACTTCACTTCTCTGGGCCTCAGTTCCCTCATCTATAAGATGAGGATTAAGACTGTGAGCCCCACATGGGACACGACTGTATCCAACGATGTATCTACCCAGCGCTTAGTACAGTGCCTTGGCATTTAGTAAGCACTTAACAAATAGCATTAAAAAAAAAGAGTAGAGAGCAAAAGACATAAAATAGCAGATCTGGACAGATGTGCAAAGGCTGGGAGGAGGCTGAGAGATTTAAGTGCTGACCGACGGCTAGAAGGACCTAGAGAATTATTGCGTGATTGAAAGATTGTGATCCTGCCTAGGTTTGGTGGGGAAAGGGTGGAGTAGGGGAAAAGGGTTAGGGCATTTGGGAAATAAGGGAGAAGTATGACATTGATAGATGTCCCCCTCTTTTTAATTTCTAAATCTGTTCTCTGGGTTCTGAGTCTCCCTGTAATTCCCAGACTCATAATAGTTCATCTCAGATGAAGCAGATGTTTCTCTCTGCATTCTGTTTGCATTTATCCAGTTTTATTGCTGGGTGGGTAAAATGATACCAGGATTTGCCTGAAGTTGTTTGTTGTTTATTTGGAAACAGAACCCTCAGGGTTCCCAGGTGGGTAGTTTGGGTTTTTATTAACCATTAATTTTAACTTTCTGAGGCAATATCAGACAAACAAGAGATTCTTTGTATTATCTTCTCCGCGACAGTCATCCTGCCAAACTGGCTTTTAAATAAAACTTAGATTTTACTTTTAATAAAATTCATTTTTAGATGAATGAATGATTTTTAAAACAGCCTCATACAAAATTCATCGGTGGTTTAATGAAACTCTGCATTTTGTAATTATCATTTGTATTATTGCAGAAGTCCTTTGTAAAAAGCAGCAGCATGGCTCAGTGGAAAGAGCATGGATTTTGGAGTCAGAGGTCATCTGTTCAAATCCTGGCTCCGCCACTTGTCAGCTGTGTGACTTTGGGCAAGTCACTTAACTTCTCTGTGCCTCAGTTACCTCATCTGTAAAATGGGGATTAAGACTGTGAGCCCCACATGGGACAACCTGCTCATCTTGTAAACTCCCCAGCGCTTAAAACAGTGCTTTGTGCATAGTAAGTGCTTAATAAATGCCATTATTATTATTATTCTCTACATCACTAGATTCCCTCCTGAACAGATGTATCTTCTAAAATGAGGATTAAGACCGTGAGCCCTATGTGGGACAGGGACTGTGTCTAACCCGATTTGCTTGTATCTACCCCAGTGCTTAGTATAGTGCGGGCACATAATAAGCACTTAACAAATACTACAATTATTGTTGTCATTATTGAACCTGTAGTCTCTCTCTCTCTCTAAGACTGTGAGCGCTGTGTGAGACAGGGACTTTGTCTGATCTGAATAACTTGGATCTATGCTAGTCCTCATAGTAATAGTAGTAATGGTATTTATTAAGTGCCTACTCTGTGCAGAGCTCTATACTTAGTTCTGGGGAAAAAAACACAGGTGAGAATTAGGCATGATCCCTAATCCCCAAGATATCCTTTGCACACAGTAAGCGCTCAGTAAATAGGATTGATTGATTGGAAGAGGAGACAGATAAAAAGATATATAAAGTGCTTACTGTGCTTAAAGTGCTTACTGTGTAACTTTCGTGTCTTGATGCCTGTCCTGTCTCCCAATAGTAAGTACTTAATACCATCATCATTATTATTGATAATAATAATTATTATTATTATTATGGCATTTGTTAGGCACTTACTATGTGCCAAGCACTGTTCTAAACACTGGGGTAAATATAAGGTAATTAGGTTGTCCCACGAGGGGCTCACAGTCTCAATCCCCATTTTACAGATGAGGTAACTGAGGCAGAGAGAAGTTAAGTGACCTGCCCAAAGTCACAGAGCTAGGATTAGAACCCACGACCTCTGACTCCCAAGCCCATGCTCTTTCCACTAAGCCACGCTGCTTCTCAGTATTATTATTATTATCAGGGAAAAGCCCTATGTTACCAAGAGTGGGAGAAACGAAAGAGTAAAGCGAGAGAAAAGGAAGAAAAATACAATATTTCTCTAACCCAGGTGAAAACTGAGTGTTTTTGCTAGTATATATGCTACGTGTAAAGGGCACTCAAATAGACGCTCGTATTCATATTTGGTTTCTAATTCTAGAAAGCATGTACATGGTATACAAATATGAAAACAGTCTTTATTTGTTCCAGTTTAGTTCAATGAAGTCCTTACAGTGTGTGAAGTGCTATGCTTAGAATCAATCAATTGATGGTATATATGTTTTTAAATTTTCTTAAGGCTAAGTGCTTACTATGTGCCTGTACTTAGTTCAGGGCTCTGCAAACAGAAGCAGTGTGGTAAGTGCTTAGTACAGTGCTCTGCACACAGTAAGCGCTCAATAAATATGATTGAATGAATAATAATAATAATAATGGTATTTATTAAGTGCTTACTATATGCAAAGCACTGTTCTAAGCGCTGGGGAATTTACAAAGTGATCAGGTTGTCCCACGGGGGGCTCACAATCTTAATCCCCATTTTACAGATGAGGTAACTGAGGCACAGAGAAGTTAAGTGACTTGCCCAAAGTCACACAGCTGACAATTGGTGGAGCCGGGATTTGAACCCATGACCTCTGAATCCAAAGCCCGTGCTCTTTCCACTGAGCCACACTGCTTCTCTAAGCAGTGAATGAATGAATGAATGAATACTAAGCACTTAACAAATACCACCATTATTATTAGTGGATAGAGGCACAGGCCCGGGAGTCAGAAGGACCTGGGTTCTAATCCCGGCTCTGCCACTTATCTGCTGTGTGATTCTGGGCAAGTCACTTCACTCTCTGGGCCTCAGTTCCCTCATCTGTAAAATGGGGATTAAGACTGTGAGCCCCATGTGAGACAGGGACTGTGTCCAAACTGATTTACTTGTGTCACCCTCAGAACTTAGTACAGTGCCTGGCACATAGTAAGCACTTAACAAATACCATATAAAAAAATCATTCAATTATTCAATGAGACTTGTTGAGGGCCTGCTATGTGCAGAGCACTGTACAAAGTGGTTGGGAGAGTACAGTAGGGTTAGTGGACATAGTCCCTGCCCTTGAGCAGCTTAGACAAGCACTGAAATGCTTTAGAGATCGAGGAAAAGGAAAAAGGGATATGCTTATGAGTAACTGCTTAAGTAATAGGATATGTAAGATAGGCTATGTAGGGAGGCAGCATGGAAAGAGGACCTGGGTTCTAATCCTGACTCTGCCATTCTCTGAGCTTCAGTTACCTCATCTGTAAAATGGGGATTAAGACTGTGAGCCCCACACGGGACAATCTGATCACCTTGTATCCTCCTCGGCGCTT
The DNA here is from genome assembly GCF_015852505.1 of Tachyglossus aculeatus. NCBI lineage: Eukaryota > Metazoa > Chordata > Mammalia > Monotremata > Tachyglossidae > Tachyglossus > Tachyglossus aculeatus. The sequence goes on along the minus strand of NC_052101.1, from coordinate 119,201,519 downwards.
AGAACTGTGCTTTGCACAAAGTAAGCGCTTAGCAAATGCCATTATTATTATTTGCCCACTTTATGACCTTGGGCAAGTCACTTAACTTCTCTGGGCCTCAGTTTCCTCATCTGTAACATGGAGATTCAAATTCTGTTCTCTCTCCCACTTAGACTGTGAGCCCCAAGTGGGACAGGGACTGTATCTGATTTGATTGTATTCATTCTACCCCAGTGCTTAGTGCAGTGCTTGGTACATAGTAAGTGCTTAACAAATAGAGTAATAATAACAGAGAAGCAGCATGGCTCAGTGGAAAGAGCATGGGCTTTGGAGTCAGAGGTCATGGATTCAAATCCCAGCTCTGCCAATTGTTAGCTGTGTGACTTTGGGCAAGTCACTTAACTTCTCTGTGCCTCAGTTACCTCATCTATAAAATGGGGATTAAGACTGTGAGCCCCTGTGGGACAACCTGATTGCCTTGTATCCCCCAGCACTTAGAACAGTGCTTTGCACATAGTCAGTGCTTAATAAATGCCATTATTATTATTAACACTGATGATAAAAATAATGAATCAACTGTGTGAATCTAAGTTGACATTTGTGAAATTTTGGCACTGAAAGGCACATTTGTTCAGGAGTGAATCTGGTGATGTAGAGAATGCTTTTTGCAAAAGACTTCTATAATAATAATAATAATAATAATAATAATAATAATAATAAATAACGCAGAGTTCCATTAAACCCACAGTGAATTTTGTATGAGGCTGTTTTAAAATAATCCTTACATCTAAAATTAATTTCATTAATAAAGGTAAAATCTAATTCAAAAGCTAAATGGACAGGATCATTGTCTCTGAGAAGATATTACAAAGAGTCTCTTGTTAACACAATTACTATTATTATTATATGTACAAAAGACCTACAGGAGGTTATGCATTCCCAAGAATCTATTGTTCATTACTAGTTAATATTAGTCTTTGCTGTAAAACTTTCTGCTTTCAAGTGCAGTGCTGAACCCAAAATCTCATCTTTTAATCAAATGTAAATTGTGCTTCTGTTAAAAAGGCTTCAAATTTCATTTCCTAGATGTAAGAATATATTTGATACAGAAAGTTGTGCAAAAGTCCCCCTCTATTTTTGAGAGGTTATTAGTAAAATAGGTATTTGGGAATTTTTGTTTCATGGAAAATATGGGGATCAATCAGTCAGCATTTGTGCTGAGCACTGTACTAATAATTGTGGTTTTTGATAAGCACTTACTATGTGCCAGGCACTGTACTGAGCGCTGGGGTGGATACAAGTAAATATGGTTGGATACGGTCCCTGTCCCACATGGGGCTCACAGTCTTAATCCCCATTTTACAGATGAGGCAACTGAGGCGCACAGAGACGTGAATTGACTTACCCAAGACCACACAACAGACAAGTGGCGGAGCCGGGATTAGAACTCATGACCTTCTGAGTCCCAGGCCTTTGCTCTTTCCACCATGCCATGCTGTTTCCTAAGTACTAGGTACTTAGGAGAGTACAAAACAAAAGTGTTCCAACCCTCTTTATCAAGCTCTTATCACCCCTGTACTTATCGTCTCACTTTTTTATACCATAGTGCTGCTTTTTTTTCCTTATTGTATTTGTTAAGCACTTACTGTGTGCCAGGCACTGTACTAAGCACTGGGGTAGATACAAGATCATCAGGTCGGACACAGTCCCTGTCCCACATAGGGCTCACAGTCTCATTTTACAGATGAGATAACTGAGGCACAGAGAAGTGAAGTGATTTGCTCATGGCCACACAGCAACCAAGTGACAGAGCCAGGATTAGAACCCAGGTCCTTCTGACTCCCAGGCCTGTGCTCTGTCCGCTAGACCCCACTGCTTCTCCCGCTGCTACTTTAAGGGTGTAATAGGACAAAATATTGTAAAGTTAAAACGGTTTCCTGGAAAACACATGCATACAGTTCAACAACCACATTTCACCCGCCAGTCATTCCATCAGCAATCTCAGGCACTTATGAACTTATTTTTAGTCCGAACTTTTATATAAACTTTAATTCAATAATTTATTCTCTTTGTAAATATTTTTGTCTGCCCCATTAAAGTGTAAGCTCTTTGTGGGCAGAGAACATGTAACTTCTTTCTTTTCTATTTCTCAAATGTTTAGTGTACTGCATTGCAAGGGTCGGGCCCTTGAATGCTGCTGCTTCTACTATCACTACTACTACTACTAATAACGATGGTATTTGTTAAGCGTTTACTATATGCCAGGCACTGTACTAAGCGCTGGGGTGGATACAAGCAAATCGGGTTGGACACAGTCCCTGTCCCAAGTGGGGCTCACAGTCTCAATCCCCATTTTACAGATGAGGGAACTAAGGCCCAGAGAAGTGAAGCGACTTGCCCAAGTAACAAGCAGACAAGTGGTGGAGTCAGAATTAGAACCCATGACCTTCTGACTCCCAGGCCCATGCTCTATTCACTACACCATGCTGCTACATAGCGTCATCATCAGTGGCATTTATTGAATGCTTGCTGTGTGCAGACCACTGTACTAAGTGCTTGGGAAAGTACAATACAACAGTTGCCAGACACATTCCCTGCCCACGAGGAGCTTACTGGTTAGCGCATGGCTAAAATTCACAATTCTCTATGATTTTTATTTCCCCCTCTGAACTCTTTATGTGTGAACTATTCTCAGTATTTTGTGAATGCTAGGTACTGAAAAGTAAATTGTTCTAAAACTAGTAATATAGACACTGAGACTACTGAAAATCAGTGTAAGAATTGCAAACATGGAATTGAGTAATTGAAAAAGGAATCTAAACTTGATGCAGTAAATTATTCCAGCGGAAATCTGGCTATCCATCTGGTTATCTAAACCCGTCGATTGTCCGAACAGAACCTAATTGATTTAATTTAAAAGTCTGGATAATGAAAACAAAGTATCTGCTTGTCTAAGCTAGGCTGACCAACTGAGTTTAGACATCTGAATTTTCGATCAGACCAAATCTCAGTTTCCATTGGATAACATGTCCTCTGGATAGAATATAGTTTAGAAGCTACTTATAGAGTAGATTCCCTACTAAGAGCAAAAAATACATGAAAAAATTGTTTATGCCAATGGCAGAGAGAAAGCAGAGGTGAAGGAAGTTTTAGCAGCTGAAACTCACTGTCTATCTCTAATAATAATAATGAATAATAATTCTGGTATTTGTTAAGCGCTTACTATGTGCCAAGCACTGTTCTAAGCACTGGGGTAGATACAAGGTAAGCAGGTTGTCCCGTGGGCTCATAGTCTAAATCCCCATTTTACAGATGAGGTAACTGAGGCCCAGAGAAGTTACGTGGCTTGCCCAAGGTTACACGGCAGACAAATGGTGGAGCTGGAATTAGAACCCACGTCCTCTGACTTCCAAGCCCGGGCTCTTGCCACTAAGCCACACTGCTCTCTGAAAAGCTGCTGCTCGATGCTCTCTCATGTAACAGAGAGGCGCTAAATAATGTTTTCTTCCCATATAAAATTCTCACTGCGATTTCACTCGTTTCTGCTAGCATACTGAGGGAATCACAAGTGTCACCCTTGGTCAGAATTGGCCCTGCATTTTTCAAGTGTGCTAGAGTTGAAAGCTTGTAGAAATAGGATCAGCGGATATAAACCCATGGCCTCTTCTAGTCTTAGCAGTAATGAGATTGAAGAGGATATTTTTTTTATACATTAAAAAAAACTCTGTGCATAAACAAATGTATACATTTTCTGTTCTGTGTATTTTTTGGAGGAATTTAACAAGGTTCTCAATTCCCTGAGTTCAGAACTGCTTTTCTTTCCCTGGGCCAATCTGCTTGACTCAGTGCCGTGGAATGCTCTGAAATAGCCATTTTGGCATGTCAGGTACATAGCTAGTCAGATTTTTTCAGCTGTGTGATGTTTACCTGTTATTCCAGAAGTGAAAGAACCTTTTAGGTTTTTTAGGTAAATATGTTAAAAGTTGTATTATTAAAGTAAATTGAGCAAAATTGGTACACCCGGCATAATTTAGCCGACTACAACCCAGACCCAGAATGACAGACTCTACCTCTATGAAGGAGCTAGAAAACTGAATTACCTAATAAGTTTAGAGTTATAGCTGGAATCGCAGAGTTTTTGCCTTTAGGCATTAATGTTCCCCAACCCTCGGATCCTGAACAACTTGATGACTTTTCTGTACATATCATCAAATGAGTCAACGAGAGACTTTTTGGGAAGCAGAGATAGTGTTATTTTGGGGTTTTCAATTATGTTTTGCTACTATTAGTCTGATTGATTATTTTAGTAGTGCTTTATTTCAGACATTTGGCTCCTTGCAGGAAAACACCCAGAATTCAAAAAATTCATTCATCCATTCATTCATTTATTCAATCGTATTTATTGAGCACTTACTGTGTGCAGAGCACTGTACTAAGTGCTTGGAAAGAATGATACAGCAATAAAGAGAGACAATCCCTGTCCACAACAGGCTGACAGTCTCGGGGTGGGCGGGAGACAGACATCAAAACAAGTGAACAGGCATGAATATAAATAAATAGAATTATAGATTATATACATAAGTGCTGTGGGGCAGGGAGATGCCGGGGGAAGAGCAAAAGACCAAAACACAGAGCAGGGACTTTTGAAGGGATAGGTAGTACTTAAATGATGCCACTACATTCTTGGAAAGCAGGTGGACCTAAAATAGAACAACCAGCTGTGTTTTGCTCCAGGAGCATATGGATGTCACAATTCTCCTCTTCTCTGCCCTATCCTGTTGTGTTCTTGGGGAATGGGCTGGTTACTGAAACACACATTCTCCAAAACACAAGTCATGTAGAGGGAATGCTCTAAATATGGATCTATTAACGGTAGAGGACATTCCACTGCCACCAAAGCAGGGTGTAACCTGCCTGTGGGCTTTGTCGCTGGCTTTGACGTTGGTAAACATAAGGAGTTAGTCTGGCTCTGTTAGAAACTCCCGTGAGCAGCCCCCAAACAGCCCAGTTGAGTCAGGCCAGTGGGGGCGGTTGAGGCTGCCGCAGAAGAAGCCAAGTCTCTCCTCCTTCCCCTCCTTCCCCTCCCACACTGCTGTTTGCCACAACCACTTCTGCTGCCCCTTCAGCCCAGAAAGCAGCAATGCTGGCTGCAGGAGTGGGCAGAAAATGGCACCCTCAAGCAGTAACAGCAACTTATTGAGCTACTATGGCCCTCTTCCTCCTCCCATCTTTCTTTATCCCTCTCGCCACTCCCTCCCTCCTCCTCCCACTTCCTTTGGGATGATGATGGTGGTATTTAAGTGCTGGGGGAGATACAAGGTAATCAGGTTGGACGCAGCACCTGTCCCACATGAGACTCACAGTTTTTATCCCCCTTTTGCAGATGAGCGCTTAGTTCAGTGCTCTGCACACAGTAAGCGCTCAAGAAATACGATTGAATGAATGAGGTAACTGAGGCACAGAGAAGTGAAATGACTTGCCCAAGGTTACACAAAAGACATGTGTCAGAAGTGGGATTAGAACTCAGGTCCTTCTGACTCGGCAGCCCAGGCCCAATCCACTAAATCACGCTGACTCTAACCCCTCCATCAATCAGTCAATCAATAGTATTTATTGAGTACTTACTGTGTGCACAGAACTGTACTTAGCGCTTGAGAGAATACAGCGTGGCTTAGTGGAAAGAGCACAGGCTTGGGAGTCAGAGGTCATGGCTTCTAATCCCAACTCCACCACTTGTCAGCTGTGTGACTTTGGGCAAGTCACTTAACTTCTCTGTGCTTCAGTTACCTCATCTGTAAAATGAGGATTAAGACTGTGAGCCCCCCGTGGGACAACCTGATTACCTTGTATCTATCCCAGTGCTTAGAACAGTGCTTGGAACATAGTAAGCGCTTAACAAATACCATCATTATTATTACAATATAAGAGAGTTGGTAGACACAATTCCCTGCCCACAATGAGGGGATCTGCAATATTCAGCAAACAAGGGTGGGGGAATTCATTTTTCTAAAACAAGTATATGGTATTCTATAGATTTTGGAAGAAGACTCAACAATGAAGAAGCAAATCTTCAGGTAGTGTTTTCAAAACTAACATAATTAATCAATAGTTTTTATTGAACATTTACTGTGAGCAAAGTCCTACATTTATTCATTCAATCGTATTTATTCAGTGCTTACTGTGTGCACAGCACTGTACTAAGCGCTATATTAAGCACATGAGAGAGGAAAACAGAGTTAGAAAACAGAATCCCTGCCTTAGAGGATCTTACAATATAGCACGGGAGACAGACACAAAATAAATAGGAGAAAGAATGGGCAGGGAACATGACCGCTAATTTTGTTGCAGTACTCTCCTGAGAGTTTAGTACTGTGCTTTGCACATAGTAGGTACTCAGGGAATCCACTGATCAATTGAAAGAAGAGAATGGAAAGAGGGATACATAGATGAGTTAGTGCTTAAATAGTAGAGTATGGAAGATAAAATGTGCGGAATTCCTATGAGTGGTTGTGAGTATGTAAGTGCAGAGGTAAGAAGCAGCATGCTGTAGTGGATAGAAGAAGAGGGTAAACTGGGAATATAATTGGGGAAAAGAGTAGATTGTAAGGAGGAGACCATGGGAAGCAGCATGATGTAGTGGATAGGGCATGGGCCTGAGAGTCAGGAGGTCATGGGTTCTAATTCCGCTCTGCCATTTGTCTGCTGGGTGGCCTTGGTCAAGTCATTTAACTTCTCTGTGCCTCTGTTTTCTCATCTGTAAAATGGGGGTTAAGGCTGTGAGCCCCATGCACGACAGGGACTGTGGCCAACCAAATTTGCTTGTATCTACCCCAGCACTTAGGACAGTGCCTGGCACATAGTAAGCACTTAACAAATATCATAATTATTACATTATTGTTATTATTATTATGAGGCCATTTGTCAGAAGAAGCAGCAGCATGGCCTAGTGGGTAGAACACGGGCCTGGGAGTCAGAAGGACCTGGGTTCTAATCCCAGCTCTGCCACTTGTCTGCTGTGTGACCCTGGGCAAGTCACTTCACTTCTCTGTTACCTCAGTTACCTCAACCGTAAAATGGGGATGAAGACTGTGAGCCCCATGTGGGACTGTGTCCAACCTGATTAGCATGTATCTACCCCAATGTCTAGTACAATGCCTGCTACATAATAAGCCTTTAACAAATACCACAAAAAAATGCCAGAAACTTCTGTTTGATGCAGAGAGGCGTGGATAGCCACTGAATGTTTCCAAAGAGTGAAGTAAGGTATTCTGAGGAACATTTTAAGAAGTTGGTCTGGGAAGCAGAAAGGCATTCAGCCAGCCTTCTCCTTTCTACCTTACCTTGCCGATATCCAACAACAACCCAATCAATCAATTAATTGCATTTACTGAGAGCTTACTGTGGGCAGGGAATGTGTCTACCAATTCTGTTATGTTGTACTCTCCCAAGCGCTCTGCACACAGTGAGCTCTCAATAAATGCAATTAATTGATTGGGTGGTAGACACATTCCCTGCCCACAACGAGCTTACAGTCTAGAGAGGGGTCTAGATATTAACATAATTACATGAATTATGGATATTTATGTACATAAGCGTTGTAGGACGGAAGGAGGGGTGAATGAAGGGTGTCGATCCAAGTGCAAGGGTGATGCAACAGGGAGTGGGAGAAGAGGAAATGAGGGCTTAGTTGGGGAAGGACTCTTGGAGGAGATGTGCTTTTAATAAGGCCTAGAAGGCGGGAAGAGCAACTGTCTGTCGGATGTGAAGAGAGAGGGAGTTCCGAGGCAGAGGCAGGATGTGGCCCAGAGGTCGGTGGTGAGATAAATGAGCTCGAAGTACGGTGATAGGTTAGCATTAGGAGGAACGAAGTTTTCGGGATGGGTTGTAGTAGGAAAGCAGTGAGTTAAGGTAGGAGGGGGTAAAGTGATTGAGTGCTTTAAAGCCGACGATGAGGAGTTTTTTTTCGATGCCGAGGTGGATGAGCAACCACTGGAGGTTCTGGAGGAGTGGGGAAACATGGGCTGAACATTTTTAGATAAAAATGACCCAGGCAACAGAGCCAACTATGGAGTAGAGTGGGGAGAGACAGGAGGCAGGGAAGTTAGCAAGGAGGCCGATGCAGTAATCAAGATGGGATAGGATAAATGCTTGCATTAGCGTCATGACAGTTTGGATGGAGAGGAGTGGGTGAATTTTAGCGCTGTTGCGAAGGTTGAACTAACAGGATTTCAGGACAGATTGAATATATGGGTAGAATGAGAGAGAGGTGAGTCAAGGATGACGCCAATGTTATGGGCTTTTGAGACAGGGAGGATGGTGCTTAGTACAGTGCTCTGCACACAGTAAGTGCTCAATAAATATGATGGAATGAATGAATGAATGATGGTGGTGCTGTCTACAGTGACAGGAAAGTCAGGGGGGAGGACAGGGTTTGGTAGACATGATCCCAGCTGTGATCTGCACTTCCTTCCTCTAACGCCAATCTACTCTCCGTACCTCAATTTCATCTATGTGTCGTCGACCCCTTGCTCACATTTTCCCTCAGGCCTGGAACTCCCTCTTCCCTAATATCTGCAGACCACCACGCTCCCAACCTTGAAAATACCCTTAAAATTGCATCGCTTCCAAGAGGCCTCCCCTGACTGAGCCCTCATTTCCCCCATCCGCCCTTCCCTCCGCATTGGCTTGTGAACTTGGATGTGTCCCCCTTAAGCACTTTGGTGCTAACCCCAAACCCTCAGAACCTAGAGAAGCAGCATGGCTCAGTGGAAAGAGCACGGGCTTTGGAGTCAGAGGTCATGGGTTCAAATCCCGGCTCCGCCACATGTCTGCTGTGTGACTTTGGGCAAGTCACTTAACTTCTCTGAGCCGAGCCCACTGTTGGGTAGGGACCGTCTCTATGTGTTGCCAACTTGTGCTTCCCAAGCGCTTAGTACAGTGCTCTGCACACAGTAAGCGCTCAATAAATACGATTGATTGATTGATTGATTCTCTGAGCCTCAGTTACTGCACCTGTAAAATGGGGATTAAGACTGTGAGCCCTACGTGGGACAACCTGATCACTTTGTATCCCCACAAGTGCTTAGAACAGTGCTTTGTACATAGGAAGCGCTTAACAAATGCCAACATTAATATTGTTATTATTATTATGGACATATCCTTATCCTCTCGATATTGCATTGAATACTTTGTGCTTTTCTGAACAAAATGGGTCTTTCAGCTGTCTCCTCTAGACTTTTCTGGAGGGAACAATACTCCAGTTTTCTTCCACCCACTGAGCATCTCATTTTGATGTTTTGGGTCCTGATTTTTAACTTCTTCAGATCTTCTTTATTTCTACTTTAAGTTTTAAGTACCAAAAACCAAATCCCCCAACTCCGGTAGATCATCTTCCCCAGTGAAAGCAGTGTGGTCCAGTGGAAAGAGCACGGGCCTGGGAGACAGAAGGTTCTAATCCCGGCTGTGTCACTGGTCTGCTGTGTGACCTTGGGCAAGTCACTTAACTTCTCTGTGATTCAGTTACCTCATCTGTAAACTGGGAATTAAGACTGGGAGCCCTTTGTGGGATAGGAACTGTGTCCAACCCGATTATCTACCCCAGTGCTTAGTATAGTGCCTAGAACAAAGTAAGTGCTTAACAAATACTACTAAAAAACAAATGGGAAAATAAGAAAAAAAACTGTGTATCATAACCTTTTGTTCACAGTTGTTCAGACGATTGTAAAGCCACAGGACAGTGTTCTTACCCAAGCCAGTGTGCAAGTACTATCGGATGAGAATCTGAATCAAATTCTTCACAGAAATCCAAATATTGTACTATATACCTACTGGATTGCACAATCAACTTATTTTTAACAACAACAAAAAAAACCCCCAAGTTTTCTGATAGGATTGAGTCACTCCTCTAATGACAACCTACTCACTATACCTCCATCTCGTCTATCTCACCGCTAACCGACCCCTTGGACACATCCTCCCTCTTCATATTCGACAGACCATCACTTGCCCCACCTTCACAGCTTTACTAAAATCACATCCCCTCCAAAGAGTCCTTCCCCGACTAAGCCCTCATTTCTCCTACTCCCTCTCTCTTCAGTGGCACCCATGCACTTGGATACGTCTCCTTTAAGTACTTGATATTCACCCCACCCTCAGCACTTATGTGTATATCCACAATTTATATTAATGTCTGTCTCCCCCTCTAGACTGTTGGGTAGGGTCCATCTCTATATGTTGCTGACTTGTACTTCCCAAGCACTTAGTTCAGTGCTCTGCACACACTAAGTGCTCAATAAATACGATTGAATGAATGAATGAATGACTGCAAGCTCCTTATGGACAGGGAATGGGTCTACCAACTCTGTTGTATTCTCCCAAGTGCTCAGTACTGCACACAGTAAATGCTCAATAAATACCATTGCTTCATTGATTTTTGTCTTTCTGCTTCTATTACTTGACAAATAATAACGATAGCACTTGTTAAATCTTTACTATGTTCCAAGCATTATGTTAAACTCTGAAGTAGATGCAGTATAGTCAGGGAGGGAGAATGGGTATTTAATCCTCATTTAGCAGATGAGAAAACTGGAGCCACAGAGAAGTAAAGTGCCAAGTGCCAAGAAGGGCACACGGCAGACAAATGTTAGAACCAGGATTAGAGTCCAGTTCTCCTGACTCCCAGCCCTATACTCTTTCCACTGAGAAACTTGGCATGGAAGCAGGAACTGCCAAATCCTGCCAGTATGACCTGTACACCTTCTGGCTCCATCCCTTCTTTTTCACCCAAACTGCTGTAACAAACCACCTGTAACAAACTCTGGTCTTGCCTCAGCTAGACTATTGCATAGCCTCCTTGCTGGTCTCCCAGCCTCTCCCCTCTCCAATTTGTACTGCATGTTGCTTCTCTGATCATCTTTCTGAAAGCACTGTTCGGCCCTCATCTCTCCTCAAAACCCTTTACTGGCTTTTCCCATCAAACAGAAACTCACAGTTGGTTTCAAGGATCTCCACCATCTAGCTCCACCTTACCTATTTTCTCCCACTCTTCCCCAACTCATTGGCTGTACTACTCCCAAACCAACCTTCTAACTACACCTCGCTCTAGACTTTCCTGCTTCCATCTCCTAACTTCAAAGCCCTACTGAGAGCTCACTTCCTCCAGGAGGCCTTCCCGGACTGAGCCCCCTCCTTCCTCTCCCCCTCCTCCCCTTCCCCATCCCCCCCGTCTTACCTCTTTCCCCTCCCCGCAGCACCTGTATATATGTATATATGGTTGTACATATTTATTACTCTATTCATTTTACTTGTACATATTTATTCTATTTATTTTATTTTGTTAATATGTTTTGTTTTGTTGTCTGTCTCCCCCTTCTAAAATGTGAGCCCACTTTTGGGTAGGGACCGTCTCTATATGTTGCCAACTTGTACTTCCCAAGCGCTTAGTACAGTGCTCTGCACACAGTAAGCGCTCAATAAATATGATTGAATGAATGAATGAATGAATAACTCATGGTGTCCCCCACCTGTTACTCTCTCCCTCTCCACATTGGATAGACCACAGCTGTCCCCAAATTCAAATCCCCTTCTAAAAATCCCACCTTCTCCCAGGGAATTAATGCCCTGATTAATTTCCCACTACTCTGAGCCATATCATCTTAGGCCAACACTAGCGCTTAAGAACTTACGCTTAAGAACTTACCGACACCTACCTTAGCACTTATACCCCCTTTTATTTGTTTATCTTTGACCTCTCCAGTTGTAAATCTTTTTATGTTTGTCCCCCCCCCCCCCCCATTAGACTATAAACACCTTGTGGGCAAGGACCAGGTCATTTTGTTATTCTACACTTCCCAAATGCCTAGTACAGTGTGCTTGCATCAAGTGGACACTCAATAAATTCTACTAGTACTATTGTTATTATTTTACCCTAAAGCGACCTCAGACTTACCCAATGGTATAAGTGCCGGCTTTTAATATCAAGTGTGAGGACAAAAATAGAGCAATAAAGCAAAACAGGGATTGAAGGTGGCAGGGAGATTTCACAGGACTAAAGGTCAGAAAACATGATTTTTGGTCTCTTCGGCCCTGATCAGAAATTCTCAGATCTTTTCAGAAAGCTGTGGGTGCAACAGTGGCTGAACCTCCACAGCTGGAAACTCAGAAGGGTAATGGGTTTCATTGTCCAATGAATTAATGCATATTTTTAATAGCGTTTTTCTGGTTTGGGCTTTTTTTTTGAAGGTTGGTCCCATATTTCATTGATTCTAATTTTATTGTTACTCTAAGTTCTCTTTGATTTTTCAAAGTGGGTTTTTAATGGTCCTGAAACCGCATGTCCAGTTAATTGACGCCTGGGAATTAATTACCCATGAATAAATACAATATAAAATGAACTGTTGTAGTTCTTGTTAGAAAGTGGGCCTTCTGGCCATCCTTTTTAGAACAGTTGAAACAATGTAAGGCTCCTAAGTAAACAACTACCCTGTTTGATCAGGCTTTGTCCCTCTGAAGAAGGGACCATATTATGTAGTCTCTTGATACTTAAAGGTCCTTTGAGGTCTGGGAGGCAAAGGTTGAGATCATTCTGGGAAGGAGTTAAAAAGGGTGAAGATCAGTGCTTTGGGAGAGTGTAGCGGGATCAATCAATCAATCGTATTTATTGAGCGCTTACTGTGTGCAGAGCACTGTACTAAGAGCTTGGGAAGTACAAGTTGGCAATATATAGAGACAGTCATCATCACCATCATCTTCATCAATCGTATTTATTGAGCGCTTACTATGTGCAGAGCACTGTACTAAGCGCTTGGGAAGTACAAATTGGCAACATATAGAGACAGTCCCTACCCAACAGTGGGCTCACAGTCTAAAAGGGGGAGACAGAGAACAAAACCAAACATACTAACAAACTAAAATAAATAGGATAGATATGTACAAGTAAAATAAATAAATAAATAGAGTAATAAATATGTACAACCATATATACATATATACAGGTGACAGTGGGCTCACAGTCTAGAAGGGGGAGACAGAGAACAAAACAAAACATATTAACAAAATAAAATAAATAGAATAGGTATGTACAAGCAAAATAAATAAATAGAGTAATAAATACATACAAACATATATACACATATATAGGTGCTGTGGGGAAGGGAAGGAGGTAAGACGGTGGGGATGGAGAGGGGGACAAGGGAGACAGGAAGGAGGGGGCTCAGTCTGGGAAGGCCTCCTGGAGGAGGTGAGCTCTCAATAGGGCCTTGAAGGGAGGAAGAGAGCTAGCTTGATGGATGTGGGGAGGGAGGGTATTCCAGGCCATTGGGATGACGTGGGCCGGGGGTCGACGGCAGGACAGGCGAGAACAAGGCACGGTGAGGAGATTAGCGGCAGAGAGCGGAGGGTGCGGGCTGGGCTGTAGAAGGAGAGAAGGGAGATGAGGTAGGAGGGGGCAAGGTGATGGAGAGCCTTGAAGCCAAGGATGAGGAGTTTCTGCCTGATGCGTAGGTTGATTGGTAGCCACTGGAGATTTTTGAGGAGGGGAGTAACATGCCCAGAGCGTTTCTGGACAAAGACAATCCAGGCAGCGGCGTAAAGTATGGATTGAAGTGGGGAGAGACAAGAGGATGGGAGATCGGAGAAGATGCTGATACAATATTCCAGATGGGATAGGATGAGAGATTGAACGAGCAGGGTAGCACTTTGGATGGAGAGGAAAGGGCGGAGCCTATGTTTTGGGACTATTCGAACCTGGTGTGCTTCTTGTGTGCACTGGTGCTCCCAGAATATGGGTTGAGAGGGTGTCCAAAGATGTTGTGGGAGATGTGCCCTACACATTCCAGTGGGACAGTAGATTGCTCTATGTAGGAGGTGATGACTTAGTGGATTGAGCATGGGCCTGGGAGTCAGAAGGTTGTGGGCTCTACTCCTGGCTCTGCCACTTGTGTTGTGTGATCTTGGGCAGCTCATTTCGCTTCTCTGGACCTAAATTCTCTCATCTGGAAAATGGGGATTGAGACAGTGAGCCCCATATGGGACAGGGACTGCGTCCAACACGTTTTGTTCGTCATATTCGTTCATTCATTCAATCGTATCTATCAAGCGCTTACTGTGCCCAGAGGGATGCACTAAGCGCTTTGAAAGTACAATTTGGCAACATATAGAGACATTCCCTACTCTACAACGGGCTCACAGTCTAGAAGGGAGAGACAGACAACAAAACAAGTAGACAGGCATCAATAGCATCGACTCATCCACCCCGGCGCTTGGTACAGTGTCTGGCACACAGTAAGTGCTTAACAAATACCCCAGTTCTTCTTCTTCACGTGGAGGCTCAGAGAAAAACGGGATGAGCACTGTTGCGGGGATTGGTCTGGGTGGAAGGAAATAGAGAGATGGGGGTACTTCATTTGGTGGGGGCGGGGGGGGGGATTGGCGGGAGAGGAAGAGTGGCAGGGGTGAGTGACCCCCGAGTGGGAGGGGGGTCAGCCCTGGGGGCAGGGTTAGCCCTTAAGATAGGGGAGGTCAGAGGCTTGGAGGGTTAGTTAGTGGCCCGACCTAGGGGCTGGTCACTCCGTGCCAGCCTCAGGAGAAGGCTAGCGCGATGCTGGCTGGGGCGTGCCAGCTGGAGGGGTCTAGGGGGCCCCGCTCCCTCCGGCGCAGGAAGAGGGCGAGGCCGGGAGACAAAAGCCGCTGGGAGCGGTCGGGAGCGGGCACCGGGGGGTCGGGGGGCAGGGGGCGGGCGGAGAGGCGGGGGGCGGGGACCGGCCCCGGCCGCACGGAGCGCCGAAGGGGGAACGGCGGAACAAAAGGCGGCTCTGCGGGCCGGCCGGCCGCTCCCACTGCAGCTCTCCGGGGCCGTGCACCGCGACTCGCCCGGTAGAAGCGCCCCCGGAGCCCGAAAATGCGGCCCAAGAAGGCGGGCGGCGGCCGCTGCACCTGGTGCCTTCTGCTGCCGCTGCTGCCGCTGCTGCTGCCGCCCGCCAGCCTGGCCGCCGAACAGCGGGACAGACAGTGAGTACCCCCGGCCTCCCTCCGCCCCAACCCCACCGGGGCATCACCGACACTACCCACCCCGCCCGGCTCCGCCGCCCGGTTGCCGCGTGACCTTGGACAAGTCACTTCATCTCTCTGGGCCTCCGTTCTCTCGGCTGGAAAATGGGGATGGAGACTGGGAAGCCCCACACGGGCTTGGCTTCCATCCGCCCCAGCGCTTAGTACGGTGCCTGGCACATAGTAAGCGCTTAGCAAATACCTTCATTATTACTCTCTCCTGGCCCTCCCCCATGCCGCGGCTCGGAGAAGGCTTGGGAAGTCTTCTCGCCTGGTTTCCTCCGAGGGGCATCTGAGCTATCCCATTTCTTCATCTTCTTTATCATTTACTTTTCCAGGCTTGCTTCTTCATTAGCCATTGCGGGGAAGAGGATTAGGGTGGAAAAACCAATTGATACCGTTAGGGATATATGTGTGTATGCACGTGTTTGTGCCTCTACATATATATATATATATATTTATATGTGTGTGTGTATATACATATATATGTGTGTGCATACATATATATACATGTTTATATGTGTGTATACATACATATATACATACATGTATATATATATATATATATATATATATATATATATACACACACACACAGGCGCATGCCCACACACACATACATATGTATCTGTCCAGTTGATAAAAGCAAACTCAAGCCTCCCAGTTACATTTTCCTTAAAAAAATTTTTATTTTGGAAAAAGGAGGAAGAGTTGTGGGGTTTTTTTTTTTTTTTGCATTTTTCCTCTAGTTTGCTTTGTTTTATTGCATTAGTTTATGACCCGTTGACATAGTGAGGGGATGTACTAACTAGCTGCCATGGAGGATTTTCAATTTACTCTACTTAGTAAAAAACATTTCACATCCTGCCAAGTTCTGCCAAAACCTGACAGGGCTGTTAGTCAAAGGGTCTTGAGCAGGAGCTGTCAAGGTACTATTCAGTCTGTCCAAGTTAAACATTTTATTTTCAAGCACAACGCTGTTAGATGGCTTAATTTAATCAGGGAATGTTTACACCTCCCCCCCCCCCCCGCCCCCCCAAAAGTAAGAATCAGACCCAACAATGTAACTATATGGGTTTCATTTAGCTCTGAGCTGGTAGTCAAGGGGGCCAGTTTGAAATGAAAAATTGCCCACTGTCTGCAACCATCTTCTCTCAAGAGGAACATGATTTTTCCCTTGCTGGGAATTTGCAATTGCTTAAGCCGTTGAAGCATTTTGATCTGGTAGATTTCAAACAGGGCATCCCTTATGAGAAGGTGTCAGAGAGTACTAATTCCCAATTCTGAAAGTTCTCAGTAGCTGATGCATTCGGACTGCAGTACCACAGAGATCTCACTGCCTGTCCGGTGAAATAGGATCTCCATAGTAATGGGGCCTGCTGAGAAAGAAACCCTGGGTTGGAATCCACTAAATGATGATTTTGAGGTTGCAAAATAGTCTGACCTTCATCCCAGAGAAACAATTCATCACTGCCTAAAAGACCCAACTGCTGCAACAATAAAGACACAGAAGGCTAAAACAGTTCTTGCATGTCCTACACTTTAAACCTTAACTTCTAGAAAACACTTGGGGTTTTTTATTTATTTTTTAAACAAAACCACAGGCATAAGTGAGTATGACATTTTAAGGACAATGTAAATGTATTGGAAACGTTTTTCACATTGCATAAAAAACCCATTGAGAATTGAATGATCAAAAAGGATTCTCATCACAGCTGTTAGTAAGATTCTTGTTATGGACCTCTGTGATGTTTTTCTGGCCATTAGCCCACTGCTGTAACCTTTATAACTGAATAAAAAGTTAATTTAATAACATCAAGTTCTCTATGAATTTTAATAAGATATTCCAGCCATAGGGGAGCATTTTTAAAAAAGAACACAGACTAATCTCAGTGTGCGCCCTAAATTCTACAAATGCATATAATGCTTATAAATAGCCTAAATTACTTGTGATAGAGCCTGAAATAAGACAAACATTACAATGCCGATTCATGGTGTTCCTAAAATCTCTTCTTGAATGTATGCCTATTGCAATACTATAATATGACTTTCATTGCCATTAGGGTTCTGGTGAATTATGTCACACCTATCTCCTGTTTATGGCAACATCTTTTGCATTATCTGCCATCTGTGAAACAGACGTAGTAAAGCGGCAAAAGGATGTCACTTTCACACGGTGCCAATTTTGAAGTCTAAAATACTATTAGCAAGTAAATTTGACTGATTATTTTGTACTGGGATATTAAAACAGAATTTATAGTTTCTTTCTGATGCAAATTTCCCAGAGACTTAACAAGTAACTTGGTTTTGTTTAAAAGTTTAGCGTGAAGAGTGCAACTTGCAATCTTTATTATGAACATGAGGAGCACCTTCTTCTTCTCCCTATTTTTCAAGATGGGGAAACTGACAGACCAGAAGATAAGGCACTTCCCGTTGTTGCAGAGGATGTCAGTGGAAAATCCAGGTTTCAGGTTCTGATGATCAAATCCCTAAGCCATTTTGTTAACTTGTCTTGGGTGGAGCCACACTGGAACTTTTTAAGGTTTTCTATGTAGACATAAACTCCTTCTGTGTAGTCCCAGGAAGGGGCTGCCTGAAGTAAAATTTAAAGAGTTCTTCATTCTCAGCCCTAGAGAGAACTCTGTCTTCCTGCCTGCCAAAACTGGTACTGTGGAGATAGATGCTAGAGAACTGTCTGAATAGATAGAATTTCCTTTGTGCAGCATAATCATTCTGTTTCAGATGAGAAGAGTTGCAGTTGGGTCTATTTAATGTCAGTTAAGTACATGCAATCTTTTTGAATGACTACTTTTTTTTTCTTCCTCACCCATTTAACGATTTTCTTTTTCAGGGGCTACTTGATAGCAGCTCCGTCAGTTTTCCGAGCAGGTGTAGAGGAAGTTATCAGTGTGACAATCTTTAACTCCTTTAAGGAAACAACAGTCCAGATTCAGCTAGTGGTCAAAGGAGAGGCTGTAGCCCATGGTCATGGGGCAGTTTTGGGTAAGTTTTCATTATGTCTGATCAATCCCATGGGCAAATGAAGGAGCTGAGGTGGTACGAGGATTTTTTAAAATATGTTTTATCGTCAAGTCAAATAAATTAGCCTAACACTGCCCTGCCTTTAGAGATGGTATCCATAATCACTCTTAATTCACAGTGACACCCCAGCCTGTATTACCAGGGCATTACTGGCAATTTCAACCCCAGTCCCCTCCCTACCAACTGTTCCGTTCAAAAGATTTTGTTTTGTTTTTCAATCTTTGGCTTTCGGCAAATCTCCTCGGTTCATAAGACTTGGTCACCCCATCTAGGACCTTTCGTAGCCTTTATGATTTATCTCCACTTCCTTCTGATTGAGGGAATTTTTGCCTGCAAGCAAATATCATTTTTCTATTTTGCCCACAGGTTGAGACTCTCCTTTTTAATAGTAGAATGTAAGAGTCTGTGTCTATTGCCTTATCTGTTTTCTACATCATTCTTGTTGGCTCTTTCTTTCTGCTGTCTTACCCTCTCTTCTCTTAAGCCTCTGATCCACAAATCTGTCACCAAGTTTTTCTTACTTTCCCCTTCATCTCCCTCTTCTGTCTCTTCCGCCCTGGCCTTAAGAACTAAGCCATGCATAAATAACCAGCCTTTCAGAAGTCCTTTGGAAAGAAAGTATGAAAGGGAGAATAGGTGGGTTCCATCATCATCATCAATCGTATTTATTGAGCGCTTACTGTGTGCAGAGCACTGTACTAAGCGCTTGGGAAGTACAAGTTGGCAACATATAGAGACAGTCCCTACCCAACAGTGGGCTCACAGTCTAAAAGGGGGAGACAGAGAACAAAACCAAACATGCTAACAAAATAAAATAGAATAGATATGTACAAGTAAAATAAATAAATAAATAGAGTGACAAATATGTACAAACTTATATACATATATACAGGTGCTGTGGGGAACGGAAGGAGGTAAGATGGGGGGATGGAGAGGGGAATGAGGGGGAGAGGAAGGAAAGGGCTCAGTCTGGGAAGGCCTCCTGGAGGGGGTGAGCTCTCAGTAGGGCCTTGATTTGGTTCCAAGATTTGGTTCCTTTCTCTCTTCACCCTAGTGCTTAGTACAGTGCTTGGCACATAGAACTTAACAAATACCACAGTTATTAGTCTCAAAACCCCAGTCCAAGTGAGAAGCGATTGCAGATCTTTATGATCACTACAACGTTAACAAAATCAATCTCCTCCCATTACCACCACGACCATCCTACTTCCCTTGCTCTCCCACCTCTCTCTTTCTCTCATGTTCTTATGCTTTCTAATTTCACTTTCTCCTCTTTGCATCCTCTCATTCTCAAGGCTACCTTCTCTCTGCCTTCTTTGCTGATTTTTCTGTCTGCCTCTGGCAAAAGCCCTGCTTATAGTGGGAAATCCAGGACAGAAAAATAACTCCTTAAGGCAAACATTGAGTGGTAAAAGACAAGGCACCAAGTCTCCTCAGGTTCCACATCAGTTGAGGGTTTATTTTTTCAGTCCCTTCTCCCCATCTTCACCAATATAGAATTGCCATATCTGCAATCTTGTAAGAGAGCCTGTCTAATTTTAAACCTGGTAATACCTGGGTAAATACACACACATGCATCTACCATACTTGTCCTTTGGAAGTTGGCTCATTCTACTATTTAACTTTGGTTTTAGGATGAAAAGGAGCTGATGTGTGGTATTTATTCATCTGCATGACACATGCCAAACAGAAGCTTTAACTGGCAGGAAGCGACAACAAACGTAGGCTCTATGGGTTTCTCATTAGGATTCAAGTCCCTAGAAAGGCTGGGGTCTCTGGCAGCCAACTGTTTGTCCTCCTTCTTGGAAGTCTACCCTAAACATCGGTCCTCTACCCTCGGAGCACTTTGCAGCTTACCTTGGGCAGAAGCCACAAATGAATATAGACAGTCTGGCCAAGTTTCTCCTGAATAGCTCAGCTAAGTCCACCTCTCCACCCCCCTCTCTGGGCCCACAGCTTTCCACAGAGAGAAGAAATCCATTTTGCTGAGTCATACCCTTAGCCAAGGTTCTAGTCACCTGGAAGAAATATGGCCTAGAAATGCATTTCCAGAGAGAATCTATCTTTTATTGAGTTTTCTCCTACTTGTAGAGAAGTCTAAAGCCTTCACTCCTTTAACACCAACCTACTCACTGTACCTCGAGCTTGTCTTTATCGCCGCTGACTCTTTGCTCACATCCCCCCTCTGGCCTGGAACTCCTTCCGCTTTCATATACGACAGACTACCACTCTCCCCTCCCTCAAAGCCCTCCTAAAAATCACATCTCCTCTCTGACTTAGCCCTCATTTCCCCTATCCACCCTCCCTTCTGCATCGCCTATGCATTTGGGTCTGTACCCGTAAAGCTTTGACAATCACCTCTCCTCCACTCCCACTGCACTTATGTATCTATCTGTAATTTATTTTGACATCTGTCCTCCCCTTCTAGTCTGTGGGCAGGGATCATGCCTATTAACTCTGTTATATTGTACTCACCCAAGCACTTACTACAGTGCTCTGTACACAGATTGATTGAAATTATTTCTCTTGCTTGAGTGTGGAAAATCAAACCACCATCTTAACCATTTTCATTTATTTTTCTTTTAGACAAAGGGACCATCAAGCTCAAGGTAAGCCTATAGTATTTTTATAGCATGCCACTTTCAGAGAGGTCAGTGAAAATGTATCACAAAAGGGAAACCGAAAGTTATGGAAAAGCATCTCTGATCAAAATTGTTTTATGTTTATTCTGTTAATTGATCTAGTCAGTAAATAAGAGGAAATGTCACGTGGATTTTTCAGAAAATCCTATGCCTTTCCTGTTTCTAAAAATGACTGGCAGAACCTGATCACAAATCAAAGGGACTGAATGGGAAATCATTTCAAAATGAGTTGCTGTGGCAGTTGTGACCAACGTGAGTTCTTCTTAGGACTTTGCACCTATTTGCTTAGAGTATAGGTGATGCTGGATCACGAAATGGGGTAAGGAAAATACATCCAAGTTCTGCTATTTGGGAAATGTAGTAAACAATCTCAACGGCAATTTGGAAATAAATTCAAGCCGGCAATATGATCAATACTGAAGAGAAAAACTCAACTGAGATGAACGTTGAAAGCGATATTACTCTTTATAAATGAAAAATTCTCTTTTTTTTGTTTTAGGAGTTCCTGTCTAAAAGCATCTGACCCCTTAACTAAACATCCCAAATATCTACCCTTCAGAAAAAATTCCTAAAACCCTCACAGGCACACTCCCAATTTATTTTCTGTTTTCCCAAATGATGAATATGTTATTTAAAAAAATAAGAAAGCAAATGGACCTCATTTGAATTTCTTCAGCTTTGATTTATTCTATTATTATTATTATTGTTGTATTTAAGCATTTACAAGCCAAGCCCTCTGGTTTGCTCAAGGGTAATAATAATAATAATTGTGGTTATTTGTTAAGTGCTTACTATGTGCCAGGCACTGTACTAAGTGCTGGGGTAGAGATGTGTAATAAGATCTAACACAGGCCCGCATAGGGCTCACAGTCTAAGAGGAGGAGATCAGGTATTGGATCCTCGTTTTAGAGCTGAGGAAACTGAGGTACAGCAATATTGAGTAATTTGCCCAAGGATATGCAGCAGAACTGAGATTAGAACCTGGGTCTCCTGTACTCTCCCAAGCGCTTAGTACAGTGCTGTGCACACAGTAAGCACTAAATAGATGCGATTGAATGAATGACTCCAAGCCCTGTGCTCTTTTCACTACATCACATTCCTTCCCTTTGTTCGAGATCAGTCCATTTAACGGGTTCTGAAATGTTTTTGCTTTTATTTTTAAACAAATTTCTTATGGATTTGTAGTATTTCCTCCAGTGAGTCATAAAACTTTCGATGCCCTTTTTATGAATGTATTCTCTTTTAGCATTTGTTTTGTTAATGGTTATGGAAAGGGGCCTAGCACTCTGTCTAATGGTGGTTACCTTTTCCTTCTGCTATTAAATTCTGTTAGTCCTCCTTCTCTGGGCCAGGAGTAAAAGACAATGTGATGTGTTAATGTATTGGATCTCATTTTTCTAGGCAGGGCTTGCTTTGGGGTTGTTATCCCCGATGGGAGATGGAGGGTGGGGTAAAATCTCATAGTTATTAAACTGTGACATGCATCTGGAATACTGGCAGAACATCACTGCTAAGAAGCTAACAGAGCTGCAGGGACTGAATTGCTCAGTGGATTAGTCACTTTAGTTCTGTGATCTGGACCAGAATGAACCAAAACCATCTTGATTGTTATTAAGAGACTGTGGTCATCCTTTTGTCACAGTTCAGCAAATTTGGTTGTCTGTTTCTGATACATCTCCTGGGGAGATGAGCATTCAGCCTGAATCACCTTTTTCTTTTAATATACCCAATCCTCTGCTTAAAAAAAAAATGATGAGGGGGGAATTACTTGTACTACAATGCTTTTCAGTTGGCTCTACTGTTTTCCCAACTTTCATTTGGCCTTCAGTGATAATAAAGACCTTTTACTTGTCATACTTTCAAATATCCACTTTTAGCAATACATTTCAGATTTTTCTCTGAAGGTGAGTATAGGTCATATCAGCTCATCACATGTAGGGATCAACTGCAGAGGCCTGAACTGTGGAGCTGAACCTACAAGAGCTTCAGAGTTTGGTTTTCTGACAGACCAGGCTGGGCCTTGGAGGAGTATGGCCCAGCTCCTGAAGGGGAATCTCCCTTCCAATGTCATCTTTCCACAGACAGTTATTTCTTACTCATATACCCTTTTGCCCATCCTGTGTGCTTACAAAATGGTGTTTGGGAGGGGTTCATTCCTCATATGCTTGCATCCAAGAGGCAAAAATGTGCCCAGAGGCCCAATGGGAGAGCTTCTTTCATATATCGTATCTCAATGCAGGATCATACTAGAGTACCATTAGGGAAATGCAGTGTCTGGGTATCAGAGGCAGAGAGTGGCAGCTCTGGATCGAATCATACTGAATCTGCCTTATGCTGTTGAAAATCCAGTATGATAAGTTGTTTGTTAATATTTTCCTGCTGAATTTTAGCCTCTGCATAGTTACTGTTTTCTTTTGTTCATTAGTAATATGGGAGTACTTTTAGGCCTGCATGAAAATCCTTTTCTTTTCTTGTATGTCTGATTCATATATGTTATAACATGAAGGAATGAATGGGAATCTGGTATTTGCAAAAGTGGCCTGAATGTACATAATGTGCCAGACAAAGTCATTCCATAATTTTCTGGTGTGTGGAGCCAGGGCTGAATTGGTAGAAGCCTTAATGGGTAGAGCAATTTGTCAGGACAAAAAAGAAATATTGCTCTTCAGCTACAATCCTACAACTAGAACTAAATGTGTCCATTGAACACTGCACTTCCTTCAGGCACAATTTAAATATATTTTAAGATGCAAGCATTAATGACACCATTTTAAGAAGAGAACTGCAATAAATAGACAGGTTATAAACTGTTTTGTAATGGGGATAGAACCCAATCTGGAAAAGCTCTTAGGCTGTGGACAGAGCTATTCCTGGATATGGTCATGTTGCATATAAAAATGACCCCTTGAAAAAGAAAGAATCCTAACAAATTAGATCAGGAGCCTGATCTTTATGTGTGGGGAAAGTCTGTAAGATTGCAAATGGTAATTCGGGGGGAGGGAGGAGGGATGGGACCGAAGAACATTTTACTTTGGAAATACCAGACATCAGATTTTGCCTTTTCCATTTAACCATTTGATGGACTTGTGGCATTGCATGCCTTCCCCCATTTTTATCATTTAACTATTATTCTGCTCTAAAACAGCCCTAATCTTGCCTGTCCAACTGTGGCTAAATTTTGGTCTTTTACTCTGTAGTCTGTCTTTTTTGTATAATTCCATTCTTTTTGTTGTTGTTGTTCATTGACATGGCTTGAATTATCCTTGGTATGCTGATGACATTCAGATTGATTTTACTTTTTCTCAAGGGCAGAGTCATTCTGGTGTCTCACTGCCTCTCCAAGGGGAATGGCAACATTTCCTAAATTACATACAGATAAGACTGAGGCCATTTGAATTGGCTTTAAGTCACTGTATATTACCCTTCTGCTGGCTGTTTCCTTTTATGGCCAGTAATCGCTCCTGAGTCAAGTGTCATGAATTCAGGAGGTCATGGTTGATTCTTGTTTATCTTCTCAGGACAAGTTAAATCAGTATTAGGCTGTTCAAAATATATTACCTAAGCTCATTTGGATAATAGCTGAAGATCTGAATGGTTGACCCATTTTTCAGATTGTTGAGATTGAATTGTTTAAGCTTGATTGAAAACTGAAAGGTCTGTTGTTTTGTGAACACTGCTCAAAGTTTTGTTTGGGGCTATTTTTTATCATTGAACTTATCTCTCATAATACCTTGAATTTGTGCTATTCAGAATAAAACTGTAAGACACTCACGTCTGCCTTTTTTCCTTTTGAATTTTTCACAAGCTCTCACTGGCCTCAGTTTTATTGCTTTCGCCACATCTTTCCTACGTCTTGCAAAACAGTGCAGCTGCTTTCAACCTGTAAGCACTATATTCATCCTCTCTTTCAATAACCTCAACTTCACTATATTACATGGGGTATCTTATCATTGCAAGAGTTTGAAGAATTGTAGTTTTGCTCCTCAAAAGATTTGAACCCTAGGATATTGAGAACGTTGCCACCTATTTAGAATATGTCAGCAGTAAAAGTGTTCCCAAACAGAAGCTGGACATTGCTCTGCATAATATTGGTCCTTATGTTACAAGAAAAGTGGGAAAAAAAAGCTCCCCAGTCATTTCTTTTTTAGAGATGGAGAAATGGGTAATGACAGGAGCAGCTCTCTAGATCTTCTGTTCTTCTCCATTATGTTGTATGCCTTCCAGGTACCTTCTGGTCTTCGTGGCCAAGGACATTTGAAGGTCTGGGGAAATCGCCACTTGACAGAGGAAGGCTATATCTTTCACAATTACACGACTGTGACAATCGACAGCAAAGGGTCGTCCATGTTCATTCAGACGGACAAGCCCGTGTATAAGCCTAAACAGAAAGGTAATGTATTCCAGCATGAAGAATGGTTTATTTTCCCCCTTCCAGGATTAGATGCTTGGAAAATCAAATGCCGATGTTCTCTGCCATATTCTCTGAAGAATGTCTCAGGAGTTGTTTTCCAGAGCTTAACCTATAAATGCTTTTCACCTTCCTTTTAGTGTTGATAAATCTATTCCTGGTGACATCTGATCTGAGACCTGTCAATGAGAAGGTAAGAAGAACACCTTTCTCATTTAAGGTGCAAATTCAGGTATTATCCAAGAGATTGTGTGGTGTGAATTGGAAAATGCAAGAACTCTGTGATGAACGGCACCTGTCAGTGCGTGCCTCTTTACTTACATTCTTGCATAGTTACTTGGAATTAATAATGTCAATGGTTAAGCCCCCAAACACTCAGTAAATGCAGTTAATGTTGAGAGTGGGTGACATGCACAAGAACTTACCCTTCCTATTTGTTTGTTTGTTTTAGATGGAAGCCTACATAGTGGTGAGTATATTCTGGGGTGCAGGAAATTCTGCTCTGCTCTGCTCCGCCCGGGTACAAAACCTCCATTTTCCTCTCCTCCTCCACCACAACCAGGCAGAGAATTGGAAGTACTACGTGGCCCTGGTTCTTCACCATTTCTGTATACTTTTGGGTTCTCTCTTTCCTTTCCAGTTATCTCAGCAGATTGTCATTCCAACCTCACTTTAAATGAGGCCTTCAAACTGGCATTTTATATTTTCTGATTTACAATTGCTGAATTGTACTTTAAGTGCTTAGTACAGTGATCTGCACACAGTAAACGCTCAATAAATACGATTGAATGAAGGAATGAATTTTCTGTTGTCTTGAGAGGTTATTGTCTCTGTGAGTTTCAGAAATTAACACTGAAGTTCAGATAGTTCATTTATAAGACTGTGTCCTATGTTTTTCCTATAATTCCTATTTTGTTTCTTTAGATTTTTACCACACTTATGTTAGTGATTTGTGAAATAATTGTGACCCCGCCCCCTTAGAAGGAAAAACTGTTTTAAACCTCAAGGAAGGCTAACTGTACTATATGATATCCCTCATTTTTTCAGGACCCTCGTGGATCCCGGATGATAGAATGGAATGATTTGAAGCCATTTTGTTGTGGTAAGTTTTTTTGTTTTTGTTTTTTTTTCCTCTTTCAGCCTTTTCCCTTGGCTTCCCTTTTCTTGATTTTGGTTCTTGTCTCTTTGAAAGGAAAAACAATAAACAGTTATTTGATGCTTGACCTAAAGATGTTTCTCTTTTTCCAGGAATTGTCAACATCAGTTTCCCATTGTCCGATCAACCAGTTTTTGGGGAGTGGTTCATTTTTGCTGAAATGCAGGGACACACCTACAACAAATCCTTTGAAGTTCAGAAATACGGTGAGCATGTCTGTCATCGAGGGTGATACGCTGTGCTTAACGTTTGGGAAGTACAAAATGAACAAGTGATACATTCCCTGCCCACAAGGAGGTTCCAGTCTAACGGGATAGACATACAAATATCTCGGGAGTAATTGAGTGAACAATTGAATAAATGTGTAAGTGTTGACAGTGAGCCTAAATGCTAGAGATGGCTAATAGGTTTATCTCTAGACTGTAAGCTCATTGTGGGCAGGGAACGTGTCTACCAATTCTCTTGTAGTGTATTTCCTCAAGTGCCCCTTGATTTTGATAATTTTCCCAAGAGTGTTTTTACTACAACTATTCTGAAGTTAGCAATTTCAACTCACATTAAAGAATGATGCAAAATGACAAAATTCCTGAAGAAGTTTCAGCATGGGAGGTAGCATGAACAAGCCAGGTTCTTTCAAACTTCAGTATAATTTTTTTCCAATCAAAATTATGGTGCAAGTTAGAATTTTTTTTTCCTCATCTTCTCTAGCGGTTCAGATAATACAAATCCACTAGGTGTAGCTGCTCTTCATCTCCTATTGAGAATTTAACATCCCTCTTCCTTTTCTCTCTGTTTAGTGTTACCAAAGTTTGAGCTACTCATTGAGCCCCCTCAGTATATCCGGGATTTCACGAACTGTGAAAAGGGGACTGTCCATGCCAGGTAAGAGGCCTTGCACATTTGCAGCCTCTTTATTCCTTCAGAATAGCCTCATTTTGTTGGGGTTTTGTTTTGTTTTTTGTCTTTGAACACATTCCATTTCACCAACTTGGGGCTCCTAATTGCAGCATAAAAAATTGCTTAAGGGGTCAAAACTGTGTCAAAAACTTGACAAAATCCTTTTTTGGAATCCTTCAAGATGGTTTCTTTTCCTTCCAAATTAACGAAGCGTTTTTCTGCACCTTTCGTCAGCAATAAAATGACCTCATTTCTTTCTATTCCAGGTACACATTTGGGAAGCCAGTGACTGGAAAGTTGATGATCAATATGACTATAAATGGTGTGGGTTACTATAGACATGAGGTGGGACACCCTGTCCTCAAAACCACAGAGGTGAGAAAAATCACCTAGAAAACGATGTCGACATTGTTTACCACTATGTGATCAGTGCCCAACATTTCATTGATTTAATGTGTTCCATAGATGTGCCAGTTCTAGAGGTTGCCTGAAGGAATTTTTAATTTTACATCATGTGTAAAAAATATAAAATATAAAAAATACAATTCTGGGTAAAAAGCTACAGAGATTCATTTTAAGTTGAATGAAGTATCTACTCTCCCCTTGTCTCCAGCTCCAGAACAAATTCCACCTAGGCTCCAGGGCCCCTCCCTCCCCTAATTTAGAGAAAATGATTTGGGGGTCTGAGGGGAGGGGGAAGTAGGGAAGGCCCAAAGCCCCCACATACTCCTGGGGCTTGAAGTTCTGGGGTTAGGCAGGCATAAAGTGAACTGCCTTAAACTCTAAGCCCCAATCCTCAAAGTTCAGACATCTTAGTAGCTCTGCCAGGCACAGTCTTTGTGCTAAGAGACACATCCACTGGCTTTTGAGGGGCATCATCATCTCCCACCCCCATAAGAATTGTGGTTGGGCCCCATACTATACATAAAATGGATTTTTGAGGCAGTCATCCTGGTTGCTCCGATAGTAAAACTGTCCCTGCTTGTTCCCTGTAGTTCACAACGCCAAAAGAAAAGGCTAATAAATTAAAAAAAGAAAAGGAAGGATCCGAGTTACTCTAGACGGAACTGGAATATACAGTTGTAATAGCAACAATTCCTTTGTAACGAATTCTCCGTGCAGATACATGGCTCAGCAGTCTTCGACGTGTGTGTTAAGGACATGATGCCTGCCGATGTCCCTGAGCACTTTCGAGGTACCGTCAATATCTGGGCAACAGTCACCAGCACGGATGGGAGTAAACAGGTCACTTTTGATGATTCGACCCCAGTTCAGAAACAGCTGATTGACATCAAATACACCAAAGATACCAGAAAACAGTTCAAACCTGGTCTGCCGTACAAAGGAAAGGTAATCCCCAGAGTCGGAGAGCCAAAAGGTTGGAAGGGACGTGGAGGAATCATCTTCTTTCTCAATGAGAAGAGTATTCATTATGTGCCTATGTTGTGCAATGCATTGTGCTAGATAATGCATTTATTTATATTAGCGTCTGTCTCCCCATGTAGACTGTAAACTCATTGTGGGTAGGGAATGTGTCTACCAACTCTGTTAAATTGATCTCTTCCAAGCGCTTAGTACAGTGCTCTGTAGGGAGTAAGTGCTCAGTAAATATGATTGACACTGAGGACGATAATAATAATAATGGTATTTGTTAAGCGCTTACTATGTGCCAAGCACTGTTCTAAGCGCTGGGGTAGATACAAGGTAATCAGGTTGGCCCACGTGGGGCTCACAGTCTTAATCCCCATTTTGCAGATGAGGTAACTGAGGCACAGAGAAGTTAAGCAACTTGCCCAAAGTCATCATCATCATCATCAATCGTATTTATTGAGCGCTTACTATGTGCAGAGCACTGTACTAAGCGCTTGGGAAGTACAAATTGGCAACGTATAGAGACAGTCCCTACCCAACAGTGGGCTCACAGTCTAAAAGGGGGAGACAGAGAACAAAACCAAACATACTAACAAAATAAAATAAATAGAATAGCTATGTACAAGTAAAATAAATAAATAAATAAATAGAGTAATAAATATGTACAAACATATATACATATATACAGGTGCTGTGGGGAAGGGAAGGAGGTAAGATGGGGGGGGATGGAGAGGGGGACGAGGGGGAGAGGAAGGAAGGGGCTCAGTCTGGGAAGGCCTCCTGGAGGAGGTGAGCTCTCAGCAGGGCCTTGAAGGGAGGAAGAGAGCTAGCTTGGCAGATGGGCAGAGGGAGGGCATTCCAGGCCCGGGGGATGACATGGGCCGGGGGTCGAAGTCACACAGCTGTACATATTTATTACCCTATTTATTTTACTAATGATGTGTATATAGCTATAATTCAATTTATTCTGATGGTATTGACACCTGTCTACTTGTTTTGTTTTGTTTTTTTTTTGTCTGTCTCCCCCTTCTAGACTGTGAGCCAGTTGTTGGGTAGGGACCATCTCTATATGTTGCCAATTTGTACCTCCCAAGCGCATAGTACATTGCTCTACACACAGTAAGCGCTCAATAAATACGATTGAATGAATGAAAATGGTGGAGCTGGGATTAGAACCCATGATTCCCAAGCCCGTGCTCTTTCCACTGAGCCACACTGCTGAGAGACAGTCATAGTAATAATAATTTGTGAAATTTAAGCGCATACTATATATCGAGCACTGTATTAAGTACTGGTAGATACAAGAGAATCAGGTCACCCATGGGGCTGACAATCAAAGTAGGAGGGAGAACAGATATTGAATCCCCATTTTGCAGATGAGGGAACTGAGGCACAGAGAAGTGAAGTGACTTGTCCAAGGTCACAAAGCAGACAAGTGGCAGAGCCGGGCGTAGAACGCTGGCCCTCTGGCTCTCAGGCTTGGGCTCTTTTAACTGGGCCACGCTGCTTCTCACTAAGCCATGCTGCAGAGATGAATAAAAGAATGTCCCTGTCCTAGAGTTTTTTGTTTCATGGGGGAAGGCAAGCAAATGTAAAACAAATATATACTTAAACTTTATAGACATAATAATAATGATGGCACTTATTAAGCGTTTACTATGTGCAAAGCACCATTCTAAGCACTGCGGAGGTTACAAGGTGATCAGGTTGTCCCACAGGGGGCTCACAGTCTTAATGCCCATTTTACAGATGAGGTAACTGAGGCCCAGAGAAGTTAAGTGACTTGCCCAAAGTCACACAGCTGACAATTGGTGGAGCCAGGATTTGAACCCATGACCTCTGACTCCAAAGCCTGGGCTCTTTCCACTGAGCCACGTGAGTGCTGAGAGGCAGATGTGAGTAGCATGGTGTCAGTCGGAGAAGTCTTCATGTAGGAATTACTTTTAAGTAAGGTTTTGAAGGGAGAAGGGACATGGTTTGACAAAGCAGAGTTGGGAGAAAATTCTAGGTGTAGGATATAGTGTGGGTGATTTTAGGCAAGAGAGTCAAGGTTGAGGGAACAGTGAAGAGATTAGTTCAGGCTGATCAAAGAGCACAGGATGGGATATATAGGGATGAGAGAGAGACCTGGGTTCTAATCCTGACTGCCAGTTGTTTGCTGTGTGACCTTGGGCAAGTCACTTAACTTCTCTATGCCTCAGTAAGTGCTTTACAAATACCATAAAAATATATATCATGGTGCACAAACCTCACAGTATTCCCAGGCCCATTTTTAGAGTTGGGCTGGGAGTGAGGGATCTCTTGGGGTGGAGGGAACAAAGTCTATCCCCTGATTTGTTGGAAGCTCAAGGGAAGTTCCCATGCTGCCCTGAGTGACCTGATGGACCAGTCACTCATATTTATTGAGCACTTACTGTGTGCAGAGCACCATACTAAGCGCTTGGGAGAGTACAATACAACAATCAACAGACACGTTCCCTGCCCACAACATACTTAGAGCCTAGAAGGACCACAAACTGTAGATGGGCTAATCAAGGATATATCAGGAAAATATGTGGCTTAAACTGCTGGCCACAAACTCCAATCTTGTCAGGTCATATTTTTAAGCATCCTCTTCTTATGGCAAGGTGATAAAGTGGGCATTCATTAAATGTTTTTGTCCATCGATGTGCAGATAGATGTGTTGTTCCCCGATGGTACCGCAGCAGATGGGGTGACAGTCCAAATCAAAGCTGAACTGACTCCGAAGGACAATGTTTACATCAGTGAATTAGAGTCCAAAAAGGGTGTGGTGGACTTTGAAATTCCCTCCATCCCTCCAACTGCCCAGTATGTCTGGCTAGAGGTAAGTAAAGGACCTTATGGAATGAAAACATACTTTATGGCAAAGTGATTATTTTATGAAAGTGTTAAAGCTAGAGAAAATGTGGCCAAGTACAATGAAAAATTTTGTAGTTTGTTTCTTACTACTTTTTTTTTATTGTATTACATTACTTGTATTAGAATATCTGCTTTTCTGCCCCATGGCTTAATTAGAATGCTTAGGAATCATTTACTTTGTCACCCAGGAAAGTAAAAGGCTAAGGGAAAATGAAATGTCTAAAATCTCAGGAGAAAGGTTGGAGCAATTGCATTGGGTTAAATCAGTGATTGTCAATTTTTTTTCAAATTATTCTCTTCCCCACCCATGCTCCCCATCACCCCTTGACAGCTCTACCAGGGAAAAATCAAAACAAACAGAACAACACCTTACCAAGTGTGGTAGGTCTTCCACACTGTTGAGAAGGGGAGGATTTGAGCAATGACTTTTCTCTGTTCTCCCAATTCAGAAATGATGATGTTATCCCCTCTACTATGGCCTATCTAGGGCTGGGGTTAGATAGAAGAAAGACAAAGGGATGAGAGGGAGGGGCAAGTGAAAGTAAGGTTCCAAGGAAAAGGGCGTAGAGGATGGATGGGAAGGGAAAGGCTGTGCCGAAGGTGTTGACCTTGCGGAAGGGAAGAAGCTATGCAATGAGCCGTGCCTATTGCCAGTCTCTGCATCCTTATGATCTTCTTGGGGCATTTCCCCTCTTTCCCCCCTCCCTTATTTGCAAAGCATGGGTTTAAATATATCAAGGCACCCCCATGTGAAAGAAGAAATAATAAAAAGGTAGCAGCAGCTGTTTCAGATCATGTGGATAACATTCAGATGTATCTTCTCTTAAGATGAAAGTGACAGCAATTAATGGGAAACCTGCAGGAGACCAATATCTACCCAACTATTTATCTATTAGCAGCTGGTACTCACCTAGTAAATGTCACATCCAGATCCAACCACCTGACGTACCTTTTCAGGTAGGATTATTATATATTGTATATTATGTATTAATGTCTGTCTCCCCCTCTAGACTGTAAACTCATTATGGGCAGGGAATGTGTCTGCAAATTCTGTTGAATTGTACTCTCCCAAGCACTTAGTACAAACGATTTATTACTCTATTTTATTTGTACATATCTATTCTATTTATTTTATTTTGTTAGTATGTTTGGTTTTGTTCTCTGTCTCCCCCTTTTAGACTGTGAGCCCACTGTTGGGTAGGGACTGTCTCTATATGTTGCCAATTTGTACTTCCCAAGCGCTTAGTACAGTGCTCTGCACATAGTAAGCGCTCAATAAATACGATTGATGATGATGATGATTGCTTTCAAACATGTACGTGTATCCCTCACGGTTCAATTCACATTCCTTTCTATTCTCCATTTACATCCACTCCCTTGACCCTATGGCTCCCTTCAGTTGCTACCCCCATCTCCTGCCTACCATTCCTCTTCAAATTCCTTAAGTCAGTTGTCTGCACCCACTGCCTCCACTTCCCTTTTCCTAATTCTCTCCTGAACTCCCTCCAATCTGGCTTCCACCTCCTTCACTCGCTAAGGTCACCAATAACCTTCTTCTTGCCAAATCCAGTGGCCTCTACTTCATCCTAATTCTCCTCGATCTCTCAACTGCCTTCAATATTCATTCATTTATTCATTCAATCGTATTTATTGAGCGCTTACTGTGTGCAGAGCACTGTACTAAGTGCTTGGGAAGTACAAATTGACAACATATAGAGACGGTCCCTACCCAACAGTAGGCTCACAGTCTAGAATGTGGATTCCTCCCTTCCCCGGAAACATTCTCTAGACTGTAAGTTCATTATGGGCAGCGAACATGTCTGCTAATTCTGTTGTGTGGTACCCAACACAACAGAGTACCAGCATGGCTTAGTGGAAAGAACCCGGGCTTGGGAGTCAGAGGTTGTGGGTTCTAATCCCAGCTCTGCCACTTATCAGCTGTGTGACTTTGGGCAAATCACTTAACTTCTCTGTGCCTCAGTTACCTCATCTGTAAAATGGGGAATAAGACTGTGAGCCCCACGTGGACAACCTGATTACCTTGTACCTTCCCCAGCGCTTGGCACATAGTAAGCACTTAATAAATACCATTCTTATTATTATTAATCTCCCAAATGCTTAGTAGACTTTGAGCTCATTATGGGAGGGGACTGTGTCTGTTGTTGTGTTGTACTCTCCCAAGTGCTTAGTACAGTGCCTTGCACACAGTAAGCACTCAATAAATATGATTCAGTGAATACTATGCACATAGTAAGTGCTCAGTAAATACCATTGATTGATTATCTAACCTTGGCTTCACTGACACTGTTCTTCTCTTATCTCTCTGGCCACTCCTCAGCTTCTTTCGCAGGCTTCTCCTCTACCTCCCAACTTCTAACAGTGAGGGTGCCTCAAGGTTCAGTTCTGCATTCCTTTCTATTCTCCATTCACACCCACTCCCTTGGAGAACGCATTCGCTCAACTACCATCTCTACATGGATTATTCCGAAACCTATCTCTCCATCCTGACCTCTCTCCTTCTCCGCAATCTCGCATTTCTTCCTGCCTTCAGGACATCTTTACTTGGATGTCCCGCTGACACCTTGAACTTAGCATGTCAAAAACAGAACTGCTTATCTTCCCACTCAGATCCTGTCCTTCCCCCTGACTTTCCCATCACTGTAGACAGCACCACTATCCTTCCAGTCTCACAAGTCCATAACCTTGACTTTATCCTTAACTCATCTCTCTCATTCAACCCACATATTCAGTCAGTCACCAAATCCTGTTGGTTCTACCTTCACAACATTGCTAAAATCCACCCTTTCCTCTCCAACCAAACTGCTACTACACTGATGCAGCCAGGTATCCTAACCTGCCTTGATTACTGCATCAGCCTTCTCAATGACCTCCCTATCTCCTGCCTCTCTCCACTCCAGTCAGTCAGTCAGTCATATTTATTGAGCCTTTACTGTGTCCATACTTCACTCGGCTATTTGGATCCTTTTTTTTCATAAACCATTCAGTCCAGATCTCCCCACGCCTCAGGAACCTCCAGTGGCTGTCCCTCCACTTCCGCATCAAATAGAAATTCTCTACCATCAGCTTTAAAGCACTTAATCAGCTCGTCCCCCTCCTACCTTTTCTCACTGATCTCCTACTACAATCCAGCCTGCAGACTTTACTCTTCTAATGCCAACCTACTCACTGTACTTCAGTCTCGCCTATATCAATCAGTGGTATTTATTGAGCATTTACTGTGTGCAGAGCACTGTATGAAGCGCTTGGGAGAGTACAATGTAACAGAGTTGCTTGACACATTCCCTGCCTACGAGGAGCTTCGCCACAGACCCCTTGCCCATGTCCTCTTTCTGGTTTGGCACTCTCTCCTCTTTCCTATATGGCAGACCACTACTCTCCCCACCCTCAAAGCCTTATCAAAAATCACATCTCCCCTTGAATCTCTAACCTTTAAGCACTTGATATTCACCCCACCCTCAGCCCCACAACACTTAACGTCGACATCTGTAATTTATTTTTGTGTCTGCCTCCCCCTCGAGACTGAAAGCTCCTTGTGGGCAGGGAACATGTTCACCAACTCTGTTGTATTGTACTCTCTCAAGCGTTTAGTACATTGCTTTGCACCCAGTTAAGCACTCAATAAATACCATTGATTGATGGATTAATTGAGTGATTTAAGGGCCGAATGACTGCAATCGCAAGAGGTTCTGCTCTTTAACTCTCACACCTTACTAGGGATGGGCCCTGGTGATGAGAATATAAGGATTCTCTATTTCTGCTTTTCTAGCATCCACCCCCAGGATTTAGCATCGTGCTTGGCAAAAAGTCAGGGCTTAGTAAATGCCATTATTGTTACTGCCCTATGTCCTAAATTCTCCTAGTTGACCCATCTACTTTTGTAGAAAAGTATGAAAAAAATGAACCAGGCTGTCAAAAAAACAAACAAACCCCACCCCCCGCCAAGAAACCAATTTTTCTGCCCACTCACCCCACCAGCCCAGAAGTAGCATGGCCTAGTGAAACGAGCACGGGCCTGAGAGTCAGAGGATCTGGGTTCTTATCCCCGCTCTGCCTCGCGTCTGCTCTGTGACCTTGGGCAAGTCACTTCACTTCTCTGGGCCTCAGTTCCCTCATCTGTAAAATGGGGATTAAGGCTGTGAACCTAATGTTGGACATGGACCATGTCCAACCAAATTAGGTTGTATCTACCTCAGTGTTCAGTACAGTCCCTGTTACATAGTAAACACTTAAATAGTATTTAAAAAGGCCAGTAGTACACCAATAAAATATAGAAAATCATTGATCTCAACTCATTATTCTGTAGCTCTAATAACTGTGGTGTTTAAGTGCTTATTTATGTGCCAAGCCCAGCAATGCACCCCTCAGAGTTGTGGAGGAGAGATGCCCCCTCCACGTTTTGCTGATTCTCCAACAGGGTCAAGTTTTGGCTTGCCCCAGTTGGAGAATTGCTGGTTTTCCTTCTTCTCCTCTTTACTCCTTCCCCAAATGACATTGAGAGCTGCATCGAGCATCTGTCCAAGCTTGGCAGCCACCCTCTCCCCAAATGGCTTTGTGTCCTGCCAGAGGCACATCCTGTCTACACAGATGCTATGTGGAGTCTATGCGCAGGTCGCCAATGAGAAATATTTAATTCCCCCTATTATTAATAGTAATAATAATTATGGTGTTTGTTAAGCCCTTACTATGTGCTAAGCACTGTTCTAAGCGCTGGGGTAGATATGAGGTCATCAGGTTGTCCCATATCGGGCTCACAAGTCTTAATCCCCCTTTTCCAGATGGGGGAACTGAAGTGCAGAGA
Source organism: Tachyglossus aculeatus (assembly GCF_015852505.1). Taxonomy (NCBI): domain Eukaryota; kingdom Metazoa; phylum Chordata; class Mammalia; order Monotremata; family Tachyglossidae; genus Tachyglossus; species Tachyglossus aculeatus. The sequence continues at coordinate 119,165,280 of NC_052101.1, read as the reverse complement.
AGTGAAGTGACTTGCCCAAGGTCACACAGCAGACAAGTGGCAGAGCCGGGATTAGAACCCATGACCTTCTGACTCCGCGACCACTATCCACTAGGCCAGGCTGCCTCTCAAGCCATCTTGTCCCTTCTCAGACCTCTGTGGGATGGTTCTCTCTGAAGTAGAGCTCCTCTATAAAAACCAGTAGATCTGAAATTTCAAATAGCATATTATCCATAAAAACTAGCAGTAAATATGTCTAAAATTTTGTTTCCAATTTCCAGATGCCAAAATTCAAAGTTAAAGTCGATGAGGTGAATTTTAGGATCACTTTGGCTCAGTAAGGGTTGTATTGTAATTTTTATGTTCATCGGATAGCTAGTTCATATTTTACAAGATTTATAAAAAAATGGAAATGCAAAGGAGATTATGCCCAGATAAATCTGAACACATTGTTCTTATTTAAAAAATGATTAAAAGTAATTCCACTGTGGGAAAGCTGAAAATTGGCTTCCTTGCAAATAGGGGAATAGGTTTTATGTTTTGCTACTGTTACTGTGTGTTCCAATTAGCTGAAGAGTTTTTTGTATAAACAATTTCATCATTTTGTTCAGGGGAATTGTTAGTGCACCAAGTATTTCATTAATTTCACTGGGCACTGTTGACTGAATTGTTAAATGTTTCATTTTAATTATATTAGGTCAAATCTGAAGCCTTCCTATTTCCCTTTTGAAATTGTTAATGATGTTCACAGCGTGTATCCTGGGTCTGGAGTTGGCATTCTCTGAACTGTGGGAGTAAGGCTTATGTTTCACTGGGATTCAGAACTGAACTCTGTGTTCACAGTGTTTTATTATTAATAATTTTTAAGAGCTAGGAAGTTTCTCCCTTAGGCCCCCAAACAGCATCCTCTTTTCCTCCCTAGTGTTCTCTGTGCTGTTTTACATTGCAACGTTTATCAGTTTCTTCTCCAATTACCGAAATGGGAAGTTTTTCTTCCCAATTTAAGTTTCCCCTACTCCTCAGGAACAACTTAAATAGAAAGAATAATTATACTAAGGAACTCAAGGAGAACCGGTCGGGGGAAAGTGCCAGTGTAGCTAAAGTGATTTCATGAGCAGATGGTCATGATTGACAGTGTTTATTGAGCACCTACTGGTCTCAGAGCACTCTACATATGACAGGAGTAAAAGACCCATTCCTTGGGGTGTAATGTCTAATGAAAATGTATGTGGAAATGCTGAGATTTGAATGCAGGTGAAACCTTCAAAAAGTAATCGTGACCTAAATTGAGGTCCCTCTTAGAGCCAGAGGAAACAAAGGCCATAATATTTACCTGGCCATGTGATTAGTGTTGGCTTTAATGTGAGCTTGTTGGGGGCAGGGACTGTGTTTATTATTCTGTTGTACTCTCCCAAGCACTTAGTACAGTTCTCCACACACAATAAGCGCACAATAAAAACGATTGAATTGAGCGCTTATGACAAGTTATTTTGAGGGTTTATTTATTATATCGATGCTTCACCTACCATTGTCACAGCCTAAAATCCCTAGGACATGATGCATTATGACAGTTGGCAGATAGCTGAAGAGGGAACATTTCATCTTTCATCTTTTATTATCGAGGGAGGTTGAAAGGAAAAAGCTGTGTGATCACTGTTAATTCTCAGCCTGTGTTCCCTTTCTCTTTCATAATAGAGGAAGGATGTCTATAGGTTCATTCTAAAACTGGAGTCCCAAGGTACTTAGGACTTTGGGGGTGGGAGGGTGGTGTCTTATCACTACCGTTCAGGTGGTTTGGGGAGAGTAGAATCATCATCTTAGTACAGGCACTCTAACAATATCGAGTGTCTCCCCAGTGGAGAAAATGCACTATCTGGTTGGCTTCCCGAATGGAATTGAGTAGTTTATCCCAGAAACAGGCCCAAACAGCAAAAGAGGTGCTTGTCACCTTCCGCCTCCGTACGATCCCTCTTGAATCTTGGGCATTCGGGCGAACTTTATGATGATCGAAATTTCATCGTGTTCATAGTTCTTTTGCGTCAACCTATCAATTGCTGCTCCCCTTTGGCTCCTGTCTCTTTCCTAAGGTGGGCGAAGATGCTGTGTTTGCTGTGAAATCCACGTGCCCCTGTGACTTCACTCTGTATTACGAAGTCGCAGCGCGAGGCAACATTGTGCAGTCGGGGCTGCAGCCTGCCAATGTTACCCAAAAAAGAAGCAAGAGAGCTCCGTTTCCGTTTGCTAGGAATACCAATGTAACCCATTTCCCAGGAACAGGTCAGTCGAAAAGGTCCGAATGGAACAATCAAAAATCCTAATCCTTTCTTTGTTTGGAAATAAAGGCTTTCCTTTGTGAAAACAAACCTGTTTGCTCCTGTCGTTCAGGGCCTAGACTATTTTGGGATGTATCGATCATATTTTAAGGGGATTAATAAAAAAATTCCATTAGGCATGCATTGGAAAAAATTATTCTGCGTTTAAACCGTAATCTCGGTTCTTCTTCATCTGAAGCAGAGGTGGTGCTGATGATCTGGGCATCTAATCCTGTGTCTTCTCTTGATTTTTGTATTTAGCTTCTCCTCACTCTCCAGCGGTAGAGGTGGAAGTGTGCATGACATTCCTCCATCTCTCTGTGACCCACAGCATGGCTCCCCTGGGACGCCTCTTGGTGTACTATGTAAGGGAGAATGGAGAAGGGGTCACAGACAGTCTACAGTTCGCTGTTGAGCCCTCTTTTGAAAACCAGGTACCGTTTTTCCTGATTTAAACAGCCATTCTTCTCGACGGCGAGACATTTAGATCTGTGCCCGTGTTTCCTGGGGCCCAAGGAAGGTAACCGAAATGCCTATATTCTCAGGTTTCAGTGGCATATACCTCAAACGAGACAAGACCCGGTGATGTTGTAGAATTGAAGGTGAAAGCTGCCAAAGGAAGCTGTGTCTGTGTTGGCACTGTTGATAAGAGCGTGTACCTTCTCAAGACAGGGTTTCAGCTAACAGCGGCTCAGGTGAGGGGATTCCAGTGAGGCTCTCGGCTTCTAGCATGCACAGTGACTCAGCTGATTCTAAAGTTGAAGGAAAAATGTAGCCTGACTGGACTCTTTCTCCAACTGCATGTAGATTTTCCAGGAACTGGTGGAGTATGATGTCTCTGATGCCTTTGGAACGCCTAAGGAAGATGGGCATTTCTGGTGGCCTGGCCTGTCTTCTCGCAGACGCCGCCGTTCCTCTGTCTTTCCATGGCACTGGGACATCACAAAGGATGCGCGATTTGCATTCACCGTAAGGAGAGGCAGCTTTTTTACTCACTCCCCATTTTCTGAGAAGAGCTTCCGAAACTATATTCTCAAAAGATAAGAATGCTGCGCAGTAAAACTCTGGGAAGGCTAGAAATAACTAGTGTAGCATTAGCACCCTCCACAGAAAGAATCATTGAAACTTTCAGGGAAGAAGTACATGAAAACCAGACACCGTGGGAGCAAGCAACACCATTTGCTTGGCTCTCATAACTTTTTGGGCCGGCCTACTGCACCCCTTGGAATTGGAAAGGGGCCGAGGGTGGAGCCAAGATGGTGACTTCCACTGACAGGCTGAAGGCCCTGGGGACCAATAGGGGGGTGAACCAGCCCTATGACCCCGCTCTCAAAGAGGAAAAACTATCCCCTTTCCCCTGCCCCCACAGAACTGCTTCCAGCAGCAAGCAGTAGCAGCACCAAAAATGGGCCAGCTAGAAGGACTTGGGTTCTAATCCTGGCTCCGCCACGTGTCTGCTGTGTGAACTTGGGCAAATCACTTAACTTCTTTGCACCTCAATTCCCTCAACTGGAAAGTGGGGATTAAGACTGTGAGCCCCATGTGGGACAGGGACTGTGTCCAGCCTGATTACCTCGTATCTACCCCAGTGCTTAGAACGGTGCTTGGCACATAGTAAGCACTTAAGAACTATTATTATTGTTATTAATAATATTATTAAGCCATAGCTAAGTGCATGGCCTGAGCATTCGGAAGGGGATACAGCTGTGGCTGCCCTGGATGAGCTCAGCTGGGTGGTGGAAGACAATCTTGCTTCCACTTGTCTGGTTCTCACCAGGGCTGGGCATGGGCCCTACGAGGAGGGCTCAACTTCTTGCCTTGCCCCCTACACAGGCGGCTCTGGGGTCCAGGGACTCCGGCCAGGACTTCCGGTCAAGGCAGTCATGGCAGAAGGACTGTACAACCAAGTAGGGTTCATGCCCCCTGATGGAGCATGCATATTATGGAGCCTCCCGTTGGATCCCTAGAGGACAGAGGACCCCTCCCTGTGGAAATCTGGTGCAGGAAAGCAAGAAGTGGCTGCTTTGTAGCTGGCTGTACCTGGGCAGCCCCGGAGCACCGTCCTCTGCTCCTTCTCTGAGCCCCCGGTGCCTAGAAGCAGAGTGGTCTAGAGGATAGAGTGCAGGCCTGGGAGTCAGAGGATTTGGGTTCTAATCCCAGGTCTGCCACTTGTCTGCTGTGTGACCTTGGACAAGTCACTTAACTTTTCCGGGCCACAGTTCCCTCTTCTGCAGAATGAGGGTTCAATACCTGTTCTCCCTCTTACTTAAACTGTGAGCCCCATGTGGGACCTGATTATCTTGTATCTAGCCTGGCACTTAGTATAGTGTTTGGCACATAATAAGCACTTAAAAAATACCACGTTATTATCATTATTATTATTACTATTAGCCCTGGCACTCAGGAGTCAAAAGCAGAAGTGGAGGGAGAGGAGAAGTACTGATATGCACCTTTTCTGTCCTCTTCTCCCTCCCTCACTCCCCCTTTCCCTGGTTTCCTCTTCCTTCATACCCAAGCTCCTCCCTTGATTTTTCCAATCCCAAGTTCACCACCACACTCAAAATGAAAAGAGTATACCCATGGTTATTAGCCATTTTGTTTTCTTCCACGTTGACCTTTTGGGTGAGCTGCTTCCCATTAAGCAGCAATCAAAAGTAAATGTCAGAAGGTTTTTATTCTCCTTGCAATGCACCACATATGCACAGCCTGCCCTCCCCCCTCCCTGGAAGTACAGTTGGGCTGGATCCCAGATTTGCAGTTTATGCAGGGTCCTAGTGGCTTCTACTTAAAAAGTTTGGATGGACACAATCCATTAGAGTCCCGGCAAATACGAAGACATTTTGTGAAATATGTAACATTTTTTTCCCTAGTTTTATAATGCTAGAAAAGGCACTTCCCCAGTTGGGATTGACAAAGACATAACCTCCGGTTAATGGACAACTAACACCCGTAATATCCTTGTAATTAATTCTTTTGTTAAAAGAAACTATTTTTGTTGGCATAGTTGTGGGGTGGTTGCTTAGCATGTGGCTCAGAATAGATGTTGCTTTAGGTTAAAGTAAAACTAAGCCATAATAAGCCATAGTTCTTACTGGAAAAAAAAAGTGACTTTAAGATGAGGCAAGCATGGACAGGAGCTGGTGCTTAGACTGTGGCAAGCAGCAGAGCAAGGAGAAGATTGGATCCTGTTTTCAGGTTCTGTGAGGAAATCAATCAGTCATAATCACTGAGTGCTTGCTGTGGGCCAAGCACTGTACTAAGTGTTAGGGGGAGTACAGAGTGGCAAAGTTGGTAGACATATTACCTGTCCACAAGTTACTGACAGTCTAGAGGGGAAGACAGACATTAATATAAATAAATTATGGATAGATACATAAATTCTGTGGGGAATTAGAGGAAGCCTTCCTCTAGGCACCTTCAAGATCAAATAGGACACCCTCACATTCACCTGCTGTTGCTCCAACCCATTAAAGATGACGGTTGCCATTTGGAATTCATCTGAAGCAGGATTTAGGAGCAGGAGCTACAGTGGGTGAGTGTGTGGATATTCTTTGCTGGAAAATCCTTCTCCCGTTACATCCTCTGTGCTTTTTCCTCCCCATCCCAGATTCTTTCCCTCTGCTCTCCCACCCCTCCCCACCCTACCGGAGCCTCTCTCTCCCCTCCACCACTGTTAGACCTCATGGCTACTAGAATCAGGGAAGACAAGAGTGTCTAGGTGGGAGAGGGGATGTTAAGGAAGAGGGAGTCCAGTGGTGAGAAGATTTAGGAGGAGAAAGGCTCCAAGGAGCGGGGGAGAGACTGAGAGCCTAAGAGGAAAATGGAGTTTGGTGAAGGAGAGCTCCAGGAGAGAGGGCACTGAGGGGAAGAGGAAAAACACAAGTGAAGGCCAGGAATTTCTGCAAGTTTAAAAGAATTTGTAGGACATCTGCATCAATGTGTTGCCAATGTTTTATCTCCTTGTTATTTTTCTATTGTCTAGGAAACTGGTCTGATTGTAATGACTGATCTAGTGAGCTTGAACCACAGACAAAATGGTGGTATGTATACAGATGAGGCTGTGCCAGCCTTTCAGCCACACACAGGGACACTGATTGCTACTACACATTCCAAGGTTATACCAAGGTAATTTTTTTGGCTATGAAACATTTGTACTTGCTTTTAATGAAAAATTTCAGCTAATACAAAGGACAACTATATAAACCTACACAAACACTCCTAAAAGTCATAAATCCTGGTCAAGAGCAGAACAGGTACTTAGGTCACACGTTGGCAAGATGATTTCAACATGAAAAATCCAAGATGCTGCATGTGAGAAGTAGAAACTTGAAGTTACTTTTAAATACACATGGGTTATCATTTAGTTTGGACCTACTGTAAAATGGACTTCCATGAGCAAAAACAGGAAACATAGGTCATTGCATATATGGCTCGGTGAAATCATTGGCAAGGCAGTGGTCAGGAAATGAATAACAGGAGAGACAGTTTAATGGGGCATAATGAATAATATGGAAAATGTAAATAATGCCCTTTTGCAGGACGGAGCACCCTTTTTTGATGAAAAGAGTTCAATTTTGGTTATTTTTTTTTTACCAGCGCTTTTTAGATGAAAGAGAAAGGATCCAAGAAAGGAGAAGATCATGATTAGAGGATGAAGAGCAGTCCACAAAATCCAAGATTAAAAAGCCCAAGTGTGTTTAGTCTGGGAAGGAGGAGATTAAAAGGAAATAGATTGAAAGGGTAGAAAGAGGTTGATCAGGCGGTAGCTCACAGGAATGAACTCCCAAAATGAAATCTAGCAAAGAAAAGAAAATGAAATCCCCACCAAATTTAATGTTAAAAGTTTCTGATTATTTATTAGGCAAAGGGTTAAGTGAGCTATAGATCATTTGGGGTAGGGAACCTATTTTGAAACAAGATCTGTTTTTAATATGTGTACTAGAGGAAAAAAGCTAAAGTGGTTAGAGTAAGAATTTTTATAGTGAATTAGCTCATGTAAAGGTTAACTTTGGTGTGTAACATGTGAACTGTTGGATGCATTTTGAAAGTTGGGATTTGTTGCTTTCTGGTGTCCAGGGATGGAAATGGGCTCATTACTCTGGAAATCCTGAGTGTATAGCATAATTTTTTAAGGAGTAATGATTAGAACATGAGCCCCAGAATTCCCCTACGTAATTTAACTATCCCTGCCCCTAACCCCACCCCTGGTTGTGCCCTGTCCTGGGCCTACTTACTGGGGAAGTTTTAGATGAAACATTATAGAGAGCGGAAGAGTTGTATGAGTAACAAATTAGTTGGGACCAAGATTGGTTCAGATACTCGATGACCTATTTGACCAAGCAAGATAGGGCAAGTGCCTGTTTCATATTGCCAAACCAATTCGATATGGCTTTCTGATCTCAGGCAGGCCAACACTTGATTATTGGGAAAAGCTGTAAAAAATTCTCCTAACTATCTTAGGTTTGGATCATTGGTGTTTGAATAATTGGCTTCTGCTGTATTCACATTGTTCACTCCAAACATTTACAAACTGTAGTACGGAGTTAGTGAAGTGCAATTTTGCTTGCATCTGTTCAGACCAGGAAAGGGGAAAAAATGAAAGATCTTTCAATCAGGCATCCAAGAAGTCATTTCCAAAGATAATGTCCGCTCCAGAGGGAACTGCTAGGCATTGTAAAATGTCATCCATTGTGTTGAGGAACAGTTTAAGGATCTTGAGGGTCCCAGACCCTAGCCAACGTTCACCTCCTTCCCATCCTCCTATGGAGTGATCTTAGGCCTCCAATACTCCCAGGGCTATTTTAGTGGTCAGGCAGCAGAAATGAGGAAAGAGAGTGGGTTCTCGGGGAGTGGTACCGTCAAGTCACCTGATGGTTGTAAGAACCCTCTCCTCCCCCCCAAGCCCCCCAAAAGGACACAATTAGGGTTAGTGTCGGCAGGGGGCCCCGGGCAAATATCCATTTTACCCAGTGGTTAATGAGGTCCTGATCATATGGATGCAATAGAGTCCAATGTTGTAGTTTGAAAAATTAGGTCTGCAGAAATTACTTCGGAGCACACTGAAGTTCTGAGGTGTGTTTTCTGGTCCAATAATTGAAAAATCCATGGTCGACAGGGACCGTGGCTGGTTCATTATTTTAAAATTTCTCCATAACACCTGGTACAGTTCTGTGCACAAAATAAGGCCTCCAAAATACTGCTGATGGCAGGGCTGATCCCAGAAGTCATTCTGCATTCCTAGGCCTACCTATCCCAAAAACACTTTAGGTGTGGTCAATCGATCGTGTTTTTTGAACACCTGCTGTGTCCATCACTTTGGTGGGGCTGTCGCCATTTCTACACCACTCTACCCAACTGCAGCATGTACAGAGAGTTACACTGGGGAAACTCACAGCAGAGACACAGTGCTTCATGCATGTACAGGGTGGGGGCATGTCACATATATATAGTTGTCCTTTGTATTCGAAGAAGGCAGCACTGACAATAAAGTTCACCTGTGTGTGTGTGTGTGTGTGTGTGTGTGTGTGTGTGTGGCTGAGAATGCCGATGAGGGATCCTGACTACATTGGGCACACAAAAAGTTTGCCCCTTGTTGTGTTGTCATGTTTAGCGTTTACAGCGCCTGAAGCTGCTTTCTCTTTTGCCTCTCTTTCCTTGGGAAGCATTTGCTCCAAGAGAACCACTCCCTTCTTGATGGCAGTGTGCCATGCGAGTCTAACCTCAGCAGTCGACTCCCAGTTTTCATCTGGGACACAGCATTGCATGAGGCTTTGTTGTAAAGTGTCCTTAAAAAAACACTTCCTCTGTCCTCCTCGCTTTCAGTCCGCAAATTTCAGCTCTCTGTACAGCAGCTGTCTGGGCCTCCTGCCGTCGCTCTGTTTCCTCACATGTCCCAGGGTAGCCGTGTTCAGGTGAGCATAGCTTTGATGCTAGGAGATTGAGAACATTCCAAAATTTCGTTGTTCATGATCTGGCCTTGCCGCTTGGTACAGCCCATGAGTGATGCTGCTGCAAGGTGTGGCTCCTTGTGTATGGTCTCACAGTCATAGAGAAGGTTGGAAAACACCACAGCTTCGGAGGAGACCTTTAGTTTGGTCTGGAGCCTGGTACCATGCTACCCAGTTCATCCAAACTGGTTGAATTGTTCCTGTTGACAGGCCTGGTTGATGGTAATACCATTTTTCCCCCTTTGTCTATTTTATTTCCATCTACCAAAAAAAAAAAAACAAACAAAAAAGCCAACCAGTCCAGAGGGTAAAAGAATTAGAGAAAGGCCAAGATGAACACCTGGAATCTAGATCGAAAGGATAGGTCGCAAAACAGGGTAGTGTAGTGGGGTTCACTTGTAAGGAGGAATGGGAATACTGGATCTAGGCAACTTCTGTTTTGGAAATGCATTAAAGCTAAATGAAAGAGAAGAATTGTTTTGATAATATTGCATCTCATATCCTTGGGCCCTTTTATCCTCCCACATTCTTTATTGTTCTTATCTACCCTGACCCAGTTAAACGGAAGTAATCACTTCCTTGAAACTTTCATCTCATTTCTTATCTTGATAGAGCAGAGAAGAGAAAAAGGACCTTCTTTCCTGAAACTTGGACTTGGCACTGTCTCAATATCAGGTACTAAATAAGATTTCTTACCTAGACCACCTTTGTTTGTTTAAAGAGATTTGTGAGAAAACGTGAGAGTGTTATCTTGAATTTACTTAAAATTGTGAAGCCCAGAATCAAATTTATTTTTGTCTTCAGTTTTACAAAATTCAGAATCTTAAAGCCAATCTTAAAACTCACCACCAAAACCTAGTGTAGAAGTCCAAAGAAACGGTGTTACAATGTAAGGTGGGGATTGGGATAGGAAGCAGGGTGGGACGTTCCAAAAGAGCATTATAGAAGATTTTGAAACCCTTCATTTTAGAGGAGAATTGGGAGAGAAGAATTACCGGCCCACTTTTAAAATTGTCCTTAAAGGAGTGAAATCATGGAGAGCACAAAAGAGGAAGGATAATGATGCAAGATACTTCTCATTCTGTACTTTGGGTTTTTTTTTTTTCATTTTAATGAATTGATTATCACAAACAAGTAGATGGGGTGAAGATTAATCAAAGTATTTGTCAGGCACTTACTATGTGCAAGGCACTGTACTAAGCACTGGGGTGGATACAGCAAATCGGGTTGAACTCAGTGCATGTCTTCCGGGTATTCTTTGGGTGAGAATTACACACATGTCATGTGTTTTTTTTTCTATTTTACATCCTGCAGATATGGGTCAATGGACTTTCCCTGGTCTATTCAGGCCAAAAAATGGCTCTAGTGTGGAATTAAAAAAAATCAGGAAAAGAATTTCAGCACAGATTCAAATAACCAAATTGCTCCTAGCAGACTTAAGTTTTGTCCTCTCTGGGCTGTGGAGTTTGTTTTGTTGGATTGAGCTATCTTGTATTTTCCACTCTAGCAGGTTGGTTTGCCATGGGAAGAGGGGTAAAATGGTCTTTTTTTAAATGGTATTTGTTAAGCACTTACTATGCACCAGGCACTGTACTAAGTGCTGGGGTAGGTATAGGCTAATCAGGTTGGACACAATCAATGTCCCACATGGGGCTCACAGTCTTAATCCCCTTTTTACAGATGAGGTAACTGAGGCCCGAGAAGTGAAGCGACTTGCCCAGGGTCACACAGCAGACCAATGGAAGAGTCAGAATTAGAACCCAGGCCCGTGCTCTATCCACTAGGCCATGCCTCCAGTTATGAATCCATTAATCTGTTATAAAACCATTACACTCAGCCTTGTTACTGGGAGTGACACATAATGAATTTAGAGGACTTTGGGATCCTTGCCCTCACCCAGAGGACCTTTGGGGAGAACTCAGGAAACTCACTAGAGCAAACCATCAAATTTTCATTAAATTCCTTATTCATTTATTTTCTTTTAATTATGTTTTCAGTCTGAGGAATTGAAACTTTTTATGGCATTTATTAAGCACTTATTATCTGCCAAGCACTGTACTAAATGCTGGGGGTAGATATACCTTCATCAGGTTGGACACTGTCCCTGTTCCACATGGGGGCTCATGGTCTAAGAAAGAGGGAGTTGCGATTTAATCCCCATTTTACAGATGAGAAAGCTGAGGCACAAAGAAGTTAAGTGATTTGCCCAAGGTCACCCAGCAGATAAGTGGCGGAGCCAGGATTAGAACCCAGGTCCTCTGACTTCCAAGTTCTTGCTCTTGGCTCTGTTCAAAACCTTTCTGAGATTTTTGTGATAGCATGCTAAGGTATTAGCTCAGACCCTTTAGTCATTTTTGTAGCTATTGCTTGGAGGCCTTCATTTCAAATATGGACTCATCATAGGTCATCCAGATGCTGAGTTAAGGATAGTTAAGTTGACAGGTAAATAAAACAGTCATTTACTCTGGAGCAGAGTGACCTAGAAAACTTCCTGAAGTATTTGGTGTGATTGATTACTGATGTTTCTTCAAGGGAAAACAGGAACATCAAGCTGCATGTAAAACATGCCTGTATATAAGTTTGCAGTTAATTATTATTTTTTTTTTCCAAAAAAGGCCTTACTAAAGACATTTCAGCCAAAATGTGGATCTCTGTTGCTTGTTGCCTACTTATGTCTATCCCCAAGTCAATCAATCAATCAATCAATCGTATTTATTGAGCGCTTACTATGTGCAGAGCACTGTACTAAGCGCTTGGGAAGTACAAATTGGCAACACATAGAGACAGTCCCTACCCAACAGTGGGCTCACAGTCTAAAAGGGGGAGACAGAGAACAGAACCAAACATACCAACAGAATAAAATAAATAGGATAGAAATGTACAAGTAAAATAAATAAATAAATAAATAAATAGAGTAATAAATATGTACAACCATATATACATATATACAGGTGCTGTGGGGAAGGGAAGGAGGTAAGATGGGGGGATGGAGAGGGGGACGAGGGGGAGAGGAAGGAAGGGGCTCAGTCTGGGAAGGCCTCCTGGAGGAGGTGAGCTCTCAGCAGGGCCTTGAAGGGAGGAAGAGAGCTAGCTTGGCGGAGGGGCAGAGGGAGGGCATTCCAGGCCCGGGGGATGACGTGGGCCGGGGGTCGACGGCGGGACAGGCGAGAACGAGGTACAGTGAGGAGATTAGCGGTGGAGGAGCGGAGGTTGTGGGCTGGGCAGTAGAAGGAGAGAAGGGAGGTGAGGTAGGAGGGGGCGAGGTGATGGAGAGCCTTGAAGCCCAGGGTGAGGAGTTTCTGCCTGATGCGCAGATTGATTGGTAGCCACTGGAGATTTTTGAGGAGGGGAGTAATATGTCCAGAGCGTTTCTGGACAAAGATAATCCGGGCAGCAGCATGAAGTATGGATTGAAGTGGAGAGAGACACGAGGATGGGAGATCAGAGAGAAGGCTGGTGCAGTAGTCCAGACGGGATAGGATGAGAGCTTGAATGAGCAGGGTAGCAGTTTGGATGGAGAGGAAAGGGCGGATCTTGGCAATGTTGCGGAGCTGAGACCGGCAGGTTTTGGTGATGGCTTGGATGTGAGGGGTGAATGAGAGAGCGGAGTCGAGGATGACACCAAGGTTGCGGGCTTGTGAGACGGGAAGGATGGTAGTGCCGTCAACAGAGATGGGAAAGTCAGGGAGAGGACAAGGTTTGGGAGGGAAGACAAGGAGCTCAGTCTTCCACATGTTGAGCTTTAGGTGGCGGGCGGACATCCAGATGGAGATGTCCTGAAGGCAGGAGGAGATGCGAGCCTGGATGCCCCTGGGAGAGAGCAGGGGCAGAGATGTAGATCTGGGTGTCATCAGCGTAGAGATGATAGTTGAAGCCGTGGGAGCGAATGAGGTCACCAAGGGAGTGAGTGTAGATTGAGAACAGAAGGGGACCAAGCACTGAACCTTGGGGAACCCCCACAGTAAGGGGATGGGAGGGGGAGGAGGAGCCTGCAAAAGAGACTGAGAAAGAACGACCGGAGAGATAAGAGGAGAACCAGGAGAGGACGGAGTCTGTGAAGCCAAGGTCAGATAGCGTGTTGAGGAGAAGGGGGTGGTCCACAGTGTCAAAGGCAGCTGAGAGGTCGAGGAGGATTAGGACAGAATATGAGCCGTTGGATTTGGCAAGCAGGAGGTCATTGGTGACCTTTGAGAGGGCAGTTTCCGTGGAATGAAGGGGACGGAAGCCAGACTGGAGGGGGTCGAGGAGAGAGTTGTCGTTGAGGAATTCTAGGCAGCGCGTGTAGACAACTCGTTCAAGGAGTTTGGAAAGGAATGGTAGGAGGGATATGGGACGATAACTAGAAGGTGAGGTGGGGTCAAGAGAGGGGTTTTTTAGGATGGGAGAGACATGGGCATGTTTGAAGGCAGAGGGGAAGGAACCAGTGGAGATTGAGCGGTTGAAGATGGAAGTTAAGGAGGGGAGAAGGGATGGAGCGAGAGATTTCATAAGATGAGAGGGAATGGGGTCAGAAGCACAGATGGCCGGAGTAGCACTTGAGAGGAGGGAGGAGAGTTCCTCTGAGGATACCGCTGGGAAGGATGGGAGAGTAGCAGAGAGTGTTGAGAGCCGGGGGGATGGAGAAAGGGGGGAAGAGACTTTGGGGAGGTCGGACCTGATGGATTTAATTTTGTTAATGAAGTAGGAGGCCAGATCGTTGGGGGTGAGGGAAGGAGGAGGGGTAGGAACCGGGGGCCTGAGAAGGGAGTTGAATGTACGGAAGAGCTGGCGGGGGTGATGGGCATGGGTGTCAATAAGGGAGGAGAAATAGTTTTGTCTGGCAGAAGAGAGGGCTGAGTTAAGGCAGGAAAGGATAAACTTGAAGTGAACGAGGTTGGCACGTTGTTTGGACTTTCGCCAGCAGCGTTCGGCAGCTCGAACATAAGAGCGAAGGAGGCGGACAGTGGCAGTGATCCAGGGCTGTGGGTTAGTGGTGCGAGAGCGGCGAAGGGAAGGGGAGCGAGTGAGTCTAGCTGAGTAGAAAGGGTAGAGTTGAGAGCAGTAATCTGATCATCAAGTCCTTAGCCTCTCTGTGAAATCTAGCAGTCACATTCACAGCAACCAGATGAAGACTCTAATTTAGGTGGGAAATGGTAACTATAGAAAAAAAGAGAAGAAAAATGTAGGCAGTAAATGATTATATGCAAGCCTGTTTCTCATTACCTGCCAGCGTTCAGAATAACGAAAAACTAAATTTCTTAAGTTTTGTTCATAGTGAAATTATTCATTTTGAAATGGTTAAAGTAGAATAGAGACTGAATTCCATTTGTTGAATCCAAGTTTTGGGGTTTGTTTGCTTGTATGTTTTTCTAATTAAGTGAAATTCTTTAGTGGGTAAAATGACTGGATGATTAGATGTATAGCTTCTACTTTTGTGTTCACGTCTGCCACAGAAAAATCCATGAGAAAGTGTAGATGGTAGCACAGAACAGTTTGAACAGGAAAATTTAGAACACATATTGTCCTTGATGTGGCTATGCAAAGTTTTGGGAAGGCTATTTCTTTTTCACTTCCAATGCTTTGTACGGAGTGGATCTAGGGGAACATTTCCCCTCTAATTTTTCTGGTTCCAATCAGTTGCCAGTCTGTCTGGTCCAAGGACTCTTCCCGTATGATTTCCTATTACAAATTAGATCCACGCTGCCAAACATCCACCTCCAATTATGGTGAGTCACGCCAACCCATCTCTTTCATAGTTCTTTTGTGCAAGAGTACCCCCTCCCGCCCCCACTGCCCAGAGTTTGTCTGAGAATTATGTTTTACCCCTGACAGGCCAATAATTAGGCCCTTCATCCTCGAGCTGTTCCTGACTTTATCACTACTCCTCCCCACCATTGCCAAAACCTGGTTCATCCCAGACAACACTGTCTTCCTTGCCAACCTCTCCTGAGGGCTGAGGGGCCGGGGAGGGGAGAGAAGGACTTATCTTCTTCCACTCCCCCAGATTCACGGAAAAGGGAGCGGCGTTAGCCTGCTCTTGCCCCCCATGACACTTTTGAACCATCCCATCCCTCCTATTCTTCTCTATCTTCTCCTTCGAAGCACCATAGCATTCACCTGCTATAGCTCTGCCCAACAACTCTATTTTTCCTACCATATTGACTCCCATGCCCACATCAACTATTCCATGCTTTTAACCCCCTCCCCAAACCCAGTGCCCCAGCTCCTCCGTTTCGCACCCTCACTGACTTTGCTATTTATTTCACTGACAAAATTGAAATCTTCAAACATGAACTCCCCAAAACCTCTGCAACTCCGTCCTACCCCTCCAATCCACTCTCTCATCCTCAGGGGAGATCTCTTGCCTGGTTTTGAAACCTACCTCTTCCACCTGTGCTCTGACCCCATCCCTTTGAAACTTATAAAAACACTTGCAGCTATTCTTCTCTCTTTCTGACAACTATATTCAACTGCTCAAAGATAATAATAATAATAATAATAATGGTATTTGTTAAGTGTTTACTATGTACCAAGCACTGTTCTAAGCACTGGAGCACTGCTCAATCTCTGATGGCACCTATTGCTCTGTTTTCCAACACACCTACATGTCTCCTATCCTAAAAAAACCATTTTTTGACTCCAATACACCATCCAGCAGTGGCCTGATCTCCATCTTAACGTTCTGTCCAAACTCATTCAATCGTATTTATTGAGCACTTACTATGTACAGAGCACTGTACTAAGCACTTAGGAGAGTACAATATAACAATAAACAGAAACATTCCCTGCCTGAATTGAGCTCACAGTACAGAGGACGAGCTTACAGTCTAGACCTTGTACAGGTTGCTTACACCCACTGCCTCTAGTTCCTCTCCTCCAACTCCCTCCTTGGCTACAACCCAGTCCACACACTTTGCTCCTCTAATGCCAAGCTACTCACTGTACCTCGATCTCTTCTATCTTGCCACCGACCTCTTGCCCACTTCCTCCCTCTGGCCTGGAACGCCCTCCCTTTTCATATCTGACAGGGAAGTTACTCTCCTCACCTTCATAGCCTTATTGAAGGACATCTCCAAGAGGCCTTCCCTAAGCCCTCATTTCCTCATTTGTCACTCCCTTCTAAGTCACCCTGACTTGCTCCCTTTATTCACCACCCCTCCTTTGCAGCCCCACAGCACATTAATGTCTGTCTCCCCCTCTATACTGTAAACTCATTGTGGGCAAGGAATATGTCAGTTATATTGTTGTGGTGTACTCTCCCAAGCCCTTACTGTTGCTTGCACCCAGAAGGCACTCAATAAATATGATTGATTATTTGATTGATTGACGTAGTGTGGCCTAGTGGAAATGGAATGGTCTTGGGAATCAGGGGGCCTGGATTCTAATCCTGGCTCTGCAACTTGCCTGCTATGTGACCTTGGACAAGTCACTTCACTTCTCTGGGCCTCAGCTACCTCATCTGTAAAATGGGGATTAAATACTCTCCCTCCCCCTTAGACTCTGAGCCTCATTTGGGATAGGTACTGTGTCCATCCTGATTATCTTATATAATAATAAATGTGCTATTTAAGTGCTTACGTTCTGCCAATCACGGTAATGAGTGCTGGGATAGATAGAAGATAATCAGTTCTTAGTGCAGTGCTGGGACGTAATTATTATCTTCTACAACCCAGCTTCCACCCACTCCATTCCACTGAAACTGTTCTCTTCGTAGTCATTAGTGACTTCCTACTCACCAAATCTATCAGACTGTGGCCTAATCCTCCTTGACCTATTGGAAGCCTTTGACACTGTGGACCACTCCCATTACCTGGAAACAAAACCTCGGTTTCTCTGACACTGTCCTCTCCTGGTTCTCCTTTTACCCTTTGGCTGCTCATTCTCAGTCTCTTTTGCTGATTTACTCTCTGCTTCCTACTCTTTAACTGTGGAGGTCCCTCAGGATTCAATTCTGGGTCCCCTTCTATTCTCAAGCTATTATTATTGTTACTATTATTATTATTATGTGCCGTCAAGTCATTTCTGATTCATAGCGACTCCATGGATATACTTTCTCCAGAACGTCCTGTCCTCTGCCATAACCCGCAACCTTTCTAGCAGTTCTTCCATTATTGTTGATATGGTCTCTATCCATCTAGCTGCTGGTCTGCCTCTTCCACGTTTTCCCTGGACTTTTCCTAGCATTAGTGTCTTCTCCAGAGAATTAGTCCTCCTGGTTATGTGTCCAAAATATGCTGATCTAAGTCGAGTTATTTGGCCTTCCAAAGACCACTTTGGTTTAATTTGCTCTAAAATCCATTTGTTTGTTTTTCAAGCAGTCCATGGTATTCTCGAAAGTCTTCTCCAATACCACATTTCAAAGGAATTGATGTTCTTTCCATCCCGTATTTTCACTGTCCAGCTTTTGCATCCATACATTGTCACTGGAAACAGCATAGAGTTGACAATTCAAGCTATACCCACTCCCTTAGGGAGCTCATATGCTCCCAGAAATTAAACTACCTTTTCAGTGCAGATATCTCCAAAATCTACCTCACAAGTCTTGATTTCTCTCTATTGCAATTCTGCATTTCTTCCTGCCTCCAGAGCATCTCTATCAATCAATCAATCAATGTTATTTATTGAGCACCTAGTATGTGCAGAGCACTGTACTAAGCACTTGAGAGAGTATATTACAACAGAATTAGCAGACATGTTCCCTGCCCATAATGAGCTCACAGTCTAGTGGTGAGTTTACAGTCTACATAGATGTCCCTCCAATGTATATAAAACTTAACTAGTAATAATAATGAAGATAGTATTTGTTAAGCGCTTATTGTGAGCCAAGCACTGTACTACGCACTAGGGAAGATACAAGATGATCAGGTCAGAATCCTTGTCTCAGGTGGGGATCACAATCTAAGGTAGAAAAGGTATTTCATTCTCATTTTACAGACAAGGAAACTGAGGCACAAGGTCTCAGAACAAGCAAGTGGCAGAGACTGGATTAGAACCCAGGTCTTCTGACTCTTAGGCCAATGCTCTTTCCACTAGGCAATGCTATTTCCCATTTTCCCTTCCAAACCCTCTCTTCCCCATGACTTTCCCATCATGGTCGACAAAACCACCATCCTCCCACTCAGTCAGTCAATCAAAGGTACTTATTAGGTAATAATAATAATAATAATGATGGTATTTGTTAAGCGCTTACTATGTGCCAAGCACTGTTCTAAGTGCTGAGGTAGATACAAGGTAATCAGGTTGTTCCATTTGTGGCCCACAGACTTAATCACCATTTTACAGATGGGGTAACTGAGGCACATACAAATTAAGCGACTTGCCCAAAGTCACACAGCTGACAAGTGGCGGAGCCGGGATTAGAACCCATGACCTCTGACTCCCAAGCCAGTGCTCTTTCCAATAAGCCAAGCTGCTTACACTATGCAGAGCACTGTACCCAGCACTTGGAAAAGTACAATTCAACAGATTTGTAAACTACAAGGAGCTTACAGTTACAGGAGGAGAAAGGAAAGCGAGGAGAGGGAAAAGAAATTTGGTAGAGGATGCTACTTTTGAGCATCTTTCCACAGATGCCTAGGGATTCGACCCCTAATCCCCCTCCTTATTCCACCTCCTGTATCCACCCACATTTACTGCTGTATTGCCTGCCCTGTCTAAAGTCACATATTCCTACTGAAAATACCACTTTGACAAGTTTCTATACAATATTTGGCAAACACTCAGTGCTTCCTTAAGTACAGCACTTCCAAAGCTGAGTATTCAAACACTGGGGAGGTATACAGTACTAGTCTTAAGTGACCAGGGTTTTGGTTTTTTTTAAGCTTATGGTGGGATAGGCCATCTTAACCCCGCAACTTTGGCATTATCCTTAACTTCTCTTCCTCTTTCAACCAGAATATTCTGTCAGTAGCTAAATCCTGTCAGTTCTTTCTTCACAACATCGCCAGAATCCACCCCTTCCTTTCTGTCCAAACTAACACACTGGACCATGCACTTGTCATATGCTGACTCAGCTACTGTATCAGCTCCTCACAGACCCCTCAGCCTTCAGCCTCTCCCCTCTTCAGTTTGTACTTCACTCTCCTGCCTAGATCCTTTTTCTAAAACATTGTTCTGCACATCTCTGACTCCTCAAAATTCTCCAGTGGTTGTCCATACCTTTCCACATCAAGCAGAAACTCCTAACATTGGCTTTAAGACACTCAAGCATAATAATAATAATAATGATAGCATTTATTAAGCGCTTACTATGTGCAAAGCACTGTTCTAAGCGCTGGGGAGGTTACAAGGTGATCAGGTTGTCCCACGGGGGGCTCACAGTCTTAATTCCCATTTTACAGATGAGGGAACTGAGGCGCAGAGAAGTTAAGTGACTTACCCAAAGTCACACAGCTGACAGCAGAGCTGGGATTCGAACCCATGACCTCTGACTCCGAAGCCCGGGCTCTCTTTCTCCTCATCCATCTTCCCTCTTCTCACACAGCAACCCAGCCCACACTCCTATACTGCCAACCTACTCACCCTGCCTCACTCTTCTCTATTTAGTCATTGACCCCTTTTGCGCTCTTGGCCTCCCTCTTGACTGGAACTCCCTCTCTCTTCAGATCTGTCAGATTCTTAGACCCCTCCCACCACCCCCTTCATCTTCAATGTCCTCTTAAAATCACATCTCCTCCTGGAGGCCTTCCCTGACTTGAGACGCAGTGTGTCAATGGAAAGAGCACAGGTCTGGGAGCCTGAGGACCTGGGCTCTTAATTCCAGCTCTGCCACATGCCTGCTGTGTGACCTTGGACAAGTCATTTAACTTCTCTGTGTCTCAGTTCCCTCATCTGTAAAATGGGGATTGAGATTGTGAGCCCCATGCGGGACAGAGACTTTGTCCAACCCAATTTGCTCGTATCCACCCCAGTACTTAGTACAGTGCTTGGCACATAGTAAGCACTTACCAAATACCACAGTTATTATTATTATTAGGAGAATACAATATAACAAACAGACAAATTCCCTCCCCACCCTATGTGAGACAGGGACTATCTCAAACCTGATTGTCTTGTATCTACCCCAGCATTTAGTACAGTGCCTGGCACATAGTAAGTGTTTTACAAATACCATTAAGAAAAATTTTAGCTTTGCCAATTGTTTTTCATGTGACCTTCCCTGTGCCTCAGTTTCCTTAACTGTAAAATGAGGATTGAATACCTGTTCTTCTTCAGTCGATTGTATTTATTGAGCACTTACTGTGTGCAGAGCACTGTACTAAGCACTTGGGAGAGTACAATACAAGAATATACAGACACAGTTCCTGCCTTCAATGAGCTTACAATCTAGTGAGCACCAATAAATTCTACTGACTGATTTGGCACGTGGTTCTAATGCAGGACTTTTTGTTCCGGTCTCCTTCAGGCTTGTAAATCGTATCGTGCCTAATAAATTATTGCAGATTAAATTTGATATAAACAATTTCCAGTGGATTGTGTTCAAATTAGTTCAGTTGAGCACCAAATTGCTGGACTCATATTCTACGTATGAGGGCCTATTTACTCCAGCCTGCTGAGGTCTTGTTAATCACAAGTGAGCAAAAAGTGACACATCTCATTTTGCTCACTTCGTTTTATTCTGAATATATAAACCCAGCCTTGCCCGATTCCAATGCTTGACAAACAGGAAGAATTTGGGAATTTATTTGCTACATACAGTAACAGTATATGAGCCTTGAAGAAACAAAAGCTTAATGTCAACTTCCCAAACTGATTCTAAAAATGCCTAGTGAGGGACCCACAGTGTCTAATGCCTGGAAATGTGTGTATGTTTTGGCCTTCCGCCTGGAAGAGTAAGTGCCCTCATGTGTGAAAATAATATGTTAATGCTGGTTATGGGCTGAAGTCCCAAGGGAAAGAACATCTGCTGTAACAAATTGTTTGGCTAACATCTTGGCATCCTGCCAGCTTGTGGGGAAGACCCTTCATCTTCAAGTTGTGGGGTTGGTCTTTTTTTGTTCCAGGTAGCAGCTTTACCCTTCTTAAATTTATAAGCTCGTAGAGTAGTGGTGTGCCTAGTGGAAAGAGCCCGGGCCTGGGAGTCAGAGGACTTAGGTTCTGCTCCTGGCTCTGCAGTTTGTCTCCTGTGTGTCTTTGGGCAAGTCTCTTCACTTCTCTGTGCCTCAGTTACCTCAGCTGTAAAATGGGGATGAAGACTGGGAGCCCCATGTGGGACGTGGACTGTGTCCAACTTGATTAGCCTGTATCTACCCCAGCACTTGGTATAGTGCTTGGCACATAGTATGCACTTAACAAATACCTTTAAAAAAAGCTAAAATAAGTTAATATTAAAATAGCTCAAAGTCTAATAAATTTCACCAACTTCATATGGTAGTGAGCTTTCTGTTCTATTTCTGTCTGCCTGAGCAGGGTGGGGTTGGGTAATGGAAAAGGCTGACTTGTCATAAGGACATGAATTTCTAGGATTTGGGGGAGCTGATTGTAATGTTTTTCTGTCTAGATTTTTGTGGAGGTTCAGTCTTAATCATGCTCAACGAATCCTTGAGATCTGAGAATCCAGTGGGAACTCTGGATCATATTCAGTCTTAGTTCTGCCCGTATGGGTTTACACAGAACCCTGGTCTTGATTTCATTTTCCTTAGATTGATTTCTAGAAAAATCTCATGTTTGGTGACAGAATGGCCTAGTTGACCAAAAGTCAGTGTGCTCTGATCATTCAGATTATAGAAATTCCTTGATGGTTTACAGTTAGGAAATTGTGTGCTTCCATGTACATAACTGAGCCTTTATTTCCTGGAAGGGAAAATGAGAGGAGGATTTGGGAGAATGTAAAGGTAGTAATTTGCTTTTGAATCTTGAGTCTAGGAAGTGCCCTGAAGAGTGTTAGTTAAATTATTGGGGGAAAGATTGTAAACAGATTCATTTCCAGACAGGGGTATCTATACCTACACCTCATTCAGCACAGTGGTGCAAACAGATTGCTTTTTTCACTAGTTACATAACCAGCTAATATTTTAATCCTTCGCTAGCATTTTTCTCCCGGGCTTTAAGCTTCCATGGAAAGTGACTCAACTTCCAAGAAGCAAATGCCTATAAAGCCTTTAATCTTGGGAAGATTTAAGGGTGAGAAGCCAGGTTACCAACTATATATTATGCCAACTACTGAACATTTGTCCTGGATCTTAATGAATTCCTCATGGAGTTGTATCTCTGTCAATAAGCCATAAATGTATGTTTCAAATTCCTCTCATTGGCCAGTTATTCTCTATTACTTTTTGTAGTGGCATATCAGGTGAGGAGACTTTACGAGTGGAAGTTCCTGATTCCATCACAACTTGGATAACAGAAGCTGTTGGCTTGTCTGCAGAGAGAGGGTTGGGAATAGCTAAACCAAGTGAGCTGAAAACCTTTAAGCCTTTCTTCATAGAATTCACCCTCCCATACCACGTCATTCGAGGAGAACAAACCAAAATACCTCTAACTGTCTACAATTACTTGGCCATTTGTGTAGAGGTAAAGACTTTTCTATTCCTGCCATTTCTCTGTGCAAGAACTTGTAATAAGTACGTAGA
Organism: Tachyglossus aculeatus; assembly: GCF_015852505.1. NCBI lineage: Eukaryota > Metazoa > Chordata > Mammalia > Monotremata > Tachyglossidae > Tachyglossus > Tachyglossus aculeatus. The sequence continues at coordinate 119,142,492 of NC_052101.1, read as the reverse complement.
CATATGGGATTTGCAGAGTTTGGGAAGCTAGAGTCAATTCTGGACTCATTTTGTTTTTCTTCAGGAGTGGACAGGGTAAATTCAACACACTGTGTGATGCTTTTTTAAGTCTCAGACTGTAGAAAGAGTATTAAGGGTATTGTTACACTTGAAAGGATTTTATCCTTCCTTTCAAAAAACAAAAGTCAACAAAAAGCAGATAGTCCCTGCCCTCAATTAGCTTAAAATCAAAAATGGATACCATTTGACAAAGCACAAATATTGTTATCTAGTTGCTGTAAATTAATTGAGTTGTGACATTGGTGTGCTCCATCCTGTACAAAAGAGAGGAAATCCCAGAGGGCTGAAGTTCTAAATTAGGCAACCAAAGAGTTTGAATACTTTCAATTATCCGGAGACCTGGTAAATAGTCTAGTATCAAAGTAATCTTCATATCAGTTTCCCACTTACGATGCTTTGTAGTTTCTCAGTGGTAAAATTTCACTGGAGAAAAAATGGGAAATCTAGTTCAGGGGGTATGGGTACTGGACATTTTCCTTTTTTCATTCAATCATATTTATTGAGTGCTTACTGTGTACAGAGCACTGTACTAAGCACTTGGGAAGTACAAATTGGCAACATATAGAGACGGTCCCTACCCAGCAACAGGCTCACAGTCTTGAAGGGGCTTTTCTTCCCATTCTTTTAGATTGACTTTCATTGCACCTAAGTGATTCTTATCCTTTGAAATCCTGTAAATTACATTCCCTTGACTAATCCATGTGTCACCTGAATGTAAAATGTGTTGAATATTTTTATGGTTTTGACATGAAAGATAGTACACACAGAGGAGTATTTTTCTGTACTATAATTCAAGAATTATGCACACAGGTTCATGTGAAGATTTCAGTTCCAAAGGGTATAAAATTTGTCGGCCATCCTGGAAAACACCATTTAACAAGAAAGAAGTGTGTGGCCCCAGGAGAAGCCAAACCCACCTCCATCGTCTTGTCCTTCAGTGAACTTGGGCTCAGTAATATCACAGGTAATAGTGATTTTTCTAATATCATTCATTCAGTCAATCTTATTTATTGAGCGCTTACTATGTGCAAAGCACTGTACTAAGTGCTTGGGAAAGTACAGTCAGAATGCACTTACTTGGACAGTTTGGTCCCTATGTCTAAGGCCCCTAGAAGAATTGTGCCGTGGGTTACGTTGGAAACTTTTAAATTGCCATTGGTATATTTTCTTGGTCTCTTAGCAAAGGCATTTGCTTATGGTGAGACAAACTGCTGTCAAGATGGGATGCAGATCCTAAAAAACAGCAAACATTCTGAGGATAATTACTCTGACAAACGGACTCCAGTTGGAATAGATTACATCAGAAGCAGTGTAATCATTGAGGTAAGAAGATATACATGTGTATTTAATTTGGCCCTTACCATAAGTGCCACAGATTTCTTTCAGAGCCCACTGTAATAGCTTTGGAGCAAAATCCTATTTATAGCTTTCTTAAGTTAAACTTGATGTGACAAAAACCTAAAAGAATGGAAAGGGATAGGCATTAGAAGGGACGCTGAAGAGTAGCATAACCTGTGATTTCTTCTAGTTCCAAAAAGTCAAACAATTCATAGAGTTCAGTGCTGTGGAAAGCTGTTAGACTTTCTCTAGAGCAGAGAGAATTGGCTTAGTGATAGATGAGAAACCTGATTCTTTGTTCAAATTTGTCCCATTGTAAAAATTTCTTTGCAGCAAATCAAACTATTCCTTAACATTGAAACAATAAATTAATTGGTGGTATTTATGGAGTATCAGGTGCTAGGCAGTGTACTAAGCTTGGGAGAATATAAAAATAGCACGACACATGTTCCCTGCCCCCAAGGAGTTTACAGTTTAACAGGGAAGATAGACAAAAATTGTTTCCAAATAGTGAAAACCAGAGGAAGAACGAGGATATAAGCAGGAAGTAGTACAGAAACATCAGGATAAAACACACAAATAACTGAAAATAGAGATGAATACCAAAATGAAATATTTAAACAAAAGTGTTCAAATGTACACAAATGCTGAGGTTAGGAATAAAGTACACAAGGGCTAGAAGCAGCATGGCACAGTGGATAAAGCCGGGCCCAGAAGTCAGAAGGACCTGGGTTCTAATCCCGGTTCTGCCACTTGTCTGCTGTGTGAACTTGGGCAAATCACTTCATTTCTCTGTGCCTCAGTTATCTCATCTGTAAAATGGAAATTAAAACTGTGAACCCTTGGTGGGGCAGGCCTATGTCCTACCTCATTAACTTGTATCCACCTCAGTACTTAGGATAGTGCTTGGCACATAGCGCTTAACAAATACCATTGTTATTATTATTGTTCTTATTAAGGGTGAGTGTTGGGCTGATGTGACTGGAGCATTGTGAATTAATTGGGAAAAGCTTCCTGGGAGGAGGGGAGGAATTTTAGGAGGTTTTTAAAGATGGCAAAAGCTGTGGTCTGGTGGATTTGAGAGGAAAGGGAGTTCCAGGCAAGAAGAAGGGTGTGAGTGAGGGGTCAGAGACGGGAGAGTGGAGAGTGAGCTTCGGAGGAGCAAAGAGGAAGGGTTGGGGAGTAGTGGAATAGTAGCAGGTGGAAAAGAGCCAGTATACAAAATAGAGACAGTTGGTGGAAAGCCTTGAGTTCCATGGCAAGCAGGTCACCCGTCCCCTTCCACATCCAGCAGAAACTGCATCAGCTCCACTGCCCTTTCTGTTTCTGATGGCGACTGGGCCTGGCCCCAGGCAGCCAGCAAAGTAAACTGTCTGGCTTTTTAAAATTATTTTATGGTATTTGTCAAGCACTTACTGTGTGCCAGGCACTATACTAAACCCTGGGGTCAGTACAAAATAAACAGGTTGGTCATAGTCCATGTCCCACATGAGGCTCACCGTCTCAATGCGTGTATACTTGCTTTGTTGTCAGTCTCCCCCCTTCTAGACTGTGAGCCCGTTGTTGGGTAGGGATTGTCTCTATTTGTTGCCAAATTGTAATTTCCAAGTGCTTAGTACAGTGCTCTGCACACAGTAAGCGCTCAATAAATACAATTGAATGAGTGAATAATAATAATAATAATGGCATTTATTAAGCGCTTACTATGTGCAAAGCACTGTTCTAAGCTCTGGGGAGGTTACAAGGTGATCAGGTTGTCCCACGGGGGGCTCACAGTTTTAATCCCCATTTTACAGATGAGGGAACTGAGGCCCAGAGAAGTGAAGTGACTTGCCCAGAGTCACACAGCTGACAAGTGGCGGAGCCGGGATTTGAACCCCTGACCTCTGACTCCAAAGCCCGGGCTCTTTCCTCTGAGCTACGCTGCTTCTCTATAGAATAGAGAAGCAGTGTGGCCTGGTGGAAAGACCATAGGACTGGGAGTCAAGAGACCTGGGTTTTCATTCCTCCCTCTAGATTGTGAGCTTGTCGTGGGCAGGGATTGTCACTGTTTAGTGTTGTACTGTTCTTTCCCAAGTGCTTAGTACAGTGCTCTGCACACAATAAGCACTTAATAAATACGATTGAATGAATGAATGAGTGAATCCTGGCTCCACTACTTGCCGATGTGATCTGAACTTTACTGTACCTCAGTTTCCTCTTCTGTAAAATGGGAATTGAATACCTGACCTTCCTCCCCCATAGACTGTGAACTCTGTGTGGGACAGAGACTGATCTAATTGAATTGTATCGACCCTGGAGCTTAGCACAGTGCTTGGCATAATAAAAATAATAATAATGATGGTATTTGTTAAGCATTTACTATGTGCTAAGCACTGTTCTAAGCACTGGGGTAGATTCAAGGTAATCCGGTTGTCCCACGTGGGGCTCACAATCTTAATCCCCATTTTACAGATGAGTTAATTGAGACCCAGAGAATTCATTCATTCATTCAATTGTATTTTTTGAGTGCTTACTGTGTGCAGAGCACTGTACAAAGCACTTGGGAAGTACAAGTCGGCAACATAAAGAGACAGTCCCTACCCAACAACAGGCTTACAGTCAAGAAGGGGGAGACAGACAACAAAACAAACCATGAAGTGAAGTGACTTGCCCAAGGTCAAGTGGCGGAGCAGGGATTAGAACCCACGACCTCTGACTCCCAAGCCCATGCTCTTTCCACTAAGCCTGGCTGTTTCTTCAGCGTAAGCTCGTTATGGACAGGGAATGTGTCCACTAGTTCCGTTGAATTGTATGCTGTCAAGCACTTCATTCATTCAATCGTATTTATTGAGCGCTTACTGTGTGCAGAGCACTGTACTAAGCGCTTGGGAAGTACAAGTTGGCAACATGTAGAGACGGTCCCTACCCAACAGTGGGCTCACAGTCTAGAAGGGGGAGAATGAGCACTTAGTACAGTGCTCATTAAATACGTTGATCGAATGATTAACAAATATTACTGTTTTCAGCCAAGGGTCCCTTACTCCTCAGCAGTGCCAGGAGCCAGAGACAGAGCAGTGAAGGAGAAAAGTTGCCAGTGAATCTTGTCCACTTCTTTTCCTTCTAATCAGTATAGGAGCTCCTCCTTTTTTTTCTTAAACGATACTTGCATGCACTGTACTAAACACTGATGTAGATAAAAGCTAATCAGGTTGGGCAGAGTCCATGTGCCACGTGGGGCTCACAGACTCAATCCTCATTTTAAAGATGAGGAACAGAGAAGTTAAGTGACTTTCCCAAGGTCACACACACCAGGCCAGTGGCAGAGCAGGGTTTAGAACCCAGGCCCTCTGACTCCCATTCATTCATTCATTCATTCATTCAATCAATCACATTTATTGAGCGCTTGCTGTGTGCAGAGCACTGTACTAAGCGCTTGGAAAGTACAGTTCAGCCCAGGCCCGTGCTCTTTCCACTACGACAAACTCCTGTTTGCTGACTGCTGCATTTATTACTTGGAGAATGTTCAAAAATATAAGACATGATTTCTTAAGGAACTTACAATCTAATGGTTATAGAATTATATGTTTTCAATAAAGCTGTTCATATTTAACTGTTTCCTGCTTTTCAGGAGCTTAAGCTGCAAGTCACTCAATGGAGAGCATTTGTTTTAGAATGAAATATTTTTGTATTAAGAAACCTCTGTTAATAGCTCACAAATCAATAGCTGACAATTTCATATCCTACATTAAACTTGTGCCTGTATAATTTTAGATAACTCTTAAAATATTGAATGAGATTAAAATGTTGGCAGGGCACTAATGTCTGAATACCCAACTTTGCCCACATGTAAACGTGGATTATTATCTTCCCCCTCACTGCTGCTGTGAGAATGAATAAAGTACCTGAGTGGAGTGTTTTGAATTCTTTAGCCAAAATAATGCTCTATATAAATCCAAGAGAAAATTTCTCTTTTAAAAATGTCAGTTTCACTAATGCAGACTTGCCTTAATACCACAGCTACAATTAGCCTTTCTTTCTTCCCTTGCAGCTGTGCTTGGGTAATGGTTGTTATCCTGTAGGGATGATTTTACAAATGTTTTCAATTAGAGCTTTGGCCCAGCTAGATTCACACATTCGTTGTGCCGAATTCCCAGTTGCCAGTGTAAAATTACTTGGAGAATTGTTGATGTACAATATCATGTCCTTCTGAGCTGAATATGTAATTGTATTAAGAATGCGTATTTCCTCAGTCCTCAGCAGCTAAAGTAAATGATTCCTTCATGTGGGCAGGAAGTAAACAGGAAGGAAAGAATCATCGAAAATCCTTTGTTGATTCCTTGAAGCTTTTTTTGTTTATACAACCTGTCCTCAGACAAAGCAGGCTAATGTACATGCAAATCTCAAGTAAGAACAAGATGGGTTTGGAGGGATGCTTAATATAGGGGCTAAAAAATATTACATTCAATCATATTTATTGAGCACTTACTGTGTGCAGAGCATGGCAAGCAGGTAATCACTTTTAATAATAGTGGCATTTGTTAGAGAAGCAACACGGCCTAGTGGAAAGAGCACAGGCCTGGAAGTCAGAGGATCTGGGTTCTAATCCCAGCTCTTCCCTGTGTCTGCTGTGTGAGACCTTGGGTAAATCATTTAATTTCTCTGTGCCTCAGTTACCTCAGCTGTAAAACAGGGATTCAATCCTACTCCCTCCAATTAGACTATGAGCCTCCTGTAGGAGAGGGACTGTATCCAACCTGATTAACTGTTTTCTACCCCCCAGTGTTTAGAACAGTGCTTGGCACATAGTAAATTCTTAACAAGTTCCATAATAATAATTATTATTGTTAAAGACTTACTAGGTGCTAGGCACCTTACTGAACATTGAGGTAGATGCAAGATAATCAGACCAGACACAATCCCTGTACCAGATGGAGCTTACAGTCTGAGAAGGGGAGAAAACTGACATTGAATCCCCATTTTAGAGATGAGGAAACTGAGGCACAGCAAAGTGAAATGACTTGCTCAAGATCATCCAGCTGGCAAGTGGCAAAGCAGGATTAGAACCCAGGTCTCCTGACTTGCAGTCCCGTGCCCTTTCCTTTAAGCCATGATGCCTCCCATTTGCCCCATAGTAAAATATTTTGTATTAGTTTTGCCAATGAGAAAACGTTTACAAATCAGTGAAAACCTACTATGTAAGATCTATTTCCCCCGAACCATTGCTGATGCCAGCTACAGTATGCCGAAAAATCCTGTGAAGCTGTTTTGTATGGTATTTGTTAAGCACTGGCACTGTGCCAGGCACTGTACTAAATGCTGGGGTAGATACAAGGTAATTGGGTTGGACACAGTCACTGTTCCAAATAGAGCACACAGTCGTAATTCCCATTTTACAGTTGAGGTAACTGAGAAGAACTGAGGTAACTCAGAGAAGTGAAGTGACTTGCCCAAGGTCACATAGCAGATGAGTGGCAGAGTGGGGATTAGAATCCTGGTCCTTCGGACTCCCAACCCCCTTCTCCTATCCACTAGGCCATGCTACTTTTCACTAGACCCCACTGCTTCTCTTACTAAAATGGTAATCCTTGCCCCAAGCAAAGTGAAAACAGTCCAGGCAGTAGTAAAAGATAGGAAACGTTTATGTTTTGAAGAATTTTAGGACAAGTCTGCTATGTTCGTGTAGGAGAAATTATGAAACGCTGCAGTAGTTGGCTGTTCTAAAGGCAGTCAGATACCCATAATAATAATCATGACATTTATTAAGCACTTTGTGCCAAGTTCAGCACTATGTGCTTGCAGGGATACAAGGTAATCAGATCAGACACAGTTCCTGTCTGACATAGGAAGGTAGGGAGAGCAGGGGTTTCTCAGTTTTTTCTCTGGTATATTCAGAAGAATACATACCACGTAGGCTGGTATTTAATGCTCTACATTCTCCCTCAGGGAAACAGATCTAGATTGAGGTGATGTGCTGATGTTCTGAGCAACTCATTAGATTTTAAGTTCCTCGAAGGTAGAACTCAGATCTTGCACTACTACTGAATGTTCCGGAGGCACCTACAATGATATTCGGCACATTGTAGGCACTAATATGTTCAGTTTATGCTGATACCTTAGTATTCTGGCCAATTCCCATACAAGGATATCGTTACGGGGTCAGTCCAGATTGATGAAATTGCTGTAAATCAGCCTTGAAAAGACTCGAGCTACTCAGGGATTTTTTTTTGATCAAGTAATGTCCTGGAGCCTGGTTGGCTCTCCTGTGGTAATTCAGAGCTATCAATCAATCAATCATATTTATTGAGTGGTCATTCATTCAGTCATATTTATTGAGCGCTTACTTTGTGCAGAGCACTGTACTAAGGGCTTGAACACTGTACTAAGCACTTGTGCAGAACACCATACTAAGTGCTAGAGAGAGCACAATACAACAGAGTTTGTAGATACGTTCCTTGCCCACAACGAGCTTACAGTCTAGAGGGGGAGACAGACATTAATAGAAATAAGTAAATTACAGACGTATGTAAGTGCTGTGGGGCTGGGATGGGGAATTACTAAAGGGAATATGACAGGGTGAGGCAGAAGGGAGTGGGAGAAGAGGAAGGAGGGCTTAGTCAAGAAAGGCCCCTTGGAGGATAGGTTCACTCTCCCCACTTTCTAAGCCTTACTGAAGGCACATCTGTCGGATATGAAGAGGGAAGACATTCCAGGCCAGAGGCAGGTTGTGGGCGAGAGGTCGGCAGTGAGATAAACAAGATTGAGGTACAGTGAGTAGGTTGGCATTAGCGGAGTGAAGTGTGCGGAGAGGTAGGAGGGAGCAAGGTGATTGAGTGCTTTAAAGCTGATGAGGAGGAGTTTCTCTTCATAGAGGTGGATGAACTAGAGTTGGACCTCAGTTTGAACTCACTCCCTTGGGCTGCCTACCTACCCTGGTATCTTGAGGTGGGAGAAGTTGGCATTGGGTGTGGTTTCTCATGTGAATTACTGCTTGCTGTGTAGCACCTGTAATTTGGTGTGATAAATATTATTATAAGAATTGTGGCCTCATATGTTTAGGGGCCATAGAGTACTTACTCTGTACGTCATAAGCTTGGAGCATTATTAACAATAGTAATAATAATTGTGGTATTTGTTGAACGCTTACTTTATGCCAAGCACCGTACTAAAGTGCTGGAGTAGATACAAGACAACCAGGTTGGACAGAGTTCACAGTCTAAATAGGAGGGAAAACAGGCATTGAACCACTTTTTTGCATATGAGGAAACTGAGGCACAGAGAAGTTAAGTGACTTGCCCAAGGTCAGCAGGCAAGGGGCAGAGCCGGGATTAGAATCCAGGGCTTCTGACCCCCAGACCCATGCTGTTTCCACTAGGCCACATTGCTTTTTAGTACCAGTTATGTGCTACCCTAAAACATATCAGCTTTTTATTTTTCTTTCCTTTTGCAGCCAGAAGGGTTATCAAGGGAATATACGTACAGTGTGTTCTTCTGTCCCAATGGTAAGTCTGGGTTTTGGGTCAAGCTATTATTCCAAAAACGTTGATGCATTTTCACAGAAATAACCTTCAGTATATATGTGTTACTTTTTCTCAGAATGCGTTTGTTAGCTCATTTCTAGAGAAGAACATTTTGTACCATGTAACTTCTGTGTATAAATTGATTTATCCTTAATACTTATGTACATTTTAACTCATTTCAGAGTTCCCGATATGTGTGCATAATTGCAGTTAAATCAGATGCATTGTACTCAGTCTGAGAGCCTTTTTAGCAACAGTTGCTGATTAGGTTAGAAAATATTATTATACTGACTATTTCTTGACCTCAAAGAAAAAATGAAAACTAACCCCTCAAACATTGGGGTAATGTGTAGGTACCAGCCATCAGGAAGAGGTGCAGGTAGAGCAAGCTCGATTCTCTCCTTCTACAGCCCAGCCTGCACCCTCCGCTCCTCTGCCTCTAACCTCCTCACTGTACCTCGTTCTCGCCTGTCCCGCCGTCGACCCCCAGCCCATGTCCTCCCCCTGGCCTGGAATGCCCTCCCTCCGCACATCTGCCAAGCTAGCTCTCTTCCTCCCTTCAAGGCCCTACTGAGAGCTCACCTCCTCCTGGAGGCCTTCCCAGATTGAGCCCCCTTTTTCCTCTCCTCCTTCCCATCCCCCCCACCCTACCTCCTTCCCCTCCCCACAGCACCTGTATACATATTTGTACAGATTTATTACTCTATTCATTTTACTTGTACATATTTACTATTCTATTTATTTTGTTAATGATGTGCATATAGCTTTAATTCTATTTGTTCTGATGATTTTGACACCTATCTACATGTTTTGTTTTGTTGTCTGTCTCCCCCTTCTAGACTGTGAGCCCATTGCTGGGTAGGGACCGTCTCTATACGTTGCCGACTTGTACTTCCCAAGTGCTTAGTACAGTGCTCCACACACAGTAAGCGCTCAATAAATACGATTGAATGAATGAATGAATAATATTTTAGAAGAGCCAAGTTAGTGACTTTGTAGCAGTAAAGACCATTTGCAGAGAGAACCCCCGTGTGTTTGTGTTTGGGATTCATTCATTCATTCATTTAATCATATTTATGGAGTGCTTACTGTGTGCAGAGCACTATACTAAGCATTTGGAAAGTACAGTTCAGCAACAGAGACAAACCGTACCCAACAGGCTCATGAATTGTTCCGTGTGAGTTAAGAGCAAGCATGCCTCGGTAATGCGGCTGTACCCGAGCTGACAGTACAGATTGTAGTCTCATAGAATTCCTTTCAATTTTTTTTCTGACTAGAGAAAATTCACATTTCTACGCCTAACAAGTACGAGTACCAGTACGTTCAGAAGCCATTACGCATGACTCACTTTGATGTAGCTGTCAAAGCCCACAATGATGCTCATTTTGCCCTATCCTCCGGCCCCCATGACATGGCAGAGATGACAGAGATTGTTATTGGTGGATATCAGAATGCCAAAACATGGATTTCCACAAGTAAAATGGGGGAGCCAGTGACCAGCGCAGACACGGTTGGAATCCTTTCTTGGGATGAATTCCGGACCTTTTGGATCAGCTGGAAAAATGGAATTATTCAGGTAGGAGTAGTGATAATATTTATTAAATGCTTTCTGTGTGCCGCGCACTGTACTAAGCACTGGGAAAGACTTCCCAGGTGGGAATTAAGCACGGTCCCTGGCCCCCAGGGGGCTCCCAATCCAAAAATAGAAAGGTGGGGAGAGGGGACTGGCAAAGGTCGCAATAATTTTTTTGGGTTTTATTTCCCTAAAGGGGACTAGTAACCACGAGAGCAAAACATTTCTTTTTGGCCATTTTTAGTCATGAATCCTTTTTAATTTATCGCTTCCCTGAAAATAGCTCCTTACTGCTTCCCAGAGACCCATGCTGGGCTAGGTTGAATCTGCAAGAATTCTACAAATGATCCAAATAAGTCGCTAAGAAACATCTTCCTAATTTGCACTGTAATCTAGTGAGAGTTAGCTCATGGGATGAAGTTTTCCAAAGTATTTATTTCTGAAGAGTGTAATTGTTTGTCTGTCAGGAAAAGGCTTTCAATGCAGCCCGGAGACGGAAAAGCCGAGCCAAGTATTGGTTGCGTTTCCTGACTGGAGTTAGTAGCCTCTTTGTTTCTTTCCAGGTTGGTCATGGGATTCAGCCCTCCAATGAGTCTCTCATAGTGGAATGGAGCATCCCCAAGCAGCCAGAAGTGAAGTACATTGGATTCTCAACAGGATGGGGCTCCATGGGAGAGTATAAAATCTGGAGGAAAGAGGAGACGGACGAAAACCACAATGAGGCATTTACCCTTGGGGTTCCTCTTAATGTGATTCCGGGGTCAGAAAGAGCAACGGCTTCAATAATAGGTATTCAAAACTGCTTAAGAAACACCACAGTCACACAACGCTTCCTTGGGTCCAAACAAGGTGTCCCTCAGCGGGTAGAAATCCCAAGTTAGCCCTTCCTTCTTTCAGTTGGACGAATGTGCTCTATTTGCCTGTTTTCGGTTGATTGCCGCTCTGTGGGCCTGTAGGCCAGGACTTCATTGCCCACCCCTGTCTGAAAAGGTCTGGGACTCTCATAACAAACTGGAAGCACATTTTGTCCCTGAAACTTGACTGCAGTTAGGTTAAAGGTATTTTGAAAGAATCACTGAGTTAGTCCTTCATTTGAAGAAAGCAAAAGCCTCAGTTCTGGTGCTTTCTTCAGTGCAGACACTTTGGGTGGAAATCAAGAAATGACAGACACTGAAAATGCCTCACTGAAGACAGTAAAGTCCTGACCTTTTAAGTTTGGGGTTTTTTTTTTTTAAAGGAAAAGAAGGCACACAACATTTTTTCAAACCGATTTCAGGATTTCTCAGTTGTGTTTTATCCTAATTGCTTTAGGAGCCTTTCCAAACATAACTTCCTTATGTTCCACCAATTTCATGAAGTCAAACTCAAGGGCGAGCTAGTGCCCTGAGACTGAGGGGCAAGGAACAAGTATTTAATAATAATTATTGTAACATTTGTTAAGCGTTCATTATGTTGCCAAGCCTTGTACTAAGCGCTGGGGTAGGTACAAGCTAGTCAGGTTGGATACAGTCCATATCCCACATGGGGCTTACAATCTTAATCCCCATTTTACAGATGAGGTAACTGAGGCTCAGAGAAGTGAAATGATTTGCCCAAGCTCACACAACAGACAAGTGGCAGAGCTGGGATTAGAACCCAGGTCCTCTGACTCCTAGGCCCGTTCTCTTTCCACTAGGCCATGCTGCTGCTTAGCCTTTATCTGTCGTGTTTCCATTAGGAGATGTCATGGGGCCAACACTGAACCATCTAGACAACCTTCTGCGACTACCATTTGGATGCGGAGAACAAAACATGATCCATTTTGCTCCCAATGTTTTTGTTCTAAAATATCTTCAGAAAACTAGACAACTCAGTCCTGAGGTGGAGAATGAAGCTACAGATTATTTGGTGCAAGGTATTCTGGGTGTTCAACATCCCTTGGTGCTTTCACAAACTGTTCTCTCATGTTGGCTGACTTCCAACGTGCAATAGGCCCTGGAAATCAGAGAAAGTAAACTCAGCTTATTCAGAAAGTGTATGGCCATCAGGGGAATAAATTGGAATAGTTTTGGCATTTGGTTTTAAAACCAATAGATGTTTTCTCCTTTGGCACAGACTAAGAGGCAGAGAAATGTCTTAAAACAGAAGATAATAATAACAATAATAATGATGGTATTTAAGTTTTTACTGTGTGCCAAGCACTGTTCTAAGCACTGGGGTAGATACAAGGAAATCAAGTTGCCCATAGTGGGGCTCACAGTCTTAACCCCCATTTTACAGACGAGGTAACTGAGGCACAAAGAAGTTAAGTGACTTGCCCAGAGTCACATAGCAGACAAGTGGCAGAGCTGGGATTAGAATCCACGACCTCTGACTTCCAAGCCCGGGCTTTATCCACTAAGCCACGCTGCTTCTGGGGGGACTACTTGGGTCACTCAAAGGGGAGAGGGTAACCAAATTACTGGTAGTAGTACCTGCTGCCTCTTCCTGAGCTGTTCCCAAGTGGCATTTTCTTTAGCACTGCCACTGAATGCACGTTTTTTTGATTAATATAATTCTCTTTATATTGGCTGAATTCTCACTCCACTGAGCAAGTTCTCTGGATTGGTTTTTATGCACAGAGCCAAATACAATGTGAGAGAGTTGAGATTGGTAAATGCAAGGTGATTTAAAAAGGGTTCCATGAAGGAAATGAGCCTTCACTCATTCATTCATTGTCATATTTATTGAGCACTTACTGTGTGCAGAGCACTGTACTAAGCACTTGGGAGAGTGCAATACAACAATAAACAGTAACACTCCCTGCCCACAGCAGGCTTATTGTCTAGAGAGTTTATGTCTTTATGGACAGTAATCCTGCTATTTGGTGAATTCCTTCGAGATTATTGGATAACGCCCCAGCCTCCCGTTACTGTGGAAACACCAGAAAATATCACTGAGGTAGCAGGTTCAACAGCCTTAGAGTCACTTAAATGGGCATTGTGCCTAAAAAATCCTGCTGCCGCCATTGCCTCCTCCAAAACACACACAGATCAGAGAGTTGCATCTCAATGTACTTCACTGATAAAATTGAAACTATCAGGCATGATCTCCCTAAAATTTCCCCAATCTTCTCCAGTCCCTCCCTCCTCCTGCCCCTTCTTTGACTTTCCCATCTTTCCCAGCTGTATGTCAAGGGGAGATCTCCACCTCCTCTCAAAAACTCCTCCCTTCACCTGTGCCTCTGACCTCATCCCTTCGTGCCTTATTAGAACACTTGCCCACCCCCCACCCCGACCACCATCTTCAATGGTTCACTTTCCAGTGGCTTCTTCCATTACTTCACGCCGCTGCTTGGATTGTTTTTGTCCAGAAACGCTCTGGGCATGTTACTGCCCTCCTCAAAAATCTCCAGTGGCTACCAATCAATCTGCGCATCAGGCAGAAACTCCTCACCCTCGGCTTCAAGGCTGTCCATCACCTCGCCCCCTCCTACCTCACCTCCCTTCTCTCCTTCTACAGCCCAGCCCGCACCCTCCGCTCCTCTGCCGCTAATCTCCTCACCGTGCCTTGTTCTCGCCTGTCCCACCGTCGACCCCTGGCCCACGTCATCCCCCCTGGCCTGGAATGCCCTCCCTCTGCCCATCCGCCAAGCTAGCTCTCTTCCTCCCTTCAAGGCCGTACTGAGAGCTCACCTCCTCCAGGAGGCCTTTCCAGACTGAGCCCCCTCCTTCCTCTCCACTTCGTCCCCCTCTCCATCCCCCTGTCTTACCTCCTTCCCTTCCCCACAGCACCTGTATATATGTATATATGTTTGTACATATTTATTACTCTATTTATTTATTTTACTTGTACATATCTATTCTATTTATTTTATTTTGTTAATATGTTTGGTTTTGTTCTCTGTCTCACCCTTCTAGACTGTGAGCCCACTGTTGGGTAGGGACTGTCTCTATATGTTGCCAATTTGTACTTCCCAAGCGCTTAGTACAGTGCTCTGCACACAGTAAGTGCTCAATAAATATGATTGATTGATTGATTGATTCTTCCACACTGTTTCAAACAGGCTCATGTATCCCTTCTCCCAAGTGCCGTTCCCCCTTGGACCCCACGGTTCCCTCCAGTTATCGTCCCATCCCCTTCCTACCATTCATCTTCAGGATCCTTGAGTGAGTTCTGTGCACCCACTGTCTCCTCTTCCTCTCCTCCAGCTCTCTCCTCTGATCCCCTCCTATCTGATTTCTGCCCCCTTCACTCCATGGAAACTGCCCTCTCTTAGGTCACCAACAACTTTCTTCTTGCCAAACCCAGCGGCCTCTACTCCATGCTAATCCTCCTCGACCTCTCAGCTGCCTTTCAACACTTTGGACCACCCCTTTCTCCTTGAAACATTATCCAACCTTGGCTTTACTGACACTGCCCTTTCCTCATTCTCCTCATATCTCTCTGACCACTCCTTCTTTGTCTCTTTCACAGGTTCCTCCTCTGCCTCTAAAAGTGGGAGCCCCTCAAGGTTCAGTTCTGGGTCCGCTTCTATTCTCCATCTACACCAATTGCCTTGAGGAACCCATCCACTCCCATGTCCTCAACTACCATCTCTGTGTCAATGATTCCAAAATCTATTTCTCCAGCTCTGGCCCCTCTCCTTCTCTGCAGTCTCGCATTCCCTCCTTCTTTCAGGATATCTTTACTTGTAATGTCCCACCGACACCTCAAACTTGACAGTACTCCTCATCTTCCCACCCAAACCCTGTCTTTATCACCACTGTAAACACCACCACCATCCTCCTTGTCTCACAAGTCCATAACCTTGGCTTTACCTTTGACTCACCTCTTTCATTCAACCCACCTATTCAGTCTGTCACCAAATCCTGTCCCCTGTCTCTCCCCACTTCAATCCATGTTTCACACTGCTGCCCAGATCATTTTTCTCAAAAACCATTCAGTCCATGTCTCCCCACTCTTCAAGAACCTCCAGTGGTTGCCCATGCCCCTCCACATCAAACAGAAACTCCTCACCATTGGCTTTAAAGCACTCAAACAGCTTGCCCCCTCTTACTTTACCTGGCCAATTTCCCAGTCTGCACACTTCACTCTTCTAACACCAACTTATTCATTGCACCTCGATCTCCTCTATCTCGCCGCCGAACCCTTGCTAGCTTCATCCCCCTTCATATCTGACAGACCCTCACTCTCCCCTCCCTTCAAAGCCTTATTAAAATCACATCTCCTCCAAGGGGCTTTTTCCCAATTAAGCCCCCCCTTTTACTCCCTCTCCCTTCTGTATCATCTATGCACATGGATCTGTACTCTTTAAGAACTCGATATTCACCCCAGTCTCAGCCCCACAGCACTTATGTACACATCCATAATTTATTTATTTATTGTAATGTCTGTCTCCCCCTGTGGACCATAAGTTCATTGTGGGCAGGGACACATGCCTACCAACTCTGTTGTATTGTACCCTTCCAAGTGCATAGTACTGTGCTCTGCACAAAGTAAGCACTCAGTAAATACCATTGATTGAACAGGTGGATTGTCTGTGGGAATCAGTGAGAGGATGTGGCTCTTGAGCAACCTGTAAAACCATCCTTTCAGCTGGTGCAGTATGATTAAAGAAGGGCATCCGGGGACCAATATTTTCTTGGCCCTTCGTACCATAGCAAAGGCGCAGATTTCCCGCATAACCTTAAAAAGAGATTGAGAGGGAAGAGTTCTGTAACCCCACTCGTCATCTAGGGCAATATGGTATTCACACACAAATTGAGAGAGACCACAGCAACCAGGAATTGCTGTAAAGTTAGAAGAATGCCAAAATATATTTGTCTTTTGATTAAACTTTTAATTTCACTGCCCGAAGCTTTCTTGCTTGCCTAGGGGGTTTATCGTTAAGGTGGAAAATAGTATTCCAGAGCAGTCTGTAGTACTTTCTTATTTATTCAGAGTGATGGTTCCATCATTCTCTTATCCACACATTAATGCACATTACTTTTATCACTTTGCTTGGAGCTAAGTATCCTCTCACTGATAGAAGTCCTCTATTTTTCAGTTCAGCTTTTTTTTTAAGTTTTTCAGCAGCCTCTCCTCCCACAGGGAGCCATAAACTCCTCATTACAAACTTAGCAGTATAAAAAAAACCTTGGTCTCTATCATGTAACCTTAATAGGACTTGGGATTTTTAAGTTTAAAATATAGGTCCCTTGAGGGCAGGTACCTTATCTTCTCTATATTCTGATTAACTGAAAAGCATTCAGCACATTGTAGGCCCTCAACAAATACTTACAGGTGATGATAAATGAGTTGTCGGAGAAAAGAGCGAAGACATAGGAGAGGAAAAGCTTAAGAACCAATGGAGTGCTGAGATTGCCAGAGAAATTAGAATGACTAACTACAGCAGAGACTGCCCAGAAGCCAAGAAAAATGAGGAAGGCATGTTATTGGCAGGAGAAAGCTTGTTATTTGCATGAAGGGGAGAGGTTTAATAGCAGTCTGATACCCACTGTAAAATCTTCCTTGGACATTGTAGAGATACCAGGACCATAGGAGTCATCGGTGGCAGGAGAGATTAAAAATGGAATGAGGCAGGTATGTAGAGGACATGGATGTCTGAAGGAGTTGTGAGATATTGCTAAGGGAGGAGAGTGAAGTGATTGGAGAGTTTTGGGTGCTTTTTTCGCAGATGCCAGGGAAGTCGCTCAGGACCTGGAAATGAAAAAGTAAATCCATTCTCATAAAAATGTCATGCACAGTGAAATAAAAAATGGCCTTGTGGGCAGGAGGATTAACCAGGCGCCTGATGTCTCTCAGACCCATTCCATTCTGCTTGTGTTTGATGGATGTCTCCTCCATTTTAAATTTGTTCTCAAGGGGTTTGTGGCCCCTGGACATTTTAAAATCCCATTATCAAGCAGTAAATGCATTTCACCTATTACTAAGATCCAACCTAACCTATTGAGTAAAGCCAAATGGATGGTAGTTTGGTGTTCTGGGATCATCTATTTTGATTAGGCCACCATTGCTTTTAATTTTTTTTATGGGGTATTTATTAAGCACCTAGTGAGTGCTAAGTTCTGTCCAAAGCGCTTGGGAGAGTACAACAAAGCAAGACTCACAATCACTATCCTCCCATGAGTTTACAATCTAATGGGGGTGGACAAAAATAGTTTACAAATAGTGGGAGCAGGAAGAATAAAAAGGATAAGCAGGAAGTCATACAAATGTCTCAGGGTGAAAATAGCTGAACAAGTAATTGAATAAGCAAATAAAATATACACACGGACGTAAGTGCCAAGTATAGGAATGAACTATATTAATGCTAAGGGAGGTGAGGGTGGACATGACTAGAATGTTGAGACACTCTGGTTTCTTCCTGATTGCCTGCCTCCTCATTATCACTAACATAAGTGCCAAGTATAGGAATGAACTATATTAATGCTAAGGGAGGTGAGGGTGGACATGACTAGAATGTTGAGACACTCTGGTTTCTTTTCCTGATTGCCTGCCTCCTCATTATCACTAGTACATTGAAGTGTCATTATATTAGAAGAGTCTAAAAATGAGGTACCATAGCAACTCTTACTTTGAGCCATTCATGAGTGTGGTTTGATCAAGCCAATCAATTTGTAGTATTTATTCAGCACCTAATGTGTGCAGACTACTGTACTAAATGCATGGGAAACTACTGTAGAGGTAGAAGACACAATTGGAAAAAAAAAATGGAACTCAAGCAGTGGTAATTATCGAATGTTTTATGGTGTACAGAGCACTGAATTTAGTGTTTGGGAGAATGCAGTAGAGTTGGTAAACACAGTTCAGCCCTCAGGGAGCTTAGAGTTGAGTGGGAGAGATAGAAACTGGTACAGTGATGAAAACTTGAACCAGGGTGGTGGCAGTAAGGGTAGAGAAGAAGGGACAGAACCAGGGTATATTAAAGGGGAAAAGCCGCTGTTACTAGATCGGAAACAAGACCGATAATACTTCTGTTAAAGGTGATCTTAAAGTAGATAAATATCTGGGCCCATAAATAACAATAATAATGATGGTATTTGTTAAGCACTTACTGTGTGCCAAGCACTGTTCTAAGTGCGGGGATAGATACAAGGTAATCAGGTTGTCCCATGTGGGGCTCACAGTCTTCATCCCCATTTTCCAGATGAGGTAACTGAGGCACAGAAATTGTGACATGCCCAAAGTCACACAGCTGACAAGTGGCGGAGCTGGGATTAGAACCCTTGACCTCTGACTCCCAAGCCCGTGTTCTTTCCACTAAACCACGCTGCTTCTCCGAGGAAGGGGCAGGAGGGTAAAATGGTATTGTGGGGGAGAAGAAGGTGGAAAAAAAGGAGAATTTGTGAATCCCGGGATCACTGATTGAGGGATTTCAGAGGGGCTGATCTACCTCTTGCTCCATCATCTCTTTACATATAATAATAATAATAACAATGATAAGAAGTAGAAAAGAAAGAAGAATTGTGGAATGAAATTTAAGCCAGGGTAGATGCAACATCATCCAATCAGACATTGTCCCTATCCCATCTAAGGCTCACAGCATAAGGGGGAAGGGGAACAGGAATTTAATCCCCATTTTACAGATGAGGAAACTGAGACACAGAGAAGTCGTGATTTTTTTTCCCAAGGTCACAAACTAAGGTTGGGCTTTCCTAGCCATACTTTGGGGCTACTTTTGGAAACTCTGGTAAGTGAGAGCAGCATTAGGTTATATGACAGATATACCCAGTTAATCCTTATAATCTCCCAAATGGAGTAAGTAACTGCAAGTATTTATGCCACAGTAATGGAAAATGTTGATTGTGGAAATTCATTCCCCAGCCAAACTGTGTGTGCTTACACATTGGGGAGGGAAATAAATATTATCTATGGAGAAAAAGATTTCACTTAATGCTAACTTTTCACAGTCATCAAATAGTACTTACTCAGGTGTCCCAGTGGACATGGTACCTTTCTCGATTAATACTCTAAAATTCTTCCGACCAAACAAATGATTCCAGTGTACATTGATCCAGGGGATCATTGTTATTTCCCCCCCGCCCAAAAAGTGGATGCTAGAAACATTTGGGGTTCTTTCTTTTAAGGGATTGCGATATATGATTTATAACTTAACTGGGGTAATAAAGAATAATAATAATAATATGTGCCAAGCACTGTTCCAAGTGCTGGGGTAGATACAAGGTAATCAGGTTGTCCCACTTGGGGCTCACAGTCTTAATTCCCATTTTACAGATGAGGTAACTGAGGCACAGAGAAGTTAAGTGACTTGCCCAAAGTCACACAACTAGCCCATCTTCTCCACCCGGGCCTTTGCTACGATTTAGGGGTGAATTAAAAAGTTGCTTTAAGTAGCAAAATTTCCATTGCTGTGTTACTTTTAAAATGACTCGCCTGAGGGTGAATGAAACGGGGAGGATGTTGAATTTGCCGCAGAAGTATAGCCAACTCTAAGATATCCAAGGTCTCTGGATTCCACTGGTAGATTATTCATTCATTCAGATCCCTTTGCTCCTTTTTCTTTGGCTTCCTGGAGGCACCTTTTGACTGTTGACCTGTCTGGAGGCATCTCCAGCAAAGGATGACTCCAATAATCTTTCATTAATGTATTTTGCTGCTATTTAGAATTTTTTATGGCACTTATTAAACGCTTACTCTGTGCTAGGCACTGTACTAACCACTGGGGTAGATACAAGTTAATCAAGTTGGACACAGTCCATGTCCCACTTGAGGCTCACAGTGTTAATCCCCATTTTCTAGATGAGGTAACTGAGGCACAGGGAAGTGAAGTGAATTGCCCAAGGTCACACAGCAGACAAGTGGTGGAGCTGGGATTAGAACCCAGGTCCTCTGACTCTCAGGCCCCTGCTCTATCTGCTGCTTCACGTGGCTTAGTGGATAGAAATTACAATCAGTCAGTACAATGGTACTAAGCTCTTGGTTGAGCTTACGCTCCAGAGGGGGAGACAGACATTAAAAGAAAGTATGGATATGTACATAAGTGCTGTGGGGCTGAGGGTGGGGTGAATAAAGTGGGCAGATCCAAGTGCAAGGGTGATGCAGAAGAGAGAGGAAGGAGGGGAAATGAAGGTTTCGTTGGGAAAGGCCTCTTGGAAGAGGTGTGGTTTTGATAAGGCTTTGAAAGTGGAGAGAGTGATGGTCGGTCGGATATGAAGGGTGAGGGAATTCCAGGTCAGGGTAGAGGGTTCTCTTTACTAGGATTGGTTTAGAGGTTGAAATTAATGGCTAAAATGAGGTCGATGGATTGTTTGTAAATTGTAGTTGCCCACGCTCTCCTTCATTACTACAAATCATTGAGAGTTAGTTGTACCAAATGATTTTTCTTTTTGTAATTTTCAGGCTATCAGCGCCAGCTGACCTACAGAAGACAGGATGGTTCCTACAGTGCTTTTGGGGAGAGGGACTCCTCAGGAAGTATGTGGTAAGTTGCTTATTGTGAAATGTGTTGCTTACACTTCTAGAAAAATAGCAGGGAAATATATAGTAATAAAATAAGCACATTAATCACCCAGTAGCAGACAGGGAGTTTGGCTGACCTGAGCGGGAAATCCTCCGTCTTCACTGCATCTTTATCTATCATCATTATCATCATCATCAATGGTATTTATTGAGAGTTTACTATGTGCAGAGCACTGTACTAAACGTTTGAGAGAGTACAGTACCTGCCCACAATGAGCTTACAGTCCAATCCCACAAGTGTTTGCATTAACTTTGGTACTAGAACTCTCCGAATATACAGAGACCTAAAGTGGCATTATAGAGACTGGCACATGTACGGCTCTTCTGTTTTTGAGAGCAGTAATTAAGCGAATTTCAGTTTTCTCTACATTTATTGTATTGTTTGAGCATGACCAGCACAACATAGTGAGCTCCCCCTGCTGGTGACCCAGCAACTTACCCAACAAACAACCCAGAGCAGAGCTTAGTGGACCCCCATTTGGATAATACTTTGAGCTTTATTGAGGTGATCTCCCAGGTGAAGTGGGCACTATCAATGTTTGCCTTTGGACTTGGATCTGTGACCTTTGGACATTTGATCTCCACCCCACCCCTGACCCCACAGAGCTTATGTGCTTACACAGCGCTTAGAACAGTGCTTTGCACATAGTAAGCGCTTAACAAATACCGTCATCATTATTATTATTATTATCTTTAAATTATACATTGTGAATTATTTATATGTATTAATGTCTGTCTCCCCCTCTAGACTGGAAGCTTGCTATGGGCAAGGAACGTGTCTGTTAATTCTATCGTATTGTACTCTCCCACGTACAGTGCTCTGCACATAGTTAGTGCTCAAAAAATGCCTTTGATTGCCATTGACCTAAGACATTTATCAAGTACCTGCCGTGGCCATCCAGGAGATATGCAAGCCTCAGAGATTTGATTGCTTTCCAGAAAGCTGGAACAATCCCTTATTCACCCCTTCCTCAGCCCCTCGGTACTTAGTGTACATATCCGTAATTTATTTCTATTAATGTCTGTATCCCCCTCTTGACTGTAAGCTCATTGTGAGTAGGGAATGTGTCTTCCAACTCTTGTTATACTGTACTCTCCCAAGCACTTAATGCAGTGCTCTACACACAGGAAGCTCTCAATAAATAGGATTGATTGATTGAAAATCATAAAATAATTCTTAAGCAATAGCTAGTTCAGGGGTAGAGCATGAGATGCCAATCTCAGGCTCCTGAGTTTGAGTCCCACTGTACTCATTCAGTCGTGTTTATTGAGTGCTTACTGTGTGCAGAGTACTGTACTAAGCACTGGGAAAGTACAATTCAACAACAGAGACAATCCCTGCCCACAACGGGCTCACAGTCTAGAAGG
Organism: Tachyglossus aculeatus; assembly: GCF_015852505.1. NCBI lineage: Eukaryota > Metazoa > Chordata > Mammalia > Monotremata > Tachyglossidae > Tachyglossus > Tachyglossus aculeatus. The sequence continues at coordinate 119,120,211 of NC_052101.1, read as the reverse complement.
GGGGAGACAGACATCAAAACAAGGAAAAAGGCATCAAAAGCATCAATATAAATAGAATTATAGATATATGCATATCATGAATATAAATAAATAGAATTATAGGTGCTTAACTTTCTCTTCCATAAGGAAGAGGCTTCTCATATCAAGTGGAGGTTATATTCACCCTACCCTCTGCCCCACAGAATTTATGTACATATCTGTAATGTGTTTTAGTGTCTATCTCCCCTTCTATACCATAAGCTCCTTGTGCCAGGGGTCATATCTAACTCTGTTGTATTGAACTCTCCCAGATGCATAGTACAGTGCTCTGCATACAGTAGGTGCTCAATAAATACCACTGGGTGATTGGTTACCATCACCATGTTCCTCCCAGCATCCTGCTGCCACTGTTGGAGACAGAGTATTGGGCCAGGTCATTGGTCTGACCCAATGTCGTTGTTCGGGGTCTTAAATTCTTATGTCGGACACGTGCCGTGCACGGTAAGGCACTCTAAGGTCAAAGTTCACTGAGCTCCCATTTGGAATGTACTCCATGATTTTTAAATCTTGTTATGGTGGAGGCATTCCTTTCTGTCCCTGTGAGAGGGAAGACTGGGAAAATGCAGGATGTTTGGGCAGTTGTGCGGAAAGGAAACCACCTTCCTGGAGAGGTATGGGCCATTTCATTCTGCTACCAAAGGGTTGCCATTGGCAAGTTCACAGATTGCCGTGGATTAGTTCTCTGGGATCTATGATGTGAAGGGCTTTGAGGGTGGTGTGTTGGAAACCACCCTACCACAAACGTTTTAAGATCTTTGAGACGAATAATTCACTTGGCTGATCAAAGCCAACTGCATATTTGGAGTAAGTATATGAACCCCATAGGGCCAAATACTCCACTATTAATGGAGTATTTGGCCCTAAGGGGTTCATATACTTGGAACAGGATCTGTGCAATGTAAGATTGTACACCTTCAAATTTGGTGGAAAACCACTGCAAATGTGGGGTTTGTGCCTTGTTTTCATAGGCTTCACTTGGCCATATTTTCTTTGAATCAGAGGCCTCATTTCATCGGGAACTCACATTTATGACATTACTACATCCCCTTTTTCACATAGTAAAGTTTCCTTTTATCAGAGATCTGGCGTCGCTCAATCCCTAGATATGAAATATTGTGATATACAATTACTTAACACTTTAGAAATTCCTTGCCAGGCAGGGCGCCTCCTACCCTCCCATCCCCAGGGGAGGCATAAACCCGATGATTCAATTGCAGAAAACTGGCCAGAGCCCTCACTTGCTGCAAAAAGGCTCAAGATTCTGAAACCATTTATTTCTTCTGTTTGAGGCTTCAGCAGATCAGCGTGCATAAGACTATCTAGAATTCTCCATGGATTTGCATTTCTATTTGCTTGATGAATTTAGGGCTCACCAAGTTAAATAAAAAAAGAGAATTTTATCTGTGATTTCTCTGTCTTTGTGCAGAATACTCTTTCTCTCTCCCTCTCTTCCATCTTTCTTTGAAGTGCTCAGTCAAACCCTAGAAGAAAGAAATGGATTTCACTAAATAAATAGAAATGTGACATTGCAGCTCTCCCAATAAATACCTCATCTGTGCAAGGACATAAAAGATCCCTGGGGACACTGTAGGAAAAGCAGTCCCCAAACTTTTAGGATGCAACTTGGAAAACTTGGGAACTGGGATCCCATTTGATTTCCAGAATGTTGTATGTTTGTGTCTGAAAAGAGCATATTGTTCCTTCATTATTTCCTTTTGCTGATCATTTTAAAGCTTAAAAAGACATTGGTTGATGCTACTCTTCTGATCTGGGGGCTAACCTGCAGGTTTCTCTTAAAGATCACAGAGAGTTACAGAGCTTTTTTGAGAGTGGATGCAAAATATCTAGACTGGTAGGCCTTGAGGTGGGGGAGGGGGACTGTTTACAGATTTTCCTAATTTGGGGAGGTCTGTTTTGTAGTGGTATAAACAATATGACATTAATCTTGTTACTCTGCCTATAGAAGGGCCAAAAATTATCCTGATTTCCAGAGCGAACAGGAGTACAACTTACCTCCTGGTGTCGCGTGAGCTTGTTTTCCCTTATCCCTACTCTCTCTCCTCTCCCTCTAGATTGTAAGCTCATTGTGGGCAGGGAATTTGTCTATTATTATATTGTACTTTCCCAAGCGCTTAGTACAGTACCCTGTACATTGTAAGCACTCAATAAATATGATTTTCTTACTTCCCCGTCCACCCACATTGTCATTTCACTCTGATTTGATCAATGCTCTTGACGGCACTATTGTAGAGCCTGTGTTTTGTTCATTCCTGTAATCAGTGTCCTGTGGAAAAGACCCTTACTTGTCACAGGAATGATGTAACCCACTTTCTGCTATAGATAATATTTCTTTGATGATATTTGGTGAGTGCATACTATGTGTTTGGCGCTGAACTAAGCGCTGGGGTAGATAGAAGCTAATTAGGTTGGACACAGTTCACGTCCCACATAGGGCTCACAGTCTTAATCCCCATTTTACAAATGACTTGCCCAAGGTCACACAGCAGACAAGTGGTGGAGCCTGGATTAGAATCCAGGTCTTTCTGACTCCCGTGCCTGTGCTCTATCCGTTAGGCCATCCTGTGTCTCATTTCTTCATTCGAATACATTTCAGTAGTACCTGGCTTTCCCCAGCCCCTTCAAAGCCTTATTGAAGGCACACCTCCTCCAAAGAGGCCTTCCCTGACTAAGCCCCCCTTTCCTCTTCTCCCACTCCCTTGTGCATCACCCTGACTTGCTCTCTTTATTCATCCCCCTCCCAATCCCACAGCACTTATGTCCATATCTGTAATTTATTTATATTATTGTCTACCTCCCCCCTAGACTGTAAGCTCATTGTGGGCAGGAAATGTGTCTATTTACAATCATATTGTACTCTCCCAAGTGTTTAGTACAGTGCTCTACATAAGTAAGCACTCAATAAATACGATTGAATGATAGAGGGCCACACAAACTAGTGTCAGACTTCTTCCAAGATCCCAGAGTCTGATTTTGCTGTGGTTTTCAGTGAATGTTTGATGTCTCTCTTGTCTTCTCACATCTGTGTCATTTTCATGTTTCAGGCTAACAGCTTTTGTCCTGAAGTCCTTTGCACAGTCTCGTGGATTTATTTTCATTGATCCCAAGGAGCTGGTGGCAGCAAAGGACTGGATCATCCAACATCAGAAGGAAGATGGCTCTTTTCCTGCCATGGGAAGAATATTAAATAAGGACATTCAGGTGAGCAGGGTAACACTCCAAAGTTTGGGTGCTAGGAAGAATGCATCTCGGAGTAACCCACTATTCTGGGGAGTGAGGATTGTCACTGAAAAAACCCATGCCCCCAAGTGTAAATCCTTCTGTGTCAGGTGAATTTCCATAATAATAATAGATTCCATAACAGAGAAGCAGCGTGGCTCAGTGGAAAGAGCACGGGCTTGGGAGTCAGAGGCCGTGGATTCTAATCCCAGCTCCGCCACTTGTCAGCTGTGTGACTTTGGGCAAGTCACTTAACTTCTTTGTGTCTCAGTTACCTCATCTGGAAAATGGGGATTAAGACTGTGAGCCTCACAAGGGACAACCTGATCACCTTGTATCCTCCCCAGCGCTTAGAACAGTGCTTTGCACATAGTAAGCGCTTAACAAATTTCATCATTATGACGATCTAAAATGCTGCTTTCTAGATCTTACTCATTTGTCTTCTGCATTAGGGTGGAATCCATGGCAAGATTTCTCTGACAGCTTATGTGGTTGCCGCTCTGCTGGAGACAGGCATTATTTCGGAGGTAAGACATAATGAGTTACTGCAGACATGTGTTATAGTGACTGAGGAGCTCTGCAATCAATCAATCAATCAATCAATCGTATTTATTGAGTGCTTACTGTGTGCAGAGCACTGTACTAAGCGCTTGGGAAGTACAAGTTGGCAACATATAGAAACAGTCCCTACCCAACAGTGGGCTCTGCAAGATTCTTCTCTTTCATATTTGCAGCCTTGTTTCTTTCTTCCTTCCTTCGTTCCTTCCTTCCTTCCTTCCTTCCTTCCAGATTGAGTTCATTAGACTTATGTTCAATACCTGCAACTGTAACATGTCCTCTCATGTGTTTTACTTTGAATATTTTTGTTTGTTTAGTTAGTTATGGAGGCTAAAGTTATTATTCTGTAGCCACCTGGCTCTCAACTAAAGATTTGTTTGAGGAGAGATCTCAAGGGGCTTATTTTTGCAGATGATCTTGATTCATAGATTCCAGGCTCTGTTTCTGGAAACATCCAGGTCTTCCTTTGGCAAAGACTCTGAGGAAGTCAGTCATTCTCCAACCTGCCTGGGAAATGTTTGGAAAGACTCATCTGCTGTGTGACCTGGGCAAGTCACTTCACTTCTATGTGCCTCATTCATTCGTTCATTCAGTCGTGTTTATTGAGCGCTTACTGTGTGCAGAGCACTGTACTAAACACTTGGGAAGTAATAATAATAATAATGATGGTATTTGTTAAGTGCTTACTATGTGCAAAGCACTGTTCTAAGCGCTGGGGAGGTTACAAGGTACAAGTCAGCAACATACAGAGACGGTCCCTACCCAACAACAGGCTCACAGTCTAGAAGGGGGAGACAGGCAACAAAACAAAACATGTAGACAGGTGTCAAAATCGTCAGAACAAATAGAGTTAAAGCTATAAATAGAATTAAAGCTACCTCATCTGTAAAGTGGGGATTAAGACTTTGAGCCCCATTTGGAACATGGACTGTGTCCAACCTGATTAGCTTGTATCTACCCCAGCATTTAGTACAGTGCTTGGCACATAGTAAGTGCTTAACAAATATCAATTTTTTAAAAAGTGTCCTAGTATGTGATCAAGTGATGTAAGTATGGGTTGTTCTGTCACTCATAGTGCCTTAAATCCAAAATTGAGTACCATATTAAGAGGACCTAAATCTCTCCATATCTCCTGTTATTAGTATTATTGGTATTAATAATAATAATAATAAAATGGGTATTTGTTAAGCACTTACTGTGTGCTAGGCACTGTACTAAGCGCTGGTGTGGATACAAGCAAATAGGGTTGGACACAGTCCCTGTCCCATGTAGGGCTCACAGTTTCAATCCCCATTTTACAGATGACATAACTGACGCACAGAGAAGGGAAGTGACTTGCCCTAGGGTCACACAGCAGACATGTCAGAGCCAGGATTAGAACCCATGACCTCCTGACCTTCTGACACCCAGGCTTGTGCTCTATCCGCTAACCGTGCCAAATGGTTGTTTAACTCCTTGTTATAGAATGAGGTTGGGAGCCTCATTCTTGGGCCAAGTAGACAGAAACTACCATCACTTGAACTCTGCTTTATTGCAAAGAGAGGCCAAGATCCGTCTCCTCAAAGACCTCTCTTTCTGCTGTGAGGTTATCTCTTTGAGTCAAAGTTGAAACATAATGGTTAGAAAGAGTGTTTGTGCACACTGTACCTCACTCTCGACTCTCTCTCCTCCATCCTGTTGCTCACCCTGACCTCCCAACCTGGAGCTCCCTCCCAGCCTTAATCAGCTATGCTCTGCCCATCTTCAAAGACCTCCTAAATTCAGGAAGCCTTTCCTGAACAATTCACAACACCTTAGGCACCTCAGTCCAACAACCACCCTTAGCACTCAGGGAGCCCCCTCCACTCTCCTGGCTTCAGATACCACCTTGTGAGGTGGATTAGCGTATCTACATCTGTCTTTGTCTCTTTGCCAGGCCTCTCTCCAGCTATCTGATCTCTCATTTCTTCTTGCCTTCAAAACATCTCCATTCCGATATCCAGCTAGCACGTCAAACCCGACATGTCTCAAAGTGAACTTCCTTATCTTCCCTCCTAAACCCGCTTGTCCTCATAACTTTCCCAGCTGTGACGATAACCTCCCCATCTTCCCTGTCTCAGAAGCTCACAATCTTTGTGTCCATCAGCCTTTACCATGCACATTCCCACCTGTGTATTCTCTCCCAGTGTTTGGTAGCATGCTTTGCACAGAGTAAGTGCTTATTAAATATCATTACTGCTGGTAATAATAATAATGTTGGTATTTCATTAATTCATTCAACCTTATTTATTGAGCGCTTACTGTGTGTAGAGCACTGTACTAAGCGCTTGGGAAGTACAAGTTGGCAACATATAGAGACGGTCCCTACCCAACAGCGGGCTCACAGTCTAGAAGGGGGAGACAGACAACAAAACATATTAACAAAATAAAATAAATAGAATAAATATGTACAAATAAAATAGAGTAATAAATGCGTACAAACATATATACATATATACAGGTGCTGTGGGGAGGGGAAGGAGGTAAGGCAGGGGGATGGGGAGGGGGAGGAGGGGGAGAAGAAGGAGGGGGCTTTGAAGGGAGGAAGAGAGCTAGCTTGGCGGATGTGCGGAGGGAGGGCTTCCAGGCCAGGGGGATGATGTGGGCCAGGGGTCGATGGCGGGACAGGCGAGAACGAGGCACAGTGAGGTGATTAGCGGCAGAGGAGCGGAGGGTGCGGGCTGGGCTGTAGAAGGATTTAAGCTGTATTTAAGCTGTATTTAAGTGCTTACTATGTGCCAAGCACTGTTCTAAGCACTGGGGTAAATACAAGGTAATCAGGTTGTCCCACGTGAGGGTCACACTCTTACTCCCCATTTTACAGATGAGGTCACTGAGGCCCAGAGAAGTGAATTGACTTGCCCAAGGTCACAGAGCAGACAAGTGGCCGAGCCGGGATTAGAACTCACGACCCCTGACTCCGAAGCCCGTGCTCTTTCCACTAAGCCACGCTGCCCACCATTGCCTTGATCATCTTCCTGAAATATTGCTTGGGATATTCTCTCCACTCCTCAAAATTTTTCAATTTCTAGTCATTTCTCAATTCATCAAGTAAAAACTCCTTACTGTTGGCTTTGTGGTTCTCCATTCACTTTCCCTATCTTGTTTACCAACTCTCTTGACCCACTACTTCCCAACTAAGCTTTCTTGTCACGCTCTAAGCTCACCTTCTAACTGTACCCTACTCTTGACTCTCCTACCTCCAGCTCCTTTTCACCTGGTTCCCCTCAGCCTGGAATCCCACCTTCTCCAGAAAGCCTTCCCTAATTAATTCCCAGGTCACAGCAGCTAACAGCCACCTGTATCACTTCTGTATTTATGCCCATCTTCAGCACTTATGGATATATAAATATTCCATTCTTCTTTCACTAAGTATTTTGATATTCATAGAATATTCAATGAAGCCATAAGTGCATAAAGCTTCTATGTGAATTCCTTGATTTAAAAAAAGATAATCAGTCCCAGGTCTTGCCTCATCTATTTGATCATTTTCAGGAGTCTGTCTATCCCTTGAGATGGTCCACTTAATCATGCCTAAATTCACTTTTTTAATAATAATAATTATGGTACTTATTAAGCACTTCCTATGTGCCAATCACTGTTCTAAGCATGGGCAAAGGTAATAATGATGAAATTTGTTAAGCGCTTACTATGTGCAAAGCACTGTTCTAAGCGCTGGGGAGGATACAAGGTGATCAGGTTGTCCCTCGTGAGGCTCACAGTCTTAATCCCCATTTTCCAGATGAGGTAACTGAGGCACAGAGAAGTTAAGTGACTTGCCCAAAGTCACACAGCTGACAAGTGGCAGAGCCGGGATTTGAACCCATGACCTCTGACTCCCAAGCCCTTGCTCTTTCCACTGAGCCACACTGCTTTACAAGTTAATCAGGGTGGACACAGTCCCTGTCCCATGTGGGGCTCACAGTCTTAATGCCCATTTTACAGATGAGGTAACTGAGGCCCAGAGGAGTGAAGCGACTTGCCCAGGGTCACACAGCAGACAGGAGGTAGAGCTGGGATTAAAACCCAGGTCCTTCAGACTCCCAAGCCCGTGCTTTGTCCACTAAGCCATGCTGCCGTCCCAACATAGGACACAGATAAGCAGAGACCATCTTGTGTTGGAATGCCTCTCTTACCCTAACCATGCTTCATATATTTAAAAAAGCTCCACAGCCAGACATTAGCTCCCCACTGACTCCCACCCCAAGCCCGCTGCAGACATTTGGGCACCACCATCTCAGCTCCTCAACCCTGGCCTACAGTATCTGTGGCACAATGAATGGCTGATCTCTTTTTCTGTCTTAGCAGCAAGCAGAAGGTCAGGCTGGTGAGCATTGCATCTAACATACTGCGAAGTATTAGTTCTCGGCCATAAGCACGTTAATAGTCAGTTTGGGCATCAAGCAAGATTTTTTCGTTTGACAACATGGAACCAATTGTGGCCTTTGTGGTCTATTTTATGGCATTTTTGCAGTGCTACAGGGCTAATTGGCATCCTTTTCCCTGTGGTTCTCCTGTGCTGGGCGGGGGAGGGGATACATCATGCTCTGCTATTCCCAACCTGGGTGAAAACAAGGGATCAGATTCCAAAGCGGGAAACCGCCGGAGGTCCCAGTTTATGGAACTACAGTTCATGCCAATGTCGTTGTTCTCCTCTGGGAGAGCTCTACAAGTGTTTCTAATGATCTTTGCTAGGAAGTTAAGAGAGGGGGAAAGGTTAATACTACAGGGAAATAAAAGGAAACCAAATTACATCAAGTACAATTAAATTGTTTCTATAAATTATCAGAGCCACGTTCCTCCACAGTGAAGTCATCAAGAGAGTTAATAAAACATGTTCGCTAGTTGTATGCCCCCTCCCTGCCCCCCAAGTTTATTATACTCTGGCATCTACATGATCCTCTATAGTGTCAGAAACACCATCAGAAGTATGACAGAGACCTCCCTGTCACTCTGTTCCTCTCCAGTTTGCTCTTAGCTCAGAGAACGCAGGCTGCTCCAGAGTCATGGAGCCATCCTGCTTGAGCTTTAATTTCCTCTGCTTCTTAGTCTCATCCTTGGGTAGTTGGACTCTTTCAAGCAACAGATTTTGTTGTGATTGCTTCAGAGACCCTTTTGATGAGGTCGAGAAGCAGTGTGGCCTAGTGGATAAAGCACAGACCTGTTAGTCAGAAGGACTTGTCTGCTGTGTGACTTTGGGCAAGTCACTTCATTTCTCTGGGCCTCACTTACCTCATCTGAAAAATGGGGATTAAGATTGTGAGCCCCATGGGGGCATGGACTGTGTCTAGTCTGAGTACAGTGCTAGGCACTTAGTACAGTGCTTTGCACACAGTAAGCACTCAATAAATACGATTGAATGAATGATTAGCTCATATCAACCCCCGTGCTTAGTACAGTATCTGGCACATTGTAAGCACTTAACAAATACCATTTTTAAAAATCAGCCTATTGTGGAGAGCAACTGGTTAGCTCTGGTACTGCAACAGATGAGTTTCTGGTCAGTTCAAATGCTAGTTTTGTACAATAATAATAATAATAATGATGGCATTTGTTAAGCGCTTACTATGTGCAGAGCACTGTTCTAAGCGCTGGGGGGGATACAAGGTGATCAAGTTGTCCCACGTGGGGCTCACAGTCTTAATCCCCATTTTACAGATGAGGGAACTGAGGCTCAGAGAAGTTAAGTGACTTGCCCAAGGTCACACAGCAGACATGTGCTGGAGCCGGGATTCGAACCCATGACCTCTGACTCCAAAGCCCGTGCTCTTTCCAATGAGCCACGCTGCTTCTCCTAGAGGAGAGTACAATATTCTACTCTCCTCTAACCTCCTATAGTTAATAATCAAACAATCAGTCAATGGTATTTATTGAGCACTTACTGTGTGCAGAACATTGTACTAAGTGCTTGGGAGACTACTACAGTATAACAGAATTGGTAGAATGTTTGCTGCCCACAAGGAGCTTACAGTCTAGAGGGAAAGACAGACATTAAAATAAATTAGGCTACATATACAAGTGCTGTGGGATAGAGGGTGGGATAAGTATAGACTGTAAGCTCGTTGTGGGCAGGGAATGTCACTGTTTATGGTTGTATTGTACTTTCCCAAGCGCTTAGTACAGTGCTCTGCACACAGGAAGTGTTCAATAAATTGAATTGAGCACTTTGAATGAACTGAGCAATTGAATGAATGAATGCAAGTGCTTAAAAGGAACAAATCCAAGTGCAATGAAGGCAGAAGGGAAAGGGAGTGAATAGGACAGTCTCTCTCTTGTCGTTGTGACTGGCACAAATCTTCTCTGAGCAAGCCAGGGGAAGAGAAATGTGAAAGGAGATAAATCTCCTTCTTGGAATAGCATAGCTATGTTCTTTTTTTTCCATGAGTTGTTACCTTCACTGCCAGGTGGTGGATATGGACATAGAAATTTGGGATGTGATTTACATGCACATACACTTTCTCTCTCTCTCTCTCTCTCTCTCTCTCTCTCTCTCTCTCTCTCTCTCTCTCTCTCTCCCTCCCTCCCTCCCTCTCCCTCTCCCTCTCCCTCTCCCTCTCTCCCCACCTCCACCCCCAGTGATAGAGCTGGAAAGAATTTGAGAAATCATCTAGTCCAGGCCCCTGCATCCAGGCACATTAATAACTAAACCATTCAGAACTGATTTTTGTCAAGTCGTTTATTACAGACTTCCAGAGATGGGGATTCTACAGCCTCCTCTGTTAGGCTATTCCAGAAGTATATGACTGTTAGATTAGAAGCTCTTTTTTGTTCCAACTGAAATCTCTCCTGCTTTAATTTAAGCTTGTTTAAATTACCTCAGCCCTCGGTGGACATGGGGAACAACTGGTCTGCAACTTCCCCATAAAAACATTTCATAATCCCTGAAGACAAGTCTTAAGACACCCTTCAGCCTTCTCTTCTGTAGGTTAAACAATCCCTGTTATTTCTACTGTTCCTCACAGAGCTGGTTTTCCATCCCTTTAATCATTTTTGTAGCTCTTCACTGGAACCTCTCTGGGTTCTCTCCATCCTTGTCTTACAACCTGATGACCTAAACATAATACTCTAATAAGGACGTAACTAGGGTAGAATATAACAGAATTTTCCAATCTTGCCTGTCCTACTCCTGATGATGCCATGTTGTATTTTTCAAAATAGTAACATTACAGTGCTGACTCACATTGAGCTTTTCACCAGCTCTGGCTCCCATATCATTTTCTGCCGTATTTTGTGTCTAGCCAGTCTGTATTTGTTGTGTATATTTTTTGACCCTATTACATTTCATCCTGTTTTCCTAGGACCATCTTTCTGATGAGCCTGTCACTTTGAATTCTATTCTTGACTTCCAATCCTGCCCAATTTAGTAGCATCTGCAGAGTAGATGAGTATGTTCTAGATTCCAATCATTCAGTTAATTGTATTGGGCACTTTCTGTTTGCAGAGCACTTGGGAGACTACAGTATAACAGAGTTGGTAGACACGTTCTCCTAGGTCATTCCTGTGGAAGCCCGTCTCAAAACATCCTTTTGACTTAACTCTGATTTATTGACGACTACCCTTTGGGCATGTCTCTTGAGCCAGAATCTACCTTGTAACATTCATTCATTCATTCAATCGTACTTATTGAGCACTTACTGTGTGCAGAGCACTGTACTAAGCACTTGGGAAGTACAAGTTGGCAACATATAGAGACGGTCCCTACCCAACAACGGGCTCACAGTCTAGAAGGTGGAGACAGACAACAAAACAAAATATATTAACAAAATAAAATAAATAGAATAGTAAATATGTACAAGTAAAATAAAGTAATAAATCTGTACAAACATACAGGTGCTGTGGGGAGGGGAAGGAGGTAGGGTGGGGGGGAGGGGGAGAGGAAGGAGGGGGCTCAGTCTGGGAAGGCCTCCTGGAGGAGGTGAGCTCTCAGTAGGGCTTTGAAGGGAGGAAGAGAGCTAGCTGGGCTAGTAATATGCCCAGAGCATTTCTGCACAAAGATGATCCGGGCAGCAGCGTGAAGTATGGATTGAAGTTGGGAGAGACGGGAGGATGGGAGATCGGAGAGGAGGCTGATGCAGTAATCCAGTCGGGATAGGATGAGAGATTGAACAAGCAGGTTAGTGGTTTGGATGGAGAGGAAAGGGCGGATCTTGGCAATGTTGCGGAGTTGAGACCGGCAGGTTTTGGTGACAGATTGGATGTGAGGGGTGAACGACAGAGCGGAGTCGAGGATGACACCAAGGTTGCGGGCTTGTGAAACAGGAAGGATGGTAGTGCCATCAACAGTGATGGGAAAGTCAGGGAGAGGGCAGGGCATACTTCACGCTGCTGCCCAGATCATCTTTGTGCAGAAATGCTCTGGGCTTGTTACTCCCCTCCTCAAAAATCTCCAGTGGCTACCAGTCAACCTACGCATCAGGCAAAAACTCCTCACTCTCAGCTTCAAGGCTCTCCATCACCTCGCCTCCTCCGACCTCACCTCCCTTCTTTCATTCTACAGCCCAGCCCGCACACTCCGCTCCTCTGTCGCTAACCTCCTCACTGTGCCTCGTTCTCGCCTGTCCCTCCATTGACCCCCGGCCCAGGTCCTCCCCCTGGCCTGGAATGCCCTCCCTCCACACATCTGCCAATCTAGCTCTCTTCCTCCCTTCAAAGCCCTACTGAGAGCTCACCTCCTCCAGGAGGCCTTCCCAGACTGAGCCCCCCCTTCCTCTCCCCCTCTTACCCCTCCCCACCCCCCGCCTTACCTCCTTCCCCTCCCCACAGCACCTGTATATATGTATATATGTTTATACGTATTTATTACTCTATTTTATTTGTCCATATTTATTCTATTAATTTCATTTTGTTAATGTGTTTTGTTTTGTTTTCTGTCTCCCCCTTCTCGACTGTGAGCCCACTGTTGGGTAGGGACCGTCTCTATATGTTGCCAACTTGTACTTCCCAAGTGCTTAGTACAGTGCTCTGCACACAGTAAGCGCTCAATAAATACGATTGAATGAATGAATGAATGAATGAATATAGATTGAAGTGGGGAGAGACAGGAGGATGGGAGATCAGAGAGGAGGCTGTTGCAGTAATCCAGTCGGGAGGAAGGAGGGGGCTCAGTCTGGGAAGGCCTTCTGGAGGAGGTGAGCTCTCAGTAGGGCCTTGAAGGGAGGAAGAGAGCTAGCTTGGCGGGTGGGCAGAGGGAGGGCATTCCAGGCCAGGGGGATGACGTGGGCAGGGGGTCGACGGCGGGACAGGCGTCGCTTACCTCACTCACTTGCCAGGATGTGGGCAAGCAGTCAGCAGTGAGCAGGCAGGACTATATTTCCTGGGGTCTTCCTTGTTAAAATGGTCTTGGGATTTTCCCTTTCCCAGTCTTTAGGGGCTTTTTGTGGGCAGGGAACATGTCTGCCAACTCTGTTATATTGTAGTCTCCCAAGTGCTTAGTACAGTGCTCTATGCATATGATTGATTCTCTTATCCTCCATAAATTCTCAAAAATAGTAGTTTGAGATTCTGCAGAAATATCCACCAATTCCATAAGTACCCTAGATTGTACATTATTAGTCCCCTGCTATTTTAAATGCATCTGCTTTGTTGTTTTTTTAATCCCCTTTAATTGTTTCTTCCCTTAGTTTACTTTGACTTTCTAACCTTCTGTCCCAAGTGGAACTTGCTCTGGTCAGCTGCTGATTTTTAAATTTTTTTCATAAAGACTAAAGTGGAAAGCCTTAAAAGCTAATGGTTAGGAGTGTGTGTTCAATGCAGAAAGAAATGGGTAATGGTTAGAGATTTGGGGACAAGTGGATGGTGCATTTTGAATGATGTTTTAAGAAGATCATTAGAAGCAGCATTTAATAAGCGCCAGTTATGTACAGTATAAGAGCTCAGTATGAGGTATTTGAGAATGTACTTGAGAAGCTGCATGGCCTAGTGGATAGAGCCCAGACCTGGGAGTTAGAAGGACCTGGGTTCTAATCCCAGCTCCTCCATTTGTCTGCTGTGTGACCTTGGGCAAGTCACTGAACTTCTCTGAGCCTCAGTTTCCCTCATCTGTAAAATTGAGTTGAATACTGTGAGCCCCATGTGGGACATGGACTGTGTCCAACTGATTACTTTTTATCTACCCCAGAGCTTAGTACTGTGCCTAACTCATAGTAATCACTTAACAAACACCATTAAAAACTGCATTAGAAGTCAAAGGACACAGCCCCTGTTCTTGAGGATCAAAAATAATCTGAGTATATGTATGTAAGGTAGACAGAAGAGGAAGACAAATTCATTCATTCAGTTATTCAATTCATTCACTTGTATTTATTGTGTGTGCAAAGCACTCTACTAAGGGCTTGGAAGAGTACAATATGACAGTAAATACTATTCCCTGCCCACAACAAGCTCAAAGTCTAGAGGGAGAGACAGACATAAATAATTATATATACATACATAAATAAATAAATAACATATATGCATATGTATACATTCATGCTGTGGGAATGGGAGGGAGGATGAATGAAGGGAGAAAATCAGGGTGACACAGAAGGGAGTGGAAAAAGAGGAGTGGAGGGCTTAGTCAAGGAAGGCCTCTTGGAGGAGATGTGCCTTCAATAAGGCTTTGAAGTAGGGGAGAGCAATTACCTGTCTGATAGGAGGGAGGGCATTCCAGGCCAGAGGTAGCATGTGGGCTTTGCACATAGTAAGCGCTTAATAAATGCCGTTATTATTATGTAGGTGAGAGAGCAGCGAGATAGACGAGATTGAGGTAGAGTGAGAAGGTTGGCATTAGAGGAACAGAGTGTGTGGGCTGGGTTGTAGTAGAAGAGTAGCGAGGTGAGGTAAGAGGGGGCAAGGTAATTAAGTGCTTTAAAGCCAATGGTGAGGAGTTTCTGTTTGATGCAAAGCTGGATGGGCAACAACTGGAGTTTCTTGAGGAGTGGGAAAACATGGTCTGAACGTTTTTGAAGGAGAATGGTCCAGGCAGCAGAATGGAGTATGGACTGGAGAGGGGAAAGACAGGAGGCAGGGAGGTCAGCAAGGAGGCTGATAGAATAAACAAGGCGGGCTAAGATAAGTGCATGAATTTAAGTGGTTGCAGTTTGGATGGAGAAGAAGGAGCAGAACTGAGCAAGACAAATGAGCAAAAAGACAAATGCGCAAGCAGCTGTAGAAATACATCCGGGAAGTGCCAAGGGATTAAACCAGGGCTATGACCAATGTGGATAGGAACGGGTAGATCCGTGAAATGTAGAGGAAGAACAGGCAAGATTTAGAGACGCATTGAGTGTCAGAAATGTTTCCCTGACTAATTCCCATATCCTTGGTCATATCCCGTTAGCCACCCTTGGAGTTCACACAAATATTGGCTTATTTATTCCACTTATTCATTTATTTATTTATTCATTTTTGCTTATTTTTGTTGGTACTAGTCTAATTTAAGTTTTTTCCTTTTGTTCTCATTATACCCTGTGTGTCTCCTTCATTAACTTCAAAGGCCCTCTAGACAGGGAGATTGCCTTCTGCTTTCATTATGTGCTCCCAAGCACTTGTACTGTGTTCGGCACACAGTAGACACACAATAAATACTGATGATGATGATGACGATGACGATGGGACATAAAAGGCAGAGAGGAGTCAAAAATGACATTCAGTTTGCAAACTTTAGGTACGAGGGAATTGTTTGTGTAGTCTACAACTAGGGGAGGAGACCGTTTAGGAGCCGAGAGGAGTTGAGTTTTGACACATTGAGTTTCAAGTGGGTCATCAGTGGAAGCAGGAGATAATGAGATTTTAAAGCAGGTGAGGGGACAGGGTTGGTGAGGAAATAAGAATAATCATGGTACTTGCTAAGCGCTTACTATGTGCCAGGCACTGTACTAAGCGCTGAGGTGGATACAAGCAACTTGGCTCGATGGAAAGAGCACAGGTTTGGGAGTCAGAGGTCATGGGTTCTAATGCCGGCTCCACCACCTGTCAGCTGTGTGACTTTGGGCAAGTCACTTAACCTCTCTGTGCCCCAGTTCCCTCATCTGTAAAATGGGGATTAAGACTGTGAGCCCCACGAGGGACAGCCTGATTACCTGTATCCCCCCAGCTCTTAGAACAGTGCTTGGCACATAGTAAGCGCTTAACAAATACCATCATCATCATCATCATCATTATTACAAGCAAATCAGGTTGGACACAGTCCATGTCCCACATGGGGCTCACAGTCTTAGTCCCTATTTTACAGATGAGGGAACTGAGGCCCAGAGAAGTGAAGTGATTTGCCCAAGTTCACACAGAAGACACATGGTGGAATGGTATTAGAACCCACGTCCCCTGACTCCCAAACCCGTGCTCTTTCCACTAAGCCACTAACCCAGATCCTTCTGATTTCCTGGCCCATGTTTCTCCACTAGGCCATGCTTCTTCTGCGTTAAAGGGTTGCTTTAAAGGACTCTTCACTATTGTTTTGTTTTTTTTCCTTTCCATTTTGCTTTGCTCACAGAAAAAGGTTTCAGAAGACGGTCCCTCTCTGTGCAGGGACAGTGTTGTGCGTAGTACACTGCTTATCTCCCTACCCCTTCTCCCTTGCCAAAGCTCTCCGTTAATATCCTTTCTTTTGGAGAGAAAGTGCCTCAGATGGAACTCAAAGGCTAGCCCATGATCATTGTCTCATGAAGAGCAATGACCTGAAACCATGCAAAGTGGATGTGGTTTAGGGACTTCATTTGGAGTCCATCCAAATGGACCATCCGCCATCCATTTGGAGTGCGGATAAATTTGAACTGTCCATTACTCTTCTCTGTGGAGCAGAAGGGACTCCTCTTGGCCCTACCCCAATCTCAAGTCTCTCAGCTTTCTCCAGGATGAGGTCCTTTTCAGTTGAGTTTTGTTATGGTCCCCAAAAAACGGCAAAGCTTTTTTCATATCCTTGCCTTTTGGGAAGCAACTACTTTTCATCATCAGATCTTAATCGTTCCCTTAATAGTAGTAGTATAAATTTACTGAGTGCTTTCTCTTTGCAGAGCACTGTACTAAGCACTGGGAAAAATACACAGGTGAAAATTACACACAATCCCTGACCCTCAAGGAGTTCACAAACTAAGATTAAGGGAAAGGAGGGGGAACAGATAATGACCCGGGCTTGGGAGTCAGAGGTCTTGGGTTCTAATCCTGGCTCCTCCACTTGTCAGCTGTGTAACTTTGGGCAAGTCACTTCACTTCTCTGGGCCTCAGTTACCTCAACTGGAAAATGGGCTAAGTGGGACAACCTGATTACCTTGTATCTCCCCCAGCACTTAGAACAGTGCTTGGCACATAGTAAGCACTTAACAAATACCATTATTATCATTATTATTATTATTGAAGAAGGCTGAAACAACATTTAAAAACAAGGACCAGGATGGCCTTGGCTTTGGAGGCAGCGCAGACCAGAATTCCAAATGTCCAACCCCTTAAAGCATATACCATCTTTAACTTTCTGATTGCTGGGCTAATCTTCTGGAAGTCATTAGGAGGTCCGGTCGGTGCCCTGAGATTTCAGTCTGGTAGCCTGATCTAGGGAACACTTGCTCAGCACCATGAGCTAGCAACCTGGGTGAGCGCTGTCCAGAACTCTGCTCACCCCAGCACTGAGGGGATGTTGCTCTGGCTCACTGATTATTTCCATTTTGTTTTAATTCAGGAAGAAAAAGTAGCCATCACCAAAGCCAAGCATTTCTTGGAGTCTAACCTCTATTCAGCAGAAGACCCCTACACCACGGCCCTTACTGCTTACTCTTTGACTCTTCTGCACAGCCCTTCAGCCCCTGCAATGCTCCGGAAACTAAACAGCCTGGCCATTATGCAAGGTACTGTCCTCTCAGAAAGTTCAACAGGATCTCCGATCATCAAAATAATAATAATAATGATTATTATTATGGTATTTAAGCACTTACTATGTGCCAAGCACTGTACTAAGTGCTGGGGAAGATGCAAGTTAATCAGGTTGGACACAGTCCATGTCCCATGTGGGGCTCACAGCCTTAATCCCCATTTTACAGATGAGGTAACTGAGGCACAGAGCAGTTAAGTGGCTTGCCCAAGGTCACACAGCAGACAAGTGGCGGAGCCAGGATTAGAACACATGTCCTCTGACTCCCAAACCTGTGCTCTTTCTGCTAAGCCACGCTGCTTAGCTGAATAGCATGCACATATTCTCCAAATGGCAAACATTGGACTTCCGTATACTGTCCAGGTTACTGATTTTGGTATTCTCTAAAGAGTAAGCCCAGTGACAGGGGGGTGATCTCTTCCAAGTGAATTGAATTCTGTTTTTGAAGGAAGCCGGGTGAATGGCCAGCGCTAACTATAGTGACCAGTGGGTTAACTTTTGTTCCCATGTGAGAATCAATCAATCAATCGTATTTATTGAGCGCTTACTGTGTGCAGAGAGAAGGATATTGACAACTGGCACAAGCTCAGGTTGAGCCACAGAAATGGCCAAACCCTCCTGTGCATTATCCCCTGGAGTAAGATGCTAAGATGAAGAACTCGGGAGTCAACTCCTGGTCTTTCTTTAAGGCAAATTGATGGCTTGAGATTCTATCATTTATTTGGCTACCGGGGTAGTGACATGACTGCCCAGTATCTATTTGTCTTTAAAATGAAAGTACAAGTCATCTTTGTAAGATGCAATTATGGTAAATGTTCCTGAGCTGTGGATGTATCCATCAGAGATAACCCAATGGAGAAGTTCAGCTCAAAGCTAGCCTCCCAGGGTCAAAAGAAGGCAGTGAGACTTTGGCATAGTAAATAGAGCACAGGCCTGGGAGTCGGAAGGTCATGGGTTCTAATGCCGGCTCCACCACTTGTCTGCTGTGTGACTTTGGGCAAGTCACTTAATTTCTCTGTGCCTCAGTTACCTCATCTGTAAAATGGGGATTAAGCCTGTGAGCCCTACGTGGGACAGGGACTGTCCAACCCAATTTGTATCCACCCCAGCGCTCAGTACAGTGCCAGGCACATAGTAAGTGCTTAACAAATACCATTATTGTTGCTATTACGGTTGCCCTAGGCCCCGTGTAAAGGAAGAGGCTACGTTTTAGAATTAATACTGCGGAGGTATGTTTCAAATCGATTCCCTCTTCACTGAATGAGTGCATATGAAAAGAGTGAGGAAATGTGTCTGTTATATTGTGCTCTCCCACACAGTACATTGCTCTGTACTCAGTAAATATGATTGCTTGCTTGATTATGGAAGGCTCAGAGATATTCTGTTCTCCCTACCAGGCACCTCACAATGTGAGCAGAGGTGGGCCTGGCAGGAAAATGTGGATGGCCCAGTTTAAATAATAATAATATTAATGGTATTTAAGTGCTTACCATGTGCCAGGCACTCTACTAAGTGCTGGGGTGGATACAAGCAAATATGGTTGGACACAGTCCCTGTCCCACATGGGGCTCACAGCCTCAATCCCCATGTTTCAGATGAGATCACTGAGGCACAGAGAAGTGAAGTGACTTGCCCACGGTCACACAGCAAGGAAATGGCAGAGCCGCGATTAGAACCCATGACCCTCTGCCACTTGTTTGAACCCTCACCACCACTGCCAAAACAATTCAACCTCATGCCCTGCTTTTAACCACTGACATCTGAGCAGCGCACAGCCCAAAAGGCACAGGGACAGGAAAGGTGTGCTACTGTCTCTTCATGGGCATCGTACGCCAGGGTGCAAGAGATTTTCTCTGAAGGGCCCTCGTAATCAAGCATACCATTTCCCTGCCAGCATCACCTTCGAACCGGACAACTCGACTGATACATATTTTTAAAAACAGTTTATGGTTACCATTTAACTTATTTGTCTTGCTCCACGGTCATGCAGTTGGCAAACGTGGATAACCATCATACTTGTCTTGTGAGTTTGGGGCTCTCCTATCAAGAACGATGGAGGAGCCTCGGTCCAATCCCCCACCAACCATCCCTCTGTTCGGGCCTTTGATCTTTGAAAACCACAAGCAGGCTTCATGACAACATTCATTCATTCATTCAATCATATTTATTGAGCGCTTACTGTGTGCAGAGCACTGAACTAAGCACTTGGGAGAGTACAATACAAGAATAAACAGACGCATTCCCTGCCCACAACGAGCTTCCGATGCCCCACCCCCACACATGCCCCAGCCCTCTCCGATCATAAACGGTCTCTATTTCCAGATGGATTCACACACTGGAGTTTGACTGGATCCCTGGCCACTGATGAGGACACGTTCCTGGGCTTTAACGACGGACTCTCTCAGTCAGGTACTCCCAATTTACAAGTATCTCCTGTGACTCCATCTCAAGAGCGGGGAAGGAATCTGAAGCGACGGGCAGCCGTATTTTCCAGTTACGCTGTTGGTTTACGGTCCTAACCTCCCCCAATCTTCGGGCGCCTCAGCGTATGAATGTGTGGGCCCACCATGTCCAGGGAAGCAGATGATTTGAAATGAATTCCCTCCCCTAGTCGGTGACTGCTTGTCTTTCAGTTGTCTCAGCAGAAGTGGAAATGACGGCTTATGCCTTGCTGACGTACACGCTCCTGGGCGATGTGGCATCTGCCCTTCCTGTAGTCAAATGGTTGTCACAGCAGAGAAATGCCCTTGGGGGGTTTTCATCCACGCAGGTGAGCCCGTGTTTAGATGTGTCAGTCCAGTTTCATAGAGAGCAAAGGTGTTGGAGCGAAGCCACCCTTAGGGAAAAGCCCAAGAAGCTGCAGCTATCCCTACCCTTCTGAGGAATAATCTTAAAAGGGGAGTTCTAGGGGGTTCCATTTGTTCCTGAAATTAGTAAAGAGTTTGCTACAAGGATCATACTCATCATTCCTCATTATGGTGCTTGTCAAGCGCTTACTATGTGCCAGGCACTGTACTAAGCACTGGGGTAGATACAAGTTAATCAGGTTGGACACGGTCCCTGTCCCACATGGGGCTGCCAGTCTTCATCCCCATTTTACAGGTGAGGTCTCTGAGGCACAGAGAAGTTAGATGACTCACCCCAGGTAACACAGCAGACAACTGGCAGAGCCCAGAGTAGAATGCAGGTCCTTCTGACTCCCAGGCCTGTGCTCTATCCACTAGGCCATGCTGCTTCTCAATCATAATCCCATTTATATCACTTAATGTTGGTTTATGGCATCATTAAACTCTTAATTTAACATCAAATTATTTATCAAGTACTGACTTTGGGCAGAGCACTGTGTTCTAAGTGTTTTGGGGAATAAACAGAGAAAGGTGAATTAAATACAGATCCTGCCCTCATGTTAGTCACCGACCAAAGAAGCAGACAGGTATAGAAGCAGCTGATAGTTCAGTAATAGAAGTTAACTGTGGTATTTAGTATGTATGTACTATGTGCCAAGCACTGTGCTCAGTTCTGGGATTGCTGCCAGGTAACCAGATAGCTCACAATTTAAGAGGTAGGGAGAGCAGCTATCTGATCCCCATTTTACAGATGAGAAAACTGAGGCACAGTTGATACCTAACTTGGTGTTATCTTTGACTCCTCACCTGCACCTCTGTGAAATCCTGCCACGTCTTCCTGTGCAACATTTCCCACATTAGCCCATTCCTCTCCTCCCGGACTGCTACCCCTTTGCCCAGGCTCTTATCATATCATGGCTAGATGATTGTATCAGCCACCCAGCGCTTAGGACAGTGCTTTTCACATAGTAAGTGCTTAATAAATGCCATCATCATTATTATTACCTGACTGGTCTCCCTGCCTCTAGCATCTCCCGCTCCAATCTAAAGCATTGCTCATCTCACATCTCTCCTCTCCTCAAAACCCTCCAGTGGCTCCTCTGTTCCCTCCCCATCAAGCAAAAACTCCACATATCAAGACTCTCCACCATCTCTCCCCATCTTACATATCAGCCCTCTTCCACTACTACTCTCCAACTCACTCCCTTCTTTCCACCTAAGCAAACCTTCTGACCGTAGCTTGCTCTCAACTGTCCCACCTCTGTCCCCTTGCTCATGCTGTCTCACCAGCCTGGAACTCCCTCCCCTCCATAATTCAACAGCCTTTCCCACTTGAAAAGCCCTCATAATGTCCCAACTCCTCCAACGAGCCATCCCTGATTATATCCCAACACCCCAAGAAACATCAACTCATCAGCCATCTTTAGCACTTACATATTCATTTTTATGCCCCCAACATTTAGGTGCATTATGTGTGTGTGTATTTATTTATATATATAAATAAATATATATATACATATATATATATATATATATATGTATATATAATGACCTGAAAATAGAGTTATCAGAATAAATTGACTGTTCAGTTGATTGATTGTCCATATATAATAATCGATTATGCAATCAGTTTATTCTGACTATCCAACTTTTTTATCTACCCCATTAAAAGCACAAGCTCTTTGAGGGCAGGGAACATTTCTCATGCTTCTGTTCTCTTCAAAGCATTTAGAACAGTGCATTGCACCCAGGGGACACTTAAATACCTTAACTATGTTAGTGACTTGTCCAAAGTCCCAAAGCAAGCCAGAGGCAGAACTGGAACTAGAACCCAGATCACCTTAATCCCCATCCCATGCTTTTCCATAGACCATGTTGTCTCCCCAGATTTCATCAGACTCACTGTCTCCTTTATGCCACAGGACACATGTGTTGCACTTCAGGCTCTGGCCGAGTATGCCATCTTATCTTATGTCGGAGGAGTCAACCTCACCATCTCTTTGGCTTCAACTAACTTAGATTATCAGGAGAACTTCGATCTGAACAAGTGGAACAAGAAAGTCCTCCAGACAGCAGTGGTAAGTTGGTTGTCTTTTCACAGGTGTGAGTAAACATCACATTCATAACTCGAGGTTGCAAATTCCCAAAGAAAAGTGTTATGAGATTCTGATTCGGAGACACAATGTAGCCTAAGAAAAGTCATACTGTATAGTGAGTGAAGCCTTAAGATGGGGGTTGGAAAATCTTTCTTTTTGGAGAAGAGTCTAATAAAATGAAATCTTGGAGCAGTTGGTATGCAAAGAGCCATCTAATTTATGTCCACACCACCACCACCAATGACATGTGATGTCATGGGGGCTAGGGGGAAGGGAAGGGTGCGGAGAAGGATTGGGTGAGGGGAGTCAGCAACAGGTAGCCCCCACCCCAGAGCCCTCAGAGAGGGAGCATTTTCCTTCATTCATTCATTCAATCGTATTTATTGAGTGCTTACTGTGTGCAGAGCACTGTACTAAGCTCTTGGGAAGTACAAGTTGGCAACATATAGAGACGGTCCCTACCCAACAGTGGGCTCACAGTCTAGAAGATGGAGACAGAGAACAAAACAAAACATACTAACAAAATAAAATAAATAGAATAAACATATACAAATAAAATAAATAAATAGAGTAATAAATACATACAAACATATATACAGGTGCTGTGGGGAGGGGAAGGAGGTAAGGTGCGGGGGATGGGAAGGGGGAGGAAGGAGGAAGGGGAGCATTTATTTTACCCTACTAAAAGAGGCAGGGGTCAGGGCAGGGGTGAGAGAGAATTGAACTTCCTGCTGGTTGTTTTCCTCTTCCTTCTCTTCCACTATGACCATATCCTTGGCTGCTTTCAGACATGAGGTGCTTGTGCGCCTGTGACAATTATTTGCAACTTCAGCATAGTGGCTGAATTTGACCCCTGCCCTGATTCCCAGCACTTAGCCCAACTGTGACTTATCGGTGGTGGCCCAGGGTTCCCAGTGTCTGGCACAAGGGCTGCTCTTGTTCCCTACGTGTTTGGGTGCAGAGCCATCTCCTTCCCTGCCTGGCTTGGCTGACCTGTTTTGGTGCCACTTCTGCTTGCTGCTTGAGGGTGGTGTCCGAGGGGGATGAGAAAGTAGGGAGATGAGAGCAGCTGTTGACTGGTTAGGCATGGAGCCACCATTCTGGTTCCCCCTCAGCCCCTTTCCATCACAAAGGGGCTGAGGACCCCAACTACTTCCTGCACAGATTTTTGCTGTGGAAGCTAAGCTAATAGAATCACCCTTCTAGTGCCAAGTCTGCCGGTTTTGATTCCAGAAAGAGCTATATAAATCTCTCAAGCCAGAGATTCCCAACCCCTGCCTTAGGGTATCTTGCAGGCTGTTCTCTTCCTAGGAAGGGTTCTTACAATTATTTTCACATTAAGATTGCATTATTTCAGTTGTTGCTTTCATCACAAGCTTTGTTTGAAATTTTTGATTGGGAAAATTGGAGTATTGTTCGATGTGTTATATGCAGTGATTGATCATCAATCTGCAAACTCTTCTTCCTCTTCTTTAGAAGCACACCTGGTTCTGTAATGTGGGGGTCGTGTTCTTTCAGAGTCCTATATTAAGGCAAACTCACGTTGTAGTACTCACCCTGTGTCCAACAGCACCCGCATATGAACAGCCATCTCTTCTGACACCGTGCCACCCTATTTTATAGCCAGACTGATTGGCGTTGTCGGAAGAAACTTCCCCAATTCTCATGTCACATTCTATCTGAAGTGCGGAGTGAAAACATACATTCTGGAAGAACCAAACGTGGTATTTTGGGCTAAGACACACCTGGAGCTCAACAGACCCTGAGTTTTAGAATATCAAGTATTTCCATGCCTAAATTGGAAGTGCTCAGATCTCATCTCCCACTCTATCTACAGATTCCCAGTATTCCCACTGGACTGTTCGTCAGTGCAAAGGGAGAAGGCTGTTGCCTGATGCAGGTAAGAACTTTGCAGAGGTGAGGGGGGAAAAAGCTGACATTGCCCTGTCTCTAATATAGAACTAAGGAGCAAATTTCACTGAAGAACACCTGACGCATAGTCGACTCAGCCACAAAACAGAGCAGGAGAATGCAGGGAAAATGTGGAGGCTTCAGAAGGATTCTTGTTTGAAATTACTCTCCCTGCACTTCAAAGCCTTATTGAAAGCACATCTCCTTCAAGAGGCTTTCCCAGATTAAGCCCCACCCTTCCTCATCTCCCACTCCCTTCTGCATCACCCTGACTTGCTCCCTTTTCTCTTCCCCATTCCCAGCCCCACAGCTCTTATGTACATGTCTGTAATTTTATTTATTTGTATTGATGTCTGTCTCCCCCCATATAGACTGTAAGCTCGTTGCGGGCAGGGAATCTTACTGTTTATTGTTGTATTGTACTTTCCCAAGTGCTTAGTACAGTGCTGTGCCCACAGTAAATGCTCAATAAATATGATTGAATGAATGAAAGTGACTATATAATCACCTTTATCTAGAACTTTTATACAGGAGAGAGTTCATTTCTCAATTCAATATGCATCTCAAAAATGAAGGAAAGAAGTACAGAGAAGCAGCGTGGCCTAGTGGATAGAGCCCTGGCCTGGGAGTCAGAAGGACCTGGGTTCAAGTTCTGGCTCCGCTGCTTTGCTGAAAAATCAATCAGGCTTCCATAATCTTGACTCTGGTAGCCCATGTGAAGGAGACGACCTGAGCCCATCTAGACCTGTGGATGGGAACCCTACTTCACTCAACTGCTACCCTCTCTCCGCCGCAGATTGACGTGACCTATAATGTGCCGGACCCAGGTACCAAGCCAGCTTTCCAACTCCTCGTGAACCTCAAGGAGCCTAAAACCGAGAGGCACCCTCTAAGACCAGCCCCTCCAGAGAAGAAACGCTCCGAGACCCCCCACCGGGATCGGCCTCTCGTGGATGATGACGACCCAGCCTCAGATCAGGATCACCAGGAATACAAAGTCAGGCTGGAGATATGCACTAGGTAAGATGGATCTGGGTGGGGAAACCAGGAACATCAGAGCATCCAGTCAAAAGTCCAAACACACGGGTACTTTTGACATCCTGGTGCTGAGATCTCTCACGCTCTCAACTGTACTAAGAGTCTACTGGCAAGGATGGCTCCATCTCTGCCAAAGGCCCTTCTTTCATCTGTGAACTGGGCACGGCCATTGCCCACGTGGCGTTGACTGAGGGTATTTGACTTCCCTTACTTTCCGATACAGTGGAAAGTACTTGTTTGTGGAGAACGTTCACAGGAAGAATTTGTAAATGAACATTTCTAGCCAACGTAAGGGTAGGTCATCTTTGAGCCCGAAAGCTGAGTGCATGATCATTAAATGGCGCATAGGTAGCGCTTGTCAAGAAAGGCAGGAACCGAGTAAGACCAATGCATCCCCGTGCAAAAATGTGCCGTCCCATTTTATAATGAGTGGGGCGGTGAAAATCTAATGAAGTTAGTTAATTTGGCCGTAAACCTGAACTCGGCTTTATAAATAATATTGAGTTGATCCTCAGTGTTTGAGTTGCTTTTGGATAGTCTGGTAAGTTTTGGGTACAAAAGCCTTAGCAAAAGATGCCGGTTGCTGTTTGGAATTTGACTGCTGGATGTAGTAGTTGCTATGGTAACAGTGGCATTTCCAGGGATATTGGGTTGCATGGTTTCCCATAGGAGGTTGCTTATCACTCCCTTTCTTTTAAAGAAGCATAAAATAAAGCCAACTGCTCTGTAATTATAATGTTAATCTTCCCTTTAATCCTTCCCGTTCCCCCCACCTTTACCTTTATCAAGGAGTATTATGCAAATTGTTCCTGGAAAGTTCAGTGGGCAGTGTGGGTTGCAAGAGCTTGAGTGGAACCAGTGGAGTGACATAATAATAATAATTGTGGCATTTGTTAAGCGCTTATTATGTGCCAGGCACTGTACTAAGCATTGGGGTGGATATAAGAAAATCGGGTTAGAGACAGTCCCCGTCCTAAATGGGGCTAACAGTCTTAATCCCCATTTTACAGAGGCCCAGTGAAGTGACTTGCCCCAGGTCACACAGCGGACAAGTGGCTGATCCAGGATTAAAACCCAGGTTTTTCTGACCCCCCAGGCCCATGCTCTGTCCACTATGCCACCCTGTTCCTCGATGTAAAGCCTCCAAGTGAAAACCAGGAAATCTCCCCCGTTTTCTCTAAATATATATTCCTCAGACTCTGTTCCATTAGGTAGAGGATGGTGAGATGCACAGATTAAGCAGGTTTAGTGTGGGGCAGGGGAGATGTCATGGAAAATCCAACTGCAGTCCCCAACTCAGACTTGTAGTTAGATCAACCTTTCTCTCTGGCCATAAGCCTAAAATTGGAATTCAGGTATATTTGGTTTGTTTGGTTGTTGGGTTTTGTTTTGTTTTTTTGGTGGTTGTTGTTGTCTCCATTATTCCCCTGCAGATTAAGTTCCTGTGCAATGTCTCTGCCCTTCAGCTCCCTTAAATCTGTGGTGGAGGTCTTGGCTATATGGTTTAATGAGTCCTCTCTGATCCCAAGTCCCTTGTAGCTATAGTATTAGCATGTTTCATAGTCACTAGCAACAAAATAAATCTATCCCAATAAAAACCAACAGGGAGATGGGAGAACAGAAAAACTGAACTGTGATTGGTGAAGCATTTTCCCTTCAAGACCTTCACAGTGATGAAGCCAGAGTTTCAGGGTTGTCAATCTGTTCCTTGAAGATGTCTGTAACCAAGGCGGCTGTCTTGCAACAACACGGCCTTTCCACAGTTATTTCCAGAACTTCTGCCATGGGAATTGCCAGAGTGAAGACAGAAATTTGAGACGAAGCCCAATCCAAGCAGATTCATTGCTTGCGAGAAAAGCGGGGAGGAAGGGAAAGCAAATGTTACATTTTCTTTAATTGAGCCTGTGGTTTTTCTTCTCCTCATCAAAATATATTCATCTCTGATTAACCCCTTGAGTATCTCATACAGATAAAGGAAATGGTCCCATGTAGCAGAGCCCGGTGTATAAGTAATGATGACTTGAGGGGCCCCCGGGGAGGTGTTCAAAGGTGGGGCTGTTTGGGCGGGGAGCTGCTAATCTGCACAAATCTGGTATTCGGGTCCAGATGTTCTGGGAGAATGTCTATATTGCGTCCGAGGTGTGATCTGAGGGACATATTGGGGATAGGAAATTGAATAAACTCTCTGCAAATTCTCCGATGCTGAGATTGGGCAGGTAAACAGGGTCCTGGAGGCTGCCAGCAAGTTCATTAAGACATCCGAAGGGCAGAACTATCGCTTGCACCGGTGCCAGGATGGAACTGTAGGCATCGCCCTGTTGTATCCTTTGAGCATGCCCTTCTAGAAGATTTCTATAGTTGAGCCTTTGCTCTTTACCTACCAAAGCTCAAGCTTCTTCAATACACGCTGGCTCCTCCAAAAAAAAAAATCAATCCGAAAATTCAAAGAGGCAGCTGACCAGGGTGTACTGGAGAAAGGGGTTTGGCAGGGTACATCCTGGCGATGGTGACAGTGTATTGCACCCCAGTAACACTCAATAAATGCCATTATGATACTATTTTAAATCTTGCTCTACCACCCATTTGGGAATCAAGATTGATGGTTTCTCCCTAGTACTAAATAGCATCAAGTTCCCACATCACAGAGAGTGTTTTCATGAATTGGCATCCTTGGAATCAGTTTGAATAGAACATACAAGGTTGAATGGTTACAGTGAACTGAATTCTTCTTCTGCAGAGGTGATTTCTTCTGTTCTGGTATGAGGCATCATTAACAATCATGGTTTGTTGAAAGCCGATGCAGAGAATGGATTTACCTTCAGTTTTCCAAGCTGTTCCATTTTGCTACTCTTCTCATCATCGAGTTGACTTCAGAGTCCTTTTAAAATGTTACTTAAAGCAAGTCATTAAATGCATGCTTTAAGTTCCTTTATTGCAGTACAACTCCATGCCAACTTGGGTGTATGCAAATGCAATCTGGGGCTTTGGCCATCAGGAGTAGCCGTGAACTTTGCAGTGAGAAGTTGATAATGCTTCCTAGGAACTGGATGGTGAACTCAGGAGAAACTTTTCAAAATGAGCAATTTCTGCTACTGCAGTAGGAAGTGTGCTAAACATTCACAATGTTCCTAGGCTCTTCCTGTCCAGATTGCTTGCGTTTACTCTCCCGTTCCCCCCCAGCCCCCTCCCATCCCCCTCCCGACGCAAACACACAATCACCAGCATTACAACTGATTATTCATTTTTCCCGGTAGGTCCATTCACAAATCCTGCTGATTCTGAGATGCCTCTTTTCAGCCTCATGAAAGGTTCTGAATTTCCTAAAAAGTTTCCCTCTTATCAAACCAATTGAAAACATGTAGATTTCCAAGTTCTGAGTCTCAAACCCTTGCAGGTTCATAACAGAGAGTATTACTTCCCCACCTGTATCCTGTGCTGGGTTTTTGGCTCACAAAAGCAGAGAGGAACATTTATAAAACTAAAAGGACTAGTGCTTTCAGCAATTCCTTCACCTGGGGAACTGTTGGCCTCTCGTTTGGGTCACCGCTAACTCTAGTATGAGCATAGTTATCCTTAGGAAGCTGGCTCCCTTTCTCCAACTACTCAATTGCCAGCTGTCTGATGAATGTTTTGTTGAATTAGGTCCTGAATTTATTTCTTTTTTACTGTCTTCTGGGAAGGTGGCTTCACTCTGGATCCTCAAACATGGCTGTCTTGGAGGTCCCTCTATTTTCAGGGTTCCGAGCTGATATTGAAAGCCTCGAACAGGTAAGAGATGGAGAGACCGGAACGAATCCACCCCAGAGCTGGCACTCGTCGGCCAGTACCTCATTTCCTTACATTCGGGGGCTTTGCTTATCAAGCTTTTGGGTGCCCAAAGGTAAATGCCATGGTGGGAAATTCACTGACCCCTTGTAATTATGAATATTTTAAAAACTTCACTTTGTCCAAAGACACTGTTAGGCAGATGTTCTAAATAAGAGTAACCGATATAGTTAAAAAAGCCAAATAAATGTGTGTTGCTGTGCACAGCTTAAGGTAATTAAAAGATATACATTTGGAAATCCTGAAGTGCAAATGGGCTCTAACAGGAGCTGTTTATGGCTTTTTAGTGGTCTGTATTATCTCCAACATCTGTATTTGATTTGGATGGAGGCACCGAGTCTTGGATTTTTTTTTTTTTTTGCCTTCTTTTGCTTGCTTGCTTTCTGGGAGAACATCATGCTTCTTACCAGCCAAACCGAGGTGGACAGAGAGGATTGTCATCCTAGTAAATCCCTAGAGTTCTCCAAGGATTTTGTACTGTAGTCTTCAGATTTACTTTCTACTTTATCATTGCATAGAAAAGACCTAATACTATAACTCCACTTGGCAGTGATTGAGCATCTGTAATGACATAGGGGTGGTATTTTGTGGAGAGCAACAAAACTGCATTCTGGAGAAACAATGTGAATTAATCGGGGATTCCCAGTACTATGAAAAGAAATTTAATGCTTATATAAGATTCTCTTTAGGGGTCCTTGTAGCCATCTCTCTGAAGGGTCCCTTTGCTGGGATGATTGCCAGCTGCAGAAGGAAAGAGACTTTATTCAAGTGGGTGGTTTTCGGGGACTGCCAGACTTTTGGCATTAAAAGGATAATTTACCCAGTCAATCAATCAATGGTATTTATTGAGCGCTTACTATGTGCAGAGCACTGTTCTAAGTGCTTGGGAGAGTACGATATAACAGGATCAGCAGACTCGTTCCCTGTCCTTAATGAGCTTATGGAATGTCATACTAGAGTATTTTTACAGAGAGAGGGTTGTCATCCTGCTGCCCTCATGAAGAGAAATACAGATTGAGAATTTCTGTCTGACTTTGAGACACTTTCTTCAAGGAAGCACTCTAATCACTTTAGGTCCATAAAATGTCTCTAGTGTATCTTCCATTGCTGCCACATGTGATTTAGGGGTGGAACAACCAATAGCAGAGCAGGGGGATTCATCCTGTGTGTTCTTTGTGGTTCAGTCCCCCCAAGAGATTGCAGATGGGTTCCCCAGCTCAGAGAATGTGTTCAACATTGCTTCCAAATCTCCCAGGCTTCCAGGGGTGTCAGAAGCGATCGGCATATATATGTGCTCTACTCTCTCTGCCTTCCCTGGCTTCTATCAAGCCAGATCGATAAAGTTAGTAGAGGGTAGGTAAAAAGGAGTTTGACAGCATTATTAAAAATCTGGGTTAAAAAAAAATAGGATGATAGAAACTTTTCCAGCTTCTGTCCGGTCTCTGATCGACAGTAAGATACTGTCCCAGAGGGAGAAAATGATGTCCCAGAGATGAGTTAAAATTAAAAAAATGTTGTCCTTCACTTTCAAAGAAACCCCCACCCCGATGATGAACCTTTGTGCATGATTGAAAGGGTCAACCCTCCTTTCTGGCCACATCGTGCACAAAAAGGCTGTTCTTGATTGTGTCGTCATATTTGCTGTTTGCTGCATTTGGTGCTGTTTTTGCTGCTTAAATTAAAAGCATTGGGAGAATCAAGGGTCAGTGAGCAAAGATTTCCCACATTGTGAAGTGTCTTTATCATCCAATCAGTGATACTTATTGAGCAGTTACTGTGTGCAGAGCACTGTACTAAGCTCTTGGGAAAATACAGTACAATAAAGTTGGGTCAACATGTTCCCTGCCCACAAGGAGCTTACAGTCTACAGGGGATGACAGACATTGAAATAAATTTGAGACAGCGGAAATAGGAAAGTATAAGGATATGTACATGTGTGCAGTGGGGCTGGGGTGAGTGTCATAAGGCTTAAGGAGTACACAGCCAAGTGCATAAACAAAGCAGAGAGGGAGGCAGATAGGGAAAATGAGTCAGGGAAGGCCTCTTGGAGGAGATGTGATTTTTAGGAGGGTTTTGAAGGTGAAGAGAGTGGTGGTCTGTCAGATACGAAGGGGGAGGGAGTCGCGGGCCTGAGGGAGGACATGGGCAAGGGGTCGGTGGCGGTATAAACGAGACTGAGGTGTAGAGAGTAGGTTGGCATTAGAGAAGTGGATTGCATGGATTGGGTCATAGTAGATCTGCAGGGTAAGGTAGGGGGAGGAGAGCTGATTAAGTGCCTTAAAGCTGATGGTAAGGAGTTTGTGGTGGTGGATGGACAGCCATTGGAGGCTTTTGAGGAGTAGGGAGATATGGACTGAATGGTTTTTCATAAAAATGATCTGGGCAGCAGAGTGAAGACTGGAGAGGTGAGAATCAGGCGACAGGGAGGTCAGTAAGGACGTTGATGCAGTAGTCAAGGCAGGAAGTAATAAGTGCTTGGATCAGCATGGTAGCAGCTTGGATACAGAGGAATCCGTATGCATGATAACCATGTATGTCTAGAATAACTATACCATATAGCAGAGTCTGCCAAGTAAATCATGGCCAGGGTGGGGGTGGGGGGTGGGGAGGGGCATACTTTTTTAAAAAAACTGGTTTTAGATCTGCTTATGAAGACTAAAAATTGGCCAACAAGGAACTATTCCATGAAAAGGGTAGTAAACACCCGGAATAAGTTGATCAGAGATGGCCTGGGAGGGAAGTGTGAAAAGGAGTTTAGGAAAGGGCCCTGAAGGACAAGAAGGGAATGGAGGAAAACCTGGAGGGTGGGAGAAGGACAAGATCAAATGGCTGAAATACTGGGGTGTGCAGCTTTTCCCTACCGTTCTGTTTCCTTCAGCTCTCACATCTGAAGTGGTTAGAGTCGATTTAGCAGCCTTCAGCTTCAGGAGCGCGGTGTACTGATGTGCTGTTAAACCTGGCATGGCCTAAAACACCACTTCCTACTGTAGTTCAGCAGGAGACATTCCCATTAGATGCAGGAATTGAATTTTCCTATGAGAACCTTCAAAATCAAAGCACTTTAAATGTTGAATCATTGGACTCTTTTTGCTTTTGCCAGAAACAGTCACTGGGCAGTGTACAGCTCCTAAATACATTTCAGGTTCAGAAATTTCTGGGTTTTTGTAGCTTCCTCTCTTTTGCTATTGATTTAAGCACTTTTTTAATAGTTCTAGACCACATTATTCTTCCCTCTTTTGGATCCAGTTTATTGGTCTTGCAAGCAACTGGGCCATCCACACATTAAATACCATTGATCAATTGATCTATCAGGGTCCTCTGACCTGCTCACCAGTTACTGTTATCATTTCTTAGTTTTCAATTAGTACATTTTAGGCATAGGCTTCCCCTCTGCTGTTATTGCAACTGTGGAGTAGAAAGGCCCCTGAGGGGAATGAGGGGTGGAGGAGGGTGCTGAGCGCAGTATTCTGCACACAGTAAGCACTCCAAAAGTACCACTGATCGATTGATTGAGGAGGAGGGTAATGGCAGGGTGTCATGTCCAGACTGCATCTTTCCTTTCCTTCCTCTCACCCTGATCACCCCTACTGTAATTTCATTATTTTGGGTGGTGGAATCTGGCTAATATGGGGCCCTGGGTGAGGATGCCAATTTTGTGCCTGACCCCACCTGTGGCTGTTCTTGAGGTAGAGGTAAAAATCATGAGGCCTGAGGCCTTGTGCATTCCCCACCCTGTGGCCTCCCTAGCACCACCAGAAAGGTGTGGGAAGAGGGAAAGGATGGAGAAGAATGAAGGGATGGCTGAACCAAGTGAATTGTAACCTGGTTAACTAAGAAACAGCATGGCCTAGTGGAGAGAGCACGGTCCTGGGAGTCAGAGGACCTGGGTTCTAATCCTGGCTCCACCACTCGTCTGCTGCATGACCTTGGACAAGTCATTTAATTTATCTGGGCCTCAGTTACCTCACATGTAAAATGGAGATTAAGGCTGTGAGTCCCATGTGGGACTTCTAGACTGTGAGCCCACTGTTGGGTAGGGACTGTCTCTATATGTTGCCAGCTTGTACTTCCCAAGCGCTTAGTACAGTGCTCTGCACACAGTAAGCGCTCAATAAATATGATTGATGTGGGACATGGACTATGGGTTAACCTAATTAACCCATATCTACCCTAGTGCTTAGTACAGTGCCTGGCACATAGTAAGCACTTACCAAATGACATTAAAAATTTTTTTTTAAATGAAGAAGAATGAAGGGACTGCCAACCCTGGTTAACAGTCAGTATTTGAGTGCTTTCTTTGTGCAGAGCACTGTAGTAAGTGCTTGGGAGAGTACAGTACAACAGAGTTGGTAGACACATTCCCTACCCACCACAAACTTGAAGTCTATAGGGGGAGGCAGACATTACTAAGAATAAAAAACTTATAGTATGCCATTTATAGAGATGGACTTGTTAAGCTCTTAGTATAGTGTTTTGCGCACACTAAGCACTCAGTAAATGCTATTGAATGGAATGCGTTCACAGAAAGCCCTTGGAAACCAATTCATGGGGCAGGGTGGCCAGAGATCACATAATCACCATAGCACTGATTTCCCCTCTCCCTGAATTGGGCCCTCTGGTCTTCGGAGTCACTGGTTGCTGCTTTAGGGGAGCAGGAAGGGATAACCACGCTGAGATCTCTGCAGTAACTCCAGTTCACCATCCAAGTGACCTGCTCCAAATCATGTTCCTTGAGGTCATCTCCTCCAAGAGGCCTTCCCTCCTTTCCTCTTCTCCCACTCCCTTCTGTGTTGCCCTGACTTGCTCCCTTTATTTATCCCCCCCTCCCAGCCCCACAGCACTTATGTACCTACCTGTAATTTATGTATATATTTATATTAACGTCCGTCTCCCCCTCTAGACTGTAAGCTCGTTGTGGGTAGGAAATGTGTCTGTTTATTGTTGCATTGTACTCTCCCAAGTGCTTAGTACAGTGTTCTGCACAAAGTGCTCAGTAAATACAACTGAATGAATGAATGAGTCCAAAGGATAGACTAGATCTAAGGCTGCTTCTACTCATCCTTTCTCTCTCATGACTCCAGAGGGAATGGACTGTGATTTGGATTGGAGGTAGAAGCATTTCCTGGGGCGGTAACCCAAGTTAGGGTAGAGGCAGATGAAGGATTGCTTTGGTTCCCTTTTGGGTCCTCCTTCCAGGATAGTTGCCCCCCTCCTGCCCTTGCTCGGGTCTCTCCTGATAGCCCACATCCTTCTCCAACCCCCTCCTCTGGGTCGGCCACTGATTAGGGGCTTGTGAACCCATTGTTGGGTAGGGACCGTCTCTATATGTTGCTGATTTGTACTTCCCAAGCGCTTAGTACAGTTGTCTACACACAGTAAGCACTCAATAAATACAATTGAATGAATAAATGAAAGAGAAGCAGCATGGTGTAGTGGAAAGAGCCCAGGCTTGGGAGTCAGAGTTCGTGGGTTCTAATCCCGCCTCTGCCACTTGTCACTTAACTTCTCTGTGCCTGTTACCTCATCTGTAAAATGGGGATTAAGACTGTGAGCCCCACGTGAGACAACCTGATAACCTTGTATCTACCCCAGTGCTTAGAGCAGTTCTTGGCACATAATAAGCGCATAACAAATGCCATTATTATTATTATTATTATTGTGTCGGCTCAATTTCTCTCCTGTCCGACAAGCTGAAAGTCTGCAGCACCTTAGGATTGTTAAATACCTCTGTATTTAACTTTCTCTTCTCTCAAGTTGTGTCAGCAAAGAAACTTGGCTCAGGAGATGCCTTGCATCGTTCCCACTGAATTACCTCTTGTTTTCTTAACTCACCTTCAAGTTCCTGAAGACCTAAGATGGAATGAGTTCTCTCCAAGAGGAAGCAGGACGAAATATTTACTCCCTGGTTATCTGTAGCTGACTTACTGGAGATGGATGGAGGAATGTGCAGAGGGGCGAATGGATAAAACGTTTTTATGGCCAGGCTAACACAAACTGAATGAGAGGGCAAGTAAAATGACCTCTCCTAATGACTCTGCGTCTCAGTCGATCTATCGTTCATATTGATTGAGTGCTTACCATGTGCAGAGCACCAAACTAAGTGCTTGGGAGAGTACAGTATAACAGAGTCAGTAGATGTGTTCCCTACCCACAACGAGCTTACAGTCTAGAGAGACTTTACATGGCATCGCGGTAGTCATGGCAGAGTTTATGTCAATGAAATAGTATTCTCGGGGGAGGATGATTGGATTTTGTTTAAAATGGCTTTAACTGATCTTCATACTCTGAGGCTGTCATCTTTGCTTATGGCCTCCCCCAGGAGGGGGATTGGGGACTCAGATGTCCTGTTTATCAAGGGCTGCTGTGCCTACACTCCTGACCCTGGAAGTCACAGTGCCCTGCTTTCCCCCTCAATGGGTATTTATTCATTTGATCATATTTATTGAGCGCTTACTGTGTGCAGAACACTGTACTAAGCACTTGGAAAGTACAATACCCCTCTGGTTCTTGGCAGTTTTCTCCATGGGATTGGTTGTTGGTTGAATTTTCTTTCCTTGTAAGAGCTGGAAATTTTCTTCCCCAGTTGGTGTTTTACTTTATTTGAGGCTCTCTCCCTCTTTTCCTCTCCTCTTACCACCCCGCACCCCACCCCCCTTTCTCCTTTAACAAGGAGAGCAATTTGTGGAGAGGGAGCTTATGAACCATTTCAGGAACTTTGGTGTTTAATGACAACTGTGCTGCCCACCGCCTCCCCACAAGCTGTGCAGCCACAAATCTTCCTAATAACACCGGGTGCTGACGGGGTCAGGAGGTCACCCCCAGTTGGAGTACATCAAGCTTCACCAGGAAAATGTGACTTCAGCTGAGCAGAGCATTTCGTGGTGGCGCCAGCCAGTTCGACCCCCTCGTAAAAGTGCTGTCTGCAGCCACCGCTGCTGAGGAACGACCTCTCCCTGCAGGCCTCCAGAAGTATAAGAACAAATTAAACCGGCCGGTCCTGTCCGGGTTGTGAGGAGCCTGAAAAACACACGCTTGCGTATTATTAATGGCAGGTTTAATGGACATGTACCTCACATTCCCCCCCCCCCCCCCCCCAAGAAGAAAGTCAGAGTATAAAAGGTGGGTAGTGGGTTTGGTTGGGCATGACCCCTCACCAGATGGCCTGCTTTTCACTGGGCAGCGCCCTTGATTTTTCTAGGATGAGCTTAAGAGGAATGTTTGCTGCCTGGGGCCAAGAATAAGGTTTTCATTTGTGAGGGGACTCAGGTCAGTCTGTATTGATTGCTGCCCTTCACCTGCTACTCAAGCAGGAGCCCCATTACAAGGTGAAGAGAGCTTCGTCTTGGGCTTGTATGGAGCATCTCTCCCCTCCTGCTGCCGTACACACACATGCTGGGTCAATACTAAAATGTTGTACGGTTTGAATGGAACTTGGCAAGCATTAGAATGAGAGGGACAGATTTTCCCAACAAAAGATTGCGGTTCCGTTTGAGCAAGAATTGTGGGGGAGATGCCTCATAGTGTCTGGTGCCATCATCTTTGGGTTGGAATTGTGGAAACCAGAGACTCTGCTCTGAGATAAACACTGGGGGCCGGTGGTGGGTGGGTCCCAAAGTCTCCGCAGAATGCATTTGGCCTCAAACTAAGTCAGGAACTACTCAATTAGATTATGGATGAGATGTCAAATGAGTTCCAAGAGGGAGAGAGCGAGAGAGAGAGAGAGAGAAGCAATGTACTGTAAGATGGTTGCACCTCTCTGGGCATTCCAGCAAATGGATGGATCTCATCAGAAAAGCATAAACTTCATTTCCTCCTGGGTTTGGCTAGAGGCATCTTTGACCCTCATTATCCCTTCTCCTGAGATGCTGTTTTCCCACTGAGTGAAACTGTTTCCTTAGGAACTAATCCTCCAATTGGGGATTGAATTACTTTTTGAGTACAATAAAATTCCCTGCTTCCCCACCCCCACCCTTCCACATCTACTCTCTTCAGAGACCCAAACGCATGCATGCATGCAAGCATGCATGCAAGGACGCACGCGCGCGCGCACACACACACACACACAGTCTCCCTTTCTCAATCTTTCTCATTGATGATTGTTTTTAACAGGAAACACAAGTCCAATTTAATGCTTGTGTTGCTTTTCAGTTACTGATGAACAAGCAAATTGGACTAAAAAGATATGAAGTCGATGGAAGGAAAGTCCTCTTTTACTTTGATGAGGTAATTTAGTCTTTGATTGAATTTTATTAGATGTTGAGATAGGTCCCTTAGGCACTGCCTTGGAAAATATTTTCCCTAGCTTGTGAAAAAGTATCTCTAGTTCCAGGGGAAAATGGGTGGTAAAGAAACCTCCCAGCACCATCATCTGAAGGTATTTGCTCTGGTATTGTTTAGTTCTGTTTGAAAAAGACCACAAACTGTCCTGAAATGGTGCTGATTTGTCATTTCAAGATGGAGGCAAACTTGGGATGAGAGGTACTAGACACATCTAGCAGTATCGGGGAGGTGGAAGCTTAGATATACACAGTTGAGACTCCAGAGGTGGACCCAGAGACACATAAACAAGATCCGAAAGGTGGACACACACCTGCACACATGCATGCAATCAGGGAGATATACACATGAGGTCAAGAAGCTGAACACATAAACCCAGAGCTGCGTGTAATACACAGGGAAATTGCAGGGGTTCTAGAGCCCCCTGTTCCATGCTGGGGCCAGGAATGAGAGAGAGCTGTAACCAAGAGTGCTGACACTGGTTCTAGTTTCCACCAGCCCCCATATCATCACAAGGAGCAGGACAGATAACCCCCCAAATCTGTGGAGATAGTGACCTCTGATGTCCTCCCCTCAAAGATTTGGCAGTCCCATTCTGCTTTCCTCCAGGAACTTATGTGGCAGAGTGCCAAACTTATTGATGCTTAGAAATAGCATCAGCTGTACGTATCAAAGGCCTATTGTGTTCTAGGTGATTAGTAAATGTTTATTAAAAATAATGAGGAGAACTCTTTGTCTAAATGGTATTCATTAATCAATCGATTGTATTTATTGAGCCCTGTCTGTGTGCAGTGTCCTGTAGTAAGTGCTTGGGAAAGTACAGTATAATAGAGTTGGTAGACACATTTCCTGCCCACAGGTGCTTACTATGTGCCAGGCACTGTACTGAGCACTGGGGTAGATTCATTCATTCATTCAATCATATTTATTGAGTGCTTACTGTGTGCAGAACACTGTACTAAGCGCTTGGGAAGTACAAGTCGGCAACATTTAGAGACGGTCCCTACCCAACAACGGGCTCACAGTCTAGAGATACAAAATAATCAGGTCAGACACAGCCCCTGTCCCACCTGGGACTGACAGTCTATGTCAGGGTGGAGGATTTAGTCCCCATTTTACAGATGTGATAACTCAGGCACAGAGAAATTAAGTTGCACTTGTATCTGTGACCTTTAGACAATTGATACTTGTTCCATCCCCAACCCCACAGCACTTATGTACATATCTTTTAACTGTATATTATAAAGTACTTATGTATATTATTGTCTGTCTCCTCCTGTAGACTGGAAGCTCGTTATGGGCAGGGAACGTTTCCACCAACTTTTGTGTACTCTCCCAAGCACTTAGTACAGTGCTCTGCATATAGTAAGTGTATGTACCATTGATGTACCATTGATCAATTAAGTGACCTGCCCAATGTCACACATCAGACAAGGTGGCAGAGCAGCGATTAGAAGCCAGATCCTCTGATTCCTAGGCCCATGCTCTATCCATTAGGCAACACTGCTCCCCCCCGTCCCTATTTTGGGATTAGCATATCTGTCTGATCTTTGTCTTGTCTTCTAAGTGTTAGACACAGCTAGCTCGACCTCATGTCTGACCAGAACAAGAACTGCAGTTGGTTCAGAGCTCAAACTTTTACCTTTCTCATACAGATTCCAAGTCAGTGTATGACCTGTGTGAAATTCCAAGCCTTCAGGGAGTACATAGTTGGGAAGACAGCCCCAGTGCCAATCAAAGTGTATGATTACTATGAGCCAGGTATGTTCACAAATTGAAACTGTCACTGTCGCTCTGACACGCCAGTCTGAATTGTCTTCAGCCTGCTTTTTGGTTTTGTTTTTTGGTTTTTCGTTTTTTGGTTTGTTTTTTTGGTTTTTTTTTGCTTTGCAGCATTTGAAGCTACTCGTTTCTACAATGTTAGTGAAAACAGTCCCCTGGGGCGAGAGCTGTGTGACGGGCCAACTTGCAATGAAGTGGAGAGCTCAGCTAATCAGTGGCCTGGTAAGTCATGGCCCATTTCTGGAGATCAAGAGGCTCAGCAGGAAAATGTTGGCAAGCCTTGAGATCCCTGGGAGAAGTCCAAGATGCCATAAAAACGGAATCGATCACAACCCCAACTCTGGGGTTCAGTTATTCTGCATCATGTCGGAAGAGTACCTGCTCTCCTCTACAACTTTTCAAAATTTTTGACATCTCATGAATCGCCAGGCAAAAGTGGGCCCAGTGGGCCCCCATGAACAGTAGTGGCAGGAGTCTCAGCCTTCTGATCCTTGGGTTACCGTTTCGTGAAAGCCACGTGATGTAGCAGATAGAGCGTGGGCATGGGAGTCAGACAGTCATGGGTTCATTCAATTCATTCAATCGTATTTATTGAGCGCTTATCATGTAGAGAGCATTGGGTTCTAATTCTGGCTCTGCTGCTTGTCTGCTGTGTGGCCTTGGGCAAGTAACTTCACTTCTCTGTGCCTCAAAAATAATAATAATAATGGTATTTGTTAAGTGCCTACTATGTGCCAAGCACCATTCTAAGTGCTGGGGTAGATACAAGATAATCAGGTTGTCCCACTTGGGGCTCACAGACTTAATCCCCATTTTCCAGATGAGGTAATTGTGGCACAGAGAAGTTAAGTGACTTACCCAAAGTCACACAGCTGACAAGTGGCGGAGCCCGGGTTAGAACCCATGACCTCTGACTCCCAAGCCTGTGCTCTTTCCACTAAGCCATGCTGCCTCAATTACCTCATCTGTAAAATGAGGTTTAGGATTACAAGCTCCATTTAGGACAGGGACTGTGTCCTACCCAATTTGCTTGTATCTACCCAAGTGCTTAGTACAGTGCCTGGCACATAGTATGCACTTAACAAATACCATCATCATCAAGACTACCCTCACTGTCATCATCTTCATCATTTCATTTAGGGATTTGTCCGATTGAAATTAAGTTTAAAACCCTTGGCTTAAATCC
Organism: Tachyglossus aculeatus; assembly: GCF_015852505.1. Classification (NCBI taxonomy): domain Eukaryota; kingdom Metazoa; phylum Chordata; class Mammalia; order Monotremata; family Tachyglossidae; genus Tachyglossus; species Tachyglossus aculeatus. The sequence goes on along the minus strand of NC_052101.1, from coordinate 119,079,561 downwards.
TACATCGGTTATAGAATGTGATGATCCTCTCTTAATTGCCTCTTGTTGCGAAGCTGGGAGAAATTCTCAGGTAGGGAAATTGGGAAAACCATTCTGGAGAACTCCCCTGGCTAATCCCTTTTTAATGTGACTCCCGTTGCCATTTCAGGTTTCGTTCACAATGGCCCCTGTAACAGTGTGTTCGGCTGCCTAGAAGAGGAGTACTTTGAGCAGTGCATGTGCTCCCGGGACTGTGGCTATGATGGGGACCCCGTGTGTGGATCGGACGGTGTCATCTACCAAAACCACTGCCAAATGGAGGTGGCTGCATGCAGAAACAACACCAGGATTGAACAAGTGTCTCTGTCTCACTGCTCTGCCAGTAAGTGCTTTTCCTTTCTCCATTCTGGGCTGGGTTGTGGCCATAATCAGGACAGAGCCAAGGATATTTAAAGTGCCAACGCCTCGGAAAGGTCATTAATGTGATATTTCTTCCTGAGCTCTCCAAACAAACTATGCCCCAAAGCAGGCAGTCTTGGGCCACGTCCCCCTCGCCTCCCTCTGTCTGGGGGTCATGCCAAATGCACCATTTTACAGCTTTTCCTCGGGGCCTGATAGGGAATCCATTGCCACAGCTCTCCTACAGAGCTCAACTCCCCAGACGAAGCAGTGATGCACTGCTGCCTCCTCCCTCTTAATTGCTCTTCCCTTTCCCATGGGAAGCCACATAAACCTCCCAAGCAGCAGTTACAAACATTTACGTCATTCCCATCTAAAATGATTCTCTTCAGAGATGGTGAACCTTGAATGGCATTCCTAGTCAGTCACACGAATCACTGTTGTTTTGCACCATCGTGATTGCCCGTGAACCAAAATGGTCTCTGAAAACCCTCACCAGTCTATACTGTAAACCTCCACTGTCATTTTCCGCAGCTGAGAATTCACAGGATGAAAAAGAGACACATTTCCATGCTGTTGAACAGCCTGATATTGAGCAAACTCAAGCGGGTAAGGAAATCCCAGGGTCCGAAATAAAGGCCCACCCCCTTGCCCACCCGCTGTCCCCATTTCAGTTCTCTGTGTGCCTTTGGAAGTCAGAAAGAGTTGATCTGGGAGAACATCATCCTGCACACTGGGCTGTTCCTTGCGAGCTTCAGAGGAGTCAGGAAAGCTGGAGGGGCTGGGGCAACCCATGGAAATGGCTTTTTATTGGCTTGAGTTTCTGGATCAAGTTGAAACTTCTAGTACTCGGTGGGTAATCGCTAAACACTATTAGATGATTTTTCTCAGGGGAGGGGAGTGGTAACATGTCATAATCTCCTGCTGGCCTTAGCTCCAAACAGCAAGACAACACTGTCCCATACTAGTATCTACCAGATTGAGATGCATTCTGGTGTGGCAAGGCAAGGCCCTGCTAGTTAGGAAACCAGGCTGCCCTGTGACAGAGAACCAGGCTGGGCTCAGTTAATCAATCAATCAATCAATCGTATTTATTGAGCGCTTACTGTGTGCAGAGCACTGTACTAAGCGCTTAGGAAGTACAAGTTGGCAACATATAGAGACAGTCCCTACCCAACAGTGGGCTCACAGTCTAAAAGGGGGAGACAGAGAACAAAACCAAACATACTAACAAAATAAAATAAATAGAATAGATATGTACAGGTAAAATAAATAAATAGAGTAATAAATGTACAAACATATATACATATATACAGGTGCTGTGGGGAAGGGAAGGAGATAAGATGGGGCGATGGAGAGGGGGACGAGGGGGAGAGGAAGGAAGGGGCTCAGTCTGGGAAGGCCTCCTGGAGGAGGTGCGCTCTCAGTAGGGCCTTGAAGGAAGGAAGAGAGCTAGCTTGGTGGATGGGCAGAGGGAGGGCATTCCAGGCCCGGGGGATGACGTGGGCCGGGGGTCGATAGCGGGACAGGCGAGAATGAGGTACGGTGAGGAGATTAGCGGCAGAGGAGCGGAGGGTGCGGGCTGGGCTGTAGAAGGAGAGAAGGGAGGTGAGGTAGGAGGGGGCGAGGTGTTGGAGAGCCTTGAAGCTCAGGGTGAGGAGTTTCTGCCTGATGCGCAGATTGATTGGTAGCCACTGGAGATTTTTGAGGAGGGGAGTAACATGCCCAGAGCGTTTCTGGACAAAGGCAATCTGGGCAGCAGCATGAAGTATGGATTGAAGTGGGGAGAGACACAAGGATGGGAGATCAGAGAGAAGGCTGTTGCAGTAGTCCAGACGGTATAGGATGAGAGCTTGAACGAACAGGGTAGCAGTTTGGATGGAGAGGAAAGGGCGGATCTTGGCAATGTAGGGCTGTTAGGGCTGTTCGAACAGATAGAGAGGACAGCCAGCTGAGAGCAGGTGGGAGCCAGAGCTGAGGGTTAGTCAGTGAGTTCAGAATCTGGAGAAAACTTGGTTGACATTACCTCTTGTTTGGATACATGAAATCAGTCAGTCATTCAGATTTATTAACCACCTGCTGTGTGCAGAACACTGTACTAGAAGCTTGGGAGAATAGAAATAAAGGACATAGAGAAGCAGCTGAGAAGCAGCGTGGCCTAGTGGATAGAGCACGGGCCCAGGAGTCAGAAGGACCTGGGTTCTAATCCCTGCTCCATCACTTGTCTACTGTGTGACCTTGGGCAAGTTACCTCACTTCTCTGGGCCTCAGTTACCTCATTTATAACCTCATGTGGGACAGGGACTGTGTCCAATCTGATTCGCTTTTATCTACCGTGCATAGTACAGTGTCTGGCAGGTAGTAAGCGCTTAACAAATACCACAAAGTAAAAAAAAAAAGGCATGATCCTTGCTCTTGAGGAGAACACAGTAGGATACAGGAGACAGACAGATACAAATTATCTACAAATATTCAATATATGGTGATCACTGGAGAAGAGGAAGATGAATAAATAAGAGAATTTTGATCTGTTGCCACTCCTTCCCTGGCCCCGGCTGACATGAAAGGGTGACAGCACCACCCCTAATGACCCAGGCTCCTTCCCGGTGCAGATGGGCTCCACTGGGGGGAGGGGTCTCCCTCCGCCCCCCAACCCACCCACATGGCCATTTTGTCTCTAGGTCTGGCCCTGTCCCCCCGCCCCCACCTGACCCCATGGGGCAGCAATGAGCAGGCGGGTGGCGAGGTGTGCTTTGCACATAGTAAGCGCTTAACAAATGCCATCATTATTAAATATTAGGTGTGGTTATCGGGATGATATGAGCTGGGGTGGTGAAAATTAATCAGGGCGTGTTTCCTGGAGGGGAGAAGATTTTGGGAGGACTTTGGAGATAGGGCGAGCTATGGTCTGGCAGATTTGAAGGGGAAAGAGTTCCAGGGAGGGGAAGAGCATGAGCAGAGAGTTGGAGGCGAGCGTCGTCGAAAGCGAGGCACAGTGAGAAGGTGAGCCTGGTTCAAGAGAAGAGCGAGAGCTGGATGTGGTGGGAGAAGAGACCAGGTGGCGATCCTTGGAAGCCAGAAGTCAGGGATTTCTGCTTGATGCAGAGGAAAATGAGTAGCCATTTGAGGTTTTTGAGGAGTGATGGGTGCCTAACAGTTTGGAAAGATGATCTGGGTAGCAGAGTGGAGTATAGATTGGAGAAGAGAGAGGTTAGAGGCAGGGAGACCAGTGAGGAGGCTGATGCAGTAGTCAGGTTGGGAGATGAGGAAGACATAATGAAGTGGAAAGTAGAGAAGAGAATAAAGAAGACTTTTATTGATATCCTGAGAAGCAAGTCCTTGTAATCATGAAAGCTAGCAAATCCACGTAATTCAAGGTTTACCAGGGCCAGAGATTCAGTAGTTTTGTGAAATACTTCTCCAACTGCTCTGCCAGATTCACTCATGGATTACTCTGGATATTACTAGCAATTCTTGAGTCAGAAATAAAGTACATGAGAAAATGGATTATCCGTACTGTGGCTACTTCAAGTAAACTGAACAAAATTGAGTTTGCCAGTCTTGGAAAGGCCCACACCAATTTTTTTTTTTTGTTACCAAGGTCATTTTTCTCATTACGTCCATTTGGTCACCAGACATTTGGATAATCAGATTTCTACCCCTGTCCATTTTTCATTCGTTTGTCCTAATGAAAAGTAACTGATTCTTTTCCCCCCGCTTCCTCTTCGTTTTAACTCGACTTGTTCTTTGTTGACTACTGAATAAGCCACAGGTGGTGGTTTGGGGTGGAAAAAATTTCAGTCCATTGAAAGATCCCTGTATTTTTATTTGTGTGGCATATTCCCAAATGCCTAATACAGCATCCCACACGCAATAAGTTGTTGATGATAATGATGATGACATTGCATCCTTCCTCTACTTGCTATGTCCATTCTGTTGATGCTCAAATTAGGACACATCTCCCCAGAAATCCCTGGAAGCATCTGGTTCTTCTGCTCTAGAGTAGCTCTCTGGTCATTATTCACAAGCAGGACAGCTTTCTGCTTGAGGCTCTGAAACATTGCCCTTTTTTGCAAATTCTTCCGGGGTAGAAATCGAGTAATGTTCTTTCTGTAATTTTTTCTCCTTGGATTCTCAAGCGGTACATGTTCTCTCTCTCTCTCTCTCTCTCTCTCTCTCTCTCTCTCTCTCTCTCTCTCACTCTCTGTCCCCCAATATCTTTGTCTCTCTCACCTTATATCCCATTTCCGTTTTTACTGGCATCCTCTTTTTCTTTCTGCTTGATAAGTTCTGGACGTATATCCTTTTCTGTAATGAAGTGTTGATGCTCTGAGAATCTCGTGATTGGAGCAGTGGATTCCTGTGCAAATTGACCTGCTAGATGAGGCAAATTGAGCTGCTAGACCAGATTCAGTGGATCTCCAGGTGGGTTGGTTAAACAACGGCTAGTAAGCAACACTCCCAGAAAACCGGTGCCACCGCCAAACTGAGCTACCCTGGGTTAGGAGCCGATAGCAGCCGTAGCTAAGTTCGGTCTCCGTCAGTCGAAACTTCGGTGGCTCCGGCTTCCGGTGATGAAGGTGAAGTGAGCAAGTTCAAATGGGAAGCAAAAGTGCCCTTGTGGAGGAGAGACCAGCATGTGATTCAAAATAATCCTTTAGGCTCATCTTAGGTCAACCACACAGTAAATGAATCGACAGTAACTAGGACCAAGTCCCTTTACACACTCAACTCCATCTGGCTCATTCATTTTGTTGGCACTGAAGCGTATGATTGGTTAAGTCATGTCAGGTGTCCTGGGGTTAAAGTGAAAGTTTAGATGAGCTGTGTGTAAATCTGTGATTTCCGGAAGGGATGTAGAACTCCGGGAGCCAGATCAGGCTTTGGATAAATCACAGAGGAATTTGGATACACAAGCCTTTGCTGATCTCCAGAACACATAGCAGGGATGGTTTAGGCACTGGTTGGTCCTCTTGCTTTGAAGAGAATGTCACCCAATTTGGAAACAAAATTTACTAGTAATAAAAAAACAAAGGAAATTATTGTTCTAGGCTGGTTTTTCTGATAAATTTTACTATGCATTATTGTTAGACTTACAACTTCTTTCTGCCTTGTAGCCAAACTCTTCACAGCATGAAGCCTTTTTTGCACTGCTGAGTGTAGCTCCAACTCTTTGAGGTTTAATTGATTAAATGGTAAATTATCCATTTTTAAACTAAACAATTTAAGGGGGCTCCTCCCCCACCGATCATATTTCACACTGTTCCATGTGCCATCAGTGTGCACCCCACCTGCCCCAAAGGTGTGCTCTGGGCAACTGCTTCTGCCCATTTTCATTGTGGGCAGGGAATGTGTCTGTCATCTCTGTTATATTGTAGTCTCCCAAGCACTTAGTGCAGTGCCCTGCACACAGTAGGTGCTCAGTAAATATGATTGATTCAATAAAGTGGTCCTGTCGAGTGGACATTTTGGCAATGTGAGGCCGAGCCTCATGGGACTGAGCCTGTACTATTCCGCTGGTGTTTGTCCTTCGCTCTTGTAAGGTATGTTTATAGAGGGTGAGGCACAGCAGGGTATGTTTCTTTTTCTTTTCTTTTTCTTTTTTTTCTCTTTGTTTTTTAAAAGCATGGCTGGCATTCTGATACTTCATTGGTTCTTCCTGTTTCTACACTGAATCCTAGGGCAGTGAAGGAGTTTCTGCTCAGCACAGCTCAGAGATGGGGATGAATCCTCTCCATGCCCCAGAACATCATTTTGGGAACTTTTAATAACATTTTAACTATGGGGCAGGAAGATGGGGTGCCCTAGCCCTATCATCCTCAAGGAAAGCCCTCCCCTCCTTAGCCACACCGTGGCTTTGACAGGCCCCCAGATTAGTCCCAGCGATATTGGGGATGGGAGCGCAGGTTCAGAGACAGGAGCAGGCCCAGGCTCTGGAGAAGGTAGGAAGGAACAAACTTTGACTTGGGGCGGTGGGGGGTTGCCCCCCACCCCCCACCACCAACATGCTCCTCTGCCTCAAATCCCCTAAGGTTTGAATATGGCCCCTGGAAACCTGGCCTGGCCTTGGCCACCCGGTTTCTTTTTGTGAACGTAGCCAGGTGAGCCGATGATTACGTCCACGTCACATGCATCTCTCAAAGCACCGAGAAAGACGGGGCCGAGGTTTGTCCATCTTTTTTGACGGGAGATGCCATCGTCATCCTCATCGGGTCCGAGTGCTGAGAGCAGGCAGTGCTCTCTCTTCCCAAACCCCAATCAAAATAAGGATCAGCATGTTTCAGTTCTTTTCTCTAACTCACGGAGTTCCACAGTTCCCTTTGCTGAACATCTATCAAGGTGATTGCCATTGTGACTTCCCTATCTCCCCCAATTTGCCTGCTGCACGGAGGGGTTTGTTCAGGCCTCTTTTCACCAGGGGACGTGTTTTGACAAAAGGGAAAAGGATTCCAAAAGTTCGCTAGCCTCACTTCCTGGGCAAGCCTCTTCCGAGGCTCCATGAATCTGTTCTGTTTCCCTGCCACCGCTTCCTTTAGAGCCTTCATGTGGCAGGGGCCTCTCTACCGAGATGGTGTGTTGGATGGAACGGTCTGAGAGGACAACTCTCAGCTCCTACTTTCTTCCCCGGGGAGCGGACGGGCATGTGTCCCTGCTTGCCCTGCCCCTGCCGGCCTGATAGCCAATCCTGAGCTCGGGCCTCTTCCCCGAGGCACCCCTCAGAGCCAGGCCCAGAATGTCCTCTCTGGGAGGAATTGCTCCCTGGAATGGATGGGTCTGGCGAGGAGTCATGGCTCTCTTCCATCCCTGGGGCTCTCAGTGAGTCTTGGCTGGAATGCACATGTTGAAGGTGGGGAGCGGTGGGTGAGTAATAGGAAACACTGGCCTTTTATCTTCCTCTGGACATGCATTCCTGGGAGAAATGAGTTCTATGATCTTAATTCCGTCCCTGGTGGGCAGTAATCATCCATTCACTGAACTACCTCATGATCTGGCAACTCCTCATTCAGAAGAGTCCAAGAGCAAGTTAGCAAGACTGGAATCACCTTCTGGGTGAGATCTGGGGTTGGAATGAGGGGGGTCCCGGGGTGGGGGGTGGCGGAGAAAGGAGGAAGGCAAGGGCTGGGGTGCTTCATTTTTTTTTCTTTTTCGGCTTCCGCTGTTTTCAGAGACGAAGCGATTTTCTGGCTAAATGAGACACCTAGTCTGGTGGGAAATTTCCATTCTGTGGCAAGTAGAGGAGAGTAGGTATTTTATTGAGATTTCAACTGAAATCATCATCTGGAGGGGTGGCGCTTCTGAAAACATCGACCAGTCTCTGTCCGACCGCAGCTGGGAGCGCCTGGGGAGGGAGCAGACTGATATTTTTTCTCACTTGTTTTCCTCTCAGTCATCTCCTTTCAACTGGTATCTGAACTGGACTTTTCTCCTTCAATCAGCATCACAGATTTAGGAGAGTATACAGCGGAGTGTAATGCATTCCCAAGTGAGAGCATTGCAAAACTTTCTGGATGGCAAGAAGCCCAGGACTCATGGTCACTTCAAACCCAGGCTCTGTCCTTGGGGTCCCTAGGGGATGGAAAGGGAACATTTCCTCCCAAATAAGGAATTAAACCGATTCTACTCCGTCCAAGGCATTTCTCTTATGCGTGTTTCCAGTTTTCACCCAGCTCTCACTGGCTTCGAATAGGGCTTCTCAGACTTTTTCCACCCCGGAACTCTCTGTCATATCCTACACCCTCTTTTGCCTCTTTTGTATGCCCCCTTCCCCTCCTCAGCCACAGTTAGAACTCCTTTATTCTCATGAGTCCCCAAATTGCCATTGCCCCTCCTTCAAATGGCCACTAGCCCCTTCTCCTTTTCCCTGGGAAGATTCCAAAGCTGGGGTTCTTTTCTCCTGCTCCAGCCCATGCCCTCCGGCACCTCCCACCCTCGACTCACCTGGTACCTAGTTGAAAAGACTCCATGCCTTAGCCACAGGAGACTTTCAGGGTTCCCCACTGGGGGAAACACTCGCTAAGGAACAAAAATGAAGCAGAGTCTAAAATGAGGCTCACGTTATCAAAAGGCACTTCCTGAGCATCCCTTGTGTGCAAGTCCCTGGCCTAGGCCCTCCAAAGAAAACAGCAGGTGTGATGACATAACCAAACCAGAAGCGCGTTTTGGAAAGGAGCGAGCACGTCAAAGTAGGGAAAGAGAAACAGAGGCCACTGCATGGAGGGGGTAATGTCCACCCACTGGAGCCTGGTTGTTGGCCAGCAGCAGATTAGAGGGATCCTTTCTGGATTCAAGAGCAGGCACCTGCCGGGAGCTGGCTCGGGGAGGCGTCCTGTCTTGCCATCTACGTAGTGCAGCGGCGGCACACCTATGCTACCTGCCTCACGGATGCTGGGAGGTGCATGAGGCCCTGTGGGGATCCCCACAGGGCCCCTGTCTTGCACGGTCACGGGAGTCCGATCCCAGCCAACCCCCGGACTCCCTGACAACTCAGCCTATGTTTCTCAATCTGAGCTTGTGATTCTTTCCCTTAAAGCTGAGGAGGCTCCAGTATCCCACTCTGATCTCTCCTACTACTCCTATGAGTATGACCCAGACCCATATGCCTCCGAAGCAGACGTCTTTGAGATTGGGACCGAGTTGACAACAATCAGCAGCCTGTTAGGAGAAGGGGACAAGATGCAGGAATCTGTGACCACAGTCGAATGGTGAGGGCTTCAAAAACTCTTCTGAGGAGGGGGAGGGTCTGGGGGTGATGCTGGAGTGCAGATTTGGTTAAAAAAAAAATGATGCCAGAAGAGGATTGTTACCAGGGCTTCTTTTCAGTGTTCCCTTACTTCTGTGATTAGGGGAGGTGAAAAACACAAGACAGGTGCTCAGTACCTATGAACTGCCACAGCAGAAGCACAAACAGGCTAGGAAAATGATGGAGGGAGTTTTTTTTTTTTTTAAAAAGAAAAAACCAGTGCCCTTCCCCTGCTGCCACCCATCATCTGTTTGTAAATGCACCTCCACCACCCCCTTCCCCTACAGCTCCAAGCTCTGGAGCCAACATTGTCCAGGATCCTCCTCCCCTATCACTGGTCTTCTGGCCAGCTCGGCCCCAGGGTTGACCATTTTGTGTTTTGGTTTTTTTTAAACACACTGGAAGGGGAAGAGAGCCCTCAGGGAGAGGATGGGTTGCTTTACATAGGGCCATAAACTCCCACTCTGAGAGAAGGCAAAACTGAGAAACTCCTCGCAAGTTAAAAAGCAAACCAGTTTCTGGTTAGTTCTCTCCCTCAAGATGGCTGCTTCGTCCCAGCAATCAGTGATTGGAATCAATAACACTGTGGTCTCTTTTCAACAGAAATAAAAACCTTCCTGGAAAGAGAAGTGACTCGGAGAGAGAGACTCCTGGACATGTTTGTTCAGATGGCTGACCTGCTGGGGAACAGAAAGGACCTGGCTACTTCCCACCTCCTTTCAGCCCTAGGGTCTAACTCCCAAGAGGGAGCAGGCCTCTGGGCTGGCCTCATACCCCTCATTATCTGTTTCACTTTTCCTATCTTGTGTTCCTCTTGTTGGGAATTTTTCCCGGAGTGGCAGAAGCCCTGCTGGTTTGAGAGAGAAAAAAGAAGAAGAATTGGGAAATGGCATCAAAACCCTTTTGAGACTGTCCATCTGTTAGGAAGATGCTGCAGAGCTTTTCTCTCTGTTTCTCCATGGTGTCATCATGACTCAGTTCCCGAGTGCCTGGGTCCCAAACTCCTGAATCCAGCTATGCAGCTGTTTGTTGAGAGATGGCTGAAGAGTTTTTCTTGCTTTTTTTCTGGAAAATGCAGTTTATGTTGGCAATTATCACACCACCCAGAAGTAAGAGCAAGAAAATAAAGCTCTTTCCATGAAAACAGAACCACCAAAACATCTTACTAACTACCAAGGGCAATGTTTATTAGTCTGCTTCAAGCAGGAAAGACTCTTGTGTGGAAAGAAAAAGAACATTCGATGTGAGATCAATAAGGGCTAATAGTGTGAAAGTCAGAATCTGAGTGACTGTTCTGTTAGCGTGAAAGCCAACAGATGGCTCTGATGACGGGGAGTAGGGGAGGGGGAAGCCCACGGGTGGGTTTCACTTATTAGAGCAGAGGGACAAAAATGCAACCTCATAAATCATCTTACCCTAAAATAAAAGATGAACCTAGGGAAATCCGGCTTGAAATTGGAACCCTCCCTACCCCCAGCTCTGGTCGCCATGCCAAAATAAATATCCAAAAGCAGCAAGCACATTGCTGCGGCCCCATCCCCACCGGTGGAAATTGTCCCCGGGGAAAACCAGAGACCCAGTTTTCCCCATCTAAGAGTCGAGTGTGCTGGGCGTGTGACTTGTTTTCCCCAAGGAAGTGTCCTTTGGACCCCCTTTGATGTTGCTGTAGAGTACCCATGGCTTATCGCAACGTGAGGCCTCCCAGGGATCGATTAGAAGGGAGTGAGGTGGGGCGTCACCAGACTTGAGTAAAAAATTGCTCTGGCTCTTTTCAGGTCTGTTTTTCTCCTTATGGTAGCCTGGTGTGAACCACTGGGTGGGGGGCGGGAGGGGGAACTTCTATGTTCCTTCCAAGCTCTGTACTGGGGAGAGGGAGAGAGTGAGGCTGATGTAGGGACTCATGAAGAAAAGGGAAACTTAATTTTGGGGATTCTAGCTACGATTTTGATCCTTGTGGGTCAATGAAGAAACCACGGAAAGGAGCGCCTGTCTCAGCCCTTGGGTCCCTGTATCCTTGGGCCCAAAATGCCTAAGAAGCTGCCCAAGCTCATGCATTCCGTTCCGTGAGAGAATGTGCCATTTCTGTTTAATATGCAGGGATGTACCACATCCTAAATAGTGGGAAGAAATCCATGGCCCTCTGCCCAATCTGCAAATAAATAAACTGCTTGAAACCCAACTCCAAAGCAGCTTTTGCTATATACAGTGCGAAGGCACAGAAGGGCCCATCTGTTGAGTAGACACAGCTGCCTAAACAAATATTTATTCACTAGGTAAACAACCTGCCTTCTGCAACCTTCAGTGAAAGACATTTTCTTCTTTGAAAAAAATAAGGACATGAAATACCCTCTGTTTTGCATAGTTTGGGGGCTTCAGCTCCAGTAGACCACCAGGACCCACGGCTTTGTCCTTTCTTCCGACTCCTGGGCCTGCTCTCAGCTTTCCCGTATTTGCCCTTTGCCCTTCGAGGCCTAAGCTTTTCAATAGCTACAGCTCAAATTTGAGGTTTTTACCGTGTCCCGGTTTATCGCATCCTTCTTGGGTGTGGAGTCAGCTAGGCCTCCTGCCATTTTGGGTCTCGAGCAGAGGAGACCAAGGCTTCTTAGAACCTACCCATCAGGGCTCAGAAAGCATCTCTGTGGAAGGAAAACTCTCTGCCCAGTCTAGAGCTGGCCCCCAGGGAGTTTTGTCTCCTGGCCTCCTGGCTCTGAGGTCTCTGTCGCTTCAACAGCTCCTGCTTTAGGAAATTGAATGGATTCTCTGGTCTTCTCAAAGGCCCTTTCCTTACTCTTTGAGCAAAGTTTCTTTGATCTGTTGCCCTCCCGTGTTCAGAATGAAGATGGGGCGGACCTTCCACTCTTCCCCGAAGGAGTGTGCTGGGTGGGTTTACTGCTAGAAGAAAATTAGGGGAGCCAGCCAGAAACTGCAACAGTTAGGATTCGGTGGGCTCATTCTTTCCAAAGCATTGATCTCTCTCTCTCTCTCTCTCTCTCTCTCACACACACACACACACACACACACGTACACAAAGTTTCCTGCAGAATTTTCACTCATTTTGAATGATTAACTTCATTGTCTTCCTTTGAGACAATAATCTGTACAAGCAAGAAGTAAACTTCAATGGCCTGTAATCCGAAATCTCACATTTATACCATGTTTATCTACTTAAATAGACTCGATAGCTATCTTCTAGTTATCAGTTATTTTACTTTTTGTAATCCCTCAAATGAAAGCATTTATGTTTATACTTGCATATTTTTATCAGGAGTATTCTTTATAATGGTATTTATTGAAGTAAATACTTTTTGTCCCTTTCTCTCCATCTGTTTCTGTTTCTTCTGCTTCTCAGTGGATTAAAAAAATGACAAACACAGGACAAGAGTCGATTGAATTGAGTTGAATGAAAAAGGCAGACCTGACATGGTTAATACTGATTATTTAATGTACAATAGCCTGGATTGACTGCTTTGGGACAAACATATTGTCTATTTAGGAACACATTATGTACATTTTTATGTTCACAAATCTTGTGCTTGTTTTGTTTCCTTTGTGCGCCCACTTGCTGAGCCAGCATCAGTGAGCAGGGGATGATCAGGAACCCTGGTTGCTGCCTCCTCAGGGTGGCAGGGGCATCAGACAGCAGGCTCTAGTTCTTTACTCAGAATGCTTAGGACTCAGTGACCATTCTTGTTTCCAGAGCTCAGTGCTAGTGAGATGGTTCTGTGTCCACAAAAACGGGCGGGGGGTTGTTTTAGATACTGATTTTATTAAAAATCGATTTCTAAAAACGGTCCTGTGTCACAGCGCTTCAATCAGAGATTGTGGGCGGGGAACGTGTCTCCCAACTCTGTTGGATTGTGCTCTACCAATCGCTCAGTACAGTGCTCTGCACACAGTAAAACACTCAGTTAATAAATGCCATGGCTCGAGTGATCGATTGACGGGAACTGAGTTTGGGCACAGCTCTTCAAGAATTCCCAGATCAACAACTGGGGGGAGTTTACAGGCTAAGCCAGGAGTGCCCTATGTACCATTAAAACTGGGCTTGTTCATTCATTTGATAGGTTCACGAATATCGTGGGCACACAGGGTGCTGGACTAGGGTGATTATCTGAAGAACGAAGAAGGAGGCTGGGTCCAGATCCTCAACTACTCAAGACAACCGGCTTCCTTTGCTATCGCCGAAGCTTTTTCATGGACACATAAGCCCACTTCTTCCCGAGCTACAGCCCATTTTAGAGTTGGACTTGAACTCGGGAACTGTTCTGAGTTGGGTCAGTTTACTGCAGGTTGAGCACCCCCCAAAATCAGGGAGGCTGCCAAGGGAAACCTTTGCAAGATGCATCGGAGCCCTTGGCTCGGCCCTGAGGAAGGTTCCTTTTATGAAGCACCAGGCCAGTGGGAGGGCGCACACTTCAAAACAAAGTGAGATCACTTTGCACTACTGATGGGTGGGGTTGATCGCCCAGAGACTTCACTGGGGCTTTACAGAGGGATCACCGCTGCTCAGACAATTAACAAGATGTCTTCTTCCAACAGTTCCTACTTCCCAGGGTGCTGACATTACGAGATTACGCACACATTGCATTTTACAATAATATTTGTTCTTCGGATTCTCGAAAGGAGAGATGTGCCAGCTCCTCTCAAACCAGCCTCACGGGCAGCTGAAGCTGCTCTCTGGAACTGGCACAGAACCGAGGCATCCCAGCCTTGCCTCTTTCCTTCCAGCTCTTTCCCCTCATCCCAGCCTTCCACCTTAGGCGTTCCCGGTATGTCATGGTTTGCTTCTCCAGCTTAGAAAATCGATTTTTCTATCTTCCCCTTCATTGTGTTCCCATAGAAGACATTTAATAATAATAATACTAATAATAATTTTAATGATGGCATCTTGTTAAGCACTTACTCTGGGTCTAGCGCTGGTCTATATGCTGGGGTAGATACCCGCTAATGAGGTTGGACACAGTCCCTGGCCCACATGGGGCTCACTGTCTCAATCCCCATTTTACAGATGAGCTAACTGAGGTGCAGAGAAGTGAAGTGACTTGCCCAAGGTCCCACAGCAGACAAGTGGTGAAGCCAGGATTAGAACCCAGGTCCTTTGGACTCCCAGGCCCGTGCTCTATCCACTACACCATGCTGCTTCTCTGCTTCTCACCGTTCTGCTCTAATAATAATGATGGCATTTATTAAGCACTTACTATGTGCAAAGTACTGTTCTAAGCACTGGGTTGGTTAAAAGGTGATCAGGTTGTCCCACGGGGGGCTCACAGTCTTAATCCCCATTTTACAGATGAGGTAACTGAGGCACAGAGAAGTTAAGTGACTTGCCCAAAGTCACACAGCTGACAATTGGCGGAGTTGGAATATGAACCCATGACCTCTGACTCCAAAGCCCATGCTCTTTCCACTGAGCCACGCTGCTTCTCACTAGGCCAGGGTGCTTTGGAGAGGGTGATGGCGCTGACCCTCGGGGCTTGGAGGACTGGGCAGTCTCTGCTGGGATTTGGCAGGGAGTGCGTTTCTGACTGATTTGAGGGGCTTTCACCCCAGGTTCACAGTGTCAAGTTCAGTCTCAGCTATTGGGCATACCATAGCTGGCCCATGTGCTCTGGTTGAAGCAACATCCATGTATTTTTCCCAAGCACATGCGGAGTACAGCGTTTCACTCATCGTAAGTGCTTAATAAGTGTCAGAATAAGTGTGATTGAACACTAGCACGACTTTTTAAGCAGATAAAACTTAGACTGGGGGCCCCACTGTGGGACAGGGACTGTGTCCGACCTGATTAACTCGTATCTACATCAGTGCTTAGAACAGTGCGTGATACGTAGTAAGCACTTAACAAATGCCATTGAAAATAAATATTTGTGTTGGAGTTTGAGCACTGCATCAGGCCTTTAGTCTTCAATTTGAGTTCAAACCCTAGTTCAAATCAAAGAGTAAAATGATTCCTGTTCGGGATTATGCGTAATAATAATGATATTTGTTATGTACTTACTATGTGCAAAGCAGTGTACTAAGCGCTGGGATAGATACAATATAATCAAGTTGGACATAGTCCCTATCCCTGTTGGGGCTCACCATTTTACAGATGAGGAAATGGAGGCACAGAAAAGTTAAATGACTTGCCCAAGGTCACACAGCACAGACAAATGGCTCAGCAGGGATTAGAATCCAGGTTCTCTGACTCCCAGGCCTGTGGTCTTTCACTAGACCACATTACTTCTCTGAGGTCAGGCTCAGGATAGTGGATCGTACAGGGGTCACGGGATCAGCCTAGCCCGATCATCTCAGTTAGCCATCCACCCACCCTAGCCACAGGCTATTTTCCCAGCAACTGGACACCCGCTGTCTTCCCTAACCCATGGGGGACATAAAACACACCTCCCTTCCTTGTTCCAGAGTAGACAACTTTGTTTGCCTCCAATCACAGAGGAGAGGAAACCCCAAGATCTCATCAGCACCTGGCTCTACTCCCAAGTGAGGCCAATTCAGTGACCCTAGCTCTGAACTGCCTAATACCATGAGTTTTAAGTCACACCATGAGTTTTTAAGTTGGTCACAGCAAATACCATGAGCAAATCATGTGATGAGAATGAACATACACACACACACACACACACACACATGCACGCAGAGAGAAGAGAGAGAGAGAGAGAGAGAGAGAGAGAGAATGGGAATGAGAAAAGATCTGAAACCATTACCTTAAGGGCCTGTCAAATGGGCCCGGACAGGTCCTAAATCACTGCCGATCTTTCCCGGAAGAATACTTAACACCCAGGTGGCAATACTGCTCTTCCCCTCTAAAGAAACATGAGGTTTTCACCAAGGGGAAAGGAACTTTAATCTACCCCAAATCCAATCTCTTTTTCCCCCCACTCTCCTGTTGTCAGATGCGTAAGGATGAAAACATTCCGGGAGAAAGGAATGCAAATGGCTGAAAGCCCGCCTCTGTCACCTTCTTGTGGCGGCTTTCAGTTGGTCATCCCCTGAAAAACTATTGCAGGAGGGCAAAGTTGCATCCAGTCCTCTCAGGAGCTGACATCCCTGAATGATGGGGGAACATTTCCAGAAGACACTGCTCATTTCTCACTAGAACAGAAGCAGAGGGCAGGAAAGAATTTTAGAGTCTATCCCTGAGTCCCTTTGGTTCAACCGCCACATTATCACTAAAAGCCATCCTTTCCTCTCCATCAAACCGCTGCCTTGTTAATTCAAGCACTTATCCTATCCCACTTTGATTACAGCATCAGCCTCCTTGCTGACCTTCCTGCCTCCTGTCTCTCCCCACTCCAGTCCATACTTCACTCTCCTGTCCGGATCATTTTTCTACAAAAAACATTCAATCCACGTTTCCCCTCTCCTCAAGAACCTCCAGTGGTAGCCCTTCCACCACTGCAACACAGAGAAACTCCTTACCATCGACTTTAAAGCACTCGATCACCTTGCCCCCTCCTTCCTCACCGCCTTACTCTCCTACTACAACCCAACCCGCACACTTCACTCCTTTAATGCCAACTTTCTCGCTGTTCCTCGATCTCATCTGTCTCATTGCCAACCTCTTGCCCGCATCCTGCCTCTGACCAGAAACGCCCTCCTTCATATTTAACAGACGATTACTCTCCCTGCCGCTTCAAAGTCTTATTGAAGGCACATCTCCTCCAAGAGGCCTTCCCCAACTAAGCCCTCTTTTCCGTTTCTCCCTTCTGTGTCACCCTGGCTTGCTCCCTTTATTCGCCACCCCCCCCCACCACCAGCCCCACAGCACTTATGAACATATCCGTAATTTATTTTTGTATGTTAATGTCTGCCTCCCCCTCCAGACTGTAAGCCCATTGCGGGCAGGGAACATGTCTGTTGTATTGTTCTCTCCCCAGCGCTTAGTACAGTGCTCTGCACACAGTTAGTGCTCAGTAAATACGATGGATCGAGCGATTGCTTATGGCAAGGTCTCACCAAGGCCTGGGGTCCAGGCCAGCGGAAGGGACGCAGCCAGAGGCCCTTACACCAAAGACACCGACTGGGTGCGGGTTCCGGGGGTGGTTTCCTTAGAGGCTTTCAGAAGGGTCACCGTGCTCTTGTCCTGAAGGAAAATGTGCCTCCTCACTTTGCCCCTGAATTCCTCGGACACATAGTAGTAGATGAACGGATCAACGCAGCTGTTGAAGGTGCTAAAAGCCAGGCTCAGCATGTACCAGATATAGAGGTCCTCGAACTTGGTATAGGAATAGTGTAACAGCAGGAGGGCATTACTGGGGGTGAAGAACAGGAGGATGGAGGCCAGCACTAGGACTGTGAGCTTGATGGCATGGGAGTACTTCTCTCCGTTGGCCGCCAAGACCCAGATCACGGAGCAGTAGCTGAACAGGATGACCAGCAGGGGCAAGAAGAAACCCAGCACTATCAGGCACCCAAAAACCGGCAAGTAGTAGGAGGCCAGCTCCTCCTGAGGGAGGACATCATGGCACAGGATGAGGTCAGTGCTGTGCAGCTGGTACGACTGCTGCCGGAGGGTGAGGGGCAATGTGAAGGCAACCGCCAGAAGCCAGACAGCCACGCAGACACAGGTGGCAAAGTTCGGGCTCCGGAAGGAGCGGGAGAAGAAGGGGTGGACGATAGCCAGGTATCTGTCCAGGCTGATGCAGGTGAGCAGCAGCACCGAGCAGTACATGTTGCCATAGAAAAAGGCTGTTGTGAGGCGGCACATGCCTTCCCCGAAGAGCCAGTTGTGACCCAGGAAGTAATAGGAGATCTTGAAGGGAAGCACCAGGACCAGGAGCAGGTCAGCCGCCGCGAGGTTCATCAAGAAAATGGTGGAAGCCAGTCGCTGGATCTTGGTAGCCAGCAGCCAGAGAGCCAGTCCATTGGCTGGCAGCCCCACCAAGAAGATGGCAGTGTAGACGGAGGATATGAGATTTGTAGTGACCTTGCCGAGCAGGTTGTCCTTGGAACCGTTCCTGATGCACAACATGTTCGGACCAACTTCCACTCCAGGGAAACTCCGAGGGCACAGTAGACCCTGGGTCCCGTCGGCCGTCTCGTTGGCAGACTGGTCTTTTTCATCTGGAACGGAAGCACAGTCACAGGTTAACAACATGGTCCAGGCCTCCTGTGCAGGGCACTGTACTGAGCTCTTGGGCGAGTACAACAGAATTAGTAGAAACACTCCCTGCCCCTAACAAGCTTATTCATCCATTCAGGAGTATTTATTGAGCGCTTACTGTGTGCAGAGCACCGACGATCCCTACCCAACAATGGGCTCACAGTCTAGGGGGGTGCATCTAATCGACCTAAGGGGAGAGCTCAAGGAATGTAACCCAAAAAATACATATTTATTTATTTGTTTGTTTATTTATTTATTTCAGTGGTATTTGTTAAACACTTGCTATGTGCCAGGCACTGTACTAAAAGCTGGAGTAGATACAAGATAGTCAGGCTGGTCACAGTCCCCAACCCACAAAGGGCTCCTAGTCTTAATCCACATTTTACATATGAGGTAACTGAGGATATGAGGTAACTGAGGACCAAAGAAGTGAAGTCACTCACTCAAGTTCACGCCGCGGACAAGTGGTGGAGCCGGGATTAAAACCCAGGTCCTTCTGGCTCCCAGGCCCATGCACTATCCATTAGACCATGCCACTTCTCTTTTATATGAAAAACTACCAGATTCATTGGAAAAACAAATATCTGGTCACCATAAACCTGGCATAAACCATGTAATCTTGCTTTCAGCCAGACATCCCAGATGATGAAGGATGTCTCCCTGCCTTCATTTCTCAATCCTGGCTGGAACCAGTTTCCTGCTGGGCAGGTTGATGGAGGAGCAAAGGAATGTTGCTGGACCTTGGAAACAGGAGTGAAGTGAGTGAGTCTGAGGCGATGGAAGGAGCGGTTGGCTTCTGGGAAGGGCATGCCAGGAGAGGACGAGCAATAAAGACTGTCATGGGGTGGAAGGTTTGAGGCAGTAGGAAGACAGCTGCTCCAAGAGGGAAGGCTCAATTAATCAGTGGAGATTACTGAGCACTAACTGTGTGCAGAGCACTGTGTTAAGTGTGTGGGAGAGTAATAATAATAATAATTGTGGCATTTGTTAAGCGCTTACTATATGTCAGGCACTGTACTAGGGGCTGGGTAGATACAAGCAAATCAGGTTGGACACAATCTCTGTCCCACATGTGGCTCACAGTCTTAAACCCCATCTGACAGATGAGGGAACTGAAGCACAGAGAAGAAGTGACTTGCCCAAGGTCACACAGCAGACAAGTGGCAGAGCCGGAAAGCACCAAACAACAGAGTTGGTAGACATGTTCCCTGCCCACTAGGAGCTTCCAATCTAGAAGGGGAGGCAGACATTACAATAAATTACGGATAATGGACATCAATCCATCAGTGGTATTTATTGAAAGCTTACTATGTGCACAGCACTGTATTAAGCACTTGGGAGGGTACAATACAACAGAAGTAGGAGACACCTTCCCTGCCATTCACAAACTCACAGTCTAGAGCATAAGTAATAATAATAATAATAATAATAATTGTGATATTTGTTAAGTGCTTACTATGTGCCAAGCACTGTACTAAGTGCTGGAGTAGATACGAGATAATCAGGTTGGACACAGACCCTGTCCCACAAAGGGATCTCAGTCTCACTCCCCATATCACAGATGAGGTAACTGAGGCTCAGAGAAGTGAAGCAGCTTGCCCAAGGTCACACAACAGACAAGAGACAGAGCCGGGATTAGAAATCAGGTCCTTCTGACTCCCAGGCCCGGAACTGTATCCACTAGGCTACATGCTTCTCTAAGTGCTCTAAGTACATAAGTGCTGTGGGGCTGAAGGTGGGGTGAATATCCACTGTTTAACTGCTGCAGGTTCAAGTGCATAGATGACACAGCAGGGACAGAGAGTGGGGGAAATAAAGGCTTAGTTGGGGAAGGCCTCTTGGAGGAGATGTGATTTTAGCAGGGCTCTGAAGGTCGGGAGAGTGGTCTTTTGTCATAAAAGGAGGGGAAGGGAGCTCCAGGCCAGAGGGAGGATGTGGACAATGGGTCAGTTACGGGACAGACGAGCTGAAGGAGCAGTAAGTTGGTTGATGTTAGAGGAATGCAGTGTGCAGGCTGGGTCATAGTAGGAAATCAGCAAGGTGAGGTAGACAACATTCAGGTTCTTCTGTTAAAAAAAAGCCCAAACAAATGGAGAAAGGACATATCTGGCTTGTTGCCCACCTGTCTGCTAGGACACTGGGATTCTATGGAACCCAGGATGGGGCTCAGGATGGGTACTTAAAGGATCAGTCAGGGTAGAGCCCAGTATATAGATATTAGAGAAGCAGCGTGGCTCAATGGAAAGAGCACGGGCTTTGGAGTAAGAGGTCATGGGTTCGAATCCCAACTCCACCACATGACTGCTGTGTGACCTTGGGCAAGTCACTTAACTTCTCTGAGCCTCAGTTCCCTCATTTGTAAAATGGGGATTAAGATTGTGAGCCCCACACGGGGCAACTTGATCACCTTGTATCCCCCCAGCGCTTAGAACAGTGCTCTGCACATAGTAAGCACTTAACAAATGCCATCATTATTATATAGATGCAGCATGGTGTAGTGGCTAGAGCATGGGCCTGGGAGTCAGAAGGTTATGGGCTCTAATCCCAGTTCCACCAATTGTCTGCTGTGTGACCTTGGGCAAGTCACTTCACTTCTCTAGGCCTCAGTTACCTCATCTGTAAAATGGGGATTGGGACTGTGAGCCCCACGTGGGACAGGGACTGTGTCCAACCCGGTTTTCTTGTATCCATCCTGGTGCTTAGTACAGTGCCCAGAACGTAGTAAGCACTTAACCAATACCACAAATATTGTTATTATTACTTGAACTACTCCAGAAGATGAGATTTTTCAAGTGCTTTGGCATCTGTGGGAGATAGATTGGAATGGCAAATAACAAGTGGAAAGATTGTTCCAGGTCTATTGGCTTCAGGGTGGGTGGTTCTCATGGGCTCCCGTTTAATTAATTAATCAATCAATCAGTCTTATTCGATGAAGTCTTACTCTGTGCAGAACCATTGTATCAAGCTCTTGGACAAGTACAGTAGAATTAGCAGACACAATCCCTACCCTCAAGATTACCATTTAGCTGGGAGGCAAACTCTAAAATAAAATACAGGTAGGAGGAAGCAGTAGAGTGTAAAGACATGGGAATAAGTGCGTTGGGCAAGGTGGGGTAAGTACCCATATGTTTAGATGATGCAGAAATGCTGAAATGGCAGTTGGGGGTGGGGGGGGGGGGGAGATGAGAGATTAATCAGGGAAGGCCTCCCGGAGGGCATTGAAGATGGGGAGAACAGTGGTCTGCCATGTATGAAAGGGGAGGGAATTCCAGGCAAAAAAGAGGCCATGAGGTTGACGGCGAGAGAGATGAAAATGAGGCACAGTGAATAGGTTGGCATGAGAGGAACAAAGCATGTGAGCTAAGATGAGGAGCGAGGATACTTGGGGAAGGGGAGCTGATTGAGTGTCTTAAAGATGATGGTCAGGAGTTTTTGCTTGGTACAGAGAGGAACAGAATACCATAGGAGTCTTTTGACCTGCATAGCATGAAGTTTTAGGAAAAATGCAGAGAAGGAGAGAGGACAGGGCGAGTAAGTGGATTTGGGAGTCATCTGCAAAGAGATGGTAGTTGAAGCCATGGGAGCAAATGAGCTGCCCAAGAGAGTGATGGAGAATAGAAGGACACCCAGAACTGAGCCTAGGGGGACGCCTACAGTTAGAGGGTGGAAGGCCGAGGAGGGGCCTGCCAAGGGACTGAGAAGAATAGGCCAGAGAGGTAGGAGGAGAAGGAGGAGAGGGTTGTGTCAGAGGAAACAATGGTTAGAAGTGCTTCTAGGAGCAAGGCGTGCTCTTCAGTGTCAAAGGCAGTCACGAGGTCGAGGAGGATGAGGATGGAGTAGAGTCCATTAGGTTTGGCGAGAAGGAGATCATGGGCAACCTTGAAGAGAACTATCTCAGTGAAGGTATGAAAACCAAATTGTAGACAGTCTAGGAGTGAGTTGAAGGAGTGGAAGCAAAGGTGACAGGTGTGAGTACGCTACGTGCTACAGCAAGCGGTGGGGTACGGAGGAAGAAAGGAGATTTGGAAGAGAGGAAAAAGGAGGAAGGAAGAGTTTGGGTTTTTGGTTTCGAAGGCACCTGCATCTGTTCCCCACATCTCCTTGCTCCACTTGCCGCCACTATGGATCAAATTCCAGGAGAAAAAAAATCAAACAACTTTTCAGACAGCCTGTGGTCAGGGATGAAGCCAGCACGATCGGACAGGGTGAGCGGGGTAGGATGAAAAATACTAAAAAGAGTAGAGTTGAGGAATTGATTTTGCCTGCCACTTGCCCCTGTTGTTCCACGAACACTAGCCCAGAAACGCATGCTCCTGAAACCGGAGCGGGGGCTCAGCAGTCTTGCTGATAAGATTCTCTTTGCTATCTGAGCCTGTCAGACTAGAAAAATGACATCATCAATGGATTCCCCCAACACCCCCAAACCCTCACCATCACCCCGACCTTAGCACTCTTCTGGAGGAGTGGGGTGGGGAAGCTCCCAACCCTTCTCTGGCTTAGAAAAAGCCCCCCCAGGTACAGCAGTTAGACAAAGGCTTATGCATATGTATCGCCAAAATTCATTGTCCTGAAAGACACTTCTCTTCCCCAAGGAAGAGGAGGTGAGGTCTTAAGGGATAGGGCAGGAAACTGGATCAATGTTCCATGCTCTTCTACCCCCGATTTCCACTGGTCACCACCCTGGTCGAATCATTTCCCCCTCTGGGTCTCTACCAAGGGGGATGTGAGCCAGATATGAAGAGAGCAACAAGCGCCCTCAGGGAAATCAACTGTCAATAGCAGTCATACTCCAGGATTTCCCCAAGGCACAGCCCGAAGACTCACTTCAAAATAAAAAAATGAAAGGTTTTTCTTCCAGCCCCGAAATGACGTACTCACCGTAATCATAGTCTTCCAAGAAGCAGGTCTCCATGAGGCAGGTCCAGAGAATAACTTGGTAGAGAAGGTGTCTGGCCCAGCTAGTACCCATGATGTTAGCCAAGTTGGAGCGGGGTATAATGCTCCCAATCTCTCAGAGAAGGATATTAACATTACAAGCGGTGACTAGGCATTTCCTGCTACAGCTCCAAACTATCAGAAACAGTAGGCTGGAGACCAAAGGCATTTCCTGAGGGGAAACAAACCGTAATTTAGATACATCGAAAAGGCCACCTCATGGAGGCAGGGAGGAGGAGGTGGGCTCCAAACTCATTGGCCACGATCAGGCTGGAGGACAGTGAAGATTGGGAATTGGCCTTCCAACAAAGCCTTCTACCAGAGTGCGTCGGGTGGCAGCTTGAAGGCACCAAAAGTCTTTATACTTCCTATAATCCCTTGGGGGTGGACAACAAAGCCCACTGTTGGGTAGGAACCGTCTCTATATGTTGCCAACTTGTACTTCCCAAGCGCTTAGTACAGTGCTCTGCACACAGTAAGTGCTTAATAAATGCAATTGAATGAATGAATGAATGAATGAACAAAGTCACTTTGGTTGAATTTTAGCAAACAAATTCAAACAGGAAATGACCATTTCCGTATCCCCATCACAAACACCCATTCCTAAATGGCAGGGATATTTTATCCATTGCCAAAATGGCTATTTGCCCAGGGCCCACTGCCACAAGAAAGACCTCTGTGGCCATCAGAGGACCCCAAGGCCATCAGCAGGGACACCTCACTTGTCTCCCTGTTTCCAGCCTCTCCCCTCTTCATTCTATCCTACATGCCACTACAGGATCCTCTTCTTAAAGTGTCGCTCAGCTCATGTCTCTCTATTTTCATGTCTCTCTCCCCCTGATGACTGCAAGTTCCTTGCGGGCAGGGATCGCGTCTACCAACTCTGTCGTGTTGTACTTTCCCAAGCATTAGTACAGTGCTCTGCACACAGTAAATGCTCAATAAATACCATTGACGGATATCAAACCCAAACTCCTCACAGTCGTCCCTCGAGCCTCTTCACCAATTTTCTCCATCTTCCATATTGACTCTCTTCTCCGGTTACTCCCTAAGCTTGTGCTCTTGGCTCCTCTGAGGCTCACCTAATGCTACCTCACCTCCAACTCTCCTGTCTCCAACCCCTCACTTGTGCTGGCACTCTCTCTCACTTTAAATCTCCCAGATGGTAGCTCTCTTGGTCTTCAAAGCCCTCCTAAAATCCCATCTCTGTGTCACTTAATTCACAACCCCTAGTCGTGTTAACTTTAGCACTTATTTCATTCCTATCCTCAGCAAATCAAGTTAAAAGAACATGCCTAACACATGGTAGGATGTCGTCGTGGAAGAGATCCAGGGCTCTACAGTCAGCCACGAATCCAGAAAGATCCTTGTTCCTCTAGTAAAGAATATTTAGACTATATGCTTCTCTTGACCGTAAGCTTGTTATGGAAAGGGAATTTGTCTACCAACTCTGTTGCATTGTACTCTAGAGAAGTGGTGTGGCCAAATGGATAGAGACCAGATCTGGGGTTCAGAAGGACCTGGGTTCTAGTCCCAGCCCTGCCACTTGTCTGTTGGGTGACTGTGGGCAAATTGCTTCACTTCTCTGTGCCTCAGTTTCCTCATCTGTAAAAGGGGGATTGTGCCTGTGAACCCCATGTGGGATAGGGACTATGTCCAACCCAATTTGCTTGTATCCACCCCAGCACTTTGTTTAGTGCCTGACACAAAATAAGCATTTAACAAATACCATAATCATCATCATCAAGAAAAGAGTTTAACACTTTAATCTGACCATTCTGAAAATCTCATTAAGATTCTGAGATTATGGTCAGACCCGAGGGTGACTTATGGGATCCATTCCCCACAACCAATGGAGCAAAGGAGGGGTGTGTAGTGAGTCTGGGGCCTATTTAATTTATTCTGCGCAGCTATGCTGGACGATTACAACAAGAGACCCGCACGCAGGTGTTAGAATATGCTTCCGCTCCTCTGGGAAACTCTTCCAACTCAACAGACTTTGAGCAGCTCCTGAAGTCCTAGCGACCCTAAAGGCACACAAACCATAAAAGATTTTCAAATGATTGGAAACGATTTCACTCAATCCGTAAAATATTGCAGACCAGCAATAAGTCTAAAGAAACCTGAAGCGCTGTATCAGCGGGCACACGACTAAAGAGAAATAGCATGGCTTAGTGGAAAGAGCCCGGGCTTGGGAGTCAGAGGTCATGGGTTTTAATCCTGACTCCACCACTTGTCAGCTGTATGACTTTGGGCAAGTCACTTCACTTCTCGGTGCCTCAGTTCCCTCATCCATAAAATGGGGATTGAGACTGTGAGCCCCACGTGGGACAACCTGATAACCTTGTATCTACCCCAGCACTTAGAACAGTGCTTGGCACATGGTAAGTGCTTAACAAATATTATTATTATTATTATTATTAATAATAATAATAACAATAAAAATCTATAATGGCCACTCAGAGCTAAATGCTGACACATAATTCTGTCACCTAGGCAGCACACTGCCAATGATGCAACGATAGATAAGGAGATAGAAAGAACGCCAGCTCATCCTTTAGCCAAATAGAGTTTTATGATGGCAGCCCCAGACAAAACTGAAGGTCTACAGAGTAGTTTTGTCCAACGTTCTCTAAGGTTATGACATCTGGAACATCCCCATACCCTTAACACACAAGCATAGATGCTCCATCCAATTTATTGACCATTTCTATCAGCGTCACGTACGAACTCTTCACGGGATAATAATAATAATAATGTTGGTATTTGTTAAGTGCTTACTATGTACCAAGCACTGGTTCTAAGTGCTGGGGTAGATACAAGGTAATCAGGTTGTCCTGCACGGGGCTCACAGTCTTAATCCCCATTTTCCAGATGAGGTCACTGCAGCACAGAGAAGTGAAGTGACTTGTCCAAAGTCACACAGCTGACAAGTGGCAGAGGTGGGATTAGAACACACGACCTCTGACTCCCAAGCCCATGCTCTTTCCATTAAGCCACGCTGAAAGATCACAGACAACAAAATTCTAGAGCCAGTCCAGCCGGTGAACAGTAAAAGTAACAGTGGATTAAGTAGTTGGGGGATGGTGGGGCTGGGAGAGGCGTCAGTGTGTGTGGGGGTATCCTTGGTCTCTCCAGCTCATCGCCACTCCAATCCAGGCATCTCGCACACCCTCCTCAAATGTTCTCCCTGTGAAGGTCGTGGCTTCTGCCCATTCCTTGCTCAGGACTTTTGGTTCTCTGCTTCTTCCTGTCCTCCCAGGGTGACAGGACACAAGAGGAGGGAGATTGCCCTCGACTCGGGAAGGCCCTGTAGCTTCCAGGAGCATCGAGGCTCTGAGCCACAGGAGTCCCAGCTTCTGCCCATCAGGAAGAACTTCTTGCCTGTCAGGAAGATTAAACTTTCAACAAGCTTCCAAAGGAGGTGGCCTGTTCTAAAATCTCTGGGGGTGTTTCAGAGTGTCCTGGTCCTGAGTGGTTGAGCCATTCATCTGCCTGGAAGCAGGGGGCTGGATCACACGACCTTTTGCAGTCCCTTTCAGCTCTAGGTTTCTAGGACTCCAAGTCTGTTTGCTTAAAGACTAAAGAGAGGAGGGTATCTCTAAGCTCTGGTTGAATAAACAACTAGAGGCCTGGTGATGTGGGGTTTGTGTTTCCTTTGATAATTTCCAGGAATGAATGCTAAAACTCAGTGACTTGTTACAACAAATGACATTGCTATGGATTCACAGGAAGGGGCTGGAGTGAAGGCAAAGTCAACTGGCATTTTGAAGTGCAGACAAGATCTAAGAGCTGTCACCCATATCCTTAGAGCCAGCACATTAACAGGAAGCATCTGTCAAACGTCCTGAGAAGTCAAGTAGCATTTTCCTGATCGACAATCAAGGGTGGGGCAGTTTCTGTGTCCTCCAAGAGTTTTCCGCATTGATCCAGTCAGGAGACTATCTGGTGGCCTCCTCCAGCTTCATCTCCTGGATCCCAAGCCATCCTCTGTCCTTGGCCCAAACGGTTTGCCCTCCCTCCCCCAACCACTGAAATGCTGGGCATCACCAACATGTACGGAAACCAGTTACCAGCGGTGTGAGAAGCGCCTTGGCCTAGTGGAAAGAGCACAGGCCTGGGACTCAGAGGACCTGGGTTCTAATCCCGACTCTGCCACCTTCCTGCTATGTGACCTTGGGCAAGTCACTTAACTTCTCTGTGCCTCAGTTCCCTCACCTGCAAAATGGGGAATCAATATCTGTCTCCCTCCTACTTAGAGTGGCAGCCCTATGTGGGACCTGATGATCTCCTATCTACCCCAGTGCTTAGTACAGTGCATGGCACATAGTAAGCACTTAGCAAATGCTACCATTACCCAAGAGGAACAGCCAGTGGAGGAAAGCATTAGAGTGAGGGGAGAGATCAGGGGAGATGATCTCCTCTAATCCTGGGTTCTAATCTTGGCTCCGCCACATGTCTGCTGGGTGACCTTGGACAAATCACTTAACTTCCCTGGGCCTCAGTTACCTCATCTGTAAAATGAGGATTAAGACTGTGAGCCCCATGTGGGACAGAGACTGTGTCTAACCTGATTAACTTTTATCAACCCCAGTGCTTAGAGCAGTGCCTGGCACATAGTAAAGCGCTTAAAAAGTACCATCATCATAATAACCATCATTATTATTAGAGGAGGACCACATGGGGACAAGAAGAAGCCATTTGAGTCTCCCGCTCTTTGGTGGTGGCTGATTCAGCAAGGGAAGACATCATCGAGAACCACGAATTGGGTTTGGCAAACCCTCTAATAGCTCGCTCTGCTCCACTCAGCTCATGAATGGCCCCTTCTGTCCAGAAATCAAACCCGGATAATATGTGATGAGATTCCTTTATTCCGAGGAGAAAATGATCCCATTTCCGATGCTTCTGCCATAATCCCACATTCTTGGGCTGAGCGGCCCCAGAGGTGGAGTTCCGCTGGGCAGGGAGTTTCCTTTCTGAAGATGCAGCCCTGGATGTTTTCCTTCTGAGACCGCTCAGGATTTATGAGCCATTACAGAATGACTCATGGGGCCCCGAATCTCCAGGCCGCAGCCAGGACCCTCTCTGTGATCTGCAAGCAGAAAAGTCAGACCCAACCAGGTTCAGCGAATGTGCAAATCTTCTGCCCTGCTTCCCATACGAGGGCCAGGGCCTTGGGGGTAAAGCACAAGAGAGATTACTCATGCCATATTCCTTAGATTGCCTATGCTGTCTAATCTTTGTGGAATACACTATATACAGAGCAGCTTGTTTGAAAAAATCTAGGGCCAGATTTCTGCAAATGAAGCTAATGAGAAATGACAGTTGTGTAATCCATTATGGAAGGATTAAAAAAAAGAAGGGGGGGTGGGGGGGCAGTGGGATTCAAAAGTCAACCCACCGTTTCTAAGTAGCAGGCCCGAGTTAACCCTAAGGAGTGCAAACCGAAGTTGTAGCTCTGAAACCGAGAAAAGCGGTCAGGCCCCTAAGGGAAAAGGGAATCTGGGGCAGAATCTCAGGATCTCAAGAATCAATCGATTGTATTTACTGAGCGCTTACTGTGTGCAGAGAACTGAGCTAGGCGGTTAAGCAATGCCATCACTGGATCTCAACAAAGTTCCTTCTAGCCTAATATCTGACTCTGACAGTTACACCAGGGACCAAACGTGGTTGCCCTGGTTGACATCCACCCCAATGTATAAGGACATACCATTTAACATCCCAGCTTTTCCTCCTCTATATCCTTAACTTTCCCTCTGTTAATAATAACTGTGGTACGTGTTAAGCATTTACTGTGTGCCAAGCGCTGTACTAAGCGCTGGGGTAGAGCCAAGATAATCAGGTTGGACACAGTCCCTGCCCCACACAAGGATCTCAGTTTACAGGGAAGGGAGAATCCCCATTTTACAGATCAGGAAACTGAGAGTATGGAGAAGTTGAAGTGACTTGCCCAAGGTCACATAGCAGGCAAGTGACAGAGCTGGCATTGGTATCCCGGGCCTCTGACTCCTAGACCTGTGTGCTTTCCACTAGGCAACACTGCTTCTCTAGTATCTCATAATGGAGTTATCCGTGAATTTATACAAATCTCTTGAATCTATGTGTGTGTTTTTTTCCTGCCCACACAACTTCCTGTGGTAACAAATTCCATATGCTTAACCATCTGCTCTGTGAAGAAGAGTCTTTTTGTTTGTTTTTAACCCACTCCCCTCAAGTTTCAGTGGATGTCCCCTCATCCTGATGCTGTGGGATTTGGTGAACAACAATTTTCTTACGCCTTGTTCACGTTCTTCATGATTTGGGGGTCTTCATTCTTGTCCCCTCTCGGCCTGTGACTTTCCAGACAGAGGAGGCCTGACTATTTGGGTCTGTCCTCCATAAGGAAGCTTTTTCATTCCCTCGATCATCTCTGCATCTTCTCCAGCTCTGTTGTGGACAGGGAATGTGTCTGTTATATTGTTACATTGTACTCTCCCAAGTGCTTAGTACCATGCTCTGCACACGGTAAGTGCTCAGTAAATACAGCTGACTGACTGAGTGTTATATCCTCCCTAAGATATAGCAAGCTGAACTGCACATAGGTGGAGCATCAGGGTTTTAAATAGTGATAAACTTGGTCTTTGCATTTGTTTTCCCCTTCCTGATGACACTCTGGGATTGGTTGGCCTTTCTGGCTGATGCCACACAGCAACATAATAATCATTCTTATGATTTAATAGAAGTTAACAGTTACTGCGAGATCACTTTCTGTGTCTTGACTGATTGCTTCAAACTCATGCTCGTGTAATGTAATTTGTATTATTTTTCCCATGTTCATAATCGTGGCTAAGTGGAAGGGGCACAGGACCGGGAGCCAAGAGACCTGGGTTCTTAAACCCAGCTCCTCCACTTGCCCATTGTGTGCTCTTGGGCAAGTCATTTGCTTTCTCTGTGCCTCAGTTTCCTCATCTGAAAAGTAGGGATTCGATGGCTGTTCTCCCTCTCCCTTAGACTGTGAGCCCTGTGTGGAGCAGGGACCGTGTCCAATCTGATTATCTTGCATCTATCCCAGTGCTGGCACAGTGCTTGGCACACAGTCAGTGCTTAACAAATCCCGCAATTTGCATTAACTTGCACTTGCTCATACTGATACTCATCTGACATTTTTTGGCTACTATTCAGTTTTAAGAAGTCTTTCTTTCATTCATTCATATTTATTGAGCCCTTACTCTTTGCAGAGCACAGCGTGGCTCAGTGGAAAGAGCATGGGCTTGGGAGTCAGGGGTCGTGGGTTCTAATCCTGGCTCCATCACTTGTCAGCTTTGTGACTTTTGGCAAGCCACTTAACTTCTCTGTGCCTCAGTTACCTCTTCTGTAAAATGGGGATTAAGACTGTGAGCCCCACGTGGGACAACCTGATTACCTTGTATCTACCTCAGCGCTTAGAACAGTGCTTGGCACACAGTAAGCACTTAACAAATACCATTATTATTATTATTATAAACAAATAAATTACCGATATGTACATAAGTGCTAGACTTTATCCCCATCAGTCAGTCAATCAGTAGTATTTATTGAGTGGTTACTGTGCTTTACTTTGCAGTGCTTTGCACATAGTAAGCGCTCAACAAATACCATTATTGTTATTATTATTATTATTATTATTACTGTCCACAGAGCACTCTACTAAGTTCTTGGGACAGTACAATACAATCCGCTTGGCAATTCTTCACTTGGAAGAGCTTAATGTTACCTGCAAACTTTTAGATTTCACTGCACATTCCCCGAAACCGAAACCATCCTATCATAGGTCCTTGGGGAATCCACGATTTACACTTCTCCATCTTTCCCTGTCCTTTGTTTCCTATCTTTTCTCCAGTTTTCTCTCCATGTGGGATCATCTCCTCCAATCCCATGGTTACTCGGTTTTTAAGCGGCAGAGAAAAGCAGCTTGGCCTAGTGGATAGAGCACGGTCCTGGGCGTCAGAAGACCTGGGCACTAATCCCTGCTCTGCCACTTGTCTGCTGCGTGACCTCGGGCAAGTCACTTCACTTCTCTGGGCCACAAGTTACCTCATCTGTAAAATGGGGATTAAGACTGTGAGCCCCATGTGGGACATGGACCGTGTCCAACCTGATTATCTTGTGTCAACCCCAGTGCCTAGTACACAAAGACCGTGAGCCCCATGTGGGATGGGGACTGTGTCCAACCCAATTAGCTTGTGTCTATCTCAGCTCCCAGCACATAGTAAGGGCTTAACAAGTGCCATAAAAAAAATAAATTAAATCATTTGGAACCTTGTCAGTGGCTTTTCAAAAACATCAGATAACAAAGGGGATGCCTTTGTCTAGAGACTTCAGTCCCAAGAACATGCACACAGGAATTGATTATAGTTATTTGCACAGCACCATGCACATAATCTCACACTATCTCTGCCTGCCAGTCATATGCCTGGTGGGGCATGAAATGCAATGAGAGGAGGTGGGCATTGTGAAATGCCCACATAGATTATTTTACAGCAGCAGTAACCACATTTATAGCCAGAGGAACCCCAGCATAATGCCAAGGCTGCACAGTAGCATTATAACCTAGCAGATGGTTGATTTGATAGCCACTATGTTCTTTGCCACCAACATTAGCTAGCTATTAGGGATTCAATCAATCAGTAGTATTTATTGAGGGCTTACTGTGTGCAGAGCACTATACTAAGTGCTTGGGAGAGGGCAATATAACAGAGTGGTTTTTTATAGTATTCGTTAAGAACTTACTAGGTTTCAAACACTGGGGTAGGTACAAGTTAATTAAGTCGGACATAGTCCCTGTCCCGCATGGAGCTCACAGTCAAAGTAGGAGGGAGAAGAGGTATTGCATCTCCATTTTGTAGTTGAGGAAACTGAGGCACAGAGAAGTTAGGTAACTTGCCCATGGTCACACAGCAAGCAATTGGCAGAGCTGGGACTAGAACCCAGTTCCTCTGACTTCCAGGCCCGTGCTCTTTCCACTAGGCCATGCTGCTTCTCTTAGAGTAAGTAGACATGTTCCCTGCCCACAAGGAGATTATAGTGTAGAGGACAGAGTTACAGTCAGTCGTATTTATTGAGTGTTTATTGTGTGCAGAGCATTACTAAGCGCTTGGGAGAGTGTGATACAATAATAAATGGACATATTCCCTGCCCACAGTGAACTTACAGTCTAGAGGGGGAGGACTACCCACCTCATGGAATGCCCAGGATGGCTCTTTAGCCAGAAAACAGTGGTGTAGTCCCAGCAGACTGAGTCGGGACTAGAACCCAAGTCTCTTGATTCCCAGACCTGTAGTCTTTAAACTCATTCCCCCTATTGCCAGATTACTGACCACATCAAAGAATTCCAGTAGTTGTGTGGTACAATTTCCCCTTATAAGAGCTATGAAGTTTTGCCACTCTCATTTTCTCTATTTTCCCTCCCTTCTGTGCTACCTATGCACTTGGATCTGAACCCCTTAAGCACTTGATACTCACTCCACCCTCATCCCTACAACACTTATGTACTTAGCCTTGAGATGTATATATATGTTTGTACATATTTATTACTCTATTACTCTATTTATTTATTTATTTATTTTACTTGTACATATCTATTCTATTTATTTTATTTTGTTAGTATGTTTGGTTTTGTTCTCTGTCTCCCCCTTTTAGACTGTGAGCCCACTGTTGGGTAGGGACTGTCTCTATATGTTGCCAACTTGTACTTCCCAAGCGCTTAGTACAGTGCTCTGCACACAGTAAGCGCTCAATAAATATGATTGGTGATGATGATAGCCTTATATTCTGCCATTTCTCTTACCTGTAACTTATTTTAATATATGTCTCTCCCTCCAGACTACAAGCTCTTTGTGGTCAGGAATTGTATGGTAATCTCCCAAGTGCTTAGTATAGTGGTCTGCACATAGTAAGCGCTCAATAAATACCATTGATTGATTGATTGATTGATTGATTGTGTTTTTCTAAGTATTCGTTGATCCTAAATTTAATTATCAACTCAACTAATTTTCCAGGTATAATGATGGCATTTATTAAGCGCTTACTATGTGCAAAGCACTGTTCTAAGCACTGGGGAGGTTACAAGGTGATCAGGTTGTCCCACGGGGGGCTTACAGCCTTAATCCCCATTTTCCAGATGAGGTAACTGAGGCCCAGAGAAGTTAAGTGACTTGCCCAAATTCACACGGCTGACAATTGGCAGAGCCGGGATTTGAACCTCTGACCTCTGATTCCAAAGCCCATGCTCTTTCCACTGAGCCACACTGCTGCTTACTGGTCTATAATTCCCAAGATCATTCATTCATTCATTCAATCGTATTTATTGAGTGCTTACTGTGTGCAGAGCACTGTACTAAGCGCTTGGGAAGTACAAGTCGGCAACATATAGAGATGGTCCCTACCCATATTCATTCATTCGTTCATTCATTCAATTGTATTTATTGAATGCTTACTGTGTGCAGAGCACTGTACTAAGCACTTGGGAGAATACGATATGATAAATAGGCACATTCCCTGCCCACAACGAGCTCACAGTCTAGAGGGGGAGCAATCCACCAGTCCTCCGGTATAGTGGCCGTTTGTAACGATAGGCTGCACACTGTTGCCAGGACTTCTGCAAGTTTCCCTCTGAGTTCTTCAGAAGACTTGGGCGGTTGCCATCTGATTTAGGTAGTTACTTTACAACTATCAAAGCAGGGTGGCCTAGTGGAAAGAACACAGGCCTGGGACTCAGAGGACCTGGGTTCTAATCCCAACTCTGCCACTTACCTGCTGTGTGGCCTTGGGCAAGTCACTTAACTTCTCTGTGCCTCAGTTCCCTCACCTGCAAAATGGGGATTCAATACCTGTCTCCCTCCTACTTAGAGTGTCAGCCCCATGTGGGACCTGATGATCTTGTATCTACCCCAGTGCTAAGTACAGTGCATGGCACATAGTGAATTCTTAACAAATAATGCAATTATTATTATTATTATTATTATCTACTTTTGGTCTAAGACATCCCATGTGGTCATCAAACTTTGATCAGGTTATTCCAACCTGTTTGTTTTAAAGAAATCATTTTTATGCAGGGATCTTAATGTTTTCCTCAGTAGAGACTGAACAGAACAAGTTATTGAGCCTCTCAGATATGTAGACTGTAAGCCACTTGTGGGCAGGGACCACGTCTACCAACTCTGTAATATTGTACTCTCCCAAGTGTTTAGTACAGTGCTCTGCACACAATAAGTGCTCAATAAATACCATTGATTAATTAAGCCCCTTTTCATCCCTGAGTCAGTGCACTTCTTATCCCACAGTCCTCAAGTGATCTCACTGATTCTCTAGCTCACTCCCCCCTGTAGACTGTAAGCTCCTTGTGGGCAGGAATCACATCTACCAACTCTGTTGGATTGTACTCTCCCAAGGGCTTAGGTCAGTGCTCTGTACACAGTAAGTGCTCAATAAATACCAATGACTGATTGGCTTCTTATTTTTGATATATTTGAATAATTTTAGCATCCCTTACCAAGTGCTTTTACACTCCATGTTGACCTGACTGCCCCTTGAAAGTCAGGGTCTGTGTCTAATTCCCACCGATGTACTCTTTCCCAGACCTTAGTATAGTGTTTTGCACATTTAAGCACTTAATAAATACTAGAACTACTATTAATGATCATCCTGCTGTCCTCCTCAAGGTAGTTTTCCACTTTTGAAAGGATGACTTTTTCCCTTTGACAACTTCCAGTAACTTGCCAGTTACTCATCAATTAATCAATAATATTTACTAAGCACTTACTATGTGCACAGCACTGTACCAAAAGCTTGGGAGAGTACAATACAACATAATTAACAGAAATGTTCCCTGCCCATAACAAGCTTATAGTCTAGAGGGATGCAGAGCTTCTTTTTGGTCATCTGTTAGGTTTGTTTTTTCCTTGTTCCATGGCACAGATTTTCCCTGGTCATTTTTAACTGTCTCTGGGCTTCTAGTGGGTTTTTTGGGTTCTTTCTTAATAAGGTCCAAAACATTGACCGTTAAAAAATCTTGGAAATTCCAAAGGCCCAAAAGACTCCTAGCCTGTCCCTTTGTCATTCTCAGTGGCACCAAGGTCTCCAGTGAATCTGTGTCTCTGTCTTTCCCACTTCTCACCCCTCAAGTGAAAGTAGGAGTAAGCATCGTATCATTTCTACTAATACTAATACCTGAGTCCACCGTATTTCTACTCCAACCGCACTAGCCTCCTGCACCCCAAAAAGCACGAAGCTACCAGTCACTAGAGCAGAGGTTAACACTTTTTCTACATCTTTGAAATGTATTTCGCCTCAGTGCACAGTTGCACATTTCAATAATGACTCTCAGTTGTCAGGTTTAAGTCAAATGTATTAATACTCAAAAGGAAAGAACTGAGCTCAAAAAGAACAAAATTAATATTCAATATTTCTTGGCCTAGTAGAAAAAGCACAGGGCCTGCTGTGTGACTTTAAGCAGGGCACTTAACCTCCTTGAGCCACGGTTTTCTCTGTAAAAGGGGGGTGAGACAGATTGTGAAACTCATGTAGGACATGGACTGTGTCTGGTCTAAAAATAATGTCTGTGGTATTTGTTGAGCATTTACTCTGTGCCAAGCACTGTACTATGTGCTGGAGTGGATACAAGCAAATCGGGTTGGACACAGTCCCCGATAACCTTGTAACTACCCCAGCTCTTACCACTTAATAAATGCCATCATTCTCATTGTGTAAAAAAAAATTAAACAACTCCTCCAAAAGTGTATTAAATTTAACAAGAAACCTAAAAGTGATGGCACATAAGGGGTGAGAAGTGGGAAAGACAGAGACAAAAAAAGAAACAAACGGAGGCTCGGGTAGAGACAGAAACAGGGAAAGGGTAAACACACCTCCTTCAACCTTAGATCGTAGTTTTTTATGCTATTTGTTGAGCACTTACTATGTGACAAGCACTGTTCTAAGTGCTGGGGTAGATACAAGTTCATCAGGCCAGATACAGTCCCTGTCCCACATGAGGCTCGCAGTCCAAGTAGGAGGGAGAACAGGGATTGAATCCTCATTTTACAGTTGAGGAAAGTGAAGCACAGAAAAGTGAAGTGACTTGCCCAAGTCACACAGCAGGCAAGTGGAGGAGTGGGGATTAGAACCCAGGTCCT
Organism: Tachyglossus aculeatus; assembly: GCF_015852505.1. NCBI lineage: Eukaryota > Metazoa > Chordata > Mammalia > Monotremata > Tachyglossidae > Tachyglossus > Tachyglossus aculeatus. The sequence goes on along the minus strand of NC_052101.1, from coordinate 119,043,257 downwards.
CTGTGTTCCAGGCCAGTGCTCTTTTCACCATACCATGCTGCTTCTCATTAGACCTTCTTTGACAGGCTCTAATGGCATGCTGTTTGAGAAACATTAATTAATTCATTCATTCAATCATGTTTATTGAGTGCTCACTGTGTGCACCTCAATAAGGCCACAAGTTCTCCTTTTGGCACTGGCAACAGGGAAATCTCACTTTCCAGGAAAGCTGCTCTTCTCTTCTGTTCTCCAAGGGGAAGACTCACCTGCCTCCAGCTGGTAACCTCCTCTGGAAAAAAGGAGAACTATTTTCCCATTTGTTACACCTTAAGCGATCAGGTAGCCCAGAACGAGATCCTCTATAAACACAATCCATGGTTTCTAGGGACTAAGAAGCCTCTGGCAGAGGGATACAAGCTGCCCCAGTAGATTAGAAGTCTAATCTAATCTAGCACCAGGGTGGAAGATGTTGTCCACCACGGAGGCAGGAACTGGCCTAAATCCAGGGGCCCTGCTCACAGTTTGCACTATATCTCTAAGCTCCCGGTTTCCTGAAAGGCAATTTGCAAGGAAAAGCCCAAGAGGAATTTGCACAAGATAAAACTCTGATTCCACAAGCACTAAAACTCTCTGACGTTGATCTTGCAACTGTGTCTGTGAGAAAGGGATGTATTTTAGGCCCCACCGGCTCTCTGTTAATAATAATAATAATAATAATGGTACTTAAAAGTAATTATGGTATTTGTTAAGCACTTACTATGTGCCAAGCACTGTTCTAAGTGCTGGGGTAGATACAAGGAAATCAGGTTGTCCCACATGGGGCTCAGAGTTCTTAATCCCCATTTTACAGATGAGGTAACTGAGGCACAGAGAAGTGACGTGACTTGCCCAAGGTCACACAACAGACAAGTGGCAGAGTCGGAATTAGAACCCACGATCTTCTGAGTCCCAGGCCCGTGTTCTATCCATTATACCACACTGCCCTCTCCGCAGCTGAGATTCCCACAGGAGCTCCCCAATCCCTGGTGGGGAATGGTAGCCATAATGCCTTCCCTAGTTTTCATGGAGGGGACAGACAATCACCCATTTCTGTCTTTTGAGGGGAATATGGGTATTTGTCAAGTTATTCCAGGCAACTTATCTGTCTGCTTCATTTTAGGAAAAAAAACCCAGCTTGTTTCCTTGTGGGCAAGACAAACTAAAAAAAAAAAGATAGTTGCACTTTGTTATGGCAACTGTAGTTCAGGGGATGATGTAAAGGAAACTCTCTGCTGTGATCTGTGTCACATTATTACTGCAGCTTCATTGGTAAAAATAACCATTAGTACTTTTTTATTATCCAAGCTTGGGGTGAACATAATTCCAATGTTATTAGTAAGTGATTCTTCTCAAGAGCTATTTTTATGAGCCATTGTATTATAAAAACCTGCCTGAGCTTGCAGTCAGTCACTCACTCTTCCCTGCTTTGCAACAGGAATGAGCTAACTCGGCTCTGCTACTCTTCTTTGGGGCAATCCTGCCATCTCATGGCCTGTTGTGCTAGCTCTCTTTTTTCTTTTTTTTTTTTGCTCCCTCCCACTAATCAATTAATCAATCAATCGTATTTATTGAGCGCTTATTGTGTGCAGAGCACTGCACTAAGCGCTTGGGAAATACAAGTTGGCAACATATAGAGATGGTCCCTACCCAACAGTGGGCTCACAGTCTAGAAGGGGGAGACAGAGAACAAAACAAAACATATTAACAAAATAAAATAAATAGAATAGATATGTACAAGTAAAATAAATAGAGTAATAAATACGTACAAACATATATACATATATACAAGTGCTGTGGGGAAGGGAAGGAGGTAAGGCGGGGGGGTGGAGGGGGCTCAGTCTGGGAAGACCTCCTGGAGGAGGTGAGTTCTCAGTAGGGCTTTGAAGGGAGGAAGAGAGCTAGCTTGGCGGGTGTGGGGAGGGAGGGCATTCCAGGCCAGGGGGATGACATGGGCCGGGGGTCGACGGCGGGACAGGCGAGAACGAGGCACGGTGAGGAGATCAGCGGCAGAAGAGCGGAGGGTGCGGGCTGGGCTGTAGAAGGAGAGAAGGGAGGTGAGGTAGGAGGGGGCAAGGTGATGGAGAGGCTTGAAGCCAAGGGTGAGGAGTTTCTGCCTGATGCATAGGTTGATTGGTAGCCACTGGAGATTTTTGAGGAGGGGAGTAACATGCCCAGAGCGTTTCTGGACAAAGACAATCCGGGCAGCGGCGTGAAGTATGGATTGAAGTGGGGAGAGACAAGAGGATGGGAGATCAGAGAGGAGGCTGATACAGGAGTCCAGACGGGATAGGATGAGAGCTTGAACGAGCAGGGTAGCGGTTTGGATGGAGAGGAAAGGGCGGATCTTGGCAATGTTGAGGAGCTGAGACCAGCAGGTTTTGGTGACGGCTTGGATGTGAGGGGTGAACGAGAGAGTGGAGTTGAGGATGACACCAAGGTTGCGGGCTTGTGAGACGGGAAGGATGGTAGTGCTGTCAACAGTGATGGGAAAGTCAGGGAGAGGGCAGGGTTTGGGAGGGAAGACAAGGAGTTCACTAACCGTCTCTGCCTTGAGCTCTTGACTAGTCGAACAAGATAACAAATTTAACGACATAAACCACAGTAGGAAGGACCACACCAGGCCCAAGGAAAGTAGAGAGGGTAAGTCTGAATCACAAATCACAGGCCCAGAATTTGAAGTAATTTTTCTCTATGCAAAACTGATAATAATGATAATAAAGATAGCATTTGTTAAGCACTTACTATGTGCAAATCACTGTTCTAAGCGCTGGGGAGGATACAAGGTGCTTAGGTTGTCCCACTTGGGGCTCACAGTCTTAATACCCATTTTACAGATGAGGGAACTGAGGCACAGAGAAGTTAAGTGACTTGCCCAAAGTCACACAGCTGACAAGTGGAGGAGTGGGATTTGAACCCATGACTTGACTCCCAAGCCTTTCCACTGAGCCACAGATAGTGTTTCCAAATTATCTAGGGAATACCAGCATGGCCTAGCAGATAGAGTGCAGGCCTGGGAGTCAGCAGGACCTGGATTCTAATCCCTGCTCTGCCATGTGGGCAAGTCACTTCACTTCTCTGTGCCTCAGTTTCTTCAACTGTAAAATGGGGATTCAATACTTGTTCTCCTTCCTTCTTAGACTGTGGGCCCCATGTGGGACAGGGATTATGTCCAACCTGATTAACTTGGCTCTACCCCAGTGCTTGGAACAGTGCTTGACACCTAGTAAATGTTCAGCAAATATAATAATGATATTAATAATAATAATGATTAAAAATGACAACTGAAACACTGACCTTCTCCAACCACTTTGGGTAACTGCTGGCCGCTGTGAACACTATCATCAGCAGAATGCATTGTGAATTCTATGTCTGTGGTGGCTGTCCATCTTAATATGTTAGAAAACATTTTCAAGTTTACAAATAATGGGGCTCTGTATACACAAACGTTGGCTAGATGACAAAGCCGCGGGGAAGATGTATGCACCCTTCGGGAATCGAGATACCAGAGGAAGAAAACCCGTCAAGAGCCACCAGGTAAAATCCATCACAAGATCATTCATATTTTCAGAAAGTATTTCTTCACCGTATTTGTGGTGGTGGCTCTATGAGAAGCAGCCTGGTGTAGTAGATAGAGCACGGGCCTGGGAGTCAGAAGGTCAGTGTTCTCTGCACACAGTAAGCACTCAATAAATATGATTGAATGAACTGAATGAATGAAAGGTCATGGATTCTAATTCCTACTCCGCTACTTGTCTGCTGTGTGACCTTGGGCAAGTCATTTTACTTCTCTATGCTTCAGTTACCTCATCCGTAAAACGGGGATGGAGACTGTGAGCCCCACAGGGACTGTGTCCAGCAAATTTGATTGTATCTACCCCGGTGCTTGGAACAGTGTCTGGCACGTAAGAAGTGCTTAAATACCATAATTATTATTATTATGAAAGAAACCACACCAGTCTTCAGCCCAAATCTCATTCGATTGCAAGATCCCTGAGGTCAGGATCAAATCTTCTACTTCTTCTGTGTGTCCCTCGAGCAACTAGTACCAGGCTCTGTAAGGGCTGTTTGTGATGCTAGAAATATATCTGTTCCTCTCTTTGAGTTCAGAGGAACTGTATTGTGACAGCTCTATTCCTAAGATCCTTCTAAACCTTTGGTCTAGAGCTGATTTCCCTGACTCCCCTAAGATGGCATCTGCAGCAGTTCAGAGCTGGACCATAGTAGCTGTCCAGACTATGCTTCCTCAATAGCCATGATAATAATAATAATGATGGTGTTCATTAAGCACTTACTATGTGCCAAACACTGTTCTAAGCACTCGGGGAGATACAAGGTTATCAGGTTGTCCCAGGTGGGGCTCATAGTCTTAATCCCCTTTTTACAGATGAAGTAACTGAGGCACAGAGAAGTTAAATGACTTGCCCAAAGTCAAACAGCTGATAAGTGGCAGAGCCAGAATTGGAACCCACGACCTCTGACTCCCGAGCCCGTGCTCTTTCCACTAAGCTATGCTGCAGCATGGCCTAGTAGGTGGACAGAACTTGGGCCTGGGAGGTAGAAGGACCTGGGTTCTAACCCTGGCTTGGCCACTTGTCCGCTGGGTGACCTTGGGTAAGTCACATCGCTTCTCTGGGCGTCAGTTGCCTCATCTGAAAAATGTGGATTAAGACTGTGAGCCCCATGTGGGACATGGACTGTGTCCAACTTATATCTACGCCAGCACTTAGTACAGTGCCTGGCATATGGTAAGCACTTAAAAAAATACTATTAAAAAAAAAAGCACCCCGGGAATCAGGAGACCTAGGTTCAATCAATCACCCGATAGTATTGAGTACTTATTCCGTACAGTGCACTGTACTAAGTGCTTGGGAGAGTATGACAGACAGTAAACATGATCCTTACCCTCGAGCTCATTGTGAGTAGGCATGTGTCAGTTCATTCTTATACTGTACTCTCCCAAGTGCTTAGTACAGTGCTTTGCACACAGTAAGCGCTCAATAAATATGACCAATGAAAGAGCACAGGTCTGGGAGTCAGAAGAGCTGGGTTCTAATCCCACCTCTGCCACTCAACCTATTGTGTAAACTTGGGCAAGTCACTTAACTTCCCCGTGCCTCGGTTCCCTCATCTGTAAAATGGGGATTCAATCTGACTCCATCTTACTTAGACTGTGAACCCCGGGTGGGGCAGGGACCGTGTCTGACTTGAGTATCTTCTGTCTACTCCAGTGCTTAATACAGTGCTTGGCACATAGTAAATGTGTATATACAATTATTTCTCTTACGTGATTTGTCACGTGCATCCTATGCGTCTAGCACTAAGCGCTGGGGTAGATACAAGGTCAGACACAGTCCCTATCCCATATGGAGTTCACAGTAAAAGTAGGAGGGAATCATTACTATGATGAGGTAAGGGGAAGTCCCAGCTCTGCCTGTAACCAAGGCTGAAGACCACACAAGCCCTAAGCAAACTTCAGCATTCCTGCCTACCAACATGCTTAAAAAATACCATTTAAAAAAAAAAGTCCTGAGAACCAGGAGACCTAGGTTCAGTCACTCGATAGTATTTATTGAGCACTTATCCTGTGCAGTGCTCCATACTAAGTGCTTGGGAGAGTATGAGAAGCAGCATGGCTCAGTGGAAAGAGCCCAGGCTTTGGAGTCAGAGGTCATGGGTTCAAATCCCAGCTCCGCCACTTGTCAACTGTGTGACTTTGGGCAAGTCACTTAACTTCTCTGGGCCTCAGTTTACCTCATCTGTAAAATGGGGATTAAGATTGTGAGCCCCCGTGGGACAACCTGATCACCTTGTAACCTCCCCAGCGCTTAGAACAGTGCTTTGCACATAGCTCTTAATAAATGCCATTATTATTATTATATGATGGAGGGTAGACGTGATCCTCGCCCCTGAGCTCGTTGTGAGCAGGAACCCATCAACCGGCAGGGGCGAAGAGTGCCAGTAGCACCACAGACCACTTCTTTGGCACAGGTTCCCAAATCTGAAGCATCAAGGCCGAGGCTCATTCTTCCGTCATTCCCCACAGGGAGACTCCATCCGATGCCACTTCCCCGGCTGCCCCGCAGCGTAACCTTTCCCCACAGCTAAATTCCCTCATCCAAAGAAAGAGATGGGAACCGACTCGTCGTCCAACTTTTCATCAATATTTTATTTTACTTCAATGTGCAAATAAATACAAAAGGAAACTACATTCAAAATAGCTGGCAAAGGAATTACAAGCCCCGAAGCAAAGATCCTTCAAAAATGGAAGAACAGACTTTCCTTAAAAACATGCTAGAAGACACAGGGTGTTTGAGACTGAAGTTTCAGGGAAGTCAGCACGCTGCTTTCAACCCATTCACCATCCCACTTGTTTCCATTTGCCAAGATTTTCTATGACTGGACGGGAGTGCTACACTAAAGCTGGTCTTTATAAGTGGTTGAAAACCTCTCTTCAGTCAGAGTGTCTCTATCCTATTCAGATTATAAATTAACTTGCTTATAAAATAAGGATGCTTAAAAATACCTGAAATACGCTTCAAAAAAAAAAAGTGTTGGGGAGATTGGGCAGTGTGCAGGATGCATTTGTTTCACTCACCACAGTAGGTGGGGGAAGGGAGGGGAAGAGGAGGAGGTTCTAGGATCAAATGCATCTTAAACCACAATTTGCCATCTAATTCTATAACAAACATCTATCTATCATAAAACCATAGCAAAGTTTGGCACAATTGGCTGTCTCTGCTGCAGGAGTAGCAGAGAGCTGAAGATGACGACTGAGGTGCATTGGTAGAAGCTGATTGGAGGAAATACTGCCTATTATATTGGTCAGACCCATAACCGGCACCCAAATCTATCCTCTGTGTTTATGGTCTAACCAAGCCAGCGACTTGAGAAAGTTTCCCATCACCTAACGAACAAAACTTGGTCAATCTTCCTGCCTCAAGGCCATTGCAAGAGGGTCACCCTCCGCCTCATCACTCCTGTGTTACTTTGGGAGAAAAAGGATTTCCAAATCAAAATAACCCATTTCTCTTCTGTCAAAGATGGTCAAACAGTCGTGTCTTCTCATGAGTGCTGTCAACCGAAACAACTGTGGAACCAAACAGTGTACAGTATGAAAAACAACAAAAACCAGGTTGGGGGGTTGGGGGGAGAGAATCACAAGTCTTCCAGGGAGCTACTGTCCTTAATTTTTGCAGAAGTCACAAGCATAAAATTAAACCACAAAATATATTCATATATAGGCGCCTAAGTACACAATTCCATTCTGAATCTGCCACGCCTCATAAACATGGAAAAAGCGAGAGATGGTGTCTCCTCAAAGCGTCTTGTTAGGTTCCATGGGTGGCAGTTCACAGGCCCTTTGCGGAGCGAGGTCACTACACTCTTCAATCCCACTTTCCTGCCCTTCCAGGGCTCAAGTCAACCTTAACGTTAAGTACAGGGTTCAGTGGTTCGGATTTGGAAGGGGCAGCTGCAAGAGCTTTCGGCGACCCCCAGCAGGGCCGCTATTCTTTAATGCTCCCCATCAGACCCACCGGGGGGAAGCCCTCCTGCCAAGTGGACAACCAGTAGGAAAAGAAACTGCCTTCGGTTCCGCCTGTTGGGAAGAGGCAACGAGATGGTGCACTTACTTTGCTTCAAGGGCTTTATCTGCAATCGCTACTTTATAAAATAGTACTATCTCAGTTTAACTGAAAAGAATTTCTCTCAAAGTGGCTGAGTGCCTGCAAGGACTAAGTGCTGGCAAGACGCGGTTTTTAAAAAGCAGACAATGGGAGCACCCATAAGCAAAGCAAAACAAAAACAAAAAACAAAACCCCCAAAATCAGCTATATTCATGTATTCAGACTCTAGGTTCCTGGTTGAGGAATCCCTTCGGATCAAAACATCTGCCACACGCATAAGCCACTGGAAATTAGCGCTGATGGCCAGCAGCAGCCCACCATACAAACGTTTACAATGTTCTGAAGATTATGACTGTTAGACTGTGGGTCAGCCTGCCAGAGAGTGGGGTGAAGAGCCCGAGAACTATTCCTTTAGCCGTATGATCCGGTCACTCTGCGCAACGTGCTGCAGTTCTGGGCTCCGGTCGCAGCTCCGCGAGCCAGGGAATGCCCGTTGGCGCTGGGCCACTGGTGGTGAAGCCTCTCCAGCAGAAGAACCACAGAGGGGTGGCCCGTGAGCTGGGTAGGCCCAGCAGGGACCCGGAAAAATCGGCCGGATGCCTGCTGAGTTACGGCGCTCTAGGCGCCGTGCCATGGTCTCTTTTGGTGGTAAATGGGTGCTGCACATAAAAAAGCCTTGGGGGGCACTGAATGTGCCGCGCCCCGCCCGCCTAATCGCTCATTGCACTTGGTGTCCCAGGGAAAACACGGCAGGTGGGCAAACCGCTAACACCCTAGTAGGGTCCTTCTTGCTCGTTCTCAGGAATGAGGCTCATTTGTTCTTCCTGACAGGAAACTCCCATCAACACTGTCGCGTTTATTTTTTTCGGAATTGTCCTCTTTGTTTTGGTTAGTTTGCCAGCATCATCGATTCAATCTCTATTTGGGTCTCTGTCGTCAAACTGTCCCCCACTATTTTGTGGGGAGCGGGAGTCCCCAGTGGGCCAGGGAATGGGTCTGAACAATGGTTCATCCCTGTCCTCTGCCCCAGCACCCAGGAGGTGCCCAGTAAAATCGACTGCCTCGGCTACATGAAGAAGGCCCATCCTGGGTGGCGGCGGATGGACCGGTGATTCTGCCCTGTCCCTTCGCCTGACCTTGAGAGCTGTCTACCCTGGCGGGGAACAACTTGAATACTTATTTAGGTTGTTCATCTTTCTCAAGGGCAACTCGCTATCGACTGGGCCTCTCCTCCACCCTGACCTCCTGGGGATTTGGCATTTCCAAACAGAAGCAGCAACAGTAAATGCATTAATTAGTCAGATCATTAATGCAATGAGACAATGCAGCCTCTTCACCCCCCACCCCCCCGCCCACCCACGAGGGATTGAGGCCGCCAAGACAGATCTCCCAAGGAGAAGACTTGCGGGTTTGGCACAGAAGAGGACCGAGGGGCTAGTTCAAAGCAGTTGCCGATGGCAGCTCCAAAGCCTTGAACTCCGTCCTCAGTCCTGCTCTGAAGAGCGGAGCTTTCAGAAGCGGGGAGGGGGAGGTCCAGGAGCCAGCCTTTGCTTCTCAAGGGCCCCTTAGCCTCCCAGGCCCCGGGAAGCCTGCTCAGGACGGTTCTGGATAGAGCGGAAACCGTGGGGGACTCTTTCGTGGGATCGTGCTACCCTGGAGAAGCCTTCCCCACTGCTCTGAGCCCATCCCGCCCGTTCACCTCATACAATATTTCGTATGGATCATACTGCAGGGAGACAATTAGGTACCATATGAAAAATACATACTAACCTATAGTAAGTAAAATGCCATTATGATAAATTCCATTAATACACATGTTGCATTCCCACCACTTTTAGCTTTTTTTTTTTATCCTAGTAGGGGGTTAGAAAGCAAAGCTCTCTCTTCTGTTAACTGTCCCCACAAGGAACCGCTCAGGGCGAGGCTGGTCGGCGGCTGTACTGCACCCGGTATCGGTTCACGGGGATGCCATGTACATTCACTGTCTCACAGGTTGTCTTACACGGCACCATATCCTCATCCTCTTCGCCCATCAGCCAGTCTTGAACTAGCTCCGCTGCCTCCACGGTCACATTCTCTTCTAGCCATCTGCTGTGCCACTCCTCAAACTGCTGGTGGTGTTTCAGCAAGACAACGGGCTGCACCTAAATGGACCCCGAAGATAATACATAAATAAATAAAAACGAAAACTTGCCCCAGGAGGGGCCAGATCACAGCCCTACGTCAGTACTCGGACAAGTGAGAAAAACTGACTGTGAGCCCGTTGTTGGGTAGGGACCGTCTCTATATGTTGCCGATTTGTACTTCCCAAGCTCTTAGTACAGTGCTCTGCACACAGTAAGTGTTCAATAAATACAACAATGAATGAATGGTGGACAGTGGAGCCGGGGATCTCCAAAGATGTCGGGGTCACCGGAGGAAAGGGAGCACCTGTTTTGCTCGGCCCAGGGTGCCACGTCGGTACATGTAGTCCTCAGAGTTCATGATGAACATCATTTTGTGGGTGTTGAGTTTGAATCGGCAGTCCACGTTGCAAGCGCTCTCCACCCCAATCAACCTCTTCCAGGAACTCTTCACTTCGCTCCGAAGAGCTCTCACTTGCTTACATTGCCACTTGCGAAATCTCTTAAGGTTTCTAGAAAGGAGAAACGGCATCATTTTGGACACAGAAAGAGCCTCAGGAATTCTATCGGGCATCATCCAGCAAACAGGGGCGGTATCCGACAAGAGGACCGTGAGATTCCTAGCCACACAGAATCTCCTGGAAACTGCTTCTGCACTACTGTTCTCCTGTATCAAAACAGCTGGTGACCAAATTCAAAATAAACCACTAGCCCTCCTCTTTCCAACCCTCCATCACCTTTCCAGTCATTTCTATCTTTTCCATATCAAGACTTTCAAAACGGATAAGCTGCATAGGAAACTTGAAGAATTAAAATGAAGTTCCAAAAACTGTGTAAATTGTATAAAAATCTACACACACACACCCAGTCGGGAAAACTTGCCTAAGATTGACAATCCTCACCTTTGCAGAAAAACAGGTTTCAGTAGAAATCCATCATTCTGGTTGTTTGGGGCTCCTTCCACACCCACATACTGTTCCATGTAATTGGCCAAGTGCTATACCAAGAGAGAAACAGGTCCATGTTTCATTTGCCCCTTAGTCATGTGCAGTGGGTATTCAAGCTAAACAGCACCGTGTTTTCCCTGAAATAAGCAGCCAACTCTTCCCGCTTTATACTCACTCTCTCTGTCTCGGGGAGCTCATCTGTTCACATGGGTCCAGCCACCACCTCTATGCAGATGACTCCTAAATCTACCTCGCTAGCCCCAACCTCTCCCTGCAACTGCATTCCCCTTGCCTCCAAAGACATCTCAAAATGAATGTCCCACTGGCATCTCAAGTTCATTAGGTCAAAAGTAACAAACTCCTCATTTTCCCTCCTAAATCCTCTCCGCCACTTAACTTCCCCCAAGTCCACAACCTTGGCTTTTTCCTTTCAAGTCTCACACCTGATCTACTGTCCAATCCTGACGCTCTTTCCTCCCAAATATTTCCCAGATCCACCCCTTTGTCTCCATCTAAATGGCCACTTCCCCGGTCCAGGCGCATGTCATATCCCGGCTTCACTGTTGTATCAGTCTCTCCTGTCTCTCTGACCCACGCTTCGCTCTGCTGAACAGATAATAATAATAACAATTTTGGTATTTGTTAAACGCTTACTATGTGCAAAGCACTGTTCTAAGCACTGGGGAGGATACAAAGTGATCAGGTTGTCCCATGTGGGGCTCACAATCTTAATCCCCATTTTACAGATGAGGGAACTGAGACCCAGAGAAGTTAAGTGACTTGCCCAAAGTCACACAGCTGATGAGCAGTGGAGCCGGGATTTGAACCCATGACCTCTGACTCCCAAGCCCGTGCTCTTTCCACTGAGCCACACTGCTCCTCTGATCACCATTCTAAAAAATCTCCTCAAAAACCTCCAATGGTTGGTTACCCATCCATCTTTGCATAAACCAGAAAATCCTAGGCAGTGGCTTTAAGGCAGTCCATCAGTTTTCTCCATCTTACTTAGGCACTGTCCCAGCCCACACACTCCATTCCGCCCAAGCTCACCTGACTGCCTCATTCTTGATTATTCCTCGGCCTCTGGCTCATGGCTTTCCTCCTACCTAGAACACTTTCTCCCTTTTAATCTGCTAGACTACATCTTTCCCCACCTTCAAAACTCTTCTGAAATCCCCCCCCTCACTCCCCCAGCCCACACTTTTCAGGACGCTTTTCCCTGATTAAATATTTCTTCTCCCCAGGCCACATCTTCCCCACTACCAGCCCAGCACTTTTGTACTCATCGCTTTGGTACACATTTTACAAACTAAACTATTTGAGCACTTCCTCCTTTTCGATAATTATTTTATGTACGTTTCCTGAGCTAGATTGCAAATTCCTTGTGGGCAGGGATGTGTCTTCTGTTGTTCCTCTCGAGCTCTTTGTACACCACTCTGCACACAGTAGGCACTCAGTAAATACCATTGATTCTCCTTTTCCTACCTTCTGCATCCCTGTTGACTACACCACCATCCTCCCTATCCCAGGAACCTGCAACGTCGGTGACACCTAAGGCTTTTCTTGTCATTTACCTCTCACATTCAGTTGATGGCTAACCTTCCCCTTTCCTCTCGACCTTTACTATCACTACCCCGGTTCCCGCCCTCATCACTTGGGTTACTGTAACAGCCTCTTAACTGGTCTCCTGATGTCTAGCTTCTTCACTCCTTCAAGCTCTCCTACATACAGCTACAGGAATTATGTTTTTAAAACCTCTTTCCCCGCCTCAAAACTTCCAATGGTTATACACTTCTTCTCATATAAAAAAAAAAAAAATCCTCCTAGCCACTGGTGGCCAGGCTCTCCAACAGCTGCATCCCCCTTACCTATCCATTCTCTTCTCACACTACACAACCTGAGCTCCCACCTATCACTCCTCCCAAGATCACCTTATAGCTGAACCTGGCTTGGGACCCTCCTAATCCATGGTTCAAGCCAGCCACCTTGCCTTCTGCACTGAATTCCTTCCCACCTCAGCTCCACCACACCTCCTTTTCTCTCCTCCTTCAAAAAGTCTTGCCCGACAACCACCCCCTTTATCAGCCACCTTAGCACTCGCATTTGTTTGCCTATTTTTTAATAGCTTACTTTTGTGGGTGTGGGTTTTTTTCCCCTTTATCTTTCGTATCTATTCACCTATTCTTTGACTTACTGCACATTTGGCAATTTGGGCCTGCTGGTTTCCTATTGGTTTGCAGGCTCAGGGGCAGGGACCCTGTCTAGCCTCTATTTCATGTTCTCACACGGTAGGTGTTCAATGAATGCCGGTCATGATGATGAAGATGACAGTGACAACTAGAAATATCCCAGAGGATACTCTTGATACCTAGTGGCCGGATTTAGAGGGCCGGGAAGCTGCCCCTTCAGTTACCCTATTTTTGAGACCGCATGAACTGAATGTCACAGGCAGCTAGAACTGGAGGAGACCTGTCCTCTTGTCTCATTGACTGTGGGACTCAGGAACTCTCTGGATCCTCAGCTTTCACCCTAGGGGCCAGATGGAGACGGCCCAGGATTTCTCAGACAGAGAGGAAAAATGAAAAGCCCCTCCGTGGCAGAAGGCAGGGCCTAAGAGGAAGTTGAGAAGTCACCGAAAATGCACCTTACAATACCACTGAGGATCGTGCGGGATAAAAAAAGAATAAAGAAATCAAAAAATGGAAAGCAACATCCATCCACAACTCAATTTGTTTGTTGTTAAAAGCATACATGAGTCTAATGGCCCTCACCTGGCTTGGGCTAATTCTTTAAAGCCTTTGCATTTACCTGAACTTCCATAGGGTCTTCAGTCTGGGCCTCTTCTGTATCCAGTAACTCAATGGTCATTATCACCTGCCCTTTCCTCTGAAGAAACATTACCTAGAATAATGCAATATAAACCTGGCTTACTTCCTAGGGCCTAATGGAGTAGGTCAAATCAGGACTCACATTTAAAGGCAGCTTTTTCCAAAAAGATTTGTGGCACTAGTCAGGGACCTGGCCTGGGGTCCCAGCACCACAGAAAGTGATACGATTGGGAGGAAGTGCAAACAGTCGCTACCTCAAGCCTCTCTGCATTCCCCACTTCAACCCTCTACTAACCCCAGAGGAGGGCCTGGGGGCCGAGCCAGGGCAGTGCCAATGGGGCAGCCGCCCCGGGCCCGGACTGATAGGGGGTGCAGAGGGGCAGGAAAAGACACTGAATTGCACTCTGACCTCCTAGAGAGGCCCCAGGAGGGCATTCGAGAGTCCACCCAGGATCTCTCAAAGCAGCCAGCCAGGTGTCAGAGGGGCTGCAGCCCGGAGAAGACGGTGTCCTGGGGGAGTCGGTTATAAGGCGGGCTCAACTGGTTAAGGACACTGAGGGGAGGGGGCGAGGGAGCAGGGAGCCAAAGCCAGGTGCCCTGCCCTGGGAGCAAAACACATCTCGTTACACCTCTGCCTGCTCCCTGCATCCCCCTGGAATCACCTTAAAGCAGTTCTCATCTGCCATGCAGCGCTCTGCTTTCCACTGGTAGCTCGTCTCCTTCGCTGCTCGAACACATCGAGAGGATAAGTTCCCTCCAGCAGCTCCACGCTTTTTCTCATTTAAGTAGAGTTCGACTACCTTCAAGCAGATGTCATCACTTACTAGATGGTGAAGCTGGTAAAATAATGGTAATAGAGTAAATGATCCTACTACCTACTACTATGCTATTGATGCCTGTCTACTGGTTTGGTTTGGTTTGGTTTTGTTGTCTGTCTCCCCACTTCTAGACTGTTAGCCCGTTGTTGGGTAGAGACTGTCTCTATTTGTTGCCGAATTGTACTTTCCAAGCACTTAGTACAGTGCTCTGCACACAGTAAGCACTCAATAAATATGACAATGAATGAATACTATATACACAGCATCTCCCTAAGAAGAGAGCAAAGGGCTTAGGACAGCAATGATTTTTTTTTCATTGAATTATTCTTTGTTTCCTCTCCAGGAGGGAGGGAGGAAGGAAGGAGGCAGGTGTGTGACTATACCCCTGTTCTACACAACTTGAAATTGAGGAAACTGGAGAAAAAGTCTCCCAGTAAGTCAGTGATGAACCCAGGAAATGAACCCAAGACCCCTCTCTCTCTCTCTCAGTCCAGGGCCCTATCCATTAGATGCCACTGGCTTCTTTGATCATGACACATTGCTTCACAAATGCTTAAGACTCCTGATTGATTGGTTGGTTGATCAATTGATGGTGAATTCACTGAGCAAGATAGTTCTCACTACACCCTACCCATGTCCTGTTTTATTCCCAGAGCAGTCCTGGTCTCATTCCTGACTTAGGGGTGGGGGAGCGCTGAGGGAGGGGAGGGTTTCACTACAGGAATGAGGAACTGACAGGAAGTAATCTAGTGAACATACTACTACCAGGAATGTGTCCTCTTACAAAGTCAGAGGGACTGAGCTGCCTTTACGGGGCATCTAATAATTTTTAATAATAATAATAATAATTGAAGGCTGGGCCTCTCACCGTTAGAATAACTACCACAACACCCTAAGTCCTGTCGACCCAACCACCACTTCGAGCACTCTACGTATTCATTTAGACCCCTTCTCAGCACTTGTGCTCATATGACCATTCCGTGATCAATTCTGCTTCCACCATTTGTAAATATCTTTACATCTGTCTCCCCGGTTCGAGTGTTAGGGCTCCTCGTGAGCAGGAAACATCTATCTTGTGCCTCTGTTGTACTTTCCCAAAGTGCCCGGTAAGTGACTGGCACCCAGGAGTGCTCAATAATATCACTTCAACTACTGCTACAACAAATGCCCGCCTTGACGACCCGCACAGGGAAGAGACAGACAGCAAAAGCTTTAGGGAAGATTAGAGGACCCCCATCTGAGAAAAGCCGTTAAAGGTTTACCTGTCGCACAATGTTCTGCACCAGCTTGTCCATGGTAAAGCCAATATAGGCGTGAATGGTGAACATCTCCCTCAGAGTATCCTCATACTGAGTGGGGTCAATATTCCCCTCCAGTAAACTCCTCACCATATCTAAAAAAGCTGGGTAATATTCTTCAAGTTCCACTTCACCTGAGTAGAGATAAAGAAGGTTCACTTCCTTCAGAGAGACGCACAGCCCCGCAACCCTGGAAAACCCTCAGTAAGGCAGGCGAGCATCAAAATGGGCAGGGAACGTGTCTGCTGATTCTGCTGTGTCGTTACTCTCCCAAGTGCTTAGTACCGTGCTGCTCTGCACATCGTAAGCGCTCACAAATACCACTGATTGGATTGATCGATAAAAGCCCCTCAGCAGATTACAAGGAATTAATTTGAAAAGGTCAAGCGATTTTACACCAAGGAAGGACTCTGGGCCTGAGGAAAATGCTCGCTGGCAGAACCGAATATTTGCACCATTTCCAGGGCCTGTTCTAAGCGAACTGCCACCAAAAAGTGCAGTGATGAGAACCCGAATGATTCCTGATAACATCTCTGACCTCAAATGCACATGTGGTATCTATTACAGAATTAGCTTGGGCTCCTTAAGAGACAAAAGGAGAACACAGGTTTGATCAAATGAACAAGAGAGGGAGACAAACTTCCACATAACCACTACTCAAGCTAATCTGGTTTCTTGGAGGGAAAAGAGATCAAAACACTCATTTGAAACACTGTAAACCTTAACACGGGACTCGCATTAGGGCTCAGCAACAGGGCTCTGGGCTGGCACTTCAGCTACAGGTCACTTCTGCCCATCCGTTAACCGAACCAAGCCTCGATACCTCAGCATATATTCTGCCATCAGGCTACCATAAGCCCAGACAACACCTGATCTGAATTATCCGGGGCAAGTAACATTACTTATTGAGCCCTGCTTCACAAACACCAGTTCCCTAGTGTGTTCCCCAGGGATTTATCTTTAGGCCCCCAGTAAAGAGGCAGGAATGTTGTGGTTTTTGCAAACTGCCAGATGTGCTTACTTGGCTGCTTTAGTCTTAACTCCATAGCAGGATCGTTGGATTTCTCTTTTCTTCCTTCACAGAGGAGTTTCTCTCTCTCTTTTTCAGTTCTATATTCTAAAAGTTGCTTCTGAGCTTGACGGTAGATTTTTAAGAGTCTCGAACACAGAGTCTGGTGAAGGCGCAGAAAGAAATACCAATTATTATTGGCGAAAAAAAGGCTATACACGTCGTCCAGGGTTTTTTGTGGCTCACTGGCCACGGCATCGCAGAGACCCGCTTTCTCCTCTCGGGGGCTGCTCTGGGGGAGTGGCACGGGTTTTTTCCAAACATCGGGAGTACCCAGATTCTGCCCCTGACCATTTTCTCGGTCTTCGTCTGTCGACTCCTCAGAGATGCCAAGTTCAGAGAGCTGAGAAAAGAATAGGTTCGGTACAAAGTGATGGACTATCTGCTGGATCGTGCCCTGATCTTCTTTCTGGATTGTGGGTTGCCTTTTCACATAGTAGCTGATCAGAGATGCTGCATCCTCCAGAATATGCTTGTCTTCGTAAACAAAAATGAGATGAGGTTCGTTGTTGGGGCCATTTCGGCCCTCTGAATGCTGCTCCTGATGCTGCAACCAAGTCAGAGATGAAGAAATGAGGAAACTGGAATCGCATTTCATGGAAACAAGTTCAGTAGTTTTCCACATCAACTCAACTGCTGGAAGTGGATTCGGTCGTGGCCTAGTGGAGAGGGCACGGGCCTGGGAATCAGAGGACTTGGATTCTAATCCTGGCTCCGCCACTTGCCTGCTGGGTGACCTTAGGCAAGTCGCTTCACTTCCCTGTACCTCAGTTAGTTCATCTGTAAAATGGAGACTAAGACCGTGAGCCCCATGGGGGACATGGACTGTGTCCAACCTGATTAGCTTGTATCTATCCCAGTGCTTAGTAGAGTGCCTGGCATCAAATAAGCACTTAACAAATACCATTTAAAAAAAAAAGTGATAAGTGTACCCATTTAGTGCACTGGCCAAGAACCCAATCTCAACCCAGGAACTTAACAGATGAAACAATGAGCACATAGGTTGGGTGATTGGGTTAAAGTACAGGAAGAGCCAGGACTAACATATACCAACTCAGGTTCTTAGTTTCTCTTTTTGGGGAGAGGGCAGGGGCGGGATGAAGGGGGTGGAAGCCTCCCCTCTCAGGGAAGGCACAAGTTGCTCAGTTTAACAGAGGACAGTAAGAATCTCAGAGTTATGATAGGTCACTGATGAGATTACAGCTTCATCGTCAAAGGACCATGCTGGAGTAAAACAGACTTCAGTGACGTTACTCAATGGCCAAGAGGAAATCCGTGGTATAAAAACTTGGTATAAATTGTCTCAAGTATAATTTTTAAAAATTAATCTGCATCAGAGAGCAAGTGGATGTGCTGGCAGCACCATAAAACCAACAGGGAATCAACTTAAACCTAAAACTGTGTGACTGCCTACCTCAAAGATTCAGTGTTATAAAGTAAATTTTATATTTAATGAAGTAGATCTGGGTCAACTACAACAGTATTTAAACTCCAAATTGATTATGATGAGTCTTCACAACTCATGACTACTTTAAAAAGGAAACCCAGTCCCCCGGAAATAAGATTACGTGCTGTCCTACATACTGGAACGGCATCCCCTTTCCTGTGACCACTTAGTCTGGCCACAAAAATTCTCTTTAGAACTCTTTTCTTCTTGGAGATGTCCTATCCAGAGGTCACCAATGAGATTAATATAGCAAAGACGTCTGCCTTATAACAGCTCTCCTGGGATCTATTCCTGAACCTCCTTTTTCTAAAAATGTTTTTAGAGAGCAATAATACGCCACTACTATTTTACTTTCATTCAGAAGTCAGTCCAGGAGCACAACCCGTTCCAGGAGGTGAAAGTTTAAACACTAAAAAATGAAAAGGGACTGGGGCAAATTGGAACTAACTTAAGGGTTGTAGTGGGCGCTGATGAAGACATTTCATCTCCCCCTGTCCTGGGTAACAAGGAAGGCCTCACCTCATCGTACACGCTCTCAATTTCATTCAGCAAGCTCTTTGATCGGAGGGCTTTGGTGTCATTTTGTTTAAAGTTGACAGCTTGATGGTCAAGGGACTTTAAGTATGCCTTCTCATACTGCTCCCGCCAGATCTTATTGAAGCCCTGCTGGGCCTCTCTCCATTCCTCCTCTTTCGCTTTCAGCCTGCAAAGTAGACGTCAAAGATTTTAATTTAACTCAGAGAAACAGGAGAGGCTACTGAACCCTACATTCTTGTAACTACAAAAAACAGGCCCCTTTTTCAAATTTTAGCTCTGGACTTGTAGATAAATTAGAATTCGGTAGCGCTGTTTAAAATTATTGCCATCAAACCCTTTGTGCAATCGCGTTATTTACATCTGCACTAGGCCCATTTCTCAGTCGACAGGCTATGGGAATGAGTTTTCTGAAGTAAAAGTTTTTTCAGTTCACCTGATGCTGTGTCGCAGTGGAATTTGTTGAGTGTCCTCTGCACTGTACTAAGAGCTTGGGTAGGCACAACAGAAAGAGCAGACACGTTCCCTGCCCACAGGGAGCTTACACTCATAATGGAGAAAAGCAAACATATTTACAGAAAGGGTAATCAGAGCTGATAACTGAATGTATGTAAATAATTGAACGGCAATGGATGCAAGACAACCGGACTATAGCCATGCTTAGAACAGTGCTTGGCACATAATAAGCGCTTAACAAATGCCATCGCTATTATTATTATTAGAGATGGTACCTTTTCAGCACAACAGGAACGGCAGTAACCGGGTTTTTCTTAAGACTCTCAATGATTTCTGGAGCCTTGTCCCCATAAATGCGGTAGATTGCTCTCCGCTGGATCACTTCAGATGTTCCTCCCAGGCACTCGTCCAATCGGAATTTCTCCTGATCCTCAGGAGACATTCGGGAGAGCTTTTTCTGAACACTCTCCAACACACGAATTGTGGCCAGATTGGTCTCCAAGACAACATCTAACTATGAAATTAAAACAGGAAGAAATCAGCAGGCAGAAAGAAAGAGTCCTAACTCTGTGATGAGTTTTGGATGATCAAATTCAAGTCTCAATGAAGATTCAAAAGGATGAAGACCACCCACGAGTCGCCATGCGCATCCTTTTTGCAAGTACCTTGCCTAACTCAGAGTGACATGGGTGGTAGCAATTTTATCGTATGCTAAAGTTGTGAAAACTAGCAACCTACAGTAACCTTTTGTCCCTTGTATGCTTCCTTTGAAGTCCAAATTGGATTCACACGGTAATACTGCAGATGTCTTACCACCAAAGGCTGCTCTTTTGGGTAGCAGCCATTTAGAGATGAGCAGCAGGAGTCTAGAACACATCAGGTTTGTTCCCTCTGACTTACTGACCAAAAAAAAAAAAATAAATGCAGGCTTACGGGGAATGTTCGACCACTCGGAGCCAAAAATAAAGAACATTAGGAGCTAGAAAATCCTCTGGTTTTTATCGACTGAATGCCCGCTGGAGGTCTCAGCCCGTCAGAATACATACGGCAAGATAATTTTAGAGCTTAGCAGGGAAGAGACAGGCACCCAATGCAAAAATTTCCCTCAAAGGTAACCTCTCAAAGCTGAACAATGAATGCGTGGCCATTCTAAGGGGAAGAAATGAAGCGCTGTCAATTAAAAATAGTTGCAGGGCAAGTAATTCATATTGCCTTCCTAATGACTAAAGCAAGCAAACTGGAATGCTTAAGGGCTAGTGATGACCTTGCCATACTAATTATGATCCTTGTTAAATGCTTGCTATGTGCCACACACGATACTAAGTCCTAGGGTAGATCCAAGATAATCAGATTGGACACAGTCCCCGCTCCCCAAGGGGATCTCAAGTCTAACTAAGAGAGAGGAGGATTTAATCCCCATTTTACTGATGAGGTAACTGAGGCCCAGAGAAATTGACAGACTTGCCCAAGGTCACATAGCAGACAAGAGGAGGAAACCTTCTCAAGGAAACCCTTGAGAGAAATTCTAAATTCAACAAAAAAACTCTTAAAAAGAGTGTTCTACAGACCACATGACCAAGATGAAGAAAGTTATCGGGAGTTATATAAAACTGGGTAAGCTGAAAGAATAGGACGTGTACTAGTGGGAGACTTCAATTATCCATATGTCACCAGCATAGAATTTATTGAATGGCTACTGCAAGAAGTGCAGTAAACTAGGCACTTGGAAGCACCGTCTAAATACGCATGCTCAGTTCTTCCAAAACGCACTGCCACTAGGTTTGGTTGTTTTTTTTTCTTTTTGTTAGGACGCTGTTAGGGAATTAAGCAATCTTCTGACAACGTGAGCCTGTTTGGAATACAGCAGGCCACAAGTGTCAGGAAAAAACGATTTGGTGCCGGAAGGCATGAGTACTACAGCTTGAATTTTCCTGAACGTGGGTTTCTGCAAGAATTACAACCACCACGTTATCGGAGAACTGGTTTTTCACCCTCAGAGACACCACTGACGTGGCAAGTCACCTATCGTGATGCGGGTAACTGGAAAGGCCAACGTAGGGCCCAAGATCCTGACTGCATCCTCCCCACAACCATCCACAGCCACACAAACACACACTGTCTTCTGTTGTGCTATCAAGTTTATCTGCAGCGCCTAGTGCTGTTTTCATTTTGTCTCTTTGTCTCACGATCCTCTCAAAACTTCCGCTCAAAAGGAGCCGTTCCTGTCTTGCTTGCAGCTCGTCACGGACGTCTGTCTGCCGCGGTTGTCACCCAGTTTTCAGCTGAGAACACAAACAAGTAGAAGAGACAATCCCCTCCCCCAGATGAAAGATAGATAGGTTGGATCACCAGGATACGGCATGGAGGTTTGGGGATAGGATAAATGGCTCTTCTGAAACAGCTAATCTTAGAACTGACCAGGAAAGATAGTGTGCTGGACTGAATTCTGAGTGGTGGGCAATATCTAGTACATGAGGTATGTGGGAGAGCCACTCTGCAACAGTAACCACAACTCTGAAAAATTTAACATTTTGCTTGGGGAGAGATGGGAAAACAAAAAAACCCAACACATGGATATTTAATTTTAGAAAAGGAAACTAAGAGAAATGCAAATCAGAGAAGTTGGGGAAAAAGCTGAAATAGGTAACTTAAAAAAAGTGATTCATTAGCAACCTGAAGGCCATTAAAAATATAACTTTAGAGACTCAGGGAAAATCTGTGCCACAAAAAAACAAAACCACATACACACACAAAAAAAAAAACCAAAACAAAAAACTAAACAGGTGACCAACCAGAATCCCTGCAGGGCTTACTGGCAAGGTTAAAGGAAGTCATGGGGGGGGTGGGGGGGAGTTATCCTTTCAAAAACGGAAAGCTTCTTTGGCAAGGACAACAGGAAAATCCATAAAAAGTAGCTGGTCAGGCCGAAAGGGAGTAAGGAATGCCAAAACCAATGATAAAAAATTCCTCAAATATATCAAAAACAAGAAGCCAGCAAAAAAGTCAGTGGGGCCACTTGAGGATCATGGGGCCAAAAGTGCAGACTCAGGAATGAAAAGGGGATGGTTTAGAGGCTCAATGACCTGTTCAGTTCCATCTCTCCTGAAGAAGATGTTAGAAAGGTTCCCACACTGTTTCTTTGTGGGGAAAAAGGTCAGAGCAAATGAATTAAGCTACGACGACCACCCTGGATGTCTTGGACCAAATTGATAAACAAACCACCAAAACCAGATGGCATCAGTTTGAGAGATCTGTCAAACTTAGAGGGGAAGTTGCAGAACTCTTGCCAAGGCTGTGCAGCCTATCATTACAAACGGCCACTGTACCAGAAGACTGGTAGACTGCCAATGGAACTCTCATTTATCAAAAACGTTCCAGAGGTGATTCTGGGAACTATAGACCAATGAGCCACATTGCTTTACCTGGCAAATTAGTAGAATTGATAATTAAATTTAGGATCATAAGCATTTTGAAAAACACCATCTGTTGGGAGAAAAATAATGCGGTTTCTGTAGGAGGAAATCAGGCCTCACAAACACACTGGGCTCTTAAAAGGGGCCAACAAGCACATAGACAGGGAGATCCATTAGACATAATATATTTAGATTTTCAAGAGTGCCACACCAAAGACTTTAAAACAACTGAGTAATCCAGGAATTGGAGGGAATCAGAGAGAAAACTGGTTTAAAGAGAGGAAACAGGGAGAGGCTACAGGCCTACTTTTTAAGAGGGAGAAGTGTAAATAGTGAAGGCTGGCAGTGCTAGGGTTGGTTCTATTTAACATCTTCATAAACAATTTCGAAGAAGCGGCGTATGGTAAAATTTTGAACTCTGCCAGTGAAGCGAAGCTCTACGGGGTGTGGGGGGGTGTTGAAATGTCATGGAGATGGGAATGCACTCCAGGAAAACCTCATAAAACTGAGTAGGATGATAAATGACTTCATTGTGAACAAATGCAAGATACTGCACCTAGGGAAAAATAATGCAGATTACGTCGACAGGATGATGGGGCTCACAGATATAGGTTGCGAGTAGAATGGTCATTCAGCAGGTTTTATACCAGACAGTCTAGTTTTCAGTTTAAGGATGGCACTCAGAGGTCCCAAACTCCTCCATGTCCAGCTTCCTCCTGCAGAGAAGTGGTACCCATTTACAGGGACCTGGAAGAAGGTGGGGGGCTGAGGGAGGGGTAGCCTTAGAGTCCCCCATGGGGTTCTGCATATTTCCATCAAAAGGTTCCACATGATTTCATTACATGGCACTGCATAATACCCATAACAGAATGTACTATCTCTTACTTCCAGGTCTGCATAGACCCATCCAGGATCTTCACGTGCTGCCAAGGGCAACCCTGGTTATGACGCAGGAAAGATCTCAGAATCACTGTTAACTACTTTTTGAAAATCATTGGTCCAATGGGCAGCAACATCTAAAGAGGCCACACTGAGCATCACCAGGAAAAGGACACAACATGGAACGGAATTATCTGCCGCCATATAAAACCATGATAGCTAGAACACTTGGTCACGCACTTTAAGAACGTAACCAAACCGGAGAAGATCCAGAGAACAGCAGCTGAGATGATGAGACCCAAAGAATTAGGACTCCTCAGTCTGGAAAGTCACAGGCTGAGAATGAATGAAGTCCCCCAGATCGGGAATAATGTGAACATGGTGTACGGAAACTCGTTCACCAAATCCCACAGAAGCAGGATGAGGGGACGCCCGCTGAAGCTTGAGGGGAGTGGGTTAAAAACAAACAAGATGACACGTCTTCACACAGCAGATGGGAAGCATATGGAATTTGTTACCACAGGAAGTTGTGCAGGCAGGAAAAAAAAATCAGTAGGTTCAAGAGATTTGCATAAATTCATGGATGGGGGTGCCCATAGTAAGTTACTAGAAGAAAAGTTAGGGATATAGAAGAGAAAAAGTCTGGAAGATTAGACGGTACGTTTCTATCCTTTTGGGTGGACATCAAGTTGAAACAGATTAGTGGGCTGGAGGAACCATTAGTCTGACCCAGGAACGTTAGTTTCTTATGTTCTTCATAAGGTCATATATCAGCTTCCTAAAAGAAAGACTCTAGGGATCTAGAACGTATTCAAGCTACAATGGTATCAAAGTATCTGCTGAGTAACCAAATAATTGGTTTTTTTTTTAATCTCAAAATGTACAGCGCAGAAGTACCTCAAACCGTTCGTCCTCGCAGCGATGCAACTGCTCCTCATAGGGAGTTTTTTTGGAGCTGACAAATGTAGAGTCTTCAGACCAGGATGGAAAGGAGACCCAGGTATCATTCAACACCTAAAACAGAAAGAAAAGATACTACATTAAACACTGCTTTGCCTTTCCAAATCACATTTGCCACACATCTGTCTCCTAAAATTTTAGGGAAGGCTGTGGGTCTATTATTTATTTTATATTTCTAGAAATCCCAATTTATATAAATATACAAATAATAGTATAAATAATACAAATGTATATAGATGTGTATTTGCATATTTTTAATATATATATATATATATATATATCAATTGTATCGAATGCTTACTGTGTACAGAGCACACAGCGCTCGGGAAAGAACAATGCAATACCATTGATAGACATGTTCTCTGCCCACAAGGAGCTTACAGTCTGTAAGGAGGGATAGATATTACAATCAATTACAGAGGAGGGAAATGGCAGACTGTACGGCTATGTACGTACGTTCTGTGGGGTGACCATCAAGTTGCTTACGGGGTACAGATCTGAGCACGTAGGTGACACGAGGGGGAGGGCGGGAAGGGGAAATGAAGTCAGGGAAGGCCTGTTGGAGATGTAATTTTTGGAGGGCTTTGAAGGTGGGGAGAGTGGTGGTCTGCCGGATATGAAGGGGGAGGCAGTTCCAGGCCAGAGAGAGGACGTGGGCAAGGGGTTGATGGTGAAACAGACGAGATCAAGGTACAGTGAGTAGGTTGGCGCAAGAGGAGTGAAGTGTGTGGGCTGGGTTGTAGTAGGAAATCAGAGAGATGAGGTAGGAGTTGTGCTGATTGAGTGCCTTAAGGCTGATATAGCTGTCCTTTGTACCATGGAAGACACCAGTGAAGGTGAGGTTCACCTATCGGTGGTGTTTTTGTGACCTAAAAGGCTGATGTGAGCCCCACTGTTTCGGTCACATTGCCCGAGCACAAAGACTAGCCTTTCTTTTTCAAGTAGGAGTAACCCCAGTGAGAACACGTACCTCCTTGCAAATGGCTGTCCTTCCACTGCACTTCGGCTGTTGGTAAGTTTTGGGGAGCGCCCGATAACTTGATCCTATGCGCTTGCAAGATGCATAGTCGATTTCCCGACCAATCCCATCGGCAGATCTATCATTCATGGGTGGCGCAAATGACAACTCTTTTACTCCCAGAAAGGATTTGAACTGTGCAAAGAGTTCTGGAAATTTTCTTCAGAAAGCAAAGGCAATACGGTAAGTCCAGATAATCAGGGCCCTGCTCAAGAGCTCTGTACACTCCTAAACTTTTACATCGTGTGGGTTAGCTACATAGGGATAAGAATTAAGGCACCATTTTAAGGGACTGACAATATTAGAATGGGGCCCTGTCCAACATCTACCACATAAAAATCCTCTCCCAAAGTTTCATCACTCTGAATCCCAAGTCTAACAAACTTGCTGCTAGAGGAAGGCCGCCAAGACATTTGCCCAGCCTACGTCCTCATTTTGCTGGTTCATTTTCTTAACCTACTCCATAGGGTCAGCAATGTTTCCATGGCTAAGAACTGAACAGAACTAAGTCAATCATTATGGTGCAGAGCACAATATCAGGTGCTTATATCTTCCCTAGCGCTTAGAACACTGCCTGACACATAGTAAGTGCTTAACAAATACCGTTATTATTATTACACACGCAGACAACATAATTGCTGCCCCGGAGAAGCTTACAACCTAATGGAGTAATTTTCAATATAATGGTTGGTGATTATTTTTTCAATCACTTAGCTAGGACTAAGTGTGCTGTTGTTGCTACCGTTTTGACCCTTACTTCTGTACCAGTGAACAGGAGGCTAAGAACCACAATCGTTTTATTCCAAGATGTGTCAGGAGCAACTCAAAAACTCTGTGGAAATTAGCGTCGACTAAATCAGGGTGGAATCAATACTTTCTCTTCCTAAATAAATAAGAAAACAATGCAGTCAGATAACTATTCCTTCGACTATTTCTCAGCTACCACTCACCTATATAACATTAAAAATCTCCAGCTCTAGACTCCTTAAAGCTGCCTCTGAATTTCTGTTGGGCCCATTCTGGAAGATGTGGGAGACTAAAAGGTTTTCCTTCTCATTTACCACCAATCGTCTACCTCATGATCATTATTTCTGGAGGGCCTACAGGGTGCAGAGTGCTGTACTAGATGCTTGGAAGAATACAATAAAAGTAGAAAGCATGGTCCCTGACTTCGAGGAACTTACAATCTACCACAGGATGAAATGAAGAAATCAGGCTTTGAATCTCAGCACTCTCAAATTATAGTACATGGAGGCAGAAAATGCTGCTTTAGTGATTTTCCCTGCCTTAAAAAAAAAAAGACACAAAGGAAGGGGAGTTATTATCTTACCCTAAGAAGGGAGTGATTAGCTGTAAGAGCTCTGAGCCAGAAACCAACTCCTGATTGAAGAGAGCAATACAACGAAGAAAGTTCTCATACACCTCTTGGCTCTTCAGCACCCTGCGTACCTGTTCAAATCAAAGGAGGCTTATTTGCAAATGTCCATCCCCAAACTCTCCTTTCTAGAGACTGTGCACAAGCATATGTGCTTGAAACAGAACAGAGATCGAAGAAAACTTTAAAACTGGTAGGACGGTATTTGGGCTGGCTATTTCCAGTCAGAACCCTTAAGAAAGGAGACAGTACACATTTATAAAATCAACTTTGAGGAAAATATTAGTTTCTCAGAAGCTCTTTATCTTGAAAACCACCAGGATGTAGGGAGACACGGTCAATCAATCAGGGGTATTTACTGAGCACTTACTCTGTACAGACTGTACAGAGCACTGTACTGTGCTTGGGAGAGTGCAACAGAGTAAGCACAGCTGGACAAAGGAAGAGAACAATATTTTAAAAAAAACAAGAGAGGCAGATCACTGACCTTGTCAAAGAAAGAAAATTCTTGCAGGGTTCCATACTTTCCCACTGTTGCCACCGACAGATCTTTGGTACCTCGAAGTTTCATCTTCTTCTGTCAAAAGGATTTTAGCACTTTTAATATGATAGTCATTTTATTATTACGATTGTCTTGGTTAAGCGCTTACTATGTGTCAAGCCTGTTCTAAGCGCTGGGACAGATACAAGTTAATCAGGTTGGACACAGTCCCTGTCCCACATGGGGGGGTCCAAGTCCAAGTAGGCGGGAAAACAGGTATTGGATTCCCATTTTACAAAGAAACTGAGGCCCAGAGAAGTTAAGTGGCTCACCCAAGGTCACACACGGCAGGCAACTGGCAGAGCCAGGATTAGAACCCAGGTCCTGGGACTCCCGGGCCCGTGCTCTTTCCACTTGTCCATGCTGCCACTCAGTCTTTTGAAATGAGGCTTGTTTCAAACAGCCTGCTTTAACCAAACTGATCAGTGAATGAGCCACACAAATTGAAAATTATATCTTCCATCTCAGAAGAAGTCCACAGATCATCACGATACACTAGTGGGGCTCAGTAAAGAATCAATCAGGTTTTGCTGGGAGTCGCTTAACTAGGAGTAAATGCGATGGAGGAAGCTCCTCCTGACTCCAACTATTTTGTCAAAAGCCATTTGTAGACACTAAAACTGAACACGATCATAACTCTGTCCCTCCTTCTTTTTAAAATATCAAGAACGATAAGGGCAGTTCTCTCAAGGCAACCCTTTCGAACCTGGGCTAAGATATAGCTTCCAGAGAGCTACCTTGGCTGGCCCAGTAACAGGGCGCAGGAGTAGGGGCCTAGATCGTTTTTTACTGTGGTCCATGTTCTTTTCATGCTCACTTTTCTGGAGGCTGTTCATTTCGCAAGGCCCATTCCCTGTGAACTGAAAGAAACGCGCATTATTGGAGGTTTTAAGCTAAAGAAATCTAGAGGTACCACATTCAGGCTCACTCCTAAAGGGTGTTAGGTCAGTGACCTCACACACTAAAAAGACCCATTTTCCAATTTGAGAGCAAACGCGGATCACTTAGATGATTACTTTTCGTTTTCGAGGCATGATCCACAGAAAATGTCAAACCTACGGTACTCCTAAAAAAAATATATATTAAAAATCCACTTTTGAGTTTCCATATAAAAACCCCTCCATCTTGGTATTGCTTTGGCAGCACCAAGAAAGTGTGTCATGGAACCATTCATTAAGCCAAGCCTCAGCATTTTTCCATTGTTTTTTTTTTTCCTGAAACCTTTTATAAATTATCAAGAATGAATGTGGAAGAGATGCCAAACATGGACACCAGCTTCCTCTCAACTTATCAGCCAGGGGGCAATGTTAGACAACAGCTGTCACAGAAGAGACCAGTCTGGGAGAAGTGAAAAAGGACCACCCAAAATGACGAGACCATAAGCCGGCTTAAAAAATTACTACCACCTAAAAAGAGCTCGTCTCTAGCACGGCTTCACCGTAACACCCAGCATTTAACGCATTTCTGCAAACAGCAACCTTTCAATGGTACCAGCCAAAGCGATTAATCCTTCCGGAGCAGAAAACCCAGAACACCAAGCGAGTCGGTGCCAGCTTGCTAGAACCACTGACTATTTCCAGGAGTTGGTTCCTTAGTTTTGACTACTTTAACGCCAGGCATTTTTCGGAACAAGAAAGCACCTTACAAGTTTAGCTACAACAGGCTGCCTTTAAGCTGCAAGCTCCTTGAAGGCAAGGATCACATCTTCTCCGCTCACAGAACAAGAGACATACCAAAAACTGCTTATCTCTTCCCCCGTTCCTCCCTCTCCTGACCCTCCACTGGAAATCCATTGTCAAAGAGAAATAACCACATCTCGAGTGCTTAGTGCCCAACTTCTGGACAGTTGGAGAACATAATGGATTTCCACACGGCAGCCCCGACGACGCCACCGTACCTAACCCGCGGGACTTTGAGGGTTTTTTTGAGAAAGTTTGGTCTCAACTGAGTACATACCAGAGATCTTTTAGCCTCTGGAAGGAACTGTCCAAATTCAGAAAGAAGATCCTCTTGGCCTCTGAAGAGATTAGCTACTTCAGTAAACACCTCCTCCTCTGACATGCCACGGAAAGGCCGACCTTTAGTGTTCAGCTGCTCCTTCTATCGATTGACAAGGAAGGAAGAGATGAGTCTTTGTTAAGGTAAAGGAAGGGAAGATGTAACCTGCTGTAATCAAGCATCAAATTGGGGGCAAGGAGGGGGGAAAAGACAGAAAATTGTTCATGGCTTACCACAATATACCACTAAAGAGGGATCCAACTGTGCCACACTGGCAATGCACGTTGCCTCCAGGAAAAGGATATGGAAAATCTTGTAGCCTAGCAAACCTTTCAGAGGACTCCGAGGTCCAGAAGAGTTCTGAACTGCTCTCTGATGAACAGAGAGAAATCAAAGGAGGACTGGAGAAAAGTGCTCTCCCGGCCCCCCTCGCCCCGAGGCCTGGACCTGTCTCAGCCCACCAAAAAACGGGCGGCACTCGGGCCATCTTGAGTCCTCTCAAGCCAAAATGTAACAGTGGGCCGAGCAAGTCCAGTGATTGTCATGTCACTGCACATGTGCAGAAATCCACATATGCCCACTGTGACTAGCAAGTCCCAAGAACTCACAGGGCATGTAGGATACATCCCATGGAAGCAAACTCCCGCTCCTTACCCTCCCTCCCGGAAGTCAGGTCGGGCATGGCCAAAGTAACAGGTGTCAGGATTAGGCTTGCGTCACCTTACCCAGTGTAGAGAGCTCTACTTGAAGGACGTGGGAAAACGACAATAACTCAGCGTTCGCTTTTCAGAGAGGAAACTAAACATTTTGCAAAATTACATATATCGAGTCCCTGGGAAAATTGCTACTAGCTGATCAGTCAACTGGATTTACAATGTATCGGCTGTGAGGCTGAAAGGACAAGATATACCTTCTGAGTTACCGTTTCACTTAGACTCACTCAGATATGCTATCGCCCCAGTGAAAGAACAAATTGCTACAAATTGCTTTCACAAAGGGTGGGAAACATTACTCAAAAAAATATAATCTCTCACGGCTAGTTTTCAACAGCTGCTTTCCTGCACAGAGAAATAAGGCTACCTAGATTTTCTTTGTCTTGTTTGTTGCAAAGTAAAGACAAGACATTCTTTTGGAGTTACAGTTTCAGCCAGACTTACTCAGATATGCTTCCATCCCAATGAAAAAACAAAACACAACAATACAGCTTTCAAAAAGGGTAGGATACATTACTCAAAAACATAAATCTATCAGTGCTAGTTTTCAACAGCTGCTTTCTGCACAGAGAAATAAGGCTACCCAGATTTTCGGGGTCTTGTCTGGTTATAAGATGGAGAAAATCTGGATCTGGTTGGAGTTTCAAGTCAACAAAGACTTCTTCCATTATTGATATTATGTGCCTAAAACCACACTTGAACTACATTTACACACAAGGCTTGTCAATGCCTGATTAAATATCCACATAAGAACTCTGAGTCTGAGAAGCTTACCTGGTAAGTGTGTAGTATTTCTAAAAATGATCTGTAGATTTCTGGGTGGTCAAGAAAACGGGTTTTAATCTTATTCACATAGCTTATAGCATTGTTGAATTCCACAGAATCAGATTCTAAGGGCATCTGAGGCTTGTCTTCTTTGTACGGAAGCTGTTGCTTGAAGTCTTCTGAACAGTCGTTGTGGTTATGAGAATTCTCCTGGCAATAATGCAACAATAATCCACTACCAGGCAGGGTATTTGGAACAGAATCTGAGGACACCTAGCAATGAAATACTAGTGGGTAACTCATGCATTAAAACAAATGAAACCTAATAAAGGGTTTTTGGGGGGTTATTTTAGGGAAAACTTAGGAGGAAAAAATAACCAAAACTACCAAATGACGTATCTGACATTACCCACGATATCAGCAACACTGAAGTGACTCAACCAAGCATATACATTGAGACTGTGAGCCCCATGTGGGACAGGGACTGTATCCAACCTGATTATCCTGTATCTACCCCAGTGCTTAGAATGGTGCTGGGCACATAGTAAGTACCCTAACAAATGCCATAATAATAATAACTCTGATATCTATTGCTTGACAACATTAATTCCTAATCAACATAATCAGCATCTGTACTCAATAATATTCTATACAAAAATACAAAATTGGAGAAATCCATGATACCCACTAAGTCTACATTAATGCAAGAAAGCGGTTCATTTATCTCATTAAGAGGTGGCTCGGACTTTAAACGGGAAAATGCCTGCTATTTTGGCTGTGAGTTCCTGGTGCTCGTCGTCTTTAATATTCCCAAATGATCCTCCTCTGGAAAGAGAAGAGCAATGTTTTCAATGAAAATAGGACTGTTCTGATTATCTGCTGTGATCTGAGCATCTGGAAAGGTTGTACTTGCAGAAACTCCCAAGTAGTTAGACCAGTGAACCAGCTAATTTGTTTAAGAAGTCTGACTTGCTGACACTATTTCCAGACAGTGAAGTTGGAAAAATCAGTAAAAGCAATCACAAGAAACAGAGAATGATGGAACGATGAACACAGCAATATTTCTCATTATAACAGCTCGCTGAAATGACTCCAAGAATTGTAACATTTCATTTGCACATACCTACCATTTGAAAAATTATTTAACAATATTTTCAAATAAACCCTTTGACAGCAAAACAAAGGAAGCCCATATATTTAAAATAGGTCCTGCAACTTGAGCACTCAGGAAAAAAATAGATTTTTCTCCTCACGAGTGCAGGGAACCTTTCTGCCAACTCTGTTGCCTTGTACTCTCCCAAGCGCGTAGTAGTGCTCTGCACATAGTAAGCGCTCAATAAATTCCACTGATGATGTACCCTCATGGCTGTCCCATTGCTCAGTAAAGGTTATTTTAATAAGTCACTGACTGCTGATCTCTCTGCTTCCTCTTCAGCCGATCGAACAGCAATTTGCCGTTATCAATCAATGGTATTTACTGAGTGCTTACTGTGTACGCAGCACCTCTGGACTGTAAGCGCGTTGTGGGCAGAGAATGTGTCGGTTATATTGTTGTATTGTACTCTCCCAAGTGCTTAGAACAGTGCTCTGAAAACAGTGTGTTCAATAAATTCGATTGACTGACTGACTGACCGTCTTAAGGGGTTTAGCTTAGAAGGGTGATATCATTACGCTTATACAGCCTGAAAGCTACTCCGTTTATTCCTTGCCCTGCAAATGCGAAAGAAGAAAATGGTACTAACCCTATCTATTTTAATGTCAGAGTGCAGGAAGAATATAAAGCTTTAGTAGTAAATAAATCCAGGTTCTTTTCAGACTAAAGTTAGCCAACCTTGACTCAACTACTCCAGTTAGCTGTGCAGCTCCTGAATAAGGCAGCTTGCAACTATTAAAGATAAATCTCATTTCTGGAACACGACAGTGTTTCTTGCCAAGACCCAGCCACGAAACCAAATTAATTGTAACATTCACAGATCACACAGTACTCACTGAACTTCCTGTCCCTGATTCCCTACACATTTTGTTCACAAATATATAGTTGATGACCTCCGCTGGTTTCACTCCTTAATTTCTCAGGCGATTAATCCAGCGGAGACTGTTTCATTTTTAAGGATGCTAAATTCTGACTGGATAAAGTGGTTCTGTTTGTGCTGGTGAAGTACAGAACAGCATCAGCTACACGCTTCTGGGTTTCTTGCGAGAAACTGAGAAAACAGCTTTCTACAAAAATGATACCTAAAAAATGACTGATCTTTTTATTCTACATAATAAATGTAGTTTCTCTACTAGGAAAACCCAAGCCACCACTATGCTTGAAACAAAAATCTGATTCACTCATCCTTGCAACGCTCTAGACTCTAAGTTCATTGTGGGAAGGGAATGTGTCTGTTAGAGTGTTATGTTGTAGTCTCCCAAGTGCTCAGTACAGTGCTCTGCACACAGTACGCACTCAATAACTACAACTGACTCTCTGCACTCCTTTTTGTACTTTAGGAGGTGGCCAAACCAAGTATTGAAAAATGCCACAAATTTTTACCATCCTTGCTAAAATCTGATGATCGTACAGAACACCGCCGTATGCAGAGATGGTGAGGATTGCAAAAGCTATTAAGAGTCTTAGAGATCTAGTGAAATCAAACAAGAGGGAACTGCATAAAAAGAGGACAGCAATTGTCTCTATGAACTCAAAACCATAAGGCCTAAGGGCAGGGACTGTCTCTGAACAACAATTATTTTCAGAAACCTACTAAGACAGTAATAATAGTAAAATGGCTTCTCAGTTGCTGAGCTCAGTGACGCTATTTCTATACTTGGTGAGATAAAATGGGAAAGAATGTAAAGACTAAACATATAGGTGGACAGGGAAAGGGGACTCCCAACTCTGTTATCGCGTACTCTCCCAAGCGCTTAGTACAGTGCTCTGCACACAGTAAGCACTCCATAAATGTCACTGATTGATTGTATATTTGGAGCTCTAACAGGGGAAGCCCCAAAATTTTGATTATTTCCCATAGCTGCTGGAGTGACTTTTCCTATTTAAAATTGTTTTAACTGTTAAGAAGGAAAAAAAGGAGGGAAAGGGTGGGAGAAAAACGTGGAGAATGTAGAAGGAGGGAGGGAAGAGAGGGAAACAGGGAAAGACAAAGATGGAGGGGGAGAAAGACAAAAGGGTGGGAGAGAGAGGGGCCGCTGGTTAAAATAACATAGAACCTGAGTTCTAATCCCGCTCCGCCACAAGTCTGCTGTGTGATGTTCAGCAAGTCACTTCACTTCTCTGTGCCTCAGTTATGCAATCTATAAAATGGGAATTAAGACTGTGAGCCCCATGCAGGACACAGACTGTGTCCAACCTGATTGGCTTGTATCTAGACTAGCGCTTAGTACGGTGCCTGGCACTTTGCAAGTGCTGAACAGATACCACCCCCCCCCCGAAAAAAAATAAATAACAGAAGCAGCGTGGCTCAGTGGAAAGAGCCCGGGCTTTGGAGTCAGAGGTCATGGGTTCAAATCCTGGCTCCGCCACTTGTCAGCTGTGTGACTTTGGGCAAGTCACTTAACTTCTCTGGGCCTCAGTTACCTCATCTGTAAAATGGGGATGAAGACTGTGAGCCCCCCGTGGGCCAACCTGATCACCTTGTAACCTCCCCAGCGCTTAAACAGTGCTTTGCACATAGCGCTTAATAAATGCCATCATCATTATTATTATTATTATTATTATTATTATTGTTAACAGAAAAGCCGAGGAGCAAACAGAGAGCCAAAGAATTACGGCAACAAGAGATGGAGGGAAAGAAAAACGACCCAGGAAAATGAGAAGCCCAAAAGAGATGACAAGAGAGGTAAAAGGAACAGGAGTACAAAGCAGAGAGGGAATCAAGGAGCACACAAAGTGAATTTAGAAGCACTTGGTGGCGAGGAGGGTGATGGCGATATTTCCAGATGATTGACTATAAAGTCCAAACACTGAATATTGATGCTACTGGGTGTAAGATACTAACCAAGACATCCAGCCGTGATTTATATTCTCAAAACTGACTGTTTTCAGACTGCGGGGCTGTCTGCGTGGGTGTTTCAATCTATTTTACAGTGAACTAAAACTGATTAGCAGTTCTTGAAAAATGTGTTCCAAATTGCAATCAAGGCAAATCACCTTAGGTACAATGGAAAGAGACACTTTCTCCTACTTAGAAATACATGCATAGAGTTTGGGGCACAGATAAATCGAACCATTCGTAACAAACCTGATTTGCCACTGGCGACTGGATGTTTAGTTTGCCATTCTTTGGGATCTCTATTCTGTAGCCCAGAGGAAGGAAAGCATTGAATCCCACGATGAGGTCGGGATGCTCGTGAAATAGTTGAGATACACGCCTAATGACTCCAGGAGTATCAATGCTAGAACCAAGAAGAAACCATTACGGCTCGAAAGAAGCAGAGAATTAAAAGCCAGTACCGGCAGTGAATTATTTTAGTGACTTCTGAACTCCCCAACACCACCGAGGGGCTGCCCACTTCGCCCCACTTCCACACCGGGGGCAGTTTTAAAATGTTTCTCCTGTGGAAAATTTCTTCCTCTTTTTGACGTCTGTCCTCATTCACCTAGATCGAGCCCCTTGTGAGATGGACCCACGTCTGATCTACTCATCTCGCATCCACCCCACGCTCTGCACACAGTAAAGCACACGCTTAAGTCATTACTCACTAATAGTACGTTAACCAGACTGCTAGGATTTGGATAGGTGCTCTTGTTACTGATACCACCTAACATCAATCAATCAATCGTATTTATTGAGCGCTTACTATGTGCAGAGCACTGTACTAAGCGCTTGGGAAGTACATTTACAAGTAGCACCATCATCCCGATACTGAAAATCTGGGGTGAGTTTTTTTTGCAGCTGGCAACTCCCAAGAAGTAGGGGAGAATAAAGCGCGGAAGGTCACGGAAGTTACAATTATTTGTACTGACTTTAGGACTCTTGGTCTTCACTACCCAGGATACAAAGGTGATCAATCTGAAGAATTTACTCCCGTCTTCAGAGACACAAATTTTGGTAGTACCCGCCCCCCACCCAACACACACCCTTCCCCAACCAAAGTGGATTTAAAAAAAAAAACACTGCTTAACTCCCGTGGGAAAGGATGATGGGGAAGTTCTTCCAGCCTCGAGAGGTTCACCGCTCTTCAGGAACTGGGGGTGGGAAGGAGACGGGCAGGGGAGGAAGAGGCTGAGGAAAAGCTCTGGGTCCTAAGGAGCGGTCCTGATTTTGGAAACCTCCAACCGGGTGATGCACCCGATCCCCCCACCATTACCTTTGGCTCTTGAACTCCTTCATGATTTCCAGGAAGCCATTGTAAGTGGCCGGATCGCTGCCAAACCGGATCTTCACCTGGTCCAGATAGGACAGTGCATCCTCCACCTAGAGAGACGTGGGACTTGTGTGGAGGCTGGGGACAGGGGCCCAGATCAGGAGTGGCTTCGCGTGGGGAGGAACGAGGGGGAAGAGGGAGGGGCCAAAGGGTGGGAAAAGACTGTGAGCCCACTGTTGGGTAGGGACTGTCTCTATGTGTTGCCAATTTGTACTTCCCAAGCGCTTAGTACAGTGCTCTGCACATAGTAAGCGCTCAATAAATACGATTGATTGATTGATTGATTGATTGAAAAGGGGGTGGCGGGGTGGGCTGGGAATGACGGCACAGGTCAGGGGGAGGAGGCCGGGAGGGGAAAACGTTAAAGAGATCCTGGTCCTGGAAGGGGGCGGGGAGGCCAACTACAGCCCGGGGGGGCAGGGGGGCGGGGCGGGACCCCAAAAGGGGCTAAAAAGAGTGGGCGACGAGGGTGCGGGGGGGTAGAAATCAGGCGACGATTGGTCTGAGGTGCATCGGGGTGGAGAAAAGGGGGGGGAGAGAGAGAAGAGGGGGCGAGAGTGGGGCGGGCGGGGGGGAGGGGCAAGAGTCCACAGCGTGCAAAGGTTGTTCGGGGGAGCGAAGATGGGGGGCGGGGGGGCGCGCGGGACTCCTCCACTTACATGAACGGGAAGCTTCTCCTGCGCGGCGGGCCCCGCGCGGCCCCAACGAGCAGCGGTCAGCCCGCGGCCCCCGGCCCCGGCCCCGCCACTGCCACTCGCCATATTGGACTGGAGCGCAGGGCTCTTCCCCCGCCCCCCTCCTCGCGCTCGCTCTCGCTCGCCGCGCGCCGCAGTCGTCAGGGCGTACTCCGCCCCGGGGGAGGAGCCCGGCGGGCCCGGGCCGGGGACGGGGGGCCGGCGCCGGGATCTCCCCCATCCCCAGCCGGCCGGTGGGGGAAAGGGATCCCCCCGTTGGACCGAGGGGCTTTTCCCTCCTCGGGCCCCCGCTCCGTCTCCCCGAGGATCGCTCTAGTTGCGCGGTCTAGTCTTGCTACAAACGCCTGCGCCTCCCCGCAGTCATTGAGCGCAAACAATAGCACCCGGGAGAATCCCCCCTCGTCCCTCTCCCAACCGCTTAGCGCAGTGCTCTGCACCCAGGCAGCGCTCGGTGGAGTCGGTTCGATGAATGAGTGCCCCGTAGCCCCTAAGCGCTCAGTAAATGCGATCGAATGAATGAATGTTTTGCACCCAGGAAGTGCTCGAGAGATAGGATTGGACGAATCGTCAATCGTATTTATTGAGCGCTTACTATGTGCAGAGCACTGGACTGAGCGCTTGGGAAGTACAAGTTGGCAACATATAGAGACGGTCCCCACCCAACAGTGGGCTCACAGTCTAAAAGAATGAGCGAATGCTTTGCACACAGCGCTCAGATTCGATGGGGTGGACGAATATTTTGCGCCCCATGAGTGCTCAATAAATGCGATTCGGTAAATGAATGCTTTGCACCCAGTACGCGCTCAATAAATACCATTCGATGAATGAATGCTTTGCGCCCAGTAAGCGCTCAATAAATAGGATTGAATGAATGAATGCATTGCACACAATAAGCGCTCAGATTCATTTGAATGAATGCTTCGCACACAGTAAGCGCTCAAATTCATTTGAATGAATGAATGAATGCTTCGCACCCAGTAAGCGCTCGATAAATAGGATTGAATGAATGAATGCATTGCACACAATAAGCGCTCAAATTCATTTGAATGAATGAATGCTTCGCACCCAATAAGCGCTCAATAAATAGGATTGAATGAATGAATGCATTGCACACAATAAGCGCTCAGATTCATTTGAATGAATGAATGAATGCTTCGCACCCAGTAAGCGCTCGATAAATAGGATTGAATGAATGAATGCATTGCGCACAATAAGCGCTCAAATTCGTTTGAATGAATGAATGAATGCTTCGCACCCAGTAAGCGCTCGATAAATAGGATTGAATGAATGAATGCATTGCGCACAATAAGCGCTCAAATCCATTTGAATGAATGAATGAATGCTTCGCACCCAGTAAGCGCTCGATAAATAGGATTGAATGAATGAATGCAGTGCACACAATAAGCGCTCGAATTCATTTGAATGAATGAATGCTTCGCACCCAATAAGCGCTTGATAAATAGGATTGAATGAATGAATGCATTGCACACAATAAGCGCTCAGATTCATTTGAATGAATGAATGAATGCTTCGCACCCAGTAAGCGCTCGATAAATAGGATTGAATGAATGAATGCATTGCGCACAATAAGCGCTCAAATTCGTTTGAATGAATGAATGAATGCTTCGCACCCAGTAAGCGCTCGATAAATAGGATTGAATGAATGAATGCATTGCGCACAATAAGCGCTCAAATCCATTTGAATGAATGAATGAATGCTTCGCACCCAGTAAGCGCTCGATAAATAGGATTGAATGAATGAATGCAGTGCACACAATAAGCGCTCGAATTCATTTGAGTGAATGAATGAATGCTTCGCACCCAGTAAGCGCTCGATAAATAGGATTGAATGAATGAATGCATTGCGCACAATAAGCGCTCGAATTCATTTGAGTGAATGAATGAATGCTTCGCACCCAGTAAGCGCTCGATAAATAGGATTGAATGAATGAATGCATTGCGCACAATAAGCGCTCAAATCCATTTGAATGAATGAATGAATGCTTCGCACCCAGTAAGCGCTCGATAAATAGGATTGAATGAATGAATGCAGTGCACACAATAAGCGCTCGAATTCATTTGAGTGAATGAATGAATGCTTCGCACCCAGTAAGCGCTCGATAAATAGGATTGAATGAATGAATGCATTGCGCACAATAAGCGCTCAAATCCATTTGAATGAATGAATGAATGCTTCGCACCCAGTAAGCGCTCGATAAATAGGATTGAATGAATGAATGCAGTGCACACAATAAGCGCTCGAATTCATTTGAGTGAATGAATGAATGCTTCGCACCCAGTAAGCGCTCGATAAATAGGATTGAATGAATGAATGCATTGCGCACAATAAGCGCTCAAATTCGTTTGAGTGAATGAATGAATGCTTCGCACCCAGTAAGCGCTCGATAAATAGGATTGAATGAATGAATGCATTGCACACAATAAGCGCTCAAATTCATTTGAATGAATGAATGAATGCTTCGCACCCAGTAAGCGCTCGATAAATAGGATTGAATGAATGAATGCATTGCGCACAATAAGCGCTCAAATCCATTTGAATGAATGAATGAATGCTTCGCACCTAGTAAGCGCTCGATAAATAGGATTGAATGAATGAATGCAGTGCACACAATAAGCGCTCGAATTCATTTGAGTGAATGAATGAATGCTTCGCACCCAGTAAGCGCTCGATAAATAGGATTGAATGAATGAATGCATTGCGCACAATAAGCGCTCAAATTCGTTTGAGTGAATGAATGAATGCTTCGCACCCAGTAAGCGCTCGATAAATAGGATTGAATGAATGAATGCATTGCGCGCAATAAGCGCTCAAATTCATTTGAATGAATAAATGAAAGCTTCGCACCCAGTAAGCGCTCGATAAATAGGATTGAATGAATGAGTGCATTGCGCACAATAAGCGCTCAAATTCATTTGAATGAATGAATGAATGCTTCACACCCAGTAAGCACTCAATAAATAGGATTGAATGAATGAGTGCATTGCGCACAATAAGCGCTCAAATTCATTTGAGTGAATAAATGAATGCTTCGCACCCAGTAAGCGCTCGATAAATAGGATTGAATGAATGAATGCATTGCGCACAATAAGCGCTCAAATGCATTTGAATGAATGAATGAATGCTTCGCACCCAGTAAGCGCTCGATAAATAGGATTGAATGAATGAATGCATTGTGCACAATAAGCGCTCAAATTCATTTGAATGAATGAATGAATCTTCGCACCCAGTAAGCGCTCGATAAATAGGATTGAATGAATGAATGCATTGCGCACAATAAGCGCTCAAATTCATTTGAGTGAATGAATGAATGCTTCGCACCCAGTAAGCGCTCGATAAATAGGATTGAATGAATGAATGCATTGCGCACAATAAGCGCTCAGATTCATTTGAATGAATGAATTAATGCTTCGCACCCACTAAGCGCTCAAATTCATTTGAATGGGTGAATGAATGCTTTGCACCCAGTAAGCACTCAATAAATAGGATTGAATGAATGAATGCATTGCACGCAATAAGCGCTCAAATTCATTTGAATGAATGAATGAATGCTTCGCACCCAGTAAGCGCTCGATAAATAGGATTGAATGAATGAATGCATTGCGCACAGTAAGCGCTCAAATTCATTTGAGTGAATGAATGAATGCTTCGCACCCAGTAAGCGCTCGATAAATAGGATTGAATGAATGAATGCATTGCGCACAATAAGCGCTCAGATTCATTTGAATGAATGAATGAATGCTTCGCACCCACTAAGCGCTCAAATTCATTTGAATGGGTGAATGAATGCTTCGCACCCAGTAAGCACTCAATAAATAGGATTGAATGAATGAATGCATTGCACGCAATAAGCGCTCAAAATCATTTGAGTGAATGAATGAATGCTTCGCACCCAGTAAGCGCTCGATAAATAGGATTGAATGAATGAATGCATTG
This sequence comes from Tachyglossus aculeatus, assembly GCF_015852505.1. NCBI lineage: Eukaryota > Metazoa > Chordata > Mammalia > Monotremata > Tachyglossidae > Tachyglossus > Tachyglossus aculeatus. Next base: position 119,002,415 of record NC_052101.1, on the reverse strand, counting down.
CGCACAATAAGCGCTCAAATTCATTTGAATGAATGAATGAATGCTTCGCACCCAGTAAGCGCTCGATAAATAGGATTGAATGAATGAATGCATTGCACACAATAAGCGCTCAAATTCATTTGAATGAATGAATGAATGCTTCGCACCCAGTAAGCGCTCGATAAATAGGATTGAATGAATGAATGCATTGCGCACAATAAGCACTCAAATTCATTTGAATGAATGAATGAATGCTTCACACCCAGTAAGCGCTCGATAAATAGGATTGAATGAATGAATGCATTGCGCACAATAAGCACTCAAATTCATTTGAATGAATGAATGAATGCTTCGCACCCAGTAAGCGCTCGATAAATAGGATTGAATGAATGAATGCATTGCGCACAATAAGCGCTCAAATTCATTTGAATGAATGAATGAATGAATGCTTCGCACCCAGTAAGCGCTCAATAAATAGGATTGAATGAATGAATGCATTGCGCACAATAAGCGCTCAAATTCATTTGAGTGAATGAATGAATGCTTCGCACCCAGTAAGCGCTCGATAAATAGGATTGAATGAATGAATGCATTGCGCGCAATAAGCACTCAAATTCATTTGAGTGAATGAATGAATGCTTCGCACCCAGTAAGCGCTCGATAAATAGGATTGAATGAATGAATGCATTGCGCACAATAAGCACTCAAATTCATTTGAATGAATAAATGAATGCTTCGCACCCAGTAAGCGCTCGATAAATAGGATTGAATGAATGAATGCATTGCACACAATAAGCGCTCAGATTCATTTGAGTGAATGAATGAATGCTTCGCACCCAGTAAGTGCTCAATAAATAGGATTGAATGAATGAATGCATTGCGCACAATAAGCGCTCAAATTCATTTGAGTGAATGAATGAATGCTTCGCACCCAGTAAGCGCTCGATAAATAGGACTGAATGAATGAATGCATTGCGCACAATAAGCACTCAAATTCATTTGAGTGAATGAATGAATGCTTCGCACCCAGTAAGCGCTCGATAAATAGGACTGAATGAATGAATGCATTGCGCACAATAAGCGCTCAAATTCATTTGAATGAATGCTTCACACCCAGTAAGCACTCGATAAATAGGATTGAATGAATGAATGCATTGCACACAATAAGCGCTCAAATTCATTTGAATGAATGCTTCGCACCCAGTAAGCGCTCGATAAATGGGATTGAATGAATGAATGCATTGCACACAATAAGCACTCAAATTCATTTCAGTGAATGAATGAATGCTTCGCACCCAGTAAGCGCTCGATAAATAGGATTGAATGAATGAATGCATTGCGCACAATAAGCGCTCAAATTCATTTCAGTGAATGAATGAATGCTTCGCACCCAGTAAGCGCTCGATAAATAGGATTGAATGAATGAATGCATTGCGCACAATAAGCGCTCAAATTCGTTTGAATGAATGAATGCTTCGCACCCAGTAAGCGCTCGATAAATAGGATTGAATGAATGAATGCATTGCGCACAATAAGCGCTCAAATTCATTTGAATGAATGAATGAATGCTTCGCACCCAGTAAGCGCTCAATACATAGGATTGAATGAATGAGTGCATTGCGCACAATAAGCGCTCAAATTCATTTGAATGAATGAATGAATGCTTCGCATCCAGTAAGCGCTCAATACATAGGATTGAATGAATGAGTGCATTGCGCACAATAAGTGCTCAAATTCATTTGAGTGAATGAATGAATGCTTCGCACCCAGTAAGCGCTCGATAAATAGGATTGAATGAATGAATGCATTGCACACAATAAGTGCTCTAATTCATTTGAATGAATGAATGAATGCTTCGCACCCAGTAAGCGCTCGATAAATACGATTCGATGAACTAGTGTTTTGCACCCAATAACGTTCAATAAATAGGATTGAATAAATGAGTGCTTTGCACACGGTAAATGCTCAAATGCAATTGAATGAGTGAATGAATGCTTTTCACGCAGTATGCGCTCCATAAATACGATTCAATGAATGAATGAATATTTGAAAGAACAGTTTCTTGATTAAGTAATCCGTCCTCTGCTATACTATCGTCTTCCCTCCCCACAACTCCAGGCTAAGGATGGTAAGAAAGGTGCATCTCTGTGACGGGATGAAGGAGACACAATATTCAGGAACAAATGGCCTCTCCACCAAACTGGCCACCGTGCAAAGAAACTGACCACAAATGCAGTCAAAGGGGATTGTCATCTTCAACCACCGGAGTGTTATGGTAACCATTGTTTTGAGGGGAATGAATGGGCCTCACACGTGCTGCTTTTCCCCATTTCCCAGTTAATCCCAGTTAGGAGAAGCAGCATGGCTCAGCGGAAAGAGCACGGGCTTTGGAGTCAGAGGTCATGCGTTCAAATTCCGGCTCCGACAATTGTCAGCCGTGTGACTTTGGGCAAGTCGCTTAACTTCTCTGTGCCTCAGTTACCTCATCTGTAAAATGGGGATTAAGATTGTGAGCCCCACGTGGGACAACCTGATCACCTTGTATCCCCCCCAGCGCTTAGAACAGTGCTTTGCACATAGTAAGTGCTTAACAAATACCATCATTGTTATTATTATTTTTAATCCATGGGATTTATTGAGTGTTTTACTGTGCACAGAACACTGGACTAAGCGCTTGGGAGAGGACAACAGAGCAGAGTTGGTAGACACGTTCCCTGCCCACAACCAGTTTACGGTCTAGAGGGGGAGATGGGCAGGTTCACCCTCTTTTCCCCACCTTCTCTTCATCATCATCAATCGTATTTATTGAGCGCTTACTATGTGCAGAGCACTGTACTAAGCGCTTGGGAAGTACAAATTGGCAACAATTTGAAATTGAAAGCTCTTCAAAAAGTACTTCTGAAAGTACAAATTGAAAGCTCTTCAGCTTCAAATGGTTCGAAAATACTGCTGCCACAGTCATTTTCAATGTCCAGCCTATGTTAGGGTTAGAGCACGGGTGAGTCAGTTGGACCTGGGTTCTAATCCCAGCTCTGCCGCATGTCTGTTGTGTGACTTTGGTTAAGTCACTTCAGTTCTCCAGGCCTCAATTACCTCATCTGTAAAATGGGGATTAAGAGTGTGAGCCCCATGTGGGACAGGGATTCTATCCAACCTGATTAACGTGTATCTACCCTAGCGCTTAGAACAGTGCTTGGCACATAGCGCTTCACAGGTACCATTATTTTTTTTTATTGTCATGTCCACCGCTAGCGGGGTGACTTTAATGACTCTCGGTCATCGTATCCACTATTGAAAAGTTGCAACAAGATAAAGACACATAAGATATTGGGGCACCTCCAGACTTTGAAGACTGAGGTAGAGGCTCGGAAGCCTAGCAGCATCGCCACTTGATGATTGACTGCTTCTTCAGTCAGTCAGTCAATTATATTTATTGAGCACTTACTGAGTGCGGAGCACTGTACTAAGTGCCTCGGAGAGTACAATACAACAATAAACAGATGCATTCCCCGCCCACAACTCCTTGCACCAACCTGTGGGTCGTGTTTTACCAAAACAGACTCGGGCTGTGGGAAGGACCCCTAATCCTCTCGTGTTCTAAGCAAGTCATGTAATGAAAACACACGTTATAGCAGAAGTGCGGGGGGTGAATTCCATGCAGCCCGTCACTCAAGTAGGTTTCTTAATGTTGCGATTTCAGGAGAATTCTAGAAGCACAAAGCAGTCACTTCAGAAGCTCTTGAATAATCGTGGTATTTAAGTTCTTTCTATTCATGTCTGTCTCCCTCTCTAGACTGTAAGCTCATTGTGGGCAGGGAATGTGTCTGCCAGCTGTTGTGGTCTCCCAAGCGTTTAATACAGTGCTCTGCACATAGTAAGTGCTCAATAAATGATTGATTGATAAATAATACTGATGATGATTGATGATACTATGTGCAGTCTGTGGGGTAGCTACACCACAATCAGGTCAGACAAAGTCCCTGTCCCACATGGGGCTCAGTTTAAGGGGGAGAAAAAACAAGTCTTGAATCCCCCTTTTACAGATGAGGAAACAGAGACACAGAGAGGTTAAATAACTTGCCCAAGGTCAAACAGCGGGCAAGTAGCAGAGTGCTGAATTGTACTTTCCAAGCTCTTAGTACAGTGCTCTGCACACAGTAAGCGCTCAATAAATAAGATTGAATGAATGAACCCAGGTCCTTTGACTCCCAGGTTTCTGCTCTTTCCACTAGGCCATACTGTTTCTCTATCTTCATGGGTCTCACTTGCCAGTGTTGGATCGATGCTGACCATACAGTTTGTTCTGTGCAGTCATTGCCATGAAAGGAATTTGCATTAGAAAAACCTACTCACCCTGTCCAGACCTAGCCAGTGAGAAGGAAATACTTTAGTACGTAATATGTCAATAATAATATTATTATTATGGTATTTGTTAAGCGCTTACTATGTGCCAAGCACTGTTCTAAGCACTGGGGTAGATACAAGGTAATCGGGTTGTCCCATGTGGAGCTCACAGTCTTAATCCCCATTTTACAGATATGGTAACTGAGGCACAGAGAAGTTAAGTGGCTTGCCCAAGGTCACAGAGCAGACAAGTGGCTGAGCTGGGATTAGAACCCACGTCCTCTGACTCCCATGCCCGTGCTCTTTCCACTGAGCCACTCTGCTTCTCTACTAAGCCATGCTGCTTCTCTTGCAAGTATGTTTTACTGGTCTTTCTTCTGAGGGGTTGAACACTATTATTTGAATTTATCCACTGGCTTCCTTTATATCAGAGAAAGACATGAAGCCATGTGACATTTGTGTAACCTTGGAAATTTTGAGGTCTCCAGTAGCCATTTTTTTGCCTAAGGCTGAATATCAGTGTTTCAGTAACCCATACCACGGCTATCTTTTTTAAAATATGCATTTTATTTTAGACTCAATTCCAGGTTTCAGGAGGCACAATTTACAAAATGAGTGTTTTGGGCCCATCGTGTGGAATTTTTTTTTCTTTCCATACGATATGTGGGGAAAGTTCCAGGGATATTTGCCATAGTAATAAATTCATTCTTTCAGGTTGCCCAATGAAAATTGCCAGGAAATCCTGTGAAAAGCAAGCACAGGCCAACAAAGTTGGGCGGTCTCATTTTTCCAAAGTTTATTTGCTGTGTAGGAACTATATATAAACTACATTGTTTTGCCGGGGGGGGGGGGGGTTGTAGTTTTTTAAATGGTATTTGTTAAGTGCTTCCTATGAGCCAGGCACTGTACTAAGCACAGAGGTAGATACAGAGTAATCCAGTGGGACACAGGTAACTGAGGCACAGTGAAGTTAAGTGACTGGCCCAAAGTCACGCAGCAAACAAGTGGCGGAACTGGGATTAGAACCCAGGTCCTTCTGACTTGCTCTATCCACTACGCCGTACTGCTTCTCTTTGTTTATTAATTCAATTTATATTAATGTCCATCTCCCCCTCCAGCCCATAAGCTCATCGTGGGCAGGGAATGTGTCTGTTTATTGTTATTATCATACTCTCCCAAATGGTTAGAACAGCGCTCTGCACACAGTAAGTGCTCAGTAAATACAATTGAATGAATGAATTTAGGACATTAGAAAGTGAAGGAGCAGCATGGTCTAGCGGAAAGACCACGGGCCTGGGAGTCAGAAGACCTGGGTTCTAATCGTACCTCTGCCAATTGCTTGTTGTGTGAACTTGGGCAAGGCACTTGCCTTCTCTGTGCCTCAGTCCTGTTCTCCCTCAAACTTATTCATTCATTCAATCATATTTACTGAGCACTGTGTGCAGAGCACTGTACTAAGCGTTTGGGAGAGTACCATATAACAATAAACAGACACATGCCCTGCCCACAACGAGTTTACAGTCTAGAGGGGGAGACTGTGAGCCCCATGAGGGACAGGGACCGTGTCCAACCTAATTAACTTGTATCTACCCCAGCACTTAGAACAGTGTTTGAAATGTCTTGTCTCGTTTTATGCTGTTGAGTTGTCTCCGACCCATAGCAACACCGTGTTCACATCTCTCCCAGAACACCCCTCCTCCATCTGCAATCGTTCCGGTAGTGGATCCATAGAGCTTTCTTGGTAAAAATACAGAAGTGATTTACCATCGCCTCCTTCCACGCAGTCAACTTGAGTCTCCGCCCTCGACTCTCTCCCGTGCCGCCGCTGCCCAGCACAGGTGAGTTTTGACTTGTAGCAGATTGCCTTCCCCTCGCTGGCCACTGCCCAAGCTAGGAGTGGAATGGGTAGGCCTCTTCTTGACTCTCCCTCCTGTAGTGGAGACTGGTAGACTACTGGAAACTCTCCAGGTGTGACCCTGAGAGGATGTTTGAAATGTAGTAAGCGCTTAACAAATACCGTAAAAAAAAAGGGCATGAGCTTTTTTCAGGATTGTGTTAAAGTTGCCTGTTCTAGACATGTTCTTTAAGGAAAACAGAGTTCTCATTTTCTCATTGTAAATATCTCTGCATCTGGGCCTTTCCCTAGTATAGCCACATTGTCTCCCTTGGATTAGCAGAAGTATAGTGTGCCATTATGCAGCTTATCTCTTAGGACAAAGCAGCATGGCCTAGTGGATAGAGCACAGACCCAAGAGTCAGAAAGACCTGGGTTCTAATCCCAGTTATGCCACTTGCCTCTTGTGTGACCTTGGCCAAGTCACTTCTTTTCTCTGTGCCTCCATTTCTTCATCTGTGAAATGGGGATTGAATACCTGTTCTCCCTCCTACTGAGACTGTGAGTCCCATGCAGGACGGGGACTGGGTCTAACTTGATTACCTTGTATGCACCCCAGCACTTAGTACAGTGCTCGGCACATAGTAAGTGCTTAATGAATAACATAATTATTACACTAAGCTTACTGTTCTGCTAAATCACTGTTTAGTCACTTTTTCTTGTGAAATTCCTAGGTACAGAAATGAGTTTTAGCTGCTTCTTCTAGCAAGTCTGATATGACGGAATTAATTCATCTACAATTCAGAGTGCACCTTATTCTTTCCTAGTGTGTGTTTTCATTACATGTTTTGAACAGAACACTGTTACATTATTAACCTTCTCACCGTACCTCGATCTCATCTGTCTCGTCAGAAACCTCCCACCCACCTCCTACCTCCGGCCTGGAACGCCCTCCCTCTTCATATCTGACAGACGATCACTCTGCTTTCAAAGCACATCTCCTCCAAGAGGCCTTCCCTGATTACACCCTCATTTCCTCTTTTCCCACTCCCTTCTGCGTCATCCTTGCACTTGGATTTGCACCCTTTTCATCATCATCAATCGTATTTATTGAGCGCTTACTATGTGCAGAGCACTGTACTAAGCGCTTGGGAAGTACAAATTGGCAACATATAGAGACAGTCCCTACCCAACAGTGGGCTCACAGTCTAAAAGGGGGAGACAGAGAACAAAACCAAACATACTAACAAAATAAAATAAATAGAATAGATATGTACAAATAAAATAAATAGAGTAAAAAAAATATGTACAAACATATATACATATATACAGGTGCTGTGGGGAAGGGAAGGAGGTAAGATGGGGGGGATGGAGAGGAAGGAAGGGGCTCAGTCTGGGAAGGCCTCCTGGAGGAGGTGAGCTCTCAGCAGGGCCTTGAAGGGACCCCTCCATCAGCCCCATAGCACTTATGTGCCTATCCTTAATTTCTTTATTTCTATTAATGTCTTTCCCTCCAGACTGTCAGCTCCTTGTGGGAAGGGAGCATGCCTACCAACTCTGTTATACCGTACTCCCCCAGTAAGCGCCCAATAACTATGATTGTTGATTGATGATGGAATTAGGGAATGTTTTTCTGATGAGGTGGGTCTATTTGGAAAGCACGCGACGTGGTGCTAGGAAAAATATGCACTCGCCTATTATAATGTGAGTTTTCCATAACCAGGGCTTTGCCAAGAACGTAACCATCGTTTTCATTTTAACCCCTCGGTTTTGACTGTGAGCCCATTGGTGGGTAGGGGTTGTCGCTATTTGTTGCTGAATTGTACTTTCCAAGTGCTTAGTACAGTGCTCTGCACGCAGTAAGCGCTCACTAAATACGATGGAATGAATGAATGCTCTGCCCTAGGCTCCTGCCACCAAGTCACAAGACTCAGAAGCAGTGCCCCTTTCTGCTTGGACTTCGGGGTCAGCAAAGGGGTATTTGGTCCTCACGAGTGCCATCAATGGCCACTCTAGTAAGAGGAGAACAGTAGGAATTGATGTTCCATTTTCAAATGCAAATTTTTTTCATACTTTTATTCCACTTCAGAGAAGGGTGCCCTTACATCCCCTTTAACTTATTTTAAGCAGTAAACAGAAGAGTCTTGTTTGTGTGTCTTAGTCTTATTTATTCAATTTTCTTTTAAACTCTACAGATAGTGATATGCACAATTAATCCTGCACCTTCTGTTTGGACAGCATTCTTTTTTTAACCGAGTTTTCATTTCTGGGCAGATTTAACAGATTTACAGAGAAATCTAGGCTGAGTACAGTTTTGAAAATGGAAACCAAAATTGAAGAAAAATAGCAAAGAGGAAACTAGACTTCCCCAGGAGAAGACAACTTGCAAGGAATTGAGTTGCCATATCGTTTTCCAGCCTTTATTTACTTTTAAAAAATTTGAACCGATTTCTCAACCTGTCATTTCATAACTTGCATTGGTATCCTAACTTGTTAAAAACGTTTTTCCAACCATCAGAAACATCCTTGGAGTTTGATAAGAAAAATACCAATGCCAGCATTTTGTGGAGAGTAAATCATTAGAACTATGGGCATGTAAAACTTTTTATGTTTCAAAAACTACTTTGTACTAAAAATTACAACATTTTGAGTTTTCTTCATGGCCAGAAAATCTTACAAGGACACAGGGTGTATTCATTGCTTTTTTTTGTTATTGTTGTTGAACTGAAATCTAGCACAATTCTCCCACTCAGTTTATGATCCTCAGTATAGTTCAACTTCATGAGAGTTTAAAGTAGAACCACCTGCTAAAGTAGAACAGGATCGATTTATTTTAAATCCTTTTGTCCCTGGGAGGAACCCTTCAAAGATCTGGGTCCTCTGACTGTCACCAAAGTTCCCTCAGAAAGAAAGACAGAATTTTCAGAAGCCACTGAATACAAATAGAAAATTCATTTTAAGTGCCATAAAATCTGTTTATGTTAAACCCCAAGAGGCAGTTGGCCTGAAAAACGAAGAGGATAGCAGTAGCATATTCAATCCGTTTCACTCAGAAATCCTCCCCTCTTGACTGGTGAGGTAACTACCCACCGTTTCCAGGCCTTCAGGGACTATGAAGCTGTTCACTAATTCGACTCCAGTTTAGCTCTGTTCAGCAGCATGCCAAGGGCAGCAAATCTCAGTAGGTGTTTAATAGAATAAATGCTAATGCTGGGTGGGGAAAACAATACGTTGGAATGCCCTGTTAATTGATCTAATCTGACCCACTGGGATCATCACCATGGCTATTTACTGAATACATCCTGTGTGCTGACCACTGTACTGGTCACGTCATTTGTTCGTATTTATTGAGCACCTACTGTGTGCAGAGCACTGTACTAAGTGCTTGGGAGAGTAAAATACGATGACACACAGACACATTCCCTGCCCACAACGAGCTTGCAGTCTAGAGACAGCACACGACAGAAGTAGAAGGTAAGGCCCCTGCTTTGGAAGAGCTTTCAATCTAATCAAGAAGGTAGGAGTCAGCGGGACCTGGGTTCTAGTCCCGGCTCTGCCACTTGTCTGCTGTATGACCTTGGGCATGTCGCTTAACTTCTCTGGGCCTCAGTTACCTCATCTGTAAAATGGGGATTAAGACTGTGAGCCCCATGTGGGACAGAGACTGTGTCCAACCTGATTAGCTTGTATCTATCCCAGTGTTTTCAACAGTGCTGGACAAATTCCACTATTATTATTATTAGACACAGCAAATGCATGGAATCATCTGATCCGACTGTATTTAATCTACCTCGGTGCTCAGTGCTTTAAGAAACGCCACTGTTATTATTGTTGTTGTCATTATTATTATTATCGTTATTACTATAATGGAAACTAAAGTAAAAACCCGTAACTAAAACAATAAAAAATGAGCAAAAATGGAGATGTCCTAAAGATGGCAGACGGGATTCCATTACTAGGATGGTGGAGATTAGTCGGGGAATTTCTCCTGGAGGAAGTGGTTTGTGTGCTCTGAGAGAATCATTCAATCAGTTGTACTTATTGAGTGCTTACTGTGTGCAGAGCACTGTACTAAGCGCTTGGGAGGGTCCAGTACAACAGAGTTGGTAGGCACGTTCCCTGCCTACAATGAACTTATGGTCTAGAGGGTGGTTTGAAATGCGTAGTGCATTGATGCGGTTCCCTGAGCTCCCCTCTCACTTTCCATCACACAATCATACAGATTTGAGAGAGCTTGTTTACTCTGTTTTGATTTACTCCAGGGCCTCTTGAGTGATTTTCCTGTCTCCTCCTGTCTTCCTCATCTCTCTTCCTGGTTATGACGCTGCAGGTTGCTTTGATGTTCTTGAGAGGGTTGTAATGGGGGTTCACTGACTGAGGGCAGTGAAACCTCTCCCGAATTAGGTAACCGAGTCTTGTTGTGGCAATAAACCCATCTGCTGTAGGAATGATCTTGTTTACTACTGCGTACACAAACTGCACAGCTAACAGGGAACCTGCCAATGCGTTAGAGAGAAACAAAGGAGGAAATGATTGAACAACAGAAGCAGCATGTCCCGGGAGTCAGGGGACCTGGGTTCTGATCCCCGCTCTGCCACTTGTCTGCTGCGTGACCTTGGGCGAGACGCTTAACTTATCTGTGCCTCAGTTACCTTGTCTGTAAAATGGGGAGTAAGACTTTGAGCCCTGTGGATAACGGGGACTGTGTCCAACTTGATTATCTTGCATCTCTCCCAGCGCTTCTTCCAATCAAAATGGGAAAATTCCCTTCAAAAATACTCCTGTCCTCACACAAACAAGATCATATCCAGCGCTTAGAACAGTGCTTTGCACATAGTAAGCACTTAATAAATGCCATCATTATTATCATTATCATGATCCATACGACTGACTATTTGCACATGTGTTGGCATAGGATCTTCTTAGGTTTCTCCTGCATATACTTGTAGAAATAGATGTACCAAGGTACACTAGTCCCTTACTAGTCACTTTCCTTGTAAGTAGCAGCCCAGCCCAACAAGAAATATTGCCTCAAAATTCCTTTTTGGGAACTAAAAGGTTCGTATTGGAGATAACATTATGTGGTTGATGTAATAATGCCCATCTCATAATGGTTGCCTGCCAATTGACAACAGGATTTCTTTCTTTACGGGTATTTGTTAAGTGTGACTGTGTTCCAGGTACTGTACTAAGTGCTGGGGTAGATACTAAGGAGGTTAGGTGCTAAGGAGGTTGGACACAGTCCATGTCCCACATGGGGCTTGGAGTCTTAATCCCCATTTTACAGTTGAGGTAAGTGAGGCACAGAGAAGTGAAGTGACTTGCCCAGGGTCACACAGCAAACAGGTGGTGGAGCCGGGATGAGAACCCAGGTCTTTCTAATAATTATTATGGTACTTGTTCATTCACTCATTCATTCGATCGTATTTATTGAGCGCTTACTGTGTGCGGAACACTGTACTAAGTGCTTGGAAAGTGCAATTCGGCAACAGATAGAGACAATCCCTACCCAACAATGGGCTCAGCGCTTACTATGTGCCAAGCACTGTTTTAGGCCCTGGGATAGGTACAAGGTAATCAAGTTGGACACGGTCCCTGTGCCACTTGGAGCTCACCCTCTTATCCCCAGATGAGGCCTAGAGAAGTGAAGTGACTTGCCCAAGGTCACACAGCAGACATATGGCAGAGCCGGGATTAGAACCCAGGTCCTTCTGACTCCTAGGCCCGTGCATTATCCTCCAAGCCACACTGCTTTTCCTTCTCACTCCCGGGACTTTAACCAATAGCTCAGCCTACTAGGTCAGATGTGTTTTGGGGGCCAATCTACACATGGAGCTCTCCAATTACTTGTGTCATTTCTGTTGACATGGACGGTGACCAAGAGACAGACATCTGGACTTTAATGCCACTTAGTCAATAAGCCCCAGGGAATATTACCGACCCAATGTACACATCCTAAAGCCGGGGTATATCTATTTCAAAGGGCTCAAAGAAATATATTCCATATTCCTTGTTTAAGTTTCAGAATGCATTTACTTTAAATATGAAATCACTCACCATCTGAAACATTCCAGACTGTAATGGATCGATCCTTTAACCCAGCATATATGTACATGTCATCTTTTGAGAAGCAAGCACACTGCATACCTTGGAAGGAGGAACTCTGTTAAAAATGATGATCTTGATTATTACCATAAAAGAAACCTAAATGGAGATTGATTTCTAGGAATCTTCCAAAGAAGCATTTATAATGCAGTAAGCTCACTGTGAGCAAGCAACGTGGCTACCAACTCTGTTGCACTGCATTCTCCCAAACGCTTAGTCCAGTGCCCTGCACACAGTAAGTGCTCAATCAATACCAGGGATTGATGGAACACTAGGTTTTGACCCCAACCTCAACCCCACAGCACTTACGTACATAGCCGTAATGTATTTACTTCTATTAATGTCTGTCTTCCCCCTCTAGACTGTAAGCTTGTTGTGGGCAGAGACCGTGTCTACCGACTCTGTTGTACTCTCCCAAGCGCTTAGGACAGTGCTCTGCACACAGTAAGCGCTCAATAAATACCACTGATGATGATGATTACAGGACTTGGGATGGAGACCTAGAGTGGAGAGGAGTCTAGGAGGTAATAATAACAATGATGGTATTTGTTAAGTGCTTACTATGTGCCAAGCACTGTTCTAAGCACTGGGGTAGATACAAGGTAATCAGGTTGTTCCACGCAGGGCTCACACTCTTAATCTTCATCTTCCAGATGAGGTAACTGAGGCACAGAGAGGTTAAGTGACTTGCCCAAAGTCACACAGCTGGTAAGTGGTGGCGCCGCGATTAGAACCCTCGACCTCTGACTCCCAAGCCCGTGCTCTTTGGCACTTGGAGGTTTGCAGAAAGAGCATTATCCAGTAATGATTCTTTCAACTCTGGATTTCCATCCAGTCTCAGGTTTTCTGACCCTTAATCTTATGGCATACTTACCTTATAGCACATCTCATGTTCCCATCTGCAGATCTCCAGGTCCCAAAGGCATTGCATAGACTCCTCAGAACCACTCACCGCCCACTTCTCTTTGTGGCTGATTTCTAAACAGGTGATTCTGTCCTTATGGGCTTCCAAGGAAAAAACTTTGGAATTTGGACAATCGTAAAGAAATAAGCCTCCATCCGTCATGCCATAGACCACACGGTAGTCAGCTAGGACAGCCACACTTGAAATCACAGCAGGAAGTTGAGTGCAAAACATGTAAGTGGGCCCATCGATCAGTGGATAGGGCTCTCCGGGTCTGATATCCAGCACAAGGACCATGTTGTCATACCCTATAACCACTCGTTCCTCCCCTTTGCTGAGGGCCATACAATTGACAGCTTTCTGACTTTCTGGGGGCGGAATGCACATTACGTCCTGCCTAGAGTTCAGTGGAAACACAAGGACGGTCCCCGATACCAGTCCTGTGAAGAGCAGTTTCAGCTGCCCTGCCACTTCTAAACATCTCACTTCATTTGAAGTGTCTAGAGCATCAACCTCCTCACCTGCAATAAAAAGAGAAAAAAAAGGCGGTGAATCATAGGCCTCTTTGGCTTTCTGGTGCGTAGCCTTTCACAGGGACGAATCGTACTCACCTTCCACTGAGTTCCAAACGGTGACTTTGTTTTTATTCCCAATCCGGGGGAAGTAGACATAATTTCCATTGTGAGATATTGCCGTACAGCCGGTGCGGTCCAGAAAATGTGCTGAGGGTTTGTGCTTTCGCGAATAAGTGAAATCCCAGACTTTGAATGATGATGACTCTTGGGAGGCCGATACTAAAATGTTTCCACACAGAGCAAACAATGTTACTGGCATGCCGGTGCTATCCAGAATATCCAACAGGGTCCCTTGCTCTGACAGACTCCATATCTGAAAAAAGTTAGAGCCACGAGAGGTCACGATCAGGTAGTTCATGAAATGCGTCTGTGCTGTAAATAAAGATGTGGAATGCGTCGGGGCAGAAGAGCTGTGAAAGAGATGGGGCCTGTGGACCTTAGCAGAACAGAGCCAAGGGCCCAGATGCAGATAAATGCAACTGAACTAACAGATCTCTTAATCCCCATTTTCCAGATGAGGTAACTGAGGCACAGAGAAGTTAAATGACTGGCCCAAAGTCACACAGCAGACAAGTGGCGGAACTGGGATTAGAACCCACGTCCTTCTGACTTCTAGACCCATGCTCTATCCTCCTCCCCCCCCACCCCCCGCTTTTTTTTAACTAAGGAGGGGTTCACGAAGTCTGAACCCAGACCCGTGGGACGGAAAAGATTTTCTGTAGAGGAGCACTGCTTGCCTATCAAAGCCAATTTGCTTGGCAGTTGATGTTGTTCTACGTTGCCTTTCATTTGTTTCCTCTTACCTGGATGATCTCATCATGAGAGCCAGTGACAATTACGTTGTTATCATGTCCAACCACAGCAGTTTCCACTATATTCTCATGCTCCAGATCCATGGCCATAAACCTCTGAAATGCCTTTGAATCAGCCACATATACCCGCACATATTTTCCAAAACCTGAAACGGTGAGGGACTAGTTAGGATTTTACTTTTCTGATCTGTAGAGTTTCAAAGGAATAAGGATTTGGAGCTCACTGTGAGCACGGAACATGTCCACCAACTTGGTTATATTGTCCCCTTCAAGCTCATAGTACAGCGCTTTGCATGCAGTTAGTGCTCAATCAATATGATTGATTGATTAAAATATGAAGGGGACAAACGGTAGGGTTAGGCACCTCAACCCTCTAGACTGTGAGCTCCTTATGGGCAGAGACTGTGTTGTTGTATCTTAATAATAATGATGGCATTTGTTAAGCGCTTATTATGTGTGAAGCACTGTTCTAAGCGCTGGAGGGGGATACAAGGTAATCAGGTTGTCCCACGAGGGGCTCACGGTCTTAATCCCCATTTTACAGATGAGATAACTGAGGCACAGAGAAGTTAAGTGACTTGCCCAAAGGTCACACAGCTGACAAGTGGCAGAGCAGGGATTAGAACCCACGACCTCTGACTCCCAAGCCCGTGCTCTTTCCACTGAGCCACGCTTCGTATGCTCCCAAGCGCTAAGTACACTGCATTGCACACAGTAAGCGCTCAATAAATTCCATTGAACGAATGAATTTCATTCATTCATTCGATCGTATTTATTGAGCACTTACTGTGTGCAGAGCACTGTACTAAGTGCTTGGGAAGTACAAGTTGGCAACATATAGAGACGGTCCCTACCCAACAGCAGGCTCACAGTCTAGAAGGGGGAGACAGACAACAAAACAAAACAAAACATATTAACAAAATAAAATAAATAGAATAAATATGTACAAATAAAATAAATAAATAGAGTAATAAATACGTACAAACATATATACATATATACAGGTGCTGTGTGGAGGAGAAGGGGGCAACGCGGGGGGGATTGGGAGGGGGAGGAGGGGGAGAGGAAGGAGGGTGAATGAACCTCCAAGGGTGCTTTCCATCAGGTGGGTCGTTGATGCTGTATATTAGTTTCCTTTTCTGGATAAGGAAGGGAGCTGGTTAGTTGTGGGCAGGGAACGTGTCTACCAACTCTATTATATTATATACTCCCAAGCGCTTGGTACAGTGCTCTGCACACAGTAAGCGTTCAAGAAATACCATTGATTGTTTCCTTCACTTATAAGGAGAGATCTGATTTTTTAGAACCAGAGATCAAGAATTGTATTCCTGATTTTATTGTATGCAACCATCTGGCAACCCCACCTTAAGTGAGACTAGACATTCCAGCAAATTAGATGAATATTGATGTATGAAACCCAATCAATCAATCATACTTACTGCGCACTTACTGTGTGTACTAAGAGATTGGGAGGGTATAATATAATGATAATTGTGGTATTTGTTAAGCACTTACTATGTACCAGGCACTGTACAAAGCGCTGGGGTAGTTACGTCTAGACCACTACACAAATCAAGTTGCAGCAACACAACACAAAGGGGGATTTTTATTGCAATATTATACAGATCTGCATGAGTGAGGACAGACGAAGTCTGTTGCCCTAAAAGCGGGCTCAACCTCATCACCGAAAGGTGGGATATGTAGGTATAGTCCGTAATGGGCATGGTGTTTCTTCACACTGAAAACTGGCTCCAAATAAGTATGGCTGCCGTTTTCTTAACAGAGGACAGGGTGTAGCTGAAATTGACAAGGGAAGGTGTGGCTGAAATTGAAGACGGGGAAGGATGTGGCTGAAGCATGATTTAGGAAAACCAGGTAGATTAATGCAAAATGGAGACTGAAAACAAAATGGAGTAAGGCCGGTGAAGAGTTCGTTTCCACACAAGGTTATCAGGTTGGACACAGTTCATGTCCCACATGGGGCTCACAGTCTTCATCCCCATTTTATAGATGAGTTAACTGAGGCACAGAGAAGTTAAGTGACTTACCCAAGGTCACACAGCAGACAAGGGGCAGAACTGGGATTAGAACCCAGGTCTTTCTGATTCCCAGCCCCGTGCTCTATCCTCTAGGCCAATAACAGAGTTGGTAGACATGTTCCCTGCTCGCAACAAACTTACAGTCTAGAGGGACTAAAGTTTGTTTGGGGATGGCATTTTTCATCTGCTAAGGATGAGAGAAGGAATTTTGGCATTAGGAAGAGTACCCCTTGTTTCTGGAGTGAAGCTACAGAGACCGACCAAGTAAGCGTCGAAGTAAAACTTGAAAATGACTCTTTGGTTGAAATACGTTAAAGAGATGAAAATGTAGGTGGGAACATTACATTGGTATTCTGATTCTGTTAAAGAATACCTTCTAGGTGACATTAACAGTCATTCTTTCCATCACACAGCTCTTATGAAATCTGGCAAGGCCTTTACCAAAGAGGAACCAAAGCCAAACTCTACCTGCAGCCAGAAAAGATTCATCTTGAGAAATTACGACAAATCTTACAGCAGCAGGAACCTTGTCCAGCAGACTATTTCCTTCAGAAGAAATCTGCATAAAAGATGAGACATAATATCAATCAATCGATGGAATTCATTGTGTTTACATTGTTCCAGAGCACTGTGGGATCAATACAAGCGGACTGAACACAGTGTCATTCCCACTCAGGCCTCGCAGTCTAAGTGTATCTACTTTTACCCCATTTTACAGATGAGGCAAGTGAGAGGCAGAGATCTTAAGTGACTCGCCCAATGTCACACAGCAAGCCTTTGTTAGAGACCTGGGTCTGAACAAGCAAATCTGGGTTTCCTTCTTCCCAATCCTATGTTCTTTCCACTGAGCCATGTTGCTTTCTGTCACACAACAAGGCATTACAATGTAAGCCTCTAAAGAGTAGAATCCTGTCTTATTGTGTATTTCTTTATTGCACTTAAACCAAGTGCTTTCAATAAGGGGGTCACATATGATATCAATACCATCATCTGGTACTTTTTTGAAGCAGCGTGACCTAGTGGATAGAGCATGGACCCAGGAGTCAGAAGGAACTGGGTTCTAATCCCTGCCCCACCACTTGTTTGCTGTGTGACCTTGGGCAAGTCACTTAACTTCTGTGCCTCAGTTCTCTCATCTGTAAAACGGGGATTAAGACTGTGAGCTCTATGTGGGACAAGGAATGCGTCCAACCCCGTTCATCTTGTATCTACCCCAGCACTTAGAATAGTGTCCAGCATATAGTAAGCTACTATTAATTAATTTTACATTTACTATCTCTTTCAAAGTGGAGGAGAGTATGTGAATGAATGTGTGTGCAAAGAGAAGGCAGGGGAATACAACTTTAGCAAAGAGATGGGGGGATATGTTACCTTATATTTAAGCATTAAACACTGTCCTATTGGTCTGTGGGTGTAAATGTAAATTAGTTTCATCATAGTGAGTACGCTGCTCCCTGTAGATGGAGGATTGGTGAAGGTGAAGTTCCTTGGGGGCAGGAAAAATGCCTAAGCAGTTTGGTCTAGTGGACGGAGCACAGGCCAGGGAGTCAGTGGTTCTAATCCTTCCCTGCCACTTGTCTGCTTTTTGACCTTGGGCAAGTCACCTACCTTCTCTGTACCTCAGTTTCCTCATCAGTAAAATGGGGATAAAATATCTGTTTGCCCTCACTTTTAGACTGTGGGCCCTGTGTGGGACAGGGACTGTATCCGATATCTTCATATTATATCTACCCCTTCACTTAGTACAGTGTCTGGCACACAGTAAGTGTTTAAATACAATAATGATAATAATAATTGTTAGTACTTGTTATTATGGTAGTAGGTACTTGAGGAATGTACATTACATAATATTAATATTACATACTACACGTACTAATATTAATGTACGTTCCCCAAGCACCTAGTACCATAGTCTCTGCACACAGTACAGTACAGTGCTGCAGTTGACGATGTAGAAGATGAAAATTAACAGTTTTTTTACCCCAAATCTTGTGACAACCCATGCACATTCTGGTGGGATCAGCAATTGCTTTTCAAGTTTTGCTGTATTACTTAAGGGTCAGTGACAAAGGAACAGAACAGTAACTACTCTGTTAAGAATGCAGTTAATTAAAAGGAACACAGTGTCTGGATGACAAACCTATGAGAAGTATCTTGGCTAATGCCTGTACTGGCATGATTTTATTGAGGTGAGTTGTTAGCGATAATAAATACCCTGCAAAATTTTTCTGTCCTCCTCCTAGAGTACCGATCCACTGAAACTGACTTACTCTACAACTGGCAAGTCAAACAGGGCCATGTGTTTAAATTGCCGCCAATTACTAATCAATTATTTGTAAGATAATTAGCAACCTAATATAGTGTTTTTATTATTAGATTGAACAAAAGGAAATGAAGTAGTGAAAAGAACCAGGTAGAGTCATTTCCTGCAGATACAGTGTTAGTGAGCGGGACTTCTAAGGGCCAGAGACTGAGTTCAGATTTGGGGAGAGGAAAAGGAGAAAAGGAAAAGAACAGAAAAGAGACAGGGAGGAGTGAGAGAACTGAAGAGGAGAGAGGTGCAGTCTAGGGGGTGAGGGGAAGAGAATAACAGACAGAGAGTAGAGAGGGAGACTGAAAGGAGAGAGAGAGAGAGAGATCAAGGAGAAAGACAAAAGAGAGGCAATGAAAAGAGAGAGGAGAAGGATACCCACAACGGAGAAATGAACATGCACAAACACGCATGATTTTTCCCTTCAGCCAGTCAGAACCATTCAGGAGAGACATGGTGAGGATTACCCTTCTCCCACCTCTGCCTGTAATCCAGCATTTGCGCAGAAGTGGAGATGCTGCCAGGCGCCCTCTGGTTAGGGGTTTCAGGTTAGGGGGCCACTGTGAACAGAAAGGAACCCCCAAACCCCACAGAAAGCCCCAGAATCAGCAGCAGCAACATCTCCAGCCTCGAGAAAGAAATTGGGCTGCAGGGAAAGGTGGAACAAGCAATCTCCATGTGTCTTTCTCCTTCCATCCCACTTTTTCTTCATAGTATTTGTTAAGGGTTTACTATGTGCCAGGCACTGTACTAATCGCTGGGCAAGATACGAGATAATCAGGATAGACACAGTCCCTGTCCCACATGGGGCTCACAGTCTTAATCCCCATTTTGCAGAGGAGGAAATTGAGGCACAGAGAAGTGACTTGCCCAAGGTTGCACAGCAGACAAGCGGCAGAGCTGGGATTAGAACCCATGACCTCTGACTCCCAAGCCCATGCTCTTTCCACTAGGTCATGCTGTTTCTCATGATTTGGCATAGGGTGGTAAATAACTTGGAACTGGGAATTAACCTTATAATTATTTACTGTATTTTTAAATATTTGAACATTCTAGAACTATTCATTCAGGAAAATGGTAATACATACCAAAGAGAGGGAACCATTGCTGAAACCAACTACTACTTTCTCTTGCTTCTGGATCAAGATCCCACAGGACGGTGTTTCTTCTTTTAGAGTAGACAGATGTTGCCTCGTTTGAAACTTGCCAGTCCTGCTATCCCAGAGACTTACAATTCCTCCTTTAGAAACCATCATCACCACTTCACTGCAGGCAAATACGACCGCAATTACCCAGATATCTAAAGGATCCTCCAAAATGCGGAAAACCAGTTCTGCAGTTTCCAGATTCCAGGCATTCACCTGGTAGAAATGATGAAAAGAGACCAAGTCGTTGGTACATAACCCAAAGCAGAAATCCACCAATAGCAAAATTCAGGATTTTCCCATTTGTAGATTGTTTTAATTTTTCCTTCAAATTTTTCTTAATTTGAACATAACCTTTTGGTTTTTTGTAAGCAACAGTCATTCCCCATTAAAACCAAGGCTTTTCTGCAATAGCACTATTGGAGTGTAGTGTTAGTATCCTTGGCTGCACTCATCATTATCAGTGGTACTTATTGAGCGCTAACTGTGTGCAGAGCACTGTACTAAGTGCTCGGGAGAGTACAATACAGCAGAGTTGGTGGACACGTTGCCTGCCCGTAATGAGATTACCGTCTAGAGGGGGAGACAGACATTAATAGGAATAAAGAAATTACGGTTATGGACATAAGTGCTGTGGGGCTGGGAAGGGGGACTGAATATAAGGGAGCAAGTAAGGGCTTTGCCATTTGGGCACTGTGAGCAGTGCAATCTAATGTAGTGTATTCTGTTCTGTGTGTTGACTGTGTGCGCGCCCACACACACACACACACACACACCCCACACCACCCCTCCCCCCCACTGCGTTTTAGAGCTACCCCTCACCTAGATACACACAGCTCACCTTGACTTCTACGTGAACCTCAGAACTTGACTTCTAAGTGAACCTCAGAACAAGTCAACATAATAGCATTGCTGGGAAATAACAATACAGAGTTTGGCATATAGCAATCAAGTGGTTCAGCAAAGGGCAAACTTCAAGAATTTAAATCTGGCAGTTACATTTGTTGAAGTGTCTGGACCCGGGTAGAACATCAGGTCAACATATGCAAAGCTTTCGGAGGGCAATTATGTTTTTTATGTAGACATAGGTTAGCATTTGATGAATCAAATTCATAATCAAGTGCTTAGTAAAGTGCTTTGCACACAGTAAGGGCTCAATAAATACGACTGAATGAATGAATGATCATGTATTATTGCTGCATATCCTCATTGTCATTTGATCGTGTAAGTTACTAAACAGTGTTGACTTTGTATCTTTATCACTTTAAAAATATAGATTCATATTGTCAGTTGATTTTTTTGGATCTCTGGAAGGCATTAATATGCTTTTACCTTATTTCTTATGGAAAACCATACCTCATTAGCACTCTGTCACAAAACATAACATGTTTTCATAGCACCAATTAGGATTTCTATTCTAACCAGAGTATAGCAGTACTAGGCAACCCCAGTATTATCTGGAGCCATGACTCTTTGGATCTTACACGTATTTAAATTCTATCCGAATATTTCTATATTGTGTATTGTGATTGTGAAATCACATATGATCTCAGCTTTACTTTAGAGTCAGGTTATTTTTGTTACCTTTGAGCCAGATGCTGAGTACACAATACCGTTCTTTTCGTCCAAATGAAGACAACAGAAATTTCTCTCCCCTGAATTTACAGAGCCTCCATCCCAGATGGCATACTTCTCTGTGCCGGAGACCAAATTCCACGTGCGCAATGTGTGATCCGTGGAAGATGAAATGGCATAGGTCCCTTCTCCAAATACTTTTACACACTGCACCGCTCCTATAACACAGCAGGAAGGATTGTTGGCAAACTTGGGAACACTGTAAACTTTCAACCACCAGAAATCTCCTTGGCTTTGAAATAGATTTTTATCTTCTCGAAAAGGGAAGCAGCGTGGTCTAGTGGAAAGAGCCCTGGCCTGGGAGTCAGAAGACCTGGGTTCTAATCCCAGCTCCATCACTTGTCTGCAGTGTGATCTTGTCAAGTCACTTCACTTTTCTATGCCTCAGTTCCCTCATCTGCAAAATGGGGATTCAGTATTTGTTCTCCCTCCTTCTTAGATTGTTAGCCCCTCATGGGACCTGATTATCTTGTCTCTACCCCAGTGCTTAGTACAGTGCTTGGCATATAGTACCACAATTATCATTATTATTATAAAATGTTCAAAGAGAAATCAAAACTTGGTTGGTTGGGTCTTGCATTAAGTACTGCATTGTGTGGTATAATACATTATAATTATTATTATTATTATTATTATTATTATTATTATTATTATTGTGGTAGTTGTTAAGTGCTTGCTATGTGCCAGGCACTGTTCTAAGCACTGGGGTAGATACAATATAATTGGGTTGGACACAGTCCCTGTCCCATACAGGGCTCACAGTCTTAATCCCCATTTTCCAGAGGAGGGAACTGAGGCACAGAGAAGTTAAGCGACTCACCCAAGGTCACACGGCAGACAAGTGCTGGGGTCAGGATTAGAACCCATGACCTTCTGACTCTCAGGCCCATGCTTTATCCACTAGGCCATGATTATAAAAGGTATATATTATTATATGGTATATAGTGTAGAACCATGACGATCCCCAACTCTAAATTAGGTGGTCAAGTTGAAAATTACCAAGAGTTTCTTGGTGTTTTTTGAAAAGGCTGTTTTCGTTGGGAGCCATGGGAGGAAGAGGAAGTTAATCTGCATCTAGCTGCTGATTTCAGTGTGCTTCTGGGGGTGGGTGGGTCTTGTGGCACCTTAGCATAAAATCTGATGAAAAGGCGGTTTCAGGAAACCACTCTTCTAGACTTCACCTGTGTGCCCGGTTAAGATGTGAACCACCTGATTATCCTGCATGTTCCACACAACCAAGGTCCCATCTTCTGACCCAACTACCAGTAGCTCGTTAGCCGAACTCCACTCCATTGCTGTGATGCCTGGAGAATAGACACAAATATGAAGGCACATTTTCGACATACTGAAAAACAAGGGCTACAGTGCAGCTGCAGCGGGCAGGAAGTGTGTCTATGTGGGACAGGGACTGTGTCCAACCTGATTACCTTGTATCTGCTCCAGCGCTTAGAACAGTGCTTGGCACATAGTGAGCGCTTACCAGATACCATCATTATGATTAAGATAGTCCTTTCCAGGAAGTCCTGGGTTGGATTAAGCCAATTGGAATCAGATCACATAGCCGTAATTTCTTTATTTCTATTAATGTCTAGAGGGGGAAACAGACTGTAAACTCCTTGTGGGCAGGGAATGTGTCTACAAAGTCTGTCGTATTGTTCTGTCTCGGGAACTTAGTCCAATGATCTGCACACAGTAAGCGCTCAATAAATACCATTGATAGATTGATTGACTGTAGAGTCCATATATGAAGCTCATTCATTCAATCATATTTATTGAGCGCTTACTGTGTGCAGAGCACTGTACTAAGCGCTTGGGAAGTACAAATCGGCAATACATAGAGACGGTCCCTACCCAACAACGGGCTCACAGTCTAGAAGGGGGAGACAGGCAACAAAACAAAACATGACCTAGGGGCATGAAAATTGTCTCCAGCGAATCTGCTTCCTATGCATTAATATAGTTGGAGATTTTATTTACCAATGTAAACTTATCCCACCCGTAAACTCAGTGTAGCTAATATGAATTATATTCCTGAAGAGATGGGATTGGGTTAAACTGCATTCCCCACAGTGTCAGATTTACCAGGATTTGGGGAGAGAGGCTCAGTACTGCCCTAGCTGAGGCATCAGATTTGAATATGATCAGAGGTTTGGGGTTTCTTCGAGGGACTCTGTTCAGTGCTTACTATGTTTCAAACACTGTTCTAAGCACTGGGGTAGGTACCAGAAAATTAGGTCGGACACAGTCCCAATCCGACCTGGGGCTCACAGTCTAAGTAGGAGGGAGAACAGGTATTTAATCACCATTTTACAGTGGAGGAAACTGAGGCACAGAACTGAAGCGACTTGCCCAGGATCACACAGCAGGCAATTGGCAGAGCTGGGATTAGAACCCAGGTCTTCTGACTCCCAAGCCCGTGTTCTTTCCACTAGGCCACGCTGCTTCTCCAAAATCAAGTTCCTGGGTAATACTGTACATTCAGCAGCAGACAGATCGATCTTCCGGCTCCAATTTCCACGGGTTACCATGGTTAAACCATCTGCCGTTCCTCCTTTTAAATCCCAAGTACCTTGAACTCCTATTTGAAGTGGCCTACTACTTTGGTCCACCTTTGGGACAGGCTCATTACTAGTATTTATAGCTTGTAATTGTTCTGTCGCCTGAGCATCTGAGATCTGCTTCCAGTCAGTATGAAGCAATGAGGGGCAGCCCTGAGAGTTCCCAAAGGAACTCAGTGACGGCAGATGGAAATCCCAGAGTGTGTTAAGGGAAAACTACATTTTCCCAGCTACAGAAACTATATTAAGGAGCTGCCAGGAGATTAGTAAAAGTCATGAAAAACCAGGAAACCTGCAGCAGCTAGTAAGGCCACAAGTCAATCAATTGATTTTTTAAAAAATGTTGAACGCTCACTACGTGCCATACTATGTACTATGTCCATCTAGACAGAGTAAGCTTATTGTGGGGAGGGAATGTGTCTGTTATATTGTTTTGTCTTACTCTCCCAAGCACTTAGTATGGTGCTCTGCACACAGTAAGTGCTCAATAAATATGATTAATTGTCAGGCACTGTACTAAGCGTAGGGGTAGATACAATATAATCAGATTGGACACAGTCCCAAGCCCACATAGGGCTCACAGTTTTAATCCCCAATTTCCAGGTGAGGTAACTGAGGCACACAGAAGTGAAGTGCCTTGCCCACTGTCACACAGCAGACCAGAATTAGAACCCAGGTCCTTATGACTCCCAGACCTGTGCTCTTTCCACTCAGCCACCCAGCTTCTTGATCAATGGTATTAATCAAGTGCTTATCATGTGTAAAGCGCTGTACTGAGCACTTGGGAGAGTACAATACAACAGAATTAGCAGACACATTGCCTGCTCATAATGAGCTTCCAGTCTAGAGAGGGAGACAGACATTAATCTACATAAAGAAGTGATTTGTAATATATAATTTAAAGATATGTACGTAAATGCTGTAGAGTTGAGGATAGGGTGAATATCAAATACCCAAAGGTCACAGAACCAAGTGTAAGTGTCCAATAGACCTTCCTATTTGGAGTTTGTGTAATAAACATAATTATGGTATTTGTTAAGTGCTTACTATGTGCCAAGCACCGTACTAAGCGCTGGGGTGGATACAAGCAAATCGGGTGGGACACAGTCCCTGTCCCACATGGGGCTCACAATCTCAATCCCCATTTTATAGAGAAGCAGCATGGCTCAGTGGAAAGAGCACGGACTTTGGAGTCAGAGGTCATGGGTTCAAATCCCTGCTCTGCCAATTGTCAGCTGTGTGACTTTGGGCAAGCCACTTAACTTCTCTGTGCCTCAGTTACCTCATCTGTAAAATGGGGATTAAGACTGTGAACCCCCCCGTGGGACAACCTGATCACCTTGTAACCTCCCCCATGCTTAGAACAGTGCTTTGCACATAGCAAGTGCCTAATACATGCCATTATTATTATTGTTATTATAGATGAGGTAACTGAGGCCCCGAGAAGTGAAGTGACTTGCCCAAGGTCACACGGCAGACAAGTGGTGGAGCCGGGATTAGAACCTATGACCCTCTGATTCCCAGGCCCGTGATCTATCCACTAAGCCATGTAAACGGGGCTTTGAGAGTTCAGGAGGCCTACCTTGGTGACATCCAGTTAGTGTTATGCGGAGAGGTCCGTTTGGAGGCTGGAAAAATCCACATTCAGGGATCAGGACGGGATGGGGGCGGGCACTGAACCAACTCAGGCATTGATGGCAGAGCTGCCCAATCAGAGATGGGTAGAGTGATGAAAAAGAATGCAGCCGGGCCAGAATCTCCGTGTAGAAACAGCTCACATCTAAAGGAAGTATACAGTTCATTAGAATGGAGTGGGCCAACAGTTGCCCCAAGCCTTTGCTTTTTTTTATGGTATTTATTATGTTCTTATTATGCGCCAGGCACTGCACTAAGCGCTGGGGTAGATACAAGCTTCTCGGGTTTGACACAATCCATGTCCTACATGGGGTTTACAGTCTTAATCCCCATTTTCTACATGAGGGAACTGAGGCGCAGAGAGGTTGAGTGACTTGGCCAAGATGACACAGCAGACAAGTGGTGGAGTCACAATTAGAACCCAGGTCCTAATCCCTGTAGACAGACCATTGCCTGGGGCTCTTCTTAGTTGCCCCAGACCATTCCTGCCCTTCGAGAACAAAGGAAAAGCATATGTCTCTCAGACTTCATGTCCCTGCAGGACTACCCAACACCTTCCAGCCCGCATTTCGACTCCTTAAACCCAAACCCTGATGCCATAATGAGCCTGACTACTCTTTGCCACTCTGAAGCAACACAGAAAAACACGTCGTTGAGCTCTCCTTGATCATCTAACTTGTTTTTGGCCACCTTCCAGCAGTGAGAAGGCCTCTAGTGGATCTTCTAGGCCACTCAGTGCAAAATGTTTTAGAGGTTAAATTGCCATGGGCTGAGCAAAAAGGGCCTCAATTCTACATTACTCAATTTTGGGTTTTAGTTTCTGGCCCTGAGATCTTACACCATCCTCTCTGTTTACTGACACCTAGTATTCTGCACAGAGCATGGTAGTTGGCACTTGGTAGCGTGCAATTAAAGTAGAAAACACATGTTTCTTGCCCTGCTGGAGCTTACGGTCTAAGGAGAGAGACAGATAGACACCGACTTTATATACAGGAGAGCTCCATGGTACAACCAGGTTATGGTCCTTTAGTGAATATAGCCCGGGCCTGGGAATCAGAAGGACCTGGGTTCTAATCACCGCTCTACCACTTGTCTGCTGTGTGACTTTGGGCAACTCACTTCACTTCTCTGTGCCTCAGCTCTCTCAACTGTAAAATGGGGATGAAGACTGTGAGCCCCGTGTGGGACAGGGACTGTGTTCTTCCCTTCTCTGTGCCTCAGCTCTCTCAACTGTAAAATGGGGATGAAGACTGTGAGCCCCATGTGGGACAGGGACTGTGTTCAACCTGATTAGCTTATATCTACTCCAGTACTTAGAACAGTGCTTGACACTTAGTATGCGCTTAACAAATACCATCATTATTATTAAATGCGGTTGTACTGTGGAGTCAGTTTTCCCCTAGGCTTACATGCAATTAGTTAGGATCTGTTCCACAATCAGCTGAAGTGGGACAGTTGAGCACTGCATCTAAGTAAAAATACATTATAAATAATAATAATAATAATAATGGTACTTGTTAAGTGCTTACTATGTGTCAAGCACTGTTATAAGCGCTGGGATGGATACAAGTTAATCAGGTTGGAGACAGTCCCTGTCCCACATGGTACTCACACTACTAATCAGTGGAAGGAGCCCGGGCTTGGGAGTCAGAGGTCATGCGTTCTAATCCTGGCTCTGCCACTTATCAGCTGTGTGACTTTGGGCAAGTCACTTAATTTCTCTGTGCCTCAGTTACCTCATCTGTAAAATGGGGATTAAGATTGTGAGCCTCACGTGGCACAACATGATCACCTTGTATCCCTCCAGCGCTTAGAACAGTGCTTTGCACTTAGTAAGCACTTAATAAATACCATCATTATTATTATTATTATTCATTCATCCAATCCTATTTATTGAGCACTTACTGTGTGCAGAGCACTGTACTAAGCGCTTGGGAAGTACAAATCGGCAACATATAGAGACGGTCCCTAACCAACAACAGGCTCACAGTCTAGAAGGGGGAGACAGACAACAAAACAAAACAAGTTATCGGGGTCCCGGCGCTGTGGAGTGGGGAGGGGGCTGTCCTTCTGGTCTCCCCTGCAGACTTTCCCCTCCATCTCCCCCTGCCCACCCCCCGGGAAGCAGCATCGAGGAGGGGGTCGGTGGGGCAGTCCTGGGGCTGGAGGGGCGATCCCCGGGCCACCCCTCCCCCAGCTGAACCCCAGAACCCCTCATTCATTCATTCAATCGTATTTATTGAGCACTTACTGTGTGCAGAGCACTGTACTAAGCGCTTGGGAAGTACAAGTTGGCAACATATAGAGACAGTCCCTACCCTCCCCCAATTGGCCACCAGCCGGGCCCAACTGAGCCGAGCCGAACCCAACCAAGCCGAGCCTAATCGACCCAAAGATGATCCAGTCCAGCCGAATGGAGCCCAACTGAGCCGAGTCGGGCTGGGCTGAGCCGAGCCAAGTTGAGTTGAGGCCCAACCGAGTCGAGCATGGTCCTGCCAGGGCAGCCCAGCCCAGCCAAACCTGCTCGGGCTGAGCCATGACGGGCCGGGCCGAGCTGAGATGTGCTGTGACGGGCTGAGCCAAGCCCAACTGAGCCGAGCAAAGGGCCAACCTCGGGGCAGCCGAGCCGAGTCGAGCCACACTGAACCGAACCCAACCAAGCCGAGCCATGTTTGAGGCTGTAACAAAACCACACCTCGTGTCTCCCAGGGTCCCTGGCCCAAACCTCTGTTTTTTTCTTACGTTCCTCAAACGAGATAAGGAAAATGGAGTCCAACGAATTCATCCTCGCTCCCTAGTCCGGTGCTAGAGTCTCACCTCTGTTACCTTCTTCCCCTGCCTTCTGCCTTTCAGCCTATCCTGGCCATGACCTTTCCTCTCAGCGATTGCCGAACACACTACTTTTGGTGTCTTATTTTCCTCCTTCTTCTCATCTTCGTCCTCCTTTTCCCATTTTACAGATGAGGAAACGGAGGCACAGAGAAGTGAAATGACTTGCCCCAGGTCACACAGGTGACACGTAGCAGAGCCAGGATTAGAACCCATGATCTTCTCCCTTCTAGGCCTGTGCTCTATCCAGTAAGCCCACACTGCTTCTTCTAAACCTCTTCCCACCACGTCCTTCCCTCATCCCAAGCCTTCTTCCTGCCCGCCCCTGTTCCCAGCTGTTTTCCTATCGCAGCTTGCCCCTCCACTTGTTTCTTTTGGTCCCCTCCCGCTGCCACACTCCAATTTTTTTTTTAATTAATTAATTAATGTACACATGGGAACAGGGATGGGGATGGAGGGACAGGCAATTCTGAACAGGGGTGATGGCGACAGCACCAGCAGCTTGGGAGAGGACTGCATTGTGTCCAACCTGATTGACACAAACACTTAGAAGAGTGCTTGGCACATAGTATGGGCTCAGCAAGTGCCATTAAAAAAAGAGTAAATAAATCGATATACCCATAAATGTTAAGGGTAGTCAATAGATTAGACACTTCTAATGGTGAAGTTCACCTAGGAGTTCCAGTGTGGCTGAAAAATCCCAACCACAGTGGATGCATTAAAAGCTTGTCCTTTGTAGTTTTTTTTTTTTTTGGGGGGGGGGTATGTAAGAAAGCAAACAAAAAACCCAAACCATTGGACCCTAAAATGGTTGTCCCTTTTTGTGTTGTTGGGCTTAATGTTTGAAGCACATGGTGCTGTTTTCTCTTTTGCTTCCTTGTCTTTCCTTCCATGTGAAGCTTTTACTCAAACTGAACAACTCTCTTCTTGTTGACAGTGTGCCAAACCAGTCAGTCCTCAGCAATTAATGCCCAGTTTTTCACTGGGATGCAGCACTTTCTGAAGCTTTGGGTAGCCAGTGGGACGACCTGGTTGGAGAGGTGGGGATTAATCAGGAAATTAATTCCGGCTCCCCCACTTGTCTGCTGTGTGACCTTGGAAAAGTCGCTTAAGTTTTCTGTGCCTCAGTTACCTCATCTGTAAAATGGGGAGAGGGACGGCGTCCAACCCGATTTGCTTATATCTGTCCCAGCACTTAATACAGTGCCTGGCACATAGTAAGCCCTTAACAAATACTATTATTACTATTATTGTTGTCATTGTGCTTCCTAGAAGCGTTAGTTTTCTGGGAGGACTCTGAAGGTGGGAAGGGATGTGTTTTGAGGGAGAAGGGAATTCCATGCAGGGGGGAGGGTGTATCCAATGGGTTAGAGACTAAGGGTCAAGAGCAAGGTTCAGTTAGAAGGTTAGCTTGAGAGGAATGAATTTTGCAAGCTGGGGTGTAAGGGGAGAAGAGAGCAAAAAGGTAAGAAGAGAACAGCTGGTGGAAAGCTTTAAATCTACTGATCAGGAGTTTTTGTTTGGTGTGGAGGTAAATGGGTAACCATTGGAGGTAAATGGGTAACCATTTCTGAAGAAAGGAGTGATATGTTACCTTCCTGATTTTCGACTACAATCCAGCCCACACACTTCGCTCCTCTTATGCAACAAACCTACTCACTGTACCTCAATCTCATCTAGCTCACCGGTGACCCCTGGCCCAAATCTTGCCTCTGGCCTAGAACATCCTCCTTCTTCATATTCGACAGACAATCACTCTCCCCACTTCCAAGCCTTATTAAAATCCCATCTCTCCCAAGAGGTCTTCCCCAACTGAGCCTTAACTTTCCTCTTCTCTCACACCCTTCTGCGTTGTCCTTGCACTTGGATTTGCCCCCTTTATTCACCCCTCCATCAGCCCCACAGCACTTATGTCCATATCTGGAATTTATTTATTTATATCAATGTCTGTCTCCCTCTCTAGACTGTAAGCTTGTCATGGCAGGGAATGTGTCTGCCGACTCTGTGATATCGTCTTCTTCCAAGCTCTTAGTTCAGTGCTCTGCACACAGTAAGCAGTCAATAAATAAGATTGATTCATTCATTCATAATAACATTTTAGGAAGACCATCATCTGGACGAAAGAATGTAGGAGAGACCAAAGAGGGAAGAGGTTGGTGGCAGGGAAGCCAGTAAGGAGGTCCATGCCATGATCCAGCCAGGAAGTGACGAGAGTTTGGATCTGGGTTGTAGCCATAAGGGTGGAAAGGAAGAAACAGATCTGGGAAATACTGTGGAGCAAAACCCAGCAGGATTTAGACAGACTGCAACTAGAAGAGGGAAGGCAGAGAGGAGCCATAGATGGTATCAAATTGTGAAGCATATATTGGCGAGGAGAAATGTCATGCCTTTTAGACTGTGAGCCCACTGTTGGGTAGGGACTGTCTCTATATGTTGCCAATTTGTACTTCCCAAGTGCTTAGTACAGTGCTCTGCACACAGTAAGCGCTCAATAAATACGATTGATGATGATGATGATGCTGCCTTTAAAAATCTCTCACCTCTCCTCAGCGCTTCCCCCCCCCCCCAAAAAAAAAAGAACAATAAAACGTTTTGGGCATTTGTTGAGTAATAAAACTTGCAACACAGTATTGGGTAATAATTCAGATATATTTTTGAGGGATCTAATAGTAATAATGATGGTATTTGTTAAGCATACTAAGCGTTGGGGCACATATAAGACAATCAAGTCAGGCACAGTCCTTGTCCCCCACAGAGCTCATGGTCTAAGTAGGAGAGAGAACAGGCATTGAATTCTGTTTTACAGATGAGGAAACTGAGGCCCAGAGAAGTGAGTTGCCCTTCTCTAGGAAGCAGCATGACTTAGTGGCTAGACCACAGGCCTTGGAATTAGAAGGACCTGGGTTCGAACCCCAGCTCTGCTACATGTCTGCTGTGTGACCTTGGGCAAGTCACTTCACTTCTCTGTGCCTCCGTTACCCCAGCTGTAAAATGGGCAGAAGAGTGTGAGCCCCATGTGGGATGGGAACTGTGTCCAACCTGATTAACCTGTATTATCCTCAGTGCTTAGAAGAGTGCTTGGCACATAGTAAGCCCTTAACAAGTACCATAATTACTCTTCTTATTATTATTTTCTGGGGACAGTTCTGCAGCCCTGACCGAAGCTAGCCCTCTCAGAGTAGCAGAGAGAAAATGATGCAAGATGAGAATATGGAAAATAGAATACTGACTAAAAATGGAGATTTTCAAGTAATAAGAATTAGCATTAGACACCGATCTGCAAGAGAAATCACCACAAGAGAAAATATAAATTTCCACTGGCTATTTGGCTAGGAGCCTGAGTTGATGGGTTTTGTGGCGATCTGATGGTGTAGACTTACCAATGCCATCTCTACTGGCAATTGTAGATCTTGCAAGCTGGATGGCATCTCTCACAAGCTGTAGCTCAGGACTATCAATGCGCCCAGCACAAAGGGCAAAATCTTCTAGGATACTAGGGATTCCACTGGAAATCATCCTACATGAAATCCAATTCATGTTACCTGCAGAGGAAAGTAACAACTGCTAGAAAGAAAGTGTTTAGTACCATGCTCAGAGCACAAGCAGCCCTCAATAAGCACCATTGATTGATTGATTGATTGAAGATAGGACTTTCACCTGGATGTGACTTAATCCTGTGGTTTAGCTCCAGTGAACTACCATGCTCCAGCCATCAATCAACCGTATTTATCGAGCACTGACTGTGTGCAGAGCACTATACTAAGTGCTTGGGAGAATGCAATAGAAGAAGAAACAATCCATGTCCCCAAGGAACTTACCACCTAGCAGGGGAGATAGACATAAAATTATTTACGCATAGGAGCAGCATGACCTAGTGGATAGAACCTGGGCCCGGCAAGCAGAAGGACATATCTATTCTATTTATTTTATTTTGTTAATATGTTTGGTTTTGTTCTCTGTCTCCCCCTTCTAGACTGTGAGCCCACTGTTGGGTAGGGACTGTCTCTATATGTTGCCAACTTGTACTTCCCAAGCGCTTAGTACAGTGCTCTGCACACAGTAAGCGCTCAATAAATACGATTGATTGATTGATTGATTGACCTGGATTCTAACCCTGGCTCTGCCACTTGTCTGCTCTGTGACCTGGGTTGAATCACTTCACTTCTCCGGGACTCAGTTATCTGTAAAATGGGGATTAAGACCACGAGCTCTATGTTGGAAATGGACTGTGTCCAACCTGATTAGCTTGTATCTACCCCAGCGCTTAGTTCCTGGCACATAGTAAACTCTTAACACATACCATAAAAAAGGAGGATGACTGTAGATTTAGGGATAAGAAAAAACTTAATCAGGGAAAGCTTCCTCGAGTAGGTGGGATTTCCGAAACATTTTGAAGATGGGGAGAGCTGAGGATTATAGATTAGAAGCAGGAGTGAGTTCCAGGCCGGAGAAAAGGTGTAACCCAGGGGTTGGAGGTAAGAGACTTGGGAATGAGGCACAGGGAGAAGGCAAGCTTGGAAGGAATGGAGATTGTGAACTGGGGTGTAATAGGAGAAGAAAGTAGATGGGTAAAACAGAGATAGCTAAAGGATTGCATTGGAAGTTTCTGTTAAATGCCAAGGTGACCTGGGCAACCTTTAGAAGCTACTTAGGAGTGGACAGATGTGTGCAGACAAGGATTTGGAAATCTGATTTGACTAGCAGAGTGAAGTATAGACTGGAGAGGGAAGCCACGTGGTCTAGTGGAAGGAGCACGGCGTCTGGAAGGCAGAGGATCTGTGTTCTAAATCCAGCTCCACTACTTGTCGGCTGTGTGATTTTAGGGAAGTCACTTGCCTTCTCTGTGCCTCACTTACAAGTAGCGTGGCTCAGTGGAAAGAGCACAGGCTTGGGAGTCAGAGGTCATTGGTTCTAATCCCGGCTCTGTCACTTGTCAGCTGTGTGACTTTGGGCAAGTCACTTAACTTCTCTGTGCCTCAGTTCCCTCATCTGTAAAATGGGGATTAAGACTGTAAGCCCCCCGTGGGACAACCTGATCACCTTGTAACCTCCCCAGCACTTAGAACAGTGCTTTGCACATAGTAAGTGCTTAATAAATGCCATTATTATTATTATTATTATCATTATTATTATTATTATTATTGTCAGCTGTGTGACTTTGGGCAAGTCACTTCACTTCTCTGGGCCTCAGTTACCTCATCTGTAAAATGAGGATTAAGATTGTGAGCCCCATTTGGGACAACCTGATTACCTTGTAATCCCCCCACCCCACCCCCTGGCGCTTAGAACAGTGCCTGGCACATAGCAAGCGCCGAACAAAAGCCATCATTATCTATTCATTTATTAAAATGGGAATGTGAGTCTCATGTGGGACGTGGACTTTGTCCAATCTGATTAGTATATACATACCCCCGCACTTAGAACAGTGAACTGGCACATCAATCAATCAATCAATCAAAGGTATTTGTTGAGCGCTTACTATGTGCAGAGCACTGTACTAAGCACTTGAGGGAGTAAACCACAACAGAATTAGACGGCACGTTCCCTGCACATAACGAGCTTACAGTACTGAAGGGGAGACAGACATTAATATGAATAAATAATTTATAGTGCATAATAAGCGCTTAAAAATACTATTTTAAAAAAGAATGAAGAGGCTGGAGAGAGGAAACTGAGTGAGGTGGCTGATACAGTATTCAAGTCGGAATATATCTGGACCAGGGTGGCGGCCATTTGGATGGAGAAGGAAGGGTCGATCTAGGAATTTTTTTTAGTAGTAGTTGTTAAGCATTTACTATGTTCCAGGCACTGTACTAAGTGACAGAGGGGATATCAGATCATCAGGTTGGACCCAGTCCGTGTCCCACATGGGGCTCACAGTCTTCATCCCCAACACTTAGAACAGCGCTTGGCACATAGTAAGCGCTTAACAAATACCATTATTATCATTATTTTACAGAAGAGGGAACTGAGGCACAGAGAGGTGAAGTGACTGCCCCAAGGTCACACAGCTGGCATGGTGGAGTCAGGATTAGAACCCAGGTCCTCTGACTCCCAGGCCCTAGCTTCCTCCACAAAGCCATGCTGCTTCTCTGTTGTGGAGGAAAACCCATATCCTAATCTCACCTCTTGCTCATCAAAAGAAACGTGCATATTTCTCCCACTCTTGAGCAAGAATCTCAATTTCGATTGAGGGAACCTTACCTAGCACGTCCCTCTTCAGCTCTTCAATGTGGTCAGCATTGAGCAGATGATAGGGCAATTCGCTCAGTTTCCGCAAATTGGCAACTGTGTCCGAATACCAGAGGGGTTGGGCAGCTACCTAAGGAGAATGGGGAGATGTTGATGGAGAGGATAACAAGCGGCGAGCCTCGTTCCCGTGACTTCAGGATCGAGAACCTGTGTGAAGGAATTGGATTGGGCACATCGTGAAATACACAGGAAGGGTTTTTACACAAAAGACACACTTACGGCCAAAGTGGCCGTGACAGGCTGCCGGGGCTGTGCCGCAGTGTCATGACCCAGTGGGCGGTTACCTTGGTAACTGCTACGCTGTTCGCCGCCTATGTTAGCTAGCTATTTTTCAGGATTTCTTCTTAGGCCTGTCGGCCTCACAAAATGCCCTAGGTGGTTCTTCAGTAGAAACCTTAATGATTTAATAATTATTATTATTATTATAGTGGTATTTGTTAAGCATTTACTACATGCCAGGCACTGTACTAAGCGCTGGGGTGGATATAAGCAAATCAGGTTGGACACAGTCCCTGTCCCACGCGAGGCTCACATCTTAATCCCCATTTTACAGATTAAGGAACTGAGGACCAGGGAAATTAGGTGCCTTGCCCAAGGTCACACAGCAGACAAGTGGCAGAGCCAGGATTAGAACCCACGTCCTGCTGAATCCCAGGGTTCGGTTCAGTCAGTCAGTTCAGTCAATGACTCCTGCGCTCTATCCACTAGGCCATGCTGATGGCGTCTCCCCACTGGCAAAGCCAGGATTAGAACTCAGGCCTCCTGACTCCCAGGACTGTGCTTTTCCCACAGCAGGGAAGGAAGGGTGGCCAGTGGAGATTCCAGGCTGGAAACGGGGGACTGTTCGAAGGAACGCCAGTGATGATTCTCACCTTCCTGTCCACGATGAGAGGTTTACTGAGTTGTGGAAGAGTTATAGGTTTCTTTGAACCTTGACTCCAGGCTCCTGTGAAGAATTCTATCAAAAGAAGGTGCCTCTTAGTTTTCTCTTCTCCTGAAAGATAACGATCCTGGATCACCTCAGTCAGCTGCCTGCGAAGGTAATGGAGGTAAAAGCGAGAGGAGGAATCAGGTGACTGCATGCCCAGAGTTCTAATTCTTGAGAAACTAGGCCAATGGGTTCCAGAAACTTTGAAAATAATATTAAGGTCAATCAAGGTCAAGAGAAGCAGCGTAGCTTTGTGGAAAGAGCCTGGGCTTGGGAGTCAGAGGTCATGAGTTCTAATCTCTACGCCGCCACTTGGCAGCTGTGTGACTTTGGGCAAGTTACTTAACTTCTCTGTACCTCAGTTATCTCATCTGTAAAAGGGGGATTAAGACTGTGAGCCCCACCTGGGACAACCTGATAACCTTGTATCTCCTCCAGTGCTTAGAACAGTGCTTGGCACATAGTAAGCGCTTAACAAATACCATTATTGAGAAGCAGCATGGCTCGTGGAAATAATAATAATAATGATGATGGCATTTGTTAAGCACTTACTATGTGCATAGCACTGTTCTAAGTGCTGGGGGCATACAAGGTGATCAGGTTGTCCCACGTGGGGTTTACAGTCTTAATCCCCATTTTACAGATGAGGTAACTGAGGCTCAGAGAAGTTAAGTGACTTGCCCAAGGTCACACAGCAGATATGTGGCGGAGCTGGGATTAGAACCCATGACCTCTGCCTCCCAAGCCCGTGCTGTTTCCACTGAGCCATGCTGCTTCCCATAGCACGGGCTTGAGAGTCAGAGGTCATGGGTTCTAATCCAGGCTCTGTCACTTGTCAGCTGTGTGACTTTGGGCAAGTCACTTCACTTCTCTGTGCCTCAGTTACCTCATCTGTAAAATGGGGATTAAGACTGTGAGCCCCACCTGGGACAACCTGATAACCTTGTATCTCCCCTAGCGCTTAGAACAGTGCGTGGCACATAGTAAGTGCTTAACAAATACCATCATCATCATAACTTTATTTACTGATGAAACTAGCTTTTTGAGTTGCTCAGTAGTGCTAGAGGAGTGCTAGTGAAGTGCCTCTATAAAACAAAATCCCTTCTTAATAACAAGACTCTTGAGACAAGAGATGTAACTGTGACTGTCTAGAACGTGGTCTACCTGTGAGAGAGACCCAGGAGCTGGAAACCATCTGCTGGCTTCTTTACCAAACACCCTCCTAAGTCCCGACGAAGTTTGGCCCACAGTAGAGGAGGGAAGCGAAGAGTGTCTTTTCTGGGAGGAATCCAATCTTGGAAAACGACCTTCAGAACCTCGTTGTCCAAGGATAACACATCCTTTAGTTCTGCTTCGGAGAGCCCATTTCTGCCAGAATTAGAGAGACTGTGCCTGAGTAGTCTAGTGAAAGTTCTACTCTTTTTGTAAATTTATACGTTTTTTATGGTATTTGTGAAGCACTTACCATGTGTACTAGGCACTGGGGTTGACACAAGATAATCAGGTTGGACACGGTCCATGTCCCACATGGGGCTCACAGTCTTAATCCCCATTTTACAGATGAGGTACCCGAGGCCCAGAGAAGTGAAGTGACTTGCCCAAGGTCACACTACAGACAAGTGGCAGAGCCGGGATTAGAACCCAGGTCCGGGCTCTATCCACTAAGCCATGCTTCTTCTCTGCTTCCCCAGATGGGGTAGAAATAGGGGTGATGCTCATCCCCCTGAATTTTTGCTTGTTACCCTATCCTGAACAAAAGTCATTCTCTGCCTCTTACCCTCTGCAGGTGTCCCCAGGATTGCATAAGCACTGTCTTGAGCCCGTTGTTGGGTAGGGACCGTCTCTATATGTTGCTGACTTGTACTTCCCAAGTGCTTAGTACAGTGCTCTGCACACAGTAAGCACTCAATAAATACAATTGAATGAATGAATGAATGAACAATCGTGAAACAGGAAAGCAGTAGCAATTATTGATTACTTACTGTTTGCAGAGCACTGTACTAAACATTTGGGAAAGTTCAATAGATGTAAAAGGCATGAATCTTACCCTTAAGGAGTTTACCATCTAACAGGAGAGACAGACACAAAATGTTTTACAGATTAGAGGAAGAAGAGCTTAAATAGTAAAGTACATAAAGCCATAGGAGGCAGTGTGACTCAGTAGACAGAGCATGGGGTTGAGAGTCAGGAGACTTGGGTTCTAATCCTGACTCTGCCACCACCTGCTGCCTGATCTGGAAG
This sequence comes from Tachyglossus aculeatus, assembly GCF_015852505.1. Lineage (NCBI taxonomy): Eukaryota > Metazoa > Chordata > Mammalia > Monotremata > Tachyglossidae > Tachyglossus > Tachyglossus aculeatus. Next base: position 118,964,289 of record NC_052101.1, on the reverse strand, counting down.
GAGAGTGAAGTATGGATTGGGATGGGGAAAGGCTGGTGACAGGGAGACCAGTGAGGAGATAATAACAATAGATAAAGGTAGTTCAGACAGGATGTGAGGAGTGTCTGAGAGGAAGGGAGGGACCCAGGAAACATTGTGAAAGAAAACAACAGATGAGATTTGGCATTAGTCTGAACATGAGAGTTGTATGATCAAACAATCAATCAGTCAATCAATGGTATTTATTGAGCTCTTGGGAGAGTACAATACAACAGAATCAGCAGACACGTTCCATTCATTCATTCAATCGTATTTATTGAGTGCTTTCTGTGTGCAAAGCACTGTACTAAGCGCTTGGGAGATTACAATATAACAATAAACAGACACATTCCCTGCCCACAATGAGCTTACAGTCTAGCAGGGAGACAGGCATTAATATAAATAAGTAATTTATAATATATAATTTAGAAATATGTACATAAGTGCTGTGGGGTTGCGGGTGGGGTAAATATCAATTCCCAAAGGTCATAAATCCAAGTGCCTAGACGACACAGGAAGGAGAGCAAGCCAGGAAAAAGAGGCCTTAATCTCTTAAGGGAGCGACGAGTCAAAGATAATGGCAAGGTTGTGGGCTTCAGTGAGAGGGAGGATGATGGTGAGGTTGTCAGCTGTACTAATATAAATAATAATAATTGTGGTATTTGTTAAGCACCTACTATGTGCCGAGCACTGTATTAAGCATTGGGGTAGATAGCAGATCATCAGATTGGCACAGTCCCTGTCCCACATGGGGCTCACACTCTACGTGTGTGGCAGGGGTGGGGGGGGGGGCGAAGACAGCTATTGATTCCCCATTATAGAGATGAGGAAACAGAGGCCCAGAGAAGTTTAACTACTTGCCCAAGGTCACACAGCAGACCCCTGGCAGAGCCAGGATTAGAACCCAAGGCCTCTGACTCCCAGACCCCTGCTCTTTCCATTTAGACCACTCTGCTTCCCCAGATAGGAAAATTAGGTGGAGGAGAAAATTGAGGTGGGGAAGGTGAGGAGTTCAGGTTTAGACGTACTGGGTGGGATGTTCATGAGAGATTGTGGGGAGGGAGGGCAGGGTGATGAGAGCTAGGTCTGGAAGTCATCTGCACAGTGGTAGTAGCAGAAGCTGTGGGAGAGGATGATTTCCCTGAGGAAATGTGTATAAATCATAATAATAGTGATATTTGTTAAGTGCTTACTATTTGGCAACCACTGGGGTAGATACAAGATAATCGGGTTGGACACAGTCCCTGTCCCGCATAGGACTCACAGTCTTAATCCCCATTTTACAGGTGAGGTAACTGAGGTACATGGAAGTGAAGTGACTTGCCCATGGTCACACCGCAGACAAGTGGCAGAGCTGGGACTAGAACCCAGGTCCTTTTGACCCCCAAGCCTGGGCTTTATCCATTAGGCCATGTTCCTTCCCAAAGTGAGAAAGTAGAGGACCCAGAATAGAGTCTTGAGGGACACCCAAAATTTGGGGAGCACATGTCTGATGGTTTCAATTTTATCAATAAAATAGCTGGTGCAGTCATTGGGTGCAAGTAAAAGGGAGGTGGGGTCACCAGGGGCTTCAGGAAGGACTTATTTATTCAAATGTATATTAATGTCTGTCTCTCCCTCTAGACTGGAAGCTCTTTGTGGGCAGGGAATGTGTCTTTTTATTGTTACATCGTACTCTCCCCACTGCTTAGTAGAGTGCTGTGCACACAATAAGCCCTCCGTAAATACGATTGACTGACTGACTTAAAGGCTAATTCATGGGAGCAACAGGCATGGAGTCAGTGAGGAAGGAAAAGATCTCTCTTCTTCATGGTTATTTACCGTCAAAATAAGAATTACGCTGCCAAATAAACAGTTTTACCATTGCATGAAAATCGTGATTGGGTTGCAATAATTTTCCAACATCCTGGAGAAACTTGAACGTCAAACCAGTCTCAGAAGTGGCCTCTTCAGTAGAGAAGCCTGGGTTGAAATATCAGAAGGCTAAGAAGATTCTTTTTTCACCCTACTCTGTCAAAGTTAAGAGCTTGCTGTATGTCATGAGCACACGGGGAGAATTTCTTCAGTACCTGTTTGAGGGCTAGTGATGTTTTTGTACAACACTCAAGTAAAAATGATTTCTCATTAAAGGAACTAGTGTGTTTTGTGGAAAGGTCTCAGGTGGACTTGTCTTTTGAAAAGTAAATAGGAATGCAAGAAAGGGCAGTGGTAGACAGCTGAGTAAATTGTCCTTCGGGGAAGAATGGCATAAAAGATCACGCAAGCCGTCGGAAAAAAAACAACCCATAAAGGTCACTTACCGAGAAGAAACGATATATCCAAGCACGTGGGCCACCAGGACTGGGCCGTGTAACTGCTCCAGGCGGAAACACAACTGATGTACCGCTTCCCGGAGGGTCAAGGCCAGAGATGAGGGCACAGTGTAGGATGCCCATCTTTGGACTTCCTCAAATGCCAGTTTCAGCCTTAAGGGGTGCCCACATTCTGGAAGACTGCACCGGAGATGGTCCAGCTGAGCTGGACTTAGCTTCCGTTTGACCGATGCCAGTAATTGCCCGAGCATTTCTCTGCCTTGCTCACCGGAGAGCGGTTTCACTTCAAAATAGCCCTCCAAATCCGTTACCTTCTCCTGCAGGGCTTGTAAAAGTCCGTACTCTGTTGACCAGGTGGAGACAATGAGATGGACCTTTGGAGGGCATGTTTTGGGCAACCACGAGAGCCCATGGGCACCATAACTTGAGGCCAGCTCACTAATGGAGTCGAACAGGAGCACAAGAGATTCAGCATTTCTGCGAGACACTTTAAGAAGGAGGTCATGAAAAAACTGGACTACATCACTATAAACAGCTGTGTCCTGTGCAGAAGGAACCGCCAAACCACATGCTAAACACACTTGGAAACAGGTACTCTTGAGCACACCGAAGATGTCTGAACTGAGCTGAGACGTTCCCAGAAGCCTCAGTACTACCACTGTTTCCTGGCTCAGGAAATCTTTCACTTGCTCAGATAGTTTGCACATCAGGGCTGTTTTTCCAATTCCCAGAGGCCCAAATACAACGAGCGGAGTGTGAACGTTGTTATCGTTTTCCCTGATACGTTGCCCAATTTCGCTCACTAATTTCTGCCTCCCAGAAAATATTCTGCACTTCTCTGTGCATTGGGTCATGTGATGGCTTAGCTCCTGTAAGAGCCATCCCGGCTCTTTGCTGACTTGTTTCTGGAAATGGAGGCTCTCAAGAATCTGGTATTTGACTGATGCAATGAACTGTACCCCTAACTCTTCCAGATATTGGGCGTGTGCCTTGTTCCGAGGATTCACCAGGTCTTTACTCCACTGGATTGACTGGACTTTCAGGAGGTTAGGATGGTTGTCGGTGATTCTCCCCTTGAGACTGGTGAGGAAATTTTGAGCATCCATGTCCAGGCAGCCGTCTTCCTGCCTATCCACCACAGGTAAGTTACACGAGTCTAGGATATGCTTATTGAGGGCATTTATTTCTCTAAGGAAAATGGTAACCCCAGATTTACTCGCTCCTTTGTTCAGAAGACCCTGTTCTATTTCCCATTCAATAGCTACAAAAGCAAAGGAAATTGAGAGGAAAGGTTAAGTTTCAGTTCGTAGCCTAATTCCATCCCGTTTCCCTCACCTCACCCATCTACCTAGGGATTCTGCTCTCTCCGTCCATCTTTATAAGTGGCATGGCCTAGTGTTATTATTAGTAATCGTAGTATTATACTTGTTAAGCATTTACTATGTGCCAAGCACTGTTCTAAGCACTGAGGTAGATAATAATAAATAATAAATAAATAATTATGGTATTTGTTAAGCGCTTACTATGTGCCAAGCATTGTTCTAAATGCTGGGGTAGATACAAGGTATTCAGGTTGTCCCACGTGGGGCTCACAGTCTTAATCCCCATTTTCCAAATGAAGTAACTGAGGCATAGAGAATTTAAGTGGCTTGGCCAAGGTCACACAGCAGACAAGTGGAGGAGGTGGGATTAGAACCCACGTGTTCTGACTCCCAAGCCCGTACTCTTGCCACTAAGCCACACTGCTTCTCATAAACCACGCTTCTTCTCTTAACTTGGAGAATGCAGGCATTGATCCCACTATATCTCACATGCTAAGTGAGCGCCCTACCATTTGAGTTAATTCCCCTCCAGATGCAAGTTAAGCAGGTTGAACACAGTCCCTGTCCCACATGGGGCTCACACTCTTAATCCCCATTTTACAGATGAGGTAACTGAGGTACAGAGAAGTGAAGTGAGTTACCCAAGTTCACACAGCAGACAAGTGGCAGAGCCAGAATTAGAACCCTGGTCCTTCTGACTCCCAAGCCTGTGCTCTATCCGCTAGGCCATGCGCTCTACCCCAGTGCTTAGTATAGTGCTTGGCACATAGTGAGCACTTAACAAACACCAGTATCATCATCATCAGGAGCACTGAGTCCTAACCTATAATGTGACACACATCCGCACTTTTTGAAATCAATTTTCTGACTCTTCTGTTTTCCCAGCCAAAGGGGAAAGAAAAGCTCGACTAACAATAACAGATTGTGTTCAAACAATTTAGAATTTCAAAGTGGAGAGCAGGACCATGTGACTTTCCTCAGAGAAGGGCCTGGGAGTCAGAAGGTCATGAGTTCTAATCCCAGCTCTGCCACTTTTCTGCTGTGTGACCTTGGGCAAGTCACTTCACTTCTCTGGGCCTCAATTACCTTATCTGTAAAATGGGGATTAAGACTGTGAGTCCCATGAAGGAGAGGGACTGTGTCCAATCTGATTTGCTTGTATAATAATAATAATAATGGTATTTGTTAAACACTTTCTGTGTGCCAAGCACTGTTCTAAGCACTGGGGTAGATACAAGGTTAGCAGGATGTCCCACGTGGGGCTCACAGTCTTAATCTCCATTTTACAGATGAGGTAACTGAGGCCCAGAGAAGTGAAGTGACTTGCCCAAAGTCACACAGCTGACAAGTTGCACAGCTGGGAGTAGAACCCACGACCTCTGACTCCCAAGCCACACTACTTCTCTGCCACTCCAATGCTTAATACAGTGCCTGGCACATGGTAAGCATTTAACAAATACCACAGTTATTACTATTAGCCCTCTGTTTGCCTACAGGGAGAAGGACCAGATCACAGTCACCTAGAAATGGTAGCAGAGGAGATGAACCAAAACACCTGTTTCCAATGCATTTAGGTACTGGCTCTTTGGCTCTTTCTGTTCTTTACTCCTTTTACCAGGTAGATGGAAGGTTTGAGCTGCAGTCCACTGGCCCACCTGTCTCCTGCTAGCCCCTGTCTTCTGCTAGCTCTCCCACTCATCATTCCCAGGGCTCATTGTAGAAGAGAAACGAGGGTGGGGAGAAGGTTGAATATCTGGGTGGAAATGCCGAGGCACTCAATCAGTTCTCTATCTCCTACCTCACCTCCCTGATCTTCTACCACAAGCCAACCCACACACTCCGCTTCTCTAACCAACCTTCTCTCTTTATCTCAAATCCATCTATCTCATCACTGACCCCTTAACCACGTTCTCCCTCGGGCCTGGAACTCCTTCTCCCTTCGGATCTGATGGCCCATCACTGTTCCCCCTTCAAAGCCCTCCTTAAAAATCCCATCTCCTCCAAGGAGCCCTCCCTGACTAAACCCCTCATTTCCCTTATCCGTCCTCCCCTCTGTGTCAATTGTGCACTTGCCTGTGTACCCCTAGACCTCTTTGATATGCACCCCAGCCCCACAATATTTGTGTAAATATTCTTATACTCCACTATTTCCCGTATGCCTAATCTATTTTAATGTCCGTCTCCCACTGTAGACTATAAGGTCCTGGTGGGCAAGAATCGCGTCAATCAACTTTGTTATGTTGTACTTTCCCGAGTGCTTTAGCCCAGTGTTCTGCACATAGTAAGCTCCCAATAAAGAACACTGATTGATTGATTGATGGGGATGCAACTCTGTCGGATCGTGCTCTCCCAAGTGCCTAATACAGTGTTCTGCATGCAGGAAGTGCTCGATAAATACCATTAATTGATTAATTCGTAGACCTCAGTTCTACCCTAGTTTCCCCTCATTTTGTCCGTTTTAAAGGCTGGTGACATAATTGCCACAGGCAGATGACAGCATTCTCCAGAGCTACTCACTTGATTTGAAATGTCCTCTCAGAGCATATAAATTCATTTTGGAAGCACTTTGTACAGTGCTCTGCACACAGTACATGCTCAATAAATACAACTGAATGAATGAAGCTGCAATCTCTAGACTTTACAGCTCACTGTGAGCTAGGACAAAACCAAGATCATTGTGCAAAATCCCCTCTTGCCCCCGTCTCGTCCCCATTAAACCTCCTTCCCTTCCATGAGTAAACACCCCATTCCCCCCCACACACACACACATTTCCATAAAAGGTAAAAAAGTAAGCTATCTATTGGTTTTATGGTACTTGTTAAGTACTTACTATGTGCCAGGCACTGTACAAAGCGCTGGAGTAGGTACAAGAAAATAGGGTTGGACACAGTCCCTGTCCCACATGGGGTTTGTGATCTTAATCCCCACTTTACAGATGAGGTAACTGAGGCACAGAGAAGTGAACTGATTTGCCCAAGGTCACACATCAGCCAAGTGGCGGAGCCAGGATTAGAACCCAGGTCCTCTGACTCCAAGGCCCATATTCTTTTCACTGAGCCACACTGCTTCTCAAATGAACCTAAAATATTTTCATTGCATAATTTCACTACTTAGTCGAACTATTTTCTGTAAATAATAAATGGAGTATAGGTTTGTGCCTGTCTGGGACAAGAGATGTGGTCGGAAGGGACTGTTTTCCTTCCCTCCCCTATTGATCGAGCTTCAAAATCAGCTTGGTGACGCGTGGCACCTGATTTGTGATAGCGACGCTCCTCCTCCTTGCTGATCAGTCCGCACTTCTCTGCTGCCTGGGCGGCTGAGCGAAGGACAGTGGCTAAGAGGCTCTCTTCCTTCCTCCAGGCTTCCCTTTCTCCCTGGCATTTCTCCTGGTAACAGGGTAATTGTGTGGTGATTGGCTGCAGGGTGTACGCAGGAGGAATTGCATTTTCATCCTTCCAGAACCATTTTACAAGGAGTCTCATGTAGTCCGTGTTACCCGTGAGCTGGGAGCTAAGGGCGTCAAACTCCTTCTCCCCAATGAGTCGAGGTAAGGGGCAGTGTCCATACCGATCCCCAACCAGAGCCTGTCAGAGTGAAGGTTGCAAAGAGAAAGAGACAAAATCACAATATTCAAAATGACCTAGGCGAGTTATGGGAATTAGAATGAGATGTTTCAGAAAAGCAGCGTGGCTCAGTGGGAAGAGCCCGGGCTTTGGAGTCGGAGGTCACGGGTTCAAACCCCGGCTCCGCCAATTGTCAGCTGTGTGACTTTGGGCAAGTCACTTCACTTCTCTGTGCCGCAGTTACCTCATCTGTAAAATGGGGATTAAGACTGTGAGCCCCCCGAGGGACAACCTGATCACCTTGTAACCTCCCCAGCGCTTAGAACAGTGCTTTGCACATAGTAAGCGCTTAATAAATGCTATTATTATTATTATTATTATTATTATTATTATTACCGGAGGCAGCACGGCCCAGTGGAGAGAGCCCAGGCCTGGGAGTCAGAGGACCACAGCATGGCGTAATGGATTGAACATGGACCTGGGAGGCAGAAGGTTGTGAGTTCTAATCCTGGCTCTGCTACTTGTCTTCTGTGTGACCTTGGGCAAGTCACTTCACTTCTCTGGGCCTCAGTTCCCTCATTGGTAAAATGGGGATTGAGACTGCGTGCTCCCTCCCGCCACCTCAAACTCAACATGTCCAAGACATAGCTCCTTATCTTCCCTCCCAAACCCTGTCTTCTCCCGAACTTTCCCGTCACTGTGGCCGGCACAACCATCCTGCTGAGAAGCAGCGTGGCTCAGTGGAAAGAGCACGGGCTTTGGAGTCAAAGGTCATGGGTTCAAATCCTGGCTCCGCCAGTTGTCAGCTATGTGACTCTGGGCAAGTCACTTAACTTCTCTGTGCCTCAGTTACCTCATCTGTAAAATGGGGATTAAGACTGTGAGCCCCCCGTGGGACAACCTGATCACCTTGTAACCTCCCCAGTGCTTAGAACAGTGCTTTGCACATAGTAAGCACTTAATAAATACCATCATTATTATTATTATCCTTCCCGTCCCACAAGTCCGTAATCTTGGTGTCATCCTTGACTCTGCTCTCTCATTCAACCCACATATCCAATCCGTCTTCAAATCCTGTTGGTCCCACTGTCACAACATCACCAAGATCCACCCTTTCCTCTCCATTCAAACTGCTACCACGTTAAAACAAGCACTCATCCTATCCCACCTAGATTACTGCATCAGCCTCCTTGCTGACCTCGCAACCTCCTGTCTCTCTCCACTCCAATCCATACGTTACTCGCTGTCCAGATCATCTTTCTACAGATATGTTGAGGGCATGTCACCCCCCTCCTCAAAAATATCCAGTGGTTGCCTATCCACCTCCGTACCAAACAAAAATTCCTCACTATTGGCTTTAAGCTCTCCATCACCTCGCCCCCGCCCCCCACCTCACCTCCCTTCTCTCCTTCTACAGCCCAGCCCACACACTCCACTCCTCTGGTGCTAACCTTCTCACTGTACCTCGCTCTTGCCTGTCTTGCCTCCAACGCCTGGCCCATGCCCTACCTCTGGCCTGGAACACTCGCCCTCCTCAAATCCATCAAATAATCACTCTTCCCCCCTTCAAAGCCCTACTAAAGGCACACTTCCTCCAAGAGGCCTTCCCAGACTAAGCCCCACTTCTCCTCAGCTCCCCCTCCCGCGTCACCACGACTTGCTCCCTTTTCTCTTCCCCCCCTCTCCCCGCCCCATGGCACTCATGTACAAATGTATATATCTATAATTCTGTTTATTTTGTTGACTGTTTACTTGTATTGATGTCTGTCTCCTCCCATTGTGGGCAGGGATTGTCTCTCTTTATTACTGAATTGTACTTTCCAAGCACTTAGTACAGTGCCTAGCACATAGTAAGCACTTGATAAATACCACAATTATTATTATTATTATTAAGCCCGGCTCCACCACTTGTCTGCTGGGTGACCTTGGGAATGTGTCTACCAACTCTGTTATATTTTACTCTCTCAAGCGCTTAAGACAGTGCTTTGCACAGAGTAAGCGCTCCATAAATATCATTGATTGATTTTGTGCAGAGCACTGCATTAAGCAACTGGGGAACCCATCCATTTTGTTGACTTGTAATAAGGCACATCAGAGTAGAGATATGCTTCCTTATTGAATGCACACCCATTGGGATGTAAACTACTTATGGGTAAATATATGTCTCATGGGTAAATATATGTCTCATAGGATTGTGGCACTGTCCCAAACACGTAGTACAGTGCATTGCTTATTTCTCTTGTCACTTAACTTCTCTGTGCCTCAGTTTCATCATCTGTAAAATGGGGATTCAATCCCCATTCTCCCTCCTACTTAGACTGTGAGCCCCATGCATGAGCTTCAGTGCCGACCTGAATGCCTTGAGAAGCAGCGTGGCTCAGTGGAATGAGCACGGGCTTGGGAGTCAGAGGTCATGGGTTCAAATTCCAGCTATGCCACTTGTCTGCTGTGTGATTTTGGGCAAGTCACTTAACTCCTCTGTGCCTCAGTTACTTCATCTGTAAAATGGGGAGGAAAACTGTGAGCCCCAAGTGGGACAACCTGATCACCTTGTATCCTCCCCAGCACTTAGAACAGTGCTTTGCACATAGTAAGAGCTTAACAAGTGCCATCATTATTATTATTATTATTAGAACGGCGCTTGACAGCTACCATAATTATCATTATTGCATCTAGTGGGCACTCAATAAAATGCCACTATTACTCCACCTAGGGCAACTTTTAACCTCTCCATAAAGGGTGTTCAGGTTATGTTTGCATGATTCCCTCGAAGGCCGCACATTTCCAAACAGTGAGTCTCTTGGGCAAATGTGTGTTTTACACAAACTGCCTAATGACTTATTTACTAGAGCAATGGATCTCTAAGGAGATTGCATTCAGTCTGAATTTCCATGAAAATGTCCTCACAAAATCTTTAACCTTTCAAAAATCTTAAAGCAGATTCAATTTTTTCCCCTTTGTTTTATGCAAGAAACTTGGTCTAACTTTTGAATGAGGTCAGGTGTGGAGGTTGACCAGGTTTCCTGTAAAAATAATGATAATAATGGTTATTATTATTATCATTATTTTGGTATTTGTTAAGCACTTCATTCATTCATTCATTCAATCGTATTTATTGAGTGCTTACTGTGTGCAGAGCACTGTACTAAGCGCTTGGGAAGTACAAGTTGGCAACATATAGAGACAGTCCCTACCCAACAGTGGGCTCACAGTCTAGAAGGGGGAGACAGAGAACAAAACAAAACATATTAACAAAATAAAATAAGTAGAATAAATATGTACAAGTAAAATAAATAAATAAATAGAGTAATAAATCTGTACAAACATCTATACATATATACAGGTGCTGTGGGGAAGGGAAGTAGGTAAGGCAGGGGAATGGAGAGGGGATGGAGGGGGAGAGGAAGGAGGGGGCTCAGTCTGGGAAGGCCTCCTGGAGGAGGTGAGCTCTCAGTAGGGCCTTGAAGGGAGGAAGAGAGCTAGCTTGGCGGATGTGCGGAGGGAGGGCATTCCAGGCCAGGGGGATGACATGGGCCGGGGGTCGATGGCGGGACAGGCGAGAACGAGGCACGTTGAGGAGATTAGTGGCAGAGGAGCGGAGGGTGCGGGCTGGGCTGTAGAAGGAGAGAAGGGAGGTGAGGTAGGAGGGGGGCGAGGTGATGGAGAGCTTTGAAGCCAAGGGGGAGGAGTTTCTTCCTGATGCGTAGGTTGATTGGTAGCCACTGGAGATTTTTGAGGACTTGAGTCTCTGTCCTCGACTCTCTCCCATGACGCTGCTGCCCAGCACAGGTGAGTTTTGACTTGTAGCAGATTGCCTTCCACTCGCTAGCCACTGCCCAAGCTAGGAATGGAATGGATATACCTCTGCTTGACTCTCCCTCCCATAATTGAGATTGGTAGAGTACTGGAAACTCTCCAGGTGAGAACCACTTACTATTTATTCATTCAATCATATTTACTGAGCACTTACTAAGTGCTTAATACAGTACTATTAATCAGGTCAGACACTGTCCCTGTCCTACATGGGGCTCACAGTCTAAGTAGATTTACAACCGATCATGGAGGTAATGAATTAAATGAGATTCTCCTGTGTTTCTCCTACCCACACCACTTGCCCTTGAAAGGAGCCTGGAGGCAAATCTCAAATTCTTCTTGTGCATTTTGAGCAACAGTTATTTTCATGCATTCATTCATTCAATCGTATTTATTGAGCGCTTACTGTGTGCAGAGCACTGTAGTAAGTGCTTGGGAGAGTGAGGCATAACAATTAACAGAGACGTTCCCTGCCCACAACAAGCTTACAGTCTAGAAGGGGAAAAAATGTACGTTCATTGGCTGGGACTCGAACCCCAGCCTCCTGTGTGGCAGGTGAGAATTCTACCACTGAACCACCACCATTCCCACCTCACTTGGCAGAGCGATACTCCGGATCTGCAGAGACTGAAGGAGGAGGCACTGCTAGTTGAACACACCCCCCGGCCCCCCGGCAAGCTCGGAAAGCCCGGATCTTCCTCCCACAGTAGGCGAGAGGTGTCGCGCACACGAGCACTACTTACAATGAATGTGGGTCCTGCCGATATTTCCTGGCACAGTCTAATCTCCTCCAAGCAGAGTTCTACCATCATGTGATCAACAGCCTCAAAGTCACGAACACCCCACCTCAGATCGATCACCTGGGGAATAATAATAATGATTGTGGTATTTTTTAAGCGCTTACTGTGTGCCAAGCACTGTTCTAAGCACTGGGGTGGATACAAGTAAAGCGGGTTGGACACAGTCCCTGTCCCTCTTGGGGCTCACAGTCTTAATCCCCGTTATACAGATGAGGTAACTGAGGCCCAGAGAAGTTAAGTGACTTGCCCAAGGCCACATACAAGGTGGAAGAGGGATTAAAACTCATGACCTTCTGACTCCCAGGTTCGTACTCTATCCAAAACACCATGCTGCTCCTTAATAGAGTGAGGCCGCTGGATGATCAGAAAACATGCTGAGGTATTCAAATGTCACATCCTCCCTACCTAACCAAATCTAGTAGGCTCTATGGTGAGATCTTTTACTTCATTTCTTGAGGTTTAAAACATTCTTAGGATTTTCTCTGAGGGCAGGAATGCAGTCCAGTCTGGCTAGTCAAACAATCGTTTTTATGGAACACTTACCTTGTGCAGAGCACTGTACTAAGGCTTCTCCCTCCCTTCAGGCTCGGGTCTCCTCCTGCCTTCAGGACATCTCCATCTGGATGTCTGCCCACTATCTAAAACTCATTATGTCCAAGACTGAACTCCTTATCTTTCCTCCCAAACCCTGCCCTCTCCCTGACTTCCCCATCACTGTAGACGGCACTACCATCCTTCCCGTCTCACAAGCCCTCAACCTTGGTGTCATCCTCGACTCTGCCCTCTCGTTCACCCCTCACATCCAATCCATCACCAAAACCTGCCAGTCTCACCTCCGCAACATCACCAAGATCCGCCCTTTCCTCTCCCTCCAAACCGCTACCTTGCTGGTTCAATCTCTCATCCTATCCCGACTGGATTACTGTATCAGCCTCCTCTCTGATCTCCCATCCTCCTGTCTCTCCCCACTTCAGTCTGTACTTCATACTGCTGCCCAGATAATCTTTGTGCAGAAACGCTCTGGGCATGTTGCTCCCCTCCTCAAAAATCTCCAGTGGCTACTAGTCAACCTACACATCAAGCAAAAACTCCTCACTCTCGGCTTCAAGGCTCTCCATCACCTCGCCCCCTCCTACCTCATCTCCCTTCTCTCCTTCTACAGCCCAGCCCACACCCTCCGCTCCTCTGCCGCTAGCCTCCTCACTGGGCCTCGTTCTCGCCTGTCCCGCTGTCGACCCCCGGCCCACGTCCTTCCCCTGGCCTGGAATGCCCTCCCTCTGCACATCTGCCAAGCTAGCTCTCTTCCTCCTTTCAAAGCCCTACTGAGAGCTTACCTCCTCCAGGAGGCCTTCCCAGACTGAGCCCCCTTTTTCCTCTCCCCCTCCCCATCCCCCCCGCCCTACCTCCTTTCCCACCCCACAGCACCTCTACATATGTTTGTACAGATTTATTACTCCATTTGTTTTACTTGTACATATTTACTATTCTATTTATTTTGTCAATGATGTGCATCTACCTTTACTTCTATTTACTCTGATGACTTGACACCTGACCGCATGTTTTGTTTTGTTGTCTGTCTCCCCCTTCTAGACTGTGAGCCTGTTGTTGGGTAGGGACCGTCTCTATATGTTGCCAACTTGTACCTCCCAAGCGCTTAGTACAGTGCTTTGCACACAGTAAGCACTCAATAAATATGATTGAATGAATGAATGAATACAATATAACAGAGTTGATAGACACGTTCCCTGCCCACAACGAGCTTACAGTCTAATCCAGGCTAGTAGTTTTGGTGCCTGTTAAGTGCACACGATCGATCAATCAATCACATTTATTGAGCGCTTACTGTGTGCGAAACACTGTACTAACAGCTTAGGAAAATACAGTATAACAGACACATTCCCTGCCCACAGTGAGTTTACAGTCCCTGTCCCACATGGGGCTCACTGTCTAAGTAGGAGAGAGAACAGGTTTTGAATCCCCATTTTAAGGTTGAGGAAGCTGAGGCACAGAGAAGTTAGGTGACTTGCTCAGGGGCACCCAGCAGGCAAAGCATGAAGCAGCACGGCTCAGTGGAAAGAGCACAGGCTTGGGAGTCAGAGGTCATGGGTTCTAACCCTAGCTCAGCCGCTTGTCAGCTGTGTGACTTAGGGCAAGTCACTTAACTTCTCTGTGCCTCCGTGACCTCATCTGTAAAATGGGGATTAAGATTGTGAGCCCCACAAGGGACAACCTGATCACCTTGTATCCTCCCCAGCGCTTAGAACAGTGCTTTGCACATACTAAGCGCTTAACAAATACCAAAATTATCATTATTATTATTACTATTATTATTATTAAATGGTGGAGTCAGGATGAGAACCCAGGTCCTCTGACTCCTAGGCCCGGGCTTTATCTACTAGACCATGCTGCTCCTCAGTCAAGTAAAAATCCTTCCACAGAAATGCAACTGCTTTTGGAAGAAATCATATTTGAATGATTAAGCAAAAATCTTTTCATATAGGTCTGAAAGAATAAGTAACTTCTCCTCTAATATAAAGAGGCTTCTTTCCTCCTCTATGTCTTTGCAAGAGTTTCACTGGAAAAAGAGAATGATACTTTTTGTTTAATCCCGAAGTGGTGATTTGGTGAAAACGTTTCCTCAGAACTAGAATGATGTGGTTTGGGGTTCAGATTTAGCCTCCTGCCAAAGTCGATGGAGCCAGGGAGAAACAGTGCAGCCTGCATGGGGGAGCCACCTGGAGAGAGGCCTAATGGCCTCAGAGCCTAATGTAGCCAGTCAAAAACGCTCTGGGCATGTTACTCCCCTCCTCAAAAATCTCCAGTGGCTGCCTGTCAACCTACGAATCAAGCAAAAACTCCTCACTCTCTGCTTCAAGGCTCTCCATCACCTCACCCCTTCCTACCTCACCTCCCCTCTCTCCTTCTACAGCACAGCCCGCACCCTCTGCTCCTCTGCCGCTAACCTCCTCACTGTATCTCGTTCTCGCCTGTCCCACTGTCGACCCCCAGCCCACGTCTTCCCCCTGGCCTGGAATGCCCTCCCTCCACACATCTTCCAAGCTAGCTCTCTTCCTCCCTTCAAAGCCCTATTGAGAACTCGCCTCCTCCAGGAGGCCTTCCCAGACTAAGCCCCATTTTTCCCCTCCTCCTCCCCATCCCCTCCGCCCTACCTCCTTCCCCTCCCCACAGCACTTGTATATACTTATACAGATTTATTACTCTATTTATTGTACTTGTACATATTTACTATTCTATTTATTTTGTTAATGATGTGCACATAGCTTTAATTTTATTTGGTACGACGATTTTGACACCTGTCTACATGTTTTGTTTTGTTGTCTGTCTCCCCCTTCTAGACTGTTAGCCCATTCATTCATTCATTCATTCATTCAATCGTATTTATTGAGCTCTTACTGTGTGCAGAGCACTGTACTAAGCGCTTGGGAAGTACACGTTGTCAACATATAAAGACAGTCCCTACCCAACAATGGGCTCACAGTCTACAAGGGGGAGACAGACAACAAACGAAACATGTGGTCAGGTGTCAAGTCATCAGAATAAATAGAAGTAAAGCTAGATGCACATCATTGACAAATAGAATAGTAAATATGTACAAGTAAAATAAATAGAGTAATAAATCTGTACAAACATATATACAGGTGCTGTGGGAAGGGGAAGAAGGTAGGGCGGGGAGGATGAGCAGGGGGAGAGGAAAAAAGGGGGCTCAGTCTGGGAAGGCCTCCTGGAGGAGGTGAGCTCTCAGTAGGGCTTTGAAGGGAGAAATGGAGCTAGCTTGGCGGATGTGCGGAGGGAGGGCATTCCAGGCCAGGGGGAGGACGTGGACTGGGGGTTGATGGTGGGACAGGCGAGAATGAGGCACAGTGAGGAGGTTAGCGGCAGAGGAGCGGAGGGTGCAGACTGGGCTGTAGAAGGAGGGAAGGGAGGTGAGGTAGGAGGGGGCGAGGTGATGGACAGCCTTGAAGCCAAGAGTGAGAAGTTTTTGCTTGATGCGTAGGTTGACTGGTAGCCACTGGAGATTTTTGAGGATTTTTGAGCCCGTTGTTGGATAGGGACCATCTCTATTTTGCCAACTTGTACTTCCCAAGCACTTAGTAAAGTGCTCTGCACACAGTAAGCGCTCAATAAATACGATTGAATGACTAACAACATGGCTGCGGCTGGCATAGATCCAGCCTAACCCCTTGGTTTCAGGTTTAGGGAGAGGTGGACTCAGAATTTCCCCAGAAATTCTGCTTAAGCTCAAAGTAGACCCCAAAAGTTTGGGATTGGACCTAGGTTGTCCCTTTCCCAAGGCACCCAGAGAGCTCAGTTCAGTTCTGGGGTCCTTTTTGATTTTTTTTTATGGTACTTGTTAAGTGCTTACTATGTGCCAGGCACTGTACAAAGCGCTGGGGTTGATACAAGCAAATCAGGTTGGACACAGTCCCTGTCCCACATGGGGTGCATAGTCTTCATCCCCATTTTACAGATGTGGTAACTGAGGCACAGAGGAAGCACCAAGGTCATATCCTTGATGCTTAACTCCTGCTGGGTTAGTTCCATCCGTTCTACCATCAATGTCACTGTTGCAAACATTAAATAGCGACAAACCCCAGAATTTACCTCTGCAGAACATCATTTTTTATGTCCCCCAGCTAACAATAAAGGTCTCATCCTTTAGACCGTAAGCTCATTGTCTAGACTGTAAATTAATTATGGGCAGGGAATGTGTCTGCTAATTCTGTTGTATTGAACTCTCCCAAGTGCTTAGTACAATGCTCTGCACATAGTCAGCACTCAAAGAATACCATTGATTGAGTGATTGAAATATTTCTTTATCAATTATAATTCATTATATAATATTTTTCCCTCACGGTACCTTACAAATAACTTTCACAAGCATTCTCCGGTATACTAATCACAGTCTAATTGAGCTAGAAGGGAACCAGGAGAGATCATCTAATTCAAGTTCCCGCCTCAGTCAACAAAGAACTTTTATCGTAGCCCCGTCTAGATGTCCTGAACCTAAAGATGAAAACAGGCAGAGAGAATAAGGTCCCAAGAACCACTGCCCCAGGGACAATAATAATAATGGCAACCCAGTTATCTTGTATCTACCCCAGTGCTTAGTGCAGTGCCTGGCACAGAGTGAATGCTTAACAAATACCACAATTATTATCATTATTGTTATCATTATTATTATTATTGTGCCAAGCACTGAACTAAGTGCTGGGGTAGATACAAGATAATCAGGTCAGACGTAGCCTCTCTCCCTTATTGTAACTGTAGTTTTATAAATATATATACAACTTTAAACTCACTAAAAAGAAATATTCTTCTGGATCTCTTCACTTTATCAATTATAATCAAGTGTCTTCACACAATCAGCTGGAGAACATTTCCAATCAGAGATGGTCTCCAATAGTTGCCATCTGATCAGATATGATCTCTGTCTGAAGATAATACTCCATCTCATTGGAGATAGCCTCTATTCAACTGGAGACCATCTTGGATAGCTTTGAAAACACATTCATGGAGATGAGAGAAGAACTCTGATTGGAAGGAGGTGCTTTCCTTTCAGTGTTACCTTAATTGATTGGCAGCCCCATCTTCCCTGACTTGGAAACAACAGTGCTAACTGAAGAGAACAGGATCGCAAGACCCTCAGCATCAACCAAAATCAATCTATTAATTAGTAGCAAAAAATCTGAGTAAAAGGGGTTTATCTACAGCACAAGGGATTTTGGTTCAATATAAGGAAGAATGTCCTGATAGTGCAGCACCTTTGAAATTGGGTAGTTTTTTATGGTATTTGTTAGGCACTTACTATGTGCCAGGCCCTGTACTAAGCACTGGAGTGGGTACAAGCTAATCAATTTGGACACAGTCCCTGTCCCACACAGGGCTCACAGTCTCACTCCCCATTTTATAGCTCAATCAATCAATATCAATCATATTTATTGAGCATTTACTGTGTGCAGGGCACTGTACAAAGTGTTTGGGAGAGTACAACAAAACAACAAACACCTTCCCTGACCACAGTGAGCTTACAGTCTAGAGGGAGGTAACTGAGGCCCAGAGAAATGAAGTGACGTGCCCAAGGTCACACAGCAGACAAGTGATGGAGTCAGGATTAGAACCCAGGTCTTCTGACTCCCAGGCCTGTGCTCTTTCCATTAGGCCACAATGTTTCTCACTGCATCCTACATTTGCATCTTTCTGGAAAGATTTCCAGGTAGCCATTTTTTGAGGCAGCAGGTTGGACTGGTTGACTAATGGAGGGCCCTTCCAATCCCATGGTTGCTCTGATTTGCTTCTGCAAAGGAGCCTTTCAATCCCCCAAACTCTAATGCACAGATAAATGAAGGAACTCGAAGCAAAACCGGAAAAGCAGATGGTAACCTCAAACATTAAACCATGCTTCTGACAGAAGTCCTGCACTTCAGGATATGCTCCCTCCATCAGGGCCTCTCTCTCTGCATCCATATCTGTAAGGAATAAGCATAGAAGAATTCCTTTAGTATAAATAAGATTAAAACCCTTCCATCTGGTAGTTCATCTACATCTAGCCAAATCCCACTGAGCAAAGACTTTCCCTTCTCAGTTTGCTTAATTAGGAAATATCAGAAACCGGCATTGGTTTGAGTCAGCATGTCCTTCAGTCGTATTTATTGAGCACTTACTGTGTGCACAGCACTGTACTGAACACTTGGGAGCAGACAGTATAACAATAGCATAACCTCATCCGTAAAACGGGGAATGGGACTGTGAGCCCCATGTGGGATAGAGACTGTGTCCAACCCCATTTGCTTGTATCCACCCCAGTACTTAGTACAGTGCCAGCCGCACAGTAAGCGCTTAACAAACACCACAATTGTTGTTGTTATTATCATTATTACTAATAAACAGAAACATTCCCTGCCCACATTGAGCTTAGAGTCTAGAGGAGGGGAAAGTCTAGAGGGGGAGAAAGTGGGAAGAGTGGGGAAGGAATGTAGTCAGACCACAAACTGAAGGAAACCTAAGGAACTGGACCCGAGACCCGATGCTAGCTCCTCTTTAATAGTAATGACAGTTTTTGGATCCTCTTTCCTCTTTGTGCACCTTAGTTAAATTCCAGTGGAGGATGGTTTGTCTTTGGCCAAGGAAGGGCAAGGGGGGAGTGAGCTAGACAGAACTTGGAGCAGAAACGGCAGGACCAGTACAAAAGGAAGTGGCTGCTAGGTAAATTAATGGATTCATGGGTCCAAATGGCAGCTTTGACTTCTCCCCATTCCTCACGGCCTTTGGTGAGCTTCCTCAACAAATTCAACCAGAGAGAAGCTGCCTTAGTACCTGGAACGGACTGAAATTTCATGGCCACCTCCCCCACCCCGATCATTATCATGACCTAAGAACATTTATTGAGACTCTCCAGGGTACGCCCTTCCTTGAACACAGACAGATCTGCTGTCCGCTGACAGAAGCTATCCACAGGATGTTCACCATAAGATTCGTTCAGCGAGCCTAGAAGAAAACAACTGGCAAACTGTAGCATCCCTAAACAATCACAATTTGTGCTAATGCAACCTGCCTGACATCAAATATTTGGGAATGTAACCTTCAATCTGGGATCAGGGAGGGAGGGAGGAAATACAGAAGCCATCAGAATTCTGATAGTTGAACACTCCTCCCCTGGGCCAATTTAAGTTTTAGTCCTAGATCTGCCCCCTGGGAGAGGATGAAATTGAACAGGTTGTGTGTATCAGCTTCCAGAGTAGTTATAAGTAATAGCTGGTAGGGACCATAGGCCCCAGTTCAGCCAGCTGTATCTGAATCTGCCAAAAAGTAGCCGCAATTTACTTTAAAGGATTTTGGGTCCCATGAGAAACTATCTTTCGACCACAGTCTTACTCATTGGAAGCGGCTCTTTGCCAGCATTAGATTATCTTTTACTTTTATTATTGCGCCCCAAGCACTTAGGACAGTGCTCCGCAAACAGTAGGTGCTCGATGCATAGTATTTTAAAATGATATATTAAAGGCACATAATATTAATAGCCAACCCGTACAAAATCAGGCCGTTCGTTCACTCCCCGGAAATCAGTTACTGCAGAGTTCAGTGACTAACCTGAGAAGGTGGAGCTGATGAAAACTCTGACAGTGTTGGATGGAGGGCTGGGGAACAAACTCGTTGTTCCTTGGAGAAATTTCCGCTGGGTGCTGGGGCTGAAGCAGCTGAGGCTCATGGTGTCTTCTACTCTCAGACTGGTCTAAATTTCTACGTGAAAAAACTACTTCCAGGCCTCCGGTGGGGAGACCGAGAGAGACCCTACCCAGTTCCTACAGCAGCAAAAGGTCGTTCTCCAAATTGGGCCTCAGCAGCTTTCTTCCCTGAAACTTTTCCCACACCCTGAGTCCTCCAAGGCTTTCAGCATCTTTCCTCCTCTCCCCAGCTGGGGAGCAAGATGAACATTTTCTCCTGATATTTCAAACCTAACTTGTTCTTTAGGAGGGCCAAGGAGTTGGCAGACCCTCAGTAAATCAAGGGCAGATAGGATGATTAGAAATGAGTGCTAAGCTAAGACGCGTACCACTTTGTCCTCACAATCCAGAAGCTCATTTTCTTCAACGGGAGCATCTCCTCTGCCTCAGGAGGGCTATTGTCACTATAGTAACCACTGTTTATCACTTGAACTGAACTCCTGGGGCTTTCTTATGAAACTGAAGACACCCAGTTGCCTTTCTGTTCTCCAAACCAGTCAACACCCCCGACCTCCACCCCCGTTTTGGGTTACTGTTAAATGAACTTTTCACTGGGGACTAAATTAGGTTAGTAGCCACAGAGCGGGAGGGCAGTGTAATGAATAGGACAGATACCACAACTATTAACAAAGGCTTATGGTAACTTGGGAATGGTCTATATACAGGTATACGTTTGCTGATCTGGGACTGTACAAGAATACACACTTTTCTTGGAGAGTTTTCTAAAATACCTACTGATATTCACGGTTAAAATATTTACCTGACATGCTTAAGGATTGTGCGTAAAAATCCACTTTCCATTGTCTTTTGCTCATTTATATTTTCACCTGCTGATTTAAGTCAGTTTAATTAGAGAGTTTGGCACTCATTGGCTGAAACTGCACAGGACAAGGGGTATTTTGGGTGCTTATTTAATATTATTATTATCTTTTTTATTATCATTATATTTGTTAAGCACTTACTATGTATCAAGGACTATCCAGAGTGCTGGAGTAGATACAAGATATTCAGGTTAGACACAGTCCCTATCCCACTTGGGGCTCACAATCTAAGAACAAGGGGGAACAGGCATTCGTTCCTTCAGTCAGATTTATTAAGTGCTTACTGTATGCAGAGCACTGTATTAAGTGCTTGGGAGAGTACAATATAATGATAAACCAACACATTCCCTGCCCACAGTGAGCTCACAACCTAGAGGGGGAGGGGAAGACAGACATTAATATAAATAAATAAATTACAGATTTGTACATAAGTGTCGTGGGGCTGGGAGGGGGGGTGGAGCAAAGGGAGCAAATCAGGGTGATGCAGAAGGGAGTGGGAGAAGAGGAAGGGGGGGACTAGTCCGGGAAGGCCTCTTGGAGGAGACGTGCGCTCAATAAGACTTTGAAGGCCTAGAGATTAACAGTCTGTCCGATTTGAGGATGGAGGGCATTCCCGGCAAGAGGCAGGATATGGGCGAAGAGTCGGTGGTGAGCTAGATGAGATTAAGGCACAGTGACAAGGTTAGCGTTAGAGGAGTGAAGTGTTTGGGTGGGTTGTATTAGGAGAGTAGCAAGGTGAGGTAGGAGGGGGCAAGGTGATTGAATGCTTTAAAGCCAATGGTGAGGAGATTTTGTTTGATGCAGAGGTGGATGGGCAACCACTGGATTTTCTTGAGGAGTGGTGAAACATGTTCTGAGCATTTCTGTAGAAAAATGATCCAGGCAGCAGAGTGAAGTATGGACTGGAATGGGGAGAGAAAGAAGGCAGGGAGGTCAGCAAGGAGGCTGGTGTAGTAATCCAGGTGAGATAGGATGAATGATTGTATTTATGTGGCATGGAATCCACATTTTCCAGTTGAGGAAACTGAGGCACAGAGAAGGTGGGTGACTTGCCTAAGGTCACACAGCAAGCAATTGGCAGAGTAGAATTAGAACCCAGGTCCTCTGATTCCCAGGCCCATGCTTTTTCCACTGGGCCATGCTGCTTCTCTAATAGTGGAAAATGCCTTCTGTGACATGAATCTTTATGTCTCATCCTCGTGTCCATCTAATGCTTGCAGGGAGAGTTCAGTGCAGACAAAGGGAACTTGCCTGAAGTCAGATACCACTAGTTCTGCCCCAAACCCACTTAAGGAATGCTGATGTTACACACCTGCGCCTACTGTTCTTGTAGCCACTTTTTGTTGTTGGGTTTTTTTAATAGCATTTGTCAAGTGCTTACTATGTGCCAGGTACTGTACTAAGCACTGAGGTAGATACAAGCTAATGAGGTTGGACATAGTCCATGTCCCACATGGAGCTCACAGTCTTAATCCCCATTTTGCAGATGAGACAACTGAGGCACAGAGAAGTGAAGGGATTAGTCCAAGGTCACAGGGCAGGCAAATGGCCGAGCCTGGATTAGATCCCAGGTCCTCTTACTCCTAGGCCCGTGCTCCACTGCTGCTTTTTTGCCTTGGTTTGGAGTCCATACTTATTTGATAGTCCGTTTGTAATTACAACCTTTTCCATCTTCTCCCTCCTGTCAGTATGGCGTGGAAAAGATGAAAGGAGAAAAGATAAAACTAGAGGTGTTAAGCCCCCTTGAGCCAGAAAGTGTGAGCTCAAATAATCGTACAGAAAATTTAATTATCTGAGGGCATTCGTGTCCTAGTGGATAGAGCAAAGGCCTGGGAGCCAGAAGGACGTGGGTTCTAATCCCCACTCCTCCACTTGTCTGTTGTGTGACTTTGGGTAAGTCACTTAACTTCTCTGGGTGCCAAGTTTCCTCATGTGTAAAATGGGGGTTGAGACTGTGTGCCCCATGTGGGACAGGAATTGTGTCCAACCCAATTTGCTTGTATCCATCCCAAAGTTTAATTCAATCTCTCATCCTATCCTGACTGGATTACTGCATCAGCCTCCTTTCTGATCTCCCATCCTCCTGTCTCCCCCCCCAACTTCAGTCTATACTTCACTCTGCTGCCCAGATTATCTTTCTATAGAAACTCTCTGGGCATGTCACTCCCCTCCTCAAAAATCTCCAGTGGTTGCCTATCAACCTTCGCATGAAGCAAAAACTCCTCACTATTGGCTTCAAAGCTCTCCATCATCTTGCCCCTTCCTACCTTACCTCCCTTCTTTCCTTCTACAGCCCAGCCCACACCCTCCGCTCCTCTGCTGCTAACGTCCTCACTGTACCTTGTTCTCACCTGGCCCACTGTTCACCCCTGGCCAACGTCCTACCTCTGGCCTGGAATGCCCTCCCTCCACACATCTGCCAAAATGGCTCTCTTCCTCCCTTCAAAGCCCTACTGAGAGCTCACCTCCTCCAGGAGGCCTTCTCAGACTGAGCCCCCCCTTTTTCCTCTACTCCTACTCCCCTCCCCACCCCCCCCACTCCCTCCCTCTGCCCTTCCCCCTTCCCCTCCCCACAGCACTTGTGTATATTTGTACATATTTATTACTCTATTTTGTTAATGATGTGTATATATCTATAATTCTATTTACCTATTTTGATGGTATTGACACCCATCTACTTGTTTTGTTTTGTTGTCTGACTCCCCCTTCTAGACTGTGAGCCCGTTGTTGGGTAGGGACTGTCTCTATCTGTTGCCAAATTGTACTTTCCAAGCGCTTAGTACAGTGCTCTGCACACAGTAAGTGCTCAATAAATACTATTGAATGAATGAATGAATGGAACATAGTAAGCACTTAACGGGTACCACAATCATTACTATTATTATTATTATTATCCCTCTAGACTGTATGCTCATTGTGGGCAGGGAATGTGTCTGTTATACTGTTATATTGTACTCTCCCAAGCACTTAATACAGTGCTCTGCACAGAGTAAGCACTCTATAAATACAATTGACTGACTGACTGACTGGCCAACTTGAGAAGGATTGGAAGGATTTCAGACCTTCCATCATGTTGCTTGGTTCCATTAAATGAACCTTGTATTTCCAGCCTCAATTCGTGAAATGCTGCCCTTGACAGAGATACATTGTGACTGAAGAAAGAGATTCTGAATCCAGGAAGAAACATTTCCTAAGTTTTGTTGCATTTCTTTCTCTGAAGAGGGAAGCAGGGGCTGAGACAGCCATAAAGTGTCCATCTGGCAGCTTCTCAAGCCAGCCGAAAGGCACACAGAGGCACAGTCACATCATCAGAAAACCACTCTGCACTGAGAAACCGATGGCCCAGTCCAGAAATGTGGCTGTAACTGCTGGCATTTCCCGATCCCCTTTGGGTTCTACTAAAAAGAGAGCAGGACATATTTTGTGTGTGTGTGTGTGTGTGTGTGTGTGTGTGTGTGTGTGTGTGTGTGTGTGTGTGTGTGTGTGTGTGTGTGTGTGTGTTGATTTTTGCCTTGGGCAGACAATGTTACTCTCGGCTTACTGGCTTACATAGCAAAGAGTCCACCTGAGAATTTCTGTTTAGACTAGGGAGTTTGAGATGTTGGAAGCAAAAGCCTGTTTAATTCACTCTCTCTCCCTAAAGGTGGATTTCTGTTCATCAGTAAAATGTGTAATTACTATGACAGCAATAGGAGCAGACATGCTGGAATGATAAATCAATTTGTTTGGAGATTCAGATATTGTGTAAGAATTAACTCAATTCAGTGAACTCTTCCCCAAAGGAAGGATTTACCATCTCACTAAAAAGAAAGAAACTTCCAGGATTTTCTAGTTGACATGAGTACAAAGCCGAAGGTAGCAGTAGTTGTGTTCTCCCAAGCGCTCTGCACACAGTAAGCACTCAATAAATACGATTGATTCATTGATAGATAGTCATTAACCAAAAGTTAAGTTCCCATAGCTACTCATCTCAGCCTCCACCAGTGACACCTTTGCTTTGGCTTCAAGGCGCTCAACCAGTTTTTGCTCCTCTTTGCTGCTCCAAAACTCTTCTTACCATGCCTTGCTCTTGACCTTGCTGTCTCTGACCTTTCCCCCTGCCTAGAATTTCCTCCCACTTTAGATCCACCAGACCACAGGTCTCCCCATGTTCAAAACCCTTCTGAGGGTTTCTGAGAGAAGCAGCATGGCTCAGTGAAAAAGAACACGGGCTTTGGAATCAGAGGTCATGGGTTCAAATCCCGACTCCGCCAACTGCCAGCTGTGTGACTTTGGACAAGTCGCTTAACTTCTCTGGGCCTCAGTTACCTCATCTGTAAAATGGGGATTTAGACTGTGAGCCCCCCGTGGGACAACCTGATCACCTTGTAGCTTTCCCAGTGCTTAGAACAGTGCTTTGCACATAGTAAGTGCTTTATAAATGCCATCATTATTATTATTATTCTGAAAATCCACCTCCTTCAGGAAGCCTTCTCTGATCAATTCCCACCACCCCAAAGTCTATCAATCCCAAGGCCCCCCCCCCAGCACTTATATATTCACACCTATGTGTATATCAAGTTATAGATCAGTGGTGTATATTAATCCACATACTCCATTTATTTATTTGTCTACCTATTCACCAATTTCATCTTATTACACCCTTGCTATCCTCAGTTGTGTCCTTGTTCTCCCTCCAATTCCCAAATAATCGCAAATTATTGTAAAAATTTGTAAATAATTTTGTCTGCCTCTCTTCCCAATTGAACAGTAAGTTCCCTGAGGGCAGGGAATATTAATTAATTAATTAATTAGCTAATTAATTAATTAATTATGGCATTTATTAAGCGCTTACTATGTGCAAAGCACTGTTCTAAGCGCTGAGGAGGTTACAAAGTGATCAGGTTGTCCCACGGGGGGCTCACAGTCTTAATCCCCATTTTACAGATGAGGTCACTGAGGCCCAGAGAAGTTAAGTGACTTGCCCAAAGTCACACAGATGGCAATTGGCGGAGCAGGGATTTGAACCCATGACCTCTGACTCCAAAGCCCGTGCTCTTTCCACTGAGCCACGCTGCTTCTGTGTTATGTTTCTGTCGTACTCTCCCAAGTGCTTAGTACAGTGCTCATCCCACAGCTGTCAATCAATATCACTGAGCCTGTTGTTGTGTAGGGATTGTCTCTATTTGTCACCAAATTGTACTTTCCAAGCATTTAGTAGAGTGCTCTGCACGCAGTGAGTGCTCAATAAATACGATTGAATGAATGATTAACGGGCCATCATAAAGGGTAAACTAATTGAATTCAGATGTTCATGAATCTTATTTCCAGTTAAGTGCTGCCCTATAATGTTGCTAATATTATCTCGAGAAGCAGCATGGCTCAGAGGAGAGAGCACGGGCTTGGGAGTCAGAGGTCATGGGTTCTAATCCTGGCTCTGCCACTTGTCAGCTGTGTGACTTTGGGCAAGTCACTTAACTTCTCTGTGCCTCAGTTCCCTCATCTGGAAAATGGGGATTAAGACTGTGAGCCCCATGTGGGACAACCTAAATACCTTCTATCTACCCCAGCATTTAGAACAGTGCTTGGCACATAGTAAGTGCTTAACAAATGCCATTATTATTATTATTAATAATAATAGGAAATCCTACAACTCCATTCTTTTTAGCTGCTCCTTACAGTTTGGAGTTATTCATTTCAGAATGCACACTTGTTAGACTATATAGGCTCCTTGAAGGTTCCTTGAAGTTTCCTTGAAGGTAACAAGGCTATCGCGCTCCCAAGTGTTTTGTTCAGTGCTCTGCACATAGTAGCTGATCAGTACATACTTTTGATTGATTATGCGCCCTTCATACCCTGGCAAAATTGGAAATTTCCATTTGCAAAGACATTTTAAAGTACACTGCTTTTTGGGCTAAACGTGGTTGGGGGGGGAAGACCAAGTTACTGCAATTCACTGTACTTCGAGTTAAATTTCATAATCTTATCAAATGCTACTTCGCTTTTTGGAAAATTTTAAAATCAAAATGTTTCAGGTGTTCTGTTGATTCTCAAATCGGAGCTAATTACTGTTGCAAAAAAAATAGCCAATATGTTGAAAAATCATATCTTCTCACCTTGTGCTTTGGTCAAATGCCCAGGAGTTGTACTTTCCAAAATGCAGCACCAATTCAATGGGAAAATAGCTTTAACATTTTGATGCTCGAGACAATTTCTCTGACAGTTGGTGGTGCCCGGGGAGAACATTTTTGTGGGGCAATGAAAATATGAATATCTCTCCCGGAGAACACTGTGACTACAAAATATCCCAAAATCTGTATACCAGACTTTCCAAGTAATTCCATAAAATGGACTTTATAAACATTTTAAGTAAATAACTATTTAGATGCAATGTTATTCCTCTGGCATATTTTCTGCGGTCTTGTCTTTTTTTTTCCTCTTGTATATTTTTTAAACAGGACTCTCCGGCACACTCCATCTTTACCCCTGTGGTGTTCCAGCTGTACTGCCTTCCCCTTAGCCACCTGAAAGGAGAGTCTGCTGTGTGGCAAATAAGCCATCTCCATGGAAACCAACCGTAATCCTAAAAGTAGGGCATTCTACGTTCAAGTACGAATGAGCAGTGGGGACCACTGAAACACCAAGAGGAAAGCTTTTCTTTTCATTGAACTGCATTTAGTAATAAAGATGAGAGAAAATGAAACAGATCAATCGCGTGGGTTTCCATCAGGTGTACTGGATTTCTTGAACTGCAGATGGTCCTCGTTTGATGCGGACACAAGACTTTCCATTTGGGGTTCATTATGTTCCAGGAGATCCATTCCCTTTGTCGTGATTTGACCTGATGTCTTCTGGGGGAGTCACTGGGTTTCTTAATTGCACTTCTTCCCTGGGTTGGTATTCATTTCTCTCTTGCTGAGCAAGGTGAGAGGCTCTATTAGAGTTCTTCCTTTCACTGTTCAGGTTCTTTCCTTGTGCTGCTCCTTTTCTGAACGATGAAGTTGATCTGGTAAATTAACATCACAGCTAAACAGAGCACAACAATCTGGAAGGAAAAAGGAGTCATTCACTTAGTCCAGCTTCAATAGGCCAACCAAGCATGGGATACAGTGCTCTGCACATAGCAAGCTCTCAATAAATACAATTGAATAAATACACACTTTCAAGTACCTTAGAACAGAGAGATTGCCAGTGGTCTTAAAGGGAGTGAAATGTCTTTCATTTGACTAAAAGCAGCTTCAGTATTGCCTAGGAAAGTGCCCGAAGCTATAATCCAGCACATTAGGGAATAAATGCCCCTATGGCCTGGTCTTAAGGGAACTCATTCTGCTCAGACAAGTACTTCAAAGCACTGTTGGGAGTACGGCCATTATGTTAGATAAAAGGGACCGACAATAGAGAGCCCCTTGGGCAGGGAACATGCCTGCCGACTCTGTTATACTGTCCTCTCTCAAGTGCTTAGTTCAGTGCTTTGCACACAGTAAGCACTCAGTAAATGCCACTGACTGATTGAAGAGGCAGCTGAGGGCAGGGACAGGTGACAGGGAAAATCTTGCCTAGTGCTCTGAGGTAGTTTTCTCCAGTCAGTCACACAGACTGCAGTTACGCTTGGAATGTTACCCTCAGAGTGGAGGAAGTGAAGAGAGGGGTTGCTAAGTGTGAGGGGAAACTATATTGTGGGACGTACACCTGGTGAAATCTTGAGACCATGGGGATAAGGTTTCTAAAAGGTTCCCTTCCCCACAGCACCTGTATATATGTATATATGTTTGTACATATTTTTTTACTCTATCTGTACATATCTATTCTATTTATTTTATTTTGTTAGTATGTTTGGTTTTTTTCTCTGTCTCCCCCTTTTAGACTGTGAGCCCACTGTTGGTTAGGGACTGTCTCTATATGTTGCCAATTTGTACTTCCCAAGCACTTAGTACAGTGCTCAGCACATAGTAAGAGCTCAATAAATACGATTGATGATGATGATGATAAAAAAAGGTTGAAAGTCTCTGCTTTAATTAATTCTACATCTTTCTTGCTGATCAGACTGCCTATGAAATGGAAAAAAAAATGGGTCCATTTAAGCGGACATCAGTCTTCAACTCCATCAGACTTCAATCTTCTAGCATATGGCACAGTCTGGTGTGAATTGTTTTGCTTTTTTTAAATGGCATTTGTTAAGTGCTTACTATGTGCTAAGCACTTTCTAAGCACTGGGGTAGCTACAAATCAATTAGGTCAGATTGTCCTACATGGGGCTTACAGTCTAAGTAGGAGGGAGAATGGGTAGGGACCATCTCTATATGTTACCGATTTGTACTTCCCAAGTGCTTAGTACAGTGCTCTGCACACAGTAAACGCTCAGTAAATATGACTGACTGAATGAATGAACAGTATTGAATCCCCATTTTGTGTTGAGGAAACTGAGGCACAGAGAAGTGAAGTGACTTGCCCAAGGTCACCCAGCAGGTAAGTGGAGGATCCGGAATTAGAACCCACGTCCTCTGGCTCCAAGGCCCGTGCTTTGTCCACTAGGTCACTAGTGGACAAAGGAGCTGCTTCCCTGTTACAAAAAGGAAGTCAATCCAAGCAATTCCATCCTTATGCTTCAGGCGATCATTACCTCCAAAACTAACAGCCCTATTGCCAATCCTGCAATAAGTAGCAGATTTCTCTGACCCCAGGTGACGATCTTCTCCAAGCAGCCTTCAGTATGGATCAAATCTTCCGCTTTCCACGCTTTCAGGTTCTGAGTCCCGTAGCCACACATGGTGTTGAGAATGCCCTGAAAGAAGAAAGGGTTCTTCGCAAGTTAGTAAATTAGGTCCAGAATCTGTTGTATCTCCCTTCAAATAGTCGTGTAAGAGCTCACTTTTTCTTTTTTTTTGATGGTATTTGTTAAGCGCTTACTATGTGCCAAGCACTGTTCTAAGCACTTTAGTTCAAGTAGTAGTAATATATTATAAATTATTTGTATTAATGTCTTTCTCCCCCTCTAGGCTGTAAGCTTGTTGTGGGCAGGGAATGTGTCTACCAACTTTGTTGTATTGACCTCTCCCAAATGCTTAGTCCAGTGCTCTGCACATAGTAAGCACTCAATAAATACTATCAATGATGATAATAATAATAATAATATTGGTTAAATGCTTACTATGTGCCAGGCTCTGTACTAAGCACTGGGGTGGGTACAAGCAAATTGGGTTGGACACAGTCCCTGTCCCACATGGGGCTCACAGTCTCAATCCCCATTTTACAGATGAGGTGACTGAGGCACAGAGAAGTGAAGTGACTTGTCCAAGGTCGCACAGCAGAAAGTGGTGGAGCTGAGATTAGAACCCATGACCTTCGAACTCCCAGGCCCATGCTCTATCCACTGTGCCATCCTATAGTACTTGCTGTATTGTACTTTCCAAGTGCTTAGTACAGTGCTATGCACAAAGTAAGAGCTCAATAAAGAGCTCAATAAATATGATTGAATGAATGAATAAATGAGTAATGGCCTTTATTAAGACCCTACTGATGGCAATGTGCTGCGCTTGGGAAGTGAATAGTTCAAATAATGATAATTATGGTATTTGTTAAGCGCTTACTATGTGCCAAGCACTGTTCTAACCACTGGGGTAGATACAAGGTATTCAGGTTGTCCCACGTGGGACTCACAGTCTTAATCTCCATTTAACAGATGAGGGAACTGAAGCACAGAGAAGGAGCCAGGATTAGAACCCACATCCTCTGACTCTCAAGTCCTCCTGAGCTCTTTCCACTAAGCCATACTGCTTTTCCATGCTAATGCCAGTGCTACTCTGTGCTCTGGATGCTGGTTCCTTTGGGACTGTTCTTTTTTTTATGGTATTTGTGAAGTGCTTACTATGTGTCAAACACTATTCTAAGCGCTGGGGTAGGAACAAGTTAATAAGAATGGATGCACATCACTTACGTTTTCTCCTATAACCTTCCAGTGTACAAATCTCAGAGGTTGAGCTTTCGTTTTGAAGAGATAGTAGCAATAGTATCAATTAAGTGCCTGCCACATGCAAAAGCACAGTATGAAAAACTGGGCGACGGGCGGCGGGACAGGGTCCTCACGGCCACCTCTGGTGGGGGCAAGGGCGAGGCCGGGGGCGAGGCTGGGGTTGGCCAGGTTTGGGGGGAAGGCGCTGGGAAGCCTGGAGCAGCCCCCAAGAACCCCCAAGATTTATCACTAGACTGTGAGCCCATTGTTGGGTAGGGATCGTCTCTGTTGCCGAATTGTACTTTCCAAGTGCTTAGTACAGTACTCTGCACACAGTAAATGCTCAATAAATAAATACAATTGAATGAACGGGAAAAAAACATCATGAATGGAAATTAGACTTAGTCTCTGGGTAAAGGTTCACAGTCTAAGAATAAGGAGACGGGGGAGAGTTATTAATAATAATAGTAATAGTAATAATTGTGGCATTTGTTAAGCACTTACTATGTGCCAGGCACTGTACTGAGTGCTGGGGTGGATACAGTCCCCGTCCCTGCATGGGGCTCACAGTCTTAATCCTCATTTTGCAGCCGAGGTAAATGAGGCCCAGAGAAGTGAAGTGACTTCCCCAAGGCCACACAGCAGACAAGTGGTGAAGCCGGGATTAGAACCCAGGTCCTTCTGACTCCCAGGCCTGTGCTCTGTCCACTAGGCCATGCTGCTTCTCATGGCCTAGTGACAGACCCTCCTGGTTTCCTCACTCACCTTCTTCTCCCAGATACAGCAAGAGAAAGGGACGGCACAGCGTTCCAGGCTTGGGTTGGAGACTTTGCAGTCAAAGTACACATTCTGGGACCAGTCCTTATAGGAATGCACCCCACAGCATTCAAACTGAGAGAGAAAATGGGGATTAAAACAAAATCGGCTTCAGGTTCATCGATCTGAAAAGCTCAAGGGTACCAGAGGTATTTATTCATAGTGTGCATGAACCTTGGACCCTGACAGTAAGGAGGTTTGGGTTTCTGTAATAGGAACCTTTTCTAATAGCCCAAGAATTGCTTGAAGGGCCCTAAAACAGTCCAGCTTTGAGAAGCCAGGGACAGTTGTCTTGAGGGGAAAGCCTATGTAAACCTGAGCTTCAGAACCTGTGCAGTTTTTCTTATTGAATTTTAACCTGTTTTCAGTGCGTTGGCATAGTATTGCTTTTTTATGGTATTTGTGAAGCGCCTTACTATGTGCCAGGCACTGTACTAAGGGCTGGGGTAGATGCGAGCTAATCAAGTTGGACACAGTCCATGTCCCAAATGGGACTCACAGTCTTCATCCCCATTTTACAGATGAGGTCACCGGGGCACGGAGAAGTTAAGTGGCTTGCCCAAGGTCACAGAGCAGACAAGTGGCAGAGCCGAGATTAGAATCCAGGTCCTTTTGACTCCCAGACCTGTGCTCCATTCGCTAGACTGCGCTGCTTCTTTTTTTCCTATGTGTCTGTCCTTCCCCACTTGGACAATTTCAGTTCCCTTATGACCCCGTAGACTATAAGCTCCATGTGGACAGGAGATGTGTCTACCAACTCCATTATACTGTACTCTCCCAAGTGCTCAGCCCATAGTAAGTGCTCAATAAATACAATTGATCGAAACAATAACACACCTCAATTGGTGTCCCATTATTTCTTCCCCATACAACGCCCTGCACAAAATAAGAGTTTAATAAACGTTGTTGACTTATGCTGTCGAGGCATGTTCGACCCATAGCGACGCCATGGACACATCTCTCCCAAAACGCCCCACCTCCATTTGCAATCATTCTGAGTTTTCTTGGTAAAAATATGGAAGTGGTTTACCATTGCCTCCTTCCAGGCAGTAAACCTGAGTCTCCACCCTCGACTCTCTCCCATGCTGCTGCTTCCTGGCACAGGTGAGTTTTGACTTTGATTGCCTTCCACTCGCTAGCCACTGGCCAAGCTGGGAATGGAAGGGTATGCCTCTGCTTGACTCTCCCTCCCATAGTCAACACTGGTAGAGTACTGGAAACGCTCCAGATGTGACCCTGAGAGGTGTTAATAAATGTTAGAAATGGTAATAAGTAACCACTTCTTTTTAGTGCAAAAGGAATGAAATTTTGCCAAGCATTTATGGGAAATTTGACCCAAATTTATGAAGTTCAAGTTTTATAGACTTGGTGTCTTCTCCCCACTGCACTCCATGAACAGTGCCCTCTCTAAGATCATCGATGACCTTCTTGCCAAATTCAACGGCCTCCAGGACAGAGACAGGAGGTGGGCGAGGGATCAGCAACAAAACAGACGAGATAGAGGCGCAGTGAGTAGATTGGTGTCAGAGCAAAATGTTGTGGACAGGGACCGTGACTACCAACTCTTGTACCGTACTCTCCCAAGTGCTTAGTATAGTACTTGGCATATAGCAAGTGCGCAGTATGTATGATTGATTGATCGACTGATTGAACATGCTTGGTTGTGGTAGGAAATCAGTGGGGTAAGATAGGATGAGGCAAGGTGATTGAGTGCTTTAAAGCCAATGGTAAGGAGTTCCCGCTTGATGCAAAGGTGGGTGGCAAACCACTGGAGGCTCTTGAGGAGTGGGGAACCTCATCTGAACGGTTTTGTAGAAAAAGGATCCGGGCAGCAGAGTGAAGTAAGGACTGGAGTCGGGAGAGACAGCAGGCAGGGAGGTCAGCGAGGATGCAGTAGTCAAGATGGTATAAGAAAAGTGCTTGGGTCAACGTGGTAGCAGTTTGGATGGAGAGGAAAGGGTGGATTATTAATTGTACTAAATGCTTGGTCCTGCTGATCAATCAATCAGTGAATCAATGGTATTTATTGAGCGCTTATTGTGTGCAGAGCACCGTACTAAGCATTTGGGAGAGAACAGTACAACAGAATTAGCAGACAAGTTCCCTGCCCATAACGAGCTTAAAGTTCGGGGGGGGAGAGATGGATATTCATATAAATAAATAAGTAATTTATAATATGCAATTTAAAGATATGTACATGAGTGCTGTGGGGTTGGGGTGAATATAAAATGCCCAAAGGTCACAGATCCAAGTGCTCAGACAACACAGGGGGAGAGCAGGCTGGGGAAGAGTTCTTAATCAGGGAAGGTGCTTTGAAGGAGGGGAGAATAGTGCTTTGAAGGTGGGGAGAATAGTGGCCTGGCATATATAGAAGGGGAGGGAGCTCCAGGCTGGGGGGAGGATGGGGGAAAGGGGTCGAGATAGACGAGATCAGGCAACAGTGAGTAAACTGGCAGTAGAGGAGCAGTCTGTAAAGGCTGGGCTGGAGTAGGAGATCAGGGAGGTGAGGTAGGAGGGGCCCAGATGATTGAGGGCTTTAAAGTCAATGAGAAGGAGTTTCTGTTTCATGCAGAGGTAAGTGGGCAACCACTAGAGATTTTTGAGGAGTGGGGAGACATAGATTGAAGGTTTTTGTTGAAAAATGATCCATACAGCAGAGTGAAGTATGGACTGGAGTGGGGAGAGACAGGAGGCCAGAGGTCAGTGAGGAGACAGATGCTATAATAATAATAATGATGGCATTTGTTAAGCACTTACTATTTGCCAAGCACCATTCTAAGTGCTGGGGGAGGGGGAATACAAGGTAATCAGGTTGTCCCCCGTGGGGCTCACAGTCTTAATCCCCATTTTAGAGATGAGGTAACTGAGGCGCAGAGAAGTTAAGTGACTTGCCCAAAGTCACACAGCTGACAAGTGGAGGAACCGGGATTAGAACGCATGACCTCTGACTCCCAAGCCCATGCTCTTTTCACTGAGCCACCCGGTAGTCAAGGAGGGATAGGATAAGCAGTTGGATCAGCATGGCAGCAGTTTGGATGGAGAGGAAAGGGTGGATTTTAGCCATGTCATGAAGGTAGAACCGATGGGATTTGGTGACGGGTTGAATATGGGGTTGGAATGAGAGAGATGAGTCGAGGACGATGCCAAGGTTATGGGCTTGTGAGACAGGAAGGTTAGTGGCATTGTCTACCATGATTGGAAAGATCGGGTGAGGACAGGGCTTGGGTATGAAGATAAGGAGTTCTGTTTTGGACCCGTTAAATTTGAGGTGTCAATGGGACATCCAGGTAGGGATGTCCTGAAGGCAGGAGGAAAGGAAAGGCAGGAGGAAAGGGACCCCCTAACTGGGTGGGGGGGTGGGGTCCCTCAAGGTTCAGTTCTGGGTCCCCTTCTATTCTCCATCTACACCCATTCCCTTGGAGAACTCATTCGCTCCCATGGCTTCAACTACCATCCCTATGCAGGTGATACCCAAATCTACATCTCCTCTCCTGATCTCTCTCCCTCTCTACAGGTTCACATCTCCTCCTGCCTTCAAGACATCTCTACTTGGATGTCCTCTCATCACCTCAAACTTAAAATCTAATACAGAGTTCCTTATCTTCCTCCACAAACCCTGTCCTCTCCCTGACTTTCCTGTCACTGTAGACGGCACCACCATCCTTCCCGTCTCACAAGCTCATAATCTTGGTGATTCTAAAAGCTCATAAGCTTTTAGACTGTGAGCCCACTGTTGGGTAGGGACTGTCTCCATATGTTGCCAACTTGTACTTCCCAAGCGCTTAGTACAGTGCTCTGCACACAGTAAGCGCTCAATAAATATGATTGATTGATTGATTGATTGATTGGTGGTAACCTTGATTCCTCTCATTCAACCCACATATTCAATCTGTCACCAAATCCTGTCAGTCCCACCTTCACAACATCGCTAAAATCTGCCCTTTCCTCTCCATCTCCATCTAAAATGCTACCAAGATAACACAATCACGCATCCTATCCCTCCTAGATTACTGCATCAGCCTCCTTGCTGACCTTCCAACCTCCTATCTCTCCCCACCCCAGTCCATACTTCACTCTGCTGCCTGGATCATCTTTCTACAGATACGTTCAGGACATGTCACCCCCCTCCTCAAAAATCTTCAGTGGTTGCCTAACCACCTCCGTATCAAAAAAAATTCCTCACCATTGGCTTTAAAGCACTCAATCACTTTGCCCCCTCCTACCTCTCCTCACTTCTCTCCTTCTACAATCCAGCCCGCATTTTTCCTGTAATGCTAACCTTCTCACTGTGCCTCGATCTCACCTGTCTCGCTGCCGATCCCTGGCCCACGTCCTGCCTCTGGACTGTTACACCCTCCCTCCTCAAATCCGACAATTACTCTTCTCTCCTTCAAAGCCTTATTGAAGGCCCATCTCCTCCAAGAGGCCTTCCCAGACTAAGCCCCACTTTTCCTCTTCTCCCACTCCCTTCTGCGTCACCATGGCTTGCTCCCTTTGCTCTTCCCTCTCTCCCCAGCCCCACAGCACTTATGTATATGTCTGTAATTTTATTTATTTGTATTGATGTCTGCTTCTCCCCCGTTTAGACTGTGAGCTCACTGTGGGCAGGGATTGTAACTGTTTATTGTTGAGTTGTACTTTCCCAAGTGCTAAGTACAGTGCTCTGCACACAGTAAGTGCTTAATAAATATGACTGAATGAATGAATGAATGAGGAAACGCAGGACTGCAGAGAAGGAGAGCGATCAGGGCTGGAGATGTAGATTTGGGTGTCATCCACACTGAGGTGGAAGTTGAAGCCATGGGAGCAAATGAGTTTTCCAAGGGAGTGGGTGTAGATGGAAAACATCCAGCATCCCCAGGCCCAGCCTCAATCTTTGATCCTTGATCCTTATCTGTTCAGCTTTCAAGTGTATTTTGAAGTTTTCCAACTGGTTCACATATCATCATCTGCTGGGAGGAGCAGTGTGCCAGGCACTGTACTAAGCACTGGGGTATATATTCAGGTGGAACACAGTCCATGTTCCTTATGGGGCTCACAGTCTATGTAGGACATTGTGGGCAGGGATTGTGTCTGTTATAGTGTTGTTTGTACTCTCCCAAGTGCTTAGTACAGTGTGCTGCACATAGTAAGTTCTCAGTAAATACGATTGATTAATAATAATAATAATAATAATAGTAGTAATAATAATGTTGGTATTTGTTAAGCGCTTACTATGTGCCAAGCACTGTTCTAAGTGCTGGGGGGATACAAGGTAATCAAGGTTGTCCCAGGTGGGGCTCACAATCTTAATCCCCATTTTACAGATGAGGGAACTGAGGCACAGAGAAGTTAAGTGACTTGCCCAAAGTCACACAGCTGAGAAGTGGCAGGGCCGGGATTAGAACCCATGACCTCTGACTCCCAAGCCTGGGCTCTTTCCACTGACCCATGCTGCTTCCCCACGTGAAGGTGAATAGTGAATAGTGAATAGGTGATAGTGAATAGGTATTGAATCCCAATTTTACCAATGAGTAAACTGAGGCCCAGAGAAGTTAATTGACTTGCCCAAAGTCACCCAGCAGGCAAGAGGCAGAGCCGGGATTAGAACTCAGGTCATCTCACTCCTAAACTCATGGTTAGTACAGTGATTGGTACATAGTTCGTGCTTAACAAACACCACAATTGTCAGTATTGTTATTATTTTTATGTTTTCACAGCTCTGTACAAAGCATAAAGACCCCAATTTAAATGTATGAACTGTTCCTGGTTTTATTTTTCTCATTTCTTTTAATGAAAAAATAGTTATTAAAAATGTGACAGCAACATTTGAAGGCAGTTCTAACCTTTTTCTGGATATAATCAATGAGATTCTGTAAATCCAGATCATCCCGATAATTGATTATGGCTTTTCCCATCAGAAATGCTGCCTTATCCATCACCTGTGACAAAGAAAATCAAGAAGCATCTTTCAAATAGATTCATCATCCAAAATTCAGTATATCCAGAAAGCTGTCACTTTTCACCTTCCCTGGAGGAACTCAAGAATCATCAATTAAATTTTATACTCTCTCATTCATTCATTCTAGCACTTAGTACAGTGCTCTGCACATTGTAAGTTCTCATCATCATCATCATCATCATCATCATCAATCGTATGGTATCTCAATAGATACCCTTAATTGATTGATTGATTGATTTTTCCAAGTGAAAATTCCAACAGGACTCAGTGGTCCTTAGATTCTAATTCTTTTGCAAAAATGTGAGTTCCACAGGAAAAGACCTTCAGCTAAGAATACCCTCCCGCTCACAGCCAAAACAGCTCAGCAACTACTGGTTTCCATGAGAGGATCAAGAGGAGAAAGCAGTTTCAAATTCTGACAAAATGGCCTCTCAAATGGCATGGGATTGAGGTAGGGCCATCTGAACCATCTGAACCTGCAGCCATGGGCTGCAGAGAATAGAATATATCAGAAGCCTAGTTTTTATTTTCAGCCAAGACCGCCATTTTCTGCCAAGTTACCAAGCTTGAGAAGAGAAACGCCACCACTGAAGCCACAATCTGGAGAATGAGGATGACCAGCAATACCCCGGCAAACTGAAAAACACAATGAGGAAGTTCTCAGGATGAAGACCCAGTCATTGAAATGGGTGACCTTGGGCGAGTCGCTTGGCTTCTCTGGGCCTCAGTGACCCCCAAGTGTAAAATGGGGATTAAGAATGCCTCTCTGCAATCTCTCATTTCCTCCTGCCTTCAAGACATTTGTAATTGGATATCCTCTGTGACCTCAAGTTTAACATAACTCTTTATCTTCCCACCCAAATTCTGTTCCCCCCCGACTTTAATAATAATAATAATAATAATAATAATAATGGTATTTGTTAAACGCTTACTATGTGCCAAGTACTGTTCTAAGCACTGGGGTAGACACAGGGTAATCAGATTATCCTACATGAGGCTCACAGTCTTAATCCTCATTTTACAGATGAGATAACTGAGGCACAGAGAAGTTAAATGAGCTGCCCCAAGGTCACATAGCAGACAAGTGGTGGAGGAGGGATTAGAACCCACATCCTCTGAGCCCCATGTGGGACATGAACTGTGTCCAACCTGATTAGCTTGCCTCTACCCCAGCGCTTAGTTCAGTGCCTGGCACGCAGGAAGCACTTAACAAATACCACAAAAAAAAAAAGGAAGGGGCCCATGGTGAAGACTTTACTGGCATGCTTCCATTTTGTGGGCAGGGAACGTGTCTACCAATTCTGATATATTGTACTCTCCCAAGCGCTTAGTACAGTGCTCTGCACACAGTAAGCTCTCAATAAATGTGATGGATTGTTGCTTAGACCAGAGTGAAAATAAACAGATTTTATAATGGGGTGTGTGTGATTTTGTGAAGCCACTGGGGGATCTTGTCTTGGGAATATGGTAACATTATTATTATTATCAAGTGCCATTAAGTCATTTCCGATTCACAGAGACTCTGTGGATAGACTTTCTCCAGAACATCCTGTCCTCTGCCATAATCTGTAACCTTGCTAATGGCTCAACATTATCGTTGTTATGGTCTTTATCCATCTAGCTGCTGGTCTGCCTCTTCCACGTTTTCCCTGGTCTTTTCCTAGCACTAGTGTCGTCTCCAGAGAGTTAGTCCTTCTGATTATGTGTCCAAACTATGTCAATCTAAGTCGAGTCACTTGGCCTTTCAAAGACCACTTTGGTTTAATTTGATTCAAAATCCATTTGTTTGTTTTTTGGGCAGTCTGTGGTATTCACAAAAGCCTTCTCCAACACCACATTTCAAAAGAATCGATGCTCTTTCTATCCTGTTTTATCACCATCCAGTTTTCAGATCCATACGTTGTCACTGGAAAACCATAGAATCAACAATTTGTATTTTTGTGGCAATTGTTACATCGGCACATTTCCCAACTTTTCCCAGGCTCGTCATAGCAAGTCTTCCTAACATTAATCTTCGACGTATTTCTTGACTACTAGTTCCTTTATTACTAATTATTGATCCCAGGAGAGAAAAATTGTCAACTATTTCAATCTTCTCTCCATCCACTACAAATGTGTTGAAACTTCCAGTTGTCATGATCTTTGTTTTCTTGAAAATCAAATGTAGGCCCATCTTTTTGCTCTGTTCCTTAACTTTTAATAATAAGCCCTTCAAATCTTCTTCACTTTCTGCTAGTAGGGTTGTATCATCAGCATAACGAAGGTTGTTTATATTCCTTCCACCAATCTTTACTCCCCATTCATCTTCAATCCAGTTTCTCTCATTATGTATTCGGTCTAAAGGATGAACAGATAAGGTGATGAGATACATCCTTGTCTTACCCCCTTACTAATGGGAAACTAATCTGTTTCTCCATATTCTGTTCTTGTTGTAGCCTCCTGTTTGGCCTATGGGTTCTGTATTAATGCAATTAAATGGTCCAGCATGCCCATTTTCCTAAGTGTGCTCCAGAGCTTCTTGTGATCCACTCAAAGACCTTACTATAATCAATAAAGCACATGCTGACTTCCTTTTGACATTCTCTTGTTTTTGCAATTACCCAACGGACATCAGCAATAATACCTAGCGTCCCTCATCCTTTCCGGAATCCTGCCTGAACATCAGGCAATTAGTGTTCTATGTAGGTCTCCATTCGATGCTGTCTAGAAATACCTTGCTGGCATGTGAGATTGAGGAAACTGTATGATAATTATCGCATTTAGTCATATCTCCTTTCTTCCGTATTGGAACATAAACCGATCTCTTCCAATCATATGGCCACTGAGTGGTTAGCCATACCTGTTGACATAATTAGGTAAGGACTTTAACCGATTCCTCTCCAGCTGCCTGAAACACCTTATTAGGAAGCCTATCAAAGCCAGGTGCCTTATTTTTGGTGACACAGTGCAAAGTTGATCTAACTTCACTTTCCATGATGAGTGGCTCTAATTCAAAACGAACTTCTTCAAATACTCCTTGTACATTACTATCTTTCTGGAACAGTTCCTGTGTATATTCCTTCCATCTCTGTTTGATTCCACTGGCATCATTCATTGTCAGTCTATTTTTGCTTAACGACAAAGCCAATCCAAGGACAAAATGTTCCCTTAATTTCCTTAATCTTCTGAAATAGTGATCTTATCCACCCACATTTGTTATTGACTTCCATTACTTTACATATGTTGTTATAATATTCCTGTTTGTCCTTCCTGGCAGAGAACTGGAATTCTCGACTCAGTTCCTTAACCCAGTTCTTTTGTCCTCTGATTTTTGCTTCCGTCCTTTTTCTGGCTACTTCCAGAGTTATGTTCGACATCCATTTTGGCTTTTTCTGCTTCCTGACCTTTTGCAATATTGTGTCGCTTTCTTCCTCGATGACATTTTTATTCTCCATCCACATTTTCTCTGGTTCCTTGTCTGTGGGGTTCTAGCGCCTCAAACCGATTTTTTGCATGATCCTTAAATACATGGGGAATATTCATCGGGTCACATTTGGGCAGCTGTAAGGCATGATTGATCTTTCTAAGTTTTAGCCTGAGTTTACACATTAACAGCTCGCGATCTGTTCCACAATCAGCTCCAGGCCATGTTTTTGCTGCAAAAATAGAACTCCTCCATTTCTTTCTACAGATCAAATATAGTCTATTTGATTTCTATATAGTTCATCTGGTGAAATCCATGGGTACAGTCATCATTTATGTTGGATAAAGAAGGTGTTGGCAATAAAAAAAGTCATTTGATTCACAGAAATCAGTGTCTGTCTCCAGCTTGATTTCCAAGGCCATATTTTCCAACAACCTTTATTTCCATTCCATTACCAACTTTTGCATTCCAGTCTCCAGTGATAATCAACACATCCACACATCCGCCAAGCTAGCTCTCTTCCTCCCTTCAAAGCCCTACTGAGAGCTCACCTCCTCCAGGAGGACTTCCCAGACTGAGCCCCCTTTTTCCTCTCCTCCTCCCCATCCCCCTGCTCTACCTCCTTCCCCTTCCCACAGCACTTGTACATATTTGTACAGATTTATTACTCTATTTATTTTACTTGTACGTATTTACTATTCTATTTATTTTGTTAATGATGTGCATATAGCTTTAATTCTATTTGTTCTGATTATTTTGACACCTGTCTACATGTTGTGTTTTGTTGTCTGTCTCCCCCTTCTAGACTGTGAGCCCGTTGTGGGGTAGGGACCGTTCTCTATATGTTGCCGACTTGTACTTCCCAAGCGCTTAGTACAGTGCTCTGCACACAGTAAGCACTCAATAAATATGATTGAATGAATGAATGAATGAACATCTTGCTTGCAACTTTTAACAATCTCTCTCTGCACTTCATTGTAAAACCAATTTCTTCTTGCTCTGCATTTGTTGTTGGGCCATATACCTTAAATATCATATTGAATGGTTTTCCTCTGAATCTAACAGATATCAATCGGTCATTGACAGCATTATATCCAATAACTGTCTCAGCAATTTTCCAGCTTTCCCTGGTTCATACTCCACATGTTCCATGTTCCAATAATAAGGACATCTTTACAGCTTCCGATACTCATTTCTCGTATGGCAATATCAGCGACCGGAGGTCCTGAAGACTTTATTCCAGCCATGTCATAAACACCCACCTGCTCATCCCCAGTAGCTCGTTGCGTGCCTTCTGACCAGCACCGTATCTGTAGTTGTTATTATCAATAATAATAATAATAATGGTATTTGTTAAGGGCAAACTATGTGCCAAGCACTGTTCTAGGCGCTGGAGGGGATACAAGGTAATCAGGTTGCCCCATGTGGGGCTCACAGTCTTAATTCTAATTCTATTTATTTATATTGGTGTTACTGATGCCTCTTTACTGGTACCTGTTTTATTTTGTTTTGTTGTCTGTTTCCTCCACTTCTAGACTGTGAGCCCGTCGTTGGGTAGGGATTGTCTCTATCTGTTGCTGAATTGTACTTTCCAAGTGCTTAGTACAGTGCTCTGCACACAGTAGGCACTCAATAAATACGATTGATTGAATGAATGAATGAATGAATAATCCCCACTTTACAGATGAGGTAACTGAGGGACAGAGAAGTTAAGTGACTTGCCCAAAGTCACACAGCTGACAAGTAGCAGAGCCAGGATTAGAACCCATGACCTCTGACTCCCAAGCCCGTGCTCTTTCCACTGAGCCATGCTGCTTCTTTTT
Organism: Tachyglossus aculeatus; assembly: GCF_015852505.1. NCBI lineage: Eukaryota > Metazoa > Chordata > Mammalia > Monotremata > Tachyglossidae > Tachyglossus > Tachyglossus aculeatus. The sequence goes on along the minus strand of NC_052101.1, from coordinate 118,921,485 downwards.
CTGATATGTGTATCCGTAGAGTTTTCTTGGTAAAAATATGGAAGCAGTTTACCATTGCCTTCTTCTGTACAGTGAAAACTTGAGTCTCTGCCATTGTCTTTGATCAACATTTTGATCTTTTAATCATCTGCCTTTGACTCTTTCCCATGCCGCTGTAGCCCAGCACAGGCGAATCAACTTTGTCTGACGCTTCATCGTAGACGTTTCCATTATGGGTAACCCCAGCGTGTGTATCTCTCAATGGCATAGCTCTAAGCTTCACTGGTGTATGCAAACTCTCCTGCCACAGTAAGGCATTGATTCACAGAGGAGTGGGAATATGGTAAATTAATTAAAAGTGAGTTTAGCAGGTTTGTCCCTGTCTACGCATAACTAGGTGTGGTAACCTAGTATAGTGCACCTATTAGCGTGGCCTATTGAATAGAGCACGGGCCTGGGAATCATAAGGAACTGGGTTCTCATCCTGGCTCCTCCACTTGTCTGCTGTGTGGCCTTGGGCAAGTCACTTCACTTCTCTGGGCCTCAGTTACCTCATCTGGAAAATGGAGATTAAGACTGTGAGCCCCACATGGGACATGGACTGTGTCCAGCCTGATTAGCTTGTATCTATCCCAGCGCTTGCACAGTGCCTGGCACATAGTAAGCGCTTATCAAATAACATTAAAAAAATTAAAAATAAAGCTAAAGTGTAGTGAACCCCAGGTGACCTGGATCAGATTTCCCTTCATTTGGTTATTCTAACTCTTTGAGGACAGGAATTACCTTGGCATCTATTTCTTACCATTTTCAGCAGCACTGGCACATCCCTAAGGGCCCCAGTGCAGCCCACAAACGTGATTCCAAAAGTGAGGACCCCAACGACGATTATTAAGAGAGAGGGCTCAGCCAGGAGGGTGTCCACAGCACCTGGGAAGCAGCAAACACACACACACACACAGTAAGGAGTGTTTCTGGTCTCTATAAACATAAGGAGGGGCTCAGGAATGAACTTCAAGCACAGTACTGAAAGTAGCCACTTAGAAGAACCTGTGCTCTGTGAGGGTTAATTATTATAACAAATAATTATGGTATTTGTTAAGTGCTTACTATGTGCCAAGCACTGTTCTAAGCACTAGGGTAGGTACAAGATACCCAGGTTGCCCCACGTGGGGCTCACAATCTTAATCCTCATTTTACATATGAGGTCACTGAGGCACAGAGAAGTTAAGTGGTTTGCCCAAAGTCACTCAGCTGACAAGTGGTGGAGCGGGATTAGAACCCACAACCTCTGACTCCCAAGCCCGTGCTCTTGCCACTAAGCCACGCTGCTTCCCTCCTTTCAGCAGGAATATCAAGGGGCGTGGAAGTAATAATAATAATAATAATAATAATAATAATGGTATTTGTTAAGCGCTTACTATGTACAAAGCACTGTTCTAAGCACTGGGGGGATACAAGGTGATCAGGTTGTCCCACATGGGGCTCACAGTCTTAATCCCCATTTTACAGATGAGGTAACTGAAGCTCTGAGAAGTTCAGTGACTTGCCCAAGGTCACACAGCAGACATGTGGTGGAGCCAGGATTCAAACCCATGACCTCTTTCCAGTAAGCCTAGTGGGAAGAGCACGGGCCTGGGCGTCAGAGGACCTGGCTCTGTCACGAGTCTGCTGTGTGACCTTGGGCAAGTCACTTAACTGCTCTGCAGTTCAGTTTCCTCCCTTGTAAAACAGGAATTCAAGACCTGGTCCCCCTCCTACGTAGTCTGTGAGTCCCATGAGGGGCAGGGACCGTGTCCAACCTGAATATCTTGAATCTACCCCAGCACTTAGTACAGTACTTGGCACGTAGTAAGCACTTAACAAATATCATTGTTATTATCATTACTGTTACTAGTATTATCGATATTAATATTATTAATAAAAGCAGCCATTACTCTGTTCTTCCAAGCATCCTGCTGTTGCTAGTGCAGTCTACCGGCAGGGACAATGGATGAGTGTCAGGCAGTCTCGAGACTTGAAATTGATTGTGGTCACTTGCCCGCTCTCGGGGGCACGCAGTGCAATGACAGGGACGACGCACATTGCAAAGAATCCATGAAGGTTACGTGCGGGCCCCATTTCCGGCCAGAGTGACCGCAGCGGAGTCTGCCTCACAGCTCGTTGTGGGAAGGGAACGTGTCTGTTTATTGTTATAATAAGAATAACAACTGTGGTATTTGTTAAGCACTTACTATATACCAGGCACTGTACTAAGCGCTGGGGTGGTTACGAGCAAATTGAGTTGGACACAGTCCCTGTCCCACAGTCTCAGTCTCAATCCCCATTTTACAGGTGTGGTAACTGAGGCACAGAGAAGTGAAGTGACTTGCCTAAGGTCACACAGCAGACAGGTGGCAGAGCCGGGATTAGAAACTATGACCTTCTGAGTCCCAGGCCCATGCTCTATCCACTAAGCCATACAGCTTGTTATATTGTCCTCTCCCAAGTGTTTAGTACAGTATTCTGCACACAGTAAATGCTCAATAAATACTATTGACCTACTGACTGACTGGCAAGCGGTGGCCTTGGTAGCCGCTGTGGTCTCTCACCACCCACGTTAACTAGCTCTTTTTCAGAATTCCTGTTAGTCCGGTCAACCTCACAGAAGAGACCGAAAGCTCGTTGTGGGCAGGGAATGTGTCCGTTTACTGTTACATTGTACTCTCCCAAGTTCTTAGTAAAGTGCTTTGCACACAGTAAGTGCTCAATAAATAAAATTGAATGAATGAATGAACCCTAAGTAATTCTTCAGTCAGAAGAGTCAGAAGATCATGGGTTCTAATTCCAGCTCCATCAGTTGTCTGCTGTGTGGCCTTGGGCAAGTTGCTTCACTTCTCTGGGCCTCAGCTACCTCATATGTAAAATGGGAATTGAGACTGTGAGCCCCACGTGGGATAGAGGCTATGTCCAACCCGATTTTCTTGTATCTTCTCCAGTGCTCAGTACAGTGCCTGACACATAGTAAGCACTTAACAAATACCATAATTATGATTATTATTACTAAATCTTCCCCATGATGGCACAGCCCCACCTGGCAGAGCCGTCATTAGAACCCAAGTCTCCTGACTCTCGGAGCGGGTTCTTTTCACTGAACTAACAGCAAGGCTAAAGACAGAATATTTCCTGGCTGAACCTTTAGTCTGATCCGCTAACAGCACTTCTTCTGTTCTTCCGTTCTCCTGTTAAACATCCATCATGCTTAAACAATATGCTCCCGAGATTGTAGACTGCAGACTCTAGACTGAAATCTCACTGTGGGCAAGGAACCTGTCTACCAACTCTACCAAGCGCTTAGCACAGAGCTCTGCACACAGTAAGCACTCAATAAATACCATTGATTAATTGTTTACTGAAGGTGACCAGCAGGATTTGTGGCTAAATTGTGGCTAAATTCATCAAGACTGTAAGCTCGTTGTGGACAGGGAATATGGCTATCACTTATGCTATTCTATATTCTCCCAAGTGCTTAGTACAGTGCTCTGCACACAGTAAGTGCTCAATAAATACAATCGATTGCTTGATTGCTTAAAAAGGCCACAACTTGTATTGCTATATCCACACTCTCTCATGCTCATTGGCTCAAGACTTCATACACCCTGAGAGCAGACAGGGCGGAAAGAGGAAAAGGGCAGATAAGAACCAAGTCAATAGAAAGGCCAATCTTTTCATTTTATTTTCTTCTTTCGATGTTTTGACCATTGATCTGTTCCCCCTTATAATCAGTTAGTCATTTCCTTTGTTATTTTCCTGGATTCCATTTTTAATGCTTTGGTCATCACCCCAATAACATACACTTACTAGTCTAATCATGTCCCATAGATGAAAAAGGTGGAGAAACCAAAACAATAAGAATGATTGAAATATAATATTATCAGCAAATAGTGATCATTTCCTTGCAGTCCCAAACCTAGAATACTCTCCACTTGGCAGTAACAATATAATAGCATGGCCTAGTGGAAAAAGCCCAGGCCTGGGAATCAGCAGACCTGGGTTCTAATCCCGGCTCTGCCAATTGCCTGCTGTGTGACCTTGGGCAAGTCACTTCGCTTCTCTGTGTCTCAAGTTTCCTCAACTGTAAAATGGGGATTAAATCCCTCCTACTTAGACTGTGAGCCCCATTCTGGACAGGGACTGTGTCCGACCTAATTAACTTGTACCTACCCCAGTGCTTAGAACAGTGTTTGACACACAGGAAATGCTTAACAAATACCATAAAAATAAAAATAAAAAAGAATCAGCATGGCTTAGTGGATAGAGCACAGGCCTAGAAGTCAGAAGGTCATGAGTTCTAACCCTGGCTCCGCCACCTGTCTGCTGTGTGACCTTGGGCAAGTCACTTCCCTTCTCTGTGCCTCAGTTCCCTCATCTGTAAAATGGGGATTAAGACAATGAGCTCTATGTGGGACAGGGACTGTGTCCAACCCCAACGCTTAAAACAGTGCTTGGCACATAGTAAGCACTTAACAAATACCATAAAAAACCACTTGTTAGGAGCAATGCAATGACTTTTCCAAGTTACGTTTTCACTAAGTTTCTGAGAAAGCTTCTTAAGCTTTCTTAGATGAACAGAGTTAATTGTAAAAAGCCAAAACAATAAGAATGATTAATTACTTTGGGAGACATATGACATTGTCAGCAAAGACTGATCATTTCCTTCCAATCCCAAGCCTAGAATATTCTCCACTTTGCAGTAACCATATAATTTATAGGAACAATGCAATGACTTTGCCAAATTACAGTTTCACTAAGTTTCTCCACAGACATTAGAGATGCACAGTTAATTGCACTTACTTGATTCCTTGGAGAGTTTGGCATATAAACCTACTGCTACCATCAGTCCACTGGCTACCTAGAAATAAAAATCACAAACAAATTACTCACATCAGTCTGTAAAGAGAATGCAAAATCAAAAGGTAACTCCAGGGTATGCTCTCTTACCAAAAACCCTTAGCAACAAATGGATAGCGTCAATTTGGGACAATCGAGACAGAGATCGAGTGCCATCAAGTTCTGGTAAGCAAACCCTTTTCTAAAGCTACTCTTCTCTTTCCTCAGATTAGAAAACCCAATCTTCACAGACAAAAGGAATTGCCTTTTATTCATTCATTCATTCAATCGTATTTATTGAGTGCTTACTGTGTGCAGAGCACTGTACTAAGCGCTTGGGAAGTACAAGTTGGCAACATATAGAGACAGTCCCTACCCAACAGCGGGCTCACAGTCTAGAAGGGGGCCTCAGATGTGACACCGTTTGGGATGCTGAAATACCTCTCCTATAATAATAATAATAATAATGGCCATTTGTTAAGTGCTTACTATGTGCCAGGCCTTGTACTAAGCGCTGGGGTGGATACACGCAAATTGGGTTGGACACAGTCCCTGTCCTACATGGGGCTCACGGTCTCAATCCCCATTTTCCAGATGAGGGAACTGGGGCCCAGAGAACTGAAGTGACTTGCCCAAGGTCACACAGTAGACTAGTGGTGGAGCCGGGATTAGAACCCATGACCTTCTGACTCCCAGGCCCGTGCTCTATCCACTATGCCATGCTGCTATAATCTTCCTTTCCTGCTTCCTGGGACTCTTCTCCAACTGACATTTTCACATGGGATGCTTCCAAAAGGGGATAGAGGAGTATAGCCCACCCTGCCTTCTATATCCAGTTTGAAAATCAAACCCTGCCGCATTGAAATCGATTTGGGATTTTCAGATTCTATTTCCCTTGAAACAGAACTTCACTCTGCTCGCCTCAAAACTATCATTACCCTAGATTTCAATGGGGAAGTGAATGCCTATTTAGAGTTCCAGCACCAAGCATTCAAACTAAGAAGTACTCCATTCTCAGACCTTTATGAATAGGACCTTCTCTTCACAAAATACCTTAGGGTTACATCTGCTGGCCTCCTGCTAGGCTGTCTAATAACACTGACTCCAAGATAGAAAGCTTTCCTTGGCTTCATGCCAATCATTTTGCACCCCTACGTATAACTTCTGGGGCTAAAACAAGTTTGCAGCATCACTATGTACTTTTTACCAGATTCTTGAAAGGTTACCTGAAAAATCCAGGCTTGTAACTCCTCTGAACCTCTCTCTCCCAAATACCCTCCCCGACCCTTCGTAAGCAGCTATGGCTTCACTTACCCAGAACAGGTAACAAGAAGCAAATAAAGTATATTTCATGAGCTGATTCGTTCTCATAGCTCATGTTCTTCAAAGCAGCTCCAGTGAAGCAGCAGTCTCTTTCCACCCCAAGTCAAATTTTTGCTGTATTCCTTCTCTGTTGGTCACATCCTGCAGGGGTTGATACAGGCATGGGAGCAGAGTTTTGACTTGTACGATCTTGTCTTCTATCCTTTTTCTGGCATTTGACAAACTCCTCAGTCATGACTGTTCCCTGCGTCACTCAGACAACTGAACCGGTTAAAACATGCCTCTCTCCAACCCTGTAAAAGAAATGAAGGTGTGTGGCAGGAAAGCAAGAGTTGTTAGCATCCCTTAAAGTTCTTTAGCCCCGACATTGTGTTCATTGCGGATACAGGTCAGGGAAGCTGTTGTAGACTGTCTCACTCTTTCCAAACAGGATTCATTAAGGATAACCTTTGGATAGGATACTCACGAGTGAAATGTTAGATGCCATTAACATGGCGGGGCTGGAGGAGAAGCACATGATAGCTGTAATTTTGGATGCCAGAAATGGCCTCTAATCTAGGTTTGGGTCCCTTGTGCCTTGTAGCACCAAGAGAAGGTAGCCTGCTCATTTCCTGAGTTGAGAAAGAGGTGGGCTCAAAAAGCGCTCTGAAGAAATAAATTTGCAAATAAATGTTTTTGCTTTTTTTTAAGAAAAAAAGATCATTTTGGTGGAGAACCCAATTAATTGTCCTAGGGTCAAAGTGGCAGGAGTACACTTTCAATCAATCAATCAATCAATCAATCAATCGTATTCATTGAGCGCTTACTGTGTGCAGAGCACTGTACTAAGTACTTGGGAAGTACAAGTTGGCAACATATAGAGACAGTCCCTACCCAACAGTAGGCTCACAGTCTAGAAGGGGGAGACAGAGAACAAAACAAAACATATTAACAAAATAAAATAAATAGAATAGATATGTACAAGTAAAATAAATAAATAAATAGAGTAATAAATACATACAAACATATATACATATATACAGGTGCTGTGGGGAAGGGAAGGAGGTAAGGTGGGGGGGATGGAAAGGGGGGAGGAGGGGGAGAGGAAGGAGGGGGCTCAGTCTGGGAAGACCTCCTGGAGGAGGTGAGCTCTCAGTAGGGCCTTGAAGGGAGGAAGAGAGCTAGCTTGGCGGATGTGGGGAGGAAGGGCATTCCAGGCCAGGGGGATGATGTGGGCTGGGGGTCGACGGCTGGACAGGTGAGAACGAGGCATGGTGAGGAGATTAGCGGCAGAGGAGCGGAGGGTGCAGGCTGGGCTGTAGAAGGAGAGAAGGGAGGTGAGGTAGGAGGGGGCGAGGTGATGGAGAGCCTTGAAGCCGAGGGTGAGGAGTTTCTGCCTGATGCGTAGGTTGATTGGTAGCCACTGGAGATTTTTGAGGAGGGGAGTAACATGCCCAGAGCGTTTCTGGACAAAGACAATCCGGGCAGCGGCATGAAGTATGGATTGAAGTGGGGAGAGACACGAGGATGGGAGATCGGAGAGGAGGCTGATACAGTAGTCCCGACGGAATAGGATGAGAGCTTGAACAAGCAGGGTAGCGGTTTGGATGGAGAGGAAAGGGCGGATCTTGGCAATGTTGCGGAGCTGAGACCGGCAGGTTTTGGTGATGGCTTGGATGTGAGGGATGAACGAGAGAGCAGAGTCGAGGATGACACCCAGGTTGCGGGCTTGTGAGACAGGAAGGATGGTAGTGCCGTCAACAGTGATGGGAAAGTCAGGGAGAGGGAAGGGTTTGGGAGGGAAGACAAGGAGTTCAGTCTTGGACATGTTGAGTTTTAGGTGGAGGGCAGACATCCAGATGGAGATGTCCTGAAGGCAGGAGGAGATGCGAGCCTGGAGGGAGGGGGAGAGAGCAGGGGCAAAGATGTAGATTTGGGTGTCATCAGCATAGAGATGATAGTTGAAGCCATGGGAGAGAATGAGGTCACCAAGGGAGTGAGTGTAGATCAAGAACAGAAGGGGACCAAGAACTGAACCTTGAGGAACCCCCACAGTAAGGGGATGGGAGGGGGAGGAGGAGCCCGCGAAAGAGACTGAGAATGAACGGCCGGAGAGATAAGAGGAGAACCAGGGGAGGACGGAGTCAGTGAAGCCAAGGTTGGATAGCGTGTTGAGGAGAAGGGGGTGGTCCACAGTGTCGAAGGCAGCTGAGAGGTCGAGAAGGATTAGGATAGAGTATGAGCCGTTGGATTTGGCAAGCAGGAGGTCATTGGTGACCTTTGAGAGGGCAGTTTCCGTGGAATGTAGGGGACAGAAGCCAGACTGGAGGGGGTCGAGGAGAGAGTTGGTGTTGAGGAATTCGAGGCAGCGCATGTAGATGACTCGTTCAAGGAGTTTGGAAAGGAATGGTAGGAGGGAGATGGGGCGATAACTAGAAGGTGAGGTGGGGTCAAGAGAGGGTTTTTTTAGGATGGGAGAGACATGGGCATGTTTGAAGGCAGAGGGGAAAGAACCAGTGGAGAGTGAGGGGTTGAAGATGGAAGTTAAGGAGGGGAGAAGGGACAGAGCGAGGGATTTCATGAGATGAGAGGGAATGGGGTCAGAGGCACAGGTGGCCGGAGTAGCAGTTGAGAGGAGGGAGGAGAGCTCCTCTGAGGATACTGCTGGGAAGGATGGGAGAGTAGCAGAGAGTGTCGAGAGCCAGGGGGTTGGAGAAGTAGGGGGGGGAGTGACTTTGGGGAGGTCAGACTTTCAGACTTTCACTTTCATCTTCAAAAAAGCAGTGTGGCTTAGTGGAAAGAGCACGGGCTTGGGAGTCAGAGGTTCTAACCCCGGCTCCGCCGCTTGTCAGCTGTGTGACTTTGGGCAAGTCACTTAACTTCTCTGTGCCTCAGTTACCTCATCTGTAAAATGGGGATTAAGACTGTGAGCCCCAGGTGTGATAACCCGATTACCTTGTATCTACTCCAGTGCTTAAAACAGTGCTCAGCACACAGTAAGCGCTTAACAAGTACCATCAACATTATCTATTAAGAGAGATAGTGCCACATCATTGACACCTCTGTTAAGGTTGCCAGGAAAGAGACTCGCTGTGAAGATTCATGAGGAAGAAACCAACCATCAAGAAGAATCTCAATATCAGTGTCAAAATTCCAAGATTAAGAATCCCCCCCCCCCCCTCAGAATTTGGACCCATCCCAGCTAGCAACAAAGCAGAAGTTCCCATCACCAATTAATTTCCTAACCAGTTTTACTGCTACTACTTTTTTGTCTGACATGAAAAGACACTTTGGTGTGGTGGCAGAGAGAAGATTGTTGAACAAATTAAGTTCTGGGGGTAGATCGGCGGTGTTTTCCCATGTTTTGCTGATTCTTTTATGATGAAATCAACCTCTGAATGCATGAACCCGTAAGGGTCATCAAAGCTGCTCCTACCAAACCCACCTCAGGTTACAAGTCTGAACATTGTCTCTCCCTGGACAGCTGCCAGGCCTCAGATAGCTAATTTCACATTCCACCCCTGAAAGAGACACTTGTGTTGCCAGGAATAGAGTGAAAGCACTTTTAGAAGTGACTCTTTATTGAATCTTGTTTGGGTTTTTTAGTTGTTTATTGTCCTGGGTGAGGAAATTTTAAGAACCAGATGTGAGGTAAAAGGCTGACCTCCTACCATTGGGAAACAAACATACCGATGGAGAGAAGCTGCAACTTTGGAGCTGAGTAGAATCCAGGGTTCAATGTGATTTTCTTTGGAGGGATCTCAAAACCACTTGGATGTTGCTTCGTAGGCTTGGAAGAGGGGAAAGAAAGCCCTGAAGAAATCATACCTTCTCCGAGGAGCTTACCTTGACGAACCTCTTTTCTTCCCACCCTATTCTCCTTCCTTTCTGAGTCTTTTATGCAACCGAGTCTCACCCTGGGCTTCAAGGCTGTCCATCACCTCGCCCCCTCCTACCTCACCTCCCTTCTCTCCTTCTACTGCCCAGCCCGCACCCTCCGCTCCTCCACCACTAATCTCCTCACTGTACCTCGCTCTCGCCTGTCCCGCCATCGACCCCCCGGCCCACGTCATCCCCCGGGCCTGGAATGCCCTCCCTCTGCCCATCCGCCAAGCTAGCTCTCTTCCTCCCTTCAAGGCCCTGCTGAGAGCTCACCTCCTCCAGGAGGCCTTCCCAGACTGAGCCCCTTCTTTCCTCTCCCCCCTCGTCCCCCTCTCCATCCCCCCGTCTTACCTCCTTCCCTTCCCCACAGCACCTGTATATATGTATATATGGTTGTACATATTTATTACTCTATTTATTTATTTATTTATTTATTTTTCTTGTACATTTCTATCCTACTTATTTTATTTTGTTGGTATGTTTGGTTCTGTTCTCTGTCTCCCCCTTTTAGACTGTGAGCCCACTGTTGGGTAGGGACTGTCTCTATGTGATGCCAATTTGTACTTCCCAAGCGCTTAGTACAGTGCTCTGCACATAGTAAGTGCTCAATAAATACGATTGATTGATTGATTGATTAATAATAATGACTGCGGTATTTGTTAAGCGCTTACTATGTGCTAAGCACTGTTCTAAGCACTGGGGTAGATACAAGACAATCAGGTCCTACATGGAGTTCACAGTCTACGCAGAAGGAAGAACAGGGATTGAATCCCCATTTTGCAGATGAGGGCACAAAGGCAGGAAGAACTTGCCCAAAATCGTACAGCAGGTAAGTGGCAGAGCTGGGATTGGAATCCAGCACCTCTGACTCCCAGTCTGTACCCACTAAGCGCTTTGCTACCAACTCTACCCAACCCTCACAGTGCTTATGAACATTTCCTTATGCTGGGCTGTTTCCCCATCTGTAATTTATTTTGAAATGACTTCCTGATTAGTCTGGAACCTCCTGAGGGCAGGGATAGTGTCTACCTCTACCAAGTCTATTGTATTGTCCTCTCCTAAGTGCTTAGTACAGTGCTCTGCACAGAGTAAGCGCTCAATAAATACCATTGATTGATTGAGAAAAAGGCAGTAGTTTGTAGCTGTGACAGGCCTGCTGAAAGCTTTACTGGATTAGAATTTGGTGTCTTCCCTTAGCAGGGAAAGCCTGCAGTTCTCCCTGAAAGTGTCTGAGGGGTAGAGAAGAAAAATGAGTGGGTCCTAGTACCATTTTCCCAAATTTGACACAGCAGAGTAAGGGAATGAGGAGATTCTGCTTTATACATATCTTTCCTCTGACGCACTATCTGTACATAATTTGTGTCTAATCTTCCTCTAGACTGTAAACTCATTGTTGGCAGGGAATGTGTCTGTTATATTGTTACATTGTACTCTCCCAAGTGCTTAGTACAGTGCTCTGCACACAGTAAGTGCTCAATAAATATGATTGACTGACTTTCCCTCCCTTTTCTCTCTTCTCTCACTTTCTCTCCCTCTCTCCCCATTTTCTCCGCCCCACCTCAGCATCTTACTGACCCCCTCTTTTCCACCCTGTCCACTGTACTTTAGACCACTGAGAATCAGATCACCTTTGGAGGGTGCTCAATAAATGCTCATTGGCTCCCTGAAATCCAAGCTAATTTGCTGTACGTTCTAGGTGGAATTGCCTGATAAGTTTAGGGATGGATCTAGGTTGGAGGAATGGAGGAAACTGGCTTGCTTCAGAACAGAGAACACTTACAAATGGTAAGGGGTCGACTTAGCTGAATGGGCAGGAAACCTCAAGCACTAGTGTTTCATGTCCATTTGATGGTTTGGCTCTTTAGCTTTTTGCTTTGTCTTTGCTGCTTGCTGTTGTCTGATGTCCAGCTCCCTCGCTGTCACGCCAAGCTGAAAGACCTAACAATAGGCCCCTTCCATATGACCTTTTACTATGGAAGATGAGGCCCTTCAAAACAACATGCAAAAACCAGTGAAGGACAATGTCAGAGAAACTGCCCCATATCCGAAAGGGACTGTGCCCTATTTGATTCATTTGCCACCTAGTAAGTGCTTAATAAATACAGAAGCACCAAGGCCTAGTGGATAGAGCACGGGCCTGGGTGTCAGAAGGACCTGGGTTTGGCGCTTGTCTGTTCCGTGACCTTGGGCAAGTCACTTCACTTCTCTATGCCTCAGTTACCTCATCTGCAAAATGGGGATTGAGACTGTGAGTCCTCTGTGGGACAGGGACTGTGTCCAACCTGATTTGCTTGTATTCATTCAATCATATCTATTGAGTGCTTACTGTGTGCAGAGCACTGTACTAAGTGTTTGGGAGAGTACAATACACCAATAAACAGACACATTCCCTGCCCACAATGAGTTTACAGCACTTAGTACAGTGCCTGGCAGAAAGTAAGCGCTTAACAAATATTACAATAATAATAATAATAATAATAACTACTATCATGAGTAGTCGTAGTAGCCATCATTGTCTCAGGATCTATAATACTGATTGAGTATCTACTGTGTGCAAAGAATGGCTCTTAGCACTTGGGAAGCTTTCAGAAGTATAAGACATGAATCTTGACCTTGAGGAACTTGCAATCTAATCCATTAGAAAATATACCTTGGCTTATGCTGTCGATTCATTTCCGACCAATAGTGACACCATGTATGCGTCTCTCCCAGAACGCCCCATTCTCCATCTGTCATCGTTCTGGTAGTGTATCCACGGAGTTTTCTTGGTAAAAATACAGCAGTGGTTTACCATTGCCTTCTTCCACGCAGTAAACTTGAGTCTCCACCCTCAACTCTCTCCCATGCCGCTGCTGCCCCGTAGAGGTGAGTTTTGACTTGTAGCCGATTGCCTTCCACTTGCTAGCCACTGCCCAAGCTAGGAATGGAATGGGTAGGCCTCTGCTTGACTCTCCCTCCCTTAGCCGAGACTGGTAGACTACTGGAAACTCTCCAGGTGCGATCCTGAGGGGGAAGAAAATGTACCAGATGGTCTCAAAATTTCCCTGACGTACTCCTCACTTGCCCTTCCTCTTATCCCTCCTCTCACACACATACACACCTTCACACACAGAGACACACAGAGATGGAAGAAATTGCATTGACTCCTTGGTGTTTGTGCTTCCAGAATTGTGAGGCTGCTTCTTTCAGTGCTTCTGGTTGAGGCCTGACAGTAATCAGAGCAGTTTTTCTTCTCACCCATATGGGCTGCCACTTCTACTCTACTTCTTTCTGGACTTTTTTTATTAATGGTATTTCTTAAGCACTTATTTTCTGCCAGGCACTGTACTGAGAGCTGGGATAGATACAAGATGATCAGGTTGGACAAAGTCCCTGTCCCACATGGGGCTCACAATCTTAATCTTAATCTAGGAGGCCTTCTCAGACTGAGCCCCCTTTTTCCTCTCCCCCTCCCCATGCCCCCCGCCCTACCTCCTTCCCCTCCCCAGAGCACTTGTATATATTTGTAAAGATTTATTACTCTATTTATTTTACTTGTACATATTTACTATTATATTTATTTTGTTAATGATGTGCATATAGCTTTAATTCTATTTGTTCTGACGATTTTGACACCTGTCAACATGTTTTGTTTTGTTGTCTGTCTCCCCCTTCTAGACTGTGAGCCCGTCGTTGGGTAGGGACCGTCTCTATATGTTGCCGACTTGTACTTCCCAAGTGCTTAGTACAGTGCTCTGCACACAGTAAGTGCTCAATAAATATGATTGAATGAATGAATGCATCCCGATTTTACAGATGAGGGAACTGAGGCTCAGAGAAGTGAAGTGATTTGCCCAAGGTCACGCAACAGACAAGTGGCGGAGCCGAGATTAGAACCCAGGTCCTCTGACTTCCACACTGCTGCTGGACTTCACAGAGTTCTCACACTGGCAAGGAGCCCTGCCTTAAGAGGCTCAGAAATAGTCCATCTAGACTGTAAGCTCATTGTGGGCAGGGAAGATGTCTGCTAACTCTGTTGTACTATACTCTCCCAAGGGCTTACTACAATACTCTGCATGCAGTAACCACTCGGTAATTACCATTGATTGATAATGATGGTAATGATGATATTTGTTAAGCTCTTACTATGTGTCTTGCACCGTTCTAAGTTCTGGGGTAGATACAAGTTAATTAGGTTGGACGCAGTCCCTGTCCCACATGGGGCTCACAGTCTTAATCCCCATTTTACAGATGAGGTGACTGAGGCCCGGAGAAGTGAACCGACTTGCCCAAGGTCACACAACAGACCAATGGCAGAGTGGGAATTAGAACCCAGGTCCTTCTGATTCCCAGGACCGTGTTCGGTCCACTAGGCGATGCTCCTTCTCCGTCTGGTGGTAGTTACAGCTGCTACTGTCATTGCTCCGATAACTTTACCTGCTACAGATGAGGGAACTGAGGCGCAGAGAAGTGAAGTGACTTACCCAAGGACACACAACAGACCAGTGGCAGAAGTGGGGCTTAGAACCCATGTCCCCTGACTCCCAAGCCTGTGCTCTTGCCACTAGCCTATGCTGAAGGTGGCCAAGGCTAACAGGACCCAAAGAGATCTTTTAATGGCATTTGTTAAATAAAATGAGTAATATGCATATTAAGCACTGGGGCAGGTACAAGCTAATCAGGTTGGATCCAGTCCCTGTCCCACATGGGGCTCATAGTCTTAATCCCCATTTTACAGGTGAAGTAACCGAGGCACAGAGAAGTGAAATGACTTGCCCAAGGTCACATAACAGACAGGTGGTGGAGCTGGGATTAGAACTCAGGTCCTTCTGACTCCCAGCTCATCATCAATCACATTTATTGAGTGCTTACTGTGTGCAGAGCACTGTACTAAGCGCTTGGGAAGTACAAATTGGCAACATATAGAGACAGTCCCTACCCAACAGTGGGCTCACAGTCTAAAAGGGGGAGACAAAACCAAACATACTACAAAATAAAATAGAATAGATATGTACAAGTTAAATAAATAAAGGTCTGTGCTTTATCCACTGGGTCGCTCTGCTTCTATAAAGAGATGCCCCTCTTTCAGGCCAGGCCACCATTTTGGATGCAATGGAGGCCCCAGGAAGCCAGTAGAGCAAGCATCCATGTGGTCCTACGTGTATTAAGAGAAGCAGCATGGCCTGGTGAATAGAGCACAGGCCTGGGAATCAGAGGGTGGTGGGTTCTAATTCCGGCTCTGCCACTTGTCTTCCGTGTGACCTTGGTCAAGTCAGTTCACTTGTCTGTGCCTCAGTGACCTCATCTGTAAAATGAGGATAGAGACTGTGAGCCCCACGTGGGACAGGGACTGCGTCCAACCTGATTAGCTTGTATCCCCCGCCAAGCACTTAGTACAGTGCCTGGCACACAGTAAGCATTTAACAAATACCACAGTTATTGTTATCATTATTATTATTATTGTCTCCCTCCATGTGTTTCTTCTCCCCTCTGAGTCTGTCTCTTCCCCATCCATCCATATCTCTGGGACTGTTTCTGCCTCTCCCAAACATACAAAACATGGGTTTTTGCTAGTTATTAATCATTTTGCATATCAGACCATAGCTTCTTTAGTGCTAACAACCTACTCATCGTCTATTAACAATTTGCTTATCTGAGTGTTCTCTTCCCCCTCACTCAGAATTACAGGCAAAGGCAGAAGAGCAAATTCCTACTCTAGGAAAAGAAAACTGGAGACCCAAAGCTTTCATAAAGATCCATCTTTTTCTTTTCACCAGCAAATAGCTATTCAAAGATCCTCACCTTCAGTCCAGTGCTTAGTACAGTGCCTGGCACATAGTAAGCGCTTAACAAATACCATAATTATTATCATTATTATTATTATTGCCTTCAGACCCATTCATTAAGACATTTTAACCCCTCACTTTCAGTCTCATAGCCTGGCTTGGACCCAGAAGCTAGCCCCAAAAAGCTGCATAAATCAGACACATTGAAAGCTCCATCTGTTGTAACTCAAAGCACCTTCAGGACTGTCCATATTTAAATTTTCAGAAGGCTTCTGAAAAGGTTCCACCCCATAGACTCTTTAAAAAAGCTGAATCGTGGGAGTGACGTGAATGCCCTGATGTGGTTAAAAAGGAAAAAAAAAGGGGGGGATTAAAATGTAAGAAACAATAGGTAGGATAATTGTCCACTTTTCAGGTTAGAGAAGCTTATGGAGTGGGGTCCCTGGGGATCAATACTGGGTGGTGGAAAGCCATTCAGATGGGGATAAATTGTAAGAGGACCTTTTATAATTCAGTGAGTAGGCTGAAAGCAGCCTTCTGAGCACCAGTATACAACAACATGACTATGGGCTCCGAGCAATCGGTCACGACTCAGGACAACAACCTGGAGGCCATTGTTCGGCTGCTCTTTTGAATCACTGGTTTGCTAGGCAAGGACAACCTTAACAGCTGACCAAATCCCAGACGTGATCCAGAAAGGGAGAGTTTTGCCATTTTAAAACCATGGTCTGTCCACACCTGGAGCACTGAGAAGCAGAGTGGCCTAGTAGATTGAGCCCGTGCACCGGAGTCAGAAGGAGCCGAGTCTAATCCCGGTTCTGCCATTTGTCTGCTGTGTGATCTTGGGCAAGTCGCTTCATTTCTCTGTACCTCGGTTTCCTCATCTGTGAAATAGGGATCAAGACTGTGGGACATGGACTATGTCCAATATGATTAACTTGTATCTACTCCAGCACTTAGTACAGTGCCTGGCTTGTAGTTAATGCTTAACATATACCATAAAACAAAAATACTGCACGCAAGTCTACAAGATCATGAAGGGTGTAAATAGAATGAACGTGACATTATTTTTCACCAAATCCCACAAAAGAACAAGGTGACACCAATTGAAACATAAGGTTGAAAATAAATAAAAGTAAACTTTTCTTCACAATATGAGTAATAGGGGATGCAGCATGGCGCAGTGGATAGAGCACGGGCCCGGGAGTCGGAAGGTCATGGGTTCTAATCCTGGCTCCACCACTTGTCTGCCGTGTGGCTGTGGGCAAATCACTTCACTTCTCTGGGCCTCAGTTACCTCATCTGTAAAACGGGATTGAGACTGTGACCCCCATTTGGGACAAGGATTGGGTCCAGCCAGATTTGCTTGCATCCACCCTGGCACTTAGTACAGTGCCTGGCACATAGTAAGCGCTTAACAAATACCACAATTAATAGGTACAACTGGGTTATATTTCCTGAAAATGTGGTAGTACGTGAATGGTTGTATCATTGGGTATGTTTTCTTATAAATGTCGATGTTATAAATGAGGATCTGGACAAGAACCAAGGCTGACTTGAGGGCCATGGCTTTCAGGTATGTATAAAATGATACATAGCCCTTGGCTCCACTGTTCCTGGTGGTTTTCCTGCCCACCCTCCCCACCTCCCCAATTCCCCCTTGCTCTGCCTCACTGTGGCTTTTGAATTATGGTATTAAAAAAAAAAAGAAAAAAGAAAAACTCAGCAGCAATTACAACTACCATACCATGCATAGAAAGAACACTAGCCTGAAAGTCAGAGGTCGTGGGTTCTAATCCCGACTTGGCCAGGCGTCTGCTGCATGACCTCGGGCAAGTCACTTAACTTGGGCCTCGGTTCCCTCATCTGTAAAATGGGGATTAAGACTGTGAGCCCCACGTGGGACAACCTGATTACCCTGTATCTACCCCAGCGCTCAGAACATAGTAAGCGCTTAAAAAATACTATCATTATTCTCTGGGCCTAGGTTCCCTCACCTGTAAAAATGGGGATTAAGACTGTGAGCCCCATGTGGGACAGGGACTGTGTCCAACCTGATTTCCCTGTGTCTACCCCAGCGTTTAGAACAGTACTTGGTACACAGTAAGTGCTTAACAAATACTGCAATTATTATTATTATTATTATTATTATTACCATAGCCCCCTCCAACCAGCCCTTCCCCCAGGTTGTATCCCTTCCTTTATGCTCTAGCCAAAGCCATGCTCTATCCACTAGGCCATGTAGAAAGCCATCAGAAACAAGAGAAGGTGGAAACCTTTTTCCCCTGCAATTTCAATCAGTCAATCCATCATAGCTATTGAGCGCTTACCATGTGTAGAGCACTGTACTAAGCGCTTGGGAGAGTACAGTAGAACAGAGTTGGTACACACGTTGCCTGCCCACAACGAGCTTACAGGCTAGAGGAGTCTCGCATCCCTTCCTGCCTCCGGGACATCTCAACATGGATGCCTCACCGATGCAGTAGTCAAATCAGGATATGACAAGTGTCTGGCCCAGCGTGGTGGGACTTCGGATGGAGAGGAAGAGGCAGGATCTGGAGATGTGCTGAAGAAAGTGCTGGCAGGATTTGATGACGGACTGAACATGCAGGTTGAAAGAAAGACAGGAGTCAAGGATAATGAATAATAATAATAATAATTGTGGTATTTGTTAAGCCCTTATCAGGTGCCAGGAACTGTATTAAGCACAGAGGTAGATACAAGTTAATCTGATTGGATACAGTCTCTGTGCCACATGGGGCTCACTGTCTCAATCCCCATTTTCCAGATGAGGGAACTGAGGCGCAGAGAAGTGAAGTAACTTGCCCAAGGTCACACAGCAGACAAGTGTGCTGTGTGGTATGTGCTATGAGAAGCAGCATGGCTCACTAGAAAGAGCATGGGCTTTGGAGTCAGAGGTCATGGGTTCAAATCCCAGCTCCGCCAACTGTCAGTTGTGTGACTTTGGGCAAGTCACTTAACTTCTCTGTGCCTCAGGTCCCTCATCTGTAAAATGGGAATTAAAACTGTGAGCCTCCTGTGGGACAACCTGATCACCTTGTAACCTCCCCAGTGCTTAGAACAGTTCTCTGCACATAGTAAGCACTTAACAAATACCATCATCATCATTATTATTATTATTAAGTTGCGGAGTGGGATTAGAACCCATGACCTTCTGATTCCCAGGCTCTTGCTCTATCTACTATGCCACACTGCTTCTCGATGCTAACCTTAATGAGAAGGTTGCAGGATTGAGAGTTGGGGAGCATGGTGGTGGTGTCAACTGTGAGGGGAATCTAGGTGAAGGAGAGGATTTTGAAGGGAAGATGATGCGTTCCATTTTGGTAAGGTTGAGCATGAAGTGCCAGAAGCAGCATGGCCTAGTGGATAAAGCCCGGGCCTGGGAATCAGAAGGACCTGGGTTCTAATCCCAGCTCTGCTACTTCTCTGCTGTGTGACCCTGGACAAGTCACTTCACTTCTCCGGACCTCAGTTCCCTCGTCTGTAAAAATGGGGATTAAGACTGTGAGCTTCACGTGGGAGCTCACCTCCTCCAGGAGGCCTTCCCAGACTGAGCCCCTTCTTTCCTCTCCCCTCGTCCCCCTCTCCATCCCCCCGTCTTACCTCCTTCCCTTCCCCACAGCACCTGTATATATGTATATATGGTTGTACATATTTATTACTCTATTTATTTATTTATTTATTTATTTTACTTGTACATTTCTATCCTACTTATTTTATTTTGTTGGTATGTTTGGTTCTGTTCTCTGTCTCCCCCTTTTAGACTGTGAGCCCACTGTTGGGTAGGGACTGTCTCTATGTGATGCCAATTTGTACTTCCCAAGCGCTTAGTACAGTGCTCTGCACATAGTAAGCGCTCAATAAATACGATTGATTGATTGATTGATTGACATGGACTGTGTCCAACCTGATTAGCTTGTATCTACTTCAGTGTTTAGAACAGTGGCTGGCACATACCATTAAATAAAAAGACAGCCATGTATAGATGTCCTGGAGGCAAGAGGGAATGTGAAGTTTTGGAGTGGGACAGAGGTTGGGGGTAGCAAAGTAGTTTGGGGGATCATCAGCACAGAAATGATTGTTGAAGCCATTTTTTTGTGGTACTGCTATGTGCCATTTTACAAATGAGGCAATTGAGGCCCAAAGAAGTGAAGTGACTTGTCCAAGGTCACACAGCAGCCAAGTGGGAGAGCTGGGATTAGAACCCAGGTTCTTCTGACTCCCAGGACCATGTTCTATCCACTAGGCCACGCTGAACAAATTAGCTCCTCAAGGGAGTGAGTATGGATTGAGAATAGAAGGGACCCAGAACTGAGCCTTGATGGATACCAACAGTTAGAGAGTGAGACTGAGAAGGATCGGCCAGAGGAGAGGAGGGAGTGACAGAAGACTGTGTCAGAGAAACTGAGGCTAGATAATGTCTCCAGGAGAAGGGTGTGATCCACAATACCCAAAACAGCGGAGAGACCGAAGAAAATTAACATGGAGTAGAGTCCTACAGATTTGGCAAGAAGGAGGTCAATGGTAGCTTTGGAGAGAGGAGAATTTATAAACACAGGAAGTTACGTGGGAAGCATTGATAGGTTTAAGAGGGGTTTTGGATGCATTCATGGACCAGTGGTCTATAATGAGTCCCTAGAGAGAAAGTTGGGAACATAAGGGCTTAATAAAAACCATTTTAAAAGAAGCCTGAAGCCATGTTGTTGCAGCATTCTCTCAGAGAGTCGTATCATACTCTACCAAGCACTTAGTACAGTGCTCTGAACTCAATCAATTGTACTTATTGAGCACTTTCTGTGTTCCGAGCACTATACTAAGCCCTTGGGAGAATACAATGTCACGATATAACGGACAAATTCCTGGCCCACAACGAGCTTAGAGTCTAGAGAGGGAGACAGACATTACAATAAAAAAAAAAGTATGGGTATGTACATAATAAAGGGAGCAAATCGGGGCAACATAGAAAGGAGTGGGAGAAAAGGAAATGAGGGCTTAGTCAGGGAAGAGACTTGGAGGAGATGTGCCTTCACTAAGGTTTTGAAGGCCGGGAGAGTAATTGTCTGTTGGATATGAGGAGGGAGGGCGTTACAAGCCAGAGGCAGGATGTGGGAGAGGGGTCGGCGGCGAGACAGGAGAGAACGAGGTACAGTGAGTAGGTTGGCATTTAGAGGAGCAAAGTGTGGGGGCTGGATTGTGATAGGAGAGCAGTGAGGTGAGGTAGGAGGGGGCCAGGTGATTGTAAGCACTCAGTAAGCACTGAATAAATACCATTAATAGATTGATTGATTGATGGATGGATGGATAGGGTAGAGGCAATTTTTCAGTGTACATTTCAGAGATATTTTGTAAACCTTCAAGATGCATCCAAAGTAGTTTTTTTTTAAAGAAAATAAACCATCAGCACTTTGGGTTGCACTTCATCCTTATTTTTAGTTGAAGAAAGAACGAACCAGAAATAATCTTCAAATTTTGAACTTCCTTTGAGCTACTGGAAATTTATCATTGGTTGAAATGTGAGCAACCCATTGGGGATTCTGTTTGGAAAAAGTCAAATAGGTTTTACCACTTTATCTCATTGTGGCAACTGGGATATATACTGCTCTGTTCTGTTTCTCTTTCCCATGATCAGGGCTATTCTACTTTGACATCGGCTAGTGGTGATGGTAGTCTCTAAAGGGCCTAAAATTCTAGAGATAAAGATACTTTATAGGCCAAGAAAACACTTTTTAACGGCATTCATTTTTTAGAGCGGTGAATCTGCACAAGCTGTGGCCCTCTGCCATGTCTGTCACTGATTATGCAAGTCTAGGGCCCTGGAGATTAAAACTCTTACTAAAATTAGATCCACCACTCTTGACTTAGAAGTAAGCACGATCATCAGATGACCGTCCCTGACACGTGTGCAGAGGAACGAGAAGCCTTGACAGCCCTTATCATTTGCCTTCCCCTGTGGGCCACTAGAGGTGAGGAAAATTAGCCACATAAAAGAACAGCGAGAACCTTTAGATACGTCAGCACTTCATGAAAAATGGACTGACCCAGCTTGCTCCCTTCGAAAATGAACTGCCTCCTGTCTCTCCCCTCTCCAATCCATGCTTCATTCTGCTGCCTGGATCATTTTTTTCTGAAAAACGTTTCAGCCCGTGTCTCTCCACTGCTGAAAAACCTCCAGTGGTCGCCCATCCACCTCTGCGTCAGATCGAAATGCCTTATCGTCGGCTTTAAGGCACTCGATCAGCTCTGGCCTTCGTACCTTAGCTCACTGATCTCCTACTACAACCTGAGAACAGTGCTTTGCACATAGTAAGCGCTTAATAAATGCCATTATTATTAATACTACAACCCAGTCTGAACACTTCACTTCTCTAACGCCATCCTACTCACTGTACCTCAATCTCATCTATCCCCCTGCCAACCCCTTGCCCATATCCTCCCTCTGGCCTGGAACTCCCTCCCCGCTTCATATCCAACAGACCACCACTCTCCCTACCTTCAAAATTCTCCTAAAATCACATCTCCTCCAAGAGGGCTTGCCTAAATCCTTATTTCCCCGACTGCACCCTGCTTTCTGCATCGCTCATGCACTTGGCTGTGTACCCCTTAAGCACTTTGATACTCACTCCAGCCCCACGGCACTTCGGTACATATCCTTTTATTCTGCTATTTCCCTTCTCTGTCATTTATTTTAATGCCTGTCTCCCCAGGTAGACTGTAAGCTCCTTCTGGGCAATGATTGTGTCCACCAACTCGACTGTCTTGTACTTTCCCAAGTTCTTATTGCAGTGCTCTGGACATAGTAAGCACTCAATAAATACTTCTGATCAATTGATTATAAGACAGTCATTAAAGGAGACAAAACAACATTTTTGAACCATATAAAAATTCATCTTCTCTTGTTCTTCCAAGACTATTTCTCCACTAATAGAAATCTGGAGGTCAGCTTTCTTTTTTCATTGTGCAGTCTGCTATAATCCTAGGAACTCTTATAAGAGAAATTTAAATTGACCATGTGGAACCCTGCCAATTCTGTACTTTCTCCTGGCAAAAATCACAAAGCATCATTTTCTTTAAGGAGCAGGCTCTCAACTGATCTCACAGACCTAACCATCCTTTGATTGGGAGACCACCTGAGAATTCTGACCCCGATGTCCTACAAGGAGGGTGAAATCAACAATCCCACCAACTCTCTTCCAGTGCCGTCATACGACAAAAAGCAATGGGGCCTAGTGGAAAGGGCACAGGCCTGGGACTCAGAGAACCTGGGTTCTAATCCTGGCCCTGCCACTTACCTGCTGTGTGACCTTGGGAAAGTCACTTAACATCTCTGTGCCTCAGTTCCCTCATCTACAAAATGGGAATTCAATACCTGTTCTCCCTCCTACTTGAACACAATCTCTATCCCTCATGGGGCTCACAGTCTGAGTAGGAGGGAGAGCAGGTATTGAATCTGAGGCACAGAGGAAACAGAGGCACAGAGAAGTTAGGTGACTTTGCCCAAGGTCACACAACAGATAAGCGACAGAGTAGGGATTAGAACCCAAGTCCTCTGACTCTCAGGCCCAAGCTCTTTCCACCAGATCAGAACAGTTCTATCTAGTTACGTCTGCCTCCATATAATAATAATGATGGCGTTTGTTAAGCACTTACTATGTGCAAAGCACTGTTCAAAGTGCTGGGGAGGTTACAGTCTTAATCCCATTTTACAGATGAGGTAACAGGCACAGAGAAGTTAAGTGACATGCCCAAAGTTACACAGTTGACAGTTGGCAGAGCCGGCATTTGAACCCATGGCCTCTGACTCCAAAGTCCATGCTCTTTCCACTGAGCCATGCTCCATATCTGGGCAATATAAGGAAGCAGAATGAAGATGAAGATCATTTACAGAAAAACACTTTGCCATGGAAGCCTTGTTGCCCCCATGGTGATAGAGGCCCAAAGACATCATTCCTCCATGGGCTAGGCTGGATGTTATATGGTTGGCTGGGCTAATCATGAGTTTGGGGGTTTTTTGTTTGGTTGCTTTTTTTATGGTATTTGTTAAGCATTTACTATGTGCTAGGCACTATATTAAGTACTGGGGTAGATACGAGCTAATCAGGTTGGACACAGTCCCTGTCCCACACAGGACTCACAGGCTTATTCCCCATTTTATAGATGAGAAGTTAAGTGACTTGCCCAGGGTCACACAACAGACAAGTAGCAGAGCCGGGATTAGAACCCAGGTCATTCTGACTCCCAGGACCGTGTTCTATCCACCAGGCCATGCTGGGTTAATTGGAGGAGGCTTCATTTCTTATGCTGATAGTCTAATTAAGCAAAAGGGACTCTTCCTGAACCTTATATCTGGGTGTCACCTTATTAGCCTGCCAGAAAAAAAGGGGAAACTTTGATGGTATGAGTAATAACAGGTGGAAAACTGGTCTTCAAACTTGAAGAAGGACCCAAATCAACTCCAAAGGAAGAGCTTTCCAGGAGAATAAGGATGAATTCAAACCCCACCTTAACGTGGTCATCCATTGGGTATGCCCAACCCAAAGTAAGGTGTCTTCATCAACAAGATATCAGGCTCCCAACAAAACTGAAGGTTTTCGGAGCAGAAATAGTGTCCAGCTTTCTCTACTGCTGCAAGGCCTTTACCTACCAAAGATATCTAATCCAAGTTCTCGAGCAGTATCGATAGCCTCACCTATAAGTGGTATTAATAACGAATGGAGGAGCAGTCATAAACCAAATGAAGGTAATCAGCATGCTAGCTTTGAAGCAATGCTTGTTAATAATTACAACAATAATTATAGTACATATTAAGTGCTTACTATGTGCTAAGTACTGTAGTAAGCACTGTAGTAAGTAATAATAATAATGGTATTGTTAAACGCTTACTATGTGCCTACCACTGTACCAACATGGTAGGGTAGACACAAGATAATCAGGTCAGACACAATCCCTGTCCCACATGGGGCTCACAGTCTAAGTATGATTACCTATGATTACCTTATATCTACCCCAGTGCTTAGAACAGTGCACATAGTAAGCACTTAACAAATACTATTATTATTATTATTTAGGAGGGACTAAGATTTAATCCCCATTTTACAGATTGGAAAATGAAGCCCAGAGAAGTGAATCGACTTGCCCGAGGTCACACAGCAGGCAACTGGCAGAGTCGGGATTAGAATCCAGGTCCTCTGATTCCCAGGCCTAGGCTCTTTCCACTAAGCCACACTGCTTCTCTACACCTCCTCCACATGACAGAGAAGCAGCGTGGTTGGGAGTCAGAGGACACGGGTTCTAATCTCGGCTGCACCACGTCTGCTCTGTGACCTTGGGCACTTAACTTCTCTGTGCCTCAGTTACCTCAGCTATAAAATGGGGATTAAGACTGTGAGGCCCAGGTGAGACACCCTGATTACCTTGTATCTGCCCCAGCGCATAGAACAGTGCTTGGCACATAGTAAGCGTTTAACAGATACGATTATTATTATTATTATTATTAATAATAATAATAAAATAAATCAGCTGGACAAGACCTGCGCAGAGAATCAGTACAGGCCCTTGGAATGGGTGAAGCGGGCATGTGCTTGGGGTGTTGAAGGCACCAGAGAAGCAGAGATCGATTCCTGCTCCCTGCCTGTCGGCTCCTCGGAATCCAAAGCGGTGTCGCTAGGACTTGTGACTCCAGAAATGCCAGGGCTATCCCAAGCTCCACTCCGCTACCAATAATCTTAAACCAGCCAAGGGAAGAAAAATCGGGCCACCAGAAGAGGTTCAACGCCACACAACAGGGTACTGAACACTCGTTAAAAGGTGAATTGAAGAGCGGGGACTGTAATCAGAAGAATCAAAAGAAAAAATATGGCCACTGTAAAGCACACCTTTAAATGATGTGGTTCAGATGACCTCTGGAAAGCAACAGTGGCAGACAGACTCTGTTGCAGTAAACTGTCCTGAGCTCTTAGCCCTGTGCTTTGCAGACAGTAAGCGCTCCATAAATTGGTGAGCAGCAATTAGGAATGGGGCAGCCCTTCTTGAACAGAGTCTTCCATTGTACTCTCCCAAGCACTCAGTACAGTGCTCTGCACACAGTAAGCGCTCAATAAATACCATCGATGGATTGATTGGTGAGCAGCAATTACGAATGGGGTAGTTCTTCTTATACCAAGTCTTCCGTTGTACTCTCCCAAGCGTTCAGTCTAGTGTTCTGCACGCAGTAAGCGCTCAATCAATACAATTGATTGATTGGCTAGCCTGTGTGAGTCAAGGGGCCGGAAACAGAACCAGGCACTGTAAGTGAAGGCTTCACCTACAAACGAACTTAGGGTTTATAGGTGTAAGATGACAGAGACTGCTTTTGATAGAAGTAGTATGTAAGGAATTAGTCTTTTTAGCCCCACCCCCACCATTACCGCCTTCCTTCCACCCTCATACATGATGATTCCCCATCATTGGTGTCAACTCTGAATGCAAGGGAAATGGTGAACATGCATTATTTCAATTGGAAATGGAAAATTTAGCAAGAGTATTTCAGTAATTTTACTCATCGAAAAGAATACGTGGCAGTTTTGTGAACAAATATGAAATCAGAATTTGAATATTGGCTGAGTTTCTTGTATAGTTGTAATTAAATCGAGGCAAATGTGGTTTTTTTTCAACTGGAAGTTTACCAAAATGGTCACTGAACTCTTCAACAGAAAATATGTATAATTGTTGAGCAAAAAAAGGAAAAGTGAGTAAAATTCTTGAGAACCTGTCAAGGGCATTCTTCGGGAATAATTTCCACAGATTGTTTATGACTGAGTTTGTACAGCCCTAAATTGGAGGGGGGGATTGAGAAAACAGGTTGATTTGTTCAGATCAGATAATCCAAGCTAAAAAGTCCACTATGGGGCCTGAATTATTCAGTTCAGCTGTTCAGCACATCAACCAGGGAACTGAATGATTCGTCCCTTCACATGGGGTTGAATCTGAGTTTGCATGGGTCATATTAATAAGGTCTTCGGGTACTATGTAGTGCCTGAAAAACATCTACCTCATTTGAAATTTCAAATGTTGTCAGATATGCAAATATGTGGGAGGTGTGTGCCTGAGAGGTTTATAGCATTACAGACCATGAACAGGAGGATTTCAAGAAACAGCAGGAATGGCCAAAAGTCACTGTGGTATTCTTATACCAAGGGAATCCAACCTTCAAAGTCTTATTGAAGGCACATTTCCTCCAAGAGGCCTTCCCCTGCTAGGTCCTCACTTCCACTTCTCCCATTCCCTTCATATACTTGGATTTGTACCCTTTATCCCTAAGTGATTTATTTATATTAATGTGTATCCCCTTCTAGACTGTAAGCTAATTGTGGGCAGGGAACATATCTACCTACTCTGTTATAACGTACTATCCCAAGAGCTTAACACAGTGCTCTGCACACAGTAAGCGCTCAATAAATATAATTGAGTGAATGATTGATTGAAAGGTCCATTTTCTAGCCCCACACCCTACCGGTCCCTCTCTTTGTCAATTGCTGTTATGAAACTATCACCCCCTTGCAATGAGAACTTTATAGAACATTAAGTATAGCTGGGATTTTCAAAGGTGATTTTATTAAATAGACATATCGACCCTAATGTCCTGACTTAACAAGGGGGAGAAAGGTTCACAGTGTAAGGCGCTTTCATAAATTAGCTGCAAACTTTCCCGGTTCATTTAACCTAGTTATTATGTTTTCTAGACTGTAAGCTCCTCATGGGCAGGAAGTTTGTCTACCAACTCTGTTGCACTGTACTTCCCCAAATGCCTAATATGATTTTCTACAATGGTTAAGCACTCAATAAATACCGTTGATTGATTAGATGTTGGTTTGAAAAGCTCCGGAATTTGATTCACATGTATTTCAATAATCCTAAAAATCTAGACTCTGGGTGAGTAGAGGAAGAAGGGAGGAATAAATATTCTGTTGTCCCCCCAGCCTCTGAGTTACCCCTAACTTTCCTCCCATGGCTGCTCCCTAAAATCACTCAGGAGCCTCCACAGTGCTCTTAGCTCTGGAAAATCCTGGTAGTTTAGGATCTGAATGCTATCCCCGTAGCCACCCCCCGTGAAGTTTTGTTTTGTTTTTTGGGGTGTGCTTTTTTTTTCAGGAGTTCAGTTCTTCCAAGTCACTGCAAAATTGACATAGAAATTGAATAGCCGGCTCAATCTTCCAAGAGCCAGGACTTGGCACCTTCATACTTCTTCTTCCGATGGTTATCCGGCGCATGAAACCCCCGAGGCAGAAGCCTCTCTCTCACAAGCTCATTCCATGAACAGCGGTGGCACCCAGAGGGGTATAGGAAGGAGATGCCACAGGGTTTCACTGGAGATAGCCCGGCATCGTCGTCACGGGTCCCTCGTGCTACTTTAATCTTTTTTCCCTGATGCCTTGAGTTCCTGATACACCTCCGAAGCCCCTGTGATGCCAGCCGCATCTATCATTGAGATGGTGGTGCCTCGTTTCTTTTCCCGATTGAGACTTCCTTCTGGCCCTGAAATGGTGCCCGTGACCTGAGCTGATGGGAAACAGAGCCCCCGAGGGCCTCAGTGACTGACTACTGCCTTGAAGGTGACAACCAGAACCAATTTGTATAGCTTCACCGGGAACACAGTCAATGAACTGAAAGTCCCTTTTCGAAACAAGTTGACTTTACTTATTGTATTTCATTTATTTCATAGCCGACAAAATTTTCATTTAAAATTTAAAGCAGTTTTCAGCGAAGAGGAGTGTAAACAGCCCCTCGAATGCCTACTTGATCAGAGATAGTATTCCTGGAATCTCAGAGCAGCTTAAATGATTTTTTCCAGACTTTATTAAAAAGAAAATCCCCAAAGCCACCACCAGAGCTCCTGGTTTGGGGCTGCTTCCTGGGACCCCTATGTTAGCATACAGTGGATTTCAATTACTAATTTATAAACCCCTGAAAATAGGGGTCTCTGGTAGTGAAATGAAGAAACTATTAACTTAGCAGTAGGCCCAAGAGGACAAAAAGAAGCAGAGACACGATAAGCCAAAAACCTGACTTCCATTTCTCCTCTGCAGTCTCAGGAGGTAACTAGTGAGATCACATAAAGTTTGAATACATTTTTCATGCAGCTTAAATGTGATTATTTCTTTTGCCCATTGGCTCGACGTGGCTGATCTTGTTTACTCTGCTTTTTTAGCTTTCCTTTTCCTTGAGCCTTCGTTCAGCTCTTCCTTAGACTTGGCAGGAGGCTGTGAAGGGTGCAGATGGGAAGGCCCTCCATGGGCATCATGGGAAGACCCATGGTTGTCATGGTGATGGTCGCCATGGCCTCCCCAGGCAGAACCAAAGAGGACTGGGCAAACGAAGCCTTCAATGGAATCGAACGGGGATGCGTGGGAGTGTGTGGCAGTCATGAACACCTGGGATACAGCAACAGAGAAAGAGATCAGTCACTGAGGGTGGTACCATCTGTGCTCCTAAATCAAAGCGAGTAGAGATTAAAGATGCTGAAGCCCCTTTAATTGAGGCAGTGGTATGCAGTAACCCCTAAGTGGCAACTACACTCCAGGCAGCCAAACGCATGACTGATGAAATGCAAATAAAGTCCACTTTCCACTGCCAGAATTTACCTTCATCATTCATTTTTCTTAGCATTATATATATATAAATATATACAGTGTTATGTTTACAATTCCAGGACCAGTTCATCTTATGTCCCAGGAAGGCTGGGTTGCTACTAGGCTGGAACGTATTGACAGAGCTGTTTGCACTACCAAGGTAAGTTGTCAATTCGCCAAGATGCGACCCTGTCCTGAAATTTGTTCGATAAAAGCAATTCGAGGGATGATTAAACCGCATCTTCTTCCGAAGCGCTTTGAAAAAATTGGGGGTGGACCAGAAATGGATTCCAACCGGCCAGAAACGCTTTTTGGTGATCCAAAGTGTATATGCTGAAGTGCAGTGCGAAATCGTGGATTTGAAATCAAAATCTATCCTGCCTACTGAGTATGGTCAGGACGGCACGGCCACCTAAACGCTTCAAGTGGCACAGGGAGAGAGAGCTAAGGGCAAAGAGGAAATAGGAGATCCATAGATAAGCGTTGGTTTCTTCTACCCTAACCAAGATGGCTGGAGCCAGTGGTATAACTTCAAAAGCAAGGCCCCCAAGAAACCTAAGGAAAGGGGTTCCCCTTGTGTAATTCTCGTGCTCAGAGTGGGTGAAGATGGGGTGTCGACGAGGTGTCCTGCACGTCCCTACCCTACCCTACCCCTATCCCTGACTCTCTCCTCCCTGCCGAACCTGTGTGTCTTAGCTCGGCAGCGATGCGATATGAGTGAGAATTGATATGAGTGAGAATAGATGCTCCTACTCTCAACAATAATAATGATGATTATGGTATTTGTTAAGCACTTATTATGTGCCAGGCATTGTATTAAGCGCTGCGGTGACTACAAGCTAATCGGGTTGGACACAGTCCCTGTCCCACGTGGGGCTCACTGGCTCGATTCCCATTTTACAGATGCAGTAACTAAGGCCCTGATAAGTGACTTGTGCATGGTCACACAGCAGACAAGTGGCGGAGCGGGCATTAGAACCCATGACCTTTTAACTCCCAGGCCCATGCTCTATCCACCACGCCATTCTGCTTCTCAGGGAAGCATGCTCAGCATGCTCAAGGGAAGCAGTGTTCCGTAGTAGATAGAGCACAGAATGAGGAGTCAGAAAGACCTGGGTTCTAATCCCAGC
Organism: Tachyglossus aculeatus; assembly: GCF_015852505.1. NCBI lineage: Eukaryota > Metazoa > Chordata > Mammalia > Monotremata > Tachyglossidae > Tachyglossus > Tachyglossus aculeatus. Next base: position 118,890,936 of record NC_052101.1, on the reverse strand, counting down.
TCCTCCACTTGGCTGCTGTGTGAACTTGGATAAGTCACTTCACATCTCTGGGTCTCAGTTACATCTGCAAAATGGGGATTAAAGACTGTGAGCCCCACATGGGACTTGGACTGTGTCCAACCTGATTAGCTTGCATCTACCCCAAAGCTTAGTACAATGCCTGGCACATAGTAAGTGCATAGCAAGTACCATTTAATAGGAAAAAAAAGGCCTCTTGCCCCCTGGTACTGTTTGGTAGTAGCTCCCGAATGAAGCTCTTCATACTCTACTCTAGTTCTGTCCCCTCTCTCCTAATCTTACCTACACTCAATTTAGGCCCCGACAATAGTAAAGAAAATGGAGGTTGAAGTAAGCACAAGAAACATCCCTAAAATGTGGGAATTTATGACGGATATACCCAGTAGTTACATGTGCCCATCGCAGAGGTCTAGTGGTTTGCATTTTGGAAAATAATCCTAGCCTCCTGTTTGGAAGTGTAGCTACCGGCAGATAATTGTATAGGATTTGAGAAGCAGCGTAGCCTAGTGGAAAGAGCCCAGGCCTGGAAATCAGGGGCCCTGGCTTCTAATCCTGGCTCTAACACCTGCCTGCTGGGTGACGCTGGGCAAGTCACCTACCCTCTTTGGCCTTCAGTTCCTTCATCTGTGCTTCCTTCCCCTTAGATTGGAGGTCCCATGTAGGACAGAGGTTGTGTCTGACCGACTATCTTGTATCCAGCCCAGTGCTTAGAACAGTGCTTGGCACATAATAAGCACTTGACAACTACGATAATTATTATCATTAATTTTTAAGGCTCTTTCTGGCTAGTGCAAACAGCTTAATAATGATGCATTTTTTTTAACTCGCTCCAATCAATATTCTAAAGAACTCACATCGCCATAGCTGTAGCATGCCTTCAAGGTCACGGTATTCCATCTGACTCACCCAGATTCATTTGGGTTTCACCCAGAAGCTTTAGCTAAGAGGGCTGCTGGGTCCGCAAGTGAAATGCAGATCTTCAAAGGATTAAAGCTCGAAAACCAACCCAACCTTCCTGCTTGGATCATTCGAAAACAAAAACAAAAAACCAAAAACACTTCCTCCTGGGACCCCAAGGCTTCACGAGCAAGAGTTGCATTGTGATCTTACCTTACAAGACACCATAAATAGAGTGAAGAAGAAGATAAGGTTGGCTTTAGAAATAGGAAGCCAGTGGGTCTGCTGTAGGGTGAAGAGGACTGCTCCGTACAAGCTGGCTTTGGTGGGGCTGGAAAAGAAATAGTAGCCAGGGCTGGAGTGGAGTGCGGGTGACCCAGCTTCAATGGAAAAGGCTACTGTAATCCCCTCTTCCCTCGGAGAAGTCCAGATCTTTCCAGCCACCTCTGCCTGCTTTTCAGGAGGAGAACAGGCGCCCTCCAGGTGGGATGGGGCCAGTAGGAACGAGAGGAGCCAGTTCTTCCCATCCGACCAAGGACCGCACCACGTTTCGGTCTGTCCGCTGCCTCAAGTGTGGGAGAGAAGGGTCAAACGGACCTCAGCCGCATAGCCCCCAGTGGACTTATGCAGCTCAAATTCCCCGGTAAAAGGGAAGGCGCTAGGAAACGGGAGTAGGGGAGGGAGGCACTGCCAGAGTTTCCCTCCAGCCTTAAGATGGTGGCAGTGGTGGGCCTGGGGCCTGGAAGTTCCTCATCTCTACCTCCGAACTTCAGCTACTATGGTCCAAAAAGATCAATTGGACAGCAGCGGCAGCAGCCTACCGGTTTTAACCTGACCAGGCCCAAAGGTGAGACCTGAGCAGGTGGTAGTTGATACTGGCTTGGGCCCAAATGGCACAGCCCATATCGCTTCCGGATTAAAGCCTCCTCCGGACCGCCCCTGGGCCTTAGGACGTGTGGGACTCACGTCTGTGCAGTCCTTGGCAGTCCATCTGAGGTTGCCACTCTACAATCTCTCCCTTCCCTCTTCTACCTGGAGAGTCGCATCAGGCCGGGCTGGGTCAGACCAGGAAGAACAGATTTAGCCCAGCCCAGGCTGAATATAAATTGGGCTGGACCCGGCTCCAGAACTGCAGCCCCTGCAAGGTCCGAGCAACAGATGCAGTGGCAGATATTTTTTGCTGAAACGAGTAATCTGTTTATCCTCAAGCCCCGGTTCTGATTTACAGAATATCCGAACGAGAGGGAGTGTCGCGGAGGGGCTGGCTATTTGAAGACAATAAGCGCTAATCCCGAGTCCGCCACTGGCTCCTTCTGGTCCCTGGACAAGTGAATTAACCTGTCTTTCATGAACTGAGACCAAGACTGACTTTCCCCCAAGACGGCTAGGAGGACTAACTAATAAGATGATTGGAAAGCCCTTAGCTTTCCTTCTTTAAGAAGAGCAAACAATGGGAGCTACTTACAAAGACATGTGAAGAACTTCATTAGTCTCTGGTTTCCAGACTCCACGAAGCAATTGTTCAAAGTTGGACATCAGTGCGACTCCAGACCCTGTGAAATAGTGCATTTCTGAAAATGTGGAACTGCTACGGTACAAAAGAAGACCACTAAAGCTAAGTTTCTCTTAATCCTACAATAACCACGAAGACCTATTCAATTTTCAAAGATCAACAGACCCCCCAAACTAGAAAGGAGACATTCCTGCTTATCCATATATCTTTCCCCATTTTGCCCCAAATCCAGCCAGACAAATCCACCTTCTCCCTATGAGAAACCCCATGAAGGAGCCCTTTCCAAGGAATGAAATTTTAAATGGAGAGCGGTTAGAGTTAGAAGGCCCCTCAACAGGTTATGGGCGTCAGTCTCCCGTTTCCAGGCAATCTTTTAGACTGTGAGCCCACTGTTGGGTAGGGACTGTCCCTATATGTTGCCAACTTGTACTTCCCAAGCGCTTAGTACAGTGCTCTGCACACAGTAAGCGCTCAATAAATACGATTGATGTGTACCTTAAACTAATGGACAAATCTGAGCCATCTGAAGCTCTTTGGAAGCCAAAGTGTGGCTCTTGAATGGCTTCCAGAAAACTCTATTTGCCCACTAGCTGATGGCTCCTGACCAAGTTTCGGAGCAAGCCGTTGCTCTACTATGACCACCCTCCCTGCACTTGCTTATGCCTTTCAGCTCTCACACTCCTTAAGATCATCTTCAGCAGCTCCCGGGGTCAAGAAGTTTGGCCACACCTGGTTTAAGCTATGCAAGGCAGATCGCTGGCTCTCTTTTTTTAAACGTGGAGACTCCTCACTCATCTTCCCCTGGTAACCTGGTCCAGGGTTTAATTTTCCTTCCTGCAATATGTCCTTCCTTCCATTTACCTGATTTTTCTCTCTGCAATTTAAGAACGTTTCTCTTGTTCCGACATCAGGGGACATGGAGGACAACTGGAGAACCTCCTCCTCATAATTACCCTTTCTACCCACCACTTGTCAGCTGTGTGACCTTGGGCAAGTCACTTAAATTCCCGGGACCTCAGTTCCCTCATCTGCAAGTAAAGATAATTATAAGTAAAGATAAGAGATGATCTTTGCTCCCTCCTACAAAGAGTGGGAGCCCCCTGTGGGACCTGATGATCTTGTACCCACCCCAGAGCTTAGTACAGTGCTTGGCACATAGTAACCACTTAACAAATACCACAATTGTTATTCTATACTTGAAGATGATTATTAAGCATACCCCTTCAGGCTAAACGACTCCAATTCCTTTCATTTTTTTCCTCGCAGGATCTATTTTCCATCTTCCTGTCATACCGCCATCTCTGCCATTCAGTTCGCTAGAGTGTGGGGTGTATCAGTCCTCAACACTACGGTAGTCTTGTTTGCTGGAGCTACTGTGTCTTGGCCCTTACCTTTGACCCATCCTGTAGCTACCATAATGAACCATCCATGGTGGTACTGGTGATGAGCATGGTGGATTCCAACAGCAATCTTGCGAACTCTTACCACTTCCTTCATTGCAACAAAGACAAGTTTCACAGGGAGGAAACTGACACACTTGTAAAAGAGGTTCATGGGGCAGAAGAAAATCATATACCTGCAAGAGACACATCCCTAGGAGTTAGGAGAAATGCAGTGCATAGCTACAGAGAGAAGAAAGCATGGAGTGGCATTGGGGTTGGAAATTATCCAGTTAATTTAGGAGGAATGATCTGTTTGGGCTGTCTATGTAGTCCACATAACCAAGCAATTAACAACTTTCCTGTGACCTTTGTGCTGTGGGGAGCCAGTCCAAGTCAGATAGACATGCTTTAATGAGGGGTCGGGATGGACTATGGTTACAAAACACATGTGTTCCCCTTTGCAATTCAGGAAGGATCACCTAATTTTAATCTGCACTGACCACTTGTCCCCAAGTGCGACTGAAGTCTTTACTTGGGTTCCTGCATCGCCTCCCAGGAGAGCCGGATTTTGTGAGGAAAAGGAGAGGTTGTTCAGTCAGTGCAGTTACACCATGCCTGTGGTTTTTAGGAGGCTCTTTTCAAACTCTTGGTGAATCTCAGCTCCATAAAGAACTATCAATCAATCAATCATTAAATCAATCAATCGAGGGTATTTACTGAACGCTTATTATGTGCAGGGCACTGTACTAAGTGCTTGGGAGAGTATAAAACAACTGAGTTGGCAGACACATCCCCTGCCCATAACGAGCATCCAGTCTAGAGGGGGAGACAGATATTAATATAAATAAGTAATTTATAATATATAATTCAAAGACCTGTACATAAGTGCTGTGGGGTTGAGGGGTGGGGTGAATATCAAATGGCCAAAGGTCACAGATCCAAGTGCACAAGTCTCCAGATAGCCAACGTTTAGTGTGGAACGAGTCTCCGGTGGTCCGTGCTTCTATGTTTGGGCTTGGAGCGTGTCTGTTCTCAGATCCCTGGGATGATAAGTCCCAAGAATGCTTACACTCCCCCCTGTTCGGGGCGAGAGCCAGAGTGCTGTGACCCATAGTTCCACTGAGGGGAGGGACTTCATACTGTCAATGATGATGGCAATTCATGCTCCGTGCTGGGCCTGCAGGAGGATTGTTCATCCCCTGGGAGAAAGTCCTCGTGAACAAAATGAATTCTGTCCTTGTCTGACTACATCCCTTCTAGCCAAAACTCTATATCAGTCAGATCAGTGGGAAACTTCAAATGGGAATTCATAGAAAGTGCATACTAAACTTCTAAAGGCTCCTTCGCTCATCTGTTGTATGACCTTGGGCAAGTCGCTTCACTCTTCTGTGCCTCAGTTCCCTCATCTGTAAAATGGGGATTAAGACTGGGAGCCCCATGTAGGACAGGGACTATGTCCAACTTGATTACCTTGTATCTTCCCCAGCTCTTAGAACAGTGCGTGGCACATAGTAATCGCTTAACGAATCCCATAAAAACAAAACAAAACAGGACAATCAATTTTCATTGTAAGCATCTAAACAAGATAGTCTGCTTACAAGCTTTGTGCCCCAAACAGATACTTTGGGCCTTTAGACCGTAAGCTCATTGTGGGCAGGGAACGTGTCTACAAACTGTTATACTGTAGGAGCTTACGACAGTGCTCCGCCCCCAGTAAGAGCTCAATAGATACCGTCAATTGGCTAACACGAGAGTCAAGTATGCGGACATAGGAACGCCTTTCACTGCAACTGATTTTTCTTTTCAGGTATCAGTGCAACGTTGAAGACTTACCAGACCGCCGAGGCCAGGAGCACACTAGAGTTATTGCTGAAGTAATCGATGGGAGCTTCACCAAGTAGAAGATCGGCCAGTATGTAACTCCCAAAGCAGTAGAGCATGGCACAGAGCCAGGAAGCCACGGGGCTCCGGCGGGACAGCTCCACAGCTCCTGCAAAGGATTGTCATGGTGAACACCTTTGTTCTCTGACGTTAGGGGCCTTTCCCACCTTTTTGTGGCCCACGACTGCAGAGACCGCCTTCATCCATAGGAAGCCAGAAAAAGGCAAAGCAAATAACCAGCTCACTTACTGACAAGGTTATTTTTTTAAAAATATGTCCTGGTGGATAGAGCCCGGGCCTGAGAGTCAGAAGGACCCCGGATCTACCACCTGTCTGCTGTGTCACCTTGGGCAAGTCACTTCACTTCTCCAGGCCTCGATGACCTCATTTGTAAAATGAGGAGTAAGACTGTGAAGCCCTTGTGGGACATGGACTGTGTCCAACCTGATTCACTTGAATCTACCATCGTGCTTAGTACAGTGCCTGGCACATAGTAAGTGCTTAACAAATACCATTAAAAATAAATAAATAAATAAAATAAAGGATTGCTCCGCTATTAGGTACAGAAATATGAGGGCCTGGTTTAACAAGTAGTTTCGCATCTATTAGCATCTATTACGGAGTAAGGTTGATAATACAGCATATTGTTTGTATGCAATGAGAGAATACAATTCCGACCCAGCGGGAAACTCTTCCAACACCCCAGGTGACTAGAGTGATCAAAAGCCTTCGAGACAGTCATCGACTATATGCTAACAATTATGCTCTTGAAGCATATACACAGAAAGACACACAGCATGACCTAGTGGACCTGTGAGTCAGAAGGACCTGTGTTCTAATCCCAGCTTTGCCACTTGGCTGCTGTGTGACCTTGGGTAAGTCACTTCAGTTCTCTGTGCCTCAGTTACCTCATCTGTAATTTGGGGATTAAGACTGTGAGCTCCGTGTGGGACAGGGACTGGGCTCAACCTGATCAGTTTACATCTAGCCCAGCGCTTAGTACAGTGCCAGGCACATAGTAAGCGCTTAACAAACATAATTAAAAAAATGATTCCAAACTGCTCTGTCATCTGGATGGTATGAGCGGCAAAGACCACAGCAGCTACCAAAGCAAGCGCTTGCCTGGTCACGAGGCTTTGGCACTATACTGTGGTCACTTTGGCCGTGGATGGGTCCTGCTCCTAAAAAACCTTCACGTGCACTTTGCAACGTGTTGCACCTCTGCCCTCCTACTTGCCCTTTGCCCTCCATACATCAGCGGGAATATGCCTGGCAGAACGGAGACCGTGCAAGTTGGTTGGGGTTGGGGGGGAGGGAGGATGTGAGGGTGCAAAAACCACTAATGCCACAATCCACTTCCTGTGTGCAAGATACTTCAGGACTGAGGCTTAGCTTACATCTCCGCCAGGAGACTCCATCGACACTTTCAGGAGACCGCTGGAGCAGTCTGGGGAGGGGCTGCCCTCCTTGAGCTGAGGCTTTTCAATCAATCGATCGATCAATCAATTGTATTTATTGAGCACTTACTCTGTGCAGAGCACTGTCTTGTCTTACGCTGTCATCTCTGACCCTTAGTGACTCCATGGACAGGTCTTTCCCAGAACACCCCATCACTGTACTAAGCGCTTATTTATATTACTGTCTGTCTCCCCCTCTAGACTGTCAGCTCATCACAGGCAGGGAACGTGTCTGTTTATTGTTATATTGTACAAGCGCTCAGTTCAGTGCTCTGCACATAGGAAGTGCTCAATAAATATAACTGACCGACTGACTGACTGAGAGTACAATACAACCAAGTCAGCAGACACGTTCCCTGCCCATAACCAGCAGAATTCCAAGAGGCAGACTCAAAAACAGGAGGGCCTTGTGTGGGGCAAATCCACGAGGGCAGTAAGGGACTGTCTTTTCAGCCACACAGGGACAGAAACGCACTGACAGTAAACACCATCTTGCAAAACAAAGGATGGATGAATATTCTGATATCGGCTCGGCCGCTTGTCTGCTGCGTGACCTTGGGCAAGTCACTTCCACTTCTGTGGGCCTCAGTTACCTCATCTACAAATTGGGGACTCAGACCGTGAGCACCGTGTAGGACATGGACCGTGTCCAACCTACCTTGTATCTTCTCCAGCATTTAAGTACAGTGCCTGGTACCTAGCTGGCTTAACAAATACCATTAAAAGAAAATATGTAGTAACACTAAGATTTCCTCTCAGGGCAGGTTTGGGTTATTCTGCAAGCCTGAGGGGAAAATGATTACAGTGCATAAAATTGAAATTCCGCTTTCTAGATTAAAAAGGATAAACTCAAACAGAGAAAGGTGAAAACTTGTGGCCATTTGGTGCTTTGGTAGATTACTCTGGGCTCCTCAAGTTGCAGGCAACTGGAATTTCTTCCTTTCAGAGTGGTTCAATTGTATCTTTCAAATCCATTCGTGCCTTTGGCCCTACTATATGTTCAGGCAGTCCTTGAACTTTACAACATAACAGGGTTCTCAAAACTGCGTCAAGTTGCAACATAAGTCGGCACCAGTTTTTTTCCAAACTGGGGGATGAATTCTTGAACCATCCTGTTTTTACCAAAATTACCGAGAATTGTGTACTCGATTACAGAAGAGTAATTCAGCAATATGGCTTAATGGAAAGAAACCCAGGGTGGAAGTCAGAGGACCTGGGTTCTAATCCCAACTCCATCACTTGCCTGCTGTGTAATCTTGGGCAAGTCACTTAACTGCTCTGTGCCTCAGTTTCCTCCTCTGTAAAATGGGAATTAAATACCCATTCTCCCTCCCCTTTAGACTGTGAGCCCCATGTGAGACAGGAGTGGGTCTGACCTACTTACTTTGTACCTACTCCAGTGCTTAGTTAAGTGCTTGGCACAAAGTAAGCATTTAACAAATATCACTACTATTATTACTATTTATACTGAGTCAGAGGTTCCACGATAGAGTAGCCGACTTTGACTTCACCGGACTTAAAATAGACTTGTTGACCCACCCCGTTGACCCCTGGCTTCTCCTGCACCACCCCCTCCACCCTCTTTAAATTTTCCCCCACTTTCTCTCCCCATCAGAGTCTTTCAAATAGTTTTCCCATTTTCCCACAGCCTCCCGCTGTCCATGCCCCCAGAGGCTAATGACATTAAGTCAAAGCTGATGTGCTATAAAATGAAATGGAGTGTAAATTTATAAATGTTAAGTGTCGTTCGTAGTAACTCAAAATGTCTTGGTTTGAGGATCACCTGTAGTATTCTTATAAATGGTAGTCTGTGAAAAGAGTTTATTTTTTCAGGTATCAAATATAAGTAGACAAGGATTTCTTTCCAAAGGGTACCCGAGGCTGTAACACATGCCGTTTGGGTGCAACTTCACCCCCAAACTTACACAGCATATGTAGTGTACTTTAAGAATGTCCATCTGTGAAAAAGATTATGTTTTGGTCAAATTTTTTCAGGTATCCCATAAAAGTAGAGCTTTATGACTTTTTTTCCAAAGTATCCCTTAATCTGTCCTCCTAAACAGCTACATTTCCCAAATAACGAACCCTTAACAGGCAGGCAGAAAACTCCTCACCCTGGGGTTCAAGGCTCTCCCATCACCTCGCCCCCTCCTACCTCACCTCCCTTCTCTCCTTCTCCAGCCCAGCCCGCACCCTCCGCTCCTCTGCCGCTAATCTCCTCACCGTGCCTCGTTCTCGCCTGTCCCGCCGTCGACCCCCGGCCCACGTCATCCCCCTGGCCTGGAATGCCCTCCCTCCCCACATCCGCCAAGCTCGCTCTCTTCCTCCCTTCAAGGCCCTACTGAGAGCTCACCTCCTCCAGGAGGCCTTCCCAGACTGAGCCCCCTCCTTCCTCTCCCCCTCGTCCCCCTTTCATCCCCCCCACCTTACCTCCTTCCCTTCCCCACAGCACCTGTATATGTTTGTACATATTTATTACTCTATTTATTTATTTTACTTGTACATATCTATTCTATTTATTTTATTTTGTTAATATGTTTGGTTTTGTTCTCTGTCTCCCCCTTCTAGACTGTGAGCCCACTGTTGGGTAGGGACTGTCTCTATATGTTGCCAACTTGTACTTCCCAAGCACTTAGTACAGTGCTCTGCACACAGTAAGCTCTCAATAAATACGATTGATTGATTGATTGATTAACACTGACCGTTTTACCTAAACTCTTTCCGTGTTGATACCTAACAACCTACTCACATGTAAGCATTCAGAACATTCGGAGGCCACAGTCTGGTCATAACGATAGCATTTTCTAGCGAAAAAGATGGATAAGCCTCAGTGCCTTCAATTTTTTTTAGGGCTTTTGTTAAGTGCTTATTATATGCCAGGCACAGAACTAAGCACTGGGGTAGATACGAGATAATCAGGTTGGACACAGTTCATGTCCCGCATGGGGCTTGCAGTTTTAATCCCCATTTTACTGATGAGGTAACTGTGGCACAGATAATTGAAGTGACTTACCCAAGGTCACATAGCAGCCAAGTGGCAGAGCTGGGATTAGAACCCAGGTCCTTCTGCCTCCCGGGCCCATGTAATATCCAGTAGGCCACACTGCTTCTTCACTTCCAGGTTGTAGAAGACTTCAGGATCAAGAACCCATACAAAAGCACTGATTATAATGATGGTGGGTTCTGTGTGTGTGTTTGTGCGTGTGTGTTTATGGTACTTGTTAAGCGCTTACTATGTACCAGGCACTGAAGTAAGAGCTGGAACAGGTACAGTATATGTAGATCAGACATATTCCCTGTCCCACAGGAGGCTCACAGTCTAAGTAGGAGGGAGAACGGGTATCAAACCCCCATTTTACAGTCGAAGTAACTGAGGCACAGAGAAGTGAAGTGACTTGCCCAAGGTCACACAGCAGAAAAGTGGCAGAGCAGAGATTAGAACCCAGGCCCTCTGAGTCTGTGGTGTGCTGTGCCACTAGTACTCTCTCAATCTCTGCCAGCCACGTTCCCGCTGAGGCCCGGAATGCAACAAGCAAGTAGGTGGGCAGGTAAGTGCCAGGAAGAGCTTTCTGATTCTGTTGGGTTATAGTTTGCACAGGATCGTTCATGCAAACAAAATCCTCTCATTTCCTTATCAGTGGAAGAGACCTGCCTACCCTGGAGACTGGGGAAAAGATACTGAGGTTTCATGACCACCACAAGACTTAAAGGGCTTGGCTTCCTTCCCTCCCTCTGAGGCGTACAACAAAGGTTCGGCTCACCCTCAAACCAATAAAACCACTTGGTTTGGGAAAAAAGGAAATTGATGCAAGATTTCTATCCTTGGGTTCATTGATTTGGAAGAAGGAAACTGTAGCTAGATAGCCATCTGTCCAAGAGTTTCCCCTTCTCTGATTCATTAAACTGGAACCAGAATTTAACCAGTCTGAGAAAGGAAACATGTCCCTGTTCTCCACATACTTATTGGAAAATCGTTTCATGTAACGCAGGAAGCAGTAAGTGTTCCCTCTTTCTCCTCCAATCTCTGCCGTTAACCTTTATCGAGTTACAGGGACATCAAAGACTTAAGTGTCCAATATCCCTCCTTCTGTGAAAACAGAAAACGCCCTAGCCATAAGGTGAAAATGCGATCGCAACTTTGTGAGGCTGAGCTGCTTTCCGCCGCATGTGATTTAATAAAAAAAATTAAACATAAGCCAAGAGTTAATTCCTGGGAGCAGCTGTGGCTCACTATCAGTGCTGGAAGGGATGATGAGCCCCTAGTTTTTGAAATGGATACCTCTACCATGGTCTAAAAATAAAACCTATGGGGATTCCATTCTTTCCAGTGCCTTAGCTTTGCCCTCTCTGTCAATCTGTTGAGAATTTTGAGGGTTTCTAGAAGAGGAGAGGTTTTAAAACCCTTGTTTCTCTTGTGTGACCCTATCCCATGCGAAGCCAAGCATGATGAGGTCTATAAAGTACCGAAGGATCTTCTAACGCTCATCTACGCTGATCACTTGTCCCCAAGTGCAACTGAATCACTGCCTTTAAATGTGATCCTATATTTTGGGACGAAAAGGAGAGGTTGTTCAATCAGTTGCACCAAGCCCATGGCTTCTAGGAGGCTCTTCTCAAGCTCTTGGTGAGTCACAGCCCCTTATGGGACAAGTCTCAAGATAGCTGAGGTTTGCCATGAAACAAGCACGATGAGGGCTATAAAATACTGATTTTATCTACTGCAGATAGGGATTCTGAAAATATCTACAATTACTCAAACCTCCACTTGGGCTAACCTAAAACATCCCTCTCCAGGTTCAGCGACTGACGTGCAAGCCACTGGCTGTGTTGCTGAATTCTCCCTGACTCTGAAGGGTATGTAGATCAACCGATCAACTGTATGTACTGAGCACTTACTGTGTGCACAGCACCGTACTAAGCGCTTGGGAGAGTACAATATAACAGAGGTGGTAGATCTGTTCAAGGCTGTGAAGTTGCCTGGGGCAAAGGCACTGCAAACTAGAATGTGGTGTGATTTGAGTGGGCTGACAATACCTTTGGTCCAAACTGTCCAGCAGAGGCAAGATTACTCTCCAAAATATGGGTGAATCCAAGTCAATTATACCAAGCAAAACAGTCTCTCTCTGAAAGAACACGTCCCTTGAGGCAACATCGCGGGAGATTGGCATTAAAAGGAGTTGGTGTCGGAGTAGAGGAAGAAGAGTCATGGCTCGACTTCAAATCCTTACCGCAAAAGCAGCCACCACCTGATATCCAGAGTAGTCTTTCCTTAGGCCAGGCCATGATTCTTATTATCATGATACTGGTTAAGTGCTTTCTATGTGCCAAGCACTGTACTAAGCACTGGGGTACAGATTGGATACAGTCCCTGTTCCACACGTGGCTCAGTCTAAGTAGAGGGAGTAGGATTTAATCGCCTTGTCACAGATGAGGGAACAGAGGCATAGAAAAGTGAAGCGACTTGCCCAAGGTCACATAGTAGATGAGCTGCGGAGCCGGGATTAGAAGCCAGGTCCTCTGACTCCTAGACCTGTGCTCTTTCCATTAGGCCACCCTGCTTCCCTGATTTCCCACGTTCAGAGAACTCTAAACCAATTTAAACCCCCAAACGTTGCACCACACTTCAGTGCCTTGACCACCATCGTGGATAATAATAATGATGGTATTTGTTAAGTGCTTACTATATGCAAAGCACTGTTCTAAGCGGTGGGGGATACAAGGTGATCAAAATGTCCCTCGTGGGGCTCACAGTCTTCATCCCCATTTGACAGATGAGGTACCTGAGGCACAGAGAAGTGAAGTGACTTGCCCAAAGTCACACAGCCGATAAGTGGCGGAGCCAGGATTAGAACCCATGACCTCTGACTCCCAAACCCGGACTCTTTCCACTGAGCCACGCTTTCTCCAGCCAACAAAAACCAGAAGGTAGGTTTGTAAATTCCTAGCAAAGGCTTTTAACCAAAGTAGTGCAAAACTTGAAGGTCTTAGGAAAAATGCTTACCTATGTTCATTCATTCAATCATAATAATTGAGCACTTACTGTGCAGAGCACTGTACTAAGTGCTTGGAAAGTACAATTCGGCAACAGACACAATCCCTACCCACAACAGGCTCACAGTCTAGAAGGGGGCAATCTGTTTAATGGGTAATGACTATATTAATATAGTCAGGGGTTCTTCTGAGGGACCTTAGGCTTCTTGGTGGTGACCCATGTAGGCTACTTGTTGATTGCCTTGAATTATAAAAAACAATCATGCAATAATAATAATAATAATAATGACGGTTTTTGTTAAGCGCTTACTATGTGCAAAGCACTGTTCTAAGCACTGGGGGGATACAACGTGATCAGGTTGTCCCACGTGGGGCTCACAGTCTTAATCCCCATTTTGCAGATGAGGGAACTGAGGCCCAGAGAAGTTAAGTGACTTGCCCAAAGTCACACAGCTGACAAGTGGCAGAGCCGGGATTTGAACCCATGACCTCTGACTCCAAAGCCCAGGCTCTTTCCACTGAGCCACACTGCTTCATACCACCTTCCCACTGCCACGATCGGCTCCATTACTAAGGGCTCTGATATTTCCATTTTGTTTGGGATTTTTTTTGTGAATGTTTAAAGAGATTTTGAAATGAGCTCATCTTGAGCTACTGACTTCTCGAATCAGTTTAGTAACCAAATGGAAGTTCTTGAAAAGCTACAGGCAACTTTTCTGAGCACTCACTGTTCCATAAAGACTACAAAATACTTGTCAAATGTACAAGGACATGAATTCAACGAGCCCTGAGAGGAAGTAGGATTGAATATGAACAATGTGCTCCAGTTTCTTTCTGTGCTCTTGATGAGTGCTTTTTAAGCCCATGCTGGTCTATGGGAGTTATTACGAGTGTGACTTTATTAAGCAGTTTTCTGATATAATTGGGCTCTGGAGATGGAAACTGCTGTCCTTCATATTAAGGAGAAATGCCTGTTAAGAAGTAATACCGTACTGTCTTTAATTAGTTTTGATTTGCAGTTAGCCTGTGTCCACGAACAGCACTTTCCCCAAGATGTAATATTCAAGAAGTGGCCAGCTCCTGGGCAGGTTGTGGTGTTTCGGCTCTGCCACTGTCTGCTGTGTGATTTCAGGCAAGTCACTTAACTTCTCTGTGCCTCAGTTCCCTCATCAGTAAAATGGGGATTCAATACCCATCCTCCCTTCTACTTACTCTGTGAGCCCCAAGTGGGACCTGATTATCTTGCACCTACCCCAGCCTTTAGTACAGGGCTTGGCATGTAGTAAGCACTTAACAAATTCCACAGTTATTATTCTTGTCTCCATCCCGGGAGACCTTGAATAGGGAAAGACTACTAGACAACCATTTGTCCTTAGTCATTCCCTAGAATGGAGCTAGACCAAATGACTGCTTGAAATCCCTTCATGTTCTCTACAATTCGAAGACGCTAACTCCTTTACTGAAGTTCTTGAACCAGTGGGCAAACGTGACTGCTAATTCTGCTGTACTGTAAAAACGGTAGTATTTGTTAAGCGCTTACGACGTGCCAAGCACTGCACTCTCCCAAACGCTTAGTACAGTGCTCTGCGTGTAGTAAGTGCTCTATGAGCACCGTTGACTGACTGATTGCGCAGACTGGGGCTACACCAGCGTTTTCGATCCTAGGTGAATTCAGGCAGGTTAAACTACTCTTTCTTCGACTGTCCGGGTCCTTGATTCCCAGGTTATCCTTTCTACTTTGAAAGCGTGAGGCAGAAATCATCAATCGTATTTATTGAGCGCTTACTGTGTGCAGAGCACTGTACTAAGCGCTTGGGAAGTACAAATTGGCAACATATAGAGACAGTCCCTACCCAACAGTGGGCTCACAGTCTTCCACCATTCCTTAAAGCTCAAGGGAACAGGGACCGTGAACTCCTTTGATACCCGTTCCCTACAACGCAATCGACGATTTCGTAAAGCGGGTGCTACTCGGAAATGGCTTTCCCAGCCTTCAAGGAAACCGTCTGCCTCCCTAGTTGTTACCAGAAACGGACCCCAGACCACCCAACACTTTCTGTTTCCTTGGAAATCCAGGATGTTCCACAGTACTCTGAGCGGAATTAACAGCGGACAGCTGTCTGAATCCCGTTGGGCCTTCACCTGTTAGGGTCTTGTCTGAAAATGGAAAGTATTATATGGGGAAGAGGAAGGGGAGAGGGAGAGGCGGGGAGGGGAAGTGTGCGTGTGTGTGCTGTGTGTTTGGGGGGAAGAGGAGAGAGAGCCATCCCCCACCTTTGGAATCCCCCAAGAGAGCGAATTCAACAGCCAAGGTACTACCTCATCATCATCAATCGTATTTACTGAGCGCTTACTATGTGCAGAGCTAGCTCTCTTCCTCCCTTCAAGGCCCTGCTGAGAGCTCACCTCCTCCAGGAGGCCTTCCCAGACTGAGCCCCTTCCTTCCTCTCCCCCTCGTCCCCCTCTCCATCCCCCCATCTTACCTCCCTCCCTTCCCCACAGCACCTGTATATATGTATATATGCTTGTACATATTTTTTTTACTCTATTTATTTATTTATTTAATTTATTTGTACATATCTATTCTATTTATTTTACTTTGTTAGTATGTTAATATGTTTGGTTTTGCTCTCTGTCTCCCCCTTTTAGACTGTGAGCCCACTGTTGGGTAGGGACTGTCTCTAGATGTTGCCAATTTGTACTTCCCAAGCGCTTAGTCCAGTGCTCTGCACATAGTAAGCGCTCAATAAATACGATTGATGATGATGATATTCACTACTCTATTTTATTTGTACGTATTTACTCTATTTTATTAATGATGTGTATATCACTGTATATATGTATCCCTGTATATATGTTTGTACATATTTATTACTCTATTTATTTATTTTATTTGTACATATCTATTCTATTTATTTTATTTTGTTAGTGTGTTGGGTTTTGCTCTCTGTCTCCCCCTTTTAGACTGTGAGCCCACTGTTGGGTAGGGACTGTCTCTAGATGTTGCCAGTTTGTACCTCCCAAGCGCTTAGTCCAGTGCTCTGCACATAGTATGCGCTCAATAAATACGATTGAGGATGATGATGATGATGATGCAGAGCACTACCTCCCAAGAGGGGGAGAATCCCCGTGAGCCAGAAGCCCTGGGCCAAGAGGTGCGGGGGGACTGGCCGCTGGCCTGGCACGGCCGAGGGCCGCAGTAGGTGGGGGGCTCTTGTGAGGCCCCTCCCGGGCCTGGGCCTGGAGGGCAAGCAGGGGGTGGGGGGATGGCGGTGTCTGCTTACCGAACCCGATCTCTCTTCCTCGGCCCGAAGCCTTATATAGCCATCGCCGCCGGAGCTTCACCTCGCCAAGGGCATGCAGAGGCTGGGGGAGGTGGGGGCAGCGATGGCCGCCTGGAAGGGCGCAGGTTGGCACCCCCCCTTTACGGTGGCTCCCGGATGGGGAGAGTGTCCCCCCCCCCCCCCGCCTCCACCAGCCCCCTTAGAAGCGACCCCCGGGCTAACCCCTGCGCCCCCCCCCCCGCCGCCCGCCACTCCCCAGCTGACCTGGCTCATATTTGAGGTACAGGATGGAGACGATGAAGTAGCTCAGGTCGAAGACGGGGAAGAGAGGGACCCGCGAGAAGTGCAGGGCCAGGTCGCCGAGGCTCAGGGCCGAGAGCAGGTCCATGGCCGCCGGCGGCCGAGCGAATGGAGCCCAGCGCGGCGCCCCCGGCGCCCAGACCCCTCCCCCGGGGAGGCACTGGCCCGGACCCCTTGCAGGCACCGCCCCGACGCCCGCCCTCTCTCCCTCCCTCCTTCTCTCCCTCCCTTCCTCCTTCTCTCCCTCCCTCCCTTCCTCCTTCTCTCCCTCCCTCCCTCCCTCCTTCTCTCCCTCCTTCCTCTCCCTCCTTCTCTCCCTCCCTCCTTCTCTCCTTCTCTCCCTCCCTCCTTCTCTCCTTCTCTCCCTCCCTCCTTCTCTCCCTCCCTCCTTCTCTCCCTCCCTCCCTCTCTCCCTCCCTCCTCTCCCTCCCTCCTTCTCTCCTCTCCCTCCCTCCCTCCTTCTCTCCCTCCCTCCCTTCCTCCCTCCTCTCCCTCCCTCCTTCTCTCCCTCCCTCCCTCCTTCTCTCCTCTCCCTCCCTCCCTCCTTCTCTCCCTCCCTCCCTCCTTCTCTCCCTCCCTCCCTTCCTCCTTCTCTCCCTCCCTCCCTCCCTCCTTCTCTCCCTCCCTCCCTCTCTTCCTCCTTCTCTCCCTCCCTCCCTCCTTCTCTCCCTCCCTCCTTCTCTCCCTCCCTCCCTCTCTTCCTCCTTCTCTCCCTCCCTCCCTCCTTCTCTCCCTCCCTCCCTTCCTCCTTCTCTCCCTCCCTCCTTCTCTCCCTCCCTCCCTTCCTCCTTCTCTCCCTCCCTCCTCTCCCTCCCTCCCTCCTTCTCTCCTCTCCCTCCCTCCTTCTCTCCCTCCCTCCTTCTCTCCCTCCCTCCCTCCCTCCTTCTCTCCCTCCCTCCCTCCTCTCCCTCCCTTCCTCCTTCTCTCCCTCCCTCCCTCCCTCCTTCTCTCCCTCCCTCCTCTCCCTCTCTCCCTCCCTCCTTCTCTCCCTCCCTCCCTCCCTCCTTCTCTCCCTCCCTCCTCTCCCTCTCTCCCTCCCTCCCTCCTTTCCTCCCTCCCTCCCTCCCTCCCCGCTTTACTCCATCCACCGATCGACCGCCTTTATTCACCCATCGATCCAAGTACATCAGTGGCATCTCCCCCTCCGGACTGTGAGCTCGTGGTGAGCGGGGGATGCGTCTGTTTGTTCTGCTCCTGGACTCTCCCAAGCGCTTAGTAATCAGTTCTTCTCCTGGACTCTCCCAAGCGCTTAGTAATCAATCAATCATCAATAAATATGATTGATGATGATGATGATGATCAATCAATCGTATTTATTGAGCGCTTACTGTGTGCAGAGCACTGCATTTGGGAAGTACAAGCTGACAACATGTGGAGACAGTCCCCACTCAACAGTGGGCTCACAGTCTAGAAGGGGGAGACAGAGAACAAAACCGAACATACCAACAAAATAAAATAAATAGAATAGATAGGTACAAGTAAAATAAATAGAGTAATAAATATGTACAAACATATATACATATATACAGGTGCTGTGGGGAAGGGAAGGAGGTAAGATGCGGGGGATGGAGGGGGGACGAGGGGGACAGGGCTTTGTACAGGGCTTTGCACACAGTAAGTGCTCAATAAAGACGATTGGATATATTGAGTACTGTGCAGAGCACTCTACTAAGCGCCTCGGAGAGTACAACGCAACAACGGTACAGGGAATGTCACTGTCTATTGTGGTACTGTGCTTTCCCAAGCGCTTAGTACAGTGCTCGGCACCCAGTAAACGCTCAATAAATACGAATGAATGAGTGGTACAGTGGTAGACCTGCTTCTGCTTCTCTCTTCCTCCTTTCCGCCCCCAATACAGCGTGGTTTTCATCTTGAATTGAAACGTTCATCTACACCCTCCGTCGACGTGTGGATTAAAAACGGTAGTATTTGTTAAACGCGTACTATGTGCTAAGCACTGGGGTAAGGCCAAGAGCATCACGGTGGACACAGTCCCTGTCCAACAAGGAGCTCCCAAGTCCAAGGGGGAGGGAGAACAAGAATTCATTTTGCAGATGAGGAAATCGAGGCATGGAGTAATAATGGTAACTGTGGTATTCGTTAAGCGCTTACTATGTGCCAGGCACTGTGCTAAACGCTGGGGTAGATGCAAGGTAATTGGGTTGGACGCAGTCCCTGGTCCCACCCAGGGCTCCCAGTCTTAATCCCCATTTTACAGATGAGGTCACCGAGGCAGAGAGTAGTTAAGAGATTTGCCCAGGAGCACCCAGCAGGCAAGCGCTTAGTACAGTGCTCTGCCTACAGTAAGCACTCAATAAATACGATTGAATGAATCAATGAAAGTGGCGGAGCCGGAATGAGAACCCAGGTCTCCTGACTCTGCGGATTTATTGTAATGCTGTTGGAAGTTTACACATGGAGACAGTTAGGTCAATACTTCATCATCATCATCATCAATCGTATTTATTGAGCGCTTACTGTGTGCAGAGCACTGTACTAAGCGCTTGGGAAGTACAAGTTGGCAACATATAGAGACAGTCCCTACCCAACAGTGGGCTCACAGTCTAAAAGAGGGAGACAGAGAACAAAACCAAACATACTAACAAAATAAAATAAATAGAATAGATATGTACAAATAAAATAAATAGAGTAATAAATATGTACAAACATATATACATATATACAGGGATACATATATACAGTGATATACACATCATTAATAAAATAGAGTAAATACGTACAAATAAAATAGAGTAGTAAATATCATCATCATCAATCGTATTTATTGCGCGCTTACTATGTGCAGAGCACTGGACTAAGCGCTTGGGAAGTACAAATTGGCAACATATAGAGACAGTCCCTACCCAACAGTGGGCTCACAGTCTAAAAGGGGGAGACAGAGAACAAAACCCAACATACTAACAAAATAAAATAAATAGAATAGATATGTACAAATAAAATAAATAAATAGAGTAATAAATATGTACAAACATATATACATATATACAGGGGTACATATATACAGTGATATACACATCATTAATAAAATAGAGTAAATACGTACAAATAAAATAGAGTAGTAAATATCATCATCATCAATCGTATTTATTGAGCGCTTACTATGTGCAGAGCACTGGACTAAGCGCTTGGGAAGTACAAATTGGCAACATATAGAGACAGTCCCTACCCAACAGTGGGCTCACAGTCTAAAAGGGGGAGACAGAGAACAAAACCAAACATATTAACAAAATAAAATAAATAGAATAGATATGTACAAATAAAATAAATAGAGTAATAAATATGTACAAACATATATACATATATACAGGGGTACATATATACAGTGATATACACATCATTAATAAAATAGAGTAAATACGTACAAGTAAAATAGAGTAGTAAATATCATCATCATCAATCGTATTTATTGAGCGCTTACTATGTGCAGAGCACTGGACTAAGCGCTTGGGAAGTACAAATTGGCAACATATAGAGACAGTCCCTACCCAACAGTGGGCTCACAGTCTAAAAGGGGGAGACAGAGAACAAAACCAAACATATTAACAAAATAAAATAAATAGAATAGATATGTACAAGTAAAATAAATGAATAAATAGATAAATAAATATGTACAAATATACACAAGTGCTGTGGGGAGGGGAAGGGGGTAGGGCACCGAACTGTTGTGCAATGAAAATAATCTTCATGCTAAACTTTACAAATGCTTATCTCCAGGACTTTTCAATTCCTTCCCTCTCCCCCCAAGCTGGCTCTGTTTCATTTAACTTCCTGCCAACTGCACTTTTTAGAGGAGGAGAGTTAATTCAGGCCGACGAGTCTGGAAGCAGACTTCTTTTATTTTCCATCCCTATGTAGCTCACCTCCTCCAAGAGGCCTTCCCAGACTGAGCCCCTTCCTTCCTCTCCCCCTCATCCCCCTCTCCATCCCCCCCATCCTACCTCCTTCCCTTCCCCACAGCACCTGTATATATGTTTGTACATATTTATTACTCTATTTATTTTACTTGTACATATCTATTCTATTTATTTTATTTTGTTAGTATGTTTGGTTTTGTTCTCTGTCTCCCCCTTTTAGACTGTGAGCCCACTGTTGGGTAGGGACTGTCTCTAGATGTTGCCAATTTGTACTTCCCAAGCGCTTAGTCCAGTGCTCTGCACATAGTAAGCGCTCAATAAATACGATTGATGATGATGATGATGATAATCCGGGCAGCCGAGTGAAGCCGGGAGAGACAGGAGGACGGGAGGTCAGAGAGGAGGCTGATGCAGTAATCCAGTCGGGATAATCCATTCCCACCCCGCGTGGATCCATCAGCCACACTCGCCCCTCATGCTCCTTCTCAAAGAGTGGCTGTGGCACTACCACAGAGAAGCAGTGTGGCCCAGGGGAAAGAGCACGGGCTTTGGAGTCAGAGGTCATGGGTTCAAATCCCGACTCCGCCAATTGCCAGCTGTGGGACTTTGGGCAAAACACTTCACTTCTCTGGGCCTCAGTGACTTCATCTGGAAAATGGGGATTAAGACTGTGAGCCCCACGTGGGACAACCTGATCACCTTGCAACCTCCCCAGTGCTTAGAACAGTCCTTTGCACATAATAAACGCTTAATAAATGCCATTATTATTATTATTATTATTCTCTGAGCCTCAGTTACCTCATCTGTAAAATGGGGATTGACTATGAGCCCCACATGGGACAACCTGATCTCTTTGTAACCTCCCCAGCGCTTAGAACAGTGCTTTCCACATAATAGGTGCTTAATAAATGCCATCATCATTATTATTATTATTATTATTCTATGAGCCTCAGTTACCTCATCTGTAAAATGGGGATTAAGACTATGAGCCCCCCATGGGACAACCTGATCTCTCTGTAACCTCCCCAGTGCTTACAGCAGTGCTTTGCACACAATAAGCACTTAATAAATGCCATCATCATTATTATTATTATTCTCTGAGCCTCAGTTACCTCATCTGTAAAATGACGATTAAGACTATGAGCCCCCCATGGGACAACCTGATCTCTTTGTAACCTCCCCAGCGCTTAGAACAGTGCTTTCCACATAATAGGCGCTTAATAAATGCCATCATCATTATTATTATTATTATTCTCTGAGCCTCAGTTCCCTCATCTGTAAAATGGGGATTAAGACTATGAGCCCCCATGGGACAACCTGATCTCTTTGTAACCTCCCCAGCGCTTAGAACAGTGCTTTGCACATAGTAAGTGCTTAATAAATGCCATCATCATTATTATTCTGAGCCTCAGTTACCTCATCTGTAAAATGGGGATGAAGACTATGAGGCCCCCATGAGACAACCTGATCACCTTGTAACCTCCCCAGCGCTTAGAACAGTGCTTTGCACACAATAAACGCTTAATAAATGCCATGATTATTATTATTATTATTATTATTATTCTCTGAGCCTCAGTTACCTCATCTGTAAAATGGGGATTAAGATTATGAGCCCCACATGGGACAACCTGATCTCTTTGTAACCTCCCCAGTGCTTAGAACAGTGCTTTGCACATAATAGGCGCTTAATAAATGCCATCATTATTATTATTATTATTCTCTGAGCTTCAGTTACCGCATCTGTAAAATGGGGATTAAGACTATGAGCCCCACATGGGACAACCTGATCTCTTTGTAACCTCCCCAGCGCTTAGAACAGTGCTTTGCACACAATAGGTACTTAATAAATGCCATCATCATTATTATTATTATTATTCTCTGAGCCTGTTACCTCATCTGTAAAATGGGGATTAAGACTATGAGCCCCCCATGGGACAACCTGATCACCTTGTAACCTCCCCAGCGCTTAGAACAGTGCTTTGCACATAGTAAGCGCTTAATAAATGCCATCATCATTATTATTATTCTCTGAGCCTCAGTTACCTCATCTGTAAAATGGGGATTAAGACTATGAGCCCCCCATGGGACAACCTGATCTCTTTGTAACCTCCCCAGCGCTTAGAACAGTGCTTTGCACACAATAAGCGCTTAATAAATGCCATCATCATTATTATTATTATTATCTGAGCCTCAGTTACCTCATCTGTAAAATGGGGATTAAGACTATGAGCCCCCCATGGAACAACCTGATCACCTTGTAACCTCCCCAGCGCTTAGAACAGTGCTTTGCACATAGTAAGCGCTTAATAAATGCTATTATTATTATTATTATTATTATTATTATTATTATTCTCTGAGCCTCAATTACCTCATCTGTAAAATGGGGATTAAGACTCTGAGCCCCACATGGGACAACCTGATCTCTTTGTAACCTCCCCAGCGCTTAGAACAGTGCTTTGCACATAATAGGCGCTTAATAAATGCCATCATCATCATTATTATTATTATTATTCTCTGAGCCTCAGTTACCTCATCTGTAAAATGGGGATTAAGACTCTGAGCCCCACATGGGACAACCTGATCTCTTTGTAACCTCCCTAGCGCTTAGAACAGTGCTTTGCACATAGTAAGCGCTTGATAAATGCCATCATTATTATTATTATTCTCTGAGCCTCAGTTACCTCATCTGTAAAATGGGGATTAAGACTATGAGCCCCACGTGGGACAACCTGATCACCTTGTAACCTCCCCAGGGCTTAGAACAGTGCTTTGCACATAGTAAGCGCTTAATAAATGCCATCATCATTATTATTATTATTATTATTCTGAGCCTCAGTTACCTCATCTGTAAAATGGGGATTAAGACTATGAGCCCCCCATGGGACAACCTGATCTCTTTGTAACCTCCCCAGCGCTTAGAACAGTGCTTTCCACATAGTAAGCGCTTAATAAATGCCATCATCATTTTTATTATTATTCTCTGAGCCTCAGTTACCTCATCTGTAAAATGGGGATTAAGACTATGAGCCCCACATGGGACAACCTGATCTGTTTGTAGCTTCCCCAGGGCTTAGAACAGTGCTTTGCACATAGTAAGCGCTTAATAAATGCCATTATTATTATCATTATTATTATTATTATTATCATTATTCTCTGAGCCTCAGTTACCTCATCTGTAAAATGGGGATTAAGACTATGAGCCCCCCATGGGGCAACCTGATCTCTCTGTAACCTCCCCAGCGCTTAGAACAGTGCTTTGCACACAATAAGCGCTTAATAAATGCCATCATCATTATTATTATTATTCTGAGCCTCAGTTACCTCATCTGTAAAATGGGGATTAAGGCTATGAGCCCCACATTGGACAACCCGATCTCTTTGTAACCTCCCCAGCGCTTAGAACAGTGCTTTGCACATAGTAAGCGCTTAATAAATGCCATCATTATGATTATCATTATTATTATTATTCTCTGAGCCTCAGTTACCTCATCTGTAAAATGGGGATTAAGACTATGAGCCCCACATGGGACAACCTGATCACCTTGTAACCTCCCCAGGGCTTAGAACAGTGCTTTGCACACAGTAAGCGCTTAATAAATGCTATTATTATTATTATTATTATTATTATTATTATTCTCTGAGCCTCAGTTCCCTCATCTGTAAAATGGGGATTAAGACTATGAGCCCCACATGGGACAACCTGATCTCTTTGTAACCTCCCCAGCGCTTAGAACAGTGATTTGCACACAATAAGTGCTTAATAAATGCCATCATCATCATTATTATTATTATTCTCTGAGCCTCAGTTACCTCATCTGTAAAATGGGGATAAAGACTATGAGCCCCACATGGGACAACCTGATCTCTTTGTAACCTCCCCAGCGTTTAGAACAGTGCTTTGCACATAATAAGCGCTTAATAAATGCCATTATTATTATTATTATTATTATTCTGAGCCTCAGTTACCTCATCTTTAAAATGGGGATTAAGACTATGAGCCCCCCGTGGGACAACCTGATCACCTTGTAACCTCCCCAGCGCTTAGAACAGTGCTTTGCACACAGTAAGCGCTTAATAAATGCCATCATTATTATTTATATTATTATTTTTATTATTCTCTGAGCCTCAGTTCCCTCATCTGTAAAATGGGGATTAAGACTATGAGCCCCCCATGGGGCAACCTGATCATCTTGTAACCTCCCCAGCGCTTAGAACAGTGCTTTGCACATAGTAAGCGCTTGATAAATGCCGTCATTATTATCATTATTATTTTATTACCACGGCTCCGGTTTCTCTCCCGGCGACTGGCTGGCCAGGAGATGGCGCTCTCCCGCTCCTCCTCCCCGCTGGACCTCGCTCTCTTTCGTCTTTTCCCCGCCCGCGGCGCCCAGGGGGGCGGGGCCCCGGAGGAGGCGGGCCAATCCCCCGGCCCGCTTGCGCTTCCGGATCGCTGATTGGTGGAGCCCCGCTTTAATCCCTCGGGGATTGGCCGGCTTCCCTCCCGCCCCGCTTCCGCTTCCGGTGGCCGTTCCCTGAGGGGGGCTGAACCGCCATGATGATCGGTGACATCTTGCTCTTCGGGTAACGGGGGGCTCGGGGGGGTCCCGGGGGGGTGGCGGCGGAGATCGGGACTCGGTTTTGGAGCCGGGGGGGAGGCTTCGTGGCCCTCACCGCTCTGCACGGGCTCTTTCTCTCTCTGGCCGCAGGACGTTGCTGATGAACGCCGGAGCCGTGCTCAACTTCAAACTGTGAGTTGTGCCGCTTCCCCGGGCCCTCCCTTCCTCCGTTTCCCCCTCCCAGTGCTTTGCACACAGTAAGAGCTTAATAAATGCTATTATTATTATTATTATTATTTTTCTCTGAGCCTCAGTTACCTCATCTGTAAAATGGGGATTAAGACTATGAGCCCCACGTGGGACAACCTGATCTCTCTGTAACCTCCCCAACGCTTAGAACAGTGCTTTGCACATAGTAAGCGCTTGATAAATGCCATTATTATTATTATTCTCTGAGCCTCAGTTACCTCATCTGTAAAATGGGGATTAAGACTATGAGCCCCCCATGGGACAACCTGATCTCTTTGTAACCTCCCCAGCGCTTAGAACAGTGCTTTGCACATAATAGGCACTTAATAAATGCTATCATTATTATTATTATTATTATTCTCTGAGCCTTAGTTACCTCATCTGTAAAATGGGGGTTAAGACTATGAGCCCCCCATGGGGCAACCTGATCTCTCTAACCTCCCCAGCGCTTAGAACAGTGCTTTGCACATAATAAGCGCTTAATAAATGCCATCATCATTATTATTATTATTCTCTGAGCCTCAGTTACCTCATCTGTAAAATGGGGATTAAGACTATGAGCCCCCCATGGGACAACCTGATCTCTTTGTAACCTCCCCAGCGCTTAGAACAGTGCTTTGCACATAGTAAGCGCTTAATAAATGCCATTATTATTATTATTATTATTTTCTGAGCCTCAGTTACCTCATCTGTAAAATGGGGATAAAGACTATGAGCCCCACATGGGACAACCTGATCTCTTTGTAACCTCCCCAGCGCTTAGAACAGTGCTTAATATTGGCATTTGTTAAGCGCTTACTATGTGCAAAGCACTGCTCTAAGCGCCGGGGGGGGGGGGCACAAAGTGATCAGGTTGTCCCACGTGGGCCCCATTTCCCAGATGAGGTAACTGAGGCTCAGAGAAGCGAAGTGACTTGCCCCCAGGTCCCACAGCATCCTCAGTCGTATTTATTGAGCGCTTCGTATGTGCAGAGCACTGGACTAAGCGCTTGGGAAGTACAAATTAACAGCAGACATGGGGCGGAGTTGGGATTCGAACCCGTGACCTCCGACTCCAAAGCCCGGGCTCTTTCCAGTGCTTCTCTAGCTCTTCTCCCGAGAGGTGACTGTGAGCCCACTGTTGGGTAGGGACTGTCTCTATATGTTGCCAATTTGGACTTCCCAAGCGCTTAGTACAGTGTTCTGCACATAGGAAGCGCTCAATAAATACGGTTGATGATGATGATGAGAGGTGGCCGGGGCTGCTTTGTTGCCCACATTCACCGCCTTAAATGCGAAATAAAGGTGTAGGCAAACTTTGAACTTGGTGTCCTCGATTCCTTAAAATATCGACTGGTATGTAGGAAGTCGACGCTCTTTATGTCCCTACAGGAAAAGAAAGGACACCCAAGGGTTTGGGGAAGAGTCAAGGGAGCCAACCACAGGTAAGTACTCGGAGCTCCTACGGCCTTTAAATGCCATCGTTATTTATGTATTAAGTGCTTGCCTTATGCAAAACTCTGGGGTAGTAAAAGCAAATAGTAGTAATAATAATAATAATGGCATTTATTAAGCGCTTACTATGTGCAAAGCACTGTTCTAAGCGCTGGGGAGGTTACAAGGTGATCAGGTTGTCCCAAGGGGGCTCGCAGTCTTCATCCCCATTTTACAGATGAGGGAACTGAGGCCCAGAGAAGTGAAGTGCCTTGCCCTAAGTCACACAGCCAACAGGTATTTATAAGCACTTAACAGGTGCCAGGTTTCGGGGTAGAGTCAAGGTGATAAGGTTGGGCCCAATCTCGTTCATTCGATCGTATTCGTTGGGCGCCTACCGTGTGCAGAGCACTGTACTAAGTGCTTGGGAAGAATACACTCTAGCAAGAAACAGGCACATTCTCTGCCCATATCAAGCTTACAGTCTAGAGGGTGAGATGGATTTTAATATAAATAAATTACAGATAAGTCTCTAAATGCTCCGGGGCTGGGAGCGGGGGGATGAATTTTGGCCCTATGTGGGGCTCACATATTAGGTGGGATGAGGAAACTGAGGTACCAAAAAGCTAAGTGACCTGGCCAGGGTCACACAGCAGGCAAGTGGCAGAACTGGAATTAAAACTCGGGTCCTCCGACTCCCCAGGCCCATGCTCTTTCCTTTAGGCCATGCTATGTCACCAAATGCAAAATACTAGATGAAATTCTAGATATAATTGACAGTAACATTAGATATATTAACGCTGGCTATAACTAAATACTAAACTCTTAGATAAAGCAGGTCCATGTGGCTCACAATCTATTCATTTATTTATTCAATCATATTGAGCGCTTACTGTGTGCAGAGCACTGTACTAAGCGCTTGGGAAGTACAAGTCAGCAACGTATAGAGACGGTCCCTACCCAACAACGGGCTCACAGTCTAGAAGGGGGAGACAGACAACAAAACATATAGACAGGGTTCAAAAACGTCAGAATAAATAGAATTACAGCTATATGTGCATCATTAACAAAATAGAGTAGTAAATATGTACAAGTAAAATAGAGTAATAAATCTGTACAAAAATATACAAGTGCTGTGGGAAGGGGGATGGGGAGGAGGAGAGTAAAAAGGGGCTCATTCTGTGGGAAGGCCTCCTGGAGGAGGTGAGCTCTTAGTAGGGCTTTGAAGGGAGAAAGAGAGCTAGTTTGGTGATAATAATAATAATAATAATAACAATACTAATGATGGCATTTGTTAAGCGCTTACTATGTGCAAAGCACTGTTCTAAGCGCTGGGGGGGATACAAGGTGATCAGTCTGTCCCACGTGGGGCTCACAGTCCTAATCCACAGTCTTGGACTCAATATGTCCAAGACTAAACTCCTTATCTTCCCTCCCAAACCCTGCCCTCTCCCTGACTTTCCCATCACTGTAGACGGCACTGCCATCCTTCCCGTCTCACAAGCCCGCAACCTTGGTGTCATCCTCGACTCTGCTGTCTCGTTCACCCCTCACATCCAATCCATCACCAAAACCTGCCAGTCTCACCTCCGCAACATCGCCAAGATCCGCCCTTTCCTCTCCATCCAAGCCACTACCTTGCTGGTTCAAACTCTCATCCTATCCCGACTGGATTACTGCATCAGCCTCCTCTCTGATCTCCCATCCTCCTGTCTCTCCCCACTTCAGTCTATACTTCACACCGCTACCCGGATCATCTTTGTGCAGAAACGCTCTGGGCATGTTACTCCCCTCCTCAAAAATTTCCAGTGGCTACCAGTCAACCTACACATCAGGCAAAAGCTCCTCACTCTTGGCTTCAAGGCTGTCCATCACCTCGCCCCCTCCTACCTCACCTCCCTTCTCTCCTTCTCCAGCCCAGCCCGCACCCTCCGCTCCTCTGCCACTAATCTCCTCACCGTACCTCGCTCTCGCCTGTCCCACCGTCGACCCCCGGCCCACGTCCTCCCCCTGGCCTGGAATGCCCTCCCTCCACACATCCGCTAAACTAGCTCTCTTCCTCCCTTCAAAGCCCTACTGAGAGCTCACCTCCTCCAGGAGGCCTTCCCAGACTGAGCCCCCTCTTTCCTCTCCCCCTCCCCATCCCCCCCGTCCTACCTCCTTCCCCTCCCCACAGCACCTGTATAGATGTTTGTACAGATTTATTACTCTCTTTATTTTACTTGTACATATCTACTGTTCTATTTATTTTGTTAATGATGTGCATCTAGCTTTACTTCTATTTATTCTGATGACTTGACACCAGTCCACATGTTTTGTTTTGTTGTCTGTCTCCCCCTTCTAGACTGTGAGCCCGTTGTTGGGTAGGGACCATCTCTGTATGCCAACTTGTACTGTGTGCTCTGCACACAGTAAGCGTTCAATAAATATGACTGAATGAATGAATAATCCCCATTTTACAGATGAGGTAACTGAGGATCAGAAGTTGTGACTTGCCTAAGTTGTGACTTGCTCGTATCCACCTCATCCCCCAGTACAGTTCCTGACACGTAGTAAATGCTTCACAATACCATAAAGAGCTATCATTTAGGGATTGTCTCTATTTGTTGCCAAATTGTACCTTCCAAGCGCTTAGTACAGTGCTCTACACACAGAGTAAGAGAAGCAGCGTGGCTCAGTGGAAAGAGCATGGGGCTGTGGAGTCAGTGGTCATGGGTTCAAATCCCGGCTCCGCCACTTGTCAGCTGTGTGACTTTGGGCAAGTCACTTCACTTCTCTGGGCCTCGGTTACCTCATCTGTAAAATGGGGATTGACTGTGAGCCCTCTGTGGGACAACCTGATCACTCTGTAGCCTCCCCAGCGCTTAGAACAGTGCTTTGCACATAGTAAGTGCTTAATAAATGTCATCATTATTTATTATTAATAAATATGAATGAATGAATGCCCAGAGCGTTTCTGTACGAAGATAATCGAGGCAGCAGAGTGAAGTATAGACTGAAGTGGGGAGAGACAGGAGATTGGGAGATCAGAGAGAAGGCTGATGAAATAATCTAAGGGGGGGGAAATAGGTAAAAAGAACAATCGAGTGAAGAAAAAAGTCATAAATTAAGCCAAACCATTGTTATAATTGTGCAAAAGAATAGGTTTTGGAGGGAGGATCCAACATCTCGGTACTCCAGGCAAGAGTCCTTAGTGATTAGAACCAGTACCATCTAAGCAGGGGACAGGATTTTCACACCGCAGTGGTCTGCGGTAGCAGCAGCAGGTTGGGTGATCAATCAGTCAATCAATCGTATTTATTGAGCGCTTACTGTGTGCAGAGCACTGTACTAAGCGCTTGGGAAGTACAAGTTGGCAACATATAGAGACAGTCCCTACCCAACAGGGTGATGTGAGTATGGGGCCTCCCTAGCTGGCCCTGGAACTCCCAGATTGTATCAGTGCCCTGGGCTAAGGCCTGTTGGCCTCATATGGTGTGTGGTGGGTGATGAATCGATTGTATCTGTTGAGTGCTTACTGTGTGCGGAACACTGTACTAAGCGGTTGGGAGAGTACAGTAGGACAGAATTAAACACGTTCCCCTGCCCACAAGGAGCTTACGGTCTAAGGGGGGGAGACAGACAATAATATAACCGAACTCGAGCAAGAAAGACAAGCCAGCCTCCCCTCCCGCCCCAGCCCTCATTCATTCATTCATTAAATTGTATTTGAGCACTTACTGTGTGCAGAGCACTGTACTAGAGAAGCAGCGTGGCTCAGTGGAAAAGAGCACGGGCTTTGGAGTCAGAGGTCATGGGTTCAAATCCCGGCTCTGCCAGTTGTCAGCTGTGTGACTTTGGGCAAGTCACTTAACTTCTCTGGGCCTCAGTTACCTCATCTGTAAAATGGGGATTAAGACTGTGAGCCCCCCGTGGGACAACCTGATCACCTTGTAACCTCCCCAGCACTTAGAACAGTGCTTTGCACATAGTAAGCGCTTAATAAATGTCATTATTATTATTATTATTACTAAGTGCTTGTAAAGTACAGTTCGGCAACAGAGACAATCCCTATTCAACAGCGGGCTCACAGTCTAGAAGGGGGAGACAGACAACAAAACAAAAAAGCGTCAAAATAGATAAATAAAATTATAACTATATGCACATTGGTATTGGTGTATTGGTAGCCAGTGCTCTCGCTTCAAAGCCCTACTGAGGGCTCACTTCCTCCAGGAGGCCTTCTCAGACTGAGCCCCCCCCTTCCTCTGCTGCTGCTCCTCCTCCCCGCCCTACCCCCTTCTCCCCACAGCACTTGTGTATATTTGTATATTTTTATTTCTCTGTTAATGATATGTATAAAGCTATAATTCTATTAATCTATTTTGATGGTATTGACACCTGTCTTGTTTTGTTGTCTGTCTCCCCCTTCTAGAGTGTAGGGGGAGGGATTGTCTATATGTTGCCGATTTATACTTCCCAAGTGCTTGGTACAGTGCTCTGCACACCGTAAGCGCTCAGTAAATACGATTGAATGAATGAGTGAATATTAGTTGGATACACCGTAGAACTGGTTCATCACGTAGTTGGGCATTCGCATAAGGCACCCGTGGGAGGGGAGGGGCCCAAAGATCAAGGCTTAAAGTCTTCATCAATCCAATACGTATTCATCCTATCAATTGTAGTGAGTACTACTGTGTGCAGAGTACTGTACTATGCGCTTGGGAGAGTACGCGTAGCGCTGCTATCTTTGTGCTAATTCTGTCGTACTCCCAATTAGTACAGTGCTCTGCCTGTCGTAAGCACTCAATAAATGCCATTGATTGACTGCACTCCTCGTGTGTCTCTCTCCACTTCAATCCATACTTCATGCTGCTACCCGGATTATCTTTGTCCAGAAACGTTCTGGGCATATTACTCCCCTCCTCAAAAATCTCCAGTGGCTACCAATCAACCTGCGCATCAGGCAGAAACTCTTCACCCTGGGCTTCAAGGCTCTCCATCACCTCGCCCCCTCCTACCTCACCTCCCTTCTCTCCTTCTACTGCCCAGCCCGCACCCTCCGCTCCTCCACCGCTAATCTCCTCACCGTACCTCGTTCTCGCCTGTCCCGCCGTCGACCCCCGGCCCACGTCATCCCCCGGGCCTGGAATGCCCTCCCTCTGCCCATCCGCAAAGCTAGCTCTCTTCCTCCCTTCAAGGCCCTGCTGAGAGCTCACCTCCTCCAGGAGGCCTTCCCAGACTGAGCCCCCTCCTTCCTCTCCCCCTCATCCCCCTTTCCATCCCCCCGTCTTACCTCCTTCCCTTCCCCACAGCACCTGTATATATGTATATATGTTTGTACATGTTTATTACTCTATTCATTTTACTTGTACATATCTATTCTATTTATTTTATTTTGTTAATATGTTTGGTTTTGTTCTCTGTCTCCCCCTTTTAGACTGTGAGCCCACTGTTGGGTAGGGACTGTCTCTATATGTTGCCAACTTGTACTTCCCAAGCGCTTACACACAGTAAGCGCTCAATAAATACGATTGTTTGATTATACCACCCCTTAGGCTTGCTACCTGACCCTTCCATTCTCACCTCTTGAAGACACTGCGCCTTCCCTTCTCCCCTCCCTTACTGCCATCTTCAACCTCTTATTCATATTTTTTTCTTGAAGTATCTGTTAATAGTAATAATAATAATAATGGCATTTGTTAAGCGCTTACTATGTGCAAAACACTGTTCTAAGTGCCGGGGAGGATACAAGGTGATCAGGTTGTCCCACGTGGGGCTCACAGTCTTAATCCCCATTTTACAGATGAGGTAACAGAGTCACAGAGAAGTTAAGTGACTTGCCCAAAGTCACACAGCTGATAATTGGCGGAGCTGGGATTTGAACCCATGACCTCTGACTCCCAGGCTCCTGCTCTTTCCACTAGGCCAAACTGCTTCTCTTTCCTCCAGGACGTCACCTCGTAGATGTTGCACTGGCACTTAAGTTTAACATGGTTTAAAACTGAACGTTAAGCAGTCTGGCCTAGTGGATGGAGCACAAGCCTGAGAGTCAGGAGGTCATGGGTTCTAATTTCGGCTCCGCCGCTTGTCTGCTGTGTGGCCGTGGGCAGGTCTCTTCGCTTCTCGGGGCCTCAGTTACCTCATCTGGAAAATGAGGATCGGGGCTGTGAGGTCCGCGTGGGACAGGGACTGTCCCACACGCTTGAGAAGCAGCGTGGCTCAATGGAAGGAGCCCGGGCTTGGGAGTCTGAGGTCATGGGTTCAAATCCCGGCTCCACCACTTGTCAGCTGTGTGACTGTGGGCAAGTCACTTAACTGCTCTGTGCCTCAGTTTCCTCATCTGTAAAATGGGGATTAAGACTGTGAGCCCTCTGTGGGACAACCTGATCACCTTGTAACCTCCCCAGCACTTAGAACAGTGCTTTGCACATAGTAAGTGCTTAATAAATGCCATTTAAAAAAAAAACTGGATCGGCTCGTATCCACCCCCGCACTTGGTACAGTACAGGCTCTATCCAGTAGGTCATGCTGCTTCTCTGCAGACTCATTTCTCTCTGCCTTCAAACATAATCTTGCCTTTCTCATACAGAAGCCTCCCTGCTCCCATTTTTGTCCAAATTCCTTGAATGTGTATCCACTACAGTGCCTTCCCTCCCCCTCCACCACCTTTCTGCTTGATCCACTGCAGTCTGACTTTTGCACCCTTCATTCCACTGAGACCATGCTCATCAGGGGCTCCAATGGGTTCTTCTCTGTCCTACTCCTCCTTGACCTCTGTTAGCTTTGATACTGTTTTAAAAAATAAAAGAAAAAGGTCCGTGTAGCACTTACTGTGTGCCGGGCACTGTGCTTAAGCACTAGGATAGATAAAATGGGTTGGTTCACGGTCTTAATCCCCATTTTATAGATGAGAGAAG
Organism: Tachyglossus aculeatus; assembly: GCF_015852505.1. Classification (NCBI taxonomy): domain Eukaryota; kingdom Metazoa; phylum Chordata; class Mammalia; order Monotremata; family Tachyglossidae; genus Tachyglossus; species Tachyglossus aculeatus. The sequence continues at coordinate 118,857,224 of NC_052101.1, read as the reverse complement.
TGAAGTGACTTTCCCAAAGTCACACAGCAGATATGTGGTCTAAGGACCTGGGTTCTAATCCCAGCTCTGCCCCTTGTCTGCTGAGTGACCTTAGGTGAGTCATTTAGCGTCTCTGCACCCGTTACCTCATCTGTAAAATGGGGATTAAGACTGTGAGCCCCACGTAGAACGTGGGCTGTGTCCAACCTGATTAGCTCGTATCCACTTCAGCTCCCAGTACAGTTCCTGACATGTAGTAAGTGCTTCGAAATGCCATAAAGAGCAATCATTTAGGGATTGTCTCTGTTGCCAAATTGTACTTTCCAAGTGCTTAGTACAGTGCTCTGCACACAGTAAGCGCTCAATAAATACGATTGAATGAATGAATCTACTCATAAACTTCCAATAGCTACTCACTTCTGTTATTATCAAGCAGAAACTCCTGACCATTGGCTTCAAGGCTCTCTACCAGCTCTCTCTTGGCATATCTGCTTTCTTCCACTGCTACTCCCCATTGCTCTTCCCTTGCTCATGTTTCCTCTGCCCTCAAATTTTTTCACCACAGCTCTCTTCAAAAGTCTCCTGAAATCTCCCTTCCTTCAAATGAAGCCTTCCCAGGCTAAATCCCATCATCTCTGATCTAATCACTCCACCCTGAGCATCGAAGTATTTATGTGTGTACCCTTGCTGTTAGCTCTACCATTAGTTGTAAAAAAAATTTTTTATGTTTCCCCCATTTGGCTGCAAAATTCCTTGAAGGCGGGGAGAGACAGCGTCTATTGTACTCCCACCAAGCCCTTAGTACTATGCGCACTCAATAAATGCCATTGATTGATTAGATTGTAAACCCCTTGAGGGTAGGGATTTGCCTTTTATTTCTATTGTTCTCACCCCTAATACAATGCTTTGCACACAGTTGGCACTCAATTACATACAATTCCCTCCTAACCAAGTTGAGTAGCATGCCAAACAGTCATGTGCTCTCAATCTGTTATCTCTCTGCAGCCAAATACTAATCATAATTTCCTCTGACATCCTTTAAAAAATAATGGTAGGGGCTAGTTGTGTTAAATTTCATGTAGACAAAAATTCCTAACTTCTTTTAGACTGTGGATATAAGCAATTCATTTCCCCCACCTCCCAGCTGCTACTTTAGCACTTTCTGGCTTCTTACAAGCACTTTCAACCATCCAAGGTACTTTTTTATGGTATTTAAGTGTTTTCTATGTTCCAGGTACTGTACTAAGCGCTGGGGTGGGTACAATAAATACGATTGAATGAATGAATACAAGCTAATCAGGTTGGACACTGTCCTTCTCCCACCTAGGGCTCACAGTTTTAACCCCCATTTTACAGATGAGGTAGTTGAGGCATAGACAAGTGAAGTGACTTGCCCTAGGTTACAGAGCAAAGTGGCAGAGGCAGGATTAGAACCCAGATCCACTGACTCCCAGAACCAGGCTCTATCCACTAGACCAAGCTATTTCACATATACTTATGTATATATCTTTATTATCCTGTCACATAAGCACTAATTCCCATACATACCCCCTAGCTGTAATTTTATTTTAGTGTCTGTCTCTCCCTCCATGCTAGTTTGTAGATTCTTTGAGGGTAGGAGTTGTCTCATGATTCTATTATTCAATCCTATTTGAGTGCTTACTGTGTGCAGAGGACTGTACTAAGTGATTGGAAAATACAATTCAGCAATAAAGAGAGGCAAACCCTGCCCGCACTGGGCTTACAGTCTAGAAGAGGGGAGGAGGCAGACATCAAAACAAGTAAACAGGCATCAGTATAATGCTTGGCACATAGCGCTTCATAAGTACCACCATTATTATAAATGGAATTATAGATGTATACATAGATACACAAGTGCTGTGGGGAGGGGGATAGAGCGAAGGGAATGAGTTGGGGCGATGGAGAGGGGAGGAGGAGCTGAGGAAAAGGCAGGGTTAGTCTGGAAGTCCTCTTGGAGGAGGTAAGCCTTCAGTAGGGCTTTGAAGGGGGGAAGTGTGATTGATTTGTGTGTGTGTGTGTGTGTATGTGGATTTGAGGAGGGAGGGTGTACCCCCTCGTCTCCCCCCTCCATCCCCCCCCATCTTAACTCCTTCCCTTCCCCACAGCACCTGTATATATGTATATATGTTTGTACATATCTTTTCTCCCCCTCGTCCCCCTCTCCATCCCCCCATCTTACCTCCTTCCCTTCCCCATAGCACCTGTATATATGTATATATGTTTGTACATATTTATTACTCTATTTTACTTGTACATATCTATTCTATTTATTTTATTTTGTTAGTATGTTTGGTTTTGTTCTCTGTCTCCCCCCTTTTAGACTGTGAGCCCACTGTTGGGTAGGGACTGTCTCTATATGTTGCCAATTTGTACTTCCCAAGCGCCTAGTCCAGTGCTCTGCACATAGTAAGCGCTCAATAAATACGATTGATGATGATGGTGTACCAGGCCAGAGGTAGGACATTGGCCTAATTGTGGAATTTGTTAAAACACTTACTATGTACCAAACACTGTCTAAGCGCTGGGGTAGATACAAGGTAATCAGGTGGGACACAGTCCATGTCCCTCATGGGGCTCATAGGCTTTATCCCCATTTTCCAGATGAGGTAGCTGAGGCCCAGTGAAGTGACTTGCCCAAGGTCACACAGCAGACATGTGGCAGAGTCAGGATTAGAACCCACGACCTTTGACTCCCAGGCCTGTGCTCTAGGCCAGTACTCTCCCAAACACTAAGTCCTTAGAGAAGCAGCGTGGCCTAGTGGAAAGAGCACGGACTTGGGAGTCAGAAGACACGGGTGCTAATCCAGGTTCTGCCACTTGTCTGCTGTGTGACCTTGGGCCAGCCACTTAACTTCTCTGTGCCTGTTACGTCATCCATAAAATGGGGATTAAGATTGTGAGCCCCATGTGGGACAACCTGATTACCTTGTATCTACCCCAGCACTTAGAACAGTGCTTGGCACATAGTGCTTAAGAAATACCATCATTATTATTATTATTATTATTATTATTATTCTGCACACAGGCACTCAGTAAATGCCATTGAGCTGCTTTGGACTTCATTTTGCTACTCATCGTCAACATTCGAGTCAGTATGAACTACAACCACGTAGGTGTCGATTTGGAGTGGTGGCAGGTAGCCAGTACTAGCCTCCTCCACCTCAACCAGTGGTGTTTATTGACTGCTTACTGTGCGCAGAGCACTGTACTAAGGACCCACTTCCAGTTCAAACTCCACGCTGCAGCAGAGATCATCTTTTTGCTGTACACTCCTCTAAAACCTCCAATGATTTACCCGTCTCCCTGTGCATTCAACAGACGCCCTGGACCGTTGGCTTCAAGGCTTTCCACCTCTGACTCCACTTTACACAGTCGCTCTCCTCACCCATTTCTCTCCTGTTCACATTCTTTGTTCCTCACTAGCTTATTTTGTAGCTATTCCTTACTTGTGACTCTTTCACCTTTGTTCTCTGTCTGGAACTCTCTGTCTCGCTCAACTCCCAATTATATCTGCCATATTGATTGCCATCTCTCCATTGTTAAAGTCCGTGTAAAATCTCACCTCATCCAGGAAGCCTTCCTTGTTCAAACCCTATGAATATGAACCCCTCTTGTGCAGTTTATTCATACCCTCAGAATTCCTCTACATAGGTACATTTGGAAACAGCGGGGCATAGCGGAAAGGTCCTGGACCTGGGTTCTAGTCCCGGCTCCACCACTTAACTGCCCTGTAACCTTGGGCAAATTACTTAACTTCTCTGCCCTCAAGCAATTTGCAGTCTAATGCACTTGCCTCAGAAGTTCCTTTTCCTCAGTGAAGAACTAGAGAAACACATTTTTGCACACTTGTCTTACTGTGTTTTCTGTTGCGGGGACGGGAAGCTTGGTACTTCTAGGCTTTTCTCTCTGAATTTTGGTTGTGATCATTGGGTTATATATATGTATATATGTTTGTACATATTTATTACTCTATTTTACTTGTACATATCTATTCTATTTATTTTATTTTGTTAGTATGTTTGGTTTTGTTCTCTGTCTCCCCCTTTTATACTGTGAGCCCAATGAGCTCTATATGTTGCCAATTTGTACTTCCCAAGCGCTTAGTACAGTGCTCTGCACATAGTAAGCGCTCAATAAATATGATTGATTGGGTTTTGTTTTTTGTGGGTTTTTTGTTTTTTTACCGTGAAAGATAGCTTAAAGTAAATGTTTAGAATTTTGGTCTTCAGGGAATCATTTGACATTCAAAAAGTAAAACAGGTGGTTAGCTTGAATTTTTTAACCATATTAAACAGTTGTTTCTTCATTTTTCTAGGTGACAACATCAGGGAGTTTTTGTTAAGTCTCAGATACTTTCGAATCTTCATTGCCTTATGGAATGTTTTCATGATGTTTTGTATGATTGTGTAAGTAGAACTAGATGCCAAAGTATATCACTTATTTTGATCTGCTTTTCTCGTGGATTCAGTGCGCAGTATTGTATTTTCAAAGTGCTTTTTTTTTTCCCCCTCGACGACTCCCAGTACATTATTCCCGTTTTACCAATGAAAAGAACTGAGTTACAGAGAGGTTGTGACTCAGGGGTGCCGACTTTTCATTTTAACATTGCAGGAGGAGGGAAAGCGGGGAAACTAGCGTGGAAAGGGAAGATGCTTCTCCATCACTGTTCCTGGCTGAGGGTGGGTGGGTTGAGGGAGAAAGGGTGAAAGGACAGCACTCCCAGACCACCATAACACGAGCCTTCTAGACTGCGAGCCCGCTGTTGGGTAGGGACCGTCTCTATATGTTGCCAACTTGTACTTCCCAAGCGCTTAGTACAGTGCTCTGCACACAGTAAGCGCTCAATAAATACGATTGAATGAATGAGCCTACACTACAGAGTAGCACATTTTTCTCCCAAGTCCCATACACCTGCCTCATCCTGGCGGCCTGAGGAGCTCCTTGTGGTGGGGATCGCGTCTGCCACGTCAACTGGCTCTGTTGTACTTTTCCTGAGTGCTTAGTACAGTGCTCTATACACAGTAAGCACTCAATAAATACCATGGATCGATCGATTTGGTGGGAGCTGCCCTATAGGCAACCTGGCTCTGCCGCTGTGGCCATGGGGTTCTCACCTGGGGCAACGATGTCTGTGCGTTGTTTGGACCCCCAAACTGCCGAGGTGGGGGTGGGTGGCCCCAGTTCGTGGGGTAGGCCTCCTGCACCTGGCCATGACATCTTTTTCCTCCTCTGTCACCGTTTCAATCCATCGTGTTTCTTGAGTGCTTACTGTGTGCAGAGCATTATACTCAGCACTTGGGAGAGTACAATGGAGTTTGTAGAATGTTCTCTGCTAATAATGATAATAATAATGATTGTAGTGTTATGAGAAGCAGTGTGGCCTCAGTTACCTCATCTGTAAAATGGAGATTAAGATTGCGAGCCCCATGAAGGACCTGGACTGTGTCCAAACTAATTAGCTTGCATCTACCCCAGCGTTTAGTAAAGTGCCTGACACATAAAGACCCTTTTTTCTTTATGGTATTTAAGCACTTACTGTGTGTCAAACAGTGTTCTAAGCACTGGGTCAATTCAAGTGGATTAGGTTGGACACAGTCCCTGTCCCTCATGCGACTCACAGTCTGGCTTCAAGCGGCAGGGTGGGATTGTTTGGCTACTCGTGCTTAATAATAATAATGGTGGTATTTGTTAAGCGCATATTATGTACAAAGCACCGTTCTAAGCTCTAGGGGGGATACAGGGTGATCAAGTTGTCCCATGTGGGGCTCACAATCTTAATCCCCATTTTACAGATGAGGTAACAGGCACAGAGAAGTTGTGACTTGCCCAAAGTCACACAGCCATTAAGTAGCGGAGCCGGGATTGGAACCCATGACCTCTGACTCCCAAGCCCGAGTTCTTTCCATTGAGCCACGCTGCTTCTCTAACAAGTTTAATGGTATCACGCCTACAGTGCCAGGTCCATGGGGAACCATCACCCCCGTGAAGCAACTTATCCAGGCTCATAAAGCGGGTTAAGTGACAGACCAGGTTAAAACGGACATTTTCTGATGCCTATTCTTTTTTTTAAGATTCGATGCACACTTACTATGTGCCAGGCACTGCACTAAGTGCTGGGGTAGATATGAGCTAATCAGGTTGGACACAGTCCATGTCCCATGCAGGGCTCACAGAAAAGCAGCACAGCGTAGTGGGTAGAGCACTGTCCTGGGAATTGGAAGGTCGCGAGTTCTAAATCCTGATCTGCCGCCTGTCTGCTGTATGACCTTGGGCAAGTCACCGTGTCCAACCCAATTTGCGTGTAACCACCCCGGCGCTTTTTATAGTGCCTGGCATGTAGTAAGTGCTTCACAAATGCTGTAATTATTATTTAACTAAATAATCCCCATTTTACAGGTTATAGGGAACTGAGGTCCAGAGAGGTGAAGTGACTTGCCCAAGGTCACCCAGCAGAAAAGTGGCGGAGCCTGGATTGGAACCCAGGTTCTTCTGACTCCCGGGCCCGGTCTCTATCCACTAGGCCACGCTGCTTTTATTCCTGGTCTGTGCTGCCTCAGCCCAGGTTCTCTGACCCTTTGGCTTCCAATTCCATTTAGTCGTCCGTAAGGCGATGCTTCCCCCGAATCAGTAACTATATCACTTGATGCGAACTGCAGTGCCTTCATCAAAGTTTCATGGAACGTAGCAAATAAAAATGTGGCTCAGGTTTGCATTTGAAACTTTGCTCTGAAATCTAGCTAAATTCTTAGCGGGCTTTATGTTTCAAGGGCACCTTGTTTTTGGTTTAGAAACAGCGCTCAGCCTCAGCGACTTTCTGTCAAGTAGTCACAGCATCAGTGTTATAAACGGGGCGGAAATCACCCAGACAGACTTGTGAGGCGATAATAAAACAGTCAGAGAGGTCCAAAGACTGCTCTGACCTGTGCAACTGGGCTCCATATGTACCTTCCACTTCCCAGGGCTTCTAGTGCCTTTCCTCCCTTTTCCCCTGAACTGCTAGTGGGGCAGGGCTCCTCCCCTCTGGACTTGGGGCCCCTGACTTTGAATTGATGACATTTAACTGTGAGCATTAGTAACGAGCAAAATGACACAAGGCTATGGGGAAAGAATGGCGCATCTATTCTTGCCTCATTTCATGCTCTTTGAGAAGCAGCATGGCTTAGTGGAAAGAGCCCGGGCTCGGGAGTCAGAGGTCCTGAATTCTAATCCTGGCTCTGCCACTTGTCAGCTGTGTGATCTGGGCAAATCGCTTCACTTCTCTGTGCCTGTTACCTCATCTGTAAAATGGGGATTAAGACTGTGAGCCCCATTTGGGACGTGGACTGTGTCCAACCTGATTAGTCTGTATCTACCCTGGCGCTTAATGCCATCATCATTACTATTAAGTGTGAAGTGACCCACAATAGACATCCAGATATTAGTTCCCTTCTCAAATCTAGTCAAGCGCCAGAACACAGTCCTGCCCGGATTGGGAAAGAAATGTGCAAGAATCAAATTCAGCCTCTTCAAAGCATTGCAACCCAACCAGGTCCTTCTGACTCTCAGGCGTGTGCTCTATCTACTAGGACATGCTGCTTCTAAAACCTCAGTGTTTTCTTGTTTTCTTTTTGCCGGTCAGTCGTCTTCTCTCAGTGATACTGTATTTCTCTCCTTCTTATCCTACAGGTTGTTTGGTTCTTGAAAGCTGCAGACCAAGAAAAGGAACGTATCTTACAGGAAACTGATTCTCTGTTCTTGACAACTTGGAAATGTGTGCTGTTCCCTTAATGCAAAAGATGGGGGTCTTTTTTTAATGGATGTTTCTGAAGCCACAGATAGTTCTTTAAACAGATTTGTAAATCGAAAGGGATCCTCACTTCATCTAACATCTAAATTTAACTGGCATTGCCTCACACTCAATAAATAGCGTTACGAATATTTTTAGAGGGGTTAAGGCTGTTCTGATAACTTATCTAGAGAAAACTTTGCCGTCTGTCCACCGCCCATCCCAGAAGTCTTTATGGGATAGTTTGTGCACCTTTCAGGATTTGAATTGTATGTTAATATGACCTTATTTTTCTGGGGGAGAACATTGATGTACAGAGGCTATACTATAGTAATTAAGTACACCCAATTCTATAACATGAGCGTTGTGTTCTTGCGAAACCCGACGCTGAGGAAAAGTCACTGCAGTGCTCACTGATGCTGGGGCCGGGCACAAGCCGCGTCTTCTGGCACCACAGCCCACAGAATCCAAAGAGGCTCACATTGTTGGGCAAACATTCCCTAACAATGTCCTAGCCAAAATGCAGACTGAAAACATGCATTATGGCAGAACTGAGTGTACTGCCTACTTGGTTTAACATAGCACTTGTTTATATAGCATGCATAAATGATGACTCAAAACGTAACATTTCTGGATCAGCAAGTGACACTTACAGACTATTGCCGTTTCTGAAAGACATTGTAATCCTTCAGTTTCTATCACTGATTGGAAACAGACCCTCCTATAATTCTTTGCTAGTTGCTAATGTATAAATTGCTATAGGGAACAGGGAATCTATTATTTCAGGCTAAGTTTGCTTTGAGAAGGTGAATGGTCAAAGAATGATACCATAGTATTAGTCCAATGTTACAAGAAAACACTCAGATATTAAAGGGAGCAGTTTTAGTGGCAAGTGCAGGGAAGGCATAGGTGGGGAATGGCAAAATTGGTTGTACCTTTTGAGTTCTGATATTTGGCATCTTAGATATGCAACCAGAATATAGTCATCTTTAATGTGTTTTTGATAATTTTGGGTTTTTCAAATAAACACTCAAAATGTATGCATTTCTGGGGCTGCCTTTTAAATAAGAAACTTATAAGGTGAGTATACACAAAATGTCACCAATCTGGGGGTATAAAATATGTAGTAAAGAATTTATTGAATGCCCACTGAGTGCAATGCACCTGTACTGAATGTTTGGTGAGTACAAACCAGATAAGTTCCTTACTCACATGGAACTTACACTGTAATGGCCAAAAGCATTGGTTTCCTGCAGAAAAATGCAAAATTTGATGACAATATGTTGTTCAAACCTGGTATTTTTTTTTTTTTCCTAAGTCATGAAATGTAAACATTCCCGGGGAAGAGGAAGACTTTGAAGAAAAAAAAAAAAGACAAAGACAATGGTGGGGAACCATTTGAAAAGAATACCACCTAAGGCACTGAAAGCCCCCAGATAGGTTTTTGATTCCATATTTCTTAAAATGGCATTTGGGAAAATTTCAATTCAGTATTAACATAATTGCATTCCTTAAAGTTTTATATGGTAGCGTCAAAGCTTCCTTAGGAAGAAGATGCATATTCATTTTTCAGGCTGTTAAAATTTTACATTTTAGACTTTTCCCTTTGTTTTTCTAGATAGCTAATATATCACTCTGTAAATCAGGTTGAACTAAAGGCTATCTTCAAGTGATCGGTCAGCACTAAAGTCACCTACATTCCCCAGCCTTTTTTTTTTTTATAACCCTTTTCTGTTAAAAATTGAATTTCATTTGCACGTTTATATCTTCTATCTTGTCAAATCAGGAACCGTGCCTGGGAGTACAATCGCGTACTTCTGTGAGTTAACAGACTTTGATGAGGTACTAGTCTCATTCACATTTGATATATTCTTGTATAATCATATAGACCTGTAATATCTGTCTCCTGCTTACCATCTGGGGAGTTTAATAAAGCATTGTATTTATCTGAGTGAGTGTCCTGAAACACCTAGAACTCTTACAAATGATAAAACATTTGGGTTGTTTTTTTAAAATATATATATACCTGGTGTTACTACAGTATTGAATTAATGCAGTTCTTTACATATTAAGATGCCTGTGTCCTTTAGTACTAGTTCTTTTAAAATGGAAAGTAACTTGTAGGGACCAAGTTATATTCTTGTGAGTGTATCAAGGCTCTTTATTGATTCCAAAGATGCCTAAGAACTCCTGGGCTTTGAAGGACGGCACTTAGAATGTTTCTAGATTAATGCCATTTTGGTTTTACAGTTACTGTGGTATTTGTTAAGCGCTTAAAGTGCCAAGCACTGTTCTAACTCCTGGGGGAGATACAAGTTAATCGGGGGAGATACAAGTTAATCAGGTTAGACACAGTGCCTATCCCATACAGAGCTCACAGTCTATGAAGGAGGGAGAAGTATTGAATCCCCATTTTCCAGTTAAGGAAAGAGGTCCAGAGAAGCTAAATGACTTGCCCGAGATCACATAGCGGGCGAGTGGCGGAGTCAGGATTAGAGCCCACTTCCTCTGACTCCCAAGGCCCGTGCTCTTTCACAATACATTGATGTCAACTTTGCAACATTATCCTACTTTATGGCACTAGGTCTCAGGGTGTGAGTGGGGAATGACACCCAGGAGCCATGGGGAAATGGAGAAACAATTTTAAAAGCTAAAATGTGGGCAGGTGGGGGTAATGGAACACACCTTCAAAGATGGCAGAGGAGGGAAGTAGGGGAGGCAACTTTGGAAAGGAAGAAAGATATCTATTTACTGGTGGATTCACCAGGGAGTGTTGGCAGATCCATTTCATTCCTATGAAGTAAAAGTTGGCCACCCTCCGACTGTAAATCCATTAATGTAGAGCTATTACTCAACTATGATTAAGTATCCAATTCTGGGTAACTTTGGTAAAAATGGAGTATTTGATCTTGGTTCAGGAAATAATCTATTTCTAATATTGTTCCTATGAGAAAATTAATTGCAACTTGTAACATTTCAACTTGACAACATTTTCATGAACCAATTGTGGTAGAAGTCTAAGGACTACCTATGAAGAAAAAAGACTGAATGAAATGAGGGACATTGAGCTTCTGAATTTCACTGAAGTAGAATTTGCAGCTGCTCTTGGAAAATACACCTTGCTGGAAAGGAGAACTTGTGTGCCAGGGGGACATGGGTTATGTTAAAAAAACAAAACCAAAACCCCAACTACCCCCAAAAGAATATTTTTGACGTGAATATTTCTAAGGAAGCAAATCTGTGTGTTTTTTCAGCATAATCAGGTCTTCCATAATGTGCATTCTCACCATGTGTCTTGGATTGAAAGCGGTTAAGGAATTATGGCATGTTCTTCCCAAAATTGGTCTATCTGGACAGACTACGATATCGAAAGAGTTGTTTGCACGTGTGTTGCACCAGGCAAAGTGTGTGTACTGTAGTGTAAATTCTCCTTTAAGAGATTCATCAGGAACATAATCTCGGCAATTCTGGAACTGACTGTTCTAGGAATCAAGTGGTGTATAATTTAATCATCCTTGATGTGTGAAAAGATTAATTTTTCATTACTTCTGGGATTTGTGATTTCTGAGTACATCAGTTTCACTTGGGGTCATTTTGCTGTCACCTAAAATTTTTCATTCACAAAGTGTTTTGCTCGGTTGAAAGTTTGTTTTTTCAAAGTAACAGTCAATATCGTGAGAAATAAATTCTTAAAATCTTATTTCCACAATTTCCTTGATTTTTTTTTCATTATTATGCAGTGTGGAAGAAGCAGGATCCTTGGGACTATTACTAGTCCTGATGGAACTCCTGTTTCCTTAGTGACTACCTGGAAATATGGTTGTTTCTATAGGAAGTGCTCCTGAATAAACAATTGCCCATAAAGATCTGTTGTCAAAATTGAAAATTCATATATGTTAAGAATTAAAAGAAGTCCTAATAGCAAAGTCCAATTTTCAACATTTGGGTTGGTTTTATGAGTTATTTTTGAAAAAGCATATATGGATAGTGCCTTTTCATTTACATTTCTGTTTGTGGCTTATTGAATAAGTAATAAATGTGGGATGGAAGGGAATAGATTATCAAAGGAAGGAGCCCTTGTTTATTAATGGTTCCTTTGGGTGGTGGGTGGAAATCAGAATATAACTAGCTTAGAGAGATGAGGTAAATGGCACCTATTTGAGAGTGGAAAGAAAAACAATGTACCAGATTAGATGGATCTTTTGAAAAATTCACCAGACAGAAAATTATTTTCAAAAACAGGATCCCAGTTTTCCATCCTTGTCAAAGCCCTGAGACCATACACCCATGAATGACCTGAAAAATCATTCTGGGCAACAGCATGAGATGTGCACAGATGCTCTTTGATGTAGGAGGCTATGAATTTTCATGTTTCATTTAGGTCATACACGAAGATAATGTCTACTGGAGAATGGCACTAAAAAGCCTAGGCTTTCTTTTTTTCTTTTTTTTTCCTTTTTCCTTTTTCAAACTGGATTCTGGGCAGGCTCTTCTGCAGTGGGTTTAACATGTTTCAGAATTCACCTGGGTTTGTTACACTGCTAGACTTTGCATTTTATGTGGTGTCCTTAGTCATGAATAGGTTCAAAGTTAAACAAAAGACCAATCATATGTAGGCGCAGAGTGGAAAAACTGGACTGAGTTTCCTTCCAGGGCAGTTTGGGTTCAGCAGGTTTAGTTTCTCAGAAAAGGGATAGATCCCTCGATTTGCTTGCATGGGGAAAAAAATATCCGGAATGAATAACTAGTTGGAACACCATCTGGAGTGCAGTGTATTGGAGAATTTGAGCCCAAAACTCACCTTATACTGCCCAGAACAAGAACTCTTCTGTAGTGAATGGGGGGCATAAGCACTTGCTACATCTTGCTGAGAAACTTTGGGTTTATGCTTTTCAGCTGGTGATTTCCAAGAACGGCAAGCCAACTGTCATCAGAGCCCAATTTGAGTTATAGGTCTGGCCCAGGACAGCTTGGCATAGCGGATAGAGCATGGGCCTGGCCAGTCAGAAGGTCATGGGTTCTAATCCCGGCTCTGCCACTTGTCTGCTGTGTGACCTTGGGCAAGTCCCTTAACTTCTCTATGCCTGTTATCTGTAAAATTGGGGATTAAGACTGTGAGCCCCACATGGGACAGGGACCGTGTCCAACCTGACTTCCTTGTATTCACCCCAGTGCTTAGTACAGTGCCTGGCACGAAGCGCTTAACAAATACTATTATTATTAATGCACTCTGAGAAAGTAAGCTCTTCTTCATCTACAAATGTGGAGACAGTCAAGACCTTTACCAAATGCACAGGCCTTAGGGTGCGTGGTGTTAAATAGAAAACATGCTATAATTCCAGAGAAATGGACACAGCACTTAAAAGCTTTAAAAAATGACCTGACCCAATTTGGACTACTACTTTTAAGTCTTTGTTTGAGTTAAAGACAATTGAACTAAATTTCTTCTCCCACTCCCAATAGGGCTGCAATTCTTTTAAATGTACTGACCTGAATAGGTGTTATAAATCCAGTACTCAGTGCAGACAGTACAGACAGTAAATTTGTTACATTCTCAAAGGGACTTGGTTCAAACGTTTGGTAAAGCAATCGTTCTTTGCTGTTCAGCCGGTTCTTCTTGGGCTTGCTTATTTGAACACAAAATGCAACACTGATGAGAGCATGATCTCTTTTTTTTTTAAGGAAAAAAATGGTATTTAAATGCTTACTGTGTGTTAAGCACTTTCCTAAGCACTGGGATAGATACAAGCTAATCAGGTCAGACCCAATCCCTGTCCCACATGAGGCTAAGCAGGAGGGAGAACAGATATTGAATCCCCATTTTTCAGTTGAGGAAACTAAGGTGCAGAGAATTGTATTTATTGAGTGCCATACTAAGCGCTTGGAGGAGTACAATATAACAATCAATGGAGAAGTTAAGTGACTTGCCAAAGGTCACATAGCAGGCAAGTGGTAGAGCTGGGATTAGAACCCAAGTCCTCTGGCTCCCAGGCCTGCGCTTTATCCACTAAGCCATTATGCTTTCCCCAAATGTAGTGACTATTTAGCTCCTGGATTACTGAGAACGTGAGCATCCTTTAGTGTAATAATTCTGAAAAGTCTCTTTTTAAAAAAATTCTTGACTTCCAACTATCTTACTATTGTATTTTGTTTATACATCCTCTGTCATAAACAATTCTTTAATATAAAACTTGCCTTCATTTCCATGCTTAAAAAAACAACCAAAAACTTCGATCTTTCTATTTCACTCATCTTAGTTCTCATAGTGAACTAACCCTTCCATTGTGCCTTTAGATCTTTTAACCAGTTTTAGGAATGTTTGGGATGACCTAATCTTAATGTTTTAGGTAATCTGGGTAGTTATTTTATAGTGCAAGGAAACCCAGTTAGGCTTTCCATATAAAATCTAAATCTTGCTAGCCTGTCCTATATCGTTTTCATTTCAACTGTCTTGGCTATCCAATCCAGGATAAAGAAAATTATTTTATTGGCTTGCTCACTGCAAGATTTTGCTTTCCTCTGCAAGTATTTTCTTGAATTCTGAAAACACAGAGATGTGTTTTACAATGTAGATGAGAAAGGAGCCCCCCAGTTTGCTCTTCTGAATGTTTAGTAAATCAAATATTTTGGTAACCTAAGAATAATAATACATATTACTCCTTTGTGGCCTAGTAGATAGAGCACTTGCCTGGGAGTCAGGTCCTTGGTTCTTATCCCAGCTCCACCAGTTATCTGCTGTGTGATCTTGGCCAAGTCCCTTAACTTCTCTGTGTCTCAGTTCCCTCATCTGTAAAATGGAGATAGACTGTGAGCCCCACTTGGGACAGGGACCATATCCAACCTGATTATCTTGTATCTACTCCAGTGCTTAGAAGAGTGCCTGGCACATAGTGCTTAACAAGTAGCATAAAAAAAATCTACCTTTGCACTGTCCATACAGTTCAATAAACATGGGAGACACTCCTGTGGGTTATTCATTATGCATGTTGAATGCTTTTGATTTCTTGGGGCTATAGTCAGGAAGCTATAGGGTTGCTTTTTGGAATTTGTGATGCATGTTAGGCAATGGGTGAATTTCATTTCCAATTGAAACCATCCCTGATTCAACTTCTCCCTACAATGCTGTCAAACCATCCACTGTAGCTCTCCCGATATTTAAGAATACTAAACATACCTCTGTAAATCTGGGGTATAAGTTTCTGTACCTGTACCTTGGACTGCATTTAAAAAAAAAAAAAGAAATCTAACTACATGTTCTACTTCTTGCGTGTGAGTGTGTGTGTTTGTTCCTATCTCTTCAATAGATCATAAACTCCTCAAGGGCAGGGACCATATCTTATTCTTTTGTAATTTCCCAAAATGCCTATTACATTGATCTGCACCAAATGGACCCTCAATACTGTGGTGGTGATGAGTTGATTTAGAGAAACTATTACCAACCTTCCCCCCACACACACACACACACACACACCACCACCTCCCCCATCTCTCAAGCCTACAAGCTTGGAATAATCCTTGAAGCATGTCTTTCAACCCCCACATTCAGTTGTCACCAAATCCTAATAACTGTGGTATTTGTTAAGCACTTAATATATGCCAGGCACTGTACTCTACTACATGCTGGGCTAGATGCAGTATATTCATTCAATCGTATTTATTGAGCACTTACTGTGTGCAGAGCACTGTACTAAGTGCTTGGGGAAGTATGCAGATCAGACACATCTCTGTTCCGCCCGGGGCTAACAATCTGAGGAGGAGGGAGAAGTGAAATCCCCATTTCAAAACCTGCCGGTCTCAGCTCCGCAACATTGCCAAGATCCACCCTTTCCTCTCCATCCAAACTGCTACCCTGCTCATTCAAGCTCTCATCCTATCCCGTCTGGACTACTGCACTAGCCTTCTCTCTGATCTCCCATCCTCGTGTCTCTCTCCACTTCAATCCATACTTCATGCTGCTGCCCGGATTATCTTTGTCCAGAAACGCTCTGGATATATTACTCCCCTCCTCAAAAACCTCCAATGGCTACCGATCAATCTGCGCATCAAGCAGAAACTCCTCACCCTGGGCTTCAAGGCTGTCCATCACCTCGCCCCCTCCTACCTCACCTCCCTTCTCTCCTTCTACTGCCCAGCCCGCACCCTCCGCTCCTCCACCACTAATCTCCTCACTGTACCTCGCTCTCGCCTGTCCCGCCATCGACCCCCGGCCCACGTCATCCCCCGGGCCTGGAATGCCCTCCCTCTGCCCATCCGCCAAGCTAGCTCTCTTCCTCCCTTCAAGGCCCTGCTGAGAGCTCACCTCCTCCAGGAGGCCTTCCCAGACTGAGCCCCTTCTTTCCTCACCCCTCGTCCCCCTCTCCATCCCCCCGTCTTACCTCCTTCCCTTCCCCACAGCACCTGTATATATGTATATATGGTTGTACATATTTATTACTCTATTTATTTATTTATTTATTTATTTTACTTGTACATTTCTATCCTACTTATTTTATTTTGTTGGTATGTTTGGTTCTGTTCTCTGTCTCCCCCTTTTAGACTGTGAGCCCACTGTTGGGTAGGGACTGTCTCTATGTGATGCCAATTTGTACTTCCCAAGCGCTTAGTACAGTGCTCTGCACATAGTAAGCGCTCAATAAATACGATTGATTGATTGATTGATTGATTTTACAGGTGAGGAAACTGAGGCCCAGGTAAATTAAGTGGCTTGCTGAAGGTCACACACACACACACACACACACACACACTCACTCTCTCTCTCTCTCTCTCTCTCTCTCTCTCTCCCTCCCTCTCTCTCTCTCTCTCTCCCTCTCTCCCTCTCTCCCTCTCTCCCTCTCTCCCTCTCTCCTTCACAACAACTCCAGAATCCACCCCTTCCTCTCATTCTAACTACTGCCGTGGTCTAGAGGAGAAAGCAGAGGGTTGGAAGTCAGAAGACCCAGGGTTGGGTTCTTTGGGTTTTGTTTTATGGTATTTGTGCATACTATGTACCAGGCACTGTATTAAGCACTGGGGTAGATACAAGATAATCGGGTTGGACACAGTCCATGTCCCACATGGGGCTCACGGTTTTAATCCCCTTTTCAGGCACAGAGAAGCTAAATTGCCCAATGTCACAAGGTAGCTGTGGCGGAGCTGGGATTAGAACCCAGGTCCTTCTGACTCCCGGGTTCGGGCTCTAGCCACTAGACCATGCTACCTTTCAGGTTCTAATCTCCGCCCTGCCACTACCCTGCTTTGTAGCCTTGAGTAAGTCACAACCTCTCCGAGTTTCAGTTCCCTCAGCCGTAAAATGGAGGTAAAGTACTTACTCTCACCCTTAGACTGCGAGGCCTGTGTGTGACAGGGACTGTATCCAATTTGTTTAGCACACTACTTGGCACATACTAAACACTTAATAAATACCATCATTATTATTCTTGTCATGTCCTGCATCAGCTACTGCATCAACTTCCTCACAGACCTTCTGCACCCAATCTCCGCCCTCTCTAATCCATTCTTCACTCTGCTGCCTGGATCATTTTGCTAAAACATCGCTTTTCATGCATCTCCCCACTTCTCCAGAAATCTCTAATGGTTGCTCATTCCTCTCTGTTTCAAGCTGAAACTCATGGCCATTTGCTTTAAAGCACTCAATCGACTCTCCTCGCTACTTATCCTCGTTCCTCTCCCCCTCTACACTCCAGCTCACATGCGTCGCTCCATTCAAACCACCGACCTTCAATTCTTGTCTCTCACTGCCGACCTCTTGCTCAGGCTTTCCCTTCTGTCTGGAGTTCTTTCTCCTTTCACATCTGGCAGACTGCTGCTCTCTACAACTTCTAAAACTACATCTCCTCCAGGAGGCCTTCCCTGGATTAATCTCTCATATCAATCAGTCGATGGCATTTATTGTGTGCTGAGCACTATACTCAGCGCTTGATATC
Organism: Tachyglossus aculeatus; assembly: GCF_015852505.1. Taxonomy (NCBI): domain Eukaryota; kingdom Metazoa; phylum Chordata; class Mammalia; order Monotremata; family Tachyglossidae; genus Tachyglossus; species Tachyglossus aculeatus. The sequence continues at coordinate 118,839,536 of NC_052101.1, read as the reverse complement.
CCCATTACTGCCACTTTGACACTCCTGTGTAGTCTAAGCACTTGGGCACTCACACCCCCCTCCCTTGCACTGAATGTGCATATCTTTATACTCTATGGGTTCCTTCTACCTGGAATTTACTTTAGCATCTTGTCTCCCACCGCCAGACTAGAAGCTCCTTGAGGGCAAGGATCGTGGCCACTAAATCATGTCCCTAAGAGGAGTGAAGCGTGTGGACCAGTTTGTAGGGTGAGGCTAGGCAAGAGGGAGAGCCGATCGCTTTCAAACCAGTGTGAGGAGTTTGTTGGATGCGGTGATGCATGGGCAATTACTGGAGGTTTTTGAGGGATGCAAGGATGTGTACACACAATGATTTTTTTTTTTTTAGAAACATGATCTAGGCAGTCGATTTTGAAGTATAGAGTGGAGGAGGGAGAGGGAGGAGGCGGATGCAGTCAACAAAACTAGATATGACCAGTGCTTGTGCCAGAGTGGTAACGGTTTGGATGGAGTAGAAAGGGCAGATTCTGGAGCTGTTGTGAAAATGGAACGGACAGGATTTGGTAACTGATTGAACACATGGGTTGAAGGAGAGAGGAGGGTCAAGGATAATGCCAAAGCTGTGGACTTGTGAGACGCTTGCGATGTTGTCGACCCTGATGGGAAAACTGTGGGGAGGAGAGGTGAAGATGAGGTGTTTATTTTCGGATAGCTGAGAAGGATGAGAGAGTGGATGGGGGTGCACTGGAGAGGTGTGAGGGAGACTTTAGAGTTCTTGCGTGATGGTTTCAATTTTGTCCGTGACATAGATGGCAGGGTCACTGGGGGCAAGGGATGGGGGGAGGCAGGAGGGCTGAGGGTTTAAGGACAGAGTTAAAGATCAGAGACAGTTGGAGGGGGCAATGGGTGTGAGAGTTGATAAGGGAAAAGTAGAGTTATTGTGCAGTGGAGGGGCAGAGATAAAGCAGGTGAGGGTGAATGTGAGATTGATGAGGTCGGAGGGATGCTGGAATTCCCCCCAGCAGCACTTCATGGCAGGAGCACTTGAGCAAAGGAAGTGGACTGTGGAGGAGATCCAGGGCTGCGGGTTTGTGGTAAGAGATTCACAGAGGGCCAGGGTTCAGGGGAGCTGAGTTCAGTGGATTGATTGAGTTCAATGATTGATTCATTGACTGACATGTCACTCCTTTCTGACATTCTTATAAAATCTAAACTTTGATCTTGAAGAAAAATTTCAATTTTAACTATCCAAAATGCTTTAGGAAAAGTAACATCAGATTTTAGTCAAAAGGCAGAGGTGTTCTATTTTCATTCTCTCCCTTCAGAAATTTTCTGCTAGTGTTTTGAGGTCCTGGCCTCTGGCAATATTAGAGATAACATTGTACACAGATTGGAAAATTATCACTGCTGGTGCATAAGAACCAATAGGAAGGACAACAGACTCTGTGATCTTTAGAAACAGCATACTATTTCTGGAATAAAAGGTAAAGTAAATATTTCGTTTTAAAGCTAAAACTATCTCAGAAATATTTGTTTCTATCTATGCTTTGCCTTTCAGTAAGGATTGGGAAATGACAGCTTCTCTGAAATAATATAATCCTAAACCATGAATATTCAGAAATGCCTAAAAATTTAGCTAATATGTTTTTATAGTAAACTATTGGATTAAGCATGTAGTATACATCCTGTAAGTGCTCACTAAATACTTGTTTGATTCCAGATTATTTCATCCCCACGGATATTTCTCTATTTTTTAAATTCATTCATTCAATCATATTTATTGAGCACTTACTGTGTTCAGAGCACTGTACTAAGCACCTGGAAAGTACAAATCAGCAATAGAGACAATTCCTGCCCACACGGGGTTTACAGTATGGGGGGGGGAGAGACATCAAAACAAGTAAACAAATATCAATATAAATAATTGGAATTATAGATATATCCATCAAAACAGCATGTATTAATATACATAAATAGAATTATAGATAGGTACATATATACACAAGTGCTTTGGGGAGTAGGGGAGTAAAGGGAGCGAGTCAGGGTGACACGGCGGGGAGGGGAAGTTGAGGAAAAGAGGGGGCTTAGTCTGGGAAGGCCTCTTGGAGGAGGTGAGTCTTCAAGTAGGGCTTTGAAGGAGGGAAGTTTGATTGTTTGGCAGATTTGAGGAGGGAGGGCATTCCAGGCCAGAGGTAGGACGTGGGCCAGGGGTCGAAGGGTGGGACAGGCGAGAACAAGGCACAGTGAGAAGGTTAGCACCAGAGGAGCGGAGTAGAAGGAGAGAAGGGAGGTGAGGTAAGAGGGGGTAAGGTGATGGAGACCTTTGAAGCCAACAGTGAGGGGGTTTTGCTTGATACGGAGGTTTATAGGCAACCACTGGAGATTTTTGAGGAGGGGGGTGACATGCCCAGAACGTTTCTGTAGAAAGATAATCCACGCCACAAAGTGAAGTATGGACTGAAGTGGGGAGAGATGGGAGGTCAGAAAGGATGCTGATGCAGTAATCCAGTCAGGATAGGATGAGTGATTGTACTAACGTGGTAGTGGTTTGGATGGAGAGGAAAGGGCGGATCTTGGCGATGCACTTAAATAAAATGCAACCTCAAAAAACCTTTGAAATCAATGGATATTTGAATAAAACATTAAACTTGTGACCCTTAGATAGAAGATGCAAACTTTAATATTTTATTAATATTTACAGTTGTCTTTAAAATTTGAAGAAGATACCACTGATGGCTAAGTTTACCTGTGTGTGTGTGTGCGCGCGCACGTGTGCGTCTGAATCAATCAGTGGTATTTAGTGAGCACTTACTCTGTGCAAAGCACTGTAGTAAGCACTTGGGGAAGTACGATAGAGTTGGTAGATGGGATCCCTGCCCAAAAGGAACTTAACAGTCTACAGGGGGAAGTAGCATAGCCTAGTGGATAGAGCACAGGCCTGGGTGTCAGAAGGACCCGAGTTCTAATTCCGGCTCCGCCCCTTGTCTGCAGTGTGACCGTGGGCAAGTCACTTCACTTCTCTGTGCCTCAGTCACCTCATTTGTAAAATGGGGGTTAAGACTGTGAGCCCCATATGGAACAGGGACCTTGTCCAACCTGATTAGCTTGTATCTACCCCAGTGTTTAGTACAGTGCCTGGCACATAGTAAGCGTTTAACAAATACCATTAAAAAAACTCCAACGGCATAGGCACAGCAGGGGAAGCGAGGGAAGGCCTCCCGAAACTCCTTCCCCCTTTATGATAATAATAATAATAATAATAATAATAATAATAATACGAGATTCAGGTACAGAAAGTAGGCTAGTGTTAGAGGAGCACAGTGTGCAGACTGGATTGTAGTCAGAACCCAGGCTGAAAAGACCCATGCAGGATCCACAGTCCTGGCCATATCAGGCACACAAAAAGGCTAGCCCTTGTCATGTTGTGGTTAACGTTTGCAGCACTTTGTGCTGTTTTCTCTTTTGCTTCCTTGTCTCCTCACTCCCTATGAAGCTTTTGCCAGGAGAGCTACTCCCTTGTTGACGGCAGTGCGCCATGCAGGTCTGTCCTCAGAAATCGACTCCCAGTTTTCTGTAGAAATGCAGCACTGTCTGGAGGCTTTGTTTTACTGCATCTTTAAAATGCTTCCTTTGCCCTCCTTGCTTTCAGATTTTATGAATAAATCTTAAATAACTTAAGAACTATTTGGTCCCTCTCTTCTTGAAGCTCACCTCAATGCTTCTGCTGAATTGATTGTCTTCTACTGTCCTTTTTCATGGCCTTCAAGTCATTCGCTATTGCTTTCCTGCATCACATTTAAATCTCTGCAGTCCCCCCCCCCACTTTTTTTAAAAGCTTTCTGCTTATTTTCTTGAATCGTAATTTCTTCTCGACTCTTACTCTGATCAAGCGTGACTTCTGCTTGCTTCCTTTCTCTACTCCTTTAACTCTGTTCTTCCAAATCGGTCCCTGGCCCTGAATAACTTTCCCTTCCTCTTAGGATTTTAAAGGCAAATGGAGGTTAGCTAAATCAATCAATTAATGGTATTTATTGAGTGCTTGCTGTGTGCAAAGCACTGTACTAGGCGCTTGGGAGAGGGCAATACAACAGAGTCGGTAGACATGTCACCGGCCCACAGGATGCTTACAGTCTAGAGCGTGAGACAGACATTCATATAAATAACGATGGCATTTATTAAGCGCTTACCATGTGCAAAGCACTGTTTTAAGCGCTGGCGAGGTTACAAGGTGATCAGGTTGTCCCACTGGGGGCTCACAGTCTGAATTCCCATTTTACAGATGAGGGAACGGAGGCACAGAGAAGTGAAGTGATTTGCCCAAAGTCACACAGCTGACAGGTGGTGGAGCTGGGATTTGAACCCATGACCTCTGACTCCGAAGCCCGGGCTCTTTCCACTGAGCCACGCTGCTTCTCCCCCTCTCCATCCCCCCATTTAACCTCCTTCCCTTCCCCATAGCACCTGTATATATGTTTGTACATATTTATTACTCTATTTATTTATTTTACCTGTACATATCTATTCTATTTATTTTATTTTGTTAATATGTTTGGTTTTGTTCTCTGTCTCCCCCTTCTAGACTGTGAGCCCACTGTTGGGTAGGGACTGTCTCTATATGTTGCCAACTTGTACTTCCCAAGCGCTTAGTACAGTGCTCTGCACACAGTAAGCGCTCAATAAATACGATTGATGATGATGATATAAATTAATTGTGGCTAGAGCTTGGGCCTGGTAGTCAGAAGGACCTGGGTTCTAATTCTGGCTCCGCCACTTGTCTGCTGTGTGGCCTTGGGCAAGTTACTGCACTTCTCTGGGCCTCAGTTACCTCATCTGGAAAATGGGGGTTAAGATCGTGAGCCCCACGTGGGACAGGGACTGTGTCCAATCCGATTTGCTGGTAACCATCCCAGCCATTAGTACAGTGCCTTGCACATAGTAAGCACTTTAAAAAACACCACAATTATTATTAAGTCCTGTGGGGCTGAGGGTGGGGTGAATAAGAATAGTTAATTAGGAATGCAAACTCTTTGGCAGTTGTAATATTAGTGAAAGAGAGATGTTTTACTGTCTTGGAGGAACAGCACCGTGGGAGTGCTCTAGAAATGAAGATAATTAAGCAATCTGAGAACTGAGAGTTTTAAATTTGTACTTTGTTCCCCTATCTGTTTGGTGCTCTGCTCATTTGTACCTTTTGCTTGTTGGTTTTAGACTGTAAAACCACCGGCCAGGGACTGTCACTAGCTGTAGTGAACTCATCTGTGTATCTAAATTGTTTCATTTTGTATTTACTCCAGTGCTAGGGAGAAGCACTCTTGAAGAAATACAATTGAGTTACATTTGACCATTCCCTGTAGCGTGAATTCTAGGACAAGAAGCTAGATGCACAGTCACTTAAGAATTGAGATTAGAGAACTGGATCCCCAAATTGATACACTGTGGCTTAAATAAGACCACCTTTGAGAATAGCATTCCATCAGAAGAAAAGTGGCAAGAATCTACCTGTAAATTAATTAATTAATTCATTCAATCGTATTTATTGAGCACTTACTGTGTGCAGAGCACTGTACTAAGCGCTTGGGAAGTACAAGTCGGCAACATACAGAGACGGTCCCTACCCAACAACGGGCTCACAGTCTAGAAGGGGAAGACAGGCAACAAAACAAAACATGTAGACAGGTGTCAAAATCAGAATAAATAGAATTACGGCTAGTTCCAAGGCTCTAAACTAATAAATGTTCATTCAGTCGAATTTATTGAGCGCTTACTGTGTGCAGAGCGCTATACTAAGCACTTGGAAAGCACATAAGATGCATGATGTACATGAACATGATTTTGAAATGTTTGTTTCACCACAAAGCTGGAGTTCTGGTGTTTTTACCACAACAGGTTGTATTACAGCTACTGAGAAGTGTGTATCCTTTATTAAGAATAATTTTAGTCTTCTCACCTCTACCTAATCCTGGCTCCACCTCTTGCCCGATGCGTGACTTTGGGCAAGTTGCTTCTCTTTGCCTCAGTTTCCTCATCTCTCAAATGGGGATTAAATACCTGTACCCCCTCCCCTAAAATGGAGCCTCATGTGGGACAGGGACCGTGTCTGATCCACTTATATTTTACCTACCCCAGTGCTTGGCACACAAGTGCCTAACAAATTCCACAATTATGATTATTAATTATTGAATAGGGTTCTCAAATGCCAAATAAGCTTTGCTTTTTTTTGTATGGAGGTTTTTTAAAAGAAAAAAATCTAAAACTGCAAGTAGATCTCAAGTAGTTCTTGAGACAATAAGGAGCAACGGCCAATGCCTCTGAGTCTTTGGTGACTACTTCATTTGGTATTTGGGATTCAAAAATCCAATAAACTAGTTTCTGACTACAGGATCCTGCATCTACCCCAGGGTTTAACGCAGTGCTTAGACATAAGTCTAAACTTAAGACTGCAATTATTGATTAACAAAAAAAAAAGCTTGTCCTGGAAGCAGTTCAGTCTTCTGGTGGAAAAAAGTGTTCCATGCAACTGTTGCAGCTGCGTTGGGTTGAACACAGGTGGAAAATGGATGACAATTGGATATTCAAACAGCTGCTGAATGGTGAACTTGAAATGGGGCAGCTGGAAGCACAGAAGAAATGTTCCAAAGATATTGACACATATGGAGGTCTCAAACGATGTGGCAATATCAGTGGACTAGTGAGGGAAAGACCATTTTTGTTTATACCTCAGGAAGGGGGTGGCTCTTGTTGAAATTCGATTTTTGGGGAAGATTACAATATTAAACTAGTACCACATCCTATAAACAGCAGCTGCTATAGTAAGATCTTTTAGACTGTGAGCCCACTGTTGGGTAGGGACTGTCTCTATATGTTGCCAATTTGTACTTCCCAAGCGCTTAGTCCAGTGCTCTGCACATAGTAAGCGCTCAATAAATACGATTGATGATGATAAGATGTGCAGTACCGAATCTACCTATTTCATCGTCAGTTGCTTTGGATCTTTTTTTTTTCTCCAACTACAGCCTGTGCACTGTATACTTGCAATTTTTTGAACGCCAGATATATAGGTTTAGAACCTTAAATGTGAATTTAATGATCATGGAAGGTAAAAATGTGCAGCACCGAATCTACCTATTTCATCGTCAGTCGCTTTGGGTCTTTTTTTTTCCAGCTACAGCCAGTGCACTGTACACTTGCAATTTTTTGAACGCCAGATATATAGGTTTAGAACCTTAAATGTGAATTTAATGATCATGGAAGGTAAAAATGTGCAGCACCGAATCTACCTATTTCATCGTCAGTCGCTTTGGGTCTCTTTTTTTTTTTCCCAACTACAGCCAGTGCGCTGTACACTTGCAATTTTTTTGAACGCCAGATATATAGGTTTAGAACCTTAAATGTGAAGTTAATGATCACGGAAGGTAAAAATGTGCAGCTCGCCAATCAAAATGGTCCAGAAACGCGTTTTTAAGAGCCGCAGGGTGATGGGCCTACTGTGCATTCCGGGTTTTCCCGTGTGTCTCGTATCTTCGGCATCCATTCCATATTTAAGCCGTTCTTTCCGAATCAAATCTACATTTTTTTCCAAAGGTGAAAAGTGAGGATTGACCCACTGAGCCACTCCTCCCCCCACACCGTGCCCGCTACGGACACTTTTTGTAAAAAAAAAAATATGGACACAGCACAGGTCTAGAGGGGTGAGTTCCGAGTTGTCGTCGACATCGATTTCCCAAGCAGATTGTGTAGGTGTGCCCTGCATAATAACGTCGCTTTTTCCCCCTTCAGCTCGATTTTTTTTTTTTTTTTTTACCACTCTTCAAGTTCCCAGAGTGGTCTTACAAGGGCTTCAATTCTCGTCGGCTTTCGGGCCCTGCCTGTTTTCTTTCATCCAGTAACGACCCGAGTGTTCCTTACCCCCCCCCCCCCCAGTCCCTTTTTTTAAATTATTTTATTTCCCCCCCGAGTCCCCTTTTTAATTATTTTATTTATTTATTTATTTTTTTCAGAAGCGGAGGGTGGAGCTTGGCGAGACCCTCCATGTTTGGTGCTCCGAATTGAAGGCCGCGCTTCGACTGCCCCTCGGCGGGGCGGGGTGGGGCAAGAACGGCGGTTGCTGGAGGGAAAAAGCCGATATTTCCCCTCAGGCGGGGAAGGGCTCCGACCGCCTCGTCGACCGTGAGGCGACGGGGAGTCAGCAGCGCTTGAGGCCCGTCGCCCCTCCTTCCCCGCCCCGTTCCCTCCCTCCCTCCCTCCCTCCGCCACTCTTCCCTTCCCCACCCCGGCTTTCCAACGTCTCGCGGATCACGCATGTGCGCGCATTTGTGCACGAAGAAAGGGAGGAGGGGATAGAACTCCTGCGTGCGGGAGGCCCAGTGGTCCCCCCCAACCCCGCCCGCCTCATCGCGCGTGTCCGCGCACTCTCCGCCCCCTCTCCCTTCCTCCCATTCCCACCCTTCCGCCCCTTCTCAATCGCCTCAGCGTGGCGCCGGTGCTGCGTGTGGCGCGGGCTACCCAGAGTGCCTGGCGTGGGGCTCGCTCGTTAGAGTTTGGTTCTCGAGGCGGCGGCGGTGGCGGCGGCTCCGATCGTCCGGCTCCCCCGCGAGAACATGCGGTTCCGCTCCCGGAGGCCGGCGAGTGAGTGACCCCCTCCCCCCCCACCTCAGCCTGCCAGCCCCCCCCCCGCCTCGCCCAGGCAATGACAGCGGCTCCGGCCTCCCCGCAGCAGATCAGGGACCGGCTGCTGCAGGCCATCGACCACCAGAGCAACGTGAGTAGCGCCGGGGCCCAGCGGGAATGGAGGGGGAGGCTGGGCCTGAAGGGGCGCCGAGACCAGGGAGGAGCAGGGGGGGGACCGCTCCCGCACTGGCCGCGTGGGCCCCCTTCCTCCCTCAGGCCCGGACTGCGTCGTTCCCCCCGCCCTGAGGTGGCTGGGGTTGACCCCGGCCGGAGGGCTCACTCACGTCCAGCCCGCGTTTCCTCGCTCGAGTCCCCCTTTTCTGGCTCCCCCCGCCTCCCCGACCCCCACGTTTCTACGGGCTACCATCCCGAGCCGATCACCCTATTTTGAGTCCCGGCCTTGGAGGACAGGCGGGTTGCTAGGCGGGAGGAGGGCCGGCGGGGCTGAGGAGGGGCTCGGCGGCGAGCCGTACGCGAGGCCGAGGCTTCGCGCTTGGGCCGCGCGGCCTGCGCGGGGCTCCGGACTGGGCGCTCTCCTGGGCCCGGGCCCGGGGAGTGAGGGGGCTGGGGCCCACCCGAATAACACGGGGGGTCCCCCGCTTTTCGGGACAGCAGGGAAACTGCTCCGCAGGAGGGAGGGGAGCAACTGGTGGCCTGGAGTCGAGCCCGACCCTGTCTTAGGCCCCTCGCCGCTGCAGCTTCCCCCGTTCCTACCCATCTTTGCGGGGGGACTCTCCCATTTTATTCGTCTTCCGGCCTGTGGCCTAAGGAACCTGGGGGTCGTCACTTGGTGACTCAAACGGACCCTGCTCGCTGCGGGGCCGGGGAAGAGTTCAGGTTTCCCCCGGCTGGGACTGAAGCATCTCCAGGTGGGAACCGGTAGAGGCCGGCTGGTAGGGGGAGGGTAGCTTCATCATCATCATCATCATCATCAGTCGTATTTATTGAGCGCTTATTATGTGCAGAGCACTGTACTAAGCGCTTGGGAAGTACAAATTGGCAACATATACAGTCCCTACCGAACAGTGGGCTCACAGTCTAAAAGGGGGAGACAGAGAACAAAACCAAACATACTAACAAAATAAAATAAATAGAATAGCTATGTACAAATAAAGTAAATAGAGTAAAAAATATGTACAAACATATATACAGGTGCTGTGGGGAAGGGAAGGAGGTAAGATGGGGGGGATGGAGAGCTTGGTAGGCTTGGTAGGCTTCTCCATCCCCCACCACTTCCAACCTGCCAGGACCCCCCCCTTTAAGCTTCTCCACCGCCTCTGGGCTCGATCAACAGGGTCCGCAGGCCGACCGTAGCGAGGTGTTTGTTGGTGGAGAATGGGGGCTACTTGGCGAGCGAGTAGCCCCAGGGGGAAGCCCAGCCCCCGGCCTTGTCAGGCCTGCAACCCAAACGTTCAGAGTTAAACCACCCTCCCCGTCCCAGTCTTCACAGAGTTTTCCACTTGTCCACGTTTCCAGTAGAGACATTTCCCTCTGACAGGCCCGGGTCGGGCAGTGGTAAGATGGGGTGGTAGTTGTCGAGGTGACCAGATACGCAATTAATTAGTTATTGGGGGGTGCCAGTCTCTTTGCTAAAGTGATCATTTATTTTTATGTCGTTTGCACGTCGAGAGCTGAAGGGGGGAAAAAAAACTGCCAGGAGTTTTGGACTAGTGAAATAGCATCTGTTTTCCGACTAATCACAGGAGCTCCTATTCCGGAGTAACCTCGGATAATATCAATAAAACCATAATGCTGTGTTAGTGTAAATTGTAGTTTTAGAGTAGAGTTTTACCGTGTTGGATTGTGCAGTTTTCAGGGAAAATCGGACTACAGAAAGCTGACAGAATAAGGTGCTATTTTTACACTTATTCTTTTAAGTAATTCTCTCCTTACCTTTATCAGCAGAGTTCACCTGGCTTCCAGGTCCCATTAAGGCTCAATTGACGGTATTGTCCTCTAAGAATGTTGTATACATATTCTTTATTGTTTTGGAGTTGAGGTAGGCAAGGGATATATAAAGCCATCCTAAAAAACTTTCTGGAGAGTAGTAAATTCCAAAGTAGGAAACACTTGAAATGTAACTTAAAAAAAAAAATTAGTAACCCTGGCCAGGAGCCAACTTTCTTTTATTCAGTCCAGTCCTTGTTAAGATTGAAGTATCTGCTTTCTACACATAGACACACAAACACTGGGAAGAAGATTTTTGAACACTTCTGATTAGCTACATAAATGATGGAAGAAACTGAAGGTTGACTGGCAGTCCTTGTCTAGCAAGAGGGTGCTTAAATGCAAGGTGTGGCGAAATTCTCAAATGGACTTCACTTATGGACTCGGGGAGGGGGTAGGAAGGAAAACGGGATGAGTTCTGAGTTATAGAAATGCTCAGGGTGAGGAGGTGTAATATCACCAACTCTGTCAGTAACTAGTAGCTTTGCTGACAGAGGGGGTACCAGTTCCAAAAAATCTTTTTGGAGTTCAGGGTTTCACAGAGTGCATTTTAGTTTTAATTTGGTGCTTGACTTAATGAACAAGCAACAACTCCGAATTTCTGCCAGAAAGGGGCATGTTTACTTACAACTGATTATTGAGCTTCAGGAAAACTTGACATTAGGAGTACCATCAAGTTCATATGAAGGAACTGTCAATGGGGTAAGACGGCCCAAGTTTCTAGATAGAAACTCCGAGCATGTTTGCTCCCGATCCGGTCCTCTCACCCAGTAGCTTTGCCTGTGGACAGTGTGCCAGTTCCAAAACATCGTTTGGAAATTCAGGATTTCACAAAGGGCACTTAATTTGGAATTTTGTACTCCTGTACCTTGCCTTTATTCGACTGCTAGCCTGTGGTGCACCTCAAAGGAGTCTAATGGATTGAGAAATCACTTTTCATTTAGGGGGATTTGATGTACTTTCCTCTTCTCAAATCTTGCCAAGATGTATCGGTGACTTTCCTTTACCCTAGCCAATCTCCTGTTCGGTTCTCTTCCTGGAGCAGTCAGTCGGTGGTGTTTATGATCGTCTGCTGGGTGTGGAGCACTTAGGAGAATCCCTTCCCTCAGTGAGTTTATAATCTAGCAGTATACAAGACCTCCCAACAACCCCATCACTGTTCTCTCTTCTGGGTGGCCTCTGGTGAAGTTTCCATTAGGCTCAATATCTGGTGGAGTTTTGCAGAGGCAACCGCAGGTTCGGAGATGGTTCTATGTATTTGGGTTTTTGTTTTTCAGTCCGACAGCAGGTTTTACCCTGTGCGGTCTCGGTCTGTATGGGCTGGGAGCGAAGGACGAGGAAGACAGTAAAGAAGGCAGCGTAATGTAGTGGAAAGAGCATGGAACCAAGGGTCAGGGAGATCTAGGCTCTAGTCCCAGCTCTGCCACTGCTGTGACTTGGGGAAGTCACTTCACCTTTCCATGCCGTAATCCCCTCATGGATAAAATGCCTGCTTCCCCTACCTTCTAGATTGCGAGCCCCATGTGGGACTGGGGCTATGTTCAAACTCATTCATTTGTGTCAACTCCAGTGTTTAGCATGTAATAAGTACTTAATAAATGCCATCATTATTTTTTTACCATTACTGAATCTCTGTGGGCATTGGGTGAAATCTGTAAAGGAGATTTCAAGAGCGGTGCTGAACTGGAGCGTCGTATTTTCTGCAGATTTGCAGTATCGTATTTTAGGTTGACACCGGAGGGTAAAAGTCCGTCGAATGAATTTGCAATTTGTTTCTTGGATTGTCCTGTGATCAGGTGAGCAAGTAATTGCTGCTTTTTTGAAGATGGACTCTCTTCTGAGAGAAAACATGAAAAGTTGATATCATATATGCTTAAATTTGTGCTAAATTTTCGTGGGTCTCCATTCCTGCCTTTCTGGTGGAAAGTTATTTGAAAATTGACCTAACGTAGACAAGTCTGGTAAGCAGGGGAAGCAAACGTGCCCTGTTTTGCTGTTAACTTATACGGCCAAAGATCATCAGTAGTGGAAATACTTCTTTGCTGTAAATTCTAGCATCAGTAGCGTTTGAATTTTATATTAGGATGTGAGTTGATTCTTAAGAATAATCGGTCAAGCAAGTCCTTAATTACATTTTTTCAAAAGGTAACAAAACTTTCTGAATAAACGAAGCTTTGACCAGAAAATGCTCACAATCTCCTTTTTGCCCTTCAGAAGTATTTGTTTGTTACTCAAAATATTGGAATGTCTCTAACATATATCCCGTGCTTGGACTTATTTTTTTCAGAAAATAAAGATATTTTAATTCTTTATAAACAGCACTATATGCCCTTAGTTTTTAGGACTCATGAACATCATTTTAAGTATACTTTTAAGTATTTCATTTTAAGTATTTCATTATACTTTCATTTTAAGTATACTTAAAATTTGAACTTAAACGGGGAAAGGAGCATTTAATTCACTGAACTTGGGAAGGTCGGTTTGAAAAGGTGGGTCTTGACACTGATTTGAGAGTTTATAAACTTTGATGTTATTCAGCTAGTGGCAAATGAGAGTTCTAATTGTGGGCGTACTCTGTGGAAAATGCCGCTTCCCCCAAATTGGGAAAATGCAGAATATCAACTTACTATATCTGTGGTGAAGGTGTCTACTGAAGTGATTTCTAGGTAATTGCGACCCTTGCTTATAAAGGGTTTTATTGTACTTGGAAGCAAACAGGTAACTAGTATGAAAGCTGGAACAGGTGTAATAAGCGTATGACTCACTTGGACTGCTGCTTCAGTCTGCCCCACCACTGCCAGGTCATCTTCCAGGAGAGTACTGTATTGATTGAACGTGTTTGAGTCCAGTGTAGACATTACAAAGAAATAACTGATTTGTGGGGCTTTGCGAACAAGAAGCAGCTTCAGTTTCTGCTGGTGAATTAACTCCAGTTGATTCCTGGGTTTCAAAAAAAACCTGGAAATTAAGGGGAATCATGTAGTGACCACCCCTCAGTGGATGTGAGAGGGTTGAGAGTCCTAGCCACACTTGCTAGAAGGATATTGCACCCGAATTTTTAAGCAAGATCATTGTCCCGAGATAAGTGGAAGATTTAGTCACTATGCAGGTAAAAGACTAGATTGACACGTCTTCACACAGCATATCAGCCAATGTTAGTATCGCATTCTTGAGATTTGGAGAAATCGCAGGGGCGGTGTCTGACCTGATTATATTGTATCTACTCCCGTGCTTGTCACAGTAAATGCTTAATAAATACTAATTATTATTATTAGTACTGGGGCTACAATAATGTTGTAGAACCCACCTGAGGCTGGCGTACCATCCTTGGTACATATGTCAAGGCCTGTCATTGCCTGCACTAAGCTTTATGTGAAATTTAGACACAGTCCTTAGTGGTATAAGCTTAGAAGTAAATGAGGGAGCATTTGGAGCCCCTGCTCCCCCCCCATATCTAATCCCCCAAATACTTGCCATTAGTTTACAGTGTGATGAAAGAGTACATTACTTAAAGTCACATTATGTACATATTTTTGGATTGGCACAATTTTGCTGGCCTGTAGTATACAGCTTTTTTGCATCAAATGTGTATTTAGCCCTCTTTTCTCTCTAGGAAACTGTTTCTAATCTATTGGGGTCTGCTTTGTCTAGATAATTCTGACTCTAAAGAAGCCAGGTTAAAAAAAAATTAAGGGTTTTTTTTTGTCCAGAAACTTGTAATGAAGTAAAATTTCCCTGTTACATGGCCAATTTTTAATGTCTTTTCTGTAGTATATTAAATTTGCATTCTTGAGATTTGTAGGAAATCAATCATAGCAAATTTGTGGACTTGATTGCTTTCCATTTTTGAATATGCTTTTAGTGAAGAGGGACATAAAGATTTTCTATTCAGAAAATCGGTCATAGTTTATATATTGCCGCAGGATTAAGAAACCCCCAAAATTTCTACTAGACATGTTGTGTTAAATAGAATGTGCTATATATTCAATAAAATCTATACCACGAGTCTATTATATACTCAGTTACCAACTGAATGGTGGGTCTAAAAAGGAAAAAAAAATTGATTTGGCAGAAGAATTGATATTTTATATCATTTCTTAGGCTGTAGTCTAGGTTTTTCTAGTTCCTAAGAAAAAGTAAGTTTTGATTTTGAAAAAGATAACTCTTTGCGGTGATTTTTTTTTATACAACCACTTTTTGAAGAAAAACCCTAACAGATTAGAGTGTTACCCCGTTATGAAATATGGATAAACCAAGCATGGTTAAAGAATGACCTACCTCAGCACAAAAAACCCTCTTTGTAAACGTAATTTTGGGGGGTTCTTTTCTCTTGCCCACTCCCCCTTCTCCAGAAGACTGTGCTGTGTATTTATAGTAATATTCTGACTTTGTGGTTGCAGATACTCATTTTTGTGTTTGGCTGCCCAGGACTAATGCACAAGCATAATCTTGCACAGTTTGGACAGCATCAGGGTGGCGGGAGGGGCTGGTTCAAAAGCACATTTTGGAAGGAAACAGAACTGGCTTGGACCTGCGTGTCCTACGAAAAGAGAATCATTGAGATACTGTAATACTGAAAGATGTCATTGTCGGCATCATCAATGGGCCCAGCCAAGCTGAACCCCAGGACTATCCAGAATAGAATGCCCGGTACCGTACCCATCCTGAATGAGAGGTTTGAAGACTTCTCATCTGGGTTGCAAATGAAGAAACTCACTCCCACCCCCATAGTGCCAAAGTTGCCAAGGCCTAACTCTTGGCCTGAATGAAAGGTCAGGTAACCTAGATCAGTATTTCTCAAGTTTACGCCAAAGGAGGCCTTCCCAGACTGAGCCCCCTCCTTCCTCTCCCCCTCCTCCCCCTCCCCATCCCCCCGTCCTACCTCCTTCCCCTCCCTACAGCACCTGCATATATGTTGGTACATATTTATTACTCTGTTTTACTTGTACATATTTACTATTCTATTTATTTTATTTTGTTACTATCTTTTGTTTTGTTGTCTGTCTCCCCCTTCTATCATCATCATCATCAATTGTATTTATTGAGTGCTTACTGTGTGCAGAGCACTGTCCTAAGCGCTTGGGAAGTACAAGTTGGCAACATATAGAGACAGTCCCTACCCAACAGTGGGCTCACAGTCTAAAAGGGGGAGACAGAGAACAAAACCAAACATACTAACAAAATAAAATAAATAGAATAGATATGTACAAGTAAAATAAATAAATAGAGTAACAAATATGTACAAACATATATACATATATACAGGTGTGAGCCTGCTGTTGGGTAGGGACCGTCTCTATATGTTGCCACCTTGTACTTCCCAAGTGCTTAGTACAGTGCTCTGCACGCAGTAAGTGCTCAATAAATATGATTGAATGAATGAATGAATTTGGATAAACACTTTGGAAAACAATAATAGTAATAATAGTGATGGCATTTGTTAAGCACTTACTGCGTGCCAAGCACTGTTCTAAGCGCTGGGGTGGATACGAGGTAATCAAGTTGTCCCACGTGGAGATCACAGTCATAATCCCCATTTTACAGATGAGATAACTGAGGTGCAGAGAAGGTAAGTGACTTGCCCAAAGTCACACAGCTGATAAGTGGCGGAGCAGGGATTAGAACCCACGACCTGTGACTCCCAAGGCCGTGCTCTTTCCGCTAAACCATGCTGCTCCCACACAAGCCGTTAAGGAGCCTTCATACCTGTTCTATTTCATAAGCATGTGCCACGAGTTGCTTTAAGGAGAGTGAGTAGAAAACTAATAGCTTATTTTGTAGTTGATTGGGTGAGCTATCTGGGTAATATTTATTCAGACCTCTTTACAGTGTCCGAAAGAGGGGAGTCTCTTGTCACGTGAGGCTTCATCTCATAAGTTATCCAAATTGCCTCGGTAGTGTTTGTAGAATGTAGATATTACTTTTGTTGGTTTACAATAGTAAGTAGGGATCTATGGCACCAACTAAATAGTAAAAAAAAAAAAAATCAGTTCCTTACTAGTTGACTTTCTGAACACTCTGGCTAACAAGCATTTTCAGGAACAGCGTTATGACATGCATTTTCATTACACAGTTTGAATTGTGAAGTGGTGTTTGACATATCACTACTCTAACCTCCATTGGCTTCCCATTTCCCTCTCTCTCCTCTCATCATCAATTTCAATGCTCTTCACCCACTACTCCATCTCATTCTTTGTTCCTCCTGACCTAATCTGTCTGTGTCTGTCTCTCCTTCTTCATTTCCCTCTCTTTCTCTTGCCCACTTTCCCTTGCTTTAGCATGCTCGCTCTATTAACTCCTCCACCCCCATCCTCTCACACCGTTTTCCCTGGCCTGGAACTTCCCTCCCTCCCTCCCTCCATAATCTGACAGACCACACAATGCTCTCCAAATTCAGAGCCTGCCTTAAAATCCCAATTTCTCTAAATTCCCAACAGCTACTTCTAAGCACTTATTTGTACCCCTCAGCAGCACCAGTGTATATAAATACAAAGATTACTTGATTTGTAATTATCTATCTCCCCTTTAACAGTGTGGGCAAGGAATAAGTTTTGTGCATTTGTCGTGATTTCCTAAGTGCTTAGAACAGTGCACTGCACCCAGTGAGTGGCAGTAAATACCACTACTATTACTGGAAGCAGTAGGAGACGCTTTTCTCACAACACTAATCTGTTTTGGTTTTCTACAATCCTCAAGTTGGCACAGATAGATTTGGTGTATGAAAAAGCAGTTGTGTGCAAATGTCTGTCGTCATGATGATGGTTGAACCCTAATCCATTATTCCCATTGAATGAATTGGTTGCTATAATGTAATTTGTTTTTCCCATAACATGAAGTTCTTCAGGAACGTGGATCTCCCCTCGCCCCCCACCCCACCTTCCATGTTATAGATGAGTCCAATTAGGCTCCTGTGTGTAGAGCACTGTACTGAGCACCCGGGGAGAGTACAAGGTTTGTCCTCAGGAGTTTACAATCTAGTGGAGGAGACAGACTCTTCAAATAGGAGGAAGTAGTTGGGGGTTGGGAGGTGATTGAGTATCCAAACGCCTAGGTGGTGAAGTGGTGGTGATAGTGCTGAAGTGGCAGTTTGCTTGTGGCTGGGGGTGGGTGGGTGGGAGGGTGGTAATATAACGGGAGATGAGAGATCAGGAAAAGATATAAAACCAGTCATTAGAATTTCAGGGTTATCTACAAAAGAGCCACAAAAGAACTTCAGCAGGGAAAGACAGTAAGGTGAAATAAGGGGCTGTGGTACCAAATCATTGTGTGCATATTGGGACTCCCTAAGGGGCCATATCCTCCCTAATGGGGAGAAATTAGGAGGGGAGCATTTTTACTGTGATTCATTCTCTCTCTCCCCTTCTGCCCCCGTTTCTACCTCCTCCCCCCACCCCCGCAATCATGGAATGTTGTGGTCTTGTCTAATGGGCATAGAAATTTCCCACTGTTGGGAGGATTGAAGAGATTCAGCCCCTCCCAGCTCATTTAGGATTGCAGAAGCTGTACTGGGGGCTTCCTCTGCCCCTCCCCTCCTTTAATAGGGTTTGGGGAGCATGTGTCTGGTTTTATTGTGCCTACTGGGAGGTCCAGGTCACCTGCAGGGTGATTTGGGAGTTCAGCTCTTGGGCTTTAAATTTAGTGAGGGGGTGCCAAGTGGAACTAGTTCAGTTTTTCTCTCCATAACCATTTTATCAGTATTCAACACAGAGGATTGTGTGTGTGTGTGTGTGTGTGTGTGTGTGTGTGTGTGTGTTTGGTTTGTTTCGCTTTTCTTTTTTAAATATCCACTATCCTCCTTCCTCCCACTAGCCACCATCACAAAAATAGGATAGTGGGGATTTGAGTTTGGGGACAGTGCTCTGCACACAGTAAGTGCTCAATAAATACGGTTGAATGAATGAATGCTCTGCACACAGTAAGCGCTTAATAAATAGGATTGAATGAATGACAGCAGCAATGTTGTGTAGGCTCTTATGCCTGGGCAAGATTATTTAGCTGGGATGACAAATGCTCTTTCGCTGCCAATCTCCCTGCTCCTAGTATCAGAGCATCTAGCTCATTGTGGTACTCAAACCTGAAAACGGTGGGGAATGAGATGATGGGAGGAATGTAATTACCACGAACACCCTGTATTTGTAGCTTTCATCTGAATTCAAAGGTAATGCCACCGACAGGAATTTTTAGCTGTGTTCCCTGGCTGATGTGGTAGCAGTGGTGTCTCCCTTACAGCAAGCTTGCATGCACGCACTCCTTCCCCTCCCCACCCCCCATACTGTCCTTTGATTAGCTTTTGCAGTGCCTCGTACTTTTTGACTCTACCCCCGTGGTCACAATCTGTCCAAATCTTTCCTTAAGAGTCACTCCATTCTTAATTGCTGCAGTCTAGGTCAGCCTGTTCAGCCCCCTGCATGCCCAGGTTGTTTCAAGCTGCCTTTACTGCCTTTGATGTTTTTCTTCTGCTGCCCCTGCTTGTGGTCAGTCCACTCGAAATCCCCACACAGGAGCTTTTGGAGTTTCTTATCATCTATTCAGTGCTGATGTTTTGGCCAAAAAACACTTGTTGCATCTTGTCTCCTTTAGTGCTGGTGCTTTGCCTATGTTCAAGTAGTTTGCCCCCATTTTATATAATATCCCCCTTCCCCTCCCCAAAGCACTTGTGTATATTTGTACATATACTTTATTAATGATGTGTATATAGCTATAATTCTATTTATTCTGATAAGATTGACACCTGTCTACTTGTTTTGTTGTCTGTCTCCCTGTTCTGGACTGTGAGCCCGTTGTTGGGTAGGGACCATCGCTATATGTTGCTGATTTGTACTTACCAAGCGCTTAGTCCAGTGCTCTGCACACAGTAAGCACTCAATAAATACGATTGAGTGAATGAATGAATATAAAATGTAGCTTGTGAGTGCTGCTGCGATTATTCAAGAAGCCAAATATGAAGTTTGCAGTGGAGTTGGGTCTCTTGGAGAGGGCCGGTGTTCACCGCTGCGGTAGGCCCTTAGTTTGGTCTGGAGTTTTAACGCTACATTGTCATGAGAACAGCGTGGCTCAGTGGAAAGAGCACGGGCTTTGGAGTCAGAGGTCATGAGTTCAAATCCCGGCTCCGCCAATTGTCAGCTGTGTGACTTTGGGCAAGTCACTTCTCTGTGCTTCAGTTCCCTCATCTGTAAAATGGGGATTAAGGCTGTGAGCCCCACGTGGGACAACCCGATCACCTTGTATCCCTCCAGCGCTTAGAACAGTGCTTTGCACATAGTAAGTGCTTAACAAATACCATCATTATTATTATTATCTTAAGGTACATGCTAGTTAGCCTTCTTGGTCAATTTTTTTTCTACATCGTGTTAGGTGCTCATTGGGCCTGCCTAGATAGCAGATTTCAACAACTGAGTGCAGACTTTTCTTGTGGAATATCGGGGACCTCAAATCACACAAGCCGTGGTATTTCAGACTTTTAGACTGTGAGCCCACTGTTGGGTAGGGACTGTCTCTATATGTTGCCAATTTGTACTTCCCAAGCGCTTAGTACAGTGCTCTGCACATAGTAAGTGCTCAATAAATACGATTGATGATGATGATGATTTCAAGGGAGGTCGGAACTTTGAGGGGCAGGGAGAAGCGGGCAGAAGCAGGGGTGGGGAAACGTGGGGAGGAAGAGGAAGGAAAAGGTAGTCTTGCTGCTACTACTTTACAGCCCCTTCTTTGGTCCTTTGGGTGCCTGGCTGGGTGTGAGAGATTTGTGAGCGATTCCTCTTGGCCCCACTCTGAAACCCATTTGCCCAGCTCACTTTGATCCAGGCAGTGTGGGGGATTCAGTAAGGGTGGAACGAGTGTGGTGTTCTGGAGCTGCTGTGGCACAGGAACCCCACTGGGCTTCACAGGCACCGCTCTGCCGTCTTGCCTTTCCGCCAGATTCGCTGGCTCTGGCTGCTGTCACTGCAGAAAAAAATCCAGCTCTACTGCTGCGGATCCTGGCTCAAGCAGCCAACTAACTGCCTGTGACTCTAGGATGCCCATGCCTCAGCAGCTCCCACCCCCATCCCGTCCCCGTGGATCCCTCAGGCTGTCTGGTGGGGTCGGGCAGGGAATGAGGAAGGTGGGGGAATGGCTCCTCATGGGGCTCTGCAGTAGGAGCGAGAGGAATCTTTTGCGCTCCGAGAGAACCAGAAAAGCCTCCGTGGCCGTGACTTTTACTTTCTTCAGGCAGGGAGTGAGAGGTGGAGCCACCATTTTAGCTCCACCTGTGGTCTCTTTCATTCATTCATTCATTCAATCGTATTTATTGAGCATTTACTGTGTGCAGAACACTGTACTAAGTGCTTGGGAAGTACAGGTGGCAACGTATAGAGACAGTTCCTACCCAACAACGGGCTCACAGTCTAGAAGGGGGAGACAGACAACAAAACAAAATATATTAACAAAATAGAATAGTAAATATGTACAAGTAAAATAGAGTAATAAATCTGTACAAACATATATACAGGTGCTGTGGGGAGGGGAAAGAGGTAGGGCAGGGGGGGATGGGGAGAGGAAAAGGGGGGCTCAGTCTGGGAAGGCCTCCTGGAGGAGGTAAGCTCTCAGTAGGGCTTTGAAGGGAGGAAGAGAGCTAGCTTGGCGGATGTGTGGAGGGAGGGCATTCCAGGCCAGGGAGGGGACGTGGGCCGGGGGTCGACGGCGGGACAGGTGAGAACGAGGCATGGTGAGGAGGTTAGCGGCAGAGGAGCGGAGGGTGCGGGCTGGGCTGGAGAAGGAAAGAAGGGAGATGAGGTAGGAGGGGGCGAGGTGATGGAGAGCCTTGGAGCCGAGAGTGAGGAGTTTTTGCCTGATGTGTAGGTTGACTGGTAGCCACTGGAGATTTTTGAGGAGGGGAGTAACCTGTCCAGAGCGTTTCTGCACAAAGATGATCGGGGCAGCAGCGTGAAGTATAGATTGAAGTCGGGAGAGACAGGAGGATGGGAGGTCAGAGAGGAAGCTGATGCAGTAATCCAGCTCCAGGGGATGGGGTGAAGTGGGTTGGTTTATGGATGCCCTCCATGCCCAAAAAGTGGCGGGGCCCACCCCACTGAGTGATTTTTCCCCCTCAGGGAGTTGGTGTCCATGGGCATAGGTATCTACAGGCAGATACATGATTCTTTGCCATCATCAAATAATATTTGATAGGGAATGTGGGAGGTGCTCAATAAATACCTTTGATTTTTTTTAAAAAATTATGGTGCTTAAGCATTTACTCTGTGTCCAGCACTGTTCTAAGCACTGGGGTAGGTACAAGTTAGTAGGTTGGACACAGTCCCTGCCCCACATGAGGCTTGTGGTCTAAGTGATTGATAGACAAAGTCTTGTATGCATGGTCTTATACTAAGCACTGTACAAATTAGGTTAAAGAGCATAAACTTTGGCTCTAAGAAATGTATAATTTAGAGAAACTTCATTCTGCCTTTAGGCAGGTTAATCAAAAATCTCTGAAGCCAGAGATTCTCCCCTCCACTGAGTTGTTTCTATTTCCGCATTCCCAGATTCTCCACAGCTACTTGGAGCTAGAAGAATTAACTCAGGGACAGGGTCAGCTCAAGGCTATGGCCTAGTGGAAGGAGCATGGGGCTGGGAGTCAGAATACCTGGGTTCTAATCCTAGCTCTGCCATTTGTCTTCTGTGGGGCCTTAGTCACTTCACTTCTTCGGGCCTTTTTCCTCATCTGTAAAATGGGGATTTTTTTAAAAATGGTATTTAAACAGTATGTGCTAAGCACTGGACTAAGTGCTGTGTTACATATGAGGTGATCAGGTTGGACACTGGCCCCGACTCACATGGGGCTCACAGTCTTATTTCCCATTTTACTGATGAGGTAACTGAGGAGCAGAGAAGTGAAGTGCCTTGCCCAAGGTCACACAGCAGACAAGTGGTGGAGCGGCTGGAATTAGAACCCAGGCCCTTCGACACCCAGGCCTATGCTTTTTCTACTAGGCCATGCTGCTTCTCATAAATCCTAAACTAAATCTTTAAATCCTGTTCCCTCCTACTTAGAATGTGAGCCCTGAGTGGGACAAAGACTGTCAGACCTGATGATTTGTATCTTCCCCAGTGCTTAGTATGGTGCCTGACACATAGTAAGCGCTTAACAAATACCATGATCGCTATTATTATTAAGGCCAGCTAGAGTTCTGTGTGGATTTCTCATAGTGGTACTCCTAGCTGTCTGGCTGCTCATTCAGTCTCCTTTGCGGGCTCCTCCTCTGCCTCCCACCCCCTAACTCTGGGGGTTCCTCAAGGTTCAGTTCTGGGTCCCTTTCTATTTCTATCTACACCCCCTTGGAGAACTTATTTGCTCCCATGGCCTCAGCTACCATCTCTATGAGGACGATCCCCAAAGCGCTTAACAAACGCCGTCATTATTATCTACATCTCCAGCCCCAATCTCTCTCCTCTGCAGTTCCGCATTTCCTCCTACCTCCCACCGACACTTCAGACTTACCATGTCCAAATCAGAGCTCTTCCCACGCAAACCTGGTCCTCCCCCTTTCTCATCACTGTAGACAATACCACTATCCTCCCTGTTTCACGAGCCCATAAACTT
The DNA here is from genome assembly GCF_015852505.1 of Tachyglossus aculeatus. Classification (NCBI taxonomy): domain Eukaryota; kingdom Metazoa; phylum Chordata; class Mammalia; order Monotremata; family Tachyglossidae; genus Tachyglossus; species Tachyglossus aculeatus. The sequence continues at coordinate 118,816,366 of NC_052101.1, read as the reverse complement.
GGCATTATCCTTGACTCATCTTCATTCAACCCACCTATTCACAATCTGTCACTAAATCCTGTCAGTCCATCTTCACAACATGGCTAAAATCTGCCCTTTCGTCTTCATCCAAACTCCTACTGTGCTTACCTCCCTGCCTCCTGTCTCTCCCCCACTCTAGTCCTTACTTCACTCTGCTGCCTGGATCATTTTTCTAAAAAAAAATTGTCCACATCTCCCTAGTAGCTAGTGGTATTTATTGAGCGCTTACTGTGTACAACACACTGTACTAAGTTCTTGGGAGAGTACAGTACGACAGAGTTGGTAGACACGTTCCCTGCTCCTTAAGAATGATTGCCCGTCCATCTCTGCATGAAACAGAAACTTCTTATTGCTTTTAAAACACCCAATCAGCTTGCCCCCTCCTACTAAATTAGGAGGTGCTGATCTACTACAACCAGCTTGCACACTTTGTTCCTCTCACGCCAGTCTACTTGCTGTGCCTCGGGCTCATCTATCTCGCCGCTGACCCCTTGCCCTCCTCCTCTCTCTGGACTGGAATTACCTTCCCCTTCTTTACCTCCTTACCTCACTGATCTCCCACTATGGCCCAGCCCACACACTTTGCTTCTGTAGTACCAGTTTACTCACTGTGCCCTGATTTAATGTATCTCACCTCCATCCCCTTTCCCAGCATCCTCCCTCTGGCCTGGAACTCCCCTCATATTCAACAGACCACCACTCACCACCTTCATAGCTTTATTAAGATCATCTCTCCTCTAAGAGGCCTTCCCCGACTAAGCCTTCATTTGCCCTACTCCCTTCTATGTTGCCTAAGTACTTGGATCTGTACCCTTTCAGCACTTGATAGTCACCTTACCCTCAGCCCCACAGCCCTTACGTGCATAACCTTTATTTATTTTAATATCTGTCTCCCCCTCTAGACTCTAAGCTCTATGTGGTTGGGGAATGTGGAATAATAATTTTATTATGGTATTTGTTAAGCGCTTACTATGTGCCAAGCACTGTTCTAGAAGCTGGGGTAGATACAAGGTATTCAGGTTGTCCCACATGGGGCTCACAGTCTTAATCCCCATTTTACAGATGAGGTAACTGAGGCGCAGAGAAGGTAAGTGACTTGCCCAAGGTCACACAGCAGACAAGTGGCAGAGCCGGAATTAGAACCCGCGTCGTCTGACTCCCAAGCCCGTGCTCTTTCCACTACGCCACGCTGCTTCCCCTATCTACCAACTCTGTTGCATTACACTTTCCCAAATGCTTAGTGCAGCGCTCTGCACACAGAAAGCGCTAAACAAATGCCATTGATTTGATAGAATATTTTATTCTCTTGTGTTTTGAATAGAAAAGAAAGTCCAGTGGCAAGCCTTTAAAGCCGCTGTGGCTTTTTGAACTAAGGCTCAAATTTGAGTGGTCCATGCTCCCACGTGATGATGTCTGAAAAGCCTTGCCTTAGCCGAGTTTAAAATTTTCTTAATTTTGTGGGCTTGTTGTGCAAGAAAGCTGTACATTGTTATGAGGAAGGCACGGAAGGAAGGAAGGGTGCCATTTGATTTGAAACCAGAGTAGCTAGTATCAGTTTAAACTTTTTTCCATTTTTTATGGAATTAAGGACTTACTATGTGCCAGGCACTGTCGTAAGCACATGGCCCACATGGGGCTCCCAGTCTTGGTCACCATCTTTCAGTCCATCATATTTATTGAGTACTTACTGTGTGCGGGACACTGTGCTAAGTGCTTGGGAGAGTACAGTATAACAATAAACACACACATTCCCTGCCTCGAACAAGCTTATGGTCTAAAGGGGGAGACGGACATTAATGTAAATGAATTACGGATATGAGGTAACAGATGCAGAGAAGTGAAGTGACTTGCCCAAGGTCACGCAGCAGACAAGTAGTGGAGCTGGGATTAGAACCCAGGTCCTTCTGACTCCTAGGCCTGTGCTCTATCCACTAGGCCACAGTTTCCTTCACTCCCCCCACCAGCCCCCTGACTTTCTTGACCATCTCTTCCTAACTCACCTTGAAGTGGTCTGCTCTTGGGATTAGTGATTGCCCCTAAATCCTCCTACCCTACAGGAACCGAAGCCACATAAGAGATGGCAGTGCTACAGAGCCTCGCAGCTGCAGTATGTTACTATCCAGTTTCCTCCCCTCTACTGAAATCAGATAACGATAGAAGAAAAGTAACAAAGCTTCCAGAAAGTGTTATCGTCCACTTTGTTCTCCCTCTCTTCCCGCATTTGATTTTAGCTGTTGTTCAGAGGCTCGTATTAGTTCATTTCAACCACCGTGAGTCACCCACTAGACCTTTTTCAGAGCTAGCAATTGTATCTACTTTCCTTGCTCACCGTAGAGGTGCTAATGGGACGTCAAAATAGAAAGCAGTCAGCATATTGGGAAGGGGGTGAAACATAAAAAGCTGCGCTCTTCCTTAACAAATATTATATTGTTATACTATTACATTAAATTGTACTCTCCCAAGTGCTTAGTTGTACAGGGCTCAGTAAATACGATTGATTGATTTAGGAGGTTTATAGAATGGGGAGGGAAAGAGAGGATCCTGTCCTCAGGAATTTACAGTCTAGGAGAGAAGTGAGCCTCTTCTGTTAACAGAAGATCATATAGACGTGAGAAAGCATAGATACCTAAGCATGAAGGTATGTATAATAACACGAAAAACTTACCTTTAACAACATCACTTGTGACATTAACTTTTATCACTGATGGCTTGCTCTTGGGGAGATTGCTCTCTTCATTCACCCTCCCTCCCATCCCCACAACACACAAATATATATCTGTATATTACTGTAATTTATTAATTTATGTATATTGTCTGTCTTCCCCCAGACTGAGCTCATTGCAGGCAGGCAGTGTGTCTGTTGTTATATTGTACTCTCCCAAGCACTTAGTACAGTACTATGCACACAGTAGGCACTCAAATACGATTGAATGAATGGATGTGGCCACTCTGCAAGTGATAGTAATGCACTGCTCAATGTGCAAAGCACTGTATTAAGTGTGGGGAGTTTTGCCTGCCCCACCGGTAAAATTCGGTAGCTGAATAAATACTAATTTAATATTCAAATTGATTCACGTTTATATATGTACATAGTGCTAAGCCCTTCTGCATCACCCTTGTACTTGGATTTCTTACCTTTATTCGCTCCCGGCCCTTATGTCCGTATCTGTAATGTATTCTAATCTCTGTCTCCTCTTCTAGACTGTAAGATTGTTGCAGAAAGGGAACGTGCCTACCAACTCTGTTATATTGTACGCTCCCACGCATCGAGTGCAGTGCTTTGTACATAGTAAGCGCTCAATAAATACAATTGATTGAAATACTGTACAGAAGTGCCAAGGGTGGGTGTTACGTTGATGCAGCTGGGGTTTTCAAGGTGAAGAGGGAAGGCCTTCCCTGACACATTGCTGGTAAGGCAGGCTTGTCCTTGTAGTGTTGGAGCAGGTGGCCTTGGCTCCCTCCCCGCCCTCCCCACCAAGCTGTCTGCTGCATACCCGGTAAGGACCGGGTGGTGCTGATATTATGCCCACCCTCTTTGCCAGCATTGCACTCGACACCACCTCCCCTGCTCACTCTTGCTTCTTCCAAGCTCACTTCTTGGCTGTATCCCGTTCTCACCTTGCCTCCCTCCCACCCTATTCACATTTCCCCAGGGCCTAGAATTCCCCATGGCCCCTCTCCACCCCCAAATGTGCCAAATCTCAACCCTCCCTACCTTCAAGCAATCAGTCAGCCTCGATTACTGAGCTCTGACTGTGTGCAGAGCACCGAATTAAGCAGCCCAAATCTCACCTCCTTCAGAAAGCCTTCCCTGGCTAATTACCGGCACCCTGAGTCTTGTCAACCTTTCAACTGCCTCTTGCACATATGTGTGTATTTTATGCCCATCCTCAGCAACTGTGTGGGTGTGCGCCTGGGGTGGGGCAGGGGGGTTGGGGGGGACATGAATGTATATTCACTTGAACATTCTATTTTGTTCCGATTCTCCTGCTTGTGAGCATTTTTATGTCCGTCCCTTCCGTTAAACGTGTAAGCTCCTTGTGGGCGGGGAATGTGTCTTGTGCTTGTTGTGCTTCCCAAGTGTGTAATTTAGCGCACTGCACTCGGTAGCTGCTCGAAAAATGCGTTTCAAGACTGTCGACATTGGACCTGCCTACCCCTACAGTTCATGCGTCTAGTGCGGCTGCGTCTTCCTCTGCCTACCATCAACAGTGGGGCAGAAAGGTGTGGTTAATGGTAAGGGTACCAGTGACAGTAGAGCCAGAGAGGACAACATGGAGCACCAGCTGAGAGCAAGGGTGGTGGTAATGGTGTGGAGCCTATTTGGAGTCCTATAGGGGATGATCTGGAACCAGGGGAGCCTCAGTTGATCCAATATTTAACTACAGTGGCACAGGATCCTTTCTTTCTCTCCCTATTCTGTAAGCCTTGGATGTGTGCGCCCAGGTGGTTGTTGCTAAATATTTGTTCAGGAAGATCCCGGATTTTTTGTTTCACCCCCTCCCCAGTCCTCTGCCTGCTTTCTGTCTGTTTCAATGTTCCATTGGTATCTCTGCAAGAGGGTGAACAAGGAAAGTAGGTTGAACAATTACTAGCTCTGGAAAAGGTCTAGTGGGTGACTCACAGAGGTTGAAATGAACTAATGTGAGCCTCCAAACAACTCCCTTGAAAACCCTTCTAAAGACCACTTCCTTCAGGTGGCATTCCCTGATTACTCCTCCCGCTCGCGCCATTTCGTCAGCTGTCTCGGTATTTGGATTTGAGACTCCATCACTGTTCCTTTCTTTATTTCCACTCTGCTAACTCGACCTACTGCAAACAGGTCCCCCCCAGTGACTTCCTTTGGGCTAAGTCGAACGGACTCTCCTGCGACCGAATCCTCTTTGACCTCTCGGTTGCCTTCAGCGCTGTGGAGAGCTCCTTTCTCCAAGTTCACAGTGCTGGTGGGAGACCCAACGTGACTAAAACTAACCTACTCTCCTTCCCTTCCAATTCTCTCCCCCTCCACCTAACTTTCCCACCACATTTGACGATCCCCCCACCCCCCGCCCCTTACTGTTCTAGAAGCCACAACTTTGTCATTTTTGACTCTTCTCCTTTACCTCTTTACAGTGTGTCTTTAAATCCTGCTGGTTTTTTTCCTCTATGGTATTTCCCAGATCCTCCTTTCCTCTCCACTTTTATGGCCATCACCCTGGTTCAGCTTCTTTTCATCTCCTACCTAGATTATTGCACCAACCACCTCACTTTTCTCTCCTGCCTCCAGTCTACCTACACTCAGCTGCCCAAATCATCTTTCTCAGTCATCATTCCAAAGACGTTACTCTGCTCCTCAAAAACCTCCAGTGACTACCTTTTTCCACCTGCATCAAACAAGCTCCTGACGATTGTCTTCATGATTCTTTGCCGGCTTTCTCTTTACATATCTGTTCTCCTCACATGTTCCTCCCAAGCCAACCCTCTAGCTGTTCCTTGCTCTCCACTCTCTCCTCTCTTGACTCATGCCCTTCTCCCTGCTTGGAACTCTTTCCACCTCGGAACTCACTATACCCCTCCCCATCTTCAAAGCCTTCCTGAAATCCCACCTCCTTTTAGGAGGTCTCCCTGTTTAATTTCCCCCGCCCCGGTCCCTTTATTGCAGGCAGTCGCCATCATCGGCACTCCTCTCTGTGTGTACGATCTCCTTTCCAAGGTAGTCCGTTAGGTAGAGCAAAACCAAATCTAGGTTTGAAAAGTAATTGTGGTTTTGCAGCCTTCAAGGAAATAATTATTTGAAACCGGGAAGACAATTTGGTCATAATCACTCTACTGAAAGAATAAAGAAGGCTCTATTTCATCAGACAGAGGCAAATCAAGCCTGCAACCGTGGTGTCATCCGTGACTCCTCTCTCATTCACCCCACATATCCAATCCATCACCCAAACCTGCCGGTCCCACCTGCACAACATCGCCAAGATCTGCCCTTTCCTCTCCATCCAAACTGCTACCTTGGTAATAATAATGATGGTATTTGTTAATAATAATAATAATGATGGTATTTATTAAGCACTTTCTATGTGCAAAGCACTGTTCTAAGCACTGGGGGGATACAAGGTAATCAGGTTGTCCCACAGGGGGCTCACAGTCTTAATCCCCATTTTACAGATGAGGTAACTGAGGCACAGAGAAGTTAAGTGACTTGCCCAAAGTCACACAGCTGACAATTGGCGGAGCCGGGATTTGAACCCCTGACCTCTGACTCCAAAGCCCATGCTCTTTTCACTGAGCCACGGAAGCGCTTACTATGTGCAAAGCACTGTTCTAAGTACAATCACTCATCATATCCCGACTGCATTACTGCCTCAGCATCCTTTCGGATCTCCCAATCTCCTGTCTCTCCCCACTTCAGTCTATACTTCACTCTGCTGCCCAGATTATCTTTCTACAGAAACGCTCTGGGCATGTCACCCCGCTCCTCAGAAATCTCCAGTGGTTGCCTATCAACCTTCGAATCAAGCAAAAACTCCTCACTATTGGCTTCAAAGCTCTCCATCACCTCGCCCCCTCCTACCTCACCTCCCTTCTCTCTTCCTACAGCCCAGCACGCACACTCAGCTCTTCTGCCACTAACCTCCTCACTGTGCCTCGTTCTCGACAGGCCTGCCGTCAACCCCTGGCCCACATCCTACCTCTGACCTGGAATGCCCTCCCTCCTCACATTTGCTAGACTAGCCCACCTCCCCCCTTCAAAGCTCTATTGAGTGCTCATCTCCTCCAGAAGGCCTTCCCAGACTGAGCCTCCATTTTCCTCTGCTCCTTCTCCCCTCTCCATCACCCCTACTCCCTCCCTCTGCTCTACCCCCCTCCCTGGCCCACAGCACTTGTGTATATTTGTACATATTTATTATTCTATTCATTTTATTAGTGATATATCTATAATTTATTTACATTGATGCTACTGATGCCTGTTTACTTTTTGATGCCTGTGTCCCCCTTTCTACACTGTGAGCCCATTGTGGGCAGGGATTGTCTCCATTTGTTGCTGAATTATACTTTCTGAGTGCTTAGTATGGTGCTCTGCACATTGTAAGCGCTCAGTAAATATGAATGAATGAATGAAATTCCGGTGAAGAAGGTTGATTTGAAAATGAGAAGAATAGATTGAAATGAGAAGTGTGGAAATGGACCTAAATATTCAGTTTTGGATCTCTGAAATTGCTCTTTTGGCTGTCTATACTAGGCTTGAAAAAATATGAGAATCATAGGGGTCAGCCTAATTCAGGACCTCTTCAAATTCCAAAGGCTGCTCTTCAGCTCTTATGTACATTTTTGGTTTTCCTTCATTTTGCCCTGGTTTCTTTCTAGTGTTTCCCTACTGTGGCTCTCCCCGGCTTCTCACATGCCATCTCCTATCCAGGCTAACAGCACTTGTCACTTGTCTGGGTCCAAAGCACGCATCTCCTCTCCCCTCCCGCTCCTCTTCTCCTCTCTGCCCACATACAAATGCACATAACCCATCCCAATTGTAAGGATCCCCCCCCCCCCCCCACACACACAACAAAAAATCTTCTCATTGGCAGTAGAGCAGTACATGAGTCCAGAATCTTTGACCTTCTCTAATCTGAGTTAAATTTAGAAACAAGGACAAATGTGAATAGGTAAGGTTGTCTCCTTTGTGCATGTAGTGAAATCTAGAAGGGAGTCAGAGAAGGCTAGGGTACTTTCTTAGATATTTGCAAACATCAGATTTACAGATGTACAGATTTATTACTCTTGTACATATTTACTATTCTATTTATTTTGTTAATGTAGTGCATCTAGGTTTATTTCTATTTGTTCTAATGACTTGACACCTGTCCACATGTTTTGTTTTATTGTCTGTTTCCCTCTTCTAGACTGTGAGCCCGTTGTTGGGTAGGGACCGTCTCTATATGTTGCCAACTTGTACTTCCCACGTGCTTAGTCCAGTGCTCTGCACACAGTAAGCGCTCAATAAATACAATTGAATGAATGAATATCCTGCACACAGTAAGTGCTCAATAAATACAATTGAATGAATGAATATCCTGCACACAGTAAGCGCTCAGTAAATACGATTGAATGAGTGAATATCTGCCATGAGAGTGCTACAAGGTTCTTTAAGGTTAGATAGATGATTCCATTGTGATACTGTGAAATAGGCTTTGCTAAAGTGTTATTCCCTTAGGTATGTTTGGGCTGATGTTATATTACTCTCTGAAACAAGCCTGTTTCGGAGCTCCGTGCCCATTCCCAGTATTTGGGCTATCACCACAAGCATTCTTACTTCTATCTATTTTCCTTTTGTACTCAAGATGCAACTGATAGTGAAATTTACTTAATCGTATTTATCAAATGCTTACTGTGTGCAGAACACTGTACTCAGTGCTTGGGAGACTTATGGGTGCCTGTGGGGCTGTAGAGGGCAAATGCGAGATCCACAGTCCCTTCGCCACACTGTGCACACGGAAACGTTGTCCTCTGTTAGGCTTGTTAATAATAATAATAATAATGATGGCATTTGTTAAGCACTTACTATGTGCAGAGCACTGTTCTAAGCGCTGGGGGGGATACAAGGCGATCAAGTTGTCCCACGTGGGGCTCACAGTCTTAATCCCCATTTTACGGATGAGGGAACTGAGGCTCAGAGAAGTTAAGTGACTTGCCCAAGGTCACACAGCAGGTGTGGCGGAGTCGGGATTCGAACCCATGACCTCGGACTCCAAAGCCCGTGCTCTTTCCACTGAGCCACGCTGCTGCTCGTATTGTTTACAGCACCTGGTGCTGTTTCCATTTTTGCTGCTTTGGTTTACAGTCCGTATAAAGTGTCTGCAAGGAGGCGTTCATTTCTTATTGTAGTGCGCCAGGCTGGTTGGCCTGCTGCACTTCTATCCCAGGCTTTGGCTGAGCTGCATGGTACGAGGCCTCGTTTGACTGTCTCCCTAGAGAGTTTCTTCCGTCCGTGCTTTCGGTTTCCCAACTTCCGCTCGTGATTCAGCATTGTGTGAGGCCTCGTTTGTTTCTCCTTAGAGCGTTTCTTCTGTCCCTACTTTCGGTTTCCTAATTTCAGCTGCTTCTAAGGCAGCTGCTCAGCTAGCCTGCCGATGCCTGGCCCGTGGTAAGGCATGGCTCAACAGAGAAGCAGTGTGGCTCAGTGGAAAGAGCACAGGCTTGGGAGTCAGAGGTCATGGGTTCTAATCCCGGCTCTGCCACGTGTCTGCTGTGTGACCTTGGGCAAGTCACTTAACTCCTCTGAGCCTGTTACCTCATCTGTAAAATGGGGATTAAGACTGTGAGCCCCACGTGGGACAACCTGGTTACCTGTATCCCTCCCAGCGCTTAGAACAGTGCTTCACATGTAGTAAGCACTTAACAAATGCCATTATTATTATTATTATTATTATTCATTCATTCAGTCGTATTTATTGAATGGTTACTGTGTGCAGAGTACTGTACTAAGCGCATATTCATTATTATGGCTTCAGTGCTAGGAGACTGAGACTGGCTTCATTCCAGGACTTGGTTGCTGTGTGGCTCAGATGTGGCATCTGTTGGGAGTACCTGTATATATGTATATATGTTTGTACATATTTATTACTCTATTTATTTATTTTACTTGTACATATCTATTCTATTTATTTTATTTTGTTAGTATGTTTGGTTTTGTTCTCTGTCTCCCCCTTTTAGACTGTGAGCCCACTGTTGGGTAGGGACTGTCTCTATATGTTGCCAATTTGTACTTCCCAAGTGCTTAGTACAGTGCTGTGCACACAGTAAGCACTCAATAAATACAATTGATGATGATGATAAGTCCAGATCTAAAAGTCGTAGAGAAGATCGGATGGCGTTACAGCCCAGCAGGCCTTTAGTTTGGTCTAGAGTCTGATATACCATGCTCTTGCCACACTCGGCCTCCCAAAGCGTATGTTGCTTTTTGATTCAGTTTTTTTTTCCTACTTGTCTATCATTGCTTTGTGGGTCAGTGTGCTGCCTAGGTAACTGAAGTCTGTGTCAGCGTTTACTGTGGGGTTGTCGATGGAAAATGAGAAGCAGCGTGGCCTGATATGGGAGTCAAAAGGACCTGGGTTCTAATCCCAGCTCTGCCACTTGTCTGCTGTGTGACCTTGGGGACAAGTCACTCAACTTCTCTGTGCCTCAGTTCCCTCATCTGTAAAATGGAGATTAAGATTGTGAGCCCTGTGTGGGACAGGGACGGTGTCCAACCCAATAAGCTTTAATCTACCCCAGCACTTAGAGCAGTGCCTGGCACATAGTAAGCGTTTAACAAATACCACTATTATTACTATTATCATTATTATTATTTTGTAGGTGTGTCTTCCGTGGTGCAGACTGATCCCTTACTTCAGATTTATCACCGTTACTTGATTTGATGACGACCCTGTCTCACTTGCCTCTCTCTCCCAAGGGGTCCTCATCTTCTCCCACTCCCCAATACTCACTGGGAAAGGGGAATTATTAGAGAAGCAGCGTGGCTTAGTGGAAAGAGCATGGGCTTGGGAGTCAGAGGTTGTGGGTTCTGATCCCGGCTCTGCCCCTTGTCAGCTGAGTGACTTTGGGTAAGCCACTTAACTTCTCTGTGCCTCAGTTACCTCATCTGTAAAATGAGGATTAAGACTGTGAGCCCCACGTGGGGCAACCTGATTATCTTCTATCTCCCCCAGTGCTCGGCACATAGTAAGTGCCTAACAAATACTATCATTATTATTATTATCATTATTATTAATAATTATTGTTATGGTACTTGTTAAGTGCTTACTATGTGCCAAGCACTGTTCTAAGCACTGGGGTAGCTGCAAATTAAGCACTAGGGTAAATAGAAGATAGGCTGGGCATAGTCCCTGTAACACATGAGGCTCACACTCTTAATCCCCATTTTACAGATGTGGTAACCGAGGCACAGAGAAGTTAGTGACAGGAACCCCAGAGCTAAGCCAGTACCCCATCCCTACCAGCCGAGTTGGCCACCTCCTTGCCCCCATTGCCATTTTTGCACACTTCCTCCCCCCCGTCCCCTTAGCCCTCTCTTTCCCTTCCTTTGAAGCCCACATCATCTGCCTCTACCACCCACTCCAAGTACCCATCACAGTTATTTACCACCCCCTAGACCCCACCTCCAATTTTTGAACACTCCTTTTTTTCTCATTTCTCTCTCTCTCAGTCCCTATGCTTATTCTCGGGGACTTCAACATCTACGTCAATGTTCCCGATGACCCTTCTACTGCCCGCTTCTCACTCATCAACTCAGCTGGCCACTTGCTTCTCTCTCAGTCACCAACTTGGACACACCCTTGCTCTCATCATCTCTACTCTTTATAACCCCTAACCTCATAGACCCTGAAATTCCACTCTCTGACCACAACTCCCTGACATGCATTGTGTCCCATGCCCTCCCCTCCACCCCCCACTCCACAAATCTGTCCTGTTCCCCCATTGAGACCTACAGTGTTTTGCCCCCATCCAATTTTCTAAAGTCGTCATGCCCATCTGGTCTCCTTACCCAATGCACCTTCACTTGGCACACACATTCACACCCTCAACACTGCCCTCAATCACTCAGTCAGTGCTCTTTATTGAGCACTTCCAGTGTGCAGACTGCTGTACTAAGCACTTGGGAGAGTGCAACACAACAGAGTTGGTAGGCACATTTCCTGTCTTAGATGGGGAAACACTTTAATATAAAGAAATGACAGATATGTATGTAAGTGCTGAGGGTGGGGTGAATACCAAATGCCATGTCAAGTGAACTCAATTCCTTTGTTTCCCCCCTCCCTCCAATGATCTTGTACCACAAACCCGCAGCCATGGATCACTTCTACAATATGCTTCTTCCACTCTTGTGCATGAGCTGCTGGCAGAAATCTAGACACCAGGCCAACCTCATCCATCCCACATTTATCCCCACCCGCTTTAACTCTGCCTTCTCATCTGGCTGGCAACAGTGTTTCTCCATCCTTATTGTCTCCTATACCATTTCCCATGACAGCTGTTGCAGATTTTAAACTTCTTCCTCAAACATCCTGTCCCCCATTTCCCCCAACCTCTTCCCCTAATAACCTGGCCATGTACTTTGTTGATATAATTGAAACCATTAGGTGTGGCCCCCTCTCAGGATTGCACCTGCAGAGTTTCCAGTACTCTACCAGTCTCGACTATGGGAGGGAGGGTCAAGCAGAGGCATACCCATTCCATTCCTAGCTTGGGCAGTGGTTAGCGAGTGGAAGGCAATCTGCTACAAGTCAAAACTCACCTGTGCTGGGCAGCTGCGGCATGGGAGAGAGTTGAGGGCGGAGTTTACTGCATGGGAGAAGGCAATGGTAAACAACTTCTGTATTTTTACCAGGAAAACTCTATGGGTACGCTACCAGAATGATTGCAGATAAAGAGTGGAGCGTTCTGGGAGAGATGGGTCCAGGGAATCGCTATGAGTCGGAGAAAGTTCGACAGCATTAAAAAAAAAAATTGGTCTCCCTAAAATCTCCCCTGCTCCTTTCCAGTTCCTTCCTCCTCCAGTTCCCTCTTTGACTCTCAAGTCCTTCCCAGCAGTTCCTCAAACAGAGATCTCTATCCTCATCTGAAGTTCTACTCCCTCCACCTGTGTTTCTGACCCCATCTCTTCTCCCCTTATCAAAACAATTACCCTCTCCCTTCTTCCCTTCCTGACCTCCATCTTCACCACTCACTTTCCAACAGCTCCCTCCCCACTGCTTTCAAGTGTGCCCAAGTGTCCCCATCCTTTATTAAAAAAAAAATTATTTGACCCTTACTACCCTCCAGTTATCACCCCATTTCCCTCCTAACATTCCTCTCAAAATCCTCGAGCAAGTTGTCTCCACTCACTGCCTCCACGCTTCTCGATTTCCTGGAATCTGGGTTCCGCCCCCTCAAGTCCACACAAGTGATCTTCTTTAAGGTCACCAATGAGTAGTACTCCACCCTAATCCTCCTCGACCTTTCTGCCGCCTATCACACTGGACCAACTCTTCTCCTGGAAACATTACCTAACCTTTGCGTTCATCGACGCTATACTAACTGTGGTATTAAGTGCTTACTATGCTAAGCACGGTATTAGTAGATGGAAGATAATCCAGTCCTACATGGGGCTCACAGTCTGTGGGAGGAGAATATGCATTGAACCCCCATTTTGCAGATGAGGGAACAGAGGCACAGAGAATAATAATAATAATGTACGTGCCAAGCACTGCACTAGGCACTGGGGTGAATACAAGCAAATGGGGTTGAACACAGTCCGTGTCCCAAGTGGGACTCACATTCTCAATCCCCATTCTACAGATGAGGTAACTGAGGCACAGCAGACGTGTGACGGAGCCGGGATTAGAACCCATGACCTTCTGTGAAGTGACTTGGCCAAGGTCACATAGCAGAGAAGTGGCAGAGCTGGGATTAAAACCCAGGTCCTCTAACTCCCAGACCTGTGCTCTTTCCACTAGGCCATGTTGCTTCTCCTCCTCTGTCCTCTCCTAGTGCTCCTTCTATCTCTCTAGCTGCTCTGTCTCAGACTCTCGCAGCCTCCCTCCCTCTAACGGTGGGGGCATTGCCCCAAGGTTCGCTTCTGGCTTCCCTTCCATTTTCCATTTAGACCAACTTCCTTGGAGAACTCATTCGCTCCCGTGGCTTCAACTACCATCCCTGCTCGGATAATTCTTATATCTATCTCTCCTGCAGTCTCGCATTTCCCTCTGCCTCTGGGACATCTCTACTTGGATGACCTGCCTACACCTCACACTAAACATGTCCAAAACAGAACTCCTCCTCTTCCCATCCAAAGTCTGTCCTTCTCCTGAGTTTCCTATCGCTGTAGACTGCCCCACCATTCTTCCTTAATCACTAGCCCGTAACCATGGCATCTCTCTCATGTAACCCACACATTCAATCTGTTAGGAAATTCTGTCGTTTCTACCTTCACAATCTCTAGAATGTGCTCTTTCCTCTCCATCCAAACTGCTGCCACACTCATCCAAATACTCATCATTTCCCGCCTTGACTACTGCATCAGCCTCCTTGGCGACCTCCCTGCATCCCGACTCTTCCTGTCTCCAGTCTGCTCATTTTTCGGTCGTTTGGTCGATATCTCCCCACGCCTCAAAAAATGGTTGCCCATCCTCTTCTGTGTCAAGCAGACTCAATACCACTGGCTTTAAGGTACTCAATCAGCTCTCTTCCCTCATAACCTAACCTTGCTGATCTCCTACTACAACCCATTTTGCACACTCCGCTCCTCTGTCTCATCTATCCTGCTACTGACCCCTTGCTCACATTCTCCGTTGGGCTTGGAACTGCCTTCTCCCCAGTGCCACTTTCACACAATTTCACCTCCCCCATCCCTCTCGTTCCCTTCCTTTGAAGCTCATATTATCTGCCTCTACCACCCACTCCAGATACTAGTCACGGTCACCTACCACCGCCCCCCCGCCAAAGTCCCTCTTCCAACTTTCTAAACCATTTTGATCCCTTTCTCACATTCCTTCTCTCTTTCTTGATCCCTACATTGATCCTTGGGGCCTTTGATAGCCAAAGAGATGTTCCTGATGACCCTCCCACTGCCCACTTTCTATTATTTTTCAAATCCACTGACCTGCTCCACACCACATCACCCACTTGGCCGCACATTCAATCTCATTATCTCTAGTCACTGTACAATCTCTACCCTCACTAACGCTGAAATCTCTCTATCCAGCTACAACCTCCTCACCTGCCTTCTCTCCCACACACCCGCTCCCCCCCAAGGCTGTCCTGTTCCTGCAACAGAGACCTCCAATCTTTTGACCCCAACAGTTTTCTCAAGTTGTCATGCTCCTGTTTAGTTTCCAGACCCAAAATGCCCTCCCTTGATGACCAAATTGACACCCTCAACACCACCGTCTCTATTGAACGCAGCTCATTCGCTCTCCTGTCCCTTTGTCGGCCTTGTACCACTAACCCACAGCCCTGGATCACTTCTGCTGTCCGCTTCCTTTGCTCCTGTTCATGAGCCATACAGCGCTGCTGGCGGAAGTCCAGCTATCAGGCCGACCTTGTCCACCTCAAGTTCATCCTTGCAGGCTTTAGCTCTGCCTTGGCCACGTTATTTCTCCGTCTTTTTTGACTTGCATGCCTGTTGCCCATGACAGTTGTTTCAGACGCTTTACTCCCGCCTCAAACCCCTGACCCCTGTCTCCCCCATCTCTTGCCCCTAATGACCTGCCTACATACTTTGAGAAAATTGAAACCACTAGCCGTGATCTCCCTAAAACCTCCCCTGCCCCTCCTTCAACTCTCCCATCTTTCCCAGCAGCATCTCAAGAGGCGATCTGCCTTCTCTCAAAATCCACCCCCTCCACCAGTACCTCCAAACCCATCCTTTAGCACCTTATCAAAGCACTTTCCCCCTCCTTTGTGTCCCTCCCTGACCACCATCTGTAACCTTTGGCTCTCCAGTGGACTTTTCCACACTGCTTTCAAGCATGCCTACCACCCCCTCAAGATTCCGTTCTGGGTCCCTTTCTATTCTCCATCTACCCCGACTCCCTTGGAGAACCTGTTCGCTCCTATGACTTCAAATCCTGCTCTGTGCGGGTGATTACCAAATCTACATCTCCAGCCCCAATCTCTCTCCTCTGCAGTTTCGCATTTCCTCCTGCCCTCAGCCCATCTCTACTTGGACGTCCTGTGGAAACCTCAAATTTAACATGTCATTCATTCATTGGTGTATTTATTGAGCGCTTACTGTGTGCAGAGCACTGTACTAAGCACTTGGGAAGTACAAGTCGGCAACATATAGAGACGGTCCCTACCCAACAGCAGGCTCGCGGTCTAGAAATGGGCTCACAGTCCAAAATAGAACTCTTCTTCCCACCCAAACCCTGTCTTCCCCGTGACTTTCCCTTCAGTAGGCAGCACCACCATCCTTTCTGTCTCAGAAGCCTGTAACCTTGGCGTTATCCTCAACTCATTTCTCTCATTCAGCCTAGTTATTCAAACCGCCACTAAATCCTGTCGGTTCAGATTTCACTGTCAGTTGTATTAATTGGACGCTTACTGTGTGCGGAGCATTATACTAAGTGGTTGGGAGAATACAGTATAACAACATTGCTAAAGTCCAGTCTTTCCTCTTCATCCAAACTGCTACTGATGTTAATGCAAGCACTTATCCTATCACTTTGTGAATACTTCATCGGCCTCCTTGCTGACCTCCCAGCCTCATGTATCTCCCCACTCCAGTCCATATTTCTCTCTGCTACTGGGATGATTTTTCTACGAAAACGTTCAGTCCATGTTTCCCCACTCCTCAAGAACCTCAAGTGATTGCCCATCCACCTCCACATCAGACCGAAACTCCTAACCAACGGCTTTAAGGCACTCTTATCACCCTGCCCCCTCCTACCTTACCTTTTTTTTTTTTTGAAAGGTATTTAAGGGCTATGTTCCCGGCACATGGTGCTGGGGTAGATGCAAGCTAATCAGGTTGGACACAGTCCATGTCCCACCTTGGGCTCAGCCTTAACCCCCATTTTACAGATGAGGTAACTGAGGCACGGGGAAGTTAAGTGACTTACCCATGGTCACACTGCAGCTCACCTCACTGCATTTCTACTGCAACCCAGCTGGCACACTTTGCTCCTCTAACGTCAACCTGCTCACTGTACCTTGATCTCGTCTATCTCACTGCCAACCTCTCACCCGTGTCCTGCCTCTAGCCTGGAGCACCCTCCCTCTTCATATCCAACAGATGATCACTCTCTCCACTACCTAAGCCTTATTGAAGGCACAGCTCCAAGAGCCCTTCTCTGGCTGGGCCCTCATTTCCTCTTCTCCCGCTCCCTTCTGCATCAAACTTGTTCTCTCTACTCACCCCTCCCTCAGCCTCATAGCACTTATATATGTGTCGAGTGATTATTTAGTTATATTAATGCCTGTCTCCCCCTCTAGACTGTAAGCTAATTGTGGTCAGGGAACATGTCTACCAACTCTGTTATATTGTGCGTGCCCAAGTGCTTAGTATAATGCTTTGCGCAGCGTAAGCGCTCAATAAATTTGATGGATTGGAACTCTGTCCCCCTTCACATATCGGACCATTCATTCATTCATTCAATCGTATTGAGCGCTTACTTTGTGCAGAGCACTGTACTAAGCGCTTGGGAAGTACAAGTTGGCAACATACAGAGACGGTCCCTACCCAACAACGGGCTCACAGTCTAGAAGGGGTAGACAGACAAGAAAACAAAACATGCGGACAGGTGTCAAGTCACCAGAATAAATAAAAATAAAGCTAGATACACATCCTTAACAAAATAAATAGAATAGTAAATAAATAAATAAATAAATAGTAAGTAAAAGTAAAATAGAGTAATAAATCTGTACAAACATATATACAGATGCTGTGGGGAGGGGAAGGAGGTAGGGCGGGGGGATGGGGAGGAGGAGAGGAAAAAGGGGGCTCAGTCTGGGAAGGCCTCCTGGAGGAGGTGAGCTCTCAGGGCTTTGAAGGGAGGAAGAGAGCTAACTTGGCGGATGTGCGGAGGGAGGGCATTACAGGCCAGGGGCAGGACGTGGGCTGGGGGTCGACGGCGGGACAGGCGAGAACGAGGTACAGTGAGGAGGTTAGTGGCAGAGGAATGGACCACCACTCTCCCCATCTTCAAAAGCCTCCTAATTTCACATTTCCTCCAACACGCCTTCCCCGTCAGCCTTTGTTTCCCCCAGCTGCCCTCCTGTGTCACTTTCGCACTCTGATCGGTACCCCTTAAGCCCTTGATGTTTTCCCCACGGCATTTCTGTACGCAGCCTTTCAACCTGCCATTTCCCTTTTCTGTGACTTATTTTAATATCCGTCTCCCCTTGCGGACGGTAAGCTCCTTGTGGGTTGGGATTGTGTCTGCCGGTTTTAGTATTGTACTCTCCTGAGGGCTTAGTACGGTGCTTTCCACACAGTTAGCACTCAGCAAATGCCACTGATGGATGGAGCGAAGTCCTGGAGTGAAGTCCACCTCCCAGCATTGAAGCTGCACTCCTCCTTTAATACGGTTCCGTTGGGTGGGACGACAGCCGGGTACCCCAACAGGTGCTTATCTAGCTCCCTAAAGCCGTGGAAAAGACCTGAACTTTGCCAAACCCACCCTGCACAGTTCAGCAGACTGCCGGTAACGGTGTTCCAGTGTATGCAGCAGCAGCCCGTTAACTTGAATTTTCTTTCTGATATTGCCTTCCAGTGGAAAGTTAGCAGTGGGGCTGATAAAATCTAAATTCAAATGCTTGCTTATGCAATATGCCAGAGCTTCCAGGAGAACCCTTTCAGTTTTTCAGCATAATTTATCATGGGCAGTCCATGCGCATAGTATATTGAGATACAAGAATGGAAATGGCAGGAAGAACTCAAAACTTCCTCTTTACCATCCCCGCTCTCATTTCAGCGCATCATAGGAGGGTTGATAAGTTAATCAGGGTAGGATGCCTTTCTCCTTTCCCTTCCTCAAACTCATAAGTTGTTTTCCGGGTCAGTTTTTTTCGGTGGGTTAGGGGATTTAGACATCCAAACGTAGCTAGATAAGGGCTTACCCAGCACTTCTGGCTAAAAGCATAAGTGTAATCAAGCTGAAAAATGCAAATTGAATGGAACATATATTTTTCTAACTCACAATTTAATTTGCAGAGTGAATCTTAGTGTGTATCATTCATTAACGTGAGACCGAGGCAGCTAGCCCCGTGATTTGACACTCACTTCCTGTGGATCATTTGGCTCTCTGATTCCCATGTCCAAAATTTACTTTTCTTGTGTTGGGTCTGGTTCTAAAGAATATGGTAGTGGATAAAATTCTTTCGGTGGAAGACTAGAAGCACTGCGGTCAGAAGGGAGTCAGAAGGCCTTGGGTTCTAATCCCAGCTCTGCCACTTGGCTGCTGGATGACCTTGGGCAAGTCACTTCACTTCTCTGAGCCTCATCTGTAAAATGGGGACTACAAATGTGAGCCCCGTGTGGGGCGTGGAATGTGTCCAACCTGATTAGCTTGAATCTTCCTCAGCGCTTAGTACAGTACCTGGCACTTAGTAAGCGCTTAACAAATGCCATGAAAAAAGGTTAGTTCTCAGTGTGTCTTGATTAGTTTTTACCATATCGTAAAAGCCTGTAGACTGGATAATTGCTTAAATGTTTATCTCCCAGAAGATCTTGTTGGGTAGGGACCGACTCTATATGTTGCCGATTTGTACTTCCCAAATGCTTAGTACAGTGCTCTGCACACAGTAAGCGCTCAATAAATACGTTTGAATAAATGAATAATTTAGAGTGCTAATGATTGTGATGGCTTTTTCTTCTGCTGTTTGGGACTAGATTTAGATGTGATGACTTTTTAAAGTATTTGTTCTGTGCCATTCTGCAGGAATTGATTGCCTCCAATGCTCTAGTTTGAGTGTTTGGTCTGTGAGCTGAAAAAAAATAATAGTGCAAAGTGTGAAGTGTACACCAGGGCCCAAAATGATGGCCTTCATATTCCAAAACTGACCTTCTAACTGTATGGGCATGGCTAAACAAGTCAAAACAAGTCTAAACAAGTCAGTCATTGGATCATCTGGAGGCAAGATGAGCGTGGCTCAGTGGAAAGAGCATGGGTTTTGGAGTCAGAGGTCATGGGTTCAAATTCCGGCTCTGCCAATTGTCAGCTCTGTGACTTTGGGCAAGTCACTTAACTTCTCTGTGTCTCAGTTACCTCATCTGTAAAATGGGGATTAAGACTGTGAGCCCCCCGTGGGACAACCTGATCACCTTGTAACCTCCCCAGCGCTTAGAACAGTGCTTTGCACATAGTAAGCGCTTAATGCCATTAAAAAAAAGTTTAGCCCATCTGTTGAACTCCATTTCAGGAATAATCTTGGTTCTTTCTGACTTAATCTAGATTCAGGCAAGAGAAAGTTAGAAATGAAAGGCTCCTCTTCCCATTATTCAACTCCAGCCTGTCTTGGGGACAATACTTCTGATTATGAAACTCCTTTATATCTTGCTGCAGAAGTTTTAATGCACTGCAAACTTGGTTGTAGCTCTTGATGCTAGCCTGTGACTCCACGTGATGACACTGAGGTACTAAAGATCTTTTCCAAAGGATTTCTTGCATCTCTAATATGCCTTGATGAACAATCAAGCCCCTGTACTTGGTAATAATAATAATGGCTTTAGTTAAGCGCTTACTATGTGCAAAGCACTGTTCTAAGCGCTGGGGGGGTACAAGGTAATCAGGTTGTCCTACTTGGGGCTCACAGTCTTAATCTCCATTTTCCAGATGAGGTAACTGAGGCACAGAGAAGTCAAGTGACTTGCCCAAAGTCACACAACTGACAAGTGGCGGAGCCGGTATTAGAACCCATGACCTCTGACTCCCAAGCCCGTGCTCTTTCCACTGAGCCATGCTGCTTCTCCTTGGTGCAAAGAATAGTGTCAGCATAGCGTAGTGGGAATAAGAATGTGAGCCCTATGTGGGACAGGGACTGTGTCCAACCCGATTTGCTTGTATCCACCCCAGCGCTTAGTACAGTGCCTGGCACATAGCGCTTAACAAATACCATTATCATTATTGTTATTACTCAACAAAAACTCACAAATAGCAGCTCCGTGAGCAGTCATGGCCACTTTTCAAAGTGCTTGCCATCTTGATGTTGGTGTTTTCCTCTTGACTTTTAATGCCATAAGTGTACTGGCCACCTGAAGCAACTGTGAAATTTTTGTTGTCTGTCTCCCCCTTCTAGACTGTGAGCCCGTTGTTGGGTAGAGATTGTCTCTATCTGTTGCTGAATTGTACTTTCCAAGCACATAGTACCATGCTCTGCACACAGTAAGCGCTCAATAAATACGATTGAATGAATGAATAATGAACTACTGAGCGGCAGGTGAAAGGGGTACAATGTTAACCATAGCTCCTATGGACTGAAGACATCTACTTACTGGTGAGCATCGTGGCCCGGCAGCCCCGTCCGTTGGCTTGAAAGGAGGCAGCATGGGACCACGGCTGGTGGGGTGTCATTGAGCCCGTTAGCTCCTTGTGGGCCGGGATGGTTCTACCAACTCTCTGGTGGTGTACTTGCTCAACCGCTTAATCCAGCGTTCGGCACACAAGTGCTCAAATGCCACTGATTGAAATTGCTCATCTGTGTTAAAGGTGCTGATCCACTTTGTGATATGAAAGGTACAAAATTGGGCCGGTTCTTTGAGTAGCTGCTTCAGGGGGCAAAGCGTTGGGGAGTTGAATTTCCCCATGCTTCCTTCCCAATCGACTGATTTCAGCAGAATTGCCCACTTTAATCAGTAACTTACCAGCCAGGAAGGCCCTTGGCCCCCAGCAGTATATTCCTCAGAGGCATGTTTTAAGGAGACCAGTGCCCAGAATCCCCAAGTCAAGGTCTAGGGTTTTGGGGATTGCTTTTGGGGACCGTGTCCCTGAGGAGCCGCTGTAAGCACACTTGACAGCCACCTTGTCCCGTCCCCTTAATGGTTCTGGGCACAGTCAGGAGTGAGGGGGTGGAGGGGGGTGGGGGGGAAAACGCAGAGAAAGTACACCCTGTACAAGGGTGCTTTTCAATATTCCTCCACCACGGAAAATTCTTCCCCCTCCTACTCTCCCCCCCATCATATATCTGCAGAAGGGAAACTTCTTTGGATGGCCATGGGAAGCAGCACGGCATAGCGGATAGAGCACGGGCCTGGCTCCACTTTTCTGCTGCGTGGCCTTGGGCAAGTCACTTCTTAGAACAGTGCTTTGCACAAAGTAAGCGCTTAATAAGTGCCATCATTATTAGTCACTTCTCTGTGCCTCAGTTATCTGTAAAATGGGGATTGAGACTGTGAACCCCCCCATGGGACGGGGACTGTCCAAACCAATTTGCTTGTATCCACCCCAGTGCTCTGCACACAGTAAGCGCTCAATAAATACGATTGATGATGATACAGAAGCGCTTTGGAAAAACGAAAGCACTGCACAAAAAAGAAGGGGTGGTTGTTTCGCTAACAGCGGGAAATGGGCACGTCCGTGCCCCAGAGGCCCCCTTAAGAAAAGGAGCACCAGGGTCCGTGGGTGGGGTCATCAGTGCTGGGACCCGCCTCTCACCAACCACTTTGGGGACAGAATTCTGCTTTTAGAACCGTGGGCAGGCCGCTGAGGTTTTAACTAAGAATTATCGCCTGGAGTGCTGGGAAGTCTGTGAAGGACCCCCTTTCTAAGTACCATCTAGTTACTTATCGGAATGGTATTTTAGACCCTTGAATTTTTGCAGCTTATTCTTACTCTTCTGAGTATCCATCTTCTGCTGCCTAAACTGTGAGGCCCTTGGGGGACAGTGACTCTAAATTTTTTTTTAATGGCATTTATTAAGCGCTTACTATGTGCAAAGCACTGTTCTAAGCGCTGGGGAGGATACAAAGTGATTAGGTTGTCCCACGTGGGGCTCACAGACTTTATCCCCATTTTACAGATGAGAGAACTGAGGCACAGAGAAGTCAAGTAACTTGCCCAAAGTCACACAGCTGACAAGTGGTGGAACCGGGATTTGAATCCATGACCTCTGACTCCAAAGCCCGGGCTCTTTCCACTGAGCCACAACTGCTTCTCTAAATTGTTTCTCTTATATCTATCCCAATGCTAAACCCACCTAATAAGTACTTAGAAATAGAATTAAATTACATTTTGACCATTCCTCATAATGCCTGTTCTAGGGCAAGATGCTAGATGCACAGTTGGTAAGAATGCACGCTAGTGAGCTGGATCCCCAAGTTGTTAAGCGGTGGCTTAAATGACATCCCCTTTGAGAATCCCAAGACTCTTTGTGAAAATTTTTTTTAATTACTGGAAATGGCCCATATAAAATTTTGAAATCTTTGTTTTATCACAAAATTGGGATTCTGATGGTTTTGCCACAACAGATGGAAAGATTGTACCACAACTCTTCAGAAGGTTGCATCCTCTGCTAAAAACCTTCTTAGCCTTCCAACTGCCTACTTACTTTCGGCTCTGCCACTCGTCTGCTGCTGTGTGACCTCGGGGAAGTCGCTTAACTTCTCTCTACTTCGGTTTTCTCATCTTTAAAAAAAAAAAGAAGATTAAATACTTGTTCTCCCTCCCCCGTAGACTGTAAGCCCCATGTAGGACAGGTGTCTGTATCTAACACAGTGCTTGGCACATAATAAGGGTTTAACAAATGCGTGGCTCAGTGGAAAGAGCACGGGCTTGGGAGCCAGAGATCATGGGTTCTAATCCCGGCCCCGCCACCTGTCAGCTGTATGTCTTTGGGCAAGTCACTTAACTTCTCTGGGCCTCAGTGACCTCATCTGTAAAATGGGAATTAAAACTGTGAGCCCCACGTGGGACAACCTGATCACCTTGTATCCTCCCCAGTGCTTAGAACAGTGCTTTGCACATAGTAAGCGCTTAACAAATGCCATTATTATTATTATTATTATTATTACCATAGTTGTTATTACCTTTGTTGATCCTCTGAGTTGACACTTGAATTCCAGTTAGCTTTTTCAAGTAAATCCAAAGAAGCGTGGCCTAGTGGAAAGAATACGGGCCTGGGAGTTAGGAGGGCCTGGGTTCTAATTCCAGCTCTGCCACTTGGCTGCTGTGTGACCTTAAGCAAGTCACTTCTGGGCCTCAGCTTCCTCATCCAAAAAATGGGGATTAAGACTGAGCCCCCACGTGGGACGTGATTAATTTGTATCGAACTTAGTACGGTGCCTGGCACATAATAAGCGCTTAATAAATGCCATTAAAAAAGATTTACTTGAAAATGTAATGAATGACATTGGTTTAAAAGTAGTGATAATAGTATTTATTATGTTCACTGGGTACACTGCACTGTATAAACGCTTGGGAAGTACAAATCAAACAAGCGACACTTTGCCTGCCCACAAGAATCTTAAATGCACATCAGGGAGAAAGACATGAAAATATTCACAAATCAAGTAATCCAAAGGAGGTGATCGGATGTACGATTGAATGACCTATATACAGAAGTGCTCAGGGTGGGTATAAATAAGTGCGTAAGTGCTGGAGATGACTGGGGGGTTTGTCCGATTTGGGATAGTGGGAAGTAATTGAGGAAGGCTTGTTGGAGGTGGGATGAAAGGGAGACCTTGACGACGTAGGGAGCCCTGGTGGGGTCTGTTGGATTAGCAGACTTTGCAGATCCCCAAGGTTCTAGACGGCGGTCTCCCGTGGACAGGGGCCGGGGACCCCAGTGCCCACCCCGCACCCTCCGCTCCTCCGCCACTAATCTCCTCACCGTACCTCGTTCTCGCCTGTCCCGCCATCGTCCCCCGGCCCACGTCATCCCCCGGGCCTGGAATGCCCTCCCTCTGCCCATCCGCCAAGCTAGCTCTCTTCCTCCCTTCAAGGCCCTATTGAGAGCTCACCTCCTCCAGGAGGCCTTCCCAGACTGAGCCCCTTCCTTCCTCTCCCCCTCGTCCCCCTCTCCATCCCCCCTTCTTACCTCCTTCCCTTCCCCACAGCACCTGTATATATGTATATATGTTTGTACATATTTATTACTCTATTTTACTTGTACATATCTATTCTATTTATTTTATTTTGTTAGTATGTTTGGTTTTGTTCTCTGTCTCCCCCTTTTAGACTGTGAGCCCACTGTTGGGTAGGGACTGTCTCTATATGTTGCCAATTTGTACTTCCCAAGCGCTTAGTACAGTGCTCTGCACATAGTAAGCGCTCAATAAATACGATTGATGATGATGATGAAAAGGAGCAGAGGGAGGCTGTTCAGAGTACTGAGGTGGGGCCAGGAAGAAGCCAGCATACAGAGGCTCTCATGTGTGGGTTTTTTGGTTGTTTTTTTTTTAAATCAAAGAAAATAATATTTTATCCATATTAACCTCTTTTAGTTTGTGGACATTGCTATAAGTCTACCTACCCTTAATTCTAAAACTATACTGTTTAAAAGATCAAGGCATTTCAAGTGACATCTATTTGAAAAGTTTTTAGAGCTTGTAAAGACTTTTGAGCAGGTGTTAGAGGCCGAGTATTTCTTCCCCTCCTCCTGCCTCCCTGGTTCCGATTGTTTAGGCCTTGTTTAGGCACTGTTGGACACTTGAAATCATTTTTCATTATTAAAACCCCATTGAATACATAAATAAAGAGTCTTTGGGACTTTTTGTCCCATGTGGTCAATTAACTGGGTTTTTCTGTTCTAGTTTGAAAGAGCGGGTGCTTAATTTGGGAGAACATAGAAGCCAGTACGACCAATCTCAGATGTGTGGCTAAGTGAGTTCAACTGCAAAGGCCTATTCTTTTGGAGTAAATAGAGGTGATTTGAATTCCGTGACACCCAGTGGGCTGGATTGGATGGATTATTGCAGGTGGCTGCAAGCAGATGTTCTGCAGTTCACTTTTTCCAGGGCCCATATAGCCATATGGGAGCCAGGTGAAAAGGGAGTTGGGTGCATTTTTCGTTGGGTGATGGATGCACTGCCAGAACGATTGCAAGTGGAGGTGGGGCGTCCTGGGAGAGATGTGTTCATGGAGCTGCTGTGTGGGGCAGAGAAGAAAGAGGGCCACAGATGTTAAAGGCTCCAGGGCCTGCAGTGTAGTAGGGAGTTGAGAAGTGAATTTACACTGAAAAGGAAGTGGTCAACTTGCCACTCTCTCCAGCTACCATTTCAGAGGTTTCTCGAAAGTCCTTTGGATAATAAACCAACCCACTCTGTTGATGACATCAAATGGCTCCCTGTTGTATTTAAGCACTCAGTTAAGCGAGTTTCATTTTTTAGTTTGGATTTTGGGCACCTGGTCAGAGCCAGCTCTCACTGTGGGCAGGGAATCCGTCTGTTATATCATACTCTCCCAAGCGCTCAGTAAACATGATTGACTGAGCCCCTTCCTTCCTCTCCCCCTCGGCCCCCTCTCCATCCCCCACATCTTACCTCCTTCCCTTACCCACAGCACCTGTATATATGTATATATGTTTGTACATATTTATTACTCTATTTTACTTGTACCTATCTATTCTATTTATTTTATTTTGTTGGTAAGTTTGGTTTTGTTCTCTGTCTCCCCCTTCTAGACTGTGAGCCCACTGTTGGGTAGGGACTGTCTCTATATGTTGCCAGCTTGTACATCCCAAGCGCTTAGTACAGTGCTTTGCACACAGTAAGCGCTCAATAAATACGATTGATTGATTGACTGACTCGGAGGAGCATAGTTGGCAGGGACAGGGAGAGAAGGTGAGTACCAGGTGTCCAGTAGCCATTATTACTTGGGGTGTAGCCCCAGGATTCAGAGCTTGTGCTTCAAAGTTATTGTCGTCTTCCATCTCCCCCCACCAGCTGGTTGCCACAGCTCTGTGCCTTTTCACCCACTTCCCCCAAGCAGATGCTGTGGTGGACAGGGTAGAGCCCTGCCCAAGCTAGCTGGTGGGCCCTGAATACGCAGTCCTTGACCCTTTGAAAACCTTTTGGTGTTTTAGGGGCAGGGATGGGGGAGAGAAGATTCATGCTACAGTAACTGAAGCACTTCCTCATAAGATTGGTCATTCTAGTGGAGCTAGAACTGTATGTCCCAGCAGACCTACTGAAGCAGTTGCATGCACATGAATAGTGCCCAGGCTAGATTGAGATTCTGTAATTCCAGGACTCTTCAGCCCCCCCCACCCCCGATGATATTTTTTAAGTGCTCACTATGTGCCAGGCACTGTATTAAACCCTGGTGTAGATACAAGATAATCAGGTTGGTCAGAGTCCCTATCCCATATGGGGCTCATAGTCTTAATCCCCATTTTACGGATGAGATAACCTGAGGAGGCCCAGGGAAGTGAAATAACTCGCTCAAGGTCATGCAGCAGCCAAGTGGCAGAGCCAGGATTAGAATCCAGGTCCTCTGACTCCTAGGCCCGGGCTCTTTCCGCTAGGCCACGCTGCTTGGGAAGGGCCACGCATTTTCAGCTTTTGCAGGATTACCAGTAGGGAGCCCAAGTGATAATTGGGGATGTGGAATAGCCACTGAGTGGTGGCCAGAGGCTGGTGTGCCTAACGAGGAGGCTTGGGAGAGTGCAGTGCTAGGCACACGTCCCTGCCCTCGAGTAGAGGTAACAGCATTTATGGAGCACCCACTTCGCATGCAAGGCACTATACTAAGCGCTTGGGAAGTACAGAACGAAGAAATGATACATAACTTACCCACAGCAAGCTTCCATTCTACTCCATAATTTTCCATTTTGGGCAGTTTGAAACAAGCAGCTCTCTAGCCATCTCCAAGCATGGTCCTAAGAGTCCCCTCGAAGAAGTATTCTCTAGAAAGGAGAAAGTTGTAATTTTGTCCCTTTGGGCTGAGCATATCGACCCAAATTCCTTCTCTGGTGTTTGCCCTTGCTCCCCCCAACCTTCCTAAAGCCTCTACTCAAGGAAACCCCCCGCTTCCTGACTGGAATCACTAGTCTGCTCTAATGTCACCCAGTGATCAGTTGCTGTATCACTCTGAGACTTTAGTTACTAAAGTCTTAAAGATGTTTGTTCTGCCCCCCCCATGCCCTATCCTCCATTTTAATTCAGCAGTGACTTGGCTAGCCTCCTGTCTTTCATTGTTCCTGTGAAGCTGTGTTGCTCTGAGCATCCCCACGGCTGATGGCCCGACTGTATTCTCAGTAGTGATGGAGATCTGCCTTGCCACTTGATGCGAGCATCTGGCTCACTGGTGACACTGATGAAACGGTTCCGGAAGCCAGGTGTGCCCTTTGTGGTAGACGCAGGTCTCACGGCCATTTAATCTGGCTTGCAGAACGTAGTACCAAGCGCTAGTAGTCCAACGGTAGCTGTCCGTCCTTTGGTTCAGAGGTGATCCAGCCGACAGTGACTGCTTCTATGAGCGTGGGTGTCTTTGAGAGAGAATCCCTAGCGCACTCTGTCTGTAGAAATAATAATAATAATAATAATAATGGTATTTGTTAAGCGCTTACTATATGCCAAGCACTGTTCTGAGTTACAGATGAGGTAACATGTCCAAGACTGAACTCCTTGTCTTCCCTCCCAAACCCTGCCCTCTCCCTGATTTTCCCATCTCTGTTGACGGCACTACCATCCTTCCCGCCTCACAAGCCCACAACCTTGGTGTCATCCTCGACTCCACTCTCTCGTTCACCCCTCACATCCAAGCCGTCACCAAAACCTGCTGGTCTCAGCTGCGCAACATTGCCAAGATCCGCCCTTTCCTCTCCATCCATACCGCTACCCTTCTCGTTCAAGCTCTCATCCTATCCCGTCTGGACTACTGCATCAGCCTTCTTTCTGATCTCCCATCCTCGTGTCTCTCCCCACTTCAATCCATACTTCATGCTGCTGCCCGGATTATCTTTGTCCAGAAACGCTCTGGGCATGTTACTCCCCTCCTCAAAAATCTCCAGTGGCTACCAGTCAGTCTGCGCATCAGGCAGAAACTCCTCACCCTGGGCTTCAGGGCTGTCCATCACCTCGCCCCCTCCTACCTCACCTCCCTTCTCTCCTTCTATAGCCCAGCCCGCACCCTCCGCTCCTCTGCCACTAATCTCCTCACCGTACCTCGCTCTCGCCTGTCCCGCCATCGACCCCCGGCCCACGTCATCCCCCTGGCCTGGAATGCCCTCCCTCTGCCCATCCGCCAAGCTAGCTCTCTTCCTCCCTTCAAGGCCCTACTGAGAGCTCACCTCCTCCAGGAGGCCTTCTCAGACTGAGCCCCTTCCTTCCTCTCCCCCTCGTCCCCCTCTCCATCCCCCATCTCACCTCCTTCCCTTCCCCACTGCACCTGTATATATGTATATATGTTTGTACATATTTGTCACTCTACTTATTTATTTATTTATTTTACTTGTACATATCTATTCTATTTATTTTATTTTGTTAGTATGTTTGGTTTTGTTCTCTGTCTCCCCCTTTTAGACTGTGAGCCCACTGTTGGGTAGGGACTGTCTCTATATGTTGCCAGCTTGTACTTCCCAAGCGCTTAGTACAGTGCTCTGCACACAGTAAGCGCTCAATAAATACAATTGATGATGATGATGAGTTAACTGAGGCACAGAGAAGTTAAGTGACTTGCCCAAGGTCACACAGCAGACAGGTGGCAGAGCTGGGATTAGAATCCACGTCCTCTGACTCCGAAGCCCATGCCATTTCCACTAAGCCACACTGCTTCTCTAGAGTTGGGACCCCTTCTCTGGCCTCTTGCCATTCAGGTGAGCATTGCTCAGGTATCAATGGTTTAAGAGGGGAAAGGTATGTCCTGCCACCTGCAGAATAGAGCTTGAGTTGTGATGGTTTGCACCGAGCCATCCACACTCTCTTGCCTGGTCCCCTATGCCCAAGGGCATGGATTGTGTGAGGGTGGGAGAGTGAGTGGGTGCAACCTGTGGTCCCAAGAACAGAATATCTGAGACCTGGACAGCAGCAGGCATTGGTAAGTGGTTAACGAATACTATTTTTATTATCATTATGCCACACAGCCTTGACAGACTCTACCTCTGGGGCAGATATAAAGGTCTGATAGTGAGAACCTCACTGATCTCCTATTCCAGCCCAGCCCACCCACTTCGCTCTTCTACTGCCAGATTGCTCACTGTGTGTGGATCGTGGCTACTTTTTCATTCATTCATTCATTCAATCGTATTTATTGAGCGCTTACTGTGTGCAGAGCACTGTACTAAGCGCTTGGGAAGTACAAGTTGGCAACATGTAGAGATGGTCCCTACCCAGCAACGGGCTCACAGTCTAGAAGGGGGAGACAGACAACAAAACAAGACATGTGGACAGGTGTCAAGTCATCAGAACAAAAAGAATTAAAGCAAAATGCACATCATTAACAAAATAAATAGAATCAGTTTGGACACAGTCCCTGTCTCATACGGGGCTCACAGTCTCAACCCCCCATTTTCCAGATGAGGGAACTGAGGTCCAGAGAATAATAATAACAATAGTGGTATTTGTTAAGCACTTGCTATGTGTCAAGCACTGTTCTAAGTGCTGGGGTACATACAGGGTAATCAGGTTGCCCCACATGGTGCTAACAGCCTTAAATACGTACAAGTAAAATAGAGTAATAAATCTGTACAAACATATATACAGGTGCTGTGTGGAGGGGAAAGAGGTAGGGTGGGGGGGGGAGGGGGAGAGGAAAAGGGGGGCTCAGTCTGGGAAGGCCTCCTGGAGGAGGTAAGCTCTCAGTAGGGCATTGAAGGGAGGAAGAGAGCTAGCTTGGCGGATGTGTGGAGGGAGGGCGGGCATTCCAGGCCACGGGGAGGACGTGGGCCGGGGGTCAACGGCGGGACAGGTGAGAACGATTTTTGCCACCGACCCCTTTCCCACATACTCCCTCCCCCTCCATGCATCTGAGAGTCAAAAGGACCTGGATTCTAATTCTGGCTCTGCCACTTGTCTGCTGTGTGACTTTGGGCGAGTCACTTCTCTGCCTCATTTACCGCATCTGGAAAACGGGGATTAAGACTGTGAGCCCTATGCGGAACAGGGACCGTGTCCAACCCAATTTCCTTGTATCTACTCCAGCTCTTAGTACAGTGCCTGGCACATAGAAAGTGCTTAACAAATACCGCAGTTGTTGTTATTTTTATATGCGCCAGACCATCACTCTCCACCTTCAAAGCCTTATTAAGACTTTTAGACTGTGAGCCCACTGTTGGGTAGGGGCTGTCTCTATATGTTGCCAACTTGTACTTCCCAAGCGCTTAGTACAGTGCTCTGCACACAGTAAGCGCTCAATAAATACGATTGATTTATTGATTATTAAGGTCACATCTCCTCCAAGAGGCCTTCCCGGATTAAGACCTCTCTCCCCCTCCCTCCCTCTCCCATCTTTGTCTGTGCAGGGGTAAAAGGTGCAAGGTGGGGGTGGGGGGAGGATCGGAGATGGAACAGATAGAGGTTTCCTTCTGAACAATGGAGAAGAGAAGAACTGAGTAGGCTTTAATGATTGAGCCATCAAGTGCTATAGTAATGCGAATGTATATCCTCCCAGGAAAAGCCGGCCCTATTGGTTCCCCTTGAGGGGCCACTTCAGCATGAAGAAGAGTTGATCTGGAATATCCAAGGGATGACTGACAAGGGGGAGGCAGTGACCTTCCCCTCTCATTCAGAGACCAGGTGAACCTAGGTCACTTAATAATAATAATAACAATAATAATAGTAATGGTATTAAGCACCTACTGTGTGCCAGGCACTGTACTAAGCATTGGGGTGGATACAAGCAAATCAGTTTGGACACAGTCCCTGTCTCACACGGGGCTCACAGTCTCAACCCCCATTTTCCAGATGAGGGAACTGAGGCCCAGAGAATAATAATAATAATAATGATAGTGGTATTTGTTCATTCATTCATTCAATCGTATTTATTGAGCGCTTATTGTGTGCAGAGCACTGTACTAAGCACTTGGAAAGTACAAATTGGCAACACATAGAGACGGTCCCTACCCAACAACGGGCTCACAGTCTAAAAGGGGGAGACAGACAACAAAACAAAACATATTAACAAAGTAAAATAAATAGACTGGTAAATATGTACAAGTAAAATAGAGTAATAAATCTGTACAAACATATATACAGATGCTGTGGGGAGGGGAAGGAGGTAAGGTGGGGGGGAGGGGGAGAAGAAGGAGGGGACTTAGTCTGGGAAGGCTTCCTGGAGGAGGTGAGCTCTCAGTAGGGCTTTGAAGGGAGGAGAAGGGAGAAGCTCTCCCTTTGAAGGGAGAGCTAGCTTGGCAGATGTGCAGAGGGAGGGCATTCTAGGCCAGGGGTAGGACGTGGGCCGGGGGTCGACAGCGGGACAGGCGAGAACGAGGCACAGTGAGGAGGTTAGCGGCGGAGGAGTGGAGGGTGCGGGCTGGGCTGGAGAAGGAAAGAAGGGAGGTGAGGTAGGAAGGGGGCAAGGTGATGGGGAGCCTTGAAGCCGAGAATGAGGAGTTTTTGCCTGATGTGTAGGTTGATTGGTAGCCACTGGAGATTTTTGAGGAGGGGAGTAACATGCCCAGAGCGCTTCTGCACAGAGATGATCCCCCCTGCCTTACCTCCTTCCCTTCCCCACAGCACCTGTGTATATATGTTTGTACGTATTTATTACTCTATTTTATTTGTACATATTTATTCTATTTATTTTATTTTGTTAATATGTTTTGTTTTGTTCTCTGTCTCCCCCTTCTAGACTGTGAGCCCACTGTTGGGTAGGGACTGTCTCTATATGTTGCCAACTTGTATTTCCCAAGTGCTTAGTACAGGGCTCTGCACACAGTAAGCGCTCAATAAATACGATTGAATGAATGAATGAATCAATGATCCGGGCAGCAGCGTGAAGTATAGATTGAAGTGGAGAGAGACAGAAGGATGGGAGATCAGAAAGGAGGCTGATGCAATAATTCAGTTGGGATAGGATGAGAGATTGAACCAGCAGGGTAGCAGTTTGGATGGAGAGGAAAGGGCGGATCTTGGCGAAGTTGCGGAGGTGAGACCGGCAGGTTTTGGTGACGGATTGGATGTGAGGGGTGAACGAGAGAGAGGAGTCGAGGACGACACCAAGGTTGCGGGCTTGTGAGACGGGAAAGATGGTAGTGCCGTCAACAGTGATGGGAAAGTCAGGGAGAGGGCAGGGTTTGGGAGGGAAGACAAGGAGTTCAGTCTTGGACATATTGAGTTTTAGATGGCGGGCAGACATCCAGATGGAGATGTCTTGAAGGCAGGAGGAGACACGAGCCTGAAGGGCGGGAGAGAGAGCAGGGGCAGAGATGTAGATTTGGATGTCATCAGTATAGAGATGATAGTTGAAGCCATGGGAGCGAATGAGTTCACCAAGGGAGTGAGTGTAGATTGAGAACAGAAGGGGACCAAGAACTGACCCTTGAGGAACCCCTACAGTAAGGGGATGGGAGGGGGGAGGAGGAGCCCGCAGATGAAACTGAGAGTGAATGGCCAGAGAGATAAGAGGAGAACCAGGAGAGGACAGAGTCTGAAGCCAAGGTTGGGTAGCGTGTTGAGGAGAAGGGGGTGGTCCACAGTGTCGAAAAAAAAAAATAATGGCATTTGTTAAGCACTTAACTATGTGCAAATCACTGTTCTAAGCGCTGGGGAGGATACAAGGTGATCAGGTTGTCCCACGTGGGGCTCACAGTCTTCATCCCCAAGAGGTCGAGGAAGATTAGGATAGAGGAGCCGTTGGATTTGGCAAGCAGGAGGTCATTGGTGACCTTTGAGAGGGCAGTTTCTGTGGAATGTAGGGGACGGAAGCCAGACTGGAGGGGGTCGAGGAGAGAGTTGGCATTGAGGAATTTGAGGCACCGCGTGTAGACGACTCGTTCAAGGAGTTTGGAAAGGAATGGTAGGAGGGAGTTAGGGTGATAACTAGAAGATGAGGTGGGGTCGGGGGATTTTTTAGGATTGGGGAGACATGGGCATGTTTGAAGGCAGAGGGGAAGGAACCAATGGAGAGTGAGCAGTTGAAGATTTAAGTTAAGCAGGGGAGGAGGGACGGAGCGAGAGATTTCATAAGATGAGAGGGAATGGGGTCAGAAGCACAGGTGGCCAGAGTAGCACTTGAGAGGAGGGAGGAGAGCTCCTCTGAGGATACTGCTGGGAAGGATGGGAGAGTAGCGGAGAGGGTTGAGAGCCGGGGGGTTGGAGAAGTGGGAGGAGTGACTTTAGGAAGCTCAGACCTGATGGATTTAATTTTATTAATGAAGTAGGAGGCCAGATCGTTGGGGGTGAGGGAAGGAGGAGGGGGAGGAACAGGGGGCCTGAGAAGGGAGTTAAATGTACGGAAGAGCTGACGGGGATGATGGGCATTGGGTGTCAATAAGGGAGGAGAAATAGTTTTGTCTGGCAGAGGAGAGGGCAGAGTTAAGGCAGGAAAGGATAAACTTGAAGTGAATGAGGTTGGTATGGTGTTTAGACTTTCGCCAGCAGCGTTCAGCAGCTCGAGCATAAGAGCGAAGGAGGCCGACACGGGCAGTGATCCAGGGCTGTGGGTTAGTGGTACGAGAGCGGTGAAGGGAAAGGGGAGCGAGGGAGTCAAGCTGAGTAGAAAGGGTAGAGTTGTTAAGCGCTTGCTATGTGTCAAGCACTGTTCTAAGCGCTGGGGTGGATACACGGTAATCAGGTTGCCCCACATGGGGTTCACAGCCTTAATCCTCATTTTACAGATGACAGAGCTGAGGCACAGAAAAGTTAAGTGACTTGCCCAAGGTCACACAGCAGACAAGTGGCAGAGCGGGACTAGAACCCATGGCCTTCTGACTCCCAGGCCCGTATTCTAACCACCATGCCGTGCTGCTTCTCCAGCATGGCATAGGAAAAGCAGGAAGTGACCCACCTGGGTTGGTGAGAAAAATAATATTGGAGAGGTGGGGTGCATGTCTATTAGAGAGCACTCTGGTTGCTTAGAGAAGCAGCATGGCTCAGTGGAAAGATCACGGGCTTTGGAGTCAGAGGTCATGGGTTCAAATTCCGGCTCAGCCAATTGTCAGCTGTGTGACTTTGGGCAAGTCACTTAACTTCTCAGTGCCTCAGTTCCCTCATCTGTAAAATGGGGATTAAGACTGTGATCCCCACATGGGACATCCTGATCACCTTGTATCCCCCCAGTGCTTAGAACAGTGCTTTGCACATAGTAAGTGCTTAACAAATACCATCATCATCATCAGACTGAGCCCCCTCCTTCCTCTCCCTCTCTTCCCCCTCCCCATCCTCCCACCTTACCTCCTTCCCCTCCCCACACCACCTGTATATATGTACATATGTTTGTACGTATTTATTGCTCTATTTATTTTATTTGTACATATTTATTCTATTTATTTTATTTTGTTAATATGTTTTGTTGTCTGTCTCCCCCTTCTAGACTGTGAGCCCGCTGTTGAGTAGGGACCGTCTCTATATGTTGCCAACTTGTACTTCCCAAGCGCTTAGTACAGTGCTCTGCACACAGTAAGTGCTCAATAAATATGATTGAATGAATGAATCATCATTACTGCCTTCCCCTAATGTCAGGGGTCATAATGTGGGGCACGTATTCGTGGTTATGGAAAGGCTTTTCTGAAGATGCCAGGGAAATAGCTCAATGTCTGGATAGGGGAAGGTGGCTTCAGGTGTCTGAGGCAGCACGGGTGACTGCAAGAAGGATTGAATGGCCCAAGGGGACTGTTGTGCTTTTTTCATTCATTCATTCAATGGTATTTTTTGAGTGCTTACTGTATGCAGAGCACTGTACTAAGCGCTTGGGAAGTACAAGTTGGCAACGTATAGAGACGGTCCCTACCCAACAGTGGGCTCACAGTCTAGAAGGGGGAGACAGAGAACAAAGCAAAACATATTAACAAAATAAAATAAATGGAATAAATATGTACAAATAAAATAAAGAAATAAATAGGTGGGGAAGGGAGTAGGGCTTGTAGAAGGGGAGCAATCCAAGTAGTGTTGGAATGCCTTTAGGAAGCAGCATGGCCCAGTGGATAGGGCACGGGCCTGGAAGCCAGGATCTGGGTTCTGATCCCGGCTTTGCCACTTGTCTGCTTGGGCAGGTCACTTAACTTCTTTGTGCCACAATTACCTCATCTGTAGAATGGGGGTTAAGACTGTGAGCCCACATGGGACATGGACTGTGTCCAAACCTGATCAGCTACCCCAGTGCTTAGTACAGTGGCTGGCACATAATAAGCCCTTAACAAATACCATTTAAAAAAAAAAAACAAGCAACATGGCCTAGTGGAAGGAGCATGAGCCTAGGAGTCAGAGGACCTGGGTTTCTGATCATGGGTCTGCCATTTGCCTGCTGTGACCTTGGGCAAATCACTTAACTTCTCTGTGCCTCAGTTACCTCACCTGTAAAATGGGGGTTCAATAAAGGATGCAGATCTAAGTGCATAGTTGACACAGAAAAGAGAGGGAAAAGAGGAAATAATAATTGGTATTTTTAGGCGCTTATGTGCAGGGCACTGTATTAAGAGAAGCAGCATGGCTCAACGGAAAGATCCCGGGCTTGGGTGTCAGAGGTCATGGGTTCTAATCCTGGCTCTGCCACTTGTCAACTAGGTGACTTTGGACAAGTCACTTCACTTCTCTGTGCCTCAGTTACCTCATTTGTGAAATGGGGATTAAGACTGTGAGCCCCACGTGGGACAACCTGATCACCTTGTATCCTCCACAGCGCTTAGAACAGTGCTTTGCACATAGTAAGCGCTTAACAAATGCCATCATTATTATTATTATTATTCTCTGCGCCTCAGTTCCCTCATCTGTAAAATGGGGATGAAGACTGTGAGCCCCACATGGGACAATCTGATCACCTTTTATCCTCCCCAGTGCTTGGCACATAGTAAGCGCTTAACAAGTGCTTATTAAGTTCTGGGGTGGATATAAGCAAATCAGGTTGGACACAGAACCTGTCCCACATAGGGCTCACGGTCTCAATCCCCATTTTACAGATGAGATAGCTGAGGCCCAGAGAAGTGACGTGTCTTGCCCAAAGTCACACAGCAGACATGTGGCAGAACCCAGGTCCTCTGACTCCCAGGCCCGTGCCCTAAACACTAAGCCATGGGGCTTAGTCAGAGCTAGCCTCTTGGAGAAAGGGATAGCCTCTTTGAGAAAACATGATTGTAGTAAGCCTTTGAAAGTGGGGAGAGTGCGGTCTATTTTATATGAAGAGGGAGGGAGTTCCAGGTCAGAGGGAGGATGTGGGCAAGGGATTGGTGGCAAGATAGAGGAGACTGAGGTATAGCGAGTAGGTTGGTGTTAGAGAACCAAAGTGTGTAGGTTGGGTTGGGGTAGGAAATCGGTGAGGGAGTGTAGGAGGGGGGAGAGCTGATTGAGTGCCTTAAAGCCAATGGTGAGGAATATGTTTGATGCAGAGGTGGATGGTCTGCACTGAAGGTTCTTGAGGGGTCGAGAGATGTGGACTGAACCTTTTTTTTAAGAATAATGATCGGGCAGTAAGGGCTAGAGTCAGAGGAGACAGAAGGCAGGGAGGTCTATGAGGAGGCTGATAGGCGAAGTGCTTGGAGCAACGTGGTGTCGGTTTGGATGGAGAGGAAAGGGTGGATTCCTGCCCAATCTTTCCCAGTAATATCTTGAGGAGATCCCCTGCTGCCTCTCAGTTTCCCCCCCTCCGTCTCGCAGTCTTCCCCCTCCACCTGCACTGCAGACCCCATCCCTTCGCACCTAATCAGAACTCTCGCCCTCTAACTCCTTCCTTCCCTGATCTTGAGCTTCACTTTTCAGTGGCTCCTTCCCCACTGCTTTCAAGCATGCTCGTGTAATCCTGTCATGAAAAAACCTTCCCCCGGCCCCACAGCTCCCTTAGTTATTATCCCATCTCCCTCCTATCATCTCTCCAAGCTCCTTTGAGCAACTTTTCTACACCTGTTTCCTCACCTCCAGTTCTCTCCCTCCAGTCCATCTTCCGCCACAGAAACTGCCCTCTTTACGGTCACCAACGATCACCTCCTTACCAGATCCGACGGCCTGTACTCCATCCTAATCCTCCTCCACCTCTCAGCTACCTTTAATTCTGTGGACCATCCCCTTCTCCTGGAAACACTACCTAATTGTAGCTTTACTGACACTGCCCTCTCCTGGTTCTCCTCCTCTGGCCACTCCTCATTCGCTTTCTCGAGCTCCTCCTCTGCCTCCCGCACCATCCCTACCTGCGGGAGACCTTAATAATAATAACAATAATAATAGTAATAATGGTACCTGTTAAGCACTTACTGTGTGCCAAGCACTGTTGAGGGGTAAATACAAGTTAATTAAGTTAGAGACAGTCCCTGTCCCACTTGGGGCTCACAGTCTTAATCCCCATTTTACAAGTGAGGTAACTGAGGCCCAGAGCAGTCAAGTAACTTGCCCAAGGTCACACAGCAGACAAGTGGCAGACTCGGGATTAGAACCCAGGCCCGTGCTCTATCCACTAAGCCACGGTGCTTCTATAAGGCTTTAAGACTCAGTTCTGGATCCCCTTCTATTCTCCAGCTACACTTCAACTACCATCTCTAGGCTGATAATTCTCCAGTCTTCCTCTCTAGCCCTGACCTCTCCTTCTCTGCAGTCTTGCATTTCCTCCTGCCTTGAGGACCTCTCCACTTGACTGTCCTGACACCCCCAATAATAATAAATTAATAATTTGTGCTATTTTAAGTGCTATGTACTAAGCATTGGGGTAGATACAAGATTCTATTCTCCAGCTACACTTCAACTACCATCTCTAGGCTGATAATTCTCCAGTCTTCCTCTCTAGCCCTGACCTCTCCTTCTCTGCAGTCTTGCATTCCCTCCTGCCTTGAGGACCTCTCTGACTGTCCTGACACCCCCAATAATAATAAATTAATAATTTGTGCTATTTTAAGTGCTTACTATGTACTAAGCATTGGGGTAGATACAAGATAATAATAATAACGATGGCATTTATTAAGCACTTTCTGTGTGCAAAGCACTGTTCTAATCGCTGGGGAGGTTACAAGGTGATCAGGTTGTCCCACGGGGGGCTCACAGTCAATCCCCATTTTACAGATGAGGTAACTGAGGCACAGAGAAGTGAAGTGATTTGCCCAAAGTCACACAGCTGACAATTGGCGGAGCCGGTATTTGAACCAGTGACCACTGACTCCAAAGCCCGTGCTCTTTCCACTGAGCCACGCTGCTTCTCAGAAGTTGAGGCCCCGCAATCAGGTTGGACACAGTCCATGGCCCATACAGGGCTTACAGTCTTAGTCACCATATTAGAGATAAGTGAGGCCCAGAGAAGTGATTTTTACCCAAGGTCACACAGCAGGCAAGTGGCAGAGGCAGGACTAGAACCCAAGTCCCTCTGAGTCCCAGTCCCGTGCTCTATTCACTAGGCCACACTGCTTCTCTTGCCGCCTTACCCTCCTTTACCTCCCCCGCCGCCGCCCCGTTCTTCCAGGACTTAACACTGGCTACCCCTCATGAGGCTTTTGGCTGTATTACTCTATTCATTTATTTTACTTGTACATATCTATTCCACTTATTTTATTTTGTTAGTATGTTTGGTTTTGTTCTCTGTCTCCCCCTTTTAGACTGTGAGCCCACTGTTGGGTAGGGACTGTCTCCATATGTTGCCAATTTGTACTTCCCAAGTGCTTAGTACAGTGCTCTGCACATAGTAAGCGCTCAGTAAATACGATTGATTGATTGTAAGCCCCTCTGCTTCCAAAGCCTTGGGGTGAGCTGGTTACAAGTTCCCTTGGGGTGTTTGGCTGCCAGTTCCTGCTGCCACTCAGCCCATGACCCCAGCCACTTCGGCCACAACACTGGCAGTAAGTGGATAGTGATAAGAGATATACTAAGTTGCCATCCCCTGGTCCAGGCAGGAGCTGGTCTAAGTCTACTACTGACCGGGAAGAGTCGGCTACAGAATTCTATGTACTGTACTGTTTTTAGCAATGTGGCATAGTGGATAAAGCACAGGCCTGGGAGTCTGAAGGATCTGGGTTCTAATTCTGGCTCGGCCACTGTCTGCCGTGTGACCATAGGCATGTCACTTCTCTCCTCCGGGCCTGTTACTTCATCAAGAAAATGGGATTAAGACTGTGAGCCCTATGTGGGACAGGGACTGTGTCAACATGATTTGCTTGTACCACCCCAGAGCTTAGTATGGTGCCTGGCATGTGGTAAGTGTTTAACACATTACGCTGTTATTATTTGAAGAGGGAACACAGAAGTACTTAGGTCACTGTAATCAGTCATTTGTATTTTTTGAGCATTCACTGGGTGCAAAGCACTGAACTAAGTGCTTGGGAGAGTACAGTAGAACAGAGCTGGTGGACACATTCCCTGTATAAATGTTATTGATTGTCTCTATATGTTGACAATTTGTACTTCCCAAGCGCTTAGTACAGTGCTCTGCACATAGTAAGCGCTCAATAAATACGATTGATGATGATGATGATTGATAGTCAATTTGTTAGTGGTTAAATCAATTTTGTTCCCAAATATGCGGAGGCTGATGCTGTGGGAAAGCAGCCACCAGTTTTGGGTAAATGACCCTTCTCCTCCTGTACAGGTAATCCATACTTAATTCCCTTGATTAGCTGTTGAGATAAATCATTCTATTTGTTAAGCCATACTATGTACCAAGTACTGTGCTAAGCTGTGGGGAAGGTACAATAAAATTAGATCACAGTACCATTCCCTCATGGGTCTCACAGGATGAGGGAGAACAGGTAGTAATAATTGTGATTTGTTAAGGACGTACTATGTGCTAGCCACTGTACTAGGTTCTGGGATAGATACAAGATCAACAGGTCGGCCAAGAGTCCCTGCCCCACATGGGGCTCATCGTCTAAGTAGGAGGGACAACAGGTATCGATTCCCCATTTTCCGGATGAGGTAACTGAGGCCCAGAGACATTAAGTGACTTGCTCGTGGTCACACAACAGGCAAGTGGTGGAGCCAGGATTTGAACCTAGGCCCTCTGGCTTCCGGGCCTATGTTCTTTCCACTAGGCCATGCTGTTTCTCAAAGTTCCCAAAGTGCATTAAGGGGGTGGAATTTTCCCATAAGAATGAATGTAAATAAGGCTTTGTCCATTTGTTGGCATACCCATAGAGGTTAGTGAATGTTTCGACTTGCATCTTTTCTTAAATGTCACTACTAAATATTAATAGAACATTTGAAGATTAGTAAAAGCCCACGAATCTGTGAACTATTCAAAGGATACTGAAGTTCTTCGGGACTATTGTATAATCAGTATAGTTTAAGGAATACACTTAAGTTTAAAGGAGCAAAAGTACAATAGTGCTTGCCTTAAAGATGACTTAGATGTAAGGAGTTGAAAGGTTACTTACAGAGCATGGTGCAGGAGTTTATTATGTATCCAGATATGTCTGCCCTCTAGGTTAATTTGACTCTTTAATGTCTTAATACACTTAAACTTCTTTCCATACCTCATTATTGGAAAAGAAAAGCTTCATGAAGTGGAAAAGCTACAGTCATGCCTTGTCATTAAACCCTTAGACCCTTACAGTTTCACCATCATAATTATCACCAAGTTCATCATGAAGGTCTGCTTTTCATTCATTCATTCAATCGTATGTATTGAGCGCTTACTGTGTGCAGAGCACTGTACTAAGCGCTTGGGAAGTACAAGTTGGCAACATATAGAGACGGTCCCTACCCAACAACAGGCTCACAGTCTAGAAGGGGGAGACAGACAACAAAACAAAACATGTAGACAGGTGCTTTTGGAGTTTCATGGGTTCTCTGTTCCATTTCCCTGAAGTTCTCTTTGGTTAATTCAGTGTGTTCTAATGTGTGTTGTTAGTTGTGCCCCGTTTGAGTTCATCGTGTCTCATTTTCCTTCCAACTTGAGTTGAGGCTGAATCCAGCCTCTGTGCCCCATGGTCCCCACCATCGGTGCTCAGGAGCCCATGGGGGCAGTCCCTGAAGCTTGGATGCCTGGCCCCCTCCACCCTCCTTTTAACAACAATAATAATAATAATGATAATTGTGGTATTTAAGTTCTTACTGTGTGCCAGGCACTGTACTAAGTGCTGGGGTGGATGCAAGTTGGACACGATTCCCGGGTTGGACACGGTCCCTGTCCCACATGGGGCTCAGTCTCAATCCCCATTTTACAGTTGAGGTAACTGAGGCCCAGAGAAGTGAAGTGACTTGCCCAAGGCCACACAGCAGACAGGTGGCAGAGGCAGGATTAGAACCCATGACCTTCTGACTCCCAGGCCTGGGCTCTATCCATTACGGCATGCTGCTTCCCCATTTTAAAGTGCTTACTGTGTGGCAGGCCCCGTTCTAAGCATTGGTGTAGGTACAAGTTCCTCAGGTCGGACACAGGTAACTGAGGCACAGAGAAGTGAAGTGACTTGCCCAGGGTCACAGAGCAAGGGTTGGGATTAGAACCCAGGTCCTCCAACTCCCAGGCCTGGGCTCTTTTCCTTAGGCCACGCTGTAGGGGACAGGACCTGAATAACGAGATCGGGGCAGGCAGGAGTACACCGACCCACCTGTTTGAGCGACAGAAGGTTGTGTCGTTTTTGATCAAGAATAGCCCTTTCTGGGACCGAAGAGCCAAGGCCTGGCTGTACCGTTGGCTTTCCCTGTCACGTGTTGTTTCTAATAATAATAATAATAATGGCATTTATTAAGCACTTACTGTGCGCAAAGCACTGTTCTAAGTTCTGGGGAGGTTACAAGGTGATCAGGTTGTCCCTCGTGGGGCTCACAGTCTCCATCCCCATTTTACAGATGAGGCAACTGAGGCCCAGAGAAGTTAAGTGACTTGCCCAAAGTCACACAGCTGACAACTGGCGGAGCCGGGACTTGAACCCCTGACCTCTGACTCCAAAGCCCAGGCTCTTTCCACTGAGCCACGCTGCTTCTCACAGAGTTTTTCACAGAGTATGCCGGGTTATTGTGTATCGAAGGCTAAAAATTAGCACATGCGTAGCGCTGTCCTTTGGTTCCGAGGCACCGCTGCTGATGGTGACTGTATCTGTGCGTGCCAGTGACACACTGCTGACATCGCATACTTGCCCATTTTGCCCATTTAATGAAGTCAAACACTTTTTTCTGACCCCCGGCCATGTGGGTGAGCCTTGCTCAGACCCCAGTGGTTGAGAGGACGTCTGTGCCACCGACACCAGAGCATGTGATAGTTTTGGGGGGGTGGGGGGGGTGGGGGTTGACCATGCTGATGGCGATTTGCTCTGAGCCACCCATACTCTCTCAACCAATCTCCCCCGTGTCCCGCAGCAAAGCGACTGGTAGGGACAATGGACGCTGTCTGTGGACCCAGCAGAATATTCGTTGAATGAATGTTTCTTAATTGCTCTCCTGGGTCCAGGCGCTTAATACAGCGCTCTGCACATGGTAAGCACTTAATAAATACAATTGAATGAATATATCTTTAACAGAGCATGGGCATCACCTGTGTGGTAAACTAGGAGTGAGTGATTTTTCATTTAAAATCACCTGAAGCCCTGCCACTGATAAAGTCACTCCGTGGGAAACCTCAATGCCGGGTCTTGACTTTGCCTCCTTGGAAATTCATAGTAGGTGTGTGGCCTTCCTCTCCTTCCCCCTCCAGGGTCAGGCCTGTTTTGTCAACCCGAAAGCCCCAATGGGGTCAGGGGTGCTGACTTTTCATTTCAAGCACGGAAGCTCCAGTGAGGAAGTGGGACATAGGTACCCTCAGGGCCAGGGAGGTGGACGCCTATAGAAAAAGTTGAGACTTGGGGGAGGGGGGTGAGCCTAGTTGCCCACTGACCCCAAGGCTGAGAGGGGCCCAGAGCCCCATGTGACCCCTCTCCCTGGGTTTTTAACCCCTTAGAAGTCTGTCTGCCTGCTCTTCAAGTTCCAAAGATACTCGTTCCTCAGCACTAGCAGGTTCACTTTACGTAGCGATGTTAGCAAAGTCGGACTGTTTAAGTATCGTCTTCTCCCAAGCGCTTAGTACAGTGCACTGTACGTGGTAAGCACTCAGTTAATACCATCGAT
Source organism: Tachyglossus aculeatus (assembly GCF_015852505.1). NCBI lineage: Eukaryota > Metazoa > Chordata > Mammalia > Monotremata > Tachyglossidae > Tachyglossus > Tachyglossus aculeatus. Next base: position 118,772,859 of record NC_052101.1, on the reverse strand, counting down.
GATGAAGTATGCCGAACCTTTAAATCCTCGTGCAAGCACCTGGTCTGTTCTTTAATCAGCCACAAAATAATGGTCATTGAGCATTGTTTACTATGTTCAGTCCTTACACTCGAGCTTTCCCACTGTTATTGGGGCCACAGACCTAAAGCATTTAAGGAAATCTCAGCTTTGCTCTCACACTTTCATTGTGGGTCTTACCGCTGGGCTGATCAAATCGAGTGCCCTGAAGACCACGCTTGGACTCACCTGCTTCACTCAGTCTGTTTCAGAACCTCCAACTCGATCACCAGAGTCAAGCTTTTTTGGTGGGTTTTCTATCTCGGCAGGATTTGGCTGCCCACGCGTTTTTGACCTGTGCCGAATGACTGCAAGGGTCCAAATTTGAATGGAAAAACAAAGCCCTAATGTACTGTACGCACGGGAACCCTCTCGGGCTGGCACTGCCTTGCAAAGCGTGGCTGCGCTGACAGCGGGCCCAGCACAGCCAAGCACAGAAAGTGTGTGGGCCCTAAAACACATTGAATGAGCCTAAAAAACCACCCAGGGTATCAATATTCAAAGAACGTGAAATCAAATCCATGCTAAATTGAGGTATTAAATTGGGGACTGCTTGTGTTAGTAGGGCTCAACAAAAATAGACCTCTCAACCCGAGTGAGGAGGCAGAGCGGTATCGAGAGACATCTAGCCAGCCGATAAGCCCGCAGGAGGAGAGAATGTCCGATACGCCATTTTGTTTGCAGAAACCTGTGTCTGAGGATGTTGGTATAAAGTAGATTATTTGCCACTTGCATCGAAAAGGAAGAGGATCCAAATGGCTCGTAAATATTTTCTGGGGTTATTGAAGTATTGTTATGGGCAGGGAACGTGTATACCAACTCTGTTAGAGCGTACTCTCCCAAGTGCTTAGTAGAGTGCTCTGCACATAGTAAGCGTACGAATACGACTGATTGATATAAATTGCATCTTGGTTGAAAGGCTCCAACAGATGTTCCTTCCCTGGCTCGATGGGTCAGAGTGGTATGCTGGGGTGGTGGGGGTGGGGGGCGAGGATTAGTGCCCGACTGCCGCCCAAGAATCAGTTTGGAGTCCTATTGCTAGTGGGGGAGACTGGATAAATGCCTCATAGCTGTCCCTCCCCGAGTTTGTCCCAATTTAAAAAAAAAAAATGAAAACACCCTAACTCATTAGTTCATTTCAGCTGTGAGGGTTATTTTCTTTGGAAAGGCCCCGTGTGGAAACTTGCCATTTCCTCTGGATTGATGCTGTGGCCTCCCTTGCTTTGATCCAAGCGTTATGTCCACTGAATTCTTGTTTCTACCAGTCACGTAAACATTAAAATGTTTGGGGATTACCAGTGGCTGAAATTTTATATTATGCAAAACCCTTCATGCATGGTCAAATAATCAGTTAAAATCTGAGCTCACTAAGGCTTTCAGCTGAACTCTGGGAGGGAGGATCTCAGGTTTCTCAGTTCCTTATTTCAGACATGCCCAGAAATTCCCCCAAGCAATTCTGTTTTCAAGGTGGTTTTGCACATGGCATGCAGAGGATTGAAGCGCTGACAGGCCGAGGCAGTTTGGAAGTTTGACAGTAGTAATTGGACCTTCCAGAATTGGCACGGGTCTAAGGAATTGTTTAGCTAGGAATCCCATTCCCGGTTCAGCTAATAGATTGGCCGTAAACTTTTTGAGGGCGGGGACGCCAGCGGCTTAAATGCTAATAAAGAATCAAATGACAAGGAAAGGCCTGATCTTCTGTTTCAGTGATGTGAAGGGGAGTGGGGATTTAGAGGGGCCAAGTTTGGGAGAGCCCAGCATGGTGATTTCTTCGCACTTTGCCGTCTCTGATCACCTGGCTCCCTTCTCCACTCTGCTGTTGAAGCTGCTGGCTTGGCCCTGCCGTATAGCAAACGGGAAGCAACGTGGCCTAATGGTTAAATCTCGGGCCTGGGAGTCAGGACCTGGGTTCTAATCCCAGCTCCACCACTCGTCTGCTCTGTGACCTTGGGCAAGTCACTCAGCTCCTCTGGGCCTCAGTTCCCTCATCTGTAAAGTGGGGGTTAACATTGTGAGCTGCACGTGGGACATGGACTGTATCCAACCTGATTAGCCTTGGATCTAGACTCGTATGTAGAGAAGCAGCGTGGCTTAGTGGAAAGAGCCCGGGCTTGGGAGTCAGAGGTCGTGAGTTCTAATCCCCGCTCCGCCACTTATCAGCTGTGTGACTTTGGGCCAGTCACTTAATTTCTCCATGCCTCAGTTGCCTCATCAGTAAAATGGGGATTAAGACAGTGAGCCATACTTGGGACAACCTGATTACCTTGTCTCTACCCCAGCGTTTAGAACAGTGCTTGGCACAAAGTAAGCACTTAACAAATACCATTATTATTATTGTTTTTATTATTATCTTCTACCCCAGCACTTAGTACAGTGCCTGGCTCATAGTAAGTGCTTAATACCATTTTAAAACAAAAAAACCCCCCAAAAAACCCTCTCCTGGCCCCCTTCTTTTAGTTTGATGGCGTGTTTGTTGTAAGACCGGAGAAATTGTCCGAGTGGCCTGTTCTAGTGCTCTAAGCTGCCTCCCAGCTCCTCATTTTAGACACTTTCTCCTATTGCCTTTTCTTTAAGTTTTGTAAAATTCCTCGTGGGCTAGTTAGGAAATGGGATGCTTTCAACTCAGGGACAACTTTTGGTTACCACAAACTCGTTTTTATTCTCCGTGGAACGGACCCCCTCTGGCAGTGGAATGTGCCCAGCTTACTTTTCTAGAATGCCAGAGTGTTCGATTTGCTGTGACTTTAGTACGCAGATGAGGTATCATGCAATGTGGACTTGACAGCAAGGTAGTTTTTCCTCTCCCTTCTCTTTCTCCCCACATACATCGCTGACTCTTCGAGGAAGCGGTATATTTCCTTTTCAGAAGCCGAGGCGATCGTGTTGGTCAGGGGACACCTAGTGGATATAAGTTTATCTTCCGTGACCGGGTTTGATGTCTTCCACTGTTTTTGTGATCATGTGAACGTTGAAAAAGTAAAAAGTGCATTTCGCGACGCCGACCTGTTAACTTTGGATTGGGTCTGAGGCAGAAAGTGCTTGTGCTTGTTCTTTTTCTCCAAGGTATTTCGGCCCGCGCTTTGGGTTCTTTAGCGGTTGCCCCCGGTAATATCACATGTGTTCTCCAAAGGTGGGTAAAGGGACATGCCAGATGATCACTCTGGAAGCTGCACCTGGATACCCTCGGGACCAGCCCTTGTAAAGCTTGAGAGGCTGCTGACCAGAAGGAGGCCGGGCTTTGCCGCTCCCCCAATCCTAGGGAGGCCAGGCCTTCTCCCCTCCAATTTCCCACTTGGTGTCTTGCTGTGAAGACCCCAGACTCACTCTGGTAAACTACTCCCAGCATGGGATGATGGAGAGGGTATGTATGCCGCCCTCCTCTACAACCTACCCAGTGGTGGGACTGCTAAGACAGTAGGACCATCACTCTGGTTTTAGTGATGGCCTCTCTTCTCCTCACAGTCTGCCCTAGAAGGGAGTGTAAGGAGAAGCATCCCCAAAGCCCAGCGGCTATAGGGATACCCCCCTGCCCTCCCCCCCCTCCAATTTTCCCTTTCAGTGGTTTGCCTAGACTTGGCCATTGCTTCTCTCCCCCAGCCCCAGCAAGTAGCCCTGGGGGATTTCCCCCTATGGCTAGCATCAGGAGTCATTTGGGGCCTTTCCTTGTTACTTGCCTATAAAATCCACATGACGCCTGATGTACTATTGTACTATGACTGCAGGCATAGGCCTTGCCCAGGCTGGGCATGTATTTCTTTCACTTCCTCATCTCCCCCTTCAGGGTTAGGGGAGGGTCCCCAGTCCTGTTGGGTAGGACTCCCTCCCCAGGCCGCGACCCCTCTGCCCCTCCAACCCCAGTAGGAAATATCTTCACTGGTGGGCTCTTGCATGACTCTGAGCCAGCACTTCGGCCGGGCTTCCCTCCGCCTTGGGAACCCAGTTTCTCTCTACCCTTACAGCCCCGCAATCAAACCCCCCTTTCCCACAGGCCACAATCCGATTCACCTTTGTTCAAAGAAAAAGGAAAAAACCATGAAGCAATCCAGGAAAATAAAACATTGATTTACTCACCACTTGGTCAGGCCAAGTGAGCATGCCATGCTTACATCGCACCTACGCACACATGGGACATTGGGACGTCTCCCATGCTGCTTCCCCCAGGCTCCCCAGTGAAAAGAACCATAGTAGGAGAGGAGGGTATAGGAAGGGTTTTTTGTTGGTTTTTTTTTTTGTTTTGTTTTGTTTTCCTGGCCTGAGGTTTGTGCCTGATTTGCTTCCAGGCACGGTGCTTCTAGGCCCTTTTTCTTGGCGTGATCCAGATCCCTTCAGGGACAGTGTCCTGTCTTCCAAAAAGAGAAAGCGTGAACTGTTATAAAAATTATGCTTCGTAAAGGCTCACTAGCCATCCACCTTTCGGCCTTCTTGGATCTTTCTCTTTACTTGCTTTGTTCTAAGCCCATTGGAGACTCGGTGGCCCTGCCTACGTAAGCGATGCCTAGGAAGAAACTAACGCTACTCAGAGGAAAAAGGCCCTCCTGTATCTGATTCTCCCCCCACCCCATCTCACTAGGAGACCCTAGAGAGACTGTTGCCTGGGCTTACATTCAGGCCGCCTCCCTGCTTCCTCCGGTCCCTCCCGGAGTCCCGTTCGGGTTATTTCCCACTGGCCAGGCTACCCTAGATAGCGAGGCTCCCTCGGTACTTCCCATCCTGCCACCTGCCCAGCGTGATCCGGCAAAGCTTTCCGGTAATTTGAAGTCCCCTGCTCATGTTAGATTTCACGAGCAGACAGAAGCATCCATGCAGTCTCTTCACAGATTAAGCTTCTGACTTCACTGACACCGAGACACCCCCACCCTCCCCAGAGAATTACTGTGAATCTCTCCTATCCCAAGGATTAGAGCATCTCCGGCCTAGGAGGGAAAGGGTTTCCATGAGACAGCCTTTTAAGCCGAGGCCTCCCAGGGTGATTGTATCAGTCAGTGGTATTGATTGAGTGCTTACCGAGTGCAGAGCATTGTACTAAGCGCTTGGGAGGATACAGTCCAACAGAGTTGGTAGGCACGATCCCTGCCCGCAAGAAGCTTACAAGAAGACAATTGCTATTGATAGGCCTGGAGGAAGATCATCAGCTCTCCTACTCCCGGACCCTGCCCATCGCCAGTATGGACACAGTTTCCCTACCACGCATACAGGTGCTAAAGGTGGCATCCATCACCTGGCCCGGAAGACATCTGTATTCTCTCCCAGCGCTTAGTAAATGCTTAATAAGTACTATTAATCAATCGTATTTATTGAGCGCTTACTGTGTGCAGAGCACTGTACTGAGCACTTGAAGTACAAGTTGGCAACATATAGAGACGGTCCCTACTACCACTACTACTCCATCAGCCCTTATGTTTATACATAATAATCGATCGTGCAGTCAATTTATTCTGATTGCCCCATTGGTAAAGATTTTTATGCCTATGGCCTCCATTAGTATAAGCCCCTTGTGGGCAGGACACACTGGCCTGGGTTCTAATCTCGGCTCTGCCACTTGTCTGCTGTGTGACCTTGGGCAAGTCACTTCACTTCTCTGGGCTTGTCGCCTTAGAACAGTGCTTTGCACATAGTAAGCACTTAACAAATATCATCATTATTATTATTATCATCATCTGTAAAATGGGGATTGAGACTGTCCAACCTGATTACCTCGTCTCTACCCCAGCACTTAGTACAGTGTCTGACACGTAGTAGGCGCTCAACAAATGCCATAATTGTCGTTATTTATTGTGTGTCTGTTGTACATTCCCAAGCACTTAGTGAATGGCACTGTACCCAGTGTGTGCTCAATAAATTGAATGACTACTCACCATCTTTTGCCCCAGGATTCCTCTCCTTTCATTCTCAGCCTCATAGTGATGGGTTTAGTCGCACTCGAGTTAGGACCAGTTGTCACGGTGGCCTCAATTGTGGCAGCTCACTCATGACCTAGGCTCTAACCGTATTGCTCCAGGGGGTTCTGGGACATGTCATAAGCCAAGAACTTGAGCCAGGGCTTTCAGCAATTTAGTAGATGGCCAACAGAAGATCCTGGGCATTGCCAGAGATGGTGTTTGCCTCCCATGGGAGAAGGCCCCTCGAGCTGTGTGTGACGCTCTTGCAGATTTGGCCATGGTGTTGGAGGCACTTAGATCTGGCTACTGCCTCTTCCACTGGCCATTGTGATGGACTCGGCACTTTGCCTGACTCCAGTCAACACATTTAAGACTGTGAGCCCCACGTGGGACAACCTGATGACCTTGTATCTACCCCAGCGCTTAGAACAGTGCTTGGCACATAGTAAGTGCTTAACAAATACCATCATTATTATTATTATCCTTTTGGGATAAGCACAGTGAGGAAAAATTATGGGGCTACTTTGCCCCCTCCTCTTTCCTGAAGGAGAGATTCAGAAGGAGGGGATCCAGCTGGTTGCCACGACCCTGTTGGGGGCCACCTATGTGACTAAAGTCAGCACTACAAATTTGTTGAGATGAGCGTTTCTTTTAGTAATTCCAGCTGAGGTAAAGGACAGGGCCAGCAGCATAGTTGGGGCTAGCGGGATCCCCGGGAGCCATTATAGCCGTCAGCCACTTGTTGCTGATCGTGTCCCCCCTCCCCTCCCAAAAAAACCACTCTCCCCAAATGAAGGCATTGTCATCGGTATTGAGCACTTAGAGCAACACCCTGTACTAGGTGCTTGGGAGCGTACAATAAATGTCAAAGACAGAGCCTTTGGCCTTGAGTTTACAATCGAACAGGGGAGAGAGGCGAACACTGATAGTACCCACCTGGCTGTGTCAGGGAGTCACTTAATTTTTGTCACCGTGGCCGTTCATTTTCCCTGACTCCTAGACACGCTGCATCACTTTCCTTAGCTAGTATCTGTGGTTCCTAGGCACCCCTTGTGTCAGGTTCCCCGGAGCAGTGGGAGGAGACCGTCTTCTCCAAGCAAACCCTCACACTAAGAACGTTCTTGGAAGAGTGGCTCTTGCTTCAAAAGAAGGCAGTAGAGACAGGGCCTATCTCAAAGAGGGGACAAGGATCCTACTCTGTTTTCTTCCTTAACCCATCTCGGACTTCAGAAAACTGGATTTGGGCGTTGTCAAAGAAAGACTCAGTGGTATTCCTGTGAAAATTCATCCACCTCTTCACTCGAGAAGACTAGCTGCACCACCTCGCCATGGAAGACATTTACCTCTACAGCCCCATCTGCCCCAAATGTAGCAGGTCCTTTTGTTTCAGGATTGGCACTTGGAGTTTTCATCCCTCCTACTCTGGGCTCATTCGCACCTCGTGTTCACCAAGTTCCTGGCAACCCCCCGAGTGACTTGGCTCAGAAGACAAGAGCTTCTAGACAGCTTGCTTCCGGATCGCTTGCCGTGCGGGACCGATGCCATACGCTGACCCGGCTGCAACGCTTGGGCTTCAAGTTAGTTCTCCCAGAGCCCAGGCCGCTTCCCTTCTCAATGTCCGGCTTCACCCCGGGCCTCCCTGGACACCCAGGCAATGGCAGCCGGTGATTCCAGAACGCAGGGTCCACGGGCCTGTGGGACACCCTGGCCTAGAATGAAGTCCCTGCGAGTGAGATCACATTCACCTCCTGATTGCCGCCCTTCCCTCAGCGCAACTGCGTCCCCTGCCCACCGGTCCTTGGACCGATGACTCGAGAAGCCCATTCGGCCCTCGGGATGGGGGTCGAGAAAGGGGGCGAAAAAAGTCACAATCGCCAACTCCTCCGTTACAGATGGTGTCACGCGCATCCCTTGATCAGCAAACGAAGCTCCTTCCCTCATCTGACCCTTGTGCTGGAAATGAGCTGTGTTGAATGTTCTTGGGTCTTTTGGCCCAGCAGCCTGGAGCGAGTCCACTGTAGCCCAGGTGGCCCGGCGGCCCGCAGTATTTTCTGTAGTGAAAACGACCAGGTGCTTGGAATCCGGACAAGCGTGGAATTAACTGGACAGTGGGTAACGGGGCCGTGGCTGTCCACTGCTTACTCCCAGGACTAGTGGATCCACTGAATCGAGAGGACTCGGATCTCCCACGGATGGCACATTGGTCCTCGGGTTGCTCGGGAACTGTTCGGCTTTGGAGGAGTGCTGGCTGTCGGCTTTTTTTTTTTTTTTAAACTTCTCAGGGGAACCACTTCTGCTTCAGGACATTGCATCTAAGGGCAATGGCAACTAGTACTTGGATTGTGCATTTGGGTTTAGGGGAGGACAGACCTAGCCCCTCCCCCTTGGGCCAAGTCAAAATGACTCCCGTGATTGCTGAGCTCACTGTGGATGGCCCGATCACATCTCACCTAGGAGAGGGTTCGAACGTGACGTCCAGACCTACAGGGACCATTGTTAGCCTGACTCCTGAGCAAAAAGAAATTGGAACAGATTGTGCAAGGCTAACTGTAGGTTTCTTAGATTTGACTGGCAGCCTGGAAACCAACCAGCAGGCTCACCTTTTCACAGGCATGTGATTCTCTTTGGTGCCAGCCGTGGAATATGGATCTTTTCCAATGGCCTTTGCTTGTGTTCCTGGAATGCTTCTCACCCGGATCAGGCAGGCCTCGGTGTACCCTCCATCATGGTGCCTAGGGTGGCCATCTCTGCATTTCGGGTTCCCCCTCAAGAGCGGGTCAGTGAGGGGCTCTACTCCGGTGATTCACTGACCAAGCCTCCATTTTTGAGCCCCTCCTTGACTAATTTCCATTTCCTTACCCTGTTTCTGATGGCCACCACCTCTGCCTGCCACATTAAGTGAGCTTGAGGCATTGCTTCTTTTTCCATCTTCTTTCCTTCCCTCCCTCCCTCCTCCTCTCCACCAGGATGTTCAAAGCTAGACTAGCACCCCCCCCCGCCCCCCCCCAACCTTCTTCCTCATTGTGGTCTCCAGTTTTTCATGTCATCCTAAGGCCCCAGGGGAGGCTGCCCTTCGCACCTTGGATGTCCCAAGGACTTTCCTTTTACTATCTGGATTGCTTCAAAGCACTCAAGATCAATGAGGATGCCACCCTCATCATCGGGCAGGCCGTTTGGAAGAGGACACTGACACAATGATTTGGTGCCTGCGATCCTTCCTGTTGCAAAGAGCCTCACCCCTCCCACAGTCGGTCTTGGCCTGACAGACCGCTCCGGCGGCCCCGAGCAGTGCCACGGTGGCAGAGATTTGCAGGGTGGTCACAAGGTCATCGCCACTTTGGCCCAGCACTGTTGCTTCGGTGAGGCACCTAGGAGAGGGCCCTGTTTTGGTAGATCCATCCTGCAGCGGCTGTTTCAGTAGCGTCATTTTGTTTTGTCCACTCCCCCTTCCCCTGCCCCGCCCCGCCCCCTGCCCCGCCTGACCTTCTTGGGACCAGCTACAGACTCTACCAGAGTGATCATCTGGTGGTGCCCCTTACTCACCTCTCGAGAAACAAGGGTTACTTGCCGTAACCCGAGTTCCCCGAAGGTGTGTAGACACACCAGATGAACACACCCGCCCTCCTCCCCTTTCTCAAGGGTGGTTCTTCTTTCTTTTTGTGCTCTCTTCGGCAGGGCTCCGTCGGGAAACTGGAGGGGAGAAAGGCCGCCCTCCCTAGGACCATGGGAGGGGCGGAACCTGAACTCTTTCTGGTCAGGCTGCCTGCTATCAGTGAGCAGCGACCAGAGTGATCATCTGGCGTGTCTACATACCCTCGGCGAACTCAGGTTACGGTAAGTGACCCTCGTTTTCTTTAGCTGTCAAACTGAGGGCGTAGGTCAATCATGCCGGTGACGATTCTAGATGGAAAAAGGAAACTGTGACCTTTCATTTTGAGGTTTCTAGTGTTTCTGAGGAAGGAATAGTGTTTCGTTTAAAGTATTTTGGGCTGGGTTAACTGGCAGGATGGAGCTGTTTAGACTCAGGCGACAGCAAAGCTGCTTTTCCTGGTAACATTGAAGTCCTTTTTGACTTGATGATGGGATTTGCAGTCGGCACATTCACAGTTTGGGGACTCCTGGCTCCCTCCCTTATTTTAAGGACTCCACAGAGAGGTTTCCAGTGAATGACTATATGCACTCGTGTCCCCACGCCTCAGAATCCTCCATCGGTTGCCCATTCTCCTCTCCCTCTTACTTACCCACTCTCTTCTCCCACCACTCCCCAGCTCGCATTCTGAGGTCCTCGCAAGCAAACCTATTCTCTCTGCCTTGTTCTCTTGCCACCGATCACTTGCTCACGCCTCCCCCTCCCACCCCCCGCCTAGAATTTCCTCCCCCTTTATACCCAGCAGAGGCTCTTCCCATCTTCAAAACCCTTCTGCAAAGTCCTCTTCTCCAGGAGGACTTCTCTGATGCATTTTAAATCTCCAGTTTTTCCCCTAACTTCACTCAGCACTTCTGTGCCCCACAATCACTTAATTTCTATTGGGGTTGTGAGAGTTTGCATACATATCTCATAAAAAAGCAGCATGGTGTAGTGAAGAAGCAGCATGGCCTAGCGGATAGGACATGGGACTGGGAGTCGGAAGGACCGGGGTCCCAATTCTGCCTCTTCTCCTTGTCTGCTGTGTGACCTTGGGCAAGTCGTTTCACTTCTCTGTGCCTGTTACCTCATCTGTAAAATGGGGATTGAGACTGTGAGCCCCACGTGGGACAGGGACTGCGTCCATCCTGCTTTGCTTGTTTCCATCCCAGTGTTTAGTACAGTGCCCGGCACATAGTGAGTGCTTAACAAATGCCACAGTTATTTTTGACTCTATTCCTCCTATCTAATTTATTTTGGTGTCTGCCTCCCCCACTGGACTGTAAACTCCTTCAAGGCAGAGATGGATCATATCTACTAACTTTATTGTGCCTGCCCATGCATTTAGTACAGTACTGTGCGTACAATAGTCACTTTCATCAGGCCCAAAAGGTGTATCTTTCAAACAAAAATGCAGATTTCTGTTTGCTTTCAAAACTGTGAAGACCCTGATTTCTATTCTCCCCCTTTCCCCTCTCTCTTGAAGAGAGAGGTGGCAGAACCGTTAGCCTCCAAAAGGAGGTAAATTGGATATGGTTTAACGGCTAAGAGAATAAGAGAGCTGAATGAACGTCCGCTGTCACTTGGGGAGTGGTGGTCAAGTGTAGGATCTTCCTTGTGTAGGATCTTCCTTGTACTATGTATGATTTCTACTTCGAGTGGAGTTTTCAGTCGGTCAGTCAGTCGATCAACAGTATTTGAGTGCTTAATGTTCAGAGCAGTGGACTGAGTGCTTGGGAGGCAGAGTTGATAGGCATGTTCCCAGCCCACAGTGAACTTACAGTCTAGTTTGGCTTCCTTATCGTTTGACGGTGATTTAAAGAGAGCTTGTGGAGAATTGTATCGATTAAAAATTTGTCGACTGGAAACTGGCCTCTAGTGGACTCTTACTACTGACCCAGTGGCGATAGGTCGTTAGCAGATATACCGCCCGCCCCTGATTTCACAACCGTCCCCTGCACCACCCACTCTGAATTTCCGCCTCCCCCACGGCCCCCCAATTCTTCTGCAACTCCACTGCGATTCCTGACTTCTAGACCTCGCCGCCTGATCCTGGCTGTTCTTTATGCACCTCCTGGATGCTCTAAAACCTCTTCCCCATTTCTCTGCAGCGGTCCACACCTTCAACACAGCCCTCCACAGCTGCCCCCACCATTGGCTACCATCCCCACTGTCCAGTTCCTCTTCTCTCGCACCCCTGCGACTGAGACCAGTTGGCAAAAGTCCATTCATTCGGTCGTATTGTTTGAGCGCTTACTGTGTGCAGAGCACTGTACTAAGCGCTTGGGAAGTACAAGTCGGCAACCTATAGAGGCGGTGGGCTCACAGGCTAGATGTCCAGAAACCCAGCTCACCTCTGCCACTTGAAATTTACTCTCGTCTTCAACACCACCACTGTACTTCCCTGTTGATCCCCACCCATAGCCGCGTAGCCTCTCCCCCCACTTATGGCCTTAGATTTCGAGGGTCAGGGACTGTGTCTAACTCCCAACCGTGTGTTTTTTCACGCTTAGGACAATGCTCTGCACTTAGTAAGCACACTGTGCTATTACTAGTCCTACTTCTAGCCCTCACTAACTATGCCAGACTTTGAACTCTCTCCCGAAGCCCCCAGAGGCCTCATCTCCTTCCTCTCTCTAATTCTTGCTTGGTCATGCTTAACTGCTTTGTTAGCAAGATAAAAGGCAAGAGTCTTGACTCTCTAGACTATAGTTACAGGCAGGCAAAGCTGATTCTGTTATATGGAACTCACCTAAATGCTTAGTACAGGGCTCTGTATGCAGTATGTACTCAATAAAGACCGCTACCACTGATTGAAAAGGTGTGAACGTCCCTTTGGATCACACTTGCCTCCCGGATTCTTTCCTGCTCTCACTTCCCCATTCTCTTTCTTCCCAGCTATCTCCCTAGACTTCTCCCCAATGACTGAAGATACCTAACCCCTCTTGTCTCTCAAAAGCACTTAACCCAATCTCCCCCTGCGCGTTTCTCCCCCTCCCCACTACCATTTCAGATTTGGAGAATCTGCTTGCTAAGTACCATTTGATTCAGCCTCTTGTGCTCTTTTGGCTCCTTCCTCCTCTGCCTTAAAACAAGCCCAAGAAAGGCCTTCTGTTGACCCCATTGAACTCTCCAGTTGTACCCGCATCTCCCGCTTTCCTTTTCTGCCCAAACTCCTCAGGTGGCGTACGTCTGCTGGCTTGATTTTTCTCCTCAACTTTCTTCTTGACCCCCTTGCAATCTGGTGTTTGCAAACTCTCATCACCAGAATCTCTAATGGCCTCCCTCTGGCCAAGTCTAGTAGGCTCTAATCTGTTCTTGACCGTGACCTCTCGGCTGCCTCGGTTCCCCCTTTTCCTCGCTACACTCTCAGACACTGGTGTAACCGCCACGCTACTCTCCTAGTTCTCTTAACACCTGCCGGCTCCTTTTCGGACTCTTTTCTGGCTCTTCCGCTGTGCTCTGCTCACAGTAAGTGCTCGATAAATATGGATTGACTGATTGATTGTTCCTAGGTCCTCTCTTCTCGCCCCCACGCTCATTCTTGCAGTGAGCTCATGCACTCACAAAGCTTCAGCCATCACTGCTATGTGGGTGATGTCCAGGTCTGTCTCACCAGCCCCAACCTCTCACCTGCTTTACAGTCTCCCATCTCCACAGTATCTCCTCGATCCCTTCCCAGATTTTTCCTGCGCAATATTTTGTGTATCCGCTCCCTTCCTTTCCACCCTACAAGCCCTCATCAATTCCCATCTGGACTACTACATCGACTGCCTTATCACTCTCTTTTTCTTCCCCCCCTCCCCTCTTCAGTTTATCCTGCTGCCTACATTGTCTCTCTGAAGTTTCTGACGTCCTTCTGGTGCCCCCACAAAAACCCTCCGATGGCTACCCGTTTCTCATTGCACTAAAGGAAAATCTCCTTGCAGTTTGTTTCAAAACTCCCTATTTGCTGTCTCCCTACCATTCCACATTTTTCCATAACTCACTCCCAAAATCTCCTGTTTTAAGTCCGCAACCCCCGGAATCGAATGAACTCAAATCTGCCAATCCCCAACTCTCACTACCTTTAGAAAGCCATCTCCTCCAGAAGGCATTTCCCAACTAATCCCCATTTCCCTGGTCTGAACATCCTGTCAGCCACGTTTACCATTCTTGTGTGTATCTGTCCATTTCCACGTATTCATTTTTTTGCTTACTTTTGTCGTTCAGTTGTATGTTTTTTTTTTACTTTTGTTCCACATATACATGTGTGTACGTGTGTGTATTTCTCTAGCTATTTGCAATTAGTGTCTCCCTGTCTTCCCCTTTAGATTGTAAGCTTCTGGAAGGCAGGGACTTTCTTCTTTTCTCTGCTGTCCCCAATGGTTTCGTACCGTCCTTTGCACACAGTGGGCACTCAGTAAATGCCGATTCGTATAATCCGTGATCCTTTTTGTTTCCATTGCCTTGCCTTTCTATCTCCCCCACAAGTAGATTGTAAGCTCCTCGAGGGCAGGGATCATGTCTTCAACTTTTTTTGGTATGCTTCCAAGTGTCTAGTACAGTTGTCTGCAACATAGTATTTATTTGATCAATACTGCTGCTGCTGCTGCTGTTGATGATAGTTGAAAACATCCTTTTTCTTAAAGAATTGCATCTTCCAATTTTGGCAGTTCACTGACTTGACACAGTGGACTGCCAAATCCAAACTTGTGATATATTTTTTTTTAATCTTAAATTGTCAATTTTCTAAGGGTTGTATTTTTCAGTAACCTCTGGATATGCACCGAAGTACCTACCTGCTTCATCAGTTCAGATGACTTTACAGGCATAGCTCTTCTTCAGACCGAAGAGATCATTGTGTTGTCCATATTGTGGTTAACACCCATTCCTTGATGTATCCGTGGGCACAAAAGCTGATTTGATATTTTGATAAAGTCCTTTAAGCATATGCTTGGCTCTTTTATTCACTTGTGTTTTAAAATCTGAAGAGTCTACCGATTTGTCCAGAAATATTGGTTCTTCTGTTCTGATGCTGCAAACCTACTGTTGCGGTTTCCTGTGACTTAACTACAAGTCCCTGCTTGGAATTAGGCCTGTGCCGAGGCCTCTATCCTCTTCCCGTATATTATATTCGAACCACCACCTCTAGGCCTGACTTGAAACCCACTCCAGAAGCTAAAAATAAACTGGGGGGCTCTTTTACCCTCCATTCCTGAGTCAGCCCATCCTTCCTCAGCTACTTTTAGCAGCAGTTTGGGTTTGTGCTAAATACACCAAGTGTACGATGAGAAGCAGTGCGGCCTAATGGATAGAGCCCGGGCCCGGGAGTCAGAAGGACGTGGGTTCTAATCCCAGCTCTGCCACTTGTCTGCTGTGTGACCTTGGGCGAGTCACTTAACTTCTCGGTGTCTCAGTTACTTCATCTGTAAAATGGGGATTAGTACCGCAGGACCCAATCTGAGTCCAGCCTGATTAGCTCGTATCTACCCTAGGGCTTAGTATAGCGCCTGGCACATAGTAAGCACTTAACAAATATCGTTTAAATAAAAGAGTGGGTGCTACTTAAAGCGCTACGACTGCCGATACACTGTTGATCGTTACTGAGATAAAAGATTAAGGTGGTAAGAAACGCCACCACCGTCACCTGGGTGGACCAGTTTTTCTAGGTAAAACCAGGTTCAGCCCCTTGTCGGCATTCTTGGAACAGATCCGAGCAGGTTTTCCTTTTTGCTTTGAGCAGTGCCTTAATATTGTGCTGCAGTGAGCAGGAACAGAGAAACTGACGACTCTGGTTTTTGTTGCAGATCCATAACATGGTGGCAGTACTGGAAGTTATCTCCAGCTTGGAGAAATATCCCATAACCAAAGAGGCGCTTGAGGTATGAGCCGTTGAATCGAACCATTCGTGTTTCTAAATGTTAAACTTGGAATTGACTGCGGGTTAGTCACCGAGACTCTAATTGCTTGCGCTTAAACCTCCACCCTGCCCCTCAAGCCTCTCCGCTTGGGGTGAACTTTTTCAAGCTTCTGGTCTCTCGATTGGCGCTTCAGTAGGGGAGGCTACCTGCAAATCCCAATCCCTGTTTAAAGGTCGTGTTTGACCCAGAATCCCAGTTACGGTGTTTAGGAAGTCAGTTTTTCTTAGGACTGTTAATAATCCTAGGAACTCCAGCGATCCTGATGGGTTTTCATAGCAGAAGCAGTGTGGTCTAGTGAATAGAGCCACGGGCTTGGGAGTCAGTAGGATCTAGGTTCTAATCCAGACTCCGCTACTTGTCTGTTGGGTGACCTTGGGCGAGTCACTTCTCTTCTCTGGGCCTCAGCGACCTCGTCTGTAAATGGGGTTTGACTGAGCCCCATGTGGGAAAGGGGCTGTGTCCAACTCGACTAGCTTGTACACATAGTAAGAGCTTAACAAATACCACTATTATCATTATCAGTATTATTATTATTACAACAGAAGGATTCCAAAGTTCCCTAGGCACCCCCAGATGATTACAAAGGCTTCTGGGGATCTCTTCAACTGGCAATTGCTGTTTGGAGCTGGGTTACCTCTTCCAGTGTAATCTGTTCCCATCCTGAACACTTTTGGTTTACCCCTTGTTTCTGTAGCCCAGGACCTACGAAATACATCTGTTCGGAATGTGTGTTACGTGATGTGCCGGGGGTGCCTCGACCCTAAATCCCGACCCTAAATCCCGACCCTCGACCCTAAATCCCGACCCTCGACCCTAAATCCCGACCCTCGACCCTAAATCCCGACCTAAATCCTGGCTCCCGGTGTCGCTCGGGGAAGCCGAGGCCCACGCTCACAGCCCCTGGGTTCTCAATCCCGTTGGTTCTACCCTTCCGAGGTCTGGCGAGATTGGGGCTCCTCCCTGCCTAGCAAACCCCGCTCCCGCACCCCACCGTCCCTCAGATAAGCATCTCTCTTAATACCAAGGGGGCCACGCAGCGTCTAGCCGGTTACCCTCCTTCCTGAGGTTGGCTGCAGAGAGTCCAGGGGAGAAAGGAGTCCCTTAACCTCACGGCCTAGGGGATAGAGCCCGCACCTGGGAGTCGGAGGACCTGGGTTCTAATCCCAGCTCCGCCGCTTATCTGCCGTGTGACCTTGGGCAAGTCGCTTCACTTCTGTGGGCCTCGGTTACCTCGTCTGTCAAGTGGGGACGGAGACCGGGAGCCCTGTGTGGGACGTGGACTCGTCCAAACTGATGAGCGTGTAGCTACCCCAATACTTAGCCCGGCCGTAAGCGTCTACCATTACAAAGGCGGGAGGGCGGGCAGTCCCTGGCCCTTAATCCAGTGAGCCGTCCCCCTCAGGAAGGGCTCCTCAGGAGTGGGTTTCCCGCTCCCGTATAGCAGCTTGTAGAGCTTCTCCTCCGCCACTGCCTCTGCGCGTGGAGCCAGCCGGGATGCCGTCCCATTGCTTATAAAATGTTTTCCCTTGGTCCTAGGAGACGAGATTAGGGAAGCTCATCAACGATGTCCGCAAAAAGACGAAAAACGAGGAGCTTGCCAAACGGGCCAAGAAGTTGTTGCGGAACTGGCAGAAGCTGATCGAACCCGTCGCCCAGAATGAAGCGGCGCCTCGGGGATTGCCCAACCCGACCGGGTCGGCCAACGGCGGGGCCCACAATTGCCGGCAAGAGGTGGCGCCGGCTACGGTGGCCGGCCCCAAGCCGGTCAACGAGTTCAAGAACAGGAATGACATCCAAAAGCTGAACTCTCCGAAAGCCGAGAAAGCGGGGAATCGGAAGAGGAAAGGTGACCACAGAGATGGGCACCAGGGCCCGCCTTCCAAAGTGTCCAAAGCGAGTCACGAACCGTTGCAAAACTCCTCTCCGCTCCCGACCAACGGAATCGGGGGCAGCCCGGAAAGCTTTCCCAGTCCTCCTGAGGCAGGCGCGCTCCCGGGGCCCGAAGGCAGCTGGACGGACCTGGGCGAGAACGATAAACAAAGCAAAATCCCCGTCAACGCCGTGAGACCTCACACAAGTTCCCCCGGGCCTGGGAAACCTTCAAGCACTTGCTCCCAGGGCAAGGCGGCGGGGCTTCAGCCGCCCGACAAGCCCGAAGAAGCCGCCGGGCCGCACCGGCCCAAGAGCCCACTCTGCTCCTTCAGCCCCCGGACCGCGCGGCCCGAGACTTCGATCCGACAGCACGGTACGTGTGCGTCGAAGGGGTCGGTGCCCAGCCCGTCCCGTAGGCCCCAGCTCCCGGACCCGAGCCAGGCAGCGTCCTCCCCCCCGCCGCCGTGCGGGCCGCAGCCGGCGGCGACCAAAAGACTGGAGGCCGGGCAGCAGCCAGGCCCCGAGGCGTCTCAGCCCTGGCAGGAGCACCTGTCTTCGGAAGGCCACCACCGGCACGCGGCCGGGACCCCGCTGCAGCCCCCGGCCCCCGGCTGTAAAGCGAGCGTGCCGCCCGGGGAGCCCCCGATGCCGCGGATCGGGTTCTCCCCGGACGCCGCCTCGAAAATGGACAGTGATGATGCCGCCTCGGGGTCAGACAGTAAAAAGAAGAAAAGGTACCGACCCAAAGACTACACGGTGAACTTGGAGGGACAGGTGGTAGAAGTAGGGGTGAAGCCTGTAAGGTTAAAAGAAAGGAAGCTCACCTTTGATCCCATGACCGGGCAGATCAAGCCCCTGACCCACAAAGAGTCCCTGCAGGTGGACATCCCTGCGGTCGTCGAGCAGCACAGGACAGAACCGGATCCGCAGGAGCAGAAATCCAGCCTCCCGAGTCCTTTCGAGCAGACGAACTGGAAAGAGCTGTCCCGGAACGAGATCATTCAGTCCTATTTAAACAGACAGAGTAGTTTGCTCTCCTCGTCGGGAGTACAGACCCCTGGGGCTCACTATTTCATGAATGAATATTTAAAGCAGGAAGAGAGCACTAGACGAGAAGCTCGGAAAACTCACGTTCTCGTACCGGACAGTAGAGCCACAGATCTGCCTGGGGTCAGTCGAGAGGTCACGGGTGACGACCTCGACAGAATACAGGAGCATCACTGGCCGGGTGTGAACGGTTGTTATGATACACAGGGTAATTGGTATGATTGGACTCAGTGCATATCTTTAGATCCACACGGCGATGATGGGAAATTGAACATCCTACCTTACGTCTGTCTAGACTGAGTGCGGTTTTGCTAAAATGCTTTACCATCTGCAGTTAGCAAAAATGGCAGACCCACCCCCACCTCCCCACCCCCACCCCCCGCCCCTTGCCACCGATCATGGCGAATACAGGCCTGGTGAGGGTCTGGAGGAGTGTACAGCTCTTCCCTATACATTTTCCTTCTTTTGTGAAATGCTGCTACCAGTTTACTAACAAAATTGCAAAGGAAGGGCATACGAAGGACAACAAATTGAGTTCAAAACTTATAGCCAACCGGCTATAAAAAAAAAAAAAAGTGTTAGTGCCCCCAAAGGTTGCAGATGATTTCCAGTACTTCCGAATGACAGAGTCGTTATTTACAGGCAGGTACATCTAAAATTGACACGGAAGAATGACCATAACCAAGTGTGCGTCTATTTATTTGAATCGATTTTTTTTTTTTTAATTTGGCAGTGAGATGTCTGTGAGACAAAAATGTGCAAAAACTGTAGGTTCTTATTTGCGTCACTCCTCTGAACAATTGAGTTATTTTTTATCTTGTGGTGCAGCAATTTTTTTTTTTTTTTTTGGAAACAGCAGTTATTGCACTGCAGGCTGGCTAACCAGTTTTTAGCTCGACATTCCATAGGCATCCACATAGTCTAGTCTGGTTTCTGTTCAAATTCAGTCTCTTAAGAATTCAGTTTTTGCAGCGCAATTCTCCCCCACACCTTGCCCCCACCCCCATCCCCTACCACCAGCCAAATCACTGTTGTCCTTTTCCCTTCCTGCAAACTTCTAGAAAACTTCACCTTTCTGAAGTCCAAAAAAGTAACTGCGGGTGCTACTAGTGTGTAACTGTACTGTGAGGGAAGAGGGAAGCCTATTTGTATGCTGGAAATATACTTGTTACCATTCCTTTAGATATTGTTTGCCTTATGGATATCCATCATAAACGCGATTTGCAAAATCAAAGAGCCTTAGTGAATGTACAGTAACTAGACTTCTGTGTTCTTGTGATGCAGAAGGGAGCAACTTTGCTATTTGGTCCTTTAAGTGGACACATTGTGATATAAATGTGGAAATAATAAAAAAAAAATTTGCACAAAACAGAGTGGATTATTTAGAGTACTGTACAAGTATTTTGGGGCGAGCCTCACATCTGGACACGTGCGTGCGTGCGTGCGAAATTTCAGTATCGGCATTTGGTTCGGGAGTGCACGGCTTTAAACTCTCGGAGGCGGGAACGCAAAGGAAACCAGTCAATCGTTGGCATTGAGCGCTTACCGCGTGCAGAGCACTGTACTGAGCGCTCGGGAGCGTACAAGGTAACGGAGTCGGTAGACCCGTACCCTGCCGACGACAAGCTTACAGTCTAGAGGGGTGACAGACGTGAATATAAATGAATTGGATATGTAGATAAATGCTGTGGGGCTGAGGGAGGGGTGAATAAAGGGTGCAGATCCAAGTGCTTTGTACACAGTAAGCGCTCAATAAATACGGATCGAATGAATGAATGAAAGTGGCGCGGAAGGGAGTGGGAGAAGAGGGAATGTGGGCCTGGTCAGGGAAGGCTTCTTGGAGATGCGCTTTTACTAGGACTCTGAAGGTGGGAAGAGCAGTCGTCTGTCAGACGTTGCAGGACGTGGGTGAGGGGGTGATGGCGAGATGGACGAGATGGAAGTACGGTGAGCGGGTTGGTGTTAGAGGAGCGAAGGGCGCGGGGCCGGGTTGGAGGAGGAGAGTAGGTAGGAGGGGGCAAGGTGGGTGTTTTAAGGCCTAGGGTAAGAAGTTTCTGTTGGCTGCGGAGGTGGCCGGGCAACGCTTAGTGCTCTGCACACAGTAAGCGCTCAATAAATACGACTGAATCAGTGAATGAACCCCTGGAGGTTCCTGAGCGGAGGGACACATAACACACGGTTTGGGCGTAAACGATCCGGGCAGCACAGCGAAGTATGGACTGGAGTGGGGAGAGGCGGGGAGGTCAGCGAGGAGGCTGACGCAGTAATCGAGGCAGGCTAGGATAGGATAAATGCTTGGATTAAGGTGATGGGGAGGAAAGGGCGGATTTTAGCGATGGTGCCGGGGTTGAACCGACGTGATTTGGTGACGGTTCGAATGTGTGGGCTGAATGAGAGAGATGAGTTGAGGACAATGCCAAGGTTACCGCAAGAATAGGTGTTTTAGGTTCCTTCTCCTGAAGACATTGAGGCTAATTTGGATGTTCTTTGGAAAGTTGTTCGTCTGAAACTCTGTGGATGTGTTGTGTGTTAGGGAAAAATAGTTGAATTTTCACCCTAATTTAAATGCAGTTCTCTCATCTAGCCAGAACATACTATCCATTCCTCAAGGTTTACTGTCCCCGGGTTACCCCTGGCTACTTTAACAATTAACTCTAATTAACCTTAATCTGCTTCAAGCAGGTTCCTTCATCTACCCCTCCCAACCCCCTCACCCCGGCAAATTCAATCCTGACTGCCACAGATTTTCCAGTCCTGTTCTCCCCCACCCCCATTAAAATTTTAGTTAGGGATGGGTTAAAGAAATAGTCCAACCCTTCTGATTTTAGGGGCACAGAGAAGCAGTGTGGCCTAGTGGATAGAGCACAGGCCCGGGAATCAGAAGGACTTGGGTTCCTCCACTTGTCTGCTGTGACCTTGAGCAAGTCACTTCACTTCCCTGGGTCTCAGTTACCTCATCTGTAAAATGGGGATTAAGACTGTTGTCCAATCCGATTAGCTTGTATCTACCCCGGCGTCTAGTACAGTACCTGGCACCTAGTAAGTGCTTAACAGATACCATAAAAAACAAAAGTAGTGTCCTGTAAGGAGGGAGGCCGAGAACCTTAAGAAAGGAAAGAGGCAAAATTGAGAAAGGCCCAGAAGGAATGTGGAGAAGAGAAAACTGGACGACCAGAGGTGAAAGAAGTGGGGGGAAGGGTGTTTGTGAGAAAGTAAGAATCAATCAATCAATCAATCAATCAATCGTATTTATTGAGCGCTTACTATGTGCAGAGCACTGTACTAAGCGCTTGGGAAGTGCAAATTGGCAACACATAGAGACAGTCCCTACCCAACAGTGGGCTCACAGTCTAAAAGGGGGAGAAAGAGAACAGAACCAAACATACCAACAAAATAAAATAGGATAGAAATGTACAAGTAAAATAAATAGAGTAATAAATATGTACAACCATATATACATATATACAGGTGCTATGGGGAAGGGAAGGAGGTAAGATGGGGGGATGGAGAGGGGGACGAGGGGGAGAGGAAGGAAGGGGCTCAGTCTGGGAAGGCCTCCTGGAGGAGGTGAGCTCTCAGCAGGGCCTTGAAGGGAGGAAGAGAGCTAATGAAGAGTGGGGCAACAAATCCTTTTCCTAATAACCAACCTCCTCTCGGTGTCTTTCCCTAAGGACACCTTCAGAATTGGCCTTGCGCGACTAAGTGAGGATGCTCTCACCCAGGAACTGCAGCAGGGTTTCTGTCACTAACAGTCTCTCCCGCCCGCTCCTCCCCTCTGTTGCCTTCTCTTAAAAAACCTCCGGTTTTCACGTTTTCGTGGCCCCACGGACCCGACGGGATGCCGTTGGGACCGCTTGTGAAATCAGTCACGGTTTCACGGACGAGAAGCGGACACAGCCCCCTGGGGTCTGAGCCCCCCTGAGAACACTTAGGGTCTCGCAATCCAAGGAGAAGGTGGCAGGGGGATGGGCGGGGAGGGGTCGGCGATGGACGCGTAAGAAGAAGTGAAGCCTCAAGAAACAGAAGAACCAAATGGAAAGGCAGGGATGAGAATTGGAGAGGCCCATACTACCTTACTCAACGAGGCCATTTTCAGAGGGGAGGGATTGTGCAGAGCGTCCAAGGGGCTGGAAGGTCTCAGGTCTCCGTCTGGCTTCCTAGGACAGCGTGTGTTGCCAAGACAAACTTATCCCTACCGCAATTCCAGGGGGCCAATGGAACCGTTGAGTCACAGCAAACGCTTTCGACCACGCTCACGTCTCCCCTGGCCTAAAAAAAAAAACCGCTCCCCCGACCCCACGGCACCCTCCAGTTATCGCCCCATCTCCTTCCTACCCTTCCTTTCCACCTGCTTCCTCCCCAGTTCTCGGTCTGACCTCCTGCGATTTGGTTTTCTCCCCCTCCACTCCATGGAAACTGCCCTCTCTGAGGTCAATCAATAATAATAATAATAATAATGGCATTTGTTAAGCGCTTACTATGTGCAAAGCACTGTTCTAAGCGCTGGGGGGAAAGGATTCAAGGTGATCAGGTTGTCCCACGTGGGGCTCACGGTCTTAATCCCCATTTTACAGATGAGGGAACTGAGGCTCAGAGAAGTGAAGTGACTTGCCCAAAATCACACAGCAGGCATGTGGTGGAGCTGGTATTCGAACCCACGACCTCCGACTCAAAAAGCCCGTGCTCTTTACACTGAGCCACGCTGCTTCTAAAAATCAGATGGCCCGTACGGGGAATCGAACCCGCGACCTTGGCATTATTAGCACCACACTCTAACCAACTGAGCTAACCGGCCAAGTCATAATAATGGCATTTATTAAGCGCTTACTATGTGCAAAGCACTGTTCTAAGTGCTGGGGAGGTTACAAGGTGATAAGGTTGTCCCACAGAGGGCTCACAGTCTTAATTCCCATTTTACAGATGAGGTAACTGAGGCACAGAGAAGTTAAGTGACTTGCCCAAAGTCACACAGCTGACAATTGGCGGAGCTGGGATTTGAACCCATGACCTCTGACTCCAAAGCCTGGGCTCTTTCCACTGAGCCATGCTACATACCCATCAGTCAGAGGTATTTGAGTGCCTATTGTGTGCAGAGCGCTGTACTAAGCACTTGGGAGGGTACAGAGAAGCAGCGTGGCTCAATGGAAAGAGCGCGGACTTTGGACTCAGAGGTCATGGGTTCAAATGCCGGCTCCGCCACTTGTCAGCTGTGTGACTTTGGGCAAGTCACTTCACTTCTCTGGGCCTCAGTTACCTCATCTGTAAAATGGGGATTAAGACTGTGAGCCCCCCATGGGACAACCTGATCACCTTGTAACCTCCCCAACACTTAGAACAGTGCTTTGCACATAGTAAGCGCTTAATAAATGCCATTATTATTATTACTACAGAGGTCATGGGTTCTAATCCCCGCTCTGCCACTTGTCAGCTGTGTGACTTTGGGCAAGTCACTTCACTTCTCTGGGCCTCAGTTACCTCATCTGTAAAATGGGGTTAAGACGGTGAGCCCCACATGGGACAACCTGATTACCTTGTATCTACCCCAGTGCTTAGACCAGTGCTTGGCACATAGTAAGCGCTTAATACCATCATCATCATTATTATTATTACAACGGAGACCGTAGGATGCGTTCCCTACCCACAACGAGCTTATAGTCTAGAGGGGGAGGCAGACATTAACAGAAATAAGAACCCCAATTTCCTTCTTGCCAAATCCAGTGGGCTCTCTTCCATCCTAATCCTAGGCCTCTCAGCTACCTTTGATGTTGCAAACCACCCCCTTCTTCTGGAAACACAGTGCTCTGCACACAGTAAGCGCTCAATACATATGATTGAATGAAATATGATTGAATGAATAACCTTGGCTTCACTGACACCGTCCTCTCCTGAGCCTCCTATCCCTCTGGTTTCCCAGTCACAGTCTCTTTTGTCAGCTTCTCCTCCGACTTCCTCTATTTGGAGGAAGTCGTTTGGTGGTGTTCTCTGTCTCCCCCTTTTAGACTGTGAGCCCACTGTCGGGTAGGGACCGTCTCTATATGGTGCCAATTTGTACTTCCCAAGCGCTTAGTACAGTGCTCTGCACATAGTAAGCGCTCAATAAATACGATTGATGATGATGATGATGATGGAGGAGTCCCTCAAGGCTCGGTTCTGGGCCCGTCTCTTCTCCGTCTACACCCACTCCCCTGGAGAACGCATTTGCTTCCGAGGCTTCAACTACCCTCTCTACGCGGATGATTCCCAAGGCTCCCTCTCCAGCCCGGATCTCGGTCTTGTTCTGCAATCTCAGGTTTCCTTCTGCCTCAGGGTGAAATATGGAGGGACCTTCCCTTCTCCAAGATGCCTGGCAGGCTAAACCCACCCTTACCTCCACCCCTGTTGAGTCCTGAGCAGATGTGGAACAAGTGTACCAGATCTGGCCTCCCCATTTACTGGCTCAATTCGAGTCAGATCGGAAGACCCTTCCAGACATTTACGACTTGGACTAGGGCAGCTTTTCTTTTGCGTGATGTGGAATTTCACCGCCATGACCCCCCTCGGACTCTCCCTCGTTTGCTCTCGATCCACGTCCCGAATGCGTTCTTGTTGCAGGGCACTTTCGGTACTCTCAGAAGTTACAAGTTAGTGGTGTTCATTGAGCGCTCACTGTGTGCGGAGCACTGTACTAAGCGCGTGGGAAAGTACTAGTGCGTAGAGTTGACACTGCAGCCAATGAGACTTAACGACCGGAGGACAGCTCAAAGAGATAAACGCTGGACTCACCTTCTTTGAGTGAACAATGTGTTACTGTTCTTTCGCAAGTGCTTAGTACAGTTCTCTGCACCCAGGAAGTGCTGAATAAATACCATTAATTGAGTCTTAGGGCGAGCCCTTCCTTTTCCGGAATGATACCGATCAGGTTGGATTTACTACCGGCCAAACAGTGATACAGGGCCTTCTGAATTTGCCCAGACGCCCAAGTTACCATCTGACGACGTCAAGCCGGCCCCTGAAAGCACTTTGCCATCTTCATAAGCACGTATGCCCCGACAGTGAGAAACGGCAGTGGAAAAAAAAGTTTTTACGAAGACATAGATAACCATCGCAGGGGGGTTCGGATATCCGATAAATTAGAATTGTAATGGACAGTTTAACGCTAGAGTTGGTAGCGATGCCTGTTGATGGCAGAAAGTCATCAGACCTCACGGGACTGGCAGACAGAACAGCAGCGGTTTACTTCTGTTGAATGAATGCGCCAACCACCACCTTGTGATCACTGAATGCCATCTTCCGTTTGCCAAACAAGAAAAGCATCCTGGCTGCGTTCAAAATCAATAAGGTGGCACCTCATCGAAGAAACGGCCTGGCAGAGAAATAATAATAATAATAATAATAATGATGGCATTTGTTAAGCGCTTACTATGTGCAAAGCACTGTTCTAAGCGCTGGGGGGGATACAAGGTGATCAGGTTGTCCCACGTGGGGCTCACACTCTTCATCCCCATTTTACAGATGAGGGCACTGAGGCTCTGGGAAGTGAAGTGACTTGCCCAAGGTCACACAGCAGACATGTGGTGGAGCCGGGATTCGAACCCATGACCTCTGACTCCAAAGCCCGGGCTCTTTCCACTAGGCCATGCTGCCCCAAGGTCATACACTTCACAGCAGCCATGAATGAGGTAGAGTCCTGTCTAGACTCTAGGCTCCGTGTGGGCAGGGATCGTGTCTATCCACTCCACGGTACACTTCCCCAAGCGCTCAGTACCATTCTCTGCACAGAGTAAGCGCTCAATAAATAGCCCTCGATTGACTTCTGGTACATCCAATAGCGGCCTCTAAATTGCCAAGCCAGCTCTTGGAGAACCCCTGGAGGAGATGCGATTTTCGGAGGGTTTTGAAGATGGGGAGAGCGGCGGTCCGGCGGATAGGAAGGGCGACGGCGTTCCAGGCCAGAGGGAGGATGTGGCTCAGAGAAGCAGCGTGGCTCAGTGGAGAAGAGCCCGGGCTTTGGAGTCAGAGGTCATGGGTTCAAACCCCGGCTCCGCCAATTGTCAGCTGTGTGACTTTGGGCAAGTCACTTGACTTCTCTGTGCCTCAGTTACCTCATCTGTAAAATGGGGATTGAGACTGTGAGCCCCACGTGGGACAACCTGATCACCTTGTAACATCCCCAGGGCTTAGAACAGTGTTTTTACCAACTTGTACTTCCCAAGCGCTTAGTACAGTGCTCTGCACCCAGTAAGCGCTCAATAAATACGACTGATGATGATGATGATGATGTGGGCAGGGGTCTGGGGTGAGACGGATAAGATCGAGGTACAGTGAGTAGGTTTGGCTTTAGAGGAGCAAAGTGTGTGGGTTTGCTTCAAGCAGATTGGCAAAGTAGGAGGGGGACTTAGGGCTTTAATAATAATAATAATGGCATTTATTAAGCACTTACTTTGTGCAAAGCACTGTTCTAAGTGCTGGATTGAGAGCTGATGGTAAAGAATTTCTGGTTGAGGAGGTGGATGGGGCAACCATTGGAGGTCTTTGAAGTGGGGGGAGACGTGGACTGCGGACTTTTTATAAAAGCGATCCAGGAAAGAGGGTGAAGCGGGGACTGGAGCGGGGAGAGACGACAGGTGGGGAGGTTCAGCAAGGTGGATAATGTAGCGTATTCCAGGTGTAGGCAAGGGGAGAGATAAGAAGGTTGTTTCAGGGCCGGCTCTGGAACACCGACCCCTTCCCCCATCCCCTAGGGTCTAGGGGAGTGGGCACCGGCTGGGAGCCGGGACACCTGGGATCTAACCCCGCCCTGCCACTTGCCTGCTGGATCACAGTTGGGCAAGTCGCTCGACTCCTCTACGCCTCAGTTTTCTCATCTGCAAAATGGGGATAAAATGCCCACTCTTTCCGGTTGTGAGGCCCACCTGGAATGGGGGCTGTGTCTGACTGGACAATTATGGTGTGGCTCAGTGGGCTTTGGAGTCAGAGGTCATGGGTTCAAATCCCAGCTCTGCCAACTGTCAGCTGTGTGACTTTGGGCCAGTCACTTAGTTTATCTGTGCCTCAGTTCCCTCATCTGTAAAATGGGGATTAAAATTCTAAGCCCCCTGTGGGACAACCTGATCACCTTGTAACCTCCCCAGCACTTAGAGCAGTGCTTTGCACATAGTAAGCGCTTAACAAATGCCAACATTATTATTATTATTATTATTTCAGTGCCAGGCACTGAACTAAGCACCGAGGTAGATACAAGCTAGTCAGGTCGGACGCAGTCCGTGTCCCACATGGGGCTCCCAGTCTTAGTCCCCATTTTACAGATGACGGAACTGAGGTCACACAGCAGACAAGTGGCAGAGCCGGAATTAGAACCCGGGTCCTCCGGATTCCCAGGTCCGGGCTTTTTCCGCTAGGCCACGCTGCTCCTCAGCGAGTTCCAGTGAGTAGGTTAGATTGAGAGGAACGAATGTAGTAGGAGAAGGGAGAAGATAACTAGTTGGAAGAGAGATGATGGAGTGCCTTTAAGTGGATGGTCAAGAGCTTCCGCATGATACAGAGAGGAATGGGGTAGCGGCGGAACAGCCACGTAGCGGTGTCCCGGAGGAAGGAGGAAATGCGGGATTGCAGAGACAGTGAGAGGCCAGGGCCGGGTTCGGGGATTTGGGAGTCATCTGCAGAGAGTTGGGAATTGAAGCCATGGGAGGGGCTGAGCTTCCCAAGGGAGTCCGTGTAAAGCGAGACAAGAAGGGGATCCAGAAGAGAGCCTTGAGAGACCACCCAGCGTGAAAGGCTGAAGAACCATCAGCAAAAGATAGAAGGAAGTGACCAGTAATAAAAGGAGAACCAGGGGAGATCTGTTGAAAAAACTAAGGCTATGTAGCTTTTCCAGGATGAGAATGGCCTACAGTGTCTAATAATAATAATGGTATCAGTTAAGCGCTTACTATGTGCCAGGCACCATTCTAAGCGCTGGGATGGATACAAGCAAATCGGGTTGGACACAGCCCCTGTCCCACATGGGGCTCACAGTTTCAATTCCCTATTTTAAAGGTGAGGTAACTGAGGCACAGAAAAGTGAAGTGACTTGCCCCAGGCATCCCAGCAGACAAGTGGCGGAGTCAGGATTAGAACCTGTGACCCTTGAACTACCAAGTTGGACGACGAATCCTTCCCGTCTCACAAGCCTGCAACCTTGGTGTCATCCTCAACTCCGCTCTCTCATTCACCCCTCACATCCAAGCCGTCACCAAAACCTGCCGGTCTCAGCTCCGCAGCATTGCCAAGATCCGCCCTTTCCTCTCCATCCAAACCGCTACCCTGCTCGTTCAAGCTCTCATCCTATCCCGTCTGGACTACTGCATCAGCCTCCTCTCCGATTTCCGATCCTTGTGTCTCTCCCCACTTCAATCCATACTTCACGCCGCTGCCCGGATTGTCTTTGTCCAGAAACGCTCTGGGCATGTTACTCCCCTCCTCAAAAATCTCCAGTGACTACCAATCAACCTGCGCATCAGGCAGAAACTTCTCACCCTCGGCTTCAAGGCTGTCCATCACCTCACCCCCTCCTACCTCACCTCCCTTCTCTCCTTCTCCAGCCCAGCCCGCACCCTCCACTCCTCTGCCGCTAACCTCCTCACCGTCCCTCGTTCTCGCCTGTCCCGCCGTCGACCCCCGGCCCACGTCATCCCCCTGGCCTGGAATGCCCTCCCTCCCAACATCCGCCAAGCTAGCTCTCTTCCTCCCTTCAAAGCCCTACTGAGAGCTCACCTCCTCCAGGAGGCCTTCCCAGACTGAGCCCCCTCCTTCCTCTCCCCATACACCCCCTTCCATCACCCCGTCTTACCTCCTTCCCTTCCCTACAGCACCTGTATATATGTATATATGTTTGTACATATTTATTACTCCATTTATTTTACTTGTACATATCTATTCTACTTATTTTGTTAATATGTTTGATTTTGTTCTCTGTCTCCCCCTTCTAGACTGTGAGCCCACTGTTGGGTAGGGACTGTCTCTATATGTTGCCGACTTGTACTTCCCAAGCGCTTAGTACAGTGCTCTGCACACAGTAAGCGCTCAATAAATACGATTGATTGATTGATTGATTGAACTCCCAGGGTCTATCTCCTACGCCATGCTGCATCTCAAAAGCAGCGTGGCTCAGTGGAAAGAGCACAGGCTTTGGAGTCAGAGGTCATGGGTTCAAATCCTGGCTCCACCACTTGTAAGCTGTGTGACTTTGGGCAAGTCACTTCACTTCTCTGGGCCTCAGTTACCTCATCTGTAAAATGAGGATTAAGACTGTGAGCCCCCAGTGGGACAACCTGATCACCTTGTAACCTCCCCAGCGCTTAGAACAGTGCTTTGCACATAGTAAGCGCTTAATAAATGCCATCATTAATTAATTAATTAAAAGCAGCTGAGAGGTCAAGGGAGATTTAGGATGAAGTCCATTAGATTTGGCAAAGAGATTATTGGTGACCTTGGGCAATGTGATCTCAGTGGGGCGAATGAGGCAGAAACCAGATAGTAGCATTCATCGTAGCAAATCTCCAGTGGCTACCAATCAACCTATGCATCAGGCAAAAGCTCCTCACCCTTCAAGGCTGTCCATCACCTTGCCCCCTCCTACCTCACCTCCCTTCTCTCCTTCTACAGCCCAGCCCGCACCCTCCGCTCCTCTGCCGCTAACCTCCTCACTGGGCCTCGTTCTCGCCTGTCCCGCCGTCAACCCCCGGCCCACATCCTCCCCCTGGCCTGGAATGCCCTCCTTCCGCACATCCGCCGCGCTAGCTCTCTTCCTCCCTTCAAAGCCCTACGGAGAGCTCACCTCCTCCAGGAGGCCTTCCCAGACTGAGCCCCCTCCTTCCTCTCCCCCTACTCCCCCTCCCCATCCCCCCGCCTTACCTCCTTCCCCTCCCCACAGCACCTGTATATATGTTTGTACAGATTTATTACTCTATTTTACTTGTACATATTTACTATTCTATTTATTTTATTTGGTTAATATGTTTTGTTTTGTTGTCTGTCTCCCCCTTCTAGACTGTGAGCCCGCTGTTGGGTAGGGACCGTCTCTATGTGTTGCCAACTTATACTTCCCAAGCACTTAGTACAGTGCTCTGCACACAGTCAGCGCTCAGTAAATACGATTGAATTCATTCATTCATTCATTCATTCAATTGCATTTATTGAGCGCTTACTGTGTGCAGAGCACTGTACTAAGTGCTTGGGAGAGAACACTATAACAGACACATTCCCTGCCCACAATGAGCTTACAGTCTAGAGGGGGAGACAGACATTAAGCGTGGCTATGAGAAGCACCGTGGCTCAGTGGAAAGAGCATGGGCTTGGGAGTCAGAAGTCATGGGTTCTAATCCCAGCTCCGCCACTTATCGGCTGTGTGACTTTGGGCAAGTCACTTAACTTCTCTGTCCCTGTTACCTCATCTGTAAAATGGGGATTAAGATAGTGAGCCCCATGTGGGACAACCTGATCACCTTGTATCCCCCCAGCACTTAGAACAGTGCTTTGCACATATTCATTCATTCATTCAATCAATCGTATTTATTGAGCGCTTACTGTGTGCAGAGCACTGTACTAAGCACTTGGGAAGTACAAGTTGGCAACATATAGAGATGGTCCCTACCCAACAACGGGCTCACAGTCTAGAAGGGGGAGACAGACAACAAAACATAGTAAGTGCTTAACAAATACCATTATTATTATTATTATTATTATTATTAAAGAAATTACAGATATGGACATATGTGCTGTGGGGCTGTAGGTCAAGGGAACTAGAGAAGTAAAAGTAGACAGTGCTTACAACCCATGGGAAAAGTTTGAGCGGGAATGGGAATGGAGATGGAGCCATAATAGCTAGAGGGTGCAGAGAAGGGTTTTTTGGTTTTTTAATGGAGAAGACATGGGCATCTAAATCCCGGCCCCACCACTCGTCGCTGTGTGACTTTGGGCAGGTCACTTCACTTCTCTGTGCCTCAGTTACCTCATCTGGAAAATGGGGATAAAGACTGTGAACCTCACGTGGGACAACCTGATTACCTTGTATCTATCCCAGAACTTAGAACAGTGCTTGGCACATAGTGAGCGCTTAATAAATACCATTATTATTATTATTATATTTGAAGGTAGAGGGGAAAGCCATCCGAAAATGAGTGGTTGAAGATGGAGATCAGGGAGAGAAGAATGGATGCAAGTTTTCTTAGGGGTGAAGGGATGGGACCAGATGCTGAGACAACACTTTTTAGAGAACCAATAACTTCCTCTCAAGCAAGTTCAGTGGGCTGTACTTTCTCATAATCTCCTTGGAACGCTATCGGATCTTGGTTTCGATGACAAGTCTATCCTGGTTCTCCTCCTATCTCTCAACCTACTCTTTCTCAACTTAATTCACTAGTGCTTTTAACATCTTGGCTCCTAACTCTGGGGGTCCTGTAAGGTTTGGGGGGCCTCTCCTTTCTTGCGTTCCACTCATTCTTTCAGAAAACTCCATCCGTCCCAATACCGTCTCGACGCGGATGCCTCAGTCCCATCAAACCAACTGCAAAATTCTGCCAGTTCTTCCTCCACAACATTTTTCCAATCTGCCCCTTCCTCTCTACCCAGACATTCACCATCTGTTTCAGCCTCGCACGGACCTCCTCCTTCAGCTCCTTCCACCACTTCAGCCCATACTCCGCAGCACTGCCCAGATCACTTTCCTGGAAAGATTCCTCATCATCCATCTCTCCACTTCTCAAGAACTTCCAATAACTGCCCAGTCAGAAGGACCTGGGTTCTAATCCCGGCTCTGCTGCTTGTCTGCTGTGTGACCTTGGGCAAGTCACTTCACTTCCCTGTACCTCAGTAACCTCATCTGTAAAACGGGGACTAAGAGTGTGAGCCCCAAGTGGGACGGGGACTGCGTCTGACCCGATTTGCTTGTATCCACCCCAGCGCTTAGGACAGTACCTGGCACCTAGTAAGCGTTTAACAAATACCACTATTCATATTATTGCTCCCAAGTTCACCTCCTAATCGTGTCCCACTCATGCTGTTCCCCCTGCCAGATCCCCCTGCCCCCCTCCCAAACCTGGTAAAGCTCAGCCCTCCCCACTTTCAAAGCCCTCCTAAAATCCCACCTGCAACTAGCCTTCCCCCCAAATAAATTATGGTATTTGCAAAGTGCTTACTATGTGCCACGCACTGTACTGAGCGTTGGGGTGGATCCGATCAAATCGGGTTGGACACAGTCCCTGTCCCATGTGGGGCTCACAGTCTCAATCCCCATTTTACAGATGAGGTAACTGAGGCCCAGAGAAGTGAAGTGATTTGCCCAAGGTCACACAGCAGACAAGTGGCAGAGCCGGGATTAGAACCCATGACCTTCTGACTCCCAGGCCTGTGCTCTATCCACTGTGCCATGCTGCTGCTACTACTACCACTACTTTCATTTATTCATTCATTCAGGCGTATTTATTGAGTGCTTACTGTGTGCAAAGCACTGTGCTAAGTGCTTGGGAGAGTACAATACAACAACAGACATTCCCTGCCCACGACGAGCCCACAGCCTAGAGAGGCACATAAATAAATAAATTGCAGATACACACACGTGCTGTGGAGGATGAATGAAGGCAGCAAGTCAGGACAATGTAGAAGGGAATGGGAGAAGAGGAGAGGAGGGCTTAGTCAGGGAAGGCTTCTTGGAAGACATGTGCCTTCAATAAGGCTTTGAAATGGGGGAGAGCAATTAACCGTCTGATATGAGGAGGAAGGGCATTCCAGGCCAGAGGTAGGATGTGGGCGAGAGGTCAGCGGCGAGACAGAGGAGATCAAGGTACAGTGAGGAGGTTAGCATTAGAGGAACGAAGTGTGCGGGCTGGGTTGTAGTGGAAGAGTAGCGAGGTTAGATAGGAGGGGGCAAGGTGATTGCTCTAACACCAATGGTGGGGAGCCTTTGTTTAATGCAGAGGTGGGTGGGCAACAACTGGAGTTTCTTGAGGAGTGCGGAAACATGGTCTGAATGCTTTTGAAGGAACATGATCTTGGCAGCAGAGTATGGACTGGAGTAGGGAGAGACAGGACGCAGGGAGGTCAGCAAGAAGGCTGATAGAAAAATCACGATGGGATGGGATAAGTGCTTGCATTAATGTGGTAGCAGTTTGGATGGAGAGGAAGAGGCGGATTTTAGCGATGTTGTGCAGGTAGAACTGACAGGATTCAGTGATGGCTTGAATACGTGGGTTGAACGAGAGAGAGGAGTCAAGCCAAGGTTACGGGCTTGTGAGACAAGAAGGATGGCAGTGCCATCAACTGTGATGGAAAAAAACGAGCGGGAGGACAGGGTTTGGGTGGGAAGACAAGTTCGGATTAAACCGTATTAAGTTTGAAGTGACGGGAGGACATCCAAGTAGAGATGTCTTGAAGGCAGGAGGAAATGTGAGACTGCAGAGAGGGAGAGAGATCAGGGCTGGAGATGTAGATTTGGGTGTCATCAGCACAGAGGCGGTAGTTGAAGCCATGGGAGCGAATGAGTTCTCCAGGGGAGTGGGTGTAGATGGAGAATAGAAGGGAACCCAGAACTGAACACTGAGGGACAACCACATCTAGGGGTTGGGAGGCAGAGGAGGAGCCCGCGAAAGAGACTGAGAGTGAGCGGACGGAGAGATAGGAGAAACAGGAGAGGACGGTATCAGTGAAGCCGAGGTTGGATAATGAATGTTTCCCAGGAGAAGGGGGTGGTTGACAGCATCGAAGGCAGCCGAGAGGTCGAGGAGGATTAGGATGGAGTAGAGGCCGTTGGATTTTGCAAGAAGGAGATCACTGGTGACCACTGGTGAGGGTGACCACTGGTGAAGGTGGTTTCTGTGAAGGGGACGGAAGCCAGATCGGAGGGGGTCAAGGAGAGGAGTGTGAGACAGCAGGTGTAGATGGCTCGCTCAAGGAGTTTGGAGAGGAATGGTAGGAGGGAGATGCGGCGATAACTGGAGGGAGCCGTGGGGTCATGGGAGGGTCTTTTTTGGATAGGGGAGACATGGGCATGTTCAATAGGGGAAGAAGTCATTGGGGAGTGAACGGCTGAAGATAGCGGTTAGGGAGGGGGGCAAGGGTTTTGATGAGGTGTGAAGGAATGGGGTTGGATGCGCAGGTGGAGGGGATGGATTTTGCAAGAAGGCAGGAGAGCTCCTCTAGAGACACTGCTGGGAAAGATGGGAGAGCTGAAGAAGGGAGGGATGGGAGATCACTCCCGACGGTGTCAACTTTCTTGATGAAGTAGGTGGCCAGGTCACTGGGAGCAAGAGATAGGGGAGGCGGGGGGGACAGGGAGGGGGTTTAAGGAGAGAGTTAAACATGTGGAACAACCGTCAGGGGCGGTGGGCCCGGGGTGTCGATAAGGATGGAGAAACAACTTTGCCGGGCAGAGTTAAAGCACGCAAGGATAAGCTTGAAGTGGGCGGTCGGCCTGATATCTAGATTTCCGCCGGCAGCACTCTGCGGCACGGGAGTGAAGGAAGCGGGCTGTGGAGGTGATCTGGGGCTGTGGGCTGGTGGTATAAAATCTACAAAACTACGTGGGAGCAAGTGAGCTGAGTTCAGCAGAGAGGGTGGGGTTGAGATCATCAATTCGGTCACTCCATAGTATCAACCCAACCACCACCACTAGCACTGAGGTATTTGTACAAACCCTTGGCACTTGTAAATATATGTGATTCCTACACGTAGTCAGCTGTTCGCTCTGCCTCTACTATTTATAAATAACCTTCAATTTGCTTCTCCCTAACGGGGGAATTGTAAACCTCTTGGGGGTAGGAATCTTGTCTTGTGTCTTTGGTTTATTTTCCCAAGTGCTTGGTACAATGCATTACACTCAACAGATGCTTCAGAACCAGGAGTGGATGGTATTTACTGAGCGCTTCCTAGATGCACAGCAGTGTGCTAAGCGCTTAGGAGAGGAGGCTCCAACCGAATTAGGAGCTAGGTTCCCTGCCTGTATAATAATAATAATAATAATGATGGTATTTGTTAAGCACTTCCTATGTGCCAAGCACTGGTCTAAATACAAGGTAATCAGGCTGTCCTCTGTGGGGCTGTCTTCATCTCAGTCTTCAGCGGCCAGTTTTCGTTCATTCAATCGTATTTATTGAGCGCTTACTGTGTGCAGAGCACTGTACTAAGCGCTTGGGAAGTACAAGTTGGCAACATCTAGAGACGGTCCCTACCCAACAGCGGGCTCACAATCTAGAAGGGGGAGACAGACAACAAAACAAAACATATTAACAAAATAAAATAAATAGAATAAATATGTACAAATAAAATAGAGTAGTAAATACGTACATACATATATACATATATACAGGTGCTGTGGGGAGGGGAAGGAGGTAAGGCGGGGGGATGGGGAGGGGGAGGAGGGGGAGAGGAGGCAGAGGGGATAGAGGAGGGAGGGAGTCAGGGCAATGGGGAGGGGAGGAGGAGCAAAGTAAAGGGGGACTCAGTCTTATCAGAAAAATGGGGACTCAGACTGAGAGCCCGTTGTGGTACATGAACTGTGGAACTAGGCCCAACCAGATTAGCTTGTATCCACCCCAGCGCTTAGCAAAGTTTTTATTATAGCAAGTTTTTAACCAGTACCAATTTTAGAAAAGGAGACCGCAGGGAAGGAAAGAGATCAAATAGGGCATGTTGCCTTGGGATAACTGGAGGAAATCAAGAGATCAGAGATGTCTGTGGAGCAGTGGGACAGTTTTGTGAGGGGTGAGTGTATGGGAGAAGGCACGTGAGGAGGTGGTGGTCAGAGTATGATTTCAGAGTTGGTAGGGTTAGAGACTGTCCAGTAATTGGAGAAAATGAGATAAAGTCTGTGTTCATGTTCTTTCAGACTGTGAGCCCACTGTTGGGTAGGGACTGTCTCTATATGTTGCCAATTTGTACGTCCCAAGCGCTTAGTATGTGCTCTGCACATAAATACGATTGATGATGATGATGATGTTGCGAATGGTGAGGTCAGTGGAGTTGAGGACTGCGCTTGGATCTGTGACCTTTGGGCATTTGATGGTCACCCCACCCTCAATCGACACCACTTTAGTACATTTCTCAAAAATTATGCATTACAAATTACTTATTTATGTTAATGTCTGTCTCCCCCTCTAAAGTGTAAGCTCATTATGGGCAGGGAACGTGTCTGCTAAACTCTGCTGCATGGCCCTCTTCTCCCCAGTGCTCTGCAAAAAGTAAGCATTCAATAAATACCACCGATTGACCGATTGAGAGGAAGCGGGAGACTGAAAGGTCGTTGAGAACATCCACGTGGATTCCGAGTCCCTGAGGATCAGTTCATATTATCCAATAAACTATTTTATTTTAGAATGAATGAATACCAAAAAAAGAAGAATTAGAGCAAAACTGAATTATGAATCAAGGCTCCTCATTTTAAATATAGTTCTAATTACCACGTTTTGCCCAAGTTCACACTTCGTAGTACAGATTTTCATTTTCTTTTCAATGCAATCATCTTGTCAGCTGTAGGACTTTGGGCAAGTCACATAAATTCTCTGTGCCTCAATTACCTCATCTGTAAAATGGGGATTAAGACTGTGAGCCCCCCGTGGGACAACCTGATCACCTTGTAACCTCCCCAGCGCTTAGAACAGCGCTTTGCCTCACTGTACCTCGTTCTCGCCTGTCCTGCTGTCGACCCCCGGCCCACGTCATCATCATCATCATCATCAATAGTATTTATTGAGCGCTTACTATGTGCAGAGCACTGGACTAAGCGCTTGGGAAGTACAAATTGGCAACATATAGAGAGTCATCATCATCATCAATCGTATTTATTGAGCGCTTACTATGTGCAGAGCACTGGACTAAGTGCTTGGGAAGTACAAATTGGCAACATATAGAGACAGTCCCTACCCAACAGTGGGCTCACAGTCTAAAACTGTGAAATAAAAATATAATAAAAAAATAAAATAATAAAATAATATATAATAATAATATTAAATAATATAACAATAAAAATTAAAATTACTAAAAATAGTAAGACTGCAAAGCCCATGCTCTTTCCACTGAGCCACGCTGCTTCTCCAATCATGATTATTGCCTGAGGCGACACAGCTGCCACGTGGAGGAGGAGGCGGAATTCGAACCCATGACCTGCAATAAAATAATAATATAAAATAATAATAGATAATAATAATAATAGATAATATAAAATAATATAATAATAAAAATAAAAATTACTAGAAATAGTAAGACTCCAAAGCCCATGCTCTTTCCACTGAGCCACGCTGCTTCTCCAATCATTATTATTGCCTGAGGCGACACAGCTGCCACATGGAGAAGGTGGGATTCGAACCCACAACCTGCAATAAAATAATAATATAAAATAATAATGTATAATAATAATAATAAATATAAAATAATATAATAATAAAAATAAAAATTACTAGAAATAGTAAGACTCCAAAGCCCATGCTCTTCCCACTGAGCCACGCTGCTTCTCCAATCATGATTATTGCCCGAGGTGACACAGCTGCCACGTGGAGGAGGAGGTGGGATTCGAACCCATGACCTGCAATAATAATATAAAATAATAATATATAGTAGTAATAATAATAATAATAAAATAATATACTAATAAAAATAAAAATTACTAGAAATAGTAAGACTCCAAAGCCCATGCTCTTTCCACTGAGCCACGCTGCTTCTCCAGTTATGGTTATTGCCCGAGGCGACACAGCTGCCACGTGGAGAAGAAGGCGGGATTCGAACCCACGACCTGCAATAAAATAATAATATCTAATAATAATAATAATAAATATAAAATAATATAAAAATAAAAATTACTAGAAATAGCAAGGCTCCAAAGCCCATGCTCTTCCCACCGAGCCAAGCTGCTTCTCCAGTCATGATTATTGCCCGAGGCGACACAGCTGCCACGTGGAGGAGAAGGCGGGATTCGAACCCACGACCTGCAATAAAATAATAATATATAATAATGATAATAATAAATATAAAATAATATAAAAATAAAAATTACTAGAAATAGTAAGGCTCCAAAGCCCATGCTCTTCCCACCGGGCCACGCTGCTTCTCCAGTCATGATTATTGCCCGAGGCGACACAGCTGCCACGTGGAGAAGAAGGAGGGATTCGAACCCATGACCTGCAATAAAATAATAATATATAATAATGATAATAATAAATATAAAATAATATAAAAATAAAAATTACTAGAAATAGCAAGGCTCCAAAGCCCATGCTCTTCCCACCGGGCCACGCTGCTTCTCCAATCATGATTATTGCCCGAGGTGACACACCTGCCACGTGGAGGAGAAGGCGGGATTCGAACCCACGACCTGCAATAAAATAACAATATAAAATAATAACATATAATAATAATAAAATAATATAGTAATAAAAATAAAAATTACTAGAAATAGTAAGACTCCAAAGCCCATGCTCTTTCCACTGAGCCACGCTGCTTCTCCAGTTATGGTTATTGCCCGAGGCGACACAGCTGCCACGTGGAGAAGAAGGCGGGATTCGAACCCACGACCTGCAATAAAATAATAATATCTAATAATAATAATAATAAATATAAAATAATATAAAAATAAAAATTACTAGAAATAGCAAGGCTCCAAAGCCCATGCTCTTCCCACCGAGCCAAGCTGCTTCTCCAGTCATGATTATTGCCCGAGGCGACACAGCTGCCACGTGGAGGAGAAGGCGGGATTCGAACCCACGACCTGCAATAAAATAATAATATCTAATAATAATACAATAATAATAATAAATATAAAATAATAATATATAATAATGATAATAATAAATATAAAATAATATAATAAAAAAATAAAAATTACTAGAAATAGTAAGACTCCAAAGCCCATGCTCTTCCCACCGGGCCACGCTGCTTCTCCAATCATGATTATTGCCCGAGGCGACACAGCTGCCACGTGGAGGAGGAGGAGGAGGCGGGATTCGCCTTCAATAATACGATCGATCAATCAATCAATCAATCAATCAATACGATCGATGAAGGCGGGATTCGAACCCACGGCCTGCGCCTGGCGGGGCCCTGAGGCGCGCGCGGCGCGGTGGGGGGGGGGGGGGCGCGCGCCGTCCTTCCCGGGCGAGCCGGAAGTGACGTCAGCGCGGCGCGAGGCGCTACGTCAGCGGCCGGGGGCGCGCGCGCGCGCCTGTCCCCTCCCCCTCCCCCCCCTCCTTCTCTTTCTGCTCCGTGGCCGCGTCCTCGCCTCAGGCGGCGGTCGGAGGATGACGGCGGGCCCGGTGGGCGCGGGCGGCGGCGGGGCCCGCGAGGGGGCCCGGGTGGCCGCGCTGTGCCTGCTGTGGTACGCCCTGAGCGCCGGCGGGAACGTGGTCAACAAGATCATCCTGAGCGGGTTCCCGTTCCCGGTGACGGTGTCCCTGTGCCACATCCTGGCGCTGTGCGCCGGGCTGCCGCCGCTGCTGCGGGCCTGGCGCATCCCGCCCGCCCGGGGCTCCGGGCCCGACCCGCTCCCGCCGGGCTTCTACCCGCGCTACGTGCTGCCCCTGGCCTTCGGCAAGTACTTCGCCTCCGTGTCGGCCCACTTCAGCATCTGGAAGGTGCCGGTGTCCTACGCGCACACGGGTGAGCGGCCGGGGCCGGAGCCCCGGGGGGGCCCGGGGGGCCACCGAAGGCGGGACGGTCGAGCTGAGGAGACCCCAGGCTAGGGAGCGGGGCTCATCGTCATCATCATCATCATCAAACGTATTTATTGAGCGCTTACTATGTGCAGAGCACTGGACTAAACGCTTGGGAAGTACAAGTTGGCAACAGAGACAGTCCCTACCCAACAGCGGGCTCACAGTCTCAAAGAGGGAGACAGAGAACAAAACCAAACATACTAACAAAATAAAGTAAATAGAATAGATATGGACAAATAAAATAGAGTAAAAAAAAAAGTCGTATTTATTGAGCGCTGACTGTGTGCAGAGCTAGCTCTCTTCCTCCCTTCAAGGCCCTACTGAGAGCTCACCTCCTCCAGGAGGCCTTCCCACACTGAGCCCCTTCCTTCCTCTCCCCCTCGTCCCCCTCTCCTTCCCTTCCCCACAGCACCTGTATATGTTGGTACATATTTATTACTCTATTTATTTTACTTGTGCATATCTATTCTATTTATTTTCTTTTGTTACTACGTTTGGTGGTGTTCTCTGTCTCCCCTTTTTAGACTGTGAGCCCACTGTTGGTTGGGTAGGGCCTGTCTCTATATGTCGCCGATTTGGACTTCCCAAGCGCTTAGTCCAGTGCTCCGCACACAGTAAGCGCTCAATAAATACGATTGATGATGATGATGATGATGATGACGACTAAGCGCTTGGGAAGTCCAAGTTGGCAACATGGAGAGACAGTCCCTACCCCACAGTGGGCTCCCAGTCTAAAAGCGGGTCTAATCGCCGGCCCCCTCCCGCCTCCTCCGGCCCCTCCCCTTCCCGTTGCAGTGAAGGCGACGATGCCCATCTGGGTGGTGCTCCTGTCCCGGATCATTATGAAGGAGAAGCAGAGCACGAAGGTAAATGCACTTAAAAGTGGTGCCGAGGAGGAGCAGCCCAGCCTGGCTCTGTGCCCTTCTCCCCCACCCCCACCGGCTCCCCGGCAGCTTCGTGCCATCCCGCCGAGCTGGCCGGCCGATTCGCCCCTGCAAGCCGGTCGAAGGCCCGATTTTAGGGAGCCGAGAGCCAGAGACCCGGGAGCTCGACGTGGGCGGGGAACGCCGATCGTTGTGCGGGACTCCCCCGACCGCTCGGCGGATGCCATCGAACGGAGATGAACCCGGTCGCGGGGTTTACGTTGAAAGGACCAGCTCCCCAAAGCCGGGGGCCGTTCCCGGGGGGGGGCGGGGGGTCGTCAGCTGGGGTATGGGAGAAGCTAGTGGGTGCGGAAGACCGCCCCCCAGACTGGCAGCTCGTTGCGGGCCGACCCCGTCTCACGTGGCGCGGTACAGCGCTCCGCGCGCGGTGACCGCCACTGATGGATCGGCCACCCCTCGGGGAACTTTCAATCCGGCGGGGGAGGCGGGACACCGAATCAGTCGACGGATTAAGCCGGCGGTGCTCACCGAGCGGCTTAATGTTTGCGGAGCCCCGGACTCGGCGCGGGGGAGAGGACGGTACGATGGAGTTGGTAGACACCATCCC
Organism: Tachyglossus aculeatus; assembly: GCF_015852505.1. Classification (NCBI taxonomy): domain Eukaryota; kingdom Metazoa; phylum Chordata; class Mammalia; order Monotremata; family Tachyglossidae; genus Tachyglossus; species Tachyglossus aculeatus. Next base: position 118,731,335 of record NC_052101.1, on the reverse strand, counting down.
CGGAGCTTACGACCGAGGGGGAGACGAGCGTTAAAGTAAGTTAGAGGGAGGGGGAATGGGAGAGAATGAGGAGACGTGTGGAGGTGTGCCGTGGGGCCGGGGTGAGCATCAGGTGCTTAAGGGGTACAGCGCCCAGGCGACGCAGAAGGGCAGGCAGAGACGGGGGATGCGGCCTCTTGGTTTCAGTAGTAGCGCTTCGAAGATGGGAAGATCGGCGGGCCGTCAGGTGCGAAGCGGGAGGAAGGACGTTAGAGGCAGGGAACGTTTCGGTCGTATTGAACTTCCCCCACGCGCTCTGCAGATGGTGAGCGCTCCGTAAATACCGTCGATCGACTGATACGGGCAAGGGGCGGGCCGGGGGGGTGAGATAGACGAGGTCAAGGTACAGTGAGGAGGTTGGCGTTGGAGGAGCGAGGTGCGCGGGCTGGGTCGTGGGAGGAGATCAGCGATGGGAGGTGGGGGAGGAGGGGCGGGGGGGCTGACCTCAAAGCCAGTGGTGAGGAGTTTCCGTTTGCCGCTGAGGTGGATGGGCAACCATCGGAGGATTTTGAGGAGTGGGAAGACGTGGAGTGGATGGAGACAAGATCCAGCCAGCGGAGCGAAAGAATGGTCTCTGAGTGACCGCGGTACTGTCGGCGTGGGGTCGAGCCGCAGGAGCCTCCTCCCCTTTTAGGGCAGTGGGAGACACAAGTGCCCGGCATCGCCCGGTAGGACTGGTTGTTTCTCAAAAGGAAACAAGTTACAGGCACTGCCTTGTACAACCCTGCGTGGCGAAAGTTGTGGTTCCAAAAATAACCGTTTGCGGCCTTTGGGTTTTCCGTAACATCAAATGTCCAGATGCCCCAGATTACAGAGAAGGCCACGGCACCGTGGTGCTCTGCTGAACGCCCGATGGCTCCGTCAGACCCGGGTGATGGAGCGTGCCTTTAGCGCGTCCGTTTTCGAGAGGCCGAAGTCCGGTTCTCGAGGCGTACGGCTATGTCATTCGTCAAACAACGGTTCCTAGGTGCCCTCTTGTCACACGTGGCCCGGCCCCAAATGCAGCCGGCTGAAGGCGATGAGAGGTAGAGGTTTGCATCCCGGCTCCTCCAATTGTCAGCTGTGTGACTTTGGGCAAGTCACTTAACTTCTCTGTGCCTCGGTTACCTCATCCGTAAAATGGGGATTAAGACTGTGAGCCCCCCGTGGGACAACCTGATCACCTTGTAACCTCCCCAGCACTTAGAACAGTGCTTTGCACATAGTAAGTGCTTAATAAATGCCATTATTATTATTATTATCCAGAAGGGTTGGCGATAATGACAGCGTCACTTTGGGAAGACTCCTTGAGACGGGCGGGAGGAGCCCTTACCGGAAGCACCGGGGAGATGGGAGAGGGGGGCTGTCGGTAGAGAGACAGAGACCTCTTTCCTCCTTCCTGCTATTCTGGGATCGAAATCCTCTACAGCCAAAGGGGCCGTAACAGGTCGGAACTGTGGCAGCAAAGAGTCTAGATCAACAGACTTAGTAAGCGCTTAAATACCATTATCATTATTATTATTGTTATTTGCCAGGCACTGTTCTTAGCACTGGGGTAAATCCCAGCTAATCAGGTTGGACGCAGTCCCACATGGGGCCTGCAGTCTTAATCCCCATTTTACAGATAGGGTAACCGAGGCACAGAGAAGCAAAGTGACTAGCCCAAGGTCACGCACAACAGAAAAGTGGCAGAGGAACCGCGGTCCTTCCGATTCCCGGGCCCGGGCTCTATCCACTGAGCCACATCGCTTCAACAGACTTGTGAAAAGCTAGGAAAAGCACTCTTTCGGCCCCCTAGGACTCTATTCTATTATCCTCCCCTAAGCATTTACTACAGTGTCCTGTCCATAGAAAGCGTTCAGTAAATACCGTCGGTGGAGCGATAGGGCTGCGAAGGAAGTGGCTTAGCGGAAAGAGCCCGGGCTTGGGAGTCAGAGGTCGTGGGTTCTAATCCCGCCTCCGCCACTTGTCCGCTGTGGGACTTTGGGCAAGTCCCACAACTTCTCCGTGCCTCAGTTCCCTCATCCGTAAAATCGGGATTAGGACCGTGAGCCCCACGTGGAACAGCCCGATTGCCCTGTGTCTGTCCCAGCACTTAGAACCGTGCTTGGCGCATAACGAGCGCGTAACGAATACCGTCATTATTATCATTATGATCTGGAAGCTAGAACTTCTCCTGGCTGCCCGGTCCCGTCCAGCAGTCGGGAACTAGTTCTCCCCGGAATGTCTGAAGCAGCGGGGGCAACTCGGAGGCTTGGCGGGCTGCCTGTTTTGTTTTTTTTTTTTGTCTGTCTCCCCCCTTCTAGACTGTGAGCCCTTAGTTGGGTAGGGACCGTCTCTATATGTTAATGATTTGTACTCCCCAAGCGCTTAGTACAGCGCTCTGCACACAGTAAGCGCTCAATAAATACGATTGAGTGAATAAATGAATGCGTCACACCTTTCGGTGAGCGGGGTGCTGTCTGGAGGCTGAACCCCTAATGGGGCTCCTGGCTGCAGCTCTGATGGCGACATCTGTTCAGCGCTTTCGACATAGCCCACTGTTGAGGGACTGTCTCCATATGTTGCCAACTTGTACTTCCCAAGCGCTTAATACAGTGCTCTGCACACAGTAAGCGCTCAATAAATACGATTGATGATGATGCCAAACACCATACTGAGCTCTGGGGGAACTACGAGGTCATCGGGTCAAACACGGTCCCTGTCACTCCATCGGTGGTATTTAGCGAGCGCTTCACGGTGTGCGGGGCACCGTAATAACAATGGCGGTATTTGTGAGGCGCTTACTAGGTGCCAGGCATTGTACTAGGCGCTGGGATCAACACAAGCAGATCGGGTCGGCCACGGTCCCTGTCCCACGTGGGGCTCACAGTCTTAATCCCCGTTTGACAGATGAGGCAGCTGAGGGCCAGAGAAGGGAAGTGACTTGCCCAGGGTCACACAGCAGGCAAGCGGCGGAGCCGGGATTAGAACCCGTGAGCTTCCGATTCCCTATCCACCAGGCCGAGCTACTTCTCTAAGCTCTTGGGAAAGTACAGTACAACAGAGTCATTGGACCGATCCCTGCCCACAAGGAATTTATAGCCTCGAGGGGGAGAACGGACATTAAATAGTCGCCCTTGGGGCCCGTGCTTTTGTCCCGGGGCCATGAACCAGAAACGAATGGCCTCAGCGGAGGGAGAAGACACGCTTCTGGTCCATCCTTATCTCAGCCTTAAATTAGGGACGCTGGCTTGGGCCCCAGCCTGATTTGGCCCCAAACTCAAGCCAACCAGTCGTAGTCATTGAGTTCCTACCGTGTGCAGAGCACTGCACTAAGTGCTTGGGAGAGTACAGTAGAACAACTTCAGAGAAGCAGCGTGGCTCAGTGGAAAGAGCCCGGGCTTGGGAGTCAGAGGTCACGGGTTCTAATCCCGGCTCCGCCACTTGTCAGCTGTGTGACCTTGGGAAAGTCATTTCACTTCTCTGGGCCTCGGTTACCTCATCCGGAAAATGGGGCTTAAGACTGTGAGCCCTATGTGGGACGGACTGTGTCCAACCTGACATATTTGAATCTACCCCAGCGCTTAGAACAGTGCTTGGCACATAGTGAGTGCTTAACAAATGCCATTATTATTGTTATTATTATTATTATTAACAGGCAGGAAATGGGAGCATGCTGGCAAGAGCATGGGCTTGGGAGTCAGAGGTCGTGGGTTCTAATTCTGACTCCGCCACTTGTCTGCCCTGTGACCTTGGGCAAGTCACTTCACTTCCCTGGGCCTCAGTTACCTCATCTGTAAAATCAGGATTAAGACTGCGAGTCCCACGTGGGACAGGGACTGTATCCAACCTTGTATCTACCCCAGCGCTTAAAACAGTGCTCGGCACATAGTGAGCACTTAAATACCAACATTATTGTTATTATTATTATTGTACTCTCCCAAGTGCTTTGTACAGTGCTTTGCATACAGTAAGTGTTCTATAAATTCAATTGAATAAATGAATGAATGAACGGACAGAGTTGCTAGACACATTTTCTGCCCACAACAAGCTTACAGTCTAGAGGGGGAGACAGACGTTAATAGAAATAGACTACGGATATGTTTTAGACTGTGAGCCCACTGTTGGGTAGGGACTGTCTCTATATGTTGCCAACTTGTGCCTCCCAAGCGCTTAGTACAGTGCTCTGCACACAGTAAGCGCTCAATAAATACGATTGATTGATTGATATGTATGTTAAGTGCTGTGGGGTAAGGGAATGGTGAATTAAGGGAGCAAATCCAAGTGCAAGGGTGATGCAGAAGGGAGAGGGAGAAGTGGAAATGAGGACTTAGTTGGGGAAGCCCTCTTGGAGGAAATGTGCTTTTAATAAGGCTTTGAAGGTGGGGAGAGTAAACGTCTGTCGGTTACGAAGAGGGAGAGCATTCCAGACCAGAGGTAGGACTTGGGTGAGGGGTCAGCGGCGAGACAGATGAGATCGAGAGTCAGCTAGTAGCTTGGCATTAGTGGGACAAAGTGTGCAGGCCGGGTTGTAGGAAATCAGGGAGGTCAGGTAGGAGGGGGCAAGGTGATTGAGTTCCTTAAAGCCAACCGTAAGGGGTTTCTGTTTGATGTGGGCCCTAGGTGGGCCGCCACCAGAAGTTCTGGAGGCATGGGGGAAACACGGACTGAATGATTTTGTAGAAAAATGATCTGGCCCGCAGAGCGAAGTATGGACTGGAGCGGGGCAAGACAGAAGGCAGGGAGGTCAGCAAGGAGGCTTGATGCAGTAATCGAGTGCTTGGGTTAACGTGGTAGCGGTTTGGATGGAGAGGGAAGGGTGGGTTTTAGCGGTGTGGTGAAGGTGCGACTGGCAGGATTCGAAGACAGATTGAGCACATGGGTTGACGGAGAGAGATGAGTCGAGGATAACGCCAAGGTTACGGGCCCGTGAGACAGGGAGGGTGGTGGTGCCATCTGCGATGATGGGGAAGACAGGGTTCGGGTGGGAAGATGAGGAGTTCTGTTTTGGACGCATTAAGTTTGAGGTGTCGGCGAGACATCCAGATAGAGATATCCTGAAGGCAGGAGGAAATCCGAGACTATGGAGAAGGAGAGAGATCGGGGCTGGAGACGGAGATTCGGGAACCACAGCCCATTCTCTGCCTCAGTGGGAATCGAGTTCCCTGCCAAGTTTTTGGTTTTGTTTTTTTTCTTTTTCTTTAAGTGGTGTTCGTTAAGCACTTACTATGTGCCAAACATTGACCTTGGCGCTGGGGTAGATAAAAGATAATCAGGTCGGAGACACAGTCCCTGTCCCACATGGGGCTCCCGGTCTAAGTTAGAGGGAGAACAGGTATTGAATCCCCATTTTCCCTATGAGTCAGTCAGTCATATTTATTGAGCACTTACTGTGTGCAGAAAACTACCGAGCGCTTGGTAGAGTACAATATAACAGTGCAGCAGACACGTTCCCTGCCCACCACGAGCTTACAGCTTAGAGGAGGAGACCGGCATTAAAATAAAGAATTTATTTATATGAGGAAACTGAAGCCCAGAGAATTGAAATGACTTTCCCTAGATACCCAGCAGACGGGTGGCAGAGGAAGGATTAGAACTCAGGTCACCTGATTCCCAGCCCTTCGCTGTTTACACTAGGCCACCCGGATTCTCCGTGTTTCCCCCTCCGCAGCCTCCACTTGACTTTTCGAGGTAGCAGGCTATGCAGTGGTAATGGTATTTATGGAGCGCCTGCAGCATCCTGTACTAAGCACCTGGGAAGTACAACAGAAGCAAAAGACATGTCCCCTGCCCACAAGGAGCTTACGTTCTGCACCTACGCACAAGCGCTGAGGAAGGTCATAAGTTAATACTTGAGTACAAAAGGCGGCCGAGGGATCGAGAAGATGGTCGGGGAAGGCTGTTTGAGGGAGGTGGGATTTAAAGATGGGGGAGGGCTGAGGTCTGGCAGATGTAGAGGGGAGGCGAGTTCCAGGCCCTTGGGCTGACATAGGCCGGTGGTCAGATGTCGGGCAAGACGAGGGAGGGTTGGATCCAGAAGGTGGGCTTGGGAGGAGTGAAGAATGCCAGCAGGGAGTGGGGAAAAGCCTTGAAGCTAGTTGTGAGGAGCCTGGGCTTCATATGGAGGGAAGTGGGCCACAGTCGGAAGGGGTTGAAGAGAGGGGAAATGTGCGCCGAGCAGTTTCAGTCCACTTCCCTTGACGTAGGGGTGTTGGGGGGAAGGGGGAGTGGGGACGGGAGATGGTGACTGAGCGGCCGTGTTCCCAACCCCTGCTTATGACCGTATGAGTCTCTGGAGCTGCTTCCCCAATACCCTGAATGCAAATATTTACTATTAATAATACTAGTTTGAATAATGGCATTTGTTAAGCGTCTACTCTGTGCCAAGCATTGCACTGAGCCCTGGCGTGGATACAGTGCGATCAGATCAAACGCAGTCCTTGTCCCACGTGGGGTTTACAGTCTAAGGGGAAAGGGAAACCATTACTGAATCGCCATCTTACCGAGAAGGGAACCGAGGCCCAGGAAAGTTACAGGACTTGCCCAAAGTTACCCAGCAGGCGAGTGGTGGGGTTGGGATTAGAACCCAGGTCTCCTGACACCCAGTTCTGTGCTCTAGCCACCAGGCCACGTTGATTCTCATGGTGCGTGCGTCTGCTTGGTGGCTTTCCCAAGTTGTGTGTGTGTGTGTGTGCTTCACCAACCTGTGTTTTGTGTGTCTGTGTGGTACTCTAAAAGACCCTGTTCGTGTTTGTGCGTATGTCCGTGTGGCTGCTTCACCAACCACACATGTATGTGTCTGCATGGCCGCTTCATGGACCCTGTGGGGGCACACGCGTGTATGTGTAGAAAAGCAGCGTGGCTCAGTGGAAAGAGCCCGGGCTTTGGAGTCAGAGGTCATGGGTTCAAATCCCAGCTCTGCCAGTTGTCAGCTGTGTGACTTTGGGCAAGTCACTTCACTTCTCTGGGCCTCAGTTCCCTCATCTGTAAAATGCGGATTAAGACTGTGAGCCCCCCATGGGACAACCTGATCACTTTGTAACCTCCCTAGCACTTAGAACAGTGCTTTGCACATAGTAAGCACTTAATAAATGCCATTATTATTATTATTGTTATGTGTCTATGGGCAGCGTCATCGGCCCTGTGTGCATCTATGCCTGTATGTGTCATAGAACAAGAACCTGGGAGGCAGATGGTCATGAGTTCTAATCCCCGCTCTGCCACTTGTCTGCTGTGACCTTGGGCAAATCACTTCACTTCTCAGGGCCTCAGTGCCCTCATCTGTAAAATGAGGGTGGGGATTGTGAGCCCCACGTGGGACAGGGACTGTGTCCAACCCGTTTTGCTTAGAGCCACCCCAGCGCTTAGTACAGTGTCTTGTAAACGCTTAACAAATGCCATCATTATTATTATTATTCTTCACCGATTCTGTGTTCTTGCTTGGCCCTTTGTGCTGCTTCACGAACCCCAAATTCATGGGTGGGCCTCTGTGGCCATTTTGGGGGGGGGGGGGGGAGGGAGAGAGAGAGAGAGAGAGAGAGAGAGAGAGAGTGTGTGTGTGTGTGTGTGTGTGTGTGTGTGTGTGTGTGTGTGTGTGTGTGGTGGCTTCACCGACCCATGAATCTGTGGGCCTGCGTGATGACTTCAGGGACTTCATATGCATGTTTGTATGTCTGTGTGTCCACTTCTCCAGCCCTGCATGCTTGTGTGTTTCTGCATGTGTCTGTGTCTGGCTGCTTCACAGCCCCGAGCATGTAGTATGTATGGAGTATGTAGTGTGTGTGCGTCTGCAAGGCCTCTTTCCTGACGCCACATGCTCGCGCCCTTCTGTGGATCTGTTAGTCTGCGTGGCCCCTCCCACAACTCCCACTTCTCCCACCCTCTGCATATGGACCTGCCCGTGCGTCCACTTTACTGACCTCGTATGGGGGGTGACCGTCTCCACGTCCCCCTTCCTGATTCCCGTGTGGGGAGTCTCTTCCTGTCCATTTCACTGATCTTGCATGTCAATCAGTTGATGGTATTTGTTGAGCACTTACTGCGTGCAGAGCACTGAACTAAGCGCTTGGGAGGAGTACAGTGTAACAGAGTTGGTACACACTCTCCCAGCCTACAGCGAACTTACAGTGTGGAGGGGGAGACAGACGGACAATATAAATGAGTAAATTATGGCTATGTACATGTGTGCTGTGAGGCTGAGGGAGGGGGGTAAATACAAGTTGCAAGTGCAGTGGCCGCACAAAGGAGTGGGAGAAGAGGAAACGAGGGCCTAGTCAGCAAAGACCTCTTAGAAGAGATGTGCTTTAAATAAGGCTTTCGATGGAGGGGAGAGCGAACGTCTTTCGGAGGTGAAGAGGGAGGGCGTTCCGGGCCAGAGGCAGAATCATCATCATCATCAATAGTATTTATTGAACGCTTACTATGTGCAGAGCACTGTACTAAGCGCTTGGGAAGTACAAATTGGCAACATATAGAGACAGTCCCTACCCAACAGTGGGCTCACAGTCTAAATGTGGGCAAGGGGTTGGTGTCAGATGAGATCGAGGGACAGTGAGTAGGTTGGCATTAGAGAAGCAAAGAGTTGGGGCTGGGTTCTAGTAGGAAAGCAGCAAGGTCAGGCAGGTGGGGGGCAAGGCGACTGAGCGCCGCGTAGCCGATTGTGAGGAGTTTCCTTTTGACTTGGAGGCGGATAGTAATAAGCAGCGGGGCTCAGTGGAAAGGAGCACGGGCTTTGGAGTCAGAGGTCATGGGTTCAGATCCCGGCTCTGCCAATTGTCAGCTGTGTGTCTTTGGGCAAGTCACTTAACTTCTCTGGGCCTCAGTTACCTCATCTGGAAAATGGGGATTAAGACTGAACCCCCCTGTGGGACCACCTGATCACCTTGTAACCTCCCCAGCACTTAGAACAGTGCTTTGCACATAGTAAGCGCTTAATAAATGCTATTATTATCATTATAACTGTGGTATTTGTTAAGCGCCTATGTGCCAGGCACTATGCTAAGCGCTGGGGTGGATACAAGCAAATCAGGTTGGACACAGTCCCTGTCCCACGTGGGACTCACAGTTTCAATCCCCAGTTTACAGATGCGGTAACTGAGGCCCAGAGAAGCGAAGTGACTTACCCAAGGTCACACAGCAGACGAGTGGTAGAGCTGGAATTAGAACCCATGACCCACTGTGCCATGCAGCTTCACAGGCAACCTCTGGAAGTTCTGGAGTGGAGAAACCTAGACTGAATTTGTAGAAAAATGATCCCGTCAGCAGAGTGAAGTATGGACGAGAATGGGGAGAGACAGGAGGCCAATCCAGTAATCAGCACAGGATAGGATAAGTGCTCAGATTAACGTGGTAGCAGTTTGGATACAAAGGAATGGGCGGATTTTAGCAACGTCGAGAAGATTGAACTCTCACGGTTTGATGACAGATTGAATACGTGGGTTGAATGAGAGAGATGAATCAAGGGTAATGCCAAGGTTTATGGACTTGTGATGGTGCTGTATGCAGTGAAGGGAAAGGCAGAGGGAAGACAGGTTTGGGGTGGAAAGGCAAGGAGTTCTGCTCTGACCGTGTTAAGTTTGAAGTGTCGGCGGGACATCCAAGTGGAGACGTCCTGAAGGCAGGAGGAAATGTGAGACTCCAGAGAGGGAGAGAGATCAGGGCTAGGGATGTAGATTTGGGAATCGTCCACAGAGAGATGGTAGTTGAAGCCATGGGAGCGAATGAGTTCTCCGAGGGAGTGGGTGTAGATGGAGAATAGAAGGGGATCCAGAACTGAGCCTTGAGAGACTCCCACATTTAGGGGGTGGGAGACGGGAGGAGCCCGCAAAAGGCTGAGCATCCAGAGAACTAGGAGGAGAACCAGGAGAGGATGGTGTCAGCGAAGCCAGGGGTGGATAACCTTTCCAGGAGAAGGGGGTGTTCCACAGTGTCGAAGGCAGCCGAGAGGTTGACGAGGACTAGGGTGGAGTAGAGGCCGTTGGATTTGGCAAGAAGGAGGTCACTGGGGACTCTTGAAAAGGCAGTTTCCCTGGAGTGAAGGGAGAGGAAGCCAGATGGAAGGAGGTCAAGGAGAGTATTGGAGGAGAGGAACTTGAAACAGAGGGTGTAGACGACTCGCTCGAGGAGTTTGGAGAGGAATGGGAGGAGAGAGATGGGCGATAACTACAGGAAGCTGTGGGGACATGGTAGGGGTTTTTTTAAGGATAGGTGAGACATGAGCATGTTTGAAAGCAGTGTGGAAGAAGCCAGTGGAGAGCAAAGAGTTTAAGGTGGCTGTTAGGGAGGGAAGAAAGGAAGGGGCAAGCGCTTTGTTAAGGTGCGGTAGGATGGGGTTGGGGGGCTCAGGTAGGGGGGTAGATTTTGAGCGGAGGCAGGAGGTCTCCTCTTGATATACTGCTGGGAAAGATGGAGAGTTGAAGAAGGGGCAGGAGAAGGGAGGGACTGGAGAGGACCGGGGAGGTTTTAGGAAGACAACACCTAATGGTTTCAGTTTTCTCAATCAAAGAGGTAGCCAGGTCATTAGGGGCAAGAGATGGGGGAGAGGGGATTGCTGAAGGACAGGGATGGGCTGATCGGAGGGAGGGGATTGAGGGGACGTGGTAGGGTAAGAGGATTTTAAGCATTGCAGGTGAGGTCATCGACGGCAGTAACTGCTTTATAACTGCATATTTGCAAGTGTCCATATGCATCTGTGCGTCCTCCTCCCTGATCCCGCGTGTGGCTGTATGCCTCTCATTGGCCCCCTAACCCCGGTTCCTAGGATTCTCTCCCCTTGATGTGCGGTCACTGATTCTAGGGGATCAGAGTTTGTATTAAAGAATATGAATCGCAGAACTAATTTTGAGGACCGTGTCCCTATTTTCAGAAGGTTCTGTTTTTTCAGTCCCGGTGTAGTGAATTCAGCAGACTTTGCCTTTCGAGCCAAATCTGTAATTCTCACAGTGATTTCTTTCTAGGTCAAGGACGAAGAGATGGAAGGATTTGCCGTGTTTTCGTGTGTGGTCACTGTTCTGTGGGGATGACAGTTCTTACGGGCAGAAATCCGGGAATACGATGTACTTAAAACTGCTAGTTCCTGAGGCTAAATTTCTCTCTGTTCTTCCTTCCTCAGGTTTATTTATCCTTAATTCCTATCATCAGTGGTGTCCTGCTGGCTACAGTCACTGAGTTGTCTTTTGATATGTGGGGTCTCATCAGTGCTCTGGCAGCAACACTCTGTTTCTCACTTCAAAACATATTCTCCAAAAAGGTATCTGTTAGCCGTGGGGTTTCTGTTGATTTCCTGGGCGTGTGAAATATTTCTCTGCTTGCCTTTCATTCTTCTGAAAGCAGCTACTTGCCGTTTGGCCCGAAAAGCCAGCCAGAGAAAGTGCGTGCCTGTTTACGTGTTTTGATGTCTGCCTCCCCGCTTCTAGACTGTGAGCCCATTGTCGGGTAGGGATTGTCTCTATTGCTGGATTGTACTTTCCAAGCGCTTAGTACAGTGCTCCACACACAGTAAGCACTCAATAAATATGATATGGTGGAGACTCCTACTGCACTGAGGCGGTGTACTCTCGGGGTGGCGGATAAAGAAGAGGGATGGTGAGTTAGGCCCGATGCCATTTTCCCTGGGCCCTCAGCCACCTGCCTCAAACAACCTTGAAAGATAAAAGTTAAAGACGAGCTGAGAGGACGGTGCCCCGGGACTATTTCTCCCCTCAAAACCCCAAGCAACAGTTCTCATCGGGTCTGGAGTGACTCGCTTCTACCTCCTGCCTTGTTCTGCAGGACCGAACCCTCCGCGCTCCTCTCCGTAGTCTCTGTGTTTGGTCCCATTCGGGAAACCGGGTTGAGGGGCAGAGCATGAGTCTGGCAGCTGGCTCGAATCCTTCCACACCGGGCAGGGTTTTAAACCGTCACCCCCTGGGTTTCAACTTCCTCCTCTGCCACTGTCAATATTGATCATGAACTCGGAGTACCTCTGTGCTTTCAGGTATTGAGAGATTCCCGGATCCATCACCTTCGGTTGCTGAACATCCTGGGTTGCCATGCTATCTTCTTTATGATCCCAACATGGGTTTTGGTGGACCTTTCTTCTTTCCTAGTAGAGAATGACCTGGTAAGTTGGAGCAGAAAATCCCATTTTTTTCCCTGATTGGGCGGCATTGCCATTTGGAAATCACTTCACGTTAATGGTCCTTTCTGTTTTTGCTGGCACCTGATCATCTTTGAACGGATGCCTTTATTTTACACCTAATTTGAGACTGGTGTCCCCACACACCTGAAAGAACCTGCCCCCCTCCCCAACCCCACCCCTTGACCCCCGCTGCCCTGTGCCATATGGAGTTTTCAAATACAGCTGTTGACAGATCAAGAGAAACAAGGAAGAAAGTAGAGCTTAATGTTCCATTATTTCAGTAGAAGTCTTAGTTGAGGTAGTAGTCTTAGTAGAGATAATAGTCTTAGTAGAGGTAATAATCTTAGAAGTAATAGTGGTGTTCGTCTAAGTAGCTGTAACAGTACTAGCACAGGCCAACTAAGCCTAAAGAAACCTGAGGTGATGTATCAGTCGGCATCAGGGGAGTCACGCACACAGCCGAAACATCTTTTTGGCCAGACAGAGGTGGAGCGACAAAAACCAGAAAACCCAAATTAAAAAAACAGGAACGCGAATTGTCGAAGCCCATCTTGGTGTATTCATGTCAAGGCCATTTGGGGAGGGGTGGGTTTGGGGGAAGGAAATCAGGCAGAGGGCCTGGAGGTGGTGGAGACTTCTCGGGTGACAAGAAGCCAGATGACTTAAGCTCAGGCTCTGGTGGATTCCTTTTGGCTTTGAATGTAGTTTTCAGGTGTTTGTCCTGCATGATTGTGGGGTGGTAATCCCAAGCCCTAGAATGTCAGCTGGTGTCTTCTAACCAGTATCCCACTTCAAAACAGAAAGTCTGTATTTGGAAGTCGTTTTCAGGCTGGAAGAAAATGTGTCACTGTCTGCAGAGTGGGTGGGGAGGGGTTGCCATGCAGAGAATGGGTCACATGTTCTAGTATTAACTGTTCATTTCTCGCATACTTTTTTAGCTTCAGCCTATACGGAGACAGGAATGGAGTTTGTTCTGTCTTGTTGAGGAGGATTCAGGGACTGACTGTGCTCCACTTGGGGGTTTATGGAACTTGGGGCTTGCTTACTTCAAGCGTTACGAAGCGGGTCTCACGGGAGGGGGAAGGGAGGATTTTAAGAAATGTCGTTAGGGTTAGAGGGTTTTAGTGATCTCGTGAAGGTAGAATCGACAGATTAATTATGTGGGTTGAATGAAAGAGATGAGGATTATGGATTTGTGAGACAGGAAGGATATAGTGGTGTTGTCCACAGTGATGGGAAAGACTGTGGGAGGTTAGGGTTTGGGTGGGAAGATGAGAAGTTCTGTTTTGGACATGTTACGTTTGAGGTGTCTGCGGGACATCCGAGTAGAGATGTCCTGAAGGCAGGAGGAAATGTAAGACTGCAGAGAGGGAGGGAGATCAGGGCCGGAGAGGTCGATTTTGGAAATCGTCTGCATAGAGATGGCAGTCGAAGCCGTGGGAGTGAATGAGTTCGCCAAAGGAGTGGGTGTAGATGGAGAGTAGAAAAGGATCCAGAAGAGTTAGCAAGTGGGCGAAAGAGGAGGAGCCCGCGAAAGAAACTGAATGATCAGAAAGATAGGAGAACAAGGAGAAGGCAATAATAATAACGATGGTATCGGTTAAGCGCTTACTATGTGCCAAGCACTGTTCTAAGCACTGGAGTAGATACAAGGTAATCAGGTTGTCCCACATGGGGCTCACAGTCTTAATCCCCATTTTACAGATGAGTTAACTGAAGCGCAATGTCAAGGAAGCTTAGGCTGGACAATGTTTCAAGGAGAAGGGGTGGTCCACGATGTCGAAGGCAGCTGAGCGGTTGAGGAGGATTGGAATGGAGTAGAGGTCATTGGATTTGGCAAGTTCAGTGGAGGGAAGGAAGTGGGAGGCAGATTGGAGGAGGTCAAGGAGAGAACTGGAGAAGAGGAAATGGAGAAAGCGGGTGTAGACAGCTTCGTCATAGAGTTTGGAGAGGAATGGTAGGAGGGTTTGGAGGCAATGCCTGGAGGGAGCTGTGGGGTCAAGGGTTTCGTTTTGTTTTTTTTGTGTGTGTTTTTTTTTAGGATAGGGAAGGCATGAGCATGTTTGAAAGCAGTGGGGAGGAAGCTATTGGAAAGTGAACGCTTGAAGATAGCAGTCAGGGAGGGAAGAAGGGACGGGGGGTGAGTGTTTCGATAAGGTGCGGAGGAATAGGTCGCAGACACAGGTGAAGGGGGTGGATTTTGAAAGGCGGCAGGAGATCTCTCGAGATACTGTTGGGAAAGATGGGAGAGTTGAAGAGGGTGTAGGTGGAGGACAAGCCTGGAGAGGAGAGATTTTAGGGACATCACACCTGGTGGTTTCAGTTATATCAAAATATATGGGCCAGGTCATTAGGGGCAAGAGATGGGGTCAGGGGGCAGGGCGACAGGGGGTTTGAAAAGAGATTTAAACATCCGTTGTGTTGTACTCTCCTGAGCGCTTAGGACAGTACTCTGCCCTGTACTAAATACCAACGATTGATTGGGACAGCTGGAGTAGGCAATGGACATTGGAGTCAATAAGGATGGAGAAATAATGTTGCCGGGCAGAGGAGAGGTCAGAATTAAAGCAGGCGAGGCTGAATGGGAGACGGATGAGGTCAGCCACATGTTTGGATTTCCAAACATGCTCTACATGCTCTACAACTCCAGTACAGAAGTGGAGGAAGCGTTTTGTGGAGGTGATCCAGGGTTGTGAGTTGGTATGAGATCGCTGGAAGGATGGTGTAGCTAAGGAGTTAAGTTCAATGGACAGGGCGATGATGAGGGCAGTGATTTGCGTATTAAGAGAAGGTCATTTGTGTATGGAGACCAAATGGGCCACAGTGACTTTAGAGAATTGGAAGGGTTAAAAGATCGGAAGTCTTTGTGTGGGAATAGACAGATTTGCCGGGGGGGCGGTGTGTGTGGGAGGGAAGGTAGGTGAGGAGGTTGTGGTCCGAGGAAATTTCAGAGTTAGTGAGGGTAGAGATTGTAATAATAATAATAATAATGGCATTTATTAAGCGCTTACTATGTGCAAAGCACTGTTCCAAGCGCTGGGGAGGGTACAAGGTGATCAGGTCGTCCCACGTGGGGCTCACAGTCTTAATCCCCATTTTACAGATGAGGTAACTGAAGCACAGAGAAGTCAAGTGACTTGCCCAAAGTCACACAGCTGACAAGTGGCGGAGCCGGGATTTGAACCCATGACTTCTGACTCCAGAGCCCGGGCTCTTCCCACTGAGCCACGCTGCTTCTCAGTGACTAGAACTTGTACAGTGACTAGAGGTGATTTGCAGATGAGGAAACAGAGAAGTGAAGTGACTCATCCACGATTACACAGCAGGCGAGTGGCAGGGTCAGCCTTCGAACCCAGGTCCTCTGACTCCCGGGCCTGGGCTCTTTCCACTAGGCCAGACTGCTTCTTGAGATCGTTAAGAATCTGCTGCCTGGGGAGCAGATCTATTTGTCTCCTCACTTGGCTGCTGCTTCTGCTCCTGAAAGAACCGTGGTGAAATGAAATGCTTACCGTGGTTTTTTCAGCAGCCGCCAGTCGAGGTGACCTAGAGGACTATGGGTTGCCTCGTTTGCCCCCGAGAAGTATGTAAGCGGTTATTTTCTGCCCCGTTTTGCCTTTGTTCTTTCACACAGCAATTCGACGTCGAGAATCCTCTTTGAAATGGCATTTTATATTGTGCCCCTCTCCTTCCTCTTCGTAGAATTCAATATCCCAGTGGCCGTGGACATTAATGCTGCTGGCAATCAGTGGATTCTGTAACTTTGCCCAGAATGTCATTGCCTTCAGTATTCTGAATTTGATCAGCCCTCTGAGTTACTCTGTGGCAAATGCCACCAAAAGGATCATGGTCATCACGGTTTCCCTCATTATGCTACGCAACCCAGTCACCAGCACCAACGTTCTGGGCATGATGACGGCCATCCTGGGGGTCTTCTTGTACAATAAGGTAGGTATCTGTATTGGGCGATCCCCTCAAGTTTGTGGTAGCTGAGAGAAGTTAGGATTACGTATGCCTTTTGTGGCACTACAGAGTTGGAGTTAACTGCTTAGTGAGCGGGAGCCTTGAATTGCAAAATCTGCCATCGAAAGCCCACGTATCGACAGTAGCAAAGAACTGGATGAGTTACGGGATTATGACTTTCCCTGTATGACTTAAAAAAAAACTCTTAGCTCTAAAGCGTCTTTGGGAAAAGTTGGCTTTTGTGTGTGGGGGCGTGGGGAGGCCAGGAGGATCTGTTTTTGTTTGGATGTGGATAATAATAATAACCGTGGTATTTAAGCGCTTATTATGTGCCAAGCACGGTACTGAGCGCTAGGGTAGATACAAGATCATCAGGCCCCACATGTGGCTCACAGTCGAAGTGGGAGGGAGACCAGGTTTTGAATCCCCATTTTGCAGATGAGGGAACGGAGGCACAGAAAAGTGAAGTGACTTGCCCCGGGTCACCCAGCAGGTAAGTGGTAGAGCCGGGATTAGAATCCAGGTCCTCGGGCTCCACTAGGCCACAGCCTTATAATGCCACGTATCGTAATTCCTTTTTTGCTTCAGTGAGGCCTTTTGGGTGACCGCGGTATTGTGCGTGATTAGGCTGTTTGTCCAAGAACTCAGCAATCCATCACTTAGCCTCCTGAGTGCTAAGCACTACATTAAGAAGCGTTTGGGAGAGGGCCACAGAAGTAAGACTTTCCCTGCCCTCAAGTCACTCGGGAAACCTCATCTGAAGCTTCTTTATAGATCTCAATTAGCCTCCACGTCATTATTATAATGAGTGTTAAAAGTCTGTATAAGATCTAGCAGTCAAATTCTTCATCGCTGTCAACAGGCTAGCCAGTGTTTATCGTGGAGCCGGCTCAGCGGCCCCGGGCTTTTAGCCGTTTGTGATGGTTGAGAAGTTGGCGGCGGACTGCCAGAGCGACACGCCGTGCAGTGCTCTCGGCCTGGTTCCTAGACACCCACCACGCCAACCATCCCCAACCCCAGCCGTGAAGGGTGTGAAGGACTGGGCGAGAAATCAAAAGCCAGAAGCGTGGGTCGAGGCACCGTTCCAGCGAATATCCCCTTGTAGTAGTGCGGGAGAGTCCCAGGGTCAGTGCTAATCCATCAATCAGAGCTGTTCCCCGAGGGCCTACTGTGGGCTGAGCGCTGTCTTAAGCACTTGGTTGAGCAGAGAGCAGGCCGTCTTTGACTCGGGATATTTTAAGTTACGACGAACGGCACTTTTGTTTCCAAATTGACCCCCGTTTCCGCTTTAGGGGACATGGGTTTCAAGTTTGCAGCGCTAGCCTCCTTCACGGGGGTTCCTCGACGGATTGGCGCACGTTACTCGGGTGAAATCCTGCCAGGTGATCCGCTAAAGTAGCCATACGTAGCAGCTCCCGGTGGAACGTCTTCATCGTTGAAGTGACAAGATGGCCCAATCTTCCGGCCAAGGGCGTGGGGCAGGGGAAGAGGGAGGCGGGACGCTCCGGGGCTCCATTGCTCTGCACATAGTAAGCGCTCAATAAATACGATTGATGATGATGCTCCGTATCCGAGAGGGGCCGTGTGCTCGGGGACAGTCGCGCATATGAAAAGAAATCAAAAATGCCCCGGCACTGGCCAGCCCCGCTTCTACCCATCCTGAGCCCCCCACCTCCCCTCTGTGCCCCGAGAAGTCTGCCGCATTCATTCAGTCAGTAGTATTTATTGAGCGCTTGCTGTATGCAGAGCACTGTACTGAGCGCTTGGAAAGTACAGTACAGCAATGGAGAGAGAGAGAATCCCGGCCCACAACGGGCTTACAGTCTAGAGGGGCAGGGGCAGCGGGGCTGGGGACAGGGAAAGCACCGATCAGAGGGTGCAGCCCATAACCGTGAATTAACCCCTCCAGTTAGGTGAAGAAAGATCAGCTAGGGATGCCCAGGGATGGCCATAATTCAATCGAACACCCATATAGTGTACCCCTTTATGATACTAGCACCAGGGGTCGAGGTGGTGATAGGAGGAGAGGGAGGGAGTTACCCATGGGTGCCTCCGAGAAATGGGAAAACAATTTTTCAAAGCTGTTTTGGGTGAGGGAGGCGGGTGACCGTTCACTAGGTAGAATAACCGGGGAGGGTCAAAACACCCGCTGTATTTCCAGCGACGTAAAAGTCGGCCCTCCTGTTGCGGAGCCTCTTCGACATATAAATACGTCAATGGTGCCATACTACTCGTCCAGAATTGAGCAAGTATGCAGTTCTAGGTGATTTTGGTCAACCTTGGTGCAGGAACCAATCCCTCATTCATAACCTTGTTCCACTGGAAAAGAGCTCCCGTTCACCACGTTGGAACTAAAGATGGAGTTTTCTGGAATCGATTTGAGTCGTAGGTCCAAAGATTGCCCGTCGAGGTAAGAGACATGGTCCCTGCCCTCAGCGTGTTTGCAGTCTAACAGGAAAGATACCCGGCCACAAATTGTTTCCAGTTAGGGAGTAGGAGGAAAGAACCAGAATAATGAGTATGGAAAATGGGGTGGGGGGGAGAGGTGTAGGGGTGTGTGTGTGTGTGTGTGTGTGTGTGTGTGTGTAAGCTCATTGTGGGCAGGGAATGTGTGTGTTATATTGTACTCTCCCAAGTGCTTAGTTCAGTGCTCTGCACACAGTAAGTGCTCAATAAATGCGATTGATTAAACAGATGAAAGTGCCTAGAATGGCTGACGTTACGTAAGTGATATGGTGGGTACGATATTAGTCACTGTTTGGCCACCCCTGATCCATTTCTTTCCAGTGCCTTAGACTCCTTTCTACCTGCCTGCCATGGCATTGTTTGATCTAGCTGGGGCCACTTTTAAATTGTTTACGGAGGGGCAGCAGTGAAGATCGTCCCTTCTCTACCTTCCCTGGGTCTTTCAAAGCCTTATTGTGTTTTGGGGAGAGGCCCAGATGACATTTAGTGCAGTAGTGTTTTTTTGTTTTTCTTTGGTTTTTGAAAAATGGTATTTAATAATAATAATTATTATTATGTTATTTGTTAATCGCTTACTATGTGTCACGCACTGTTCTAAGCGCTGGGGTGGATACAAGCAAATCGGGGCTTTTGGGTTTTTTTTATAGCATTTATTAAGCACTTACTATGTGCAAAGCACTGTTCTAAGCGCTGGGGAGGTTACAAGGTGATCAGGTTGTCCCACTGGGGGCTTACAGTCTTAATCCCCATTTTTACAGATGAGGTAACTGAGGCACAGAGAAGTTAAGTGACTTGCCCAAAGTCACACAGCTGACAATTAGTGGAGCTGGGATTTGAACCCATGGCCTCTGACTCCAAAGCCTGTGCTCTTTCCACTGAGCCACACTGCTTCTCAACTAACTGTGGGTTAGACACAGTCCCTGTCCTACATGGGCCTCACAGTCGTAATCCCCATTTTATAGATGAGGGAACTGAGGCCCAGAGAAGTGAAGTGACTTGCCCATGATCACACAGCAGTCAACTGACAGAGCAGGAATTAGAACCCAGGTCCTTCTGACTCTCAGGCCCGTGGTCTTTCCACTAGGCCATGCCGTTTCCCTAACCCTTTCATTCATTCATTCATTCATTCAGTTGTATTTATTGAGTGCTTACTGTGTGCAGAGCACTGTACTAAGCGCTTGGGAAGTACAAGTTGGCAACGTATAGAGAAGGTCCCTTCCCAACAACGGGCTCACAGTCTAGAAGGGGGAGACAGACAACAATACAAAACCAAATGTATTAACAAAATAAAATAAATAGAATAGTAAATATGTACAAGTAAAATAAATAGAGTAATAAATCTGTACAAACATATATACAGGTGCTGTGGCGAGGGGAAGGAGGTAGGGCGGGGGTGATGGGGAGGGGGAGAAGAAGGAGGGGCCTCAGTCTGGGAAGGCCTCCTGGAGGAGGTGAGCTCTCAGTAGGGCCTTGAAGGGAGGAAGAGAACTAGCTTGGCGGATGTTGGGTGGGAGGGCATTCCAGGCCAGGGGGATGACGTGGGCCGGGGGTCGACAGCGGGACAGGCGAGAATGAGGCACGGTGAGGAGATTAGCGGCAGAGGAGCGGAGGGTGCAGGCTGAGCTGTAGAAGGAAAGAAGGGAGGTGAGGTAGGAGGGGGCGAGGTGATGGAGAGCCTTGAAGCCGAGAGTGAGGAGTTTTTGCCTGATGCGTAGGTTGATTGGTAGCCACTGGAGATTTTTGAGGAGGGGGGAATCATGCCCAGAGTGTTTCTGCACAAAGATGATCCGGGCAGCAGCGTGAAGTATGGATTGAAGTGGGGAGAGACAGGAGGATGGGAGATCAGAGAGGAGGCTGATGCAGTAATCCAGTCGGGATAGGATGAGAGATTGAACCAGCAAGGTAGCGTTTTGGATGGAGAGGAAAGGGCGGATCTTGGCGATGTTGCGAAGGTGAGACCGGCAGTTTTTGGTGACGGATTGGATGTGAGGTGTGAACGAGAGGGCAGAGTCAAGGATGACACCAAGGTCGCGGGCTTGTGAGATGGGAAAGATGGTAGTGCCATCAACAGTGATGGGAAAGTCAGGGAGAGGGCAGGGTTTGGGAGGGAAGATAAGGCGTTCAGTCTTGGACATCTTGAGTTTTAGATGGCGGGCAGACATCCAGATGGAGATGTCTTGAAGGCAGGAGGAGACACGAGCCTGAAGGGAGGGAGTAGAGAGCAGGGGCAGAGATGTAGATTTGGGTGTCATCAGCATAGAAATGATAGTTGAAGCCGTGGGAGCAAATGAGTTCACCAGGGAGTGAGTGTAGATAGAGAACAGAAGGGGACCAAGAACTGACCCTTGAGGAACCCCTACAGTAAGGGGATGGGAGGGGGAGGAGGAGCCCGCGAAAGAGACTGAGAATGAACGGTCGGAGAGATAAGAGGAGAACCAGGGGGGGACGGAGTCTGTGAAGCCGAGGTTGAATAGCGTGTTGAGGAGAAGGGGGTAGTCCACAGTGTGGACCTTCATTGCTGGCGCTCTACCCTGTGCACATCCCCCATTCTTTCAGTTTGAATTTTTACTCAACCTTTCCAAAGAGCTCCGGTGTGATGAAGGCACATCACGCAGTGTTCATTTACTGCATTTAAAAAACTCTCCTTTTGTGATGTGGTGTAGGTGTTATGGGAAAATACTAAACACTGACTCTACTTTTATTCTTCTTCTTCTTACCATCCAGACAAAATATGATGCAAACCAAGAAGCAAAGAAGCAGCTTCTCCCCGTTACAGCTGGGGACCTCGTGAACCTGGAACATCATCGGAACATACCTGAAAAATCTCAAAATGGAATTCTTTTCCCCCAACATGGAGACTATCAGTATGGCCGAACCAGTGTCTTAACAGATCACTTCCAGTACAATAGGCAGAACTATCCAAACACGTACAGCTTAAATCGATATGACGTCTAAGATCATAGAGAACAGAGAGAGACTGTTTTGAGGTTCCTTCCCCCCCCGCTCCCGCCCCCCAGCCTCAGCAGTATCAGAAATTTCTGGCTCGCCAGTGAATGTAAAAAAAACAAAAAGCCGTGATTGCGCATCTTCTGGAGTTGGGAAGATGCATGATCATCAGAGGTACAGGTGTTCTCTTCCACCAAACATATTCTTATGCATGGAGCAAATAATGTAATCTGTCTGGAACAGGGATTGTACCAGTGTCGCAAGAGGCGTAGAATCGGGTAAAAGGTAAACTTAAAAAAAACTTCGGCATGGATATCCACGTTGCGGTATTTCCTCTGAGAGCCTGTTTTCTGAGGATCGTGTGGCTAGGAAGACGGTGGCCAGTGTTACCTCTCTGACCTTGACTGGCCTGACTGTACAGATTTTTAAGTTCTCCCCTTTGTGTTGCTATCTAAAATCCCCGAGAAAAACTGAAATGAACTTCCCCAGTTAGCGTTAAGTTCTTCCTCTTACTATGCACCAGCCCTGTGCTCAGCATTTAGCAGTAGAAATTTGAATTTCACTTCACAGCATCTGGAGGAATTGATGACAGTCTATTACCTATGGCATATACACAAAAAAATCTTCTGATCTTTATAGTCTTAATTAACGGTAGTCCTTTTACAAGTCAGAATATTCCCCGGTAACGGAAAGAAGCCATTAGAAAATGGTTATCCAGTTCACTTTCACTGGGATTTGCTTCCTCTCTGTCGTGAAATTCGATCACACTTGGTTCCCTTGTGATCCACGTCCCCGACGAGCCCCACGTTAAGGGAAACATGCGTCGGAGTATGCGCAAATGACCTCACATGGGGTTCTCTCCAGACAGATGCGTACTGTTGAAAGAACGTTCCCCAAGTCGCCAACAGTGTTTTAGTCAAAATGCATAGAGAAAATATACAGTATGGAAGAACTAAGGGTATTGACGGGTTCACTAGGGAGGAAATCAGGCGGGCAGAGGACGCCGAGTGACTCATGAGAAGGATTTTGCACTTTTCTATAATGATAATTATGGTATTTATTAAAAGCTTAGTCTCTGCTAAGCACCAAAGTGGATACCGGGTAATCGGATTAGAGGCAGCCCCTGTCCCAGTTAGGAAGAGCAGGTGTCTTAGTACCATTTTATTGATGAGGAAACTGAGGCACAGAGAGGTTAAGAGACTTGCCCAAAGTCACACAGCAGGCCAGTGGCAGACCTGGGATCAGAACCCAGGTCTCCTGACACCCAGGCTCCGGCTATACTGCCCACCTACCCTCTACCACTCCTGATGGTGTCCGAACCCCTTTGAATCGAGATGTTTTTAAACAGTTGATTTTATTCTACTTTTGTCTGCCTCACTGACGTTTCTATGTAAAGTTACAGTTTGTTATGCATCACGTCTTTTAATTTCAGACCGATTTACTGTAATCATCGAACGAAATAAATTAACCGAGAATGTTTCAAAAGCCCTGGGCTTCCTTAGTATATAAACCATGACGATATTTGCATTTGGCCTAAAGGTGAATTTTCAAGAACTGTACATTTCTGGGTCTTGTGATCACATCTAGGCATCCAAATATAAGATTTCTGGGCCGTTTGATTTCTAAATAATTAGAGCAAAAGCGAGTCTAACTTCTCACAGCAGCATTATCGGATTTGTTAGATGATAGTTATAGGGGAAGAGGAGCATGATTTCTGGAAGAAGCTTTTTTTTTTTCCTTGGATGTGGTCATGAGGTTGGAACTACCCCCCCCCCCCTTTTCTCTTTTTTGGTAATAATGGATCATTTCCCTTTCCCATCCATCCTATGATGTGTAAAGAAATGAGGCTAGGTTTTTTTTCCTTTAAATTCTAAGTGCCAGGCTATCCCAATTAAAATTATTTTTACTCACTGGCTGATTGAAATTGGCTGTTAAGTCCTAAAGAGCTTGTTTTCCCCTATTCTAGAATATTTGTTTGGCATAGGTGTCTGATCGGGATGTACGATGAGGCCTCACTGATAATGGAATGAGATATTCAGTTTTTTTGTATGGGTCCTGTAATATTTCTTGTAAATCTGTGTTCCCACTTTTCTGTGGTGGTATTTTTTTAAAGCGAAGGGGAAGTAGGAAAGCAAAACGAAAACCATTCTAGATCGTCGGCGAGGTTAGATTCTGAAGTTGGTATTTTTTAGTGTGCCAGAGAGAGGACATTACTAAGTGAATTCTTTGTTTCACTAGCACAGTGAAAGTTCCTGGCTCTATTTTAGTTTCCAAGGACATTACTCAAATTCTAAAATGATTGTATCTGCATTCAACAAAAATGAAGTTTCTGATCTTGCAGTTTATCTTTTAATTTAAATGTTTCCTTTTGCAATGAGAGATCCTACTCTAAAATGAAGCAACCGCCCGGGTTTACAATGGTTTGTAAATGAATAAATGGCATATTTAACTGTACATATGTTTATGGCAAGTGCATACACTGGAGTGAAATTAGACAATCATGTATGACGACAACCCTCCCGCTAGATCAAAGGAAAGGAAATCATTTTCAAAGAATATGAGGTAGCTCAAAGTACGTGTACATAGAACTTTAGCCATTCAGTGAGACTCGGTTTGGTTTTTACCTACCCTATCGTATATGGTAGTTTGTCTTTATCGCCAGACATTTACGTGAGGAAAATGAAACTAACCCTTCGAGGAGGAATGTTTGATTTAGGAAGTAGCACTTAACAGCTTTTCTAAACCCACGAAATTTTGCTATGCATCTAACATAAAACCGTGAAAGAGGGATGTTTCTCAAAATGGCCCGTAACTGGACTTAGGACACATCGTAGTGTAATGGTCTTAAATAGAAGCATTATTTAAATACTTGAAAATTTGCGGACCTGTTTTAAATGATGTTGCACTTGTTTCCAAGTCTGAGATGCTTATGAATTGTTCTGTGAAAGTTCATTCTTCATGTTATGTATATTTACTGATGGCGTTTACCAAAAAAAAATAAATAAATGACCATCCATGGGGAAATGGGACTGTTTGTCTATTTGTTCAGACTTCTGAATGAACGGGTTTTTGAAAGAGTTGTTTGCTCACAAGAAGCGTTCCAGCTACGGGTGTCAACTTTCTGTTTTGAAGATGGGGGTGAAGCTTTGAGAGGACAAAGGTGGAGGAAGAAAAAGAAGAGGAAGAAGGGGAGAGAACAAAGGGAAGGAGAGAGGGGACATAAAGGTGCTTGCTGGCGTTATTCATCGTCAATCGTATTTATTGAGCGCTTACTATGTGCAGAGCACTGTTATTTCTCTATATATAGAGTATATAGAGTATAGCACTTTTATTTTTCCAAAGCATGGTTATATCAATTATCTAATTGTATCCTCAACAGTCCTGGGAAGTGGGGAGAAACAGGTGTTAGTGTTCCCAATTTACAGATGAGGGGACTGAGATCTCGTAACGGCAGGGGCTGCCTGCCAGCACCATTGGCACCCAGGTAGCTCACTGGAGCCACAGAGAAGCAGTGTGGCTCAGTGGAAAGAGCCCGGGCTTTGGAGTCAGAGGTCACGGGTTCGAATCCCGGCTCCGCCACATGTCTGCTGTGTGACCTTGGGCAAGTCACTTAACTTCTCTGAGCCTCAGTTACCTCATCTGTAAAATGGGGATTAAGACTGTGAGCCCCACGCGGGACAACCTGATCACTTTGTATCCCCCCAAGCGCTTAGAACAGTGCTTTGCACATAGTAAGCGCTTAACAAATGCCAACATTATTATTATTATTATTAGATGCCACAAGGGGCCTGGCTGAAGGACACCGCAGTTCCACTTGTCCCGACTTTGAATTCACAGGAGAATAACAATAATAACAATTGTATTCATTCATCCCGTCATATTTATTGAGCGCTTACTGTGTGCAGAGCACGGTACTAGGCGCTTGGAAAGTACAATTCGGCAACAGAGACAATCCCTACCCAACAACGGGCTCACA
This sequence comes from Tachyglossus aculeatus, assembly GCF_015852505.1. Classification (NCBI taxonomy): domain Eukaryota; kingdom Metazoa; phylum Chordata; class Mammalia; order Monotremata; family Tachyglossidae; genus Tachyglossus; species Tachyglossus aculeatus. The sequence goes on along the minus strand of NC_052101.1, from coordinate 118,705,869 downwards.
GTCTAGAAGGGGGAGACGGACAACAAAATACAACAAGTAGACAGGCACCAATAGCATCAAAAGAGATAAATGGAATTATAGATAGGATACACATCATTAATAAATATGGAGGAGGGGGCGAGGTGATGGAGAGCTTTGAAGCCGAGAGTGAGGAGTTTTTCCTTCATGCGAAGGTTGATAGGCAACCACCGAAGATTATTGAGGCAACTGTAGTAGTTGTTAAAAGTATGCTGAGCGCCAAGCACTGGGGCAGACACAAAGTAATCGGGTCAGACGCAGTCTCTGTCCGCAACGGGGCTCGCAGTCTGATCGGTTGATGGGTGGTATTTATTGCGTGCCGCCTGTGCGCGGAGCACGGTACTAACGAGGGTTTGGTAGATATTCCCTGCTCACAAGAAGCTTAGAGTCTACGGGGGGAGACCGACATTAATATTAACGAAGAAGTTATGGATATGTAACGTACGGATAGAGAGCAGCGTGGCTCCGTGGAAAGAGCATGGGCTTGGGAGTCGGAAGTTGTGGGTTCTAATCCTGGCTCCGCCACTCGTCTGCTGTGTGACTTTGGGCAAGTCACAACTTCTCTGTGCCTCAGTTCCTTCAGCTGTAAAATGGGGACCAAGACTGTGAGCCCCACGTGGGACAACCTGATTGCCTTGTATCTCCCCCAGTGCTTAGAACGGTGCTTGGCGCATAGTAGGCACTTAACAAATCCCGTTATTATTATTATTATTATCATTATTCTATGTACATCAGTGCTGTCGGGCGCAACTGTTATATTGTATGCTCCCGAGCTTTTAGTACAATGATGATGATGATGGTGGCGTTCGTTAAGCACTTACTGTGTGCCAAGCACTGTTCTAAGCGCAGGGGTAGGTACAAGGTGATCAGGTTGTTCCACGTGGGGCTCACAGTCTTCATCCCTGTTTTACAGATGAGGGAACGGAGGCACAGGGAAGTGAAGTGTCTTGCCCAAGGCCACACAGCAGACAAGTGGCGGAGCTGAGAGAACAGTGCTTGGCACATAGTAAGCACTTAACAAATGCCATCATTATTATTAGAACCCATGCTTCACAAATACCATTAGAGAGGCAGCATGGCTCAGTGGAAGGAGCGTGGGCTTTGGAGTCGGAGATCATGGGTTCGAGTCCCGGCTCCACCACGTGTCTGCTGTGTGACCTCGGGCAAGTCACTTAGCTTCTCGGAGCCTCAGTTACCTCATCTGTAAAATGGGGATGATGACTGTGAGCCCCATGTGAGACAACCTGATCACCTTGTATCCCCCCCAGTGCTTGGAACAGTGCTTTGCACATAGTAAGCGCTTAACAAATGCCATTATTATTATTAGAGAAGCAGCGTGGCTCAGCGGAAAGAGGCCAGGCTTTGGAGTCAGAGGTCATGGGCTCAAATCCCGGCTCTGCCAATTGTCAGCTGTGTGACTATGGGCAAGGCACTTAACTTCTCTGTGCCTCAGTTACCTCATCTGTAAAATGGGGATTAAGACTGTGAGCCCCCCGTGGGACAACCTGATCACTTTGTAACCTCCCCAGCGCTTAGAACAGTGCTTCACACAAAGTAAGCGCTTAATAAATGCCATCATTATTATTATTATTATTATCCTCTGACTCCAAGCCCGTGTTCTCGCCACTAAGCCATGCTGCTTCGATGCTCTCCGCATACTTAGAGCTCAATAAATGCCATTGATTGGTTCCAAGGTCAGGGTGGTGTACCCTACTCAAGAAACTGTGGGTGTGAAGCGAATTCAATTGTATTTATTGAGCGCTTACTGTGTGCAGAGCACTGTACTAAGCGCTTGGGAAGTATAAGTTGGCAACATAGACGGTCCCTACCCAACAACGGGCTCACAGTCTGAAGCTAATGGCTTCACTCAGTCAATAGTATAAGTTGAGCATCTACTGGGGGCAGAATACTGTACTTAGCACTTAGGAGCGCATAATATAATAAAAATGATGGCGTTAGTTAAATGCTCACTATGTGCCAGGCACTGTACAAAGGGCTGGGGTGGATACAAGTGAATTGGGTTGGACACAGTCCCTGTCCCACGTGGGGCTCGCAGTCTCAATCCCCATCTTACAGATGAGGTAACTGAGGTACAGAGAAGTGAAGTGACTTGCCCAAGGTCCCACAGCAGACAAGTGGCGGAGCCGGGATTAGAACCCTTGACCTTCTGACTCCCAAGCCCGTGCTGTATCTGCTACCTGTATATATGTATATATGTTTGTACATATTTATTACTCTATTTTACTTGTACATATCTATTCTATTTATTTTATTTTGTTAGTATGTTTGGTTCTGTTCTCTGTCTTCCCCTTTTAGACTGCGAGCCCACTGTTGGGTAGGGACTGTCTCTATATGTTGCCAATTTGTACTTCCCAAGCGCTTAGTACAGTGCTCTGCACATAGTAAGCGCTCAATAAATACGATTGATGATGATGCTACGCCATGCTGCTCTTTCATAATAGTTAGACCATCCCTGCCCTCAAGGACTTCGACAGTCTAGTCGGGAGAGACAGACGCAAAATAATTTCCCGAAAATATAGATTAATATAGATTCATTAATGGGCATGGCACCCTTCAGTCGATCAAGTAATGGTGTTAATAATAATAATAATGTTGGATTTGTTAAGCGCTTACTATGTGCAAAGCACTGTTCTAAGCGCTGGGGGGGGGATACAAAGTGATCAGGTTGTCCCATGTGGGGTTCACAGTCTTAATCCCCATTTTACAGATGAGGTAACAGGCTCAGAGAAGTTAAGTGATTTGCCCAAGGTCACACAGCAGACGTGGTGGTTTATTGAGCGCTTACGGTGTGCAGACCACTGTACTGTGCACTTAAGAAGGTACACTGTAATAGGGTTGGTAGCCGCTATCCCTCCGGGGACCATGCTAAGCTCTGAATTGTTCCAACTTTAGTATCTGTACCCCAATTCAGCGTCAACCCAACGAGGGGGATCGGCCCCTTTGCCTTCATGGTGTCACTCTTCATTTTCCGCCCAAACCCTCTCCACTGGAAAGAGTATATTTCTGGGAGTCAGAAGAGCTGAGTCTTAGCTTGACCTCACTAAGTAGTAGAATTTATATTATTTATTTTAATAAAAAATGTCAATTTATATTACTGTCTCTCTCCCCCTCTAGGCTGTGTTTGTTGTGGGCAGGGAATGCGTCTGCTATATTGTTATATCGTAATAATAATAATAATAATGATGGCATTTGTTAAGCACTTACTATGTGCAAAGCGCTGGGGGAGATACAAGGTGATCATGTTGTCCACATGGGGCTCGGAGTCTTAATCCCCATTTTCCAGGTGAGGTAACAGAGGCCCAGAGAAGTGAAGTGACTTGCCCAAAGTCACACAGCTGACAGGCGGCGGAGCCGGGATTTGAACCCATGCCCAATTGTACTCTCCCAAGCGCTTAGTACAGGGCTCTGTGCACAGTAAGCGCTCAGTAAATACGAATGACTGACTAGAATGACTGTTGGGGTTATGCCGGCAGCGGTGAAGGTTGCCGACAGGACTTCCTAGAGTGTTCTGTGAAGTGGACGGGTCCAGCAGGAGTCCTGTGGAAAAAAAAAAAAAGCTGGCTAACGAAGACAGGAGGACCTGGGTTCTAATTCTGACTGCTACTTTTCTGCTGTGTGACCCTGGGCAAGTCACTTCACTTCTCTGGCCCTCAGTTCCCTCATCTGTAAAATGGGGATTGACACTGCGAGCCCCACCTGGGGCATGGCTTGTGTCCAACCTGATTACTCCGTATCTAACCACCACGCTTAGAATAGTAAGCGCTTAAATACCATAAAAAAAAATAAAATAAAACAAAGAAAAAACCTTAGGTAGCTACCCTGTCAACTTGCTGGCTGCAGGTCTATGGTGCTGCAGTCAATATGCCTCCCTCCTCTCATCAATCAATCAATCAGTCAATCGTATTTATTGAGCGCTTACTATGTGCAGAGTACTGTACTAAGCGCTTGGGAAGTACAAATTGGCAACACATAGAGACAGTCCCTACCCAACAGTGGGCTCACAGTCTAAAAGGGGGAGACAGAGAACAGAACCAAACATACCAACAAAATAAAATAAATAGGATAGAAATGTACAAGTAAAATACATAAATAAATAGAGTAATAAATATGTACAACCATATATACATATATACAGGTGCTGTGGGGAAGGGAAGGAGGTAAAATGGGGGGATGGAGAGGGGGACGAGGGGGAGAGGAAGGAAGGGGCTCAGTCTGGGAAGGCCTCCTGGAGGAGGTGAGCTCTCAGCAGGGTCTTGAAGGGAGGAAGACCGCCAAAGGAAAATCGAGAGGAGAAAGGAGAGGGGGGGAACAGGGCGGTTGGAAGGTTCCGCGTCCCCGACTCGGCTTACCTTTCGGTTGGTCTTTTCCTTTCCTCGCTTTCATCTGCTCTTCAAATTGTGATCTCCGTATAATCTCCCTGTTTCTCTCCAGTCCCTCCCTCCTCCAGTATCTCAAGAGGAGGTCTCTCAACTACTCAGAATCTCACCCCTCCACCTGATCCTCTGACCCCATCCCTTTGCACCTCATCAAAACACTTGCCCCCTCCCTTCTTCCCTCCCAGACCACCATCTTCAACTGTTCGCATTCCAGTTGTTTCCTCCCCACTGCTTTCATGTATCCACTCTGCTAAAATAACTCTCCCTTGACAGCCATGGCTCCCTCCAGTTGTCACCCCATCTGCCTCCTACCATTCCCTCCAAATCCATTCAGTCCATGTCTCCCCACTCCTCAAGGATCTCCAGGGATTGCCCATCCACCTCCATATCAGATAGAAACTCCTTACCATCAGCATTAAAGCGCTCAATCAGCTCACCCCCACCTATTTTACCTCACGGATCATCATCAATCGCATTTATTGAGCGCTTACTGTGTGCAGAGCACTGTACTAAGCGCTTACCTCACAACCCAGCCGGTACACAACCCAGCCAGCACACTTCTCACCTCTATTGCCAGCCTACTCACTGTACCAACAGCTTGTCTATCTCGCCGCTGACTCCTTGCCCATATCCCCCCTCTGTCCTGGAAGTTCTTCCCCCTTCATGTATGATGGAATATAAGCGCTTAGTACAGTGCTCTGCACATAGTAAGCGCTCAATAAATACGATTGATGATGATGATGGAATATCACTCTCCCCACCTTCCAAGCGGCAAAAGCCCGGGCTTGGGAGTCAGAGGATGTGGGTTCTAATCCCTGCTCCGCCACTTGTCTGCTGTGTGACCTTGGGCAAGCCTTCTCTGGGCCTCCGTTACCTCATCTACAAAATGGGGATTAAGATTGTGAGCCCCACGTGGGACAACCCGCTTACTTCGTCTCTACCCTGCTGCTTAGAACAGTGCTTGGCACATAGTAAGCGCTTAACAAATACCATACTTATTATTATCATTAATAAGCCCTCATTTTCCCTATTCCCTCTCCCTTCTGCTTTGCCTTTACTTCTCTGTGCCTCAGTTCCCTCATCTAAAATGGGGATTAAGTCTGATTAGCTTCATCTACCCCAGTGCCTGGCACATAGTAAGTGCTTAACAAATACCAGTTACCGCTTATTACCTTTAAGCACCTGATAGTCACTGTACTCTCCAAGTCCTTAGTACAGTGATCTGCACACAGTCAGCAGTCTAAATACCATTGATTGATTGAACTTCAACTATTAACTTTCCAAATGCATTCAATCATATTTATTGGGCGCTTACTGTGTGCAGAGCATAAGGCTCTATCCCCACAGCTTGCAAACATGCTCATGCGTATCCTATCCTAAAATAATAATAATAATAATCATCATCATCATCATCAATCGTATTTATTGAGCACTTACTGTGTGCAGAGCACTGTTAAGCACTTACTATGTGCCAAGCTATGTTCTAAGAGCTGGGGCGGGGGGGGGGGATACAAGGTAATCAGGTTGTCCCACATGGGGCTCACAGTCTTAATCCCCTTCTAGACTGTGAGCCCACTGTTGGGTAGGGACCGTCTCTATATGTTGCCAACTTGTACTTCCCAAGCGCTTAGTACAGTGCTCTGCACACAGTAAGCGCTCAATAAATACAATTGAATGATTAATCCCCATTTTACAGATTAGCTAACTGAGGCCCAGAGAAGTGAAGTGAGTTGTCCAAAGTCACACTGCTGACAAGTGGCGGAGTAGGGATTAGAACCCATAACCTCTGACTCCTACGCCCGTGCTCTTTCCACCGAGCCACACTGCTAAAAAACTCTCTCCTTCCAGTTATCGCCCTATCTCCCTCCTACCATTCCTTGCCAAACTCCTTAAGCAAGCTCGTTTCGGGCGGGGAACGTGACTACTGTTGTAACGTACTCTCCCAAGCATTTAGTGCTGTGCTCTGCACACAGTAGACGCTCAATAAATATGACCGAATGAATGAATGAGTCGTCTATACCCGTTGCGTCCATTTCCTCTCCTCGACCCCATCCAATCTGGCTTCTGGTGACCTCTTTAAGGTCCTCCTTGCCAAAACCTTGCCTTCAATCAATCAATCAATCAATCGTATTTATTGAGCGCTTACTATGTGCAGAGCACTGTACTAAGCGCTTGGGAAGTACAAATTGGCATCACATAGAGACAGTCCCTACCCAACAGTGGGCTCACAGTCTAAAAGGGGGAGACAGAGAACAGAACCAAACATACCAACAAAATAAAATAAGTAGGATAGAAATGTACAAGTAAAATAAATAAATAAATAAATAAATAGAGTAATAAATATGTACAACCATATATACATATATACTTGCCTTCATGGACACTGCCTTCTCCTGGTTCTCCTCCTGTCTCTTTGGCTGCTCCTTTTCCATCTCTCCACCCCTTAACTGTGGGAGTCCCTCAAGGCTCAATTCTGGGTCCCTTTCTAGCCTCCGTCTACACCCACTCCCTTGGAGAACTCATTCGCTTCCAGAGCGTCAACTACCAACTCCCTGTAGGTGATTCCCAAATTTATATCTTCAGCCCCAAGCTCGCTCCTTCTTTGCAGTAATAATAATAATAAGAAGAATTGTGGTATTTGTGACGCACTTACTGTGTACTGGGCACTGTACTAAGCGCTGGGGTGGATACAAGCAAATCGGGTTGGACACAGTCCCTGTCCCCCATGGGGCTCACAGTCTTAATCTCCATTTTACGGAGGAAGTAACTGAGGCCCAGAGAAGTGAAGTGACTTGCCTAAGGTCACCCAGCAGACAAGTGGCGGAGCCAGGATTAGAACCTAGGTCCTTCTTACTCCCAGGCCCTGGGCTCTACCCACTACGCAATGCTGTTTCTCACTGCAGTCTCGCATTTCCCCCCGCTTACAGGACATCTCTATGCCCTGTCATCATCATCAATTGTATTTATTGAGCGCTTACTGTGTGCAGAGCACTGTACTAAGCGCTTGGGAAGTACAAGCTGGCAACGTATAGAGACGGTCCCTACCCAACAGTGGGCTCACAGTCTAGAAGGGGGAGACAGAGAACATAACCAAACATATTAACAAAATAAAATAAATAGAATAGATAGGTACAAGTAAAATAAATAAATAGAGTAATAAATATGTACAAACATATATACATATATACAGGTGCTGTGGGGAAGGGAAGGAGCCCGTGCTCTTTCCACTGAGCCACGCTGTTACCCTTGACTCATAGCACATGCAACCCATATATTTAGTCTGTCCCCAAATTCTGTCAGTTATATTTTCATAACATCTCTAAAATCCACCCTTTCCTCTCCAGCCAAACTGCTACTATGCCGGTCCAGGCACTCATCCTATTCCGACTTGATTACTGTAATGGCCTCCTCGCTGACATCCCTGCCTCCTGTCTCTCCCCACTCCAGTCCTTACTTTCATTCAATCGTATTCATTGAGCGCTTACTGTGTGCAGAGCACTGTACTATCAATCAATCAACCAATCGTATTTATTGAGCGCTTACTGTGTGCAGAGCACTGTACTAAGCGCTTGGGAAGTACAAGTTGGCAACATATAGAGACAGTCCCTACCCAACAGTGGGCTCACAGTCTAGAAGGAGAAGCAGCGGTGGCTCAATGGGAAGAGCCCGGGCTTGGGAGTCAGAGGTCATGGGTTCAAATCCCGGCTCTGCCAATTGTCAACTGTGTGACTTCGGGCAAGTCACTTAACTTCTCTGTGCCTCGGTTACCTCATCTGTAAAATGGGGATTAAGATTGTGAGCCCCACATGGGACAACCTGATCACCTTGTATCCTCCCCAGCGCTTAGAACAGTGCTTTGCACATAGTAAGCGCTTAACAAATACCAAAATTATTATTATTATTATAGAAGGGGGAGACAGAGAACAAAACCAAACACATTAACAAAATAAAATAGAATAGATATGTACAAGTAAAATAAATAAATAAATAAAGAGTAATAAATATGTACAACCATATATACAGATATACATTTCCCAAGCAAATGATTCCCCAGAAGGCACACGATGCTTTCCGGATTTGGGAGAATGGGCAGCAAGTTTCGACCGCTATGAAATGGCATTGCTTCCTGAAAGGTGGGTCCCATTCTTTACCTGTGAGCTTTCCCTCGCCACTTGTAAGGCTGTGATGAATCGGGGTTTATGTCTATTGCCCGGTCACAATCTCTGATGGCAGCGTTGGGTCTCTGCAGTTTCACGAAGACACTTGCTCTCGGCGTACAAAATGGCCAGCCGAGGATTCAGCTTGATGGCGTCTGTGAACAAGTCAATGGCTTTCTGAAGTTCCCCAGCATTTAAGGCGTCAATGGCTGCGCCCTTCTTCTCATTGGCCCGATCCGTCATCTCATCTGTCACCTCTGCATTTTCATCACCCATTTCTTGGGGATCATCTGCGTCTGGTTCAATCACGCCCTCATTATCAATTTCTAGGTCACTTTCTTCACTCTGTGGCTCTTCTTCTTCTTCTACTAAGCGCTTGGAAAGTACTTCACTCTGCTGCCTAAATCATTTTTCTAAAAAACCGTTCAGTCCACATCTCCCTATTCCTCGAGAACTGCCAGTGGTTGCCCATCCACTTCTGCACGAAACAGAGACTCCCTACCATCAGGTTTAAGGCATTCAATCAGCTCTCCCCTTCCTACCTTACCTTGATGATTTCCCGAGGCAACCCAGCGAACACACTTTGCTCCTCTGGTACCAACCTACTCGATTTCATCTACCTCAATCAATCAATCAATCAATCAATCGAATTTATTGAGCGCTTACTGTGCGCAGAGCACTGTACTAAGCGCTTGGGAAGTACAAGTCGGCAACATATAGAGACAGTCCCTACCCAACAGTGGGCTCACAGTATAAAAGGGGGGACAGACAACAAAACCAAACATACTAACAAAATAAAATAGAATAGATATGTACAAGTAAAATAAATAAATATAGTAATAAATATGTACAAACATATATACATATATACAGGTGCAGGTATACAGGTATATATATGCATATATACCTCCCCACCAACCCCTTGCCTGCATCCTCCCTCTGGCCTATAACTTCCCTTCATATCCAACAATCCACCACTCTTTCCACTTCAATAATAACTGTGATATTTCTTAAGCACTTAATATGTGCCAAGCACTGTTCTAAGTGCTGGAATACTGTGTGCTCTGCACACAGTTAGCGCTCAATAAATACGATTGAATGAATAGGTGGAAAGTAATCAATCGGGTTGGACACAGTCCCCGCCCAACTTGGGGCTCACAGTCTCAATCCCCATTTTACAGATAATTGAGGCACAAATGACTTGCCCAAGGTCACATGGCAGATATGTGGCAGAGCTGAGATTAGAACCCACATCTTCTGACTTCCAGACTTGTGCTTTTTCCACTAGGCCACGGTGCTTCTCTATTGCCTCTTATGAGGCACTTTCAATGCCTTATTAAAATCAAATTTCCCCTACTCCTTCCCCCTTCTGCATCACCTCTGCACTTGATATACACCCCACCTTCAGCTCCACAGCACTTATATACATATCTATAATTTATTACGTCCATCTTTTAGACTGTGAGCCCACTGTTGGGTAGGGACTGTCTCTATATGTTGCCAATTTGTACTTCCCAAGAGCTTAGTACAGTGCTCTGCACATAGTAAGTGCTCAATAAATACGATTGATGATGATGATGGTCCATCTCCCCCCTCTACACTGTAACAGCCTTGTTATACTGTACTCTCCCAAGCACTTAGGACAGTTCGAGCACAGTTAAGTGCCCAATAAATACCACTGATTGATTGATTTGGCTGTAAATGAGATTTTTGGAGTTTTTTTAGTATTTGTTTTGTATGTAAAATTGTGTAAATTCTGCACTATCCTACACCCTTGTCCACCTGCTTGCTCATTGCATCCCGTGCCCCAGAAACGTAACTGGCAGCAATAAGGGAGTGGGGGTGACATAGTGCGGACCACCCGCACAACTGTCAATCTCGAAGGGAGATTCCCATTGACAATCACTGTTGTTCTTCATTTTTATTATCAATCAATGGTATTTATGGCCTTAATCAATCAATTAATGGTATTGGGCATATGGATCCAAGTGCAGAGGCAATACAGAAGGGAGAGGGAATAAGGAAAATGAGAGCTCAGTCAAGGAAGGCTGCTTGGCGATTCATTCGTTCATGCAATTGTACTTATTGAGTGCCTACTGTGTGCGGAGCACTGTACTAAGCACTTGGAAAGTACAATTCAGCAACAGAGACAATCCCTACCCAACAACGGGCTCACAGTCTGGAAGCGGGGAGACAGACAAAACAACACAAGTAGACAGGCACCAATAGCATCAATATAAATAAATAGAATTATAGATGTATATTTTAGGAGGGCTTTGAAGGTGGCAAGAGTGGTGCTCTGTCGGACGTGAAGGGGGAGGGAGTCTGACGGCGAGATAGACGAGATCGAGGTACTTGCGGCTCATTTCCGTTGTATTATTTTGCTATTTTTCTAATTTCGGTTTCACCAATCCCCGATCCCCACCTGAAGGTGTAAACCTAACCGTAAATGTTTATAAAATCCTGACCTGCTCCCTTTGTTCTTCCTCCTCCCAGCCCCACAGACCGCACTTACCTACCTGTAATTTCTTGATATTAAAGCCGGTCACCCCCTCTAGAATATAAACTCAATTGTGGGCAGGGAATGTGTCTGTTTATTGTTCTATTGAACTCTTCCCAGTGCGCAGTACAGTGCTCTGCACACAGTAAGAGCTCAGTAAATACGATTGAATGAATGAATGAATCCCGGGGCTCCTATCACCTACAGACTTTTTAACTCCTCTAGACTAAGTTCGTTGTACCTTCCCCTACTGGGCCCTCACTTTCTCTTCTACCACTTCTTAATAATAATAAGAAAAATAATGATGGTATTTGTTAAGTGCTTACTATGCGCTGGGGGGGATACATGGTAATCAGGTTGTCCCATGTGGGGCTCACAGACTTAATCCCCATTTTCCAGATGAGGTCACAGAGAATTAAGCAGTTTGCCCAAGGTCACACCGGAGACAAGTGGCGGAGGTGGGATTAGAACCCAAGTCCCCTGACTCCCAAACCCGGGCTCTTGCCACTAAGCCACGCTGCTGCTGCTTCTCTCCCCCTTCCTTCTGCGTAGTCCTCGCACTTGGATTTCCTCCCTTTATTCACCCTTCCCTCAGCCCCATGGCGCTCATGGGGAGATCCATTATTTCTTTCTTTCTATTAATGTCTGTCCCCCACCCGAGACTGTAAGCTCGGTGTGGGCAGGGAACATGTCTACCAAGTGTGTCATACCGTCCCCTCCCATGTATAGCGTGGCTTTGTGGAAAGAGCGCGGGCTCGGGGGTCAGAGGTCACGGGTTCAAATCCCGGCTCTGCCAGTTGTCTGCTGTGTGACCTTGGGTAAGTCTGAGCCCGCTCCGTCCTCTCCCCCTCCCCCCCCCACCAGGCCTTACCTCCTTCCCCTCCCCACAGCACCTGTATATATTTGTACATATTTATTACTCTATTTATTTTACTTGTACATATTTATTCTATTTATTTTATTGGGTTTATATGTTTAGTTTTGTTGTCTGTCTCCCCCTTCTAGACCGTGAGCCCGCTGCTGGGTAGGGACCGTCTCTATATGTTGCCAACTTGTACTTCCCAAGCGCTTAGTACAGTGCTCTGCACACAGTAAGCGCTCGATAAATACGATTGAATGAATGAATGAAAGTCGCTTCATCATCATCATCAATCGTATTTATTGAGCGCTTACTATGTGCAGAGCACTGTACTAAGCGCTTGGGAAGTACAAATTGGCAACATATACAGTCCCTACCCAACAGTGGGCCTGTTACCTCATCTGTAAAATGGGAATTAAGACCGTGAGCCCCACGTGGGACAACCTGATAACCTTGTATTCATTCATTCAATCGTATTTATTGAGCGCTTACTGTGTGCAGAGCACTGTACTAAGCGCTTGGGAAGTACAATTCGGCAACAGATAGGGACGGTCCCTACCTAACAACGGGCTCACAGTCTAGAAGGGGGAGACGGGCAACAAAACAAAATCAATCAATCAATCAATCGTATTTATTGAGCGCTTACTGTGTGCAGAGCACTGTACTAAGCGCTTGGGAAGTACAAGTTGGCAACATATAGAGACAGTCCCTACCCAACAGTGGGCTCACAGTCTAGAAGGGGGAGACAGAGAACAAAACCAAACATATTAACCAAATAAAATAAATAGAATAGATATGTACAAGTAAAATAAATAAGTAGAGTAATAAATATGTACAAACATATATACAGGTGTAACAAGTAGACAGGTTAAGGACAAGTAGGCAGGTTAAGCACATAGTAAGCGCTTAACAAATACCATTATTATTTATTATTATGTGCTTCTGTCCAGTGCTCTGCGCCCCGTAAGCGCTCACTAAATACCACCGACCCCATCCCCCCCACCCTACCTCCTTCCCCTCCCCACAGCCCCTGGATATATGTTTGTACAGATTTATTACTCTATTTATTTTACTTGTACATATTTACTATTCTATTTTTGTTAATGACGTATGTTTACTTTGGTTTTGTTGTCTGCCTCCCCCTTCTAGACCGTGAGCCCACTGTTGGGTAGGGACCGTCTCTATATGTTGCCAACTTGGACTTCCCAAGCGCTCTGCACACAGTAAGCGCTCAATAAATACGATTGATTGACTGTCTCTATATGTTGCCAACTTGTACTTCCCAAGTGCTCAGTACAGTGCTCTGCACATAGTAAGCGCTCAATAAATACGATTGATTGATTGATTGACTGTCTCTATATGTTGCCAACTTGTACTTCCCAAGCGCTCAGTACAGTGCTCTGCACACAGTAAGCGCTCAATAAATACGATTGACTGATTGATTGACTGTCTCTATATGTTGCCAACTTGTACTTCCCAAGCACTCAGTACAGTGCTCTGCACACGGTAAGCGCTCAATAAATACGATTGATTGATTGATTGACTGTCTCTATATGTTGCCACCTTGTACTTCCCAAGCGCTCAGTACAGTGCTCTGCGCACAGTAAGCGCTCAATAAATACGATTGACTGATTGACTGTCTCTATATGTTGCCACCTTGTACTTCCCAAGCGCTCAGTACAGTGCTCTGCACACAGTAAGCACTCAATAAATACGATTGATTGACTGCCTCTATATGCTGCCAACTTGTACTTCCCAAGCGCTCAGTACAGTCCTCTGCGCACAGTAAGCGCTCAATAAATACGATTTATTGATTGATTGACTGTCTCTATATGTTGCCAACTTGTACTTCCCAAGTGCTCAGTACAGTGCTCTGCACACAGTAAGTGCTCAATAAATACGATTGATTGATTGACTGACTGTCTCTATATGTTGCCACCTTGTACTTCCCAAGCGCTCAGTACAGTGCTCTGCACACAGTAAGCGCTCAATAAATACGATTGATTGATTGATTGACTGTCTCTATATGTTGCCAACTTGTACTTCCCAAGCGCTCAGTACAGTGCTCTGCACACAGTAAGTGCTCAATAAATACGATTGACTGATTGATTGACTGTCTCTATATGTTGCCAACTTGGACTTTCCAAGCGCTCAGTACAGTGCTCTGCACACAGTAACCTCTCAATAAATACGATTGATTGATTGATTGACTGTCTCTATATGTTGCCACCTTGTACTTCCCAAGCGCTCAGTACAGTGCTCTGCACGCAGTAAGCTCTCAATAAATACGATTGATTGACTGTCTCTATATGTTGCCAACTTGTACTTCCCAAGTGCTCAGTACAGTGCTCTGCACACAGTAAGCGCTCAATAAATACGATTGATTGATTGACTGTCTCTATATGTTGCCAACTTGTACTTCCCAAGTGTTCAGTACAGTGCTCTGCACACAGTAAGCGCTCAATAAATACAATTGATTGATTGTCTCTATATGTTGCCAACTTGTACTTCCCAAGTGTTCAGTACAGTGCTCTGCACACAGTAAGCGCTCAATAAATACGATTGATTGATGATTGACTGTCTCTATATGTTGCCAACTTGTACTTCCCAAGCGCTCAGTACAGTGCTCTGCACACAGTAAGCGCTCAATAAATACGATTGATTGATGATTGACTGTCTCTATATGTTGCCAACTTGTACTTCCCAAGCGCTCAGTACAGTGCTCTGCACACAGTAAGCGCTCAATAAATACGATTGATTGATTGACTGTCTCTATATGTCACCAACTTGTACTTCCCACTCAGTACAGTGCTCTGTACACAGTAAGCGCTCAATAAATATGATTGACTGATTGATTGACTGTCTCTATATGTCGCCAACTTGTACTTCCCAAGCGCTCAGTACAGTGCTCTGCGCACAGTAAGTGCTCAATAAATACGATTGACTGATTGACCGTCTCTATATGTTGCCAACTTGTACTTCCCAAGCGCTCAGTACAGTGCTCTGCACACAGTAAGCGCTCAATAAATACGATTGATTGTCTCTATATGTTGCCAACTTGCACTTCCCAAGCGCTTAGTACAGTGCTCTGAGCACAGTAAGCGCTCAATAAATACGATTGATTGTCTCTATATGTTGCCAACTTGGACTTCCCAAGCGCTCAGTACAGTGCTCTGCACACGGTAAGTGCTCAATAAATACGATTGACTGATTGATTGACTGTCTCTATATGTTGCCAACTTGTACTTCCCAAGCGCTCAGTCCAGTGCTCTGCGCACAGTAAGCGCTCAATAAATACGATTGATTGTCTCTATATGTCGCCAACTTGTACTTCCCAAGCGCTCAGTCCAGTGCTCTGCGCACAGTAAGCGCTCAATAAATACGATTGATTGATTGATTGATCGGGCAAGCAGCGTGGCTCAGTGGAAAGAGCCCGGGCTTTGGACTCAGAGGTCATGGGTTCAAATCCCCGCTCCGCCAACTGTCAGCTGGGTGACTTTGGGCCAGTCACTTCACTTCTCTGGGCCTCAGTTCCCTCATCTGTAAAATGGGGATGAAGACTGTGAGCCTCACGTGGGACAACCTGATCACCTTGTATCCCTCCCAGCGCTTAGAACAGTGCTTTGCACATAGTAAGCGCTTAATAAATGCCACTATTATTATTATTATTATAACTAGACGTAATGGCGGCGCCAAGGCCTTTGTGAGGAAGAAGGCCTCCACTGCGGCTGCGCAGTGGGCCCGCGTCGCGCGGCCATGGCCTCTCCCGTGCGCGCGCGCGCGCCAAGGGGCGGGGCCAGGCTGTCCTCCGGGCCCTTTCGGGCGGCGTGCAAATCCGCCAACACCCGCCCCCCCCCTCCCCTCACTTCCGGCCTTCCATGGAGACGGCCGTAAAGGGCGAGCGGAACTGCTTGGCGACCGCTGCAAAAGCGGGCCGCGCGCCACTTCCGGCCGGGTCCTGGCGCCAGCGCGGGGAGGAATTGCGAGATTCCCGAGGACGTCCCGGCCCCGGAGCCATGGAATTGCCCCTTCCGCCTGACGGTGAGGCCGGGGACTTCGCCCCTCCGCGGCCCTCGGTGGCTTTTTTTGGCCTTCAACCGGTCCGTCGACGGAGGAGCCCGCCTCCTCCTCCCCCCCGTCCCTCATGTGACCGCCTTCTCCCACGGCCTCCCGTCGGGATGAGCCTTCCCCACAAAGGGAAGGCCCCCGCTAATTCCCGAATCCGGGCCGCTCCCCGTTTCCCCTCAGCGAAACCCCGCCCCCGGAAGGGATGTGTGGGATGAACGGGAATCCGGACACCTGGGTCCCATCGCCGCCACCTCTCCTTCCCCTCCCAGAGCCGCAGCCTCCCGCGGATCCCGGCCTTTGCTGAGCGCCTCAGGCCTGCTGCCCACAGCAGGTGATAACCCTTTTGACGGTCATTTTGTTGTGGTGTGTGTGTGTGTGTGTGTGTGTGTGTGTGTGTGTGTGTTTTGTGTTTTTTCCTTCTGTTCCCTCCGACAGATCAGGAACTGCGCAATGTTATCGATAAGCTGGCCCAGTTCGTGGCCCGCAACGGGCCTGAGTTTGAGAAAATGACGATGGAGAAGCAGAAGGATAATCCTAAATTTTCCTTTCTCTTTGGGGGAGACTTTTATAATTATTACAAGTGTAAGCTGGCCCTGGAGCAGCAGCAATGTGAGTTCAAGGTTTTGTTTTTTTGTCGTCGTTGGTTGTTTTTTTTACAATCGTATTGGATGGGTACTGGGTGCGAAGTGCTTTACTAGGGGCTTGGAGACATTTAAGCAGAGTAAAAGGCAGTAGGCAGACGCACGTTGTTGAAAAATGATGGGAGCAGGAGGAAAGATATAAAACTAGTAACGAATATGGGGGAAAATGTGTCGTACAGAAATCGATGTAGGCGTAGGGACTTAGTGCAGGGCTCTGCACATCGTAAGCGCTCAATAAATACGATTGATGATGATGATGATGATGACTGAGGGTATCCGCCTTGTCTGGAATTTTTAAGTAGGATTCAGAGTAGTAGTGGAAAGGTGGCTTCTGGATAAGGGCGATTGCCCTTCATTTTTTAAAAGATTTTTTTTCATGGTTTACCTTGTGGGCAGGGATCACGTCTGCCAACTCTGTTGTTACCGTGCTTTCCCAAACACTTGGTACAGTGCCTTGACACAGTAAGTGCTCAATAACTACCATTGATTGATTGATTGATTGAGGGATGATCTGGATATGAGAAGTATTTTTGGCAACTAGGAGGTGAGGAGAAGTAGAGTATCGTTAAAAATCCTGCTGGGAGGAAGTTTCAGCCAGCTTCTACTTCAGTTGTTCCACAGGTTCTCAGCCTCATTGGCCCGCCTGAGCATCATAGCGAATGGCACAGGGAGAGTACAGGGGCTTAATTTTGAATATCGGGAGAAGGGACTAGTTGAGAAAGTATTGAACTACCTGCCTGGAGGAAGGAGAACATGATTAAAAAGCCAGTCTTTGAATGGCTGGCTGAAGATCTGCGTTTAGCTTGAACTCAGGGTACCTAAAGGGTTTATTTTGGTATATTTTTGCCATTTGCACTTTGAGGAGTATTGAGCCCACCCCAACTACTTGGTATTGTGGGGAATTCCCACGAAAAAGTCCAGTACAGTCTCTGTTCTCAAGCTGCTTAAAAATCTCAGGAAGATAGAGTTAACACAAATAAACACACGCACTAGAGTCAACACACTAAAGCTCAAGTAAAAGATGTAGGTCATAAAAGATGTCCCGGTACAGTAGGCACATAATTAGAAATAAATAACTGCTAGGGTTGGAATGATCAAGATGGGGCCAATCTGATAAGGCTTCTTGGGGTAAGCGGGTTTTCAGTAGCTTTGAAGAAGGAGAAAGGATGTGGTCTGGTGAACAGGCCAAGGGAATGGCAGCCGTCACTGTCATTCTCGTTTACCCGGTTAGCCTCAGATGCCCCCACATCTCATGACTTGTGAAGAGGATTGGTGCCTGTAGTTGACCGTGACCGGGAATGATTTTTGCGGGGCACGTCCGTATCCC
Source organism: Tachyglossus aculeatus (assembly GCF_015852505.1). NCBI lineage: Eukaryota > Metazoa > Chordata > Mammalia > Monotremata > Tachyglossidae > Tachyglossus > Tachyglossus aculeatus. Next base: position 118,687,902 of record NC_052101.1, on the reverse strand, counting down.
ATTTAATGGCAGTGACTTTGTTTTTGCTTTCCATGGAGCTGCTGTTCCAGAGCTGGAGTGGGGCAGAGGGGGCGGGATTGGTGAGGGAAAATCGGAGTGTACCTTATGTTGTTGCCTTGAATGTTGTTGGGTTTTTCTCGCTCTTTCCCCCCCACCAGTAGTGATTTGCAAACAACAGCCTCCGGACATAGAACCTACTACACAGATACAGCCGTTACCGCAGCCTTCCTTACAGCCGGCGGCAACTATGACCCCTCCTCCGGGCACCCCTTCGATGGAAGATCTGATTCAACAGAGTCAGTGGAACCTGCAGCAGCAAGAGCAGCACCTTCTAGCTCTGCGACAGGTAGGCAGATCTCCTACCCCCACCCCGACCTAAGTGCCACTCAGTTTGCCAGGGAATTCCCGGGATCCATTAGTCGATCAGTCGTATTTACTGAGCGCTTACTGTGTGCAGAACACTGGACTAAGCACTTGGGAGAGGACAGTACAGCAGAGGTGGTAAACATGTTCCCTGCCCACCAGGAGCTTACAGTCTAGAGAGAGAGACGGACATGATGATAAATGACAAATGTGGACGTGAGGGCTGTGGGGCAGAGGGTGGGATGACTCTCAAGGGCTTAAAGGCATCTATCTTGCCTCCGAGCTCTGGCCCATGTCCTGCCTCTGGCCTGGAATGCCCTCCCTCTATTTTTTTTTTTTTTTTGGATGGCATTTATTAAGCGCTTACTATTTGCAAAGCACTGTTCTAAGCGCTGAAAAATCTCCCAAACGTAACAGAACTAGTAATTATGTTTATTTTGGAGCAACAGTGGCTTGCCCAAGGTCACACAGCAGACAAGTGGCGGAGCTGGGATTAGAACCCATGACCGCTGATTCTCAAGCCCATGCTCTTGCCACTAGACTGTGATTCCCCCCTCTTCATATCCACCCCTCTTCGAGACCTTATTAAAGGCACATCTGACTTTGACACCATCGTCTCCTGGTTCTCCTCCTATCTCTCTGGCTGCTCATTCTCAGTCTCTTTTGTGGGCTCCTCTTCTGCCTCCCATCCCCTGACCGCATGTCCCTCAAGGTTCACTTCTGGGTCCCCTGCTATTCTCCATCTACACTCATTCCCTTGGAGAACTCTTTCATTCGCGTGGCTTCAACTACCATCTCTATGCAGATGATACCCAAATCTACATCTCCAGCCCTCCTCCCTCTCTGTCTCCTTCTATGCAGTCTTGGATTTCCTCCTGCCTTCAGGACATCTCTACTTGGTTGTCCTCACGTCACCTCAAACTTAATATGTCTAAAACAGAACTTCTTATCTTCCCACCAGACCCCTGTCATCCTTCTGACTTTCCCATCACTGTAGATGGCACCACCATCCTTCCTGTCTCACAGACCCGTAATCTTGGTGTTACCCTTGACTCCTCCCTCCCAATCGACTCATATGTTCAATCCATCACTAAATCCCATCCGTTCTATCTTCACGACGTCGCCAAAATCTTCCCTTTCCTCTCCATCCAAACTGCTACCGTGTTAATGCGAATCACTTGTCCTATCCCGCCTTGGTTACTCTGTCGGCCTCCTTGCTGACCTCCCTGCCTTCTGTCTCTCCCCATTCCCATCCACACTTCACACTGCTTCCTGGATCATTTTTCTACAAAAATGTTCAGGCCATGAAACTCCAGTGGTTGCCCATCCACCTCTGCATCAAACAAAAACTCCTCACCATTGGCTCTGAAGCCCTCAAATACCTTGCCCCCTCCTACCTCACCTCGCTACTCTTCTGCTACAACCCAGCCCGCACACTTGGCTCCTATAATGCTAACCTTCTCACTGTACCTCGATCTCGTCTATCTCGCCGCTGACACTCCTCATCCTCATCCCCATCCTCCCTTCCTCGCAGCCGACAGTTACTATCCTTAAAGAAATGTGTGTGTCCACGCAAAGATTTTTTTGCACATAAAGATGCTACTAGGTTCACAGGCCTTGTGTCTTGGCAGGGAGTGTGTCTGTTCTTGTGTTTATGCTCTCCCAAGTGCGTAGTACAGTGCCCTGCACACAGTAAGCACTCAGTAAATACCATAGTTTGATTCCTTGATGAGAGTAGGAGGGTTGAAACAGTAGCTCCTTGGGTCCAAAGGAGATGAAGCAGAGGATATGAGTGGTAATAATAAGTGTGGTATTTGTCAAGTGCTTACTGTGTGACAGGCACTGTACTAAGCACTGGGGTAGATACAAGGAAATTGGGTTGGACATAGTCCCTGTCCCGCATGGGGCCCATTTTCCAGATGAGGTCACAGAGGCCCAGAAAAGTGAAGTGACTTGCCCAAGGTCACACAGCAGACAAGCGGCGGAGCTGGGATTAGAACCCAGGTCCTTCCGACTCCCAGGCTCCGGCTCTATCCACTAAGCCCCACTGCTTCAGTGATAAAGAGGGGCACCGGAGAGTAGTCTGTCTGAGTCTTTTACAGGCCTGAGGTCATTTAATGTGGAAGTGAAGAAGCAGTGTGGCCTTGTGGAAAGAGATGGGGCCTGTCAGCCTGGAGACCTGGGTTCTAATCTTAGCTCTACTGTTTGCTGGCTGCGTGACCTTGTACAAGTCTGCACATCAGTTTCCTCATCCGTAAAAATGGGGTTTCCCTGCAGTCTTTCATTTCCTCCTGCCTTCAGGGCATCTCGACCTGATCGTCCTACAGACCCTCATCAAATTAAACATGTCCAAAGCAGGATTCCTCATCTCACCAAAACCCTGTCTTACCTTTGTCTTTCCCATCACTTTAGACAATACCACTATCCTCCCTTTTTCACACATCCGTAACCGTGACATTTTCCTCGACTCCTCCTCCCCACCCTCTCGCTCTCATTCAACCCACATATTCGGTCTGTCACCCAGTCCTGTCGGTTCGGCCGTCACAAAATCCACTCTTCCCTCTCCATCCAAGCTGCTACTATGTCGATCCAGGCACTAATATCCCACCTTTACTGTCGTATCAGCCACCTCGCTGACCTCCCTGCCTCCTGTCTCTCCTCACTCCAGTCCATACTTCATTCAGCTGCCTGGACCATTTTTTCTCAAAAAAAAGTTCAGCCCACATCTCCCCAGTCCTCATGAACCTCTGGTGGTTGCCCATCCATCTCTGCATCAGCCAGAAACTCCTTATCTTCAGCTTTTAAACACTCAGCCCCACTCTCCCCAGTTTGCCTCACTGATCTCTTGGCTCAGCCCACACACTCAGCTCCTCCAGCTTCCTCAATCTCATCCATCTCGCCACCGACCCTTTCTCCAGGTCCTCCCTCTGACCTGGTACTCCCTAAAACAGACCGCCACTCTACCCACCTTCAAAGCCATATTAAAATCGCATCTCCAAGAGGCCTTCCCTATTCCCTCTCCCCCTCTGCTTTGCCTGTGCACTTGGATCTGTACCCTTCAAGCACTCGATGGTCACCTCAGCCCCGCAGCACTTACGTACAAATCAATAATTTCTTGAATCAATCAAGTATTTTGAGCGCTTACCATTTGCAGAGCATTGGGACTAATCGCTTGGGAGAGTACAACGCATCGGAGTCGACGGGCACGTTCCCTCTCCTCCTCTAGACTGCAAGAAGCTTGTGGGCAGAGAACGTGTCTACCAACTCTTGTACCGTGCTCTCCCAGGCGCTTAGCACAGTGCTCTGCACACAGTAAATGCTCACTAAATAAGAGTGTGTGATTGAATAAATACCTTTGAGCGGTAGTTAAAAGATCAGTTCTTCCTCTACTTTATACTGTGAGCCTCATGTGGAATAGGGACTATATCCAATCCGCTAATATCGTATCTACCCCAGCGCTTGGTGCATAAGTGCTCTGTAACTACCACGATCATTATTATTAGTGAGACCATTTTAGTATGTGTGCCAGTGGATAAGGATTTAGAGGGACGCCAAAAAAAAGCCACATTTCTCTTCCTGCCGCCTCCGCTACTGTTTGATACTGAAGGAATCGGTGCATCTTGGCTGGTCTCTTTCAGGAGCAGGTCACGTCAGCAATAGCCCATGCAATGGAGCAACAAATGCAGAAACTCTTGGAAGAAACCCAGCTGGACATGAATGAATTTGATAACTTGCTGCAGCCGATAATCGACACTTGCACCAAAGATGCAATCTCTGTAAGTAAAAGCTTCCTCCCAGTAGTGCTGATGGTGAGGAGCCGAGTCCAGACCCTGCTTTGTCTCAGGCAGGTCAGAGCTGCGTGTGCTCGATATAAGTGCTCGAGAAGCAGTGTGGTCTAGTGGGGAGAGCACGGGCTGTGAGCCCACTGTTGGGTAGGGACTGTCTCTATATGTTGCCAACTTGTACTTCCCAAGCGCTTAGTACAGTGCTCTGCACACAGTAAGCGCTCAATAAATACGATTGATGATGATGAGTTGGAGGGCCAGGGCTCTAGTTCTGTCTCCGCCACCTGTCTGCTGTGTGACTTGGGGCGAGTCCCTTCACTTCTCTGTGCCTCCGTTACCTCATCTATAAAATGAGGCTTAAGGCTCATTTGGGACAGGGACTGTGCCCAACCTGATTAGCTTGTACCTATTCCAGTGCTCAGTACGGTGCCTGGCACATAGTAAGCGCTTAACAAATACCATTTATTTTAAAAAACAAAACCAAAAGAACTTATCAGGTCTAGTTGTCCTTCGGAAGCTACGTTTAGTAGTTCCACGAGAATTCCGTTTGCTGTCTCTTCAGGCCCCAGAAAACCTCGTTTTTCCTTGTCTAGTATGCATTTACCCAGTGGGTAGAGCACAGGCCTGGGAGTGAGAGTGGCCTGGGTTCTAGTCCTGGCCCCGCCACTTGTCAGCTGTGCGACCTAGGGCAAGTCACTTCACTTCTCTGTGCCTCAGTTCCCTCATCTGTAATCAATAAATCGTATTTATTGAGTGCTTACTGTGTGCAGAGCACTGTACTAAGCGCTTGGGAAGTACAAGCTGGCAACATATAGAGACAGTCCCTACCCAACAGTGGGCTCACCGTCTAGAAGGGGGAGACAGAGAACAAAACCAAACATACTAACAAAATAAAATAAATAGAATAGATAGGTACAAGTAAAATAAATAGAGTAATAAATATGTACAAACATATATACATATATACAGGTGCTGTGGGGAAGGGAAGGAGGTAAGATGCGGGGGATGGAGAGGGGGACGAGGGGGGAGAGGAAGGAAGGGGCTCAGTCTGGGAAGGCCTCCTGGAGGAGGTGAGCTCTCAGTAGGGCCTTGAAGGGAGGAAGAGAGCTAGCTTGGCGGATGGGCAGAGGGAGGGCATTCCAGGCCTGGGGGAGGACGTGGGCCGGGGGTCGATGGCGGGACAGGAGGGCTGAGTAGGTGCGAATGAGGTTGTCCTTAATGTAACTTGGTGCTAACAAGGGCCTTTTTCCCGGGGTGGGGGGCAGGGGGAGAGTCAGTCAGGACCGGACCGGGAAGGGGGCTTGGGGGGCAATGTAAGGAAGGTCGCTTAAGTGGGGGGGGAGTGGAAGCAGGGGGCGTCTATGGAGGTGCTCGGAGGAGAGGAGCCTTCCGGGAGCAGCAAGGCCGCGCGGTGTGATGGCGGGAGGGCAGGCGGGCCTCTCGGGAACGGAGTCCCGGGCATCTGTGGCAGCGCGCTCTGAGGAGAGGATCCTTCCAGGAGCAGTGGGGTCCATGTGGTGTGATGGCGGGCGGGCGGGCCTCTTGGGAACGGAGTCCCGGGCGTCTGTGGTGGCGCACTCTGAGGAGAGGATCCTTCCGGGAGCAGCAAGGTCCATGCGGTGTGATGGCGGGCGGGCGGGCCTCTCGGGAACGGAGTCCTGGGCGTCTATGGCGGCACGCTCTGAGACGAAGATCCTTCCTGGAGCAGCAAGGCCGCGCGGTGTGATGGCGGGCGGGCCTCTCGGGAATGGAGTCTCGGGCGTCTGTGGCGGCGCTCTGAGGAGAGGATCCTTCCGGGAGCAGCAAGGCCGCGCGGTGTGATGGCGGGCGGGTGGGCATCTCGGGAACGGAGTCCTGCGCGTCTGTGGCGGCGCTCTGAGGAGAGGATCCTTCCGGGAACAGCGGGGCCCACACGGTGTGATGGCGGGCGGGCCTCTCGGGAACGGAGTCCCGCGCGTCTATGGCGGGCCTCTCTGGCGCTCTGAGGAGAGGATCCTTCCGGGAGCAGCGGGGGCCACGCGGTGTGATGGCGGGCGGGCGGGCCTCTCAGAAACGGAGTCCCGGGCGTCTATGGCGGCGCTCTGAGGAGAGGATCCTTCCGGGAGCAGCGGGGGCCACGTGGTGTGATGGCGGGCGGGCGGGCCTCTCGGGAACGGAGTCCCGGGTGTCTATGGCGGCGCGCTCTGAGGAGAGAATCCTTCCGGCAGCAGCAAGGCCGTGCGGTGTGATGGCGGGTGGGCCTCTCGGGAACGGAGTCCCGGGCGTCTATGGCGACGCGCTCTGAGGAGAGGATCCTTCTGGCAGCAGCAAGGCCGCGCGGTGTGATGGCGGGCGGGCCTCTCGGGAACGGAGTCCCGGGCGTCTGTGGCGGCGCTCTGATGGGGATGAAGACTGGGAGCCCCACGTGGGACCGGGACCGTGTCCAACCTGATCAACTTGTATCTACCTCAACGCTTGGAACAGTGCTTGACACCCAGTGCGCAGGAAATACCATTGTTACTGTTGGTGTTACTATTATGCATTTGACGGGGATTCAATTGCTTTTTCAAGGCTGGAAAGAATTGGATGTTCAGCAATGCCAAGTCCCCTCCTCATTGCGAGCTGATGGCCGGCCACCTGCGGAACCGGATAACCGCCGAAGGAGCCCATTTTGAACTTCGATTGCATTTGATCTATCTCATCAATGACGTATTGCATCACTGGTAAGGGTTTTCTTTATGCTTCTTGACGTGTTTACCAGTATGGTTCTTCCTTGTGCGTGGATGCACTTAGATTTTGGATGTTTACAAAGTCTGGGACTGGAGGGCCCTATTTTGCTTTGCTTCTGGGCTTCCCCTTGGCACGGTTCTGCCAAGAATTTTGGAAATGGATCCAAAGTTGCATCTGGGCACCATTTCTAATAGCGTTTTGTTTCTCTAGAAGGAGGAGCGTCTTTTGTAATGAAAGAAATTGGGAATTGGTTGTCTGAATGGTTGGATTCTCTCTCCTCCCTGCAGCCAAAGAAAGCAGGCAAGAGATTTACTGGCCGCTTTACAGAAGGTGGTGGTACCTATTTATTGTACTAGCTTTTTAGCTGTGGAAGAGGATAAACAGCAAAAAATTGCCCGAGTGAGTACAGCTGTACAAGGTCACGGGGATGGGAGGGTCAGTGTATTTTCTGACGGGTTTGTTTTTTAAATCAAATGGACTGGCGATCGTGTCCGAGGGGTGAAAATGATGCCGCTCGCCTACATGGTGGACATATTTCCCCCTCCTGTCTGCAGCTCCTTCAGCTCTGGGAGAAGAATGGTTACTTCGACGAGTCGATCATTCAGCAGTTACAGAGCCCGGCGCTTGGACTCGGCCAGTACCAGGTCTGTGCCAAAAAAAAAATCTCCCTTTGGCTTTTGCCACGTGGATTCCCTGAGAAACCATATGCTTCTTCCACATGTGATCGTGTGTTGTTACGACTCCACGTGCCAAGGAGCTTTTAGGTGGGATTTACTCAAGAAGCAGGGTTTTTGAGGATCGTTTGCAATCCGGTTATAGTTGGGACAACCTTGTGCGTGGCTGGGAAACATAGGTGTCACTGCTAAGCTTATCTGCTCTGTAGCTCCTGTAGCTATGTATTGGATTTCTCTCTGTGTCTCACCTATCTAGGACAGTTGGCTTAAGTAATGTCAGCAGGTTAGAACTTTGACTTTTAAGATGCCGGTAATTTTGCTCTAGGATTTAGTGGACTGGGATACCGGGATGTGATGTCTTAAATGGTATGGTAGGTTGTTATTTCGGTTAAATCTGCCGTATGGCAAGATTGATTTGTAGCGTTCCTCTCTTCCCCCGCCCTATCGGTCTGATTTACGTGGCTCAGTAGAAGCAGCGTGGCTTAGAGGAAAGAGCCCGGGCTTGGGAGTCAGAGGTCATGGGTTCTAATCCCGGCCCCACCACTTGTCTGCCGCGTGACTTTGGGCAAGTCACTTAACTTCTCTGTGCCTCAGTTTCCTCATCTGTCAAATGGGGATGAAGCCTGTGAGCCCCACGTGGGACAGCCTGATCACCCTGTATCCCCCCCCCCCCCCCAGTGCTTAGAACAATGCACGGCACATAGTAAGCGCTTAACAAATACCGCCAGTATTATTTATTATTATTATTATTTTTTTAGGCAACTCTGATCACAGAATATGCAGGAGTGGTGCAGCCGGTGCAGTTGGCCTTTCAGCAGCAGATACAGAATTTGAAAACACAGCATGAGGAGTTTGTCAACAGTTTAGCGCAGCAGCAACAGCAGCAACAACAACAACAGCAGCAGCAACAACAACAGCAGCAACAACAGCAGCAGCAGCAGCAACAACAACAACAGCAGCAGCAGCAACAGCAACAACAACAACAACAACAACAACAGCAGCAGCAACAGCAGCAGCAGATCCAGATCCCAGCAATGGAGAGTGAAGTCAAATCAACACCGCCACCACAAGCGCCACCTCCAACCCCGGCTCCCGCATCTTCTGCCCCTCCAACCACCCAACCAGGTAGCAGACTGTTGGGAGAAAAGTTTAGTTGATCCTTTCAGGTCACCGACTGGGGATTCAGGGATCCCTTTGAGGTACCGAGGCCCGTTGCTAGCCACGTAGATCCAGGTAACCATTTTTCACTAGATTTGAGGAGCAAAAATGGGCTTGATAGGAACAACCTGTGGTATTGTAGAATTATAATAATCATTAGGGTATTAAGTACTTTCTGCACACCAAAGCACTCTGCTGAGGTAGACACGGGTTGTCAGATTGGACACAAGCCCTGACCCAAATGAGGCTCACAGTCTCCCCATTGTACATTGTACATTGTACAAATTTGTTACCAATTTGTACTTCCCAAGCGCTTAGTGCAGTGCTCTGCACATAGTAAGCGCTCAATAAATACGATTGATGATGATGAGAGAACTGAGGCTCCGTGACGTTAAGTGACTTGCCCAGGTCTCCTGACTCCCAGTCCTGTGCGCTTTTTATAAGACCATGCTGCCTCTCCCTTCCCAATGACACCCCTTCCTTTTTTTCTTTTTTTTTTTTAACTCAAACGTCTCTTCTTCCAAAGGCAACTAGCCTAAGCCTACAGATTTCTTTTGTGACAGAATTTCACCTTTTTAAAAAACATAACGCTAAAGTTTTTTCTTTAATCCAATAACCAAATTTGCTTTCCTGGCTCTTTTTTTTAGGAAGGAAGGTCTGGCTTCAGTATAAAAACCCCCCCACAAAGACCAAAGCAAATTTGTCTGCTTTATGACGTAGGTCAAGTCACTTAACTTTCTCTGTGACTCAATTCCCTCATCTGCAAAATGGGGATTCAATACCTGTTCTCCCTCCTACTTAGTCTGTGAGCCCCACATGGGACCAGATTACCTTGTATCTATCCCAACGCTTAGTACAGTGCTTGTTGCGTAGTAAGCGCTTAACATCTGCCACAATTAGTATTATTAAATGGATAAAAAGTCTGTGTTTTTTGGCTGGATTTTAGAATTTTTATTTGAAACAAGATGAAAATGGGTAACACTGGAATAAAGGAACCAGGAAGTAAATCAGAGTCTAAAGCTAGCGGAACCATTTGTCTCATATGATAGTTGGGCAGAATTATTCAAGACAAGTAAATTGTTTTGTTGGCTAAATCTGAGGTTGTCCACCTATAGTTTTGAAGCCAGAATATTTAGGTTAATCAGTTTGGTGCCTTTTAGACTGCTCTCTAGGACTGCCAATTTTGTGTGTGTGTGTGCACGGTAGATAATAATAATAGCGGTACTTGTTAGCGCTTACTATGTGTCAGTCACTGTTCTAAACGCTGGGTTGGACACAGTCCCTGTCCCACATTGGGCTCACACTCTTACGAGGTAACTGAGGCCCAGAGAAGTGAAGTGACTCGCCCGAGGTCGCAAAACAGACGTGTGGCAGAGCTGGGATTAGAAGCCAGGTCCTTCCGACTCCCAAGCCCATACTTTTCTCCGCTAATCCACACCGCTTCTAACTCTACTGTATTAAGGGGGCGTACAGTAGAGCTAGTAGACACAACCCCTGCCCTCTTGGAGCCTACAGTCTAGTGAGGAAGACAGATGCTAAAAAGAAACTGCTGATAAGAAGGAGCGGTAGAGCGTAAAGCGCCGTTCAGAAGCGCTAAAGGGGGTGGTGAGTTGCCGGGTGCTGAAGTGATGGTGACGGCAGGGTAGGTGAGCGATTAATCAGGGAAGGCTTCCTGGCAGAGAAGTGGTTTCAGGAGGAATTTGAAGATGGGGAGAGCAGCGGTCTGCCAGGTGTGAAGCGGGAGGGTGTTCCAGGCCGAAGGGAGGGCGAGAGCAGGAGGGTCGGCCGCGAGAGGCCAAGGCACGACGAGTAGCGGGGCCTGAGGAGTGGAGCGGGCGGGAGTAGGAGCCGAGCAAGGTTGAGGAGGAGCGATGGGGCCTTGAGGCCTCACAGAACTTACCTCCTTTAGCACAGTACCCTGCAGACCTTGAGGTTGGGTTTGGGGAGTTGCTCCAGTCGCTACTGTGTAACTGCCTTCTCAATTTCTTCTAGATGATGGCAAACCCCCGCATTCCATGGCTGGCTCTTCTGACTACGACGGTTCGGGGGGCGGCGTGCAGGATCCGGCAGCTGCTGGACCTCGCGGCCCTGGGCCACATGATCAGATTCCGCCCAATAAGCCACCTTGGTTTGATCAGCCGCATCCTGTTGCACCTTGGGGTCAACAGCAGGTACAGAATAAGGAAGAGGTGCACTGTTGTTTGATTACTTATTTTTTATTTTTGTGATGTATCGGGGGAAGGCGAATTCAGGAACCATTAAAGATAAGAGCCTCGCAGGCAGTCCTCGGTATTTATTGAGCACCCGCTACGTGCGGAGCACGGTCCTTGGCCTTTGGGAGAGTACGGTAGGTGCAGAAGACGTCCCTGCCTTCAAGGGGTTAACAGTATAACGGGGCAAACGGGCGGGCAGAAACGATTAACAAATAGCCGGGATAATGAGTAATTATGGTACTCGTTAAGCGCTCACTATGTGCCAAGCACTGTTCTAAGTACTGGGGTAAGTACAAGTTAATCAGGTTGGACATAGTCCCTGTCCCACATGGGGCTCACATGTGGCTTAGTGGAAAGAGCAAGGGGTTGGGGGTTCTAATCCCGGCTCCGCCGTTTGTCAGCTGTGTGATTTTGGGCAATCACTTCTGGGCCTCAGTTACCTCATCTATAAAATGGGGATTAAGACTGTGAGCCCCACGTGGGACCGCCTGATTGCCTTGGATCTACCCCAGCGCTTAGAACGGTGCTTAAGCACATAGTAAGCGCTTAACAGAAACCATAATTATTATTATCCCCATTTTACAGATGAGGTAACTGAGGCACAGAGAAGTTGAGTGACTTGGCCAAGGTCACACAGTAGGCATGAGGAGGAGCTGGGATTGGAACCCGGGTCCTTCTGACGCCCAGGCTCTATCCAGGAATAACAAGTATTTAGTAATGATAAGCTTCGCAGGATGAAGTAATAGAAGCAGTAAGCACCCCTCCCCACCCGTCTCCCAGTGTTTGCAAGACACTGCAATCAATCAATCAATCATATTTATTGAGCGCTTACTATGTGCAGAGCACTGTACTAAGCGCTTGGGAAGTACAAATTGGCAACATATAGAGACAGTCCCTACCCAACATTGGGCTCACTGCACTGAGAGCTGGCCAGAAATACCCAGGTGAGAATTGGGCAGGCCCCCAGCCCCCTCAGGAGACTAAAAGTCTCAGTCCGAAAGGGGAGAGGTGGTGGTGGCGAAAATGTAATGAAAGGTTATAAACAATAAAATTAAAAAAGTAACGTGAAAGATAAGAACAGCGATGAATGAAATGGGGATATTGTGGCGAGAGGAGCAGAGTTTCCCAACAGTCACAGCCACAGCCTTTGCCAGTTTGGAAAGTTGAGAAGTCCTCACGCCGTCATCCCCACCTTTGCTCGCGTGGGCGGGTGCGGAGGCTGATGGGAAGTCCCGATGGCATGATGAGCGCAGGGTAGTTTCGCTCTCAGGCCGCAGGCCTCGATGGTCCACTGGTAAACGGGACCTTCTGGTGTCTCTTCGACCTTCCTGGGCTGGAACGGGGCCGATGGGATACAATAATACTAATAATAATGGCATTTATTAAGTGCTTATTGTGTGCAGAGCACTGTTCTAAGCGCTGATCCCAGTGGATGGGGGGTGATGCTAGGCAGCTTCTCTCTGGGGCTGAATAGTAACGCATAGTAGAATAACCAGTGGAGTGTACAGTGGAATGTACGTAGATGCTGGGGTTTAAATGTACGAATAAAAAAGCACTGGAGTAGATTGGACTTAGCCCCCCCGTCAATCAATCAATCGTATTTATTGAGCGCTTACTGTGTGCAGAGCACTGTACTAAGCGCTTGGGTCCCGCAGGGGACTCAACAGTCCGAGAAGGGAGAGCAGGCGTTGAATCCCTATTTTCCAGAAGAGGAAACTGAGGGCCCGAGAAGGGAAGTGACACGCCCACGCTCACACGGCAGATGAGAGGCCGACCTGGGATTAGAACCCAGGCCCGCTGATTTCTAGGCCTGAGCTCTTTGCACTAGGTCACCCTGCTTCCCGTAATGCGTAACTGCTAAGCGTACCTGTTTGATTGACTTGACTTGGACTGGTGGGGAATTAATTGGGGAAGGCTTTTTGGAGAAGGTGGAATTTCAGGAGGGCTTTGGAGGAAAACCATCATCTAGCGGATACGAAAAAGGAGAAAGTTTCAGGCAGGGGAGCAGAAGAGCCAAAAGCGAGGTGTCATTAGAAGATGAGCATGGGTGGAGCAGAGAGACCGTGAGCTGGGGACTAGAGGGTGAAGAGACATTCATTCGATCGTATTTATGGAGCGCTTACTGTGTGCAGAGCACTGCACTAAGCGCTTGGGAAGTACAAATCGGCAACATATAGATACGGTCCCTACCCAACAATGGGCTCACAGTCTAGAAGGGGGAGACAGACAACAAAGCAAAACATGGAGACGGGAGACGTGTGTAAAATGGCAGAAACTGGTGGAGAACTTTGAAGCTAAGGATAAGGGATTTCTGCTGCTGGAGATTTTAGAAGCGTGCAGAGTAGTTTTAGATGGATTTTCAGGAAGGTGATCCTAGCAACAGCCAGTAGTCTTGATGACTGAAGTAGGGAGGGGCTGGAGGTTGGGAGTCATCTAATTGCCTAACCAGGGCGGTGGTTTGGGGGATGAAGAGGAAGGGAAAGATCCAGGACAAGTTGCGCAGGATTGAGCAGTTCGAGGGAATGACAGCGAGTTTTAGATGGATTTTCAGGAAGGTGATCCTAGCAACAGCCAGTAGTCTTGATGACTGAAGTAGGGAGGGGCTGGAGGTTGGGAGTCATCTAATTGTGTTCTAACCAGGGCGGTGGTTTGGGGGATGAAGAGGAAGGGAAAGATCCAGGACAAGTTGTGCAGGATTGAGCAGTTCGAGGGAATGACAGCGAGGAGTTGAGGTCGACGGCAAGTCACAGGCTTCTGGAATGGGAACGGGTGCCCCACCCACACCTCCCAACTGAACCAGTCTAAAGCTGAGCTTCTTAACTTCCTTCCCCAAGCCACTCCTCCTAACTCTCCAACTTTGGTCGATAACCAATCAATCAATCAATCAATCAATCGTATTTATTGAGCGCTTACTATGTGCAGAGCACTGTACTAAGCGCTTGGGAAGTACAAATTGGCATCACATAGAGACAGTCCCTACCCGATAGTGGGCTCACAGTCTAAAAGATAACCCCACCTCCCTCCCTTGTCCCAGAAGCCCACAACGTTGGCGTCGTTCTCGATGCCTTGCTGGCTTTCGATCCTCCCAACCTGACAACTTCTGAATCTTGCCGACTCTGCCTCTGTGGCAGCTCTTGGTTCCACCCTTTCCTTTCCACTCAGATAGCCGCCCCTCAGGTCAGGTCATCATCAGCCTCCTCGCTGGCCTCCCTGCCTCCAGTTGGGGCTGTGCTCCACACTGCTGTACGAATCATCATCTCGCAGCGGCGCTGAGCACACGGCTCTCCCCTCCTCAAAAACCTCACCTGATTACCGTATCCGTCCCTGTCATGGCTCCAAAGCTTCACCAACTCTGTCCATCTTACATATGGGATCTCTTCTCCTGTTGCTCCCCAGCTCGCACTCTTCCCTCCTCCCAACTGTACCTCGCTCTTGATTCTCCTGCCTCCAACCCCTAGTTCATACTGTCCCCTGGCCTGAAATTCATTCATTCAGTCGTATTTATGGAGCGCTTTCTGTGTGCAGAGCACTGTACTAAGCGCTTGGGAAGTACAAATCGGCAACATATAGAGATGGTTCCTACCCAACAACGGGCTTACAGTCTAGAATTCCTTTCCCTCCACCCAAATCTGCCTGACCACAACTCTTCCCATTTCTAAAGCCCTCCTTACATTTCACCTCCTCCCCACCCTTAGCATTCGTACTTTGATCCTATCTGTGACCCTTATACGTACGTATACTTTGGTGTTTGTACTTTCAATTCTTTAGCTATTTCATCCTTTTGGGGCCATCCTGCTTCCTGCTTTATACTTGTTTTTCCTCCGGCATTTACTATCGATAAATAATTTCTGTCTGCTTCCCTTCATATTGTAAGCTCCTTAAGGGCAAAACATGCGAATCTTTCATTCATTCATTCATTCATACTTATTGAGCGCCTACTGTGTGCAGAGCACTGTACTAAGCGCTTGGGAAGTACAAATCGGCAATATATAGAGACGGTCCCTACCCAACAACAGGCTCACAGTCTACAAGGGGGAGACAGACAACAAAACAAAACATGTGAACAGGTGTCATGTCATCAGAATAAATAGAAGTAAAGCTAGATGTACATCATTAACAAAATAAAATAGAGTAGTAAATATGTACAAGTAAAATAAATCTGTAGTAAATCTGTACAAACATGCAGGAAATAGTATTTATTGAGCACTTAATGTGTGCAGAGCGCTGTACTAAGTGCTTGGGAAAGTACAATACAGCAATAGAGACACTCCCTGCCCACAATGAGCTCACAGTGTAGAAGGGGGATCTTCTGTTGTACTCTACCTAGCACTCGGGCGCTCAATAAATGTCTTTGACTGAGGGGAGGGGGGACGTTGGTGGCAGTGTTGATTGTGATAAAGTTTGGATTAGTGGATTGATTTGGGAGGGAAGACGAGTTCAATTTTTGACGTGTTGGGTTTGAGGAGCCGCCGGGACTTCCAAATGGAGATGCCTTGGGAGCGAGAGGAAATGTGGGGTGTAGAACAGATGAGAGGTCGGGGCTAGAAAGCTAGATTTGGGAGTAATCTGCCATCATGTGGGTGGGTGAGCTTCCCGGGAGAGGAAGGGTAAAGCGAGGAGAGAGACACCCAGAACTGAGCTTCTCATCCATTAAAGGCTCCTGAAAAGTGTCTAGCAGCCCAGCCGATTGGAACCTGTTCTCTGGAGATGAGACATTTCTGTCTCCCTGTTACTCGAGTTGAGGAACAGTTCTTTCAGGGTGGGAGGTGGGAGTCACCCATTTCTGTCCCCAAGAGGGTTCCTTCCGGAAAGAGCCAAACGTCTGTCTGGCTTGGTGCCTGAGAAGCGGGTGCGAAAATGGAGAGCCTGGGTCCTGTCGAATTTGGACAAGTGGTCCCGGTTCTCCACATCAGGGAATGCGTTGCTTCGGGGAGGCTGCTTTTCACCGTGTTCCTTATTTTCGTAGCCTCATGACCAGCCGCCTCATCCTCACTCCCAGGGACCGCCTCACTGCCCTCCGTGGAACAACAACCACGAAGGAATGTGGAATGAGCAAAGAGATCCTGGGTGGAACAATCAGCGGGAAGCCCCTTGGAACAACCAGCCGGACCCCAACTGGAACAACCAGTTTGAAGCGCCGTGGAATAACCAGCACGAGCAGCCACCCTGGGGCGGAGGCCAGAGAGAGCCCCCGTTCCGGATGCAACGCCCCCCTCACTTCAGAGGCCCGTTTCCTCCCCATCAGCAGCACCCCCAGTTCAATCAGCCACCTCACCCACACAATTTCAACCGCTTCCCACCCCGCTTCATGCAGGATGACTTCCCTCCTCGCCATCCCTTTGAGAGACCCCCTTACCCGCATCGCTTTGATTACCCCCAGAGTGATTTTCCTGCTGGTGAGTGGTTTGGCGACAGATTGCTTCAATCGATCCTATTTCTCGGCAGGCAGAGCGCCGTACCGCCCACTCGGGAGAGGACGGTCTAACGGGGTCGGCAGACCTGTTCCTTGCTCGCAAGGAGCTTCCGGGCTAGAGGGGACGATAGACTTTAATATCAGTAAATCAATTTTGGCTGTGGACAGGAGTGCTGAGAGGCGGGGTGGCTATCAAGTGCTGACAAGGGACAGATCCGAGCACGGAGGTGACGCGGAAGGGAGAGGGAAATGAGGGCTTAGGCGGAGAAGGCATCTTGGAGGAGATGCGCGTTTACTAAGACTGGGAAAGTAGGGAGAGTAATTGTCTGTCAGATAAGGAGAGGGAGTTTCAGGCCAGGGGGAGGATGATTTTGGATCGTGTGGTCTTTTTTAAAAGCTTCCCCCTATGGGGGTGTGTGGGTGGCTGGCTAGGGATGGATAGGCGTACAGTTGCATGGGGAAGGGATCCTTGTGGAAGGGGTGGGGGCTCCCCTTGGGAAGGCTTGACCCCACTTGAGCCCATGGAAAGACGCTCCGCCCCAGGCCCTAATCCTCTAGCTAATTGTTCCTGGGGTGCTTTCTACAGCTGAGGCCTATGGCCTCTAGCTGCCCCTTTAAATATAAGCACTCAAGGTGCTCATTATTACATCGACACCTTTGTGGGGTTAAAAAAAAAACCCACATTTGCTTTGAAGATGTGGCACAATTTTATCCTGAAGCTAGAGTTTCTTAGGTTCCTACCTTCCCCTTTCCGCGATAAGAAATCCCAGCCCGCTTCAAGGAGATGTTGCAGGTTAGGAGGACCTTTCTCTCCTTGGGCTTCCTGCTCCTTTGGGGGCAAACTCCGGGCCAGTCGTAAAACAGCCAGTTAGGGCTTGATGGTTTCAAGTGTTTCATTCTGCTGGAGAAACTAGACTTTTGTTGGCTTGGGGGTGCTTCTAGGCAATTGTTTTTTTTTGGGAGGATTTCACTCTCCGCATTATGTGCCCTAGTTCATTCTCTGTGTCTCACCCCTCTCCCTCTCTCCGCCCCTCTCGGCATACTGAGCTGCTCAAGTACGGCATTGCATATGTTCCTCCTTTCCATGGAGCAAAAACAAAACTCTTGTGTTCCTTCTCATTCCGAGCAGAGATTGGACCCCCTCATCACCACCCTGGCCACAGGTTGCCTCACCCTGGCATCAATGAGCACCCGCCGTGGGGTGGACCCCAGCATCCTGACTTCGGCCCTCCCCCACATGGCTTCAACGGGCAGCCACCTCACATGCGGAGACAGGGCCCGCCTCACATTAATCATGATGACCCCAGCCTGGTCCCAAATGTCCCATATTTTGACCTGCCTGCCGGACTGATGGCTCCACTTGTCAAGGTAGGAGCTGGACAAGGGTGGCGAATGACTTGCAACTAGTCCTCACCAATTTGGGGGTCATCTTTTTCCATCCCCAATAAGTTCGGTTGTTCCAGCATGCTCCCCGTTTAGGCATGCAGAACAGTGGGTAGCTCGTGAAAGTGCACTGCCCGACTGAGAGACAACTAGGAGCATGTCACCTGTGTTTTGTTTCTTCGTGCGGTGGTGGTGTTTTTTGTTTTTGTAGTTTTGGTATCTGTTAAGCACTTGATGTTTCCAGCACTGTTCTAATCGCTGGGTTAGGTACGAGGGACTCTGGTCGGATACAGTCACCTGTCCCACATGGGGCTCAAGTGCGTGATTCCCCATTTTGCTGTTGAGGAAACTGAGGCTTAGAGAAGTGAATGTCACACAGCAGGTGAGCGGCGGAGCCGAACTAGAACCCAGATCCTCTGGCTCTGAGTCCCGTGCTTCACCTACTAGGCCACTCTGCTTCCCTAGTTGCAGATCTGTTGTTCATATCATCTGCGAATGCCATGGGAATTTGATTGACCAAGTTGGAGAAACCAAGTGATTAGGGCTAGATTCCTTAACGTCCACGCTTTTATTTCCCGCAGCTGGAAGATCATGAATATAAGCCTTTGGATCCTAAAGACATACGACTTCCCCCTCCAATGCCCCCCAGTGAAAGACTATTGGCCGCTGTTGAAGCATTTTATAGTCCACCGTCCCACGACAGACCTAGAAACAGGTAAGGCTGATTACAGACTGACGAAAAGCCAACATCATCCAGTACATCGATCAATCAGTGGTATTTATTAGTCATATTTTTTAAGCACTTAATTGTGTGCAGAGCACTGTACTAAGCGCTTGGGAGAGTACAGTATAACAGGTGGGTAGGCATGTTCCCTGCCCACAAGAAGTTCACAGACTCGAGGGGGAGACAGACATTAAGTAAATAAATTATGGCTACTGACATCTGAGGGAGGGGTGAAAAAAGGGAGCCAATCCAAGTGCAAGGGTGATGGAGAAGAGAATGGGAGAGGAGGAGTTGAGGGCGTAGTCAGGGAAGGATGTTTGGAGGAGCTGTGCCTTCAATGAAGCTTTGAGGGTGGGGAGATTAATTGTTGGATATGATGAGGGAGGGCGTTATGAGCCAGAGGTGGGACGTGGTCGGCGGCGAGATAGACGAGATCGAGGTACAGTGAGGAGATTGGCATTAGATGCGTGTGGGCTGCGTTGTACCGGGGAGAGTTGGGAGGTGTGAGGTAGGAGGGACCGAAGCAAAATTGAGTGCTTTAAAGCCGATTTATTGAGCGCTTACTGTGTGCCGGGTCCGGGACCCCTCCCGTTATCACTAGAATCTCCCTTTGATGCGACCTGTGCCTGACCAGGTCACCAGCCAGGACTGTGGGACATTCTGTTCCCCAGCTTCCCCTCCCCCTCCCTCCTTCCCGCATTGAGAAGCAGCGTGGCTCAGTTAAAAGAGCACGGGCTTTGGAGTCAGAGGTCATGGGTTCAAATCTGGGCTCCGCAAATTGTCAGCTGTGTGACTTCGCTGGGCCTCGGTTACCTCGTCTGTAAAATGGGGATTAAGACTGTGAGCCCCCCGAGGGACAACCTGATCACCTTGTAACCTCCCCAGTGCTTAGAACAGTGCTTTGCGCGTAGTAAGTGCTTAATAAATGCCATCATCATTCAGATCCAGGTGTAGCTGACTAACCCCCCACCCCAAAGCCCCTGGTTTATGCACTATTACTTTTCGGTAACTACCTGCATTCTCACCTACTCTGCCCAACCCAGGTTATTTGCTCATCATCTCAGGCGTTTTCACTCCCATGTCCCCTATAGCAATTCAGCCATCTCCAGGACTGCTCTGAATACTGGACTCCTCCCTCCACCGCCTCAGAGACGATTCAGCTAGAGCCCCTAGGCTCCCTTAAACATTGGCCTTTTTGAACTGAATGGCCCATGGACAATTCAACCATCTCCTTTGGATATCACCCGATTATGTTGTTATTGCTATTAAGGGTATTAATATGCTCTTAATATGCTATTAAGCATATTAAGGGTCAAGTGCTGTGACCCTTCAATCCATCCCCCCCCACCCCCCTCGCCCATCCCATCCCAGTCATCACCTCCCCTGCCCCCTTTGCTGACCAACTCCTCCCCTCCCCTTGCATCCCCCTCACCCCTCCTCCCCACCCCTTCCCTGGAATCCCTCTGTCCCAGCACCACACCTCCTCCTCCTCCCCCCCCGTGCAGGCCCCAGGCAGCTGTCTCCCATCCTTATCTTCACTCCCAAACCCTGCCCTCTCCCTGACTTTCCCATCACTGTAGATGGCACTACCATCCTTCCCGTCTCACGAGCCCGCAACCTTGGTGTCATCCTCGACTCCGCTCTCTCGTTCACCCCACACATCCAGTCCGTCACCAAAACCTGCCGGTCTCACCTCCCCAGCATCACTAAGATCCGCCCTTTCCTCTCCATCCAAACCGCTACCTTGCTGGTTCAATCTCTCATCTTATTCCGACTGGATTACTGCATCAGCCTCCTCTCTGATCTCCCATCCTCCTGTCTCTCCCCACTTCAGTCTCTGTACTTCACACTGCTGCCCCGATCATCTCTGTGCAGAAACGCTCTGGGCATGTCACTCCCCTCATCAAAAATCTCCAGTGGCTGCCTGTCAACCTACATATTGAGCAAAAACTCCTCACTCTCGGCTGCAAGGCTCTCCAACACCTCGCCCCCTCCTACCTCACCTCCCTTCTCACCTTCTACAGCCCAGCCCGCACCCTCTGCTCCTCTTCCGCTAACCTCCTCACTGTACCTTGTTCTAGCCTGTCCCGCCGTCAACCCCCGGCCCACGTCCTGCCCCTGGCCTGGAATGCCCTCCCTCCACACATCCGCCAAACTATCTCTCTTCCTCCCTTCAAGGCCCTACTGAGAGCTCACCTCCTCCGGGAGGCCTTCCCAGACTGAGCCCCCTTTTTCCTCTCCTCCTCCCCATCCCCCCGCCCTGCCTCCTTTCCCTTCCCACAGCACCTGTATATATGTTTGTACCGATTTATTACTGTATTTAGTTTACGTGTACATATTTACTATTCTATTTATTTTGTTAATAATATGCATTTAGCTTTAATTCTATTTGTTCTGACGACTTTACACCTGTCCACATGTTTTCTTTAGTTGTCTGTCTCCCCCTTCTAGACTGTGAGCCCGTTGTTGGGTAGGGACCCGTCTCTGTATGTTGCCGACTTGTACTTCCCAAGAGCTTAGTATAGTGCTCTGCACACGGTAAGCGTTCAATAAATACAATTGAATGACTGAAATTCAGCCCCTTCCTGCCTCTCCCCCATATCCCCACTCCATCCCTGTCCTCCTGTCCCAGCGCCCCCCTCGTCCTCCTCCCCTTGCGCCGGCCTCCGCCAACTCATTCCCGTCCAAACTCTTCCCACCCCGCAGCGCCGTCCCCCCTCGCTCCCCTTCCTCTATAGCTGCTGCCAAGCGTGGCCTATGGAACCCCTGCTCCATCATGGGGAAACTCCCCTTCATCCTCGACCTTTTCCTGTCCCGCTCTCTCCTCCTCTTCGCCATCATTGAAGCCTGGCTCGCCCCTGACGACACATTCTCCCCTGCTGCTCTCTCCAGCAGAGGCCTCTTCTTCTCCCGTTCTCCCAGACTCACTGGGAAAAGAGGAGGTGTCGGCTTCCTTCTCGCCCCCCAGGACCCTCGCTTTCGCACCATCCCACTTCCCCCATCCTTTTCTTCCTCCCGCCATTTGAAACCCATATCATCCGCCTCTGTCACCCCCTCCAGATTCTTGTAGAAGCAGCGTGGCTTCGTGGAAAGAGCACGGGCTTTGGAGTCAGAGGTCGTGGGTTCAAGTCCCGGCTCCGCTGCTTGTCAGCTGTGTGACTTTGGGCAAGTCACTTAATCAATCAGTCGTATTTATTGAGCGCTTACTGTGTGCAGAGCACTGTACTAAGCGCTTCTGTGTGCCTCAGTTACCTCATCTGTAAAATGGGGATTAAGACTGTGAGCCCACTGTAGGACAACCTGATCACCTTGTAACCTCCCCAGCGCTTAGAACAGTGCTTTGCACATAGTAAGCACTTAATAAATTCCATTATTATTATTATTATGATGATGATGATGATGCTCTGGGCCTCAGTTACCTCATCTGGAAAATGGGGATCGACTGTGAGCCCCCTGTGGTGCAACCTGATCACCTTGTAACCTCCCCAGCGCTTAGAACAGTGCTTTGCACATAGTAAGTGCTTAATAAATGCCATTATTATTATTATTATTGTTGTAGCCTTCATCTACTCCCCGCCAGGTCCCACCTCCAACTTCTTTAACCATTTTGACTCCTTTCTCACATTCCTTCTCTCTTTTTCCATGCCCACTTTGGTCCTTGGAGACTTCAGCGTCCACATGGATGTACCTGGTGACCCTTCTGCTGCCCGCTATCTATCACTCCTCAACTCTGCCGGCCTCCTGCTCCGCCCCACCTCCCCCACCCACCAACTTGGACACACACTTGATCTCATCATCTCCAACCGCTGCACAATCTGTACCCTCACCAACTCGGAAATCCCTCTCTCTGACCACAACCTTCTCATTTACCTCCTCTCCCACACTTCTCCCTGTAAATCTGTACTGTTCCCCCACAGAGACCTCCGCTCTCGACCCCATTCATCTCTTTCAGCGCATCACACCCCACCTAGCCTCCGTACCCAATCTATCCACTCTTGATGCCCAAATAGATGCTCTCAACACCACCCTCTCTACTCACAACTCAGCTTACTTGCATCCCTGTCCCTTCGTCGCTCTCGCACCACTAACCCACAGCCCTGCATCACCTGCACGGTCCACCTCCTTCGCTCTTATGCTCGAGCTGCTGAACGCTGTTGGCGGAAATCTAAACATCAGGCTGACCTTGTCCACTTCAAGTTTGTCCTTTCTTGCATTAACTCTGCCCTCTCCTGCCTGGCAAAACTATTTCTCTTCCCTTATTGACACCCATGCCCATCACCCTTGTCAGTTGTTCTGGACATTTAAACTCCCTCCTCAGGCCCCCTGTTCCCTGCTTCTCCCCGCCACCCCAACCCTCACCCCCAACGATCTGGCCATCTATTTAATTAAGAAAATTAGCACTCTCAGGTCTGATCTCCCCCAAATCACCCATCCCCCCTGCTCTTGGCCCCCTTTTCAACTTTCCCATCCTTTCCAGCAGTATCTTCAGAGGATATCTCAAATGCCACCCCCTCCACATTCATTCATTCATTCAATTGTGTTTATTGAGCGCTTACTGTGTGCAGAGCACTGTACTAAGCGCTTGGGAAGTACAATTTGGCAACATATAGAGACACAGTCCCTACCCTACAGCGGGCTCACAGTCTAGAAGGGGGAGACAGACAACAAAACTTCAACCGCTCACTCTCCAATGGCTTCTTCTCCACTGCCTTCAAACATGCCCCCATCTCCCCCATCCTAAAAAAACCCCTCCTTTGACCCCACAGCCGCCTCCAGTTATCGCCCCATCTCCCTCCTACCCTTGCTCTCCAAACTCCTTGAGCGAGTTGTCTACACTCGCTGCCTCGAATTCCTCTCCTCCAACTCTCTCCTGGCCCCTCTCCAATCTGGCTTCTGCCCCCTTCACTGAAACAGCCCTCTCAAAGGTTACCAATGATCTCCTTGCCAAATCCAACAGCTCCTACTCCATCCGAATCCTCCTCGACCTCTCAGCTACCTTTGACACTTCTTCTCAATATGTTATCCAATCCTGGCTTCACTGACTCCATCCTCTCCTGGTTCCCCTCTCATCACTCTGGCCGTTCATTCTTTGTCTCCTTCGTGGGTCCCTCAAGATTCAGTTCTTGGTCCCCTTCTATTCTCCATCTACACTCGCTCCCTTGGAGAACTAATTCGCTCCCACGGCTTCAACTATCATCTCTATGTGGATGACACCCAAATCTACATCTCCTCCACTGTTCTCTTTCCTTCCCTCCAGGCTCGCATCTCCTCCTGCCTTCAGGACATCTCCATCTGGATGTCCTCCCACCACCTAGAACTCAACATGTCCAAGACAGAGCTCCTTATCTTCCCTCTCAAACCTGGTCCTCTCCCTAACTTTCCCGTCACTGTGGACGGCACTACTGTCCTTCCCGTCTCACAAGCCCGCAACTTTGGTGTCATTCTTGACTCCGTTCTCCTTCACCCCACATATCCAATCCGTCACCAAATTCTGCCGGTCTCACCTTCACAGCATCGCCAAGATCCGCCCTTTCCTCTCCATCCAAACCACTACCATGGTAGTTCAGTCACTCCTCCTGTCCCTACTGGATTACTGCATCAGCCTCCTTTCTGCCTTCCCAACCTCCTCTTGCCTCTCCCCACTTCAGTCCATAGTTCACTCCACTGCCTGGATTATCTTTCTACAGAAACGTTCAGGACGTGTCACCCCCGACCCCCTCCCTCAAAAATCTCCAGTGGTTGCTTATCAACCTCCATATCAAAGAAAAATCCTCACTAATGGCTTCAAAGCTCTCCATTACTTTGCCCCTTCACCTCCCTTCTCTCCTTCTACGTCCTGGCCTGCACACTCTACTCACTGTGCCGTGATCTCACCTGTCTCGCCGCCGACCCCTGGCCCACGTCCTACCTCTGGCCTGGAACGCCCTCCCTCCTCAAATCTGCCAATCACCCCCCCCCCCCCAAAGCCCTACTGAAGGCACACCTCCTCCAGGAGGCCTTCCCAGACTAAGCCCGTATTTCCTCAGCTCTCCCTCCCTTCCGTGTCACTTCGACTCCCTCCCTTTGCTCTTCCCCCAACCACGCCTCACAGAACTTACGTATATGTGTACGTATCTATCATTTTATTTATACTGATGCCCATTTGTTTTGATGTCTGTCTCCCCCACTCTAGACTGTAAGCCCGTCGTGAGCAGGGATTGTCTCTTTATTGCTGTATTGTACTTTCCAAACGCTTAGTACAGTACCCTACACACAGTAAGCACTCAATGAATACGATTGAATGAGTGAATGAATGCAGTGCGCTGGACTAAGTGCTTGGGAGAGGACAGTACAGTCGAATAAGCAGACACATTTCCTATCCATAACGAGTTTACCCACTGGTGTATTTTGCTGCTGTCCATCGTATTGTACCCGGTCAAATCAACCCAAGGTAATTCGGAAAGGCTATTCCAGACTGATTTTCTGGCTGCGTTGCTTTCCCTTTGCCGAATTCTCTGTGCTCTGAGAGAATGGCTGGAAATACACTAAGTGGAGACGTTATTATCTTGCAGTGAAGGCTGGGAACAAAATGGTCTGTATGAGTTCTTCAGAGCAAAAATGAGAGCCAGACGGAGGAAAGGCCAAGAGAAGAGAAACAGGTGAGAAATCTAAAATCTTGCTCTTTGTTGAGCCCACCTTGCATTGCGTGTGCAAATGACTGGTAAGGGTTCATTCCCAAGCTTAAAGTATCAGACTTGCTGGGCCAGTTTTTTTCTTCTTGCCAATATTTTCCCATGTTCAGCTTTGACCTCCTGAGGGGAGACTAACAGTGTTTGAGAACAACCTCTTTAGTTAGCGATTTCCCCAGCCAGGTACCGTTGCCTACTAAAAGTAGCAGTCCTTGTGTGAAGCAGCGAGCTCAACAGTACATTTTTTTGAAAATTGGGTTTTCCTCAAGAACTTGAATTACTATTCCAGGGTGACCTCATTTTCTGTAGAAACAGTCCCATAAGGATTGAATGGAAAATGGGTTGAATGGGCAGATCTCCACATTTTTCTCCTTCCCAAAGATGTGCAGTCCTTTTCCAGCAAAAAACGACTAGTTTGGGGCAAATGAAGATTCATATGTAAATGAGCACACTTGGAATAGTGTGTATTATGTGCTTACTGTGCCCTGAGCACTGTACTAAGCGCGGGAAAAGCACGAATCACAGGGGAGAATTAGACACAGAGTCTGTCCCTTTGAGAGGCTCACTTTATGACTATAACTGGAGGAGTGGACTGGAGACAGACGTAACAGGAGCAAAGAAATCCTAAAACAGCATAAAAAACAAGGACAAATACAGCATACAGAGAAGCAGCGAGGCTTAGTGGATAGAGCACAGGCCTGAGAGAAGGTCCTGAGCCGTAGTCCCGGCTCTGCCACTTGTCTGCTGTGTGACCTTGGGTGAATCATTTCACTTCTCTGTGCCTCAGTTCCCCCAGCTATAAAATGGGGATGAAGACTGTGAGTCCTATGTAGGGCAGGGACTATGTCCAACCTGATTAGCTTACATCTACCCCGGTGCTTCGAACAGTGCTTGATGCGTATTGAACGCTTAGCAAATTCCGTTACTGTTATTATTATTAATAATAATAAAAAGTCAGGGTGCTGCGTCTAGAGGAGCGGGATTTGGGGCTCCCAAATTCCCAAGGCGTCCCCATAGCCAGTGCAACGGCTACGGTAGCCCCTTGCCTTCCTGAGGTTTAATGGAGGAGCCTCCTACTGCAGGTGCTGTTGTCCTTTCCGCCGAGGTGGTGGCGAGCAGGACGGGGCAGGGTCTCCTTGATGGTGAAGCAGCTTCTCCTGCTTCTCCTTGAGAAGCAGCGTGGCTCAGTGGAAAGAGCCCGGGCTTTGGAGTCAGAGGTCATGGGTTCAAATCCCGGCTCCCCCACTTAGCTGTGTGATTTGGGGCAAATCACTTCTCTGCGCCTCAGTTCCCCCGTTTGGAAAATGGGGATGAAGACTGTGAGCCTCCCGTGGGACAACCTGATCACCTTGTAACCTCCCCAGCACTTAGAACGGCGCTTTGCACATAGTTAGCGCTTAATAAATGCTATCATTATTATTATTATTATTAGTATGGTGAGGAGGGGAGCCAGAGCCAGCTCCCTGGAGTGTGGCGGGCCCCGGACGGCGGGGTGGGAAGGTGGTCTGTGGGGCCGAGAAAGCGCTTGGGAGGCGAGGCCGCGGTTCATCATCATCATCATCAATCGTATTTATTGAGCGCTTACTATGTGCAGAGCACTGTACTAAGCGCTTGGGAAGTACAAATTGGCAACACATAGAGACAGTCCCTACCCAACAGTGGGCTCACAGTCTAAAAGGGGGAGACAGAGAACAAAACCAAACATACCAACAAAATAAAATAAATAGGATAGATATGTACAAGTAAAATAAATAAATAAATAAATAGAGTAATAAATATGTACAACCATACATATTTCCTGCGGGTTTGGTTCAGGCGGGGTGGTGAGGGTCCTGAGAAGGCTCAGCAGTTACTTCTGTCCCCAGCCCGGCATGCGCAGAGCGTGCTGGGAGCAAGGGGCCCTGGGTTTTGAGGAGGGAAGGCAGTTTGGTTGGCCCGGGACTTTGTAACTTTGGGACTCGATGAGTTATCACAAATTTATCTCCTTGTTCTGAAATAGCGGAAGCGCCCACGAGTCGGTTCCTAGATAATTCAGGCCTCTTTTCTCTGCAGCGGACCTTCTAGATCTCGCAGTAGATCGAAGAGCCGGGGCCGCTCTTCTTCCCGATCGAATTCAAGATCTTCCAAGTCATCTGGTTCATACTCAAGATCACGGTCTCGCTCCTGCTCTCGATCCTACTCACGCTCCCGATCCAGGCAGGGAAAAAAACCCAATTTCCGTGTGAAAAATTGCCTTTGGAAATTTGTCATATGTTTCGTTTCTGTCGTGAATTTACAGTGATGTTGAAATTTTTTTTTTCATTGCGGACCTGACCGAAAATTGAACTGATTTTTTTTTATTTCTCCCCTCTCTTATTGCATTAAAGAAGCAGAAGCCGATCCCGCTCCTCACGCAGCCGGTCCAGGTCCAGGTCCAGATCCAGATCAAAGTCTTATTCCCCAGGAAGAAGGCGACGATCCAGATCTCGTAGCCCTACTCCTCCGTAAGATTTGTGCCTTAATCGATCGATGGTCTTAATTGAGTGCTTACCGTGTGCACAGCACTGTACTAAGCGCTTGGGAGAGTACAGTTCGGTAGAGTAGGTAGACACATCCTCTGCCCACGGGGAGCTTACAGTCTAGAGGGAGAGACAGGCATGACAAATCAGTTAGAGGTGGGTATGTACACAAGTGCCGCGGGGCCAGGGGAAGGGTGATTATCGATCGGCTTAAGGGTGCGTAGGGACACAGGAGGGCAGGTTGAATCAGGGAAGGCCTCTTGGAGGAGTTATGATTTTAGTATTGTTTGGAAGATGGAGAGAACGGTGTCAGAGGAGTGAGGTGTGCGCGGGCTGGGTTGTAGTGGGACATCAGCGAGATAAGGTAGGAGGGAGAGGGGTGATCGAGTGCTTTAAAGCTGATGGTAAGGAGTTCCTGTTGGATGCAGAGCTGGATAGGCAACCACTGGAGGATTTTGAGGAGATGGGAGATGTGGACTAAGTGTCCTTTTAGAAAAATGATCCAGGCAGCAGAGTGTAGTATGGACTGGAGAGGGGAGAGACAGGAGGCAGGGAGGAAGTTAAAACAGTAATTAGTCATATTTATTGAGTGCTTACTGTCAGCAGGGAACTGTAGTAAGCACTTGGGAGAGTACAACAGTAAGCAGACACTTTCCCTTCCCGCAACAGCCGTACAGCCTAGAGGGGGAGACAGACAGTAATATAAATAAATAAATTACAAATGCGTACATAAGGTGCTGTGGGGCTGGGAGGGGAGATGAATAAAGGGAGCAAGTCAAGGGGACGCAGAAGGGGGTGGGAGAAGAAGAAAGGAGGGCTTAGTTAGGGAAGGCCTCTTGGAGGAGAACTGCCTTCAATAAGGCTTTGAAGGGGGGCAGAGTTATTGTCGGATGTGAGGAGGGAGGACGTGGGCGAGAGGTCGGCGTTGAGATAGACCAGATTGAGGTACAGCGAGAAGGTTAGCGTTAGAGGAGCGGAGTGTGCGTGCTGGGTTTTAGTAGGAGAGTAGCGAGGCGAGGTAATAATGATTATAATTATGGTACTTGTTAAGCACTTACTAAGTGCCAAGCACTGGGGTAGATACAAGTTAATCAGATTGGACAGAGTCCCTGTCCCATATGGGTGTCTCACCCTTATCCCCGTTTTACAGATGAGGTAATGGAGGCACAGAGAAGTGAAGTGACTTTCCCAAGGTCACAGCAGACATGTGGCAGAGCCGGGATTAGAACCCAGGTTCTCCTGATTCCCAGGCCTGTGCTGTATCCACTAAGCCGCATTAGGAGGGGGCAAGGTGATTGAGTGCCTTAAAGCCAATGGTGAGGAGTTTTTGTTTGATGTGGAGGTGGATGGGCAACCACTGGACTTTCTTGAGCACTGGGGAAACATGGCCTGAACGTTTTTGTAGAAAAATGATCTGGGCAGCAGAGTGAAGTATGGACTGGAATTGGGGGAGAGAGAGGAAGCAAGGAGGTTAGCAGTGAGACTGGTATAGTGATCAACGTGGGGGAGGATAAGTGATTGAATTAACACAGTAGCAATTTGGATGGAGAGGAAAAGGTGGATTTTAGCGATGTTGTGAAGTTCAAACTGACAGGATTTAAAGATGGATTGAATATGTAAGTTAAATGAGAGCGAGGAGTCAAGGATGACACCAGGGTTACGAGCGTGTGAGACAGGACGGGAGGTGGTGCCGTCTACAGTGATGGGAAAGTCAGGAAGAGGACAGAGTTTGGGTGGGAAGGTAAAAGAAGTTCTGTTTTAGATATGTCAAGTTTGAGGTGACGGGAGGACATCCAAGTAGAGATATCTTGAAGGCAGGAGGACACGCGAGACTGCATAGAGGGAGAGAAATCAGGGCTGGAGATGGAGATTTAGGTATCATCCACCCAGAGATGGCATTTGAAGCCATGGGAGTGAATGAGTTCTCCAAGGGAGTGGGTGTAGATGCAGAGTAGCAGGGGACCCAGAACTGAACCTTGAGGGACCCCCCACAATTAGGAGGTAGGAGGCAGAGGAGGAGCCAGCGAAAGAGACCGAGGATGAGCGGCCAGATGTAGGAGGAAAACCAGGAGAGGACAGTGTCTGTTAAGCCAGGGTTGGATAATGGCGGGATATCTCCTTCTGTGAGCAGCATGGCTTAGTGGCTAGAGCGTGGTCCTGGGAGTCAGAAAGTCATGGGTTCTAATCCCAGCTCCACCACTTGTCTGCTCTGTGAGCAAGTCACTTAACTTCTCTGTGCTTCAGTTCCCTCATCTGTAAAATGGGGATTAAGACTGTGAGTCGCATGTTCATTCAATCGTATTTATTGAGCGCTGAACTAAGTGCTTGGAAAGTACAATTCAGCAACAGAGACCATTCATTCATTCAATCGTATTTATTGAGCGCTTACTCCCTACCCAACAACGGGCTCACGGTCTAGAAGGGACACGTGGGACAAGGACTGTGTCCAACCCGATTTGCTTGTTGTATCCACCCCAGCGCTTAGTATAGTGCTTGGCACACAGTAAGCGCTTAACAAATATCATAATAGTAATTGTTATTATTATTAGTACTGCCGGGAAGGAAAGGAGAGCCAAAGAGGGGGCAGGTCGAGGATGGGACTGGAGATGCGCAGGGGAGATTATAGGGAGTTCATGCCCGACGGTTTCAGGTTGTGGTTTTTTTTGGATGAAATTAGTGGTGATGAAATTAGTGGGAAGGCCATTAGGGTTAAGAGATGGCAGGGGGATGGGGTTTGAGGAGGGAGTTAAACGCCTGCAACAGCTGGCGCGGGCAGTGGGCATAGGAATCAGGAAGTTTGGAAAGGTATTGTTGCCGGGTGGAAGAGAAGGCAGAGTAACAGCAAGGCGGGGTGAGTTTGAGGTGGAGGTGATCCAGGGCCGTGGGTTGGTGGTATGAGAGGGACGGAGGGACAGGGGAGTGAGAGAGTTGAGTTCAGTAGAAGGGGGGGAGTTGAGGGGGAGCGATTTGTGCACCAAGAAGAGGCAGGTTGGGGATGGAGACCAAAGTGCATGATGACACTGGAAAATTGGAAGGGGACAGAGCCCTCCACAGTTTTGTGGGGAGGAGGTGTGTGGGAAAGAAGGCAGGTGAGGAGGTTGTGGTCGGAGAGCCGCACCTCAGGGCTCGTGAGGGTAGAGGTCATACGGTAACCAGAATTGATGAGATTGTGTGTCCAAGTTGGGGAGTGGGTGAGATGGGGTGGAGTTGAGGAGGGAGGACACGGGTAGCGGGAAAGTGGTTTTAACTGGGAGATTGGGTTCAGATAAATTTAGCCTCTGAATGTTGTAAGTGTTATAACTAGGAGAGCTACAAATAGCTGTGTTCTTATTCAAAATGATCAATCCGGCAATATTATGTATTGAGCACCTACTGAGTTCAGGCTGGTACCAAGCCTTTGGGAGAGTTCAGCAGAAGCAACACCTACAATCCCTGCCCTCAAGGGGCTTTCCATCTAATGATCAAAGACCATTACAGTGACCATATTTAATTAACTTCATTTCCCCCACCTCCTGATTTCTTCCTTCCGATTTCTGAGGAGGAAATGAAAGTCATTTTTCAGCAGTAATGGTGGCACACGCCAGGGGAGGAAAAAAGGTAGGGTCAAGACTCCTGGGATACAGCCTGAACCGCCATGGATGGTTTTTTTCTATCGTGCTTGTGTGTGGCAGGGTAGGAAAGGGAGGGTGGGGGTGGTTACCACAATTCACCGAGTATCTGTTGTATACAGATAAATGCCCTCTTTGCTGTAATTCTCCTTCTCCCCTGTTTCTTCCTTTTTTTTTCCTTCTATTTTTTCTTCCTGCTCCCCTTATTGCTGGACTTAATTCTTCCTTTTAATAACCTCTGGGCAAGTCACTTCTCTGTGCCTGTTACCTCATCTGTAAAATGGGGATTAAGACTGTGAGCCCCATGTGGGACAAGGACGGTGTCCAACCTGGTTAGCTTGAATCTCCCCCAGCGCTTAGTACGGTGCCTGGCACAGAGAAGGCCCCTAACAAATATCAGAAATTATTATTATTATTATTACAGAGCCTGGCACTTAACAGATACCGTGGGGAAAAAACCCCCAAACCTTCCCTCTTTTGGGCATCACAAAAAAGTGGGGCAATTATGCAAGTAAATATATGTGTATAATCTGTAGTAGTAGTATTTTGTGACTTGCTCTCCCATAAATTGGTAGTTTAACACAACTCCAAAAATCTGAGTTTTGGGACCCGCTCTTCATGGTCAGTATTTAGTAGCATCAGTATTTGTGTTGTGTATTTTTATGTACACTGAATTAGTTTTAATGGTAAAGTGTAACCTGCATCTTAATTTTAGTTCCTCTGCTGGCTTGGGTTCTAATTCCGGGCCTCCTATACCCGATTCAAGACTCGGAGAAGAAAATAAAGGGCATCAGATGCTGGTGAAAATGGGTAAGATAATCCCCTTTTTAAAGTCATATAGTTAAGCAAGGCCGATTGAGTCAGACTAGTGGCTCCAGGATTCTGTCTCCGACCGTGGAAACAGGGTGCTGGGAGGAACAGTGTGATGGTTGCCCTCCTTGACATCCAGCCTGACCTCTAATATGGTAATCATGTCCCGAGGTACTTCATTTGGGGGTATATTCTGCCCATTTCGCTGCCGTTTTCCAACAGGCCAGGAAGCCAGAAGGCTTATCAAGAATAGCTCAATAATTGTACCTGCTACAGACAGTCTTTGACTTCGGTTCTGAAATTGTCAGCTCTCGCACAAAGAACCGAGTTTCCCAATCTGTGCCTGCGTTCTCCAAAAGGTATTTTGTCCACACTAGACGATCGCAAGCGTTTCCTTTCAGGGCTCCGGTATGGAGAACGCTGTTGAATTGAGAGATTCCAGTAGGTGAAATGTGGTATAAACGGAGGTTTGTCTTTGAGGGTGGGAGTAGCAGCTTTCTAGCACTGAGATGTAAAGGACGAGTCAGTGTGAAAACTCCCTACTCGCCGTGAAATATTTAGCATCCGACGCCCGTGGCGTCTGGCACGAGGCCCTTGGGAAATTGCCAGGAACTGTCTGTTGGCAGAGGCATAGTCTTGCTTCTGCAGCAAAGGAGAACCGTTGCTCTCTGAGTCGGGCCATCTTGTCTGTCCATATAGGTGATGGAATAGGATGCTTGGAAAATTCTCAAAAGCCTGGTAGGCGTTTTCTTCAGCAAAGTTGTACATTTCCCATAGCACCAAGTCCCGAGTTGAAAGGGACCGTTTATCCACTAGGCATTCAGGATCTTCAGTTTCCCCAACTGCTCTGGTAGTGATAGTGTTTGTCGAGCGCCTACTGTGCGCAGAGCACCGTCCTAAGTCCTGGAAAGACTAAACAGCTGGGAATTAGACCGGGTTCTTGTCCCTTGGAGGGCCCGCAATCCGAAAGTAGAAACGGGAAGGGGAGGGGACCGCCGAGAGATGCAGAAGGAGAGGTGAAACGCGGTCCCTTAGACTGGGAGCCCCACGTGAGACGGGGACTCTGTCCGTCTGGAAGGAGTGCTTAGTACAGTGCTTGGCCCAGTAAGTGCTTAACAAATACCACCATTGTTGTTATTAAAACAGACAAAAATCCGTAGAGGAGCAGAATGTCAGGCTACCAGTATGGATGTCCTCGTGGTTATTAGAGTCCATTTTCACTTTAACCATGATTTATTTAGTACCTGAGGAATTATGTGCCTATGAATGTGTTTCTCTCTCTACTTCTCCCCAAGCCCAAGGAAGCAACAGTAGCTTCTCCAGTAGACCCTAAAGAAATGACATTCCCGAATAAAGGAGGCCGCACGTGTCTGTTTTTCCCAAACGTTCCAGAAAGTCAAACTCTATAGATCTTTTCAGCGTAATTGTTTACTGAGAACAATGTAGGAGGTTTTTAACCCAGGGCTAATCTTCTTCGAGATGGCTGATGGTAGTGTTTTGCCTGTTCTCCCTCCTACTTAGACTGTGAGCCCCACGTGGGGCTGTGCCCGACCTGATTATCTGGGAAGCAGCATGGCCTAGTGGAAAGAGCCCAGGTCTGGACGTCGGAGGACCTGGGTTCTAATTCCAGCTTCCCCACCTAGCTGCTGTGTGACCGTGGGCAACAACTTAACTTCTCTGTGCCTCAGTTCCCTCGTCCGCAGAATGGGAATTCAGTACCTACTCTCCCGTCCTACTCGCTCTGTGAACCCCAGGTGGGGTGTGATTATCCTGAATCCGCCCCAGCGCTTGGCATATAGTAAGCGCTTCCTAAGTGCCACACTCATCATCCTCGTTATCTCGTACTCACCCCCCCCGCTTAGTACAGCGCTTGGCACATAGTACGCGCTGAGCAAATGCCGTGCTTACTGCTCGGCTTTTGGTAAGAGATCCGTGCAGCTTTCATAAATTTTGAGCGATGGCACGCCACTCAATGTCGAGAATGACCCAGATCTTCCCAAGCGGTTGAGGTTTTAACAGGCAACGTGTTTAACAATCAATTCCGTAACCTTGTGTAGATTTGTAAATGTTTATCCCATATCTCTTCTAAAGGATGGAGTGGATCTGGTGGACTTGGAGCGAAGGAACAAGGAATTCAGGACCCAATTAAAGGGGGGGATATCAGAGATAAATGGGATCAGTACAAGGGAGTGGGAGTAGCCCTGGATGATCCCTATGAAAACTACCGCAGAAACAAAAGTTACTCGTTCATTGCCCGTATGAAAGCCAGAGATGAATGTAAGTAAAATACATTGGGTTCCAGAGGTGAAAGGTTTCTCCACTGAGAGAGCAGGGCTCTCACCACAAACTTCTTTAACCTACATGGCTAGACTGTGCATTGGAGAGGAGTCAAGAATTACAAAGTAAGAATTAACCCCGCTTTCTTTTAATCTTTTTGTAATTTTGTTAATCCTTTGAAAATATTTTTATAGTCTGTGTTATCCTCCTACTGTGTAGCCTTTCTTCAATAGAAATTTTGCCTTTCTAAATTGAGATGAACGGAAATTGGGATCATAGTACAACTCAAGTTTTATCCAGGTTAAAAAAAAAAAAAGCAACCAAAAAACTTTTGGGGGAGTGACAGGAAGAGAGGAGATGGAAGACGTAAAGCATGTGCTACTGTCCAGTATCAGGACTTGACTATCGTGGAAGCTACAAAAATACGCCTCACCTGGGAATCGAACTCAGTGTTAATTCTGAAATGAAAAAGGATGCAGCGGCCTTTAAGACTGTCTTCACCATTTCCTTGTGAACTTTTCCCCTTTCCAGTGAAGTGTGAAATGGAAGATGTTTCCCTGAATAAGAATCCCTGAAGTGTAAAGAAATGGATGTCTCACCCCTTCTATTAAAAAAAAAAAAAGAAAAAAATTCCGAGCATCTTGCATAAATGAAGATTATTTTTTTGAGGAAAGGACATCATCAGTACAGTTACTAAGAAGTAGATCAAAAACTCTGATGTGCTTTAAGTCTACTCTATAACTATTGGTTGTGTAGTAATACAAACTAAGACTGGGGCTTAGCATCGTATCAACCAGTGCTTCAGAAAATGTCCTTGTTTTTTGCAGAGGTAAAGGAAGTTTTCATTTTAATCAAAAGTGGTTTGGGGTTTTGTAAGACTTAATGCAAATTATTTGAAACCTAATTCCTGCTGCTTCTCGACTCACTGTGTAGTTGCCTGAATAGTGTTTACTTTTCTCAAATGCTAGCCATTTGAAATAGGGGTAGGCTTGCTTGCCTGGGGGCCGTCGGTAGAGGACCGAAAGCACTTGGAAGCTCCACTCGTGCTGACATTTGAGAAGTTCGCGACTTGAGAAAGTGTTTTTACTTTAAATATAATTTGGGCAAGCCCAGACACCAGCACGGGTGCCCCCATGCACCCATAGAGAGCCTAGAGGGTTGAGCATCTAGCCATTTAAAGGCTCTACTGCTCTGTGATTTGTTCTTCCCTTAGAATAGAGCTTATCGTGTGCGACATTATTAGAAACTATCCATAACCTACCATTCTTTCCAGGGTCATTTACTTTAGGACGTTAAAAGGTGTGTAACCCACGCAGGGCGGAGAGCTCAATGTCTGCTGGCAGCTTTGTGTGGTGCCATTCATTTGTACAGTTCTGAATGCTTAGAAAACTACTCCTTAAAAATCCAAGAAACTTTTTAGCCCATCATGGATATCTGAATTTTGTTCTAGAATCGCTGTAGCTGTGAAATTGCTCAAACGTGTCCAGTGTACATTGTAAACGTGTGCGTGTTCCTAAATGTGTGTGACTTAGTCTTACCTTCAAATAAAGATTTTTCGAGGAAAAAGTCTAGCATTCTTCCAAGTTTTTAAAACCTAATTCAGTTCGGGTGGCAAAGGTCTGTTGTGAATTAACTTCCAATCTCTCTTTTCAGTAGTAGAGAGCTGAGTGATGAAGTGAGGAGGTGGAGAATCTGAGTCCAATCTGACTACCCTGCCACTTAAAGTCCTTTCGGTTACTCTTTGGGAGGGAGGGAGGGATGGAATGACTTCCAAGTGAAAATCATCTGAAAAGATCGATCATCTCAAATGGTCACAGTGAACCAAAGGAGTCACTTTTCCCTCTACAGGTGTTAATTACATGGAATATGGAATTCATTGACAGAGGAAGTTATGCAGGAAGTTCGAGCAGGTTTTGGATGAATCCATATAGGTGAGAGGTCTAGAAGGGGTTGCTAGAGGGCGAGTTAGGAAGGTGTAGGGGGTGGGGAGTTGAGATATTCGATGGTACATAAAGAAACGTGGATGGATGTCGAGGGCAACTTTCACACTATTTCTCAAGAGATTCAGACTACAGGGCTAGGTGGATCAACAGTCCACCTCAGCAGTAGCATTTTGTAAGTTCTCACGACTTTACTAAAGCTGTGGTCTGTAACATCGCCGATAGTACTATTACGCCGAAGAGTCCTTCTGGTAGCCCATTTGGTTAAAACTCCTCAGGCTTTTAGATTTGGCACTTAGCAATACCTCCATAATCACTTCCAGAAACTTAAAGCGAAGAGATGTTGGAATTTCTGATGTATTAAAGCTCAATGTGTTTTTCTGTCCACAGGTTGAACTCACCTATTAACTTGGTGCTTGGATTCCTGAACTTAAAGGAAAAAAAAATCCCTCAAAACCAAGCGTAGAATTACGGATAAGTTTAATTTGCATATGAGTCTAAGCGAACACCCGGGAAAAGCATGCTTGGCTAGTTAACGTAAAAACACGCTGCGCTTGAAAGTCCAAAGGTGACTGGTTCCAGAAGCAAGTCCATCTCTGCCTCAGTGTTCTCCCATTTCCTTCACTACTTCCTCCAAAGCTTTCTCAATTGTTAGAGGTGGTGGCTTGTGATTCTTAATATACTGTAATAAACGAAAGGTTGTACAAAACACTTGATTTTTCACTTTTGCATCTATCTGACGATCTACAGTGCAGGAAAATACCGCTCAAGCGACCCTGAAAGGACATGTCTTCAAGTGTGCACACTGACTTAGGACCCCGTTTTTGTACAGGAAAATACCGCTCAAGCGACCCTGAAAGGACATGTCTTCAACACTTAGGACCCCGTTTCTTACTCCACGGCACTTCCTACGCGAGTTGAAGCATTTGACAAAACACAGGCAAGTTTGCAAGCAAGCGGAGCGAGAGAAGAGAGCAGGAAATTAGTACAACAAAGCACTCATTCCAGGGTAGGCTGGATTGTTGCCATCAGTGGAGGAAGAGAAGTACTGGGAACTAATTTGGGCTTGAATGGCAACAGAGGCCAATTATATAGAGGAGTAAATAGCTGAAGTGATTGTTCAAGAGGGGCGGATTATTTGGCATGGCTTGTTGCCCCTAACTCTCCCACGTAGTCTAGAAGGAAGCTGACTACCAATTACAAGAGCAAGGGGGTTGTGTTCAGGGTAAAAGGGTTGGGAGGGGGGAAAGACCAAAACTGCTTCCAGACAGACTAGGCAAGCCAAGATGGAAGAAACTTCACACAGTTGATTTTAATAAGGACTCAACTCGGGGAAATAAACTACCGTAGCTGTCCCCAATTTCACTTTCCCTTCATGTTTGCACCTAGCTTGGAGAGCAGGTCTGTAATTTGGCGGTAGTCACCTCTTTAGTTTCTTCCAGTGTTTGATACTGAAATAGCTCATCTTCCAGAGACTCCAGGAGAGAGATGTGCAGATGGCGGCTAGTTTCCACGAACTGTTGGGTCAGCAGCAGCTGTTGTTTTAACATGTCATTCAAAGCAAATACTGCAGGGCTGTAAGCTGTCAGGGCTGCAATAATTTTAAAACATTTTATACCGCTTCAAAGGCACACTAGCAGTACTGGCCACTCTTATTCCATCTGTGGCTAATTCACTGCACTCTTGTTCATTAGCATCTTCATCCCAGGGCAGGCCAAAGAAAGATGAAATTCAAATTCAAATTTATTTATTTATTTTACTTGTACATTTCTATCCTATTTATTTTGTTGGTATGTTTGGTTCTGTTCTCTGTCTCCCCCTTTTAGACTGTGAGCCCACTGTTGGGTAGGGACTGTCTCTATGTGTTGCCAATTTGTACTTCCCAAGCGCTTAGTACAGTGCTTTGCACATAGTAAGCGCTCAATAAATACGATTGATTGATTGATTGAAATTCCTCAATGCCATTTTTGAAATAGTCAACGAGCTCTGAGTCAACGTCCAGTTTTTATCTTTCAATCCTGGCCGTGAGGAATTCAAAGTAAAACTTTACCACGTACCCCTATATCATTCATTGTTAAGATATCATGAGAAGCCGAGTGGCCTACTGGATAGAGCACGGGCCTGGGAATCAGAAGGATCAGGGTTCTAATCCTGACTCTGTGACTTGTCTGCTGTGTGATGCTGGGCAACTCACTTCACTTCTCTGGGCCTCATCTGTAAAATGGGAATTAAGTAAGACTGGGAACCCCACATGGGACATGGGCTGTGACCAAATTGATTAGCTTGTATTTACCCCAGTGTTCAATACAGTGCCAGGTACACAGTAAGCGCTGAACAAGCGCTTAAAATGGGGATTAAGGACTGTGAGCCCCCGGTGGGACAACCTGATCACCTTGTAACCTCCCCCAGCGCTTAGAACAGTGCTTTGCACATAGTAAGTGCTTAATAAATGCCATCACTATTAACAAATACCATAAAAAGAACTCCTTCCAGGATGATCATTTATTTTTAGCAATCACAGGCAAAAATAAGGCGTCCAAATACACAGTCAGAAAAATGGATCAGGAAAAGGTGGGATTTTACCTTCGACTGCATCTGCACTAACAACGTGACTGGCAATAGGCGCTGGGTCCACGTAAGTCCCTCCTAGAGTTGGGCCGATGGTAGCCGTGCTTCCTGACGTTTAAAGGATAAAACATTAGCTGATTCCCTGTGCCCAGTCTGCATACGATTCTGATGTTTGCAAATTGATCAGATATTTAGCAAATGACCAAGACTGCAGTCACACCCTCGATAATCAATTTATTGAGCACTTACGGTGCGCAGAGCACTGTACGAAGCACTTGGGAGAGTACAATATAACAGAGTTGGTAGACAGGTTCCAAATAAACACCATGACTTCTATTAAAGTAGCATGCTGTAGTGGAAAGAGCACAGGCCTGGGTTCTAATCCCAGGGTCAGAGGACCTGGGTTCTAATCGTGGCACCTCCATTTGTCTTCTGTGTGACCCTGGGCAAGTCACTTTGCCTCTCTGTGCCTCAGTTCCCTCATCTACAAAATGGGGATTCTATACCTGTGCTCCCTCCTACTTGGACTGCTTGGGGCTTGTCTTGTACCTACCCCAGTGTTTACCACAGTGCTTGGCACATAGTAAGTGCTCCGCAAATACCACAATTATTATTATTAGAGTCGATTTGTAAGATGGGGAGTTTTGGTAGAGAGCCTTAAAGCCGGTTCCACAGTGAGAGGGAAGGGTTCAGGTGGGAAGATGCGGAGTCCTGTTATAAGAATTTAACTTCGTTAGCTAAAAATGGGCCAATCAATCCTATTTACTGAGCGCTTACTGCGTGCAGAGGACAGTACTGAGTGCTCGGGAGAGTACAATATAACAGAATTGGTAGAAACGATCCCTGCCCACAAGGAGCTTACAATCTGGTGGGGCTGAGGGTGGGGTGAATAAAGGGGGCAAATCCAAGTGCAAAACCGCTAACACTTACCGTTCACCCAGTGATAAGCGAATGCAGGATCGTGCGTCTGAACGGCCGTCTCTTTCACTGTTACTCTTCTTACTTTCTCACTCCATTTTTTGTTGATTTCAGGTGATGACCTTGATGAGCGAGTGTCCGTTCTGGAATACGAAGAGCTCTTAGATGAACTCTGGAGGGTTATATCAGGTGACGGTCCGGAACAGACTGTTTGTTCATACGTTGCTGAATCCGAATATCTTTCAAAATCTTCAGAATACACTGAATTAAGAACGCTTTTCTGAGGTTCAGGAGATGCCGAACCCAGGCTGAAAGCATTTTCCTTTTCAGACAAAGCTGAAGAATCCTCATTCAGATGCTCAGAGATTTCAGTTTCGGTTGGAAT
The DNA here is from genome assembly GCF_015852505.1 of Tachyglossus aculeatus. NCBI lineage: Eukaryota > Metazoa > Chordata > Mammalia > Monotremata > Tachyglossidae > Tachyglossus > Tachyglossus aculeatus. The sequence continues at coordinate 118,647,808 of NC_052101.1, read as the reverse complement.
TACCTCTTCGACATCAACAGGACAACTTACATTAGTCCTTCTTTCTTTGGGATGGCTTAGTACGCCTTCCAAAGTTAACATGACATCTGAATTTACTCCCTTGTCTGACTTGGCTAACTGGGTGTCTTCTTCCTGAAAGAAGAAATGGTTTGAAAGTGGAATGCGTTTACTACAAAAGCCTTTCTGTTAGATGAATGCTCTCGAGAGAGTGCTTGAAAAATTAAAATTTTAGAGCACTTTCGAATGCTTTCAGTGATTCACTACTCACCTAGTTTTACCCTGTTAACTTCTAAATCAAAGAAGCATTACAGATCTAAACTCTTCCGGAGTCACACGAGTGTAGCGGTGTAAATGAGACGCAGCATGGCCTAGTGGAAAGCACAGGCCACGTAAATCTAATCCCAGCTCTGCCACTTGTCTGCTTTGTGACCTTGGGCAAGTCATTCAACTTCTCTGGGCCTCACTTCCCTCGTCTGCAAAATGGGGATTCAATACCTGTTCTCCCTTCTAATTAGACTGCGAGATCCAGACTGTGTCCAACATGATTATCTTGTATGCACCTCAGTGCTTGGTACAGAATAAGCACTTAACGAATACCCCAATTATAATGATTATTATTACATTTAAAATTGGGGTCCCCACAAGAGGGAAATGGGCACTAGCTCCTCTCCACCCAGCGATGAACACACCACTGCAGTATTTCAGGTAGCATGCAACAAAAAAAAAAAGGACTTGAAAGAATGAGGACAGGGAGAGCACAATGAAAAGCCAAGGGCTTGGCAGGGAGGGGCAGATTTTGGATTATTATTATTATTATATCTGCTAAGCGCTTATGTGTCAAGCACTGTTCTAAGCACTGGGGTGGATACAAGTTATTAGGTTGGACACAGTCCCTGTCCCACATGGGGATCGTGATATAAGTAGGGGGGTGGAGGACAGGCATTGAATCTCCATTTTACTGATGAAGAAACGGAGGCACAATCAATCAATCGTATTTATTGAGCGCTTACTGTGTGCAGAGCACTGTACTAAGCGCTTGGGAAGTACAAGTTGGCAACATATAGAGACAGTCCCTACCCAACAGTGGGCTCACAGTCTAAAAGGGGGAGACAGAGAACAAAACCAAACATACTAACAAAATAAAATAAATAGAATAGATATGCACAAGTAAAATAAGTAAATAAATAGAGTAATAAATATGTACAAACATATATACATATATACAGGTGCTGTGGGGAAGGAAAGGAGGTAAGATGGGGGATGGAGAGGGGGACGAGGTGGGGGAGGGAGGCACAGAGAATAATAATAATAATGATGGTATTTGTTAAGTGCTTACTATGTGCTAAGCACTGTTTTAGCACTGGGGGAGATACAAGGTAATCAGGTTGTCCCACGGGGAATCAATCTTAACCCCCATTTTACAGATGAGGTAACTGAGACACAGAGAAGTTAAATGACTTGCCCAAAGTCACACAGCTGACAAGTGGTGCAGCCGGAATTAGAACCTATGACCTCTGACTCCCAAGCCCGGGCTCTTTCCACTAAGCCACGCTGCTTCTCAATGGCTTAGAGAGTGAAGTGACTTGCCCAAGGGCACAGAGCAGACCACTGGCAGAGTCAGGATTAGAACACAGGCCTGCTGACTGCCAGGCTGGTGCTCATTCTACGAGGCCAAGCTGCTCTTCTCTCCATTTTTTCCTTCCTCCATCAATCAATCAATCAATCAATCAAAGGTATTTATTGAGCACTGCTGTACTAAGCGCTTGGGAGAGTATAACAGAGTTGGCAGACACACTCCCCGCTCACAACGAGCTTAGAGTTTGGAGAGGGAGACAAAATTAATATAAATAAATACATTAGGGATATATACATTGGATTGGTCAGCATGGCCTAGTGGCAAGTGCACCGGCTTGGGAGTCAGAGGTCGTGGGTTCTAATCCCTGCTCCGCCACTTGTCTGCTGTGCGCTTAGTACAGTGCTCTGCACATAGTAAGCGCTCAATAAATACGATTGATGATGATGATGACCTTCGGCAAGTCACTTAACTTCTCTGTGCCTCAATTACCTCATCTGTATTCATTCATTCAATCATATTTATTGAGTGCTTACTGTGTGCAGAGCACTGTACTAAGCGCTTGGGAAGTACAAGTTGGCAACATATAGAGACGGTCCCTACCCAACGGCGGGCTCACAGTCTAGAAGGGGGAGACAGACAACAAAACAAAACATATTAACAGAATAAAATAAATAGAACAGATATGTACAAGTAAAATCAATAAATAGAGTAATAAATACGTACAAACATATCTACAGGTGCTGTGGGGAAGGGAAGGAGGTAAGGCGGGGGGGGGATGGAGAGAGAGAGGAAGGAGGGGGCTCAGTCTGGGAAGGCCTCCTGGAGGAAGTGAGCTCTCAGTTGGGCCTTGAAGGGAGGAAGAGAGCTAGCTTGGCGGAAGCAGCAGCGTGGCTCAGTGGAAAGAGCACGGGCTTTGGAGTCAGAGGTCATGGGTTCGAATCCCGACTCAGCCATATGTCTGCTGTGTGATCTTGGGCAAGTCACTTAACTTCTCTGGGCCTCAGTTACCTCATCTGTAAAATGGGGATTAAGACTGTGAGCCCCACGTGGGACAACCTGATCACCCTGTATCCTCCCCAGCGCTTAGAACAGTGCTTTGCACATAGTAAGCACTTAACAAATGCCAATTATTATTATTATTATGTGCGGAGGGAGGGCATTCCAGGCCAGGGGGATGACATGGGCTGGGGGTCGATGGCGGGACAGGCGAGAACGAGGCACGGTGAGGAGATTAGCGGCGGAGGAGCGGAGGGTGCGGGCTGGGCTGGAGAAGGAGAGAAGGGAGGTGAGGTAGGCGGGGGGCGAGGTGATGGAGAGCTTTGAAGCCAAAGGTGAGGAGTTTCTGCCTGATGCGTAGGTTGTAAAATGGGGATTGAGACTGTGAGCCCCACGTGGGACAACTTGATTACTTTGTATCTACCCCAGTGCTTAGAACAGTGCTTGGCACATAAGAAGTGCTTAACAAGTACAATAATAATAATAATAAGAAGAAGCCTTAAAGGGCTGAGAGAGTGGTGAGGGACGGTTGTATTGAGAAGCAGAGAAGAAGCGTGGCTTAGTGAAAAGAGCATGGGCTTGCGAGTCAGAGGTCGTGGATTCTACTTCCGGCTCCGCCACTTATCAGCTGTGTGACTTTGGGCAAGTCACTTAACTTCTCTGTGCCTTAGTTACCTCATCTGTAACATGGGGATTAAGACTGTGAGCCCACTTGGGACAACCTGATTACCTTGTATCTACCCCAGCGCTTACAACAGTGCTAGGTACATAGTAAGTGCTTAACAAATACCATTGCTACTATTATTATTGAGTTAAAGTTTACACCATCAATTAACAATTCAAAATCAACTTCTGTACTTACTTTTTGTTCTAACTCTGGTCTTTCACTGATAGAAATTGAAGCCAAATCATCAAGGGATAAGATATTTGCTCTAAAATCTGCAATTGGGTAAGAAACAGATTAGGCAAGCTACTAGTATAGACTATATGATAATTGAAACCTTTTTAGCAAAAAAACCCTTTATTAAAAGTAGTTCGAGGAAACCTTGGGTCAAAATAATATCTTATGGCTAGATGAGAAATTGGGGGAAATCAATCAATTGTACTTATTCAGCACTTACTGTGTGCAGAGCACTGTACTAAGCACTTGGGAGAGTACAACACAACAATATATAAGACATATTCCCTGTCCATATAGAATCCTTTCTTCCATTATTGGTGTCTCAAATATCTTGCCGTAGCCCCCAAATTCATGCTTGGGCTGTAATTTCTCTATGCAAAATGTGACTAATTCTTAGCTTTTTTGAAGATGTGGGCAGAATTAACTGATGTTCAAAATATTCTAAAGTTCTTACTCTGGCAATAATTTCAACAGCCATGTACCAATATGGAGGAATAATAACAATAATAATAATGGAAGAATTTGTTAAGCGCTTACTCTGTGCCGAACACTGTACTAAGCACTGGGGTAAATACAATGCAGTGGAAAAATGGTCTGTTCATTGACTGTACTCAGCCACTTTTCCTCACTGACCACACCATCACTCTGTCCACCTTCAAAGCCCTCTTAAAATCACATTTCCTTCAAGAGGTCTTCCTTGACTAAGCCCTTCTTACCCATACTCTCCCTCCCTTCTGCATCGCCCTCGCACTTGATTCTGTACCCCCTGAGAAGCAGCGTGGCTCAGTGGAAAGAGCCAGGGCTTTGGAGTCAGAGGTCATGGGTTCAAACCCCTGGCTCTGCCAATTGTCAGCTGTGTGACTTTGGGCAAGTCACTTAACTTCTCTGTGCCTGTTACCTCATCTGTAAAATGGGGATTAAGACTGAGCCCCCCGTGGGATAACCTGATCACCCTGTAACCTCCCCAGCGTTTAGAACAGTGCTTTGCACATAGTAAGTGCTTAATAAATGCCATTATTATTATTATTATTATGTCCATATCCTTCCGCTGCACCACTGCCCCTTTTTGTAATTGATTTTAATGTCTGTCTCCCCTTCCAGCCTGCAAGCTGTTTGTGGGCAGGAATCTTGTCTCCCAATTCTATCGTATTGTACTCTCCCAAGCGGGAGAAGCAGCGTGGCCTAGAGGAAAGACCCCAGGCCTGGGAGTCAGAAGGATCTGGATTCTAATCCCGGCTCTGCCACTTGTCTGCTGTGTGACCTTGAGCAAGGCACTTCACTTCTCTGTGCCTCAGTCACCTCATCTGTAAAATGTGGATTGAGACTGTGAGCCCCACGTGGAACAGGGACTGTGTCCAACCCAATTTGTATCCACCCTGTGCTTAGAACAGTGCCTGGCACATAGTAAACACTTAACAAATACCATTATTATTATTATTATTATTATTCACTTCTCTGTGCCTCAGTTCCCTCATATCTAAAATGCGGATTAAACCCTCCTCCCTCCTCCTTAGACTGTGAGCCTCAGGCTGGACAGGGCTGCATCTGATAATCTTGTATCTACCCCAGCGCTTAGCACAGTGCTTGACACATAGTGAGAGCTTAACAGAAAACACAATTATTATGATGTCCTTAGTACCATGCTCTGCACAGTGTAAGAGCTCAGTATATACCACTGGTTGATTGATTGACCTCACCAGGCATGGGAAAATTCGCAGCCCGCTGTTAGATTGTTATGTGGTCTTGGCTCAGTGAGAAGGGAGGTGGGATGCACAAGATGGAAAGGACTACTAACAAAAGTAAGACTGTGCAATCTCTTTTCTCTCTCTCTCTGTCTCTCCCCACCCCACAACTCCCCACTTCCACCCGGCTGTCCAAAGAGGTGTGTGAGTGTGTGTACATCTATCATTGTTTCTTTTTCTCTGTCACTCTCAGTCTTTCTCTTATTTTCCTCTTCTCCCTCCCAATCTTGATCACTTCCCCGCCCACCGACACTGCATCTGTAAGGCATGAAAGATAGTCCGATTAACCAATTTTTTTGTCCTTCCATTCCGTTTAACAGCACCGCATCATCTTTGACAAACCTGGACGAGGTGGTGGCGGCAATTGCAAAACCTCATAGTTCGGGGGTGAAAAGGATTAGTTGTACTCTTAGATTTCTGTTTGATATGCAAAATCAACACTTAGAAAAATGTAAATATTTACCATTTGAGCAGCTGCTCGCTGCTTCTGAGAATAACTCATCCAGAGACTCAACTTCACTTCTTTCTGATGCAGAGGCCAACTGTATATGTTCCATTTTAAGAGCTGTTGGCCTTGCAAAATAATCTTCTATCGAAGGAGATGGTGATCTGGAAATGGTGTTCATTAAAGAGCCTGCTTCTGTTCCAGAGTGCCTTGGCGGGGAAGGTGTTCTTGAACAGGCTTTATGAGGGAATGTTTTCAGGTTTTCGCTAGCCAGAGATGACAACTGCAACAGTTTTACGTGGCAAGATCCTTCAGTGATGGGGGAAAATGTTGCTGATGTACTCCGAATAGGATCCTAATTATATGGAAAGAAAATTCATGGACAGTAGGTAACTCTGTCTGTGGTAATCGAGATATGTCAGTTATCTTTCTGGGTGTCCGACCCATCTCGGATCACGTATCTACCCCATCTTGGCGCATAGGAAGTGCTTAATAAATACCACAATTATTATTATTTAAATCAAATATAAAGAAAATGTAACTATACATACCTTTTGTAGTCAAATGACAGCTTTTATCTTAATAAAATAGGTTGGCTTCCAATCGTTCTCCCCACAGATTTTTTTTTTCCTCACAGGTATTTCAATGAATACTGTCCTCCTGGCTTACATTTTACATCTTAGATAACTACCTGGGTGATGTGCTAAGCAAACAAAGGTCTACAGATTTAGATCAGGGTTGCTACCCTGAGAGACGAGGGACTTTTTGTAACTGCATGAAACGTATTATTTAAAAGCAAAAGAACCTGATATCCCCGCCCGCCCCCCCAATATTGGTCTCAAGAAAGCTTTAATAGAATTAACTATTGGTAAATAGGAATGATCCATGTTAACATCCACATCCTAAAAAAGTAAGAATTCACCTTGTATGGCTCCTTGGCTTCTTTTTCTTGAAGATGAGTCTTGAAAACACGATTCTTATACTTCTCACTTTTACTGGAAGACTTGACAAATTTTCCCAACTGTCTCATTTCCTCTTCATCACTACCTAGGGAAACAAGTTTCTTCGCGGGGCCAATCTTTCTCGATGTTTGTGAGTTCGTTTCTTCTTTTAAATATGTCTTACTGGATGTGTTTTCAATGGCTGCGGCTTTCTTCTCCAGAAGCTCACTGCCTCTTATAGTCTGCTCATTGCTTTTGGAAATGGGCCTTTGATCTGCACTTAGCAGATCAGAGTCAGAGTCAGACAGATCCATCTTCAAATTGCGGTTCTTGATCTTGGTTTCTATTTGGGCCAGTTTCAGCAGTGCTGCATTGGCCCTGATTGTTGAAGGGGTAGTCACAGGTTTACTTGAAATGAGCTTGTGTTCTGAATCCCCGGCAGGTTTAGCTGTAATTTGCTTCTTTTTAAGGAATCTGCTGTGACCAGGTGACGCTTCCATAAGACCTTGGGGTTTGCTGTTTTTAGGTTCGTTCATTTCTGAATCGCTGCAGGAAATATCACTCAAATCGCTAAAACAATCACTGGCTAGTCGGTAGCCTTTCAGCCTGGTGGTTTTTCTTGTCGAGAACATCCTACAAACACAGGGAGAGAGTGGTGTGATTAAGACTCAGTTTTGCTTTCCTCGGTAAATAAACAATCCCACAAGGCAATATAGAAAACCGAGTATTTCGAAGGCTTCTGTTTTCCCGGTCTGGCTCTATTCCTTACGCGAATCAATCAACGAATGGTAACGCATTGAACGCTTTCTGTGTGCAGCACGCTGTGCTAAGAGCTTGGGAGAGGACAAACGAAGGATGGCTCAGTGGATAGATCACGGGCCTGGAAGTCAGAAGTTCACGGGTTCGAAACTTGTCTGCTGTGTGACCTTGGGCAAGTCTCTTCCCTTCTCAGTGCCTCAGTTACTTCATCTCTAAAATGGGGATTAAGGCTGTGAGCCCCACATGGGACAAGGACCGTGTCCAACCTGATTTGCTTGTATCCACCCCAGCGGTAGTACAGTGCCTGGCACAGAGGAAACACTCAACAAATACCAGAATTACTACGATTATCATCATCATCAATCGTATTTATTGAGCGCTTACTATGTGCAGAGCACTGTACTAAGCGCTTGGGAAGTACAAATTGGCAACATATAGAGACAGTCCCTACCCAACAGTGCGCTCACAGTCTAAAAGGGGAAGACAGAGAACAAAACCAAACATATTAACAAAATAAAATAAATAGAATAGATATGTACAAGTAAAATAAATAAATAAATAAATAGAGTAGTAAATATGTACAAACATATATACATATATACAGGTTGTTAGAGGCTTTTGGAGGGGGTTTCCCCGGCACCTCAAAGATGCTCTAGGGCTTTTTCTGAAGAGGATGGAAAGAGGCGGGCGAAGGGGTGAGCGAGCCTCTCCTGATCCCAGGAAGAGGTGGACCACGCTCCAGAGCATGGGAGGAGGGAAACGGAGTCCCAAGAGATTGACCAATTCGGTGCCCCTCTGGGTTTCCACCTCCTCGGGGGACTGAGGACACTTCTCCCATCCTCGTGTCTCTCCCCACTTCAATCCATACTTCATGCTGCTGCCCGGATTGTCTTTGTCCAGAAACGCTCTGGGCATGTTACTCCCTTCCTCAAAAATCTCCAGTGGTTACCAATCAATCTGCACATCAGGCAGAAACTCCTCACCCTCGGCTTCAAGGCTGTCCATCACCTCGCCCCCTCCTACCTCACCTCCCTTCTCTCCTTCTACAGCCCAGCCCGCACCCCCTGCTCCTCCGCCACTAATCTCCTCACCATGCCTCGCTCTCGCCTGTCCCGCCATCGACCCCCGGCCCACGTCATCCCCCGGGCTTCGAATGCCCTCCCTCTGCCCATCCGCCAAGCTAGCTCTCTTCCTCCCTTCAAGGCCCTACTGAGAGCTCACCTCCTCCAGGAGGCCTTCCCAGACTAAGCCCCCTCCTTCCTCTCCCCCTCCTCATCCCCCCCCGCCTTACCTCCTTCCCTTCCCCACAGCACCTGTATATATGTATATATGTATGTACATATTTATTACTCTATTTTACTTGTACATATCTATTCTATTTATTTCATTTTGTTAGTACTTTGGTTTTGTTCTCTGTCTCCCCCTTTTAGACTGTGAGTCCACTGTTGGGTAGGGACCGTCTCTATATGTTGCCAACTTGTACTTCCCAAGTGCTTAGTACAGTGCTCTGCACAGAGTAAGCGCTCAGTAAATACGATTGATCGATTGATTGATTGCTTCTCTGCCCTCTAGTCTGTGAGCCCATTGGGGGTTGGGGATTGTCACTCTTTGGGCAAGTCACTTCACTTCTCTGGACCTCAGTTCCCTCATCTGGAAAATGGGGATTAAGTCTGCGGGGCCCCACGTGGGACAACCTGATTACCTTGTACTTGGACTTGGACTTGAACTGCACTTTCCAAGCGCTTAGTACAGTGCTCTGCACACAGTAAGCGCTCAATAAATACAATTGAATGCATGAAAGAACCTTGTATGATAATAATAATAATGGTATTTCTTAAGCTCTTAACTATGTGCCAGGCACTGTACTAACCTTGTCTCCACTCTGGCGCTTAGAATAGTGCTTGGCACATGGTAAGCGCTTAACAAATACCATCATCATCATCACTCTTTGTTGCTGAATTGTATTTTCCAAGCGGTTAGTACAGTGCTCTGCACACAGTAAGCGCTCAATAAATACGACTGAATGAATGAATGAACCTTGTACAATAATAATAATGGTATTTCTTAAGCTCTTAACTATGTGCCAGGCACTGTACTAACCTTGTATCCACTCTGGCGCTTAGAACAGTGCTTGGCACATAGGAAGCGCTTAACAAATACCATCATTATCATCACTGTGGCTGAATTGTATTTTCCAAGCACTTAGTACAGTGCTCTGCACACAGGAAGCGCTCAATAAATACGATTGAAAGAATGAATGAACCTTGTATAATAATAATAATGGTATCTCTTAAGCTCTTAACTATGTGCCAGGCACTGTACTAACCTTGTCTCCACTCTGGCGCTTAGAACAGTGCTTGGCACATAGGAATCGCTTAACAAATACCATCATTATCATCACTGTGGCTGAATTGTATTTTCCAAGCGCTTAGCACAGTGCTCTGCACACAGTAAGCGCTCAATAAATACGATTGAATGAATGAATGAACCTTGTACAATAATAATAATGGTATTTCTTAAGCTCTTAACTATGTGCCAGGCACTGTACTAACCTTGTCTCCACTCTGGCGCTTAGAACAGTGCTTGGCACATAGGAAGCGCATAACAAATACCGTCATTATCATCACTGTGGCTGAACTGTATTTTCCAAGCGCTTAGTACGGTGCTCTGCACACAGGAAGCGCTCAATAAATACGATTGAAAGAATGAATGAACCTTGTATAATAATAATAATGGTATCTCTTAAGCTCTTAACTATGTGCCAGGCACTGTACTAATCTTGTCTCCACTCTGGCGCTTAGAACAGTGCTTGGCACATAGGAAGCGCATAACAAATACCGTCATTATCATCACTGTGGCTGAACTGTATTTTCCAAGCACTTAGTACAGTGCTCTGCACACAGGAAGCGCTCAATAAATACGATTGAAAGAATGAATGAACCTTGTATAATAATAATAATGGTATCTCTTAAGCTCTTAACTATGTGCCAGGCACTGTACTAACCTTGTCTCCACTCTGGCGCTTAGAACAGTGCTTGGCACATAGTAAGCGCTTAACAAATACCATCATCATCATCACTCTTTGTTGCTGAACTGTATTTTCCAAGCACTTAGTACAGTGCTCTGCACACAGTAAGCGCTCGATAAATACGATTGAATGAATGAATGAACCTTGTACAATAATAATAATGGTATTTCTTAAGCTCTTAACTATGTGCCAGGCACTGTACTAACCTTGTCTCCACTCTGGCGCTTAGAACAGTGCTTGGCACATAGGAAGCGCTTAACAAATACCATCATTATCATCACTGTGGCTGAATTGTATTTTCCAAGCACTTAGTACAGTGCTCTGCACACAGGAAGCGCTCAATAAATACGATTGAAAGAATGAATGAACCTTGTATAATAATAATAATGGTATCTCTTAAGCTCTTAACTATGTGCCAGGCACTGTACTAACCTTGTCTCCACTCTGGCGCTTAGAACAGTGCTTGGCACATAGGAATCGCTTAACAAATACCATCATTATCATCACTGTGGCTGAATTGTATTTTCCAAGCGCTTAGCACAGTGCTCTGCACACAGTAAGCGCTCAATAAATACGACTGGATGAATGAATGCTCTGCACACTATAAGCGCTCAATATAAACGGTCCAATGAATGCACGCCAGCACGAATGAATGCATGCAGGCATGAATGAATGAACTTCCCTCCTCCCCCCGTCCGAGTCATCATCATCATCATCATCAATCGTATTTATTGAGCGCTTACCCTGTGCAGAGCACTGTACTAAGCGCTTCGGAGGTACAAGTTGGCAACATATAGAGACAGTCCCTACCCACCAGTGGGCTCACAGTCTAGAAGGGGGAGACAAAAGCAAACGTACTAACAAAATGAAATAAATAGAATAGATATGTACAAGTAAAAGAAATAAATAGAGTAATGAGCTCTCAATGAGCCCTTCGCTTCCCACCTCTGTCCAGGCCTCCCCGCAGTTGTACTCCCAGGCCGCCCACCTCGCTTCTGGGCCTTCTCGTCCGTTGCCCGGGGCAACGGGAGCGTCCTCTTCCAGAGCCCGGGAAAGCCCAGAAACTACGCATCCCAGGGGGCACGGCAAAGCGGGCGGGGCCGGGGGAGGACGAGCGGGGGCGCGCGAGGCATGGCGGGAGTTGTAGTTCTTTGGGGGGGGCCAATCGGCGACCGCTCGTGCAGGGAAAGCGGTAAACGGCCGCTGCCATGGCGGGGCCTTGGTGCTCGACGCTGCTCCTGCTTTTGGGCCTAAGGCGGCTCGGCGTGGCCTTAGTGTATTTCCAGGAGGAATTCCTCGACGGAGGTGAAGAGTAGTCGTGACCTGTATATATGTATATATGGTTGTACATATTTATTACTCTGTTTATTTATTTATTTATTTATTTTACTTGTACATTTCTATCCTATTTATTTTATTTTGTTGGTATGTTTGGTTCTGTTCTCTGTCTCCCCCTTTTAGACTGTGAGCCCACTGTTGGGTAGGGACTGTCTCTATGTGTTGCCAATTTGTACTTCCCAAGCGCTTAGTACAGTGCTCTGCACATAGTAAGCGCTCAATAAATACGATTGATTGATTGATTGATTGACCCCCAGGTTGAGAGCCAAACACGGTTTGGGTTTCTCTCCCCTATAACAGAGGCCCGAGACCCCTTCCCTCAACCCGCCTTCTCGCCCCCTCATTCGGTGGCTCTGAACGAAATGCCCCAGCTCACCTCAAGTTGAGGGAATTTCCCCTGTTCGAATGTCTCGGAGCCCTGTTGTCAAATAATAATAATAATGATGGTCTTTGTTAAGCGCTTACTGTGTGCTGAGTAATAATAATAATAATAATAGCATTTATCAAGTGCTTATTATGTGCAAAGCACAGTTCTAAGCGCTGGGGAGGTTACATGGTGATGAGGTTGGCCCACTGGGGGCTCACAGTCTTAATCCCCATTTTACAGTTCAGTTCTAAGTACTGTTCTAAGCGTTGGGGTGGAGACGAGGTAACCCTGTCCCTTTTATAATAATAATAATGGCATTTATTAAGCACTTACTATGTGCAAAGCACTGTTCTAAGCGCTGGGGAGGTTACAAGGTGATCAGGTTGTCCCTCGTGGGGCTCACAGATTTAATCCCCATTTTCCAGATGAGGTAACTGAGGCACAGAGAAGTGAAGTGACTTGCCCAAAGTCGCACAGCTGACAATTGGCGGAGCGGGGATTTGAACCCATGACCTCGGACTCCAAAGCCCGTGCTCTTTCCTACTGAGCCACGCTGCTTTTAGACTGTGAGCCCACTGTTGGGTAGGGACTGTCTCTATATGTTACCAACTTGTACTTCCCAAGCGCTTAGTACAGTGCTCTGCACACAGTAAGCGCTCAATAAATATGACTGATGATGATGATGATGATGTCCCCCGTGCGGCTCACAGTCTTCATCCCCATTTGACAGATGAGGGAACTGAGGCCCAGAGCAGTGAAGTGACTTGCCCAAAGTCACCCAGCTGCCAAGTGGCGGAGTCAGAATTAGAACCCATGACCTCTGACTCCCAAGCCCGGGTTCTTGCCACTAAGCAACGCTGCTTCTCCACTGGCGCATTATGTCTGTCATTCATTCATTCAGTCGTATTTATTGAGCGCTTACGGTGCCTGGGTTCTTGCCACTAAGCCACGCTGCTTCTCCATTGGCGCGTTATGTCTGTCATTCATTCATTCAGTCGCATTTATTGAGCGCTTACAGTGTGCAGAGCAAGGGCTAGTATCTCTCCTTCTCTTTTATTTTATTTTTTTGGCAATAGATGGTTGGAAGAAGAGATGGTTGCAATCCACCCACGACCCCAACTTTGGCAAGTTTAAACTGTCAGCAGGAAAGTTTTATGGTGATGCTATGAGAGATAGAGGTTTGTGACTTTAACTCATTCAATTCATTCAATCGTATTTATTGAGCGCTTACTGTGTGCAGATCACGGTACTAAGCGCTGGGGAAGTACAAATTGGCAACATTAACATTAGGGCTGCTTCGTTCGGTAGTGCAAAGTTCCATGCGGGGTGAAAAAAAATGATTGGCATTTGTTCAGCGCTCAATAGGTGCTGGGGTGGTCACAAGGTTGAGAAGCAGCATGACTCAATGGAAAGAGCACGGGTTTGGGAGTCAGAGGTCGTGGGTTCTAATTCCGGCCCCACCCCTTGTCAGCTGTGTGATTTTTGGGCAAGTCACTTCACTTCTGTGTGCCTCAGTTACCTCATCTGTAAAATGGGGATTAAGACTGTGAGCCCCACGTGGGACAACCTGATCACCTTGTATCCCCCCCCCCAGCGCTTAGAACAGCGCTTTGCACATAGTAAGCGCTTAACAAATGCCATCATCATTATTATTATTAAGGTGATCAGGTTGTCCCCCATGGGGCTCGCAGTCTTAATCCCCATTTTACAGATGAGGTAACTGAGGCCCAGAGAAGTGAAGTGACTTGTCCAAAGTCACACAGCTGACAAGCGGTGGAGCTGGGATTAGAACCCATGACCTCTGACTCCTAAACCCAGGCTCTTTCCACTGAGCCATGCTGAAAGAACTTAAGCTTCGTCTCCAATAGATGGTAGAGCCTCTCTGGCAGAATATGTTCAGACATGGGGTTGTCAGCTTTCTGACACTAAGTGGAGATATAGTTTTCCAGACAAGCCTGGGGAAAATCGGATAAGTGGTAATTTATTTAAAATGTGCAGGTGCATAATATAGTGTAGACAATTAATCCTTCGCTGGCCATAAGCATACTAAAGATTACATGCCTCTGTAGTCAGTGAATGGAATTTATCGACCACTTACCGTGTGCATAGGGAAGCACAGGCCTGGGAATCAGAAGGTCATGAGTTCTGATCCTGCCTCTGCCGTTTATCTGCTGTGTAACCTTAGGCAAGTCACTTCACTTCTCTATGCCGCAGTTACCTCATCTGTAAAATGGGGAATAGACTGCGAGCCCCATGCAGGGCAGGGACTTCAACCTGATTTTGGTCGTATCTACCCCAGTGCTTAGTACAGTGCCCGGCACATAATTTATTATTAGCATTATTATAGCACTGTACTAAGTGCTCATGAGTGCAGTAATAATAATAATAATGGCATTTATTAAGCACTTACTATGTGCAAAGCACTGTTCTAAGCACTGGGGAGGTTACAAGGTGATCAGGTTATCCCACGGGGGGCTCACAGTCTCAATCCCCATCTTACAGATGAGGTAACTGAGGCCCAGAGAAGTTAAGTGACTTGCCCAAAGTCACAGCTGACAATTGGTGGAGTCAGGATTTGAACCCATGACCTCCGACTCCAAAGCCCAGGCTCTTTTCCACTGAGCCACAAGTTGGTAGACATGATCCCTGCCCTCAAGGGGCTGACAATTTAGTGGGGGGAGACAGACATGAAAATACATTTCAGATAGGGGACGCAACTGGATATAAAGATATGTACGTAAATGGTGTGGGAGTGGGGTGAATACCTAAGTATTTAGGGGAGGAAAAATAAGATGGGGAGTTGAGAGCTTAGTCAGGGAAGGCTTCCAGGACGAGATGTAATTTTAATAGAGCTTTGAAGGGGGAGGGAGTTCCGGGCAGGAAAGGACGTGGGGAAGGAATGGATGGCGAGAGAGATAAGAGCGAGGCCCAGTGAGTAGGCTGGTATGAAAGGCGTGAAGTTTATGGGCTGGGTTGTAGTGAGAGAAGAACAAGGAGAGGAGGGAGAAAGCTGATTGAGTACCTTCAAGCTGGCGGTGAGGAGTTTCTGCTTGATGCAGAGATGAATGGGCAACCCCTGGTTGTTTCTGAAGAGTGGGCAGACCTGCGTAGAATGATGTTTTAGAAAAATGAGCTGGGCAGCAGCATGAAGTATGACCTGGAGAGGCTGGAGGCAGGGAGGTCAATGAGGAGGCCGGGACAGTAGACAAGATAATAATAATAATGGCATTTATTAAGTGCTTATTATGTGCAAAGCACTGTTCTAAGCACTGGGGAGGTTACAAGGTGATCAGGTTGTCCCACGGGGGGCTCACAGTCTTAATTCCCATTTTACAGATGAGGTAACTGAGTTAAATGACTTGCCCAAAGTCACACAGCTGACAAGTGGTGGAGCTGGGATTTGAACCCATGACCTCTGACTCCAAAGCCCGGGCTCTTTCCACTGAGCCACGCTGCTTCTCTAAGATGGGATACGACAGGTGTTTTTTCCCAGCATGGTAGTGGTTTGGATGGCGAGGAAAGGAGCAGATCTATAGATGTTACGAAGCTAGAACCGACAGTATATTGAATTCACAACACTGCAAAGGGTAGCACCCAGAAGACAGAGCCTGTCTACTGATGTTACGAACCACATCCGACACACTGGTTACTTAAGACATTTGAAGAGTGAAGAGCAGGTGTGTTAACTTTTTATTGTGTGTTTGGTGGCAAAAAGAGGGCAGGAATTTTAGAGGGGATGAGGAATGGGAGAAAGCAAGCCTCCGAGAGTTGATGAGCTAGAAATCCACAGTTCTGGGCCTCCTTTTCAGCCCTAATGGGAAACTCTCAAATCTTGTCAGAGATCTGGATGAGCAGATTGGGAGTCCAGCTCAAACAGCTGTTGGGGTGATTCCTTCCAGCAAGCACCTGTAGTAAAAGACTACTAGAGTTTGGGAAAGCATTTCAGAATAAGTATGCATCATTGAGAACCGTATCATTGCTATGACTTTGTATAAACTTATATAAATATTTTTGTTTAAAGGTCTTCAAACCACTGAGAATTCAAAATTTTATGCCATCTCATCACGGTTTAAACCATTTAGTAATAGAGGAAAGTCTCTGATCATTCAGTATACAGTAAAACATGAACAGAAGATCGACTGTGGTGGGGGCTATGTTAAGCTGTTTCCCTCAGATGTGGATCCAGAGAACTTGAGTGAAAACTCATATTATTACATTATGTTTGGTGAGTTTAAGGTAAAAAAAGTCTATAAATATAACATATGCAGCTACGATGAAAGTAATGGCCTAGCTGAGATTTAAAGCAGGCTTTCATTCAAGACATCTAAAATGAGGTATAATAATGTAGACAGTATTTTTAAAACAGGTTGTTAGAAAAGACAAATACAGCATAACATGAACTATACCAGGTTTTCTGAAGCAAATTTATAGTGGTGAATCCTAGTCTGAAAGTTCAGTAAGGTGGGAATTGTGAAAAAGACCCTATGAACTGCAGTAAAAAAAATTATGGTTTTAGAACCGTGTGGAAGAATGGTAGAGATAGCACATTCTGATTGACATCAGTATAACTAAACTTGAACCTGGTAATCAATCAATCAGTGGTATTTATTGAGCACTTACTGTGTGCAGAGCACTCTACTTGGGAGAATACAACACAACAGAGTTGGTTGACAAGTTCTCTGTCCACAGCGAGCTCCCAGTCTGGAGGGGGAGACAGACATTAATATAAATAAATGATTTACAGTATGAATTTTATAAGTGCTGTGGGGCTGAGGGTGGGACGCTTACCAAATGCTCAAAGGTCACAGTAATCATATCTGTTCTCTTCACTTACTGTTACCCAGCTTAATGTTTTCAGTCCTCCCAAGCTAACCTTCTAACTGAACCTTGCTCTCCCAATGCCACTTGGATTGTTTAATCATGTCATGAGGCTTATTTAATCAGAGAATCTGCCCCCTTAGTAACCTCCCATTGCTCCTCTAATGCCAACCTTCTCACTGTACCTTGATCTCATCTATCTCGCCGCCGACCTCTCGCCAACATCCTACCTCGGGCCCGGAACGCCCTCCCTCATATCCACCAGATAATTTATCTCCCCGCCTTCAAAGCTTTATTGAAGGCACATCTCCTCCAAGAGGCCTTCTCTGGCTAAGCCCCCCTTTCCTCTTCTCCCACTCCCTTTTGTGTTGTCCTGACTTGCTGCCTTTATTCATCCCCCCTCCCAGCCCCACAGCACTTATCTACAAATCCGTCATTTATTTTTATTTCCATTAATGTCTGTCTTCCCCTCTAGACTTGATAAGCAGCGTGGCCTACTAGATAAAGCATGGCCCTGGGAGTCAGAAGGACCTGGGTTCTAATTCCGGCTCTGCCACTTGTCTGCTGTGTGACCTTGGACAAGTCACTTCACCTTTCTGCGCCTCAGTTACCCCATCTGTAAAATGGGAATTAAGATGGTGAGCCCCATGTGGGGCAGGGAATGTGGCCAACCTAATTACCTTGTATCTACCCCAGCGCTTAGAACAGCGTTTGTCACCAAGTAGGCCCTCAACCAGATGTTTAGGCGATTGAAATTAGGCATCGGTATAAGGAGTAAACATAGTTTTAAAATTGGACTTGTGCAATTGTTTGACAGCATAAAATAAGCGCTAAGCAATCAGGTCTTGAAGTCCAAATGCATTCTAAATTAGTTCTTTCTCTTATTAACTTTGGAACACTGGAAAGTTTAAAAGTGAAGAACATATAATAAGAAAGCTTTGTATAAAGAAGATGACAACAATGTCTTCTTTTTTGTAGGCCCTGATATTTGTGGATTTGAGACAAGGATCACTCATGTTATTTTAAGTAGCAGGAATAAATATATTTCAAACAAGAAAAGAATCAGGTGTAAGGTAAAAACTCTTAGTAGAAAAGTTAGCACTTCTTGCAAAGCATTCCCATGCTGATATTTGTTTAACAACCCTATTTCTAAAAGACTAAAACAACTTTCCCAAGCAGCACTTTAAAAAACAAAAATCGAAGGTGCCCTCATTTCTTACTGCTGTCAAGCAGTTAGAGTTCTCTGCACAGTTGGAAAATCTTCATTGAAGCATATCATTTGACAGGGCATAAAGAGGGAGAGTGGGACAGTGCATGTACTAAGCAGTTGCATAGATGCAGTTATACCTTGTTGGCTCAGCATCCCATAGGGAAACCAGACATATCCATCAAGCATTGGTGTTTATGGAGCGCTTAACTGTATGCAGAGCACTGCAAACCCACCGTGCATCTACAGTCCCTATAGTCTGCCACAGCCCTTCAGGGACCAAAATGGGAAATGGTGGACAGACAGGTCACTCTTTTGGCCTGGTTGGACTTAATCTGCAGGTTGATTTAGAGTCCAAGCAGGGTTCTGCAGGTTGGAGAACTACATCGTGCAGGCCTAAGGGACTGTGGGGCCCTGGGCAACTTAGCCAGGTTTAGGACCCCGTTTTCTGAGGTGGCAAGGAACAAGGAAGGTTAAAGAGCAGAAGGTTTACCCCATCCTTGGGACCATTTATGGACAGCCCTCTATGCAGACTGTGATTCTTGAATCAAAACCCAGGAAATGCAGAATTATTGACCAAAAGTCGATTTTGGTAGGAAGGTTTTCTCAGTACAGTCTTCTAAAACTTTATCTTGGGTTGTCTATTTTCATCACAATTCTGATGGATGCCGATACGCTTCTATCTGAATATTTTAGTTGAATGTGCTGGTAGCTGCTAGAACCTGAGACCCCAAATTTGTTCACCTCTGTCTTTGAAACAGTGGGGTTGGAGATATTCTGTCTTCCTCCCCGGAGTCGTGTAACCATGCCAAATGCCTCACTTGCTACCTTCTCAGAATAACTTGAACATAAACATTTCACTGTTCCTTTTTTTGGACAGGTTGATGGGTTTACCCATCTATACACTCTGATTTTAAGACGAGATCAAACATACAAAGTGAGAATTGATGCTAAATTGGTTGCGAGTGGCAACATAAATGATGACTGGGATTTCTCGTCACTTGGTAAAATCGAAAATCCTTCATCGAGGAAACGTGAAGAATGTGCTGAGAGGACCCATGCTGAAAATCTGAGTGGTGTAAAGTCTAAAGTTTAATTTTTCATTTGAATTGTAGAATTCAAGAATTTTGGAAAATGTTATAAATGTCTGAATTTTATATTAACATTAGGTAATAATAATTGTGGTGTTAAGCGCTTACTATGTGCCAGGTACCGTACTAAGCGCAGGGGTGGATACAAGTAAATCGGGCTGTCCATTTGGGCCTCCCAGCCTCAATCCCCAAAAGCCCAGTACGATTCAATCGAAAGACGTTTAAGGAAAAATCAAAGGTATTTAAGGGGACCGTGTAATGTTTTGCACCTGCATTCTTGAGTTATTTTTGTAAAGTTCTTCAGTGCCCTCAGTATGCTGTTTCTGAAATATCTAAGTGCCAAGAATTAAGTTGAACAAAAATCAGTTGTAAAATAAGGTTTTTTTTATATTACCATTTCTTTACAGGAAGACAGATTTAGGCAACAAAATTGTAATCAGTTGTTAAAAAATAGAGGAAACAGATATGACTTCTTAGCTATAGAGACTTTATTTAAATAGTCTCTTCAGAAATTTGTGTCCAAATCAGATACTCTTCTTCCACCCTAAATTTTTAATCCTCAATGAATTCCTCGTGCACACAATAAGCAAAATAATGAGGAATTAAGTAATTTTTTTCCTGGGATTCAAATCATTTGCCTATTTTAGAGTGAATTTGGAAATAAAACATCATGATGGAAGATTAATCTTCAATCCATTTCAATAGAGAAATTCATTCATTCAATTATCTAATGATCCTTCATACTCTAATAATAATGGTATTTGTTAAGCGCTTACAATGTGCCCAGCACTGTTCTAAGCACTGGGGTAGATAGAAGGTAATCAGGTTGTCCCACGTGGGGCTCACGGTCTTCATCCTCATTTTACAGATGAGGGAACTGAAGCACAGAGAAGTGAAGTGACTTGCCCAAAGTCACACAGCAGACAGGTGACGGAGCCGGGATTAGAACCCACATCCTCTGACTCCCAAGCCCAGGCTCTTGCCACTAAGCCACACTGCTTCTCGGATGGTGAAATTCACCGACGGATGCTTGTGTGATTGAGTCCTGGTCACATGTCATAGGCTGGCCCTTTTGGTGCTGTCTTAATAATAATAATAATAATAATGATGATGATGGTATTTGTTAAGTGCTTACTATGTGCCAAACACTGTTCTAAGCGCTGGGGTAGATAGGAGGTAATCATGTTGTCCCATGTGGGGCTCACAGTCGTAATCTTCATTTTACAGATGAAGTAACTGAGGCACAGAGAAGTTAAGTGGCTTGCCCAAGGTCACACAGCAGACAAGTGGCGAAGCTGGGATTAGAACTCATGTCCTCTGACTCCCAGGCCCGGGCTCTTGCCACTAACCCACACTGCTTCTCTCTTAGCAGTGGTATTTATTAAGCGCCTACCGTATGCAGAGCATTGTAATAAAGGCTGAGGGGAAAAATACATGGGTAAGTCCTTTGCAATCTAAGAATAAGGTGGGAAAGGGTTTGGTGACAGACACAAAAGAAAAGATCAATGTATTGTACTCTCCCAAGCGCTGAGTACAGTGCACTGCACGCAGTAAGCGCTCAAGAAATACGAGTGAATGAATCGAATGAACGAATGAAATAATCCAGATGGAAAAAACACACACACAAAAGACAAAGTCCAACAAGTCATGTGGTGAAGGGGGCCCATAGGGGCCTCAATTTTCAGCCACCCGGCTCACCAAGGGTGCAGTCATCATCATCATCATCATCAATCGTATTTATTGAGCGCTTACTATGTGCAGAGCACTGTACTAAGCGCTTGGGAAGTACAAATTGGCAACATATAGAGACAGTCCCTACCCAACAGGGGGCTCACAGTCTAAAAGGGGGAGACAGAGAACAAAACCAAACATACTAACAAAATAAAATAAATAGAATAGATATGTACAAGTAAAATAAATAAATAAATAGGGTAATAAATATGTACAACCATATATACAGGATATACATATATACAGGTCGCGACCAAAGCCTTCCCAATGGTTTAAATTTTGTAGAAGCATGCTGCTGCGACTTAAATCACCCATGCCCCTGCCCACGCAGGGCATGTCGGTCAGTCAGTCAGTCGTATTTACTGAGTGCTTACTGTGTGCAGAACAACTGTACTAAGCACCCAGGAGAATACAATGTAACAGACGCATTCCCGGCCCACAACGAGCTTACGGTCTAGCAGGGGCCCTGGGTGTCTTGGTGGGAAGGCAGCAGGGGTTACCAGTGGTTTGGCGTGGCAATCCGGAAGGATCTGTAGCTGAGGAGCACGCGGCTGCAGCTTAAACCCTGTTCCCCTACCACCCCGGTCCCACATGCAGAAATTATATCAGGAGCAGAAGCTCGGAGTGGGGTGATAGGCAGCAGGAGAGCCCTGTGGTTTCACTCGGCAGTCTGGTGGGAAGAAAGTAGGAACTGGCAACGTTTCTGCTTTTGCTTCCTCGTCTCTCAATCCTTACGAAGCTCCTGCAGAAAAAGAGTGTGGCAGAGTAGACACGGTTTCCATAGCCGTTACGAAAGGTTTTGATGCCGTCGGTAGATCTGGACTCTGGGAAATACTTAACTAATGTGAGTGTCTTGAATTAGTTGATTAAGATTCTGAGGCTACTTCATCGTGGTCTGGCTGGCCGTAGTTTTTTTAATGGTATTTGTTAAGCGCTTATTATGTGCCAGGTACCGTATTAAGCGCTGGGGTAGATACAGGCTAATCAGGTTGGGTACAGTCCATGTCCCCTATGGGGCTCACAGTCTTAATCCCCATTTGACGGATGAGGTAACTGTGGCCCAGAGAAGTGAGGTGACTTGCCCAAGGTCACTCTGCAGACAGCAGAGTGGAATTAGAATCCTGCTTGCTCTCTCTCCCCACTCCAGTCCTTACCTCTCTCTGCTGCCCAGATTATTTTTCTACAAAAACGTTCAAGGACATGTCTCCCCACTCCTCAAGAACCTCCAGTAGTTCCCCATCCACCCCTGCATCAAACAGATACTCCTTAACGTCAACTTTAAAGCACTCCATCGCTTTGCCCCCTCCTACCACAACTTGCTACTCTCCTCCTACAGCCCAGACCACACACTTTGCTACTCTAATGCTAACCTTCTCACTGTATCTCGATCTCATCTATCTCACCGCTGACCTCTTGCCCACGTCCTGCCTCTGGCCTGACATGCCCTCCCTGTTCATATCGACAGACAATTACTCCCCCACCTTCAAAGCCTTATTGAGGGCACACCTCCTCCAAGAGGCCTTCCCTGACTCAACCCTCTTTTCCTCTACTCCCTCTCGCTTCTGCGTTGCCCTGACTTCCTCTCTTTTTTCATCCCCCCTCCCAACCTCACAGCACTTATGTACATATCGAATTTTATTTATTTATATTAATGTCTGTCTCCCCCTCTAGATTGTAAGCTCTTTGTGGACAGGAAATATGCCTGTTGTATCATTATATTGTACTCTTCCAAGCAGTACAGTACACATTCTGCTTGGCATCAGTGCAACTAAACTTGAAGGTGGTAATCAATCAGTCAGTCAGTGGTATGAGTGCTTTCTGTGTGCAGAGCACTGTCCTAAACACTTGGAGGAACCCACTACAGCACAGTAGACATGTTCCCTGTCCAGTCAGCCAGTCAATTGTATTTATTGAGTGCTTACTGTGTACAGAGCAGTGTACTAAGCTTACAGTCTGGCGGGGAAGGGATAGGGGAAATCTTAAGTGTGTGGTCAGCAGAACTCCGAACGTTGATCAGTCAATCAGTGGTATTTATTGAGTGTGTACTATGTGCAGAGCACTGTACTAAGCGCTGGGGAGGGTACAATGCAACAGAATTAGCAGACATGTTCCCTGTCCATAACGAGCTTACAGTCTAGTTCGGGGGGAATAAGGGAAATGGTTAGTGTGTGGGCAGTGGAACCCTGAATGTTTAACCACAAGAGGGAATGGCCCTGTTCCCGTATCCCTGAATTAAGGGGGCCAAGAGAACCCCCTTGTTGGAATTTCAATGGCAGTTCATTTTCTTCTTTATGTTTTTAAAGGTCTGTAAAGAACGTGACTTTTTTTTGGATATGATTGGCCGAAAGACCAGTATTGTTGAGTTACCTGGAAAATCAATGATCCAGAATCCTCTCTGCAAAGTATATCACACTCTTTATCGGTAACATTGTAACAGATTGCTATCGTAATTGTAGTTGAGTTTTCTGAAAATATATTCTTTGTTGCAGAGTGATTTGAAGCCAAAAAATACTGATGATCAAAATTATAAAGAAGATTGGCCCCAATCAGAGATGAAAAATGAAGAACATGTGACAGACTTTAATAATGCTGTATACGAGAACATTGGTGTCATTGGATTGGAGCTTTGGCAGGTCATTTATTTATGTATTTTCCAGTGAGAAAATAAGAAGCTTGATATTCCCCTTCAGAGGAGATACCATAGTAATAGTTGAATACTAGACTATATGTATTTGGGTTTAAAAAGTCACCTCAGCACTGCTGTCTTTTGGTGATGGATCTTAAATTGACCTGTAGGCAGGTTAGGTGGCAGCATGCAAAATGGCATTTTGTCAAGCTACTCTGCTAGCGTGGGTTCTCATCAGGCTGGGACTCAGCCAGCTACAGGAGAGCCCCATAAGCACCCCTGAACACTGTGGCAGTTTGGAAATAATAATAATGACATTTACTAAGCGCTTACTGTGTGCAAAGCACTGTTCTAAGCACTGGAATAATAATGATGGCATTTGTTAAGCGCTTACTGCGTGCAAAGCACTGTTCTAAGCGCTGGGGGGATACCAGGTGATCAGATTGTCCCACGTGGGGCTCACAGTCTTCATCCCCATTTGACAGATGAGGGAACTGAGGCACAGAGAAGTGAAGTGACTTGCCCAAAGTCACACAGCTAACAATCGGCGGAGCCGGGATTTGAACCCATGACCTCTGACTCCAAAGCCCGGGCTCTTTCCTCTGAGCCATGCTGCTTACCTCAGGAACACTATGAAGTTTCAGGACAGCCTGCTGGACCCACTCAGAGTCAAAGGCACACTCTTAAGGGGATCTTGACCGGACTGGGCTGTTGTCTTCTAGTTTGAGGATCCCCCCTCGTGAGTTGGGGAGATTCCAGCTCTCCCCTCATCCAGGGTTCTAGAGGGCTTGTAGTAGGACCTGGAGAAGTCTGTGGGAATCTGAGTGCCCACAGTTCAAGGTCATTAATAAAAATGATAATAATATTCATTCATTCATGCAATCATATTTATTGAGCGCTTACTGTGTGCAGAGCACTATACTACTACTACTAATAATGATGGCATTTATTAAGCTCTTACTATGTGCAAAGCACTGTTCTAAGCTCTGGGGAGGTTACAAGGTGATCAGGTGGTCCCACGAGGAGCTCACAGCCTTAATCCCTATTTTACAGATGAGGTACCTGAGGCACAGAGAAGGTAAGTGACTTGCCCAAAGTCACACAGCTGATAATTGGTGGAGCCGGGATTTGAACCCGTGACCTCTGACTCCAAAGCCCGTGCTCTTTCCACTGAGCCACGCTGCTTCTCAGAGCTTGGAAAGTACAATTCAGCAATAAAGAGAGACAATCCCTGCCCACAACGGGCTCACAGTCTAGAAGGGGGGAGACAGACATCAAAACAAGTAAAGAAGTAGAGAAGCAGCGTGGCTCAATGGTAAGAGTGTGGGCTTGGGAGTCAGAGGTCATGGGTTCAAATCCCGACTCCACTGCTTGTCAGCTGTGTGACTTAGGGCAAGTCACTTAACTTCTCTGTGCCTCAATTACCTCATCTGTAAAATAGGGATTAATATTGTGAGCCCCACATGGGACAACCTGATCACCTTGTATCCTCCCCAGCGCTTAGAACAGTGCTTTGCACATTGTAAGCACTTAACAAATACCAAAATTATTATTATTATTATTATTATTATTATTGTTATTATTATTAAATATGGACTGAAGTGGGGAGAGACGGGAGGTTGGGAGGTCAGAAAGGAGTCTGATGCAGTAATCCAGTCGGGATAGGATGAGTGATTGTACTAACGTGGTAGCGGTTTGGATGGCGAGGAAAGGGCAAATCTTGGCAATGTTGTGAAGGTGAGACCAGCAGAATTTGGTGAGGGTATTGGACATGTGGGGTGAAAGAGAGCAGAGTCAAGGATGATGCTGAGGTTGCGAGCTTGTGAGATGGGAAGGATGGTTGTGCCGTCCACAGTGATGGGAAAGTCAGGGAGAGGACCGGGTTTGGGAAGGAAGATAAGGAGCTCCGTCTTGGACATGTTGAGTTTTAGGTGGAGGGAGGACATCCAAGTAGAGATGTCCTGAAGGCAGGAGGAAATGTGAGCCTGGAGGGAGGGAGAGAGAACAGGGGAGGAGATGTAGATTTGGGTGTCATCCGCATAGAGATGATAGTTGAAGCCGTGGGAGCGAATGAGTTCTCCAAGAGAGTGAGTTATTGTGGTATTTGTTAAGCACTTAAAATGTGCCAGGTACTGTACTAAGTGCTGGGGTGGATACAAGGAAATTGAGTTGGACACAGTCTCTATCCCTCATGGGGCTCACAGTCTCAATCCCCATTTTACAGATGAGGTAACTGAGGCACCAAGAAGTGAAGCGGCTTGCCCAAGGTCACACAGCAGACAAGTGACAGAGCTGGGATTAGAACCCATGACCCATGAATCCCAGGCCCATGCTGTATCCACTGTGACATGCTGCTTCTCATTATTATTATATAGTATTTGTTAAGCGTGTACTATGTGCCCAGCACTGTTCTAAACGCCGGGGTAGATACAAGGTAATCAGGTTGCCCCACATGGGGCTCACGGTTTTAGTCCCCATTTTACAGATGAGGTAACAGAGACACAGAGAAGTTAAGTGACTTGCCCAAGGTCACACAGCAGATAAGTGGTGGAGGCAGGATTTGAACCCATGACCTTCAAACTCCCAGGCCTGTTGTCTGTCCTCTACATCATGCTGCTTCTCTGTGTTGCATCGGACTCTCCCCGCGTCCCTATGGGTATATAAGGTATACCACCCCGGAGCTAAAGGACTCCCCAGTGCTGGCAGATATCATGTGTTTGCTAGCACAGGAAAATTCAGCAAATGGTAACCTGGAAACTGGGTGTACTAGATTCAACTGAAACCTTAGAACTGGTATGTAAGTGGGCACATTGCAAAGTGGTATAAGTCATTTTAGGGACTATAGAGGCATTGTAAATCACGCTGGGTTAATATGTAAGTTATTTTAGCCAACATAAGCATTTAAAAGAAGCCGGGTAAATAGCCTTTAGATCGAAAAATACAAGGAACTGCTTCAGTTTCCTCACAGCTCACTCCAGGGAATCTTAGCGAGTGCCTGCTAACTCCAGGTATTGTAAAAAATAAATGTACTTTGCTCACTCTGGAACACACCCAGTTCTCCCATAATGTGCGGGCTGTGTTCTTGTGAAACCTTGCTTTAAGGAAACTTGGCGCTCCGGTACTCACCTGTTCTGCCGTTGCATGCACGTACAAAAGCAGTTTCTTCAGTAGCATGGAAGCTGAGCCCAAACAAGGCTCATCTTGTCAGAAGAACATTCCCAAATTGCATTCTACTCAATACGTGTATTGAACGCATGTGGTATGGCAGGACTGGATGTACTAGAAGGAGTGAGTGGACACTGCCCACTTTAGAGTATTGCGGGGAATGGGTAAAAACTACTCCCTCTGTTTCTGCCAAGCTCACTTGGAGAAAGGAAGGAAATAGTGGTCTTATAGGGCTCATTTATCATCAGTAAAGCCAACAGTTTGGAGATGAATTGGGCATCTGTGGATGTGCTCTCCCAAGCGCTCAGTACGGGGCTCTGCACACAGTAAGCAGTCAGTGAATGCGATCGATCGAGTGAAAGCACGTCTTCCACCACAAAAGAAGCTCTGGTGGACTCGTGAGACCGTAACCAGAGAGAAGCCGGTGGAATGCAGGACCTACCTCCAAGTCGGATGCAGGTCTGGGAGAGGAACAGAGCAACGTGGCCTGTTACAACTGAATGGCAATTATTTTAGCAGATTGGGACCGAAGTTTGTTTTCTCAATCAAACCGGGCACCCATGCGCCCACGGTTTCTTTCAGCAGATCGCTGTGGTGAGGGGAGCTGGGATCAGGGTGGCTAGCAACAGCACTTGAAAAAAATGACCCCAGGATGTACCCGATGCCATGCACGGTATGCCAGGGTGCAGCGTGACGTGATGATGCCATATGACTACCATTTTGGGGAAGCCTGCCCAATTCGGCCATAATCAGCCCCAAATTAGACTCTCCCCCTGCCCAATTGCTCCGGAGACATTGCATTTCCTCTATTGCTATCGCAAGTGTTGCGTCCAAGCCACGGAGGTCAGCGGCAGGAGCCACAGTGGGTGGAGGTTTTTGATCCCATCCAGTTTTCTAAAGTCACCATGCCCCATTTGGTCTCCGTACCCAAACTTCCTTCTCTGGGTGCACGGATCGACATCTTCAACACCGCCCTCTCCATCAAACTCAACTCCCTCCCTGCCCTCTTCCTCTGCCGATCTCATAATCCGCAACGCTGGATTACCTCCACAGTGCACTTCCTTTTCATTCATTCATTCAATCGTATTTATTGAGCGCTTACTGTGTGCAGAGCACTGTACTAAGCGCTTGGGAAGTATAAGCTGGCAACATATAGAGACGGTCCCTACCCAACAACGGGCTCACAGTCTAAGAGGGGGAGACAGACAACAAAACAAAACATGTGGACAGGTGTCAAGTCATCAGAATAAGTAGAAATAAAGCTAGATGCACATCATTAACAAAATAAATAGAATAGTAAATATGTATAAGTAAAATAAATAAATTAATAAATCTGTTCAAACATATATACAGGTAGTGTGGGGAGGGGAAGGTTCCTGTGTTCAAACTGGGGGGGTGGGCAGCTCTCTCCAGCTCAAATTCATCCCCACCTGTTTTAACTCTGCCCTCTCCTCTGCCCAGCAACATTATTTCTCCATCCATATTGAGTCCCGTGCCCATTGACCTCGCCAGTTGCATCAGACACTTAACTTCCTCTACAAACCCCCTGTCCCCCCACCTCCTGCCCCTAATGACCTGGCCACATACTTTTTTTTTTATGGTATTTGTTAAGCGCTTACTGTGTGTCAATCACTGTCCTAGGCAATGAGGTCGATACAATTCAATCAGACAGGAATACAGTCCCTGTCCCACAAGGGACTCACAGTCTTAAGTAGGAGGGAGGATTGAATCCCCATCTTCAGATGAGGAAACTGAGGCACAGCGCGGCTAAGTGACTTACTCAAGGTAACACAGCAGACGTGGCGGAGCCGGCTTTAGAACCCAGGTCCTCTGACTCCCGGCCCAAGCCCTTTCCATTAGGCCACGCTGCTTCCCCACTGCAAAACCCTTTCTTCTGACACCACGTGGCTTTATTATATTAAGACAGACACACTTTGTTGGAAGAACATAGTTGGACTACATTGTTGTACAAATTCCTCGCTGAACGAGGAGCTAAGGGGCTAAAGGGAAAAGGAGTTTAGAATTCAGAAACTGCATTTCTCAGAAGGCACAGGGCTGTTTCTTTTCAAAGGCGGGAACCAAAAACAGCAGGGCCTCCTAGGAGGCCTTTCCCTATCCTTTCTGGTTGAGGGGTTTAAAAGCTCTTGCTTTGCATCGTTTCTCTCTTTCTTAATGCTGTTGGCATCTTGGCTTCATTCTAAACTATTTTGCTGCCCTCTTCCCTGGGAATAGGCCTTTTTATAGGTCCATTCACATGGTAAACGTTCCTATAACCCCCTTATTCAAGGGTTTGAGCTATCTGTGAAAGCCGTGTGGCCTAGTGGCAAAAGCCTGGGCCTGAGAATCAGAGGACTTTAGGATTAGACCAGGATTAGGACCCGAGGACCTGAGTTCTAATTCCGGCTCTGCCACTCGTCTGCTGTGTTACCTTGGGCAAATCACTTCATTCTCTGTGCCTCGTTTACCTCATCTGTACAATGGAGATTGAGACTGTGAGCCCCATGTGGGACAGGGACTGTATCCAACCTGATTAGCTTGTATCTACCCCAGTGTTTAGTGCAGTGCCTGACGCATAGTGAGCACTTAACGAATACTAGAAGAAATAAACTATTGAGAAGTGTAATAATAATGACAACAATAATGGTATTTGTTAACTCTCACTACTCACCAAGCACTGTAAGCACAGAGGTTGATACAAAGTAATTAGGTTGGGCACAGTCCTTATCCCACATGGGGCTTGCAGTCTAAGTAAAAGGAAGAACAGGTATTGAATTGGCATTTTACAGATGAGGAAACTGAGGCACAGAAAGGTGAAGTGACTTGCCCAAGATCATGCAGCAAGCAAGTGTCAGAGCCAGGATTAGGACCCAGGTCCTTTGTCTCGTAGGCCTGGGCTCTTTCTATCTCCCCTTCCCATCTCCCCTACTCCTTCCCTCTGCTCTACCCTCTTCACCGCCCCACAGCACTTGTGTATATTTGTACATGTTTATTATTCTATTTATTTTATTAATGAGGTGTCTATAATTCTATTTACTTTGATGCTGTTGATGCCTGTCTACTTGTTTTGTTTTGTTGTGTGTCTCCCCCTTCTAGACTGTGAGCCCGTTGTTGGGTAGGGATTGTCTCTATCTGTGGCCGAGTTGTACTTTCCAAGCTCTTAGTACCGTGCTCTGCACACAGGAAGCGCTCAGTAAATACGATTGAATGAATGAATTAGGCCACGCTGCTCAGCAATTGCTTGCATATAATGTACTTGGAAACATGCCCTTTTAAGGTGCATATTGAGATGTTTAATACTCACAAAGCCTTTAAGATGATGATTGCGAACCTTTGGTTTATGAGTTTAGATATACAGAGAAGCAGCATGGCCTAGTGGAAAGAGCCTGGGCCTTGGGAGACTGGGGACAGGGTTCCAATTCTGGTTCTGACACTTGCCTGCTCTGCGACCTTTCTCTTTGCCTCAGTTTCCTCATCTGCAATGCGGCCATTCAATACCTGTTCTCCCTTCTACTTAGACTGTGAGCCCCATGGGGAACAGAGACCATGTCCGACCTGATTATCTTGCATCTACCCCAGCTCTTAGTTCATTGCTTGGCATTTATTATTATCATATGACTCCTTTGGGAAGCAAATGTGACTCATGAGCTTAGACAACCACCAATGATTCAGCTCCATGAGGGCAACACCATTAGCTTCGCCTCCACAGGAAAAAGGTACGCAAGAAGGAGCTGGCCAGCCCCGCCCCCTTGACCCGGAATAGGGACAAAGGGATGCCAAGAAGGTGGCCCCATGCCCCACTGGACAGTGGGGTAGCTGGAACTGTTCTCACTCTCCCCGCCCTCCGTTGTAGCAGTGGAGGACAAATGCCAGTCTTTCCAAATCTCTCCCTCGCCTCCTCACCCAGCTACTCCTGCTGGCACTAATGTGGACCGGGGATTTTCTCTAAATTGGCTCCATGGCCTGGAACAGAAGGAGGAGCAGGGGCAGCACTTAGTACAGTGCCTGGCACGTAGTAAGCGCTCAACAAACATCATCATCATTATTATTAGAGCACAGCCCCCTGCTTGCCTCCTTCCCTCCCAGCTTGACAGCTATTGGGAGGCAGGGGAGAAGAGAGGAATTAGGGATGCTGCAGGTAGGAGGAAGGGCAAAGACTGGCCGCAAGGCTGCCAAACCCACAGGAGCCTTCCCGGCTGACATAAGGGGCATAAAGTTCCTTCCCGAGAGGACTGGTAAACGGATTCCTCGGGCAGGGTGGCATAAGTTCAGTCCCCGCGATCTGTAGTCTTTACAGACACAGTACCAACCCGTCCCTCTTTTGGTAGGCACTCAGGGGGACTACCTGTGTTGCTGACTCCCTCCCCCTGCTCTCCCTCCTCCCTCCACGACCTTTCTCTTCCTTCCCCCCCTCTCCCATCTCTTCCCTTTCCCATCCCCTCCCTTTTCCTGTCCCTACTTGCAACAACAGCTGTTGCTATGAAACAGTCTCATGGCACACTGATGTCATTACATTGTGCCATGCACAATGTGACACTATGATATCATATCTCACATGGCGGGGCCATAAATTGCATGGCCCTTTGCCCACTGAATAATAATAATAATGATGGTGGTGTTTGTTAAGCGCTTACTATTTGTTAAGAAGCACTGGAGTGGATACCAGCTAATCAGGTTGGACACGTTCCCTGTCATTCATTCAGTCATATTTATTGAGCGCTTACTGCATGCCGAGCACTGTACTAAGCGCTTGGGAAGTACAAATCGGCAACATATAGAGACGGTCCCTACCCAACAACAGGCTCACAGTCCCGTCTGTCCCACATGGGGCTCATGGTCTTAATCCCCATTTTACAGCTGAGGTAAATGAGGCACAGGGAAGGGGAGTGACTTGTCCAAGGTCACACAGCAGACAAGTGGTGAAGCCGGAACTAGAACCCAGGTCCTTCTGACTCCCAGGCCCATGCTCAAAGGTTTCATTTTGTTTGGTTCTTCTGCAGAAAAAGGTTGCCAACGCTTGATTTAAGATGTTAGTTGTTCAATTTCCCTGGATTTACCGGGGCTGGGTAGGAAATCAGATGCTCATTTGGGATATTGTAGCGAGATTTTCCTAGCGCAAGCCCTTAATACAGTGCATCGCAACCAGAGGGCGCTCAATAAGT
This sequence comes from Tachyglossus aculeatus, assembly GCF_015852505.1. NCBI lineage: Eukaryota > Metazoa > Chordata > Mammalia > Monotremata > Tachyglossidae > Tachyglossus > Tachyglossus aculeatus. The sequence continues at coordinate 118,615,918 of NC_052101.1, read as the reverse complement.
GTTCCCTAACCCCACAATGGTATTTTATTCCTAAATGCATAATAAACTCACGAGTTCTGGCAAAACTGACTATACACTTCTTGATGCTATAGAATAGAGGTAAAGCATAATAAGTATTGTTTTGAAAAATTTATATTGGTTTCATTTATGTTTATAAACCAGTTTGACAAGGTTATTATTGTAAATGAAAATATATACCCATAGGTTCAAGTTGATAAAATAAAGCTGCTGTATTGGCATTTTCTCTGCTTCTGCACACATGCACACATATATTCAGCCTAGTTTAAAAGGGCCTCCCTAGCATGCAAAATTTTGCTTCCACAAAAATAATGCCCAGGGATCAAATGGAAATGCTGATTCTTTTCTCCCCAGCTTTGGCTTAACTATTATGACTACATCCTGGGACGGGGAGACCTGTTGGAACTCTAATTCATTCATTCAGTTATATTCATTGAGTGCTTACTATGTTGAAGAGCACTGTACTAAACGCTTGGGAGAGTACAGTGCAATAAACGGACACATTCCCTGTCCACAACTAGCTTACAGTCTAGAGGCGAGGAGACAGACGTTAATTTTAAATAAATAAAAAAATGAATTACAGATATGTACATAAGTGCTGTGGGGCTCCAGGGGGGCGCGATAACAAAGGGAGCAAGTCAGGACGATGCAGAAGGGAGTGAGAGAAGAGGAAAAGGGGCTTTAGTCAGGTAAGGCCAAGGCTTTGAAGGCGGGGAGAGTAATTGTCGGATTTGAGGAGGGAGGGCGTTCCGGGCCAGAGGCAGGATGTGGTCTAGCGGGTCGTCGTTGAGATCGAGGCACAGTTAGTACTAGAGGACCGAAGTGTGCCAGCTGGGTTGTAGTAGGAGAGTAACGAGATGAGGTAGGAGGGGGCAAGGTGATTGAGGACTTTAAAGCCAATGGTGAGGAGTTTTTGTTTGATTCAGAGGTGGATGGGCAACCACTGGAGTTTTTGGAGCAGCGGGGAGACATGCCCTGTACATTTTTGTAGAAAAATGATCTGGGCAGCAGAGCGAAGTAAGGACTGGAGTGGGGAGAGATAGGAGGCTGGGAGGTCAGCAAGGAGGCTGATGCAGTAATCCAGGCAGGATAGGATGAGTGAGTGTATTAACGCCTATTAATGTCTTTTGAACTGTAGTAGACCGAATGCATTGAAGTTCTTTCGAATTTCAGGAAATTCGTTTAACCACGGTTGAATTTTGAGCACTATTATACACCACATCAAATAGCAGTAATCCAGGCAGGATAGGATGAGTGAGTGTATTAATGCCTATTAATGTCTTTTGAACTGTAGTAGACCGAATGCATTGAAGTTCTTTCGAGTTTCAGGAAATTCGTTTAACCACGGTTGAATTTTGAGCACTATTATACACAACATCAAATAGCAGAACAGGATCACAGACACGGAAGTCCTAGAATGAAGTCAGTCTTCTAGCATTGAAGTTTTGCTCACTGCAGTTCAACTCGACTGGGTAGAATTGGGGAAGGGAACCAAAGGGCAGCAGACTGTGTTGCCCTACTATAGTTCTGTTCCTGCCTTCAAGAACTATGGAGGAACGGGGTGTGAAATGCGTAGTACAAACTTAGTAAAGTCACTACTGGAGAGGAGCCCCGGTGCATTGGGGTCCCACAATTTGAATAATAATGATGGCATTTATTAAGCGCTTACTACATGCAAAGAGTGACATGTGAGTGGAGTGAAAGCTTAGGGTAAGTTGTTGGCTTTCTCCAGGAAGGGTATTAATCGATCGTATTTATTGAGTGCTTCCTGTGTGCAGAGCACTGTACTAAGCACTTGGGAGGGTACAGAGTTGGGATGGGAAAAGGAAGGAGATGAAAGACAATAGCTTGGTTGATCTTTTCCATTTCCAACAAGGCTGATTATTGTCTTATCCCTTGATAGGGAGCACAAGTGATGAGACAAACCTGGGCCTCTTCCTTAACTTCTAGGAAGTCAGGAGGAAAGTGCCCCTCTATCAGTATTTTTATTAAAACGTGCCTTTTATTTTTATGGATAGGTGAGATCGGGGACCATCTTTGATAACTTTTTGATAACTGATAGTGAAGAATATGCCAAAGATTTTGGAGAGCAGACCTGGGGAAGAACAAAGGTAAAACCTTAAAAATATGTTTGTATGTTAAAGTTTAAGTCCTTCCTAAGGAAGCACTTCTATGCCATTTAAGCCACCTCCCATACCCCTTATGTGCATAACTTATTACTTTTAAACAATCAATCAGTAGGATTTATTGAATGCTTACAGTGTGCAGAGCACCGAACAAAGCATTAGGGAGAATTCGATAAAACTGGTTGACACAATCCTGCCGTCAAGGAGCTCTAACTCCTCTGCATATTCCCTTTTCATTCTTCCTCCTATCTGTAATTTTAGTGTCTTTCTCTGCCCCTCTTCCCCCATCCCGCTAGACTGTAAACTCTGAGTGGGCAGGGATCATGCCTACTTACTCTATAGTACTCTCCCAAGTGTTTAGTAGAGTGTTCTACACATAGTAGGTACTCAATAAATACTGCTGATTAATTGAGGGTTTGGTAAACTTTTCTTTGACAATATACAAATGTGTTAATACCTTTTCAGTGGTTGTATATGGTTTCAGATTCTTCCCTACAAATACATTTTGTGTGGAATTTGTTATTCCTTTGATGCCAAAAGCTCAGAAATGAAATTCCTTCCAGTTCTTAATCCTCCCATTCCTTTCATTCCCTTTTCCTCTTCATCCCATTTCTCCCATTTGTCCCTCTAGACCCTGTGTGTAAAAGTTAGCCTGGCCCAGCTTGGAAAAACTACTGGTAACATTGACTGCCTGGGTGAATACTTGTGAAGGAGCTAGAAGGGATGATTATTTCCCATCTTTTTTTTTTTTAATGGTGTTTGCTCATTCATTCATTGTCGTATTTATTGAGTGCTTACTGTGTGCAGAGCACTGTACTAAGCGCTTGGGAAGTACAAGTTGGCAAAATATAGAGACGGTCCCTACCCAACAGCGGGCTCACAGTCTAGAAGGGGGAGAGCATCACTTATTAAGTGCTTAATACAGTGCTCTGCACACAGTAAGCGCTCAATAAATATGAATGAATGAACGTGCCAGGTACTATACCCCAGGCAATGGGGCAGATATAAGCTAATCCCGTGGGATAGTCTTGTCTCACTTGAGGCTCACAGTTTACCTCGCCATTTTACAGATGAGGTCACTGAGGCCCAGAGAAGTGAAGTGATTTGCCCAAGGTCACACAGCAGAGAATGGGATTAGAACCCAGGTCCTTCTGACCCCCAGACACGTGCTCTAGCCACTAGGCCACGCTGCATCTCTTAAAGCCACATCTTATAAAAATAACCTTTTTGTTTATTTCTCTAGGGCCTAGAAAGAGAAATGGACAGCATCCAAACTAAAGCAGAATTAGAAAAAGCAAGGCAGGAAGAAGATGAATTCTTTAGGGGCCTGCATAAAACAGGATTTCGAAAGAAAAATGAAAGATGAGTTTTAAATGTATTGTTTGAAGACAAGCTTCCTCTTCTGTCTTAATATATAGTTAGCATTTTTTCGAATCTACACGTTTACAGATCTAATTTATGTGACAAAGATTGTAAAAAAAAAATCTGATACACTTTGGTGAAGTCAGTAACATTTTCTTTTTCCAGACTTTTCCTGTTCGCCAAGATGTTTCCTGTAAATCAATATGTCAGATTGAAACGTGAGTTCAGTTAAAGTCTTGCCAAAAATGTGGAGTTTGATTTTTTTTTTTTTAGTCGTTTTTGAAAGCTGGAATTGAGAAATGCCTGTAAAAGAAGAGAGTATTGTTTTACCTCCTTCCTGTTATTGTTAACAAATGTGATACTTTTGCAATTTGAAATCTTGAGCACACATCGTTACATCGTTGGAGCTTTCACTTTTTACATTTTATTTGTGACAGGGAAATCTACTCTTTGTAAACCAGCATTTTAAACGTGCAATAAATAGTTCAGTGATTTCTGTTATATGATAGGTTGAAATAAAGAAGTGAATTTACTCTAATGGAGGAGTCTCCCAACAAAAAGAACGTTTCAGACCTCAGTCCTATTTCTTCCAAGTGCATTTTGAGTTGTGTGCGGAGGCCAAATCATGAGGCACTTGGCTGACTGCAGACTGCATGTCAAGTTCAGCAATCGATCCCTCGGTGGCATCTATTGAGAGCCTGTGTGTGGAGCACTGTACTAAGCACTTGGGAGAGTACAACAGGATTAATTGACACGATCCCTGTCTTCAGATCAGGGGCAGATAGACACAAAAATAAATTACATGTAAGAAGGAGTAATAGAACATAAAGATCTGTACATATAAGCTATGGTTGGGTGGAGGTGCTCTGAGTACCCAAATGCTGAAGTTACGCACAAGTACCGAAGAGGCAATTGGGGGTGGAAATAGGGCGGGTAGGTGAGAGATTAATCAGGGAAGGCCTCCTGGAGAAGATGTGATTTCAGAGGGGCGTTGAGGATAGAGAGATAGTGAACTGTTGGATGCGAAGGGGGATGGAGCAAGAAGTCAGTGACTTCTTAGGATGGACTGGTTTTGTTTTTTTAACGGCATTTGTTAAGCACTTACTCTGTGCCACTCACTTTACTATGCGCTGCAGGAGATTCGAGATAGGTTGGACACTGTCCCTGTCCCACATGATCCTCGCAGTCTTAATCTTCATTTTACAGGTAATAGGAATAATGATGGTATTTGTTAAGCGCCTACTATGTGCCAAGCACTGTTCTAAACTCTGGAGTAGATCCAAGGTAATCAGTTTGTCCCAAGTGGGGCTCACAGTCTTAATCCACATTTTCCAGATGAGGTAACTGAGGCACAGAGAAGTTAAGTGTCTTGCCCAAAGTCACACAGCTGATAAGTGGTGGAGCCGGGATTAGAACCCACGACCTCTGACTCCCAAGCCTGGGTTTTCTTTCCACTAAGCCACGCCGCTTCTCTACAGATGAGGTAACTGAGACAAAGAGAAGACTGTAAGCCCGCTGTGGGCAGGGGCCGTCTCTCTTGCTGAATTGTACTTTCCAAGCGCTTAGTACAATGCTGTGCACATAGTAAGCACTCAAGCACTCAGAGGAGCAGTGTGGCTCAGTGGAAAGAGCCCGGGCTTTGGAGTCAGAGGTCATGGGTTCAAATCCCGGCTCCGCCGATTGTCAGCTGTGTGACTTTGGGCAAGTCACTTCACTTCTCTGTGCCTCAGTTACCTCATCTGTAAAATGGGGATGAAGACTGTGAGCCCCACATGGGACAACCTGATCACCTTGTAACCTCCCCAGCGCTAACAGTGCTCTGCACATAGTAAGCGCTTAATAAATGCCATTATTATTATTATTATTATTAATAAATACGACTGAACAAAGTGACTTGCTCAAGGTCACACAGCAGAACCAGGATTAGAACCCAGGTCCTCTGACTCCCAGGCCCACGTTCTTTCCACTAGGCTATGCTGCTTCTCTTGTTGGGGGTTGGGAAGAACAGAGGGGAAAAATCCCTTCCACACTGCACCCTCTCTCTCCACACCCCAATGGGGTGAACCTCTGCACTTCAAGAGAAACATCTGACCACTGGCATTAAGGCACTCAATTAGTTCCTTCCCCACTACTTATTTTCGCTCTAGTTCCACTAACTTCCAGCTCGTGCTCTTCGCTCCTCCCATGCCAACCTACTGCCTGGGCTTTGGTCCCATCTTTTTTTTTTTTTAATGGTATTTGTTAAGCACTTACTATCTGATGATGGGATTTATGAAGCGCTTACTATGTGCAAAGCACTGTTCTAAGCGCTGGGGGGGTTACAAGGTGATCAGGTTGTCCCACGGGGGGCTCCCAGTCAACCCCCATTTTACAGATGAGGGAACTGAGGCCCAGAGAAGTGAAGCGACTTGCCCAAGGTCACACAGCTGACAATTGGCAGAGCCGGGATTTGAACCCACGACCACTGACTCCAAAGCCCGGGCTCTTTCCGCTGAGCCACGCTGCTCCTCTTATGCCAGGCACTCCTCTAAGCGTTGGGTTAGATACAAGGTAATCAGGTTGGGCACAGTCCCTGTCCCATGCGGGGCTTACCGTCTTCGTCCCCATTTTAAAGCTGAGGTAATTGAGGCCCAGAGAAGTGAAGTGACTCGCCCAAGGTCACATAGCAGAGAAGCGGCAGAGCCGGGATTAGAACCCAGGTCCTCCTGACTCCCAGGTCCATGCTCTATCCGCTAGGCCATGCTATTTCCCCACCGACCTCTGTGCACTCTCTTCTGCTTCACATGCAGCAGACCACCACTCTCCCCATCATCAATCAATCAATCAATTGTATTTATTGAGCACTTTGTGCAGAGCACTGTACTAAGCACTTGGGAGAGGACAGTAGAACAGACCTGGTAGACGTATTCCCTGCCCACAGTAACCTTAATATCTACTCATCAAAGCACTTCTTTGAGAAGCAGCGTGGCTCAGTGGAAAGAGCGCGGGCTTTGGAGTCAGAGGTCATGGGTTCGAATCCCGACTCTGCCACATGTCTGTTGTGTGACCTTGGGCAAGTCACTTAACTTCTCTGAGCCTCAGTTACCTCATCTGTAAAATGGGGATTAAGACTGTGAGCCCCACGTGGGACAACTTAATCACCTTGTATCCCCCCAGTGCTTAGAACAGTGCTTTGCACAGAGTAAGCGCTTAACAAATGCCATCATCATCATCATCATCACTTCTTAAATCGCATCTCTTCCCTGATTCAGTCTCTCATCTCTCCACCCAGTTTCTCCCTCTACTTCCATTTCAGCACTTCTGAGACACCCACCATTGCACTTACAGGCTTATCTTTATGCTCTAGTCCTTTTCTAATAATAATAATAATAGTGATATTTGTTAAGCACTTACTAAGTGCCAGGCACTGTGCTAAAGCGCTGGGGTAGATACAAGCTCATCAAGTTGGACACGGTCTCTTTCCCATGTGGGGCTCACAGTCTCAAGCCCCATTTTACAGAAGAGGTAAGTGAGGCAAGGGAAATGCCGTGACCTGCCCAGGGTCACACAGCAGACAAGCGGCGGAGCCACGATTAGAACCCATGACCTTCTGACTCCCAGGCCCGTGCTCTAGCCACTACTCCATACTGCTTTTCTCAACCTGTAATTTTAGTATCTGTCTCCCCCACTAGACTGTAGGCTTCTTAATGTCAGGGTTCAGATCTACCAATGCTATCATACCCAAGTGTTTAGTACAGTGCTCAATAAATATTTTTAATAGATTAACTGTGAACAGTGGGTTCTTAAATAAGTCTGCATAGGCAAAGGGACCTCAGAGAGATGCAACTGCTTCTGCAGCAATCGAAAACCCGATCTGGAGCTCTTCAAAAGGATTTTGATTAAGGGCAGGGGGGAGAAGAAGAGCAATGTAGCCTTGTGGAAAGACCACGGGCCTGAGAGTCAGCGACCTTGGGTACCAATCCAGGCTTTGCCACCTGTGTGATCTTGGGTAAGTCACAATTTCTCTATGTCTCGGTTTCCTCATCTGCAAAATGGGGATTCAATACCAGTTCTTCCTCCTACTTACACTGTGAGGCTCAGTCAGTCAGTTAATCGTATTTATTGAGCGTTTACTGTGTGCAGAACACTGTATTGAGCACATGGGAGAGTACCCTATAACAATAGACACTTTCCCTGACCACAATGAGCTTACAGTGTAGAGGGGAAGACAGACATTAATATAAATAAATTATAGGTATGTACATCAGTGCGGCGGGGCTGGGGGGCGGGCGGGGGTGAATAAAGGGAGCAAGTCAGGGTGACGCAGAAGGGAGAGGGAGAAGAGGAAAGGAGGGCTTAGTCAGGGGAGGCCTCTTGCGGGGACTATGTCCGACCCGATTATCTCATATCTATCCAAGTACTTGACACATAGTAAGCGCTTCAATACCACAGCTATTCTTGAGAAGTAAAAAGTCAGCGGGATATAAACTTGACTTGGCCATTCACGCTCTCTCACCTGATACCCATGTAGACAATGACTTCCATTGAGAAATGTCTGGCTGGGCTAGCGGGGCCAAGTCTGATTGCTGAACAGAAAATCTTTGTCAGTCCTCTGCAGCGGGAGACACTTCTGTGACCTCACTCATTCCATGAGCCGTGTCTTAAGTAACATTTTTCAGCTGGGGAATCTTAAAGCGTTTCACAACAGTAACAAAAAGCTGGATTCTCTCAGTGCCTGAATATTCCCTGGAATTATGTGTCTCACATCACCATGGTGCCGTTTAGGGCCTTGAAACAGTACGGTTATAAAGTGTGTTTTCACCCTACGTTTCGGATAGCGTGCTGCTGGGGAATCAGGGAATGACCCTCTGCGGTGTGGGTCTGTCAGTATAGAACGGGAGGCCGTGTCAGAAAAAAGAGTTGTATGCAGGCACGTGATGTGGATCGAGACGGATCAGAACATGAAGTTCGTCAAGAGTATACCCTTTACATTATAGAACTTTATCCTGTGTTAGCTTTTCATTCATTCCTTCATTCATTCAATCGTATTTATTGAGCACTTACTTTTGTGCAGAGCACTGTAGTAAGCGTTTGGAAAGTACAATTCAGCAACAAAGTGAGACAATCCCTGCCCACAGTGGGCTCACAGTCTAGAAGGGGGGGGAAGACAGACATTAAAACAAGTAAACAGGCATCAATATGAATAAATAGAATTCTAGATATATACACATCATTAATGAAATAAATAGAATTATAAATATGTACATATATAAACACAAGTGCTATGGGGTGAGGAGGGGAGTAGAGCAGAGGGAGCGAGTGAGGGTGATGGGGAGGGGCGGGGGAGCTGAGGAAAAGGAGGGCTTAGTCCGGGAAGGCCTCCTGGAGGAGGTGAGCTTTCAGTAGGGCTTTGAAGGGGGGAAGTGTGCTAGTTTGGCGGATTTGAGGAGGGAGGGCATTCCACGCCAGAGGTAGGACGTGGACCAGGGGTCAACGGCAGGACAGGTGAGAACGAGGCCCAGTGAGGAGGTTAGCGGCAGAGGAGCGGAGGGTGCAGGCTGGGCTGTAGGAGAGAAGGGAGATGAGGTAGGAGGGGTGAGGTGATGGAGAGCTTTGAAGCCAATAATGAGGAGTTTTTGCTTAATATGAAGGTTGATAGGCAACCACTGGAGATTTTTGAGGACGGGGGTGACGTGCCCATAACGTTTCTGTAGAAAGATAATCCGGGCAGCAGAATGAAGTGTAGACTGAAGTGGAGAGAGACAGAAGGTTGGGAGATCAAGATTGAATGCAGCTTCCAAAGATACCTGACAATCTCAGGGGGTAATTTGGCCGTGGAAAACTCATGTTCCGTGTTTACAACCCTACCGGGGAAGGATGGGGGTAATTAGTGAGTGAAGTGAATTAGCTGCTATATTTACCAAAGTTTCTTAAGCCCAGAAAGAGGTGACCAGATTCCAGACATCTTTACTATGTTTTTATGGGCTTGGCGGATGAGGGGTTTGAGCTGCTACTCCTTGTTAAATGACCTTAACTACAGAGGTTAAGATTATCGCACCCCGTCTTTGAGCTTGATATATTTACTGCAGAACATTATTATTGGTTGCCTATTGATAGCTATAAAATCCTAGGTGTCACTGTCTGGATCACTGCATCTCAGAGCACTGAATGGCCTGGAGATAGTAGTAGCGATAATAGTAGTAGTAGTATTTATTAAGCACTTACTGTGTGCAAAGCACTGTACTAAACAGTGGGAATTAGACCCGCACTCTGTCTCCGAGGGAGTCACAATCTATGAATCTAGGTGGGGTGGGGGAGAACTGGAGACAGACGCATTGGGAGTGGTGAAACATTAAAACATTAAAAACAGCATAAGGGACAAGGACAAATATGTAATATACAAATATAAAAACAAAAGTCAGTAGGGAATAGGGAGTCAGAGAACCTGGGTTCTAATCCCAGTTCTGCCAAATGTTTGCTGTGCGACCGTGGGCAAGTCACTTAACTTCTTCGTGCCCCAGTCCTCCTGTTCTCCCTCCTTCTTAGACCGTGAGCCCCATATGGGACAGGGACTGTGTCTAACCCAATTCACTTGTATCGACCCCAGCGCTTAGAACAGTGTTTGACACATAGTAAGCACTTAAATTGAGTAACAGCATGGCCTAGTGGAAAGAGCATTGGCCTGGGAGTCATAGTCATAGGACCTGGGTTCTAATCCCGACCCTGTCAATTGCTCTGCCAATTGCTAGCCATGTGACCTCGGGCCAGTCACTTAAGTTCCCTGGACCTCAGCTTCTTCAAGTGTAAAATGGGGATTTGATACCCGTTCTGCCTCCTACTTAGACTGTGAGCCCCATGTGGGACAAGGACTGTGTCCAATCTAATTAACTCGTACCTACCCCAGTGTTTAGGACAGTGTTTGACACCTAGTAAGGGCTTAACAAATACCATAAAAAAACATGAAAAAAGGTGGAGCAAGCAATGTGGCCCGGTGGATGGAGCACGAGCCTGGGAGTCCAAAGGACCTGGGTTCTAATCCCAGCCCTGCTACTTGTCTGCTGTGTGACCTTGGGCAAGTTACTTTGCTTCTCTAGGCCTAAATTCCCTGATCTGTAAAATGCGGATTAAGACTGTGAGCCCTTTGTGGGACAGGGACTGTGTCCAACCTGATTAAGTTGTATCTACCCCGGTGCTTAGTTCAGTGCCTGACATATAGTGAATGCTTAACAAAAAACATTAAAAAAAAACCCCGTTTGGTGCTCTCAGAGCATGCCGGGGCAGGCAGAGAGTTCCTCACCCACGATTGGAGGGCTGAGGTCTCACGGGGCATTTGGCTCAGCTGCAATGGCAGAGAGGAGATGTTCCCAGGTGGCAATTGAGTGGGTGTGCTGGTATCCCAATGTAACCCCTTCTATCTGCCGCGGCCTTGCTTCCTGAAGGACCAACTCAGTTCTGTCTCCTGCAGGAGTAGAATCAGCATGGTGGCGAAGGTAATAATAATAACGATCATACTAAAAAATAATAATAATGATATAATTGGGGTATTTGTCAAGCACTGTACTCAGTGCTGGGGTAGACACAAGATCATCGAATTGTACACGGTTCCTTTCCCACATGGGGATCACAGTCTAAGTAGGAGGGAGAATAGGTATTTGCATCTCCATTTTATAGTTGTGACTTGCCCCACGTTTTCCAGCAGGCAGTGAAAGTGGCACGATTAGAAACCAGGTCCTCTAACAATAATAATAATAATGGTGGTATTTTTTTAAGCTCCCCTCTCAGGGTCACACCTGGAGTTTTCAGTACGCTACTAGTTTTGGCTGCGGGAGGGAGAGCTGAACAGAGGCCTACCCATTCCATTGCTAGCTTGGCCAGTGGCTAGCGAGTGGAAGGCAATCTGCTACAAGTCAAAACTCACCTGTGCTGGGCAGAAGCGGCATGGGGCAGAATAGAGGGCGGAGATGCAAGTTTAGTGCGCGGAAGAAGGCAATGGTAAACCACTTCCAGATTTTTACCAAGAAAACTCTCTGGATACACTACCAGAATGATTGCAGATGGAGGTGGGGCGTTCTGGGAGAGATGTGTCCACAGAGTCGCTATGGGTCGGAGTCTACTCGACAGCACAAGACAGGTTTTTCAAGCGCTTACTATGTGTCAAGCCCTGTTCTAAGCGCTGGCATAGATACAAGCAAATCAGGTTAGCCCTTGTGGGGCTCACAGTCTTAACCCCCATTTCCCAGATGAGGTAACTGAGGCACGGAAAAGTTAAGTGGCTTGCCGGAGGTCACACAGCAGACAAGTGGCGGAGCCGGGATTCTGACTCTCAGGCCCGTGCTCTGTCCACTAGGCCATGCTGCTTCTCAGCGCAAAACCCTCAAAAGTTCTGCTTTAGGTCATGAGAGCTGTGAGGTTGAGAGTGGGGAGCCTAGCTTCTGAGAGGAACAGCAGCAGTAAATAAAAGGAAACTACAACTGCTTCTGCAGCCATCACCTCAGCCACTGGCTCCCAGGAGTTTCTGACCCAGCTGACTCTTGCTTCTCCACACCATGTGTCAGGGAAGTCACAGCGGGAACTCTGAAGACCCAGCGATTGCTGCAGCTGTAGTTTTCCTGACCTTCTCCTGTTACTGCTGCTCTATGAAGAGGACATTTTGGTGAGTGTATGTAGGGAGAGGATTTGCCATTTGCTGCCTGCAGGCACTAAACATGTTGTTGCCCCTTTGCATTCAAAATTTTAAGTAGCTAGACAAATTTCATTAAATTATTCATGTACCTTGAAATTTACCCAGCCCAAAATTTCACCTTCCTTTCAGCAAAGGGACTGAGGATGTTGCAGACGTGTGACGATATTTCCATGACAACACATCTTTATCATTTTTTGCTTGAGCTCACTTTTTATACTTGGCTCCACTCAAACTTTTTCTTCTGTCACTCCAAAAAAAGCATTCCCTCGTGAATGTGCAGTCTCTAGACCGCAAGCTCATTATGGGCAGGGAACGTTTCTGGTAATCCTGTTGTATTGTACTCTCCCAAGCGCTTAGTACAGTGCCTGTACTTAGTGAGCAAAAACTCCTCACTCTTGGCTTCCATCACCTCGCCCCCTCTTACCTCACCTCCCTTCTCTCCTTCTACAGCCCAGCCCGCACCCTCTGCTCCTCTGCCGCTAACCTCCTCACTGGGCCTCGTTCTCGCCTGTCCCGTCGTCGACCCCCGGCCCACATCCTCCCACTGGCCTGGAATGCCCTCCCTCCGCACATCCGCCAAGCTAGCTCTCTTCCTCCCTTCAAAGCCCTACTGAGAGCTCACCTCCTCCAGGAGGCCTTCCCAGACTGAGCCCCCTTTTTCCTCTCCTCCTCCCCATCCCCCCCGCCCTGCCTCCTTCCCCTCCCCACAGCACTTGTATATATGTTTGTACAGATTTATTACTCTATTTTACTTGTACATATCTACTATTCTATTTATTTTGTCAATGATGTGCATCTAGCTTTACTTCTATTTATTCTGATGACTTGACACCTGACCACATGTTTTGTTTTGTTGTTTGTCTCCCCCTTCTAGACTGTGAGCCCGTTGTTGGGTAGGGACCGTCTGTATATGTTGCCAACTTGTACTTCCCAAGTGCTTAGTACAGTGCTCTGCACACAGTAAGTGCTCAATAAATACGATTGAATGAATGAATGAACACTCAGTAAATACCACTGATTGATATGAGGCTGAACCGCTCTTGAAGTAAGTTCACTTCCAAACCTCCTTGACCATACAAGGAATCCCACTGGTCAATCAATGAATCAATCAATCATTCGATAGTGTTTATTGAACAACTTTTGTGTGCAGAGCAGGGTACTCAGTCCTTGGGAGAGTGCAGTAGAGGGGAATTAATCAATGCTATTTATTGAGCACTGTAGTAAACACTTGAGAGAGCACAGCACAATAGAGTTAGTAGACATTCCTACCCTCGAGATGTTTACAGTCTACTCGATCTTAAAATCTAGTGGAGCTTACAATCTAGTAAATGACATGATTCCTACTCTCACAAAGCTTACAATAATAATGGTGGTATTTATTAAGCACTTGCTATGTGCCAAGTACTGTTTTAAGCGCTGGGTGGGGGGAGACGGGGGGTACCAGGTAGTCAGGTTATCCCACATGGGGCTCACAGTCTTAATCCCCATTTTCCAGATGAGGTAACTGAGGCACAGAGAAGTTAAGTGACTTGCCCAGAGTCACCCAGCTGACAAGTGGCGGAGCCAGGATTAGAACCCGCAACCTCTGACTCCCAAGCCCGTGCTCTTTCTACTGAGCCATGAATGGGGGAGTTAGACAGAATTGTTTACAGCTAGGGGGAAAAGAGAGATCGGATGTGCTCTAAGATGGTAGCATGCAAAATGCAAAAGAAAAATATACGTATCTTGGGGTTTTCTGAAAAATTGTTGGCTGCACACCACCACCCAATTTAACTCTTCAGGCAGGAACCTATGATGACGATGATGATGATGGAGTCTCCCTTAATGAATTGATCAATGGCATTCACTGTAAATAAAATATCCTGAATGGTGAACGAGCCTTGGTTCAGTCACAAAGATTTTAGGATCGAGAACCCGTGTGAAGGAATTGATTACAGTGCTAGTGATTTACTCAACGCCAAACACACTTTCTTGCCCCTGCTAAGCATGTTTTCACTGGAAGAGTTGTAGCAATGGTAGTAGTAGAGTATTTATTGAATGCCTACTGGGTGTAATGCACCGGGGTCAGTGTTTGGAAAGTACAAAACAAAGAAGTGACGTTTCCTCCACCCACAAGGAGTTTACACTCTAATGGAAGAGACAGACCTAATAGTAATAATGATGATGATGGTATTTATTCATTCATTCAATTGTATTTATTGAGCACTTACTGTGTGCAGAGCACTGTACTAAGAGCTTGGGAAGTACACGTTGGCAACATATAGAGACAGTCCCTATCCAACAACGGGAAGCACTTACTATGTGCCAAGCACTGTTCTAAGAACTGGGGTAGATACAAGGTAATGAGGTTGTCCCATGTGAGGCTCATAGTCTTAATCCCCATTTTCCAGATGAGGTAACTGAGGCACAGAGAAGTTAAGTGACTTGCTGAAAGTCACACAGCTGATGAGTGGTGTAGCTGGGATTAGACTCCATGACCTCTGACTCTCAAGTAAAGTAGATAATTGACTATACAGTTGAATACACAGAGATACAAAAATGCTGATGGTGGATGTCAATAAGTACATACATAAGTGGTAGAGGTGATTAGGGTATGACTCAGATTGCTGGGAATTAAATGGGGAAGACTTGCTGGAGTGGGTAGGATTTTAGGGGGGCTTTGAATAGAGGGTTTGTGATCTGTGCAATGTGGGAGGGAAGGGAGTTCCAAACTGGGGGAAGAGCATGGGAGGAAGGGTGTGAAAATGGGAGAGTAGAGAGCTAGGTTCTGTTAGAAAGTAGGCTTGGGAGGAATTAAGAGAGCAGATATTTAAGGTGGGGAGAATTGGTGAAGAGCCTTGAAGCCAATTGTGAGGAGTTTGCTTGATACAGAGGAACATGGCAAGCCAGTGGAGGGGTTTCAGGGATGGATAGTTGTGTGCTGAGTGATGCTATGAGAAGATGGGCTGGGAGTCAGGAGACTTGGGTTCAAGTCCCAGCTCCACCACCGGCCTACTATGTAACCTTGGGCAAGCCTCTCAGCCTCTCTTGGCCTCCATTTCTTCATTTGTAAATTGGGGTTAAGGTAATAATAATAATTTTGGCATTTGTTAAGCGCTCACTACGTGCCAGGCACTGTACTAAACTTTAGGGTGAATACAAGCAAATCGGGTTGGACACAGTCCCCGTTCCACATGGGGTTTACAGTCTCAATCCCCATTTTACGGAAGAGGTAAATGAAGCACAGAAAAGTGAGGTGACTTGCCCAAGGCCACATAGCAGACCAGTGGCAGAGCCGGGATTAGAACTCATGACCTTATGACTCCCAGGCCTGGGCTCTAGCCACTGTGCCATGCTGTTTCATCCCATGTGGAACAGGGACCAAGCCTGATCTCATATCCTTCCTTCCTCTCCCCCTCGTCCCCCTTTCCATCCCCCCATCTTACCTCCTTTCCTTCCCCACAGCACCTGTATATATGTATATATGTTTGTACATATTTGTTACTCTATTTATTTTACTTGTACATATCTATTCTATTTATTTTATTTTGTTAGTATGTTTGGTTTTGTTCTCTGTCTCCCCCTTTTAGACTGTGAGCCCACTGTTGAGTAGGGACTGTCTCTATATGTTGCCAACTTGTACTTCCCAAGCGCTTAGTACAGTGCTCTGCACACAGTAAGCGCTCAATAAATACGATTGATGATGATGATGATGATGATATTCTTGTATCTACTCCAGGGCTTAACACATAATAAGTGCTTAATAAATGACATAATAATAATGATTTAGTAGTGTGTAGTATAGATTGTTAGGGAAAGGGGCTGTAGGTTGGAAGACCAGCAAGAAGGCTGATACGATAGTCTGTCTTATGCTGTCGAGTCGTCTCCAAACCAAAGTGACCCCATGGACACATAACAATAATAATAATAATAATGATAATAATAATAATAGTGTTAAGCGCTTACTATGTGCTGAGCACCATTCTGAGCACTGACACATCTCTCCCAGTATGCCCCACCTCCATCTGCAAGTGTTCTGGTAGTACATCCATAGACTAGCTGAGATAATTGTGGTACTTTAGCGCTTACTATGTGCCAGGCACTGTGCTAAGCTGGGGTGGACACAAGCAAATCCAGTTGGCTACAGTCCCTGTCCCACGAGGGGCTCACAATTCATTCATTCAATCGTATTTATTGAGCACTTACTGTGTGCAGAGCACTGCACTAATCTCAATCCCTATTTTACAGATGAGGTCACTGAGGCACAGAGAAGTAAAGTGACTTGCCCGAGGTCACACAGCAGACAGGTGGTGGAGTTAGGATTAGAACCCATGACCTTCTGACTCTCAGGCCTATGCTCTGTCCACTGTCATGCTGCTTCTGTGATATGACCAGAGTGGCAGCTATTTGGATAAAGAGGTAGAGAATAGAGCCAGAAGATGAGACTACAACAAGGGGTAGGTTGGCAGGGGTACAGCACATTACAAAGTGCATCCAAGAATTGGAATTACAAAACCCACTAATGGCCAAATGGTCCACAGCCTAGAGTCAGGGCATTGCCACAGAGCCATAGGTCGGCAGGTGGATGCAAAATTTGATGGCATTTGTTGAGCGTTTACTCTGTGTAAGCACTGGGATCGATACAAGCTAATCGGGTTGGACGCAGTCCCTGTCCCACATGGAGCTCACAGTCTCAATCCCCATTTTATAGATGAGGGAACTGAGGCACCGAGAAGCAAAGTGACTTGCCCTAGGTCACACGGCATGGTGACGAAGTGAGTTCTTCACCACCCACATTAGTCATTTCCATGATTCCTGCTGAGCCTGTCCACCAGATGGGACGCCCTAAGTGTTTTTTTGGTCAATCAATCAATTAATGGTATTTATTGCGCCCTGTGTGTACTGTACTAAGCGCTTGGGAGAGTACAGTACAAGGAAGTTGGTAGCTACGTTCCCTGCCCACAACGAGCTCACAGTCTACAGGGGGAGTTGAACCTTTGCTATTAAAAATAATAGTGATTGTGGTGTTTATTAAGCAACTACTACGTTCATTCATTCATTCATTCAATCGTATTTATTGAGCGCTTACTGTGTGCAGAGCACTGTACTAAGCGCTTGGGAAGTACAAGTTGGCAACATATAGAGACGGTCCCTACCCAACAGTGGGCTCACAGTCTAGAAGGGGGAGACAGAGAACAAAACAAAACATATTAACAAAATAAAATAAGTAGAATAAATATGTACAAGTAAAATAAATAAATAAATCCAGTAATAAATCCGTACAAACATATATACATATATACAGGTGCTGTGGGGAAGGGAAGGAGGTAAGGCGGGGGGGATGGAAAGGGGGAGGAGGGGGAGAGGAAAGAGGGGGCTCAGTCGGGGAAGGCCTCCTGGAGGAGGTCCTGGAGTCGCTTAGCACAGCCCTCAGCACATTCATTCATTGAATCGTATTTATTGAGCGCTTACTGTGTGCAGAGCACTGTACTAAGCACCTGGGAAGTACAAGTTGGCAACATATAGAGATGGTCCCTACCCAACAGCGGGCTCACAGTCTAGACGACTAGAAGACTAGAAGTCTAGAAATTAGAGAAAGCAATTAGAGTGTTTCCAGAACTATTTCAATTTCACATCTAGTTCTCACTGATCTCAGACTCTGCTCACACTTAGAACAGTGCTTGGCACATAGTAAGTGCTTAACAAATACCATAATTATTATTATTAGTAGTAGTACAGTGCTCTACACACAGTAAGCGCTCAATAAATACGATAAATACTACGTGTCAAGTGCTGTACTAAGTGCTGGGGTTGATAGAAGAGAAGTGGATTCACTACTGATGATATACACGCAGCGGGCATCCTCCTTCTTCTGGCTGCTTCACTTCTCAATTAGATGAGGTGTGATGGGAAGGCCAGAACCTTTTGGAAAACCCACCACTGAGAATAGTTAAGCGACTTGCCCAAAGTCATAAGAGGCCGAGCTGGGATTAGAAGCCACGTCCTCCGACTCCCAAGAACTGAATGAATTAACAGTGCCAGGTGCGTTCGTGTCCCTCTGCCTTTCTCTCCCAAGAGCTTAGTACGGTGCTCTGCACATAGTAAGTGCTCAATGAATAATAATAATAATAATGATGATGGTATTTAAGTGCTCACTATATGCAAAGCACTGTTCTAAGCGCTGCAGGGGGATACAAAGTGATCAGGGTGGTCCACGTGGGGCTCACAGTCTTCATCCCCATTTTACAGATGAGGGAACTGAGTCACAGCAAAGTGAAGTGACTCGCCCAGTCACACAGCAGACAAGTGGCGGGGGCGGGATTAGAACCCACGATCTCAGACTCCCAGAATACGATCGACTGGTTGATTTAAAATGCACCCCTCGGATAGACACAGGCCTTTCTGTGAGCCCGTGTTCTAGTGGGTTTTCTGTGGGCTCCCTTCAAAGCCCTACTGAGAGCTCACCTCCTCCAGGAGGCTTTCCCGGACTGAGCCACCTCCTTCCTCTCCCCCTCCTCCCCACCCCCCATCTCCTTCCCCTCCCCACAGCACGTGTATATATGTATATATGTTTGTACGTATTTATTACTCAATTTTATTTGTACATATTTATTCCATTTATTTTATTTTTAAAATTGGTTTTGTTCTCTGTTTCCCCCTTCTAGACTGTGAGCCCACTGCTGGGTAGGGACTGTCTCTATATGTTGCCAACTTGTACTTCCCAAGCGCTTAGTACAGCGCTCTGCACACAGTAAGCGCTCAATAAATACGATTCAATGAATGGACTGTGAGCCCGTTTTTGGGTAGGGACCGTCTTTATATGTTGCCAACTTGTACTTCCCAAGCATTTAGTACAGTGCTCTGCACACAGTAAGCGCTCAATAAATACGATTGAATGAATGGACTGTGAGCCCGTTTTGGGGTAGGGACTGTCTTTATATGTTGCCAACTTGTACTTCCCAAGCGCTTAGTACAATGCTCTGCACATAGTAAGTGCTCAATAAATACGATTCAATGAATGGACTGTGAGTCTGTTTTTGGGTAGGGACCGTCTTTATATGTTGCCAACTTGTACTTCCCAAGCGTTTAGTACAGTGCTCTGCACACAGTAAGCGCTCAATAAATACGATTGAATGAATGTTAGTAATAGACCTCCAAGGGCCTATCTAGCTCTCTTCCTCCCTTCAAGGCCCTACTGAGAGCTCACCTCCTCCAGGAGGCCTTCCCAGACTGAGCCCCTTCCTTCCTCTCCCCCTCGTCCCCCTCATCTTACCTCCTTCCCTTCCCCACAGCACCTGTATATATGTATATATGTTTGTACATATTTATTACTCTATTTATTTTACTTGTACATATCTATTCTATTTCTTTTATTTTGTTGTACGCGCCGCGTACACACATGTACACGCATACACACATTGTACATATTTATTACTCTATTTATTTATTTATTTTACTTGTACATATCTTCTATTTATTTTATTTTGTTAGTATGTTTGGTTTTGTCCTCCGTCTCCCCCTTTTAGACTGTGGGCCCACTATTGGGTAGGGACTGTCTCTATATGTTGCCAACTTGTACTTCCCAAGAGCTTAGCCCAGTGCTCTGCACACAGTAAGCGCTCAATAAATACGATTGATGATGATGATGAAGGGCCTGGGGTTCCCATCCTCTTAAGAAGGCGAGGTGGGTGCAGATTATAGAGCGAAATTAAGGATGTAGGTTGCTCGTCTATTAGGGGGCGCATTGCTTTTTGTCTTTTGGACGACAATAATGCCATTCGTTAAGCGCTTACTATGTGCCAAGCACTGTTCGGATCTGAAGAGACGGGGTCGAGTGCGGTTCTGCTCCACGAATCCGTTTCAAAAATCGCCCCCAACGCTCGGGCCCGCAAAGCTGGAGGGAAGCGGGGATGATGTTCCCTTCCCACAGCGACATCATCATCATCAATCGTATTTATTGAGCGCTTACTGTGTGCGGAGCACTGGACTAAGCGCTTGGGAAGTACAAGTTGGCAACATACAGAGACAGTCCCTACTCAACATCATCATCATCATCAATCGTATTTATTGAGCGCTTACTGTGTGCGGAGCACTGGACTAAGCGCTTGGGAAGTACAAGTTGGCAACATACAGAGACAGTCCCTACCCAACATCATCATCATCATCATCATCATCAATTGTATTTATTGAGCGCTTACTGTGTGCAGAGCACTGTACTAAGTGCTTGGGAAGTACAGATTGGCAACATATAGAGACAGTCCCTACCCAACAGTGGGCTCACAGTCTAAAAGGGGGAGACAGAGAACCAAACCAAACAGACTAACAAAATAAAATAAATAGAACAGACATGTACAAGTAAAATAAATAAATAAATAGAGTAATAAATATGTACAATGTGTGTACGCGTGTACATGTGTGCACGCGGCGCGTTCCCGCCTCTGGTGCCCGGCGCGCGCCAGCGTACACCGGTTCCGCGAGACGCGCGCCCCCTTCATCAATTGTATTTATTGAGCGCTTACTGTGTGCAGAGCACTGTACTAAGCGCTTGGGAAGTACAAATTGGCAACATCTAGAGACAGTCCCTACCCAACAGTGGGCTCACAGTCTAAAAGGGGGAGACAGAGAACCAAACCAAACAGACTAACAAAATAAAATAAATAGAACAGATATGTACAAGTAAAATAAATAAAAAGAGTAATAAATATGTACAATGTGTGTACGCGTGTACATGTGTGTACGCGGCGCGTTCCTGCTTTTGGCACCGGGCGTGTGCCAGTGTACACTCCGGTTCCGCGAGGCATGCGCCCCCTTCATCAATCGTATTTATTGAGCGCTTACTGTGTGCAGAGCACTGTACTAAGCGCTTGGGAAGTACAAATTGGCAACATATAGAGACAGTCCCTACCCAACAGTGGGCTCACAGTCTAAAAGGGGGAGACAGAGAACAAAACCAAACATACTAACAAAATAAAATAAATAGAACAGATATGTACAAGTAAAATCAATCGAGTAATAAATATGTACAATGTGTGTACGCGTGTACATGTGTGTACGCGGCGCGTTCCCGCTTTTGGCGCCGGGCGCGCGCCCCCTTCATCAATCGTATTTATTGAGCGCTTACTGTGTGCAGAGCACTGTACTAAGCGCTTGGGAAGTACAAATTGGCAACATATAGAGACAGTCCCTACCCAACAGTGGGCTCGCAGTCTAAAACGCTCCCCCTCGTCCCCCTCTCCATCCCCCCCATCTTACCTCCTTCCCTTCCCCACAGCACCTGTATATATGTTTGTACATATTTATTACTCTATTTATTTATTTATCTTGTACATCTCTATTCTATTTCTTTTATTTTCTTAGTATGTTTGGCTTTCTTCTCTGTCTCCCCCTTTTAGACTGTGAGCCCCCTGTTGGGTAGGGACTGTCTCTATATGTTGCCAACTTGTACTTCCCAAGCGCTTAGCACAGTGCTCTGCACCTAGTAAGCGCTCAATAAATACGATTGATTGATAAAAGGGGGAGACGGAGGACAAAACCAGACTAACAAAATAAAATAAATAGAACAGATAGGTACAGGTAAAATAGAGTAATAAATATGTACAATGTGTGTACGCGCGTACATGTGCAGTCTTTTAGACTGTGAGCCCACTGTTGGGTAGGGACCGTCTCTATATGTTGCCAATTTGTACTTCCCAAGCGCTTAGTACAGTGCTCAGCACATAGTAAGCGCTCAATAAATATGATTGATTGATTGATTTGGCGCCGGGCGCGCGCCCCCTCGCTCTCCGCCCGGCGTTGGGCGCGCGCATGCGCACGAAGCGGCCGCGCCGGCAGCGCCTCCGCCTCCTCCTTCTCTCTTCCCCTCCCCCTCCCCTGCCCCTTCCTCCTTCTCCTCCTCCTCCTCCTCCCTCCCCCCCATGGTAGGTCGATCGGTGCCCGAGTCCGGGGGAAGATGGCGGCTCCGCTCGTTCCTCTCGCCCAGCAGGTAGCCGGTGATCCGGGGTGGGGGCGCCGGCCGGGGGGAGGCCGGGGCGCGGGCTGTGGGGCCCAGCGGGCTGGGCCGCGGAGGAGAACCCGGAGGCCGGGCCGGGCCGGGCGGCGCGCTCAGCCCAGCCCGGGGTTCCAGGCCCCGGCCCCGCGGGTGGGGGGTGGGGGGGGGAGCAGCCCCCGCTGCAGAAGGCGAGGGGGCCCCCCCCGCTCTGTGGCCCCCTGAAGATGACAGATGAGGGGCGGGCCCCAGACCGCGGGGGTCGGGGAGGCAGAGAAGCCCCCCCCCCCCCCCCCCCCCGGACTGGAACCTCGCTGCGGGCAGGGAACCTTGCTGCATCGCCCGCTCCCATCATCCTCATCATATTTATTGAGCGCTTACTGTGTGCAGAGCACTGGACTAAGCGCTTGGGAAGTCCAAATTGGCAACATATAGAGACAGTCCCTACCCACCAGTGGGCTCACAGTCTCAAAGGGGGGAGCCAGAGAACAAAACCAAACATACTAACAAAATAAAATCAATAGAAGAGAATGTACAAGTAAAATAAATAAATAGAGCAATAAATATGTACAAACATATATACGTATATACAGGTGCTGTAGGGAAGGGAAGGAGGTATACCTGTATATATGTTTGTACGTATTTATTACTCTATTTTATTTGTACATATCTATTCTAAATAAATAGAGCAATAAATATGTACAAACATATATACGTATATACAGGTGCTGTAGGGAAGGGAAGGAGGTATACCTGTATATATGTTTGTACATATTTATTACTCTATTTTATTTGTACATACCTATTCTATTTATTTTATTTTGTTAGTGTGTTTGGTTTTGTTCTCTGTCTCCCCCTTTTAGACTGTGAGCCCACTGTTGGGTAGGGACCGTCTCTATATGTTGCCAATTTGTACTCCCCAAGCGCTTAGTACAGTGCTCTGCACATAGTAAGCGCTCAATAAATACGATTGATGATGATGATGATGAGGTAAGATGGGGGGAGGGAGAGGGGGACGAGAGGAAGGAAGGGGCTCAGTCTGGGAAGGCCTCCTGGAGGAGCTCCCAAGCGCTTAGTACAGTGCTCTGCCCCCCGGAAGCACCCAGTAAATACCATTGATTGATTGATTGATGTCATCCTCGGTGAAGGGGGCGGGGGGGTGGGGGGGCCGGAGCGGATGGAAGAAGAGCGCAGGCCCTTGAGGAAGGATATGCCTGCGGGATAAATATGCCTCAGAGCCCGTCACCTGGCTCGTTTTCGGGGGGAAAATCCCCAAATCCGTTCCCCACTCTTCGTAGTAACAGCCTTTACCTCAAAAATAGCCACAGTCTAAAGCAGCTCCTCCCGTGGCCTCTCTCAAGTGCTTAGCAAACAGTAAGTGCTCAGTAAATAATAATAATGGCATTTATTAGGCGCTTACTATGTGCAAAGCACAAACCATCGATTGATTTTTCCCCACACGTTGGCAAATACTGAGGAAAAAATATTCGCTCTCTTTCAACTGAGCCCCTTCCTTCCTCTCCCCCTCGCCCCCCTCTCCATCCCCCCATCTTACCTCCTTCCCTTCCCCACAGCACCTGTATATATGTATATATGTTTGTACATATTTATTACTCTATTTATTTTACTTGTACGTATCTATTCTATTTATTTTATTTTGTTAGTATGTTTGGTTTTGCTCTCTGTCTCCCCCTTTTAGACTGTGAGCCCACTGTTGGGTAGGGACTGTCTCTATATGTTGCCAACTTGTACTTCCCAAGCGCTTAGTACAGTGCTCTGCACACAGTAAGCGCTCAATAAATACGATTGCTTGATTGATTTCAATCCGAAGATACCGTTTCATCACCTTCCAGCAGACATTTAAGATTGTTGTACAGGATGAGATTTATATTTAAGATCAAACATTGCAAATCAGTGATGGGGTAGCATGCTATTTTCAAATGCATTTATTGGAAAATTTCTTCACTGATTTGTTTCTTTATCATCTTGATTTTTTCGCTTTCCTGCTGCCTCTCCAGTGTTTGATACAAAAAAAAAAGGATTATAACGGGCCAGAACATAGGGAAATAAGTTTCATACTTTTGTCCTAGAGGGTCCAAAGACCTGGGTGTTTCAACCCCAAAAGCTCCCCCTGTATAGTACTTTATAAATGCTCATTGTGTAAAAAAAATCCCTCACATAACTAAGGAAAAAGAAACAGGAAAAAAATATTTCCTCTGCCCACACTCAACCGATCAATGGTCGTTTCTTTTAACACAGAAATAGATCAGCAGCCAAGCAATCTATGTAAGCGTAAGATTATAAATCACAACCTGAAGGATGCTATGGTAGTCTTTAGTGACGATGAAAAGGAGGATTTCTGGGCCCTCAAAAGAGGTGGTCCATCCTCTCGGTATCGACAGCCATTCAACTAAATAAATAGTACTTAGAAATATACTCACCAAATGGAACCTGTGAAGCTGATGATACACCCACTTCTAGAAGCAAAGGCCCTTCAACAGGCCATAGCTGGAGCCTCTCCATGGTTTTGAATGAACAGTCCCAATTGTAGCGAGGTACATTACGTTTCATGCCCGACCTGCTATAGAACAGCAATTCCCAAACTTTTGCAGCCTAGATCCCCTATCGATCAGTAGCATGCATCAAGAGCCTTAGCTGTGTGCAGCGGTTAAATCAATCATTGAGTGATATTTGAGTGATTACTGTGTGCAGGACACTGTATTATGCCCTTGGGGTAGTACAGTATAACAGAATTGGTAGACATGTTCCCTGCCCACAACGAGCTTACAGTCTAGGGAGTGAAGACCCAGTGTTTTCTCTCAAGGAGTTTGCAATCTAATGGGGGAGGCAGACACAAAATGATTCACAGAATGGAGGAAAAAGAATGGAAAGATGGAGAGGTGACTAAATAGGTGCTGAAGTAGGAGAGTATATGCATTGATGGGATGTGTCAGGAGGCCGGGAGTATGTAAATCAAGGGTAGCTAAACTGCGGCTCTTCCCTAGTTGCCGTGTGGTTTGGTCACACATACTTGAAAATATCTGCTTGCTTGCTATGTGACCTTGGGCAAGTCACTTAACTTTTCTGTGCTTCTGTTCCGTCATCTGTAAAATGGGGATTAAGACTGTGAGCCCCATGTGGGACATGGACTGCGTCCAACTTGTATCTTGTATCTACCCCAGCCCTTAGAATGTCATAGGAATGTGCGCAGGGCACTGTGCTAAGCACTTGGGCGAGTACACGTTTGCAATTGAATGGAAGAGACAGACATTAAAATAAATTACTGCTAAGGGAAATGGGGAGAGTATAAGGGCGAGAATAGGTGCTTGAGGGGCTGGGGGTGGGGTGAATATAAAAATGCTTAAGAGGTACAGAAGCAGCATGGCCTAGTGGATAGAGCACGGGCCTGGGATTCAGAAGAATCTGGGTTCTAATCCAGGCTCCGCCACTTATCTGCTATGTGGCCTTGGGCAGTCACTTAACTTCTCTAAGCCTTATTTTATCTTATCTGTAAAATGTGAGCTCCATGAAGGACAGGGACTGTGTCCGACCCAATTTGCTTGTATCCACTCCAGTGCTTAGTACAGGGCTGGGAACATAGTAAGCGCTTAACAGATACCACAGTTATTATTAAGTGCAAAGGAGACCTAGAAGGGAGGGACAAATAGGGTGGGGAAATAAGGGGTTAGGGTAGGCCTGTTGGAGGAAATGTGATTTTAGTACGGCTTTGAAGGTGGAAAGAGTGGTGGTCTGTTAGAATTCCATGCCAGACGGAGGACAGGAGCAAGGGCTTTTGGTTTGTGGATCTTCAGGTCTTGAGGCTTGCCCACTCTTGGTGTATATGCTCCCATCCTCGTGTCTCTCTCCACTTCAATCCATACTTCATGCTGCTGCCCGGATTATCTTTGTCCAGAAACGCTCTGGGCATATTACTCCCCTCCTCAAAAATCTCCAGTGACTACCAATCAATCTGCGCATCAGGCAGAAACTCCTCACCCTGGGCTTCAAGGCTCTCCATCACCTCGCTCCCTCCTACCTCACCTCCCTTCTCTCCTTCCCCAGCCCAGCCCGCACCCTCCGCTCCTCCGCTGCTAATCTCCTCACCGTACCTCGTTCTCGCCTGTCCCGCCATCGACCCCCGGCCCACGTCATCCTCCGGGCCTGGAATGCCCTCCCTCTGCCCATCCGCCAAGCTAGCTCTCTTCCTCCCTTCAAGGCCCTACTGAGAGCTCACCTCCTCCAGGAGGCCTTCCCAGACTGAGCCCCTTCCTTCCTCTCCCCCTCGTCCCCCTGTCCATCCCCCCCATCTTACCTCCTTCCCTTCCCCACAGCACCTGTATATATGTATATATGTTTGTACATATTTATTACTCTATTTTTTTTTACTTGTACATATCTATTCTATTTATTTTATTTTGTTAGTATGTTTGCTTTTGTTCTCTGTCTCCCCCTTCTAGACTGTGAGCCCACTGTTGGGTAGGGACTGTCTCTATATGTTGCCAATTTGTACTTCCCAAGCGCTTAGTACAGTGCTCTGCACATAGTAAGCGCTCAATAAATACAATTGATGATGATGATATGCTTGAGGTGGGAGGATATGGAGTGGGGAGAAGATAATTGTTTGTGGAATACCTCCTGGGAGAAGTGGGATTTCGGGAGAGCTTTGAAGATGGATTTGAAGGTGTGGGGGAAGGGGTTCCAGGTAGAAGGAAAGGCCAGGGAATGGCAGCAGAAGAGTCTAGAAGGAGGCACAGTGAGAAGGCTATCTTGCCAGGAACAAAGAGGGAAAGAGCTGATGGTGTGCCTTAAAGCCAATGGTTGGGACTTTCTATGTGAGGCAGAGAAGGATTGACAGCCCCTGGAGGTTTCTGAGGATTGGAGAAATACGTGGAGAATGATGTTTTAGGAAAACCACTCAGGCAGCAGTGAAGTATGGATTGGAGAAGGGAGAGGCCGGAGATATGGAGATCAGTGAGGAGGCTGACATGATATCCTAACGGCTGGACCAAGGTAGCGGTCTCTTTGCTGACCTTTCTGCCTCCAGCCTCTCCAGTCCATGTGTCACTTGGCTGTCTAGATCATTTTTCTGAAAAAATCGTTCTGTGCACTTCTCTCCACCTCTCAAAAACCTCCAATGGTTGAGACCATCCATCTCCAGATCAAGCAGAAACTCCTCACCGTTGGCTTAAAGGCATCAATCAGCTCTTTCAATCAGTGGTATTTATTGAGCGCTTACTGTGCACCAAGCACTGTACTAAATGCTGGAGAGAGTAATAACAATGGCATTTATTAAGCGCTTACTATGTGCAAAGCACTGTTCTAGGTGCTGAATACAATGGAGTAGAATTGGTAGACATGTTCCCTGCCCACAAGGAGTTCATAGTCTAGAGGGGGAGACAGACATTGAAATGAATTGCAGGTAGGGGACATGGGAGTGGATAAGGATAAGTACTGTGGGGTGAATATCAAAAGCCTAAAGGGTACAGATCTGAGTGAGCAGGTGATGCAGAGGGAGGGCCTCTTGGAGGAGATGTGATTTTAGTAGGGCTTTGTAGGTGGAGAGAGGTGGATCTGAGCGGGAGGGAGTTCCAGGCCAGGGTGAGGATGTGGACAAGACACAAGATGTGGTCAGCGACAAGACAGACGAGATAAAGGTAGCTTCGTGCTGCCAACTTGTACTTCCCAAGCGCTTAGTACAGTGCTCTGCACACAGTAAGCGCTCAATAAATACGATTGATTGATTGGTGGTAGAGGAGTGAAGTGTGCGGGCTGGGGTGTAGTAGATCTGCGAGGTAAGATAGGCGGGGACGAGCTGATTGAGCGCTTTAAATCTGACCTTAGGGAGTTTCTGTTTGATGTGGAGGTGGATGGGTAGCCATTGGAGATTTCTGACGAGTGGGGGATGTGGACTGAACTTTTTTTTTTTTTTCCAGAAAATGATCTAAGTAGCAGAGTGAAGTAAGGACTGGTGAGGGGAGGGACAGGAGACAGGGAGGTCAGTCAGGAGGCTGATGTAGTAGTCAAGGTGGGATAGGTTAAGCACCCGGATCAGCATGCTAGCAGTCTGGGTGGAGAGGAATGGGTGGATTCTCCCTCCCTATCCTCCCTCCTCTCCCACTGCAACCTAGCCTCACACTTTGCTTCTCTAACACCAACCTATTTACTGGATTTTAGGCCCACGTCTCTCACTGTTGACCTTGTGATCAGTCAATCAGTGGTATTTATTGAGTGCTTATTGTGTGCAGAGCACTGTACTAAGTTCTTGGGAGAGTACAATATAACAGCATAGAAGCAGCTTAGCTTAGTGGAAAGAGTCTGGGCTTGGGAGTCAGAGGTCATGGGTTCTAATCCAGAAACGCCACTTGTCTGCTGTGTGACCTTGGGCAAGTCACTTAACTTCTCTGTGTCTCAGTTCCCTCATCTGTAAAATGGGGATCAAGACTGTAAGCTCCATGTGGGACAACCTGATTACCTTGTATCTACCCCAGTGCTTAGAACAGTGCTTGGCACATAGTAAGCGCTTAACAAACACCACTATTATTATTATTATTATTATTAACGGAGTTGGTAGATGTCATCACACCCTCCCTCCCACCTGGAACCCTCTCCTCCTTTGCATCCAACAGACGACTGCTCTCCCCACCTTCGAAGCCTACTAAAATTATATCTCCTCTAGGAAGTCTTCCCTGACTAACCTGTCATCTCCCCAACCTGTTCTCCCTCTCTCCTACGTCACCTGTAACTAACCTCACATCTCCCCACGCTATTCTCTCTCCCTCCCGCGTCACCTATGACTAAACCTCTCATCCCTCCGCCCTATTCCCCCTCTCTTCTGTCACCTTCGTGCTTGTCAGTTTCTCTCTCCCACCCGCACAACATTTATGTTCATATCATTCCTCTGTTGTGTCCCTTACTTGCAGTTTATTTTAATGTCTGTCTTCCCCACTAAATTGTAAGCTCCTTGAGGGCAGGAAATCCTGCTCTACCAACAGAGAAGCAGCTTGGCCTCGTGGATAGAGCCCAAGCCTGGGAGTCGGAAGGACCTGGATTCTAATTCTGGTTCCGCCACTTGTCCGCTGGGTGATCTTGGGCAAGTCACTTCTCTGTGCCTGTTACCTCATCCGTACAATGGGGATTAAGACTGTGAGCCCCATGTGGGACATGGACTGTGTCCATCTTGATGACCTTATATCTACCCAGCATTTAGTACAGTGCTTGGCCCATAGTAAGCGCTTAACAAATACTAATACTTCTAATAATTGTGGTATTTGTTAAGTGCTTACTTTGGGCCAGACACTGTACTAAGTGCTGAGGTGGATACAAGCAAATCAGGTTGGACACAGTCCCTGTCCCACATGGGGCTCACAATCTTAATCCCCATTTTACAGATGAGATAACTGAGGCCTAGAGAAGTGAAGTGTCCTGCTCAAGGTAATGCAGCAGTCATGTGGTAGGGCCGGAATTAGAATCCAGGTCCTTCTGATTCTCAGGCCCATGCTATATCCATTAGGCTGCTGCACCTCGC
This sequence comes from Tachyglossus aculeatus, assembly GCF_015852505.1. NCBI lineage: Eukaryota > Metazoa > Chordata > Mammalia > Monotremata > Tachyglossidae > Tachyglossus > Tachyglossus aculeatus. The sequence continues at coordinate 118,586,261 of NC_052101.1, read as the reverse complement.
TATTTAAAAAACAACAACAACAAACCCTATCATAATTAATTGGTGGTATTTACTGAGAGAGAACTGTGTGCAGAACACTGTAGTAAGCACTTGGGAGAGTACAGTACTACAGAGTTGGTAGATTTGTTCCCTGCCCGTAAGGTGCTTCTAGACTGGAGAGGAGCTTGCAGTCTAGAGTCTATTGTATCCTCCCCTAAGGGATTAGTAGAGAGCTCCGAACACGGTAACTGTTCAAAAAATGCCATATTGATTGATTGTTTGGCCATTTGGATGGAGAGGAAGGGGCGGAGCTGGGAAATGTTGTGGAGGAAAAAACTGCAGGGTTTATTGATGGGCTGTATATAGGAGTTGTATGAGAGTGAGAATTCAAGGATGATACTAAGGTTGCAGGCTTTCTGGGACAGGGAGGGCAGTTGTGGTGTTGACTGTGATGGGGGAAGTTAGGTAGGGGAGGCAAAATGAGGAGCTCAGTTTTAGACATTTTGACCTTGGGACATGAGATTAAGGAGGTGAAAGGTCTAGGCTTGTGAAAGATTTGGAAGTCTGTCTTTTGGCTTCTGCTCTACTTTGGAATTTTTTTTCTATTTTCATACTGGAGTTCCTGCTTTTTTCTTTACTATCACAGCATCCCCCGGCCTGTACTCTTTCTCCTTCTCCCAACACAAAGAACTGCCAGCCTATCTTGTCCCTTTCCCTCCAAAAATATCCTCAGTTACCGTAGGTTTTACTTCCCCTCTTGCCCCTCGGTCCGTTATCCTTCTCAGTGGGACTGGCTTGTGTCCCTATAGACAAATGGTAATAGTAATATATATTACTATAATTAGAATTAGAAATATTAGAATTTTCATGCGCATGACAGTGAAGCTTTGGGAAATGGCCCTTAAATACCCAGTAATTTCCAGATTATTTTTATACTGTCACTGCTTTAACATTTCACTTACTGTTTCAAGCTCACTTTCATTTTTTATAATTTTTCCCCCCTTATTTTGTTGTACTTCATAATGAGTGTTTCTCCCAAGCCTTTGCTCATCCTTAATAATAATTGAGGTATTTATGAAGCACTTATTAGGTGCTAAAGTGCTTTAGTAGGTGCAGCTGCACAGAGTAGATAAGAGCTCACCTTCAGCATCATGCTCTTAGAGAATAGCTCCCTTTGGACTGTAAGCTCATTGTGGCCAGGGAACATCTTTCGACCCTTTTATATTGTCATATTGTGCTCTCCTGAGCACTTAGTACAGTGCTCTGTACTCAGTAAATATGATCGATTTGAAGTTGATCAGGTCGAACACAAGGGATGGGGGACTGTGTCTAATTGCCACCTTGTATTCTTTCCCAGCACTTAGTACAGTGCTCTGCAACACAGTAAGTGCTTAATAAATGCAGTTACTTGTACACTGCCCCTGTTCCACGTGGGGCTCACAGTGTATGTAGGAGGAACAGGTATCCGTCTTTCCACTTGCCCCACAAAGCAATGGAGAGTCTCTGTACTTTCTGGACTGCTTGTTGTTTTCTGGGCAGGCAGTTAATAAAGCACCAGACTGTTAGAAGACATGGATTCTCATCTCAACCTTCCCACTGTATGGGCGCCAGTGTAGACTTAATCGCTGGGAACCTCAGTTTTGCCAGTTACAAAGTCAGGTTAAACCCTTCCTCCTCAGAATATCGCAGAGATGTCAGGAGGAGCTGCAGCAGTGTGGCCTAGTGGAAAGAGCAAGGGCCTGGCAGTCGGAGGACCTGAGTTCTAATTCTGGCTCTGCCAGTTGCCTGCTGTGTGACCTTGGGCAAGCCACCTAATTTCTCTGGGTCTCAGTTACCTCATCCGTAATGTGGGGATTAAATCCTCCTCCCTCCAATTTAAACTGGGAGCCCCATGTGGATATCTACCCCAGCGCTTAGAACAGTGCCTGGCACATAGCCAGTGCTTAACAAATACCATAATTATTATTAATAAACAACTTGTATCTATCCCAGCACTTAGTCTTGTGCTTGACACATAGAAAGCACTTTGCAAATATCATTAAATAAAGGAGCATTCATATTTGTTTGGAAGGATGATGCTCTATGAATCTCTTATTATTTACACCCCATCTGCATCTCCAGTTTGGACCCTCCCGGTCATCAGCCCCACGTACCCTGCAGTACAAGGTGCCTTCTTTTACTGGAGACCCTGCTTTGAGATTCTCTGGCCTAGAGATCAAAAAGCAAAGTAGTATTCCAATCAATTATATTTACTGAGCACTTACTGTGTTCAGAGCACTGTACTAAGTGCGTGGGAGAGGAAAACACAATGGAGTTGGTAGAGACATTCGCTGCCCATCAGGAGCCCACTGAAGAAAAGTTTTCAAGCTTTCAAATATTTCAGAAAGCGGGGAGAAAGTTAAAACATTTCTTACCTTTGCCAAACTTGTTAAGGTTCTCATCTTAAATGACCCCGAATTCTGTTTGGATCAGTTTGATGCCTGTAAAGGGAAATCACTGATCACCAAAGAGCCCCCAACTCTTTTTTTCCCCTCACCGTGAAAAGTGCCATGGTTATGTCTTGAATGCGTTAATCCTCAGGGTCCGATCGCAAGAGAGCTGTTTTAATCTTAGCTATTGAGAGGATGGAAGTGGAGTCATTGTCTTTGGGCGAGATGGTAGCATGGATCTGAGAATCATCTTACCCATGATTAAATCTGTTTGTATAACCTTACTCTTTTAACAGACGAGCACACACTTGAACAGTAAAACTGAAAACCATTCCCTAACCATATGAACTATTCCCTAACATAGTTCATATGGTTGTCACCCCATCTTGTGATTTGCTGCTTGTGCTGGTCTTTGTATCCAAGGTAGCAAAAGTTCACAGGCCCCATTGCCATCTCTGTTCAGTCACGCAGTGGTATTTACTGAGCGCTGACTGTGTGCAGAGCACTGTACTAAGTGCTAGGGGAAGTACAGTACGACAGAGTTGGTAGAAGCGTCCCTGCCCACAAAGAACCTACAGTTTACAGGAGGAGATGGACATTAAAATAGATTAGGGATAGGGGAAATGTTCATGGTTGAGGTCTGAATTCAGCTCATTGTGATTATTAAGGTCCCATTAAGTACTGCTGCTTAACAGAACCCCAGAAAGCCACCATGGGTATCAACTTTTTCTTCTGAATGTATGGGCACACGTAGCACTGTACTAAGCACTTGGGAGAGTACAATATAACAATAAATAGACACATTCCCTGTCCACAACGAGCTTACAGTCTAGAGGGGGAGCTTACTCTTCCCACATTATAAGTCCTAAAAATCCTACCATCTCATCCTTCTCCTCCTCCTCCAAGCTTTACTCACTTGATTTCCCAGCAATTTTTTTAAAAATGATATTTGTAAAGTGCTTACCATGTGCTAGGTGCAATGCGAAGCACTGAGGTGGATATAAAATAATCATATAGCACACAGTCCATGTACCACATGGGGCCTACAGTCTTAATCCCCATTTTACAGATGAGAGAACTGAGGCACAGAGAAGTAAAGTGACTTGCCCAAGTTCACATAGCAGACAAGTGGCAGATCCAGGATTAGAACCCAGGTCATTCTGATGCCCAGGCTCTATCCACTAGGCCATGCTGCTTCCCATTTCATCGTCATCTTCATGCTGTGCCATTTCATCCCATCAGCCAACTCTAGTAGTAGTAATAGGGAAGCAATGTGGCCTAATATTTAAGTGCTTACTGTGGACAAAGCGCTATAATAAGCACTGGGAAAAACTGTATGGGGGGAGAATTAGACAGGGTCCCTGGCCCTCATGAGGCTCACAGTCAAAAGAATGAAAGGGGACTGGTGATGGACATAAAAGGAAAAAATAAAGCAATCCAAACACAAAGGTAGCATAAAAACCGAGAATAGGGAGGAACTTACTTGCACCTGCCGTAGCACTCGTAGATTTAGGTGCACTCATTTATTCTGATTATTTGAGTTGTAAATATTGTGTGTTTGTCTCTCAGAGTGTAAACTCCTTGTGGGCAGAGAACCTGTCACTTCTTTATTCTGTAGTTCCCAGGTTCCTAGTATAGTGCTCTGCCCCAATTGGGCGCTCAATGCTTGCTACTAGAGAAGCAGCACTAGCCATGAGGATGGAAGTCAAAGAGGGCAATTATCACAAACAGAACACTGAACCCAGTAGACCATCAGTGTGACCCAATATTGCATTTCTTACCTGCCTGCAAGTTTTTTACAATCTAGATAAACTTTGGTTCAAGAAGGATATAGATAGGTTAATGGAGAAGCAGCGTGGCTTAGTGGATGAGAGCACAGGCCTGGGAGTCGGAAGAACCTGGGTTCTAATCCTGACTCTGCCACGTGTCTGCTTTGTGAACTTGGGCAAGTCACTTCACTTCTCTGGGCCTCAGTGACCTCATCTGTAAAATGGGGATTAAGACTGTGAGCCCCATGGGGGACAGGGACTGTGCCCAACCCGATTTGCTTGTATCCACCCCGGCGCTTAGAACAATTCCTGGCACATAGTTATTGTTAGTATTACTAATGGTTGATAGAGCCATAATGGGTTCTATCAACTCATAGGAATCAGCATACTTGTTAAGTGCTTACTATGTGTCAAACACTGTTGTACTGGGGTTTTAGATCTGGATACAGTCCCTGTCCCCCATGGGGCTCACAGTCTTAAGTAGGAGGGAGCGCAGGTATTGAATCCCCATTTTACAGTTGAGGAAACTGAGGCATAGAAAAGTTAAGTGACTTGCCCAGGGTCACACTGCAAGCATTTGCCTGAGCCAAAATTAAAACCCAGGTCCTCTGACTCCCAGGCCCATGCTCTTTCCACTAGGCCGTGCTGCTTCTCTAGTGGAAAGAGCACGGGCCTGGGAGTCAGAGGACCTGGATTCTAATCCTACCTCCTGCACTTGTCTGCTGCATCACTTCGCTTCTCTGTGCCTAAATTACCTCATCTGTAAAATGGGGATTAAGATGGTGAGTCCCTTGTGGGACAGGGACTGTGTCCAACCTGATTAGCTTGTAGCCACCCTAGCACTTAGTACAGTGCCTGCCACATAGTAAGCGCTTTAACAGTTACCATAAAAAAATGGGTGTGATGATCAATCAATCAGTGGTATTTTTTGAGCACTTTCATTCATTCAGTCGTATTTATTGAGCGCTTACTGTGTGCAGTGCAGTGTACTAAGCGCTTGGAAAGTACAGTTTGGCAACGTGTAGAGACAGTCCCTACCCAACAATGGGCTCAGAGCATCATCATCAATCGTATTTATTGAGTGCTAACTATGTGCAGAGCACTGTACTAAGCGCTTGGGAAGTACAAATTGGCAACATATAGAGACAGTCCCTACCCAACAGTGGGCTCACAGTCTAAAAGGGGGAGAGAGCACTGAACTACGCACTTGGGAGAGTACATTATAGCAGAGTTGGTAGCCAAGTTTCCTGCTCACAAGGAGTTTCGCTTCTTGAGGGTCATTCAAAGCTAGTCACTTAACTCTTACTGCCCCTTCCAAAGGGAGAAACTCATTACCATAAGGTGTCAGTCTTATACCTGATGGAGCCACTTAGAACAAAGCAAGTCATGGGGGGGGGGGGGGGGAGGGGAGTAAGGAGAAGGAGAGGGGGCTAACTAGCTGGGAAAGTAGTAAGGCCATTTTAGAATGAGCTGGAGGCCAAGCATTTGAAAGGTCAAGATGCCGAAGAATAGTCCTAGTTTTGAGTACAGAGAGTTGGGACCAGGGAGTGAGGCTCCGCCTGCAGAGTTGACCTAGGGGGTTCTCTGGGAAGGGCTAGCTTCATCAGGGAGAACTGAACCAGGGCGTATGCGGACAAAGGAAAAACCTTCAGGGCCATTGCAGAGAACTAAAAGGGTTTTGAGGGGAAGGGGAAGACACCCCTATTGCAAAGGGGTGTCTTTAGGAAGAGGCGTTTGATAGCAGATTTCTTTTAAAGAGCTGTTATTCAGCTGTTACTGCTGTTTTTGGTAACTGCCTTGCTGCACGCTAAAGGCTCAGTCCTATGTTGATAGTGTGCAGGAGCTAAAGGACCACTGTTGATAACCTAGTGTTGAGTTTTAGAAGTCATTGAAGACTGGTTGTGATCCATAACCCCTAGAATTTGTGTGAGGGGAGTGTGGGAGACTCACAAACATCAGAGACAAGCTCTACTGTAGGGCAGAACAGGGAGGAAGGCTCTTCTCTGGGCCCTAGCAACCAGCCCTGGACTGGCTAAATGGACTCCAGATCACTCTTTTGCCATATGAGAGACCAAATCTACAAAGGCAAAGGATGATGGCAGCAATTTAAGGAGCAAATCTTTGGGGGTTCTCTAGGGAGCACTTAAAAACTGCTCCTTATCGCAGCAAAGGAAAAAGAAAACCCTAGGGTGCTCGTGGTAGGGGTTATTTTGGTGAGGAAAAAGGGCAGGGGTGATCCCTGAAATGCCACAATCACTGTTGCTTGTTAAGTGCTTACTATTCATTCATTTGTATTTATTAAGCACTTACTGTGTGCAGAGCACTATACTAAGCGCTTGGGAAGTACAAGTCGGCAACATATAGAGACGGTCCCTACCCAACAATGGGCTCACAGTCTAGAAAGGGGAGACAGACAACAAAACAAAACATGTAGGCACTGTACTAAGCGCCAGAGTAGATACATGCTAATCAGGTTGGACACAGACCCTGCCCACATGAGGCTCACAGTCTGTCGGAGATAGGAGGATTTAATCCCCATTTTACAGATGAGGTTACTGAGACCCAGAGAAGTGAAGTGTGTTGCCCAGGGTCACACAGCAAACAAGTGGTGGAGCTGGGATTAGAACCCCGATCCTCTGACTCTCAGGCTTATGATCTTTCCACTGGGCTACAGGGAAATATTAGGAAAGTTGAATGGCATATCCATAATCATGAAGTAGGATGTCAAGGAGGGCAAATGTCTTATGTCATCACTGTCAGAGACAGAAAACCATCCTGGAAGGACCATTAGTCTGACCATATGGTCTGTTTTATGTTCTTCAGTGAGAGGGACTGTATAATCTTCCCTTTCTGTAGTTTTAGGTTACAAAACATTGCTTACTTTTAGAAGAGGGAAAGGCTAAGTGATAGCTCCCTGAAAGGGGAGATTTATTGCCACATCCTTTGAAGGAAGGTGTGAAGAAGGAAGTGGCTTGTAGAATGGGAAGCAGGAGGCTCTTTCAGGTAAATAAGAGACTGAAAGAAGGCATGGAGTTGCAAGAAAAAAAAACAGTGGAAGCTGAGAAATTGGTTAGAAAGAAAGAAACAAACAACAGTTAACTCTGGAAGATGTAAGAAATGAAGCTTTTTTAGCTACCCAGAGATTGGAAACTCTGTTCTAAGTGAACGGAATGTTAACCTTGGGAAGTATTTTGCCGAGAGCCCGAGATAAAGAACATTTAACTGTTGCTGAGTCAGCCCTGCCGTTGAAATGCCTTTGTCAGAAGCCACATGGGTATGTCGGGAACCCTAGAGTAATAAATTTAGGATCTGGGTCAGCTTGATATGCCTGTTATACCCGGGAAATCAGGAGCCACAATTCAAATTCATTTCTTAAATTTCACTGTTGACTACATGCTCCTCTGGAAAGTATGTATAAATTAGCCAACTAGTTGCATTGGATTTCTGACAAATGAATGAGTGTCTTTGTTAGTGGCTAAGAGTTTATGACGAGTCTTGACTTCTGGTCTAGTTGGGACACCTCTTCTAATTTGCCAGTTGTTTTTGCTCTTTGTCAAGTACAGTGGCTAACATGGTTCTCTACCACCACAACATTGATATATTTCTGCAGAACATTTTTGATACATCAGACAACCTATTGTATTTGCTAGCTTTAAACAATCCATTCCAGTTTACGGTGAATTGAAACTTGGAGGCAGTGTGACCTACTGGGAATCAAGAGACCCAATTCTAGTCCCAGGTCTGCCACCAGCCTACAAGTGTGACCTTGAACAAGTCACTTAAGCTCTCTGCCTCAGTTTCCTCCTTTGTAAAATAGGGATAAAATAGATTGTGAGCTCAGAAATAAAATTGATTGTGAGCCCCGTGTTGGACGACTGTGTCCAATCCGATAACCTTGTATCTACCCTTGCACTAGCACATTGTAAGCATTTAGTAAATGCCCTAATTAATTAATTACATTTCATTTGACTGTGTTTCGGGTTGCTGCCTCAAAGCAGAAGAACCCGACTCCGGCTAAATTACTTGTTAAAAGTTTAGGTTAGGGAAAGGATGTGAAGATATACTTTTAAATTGTCATACCCAAAGGAATTACACTTTCTGCATAGTGCCAAATTAAATTTACAATGCATAATTTGTGAAAGTACTTCATTATCGTAAAAATTGCTCTATTTCAAACTTTTCTGGAGACCTCTCAAATCTTTGATTATTCTTGATTGTGACCATCGTGATGGTAATTGTGGTTTTTGTTAAGCACTTACTGTGGGCATCACTCACTGCTTTCTGTTTTGGCAAACAAAGAATTGGGAAGAGAATTACAGAGTTGGCAGAGATGTATCCCTAACTGTGCTGTCCATATGTGACATCACCTCAGTGTGGATTCTTCTTGGAGCAAAGACTGTGTGGTTACTTCACAAATTGCCCAGAGGAGTCTGCTTTTCTGAAAGCTGCACTTTCCTGCTCATGTGTATTTAATAATCTGGGGGTGGTGTGATATTGATGCATTTATAAATCCTACTTGTTTGGGGAATTAATCATTTTGTTTACGATAGTCTCCCCAAACATCCATTAAATATAGAGCCACAGCAATGGATTTTTTAAGATATACAATCATATGTGCCACTTGAGTAAGACTAGACTTAGGCATGTAAGACTAGACTTAGGCATTTATGTGCTTTTTTAATAATCTGGCAATGATGTCTGAAGGACCCGTGGCAATGAAACTTACATTCAGTTTCTTTGACTTTGGCACGCAGCTACACAGAACGTCCCGGAGAAAGTTAGTACACTCTGAACTGCAATATAGCTGACATTTGGTGGAACATTTTATTGGCAGAAATTATTTGGTGTGGCAGGCTTTAAATACCACAATTTTGTGCCTATATCGAGTGTTTCCTATTCTAACTTTAAAAGCTTTTGGTGACTACAGAATCCATCCCATTCTACTACAGTGTGGGGATTGTGTTCTCGCAAAACCCTGTGTTCAGGAAAACTCACGCTGTAGTAGTCCCCTGTTCCAGCAGCAGCGTGTGTAGGCACGCAGACTGTTCCTTCTGACACCGCAGCACACACTGGCCAAACAGGCTCACGTTGGAGAGCAGAGGGCCCCGATCCCCCAGTGGTGTTCTAGCCGAAGCGTGAACAGAAATAAGCATCCTAGCAGAACATGGTAGCATTAGTAGTAATAGTACTAAGTGCTTACTGGATGCAGAGCACTGTACTAAGTGCCGGGAGAAAAGACACCTGTGGGAGTTGAACACGGTCCCTGTCCCTCATGGGGCTCACAGTCAGACCTGTGTACATAAAGTCTTGCATAACCTGAAACTGAGCCAAAATCAATAGGTGTGAGGCCCAAACCTGGGCTCCCCCTTGTCCCTTTGGTCACGTTCAAAAGGTTCTGGCTTGACTTTTAGGGCGTGGAAGTGAAGGGCCGGGTGCAGGGTATTCTTCACGTATGTGCCCGCAGCCCTGTGTCCTTCAGGGATTCATAGCCCCAGCTGGTGCATATAAATCTCTGATCATCAGCTAGGCACTGTGCTCCTGCACAGTGACACCAGGCTGAGCTGGGTTTGGGCCAGGCTTGGACTAGGCCTTTTATAATTTCCATCTTTGGCCTGGGGAGATTTGGCTGGTGCCAGTCCTCTTGAGATGCGGGAGAGGAGCCCCCATAACAATTCTCTGCCCCTGTGTAGATTTTTGAAACAGGTAGATTGTGGATTGGATTTCGTACTGTAGGCAGAATTCAATTAGTGGTATTTATCGAATGCTTCCCGTGTGCAGAGCACTGTAGTAAGCACTTGAGAGACTATAGTACAATAGATCTGGCAGACATGTTCCCTGCTCACAAGGAGTTTGCAGCCTGGAGTGTTTTCAACAGTGATAACGTGAAATCTAAAAACATAAATTAAAACTTACTAAGAATGAGAAGTTTTGAGGGAAAGGATTGTAATGCTAGTCTTGAACCACAGCATTGAATTTAATGCATTCATTCAAGAGTATTGTGTACTTACTGTGTGCAGAGCACTGTACTTACTGTGTGTGTGGAAGAGTACAGTGGAGGGAAAAGCCACGATCCCTACCCTTAAGGAATTTACAGTCTCACGGGGTGGGCCGACAAACCATTCCCAAACGTCATAGCTATTGTCCGCAAAAGTTGTTGTCTTATGCTGTCCAGTCGTCTCCGACCCATAGTGACGCCATGGACACATCTCTCCCAGAATGTCCCACCTCCATCTGCAATCGTTCTGGTAGAGTTTTCTTGGTAAAAATATGGAAGCGGTTTACCATTGCCTCCTTCCGCACAGTAAACCTGAGTCTCCGCCCTTGACTCGCTTCCATGCTGCTGCTGCCCAGCACAGGTGAGTTTTGACTTGTAGCAGATTTCCCTCCACTCACTAGCCACTGCCCAAGCTGGAAATGGAATGGCTATGCCTCTGCCTGGCTCTCCCTCCCATAGTTGAGACTGGTAGAGTCCTAGGAACTCTCCAGGTGCGACCCTGAGAGGTGTTAGCAAAAGTAGAGCGGGATAAATGAACAGTGAGTGCTAAGGGTTGCTGTTGGAAAGGAGGAGCTTAATCAGGCAAGGTCACGTGAAGGAGATGGGGTTTCTCCGAGGACTTTGATAATGAGAAGAGCTGTTTTGGGGGCAAATTTGAAAGGGGCCGGAGGTGCAGGCGAGAGGAAGGGCGTGAGCAAAGGGTCAGATGTGGGAGAGTCAAGAGTGAGGTACAGCGAGATGATTAGCCTGGGAAGAATGAAAAGTGCCAGCTGGGATGTTTTGGGAGAAGAGGGCTGATAAGAGGGAGAGAGTTGGCCGAGTGCCTTAAAGCCAATGGTCTAAAGTTTCTGTATGATGCAGAGATGGAGATTTTCGAAAAAAGGGGAGACGTATGCAGAATGACTAGAAAAATGATCCGGGCAACAGAGTTAAGTATGGACGTAAGCTCGTCCTCTGGACTGTAAGCTCATCGTGGGCAGGGAATGTATCTGTTCATTGTTGTGCTCTTCCGAGTGCTTATTACAGCGCTCCACACACAGTAAGTGCTCGGTAAGTACGATTGACTGACTGACTGAAAAGGGAGAGGCTGGAAACAGGGAGACCCATGAAGGAAGCTCTTACAGTACTCTAGCTGGGATATGCCGGGTTCCTGGACCAGGATCAGGGCCGCTTGAATGAAAGGAAAAGGGGGGAATCCAGGAAATCTGAAGGAAGAACCAGCAGTATCATCAAGGCTGTGGGCTTCCGGGACAGGGAGGAATGGTGGTGGCGGTTGACTGATGGTGAAGTTATTCATAGATTCGTGGGGGAAGATGAGTTCAGTTTTAGAAATACTGAACTTGAAGCACTGGAGGATAGAGGACGGGCCTGGGAGTCAGAAGGTCATGGATTCTAATCCCGGCTCTGCCAGTTGTCTGCTGTGCGACCTTGGGCAAGTCACTTCACTGGGCCTCAGCGACCTCATCTGTAAAGTGGGGATTGAGACTCTGAGCCCCATGAGGGACAGGGACCATGTCCAACCTGATTTGCTTGTATCCACCCCAGTGCTCAGTACAGTGCCTGGCACATAGTAAGCAGTTAACAAATGCCATAATTATTATTATTATGTAGAGATGTCCTGGAGGCAAGAGGAAGTCAGTCTCTCATATTTATTGAGCACTTACCATCTGCAGAGCACTGTACTAAGCGCTTGGGAGAGGACAATACAGCAGGGGTAGTAAACATGTTCCCTGCTCACAACGAACTTACCATCTAGAGGAAATGTGAGATTGCAGAGGAGGCAAAGAGGATGTGACCCAAAATGAAATCGTATTAGGAGTTACATTAATATCGATCTTTGCTTTTTTGATATTTGCATGAAATACACGGATATGATCATGTGTCATTTACACTGATACGCACACGCCCCAGCAAATTTTCAATGTGACTTCAGTGTGTGAAAGTTCTTGTGCTGTGAGTTTCCATCGCTAAAATGGCATTGGCAGTGTTAATGGTGTTTGTCAATGAGAATTTAGTTTGTTTTTCCCCCCAGACTTAATGCTGTTCACTAAGAAGAATGGCCAGCCCCAGGTTTAAGACATTTTTAGGTTAAAAGTCCATTCTTTTTGTGTTCTTAAATGGGTAAAGTGACATCTTGTCCCTGGGCTGAGGGGGCAAAAAAAAAAAGCTTCAGGAAGCTTTCCACCAAATACCTTAGCTTTGAGAAGGTAAGAGTAACTGAAAGTGAAGATGCAGTGAAAATGATACCAGCCGAACTATAAGAATTCTGCAATTCATATGATAACTTTTAGTGATATGAGGTGGATTTTGCATTGATGATGAAGTGAAATCTCCCGAGGCTGTTGGGTCTCTTATTCCACTTCCTAACTACATCTGTCTCCACAGGCTGCAGCGTGCTTCAGCTCTGGAAGGGTTATTCCTCTCTAGGCTCCCTTTTTGTGGATTATTGATCAGATTTCATCACCACCTTTGTCTTCATTCATTCAATCGTATTTATTGAGCACTTACTGTGTGCAGAGCACTGTACTAAGCGCTTGGGAAGTACAAGTTGGCAACATATAGAGACGGTCCCTACCCAACAGCGGGCTCACAGTCTAGAAGGGGGAGAGACTTTAGTCTTTAGATCGACAAACTGCTTGAACAGACCAAAGCACATAAGATGTCGCTCCACAATTTATCTTCTGAGACAACATTCATTCATTCCATTCAATCATATTTATTGAGCGCTTACTGTGTGTAGAGCACTGTACTAAGCACTTGGGAAGTACAAGTTGGCAACATATAGAGACGGTCCCTACCCAACAACGGGCTCACAGTCTAGAAGGGGGAGACAGACAACAAAACAAAACATATTAACAAAATAAAATAAATAGAATAGTAAATATGTACAAGTAAAATAAATAGGGTAATAAATTTGTACAAACATATATACAGGATATATATATATATACACAAATTATATATATATATACACAAATTTACATTCTAGTGGTGATGCAATCTGGGATACTCATTTCCTTTCAGGTTCTGGAATGCTTTTCTCTCATCTATTTCCCAGCCGCTGTGGAGCGAAAGGACTGGTTGAGGGTGTTTGGAGACCCAGAATCCTTTGCCATATGTGCTAAATAATTGAAAAATCTAGTGAAATGATAAATTGGGTGTTCAGGCCGAAACAAAAGCCTGCTTTAAATGGTGTGACCTTGCTGGTTATTAGGAGGAAGCTGTATGTCAGTACTAAGAGGAAGCTGCAGGGTTAGCAGACGACTCTGCTTTTTCATCAGTTTTTTGGGGTTTTTTTGGCTCATGATTGAATTTAAATTCTTTTTTGGGGCCTCATACCCTATATGTGCTTTCTATCACAGTCACAACTTCCTTACATTGATTTCCAGAGCTATAAGGTACAGTTGAACCATATTTTGTGGCTTCCTGTCAGTTGATTCTGAGGTACTTTATTCTAGCCTTAGTCGATTAGATATTACTATATTTTTGCTATCAAGTTATCTTTCTGGGGCTATTTTTTCCTTGTTCACTTTGGCCTGGGAAATTTGGGGACTCTTGGGTGTGCTGATAAAAACCTTGCAGGCAAAAAATATAGGTCCTTATCCACAGGATTTTTTTAGACATTGTAGTTTTGGAACATTTTCTGTAACAAAGGTGGCTTTTTGTGCAATCATTAATAATACATCTAAAATTTATGACTGACTAATTGTTGCTAGGAATAGGGGTCATTATTGCAGCAAGTAAATGTCTCTGGGTTTGTGCATTCCATTCCAGTTAGTGAATGGATGAATATGCTGTTTGTAGGGTTATACTCTGTCCACCCTAAATTTTATGGCTGTGTTAGACAGCGGTGCTCTAACAGAGATAAATTTGGAGGGAAAGTTCTGACTTGAGTGCTTCTCTTTTGCTCTCATTCCTTTTTGACCTTTGTAATAGTTGCATTTAGTTGGATCATAAGATTTTGTGTGTTTGTAGCATTTTAAAATTGTAGAATGTGGTTCTGTGAGGGGACTGAATCATCCATTTTATTTTGACATTAGTGGGAGCCTTGGCGTAAAAATGGAAGATGAAATGTGCACAGTGGAGCAAACTGCCATGGATCTCACATTCCAGAAGGACACTGAGTTACACCCTCTCCCCCCGCCCCCACCTCCCATTTTGTTTTTTTTCCACTCTTCCTTTTTCATTTTTTTGGTAGTCTGTTTCCTGTGGGGAGATCTTTTTTTTTTTTTTGGTCTGGCTTAAATATTTTTAAATTTCATTCTACTGTTTACTTTATTTTTTCCAAACTGTTCAGTCGCATTTCCTTTTTAGCATTCTTCCTTCTGTGTTAAAAGTGCTTTCCCACTTTTAACTTTTATGTTTCTTTTCTCCCCCTTCCTTTAGTAATATGTTTTTTTTTCTGCCCGCTGCTTTTCTGATCTCCATAAGGATAAATCAGCATCACCAAGAAATTATTCTAGCCTGTCATTTAGAAGGTTAATCCCACCAAGATGTTTGATTCCCATACAGGGGTCCGCAGCTCGGGGTCGTGACTGTGGGGGAGGTCTCTGCTCTGGCCAAGACTGCCAGTTTTCTGGCGGGCTGTTGACTGGTCCAAAAGTGAGAAGACCCAATCGGGTGGGAACGCCAAACAAATACAGGTGTAGTAGTAGCTGCCAGAAGTTAGAGAAATTAAAGTAGGTAACATGGCCTAGGGGCGAGAACACGGACTTGGGAGTCAGAGGTCATGTGTTCTAATTCTGGCTCCACCACTGGTCTGCTGTGTGACCTTGGGCAAATCACTTCACTTCTGGGCCTCAGTTACTTCATCTGTAAAATGGGGATTATGACTGTGAGCCCCACGTGGCACAACCTGAGTAGCTTGTACCTACCTCAACGCTTTGAACAGTACTTGGCATATAGTAAGCGCTTAATAAATATCATCATCATTATTATTATTATAAGAGGTATGGCCTAGTGGAAATAGCACAGGACTTGGAGTGTGGACTTTAATCCTGACTCCCAACTTTTTTTTTTTTCTAATGATATTTGTTAAGCATTTATTATGAGTCAGCCACTGGGGTAGATACAAGATAATCAGACTGGACACAGTCCCCACCCCACTGAAGGCTCACAGTCTTAATCCCCATTTTACCGATAAGAGAACTGAGGTTTGGAGAAATTAAGTGACTTGCCCTAGATATCACAGCTGAGCTGGAGTGCTCTGTCCATTAGGCCATGCTGCTTCTTGCCTGCTGTGGGACCTTGGGCAAACCACTTAAAGTCTCCAGACCTTAGTTTCCTCATCTGTAAAATGGGAATAAAATACCTGTTCTCTTTCCCCCTTAGACTGTAAGCTTCTTGTGGGACAGGGACCGTGTCTGACCTGGGTATCTTGGCTTTTCCCCAGTGCTTAGTACAGTGCTTGGCTCTTAATTGGCACTTGAGATATCACAGTTATTATTTTGGCCAATATTGTAGTTCTACTCCTTAAAACCTTCCTTCCTTTCTTTCCCCTTGCCTGCTTTCTCACCCCTATCTAGCCCAATGAGAAGTGGGCCCTGGCAGTTGGGCTGTGCCTGGGTCCTTCACTTGCCCAATCAAGCAGTCAATCTGTGGTATTTATTGAGTGATTACTATGTGCAGAGCACTGTGCCGGCCCTGGGAAATGGTTGTAATCTTAATTGAAATAAACCATGTGTTTAAAGGATCTGTGGTATGATTTTAGACAGATGAGTTGCAAATCTTGTTTCCTATTAAGTCACATTTTTAAAGAACGCATTGGATGATAGTGGCCTTCGCCGCAATGAAGTTTGGGAGGAAAGTTATTTTCCTTTCTGAAGGCATCGATAACCTATCCAGTTGTCCTGTTTAAAAGGTTCGAATAATTAGAAAGCGATCCCGAGGTCCAGTTCTGAAACTGGAGTGCATTTTGAGTGGTTTAAGGAAATTAATTAGTGTTATTGTTGGGGGGGGGGGGGGGCATTGAAGTCCTAATAGATATGTTGAATTTGATATTGTGATGACCATTTCAGGTATTAATGATTCTGCTAACCAAGGTATTGTCACCAGAGTGGTGAATTATGAAGGAATAGGAGCATTTACTTTGCCTTCATCAGGTACCAGTATTTAGGTCTGAGAATAGATAGGTTGAATTATGTACCCAGAGGATAATTTGGGCATGGAAATTGTGATATTCACTGGTGTACGTTTTCCTAATGTCTGGATGTTCTTTTGCTCTGGCATTTGACCTTTCCTGGCTCACCAATTGTCGTGGTTTGATTTACAGTTTTCTACTGGGAACCCATTATATGAATCTTACTACAAACAGGTAAGCTCCTAATACTTCTGCATGCTTTACTTTTTGATAAGGAGCAGTGTAGCCCAGTGGAAAGAGCACAGGACTGGTGGTCAGGAGACCTGCATCCTATTCCTGGCTCCCCTCTTGCCTGCTGCCTCAATTTGGGCAGGTCTCTTAGCTTCTCTGTGCCTCAGTTTCCTTATCTGTAAAATGGGGATTTAGTGTCTGTTCTCCCTCCCTCTTAGCTTGGAAGCTGTAGGAGGAACAGGGAATGGAATCGATCTATCCGATTGTATTGTATCTATCCCAGTGTCTAGTACAGTGCTTGGCACGTGGTGCTTAGTGCATATTGTTGTCATTATTATTATTATTATTATTATCCAAACTCGATTTTAGTTATGCTATTGATGACGTTTACCGCTCCTTGCCCAGTGAATAGAATGTCTGCTTTTTTTTTTTACCCTCTTTGCCATTTTTCCTCTTTTCTAGAAAATGTGCTTCAAATGGTCCTGTGTTTTTGTATTACAGGTAGATCCAACATATACAGGGAGAATTGGAGCTGGTGAAGCTGCCCTTTTTCTTAAAAAATCAGGTCTCTCAGACATTATCCTTGGAAAGGTAAATGAAGCTTCAATGCCACCAGCAGAGTATGTGAATTCTTGTGCACTCACGGTTATACACTCACAATCTATTTTTGGAAACCATTTTCTGGCCTCAGTACCAATTTGAACTCTCACAGTGTTGCTATTAGTCTGATTTGTAATCTTCATTTCTGGTTATAATTCTGGACTCAGAAAAATTAAGTCAGGCATCTTCGTAGATGCTATTAATTCTTTCCTCATTTTGTTTTGTCGTTCATCAGACTAAAATCAGAATACTAATCATGTTATGGTGGCCTATATGTGATGTGCACTGTGTAGCTGTGCTCTCTGCAATATTTTGTGTGGGTTGTGGGTATTTTGACCCACAGCTCCTTGCACATCCACATAATAAACAACTATTCTGCCAATTGTCAGGAGACCATTACTTCATTACTACTCCAAACAGACCTAAGAGGCATTTCCTGAATAATTTTTCCCTGCCTTGCTGGTCATGTCAACCCATCACAGCCACTTCAAGCATTCTCGTGTTTTTCCATTTGTTACGAGTTTACTTGTGGCCGTTATTTACATCTGGTCTCTCAATCTTAACTACAACATATTCGTCGAATTATATCTACCCTCTCCCCTGTTGGACCATAAGCTCCTCCAGGGCAGAGATCGCATCTTTTTTTTGAATGGCTCCCAAACTCCTACTACAGAGCTCTGATCACCATAGACATCCAATAAAAATCGTAAATATTGATACTAATCAACCAGCTTCATTAGGGAGGCTTTGACTAGAGTCTATTTAGACAATAGAATTCTATAACAAATTGTTTTTAAGCTTTTTTCAACTTTTAAGATTTGTATTCCTATTAAACTTTTTCTTTCCTGGTCCAAGGTGATTTGGCGTTTTAAGATTGTAGAGGCTTTTTAAGACTGTACATTTTCTTGTTTTAAGACTAAAAATTTTATTTGTAATGATGATGATGGTATTTGTAATTATTTGTAATGAGATAAGGTGATGACTCTTTACAAATGGATAAACTAAAAGTGCCTAGCCAGAAATAATTTAATACGGAATATGTGTACTCTTATTATTATTACTACATAGGGTAGGTTTTCAAGAAAGAGGTTTGGGGATTTAGATTTTTTTTCGCTTATTTCAGCACCGCACATTATATCACACTACCACACTTACCTGATCTTTATTGTTATTACCCAAGGCTAAATTCGAGACACATTTTATAGTCGGCAGATTACCCCATCGGTTATTCAGAGAAGCAGCGTGGCTCAGTGGAAAGAGCACGGGCTTTGGAGTTAGAGGTCATGGGTTCAAATGCTGACTCCGCCACTTGTCAGCTGTGTGACTTTGGGCAAGTCACTTCACTTCTCTGGGCCTCAGTTCCCTCATCTGTAAAATGGAGATTGACTGAGCCCCCCATGGGACAACCTCATCACCTGTAACCTCTCCAGTGCTTAGAACAGTGCTTTGCACGTAGTAAGCGCTTAATAAATGCTATCATTATTATTATTATATTCTAAACCAACATGTGAACGGGAGCCATGTAAAAAGAGCTGTAGTATGTTTTTCTTCTTCCTTGGCTTTCCCTTAGCTTTTCTGTCCTGGAAACTATAGCTGGAGAGAAGTTAAAATTTAGAGGAGTCAGTTTAGGTCCCAAAGTGTGAGATTTCTGTTGCCACTGTACTCTGTATCAGTTTCTATATTAATGCAGTAAGGATGTTTGTGAGTTACCAGAAATTACTGGGCATATATCAGAAGTTCATAACCAGTCAACATCCATCCTGTCTGTCCTCCCCCAGCCAAGGAGTAGCATAAAGGCTCGGGGGGGGCTGGGGGAAGCCGCCAATGCAGGGAACTTGGGGCGGGGGTACTTGGGAGGGCAGCTAGGGCGAGATCCCAACTCCCCAACTAAGCCTGAAAGAGACATGGCCACGGTGAATCCAGGGAGATGTTGGCAGAATTGAGTTCCTAACGGATTTTCTGCTTTTCCTCCCTCGGGCTCTTCTGGACCAACTCTCTTTGGCCTCCTGTCCTTCCTCCTTCCCATCAGCCTCCCTTCCCCCTCCACCTCAAGTCTTCGTGGGCTTCCTTCACCGAAGCCGAAAAAGCATTCATTCAGAGAGCTGAACAGTGCACCCCCAGTTGTAAATCCAATTTACAATGGGTCGTGATGAAAAATATTTGCAAATGACAGCAGTTCCTCCAGGTCTTTGCCAGATCGTACTGTCAAATCCACTGCTTCCCCCACTTACCGTAGGAGCGGAATGGGAAGGTTCTACATGGGATGTTACTGCTTGATTTTAAAAATGACTAATGGGAAACTGAAGTTTGGGTGGCATTTTCAGTTTACCTGCATATTTTATTAGTACCGTAATTTGGAATGTGTTTTTTTTTTTTTTTTCTGTTTGGAAAATGTGCTCACTTTACAGACTGTGGTAACACATTTGTTACGTAAGCTTTACAGTGTACTTCTGCAATTTGGAACAAACTGCAGTAGGTATGTAGCTAGTCACCCTTTTGTCCATGGTGAGTCCCTCTGGGCACCTTCATTCTTCTTCTCCCCCGGACATTTTGCTGCCATTGCAGCTGTATTGAGGAGAAATTGTCTTCACTCCTGCCTTCACACCCTTGAACTCCGGGGCCTGTCACCTTGCACTTCTTGTTTGGAAGGGTGAAAGTTGGAGGTGGCGAGCGAGTAGGTAAGATTTTTCCATCTGCCAAACTTAATCAAAGTCTTAAGATTTCTATTTGAACTCCCTAGAATAGATTCATTATTTCGAGTAATTTTAATGTATACTTTTGTGTTTCTGCAGATATGGGATTTGGCTGACCCAGAGGGAAAAGGGTTCTTGGACAAACAGGTATATACAGTATATGGTGCGAGTGGAGATAAGTGTCAGGGAACGTTAAAGACTAGTATGTGTTCTACCAAATTTATCTCTACTCTAAGTGAAATCAGAAAAGGGGCTTGATTGAGGGAGAAGAGATGTGTATTCAACCATCCATTTAAAAATACTTTCAGTCCCTTCTGAAATTTTTAAAAAAAGTTTTAGACATTGGCAGCAGTTTAAAATACTCAGTGTCCATTTTACAATGCTTTAAAATTCAGAAATGTATGTGCAGTGATATTTCACGGTCTAAGAAGGATTAAAAAAAAAAACCTTAGAAGACCACGTGAAACTTCGAAAACAGTGCTTAGTACAGTCAGTTCTGCCAGAACACATGTTTTCACTACACGTTTTGGCTAGAATGCAACAAGCAGAATTAAGGAATGTTCTTCCAACAACACCCGTCTGGAAACAGTGTGATGTGATGTTGGAAGAAATGGTTGCGTGGCTTTAGACACAGGGGAGCACTACGGCTAGTCTTTTCCTTAACGTGGGGTGCTGCAAGAATGCACCCCCGCAAGTTAAAGGAGAAGTGGGTGTCCAATCTTATATATTGGTAGGTAGAATCATGTTAAAATTTGCTGATGATTAAAATCGCTTTTTTAAAGTGTTCTGAATTCTCCCTGCCGGGGGTGACAATAGTAAAGCATTAGGTGAAGCATAAGCAGAAAAATGCAGGCACTAGTGATAGGGTCATCTATTGCGGGGCAGGGGAGGAGATAATCACGAACACGGTCCGTTTGCCAAAGAATAACTGTAAAAATAGGAACGCCTTGTATAGCAAACCTGGGCAGCAGTGTTTGTAATTTATTATTTGGGACTGTGTAAATGGTTGCCTGCAATTTGACATTCATTCCTAAGCCTAAAAGTTAGGGAGCGAGTTATTTATTGGAAAAGAGAAGTGTAATGTTGTGCCCAATTTGTGGTTTTAGTGAAATAGGAAAAAAAAAATCTGTTTTCCCTCCAAAGCGCATTTGGATTAATGCATAAACACAGACATGGTTCCAGGAGTGAAGGGATGAGTCCGTATAAGTCAATGGATTTTATATTTTAATTTTAACTCTCTGGCAGTAGGGATTTGTATCCTCATTTCTAGAATTACTCGTTCTACCAAAAGCACTTACGCAGATTGCTTGGGTTTTTTAAATTTATTAATAAGATGTTATATACTTACCTGTTTTGTTTTGAATTTGTAGGGTTTCTATGTTGCACTGAGACTAGTAGCTTGTGCACAGAATGGCCATGAGGTTAACTTGAGCAGTCTAAACTTGAATATGCCACCTCCTAAATTTGTAAGTGATTTTTTTTAAAAAATACATCACTAAATTGTTAATGAAAATAAATCCATCTTTTATATACTAAAAGTTTCTCTTATAATAACAAGATGCTTTTAGACCATGAATTAAGGTTTGCAATTGTTTGTCTTCCAAATAATAATTGTCAAGGATGAAGTTCACGATATTTTTTTTTTTCCTTTTAGCATGACACTAGCAGTCCTTTATTGATTACACCACCTTCAGCTGATGCCCACTGGGCTGTTAGGGTGAGTTTATGAAGATAGTGAACTTCACGTGTTCGTTGCCTAATGTTTCATTGTCATTCCGTTGTCCCTGGAATAATCATGCCGAATGCAGACTTGTATGGAATAATACAAATAATAAACCAACTTCGAGGAGTATGTGAAACCTAAGGATACTATTACCTTTGGGATTATATATTGGCTACATTATTTAAGTTCTAAAGGTCAGATGACATAGTTTTAATAGTTTGAGCGGGTGTTTTAAAATAATGTAGATGTGATGCTTATTCAAACCAATAAAAAGCTTTGAGAACTTATAAACAGATAGCATTAGATAGATCTTTAATTCTGTTACTACTTACAGCCTCTTCAAATCATTGTTCATTTTCTGGTTCTGTTGATGCTTTTTGAAAGGTCTCCTGTAGCAAGCAACTCGTAAGCGCTAATGCAACATAAAAGGGAGTTGTGGCTAGTACGGCGATTTTAACGCTGCTCTAAGCCCCCCAAATTTGTCATCATAAAATAAGTGGAGAAGTACTGCAGCTGACACCAGGTAAACTCAGTAATTTGAGAAAGGGCATAAGTGAAGAAAGTATTACAGCGGACTTGCTTTAAGGACTCCGGGAGCCACACACATTTCTCTGGTCACATCCCAGCATTCTCCCGGACCGTGCCGCCACCTCTGGCAGCCGAGGCATTAAGAGTGGGTCCAGCCCTCCAGACCATAAGCTCCTTGTGGGCAGGGAACATGCCTACCACCTCTGTTCTATCATCCCCTCCCAAGCGCTTAGTACAGCAGCTTGAGAAGCAGTGCGGTTTAGTGGAAAGAGCCCAGGCTTGGGAGTCAGAGGTCATGCGTTCTCATCCCGCCTCTGCCACTTGTCAGCTGTGTGACTTTGGTCAAGTCACTTCATTTCTCTGGGCCTCAGTTACCGGATCTGTAAAATGGGGATGAAGCCTGTGAGCCCCTCGTGGGACAACCTGATCACCTTGTATCTACCTCAGTGCTTAGAACAGTGCTTGGCACATAGTAAGCGCTTAACAAATGCCATCACTGTTATTAGTATAACAGTAAGCATGTCTCTAGACTGTAAGCTCGTTGTGGGCAGGGATTGTGACTGTTTATTGTTATATTGTACTGTCCCAAGTGCTTAGTACAGTGCTCTGCACACAGTAAGCGCTGGGCAAGTCACTTCACTGGGCCTCAGTTCCCTCATCTGTAAAATGGGGATGAAGACTATGAGACCCCCATGGGACAACCTGATCACCTTTTAACCTCCCCAGTGCTTAGACCAGTGCTTTGCACACAGTAAGCGCTTAATAAATGCTATCATTATTATTATTATTATGATTGATCGACAGTGCTCAGGACAGGTTGGGGGAGGATGCCTGGGGTCAGTGGACTCCTGGAATCAGTGGACTCTGGGTGACTGGAATGCCCTTAGCTTGCCTCCTGGGTCCTAGTCTTTGGGTTCCACCAGCCAGGAAGTAATTAATCAGTCGGTGGTGTTTGTTGAGTGCATACTGCATGCAGAGCAGTGTACTGAGCACTTGGGAGAGTATAATACAACAGAGTTAGTAGACGTATTCTCTTGCCCCGGACAAGCTTACAGTGTAGAAGTAGCACCAGTCAATGAGTAATAATGATAATTGTGGTATTTGTAAGCCCTCACCAGTTGCCAAGCACTAGTCTTTGGGTTCCACCAGCCAGGAAGTAATTAATCAGTCGGTGGTGTTTGTTGAGTGCATACTGCATGCAGAGCAGTGTACTGAGCACTTGGGAGAGTATAATACAACCGCTACCTTGTGGGTACAATCTCTCATCCTGTCCCCACTGGATTACTGCATCAGCCTCCTTTCTGATCTCCCATCCTCCTGTGTCTCCCCGCTTCAGTCTGTACTTCACTCTGCTGCCTGGATTATCTTCAGAAACTCTCTGGGCGTGGCACTCCCCTCCTCAAAAATCTCCAGTGGTTGCCTATCAGCTTTTGCATGAAGCAAAAACTCCTCACTATTGGCTTCAAAGCTCTCCATCCCCTCGCCCCCTCCTACCTCACCTCCCTTCTCTCCTTCTACATCCCAGCCTGCACACTCCACTCTTTTGCCGCTAACCTCCTCACTGAGCCTCATTCTCGCCTGTCCCGCTATTGACCCCTGACCCACATCCTCCCCCTGGCCTGGAATGCCCTCCCTCCACACATCTGCCAAACTAGCTCTCTTCCTCCCTTCAAAGCCCTACTGAGAGCTCACCTCCTCCAGGAGGCCTTCCCAGACTGAGCCCCCCTTCCTCTGCTCTTCCTCCTTTCCCATCACCGCCACTCCCTCTGCCCTCCTCCCTTCCCCTCCCCACAGTTCGTCTATATTCGTACATATTTATTACTCTACTTTATCAATGATATGTATATATAATAATAATAATAATAATGATGGCATTTATTAAGCACTTACTATGTGCAAAGCACTGTTCTAAGCGCTGGGGAAGTTACAAGGTGGTCAGGTTGTCCCACGGGGGCTCACAGTCTTACTCCCCATTTTACAGATGAGGGAACTGAGGCACAGAGAAGTTAAGTGACTTGCCCAAAGTCACACAGCTGACAAGCGGCGGAGTCGGGGTTTGAACCCATGACCTCTGACTCCAAAGCCCGGGCTCTTTCCCCTTCGCCACGTTGCTTCTCTAATTATATACTCTAATTATATATCTCTAATTCTATCTATTTCGATGGTATTGACACTGTCTACTTGTTTTGTTGTCTGTCTCCCCCTTCTAGATTGTGAGCCCATTGTTGAGTAGGGACTGTCTCCATCTGTTGCTGGATTGTACTTTCCAAGCGCTTAGTACAGTGCTCTGCACACAGTAAGCGTTCAATAAATACGACTGAATGAATGAATGAATAAAACGGCCATCCTGTAGTCTGTAAGCTCATTGTGGGCAGGGAATGTGTCTTGTTATATTGTTATATTGTACTCCCCCAAGTGTTTAGCGCAGTCCCTGTCCCACATGGGGGTCACAGACTAAGGGGGAGGGAGAGCAGGTATTTAATACCCGTTTTGCAGATGAAGAAACCGAGGCGTCGTGAAGTTAGGCGACTTGCTCAAGGTCATACAGCAGGCAAGTGGCAGAGGTGGGATTAGAACTCGGGGCCTCCGACTCCCACGCCCTTGCTCTTTCTACTCGGCCACTTCTGGCTTACTTCCGGGTCAGTAGAGCCCTGAGACCAGGGAGGGATCAACTAAATCTGTCACTCTCCCACTGTCCCAACATGGGCCTGGGAGGCGGAAGACCTGCTGGGTGGCCTGGGGCAAGTCACTTCACTTCTCTGTGCCTCAGTTCCCTCATCTACAGAATGGGGATTCAGTACCTGTTCTCCCTCCTACTTAGACTGTGAGCCCTACGTGGTACCTGATTATCTTATATCTACCCCGTGCTTAATACAGTGCTTAGCATACAGTAGGTGCTTAACAAATACCGTTATTATTATTATTATTATTATTATTGTTTTCTCTCCAAGTTTTCCAGGCAATATGGAAGACTCTGCAGTGTAGGTGACTCTGCCATATTTCTAGCCGCAATATAACTGGAACTTCTTATAGCAACTAATTGAATCTCTCCCCAAACTACAGTAAATGTGTGAAAATCCTTTTTTCAGGCAGGAAAAGTAAGATCCCAACATTTCAATAATATCAATCAATCAATCAATCGTATTTATTGAGCGCTTACTGTGTGCAGAGCACTGTACTAAGCGCTTGGGAAGTACAAGTTGGCAACATATAGAGACAGTCCCTACCCAACAGTGGGCTCACAGTCTAAAAGATAATAATATGGTATGCGAGAAGCAGTGTGGCCTAGAGGAAGGACCATGGGCCTGGGAGTCAGAGGACCTGGCTTCTGTTTTCACCTCTGCCACTTGCCTACTGAATGACCTCCAGCGGTTGCCCATCCACCTCCGCATGAAACAAAAAAAACTCTTCACCATTGACTTTAAAGCACTCACCTCGCCCCGCTTAACTTTTCGTTCATTCATTCAATCATATTTATTGAGCGCTTACTGTGTGCAAAGCACTGTACTAAGTGCTTGGGAGAGTACAATATCACAACAGATACATTCCTGCCCACAGACGAGCTCACAGTCTACCTCACCTTGGTACTCTCCTACTAAAACCCAACCCACACACTTTGCTCCTCTAATAATAATAATGGCATTTGTTAAGCGCTTACTATGTGCCAAGCACTGTTCTAAGCGCTGTGCCAACCTTCTCACTGTACCCTGATCTCATCTATCTCGCCGCCGACCTCTCGCCCACATTCTGCCTCTGGCTTGGAACGCCCTCCCTCCCTCCTTATGGGAAGCAGCATGGCGTAGTGGATAGAGCATGGGCCTGGAAGTCAGAAGGTCGTGGATTCTAATCCTGGCTCTGCCTCTTGTCTGCTGTGTGACCTTGGGCAAGTCACTTCACTTCTCTGTGCCTGTTACCTCATCTGTAAAATTGTGACTGCGACTGTGAGCCCCACGTGGGACAGGGATTATGTCCAACCCAATTTGCTTGTAACCACCCCAGCGCTTAGTACAGTGCTCTGCACATAGTAAGCGCTCAATAAATACGATTGATGATGGCACATAGTAAGCGCTTAACAAATGCCATAATTATTATATCAGGTTTATAATTGCTCTCCCCCACTTCAAAGCCTTATTGAAGGCACATCTCCTCCAAGAAGCCTTCCCTGACTAAGCCCTCCTCTTCTTTGTTGCCCTGACTTTCTCCATTCATTCTCCTTCCCAGCCTAGAGCATATATGAATATATCTGTAATTTATTATTTTTATTTATAGTAACAATTATATATAATTATATAAGGCTCAAATCCCCGTTTTACAGATGAGGTAACTGAGGCACAAAGAAGTGAATTGACTTGCCCAAGGTCACACAGCGGACAAGTAGCGGAGCCAGGATTAGAACCCATGATCTTCTGACTCCCAGGCCCATGCTCTATCCACTATGTCATGCTGCTTCATTTTTGTATATTAATGTCTTCTCTCTCCCCCTCTAGACTGTGAGCTCGTTGTGGGCAGAGAATGTCTGTTTGTTGTATTGTACTCTCCCAAGAGCTTAGTACAGTGCTTTGCACACAGTAACCTCTTAATAAATACGATTGAATTGAATTGACCTGCGTGGTTTAGTGGAAAGAGCTTGGGCTTCGGAGTCAGGGGAAGTGGGTTCTAATTCTGGCTCCGCCACTTGTCAGCTGTGTGACTTTGGGTAAGCCACTTAACTTCTCTTCTGTGCCTCGGTTACCTCATCTGTAAAATGGGGATTAAGACTGTGAGCCCCACGTGGGACACCCTGATTACCTGGTATCTACCCCAGTGCTTAGAACAGTGCTTGGCACATAGTAAGCACTTAACAGATACCATAATAATAATCATTGACCTGTCCTGTGCCTCAGTTTCCTCTCCTGTAAAATGGGGATTCAATACCCGTTCTCCCTCCTACTTAGACTGCAAGCCCCATGTGGCACAGACACTGTGTCCGACCTGATTTTCTCGTATCCATCCCAGCACTTAGTACAGTATTTGACGCATAGTGAATGCATAACAAATATCGCAGTGGTGGTTATTATTAACTGATCTTATTAATGTCAGCACTTGAACCACCCCTATAGTTTTAATAAAATGCCAACCTGTTCATTTCATCTATTACTTTCTC
Organism: Tachyglossus aculeatus; assembly: GCF_015852505.1. NCBI lineage: Eukaryota > Metazoa > Chordata > Mammalia > Monotremata > Tachyglossidae > Tachyglossus > Tachyglossus aculeatus. The sequence goes on along the minus strand of NC_052101.1, from coordinate 118,559,092 downwards.
ACCCAGCTCTCTCTCCCTTTCAGGACATAGGAAGTGATGAAGGCTAGGAGATATAGGGAATCAATCAAACTATCAGTGATATTTATTGAGAGCTTACTGTGTGTTGAGCTCTGTACTAGGTGCTTGGGAGAGTACAGTGTAATAGAGTTGGTAATTATGGTCCTTTAATCATCATCAGTAGTATTTATTGAGTGTTTATTGTGTGCCGAGCACCGTACTAAGCGCTTGGGAGACTACAGCACAACAGAGTTGTTAGACACGTTTCCTGCTCACAAAGAGTTTACCGTCTAGAGGGAGGACAGACATTGAAATGGAAAATAATAATAATAATTGTGGTATTTAAGAGCTTACTATGTGCCAAGCACTGTTCTGAGCACTGGGGTAGATACAAGGTAATCAGGTCCCACGTGGGGCTCACAATCTTAATCCCCATTTTACAGATGAGAGAACTGAGGCCCAGAGAAGTGAAGTGGTTTGCCCAAGGTCACACAGCAGGCAAGTGGCAGAGCCAGGATTAGAACCCATGTCAGCTGACTCCCAAGCCCATGCTCTTTCTACTAAGCCACTTTGCTTCTCCATAGGTACAAAAGTTCTTTAGGGGCTGGGGTGAATATGAAATGCTTTAGGGGTGAAGATCCAGCGCTTATAACAGTGCTTTGCACATAGTAAGCGCTGAACTAATACCATCATTATTATTATCTAAGCAACCTAGAGGGGAGGGCAGGTAGGGGAAGCGAAGGTTTAGTCAGGGAAGACCTTTTGTGGAGGTGGTGTGATTTTAGTAGGACTTTGAAGGTAGGGAAAGTGATGGCCTGTCAGATACCCTCTTTCCTCTCCCCCTCCCCATCCCCCCTGCCCTACCTCCTTCCCCTCCCCACAGCACCTGTATATATGTTTGTACAGATTTATTACTCTATTTTACTTGTACATATTTACTATTCTATTTGTTTTGCTAATGATGTGCATCTAGCTTTACTTCTGTTTGTTCTGATGGCTTGACACCTGTCCACATGTTTTGTTTGTTTTGTTGTCTGTCTCCCCCCTCTAGATTGTGAGCCCGTTGTTGGGTAGGGACCGTCTCTATATGTTGCCAACCTGTACTTCCCAAGCGCTTAGTACAGTGCTCTGCACACAGTAAGCGCTCAATAAATACGATTGAATGAATGGAGGGGGAAGGAGTTCCAAGCAAGGGGTAGGTGGCTAGCCAAATTCATTCATTCATTCAATCATATTTATTGAGCGCTTACTGTGTGCAGAGCCAGGTACTCTGTGTGGTTTGGCTTTAGAGGAGCAAAGTGCATCGTTTGGGTCGTAATAGGAGATCTGCAAAGTAAGGCAGGGCAGGGAGAGCTGATTTGAGTGCGTTAAAGCCAGCAGAGATGGAGGGGCAACGACTAGGGGAAAAAGATTAAAAAATGCACAGGGAAGATACCCGGTTACCTCATATGTGCATTTCTTTCCCAGTGCTTAGCACAGTGGTTTGTATGTAGTAAGTGCTAAGTAAATACTATTACCGCTGCCACTGCTACTACGATGCACCCTGTTGGCGGAGCTGCCCTGCCTATGATAAATAAATGTAATTAGCCTAAAAATTCCTTGCCCTGAATAGTTGATTGTAAAACTCCCAGTAAATTGTGAAAACAAAGAAGCACAATAGACTGTGATGAAATGATATAAAGTTCTGTGGCAGTCAGGAGCAGTTGATAGTTTTGAGGCCTTACTAGACTTCATTTTAGGGATGGCATTGAATCTTAGAGCTACTCTTGAATCCCATTATTACTGAGATAACTCGTAAAGATCCTATATTCAAAAAAATATAATGGATTATAGTGGTTTTAAGAATAATGAGAGACAGCATGGTGTAGCGGATAGAGCACGGGCCTGGGAGCCATAAGGACCTGGGTTTTCATCCCAGTTCTGCCCCTTTGTCTGCTGTGTGACCTGGGGCAAGTCACTTGACTTCTGAGCCTCAGTTAACTCACCTGTAAAATGGGGATTAAATCTGTGAGCCTCACATTGATTCATTTTCATTCAGTCGTATTTATTGAGTGCTTACTGTGTGCAGAGCACTGTACTAAGCGCTTGGGAAGTACAAGTTGGCAACATATAGAGACGGTCCCTACCCAACAGTGGGCTCACAGCCTCACATGAGACCTGGACTGTGTCCAACCTGATTTGCTTGTATCCACCCCAGTGCTTAGAACAGTGTCTGGCACAGAGTAAGCTCTTAAATACTTTTAAGAAAAAAACCCAAAGATTTAAATATCCAGCACACTGGTTTCGAGGCAGAGTGTCTCTCTCAAGGAACACCATATTTGTCTTCAGAATCAGTGTTAGGAGAAGTGGCCCAAACCGCCTCAGACATAAAAGTTATTCTCAGCCCCCAACTAGGAAGGCAAGGTCTGAAGAAAAAAAAATGGTATTCTGATATTTCTGAACCTCGAGAAAATAACACACCTCTTCAGATTTTGACCAGGGACACTTCAGGATATTAAAAATTGGAGTGAAAAATCTAGAAAAATTGGAGACAGATTCCATTCAGCATTTAAGCTCCTGAGTAGTTAGAAGTATCGTACCGATAACCTGTTAGAGTTTAGTTTGTTTTCTTTGAGCTAGAACAAACTGAAATGTGGAGAGCAGCCTCACCAATCCAGGCAAAAAATGTAGTCAGAATTTTGTCGGATTTGGCTTTATTTTTCTGAAGCTGAGACGGGTTGCTTTCTCAATGGTTAGTAGATCAAGTGCTACTCCGGCCACCTGTGCTTCTGACCCCATTCCCTCTCATTTTATGAAATCTCTCGCTCCATCCCTTCTCCCCTCCTTAACTTCCATCTTCAACCACTCACTCTCCACTGGTTCCTTCCCCTCTGCCTTCAAACATGCCCATGTCTCTCCCATCCTAAAAAAAACCCTCTCTTGACCCCACCTCACCTTCTAGTTATCGTCCCATATCCCTCCTACCATTCCTTTCCAAACTCCTTGAACGAGTCGTCTACACACGCTGCCTAGAATTCCTCAACAACAACTCTCTCCTCGACTCCCTCCAGTCTGGCTTCCATCCTCTTCATTCCACGGAAACTGCCCTCTCAAAGGTCACCAATGACCTCCTGCTTGCCAAATCCAACGGCTCATATTCTGTCCTAATCCTCCTTGACCTCTCAGCTGCCTTTGACACTGTGGACCACCCCCTTCTCCTCAACATGCTATCTGACCTTGGCTTCACAGACTCCGTCCTCTCCTGGTTCTCCTCTTATCTCTCCGGTCGTTCTTTCTCAGTCTCTTTTGCAGGCTCCTCCTCCCCCTCCCATCCTCTTACTGTGGGGGTTCCCCAAGGTTCAGTGCTTGGTCCCCTTCTGTTCTCAATCTACACTCACTCCCTTGGTGACCTCATTCGCTCCCATGGCTTCAACTATCATCTCTACGCTGATGACACCCAGATCTACATCTCTGCCCCTGCTCTCTCCCCCCTCCCTCCAGGCTCGCATCTCCTCCTGCCTTCAGGACATCTCCATCTGGATGTCCGCCCGCCACCTAAAGCTCAACATGTCGAAGACTGAGCTCCTTGTCTTCCCTCCCAAACCTTGTCCTCTCCCTGACTTTCCCATCTCTGTTGACGGCACTACCATCCTTCCCGTCTCACAAGCCCGCAACCTTGGTGTCATCCTCGACTCCGCTCTCTCATTCACCCCTCACATCCAAGCCGTCACCAAAACCTGCCGGTCTCAGCTCCGCAACATTGCCAAGATCCACCCTTTCCTCTCCATCCAAACTGCTACCCTTCTCATTCAAGCTCTCATCCTATCCCGTCTGGACTACTGCACCAGCCTTCTCTCTGATCTCCCATCCTCGTGTCTCTCTCCACTTCAATCCATACTTCATGCTGCTGCCCGGATTATCTTTGTCCAGAAACGCTCTGGGCATATTATTCCCCTCCTCAAAAATCTCCAGTGGCTACCAATCAATCCGCGCATCAGGCAGAAACTCCTCACCCTGGGCTTCAAGGCTCTCCATCACCTCGCCCCCTCCTACCTCACCTCCCTCCTCTCCTTCTACTGCCCAGCCCGCAACCTCCACTCCTCCACCGCTAATCTCCTCACTGTACCTCGTTCTCGCCTGTCCCACCATCGACCCCCGGCCCACGTCATCCCCCGGGCCTGGAATGCCCTCCCTCTGCCCCTCCGCCAAGCTAGCTCTCTTCCTCCCTTCAAGGCCCTACTGAGAGCTCACCTCCTCCAGGAGGCCTTCCCAGACTGAGCCCCTTCCTTCCTCTCCCCCTCGTCCCCCTCTCCATCCCCCCATCTTACCTCCTTCCCTTCCCCACAGCACCTGTATATATGGTTGTACATATTTATTACTCTATTTATTTATTTTACTTGTACATTTCTATCCTATTTATTTTATTTTGTTGGTATGTTTGGTTCTGTTCTCTGTCTCCCCCTTTTAGACTGTGAGCCCACTGTTGGGTAGGGACTGTCTCTATGTGTTGCCAATTTGTACTTCCCAAGCGCTTAGTACAGTGCTCTGCACATAGTAAGCGCTCAATAAATACGATTGATTGATTGATTGATAGATATGATGCTAGGCAAGATAAATGTAATACATGGCCCTTTTTAATCTTCTCTGAATTCTAATTTCTGTGGCCTGATTCATGATTTCTTTTGAAAAAATACTATTTCAAAGCATTTTTTAGCATCTTGTGTTTGTAACGTGCCCTACTAAACTGTTTTACCAGCAATTTACTACTAATGGATTAGTTGTATTTATATAATGCTTTTCTCTTGAAGAGTTCAAACCCTTCACGTATACCATTTCTTTACATTACACAACCCTGCGAAAGGTGTACGGAGAGTTTTATTTTCACTTTTTCAGAAGGGGAGACTGAGAAACATATCCCAGACCTGACTTAAAAGCTCATGTCATCTCTATTTCATTATTATGGTCATCCAGCTCTTTAACATTCCTGAAAGGTTGCTTTTGCACAGGAGAAAAAGCACCTTCAAATCCTGTTTGTTTTGATATGTGAAATGTCCTGAGGCTGAAGTGTGCTTTAGGTCAGGGCAGTGGTAGTTACTTAGATGTCTTCACTTATTTATTTGTAAGATATCATTTTTGGCACTCACACAGGCACACTTTTTTACTTATTCAGGCTATTTCTTACCAACTAGGTGGAAGAAAAAGCAAAATTTGATGGTATATTTGAAAGCCTTTTACCTATAAGTGGTTTACTCTCCGGAGATAAAGTGAAACCAGTACTGATGAACTCAAAACTACCTCTTGATATCCTGGGAAGGGTAAGTTTGCAGAAAATCTATTTTTCATTTTGTTTTCGTTGGTGACAGTATTAAATAACTAAATTAATTGAAGGTAAGGCAAAGTATTGTATTTGGCCACTCTTATTCTTAGTGATGTAAAGAGTGTAGTTCTATGTAGCCAAATTTATTTCTCTGTTTTTTCCCTTAAAGTATTCTTTTGACTTTAGGTCAGATTTAATTTTTCCTCCCCTTCCTCATCCCCATCTTTTTTACACGGAATCAGGAGGTGTTTTTTCCGAGGGTCAGAGAAACATTTTTGGCCAAATGAATGTTTGTGATGGGTCAAGGTCTGTCATTCTTTCAACAATGAAGAATTTATTATCTAATCCAAAAGTTCATTCCAGCTTTAGTATCTTGGCTCAGCCTTAACCAAACATTTTTCAGCTTTCATATTTACTGAAAACTGTGTTTGCTGAAATATTTTCTTCTAGAATCTGCTCTGGTTTTGGCAGTACCGAGATAATACAAGAGAACGAAATGTTAAACAGATTAGAAAATGCCAGCCCGGTTTAGCTGTTCAAGGTGACTGAAATGAACACATATTAAGGAAAAGAACATTAATTTTTAAAATGAGGTTTAGGTCATGATTTTAACTCATTAAAGCTGAGGTATCTGCAATGAAGTAATCAAAAATTGCATTCATGCATAGTTTGAAAGGATATATGAAAATGCCATTTAAAAATAAATGTAATTTAAGCTGTACAGCTCTTGGACACTTAGAATTATTGATTGCTAGAAAAGAATGAGCAGAATTCTATTGGAAAAAATCATGCCATTTAGAAAGAAAAAGTGTTTTCTTAAACTCTGGTTTGGTATGTTCTGTCTCGTATGCCAAGTGAGAAATTTTTACCGAGTGGAAAAACATATGGAATTCATTACTCCAGGAAGCGGTGTAGGAAGAAAGTAGCAGTAGAATCAAGGAGGGTTTGGATAAATGCATGGATATAATAGGGTATTAGAGGGAATGTTACTGATATTACCCAATACTGTTAGCCATGAAAATGGGTATCAGGAGGGGAGCCATCACACTATTTCTCCAAGCACCCTTTGGTAACAGAATACTGAGCTGGGTGAATCATTGGTTTTCCCAGTTTGACACATATTCTTCAATGCCTGTAGACTGTTTTAAACCTGGATTTTGATTGGTTTTATTTTCATTATTATATACTTGTATCTTAAAAATCTGAGGGGATGCTCTAGCTCTGATAGTCATTATTTCTATTATCAAGTGCCGTCGAGTTGTCTTCGATTCATAGAGACTCGATGGATATATTTTCTCCAGGAAATATATAAAAGTAAGTGTCATTTCTGGTACATTAGCCACATGAAAAAAATCGTGCATTAAAAGTTGAAATTTAAATGAATTCAAATTGATGATCTTCAGAATGTGCACTCTTCTGACGTATTTTTGATCTTTGTTCTTATAGGTTTGGGACCTCAGTGATATCGACAAAGATGGACATTTGGACAAAGATGAATTTGCTGTGGTTAGTAGTAATATTATTTATTAGGCACTTATTGTATGCAGAGAATGGCACTTAGCCTCTGTGCTTTGTGGGACTCACAGTCTTAATGTATTAGTGGGGAGAAGGACCTTGGAGACCAACAGGCCAGGAATGAAGAAGCATTAGAACACATTAGAGATAAATACACAAAAGCAAAACAAAAGTCAGTAGGGTGAGGACTTGAGCAGAGGAGTAGAATTTTGGCCTCCTTGGGGTTCAGAGTTCATGGCACACTCACAGCCACTAGGCTTCCTAGGGTTTTGTGGAGGCCCTTTTCTCCCCCATTTATTCTTTAGTACACGTTAAGGAAGAAAATAGGCAGATATCGCAGGATTCTCGCCTCTCTCTGTCCTTGTCTTTAGGGTAGTAATCCAAGTGTTTTTGGGTCATTGAGCCTCCCCTCCCTTATATGCTGTGCTCAAAAGATTCTGACCTCTTACTCTCTCCTCACTGCTTCCTTTCCTCCTCATTCTTGATCCATCTTTCTCCTTGTTCCTGGCGTATCCATTCCTTCCCCCCTTTTTATCGTATTTGTTAAGCCAAGCCCTGTACTAAGCGCTGGGATAGGTACAAGCTAGGTTGGACACAGTCCCTGTCCCACATAGAGTTCCCAGTCTTAATCCCCATTTTACAGATGAGGTCCAGAAAAGTTAAATGACTTGCCCAAGGTCACCCAGCAGACAAGTGGTGAAGCCTCTCCAACAGCTTTTTTTTTTCTCCAAATCCATTGTTGCTTCACTCCCACAGGTGCCTTTCCTTCTGATCCTTGGCTTTAAAGCACTTAATCAGCTCACCCCCTCTGATCTTACCTTGCTGATTCCAACTACAGCCCAGCACGCTTATTTGACTCCTCTAACACCAACATAATCACCGTACCTTGATCTCATCTATCTCGCCTCTGACCCCTTGCTCAGGTCCTGCCTTTGGCTTGGAACTCCCTCCCCTTCGTATCTGGCAGACCGCCATCCTCCCCAACTTCAAAGCCTTTTTAAATCACATCTCCTCCAGGAAGCCTTCCTTGACTAAGTCCTAATTTCCCCTACTCCCTCTCCGCCTTCTGCGTCACCCTTGCACTTGGATTTGTACCCCTAGTCACGCTATCCTCAACCCCGCAGCACTTACGTACGTACGTATTCGTAATTGATTTTAATGTGTATCTTCCCCTCTAGACTATAATTTCCTTGTGGGCGTGGAAACAGCAGCATGGCCTGGCGGATAGAGCCCGGGCCTGGGAATCAGTAGGACCTGGGTCCTAATCCCGGCTCCGCCACTTGTCTGCTGGGTGACCTTGGGCAAGTCGCTTAACTTCTTTGGGCCTCAGTTACCTCATCTGTAAAGTGGGGATTAAGACTGTGAGCCTGGCGTGGGACAGGGGACTGTGTCCAACCTGATTAGCTTGTATCTGTCCCAACACTTAGTACAGTGCCTGGCCCAAGGTAAGCGCTTCAAAAATCCATTAAAAAAAAGTCTATCAACTCTGTTATATTACATTCCCCCAAACATTTAGTACAGTCTCTGTGCCCAGTTAGCGCTCAATAAATATGATTGATCCTTAGTGCATGCTACTTCTGACCCTTCCTCATCCTTTCTCCTTCTGGCTGATGCTGACTTTGGCCCAACTATCGATAGTTTTGGTAGCTGTGAGTGGGATTTGGAGAGCTAACAATAATAATAATAATAATAATAATGGTATTTGTTAAGCACTTACTATGTGCCAAGCACTGTTCTAAGCACTGGGGTAGATACAAGGTAATCAGGCTGTCCCACAAGGGGCTCACACCCATTTTACAGATGAGGTAACTGAGGCCCAGAGAAGTTAAGTGATTTGCCTAAAGTCACACAGCTGACAAGTGGCAGAGCCGGGATTAGAACCCACGACCTCTGACTCCCAACCCCATGCTCTTTTCACTAATCCAGGCTGCATTTTGTTTAACTCAAAGTAAAATAAGGAATTGCTTGGGATTGTTAAATTTCATTGTAGATGATTAATATTTCCAGTTCATTCCTTAACATAATGTCCTTAAACTGACATCCTACAATGGTAGAGATGGCCTAAATTTTATAGTTATAGTTTAAAAATGGCACTGTATTTAAATTGATCCTCTGAATCAAGGTTTTTTTTTTTTTTTTAAACATGCTGTTGAGTACAGTTTTACTATAGGCAGTCAAAATTTGCAAACTTCACATGAACACAAGCAGCATGGCCTAATGGAAAGAGCATGGGTCTGGGAATCAGAGGACCTGGGTTCTAATCCTGGTTTTGCCAATTGCTTGCTGTGTGACCTTGGGAAAGACTTGGGAAAGCTTCTCTGTGCCTCAGTTTCTTCAGCTGCAAAATGTGGATTAAATACCCATTCTCCCTCCTTTTTAAGCTGTGAGCCCCATGTGGGACAGGGTCTGTGTCCAACCTGATTAATTTGTATCTAACCTAGTGCATAAAACAGTGGGGTTTTTTTTTGTTTTTGTTAAGCGCTTACTATGTGTCAAGCACTGGGGTACTGAACTCAACTCACTCACTCCCCTATCCCTTCGTCATTCTCATACCACTAACCCACAGCTCTGGATCACCTCCACAGTCCGCCTCCTTCGCTCTCTGCGCATGAGCTGTAGAGTGCTGCTGGCGGAAAGCAAGATATCAGGCTGACCTCATCCACTTCAAGTTTATCCTTGTGTGTTTTAACTCTGCCCTCGCTTCTGCCCGGCAAAATTCTTTGTCTGTCCTTATTGACACCCATGCCTATTGCCCTCGCCAGTCGTTTCAGACATTTAACTCCCTACTCAAATCCCTTGTCCCCGCTTCTCCCCCTTCTCTCGCCCCCTAATGACCTGGCCACCTACTTTATTGAGAAAATTGAAACAATCAGGTGTGATCTCCCCCAAATCTCCCATGCTCCCCTCCAGTCCCACTCTCCTTCCCCTTTCCAAAAGGAGATCTCTTGCCTTCTCTCAAAATCCACCACCTCCACCTGAGCATCTGACCCCATCCTTTTGCATCTTATCAAAGCGCTTGCCCCCTCCCTGACTGCCATCTTCAACTCTATGCTCTCCAGTGGCTTTCTTCCCCACTGTTTTCACACACGCTCATGTCTTCCCTATCCTAAAAAAAACCCTCCCTTGACCCCACGGCTCCCTCTAGTTATAGCCCCATCTCCCTCCTACCATTCGTTTCCAAACTCCTTGAGCGACTTGTCTACACCCGCTGGCTCAAGTTCCTCCTCTCCATTTCTCTCCTTGACTCCTTGCAATCTGGCTTCTGTCCCCTTCACTGCACAGAAACCTCCTTCTCAAAAGTCAGCAGTGACTTCTTCCGGCCAAATCCAATGGTCTCTACTCCAGCCTTGTCGACTAGCCCCTTCTCCTGGAAACATTATCCTCCCTTGGCTTCACTGACACTGTCCTCTCCTAGTTCTCCTGTCTCTCTGGCCTCTCATTCTCAGTTTCTTTTGCAGGCTCCTCTTCTGCCTCCCGTTTTCTAACTGTTGGAGTCCCTCAAGGCTCAGTTCTGGGCCCCTTCTATTCTCCATGTACACCCACTCTCTTGGAAAACTCATTCGCTTCTATGGCTTTGAGCTACCACTCCTTCACTCTCTCCTTCTCTGCAGTCTTGCATTTCCTTCTGCCTTCAAGACAGCTCTACTTGGAGGTCGCTCCGACACCCCAAACTTAACATGTCCAAAGCAGAACTCCTTATCTTCCCACCCAAACCTTGTCCTCCCAATGATTTTCCCATCACTGTAGACGGCACCATCCTTCCTGTCTCTCAAACCTATAACCGTGGCATTATCCTTAACTCTTCTCTCTTTCAACCTACATATTCAATCTATTACTAAATCCTGTTAGTTCAATTTTCACAACATCGCTAAAATCTGCCCTTTTCTCTCCATCCAACCTGCTACCCTGTTCCAAGCACTTAGCCTATCTTGCCTTAATTACTGCATAAGCCTCTTTGCTGTCCTCCCTGCCTTCGCTCTCTGCCCACTTCAGTCCATACTTCACCCTGCTCCCTGGATCATTTTTCTGCAAAAACATTCAGTCCGTGTTTCCCCACTCCTGAAGAACTTGCAGTGGTTGCCCATCCTCATCAAACTCCTTACCATTGGCCTTAAAGCACTCAATCATCTCCCTTGGTGACCTCATTTGCTCCCACGGCTTCAACTATCATCTCTATGCTGATGACACCCAAATCTACATCTCTGCCCCTGCTCTCTCCTCCTCCCTCCAGGCTCACATCTCCTCCTGCCTTCAGGACATCTCCATCTGGATGTCTGCCCGCCACCTAAAACTCAACATGCCCAAGACTGAACTCCTTGTCTTCCCTCCCAAACCCTGCCTTCTCCCTGACTTTCCCATCACTGTTGACGGCACTACCATCCTTCCCGTCTCACAAGCCCGCAACCTTGGTGTTATCCTCGACTCCGCACTCTCGTTCACCCCTCACATCCAAGCCGTCACCAAATCCTGCCAGTCTCAGCTCTGCAACATTGCCAAGATCCGCCCTTTCCTCTCCATCCAAACCGCTACCCTGCTCGTTCAAGCTCTCATCCTATCCCGACTGGACTGTATCAGCCTCCTCTCCGATCTCCAACCTACTCCTCACCCTCGGCTTCAAGGCTCTCCATCACCTCGCCCCCTCCTTCCTCACCTCCCTTCTCCCTCCCTCCCTTCCCTTCTACAGCCTAGCCCGCACCCTCCGCTCCTCCGCCGCTAATCTCCTCACCGTACCTCGCTCTCGCCTGTCCCGCCATCGACCCCCGGCCCACGTCATCCCCCGGGCCTGGAATGCCCTCCCTCTGCCCATCCGCCAAGCTAGCTTTCTTCCTCCCTTCAAGGCCCTGCTGAGAGCCCACCTCCTCCAGGAGGCCTTCCCAGACTGAGCCCCCTCCTTCCTCTCCCCCTCCTCCCCCCTCCATCCCCACCGTCTTACCTCCTTCCCTTCCCCACAGCACCTGTATATATGTTTGTACGTATTTATTACTCTATTTATTTTACTTGTACATAGCTATTCTATTTATTTTATTTTGTTAATATGTTTTGTTTTATTCTCTGTCTCCCCCTTCTAGACTGTGAGCCCACTGTTGGGTAGGGACCGTCTCTATATGTTGCCAACTTGTACTTCCCAAGCGCTTAGTACAGTGCTCTGCACACAGTAAGCGCTCAATAAATATGATTGATTGATTGATCTTGCCCCCTCCTACCGTACCTCACTGCTCTCCCATTACAACCCAGATTGCACACTTCACTCTTTTAATGCCAATGTACACACCATACCGCAGTCTCATCTATCTCGTCACCGACCTCTTACCCACGTCCTGCCTCTGGCCTGGAACACCCTCCCTTCTCATATCCAGACAATTACTCTTTCCACATTCAAAGCCTTATCGAAGACACATCTTCCGCACGAGGCCTTCCCTAACTAAGCCCTCATTTCCTCTTATCCCACTCCCTTTGTGTCACTCTGATTTGCTCCCTTTATTCACCCCTCCCTCAGCCCCATGGCACTTATCTACATATCTATAATTTATATTAATGTCTGTCCCCCCTCTCCCCCCATGCTGTGAGCTCATTGTGGGCAGGGAATGTGTCTGCTAACTCTGTTGCATTGTACTCTCCCAAGTGCTTAGTACAGTGTTCTGCACACAGGAAGCACTCAATAAACACAATTGATTGTTATGTTTGATGCATAGTAAGCACTTAACAAGTATCATAATAATAATACCGGTTTCACTTTTGTAATATCACATATCCATTACTGAATTAATTTAGGACTTCTAATATTGTTAGGGAATGTGGCATATTAAAGTGGATTTTATTTGGTATGGTTGGAAGACAAATTTTAATTTGGTACACTTGTTCCATTTTCATGAGGTGGAAGTACTAAGTCCGATTTGTACTTCCCAAGCGCTTGGTACAGTGCTCTGCACACAGTAAGTGCTCAATAAATATGATTGAATGAATAAATGAATGTCAATTCCAATCATAAGTTAGTTCACATTATTTCATATATTTTTATTGATTGATTTAAAATTGCATCCAGTTATTCCTGTATCCTTTAGATTTCCACATTTCAGAAACTGGAATCCACATAAATTTCAGAGTGACTTCTTAAATGGTGAAAGTAATGAATGACTTATTTGCAAGTTCTTAAAGAGCTCCATTTTTAATTTAAATCAATCAGTGCTATTTATTGAGCCTTTACTACGTGCGGAGCACTGTATTAAGCATTAGGGATAGTACAGTACAATATAGTTGGCAGAAATGTTCCCTGCCCACAATGAGCTTATGGTCTGGAAAAAAAAATACCCACCAGGAAAATTATTTTTTGATCTGCTCTATGTATTCATTCATTCATTCATTCAATTGTATTTATTGAGGGCTTACTGTGTGCAGAGCACTGTACTAAGCGCTTGGGAAGTACATGTCGGCAATATATAGAGACAGTCCCTACCCAACAACGGGCTCACAGTCTAGAAGGACTTATAAATTTCTTCAAGTCAAAAAGTCTTTGTCTCAGAGCAATAAATGATGAAAAACCTGTCATTTGAATTCCATAGGTTTGTCTGACTATAAGCTCCTTGTGGACAGGGGACCTAACTGCCAACTCTGTTGTCCTTTTCCAAGTGCTTAAGTACAGCGCTTTGCACATAGTAGGCACTCAGGAAATGCCACTGGTTGATTGTTTTCTCTCAGACTGTCTATGGTTGTTGCCTTAGCATATAAATCTATTTTATTCTTTGCATTTTTAGGCAATGCATTTAGTCTATCGAGCTCTTGAGAAAGAGCCAGTACCATCTGTACTACCCCCAGCACTTATACCACCTTCCAAAAGAAAGAAAGCTGTTTTTCCTGGTGCGGTTGCCGTTCTTCCTGCAAGCCCTCCACCTAAAGATAGCCTTCGTTCAACTCCCTCCCATGGTAGTGTAAACAGCCTGAACAGTACAGGAAGTTTATCTCCTAAACATAGTATAAAACAAGTGCAGGTATGGTACTTTTTTTTTTTTTCTGGGACATTTTTGTTGAACCCTTACGTGGTTGTGACGATTTAGATGCTTTCCTGTTCCTCAAATGAAAGTACTTTATGAGTATATTTCTGAGATGCGTATTTTAACAATCAAACATCCAAGGTAGATGGCTATCCCCTATCAGAGTGAAAGCGGCTTGTGGACAGGGGACAGACACGTCACTTCTTTATGTTGCGCTTTCCCAAAGACTTGGTATGGTGCATTGCACTGAATTGGGCCCTCAGTACCTCGGTTTACTTTGACTATTAAAAGGGGAAGAGGGTATGAGGTGAATGTTTTCCGAATCGCGCTCTTAGTTTGCCCGGTCATTATTTCTAATCTACGGCGATGAAAACTGGGGAAGGGTAAAAGACCATGTAGTAATATGAGGAAACTTAAAAAGAAACAAGAATCTCATTTAAAAACTTTAAATGAGAAAAGCGAAAATTTAATAAGTTTTCAATTCTCAGTAACAGGGAAGGTAGCAGCCAAAGGGTGATAAATGCTTGTAACCTAATGCTTAAAGCCTCAAAAATCCAGTGGGTGCATTGGAATAGTTGGTAGCTAGTGAGGACTTGGACATAATTAGGAATTTCTAGAGAATCAGTGTGGTCTAGTGGATAGAGCACGGCCTGGGAGTCAGAAGGACCTGGGTTCTAATCCCGATTCCGCCACGTGACTGCTGGGTGACTTTGGGCAAGTCACTTGACTTCTCTGGACCTCCGTTACCTCATCTGTAAAATGGGGATTAAGAGTGTGAGCCCCATGTGGGACAGGGACTATGTCCAACCTGATTAACTTGTGTCTACCTCAGTGCTCAGAACAGTGCTTGGCACATAGTGAGTGCTTAACAAGTACCATTACTACTATTATTATTATTCTAAAATGTGGTGAAGGAAAGAAAATCAGTGGCATATAACCTAGGTGCCAACTCCTGGGGGCTGATGGGGTAATTGCCCCCATACCATTTCAATTGTTTGAAATGATGGCATTTATTAAGCGTTTACTAGGTGCTAGGGTAGATACAAGTTTATAATAATAATAATGGTATTTGTTAGGTGCTTACTATGTGCCAAGCACTGTTGTAAGCACTGGGGGAGACACAAGGTTGTCCCACATGGGGCTCACAATCTTAATCCCCATTTTTACAGGTGAGGTAACTGAGGCCCAGAGAAGTTAAGTTGACAAGTGGAGGAGCCGGGATTAGAACCCACGACCTCTGACTGCCAAGCCTGTGCTCTTTCCACTAAGCCACTCTGCTTCAAGTTTATCAGGGGCTAACCGTATATCTTGACCCCAGTTAGCAGGTGAGGAAACTGAGGCCCAAAGAGGTTAACAGACTTGCCTAAGGTCACCCAGCAGGGCAGTGGTAGAGCTGGGATTAGGCTTGTGCTCTTTCCACCAGGCTACACTGGAACTAGACTCCCATCCTTACTCATTCCAGGTCTCTGGCTATAGCTGTGAGTTTCCGGCCAGGGCTGAAAAGATCCCAAAACGGTGGCCTGCTAGTTCTTTAAAGACGTTTCCCTTTTACCCCACCTCCCCAGGTAACACCCCCCTCTTAAAGTCCCCGCTCCTGAACTCAAATTGAAAAGTTGCCGCTTATGGAATACAGCTGCTGGTAGCAGAAGTATGGCAGGATAGAGAACCAAATAAGTGTAAAGTTACTGTAGTTGCAAATATGCGTAAATGCTATGGGTAAGTGAATAAACACAAATGCCATAGGCCGAACTTAGAATGGTGAAGCTTAATTGGGGAATGACGAAAAGATTTGATGACAAAACTCCCTTTCATTCATTCGGTCGTATTTATTGAGCACTTACTGTGTGCAGAGCACTGGACTAAGCACTTGGGAGAGTACAACAACAGACACATTCCCGGCATTTTCTATGTGGGACAGGGACTGTGTCCAACCTGATTAATTTGTATCTATCCCGGCATTTAAAACAGTGCCTGACACATAGTAAGTGCTTAGCAAATAACACAGGTATTGTTATTATTATTATGAATGATTTTGAGCCTCAGTCTGAGGCTGCCTTTTTGTGTCACTGAGAAATGTAGATTGGGGACTTTTCTTTCAAACTAGTGTTTTAACAATATATGGTCACGTTGTTCCTCTTTTAAAAGCAGGATGGCACAGAAGATTTAAAAAAATATAGACTTGAAGGAAAAAAATGTATTTTAGATTAAATATGTCACTTAATTTGAAAAATTATAAAATTGGAAAAAAATTGCTGGGGGGAGGTTCTTGGGAAGTTGCACTCCTAGCCCCTCCCCTTCATTCATTCAGTCGTATTTATTGAGCGCTTACTGTGTGCAGAGCACTGTACTAAGTGCTTGAATGATGAAGGCATTTGTTAAGCACTTACTGTGTGCAAAGCACTGTTCAAAGTGCTGGGGAGGTTACAAGGTGATCAGGTTGTCTCACCTGGGGCTCACAGTCCTAATCCCCATTTTATAGATGAGGTAACTGAGGCACAGAGAAGTAAAGTGACTTGCCCAAAGTCACACAGCTTACAGGTGATGGAGCCGGGATTAGAACCCTTGGCCTGACTCCCAAGCCCGGGCTCTTTCCACTGAGCCGTGCTTTTAAGTCCACATCTGAGTCCAACAAATTAAGATCTCCTAAAGATATCTTCCTATCACACACAATTCATAAGCAATCAAACTTGAGTGAAGAGGATCATTTTTGGTGAAAAAGAATGCTGACAGTACTGACATGCAAGTTTAAGTAACCAGCCAATGTCTGAACTCTTGGAAGTAAGAAGTAATATAAACATCGATTGATTTTTTTAAACAATCAATTTAAATATTTTATACATTTTCAGCCAACTGTGAATTGGGTGGTGCCAATATCCGATAAGGTACGTTATGATGAAATTTTCTTGAAGACTGATTTGGACATGGATGGCTACGTGAGCGGCCAGGAAGTGAAAGAAATTTTTATGCATTCAGGCCTTTCCCAGAGTCTCTTAGCACATATATGGTAAGTCTGTCTATTTGGAGATTTCTTTTCTCTTCATTGGGGGCCATTTGGGAACTTCATTCCTCTGGAGGTATATGAAGATATCAGAGGGTTTAGGGGAACCATGACTGTGAAGGGCAGGAAAACTGGATTTATGAAGAAATGTCAAAGGCTGAGTAAGAAGAGGAAGTTGAAGGTGGTTTAACATTCTTGAAGTGTATACAGCAGAGGAAAGGTCATTATTTTGAGGAAGATAAGATGTTCTTCTGAGGAAGTTGCAGCGAAAGAGATTTAATAAGATATCGAGAAGTGCTTTATTACTTTAAGGCCATATCTGGAATTAGGGAACACTAAATTTATGATCTGGTCATCTGCACTCAGAATGTTTTTAAGGTCGGATTTGGTCACTTTTCTATCTCAAGTATGATAACGTCAAACTTACAGTCTATGAAGTTATTTCACATTATTTGGAGTGAGAGATGCTGGAAGTGGGGACAGTGGAGGTGTAAGGATGATGTTAGAAGAAATAACCATTTTTCTGATACAGGCTGTTGGAGGATGAAAGTTCTCTAATGCCAAAACACATAGTGAAAGCCTGTGTTCCGGACAAATTTGGTGTACTGAAATTAGGGGGTGGGGATGGGATGGATCATGGGGAACCCAAATTCCAACCCCACATAGAGTGGAAAGGTTATTCCGTTTTATTCAGAAATACCCAAATGTATGGTAAAGAGCCAAACCCTGTGGATTTTTTTTTAAACAAACCCGATGTCACTTGAATTGGAATGACATGCTTGGCTTTATGTACATATGTGTAATTTATTTTACTGTCTGTCTACTCCTCTAGACTGTAAGCCCCTTATGGGCAGGAATATGACTACCAACTCTGTTACATTGAATTCTCCCAAGCTCTTAGTACAGTGCTCTCCGCACGGTAAGCGCTCAGTAAGCACGGTTGATTGATGGATTGATTGTTAGCTCTAGCCTTAGGCAGCCCAGTAATAATTTGGGCTGGGCGATTAGAAAAGGTGGCTGATTTTATTCATTTTATGATCCACGTACGTCATTGCAGGAGTTGGAAAATGTTTGGTATCTCTTTGTAAGGCTAAACGAACGGACCACGTAATAAATGTCACCACATTTCCGACAGGGCCCTGGCAGATACGCGGCAGATGGGGAAGTTAAGCAAGGACCAGTTTGCGCTGGCTATGTATTTTATTCAGCAGAAGGTCAGTAAAGGAATCGATCCTCCCCAAGTTTTGTCACCGGACATGATCCCACCCGCAGAGAGGAGTGTTCCTATTCAGGTGAGTAGTGATTGATTCCCAACTGTAGGTTATTTTGAAGTACTCTCTCTCTATGTATATACCTGTATAAATATGTCTATATTATTTTTAATTTCTTGCCATCATCCACAGGGTGGCACTAACAAACCATTTGAAATGTTTCCTCCCCTTGCTGAGAAATATGAGTTTCTTTCCTAATGGCCCTCCCTGGAGCCCCAAGTCCATCAATCAATCAATCGTATTTATTGAGCGCTTACTGTGTGCAGAGCACTGTACTAAGCGCTTGGGAAGTACACGTTGGCAACATATAGAGACAGTCCCTACCCAACAGTGGGCTCACAGTCTAGAAGGGGGAGACAGAGAACAAAACCAAACACATTAACAAAATAAAATACATAGAATAGATATGTACAAGTAAAATAATTGAGATAAGCTGCCCCGTCAGCCCTTCCACCCCACCCCTAGTTACTCACCCCCCACCCCGACTTCTACCACAGCAAGTATGTTGAACTATTATTACTTCCTTCTATCTGTGATTTAATAATAATTTTGGTATTCGTTAAGCACTGAACTAAGCGCTGGGGTGGATAAGAGCAAATCGGGTTAGACACAGTCCCTTGTCCCACGTGGGGCTCACAGTCGCCACCCCCATTTGACGGATGAGGTAACTGAGGCCCAGAGAAGTGAAGTGACTTGCCCAGGTGCTTATTTCAGTGTTTACAATCCAAGAGGGGAGTCCGGTCACGGACTTTATTGAGAAAATTGAAAAACTCTGGTGTGAGCAGAGAAGCAGCGTGGCTCAGTGGAAAGAGCACGGACTTTGGAGTCAGAGGTCATCAATACACCTGATTAATGAGCCAGCCCAGAAAGCAGTGAGAAGCAGCCTGGCTTAGCGGCAAGAGCCCGGGCTTGGGAGTCAGAGGACGTGGGTTCTCCTCCCGGCTCCGCCACTCGCCTGCTGGGTGACCTTGGGCAAGCCACTTCACTTCTCTGTGCCTCAGATACCTCCAAATGGGGATTAAGACTGTGAGCCCCACATGGGACAGCCTGATTACCTTGTATCTACCCCAGCGCTTAGATTGCTTCGCCTTTGATTCTGCTTAATATAGCGCATTGCATTCAGTGGGTGCTTAATAAACGTTATTATTCGGAAGCAGCTTGTCCTAGTGGAAAGTGCACAGGCCTGGGTTCTAGTCCCTGCTCTGTGACACAGCTGCTGTGTGACCTTGGGCAAATCACATCACTTCTCTGTGCCTCAGTTATCTCATCTGACAAATGGGGATTCAGACTGTGAGCCCCATGTGGGACATATCTATTCTATTTATTTTATTTTGTTAGTATGTTTGGTTTTGTTCTCTGTCTCCCTCTTTTAGACTGTGAGCCCACTGTTGGGTAGGGACTGTCTCTATATGTTGCCAATTTGTACTTCCCAAGCGCTTAGTACAGTGCTCTGCACATAGTAAGCGCTCAATAAATACGATTGATGATGATGATGATGATGACATGAACCGTGTCCAACTGATTTGCTTGTATCCACCCCAGTGCGTAGTACCGTGCCTGGCACAGAGTAAATGCTTAACAAATGCCACAATTATTATTATTATCATTATTATGACTACTACTCCAGAAGTTAATGTTTGAGTTTCACTTCCCTAACATGTTTACTTATGACCTGGAAGTTTACGGAATTGTCTGGGGAACAGTTGGGCAAATCATGATGGAAGGCCACTGTTGCTTTGAGAAGAGCAAAATTTTCTCGTGAATTTTTTCACTTGTATAATAATGCTTTGCTTTTTTTTATAGGATAGTTCAACTTCTGTTGCATCAGGGGAATTTACAGGGGTGAAAGAACTTGATGATATCAGTCAAGAGATTGCTCAATTGCAGAGGTATGTCATGAAGTGTTCTATTTCAAGCATGATGAATTTTCTCCACTGAAAATGCCTTTAGTACCCAGTCAGCGCTCAATAAATATGATTGACCGACTGACTTGAAAAGTTGCACAAGCTCTGATTATGCGAACCTTTCTGTTTGTGTTATTAGTTGATCAAGTGCTTACTAAGAACTGTGCTAAGGATAATCAGATCATTCATTCAGTCGTATTTATTGAGTACTTACTGTGTGCAGAGCACTGTACTAAGTGCTTGGAAAGTACAATTTGGCAACAGAGACAATCCCTACCCAACAACGGGCTATAGTCCCCATTCTACCTAGGACTCAGAGTCTGAGAGGTAGAAATCATTTTTGAAAATCACTTAAAAAAATCTTAGGGTAAAGAAGTGACCGTACAAATGTTCTTACCGCCTGATTAAAAAAAAGTTGCACCCTTGCTTTGAACAGTCTGACATCACTTAATCTTGCTCAGCTTTTATGACATATGTTTGTCACTATGCTGTATGAGAAAAGGGTCAAATTTAATATAAAAATAGTAATAATAATTGCAGTATGTAAGTGCTTACTTTGTGCCAGCCACTGTTCTAAGTGCTGGAGTACATACAAGATAATCAGATTGGACATAGTCCCTGTCCAACGTAGAGCTCACCACCTTAATCCCCATTTTACAGATGAGGAAACTGAGACACAGAGGAAGTGAAATGACTTACCCAAGGTCACACAGCAGACAAGTGGCAGAGCTGGGTTTCGAACCCAGGTCAATCAATCAATCAATCGTAATTATTGAGCATTTATTGTGTGCAGAGCACTGTACTAAGGGCTTGGGAAGTACAAGTTGGCAACATATAGAGACGGTCCCTACCCAACAGTGGGCTCACAGTCTAGAAGGGGGAGACAGAGAACAAAACAAAACATATTAACAAAATAAAATAAATAGAATAGATATGTACAAGTAAAATAAATAGCGCTTGGGAAGTACAAGTTGGCAACATATAGAGACGGTCCCTACCTAACAGTGGGCTCACAGTCTAGAAGGGGGAGACAGAGAACAAAACAAAACATATTAACAAAATAAGTAGAACAGATATGTACAAGTAAAATAAATAAATAAATAGATAATAAATACATACAAACATATATACATATATACAGGTGCTGTGGGGAAGGGAAGGAGGTAAGGCGGGGGGGATGAGGAGGGGGAGAGGAAGGAGGGGGCTCAGTCTGGGAAGGCCTCCTAGAGGAGGTGAGCTCTCAGTAGGGACTTGTAGGGAGGAAGAGAGCTAGATTGGCGGATGTGGGGAGGGAGGGCATTCCAGGCCAGGGGGAGGACGTGGGCCGGGGGTCGACGGCGGGACAGGTAAGAACGAGGCACAGTGAGGAGGTTAGCGGCAGAGGAGCGGAGGGTGCGGGCTGGGCTGTAGAAGGAAAGAAGGGAGGTGAGGTAGGAGGGGGCGAGGTGATGGAGAGCCTTGAAGCCAAGGGTGTGGAGTTTCTGCCTGATGCGTAGGTTGATTGGTAGCCACTGGAGATTTTTGAGGAGGGGAGTAACATGCCCAGAGTGTTTCTGGACAAAGACAATCCGGGCAGCGGCGTGAGGTATGGATTGAAGTGGGGAGAGACAAGAGGATGGGAGATTGGAGAGGAGGCTGATAAAGTAGTCCAGACGGGATAGGATGAGAGCTTGAACGAGCAGGGTAGCGGTTTGGATGGAGAGGAAAGGGTGGATCTTGGCAATGTTGTGGAGCTGGGACCGGCAGGTTTTGGTGACGGCTTGGATGTGAGGGGTGAACGAGAGAGCTGAGTCGAGGATGACACCAAGGTTGCGGGCTTGTGAGATGGGAAGGATGGTAGTGCCGTCAACAGTAATGGGAAAGTCAGGGAGAGGGCAGGGTTTGGGAGGGAAGACAAGGAGTTCAGTCTTGGACATGTTGAGTTTTAGGTGGCGGGCAGACATCCAGATGGAGATGTCCTGAAGGCAGGAGGAGATGCGAGCCTGGAGGGAGGGGGAGAGAGCAGGGGCAGAGATGTAGATTTGGGTGTCATCAGCGTAGAGATGATAGTTGAAGCCGTGGGAGCGAATGAGGTCACCAAGGGAGTGAGTGTAGATCGAGAACAGAAGGGGACCAAGAACTGAACCTTGAGGAACCCCCACAGTAAGGGGATGGGAGGGGGAGGAGGAGCCTGCAAAAGAGACTGAGAATGAACGACCGGAGAGATAAGAGAACCAGTAGAGGACGGAGTCTGTGAAGCCAAGGTTGGATAGCGTGTTGAGGAGAAGGGGATGGTCCACAGTGTCGAAGGCAGCTGAGAGGTCGAGGAGGATTAGGATAGAGTATGAACCGTTGGATTTGGCAAGCAGGAGGTCATTGGTGACCTTTGAGAGGGCAGTTTCCGTGGAATGTAGGGGACGGAAGCCAGACTGGAGGGGGTCGAGGAGAGAGTTGGTATTGAGGAATTCGAGGCAGCACATGTAGACGACTCGTTCAAGAAGTTTGGAAAGGAATGGTAGGAGGGAGATGGGGCGATAACTAGAAGGTGAGGTGGGGTCAAGAGAGGGTTTTTTTTAGGATGGGAGAGACATGGGCATGTTTGAAGGCAGAGGGGAAGGAACCGGTGGAGGGTGAGCGGTTGAAGATGGAAGTTAAGGAGGGGAGAAAGGACGGAGCGAGAGAGTTCATGAGATGAGAGGGAATGGGGTCAGAAGCACAGGTGGCCGGAGTAGCAGTTGAGAGGAGGGAGGAGAGCTCCTCTGAGGATACTGCTGGGAAGGATGGGAGAATAGCAGAGAGTGTTGAGAGCCGGGGGGTTGGAGAAGTGGGAGGAGTGACTTTGGGGACATCAGACCTGATGGATTTAATTTTATTAATGAAGTAGGAGGCCAGATCGTTGGGGGTGAGGGAAGGAGGAGGGGGAGGAACCAGGGACCTGGAAGGGAGTTGAATGTACGGAAGAGCTGACGGGGATGATGGGCATGGGTGTCAATAAGGGAGGAGAAATAGTTTTGTCTGGCAGAGGAGAGGGCTGAGTTAAGGCAGGAAAGGATAAACTTGAAGTGAACGAGGTTGGCATGGTGTTTAGACTTTCGCCAGCAGCATTCGGCAGCTCGAGCATAAGAGCGAAGGAGGCGGACAGTGGCAGTGATCCAGGGCTGTGGGTTAGTGGTACGAGAGCGGCGAAGGGAAAGGGGAGCGAGTGAGTCTAGCTGAGTAGAAAGGGTAGAGTTGAGAGCAGTAATCTGATCATCAAGACTGGGTAGAGAGGAGAGGGCGGCGAGGTGGGGTGTGAGACGCTCGGAGAGATGGATGGGGTCAAGAGAGCAGAGATCTCTGTGAGGGAGTAATATGGATTTACAGGGGAAAGGAGTGTGAGTGAGGTCCTTCTGACCCCAGACCCAGTGCTGTGTCCACTAGGTGAAGTTGCTTATCTGTGTCAATCTATTATCCTTGAGATGTGCATTTCTTTGCTCTTAAAGGTACATATCCTCCTCACAGTGTCCTCCCTTCCGACTTGTAGCTAAGCAGTTTTATCAACCGTTCCTGAAGGTCTCGCAAAGATTTTATTTACCAATAAGTGAATACAAACTTTACTTCCTGGTAGAGTTTCCCTGTTGGTAAAGTGAATTTTTTTTTATAGTCCAAAGTAGTACTAAGCTAAGTACTAACCCCAGCCTTCCAAGTTGAGTTGTCATGACTGAAAAGGTACTCAAAATGTCACCCATTTTGGAAAGAAACCCAAGCGGCTTATCAGGAGACCAGCTTCTTATTCCTGGATGTCTCTCCTTATTGCATAATCTTAGGCAAGTCTTCACCCCATCACAGTTAACACTATCATCCCCCTCTTGTTGTTGTTTTTTTTTAAGTGATATTTGTTAAGTGCTTACTGTGTGCCGGGCACTGTGCTAAACCCTGAGAGCGCCCCGTCTCTCAGACTGATAATTCTGGCTTTATCCTTTAAGACTCTTTCTCTTTCAACCTCCATATTCATCAGTTTCCGAATCCTGTCAGTTCTTCCTTCGCAGCATCTCCAGGATCCACCCTTTCCTCTCCGTCCAAACTGCCACCACCCTGACCTAAGCACTTGTCATCTTCCGTCTCCACTATTGCATCAGCCTTCTCACAAACTTCCCTGATTACTGTTTCGCCCCTCTGTGGTCCACACTTGACTGTTCCCCAGATCATTTTTTTTAAATGACCTTCTGCACGCTTCTCCCCACTTCTCAAAAACCTCCAGCGGTTGCCCATTCCTCTCCACATCAAGCAAAACTCTTGACCTTTGGCTTGAAGGCACTTAATCGGCTCTCTCCCCCTTCTCATCCACTCATCTCCCACCACACCCCAGCTTGTGTGCTTCGTTCCTCCAAACTACTCACTGAATCTCATTCTCAGCTCTTCTGCCTACTGACCTTTTTTCTCATGCCCTCTCATTCATTCTATCATCCAGTCATATTTATTGAGCACTTTTGCAGAGCTCTCCTGCAGAGCTCTCCTCCCTCTTCTTACCCAACAGTCCACAGTTCTCCTCATCTTCAAAGTCCTTCTGAGATCACATCTCCTCCCGGAGGCCTTCCCTAAATAATTTCTAATCTCCCCATTTTATAACCCTTATACTACCTCTTCATCATTCCTGTGACACTCACTCACCACCCCCCGTAGCATTTACATACATGCCTAAGTTATTTTATTGTCTCTCAGTCAGTCCATCAGTGGTATTTATTGAGTGTGTACTGTGTGCAGAGCACTGTACTAAATGTTTGGGTGAGTATAGTACAACAGACTTGTTCCCTATGAATAAGGATCTTACAGTATTAGAGTCTACCTCCTGTGCTAGATTGCCAGTATCTTGAGGGCAGGGATAATGTCTACGAATTCTGTTGTACTTTTCCAAGCATGTCGCAGGGACTCAATATATATTTTTGATTTATTAAGTTCCCTCTCTCTACCTCTTAGGGATTGATTTATTCAATTCCTTCGTCATCATCAGTGGTATTTATTTAGCACTTACTGTGTGGAGCACTGTACTAAGTGATTCAGTGAGTATACCTCCTTCCTCAAATCCAGCAGTTACTCTCCCCTGCTTTAAAGCCTTATTGAAGGCGCATCTCCAAGAACCCTTCCCAGACTAAGCTTCCCTTTCCTCTTCTCCCACTCCCTTCTGTGTTGCCCTGATTTGCTCCCTTTGTTCTTCTCCCCTCCCAGCCCCACAGCACTTATCTGTAATTTACTCATTTATATTCATGTCTGTCTCTCCCACCTCTAGACTCTAAGCTCATTGTGGGCAGGGAATGTCCATTTATTGTTGTATTGTACTTTCCCAAGCGTTTAGTAGAGTGCTCTGCCCACAGTAAGCACTCAATAAATACGATTGAATGAATGAATATTAAAGAGTAGGTAAACATGTTCTCTGCCCACAGCAAGCTTTCAGTCTAGAGGAGGAGACGGCAGACATTAATATAAGTAAATACTGTATAATATATAATTTATAGTTATGTACATAAATGCTGAGGGGGTGAGAGTGAGGCTAATGTCAAATGCCCAAAGGTCACAGATCCAAGTGGAATTCCTCCTCCCTACCCCTTTAGGGATGTTACGAGGGAGATGAGGTAAATGTTAATATTTGGCTTTACTTTGAATTTAAGTACAGGCCTACCCCAGCATGTGTCTGTAATACGTCCCTCGAAAATCTGTCTATTTCATGTATGGCCATATCGTGGGGGTATACTTGCCCTTAGGTTTACACGCAGTTAGGTTCCATTTCAGAAATAGCGCCAGTGTGACAACTAAGCACTTAGTACAGTGCTCTACACACAGTAAGCGCTCAGTAAATACGACTGAATGAACTAAGCTCTGCTGGTAAATAAAAATGTCCTGTAGATCACTCCCAGATGCCCCCTTCTACCCATTTCCCCCAGTTTTCTTCCATTGCACGTAGTGGGGTTTTTTTGTTTTTTTGTTTGGGAAACCAGGGCTCCACCTTCTCAGAAGCTGCTCCCTGGTGTTACTCTGGCCACCATAGCTGCGTCTGAATCCCTGGGTTCCCCTCCCCACCCAACAAAAAACCAAACAAAAAACTGGGCCCTGGGTACAGCTAGCTGACATCACCTCTCCCCCTCAACAAGAGGTAGTTGTGAATACCTCCAGGCTGTAGTCATAACTGGGTCTCCATGGTGATGGAACTGCCCTACTGCTGAGGAGAAGAGAAGGTTGAGTAGGTCTCAGAGCAGTGAGGAGAGCCCAGCTGCATCAAGCTTGCTGGGGAGAAGGGTTTGCAGCTCCTGAAAAAAGCAGGTAATGGAGCTTCTGGTCACACCAAGGCCCAGAAACAACCGCAGAGGAGCCCAAGGAGGACCGGGGGGAGCAGCTGCTGAGAGCCTTGGGGGGGATTCCAGGGCAGAGGTGATCAGAACTGAGAGTGGCCAGAAGGGAGGTAACCAGCTTCCCACCTTGTGAGGCAAGAAGATGTTGCCCGACTAGTCAATGGGGTGCTGGCTGGGACTCAGTAATATTCTGTCATTCTCTCCCCACCCACAAGCAGGGCACCAGGAGCTTAAATGGGGAATGTCTGGGAAGAGACTAGAAAGGGAGCGGGGACAAGTTCGGGATTTGACTGAGAAGCAGCGTGGCTTAGTGGCAAGGCCCGGGTTTGGGATGGAAGTCAGAAGACGTGGCTTCTAATCCCGGCTCCACCACTTGTCTGCTGTGTGACCTTGGACGAGCCGCTTAACTTCCCTGTCCCTCAGTTACCTCATCTGGAAGATGGAGATTGACTGTGAGCCCCACATGGGACAACCTGATTACCTTGTATTTACCCCAGTGCTTGGCACATAATTAGCACTTAACAAATACCATACTACTACTACTACTAATAATAATAATTTGAACAGGGAAACAGTGGGAACAGACCAAAGCAGGGTCAGAGGGGGTGAGGAGGGACATTGATTTTTATCAGCAGTGATCGGAAGTAACTCCAGGGGTGAGGCGTACGGATTCTGGGGTGCGTGAGCAACCTGGGGTTATGCCTGTAGATCTCACTAATTTTAAGGCAAGACGACCCCATAAATTGAAAGAGCTTTCATTGCCTTTGGTGCAGTTCATTTGGTGTATTTTAGCAAATTGTAGAAACTTGCCTAGAAATATTGTTATTAGAAAGCCAGTCATAACTATATGATATAGTTATATAACTATATGATATATAATGTGAAGGAAATGGCTATGGATTTCTGGTCAGTCTTTACTATATGCATAATCAATCAATCAATCAATTGTATTTATTGAGCGCTTACTGTGTGCAGAGCACTGTACTAAGTGCTTGGGAAGTACAAGTTGGCAACATATAGAGACGGTCCCTACCCAACAGTGGGCTCACAGTCTAGAAGGGGGAGACAGAGAACAAAACAAAACATATTAACAAAATAAAATAAATAGAATAGATATGTACAAGTAAAATAAATAAATAAATAGAGTAATAAATACGTACAAACATATATACATATATACAGGTGCTGTGGGGAAGGGAAGGAGGTAAGGTGGGGGGGATGGAGAGGGGCAGAGATGTAGATTTGGGTGTCATCAGCGTAGAGATGATAGTTGAAGCCGTGGGAGCGAATGAGGTCACCAGGGGAGTGAGTGTAGATCGAGAACAGAAGGAGACCAAGAACCGATCCTTGAGGAACCCCCACAGTAAGGGGATGGGAGGGGGAGGAGGAGCCTGCAAAACATATTTTTGCTGTAAGAATGCTACAAAAATCATTTTTTAAAAAAACCTAACCCTAAGAAAAGGAGAGAATAGGCTTCAGAAGCCCTACTCCTGAACTAGGTATTCAGAGATTCTGCATTTTAATCCTGGCTCTGCTACTTGGGCTGACTTCCCTGTATCTCCCCCAGCGCTGAGAACAGTGCTTGTCACATAGTAAGCGCTTAACAAATGCCATTATTATTATTATTATTCCCTTCCTGGGTGGGCATGCAGAAATGTTTAACTGGGAGGAGGTGACAGGTTGGAGGGAGAACCTCTGGGTGGGACCTTCAGAAGATATTTGCTTTCAAGAAGAAAATACTGCAGGTGGTAGCATGCATTCAAAGCTACTTTCCCCCTATTTTGTGTTGTCTTTTTGGGTGTGTGCCCCCCACCGACTAAATTGGTCTCATTTTTAGTGACTTGTTTAAGACAGTCAACATGGATACCACTGCCCCCCTCTCTGTGTCTCTCTCTGTATTTCACGTTTAGAAATGCTGTTAGGCCGTGATTATTGCGTCCATGAATGTGAGTGTCCTTTTAATCACTTCCACACTGTGTGCATGAAAATATAGTGGGGTACATTTTCTAGGAACTTGAAGTTGCTCAAGCACAAATAGTGACTCTTGTTGCTTGTCAAGAAGACACAGGAGTAGGATTGCCTGCATCCAGGAGGTCTTTAATTTAGGGTTAATGGGGGTGTAGAAAAGTTGACTCCTGGTAGACAGTGGGGCAGGACAAATGCAGGGGCCCAAAGGGCTTAAGCACTTGGGAGTCAGAAGGACCTAGGTTCTGATCCTGCCTCCACTACGTGTCTGCTGTGTGACCTTGGGCAAGCCAGTTACCTCATCTGTAAAATGGGGATTAAGACTGTGAGCTCTATGTGGGACAGGAATTATGTCCAAACTGATTACCCTGTATCTTCCCCAGTGCTTAGCACATAGCGCCTAACAAATACCATTAGTATGTGTTGCCAAATTGTACTTTCCAAGTGCTTAGTACAGTGCTCTGCACACAGTAAGTGCTCAATAAATGCGATGGAATGAATTACCCAGGTTTACAGGGGCCTCCTCAGACCCCCAAAATTGAGTCCTCCCTTACATAAAGTCACCTTGACTCACTCCCTTTGGTCTCCCCCCCACAGCACTTGTGTATATATGTATATATTTATGATTCTGTTCATTTATATTGATGCCTGTTTACTTGTTTTGATGTCTGTCTTCCACCCTCTAGATTGTAAGCCCGGTGTGGGCAGGGATTGTCTCTCTCTATTGCTGAATTGTACTTTCCAAGCACATAGTACAGTGCTGTGCACACAGTAAGCGCTCAATAAATACGATTGACTGAATGAATGAAATACAGAGTCATAGCTAGGGGCATTAGGAAGATGGTGTTCCTTTTAAAATGCCTGGCTGCCGCTCTGTCTGGCTCTTAAAGGTGACAGTGCCTTTTAAATCACCGGGAATAGGGTAGGCTCTGTGTCCCCACCAACTCCCTTAAAATCCCCTTTGCAGCAGCAGCACCATGAAATAAGAATTTTATTAGGTGTTTGGGTGGGAGAGGTCATTAAGCTGATAGTGAATCCAAAGATGAATATTGTACATGAAGTGAGTGACTAGAAAGGGGAAAAGTGTTTTGGGTGATTTAGTGTAGAGGCAGGCCTGAGTGCTTTACTTGCTGGGGTTCAGCCCCACTGTAGGGTGTCACTATAGAGGGGAAGAAAGGGACTCCTTCCTCACCACAGAGCGGTTCTGGGCCCCATTCTATTCTCCAACTACACCCATTCTCTCACAGAAGTCCTATTTATATTTATTGATGCCTGTGTAGTTATTTTGTTTTATTTTGTTGTCTATCTCCCCCCTTCTAGAGAAGCTCAGTGGAAAGAGCCCGGGCTTGGGTGTCAGAGGTCACAGGTTCTAATCCCAGCCCCTCCACTTGTCAGCTGTGTGACTTTGGGCAAGTCACTTAACTTCTCTGTGCCTCAGTTACCTCTTCTGTAAAATGGGGATTAAGACTGTGAGCCCCATGTGGGACAACCTGATTACCTTGTATCTCCGCCCCCACCCCCCAGTGCTTAGAACAATAGTAAGCACTTAGCAAATGCCATTATTATTATTATTATTAGACTGTGAGCCTGTTGTTGGGTAGGGATTATCTCTGTTGCCGAATTGTACTTTCCAAGCGTACAGTGCTTTGCACACAGTAAGCACTCAAGAAATACGATTGAATGAAAGAATGAATGAATGAATTTGCTCCCAAGGTTTCAACTGCCATCTCTAGGGGGATGATTCCCTAATTGGCATCTCCAGCCCTGACCTCTCTCTTTCTCTGCAGTCTCTCATTTCCTCCTGTCTTCAGGACATCTCTTCTTGGATGTCCTGCCATCACCACAAGCATAACTTGTCCAAAACAGAACTCCTCATCTTCCCACCCAAACTCTGTCCTCCCCTTCCCTTTCCCATCTCTGTACACAGCACTACAGTCTCACAAACCCCAGTCTTGGCATGTTCTTCGACTTAATCTCTCTTATTCTGTCCACATATTCAGTCTGTCACCAACTCCTGTCAATTATCCCATCTTAACATCATGAAAATCCATCCTTTCCTCTACTTCCAAGCTGCTACTATCCTGATCCAAGCGTCATCATCATCAGTGTATTTATTGAGCGCTTACTATGTGCAGAGGACTGTACTAACCACTTGGGAGAGTGCAGTACAGCAGAGATGGCAAACATATTCCCTGCCCACAGTGAGCTTACAGTCGAGGGGGAGACAGATATTAATATAAATAAATTACAATATATAATGTAAAGATATATATATAAGGGCTGTGGGGTGAAGATCAAATGCCCAAAGGTCACAGATCCAAATGCATCCAAACACTTATCATATTCCCCCCTTGACTACTTCATCAGCCTCTTTGCTAACCTCCCTGCCTCCACTCCAGCCCAGAGCATTTTTTATTAAAAAAACAGTTCAGCCCATGTCCCCCCACTCTTC
Organism: Tachyglossus aculeatus; assembly: GCF_015852505.1. Taxonomy (NCBI): domain Eukaryota; kingdom Metazoa; phylum Chordata; class Mammalia; order Monotremata; family Tachyglossidae; genus Tachyglossus; species Tachyglossus aculeatus. The sequence goes on along the minus strand of NC_052101.1, from coordinate 118,528,403 downwards.
AAAAACCTCCAGTGACTGCCCATCCTCCTCTGGGTCAAGCAGAAACTCCTTACCATTGGCTTTAAAACATTCATTTGGCTTGCTCCCTTCTATCTTACCTCAGTGATTTCCTAGAAGCAGCGTGGCTCAGTGGAAAGAGCACGGGCTTTGGAGTTTGAGGTCATGGGTTCAAATCCCGGCTCTGCCAGTTGCCAGCTGTGTGACTTCGGGCAAGTCACTTCACTTCTCTGGGCCTCAGTTACCTCCTCTGTAAAATGGGGATGAAGGCTGTGAGCCCCCCGTGGGACAACCTGATCACCTTGTAACCTCCCCAGCGCTTAGAACAGTGTTTTGCACACAGTAAGCGCTTAATAAATGCTATCATTATTATTATTATTATTACTATAACCCAGCCTGCTTACTTTGCTCCTCAGTCTCAACCATCTTGCCACCATTCGTTTGCCCACGTCCTCCCTCTGGCCTGGATCCCCCTCCCCCTTCACATTAAGCGGACCACCACTTTCCCCACCGTCAAAGCCTTATTAGAATTCCATCTCCTCCAAGAGGCCTGACTGAGTACTCAGTTTCCCTACTCCCTCTCCCTTCTGTGTCACCCTTGGCACTTGACTCTGGCCCCTTTAAGCCCTTGATAGTCACCCCACCCTCAGCCCTACAGCAGCTACGTACACATCTGTAATTTATTTATATTGTGTGTCTCCCCCTGTAGACTCTAAGCTCCTGGTGGGCAGGGACCATGTCCCCCAACTCGGTTGTATTGCACTCTCCCAAACTCTTAGTATGGTGCTCTGCACACCGTAAGCACTCGATACTATTGATTGTTTGAGACGGAGGAGGGAGATGAGGTCTGACAGGAACGGTCACTTAATCAAGATGGGGACCTTCTGACTGGTGATGCTTGCCCTCTCCCTCCCTTCACCACCGTCCTCCCTTCCTGTCCCAGACAGAAGACGTCCTGGCCTCTACCACCACTGCTACCCATAGGTGATGATGATGATGATGGCGTTTATTAAGCGCTCTGTGCAAAGCACAGTTCTAAGCGCTGGGGAGGTTACAAGGTGATCAGGTTGTCTCACGGGGCCATCACAGTCTTAATCCCCATTTTACAGATGAGGGAACTGAGGCACAGAGAAGTTAAGTGACTTGCCCAAAGTCACACAGCTGACAATTGGCGGAGCCGGGATTTGAACCCATGGCCTCTGACTCCAAAGCCCGGGCTCTTTCCACTGAGCCATGCTGCTTCTCATAAATGTCCTTCATCTAGGGTTACGTGAGGAAGAGCACGGGCCTCGAAATCAGAACATCTTGGGTTCTAATCCCGGCTCCGCCACATGTCTGCTGTGTGACCTTGGGCAAGTCACTTCACTTCTCTGGGCCTCAGCTACCTCATCTGTAAAATGGGGATTAGGAGTGTGAGCTCTTTGTGGAACAGGCAGTGTGTCCAACCTGACTGACTAACTTGTATCTACTCCAGTGCTTAGAGCAGTGCTTGGCACATAGTAAGCACTTAACAAGTACCATAATTTATTATTATCATTATTATTGTGAACCACCACCCTCCTCCCCCCCAAAAAAAGAAAGTACAGCCTAGTGCCCTAACTTGAGGTAATGCGACCCTGTGGTAACAAGCATGCCAATTTTAGAAATTTAGTGATACTTCTGGGTTTCCCGAACTCATCGTACTTAGTTAACACAGGACTTTACCTTTTTCTCCCGACAAATTCACATTTTACTTGATTTAGAAATATTGCTTATTCTTTAAGTGTGTAGAAATATATGACATTCAGATATTCAGGAAATGCCCAGTTGAATGATTTTTTATCAGGACTGGTATTTTATATATGTACATTTATTTTTTCTTTCAGAGAAAAATACTCATTGGAACAAGACATCAGAGAAAAGGAGGACGCAATTAGGCAAAAAACTAATGAAGTTCAGGTAAGAATTTCAGACCTCACCATTAAGCCTTTAGGGATTATAAACTATGATTAATTTTATTTAAACGTACTTCTGTCTCTTCCTCTTTTAATGTTTAGACTTTCCTCTTTGAAACCATAGCTACTTTTTTTTATCTTGGAAAACAAATTTTTTGTGATGAAAAATTTGATTTCCATTTACTTCTGTTATTTCAGAATCAGGAGTTTTGATGTGCCTTCATGCATTTGATGTTGTGTTAGGTGCTGTATATGATTAATCAATGAAGAGTATTTATTAAGTACCCAGTGTGTGCAGAGCGCTTGGGACGGCACTTCATAGTATATTTGAATTTGTGTTCACTTCCTAAATGTGGAGAGCTACTGCTGTGAGTGATATTGAATACTCAGCAGTGACTTGATATCATGTCAATTTTTGTACTGCAAATCAAATTTTTGCCAATTTTTTCAGGAACTGCAAAACGATCTAGATAGAGAAACCAGTAATCTACAAGAATTAGAAACACAAAAACAAGATGCTCAAGATCGCCTAGATGAAATGGATCAACAAAAGGCCAAACTCAAAGATATGTTGAGTGATGTAAGACAGAAATGCCAGGAAGAAACTCAAATGGTGAGGGGTCCTTGAAATATTGTGCCTGTTCTTGTCCTGTCATAGAAGTATTATACAATGATAGTGATTAATAATAATTATGGTACTTAAGTGTTTACTCTGTGCAAGCACTGTTCTAAAGCACTGGAGTAGATACAAGTTAATCAGGTTGGACACAGTTCCTGTCCCACAAGGGTCTCACAGTCTTAATCCCCATTTTACAGATGAGATAGCTGAGGCTTAGAGAAGTGATTTGTGATTTGTCCAAGGTCACAGAGCAGACATGTGGCAGAGTCCGGATTGGAACTCAGGTCCTTCTGACTCCCAGGCCCTAAGCGACTATCTGCTAAGCTACGCTGCTTCTCTCTCTCTTTCTTTCTCTCTTTCTCTCTTTCTTTCTTTCTCTCTTTCCTTCCTTCCTTCCTTCCTTCCTTCCTTCCTTCCTTCCTTCCTTCCTTCCTTCCTTCCTTCCTTCCTTCCTTCCTTCTCTCTCTTGCCTTTCTTTCTTTTTCTTTCTTTCTCTCTTTCCTTCTTTCTCTCTGTCTTTCCTTTCTTTCTCTTTCCTTTCTTTCTTTCTTTCCTTCTTTCTCTCTCCTTTCTTTTTCTCTTTTTCTCTTTCTTTCTTTCTTTCTTTCCTTCCTTCCTTCCTTCCTTCCTTCCTTCCTTCCTTCCTTCCTTCCTTCCTTCCTTCCTTCCTTCTTTCCTTCCTTCCTTCTCTCTCTCTTTCCTTTCTTTCTTTTTCTTTCTTTCTCTCTTTCCTTCTTTCTTTCTCTCTTTCCTTCTTTCTCTCTCTCTTTCCTTTCTTTCTTTCCTTCTTTCTTTCTCTTTCCTTTCTTTCTTTCCCTCTCCTTTCTTTTTCTTTCTTTCTTTCTTTCTTTCTTTCTTTCTTTCTTTCTTTCTTTCTTTCTTTCTTTCTTTCTTCCTTCCTTCCTTCCTTCCTTCCTTCCTTCCTTCCTTCCTTCCTTCCTTCCTTCCTTCCTTCCTTCCTTCCTTCCTTCCTTCCTTCCTTCCTTCCTTCCTTCCTTCCTCTCTCTCTTTCTTTCTTTCTCACTTTCTCTTTCGCTCTCTTTCATATTTACTGAGCACTTACTATGTAAGAGCACTGTACTAAGTGCTTGGGAGAGTACAGTGCAACAATAAACAAATACATTCCCTGCCCACAACAAGTTTACAGTCTAGAGGAGGGGGAGACAGACATCAATGCAAATAAAGAAGTGACAGATATGTACATAAGTGCTGTGGGGCTGGGAGGGGGAAGAGCAAAGGGAGCAAGTCCTGGCGAAGCAGAAGGGAGTGGGAGGTGAGAAAAAGGGGGGCCTAGTCTGGGAAGGCTTCTTGGAGGAGATGTGCTTTCAATGAGGCTTGGAAGGTGGGGAGAGTAATTGTCTGTCAGATTTAAGGAGGGAGGGCGTTCCAGGTCAGAGGTGGGATGTGGCAGCTGGGCTTTGGAGTGTATGTTTCTCTAAATTTGTAAAGTCCATTTTTATCCTCTGAAGCCCTGTGAGTTGTCAGTGTCTCCATTTAACTTTTATTTTGGGCTAAGCCCTGCTGTTGGCCCAACAGCAAGAGCATTACTCTGGGAAAGGGAAGGCCTGGTTTCTAGTCCTGGCTCTGCCCGCAGGGGCTAGGTCATCAGAGGCGAGGCTTTCTGACCGAAGAACCATCCAAAGGCGTTCCACGAGGTCAGTCTCCCCAGCAGGAATTCCCCAACATAGCTGGCTACCAGGGGTGAGCGAAGGCCACCGCTTGCCGAACGACTGGGGCTCTAGCCAGGGATCAGCACTTTGCTGCAGTTGCCCTGCCTGCAAAATGGCTGCTGCCTGGAAAACACCTCAACAGGTCCTTGACGGCATTCTGCGTCTCTGCTCACCTCCTCGCTCATTGCATTCCGTGCTCCCTGGGGAACGTGACCGGCAGGGACAAAAAAGTGCAAGTGGCTGAGGCTTCACCGGATTTCCTGCTGATGGGATTCTCCATTGCTCTCGAGTAGCTAATTCATTCCTGCTAAAGGACACGTGCGTGGGAAAGAACTGGCCTCTGTAAGAGCCAGGCCTTAAGTTTTCATGATCGATTGTAGCATTCCTTAATTTGTCGTCATTCTACCCGAGTGCTAGCAGTTCTTCATTTGAAGTGCATCTCTTCCCGAACTTAGAACTCTGTTGAATTGTTGTTTTTCAGATATCATCACTGAAAGCAAGGATTCAGTCTCAAGAGTCAGATTTAAAATCACAGGAAGATGATCTTAATAGAGCTAAAATTGAATTGAACCGTCTTCAGCAAGAAGAAACACAGTTAGAGCAGAGTATCCAAGCCGGAAAAGTGCAGCTTGAGACCATAATTAAATCTTTGAAATCGACCCAAGAAGAAATTATTCAGGTATTTTAGAGTAATTTATTCTTTGTTATCAATCAGTCAATCGTATTTATTCATCATCATCATCAATCGTATTTATTGAGTGCTTACTGTGTGCAGAGCACTGTACTAAGCGCTTGGGAAGTACAAGTTGGCAACATATAGAGACAGTCCCTACCTAACAGTGGGCTCACAGTCTAAAAGGGGGAGACAGAGAACAAAACATATTAACAAAATAAAATAAATAGAATAGATATGTACAAGTAAAATAAAAAAATAAATAATAAATATGTACAAACATATATACATATATACAGGTGCTGTTGGGAAGGGAAGGAGGTAAGACGGTGGGGATGGAGAGGGGGAGGAGGGGGAGAGGAAGGAGGGGGCTCAGTCTGGGAAGGCTTCCTGGAGGAGGTGAGCTCTCAGTAGGGCCTTGAAGGGAGGAAGAGAGCTAGCTTGGCGGATGTGGGGAGGGAGGGCATTCCAGGCCAGGAGGATGACGTGGGGCGGGGGTCGACGGCGGGACAGGCGAGAACGAGGCACGGTGAGGAGATTAGCGGCAGAGGAGCGGAGGGTGCGGGCTGGGCTGTAGAAGGAGAGAAGGGAGGTGAGGTAGGAGAGAAGGGAGGTGAGGTAGGAGAGAAGGGAGGTGAGGTAGGAGGGGGCGAGGTGATGGAGAGCCTTGAAGCCCAGGGTGAGGAGTTTCTGCCTGATGCACAGATTGATTGGTAGCCACTGGAGATTTTTGAGGAGGGGAGTAACATGCCCAGAGTGTTTCCGGACAAAGACAATCCGGGCAGCGGCGTGAAGTATGGATTGAAGTGGGGAGAGACATGAGGATGGGAGATCAGAGAGGAGGCTGATGCAGTAGTCCAGACGGAATAGGATGAGAGCTTGAACGAGCCGGGTAGCGGTTTGGATGGAGAGGAAAGGGCGGATCTTGGCAATGTTGCAGAGCTGAGACCAGCAGGTTTTGGTGACGGCTTGGATGTGAGGGGTGAATGAGAGAGCGGAGTTGAGGATGACACCAAGGTTGCGGGCTTGTGAGACGGGAAGGATGGTAGTGCCGTCAACAGTGATGGGAAAGTCAGGGAGAGGGCAGGGTTTGGGAGGGAAGACAAGGAGTTCAGTCTTGGACATGTTGAGTTTTAGGTGGCGGGCGGACATCCAGATGGAGATGTCCTGAAGGCAGGAGGAGATGCGAGCCTGGAGGGAGGGGGAGAGAGCAGGGGCAGAGATGTAGATCTGGGTGTCATCAGTGTAGAGATGATAGTTGAAGCCGTGGGAGCAAATGAGGTCACCAAGGGAGTGTTGTTATGTCTGTGTGCAGCTTGTAACTTAAACCAAAAATAAATCAGGTAGTAGAAGTAATCGTCAACCCTTGTGACAATGGTATGACTGAGACAATCAGATCCTAAATGTTTTTGCCCACGAATCTGTTTTCTTCATTCTCACCCACCATTTGTAGTTAGTATGTTTGGTTTTGTTTTCTGTCTCCCCCTTTTAGACTGTGAGCCCACTGTTGGGTAGGGACTGTCTCTATATGTTGCCAACTTGTACTTCCCAAACGCTTAGTACAGTGCTCTGCACACAGTAAGCGCTCAATAAATGCAATTGATTGATTGATTGATTGTAGTTTCTCCACTTTTAAGCCCCTCCTGTGTGACCTCAGGAACGGGAACCAACAATTCCCCATGTCTAGTTCCAGCTTTGACAACTAACTCCCTTCTTAGGGTTCAGATAAGTTTCCTAGCTCTCTTCCGCTTCAGTTTCCCCATCGTTAAAATAGAATTAGCTCCTGAGAACTACTTTGCTTCTCAGAGGCATTAAGCGAATGAGTGATTGTTTGGAAAGGACTTTTGAAATTTAGAAATGTGTTTGTGCAGCAGGGGTGACATTTTTCTGGCTATACGGCTCCTCTCAGTTTGGGTCCATCCCCACCATTTTTTCCTCTGGTGGCTTGGTAGTAGCCTCTAAAATGGAGAGGGAGGTGCCTAGTTCAACCAGGAGCGGGGGAAGCAAGATGGCTCTGTGACTCTCCACTCTACCTCCAAAGAGCACATTACACGCTTGAAAAGCCCAACCCCCAGGGGCAGGAGAAGTTGGCAGTTGAGCGCTTTTAAGGGTACATGAAGCTCTTTTCGAATTGTCTTTGACAACTGAATGAACCTCTCTGCATTTGTCCATTTAAGGACCACAACAATGCTGGTAGGCACAGCTTTTTTTTTTCTCAAGTGGTTGGCAGGGTCCGTGCTGGTCGCCTCCTATATTGCACTTAACTGGGCTCATGACGATTTTTATGATATACATTTCCCTTCTTCACTTAACCTTTCAAGTTGCTAAAGTCTCGGTGAGATTCCTGAAACAAATATTCCTGAATAGTCAAAGAGGGTGCCATTTGTATAAATCTGATCTGTCAGAAAAGTAGTAAGCTCAGTTATACAAACATTGATTCTCAATTCTCCATGGTAATGGAGGAATGAAACAGGGCTAGTTGGCAGGGAGAGGTAGCCCCCATGGGGCTCTGGGAATCAGAAGGAATTCCACCACTTGTCTGGTTGGGCATTTTACTTCACCTCTCTGGACCTGTTACCTCATCTGTAAAACGGGGTTTGAAACTGTGAGCCCTGTGTGGGACAGGGACTATATCCAACCTGATTTGCTTGTATGTACCCCAGCACTTAGTACAGTGCCTGGCACATAGTGCTTAAAAACAAGACCTATCTGGGTAATGAAGTCTGGAGTGGACTGCGGGAGCCACAGCAAGGGAGAAGATGAGAGAACTTAGTCCATGAGAGCTTAAAATTCTGTCCTGGTTAATCCACAAAGTGGATAATATAGTTCAATCAATCAATCTTATTTACTGAGCACTTACTGTGTGCAGAGCACTGTACTAAGCATTTGAGAGAGTTCAGTATAACAGAGTTTGTAGACACTTTCCCTGCCCACAGTGAGTTTACAATCCAGCAGGAAGACAGACATTAATATTAATGAATAAATTACGGATATAATAAATTATGGATATGGTTGCAGATAAATGAGAATTTATTTGTGTCTAAAGTATCTCATTTTAGTTTTTCCCAGCTGTGTTGAGAGGGGGAAAAAAATTCACTAGTTTTTTAGAACCCTGTTTCTAACTCTTTCTGTTTTGGTTATTTTTTCTCTCTCATGCATGTGTGTGTAGGCCAGAAGTAAGCTTTCTCACCTTCAAGAAAGTCAACAGGAAGTCAATAGAAGTCTTGAACGTTATAATGAAGTACTGAACGGGATTCATAGTGACAACATGATGAACTTAGATATAAATGAAGGAGTCATACAGAAAGAAAAAGTCAGTTTTGGAGCTATGGTAAAGGTTGACTAAAAGTAATAGTCGGATTTACATTTTGCAGTGTTAAAGGCAAAAACGCGTAGTGGATATGTTAATTGTTCTTGAATGTGAATTGTAAAACAAAGTACTTTTGTTGATACTGTGGCTTTCAGAGGCCCTGCAAATCATGGTATTCATTTCCCGACTCGATATTGAGAATGCTGAAAATATCACTGTCAGACACCAAGGGGTTAAGTATTGAGTAGATTAGGTTTTATTCTTTTTATTGGAACTGCTTTTAAGGGGGTCTGTCTTAATTCGCTAGCCAAGTATTTGAAAAGTCCATCATGGATTCAGGGTCCTTCAATTAGGGTGCTAGTTTAGCGCATCCAACACCAGTTGGATGAATATATACCTCCCTTGCTTCTGCTGAAGACCATAGTGCTGCTCTGCATTCTGGAAAAGCTGCTTCCTTCAGGGATAGCATCTTGAAGATTTAAAAAACCAAACCAAAAAAGCCTCCCCCCACAAAAAAAAAAACCCAAAACCAAACCAATCCAAACACACAAGAATGAAGATTGAGGAACAAATTGATCAATCCTTGAATCTCTCCAGTGCAAACCCGACTGCATATCGAACAGAACGAATTAAGTGTGGCACAGTGGCACCTCCCATTCCGAAGAACAAAAATTCCAGACGATAAATTATGTGTTTGACGTTTTAAAATTGAGTACCTGATTTAGATTTAGAGGTAGAATTAAAGCTGCATTGGCAGGTCATTCCTTTTGTTTAGCTTTTGATTCCCGGGCTGCCTAGCACCCCAAATGGCATCACTCTTTATACCAAATGATAGCTTCCTCCATTTACTTCCGAAATGCCAATTATAATTGCGGGTTTGGGGAAGAAATACAATTTCCAGACTACTCTTCTTCCTTTTACGCTTTGGGCAGAGCTGAGAGAAAGCAATTTGTCTTGAAGTGAAGCTCACCGCCATGATCCCTGTACCTACTCTACATTACTTATTTTCTTCTAGGGCTACAGTTCCCACTCATCTATTCCTAGCTCCATTTGCTTTATTGGTTCTCTTTTCTTGTAACAATGCAGATTCTTTCTCTCTAAACACCCGACGTATCTCTTTACTTTCACCATATTCTTCCCATTTTTCCTTTTTGAATAGCAAAACTAGTCCGTCCTAAAGACTTGTGGTCCAACGTAACTCTTCACTGAAATTCCTGTGCAATGCTTCTTAGCCCAATTTACCTCTGCAGCTATTGCTTGATGCCTGGGCCATCTCTTTGCTGTTACCCGTTTATTTCATTCACAAAGCGATCCCTTTTCTTGCAGAACATTCAGCTAATGAACCCTTAAAATACCTTTTCATTGCTTCAGAACTGTTCCCAAGGTTGCCATCTCCTCCGGGAAGTCTTTATAGAGCATAAACTGCAGAGAGACTCCATCTACCTTGACTTTTATTTTAAGACCCTAATGCTAACATTATTCTTCAGAAGATTTTCTGAGCCAGAATTTCAGGATTTGTTTACTCACAAATTGTTGTGCTAATTTCTCCAACTTCATATTCATTTTGTTTTCATTTTTAGGCTCTGGCATTTTTACCCCACATACAAGCTTTCAGAATTTATTAGTTAGATCTTAGTTTGCGGTACAGTCAATTCATTCTTAAAATAAAGGCTCTCCTTGCAGAACTATTTTGCACGGGGGGGTTTCCTTGGATAAAAAGTGGAGGCGACATGACAATCGGTATAACTTCTAAAGTGGCCTTCTCTTTTCTACAGATTTTACATTTCTTGTTGTTTTCATTGTTCGTTCTTAAAGCTTGGGCTAAGTTTTCACCAAAGTAATTTACTCTTGGGAATGTTGATGTCAAAGATGTAAAGACTCACAACTAGTGTTTAAAAGAAAACTAATATTTATCGTATTGTACAAAAAAGTTAAGTTTCCTTGTTTGTTTCTATTCCTTAATAAACACGGTTTGGAGAGGAATTTCTGTTTACTCTTGGAAAAGATAACTGAGACTACTGTATTTTGGAGGAGAGCAATCTTTCGCTTTAATAACAATGGTATTTGTTAAGCGCTTATGTGCCAAGCACTGTCCTATGCGTTGGGGTATCTAGGTACAAGGTAATCAGGTTGTCCCACGTGGGGCTCACAATCTGAATCCCCATTTTACAGATGAGGTAACTGAGGCACAGAGAAGTTTAGTGACTTGCCCAAAGTCACCCAGCTGACAAGTGGCAGAGCCAGGATTAGAACCCACGACCTCTGACTCCAAGCCCGGGCTCTTTCCACTAAGCCAGGCTGCTTCTTTCTAGATAGCCCAAGGAGAACAAGCAGCTAAAGAAGCATGCTAGAATTTTCCACATTAGAGCAGTTTTTTGTATATGTGATGACATATGCCAGTTGTAGTGTTACTCTTTATACTAAAAAAAAAAAATCAACTGTATTCAATGAGCGCTTACTGTGTGCAGAGAGTACACTCACTTGGGAGAGTACAATACACCAGAGTTGGTAGACATGTTACTTGACCTTAATGAGCTTACAGTCTAGAGAAGAGCTTGAGTGCTCTGGCAACCAAATTCCTCCCCACTTATCTAATCATACTACATTTAATACACCTTGTAGAATTAGAGAAGATAATCAATTATGCAAATTAAAGCCTTTCTGTCTTATCACTCACTGAAAAGTTCTCCCAACCTGGAAATAATTACCTGCTTGTCATGTTTAAGGCTTGGACAGACATCTAAATACTCTCTAATGGAAAGGAAAAATTAGCTGGTAACTTCTTTGAGAGCCGGTGCCCAACTCTGGTGATTAACAAAACTTGACATCTGTCTTCTTGGAATTCGTTTGCAAAATAAAGTAGCATGCAATTGGTTTTCGGCCTATACATTTAGTTTGGCTCAAGAAGGTAGATTCTGAAAGTGTTAGGGTTGTAGGACCCACCCTCCTCAGCAAATTAAAAAATTGGGTTTTCTCATTTAAATCTCATTTAAGGAATCTGAATCATGAGCTCGCCCCACCACAGTACTACGCACAGCAGTTTCTTCCCAAGAACTCTCATGATAAAGCAGTCCAAGAATAGTGAATCAGGAAGAGTTATCTTCCTGAAAGGTGCTGTCCAAGTCCCATTAGGCTCCCAGTGTTAATGCAAACTGAAAATTAGGAATTCAGATTTATAGTCCCATATCTGCCATTGGTGCCCTGTCTGGTATCTAGCTGACACTAATTAGCACTCATACTCGTCCAAAAGTATAAAAGCACAATCTAAATGCCAAATTCAAATTAAAAATGGAAACTTTCACCTTGAGAAAATGCTCTCATTCCCAATTCACTCTTAATTCTTCTCCTCCATCTCCATTCCCAGCCCTTCGTCTTTCTTTTGCAACAGAATTAAATCCCTTCTCAATATGGCCCAATGGGAAAGATTCCTTTTCGTTCCCCTCCCTGGCCCGGTCATTCCTATGGAGTAGAACTTTTTCATCAGTTATTTGGTCCGTGACCAAGAACTTCTTTGGATGCTGGAATATCACTTGCATTTTATGGTCACTGGTACCGTTCATCTCTATGGGCTTCTTACACTACATGCAGCATCCAGGTTCTTGGACGTCTGTACCTAATTGCCTAAGAATCCGACTCTGCTCCCTTCCTTGGGGAAGCCATTTGGTTGGGGGACTCCTGATAATCTTTCTCAGGTAAGGAAAACACGTTCTGTACTCAACAGAAGGCATAGCTCCGGGCTAACCCCCGTGAAACCAGGGCCGAAGAACACTCAGGTGTTTTCATTGTGATGACGGTACTTGAAATAGTAACATAACTTTATATATTCAAGGACTGATAAAAACCCCATTGCTAAACCAAATGAATTTCAGATCATTTCTAGTCATGTCTATCACCGGACAAATGTTTGCATCTCTGAGGCCTTACCTTCTACGTGAACGTATAGATCCTAGCTTTGTACATACAAATGATCCCAGATTTGGGTCTGTTTAATAATGGCTCGGAATTGGCATGCCCACAGTGAACCTTCTGCTGCAGTCAGCATGACTGAAGTCCAATCTGTCTGACGTAATGTTTTCACAATGAGTGTGTTTAACATTAATTAAGGATGTGTCTCATTTCTAAACCCTAGCCATTGCCTAGAGCAGTGAACACTTGAAATAGTAGATTTTTTTCTCCTCCCGATTTGAATGTGCATTGAAAACTGGGTTTTGCCAAGACAATCATTCAATTTAGTGCACGCTGCTCTAAGATCTAGCAAAAAATGCACATTTTCTACTTTGTAATTTCAATAGGCAACCTCCTCTTGCATCGTAAATAGGCACATTATTAACTGTGTTTTCCACCACTTATAAAAGTTGATAGGCCCCCCCCTAAATAAAACATTGTTGTGGTTTCTGGCTCCTTGGTTTCCTATAAAGATCATTTAATGGTCAAAGTATTAGAAGGTAATGTGAAAATACTTCGGAAAGTCTGTGTTCTGGTTGGTTTGTCATTTAAAGTTTGAAAATCCTTATAGTGTTTCTTTATATAATTCTAGGATGATCCATTCAAGAATAAGGCTTTGTTGTTCAGCAACAATACACAAGAGTTGCAGACAGACCCATTCCAGTCTGAAGATCCTTTTAAGTCAGACCCATTTAAAGGAGCCGATCCGTTCAAAGGAAGTAAGCAAAAGCTGATTTGCAAATTAAGTTGGAGCATATTAATAATATCTTCACAGAAAATGTCATTTTCTCATTACCTAAATGTGAAAAGATTTTTTCCCTTTTTTTTTTCATTTTGAACGTAGGTGACCCATTCCAGAACGACCCATTTGCCGAACAACACGCAACTACTACTACTGCAGGTAAAGGTGTTTTACTCTACATTTTCATGCAGCGTTCCAGGGTCAGTACACTGTATGGAGTGTTTCTGGATCTTCGTTTAAATTGAGGAAATCTAGCAAATATCTTTGTTTCATCTATGAAGATTTTCCCACTACCCTGAGAAAATGTATTTGGTTTCTAAAAGAAGCTGAAAATGAAGTCGTCTCCTCTCCTTTTTGCAGTTTTAAGCCCCTTCTTGTCCATTTCACAGCCAGGCGAGGAGCAATACTGCAAAGGAGGCTCCTGCTAGCCAGGTGGTAGTAAGTACTTGGCCAAAAGAACCTGGCAAACGTCACCAAGTGCCACCCTTTAAAAATGTAAGCCAAGCATCTTTTACACTGTGGGAGCTCCATAGAGGTTTAAACCACCACCACTAATCACAAAAATAACATCAATAGTGAATACTGGGGAGGCTAGTTATGCAAATGGAAGGGCATCCCTTTCCTTGTTCTTCTTCATGCCAATTTCTTTTTTCGCCTTTGCTTCGCTCACAAATAACCACGTAAAACTTATGAAGGGCTCCTTTTCAGTGGAACTTTACACTTACTATTTTGTTTTGAATGTCGGCGTAGAATGTACCAGAGATTTATTGACGCTTGACTCGCTCAGTGTCCTCTTTCACTCATTTTCCATAATTGAATTTCAGATCCTTTTGGAGGGGACCCTTTCAAAGAAACTGACCCATTTCGGAGCCCTGCTACTGATGATTTTTTTAAGAAGCAAGTAAAGAGTGATCCGTTTACCTCAGATCCATTCACCAAAACCCCTTCCCTGGCTCTAAAGGTAAGTGAGTTTTAAAAATTGATTGTTGTGATGATATTCGTTGCAGAACTTTTTTCGTTTTTTTTTTTTAATTAATCCTGTATTATTTTCAAGTAAACAAAAGTAAATGTTCCAAGGAGTAAATTTCATTCTCCAATGTCGAAGAGGATGTCGTTGAGATTACCGCAAGTCACCGGATATGCTCTCCCCATAATGTAGAAGAAAAATAACTTCACTGCAGTTACCATTTGTGAGGTTCTGTGATCGGTACAGTTTACGTGCTACCACGTTTCTTTGGTCCCTCTTATGAGTCCCCGTGGCCTGAGCCCATGGATCAACGAGAAGGGACCCAGGCTATTCACCTCAGACACACAGGCAGTTATCTGCATGCCTAGTCTATTGGTTCTTTTATTTCTTTCTGTGAATGAAACAATTTCATGTGCAATTTATCTGGATCGGAGGTTTGTACCAGCTTTTCATCATTTTGTGGTATCTTTATTTAGAATCTGAGGTTATTTTCTTTGACAAGAAAACTCAGAATAACATAGCTCTTGCAAGCCATGAATGACATATTCTGGAGCAAGAAGTTTTCCTCATTTTGAGGCTAATAATCAAAAAGTTCCCAGCCTTGTGCCATAAAAGGGCTGGAAATGGGTTCCTTTGATTGCTTTTCATCCTTCCTTCTCTCTTATTTAGCCTGACCCCTTTGAAACCAGTGACCCCTTTTCATCTTCAAGTATCTCTTCAAAAGGATCAGGTAGGAGGAAAAGTTATCCTCCCTTTTAATGCTAGTCAATGCATGCTGTTATACTTTGGCTTTTTATTTTCCACAGACCTTGGCAAAGAAAAATGGCTCCTGGGCCATTTTGCAGAAGGAGCCATGTGCCGTTTTCTCAGAGAGTTGCAGCCACTGTTGCCACTGCTGAGTTTGGGTCACCATTCCTGAGACCCACTCGGCAGTCCCGGGTGAAAGGAGCACTTTCACCCAGGACTCTGGCACGGGTCTCCAGGGAGGAGATCCGGAGCTGGAAGTGGTGGCAGCAGGAAGGGTGGCTGCATCATGGTTGCAGCTCCCTCCCGGAGCCTGGGGCATGATGATGCCACCGCTGCTGCCACCTCACGCATAGGACGAGTCTTTGCTTCCAAGACTCACACTGCAGTCCTCGATTTCCCCGCCCTCACCTCCCCCCCGCCCCACATACACACCGGGCCTATGCCATGGATGCGGACCGCAGACAGTGGAGAGGGATTGAGGACTGCCACACCATGGGTCTCAGGAATGAGGACCTGAATCCCCAAAGGGATGGGCGGTGGCACGTGGCCATCTTTGGCACAGGGATTGACATCCCATCTGCTGCTACCTGCCAGTCAGTCATGGCCCCCTCTGATTGTATGCCAGGGATCGCCGATGCCCACTTTGCGCAGTTCCTTTTTATTCCTTTTGATCAGTAGACTAGATTAGAAGCTGTGAAGTGTTTTTCCTGAATCCCAGAGAGCAGCGTAACGAGTGAATGGCAGATCTGAGGCCGGTTTCTGAACGCGTCTTTAATAGTGACGGTGAATTAATGTCATCTGGCCGATCGTCCTCATCAATGAGTCGGAGGCAGCCGAAGACATCTTGGCAGTTTTGGGAAAGTCGTGTTAATTACGAAAGGCATAATAGCTGTAGCGCTTTGGATTGATATGGTGTCTTTCCCGTGAAGAGTTCAAAGCTTTATTGAGGTGGATTCTTCATACCACCAATGGAAGGTTCCAAGGCTACAGAACCTAATCTGGATATCGGGAAATAAGAAATCTCAAGGGAGTTTTTGGAAATCCCTTTTAACTCTAGAAATACATAGCCTTGACTTGGAATCTCTGCCTTAACCTGGGGACTCTTCAGTGTCCTCCAGTTCTGATGTTTTGATTGGGGACCATTCCCGCCCTCCCAAATACTCAAAACAACCTTCGCCACCCACAGACACGGCACCCCGACAGAGGGGATTTCAACTTAAGGTGTATGGATGACATCTCCCCAAGACTATCTACTCCACCTCATCCCTTCCCTTTCAAGATTATTTGATTCTTTCAGGATAGTCAGTTGTGGTTTTTGCAGGAAACACACTTGTCATTCCTTTTGATCACCAAGAATTATGGCTGGTTTGAAATGCTAATAAAGTGGTAATGAATATTTTGTAATGTTTCATAGACTCTAGTCAAGGTATAGATTGGGTATGTATTTTTTAGGGTTTTGCCCGGTTTAACCCAGTTTCTAACTCCTGAATCTGTTTTTCAAATTTTAAATTAACTATCCCCTTAACCCCCCGCCCCCCACAAAAAACCTACAGAATTAAAATTTGTTCAGTTTGAATTAACTTCTACAGAACCAGAGTGGAGTTAATTCAGTGTCCAAATCCACCCGAATTCTACCAAGATTGGCTTGTCAAATTAGTGCATTTGTGTGCTGAATTTTCAATATCTCCATGGTCAGAATCAACGTGGACCTTTCAATATGATACCCGGAAGCTTTGATCATATTAGAATGCATCAGCTGTATTTTTAGCTGGCAGGTTTTTCTTCCCATTTTATAAGGAATTGGGAGTTCCCTTGGGTGACTGGTCAGTTTGCTTCTCGTTCCAATATAAAACGCTCAACTCTAAACTACAGTTTGGATTTTACTAAATTTTGAACCGATCCTGGAGCACAGTAGCCTAAATGAAGCAAAGTTGCCTGGTTCTGATATCACGTGTTCATCTAGCTATTTGCTAATGCCAGAAAGAAGTATTGTTATTACTACCCAAGAAGCATGTGTCATGCAGATGTTATCATATTTAAAAATAAAACTCCCAAATGTTTGTAAATCCTTGAAATTTAATCCCAATTGTACTCACATTTTTCTTTTAAAAAATGTAATGATTACCCCAACTTTTATATGTTTTTAACCCAAAAGATTCATACCCTTAAGCCTAGCAACTTGTCCAGGGACCATATAGCAATAATAAATGGCACAATGAGAGCAGAGTGGGATTTATAATGGGTTTTAGAAAAGTAATCATTTTTGATACTTTGACGGATTGCAAGAGAAAATGGCTGGGCTATTATTTTCCAGTCTTATTAACTTACTGCATGTCTTTTTATGCTGAAAGCCTGCAATTTTTCCTTTCTCCTAAAAGGAAATTTTGTATGACTCATGAAAAGTGTTGACTTTATTTGGTACTAATTACAGATCCCTTTGGAACTTTAGACCCTTTTGGAAGTGGTGCTTTCAGTAGCAGTGAGGGCTTTGCAGACTTCAGCCAGATGTCAAAGGTAATCGCTGTTCAAAAGAGCACCAATTCGTCTCTAGAAGTTGGTTTTCTTTTTTTTAGTTGATTATTTTGGTATGAAGTCTAATGAATAATTTGGAATGCAGCGTATGCATTTCTAAAACTTCTTTTAAATTCAAAATCTCATCCTACAGTGTCATCATTACCAAAAAAACCCAGAATATTGAATCATTGATTCCTAAAGGGAGGGACTCTAGAAGGCTTGCTGTCAGTTTTCCTGCCTCCAGGTAGAATTGCAGCTTGGGTGGTTCACTGTAGTATTCATAGAAATCTCCACTGGGGGAAATTCCTCATCCTCCTTTCCATTTTACTAAGAGGCTTTTTGGTCAGGGTTGAAGGGTATCTTCAAAGGTCTTAGAAAAATGTTGGGCTCTTTGCCCCTTTATCTCTCATCTCATTCAGTTTTGGCAGTCAGAGCAAAATTTTTCAAGGCCTAGGCAAATTGAAATCAAATCTGAATTCAGCAATAAAGGTTTGTAAAGGGCTGTGTTCTTGGTAGCACTTGTCTGTTAGCCCCGATCAAATCTTTTGGCAGTCGTAGCGAGCACTTATTGTTTGAATTTAATGCTTTTGCTATGGACAACTCTTTGTGAAATGAAACACTGTGACTCATTCGTACCTTGTTCCTCTACTGTAGAATACCTAGAGAGAGTGGAACAAAATACCTCCTGGGTTCCTGGATTCTTGTGACGAGAGGCTTAGAGGTTGTGATTATAGCATTGAGCTTCTGAGAAACCTTTGAGGTTCTTTTGGGGCTTCAAAGAATTATGTGAACATACACTACCTGCAAGTAGGCTGTATGTATGAAGGGAAATCACCGTCACACATCCCATGAAGGGAAAATGTCACTGCTTTCTGTGGTGGCTGACAGAAGTGGGAGAGAAGGGGGTCATTCAACTTAGGGGGGGTTGGGGAAAGGATAGCTATGGGAGAGGTAGCAGTAGAAGCAGCATGCCCTAGTGAATAGAGCACGGGCCCTGAAGTCAGCAGAACCTGGATTCTAATCCCGGCTCCACCAGTTGTCTTCTGCGTGACCTTAGGCAAGTCACTTAACTTCTCTGTGCCTCCATTGCCTCACCTGTCAAATGGAGGTTAAGCCTTTGAGCCCCACGTGGGACAGGGGCTGAGACCACCCTGATGAGCTTCTGTCTACCCTGGCGCTTAGTACAGTGCCTGGCACAGAGTAAGTGCTTAACAAATACCAAAAAAAAAGAAAAGCAGGGTGGGGTGGTTGAGGGAGGGAAGAATGGAGACTGTAGCAGCAGTAATAGGCTCTGTGGTCAAAATATTGGCAGAGACTAGTCGAAAAGCCCTATAAGTGGCAGCTGTGTCAGGAATAGTCAGAGCCTTGGGGGAGTGGCAAGATGCTGATTAGTTAGACAGGAATCCTGATAACCAATCAACATACTTAATAATAATAATGATGATGGTATTTATTAAGTGCTTACTATGTGCAAAGCACTGTTCTAAGCGCTGGGGGGATACAAGGTGATCAGGTTGTCCCACGTGGGGCTCACAATCTTAATCCCCATTTTCCAGATGAGGGAACTGAGGCACAGAGAAGTCAAGTGACTTGCCCAAAGACACACAGCTGATAAATGGCGGAGCGGGATAAAATGGCCAAATATAGAGTAGGTAAAAGAGGAAGCAGAGATACAATGGTAAAAACCAAAAGTAAGCAATTAAAAATAAATAAAGGAATAGGTAAACAAGCAGATATATGCTGAATGCTAAGGAGGCTTTTGGGATGGCCTGAAGTGCTTTACTAGTGGGGTGTTGAAGGTGGGGAGGAATTTGGTATGGGCAGATTTTAAGTGCAAGTCAGTTTTTTTAAATGGTATTTGTTAAGTGCTTACTATGTGTCAAACATTGGTCTAAGCGCTGGGGTAGATACAAGTGAATTATGTTGAACGTCCTTTCCCACATTCATTCGTTTCATTCAATTGTATTTATTGAGCACTTACTGGGTGCAGAGCACTGTACTAAGCGCTTGGGAAGTACAAGTTGGCAACATATAGAGACGGTCCCCACGCAGCAACGGGCTCACAGTCTAGAAGGGGGAGACAGACAACAAAACAAAACACGTGGACAGGTGTCAAGTCATCAGAATAAATAGAAGTAAAGCTAGATGCACATCATTAACAAAATAAATAGAATAGTAAATATGTACAAGTAAAATAAATAGAGTAATAAAACTGTACAAACATATACAGGTGCTGGGGGGAGGGGAAGAAGGTAGGACGGGGGGTTGGGGAGGAGGAGAGGAAAAAGGGGGCTCAGTCTGGGAAGGCCTCCTGGAGGAGGTGAGCTCTCAGTAGGGCTTTGAAGGGAGGAAGAGAGCTAGCTTGGCGGATGTGGGTCACAGTCTCTGTAGGAGGGAGAACAGAAGTGAATTGACTGGCCCAAGGTCACACAGTAAACAGTTGGTAGAGCAGGGATTAGAACCCAGGTCCTCTGACTCCCAGGCCCGTGCTCTTTCCGCTAGGCCATGGTGCTTCTCTGCAAGAGGAAAGTTGTGAGCGATGGGTCAGAAGGAAGCATCACAAGCAAGATATATTTAGAAGGTTAGTTGGGGAGGAACAGAGTGGGAGAAGAGAAGGAAGAAGTAAGTGGAAGACCATTGAGGGAGAGCCTTGAAACCAGTGGTTTAGAGTTTTTGTTTTATGTGAAAAGAAATGGGTAGCCAAGGGAGGTTTTTGAGGTGGGGAGTGACATGTTCCAAAAAGTGTTTGTGTAGGATAGGCTGATGAGGAGAGAGGTTTGAGGTTGTGAGACCATTAAGGAAGCTGTTAGAGTAAGTTGGCTAGGAGGTGATGAAAGCTTGAACCGGAGAGGAGAGGCAGGTCTCTGAAATATTACCGAGAGGGGTCTGCAACCTTTTCATGTGGAAGAGCCGTATGAAATGAAACCTTTGAGAAGCTGGTGTGCAGAGAGCTAGCAGAAGGTGTCAGGGGGGCAGTTGGGAGAGGAGGAAAAAATGAGAGCGAGAAAGAGAGAGAATGAATATGAATTCCCAGTCATTGCCAGTTCATTTGGGAAGGGGAGAGAGTAGGTGCCAGAGCGGCAGAACACTGTGCCTGCTGTTGTCACATCTCACTGACCCCTCCTTCTCTTGCTCCTCCTGTCAATGAATCAGTGGTATTTAGTGAGCACTTACCACGTGCTAGCGCGTGGGAGAGTACAATATGACAGTTGGTAGACACAGACCCTGCCCACAAGGAGCTTCCAATCTACAGGGAAAGACAGACCTTAAAAGAAACCACAGATTAGGGGAAATTGTAGAGTAGAAGGATATCTTCATAAGTGCTCTGGAGCTCCTGAGCTGCTATTGTCGCCGCTCTGAACGTGGCTTGTGAGCTTAGTACAGTGTTGTGCACACAGAAAGCGCTCAATAAATATGATTGAGTGAATGAATAGGCGATGAATCCTTTCCTCCAATCTGTGTGGGGGTTCTTCTTGCCCCAATCCATCAATCAGTGGTATTTAATGAGTGCTTATTGTCAGTCAGTCGTATTTTGGAGTGCTTACCGTGTGCAGATTATGTGCTAAGCGCCTAGTACGGTGCTCTGCACACAGTAAGCATTCAATAAATACGATTGAATGAATGCTAAGTGCTTGGGAGAGGACAGTATAACTGACACTTTCCCTGCCCACCGTGATTTTACAGTCTAGAGGGGCATTATAGATGTGTACATAAGTGCTGTGGGGCTGGAGGTGGTGGTGGGTGGGGGGGATGAATAAAAGGAGCAAATCAGAGTGACACAGAAGGGCGTGGGAGAAGAGGAAAGGAGGGCTTAGTCAGGGAAGGCCTCTTGGAGGAGATGTGCCTTCAATTATTGGGCACAGAGCCCTGTACTAAGTGCTTGGGAGAGTACAGTTTAGTAGGTAAACACGATCCCTGCCCTGAAGGTCTCCTGTCTGGAGTGCAGTTCACTGCTGTCACTCATACGCGAGTCTGTTCTTGCCCCATCCCTGGCCTGCAGCTCATTGCCATCATCACCTCTGCGTGTGGTGCCCAGAGGCCGTGGGTGGAAGGTTGAGTGTTTCCATCCCGGCTCGGCTTGGCCGACAGGCCTCGTCATCACCGTTGCTTACACAGGTGCCGGGGGCAAAGAGGAGCAAGCGAGAGCATCCTTAGCTTGCCTGGCCATCCAGTGAAGACTGGGGACCCCACCGTTCCCCGAGCCGAGGCCCATCTTGACTCCTCCATTGGCCCCGTTTCTTGCTCAGAGGGGTGGGGCCAGGTGAGCTACTCCCCGCCGAGGAAGCTGTGAGGGAAAATTAACGGTGTTGCCATCACGGCAGTGAGTCTGCCCCCAGAGTGGGCATCTTTGCCAGCTAGCCACATTCATTCATTCATTCAGTCGTATTTATTGAGCGCTTCCTGGGTGCAGAGCACTGTACTAAGCACTTGGAAAGTACAATCCAGCAACAGGTACAGTCCCTACCCAACAATGGGCTCACAGTCTAGAAGGGGGAGACAGACAACAAAACAAAACAAGTAGACGGTGTCAGTACCATCGAAATAGATAAACAGAATTATAAATATATACACATAATAATAATGATGGCATTTATTAAGCGCTTACTATGTGCAAAGCACTGTTCTAAGCACTGGGGAGGTTACAAGGTGATCAGGTTGCCCCACGGGGGCTCACAGTCAATCCCCATTTTACAGATGAGGTAACTGAGGCACAGAGAAGTTGTGACTTGCCCAAAGTCACACAGCTGACAAGTGGCGGAGCCGGGACTTGAACCCATGACCTCTGACTCCCAAGCCCTTGTTCTTTCCACTGAGCCACGCTGCTTCATGAAGTCAGAAGTCAGAGAGGGAGAAGATGGGGGAACTGGGGACTTTAGGCGAGAGTTAGAGGGAATCAGTGAGGGAAGAGTAATAGTATTGTTCAGACCCAAGGGCAGAGTTCATGAGTGTCATGACAGCCACTCAATGGTATTTATTGGGCTGTGTGTGCAGAGCAGTGTACTAAGTGTTCGGGAGAGGACAATCCACTAAAGTAGACTTCAAAGAGCTTAAGTCTAGAGGGAGAGACAGATTTGCCAATAAATTACAGGTATTGGGAAATGACAGAGTGAAAGGATAGGTACCTAAGTGCTACGGGGCTGAGAGGAGGGTGGGTATCAAAGTGCATAGGGGGTAGGGACTCAAGTGCAAAGGTGATGCTTTAGAGAGGGAAAATGGGATCAGGAGATGAGAGATTTGTCAAGGAAGGTTTCCTGTAGGAGATGGGATTTTTAGCGGGGCTTTGAAGATGGGGAGAGTGGTGGTCTGAAGGAAATGAAGGGGGAGGGAATTCCAGGCAGCAGGGAGAGTGTAAGCAAAGGAGAGATGAGAGTGAGGCACAATGGTATTAGAAGAGCGAAGTGTGTAGGCTGGTTTGTAGTGGGAGTGGAGCAAGGATAAGTAGTTGGGAGAGAAGCCAGGATAGGTACCGGGAAGAGAGCCGATTGCCTTAAAGCCAATGGAGAAGGGTTTCTGCTGGCTCAATTGTATTTATTGAGCACTTACTGTGTGCAGAGATGGGTGGGCAACCATTGAAGGCTTTTGAGGAATGGGGAGACATGTGGAGAATGATGTTTTAGAAAAATAATCTGGATTTGTAGTGGCAGAGGTTGGCGTGGTTTGGGGATTTCTACCAAGATCACTCAGCTGTGTGAATATGAGCAGAGGAAGCCAACTGTGGAGGTCATTGATGATCGGAGGTTGGCAGAGCAAGAGCAATGGAGGGACAAGGGGATAGGGGAGTTGAGTTTACTGGAGAGAACAGGAAGGGGAAGATTGCTAGGGAGGGTAGGAGAGACATAATAATTGGGACTAAGTGGAGCGGGTTCAGAGACTTGTCTTTAGTAGGGGTGGAGTACAGTTTTGGAGGGGAATGGAATACAGATGAAGTTGCAAGTTAAGTTTATGGTCAGGAAGCAGCATGGCTTAGTGGAAAGAGCAAGGGCTTGGGAGTCAGAAGACCTGGGTTCTAATCCCGGCTCCGCCACTTGACTGCCGTTGCGTCACCTTGAGCAAGTCACATAACTTCTCGGCGCCCCAGTTGCTTCATCTGTAAAATGGGGATTAAGACCGCGAGACCCACGTATCTACCCCAGTGCTGTGTGCCAGCACACAGTAAATACTTAACAACTACTGTTTTTAAAAATTGGTTCTTCAGAGTCGGTAGTTGTAGGAGATGGAGTTTATGATAACATCCAGTAATTCAGCTCCAAGGGACCTCCATGTTGGTGTGGGGCTGATGGGAAGTCGAGCTGGAGAGCAGTAGTGTAGACTGTAGAATGTAAGTTCCTTGTGTGGGGGTAGAGATCATGTCTGCCAACTCTATTGTACTTTCCCACGTGCTTAGTTCAGTGCTGTGCACGCTCAGTAAGTGCTCAGTAAGTACAATTGATTGAATAGTTTGCAGAAGCATGAGGTCGGAGTCAGGAGGGCCAGTCCAGGTGATAGGATTGGAAGAAGGATTGGGAGAAAGGCAGTGTACTCAACCAGAAATGTGGTGACATGTCCTGGAGAACAGTTAGTGGCTGTTAGAGGGGGAAGATGTGGTGATTTGAGCGATGCAGAGGAGAGGGCCTGGGAGTCAGAAGGACCTGGGTTCTAATCCCGGCTCTGCCCCTGTCTGCTGTGTGACCTTGGGCAAGTCACTTCACTTCTCTGGGCCTCAGTTACCTCATCTGTAAAACGAGCATTAAGACTGTGAGCCCTATGCAGGAAAGGGACTGTGTCCAACTTGATAAGCTTGTATCTACTCCAGGGCTTAGCACAGGGCCCGGCACATAGTAAGGGCTTAAAAAAATTAAAAAGTGATGGCGATGGCCAGATGGTCTGGAAGTGGCCCTGAGGCGAGAGGAGTGGGCCAACTCCTCCTTTCTCCATGAGTTGTGGAGAGTGACAGGAGATGAAGCAGATGAAGATGGAGAAGCAGCTTGGCTTAGTGGCAAGAGCCTGGGCTTGGGAATCAGAGGTCGTGGGTTCTAATGCTGGCTCCGCCACTTGTCAGATGTGTGACTTTGGGCAAGTCACTTCACTTCTCTGGGCCTCAGTTCCCTCGTCTGTAAAATGAGGATTAAGACTGGAGCCCCACGTGGAACAATCTGATAACCTAGTATCTAACCCAGCGCTTAGAACAGTGCTCGGCACATAGTAAGCGCTTAACAAATACTATCATTATTATTATGATGATGATGATGATGAAGCCTCTTCTAGAGACGGTGGCAAGGAACAACAAGGGTTACCGGGAGAGAGCCAGGTCTTGGTGATGGCAAGCAGCGGGAGTGAGAGAGTCAGGAGCTGGGTCCAGGATGAAGGAGAGTTAGACTCTTTCTGGAAGGAATTTTCTAGTGGAAAATTCCTCCTGTGCCTCAAATCAGCATGGGTTAAATCTCACTTTGGGTGCCAAGCAGCAGTTAGTGGGGAATCATGCTTTTCAAGGGGAATATATTTGGTCCCATCCCAGAAACCCCGATTAACATATCCACTTCACTAACAGATGCCACTTGGGATGTTTCCAGCCAAATCCTTGGCTCCTGACTCATGCCGCACATGGAGAGTAGTAAAATGGCAGTTATTGAGCATCCACACGGTGCGCTGTACTAAGCGTTGGGAAATTATAAAACAAGTGACACATTCCCTGCCCACGAGGACTTACGCTCCAGTATAAATTGACTAACAGAAAAGAACATGTTTTGGTCCAAACATCCTTAGTTGGCTAACGAGATCACTTTCATTAATGTCATCAAGAACCAATTGAGATTCTGCTGACATTTTCTCCCATTATGGAAGGGTCCAACGTGTGACTTTTTAAAGAGGGGGAAAGGGATAGGAATTCCATTTCAGCTTCCTTCTTCTGAAGGTAGTTATTAATATAGAAAGGGAGAAACTAGAAGTATCACAATCTGTTTTTATTGGAAAATTGTTTGCGGAGCAAAAGAAACCTTTTTTTACCTTTTCTGTTCCAAGAGTTGAGTTAAAGCTTTCTGCCGTATGGTGGCAGCATTATCAAATGAAGCATGATGTTTTTCTTACCGCGTTACTCAGTTGTGGAATGTCCCCAACTCTGGCTGTAGAAATAGCGTGTTGTTCCATTTCAGATAAGCAGCAAATTAAATAATTGGCCGTTTTTCAACATCCAACTTAAAAGGCTTGATTTCAAGTAATCTGACTTGGTCCTCTTCCTTGTTGATCTTTACCCAGTATTTGTAGTAACAGGGCAGGGTACACGTGTGCATTTGTGATTTTTCGAAAAGTTCCTACTTCCTGCCCGTAATGTTATTGTGGGATTGTGTCAGGTTGAGGCAGTTTGGAAGATTTAATGGAAAAATTTGGTTTCCATTAGTTTGTTTTGTTTCCACAATGACAATGACTCTTAATTTCATGACATTTGTACGGTAAAATTCTCTCAGCTTTGAAGTTCAGCCAACATTTTTTTTCCCCTATCAATTTCAAGTAGAATAAATGAGCAAAATACTAAAGCTTAAATTGGTAGCCAGGTGTGTAGGGGCAAAGCAGAGGCACATTTCTTTCCTGATGTGGCCTCATTTCTCAGCTTTAGTGTGGACGAAGGGAGATGGCATTTCATTTCTGTACTTTCATTGTTGTCTTTGTCAATGTCATCACCACAAACACTTTTTAAGTACTCAGCTGCTTGTACTTCTGTACAAAATGAGCTAAACACGCACAGTCTCTGATCTCTTAAGAGTTTAAAATCTGACTCCAGTTTTCTCTGAAAGAATCTCAACCAGAGACTCATCAAAGGCAACCTCTCTTATTTAAAGAGCTCGACTAGATCAACTATGGACGGTGGTTTTTCATGGGCTGTCCAGTCCAAGAGGGTGGCATGGGTGAAGCGGACAAGGGAATGTTTTGGGTTCCTGGAGAAAGCTTGACTCTCCTTGAGCCCCATCCAGGCCTGAGGCTGGCTTGGTCCTTAGGGTGGGCAGTAAAATGGCAGTCTGAGCTCAGGCTGCCTTCCACTCCCTCCACTTTGGGCCTCCTTAAATTGGCGGGATGGGTAAGAATGGAGGCGTCCAAAAAGTGTACCAGTTGTGGTGGAGCCACCCATGGGTGAAGAACTGTAGATAGGAGAAAGTCTACAAGTCCCGGAAACCTCCAGGAGCAACTGTGTTCACCTGCTGAGAAGCAGTGCAGCTTAATGGATTGAGTACGGGCCTTGGAGTCAGAAGGTCATGGGTTCTAATCCCGGCTCTGCCACTTGTCTGCTGAGTGACTTCGGGCAAGTAGCTTCACTTTTTTGGGCCTCAGTTACCGCATCTGTAAAATGGGGATTGAGACCGTGAGCCCCACATGGGACAGGGACTGTGTCCAACCCGAGTTGCTTGCATCCACCCCAGCGCTCAGTACAGTGCCCAGAGCATAGTAAGCACTTAACAAATACCACTATTATTATTATTATGTGTGGTCTCCTCCCCTCTGCCCCCCCCCCCCCCCAAAAAAAAAGTGAGGTTGACCTTCTTTGGGCCTGTTGGCTGTTTGGTGGGTTATGGGGTGCCTGGGACTCCATCTGGGTCAGGATTTGGGCCCAAGCAGGGCTCTGGTGGGAGATGGGAGAGCACTGCTCTCCTTGCCCTTGATGGGATGTAGAGCCGACAGAGGAGTTCAGCAAGGGGTCTAGAAGGTGGTGCAAGGATTCTAGTGGGGTGGCATGCACTTGAAAGCTTTAAACTGTGCCCAGAAGCAATGGCATAAGGGGCAGTAGGACACCAAGCGGAGATGCTGGTGACAGGTGCAGATTCAGTGACGCACATCAGAGATCGCCAAAACCTGAGCTAGAGGCCAAGGATTCGCTTAAAACAACAAACATTTATGTATGTCAGAATGAGAGATGCACTTAGCCACATTCAGAGACTCTCTCAAAATAGCTTCAGTGAAGCACTTGAGGTGAATAACACACCATTTTTGATCCCCTGTGAATTTGGGAATGAGATCTCCAGATTTACCCAAATATTCTTTCCCATATAAAGGATTAAGTGTAATGAGCTGAATTTTCTCCTAGCAGCTCCAAGCAGAGCAACAGTATGCTGCTGTCAGGAGCTGCAGTGGGGGAAGATCTCTCTTTCCATCTTCCCTTCCCTCACCATGTTCTCCACTGAAACCAGAGTTACCCTGGCTGGGGCCTTCCATACGTGTACTTCCCTGAGGAGTGAGTAAGAGCCACCATAAGAGGAATGGAACCACCATGTCTTGGCTCATGGCAGTGTCAAGGAGAGTACACACTCCTTGCTCTATAGTTTATTCCTAATAATAATAATAATGATGATGATGGTGGTGGTATTTGTGAAGGGCTTACTATGTACCAAGCACTGTTCTAAGTGCTGGGGTAGATACAAGGTAATCAGGTTGTCCCATGTGGGGCTCACAGCCTTATCGCCATTCCTCTACCAGCAGATGGGTGTTACCATTTCCCCATCAGCACAGAGACACTATAGAGCCTTTCTGTGCTATGTGCAGATTAATCAGTGGTATAGAGAGTGCTTATGGTCTGCAGCTGAGGGCAGACATTGTCTTAAAGTCCTCTAGCCTGGAAGCTCGTTGTGGGCAGGGAACATGTCGGCAAAGTCTGCTGTATTGTACTCTCCCAAGTGCATAGTACAGTGCTCTGCACGTAGTAAGCACTCAAGCACCACTGACTGATTGATTATCTTGTACTTACTCCAATGCTTAGTGCAGTGCTTGGTACATAGAAAGCCCTTTGAAAGGGCTTTAAAAGCAGCGTGGCCTAGTCGAAAGGGCCGAGGCCTCGGAGTCAGAGGATCTGGGTTTAAATCCCAGCTCTGCAACTTACCCGCAGTGTGGCTGTGGAAAATCACTTCACTTCTCTGTGCCTCAGTTCCCTCATCTGCAAAATGGGGATTCAGTACCTAGTCTCCCACCTACTTAGAATGGGAACCCCATGTGGAATGTAATTATCTTATATCTACCTAGTAGAACAGTGCTTTTTTGTTTTATGGCATTTGTTAAATGCTTCCTATGTGCCAAGCACTATACTAAGCCCTGGGGTACATACAAACTAATCAGATTGGACATAGTCCATGACCCACATGGGGCTCACAGTCTTAATCCCCATTTTCCAGATGAGGTAACTGAGGCACGGAGAAGTGAAGCAACTTCCCCAAAGTCCCACAGCAGACAAGTGATGATAGAGCCAGGATCAGAACCCAGGTCCTTCTGTCTCCCAGGCCTGTGATCTGTCCATTAGACCGTGCTGCTTCACATATGTGCCTGGCACGCAGTAAGCACTAAACAAATACCACAGTTATTATTGAATTAAAACCGTAATAATAAACACGAGCACTACATCGGGCAGAATCAGCCTTTACATTTAAGGCTAATCAGCTTTTAAGGAAGTCATACTTTTAAACAAGTGCCTTTTTTTGTGTGTGTTTTTAAGAACACGTTCACTCTTGCAAAACTAGGGGCTCACATGGTTTCACTGAAACTTTCCTAAAAATAGAAATTTGCCTGCAAGCTAAGACCAAGCGGGAGGGTTGAGTCCCAAAGGAGAGTTCTTGGGAAATTGGGGGGAGTGCAAAATTTGAACTTGAAAACTGCATGACTCTTAAAATATTGGAAGTGATGTCATTCACTGGTGCAGGGAAACCAGAAGTTTACATTTTAAGTCCCTTTGGAGCTGAGGGAGCAAAGTGACTCAATTTTGTTTTAAAAAGGTGCATGATACATTGTGCTTTTGTTCTCAATCACTACTGGAGGTTTTGTGGCTTTTGTTCTAGCATTAGTAATAGATCCTGAATTACTTGTGTTTAAATCAGTGGTAGATGCTTATAATCTATTTATGAATTGAATCTTATTTTAGAAAAACTCTCAGGCTAATCTGAAGAAATCGTAATGGAGAAGTAGTAATTTAAGACCATCTAAGTGACCAAGGCCAGAGTAGTTTCTTTGCATCTTTTTTAATCCATTCAGGGATTTCTTTCCCTGAATAAGTTCTCTTATTTTCTACATGGAAGACATTTTTCTTGGCCTATTTAATTACTCGCATGTGATTTGGAAAGGTTTGGGAGGCCTTTTTAATGCTCCCAGTAACTTCAATTTAAATGAAATGATCACGGGGTGCATTGACAATCTAATGGGCAGTTGTTGCCCCGTATGGTTTTATGCTTAAAAAAATTTTGCTCTAGAACCGTGAATGTTTTCTTAAGGGTTGTTTCAGCGTGCTCATTGAAATAAAGAGGTGCCCATATGACAGGGCAAATGAGGCCTGATAGCAAGTGTCTCTACTGTTCACATACCCTTTAGGCTCCACCATTTCCCAGCCTCCTTCCAATCTCCTCTGGCTGACCTTGCTGTCTTGATTTCTGCCTGCTGCCTCCCATTTACAATAAGGCTCTCCTTGGTACACAGATCCTAGAAGTGGCAGGCAGAAAGGAATTTTATTTTTGTGCCTGAGTTAACCAAGAAACTCACGTATCTGACCATATAGTGCTGTAGCTTCCTAATTTGTCTCATAAATACTGTTCCTAGTAACTTTTCAAGTCCAGAAAAATATGCCTCCGCCTTTAGGTCCACACCATTTACAACTTCTTGTTTTTCCTAGAATTTCTCATCACACATTTGCTCCCTGTTTATAGTTTAATGTGAATCCTTCTATCTGTACATTCTCATTTTTTTCCATTTCCCCCAAATTCCTTCATTTATGTTTAGGGTCGCATTTGTGACGTTATTTGAGACTCAGACTTGCGTGTCTAGTTTTTCTTTTTTTCCAGTTATCTGTTAATTGTTTCTCATTTTCTTGTATTTTTTTTTCCACAGCCCACAGCTTCGGACCCTTTCACCTCTTTTGGGGGGGCAGGATTCTCAGATGACCCGTTTAAAAGTAAACAGGACACCCCTGCTCTACCACCCAAGAAAAATGTTCCTCCACGACCCAAGCCTCCTAGTGGTAAGTACATTTTTGTTTTTACCTGTGGTGGTTTTCCCAGTTTTCTCACCTGCTTTCCAAGGCAGTGGGGAAAAAATCAATCATTCTCACACTTGCTTAGCCTAACTCGAGGCCCTGAGAAGTCCTTTTAGACTGTGAGCCCACTGTTGGGTAGGGACTGTCTCTATATGTTGCCAACTTGTACTTCCCAAGTGCTTAGTACAGTGCTCTGCACACAGTAAGCGCTCAATAAATACGATTGATGAGTAATTTGACTTCACAATGAAATAAATACGATTTGCACTAAACAGTGTTAGGCCACACAGGGCTCTAGGCTGGAAGCTCCTCATGGGAAGGGAATGTGTCTCCCAACTGCTTAGTACAGTGCTGTGCACACATTAAGTGCTCAATACATCCCATTGATGTGTCAGATGTGAACCGCTGCACTTTTGGTTAGTGGCTTCATCCTGTGGAAAGAATCTCCTTCAGCTTAAACTAGGAACAGGAAACTCATCTTTGATTGGATTTCAGTGTCAGCTAACTCAGTAACAAAGTCTTTATTTTTTTTTTAGCTACTCTTTCCAGGGTAAAGCTAGCATGGGAATCTGTTTTTCTCAGCGTCATGCAAATATTTTATTTCACTCTCTAACTTTTTCTACGTAACTAGGAAAGATCTCAGGGACATTCAAGATTTTTTTTAACTTATCCTATAAGCTCAGTTATTAGCACATTTGTGAAATAGTGCTGAGTTGAAAAACCATTCTGAGGACCAGTAAGCAAATGAGCAGTTGAATTAGGCTTGCACATTTTGCTTGCCTTTTTACTTCTCCTGAAGCATGAAGCAAAACTTTTGTTTTGAGTCACAGAAGCTGTTCACTACAATTTCCAAACCTACCATACTCATAAAACTTTATGGCCCATGATGTACCCTAGATGGGTTTAAAAAAAAAAAAAAGAGGGCCTCTGGTCCATTTTTTCCTGTTTCGAGCTCGGCTATACATAAGCCATCTCTAGAAAAGAAAATTTTGTAATCTCCTGTACCTAACGGACTCCTGTGTCACCCAGTCCTTATAAGTCTCTTCCTAATGTCTAGCCTAAATCAGTTTTATCCACTTTAAACTCATTTTCCTTTGCCCTTTCAATTATAGTATTTAAGTGCTTACTATGTGCCAAGCACTTTTCTAAATATTGGGGTAGATAGAAGATAATCAGGTCCCACGTGGGTCTCACTATCTAAGTAGGAGGGCGAGCCAGTACTGAATCCCTATTTTGCAGATGAGGAAAGTGAGGCACAGAGAAGTTAAGTGATGTGCCCAAGGTTACACAGCAGGTAAGTGGCAGAGCCGGGATTAGGACCCAGGTCCGCTAGTAGGCCATGCTGCTTCTCCTTACTTCCTAGTTTATCTCCTTTCATGCACCTGGAGACATTTTATTCAATCACCCTTGCTTAGGCTAAATAACTCGTATTCTTTTAGGCTTTCTTTATAAGCCCTATTTTCTAACCCTTTAAGTATTAGCAGAGCCATCCTGGGGACAGTGTGGGGCTAAAGGCATTTTAATCTATATGGGGCCACTTGAAGCTTGGGGGGATTAAAGGGCAGAATTCTGTGCCTTAAATATCTCTCGTGCTCCCTCCCTGCCCCCTCAGCCCAATGTTTTGGATGCTACCCAAGCCTCTGTTTCCTTGTCCCTTCCGGTCTGGGCCCCTCCCCTTCCCTCTGAGCCAGAAATGCTCCAGAGAACCACCTGCTGTGCTGGGCGAAAGGGAGTCCAACGTGTCCAGGACTGAGCTCCTTGTCTTCTCTCCCAAACCCTGTCCTCTCCCTGACTTTCCTGTCACTGTGGACAGCACTACCATCCTTCCCGTCTCACAAGCCACAACTCCACTCTCTCCTAGACCCGCTCCAATCTGGCTTCCGTCCCCTACACTCCACCGAAACTGCCCTCTCAAAGGTCACCAATGACCTCCTTCTTGCCAAATCCAATGGCTCCGACACTGTGGACCACCCCCTTCTCCTCAACACGCTATCCAACCTTGGTTTCACAGACTCCGTCCTCTCCTAGTTCTCCTCTTATCTCTCCGGCCGTTCATTCTCAGTCTCCTTTGCGGGCTCCTCCTCCCCCTCCCATCCCCTTACTGTAGGGATTCCTCAAGGGTCAGTTCTTGGTCCCATTCTGTTCTCTATCTACACTCACTCCCTTGGTGAACTCATTCGCTCCCACGGCTTCAACTATCATCTCTACGCTGATGGCACTCAAATCTACATCTCTGCCCCTGCTCTCTCTCCCTCCCTCCAGGCTCATACCTCCTCCTCCCTTCAGGACATCTCCATCTGGATGTCTGCCCTCCATCTAAAACTCAATATATCCAAGACTGAACTCCTTATCTTCCCTCCCAAACCCTGTCCTCTCCCTGACTTTCCCGTCACTGTAGACAGCACTACCATCCTTCCCATCTCACAAGCCTGCAACCTTGGAGTCATCCTCGACTCTGCTGTCTCGTTCACCCCACATATCTATCACCAAAACCTGCTGGTCTCACCTCTACAATATCGCCAAGATCTGCCCTTTCCTCTCCATCCAAACTGCTACCTTGCTGGTTCAATCTCTCATCCTATCCCGACTGGATTACTGCATCAGCCTCCTCTATGAGCTGCCATCCTCCTGTGTCTCCCCGCTTCAGTCTATACTTCACTCTGCTGCCCAGATTTATCTCTGTACAGAAATGCTCTGGGCATGTCACTCCTCTCCCCTCAAATCTCCAGTGGTTGCCTCTCAACCTACAAATCAAGCAAAAACTCCTCACTCTCGGCTTCAAGGCTCTCCATCACCTCGCCCCCTCCTACCTCACCTCCCTTCTCTCCTTCTACAGCACAGCCCGCACCCTCCACTCCTCTACCGCTAACCTCCTCACTGTGCCTCGTTGTTGCCTGTCCCACCGTCGACCCCCGGCCCACATCCTTCCCCTGGCCTGGAATGTCCTCCCTCCACACATCCGCCAAGCTAGCTCTCTTCCTCCCTTCAAAGCCCTACTGAGAGCTCACCTCCTCCAGGAGGCCTTCCCAGACTGAGCCTCCTTTTTCCTCTCATCCTCCCCTTCACCCCTGTTGCCCTACCTCCTTCCCCTCCCCACAGCACTTGTATATATTTGTACAGATTTATTAATCTTCTTTATTTCACTTGTACATATTTACTATTTTATTTATTTTGTTAATGATGTGCGTATAGCTATTATAATTCTATTTATTCTGATGGTTTTGACACCTGTCTAAACATGTTTTGTTTTGTTGTCTGTCTCTCCCTTCTAGACTGTGAGCCCATTGTTGGGTAGGGACCGTCTCTATACATTGCCGACTTGTACTTCCCAAGCGCTCTGCACACAGTAAGCTCTCAATAAATACGATTGAATGAATGAATGAACCTTGGTGTCATCCTGGATTCCGCTCTCTCATTCACCCCACACATCCAATCTGTCACCAAAACCTGCTGGTCTCACCTCCACAGCATCACTAAGATCCTCCCTTTCCTCTCCATCCAAACCGCTACCTTGTTGGTACAATCTGTCATCCTGTCCCAACTGGATTACTGCATCAGCCCCCTTTCTGATCTCCCATCGTCCTGTCTCTCCCCGCTTCAGTCTATACTTCACTCTGCTGCCCAGATTATCTTTCTTTAGTAACTCTCTGTCACTCCCCTCCTCAAAAATCTCCAGTGGTTGCCTATCAACCTTCGTATGAAGCAAAAACTTCTCACAATTGGCTTCAAAGCTCTCCATCACCTTGCCCCCGCCTACCTCACCTTCCTTCTCTCCTTCTACAGCCCAGTCTGCATCCTCCGCTCCTCTGCTGCTAACCTCCTCATTGTACCTTGTTCTCGCCTGTCCCACCGTTGACCCCTGGCCCATGTCCTCCCCCTGGCCTGGAATGCCCTCCCCCCCCCACATCTGCCAAACTAGCTCTCTTCCCCTCTTCAAAGCCCTACTGAGAGCTCACCTCCTCCTGGAGGCCTTCCCAGACTGAAGCTCCCCCCTTTTCCTCTGCTCCTCCTCCCCTCTCCCCCACTCCCTCCCTCTGCCCTACCCCCTTCCCCACCCCACAGCTCTTGTGTATATTTGTACATATTTATTACTCTATTTGTTATTAATGATGATAATAATAATGATGGCATTTGTTAAGCGCTTACTATGTGCCAAGCACTGTTATAAGCGCTGGGGGGATACAGCGTAATCACATTGTCCCACACGGGGCTCACAGTCTTAATCCCCATTTTACAGATGAGGTAACTGAGGCACAGAGGAGACTTGCCCAAAGTCACACAACTGACAAGTGGCGGAGCCGGGATTAGAACCCATGACCTCTGACTCACAAGCCCATGCTCATTCCACTGAGCCACGATGTGTATATATCTATAATTCTGTTTATCTATTGCGATGGTATTGACACCGTCTACTTTGTCTGTTTTGTTGTCTGTCTTCCCCTTCTAGACTGTGAGCCTGTTGTTGGGTAGGGATTGTCTCTATCTGTTGCTGAATTGCACTTTCCAAGCACTTAGTACAGTGCTGTGCACACAGTAAGTGCTCAATAAATACGATTGAATGAATGAAGAGTCCCTCTGGTGCCCCCTTGCTATAGCCCACATGGAAGCAGTTCAACATCATCATCGTCATCAATCGTATTTATTGAGCGCTTACTATGTGCAGAGCACTGTACTAAGCGCTTGGGAAGTACAAATTGGCAACATATACAGCCTCATTTGCCAGGAGGGGTGGGACCCCTTAAAGGCAGAGCCTAATACTATCCAGAGTCCAGTGGGCGAGGTGGAAAGCAGATGGTGAAGCGTCAGTCCGGAGGATCGGAGGGGCTGGTTTTGGGGCATTTTAAGAAAAGCGGAGATTTTGTTCTTGAATAATAATAATAATAATAATAATAATAATGTGGTATTTGTTAAGCACTTACTATGTGCCAAGCACTTTTTTAAGCGCTGTGGGAGGATACAAGGTAATTAAGGTTGTCCCACGTGGGGCTCACAGTCTTAATCCCCATTTTACAGATGAGGAAACTGAGGCACGGAGAAGTGAAGTAACTTGCCCAAAGTCACACAGCTGACAAGTGGCGGAGCCGGGATTAGAACCCATGACCTCTGACTCCCAAGCCTGGGCTCTTTCCACCGAGCCACGCTGCTTCTTGAAACCACCTCCTCCACCCCCGACACTATGCTGTCACTGCGGTCCGACGCCTCTTCGCAAATCCCCCCTCCCCTCTCCGCTTCTCTACCCCTCTTGGATTCCAGAGGGCTGTCACCACGAGGGATACCAGGCTCAGGCAATCAATCAATCAATCGTATTTATTGAGCGCTTACTGTGTGCAGAGCACTGTACTAAGCGCTTGGGAAGTACAAGTCGGCAACACATAGAGACAGTCCCTACCCAACAGTGGGCTCACAGTCTAGAAGGGGAAGACAGAGAACAAAACCAAACATACTAACAAAATAAAATAAATAGAATAGATATGTACAATTAAGATAAAGTAATAAATATGTACAAACATATATACATATACATCATCCATGATGATGATGGTATTTTGTAAGCGCTTACTATGTGCCAACCACTGTTCCAAGTGCCGGGGGAGATACAAGGCCATCAGGTTGTCCCGCTGTGAGCCCCACAAGGGACAACCTGCTTACCCTGTATTTACCCTAGCTCTTAAAACAGTGCTTGGCACATAGTCAATGCTTAATCAACCAATCAATCGTATCAGGCCCCTGCCCTCCCTATTGCCACCCCATATTGGAGGCACCTCTCCAGGGTCTCTTTTACTGGAAGGCACAGCATCTCAGTCACTTGCCCTTTTTGACTTTCTCCAGGTAGTGGCATGATCATTAGTTGTAATAGATTCAAATTTAGTGCAATGAATTAGAGTAAGGCTTCGTTATTTAATCAGCATTTTATTATTGAGTGCTTACTCTGTGCCAAGCAGTGTACTAAGCCCCTGGGAGAGTACAGTAGAGTTGGTATGCCTGAACCCTGCGCTCAAGGAGCTCAGTCTTGTCTTGGACACTAAAATAAATCACAGGTCGTCAGTCAGTCATATTTATTGAGCATTTACCAGTGGAGAGCACTGTACTAAGCACTTGGGAGAGTTCAGTAAAACAGTATAACAGACACATTCCCTGCCCACAATGAGCTTACAGTATCGAGGGAAACGGAGTATTGGGGAAGGTGTGAGTGCCCAAGTGCTTCAGTGACACAGAAGTGCTAAAGTGGCAGTTGGGCCCTGGGGGAATTGGGTGGGGAGATGAATGATGAATTAGGGAAGACCTCTTGGAGGAGATGTGATTTCAGCAAAGACTTGAAGATCGGGAGAGCAGTGGTCTCCTGGATGTGAATGAAGGGCAAGGAAGTTTCAGGCAGAAGGGAGGGCATGAGTAAGTGACCAGTGGTGAGAGAGACGGGAATGAGGCTCAGTGAGTAGGGTGGCTTGGCTTGAGCAGAGCGAAGTGTGAGAGCTGGGATACAGTGGGAGAGGAGCAAGGACAAGTAGGTGTGGGGAGAGAGCTGATTGAGTGTCTTCAAGCCAAAGGTCAGGGATTTCTCTTTGATATGGAGAGGAATGGGCGACCACTGGAGATTTTTGAAGACTGGGGAGACGTACAGAGCAACATTTTAGAAAAATACCAGCAGCAGAGTCAAGTGTGGACTGTAGAAGGGAGAGACTGTTGTCAGGGAGCTCTTCGAGGAGGCTGATGGAGTAGAGTTGGGATATGACAAGGGTCTGGACCAGCGTGGAGAGGAAGGGGCTGGTTCTGGAGATGCTGACAAGGAAGAACCAACAGAATTTGGGGACTGGATGAATTTGGGAATTGAAAGAGAGAAGAGATGCAAGGATAATGCCAGGTTTGCAGGCATGAAAGATGGGGAGAAGGCTGGCATTGTCAACAGGGATGGGAAAGTTGGGAATAGAGAGGATTTGGAAGGGAAGATGTGTTTAGTTTGGTTCATGTGAAGTTGGAGATCAATCAATCGTATTTATTGAGAGCTTACTGTGTGCAGAGCACTGTACTAAGCGCTTGGGAAGTACAAGTTGACAACATATAGAGACAGTCCCTACCCAACAGTGGGCTCACAGTCTAGAAGGGGGAGACAGAGAACAAAGCCAAACATATTAACAAAATAAAATAAATAGAATAGATATGTACAAGTAAAATAAATAGAGTAATAAATATGTACAAACATATATACATATATACAGGTGCTGTGGGGAAGGGAAGGAGGTAAGACGGGGGGATGGAGGGGGGGACAAGGGGGAGAGGAAGGAGGGGGCTCAGTCTGGGAAGGCCTCCTGGAGGAGGTGAGCTCTCAGTAGGGCCTTGAAGGGAGGAAGAGAGCTAGCTTGGCGGATGGGCAGAGGGAAGGCATTCCAGGCCAGGGGGATGACGTGGGCTGGGGGTCGACAGTGGGACAGGCGAGAACGAGGCACAGTGAGGAGATTAGCGGCAGAGGTGCGGAGGGTGCGGGCTGGGCTGTAGGAGAGAAGGGAGGTGAGGTAGGAGGGGGCGAGGTGATGGACAGCCTTGAAGCCCAGAGTGAGGAGTTTCTGCCTGATGCGCAGATTGATTGGTAGCCACTGGAGATTTTTGAGGAGGGGAGTAACATGCCCAGAGCATTTCTGGACAAAGACAATCTGGGCAGCAGCATGAAGTATGGAGTGGAGATGCCAGTGGGATATCCATATAGAAATGTCCCAAGGCAGGAGGAGATGCTAGATTGCACAGGAGAGAGGTTGGGACTAGTGAGGTGGATGTAGGAGTAAACCACATAGTGGGAGCAGTTGAAGCTGTGAGAAATGATGAGCTCCCTGAGGGAGTGAGTATAGAGTCAGAAGGGAGTCCAGAACTGAGCCTTGAGAGATACCCACAGTTAATGAGTTAAGGGCAGAGGCAGTGCCAACCAAAGAAACTAAAAAGGAGCGGCCAGAGAGATGAGAGTGAATCTGGAGAGGACTGTGTCAGAGAAACCCCGGTAAGAGAATGTTTCCAAGAGCAAGAGGTGGTCCACAGTGAAGAGGGCAGCCATGATGTTGGGGATTTTGGGTAGAGTAGCACCCATTAGATTTGGCAAGAGGGAGGTCATTGGTGACCTGAGAGAGAAAGTGGTTTCATTAAAGGGAAAGGGGCAGAAAACAGATTGTAGAGGATCAAACAGGGAATTGAAGGAGAGGAAGTGGAGGCAGCAGGTATAAGCAACCCATTCGAGAAGTTTGGACAGGAATGGTAGGAGGGAGATGGGGAGATTAGCCGGATAGTGCAGCGGCATCAAGAGAGTCTTATTAGGATAGGGGAGATGGGATGTGTTTGAAAGCAGAGAGGAAGGAGCCATCAGAAGGTGAGTGGGGGAAGATGGCAGTTGAGGAGAGCAAAAAAAAATGACCCCATATGTTTTTATAAGGTTTGAAGGATGAGATCTGAAATACATGTGGGCCAGGGGGTAGAGTTCCAGAGCAGGCAGGAGAAACGTTTGGAAAAGGATGAGAGAGCGGAAGCAGGGGTAAGAGGGAGCTGGGGAGGTGAAGGGGAAATCTGGGGGAGTGCATGTCTGATGGCTCCTGTTAGGTCAAAGAAGTTGGCAAAGTCATTAGGGTCGATAGAGGGAAGAAGTGGGCATGTGGGGCTTCAGGAGGGAGTTGAAAATCAGAAATAGTGCGGGTAATGGGCAGAGGAGTCAATAAGGGAGGAGAAGTGTGGCTGAGGAGAGGGCAGGGTTATCAGCAGGTGAGGATGAATTTGACATGGCCGAGGTCTGCCTGGTGCCTGCGTTTTTCCCCATAGTGCTGTGGATTACGAACACAATTCCCCCTTCTAGACTGTGAGCCCATTGTTGGGTAGGTATTGTCTTTCTCTGTTGCCGAATTGTACTTTCCAAGCGCTTAGTACAGTGCTGTGCACACCGTAAGTGCTCAATAAATACGCTTGAATGAATGAACTGAATGAATGAACACACGACCGGAGGAAGCATATTGTGGAGGTGATCCAGGGCCAGAGGTTGGTGATGCGAGATTAATGTGGGGGTCAGAGGAGCGAAGACATTTGAGTTCAATGTAGAAGGTGGAGTTGAAGGTGGGGGCTCATACCTCAGGTTGGGTAGGGAGTCCAAATGGGATGTGATGGCCTGAGATAAATGGAAGGGATCAATAGGTCAGAGGTCTCTGTGGGAGAAGACAGTTTTCCGGGGAGGAGGTGTATGGGAGAGAAGGCAGGTGGGGAGTTTGTGTTTGGAGGCTGTGATTTCAG
This sequence comes from Tachyglossus aculeatus, assembly GCF_015852505.1. Lineage (NCBI taxonomy): Eukaryota > Metazoa > Chordata > Mammalia > Monotremata > Tachyglossidae > Tachyglossus > Tachyglossus aculeatus. The sequence goes on along the minus strand of NC_052101.1, from coordinate 118,489,063 downwards.
AGTCGGTGAGGTTAGAGGTTACATAGTGAGTAGCGCTGGATGAGATCCAGTATGTGTCCAAGTTGGGTGAGGTGGGGTGGAACAGAAGGTTGGTGGAGTGGAGGAGTGAGAGGAAGCAGGCAGCTGGGAGATCATCTAGAATGTCCATGTGATTATTGACGTCCCTGAGGGACAGAGAAGGAAGGTGAGAAAAGGAGTCAAAATTGCTCGGGAAAATTAAGGTGGGGCCAGAGGGATGGTAATACACTAATCCAGAATGAATGACAATTTAGATTAGACACTTTACCTTCTGCTTCTGCCTTTGCCCACTCTACAACTGCCCAGGCAGGTTTTGATCTAAAGAAAGAAGTGTTTGATGTGTCCTGGCAGCGTGGATCAGCGGAAAGAGCCCGGGCTTTGGAGTCAGAGGTCATGGGTTCAAATCCCGGCTCCGCCAATTGTCAGCTGTGTGACTTTGGGCAAGTCACTTCTCTGTGCCTCAGTTACCTCATCTGTAAAAGGGGGATTAAGACTGTGAGCCCCACGTGGGACAACCTGATCACCTTGTATCCCCCTTGTGCGTAGAACAGTGCTTTGCACATAAGTGCTTAACAAATACTATTGTTATTAATAAAGCCTTTTGGAACTGAAAGCAAGAGGCATGAAGAGTCAAGGAAAAGAGTGGGGTTATTTTATAGTTATTTAAATATATTAATTATATTATAAATAACTTATTCATAATATCTGTCTCCCCCTTCTAGACTGTAAGCTCATTATGGGCAGAAAACGTGCCGCTAATTCCGTTGTACTCTCCCAAGCGCTCAGTACAATGCTCAGCACATAGCACTCGATAAATACATCCATTGATTGATTGGAAGGCGAATGAGGTGATGGAGAGGGAACGAACAGAACACTTCTGACTCTCCAGGTGTGATTGTAACTTTGAGGGCAGAAATTGTGTCTTAATTTGCACCTTACTCTCCAAAGCTTCTATCTAGTTCAATGCTCTAGAGACAGTAGGCCCCCAATAAATACTATTGATTGATTGAGCTAGGTATGACAGTCAGACAATTACAGACCCCAGAAAACTATGGGTGACATGGTTTTTCTTTTCTCCTCTTGTTTCCATGCTCAAGATAAAAGCTGAAAATGAGTGAGGCTCAGAGCCAAGAGGCACAGCCACAGAATTAACCAAAGTCACAGCAGAGCACCAGCCAGAAAGCCAAACAGGAAGTGCAGAAAGGCAGACATCAATCAGTCAATCAGTGGTATTTATTGAGCACTTATTGTGTGCAGAGCACTGAACTATGCACTTGGGAGAGTACAGTGTAACAGAGTTGGTGGATATGTTCCCTACCCACAAGGAGTTTACAGTCTAGAGGAGTGGAACTTTTGATACCCCCTCCCCCTTATTTTTTTTGCCCACCACTTGTCTGCTTTTCACTCTACCTTTTCCCTGCCAGGCTTTTCACCCACTTCCTTCCCATAGCTTTTACTCCCCTCTATTTTGTGCCTTCTCTGGACTCACATAGGGAAAAATGTGGCTGGCCAAATGGGCATTAGTTTTGGTTTTTGGGGGGTTTTTTTGTTCATTTTTTTCATATTTAAGTGCTTACTGTGTGTCAAGCACTTTTCTAATCACTAGGGCAGAAACAAGTTAATCAGGTCGGACACAGTCCCTGTCCCACAGGGGATCACAGACTCAGTAGGAGGGAGAACTGGCATTGAATTCCTATTTTGCTGATGAGGAAACTGAGGCCCAGAGAAGGTGACTTGACCACGGTCACACAGCAGGCAACTGGCAGAGCCGGGGTTGGCGGTATCCTGTCCCCTGACTCCTTCAGATTCGTTCTCTCTCCCTCTCCTCCTCCCCCCACCTCACTCTCATTTCAGAGATTACAGGTTCTCACTGGTTGTTTGCTCTGCTTTGCAGACAGCCCAGAGAGCCTGGGATAGCAGTTGTGCAGGCCGTACGATCTCTCCGTGGCATGCACAAGCAGAAACAAGAAAATCCATAGTGTGTTAAAACTGCATTTTAAAAGAACACTTCTATAATTTAGACTTTCTGTTAATTCACAATGTACCCCATCTTCCCCATCCCCCATTGGGCTGGATGAATGAGGTTAGGGTATTAGTGACACAGTAGCAGCCAATGTGGGGGTTCGCAGGGGGGTTGGAGGAGGCAGGCTCTTCCAAATATGACCCAGATGTAGTCGCTGCTTCTACAGAAAGTAAACTGAGCACACATCAGACAGTTAATCTCTCTGCTTTGCCCTCTCAGTGGTCTGTATGTGGTCCACCCACCTGCCTGTGCAGTGGTCGAAAACCTAATCTTGTAACAGGGTGGGTAGCAGAACGAAAAACTGTTAGCGTATCAATATTGTACTCTGGAGTTAATGTAGGGGTGGAGGTTGCGGTATTGTTTGAATTGAAGTATACAAATAATGCCACTTAGGGCAAAGAAGCAGCCTAGCCAGCAAAAACGATATAATCCTGGGAGTCTGTAGATGCCCCCCTTCTCTCGCTCCCCCTCCCCCCCACAAACCGGTTTCCTAAAAATGTGCTTTCGCTGACTTTGGTAGAATGAGGCTGAATATCTGCCTAATTACTCGTTTATTAAATAATGATCGTAATAATACCTCTCAGGGATTGTGTCAGGATAAATGAGAGAGATAAAGCGCTTCAGGCTCCTCGAAGAAAGGGGCTGTGTAAATGTGGGATATTGTTATTGTTACTACCACTTGGCTATGTGGGGTTTTAGAATGTTTTAGTTGATTTTATTTATGGAAGAAATGACTGAAGATTGTTCACCCTGTAAGATCTGAACACTCCATAGAAGATAATTTTTTTGTTTTTTCAGAAACCTTTTTACTGTACAGTTGTACTTCGATTGCAATGAACTGTTAATAAATTAGAGCTGAAGTAAGTCTACTAACAGTGCTTGTCACATAGTAAGTGCTTAACAAATACCATCATTATTATTACAAATGCTTAATATGACTGGTGAAGGCTTTATAAGTTACTCGTGGGCTACTCTATTGCCCTTTTTTGATGGAAGGAGGAAAGTATGTGATGTTCATTGCTTTCATAATCAAATTCAGTTGAAGTATGCTTTTATAGTCGGAAACCTCTTTTTTAACAGTTATTAAGTTTCATATGAGCACTTATCATTCTTCCTTCCTTTTATACTGCAGAGATAGTTGGTGGTTACTTAAAACTTGAGAAATTACTTAGTAACTTTCTGTTACATACGAGAGATACAGATGAGTTGGAGGAAACCTTGTTCAAAAAGTAAATTACGAGAACAGTGACTTCCGTTGACTTTTTGCTCTACTTGTTTTCCCAACAAATTCTAAACCAGCATGTAGAAAATAAATGTCTCAAACACTGCACAGTAGTTGGAGGAGGGGGGGAAACAACAACATATAAGCCTTTTTAGAGCTGGATGTTCAATCTGGGCATAACCAGGCGAGGTTGGTGATTTAAGTGAAACACTTTTATTGAAACAGTCTCCAGTACACCATATGTGCGGCCAACCAGTTAGTCACATAACCGGCATGCAACCAACCATCTATGTATCCGCTCAGCCTCACACCTACATTTAAGTGTATATTCATTAATTAGTCATTACTCTTACTAGAACAAGTTGGTGTGCAGTGGGGGGGGGGGGGGGGGGCTTTGCAAAACAAAAAAGAATTCAGGATCAGTTGCAATTGGTAAAATTTGGGGTGGGGGCCAGGGGGAGGGGTTCTGTCTTTTCGGCAACCACTTTCCTGATGGGGTTTTTCATTTCCCACAATCCAGCCTTTACCTATCCCTAACTCGATCATAATTCCAGTTGATACAACCCTCAGGGAAGGAGGGGTGGGGGAAAGAGAAGCCGGGTAGCCTAGTGGATAGAGCCCGGGCCTGGGAGTCTCTAGATGTTGCCAATTTGTACTTCCCAAGCGCTTAGTACAGTGCTCTGCACACAGTAAGCGCTCAATAAATACAATTGATGATGATGACCTGGGTTCTAACCCCAGCTCTACCACTTGTCTGCTATGGGACCTTGGGCAAGTCACTTCACTCCTCTGTGCCTCAGTTCTGTACCTCAGTTACCTCATCTGTAAAATGGGGATTAAGACTGTGAGCCCCATATGGGACAGGGACCGTGTCCAACCTGAGTAGCTTGCATCTGCCTCAGTGCTTAGAACAGTGCTTGGCACATAGTAAGTGCTAAACAAGTACCATTATTATTATTATTATTAATAATAATATTAATAAAAAAATGACACCTCTGCCTCATTTATTCCCCTATCTTCTCAGCTTGCAATTGTGATTTAAAGGTGATCATCACTGTCCTTCCTACTTTACCTTCGGTGAGCAAAAACAGTCCTGGCTGGTCCTCTGTTCTCCAGATTAAGGCACCTGTTTTAATCCCTTGTCCAGGTGTTCCATGAATTGCCCCGTTTTGTACTTTTCTGGTCCTGACAGGCAAACTGATCTTTTCATCTTTGCTTGATCAGCAGTGTTCCCATCAAGGTTTACTTTAGCATTACATCACTTGGATTGCATAGTCTATCTTAAACACAAACAACTTCCTACTGCTTGTTAGCTGCTTATCTACGTCCGGATTCATGGTATAGGAGGGAATATAGGTCACCGGTCTGTCTTCCCAACTCCACCTGCAATGCAGGGCTGGCAGTTCACTACCCGTGGGAACGTATTAGGATAATAACAGCCCTGCTGGTGATCCAAAGGGAAGAAGAGGGTGTTAGAAATCCGATCTGTCTCCCCCCTCTAGACTGTAAAAAGCTGTAGAAGCAGCATGGCCTACTGGATAGAACACGGGCCTGGTATTCAAAAGGTCATGGGTTCTAATCCCGACTCCACCACGTGTTTGCTGCATGACCTTGGACAAGTCACTTCACTTCTCTAGGCCTCAGTTCCCTCATCTGTTAAATGGGGATTAAGACTGTAAGCCCTGTGTGGGACAGGGATTGTGTCCAACCCAGCGTTTAGAACAGTGTCTGGCACATAGTAAGCGCTTGACAAATACCATAATTATTATGCCCATTTACTTGTTTTGATGTTTGTCTCCCCCTTCTAGACTGTAAGCCCAGTGTGGGCAGGGATTGTCTCTATTGCTGAATAGTACTTTCCAAGCGCTTAGTACAGTGCTCTGCACACAGTAATACAATTGAATGAATGAATGTAAGCTCACTGTGGGCAGGGAGTGTGTCTCCCAACTTTGTTATATTGTTCTCTCCTAAGCGCTCAGTACAGTGCTCTGTGCACACAGTAAGTGCTCAATAAATACAATTGATTGATTCTGTTCAAAGATCTACAAGTAAGGGAATGCCTGCTGGGGCAATGCCATCAGAGGGGAATGTTTTGGGACTGAAGAACCACCTAGTGTATTTGCCCTGTAATATATTTTAATATCTTTCTCCCCTGTATACTGTAAGATGACTTCGGGCAGGGCTCACGTCTACCAGTTCTACTGTACTGTCATTCATTCATTCAATCGTATTTATTGAGGGCTTACTGTGTGCAGAGCACTGTACTAAGCGCTTGGGGAGTACAATTCAGCAACAGTTGTCCTCTCCCAGGTGCTTAGGTCAGTGCTCTGCACATAGTGAACACTCAATAAATTCTGTCGATTGATTGGTACTGTATTCCGTGAGGTAGTCAGCCCCAGACTGAACCCCCTCCTTCCTCTCCCCCCTCCTCCCCCTCCCCATCCCCCGGCCTTACCTCCTTCCCCTCCCCACAGCACCTATATACATATATGTATATATGTTTGTACATATTTATTACTCTATTTTGCTTGTATATATTTATTCTATTTTATTTTGTTAATATGTTTTGTTTTGTTGTCTGTGTCCCCCTTCTAGACTGTGAACCCGCTGTTGGGTAGGGGCCGTCTCTATATGTTGCCAACTTGTACTTCCCAAGAGCTTAGTACAGTGCTCTGCACACAGTAAGCGCTCAATAAATACGATTGAATGAATGAATGAATGGAAATCCTGACAAAAAGCTGGCAACTGTGGACAGTAAAGCCCACAACAACTACCAAGGCGACCGCCTGCTGGATCGTGGCACGGTGGTACTGCGTCAGCCCTATCTCTGTCCACCTACTCGATTGTTGCACTCAGTGTCCCAATGGGAATGTAACTGGCAGGGGCCAGAAAGTGTGAGCGGTACTGCTTAAGCTATTAAAACTAGAATCACTTCTTTATGGCATTTATTTAGCGCTTTCTAGGTGCAAAGCACTGTTCTAAGCACTGGGGAGGTTGCAAGGTGATGAGATTGTCCCATGGGGGGCTCACAGTCTTAATTCCCACTTTACAGATGAGGTAACTGAGGCACAGAGAAGTGAAGTGACTTGCCCAAGGTCACCCAGCTGACAAGTGGCGGAGCCGGGATTTGAACCCATGACCTCTGACTCCAAAGCCCGGACTCTTTCCGCTGAGCCACGCTGCTTCCCACTTCCTTTGGGCGGGTTCCTGGTCTGAAGTTTCAGGACTTGATATGAAGGGAGGGAGTTCCAAGCCAGAGGGAGGACACGGGCGAGGGGTCGGCGGCAAGATAGATGAGATTGAGGTACTATGAATAGGTTGGCGTTAGAGGAACGAAGTGAGTAGGAAATCAGGGAGGAAAGGTAAGAGGGGGCAAAGTGATTGGCTTTAGAGCCATCAGTGGTAAGGAGTTTCTGTCTGCAGAGGTAGATGGGCAACCACTGGTGGTTCTTGAGGAATGGAGAAACATGGACTGAATGTTTTTTTAGGACGATGAACCAGGCAGCAGAGTGAAATAATGATGGTGACGGACAGAGGAGAGGGCAGAGTTAAAGCAGGTGAGGGTGAATATGATGTGGATAAGGTCAGCCTGATATCTGGATTTCCGCCAGCTGTGCTCCCCAGCTTGTGTCTAGGAGTAGAGGAAGTGTACTGTGGAGGTGATCCAGGGCTGTGGGTTAGTGGTACGAGATCGGTGAAAAGTTAGGAGAGCGAGTCAATTAAGTTGAGTGGAGCGGGTGGTGTCGAGAAGGCAGTTTGGGTCTGGAGACCAGTGGGGCATGATGACTTTAGAAAATTGGAAGGGGCAAAAAAATCGGAGGTTTCTGTGGGAGCACAGGACAGATTTGCAGGGAGGAGGTTTGTGGGAGAGAAGGCAGGTGAGACGTTTGCGGTTGGATCGAGGGACTTCTGAGTTGGTGAAGGTAGAGGTTGTGAAGTGACTAGAGGTAATGAAATCGAGTTGTGTGTCCAAGTGGGTGAATGGGTGAGATGGGGCAGAGCAGCCGGTCAGTGGAGTTGAGGAGTGAGAGGAAGCAGACAATGGAAGGGCATTGGGGAGCACCCGCGTAGATATTGAAGTCCCCAGGGATCAAAGTATTGATAGAGAAAGAGAGAAGGACTCTGAGAAAGGGATGAAAATGGTTCAGAAAGTTGGAGGTTGGACCTGGGGGGCAGTAGATGACCCCATGACCAGCGGTCAGAGTGGGTGGTAGAGGTGGATGATGTGAGCTTCAAAGGAAGGAGGAAAAAAATGGGGGTGGGGTGGGGGAGAGGTGGGATGGTGTAAAAGCAACATTGGGGAGCAAGAAGGAAGCCAGCACCTCCTCCTTTCCTGGCGAGGTTCCACCATCATCAGGCTCAATAGTCATTTACATGCATCCTGCACGCATGTAGCATTCACTCAACATTCCTCTCTTTGCGATGGTTCCCTTTACGAGAAATTCATACCTAGAGGGATTCCGTATTACAGAGTTCTCTGAACTAAATCCACCCTTGGATAAAAGCCAGTAAAGTGACAACTTGGCTACATTTGCTGCTGCACTTTCTTTTTCTATTAACGTAAGCTAAGGAAAACCAACGGAGCGTAATTGTTATTTAGTAGTCAGAGATAATGTGATATGACTGAGACCCCAGCACATGAGGATGGACTCTGCAAAAGCTCTGAGTTAATCAACCAGTCAGTGGTATTTATCGAGCACTTAACTACGTGCAGAGCACTGTTCTAAGCGCTTGGGAGAGTACAATAAAACAGAAGAAGACACACGAGAGCTCACTCATGCCTCCACGACTCAGGAAAAATAAAGGCAGTGAAGGGGCTTCAGTCACTGCCCTCGGGGCTCATTTTTTGATTTCATTCTAGTTTGGCTTCCTTTTCTTGATATTTATTGAGCCCCCTCCAAGGTACCAGAGACTAACCAGGACTTGAACCGGACATAACCAACCCCTTTCCACGAGTGAAGCTAATGTTCAAAGGTGCCACGAAGCCCACGCTACATCCCCCCGTTGCTTCTGCGAATGCCAGTTTGGTTTGAGTTAGCTTTTGATTGTAGTCAGGTATTTCATAGACTTTTGTGATATGGGTAAAGACTGTCGCTCAGTGCAGAAGTCTGGGGAGTCTGAGAAGGATTTCTGCACAATGTAAGATTTTTGGAGGATAATTGAGCTCAGATTTACTCAGTATGATTGACCAGTGTACCTTCTTTTGCAGTGATGGATCCTGAGTGTTCGGTGACTTGTCAGTTCTATCAGAGAGACTACTAATATTGTCAGTAAAAAAAAATTGGTAATAATAGTAATAATGTTGGTAATTTGTTAAGCGCTTACTGTGTGCCAACCACTATTCCAAGTGCTGGGATAGATACAGAAGCAGCGTGGCTTAGTGGAAAAGAGCACGGGCTTGGGAGTCAGAGGTCATGAGTTCTAATTCCGGCTCTGCTGCTTGTCAGCTGTGTGACTTTGTGCAAGTCACTTAACTTCTCTGTGCCTCAGTTACCTCATCTGTAAAATGGAGATTAGGACTGTGAGCCCCACGGGGGACAACCTGATTACCTTGTATCTACCCCAGTCCTTAGAACAGTGCCTGGCACATAGTAAGTGCTTAACAAATACCATCATTATTATTATTATGCAAGGTTATCAGATTGTCGCACGTGGGGATCACAATCTTAATCCCCAGTTTCCAGATGAGGTAACTGAGGCACAGAGAAGTTAAGTGACTTGCCCAAAGTCACGCAGCTGACAAGCGACGGAGCCAGGATTAGAACCCACGACCTCTGACTCCTAGGCCCGTGCTCTATCCACTATGCCATGCTACCTTTCATCAGTTTGTAGGGGCACGAATTCAGGTTGGTGCCAGTGAATTGGCATTGTATATAATAATAATAATAATAATGGCATTTGTTAAGCGCTTACTATGTGCAAAGCACTGTTCTAAGCACTGGTATAGTTGGTGATTTTGAGTTTACTTTTAGGTAAAACTGGGTGTTTCAAGTGGGCAAAATGGCATTAGGTCCCAATGTTGCGGGAGGAATTTTGGAGTTTACTCCCTTGTGACTGAGAGTTGGTACTATCAGAGATGCTAATTCTCTTCCTAAAGTACAATCCAAAAATCATGCAATTTTGTATTGGGAATTAAGGGACTGCTCTTGCCACCAGCTTGCTTCTTATTCTGAACCAAGCAAGAAAATAATTAAGTCCTCCTAAATTGTTTCAAGACCAGGCTTAGGAGATTGATTTATTTCAAGTGCCTTTCAGTTCAGATGGGCATTTTGTTCATTGTTGTGCTGTAAAATGGCTTTGTGCTCTTCAAGAAAGGTACCTTCAAGGCATCAAGTGATCAAGCATTTGTTTTTGGGACCTTTTAACTGGTTTCTTTGAGGCGCATCTTGTGATTTAAAAAAAAATAATACCTAGTTCTAATGCTCTGAAATCTGTCAGTTAGCACACGTACAATTCTCACAGGTAAACAATGATATATTTTCTGCAACGAACTACAGATTGAAATCAGTCAGAGTTCACCGCTAAATAGTTTCTAGGTAAAAGTTGTTGATCGCAAAGAGAGAAACAGATTTTTTTTTTTAAAGTACAGGAAATTGCTGTGTGGGTGTCAGTGATTGGGTTAGGAGTCGAATTCAGTCCTCTAGTGCTCTGATAGTGGGACCTTGTTACATTGGCCCCACCCTTACCCACTTCCTTTAAATGCAGCACCATGCACTCCACACTGCGGTTTTAACAGTGCAGCAAACCAGTGACATTAATGGAGGAGCCTCCACCGCTAACCATCGAATAACCTTTAACCTCGATGCAATTTTATTATCATTTATATACTTCTTATGACCTTTTAACCTTCAAAAGTAAAACCATTAAATTTTTTTATGTGCGTCTGTCGTCAGGGAGAAAAATGCTCCTGATTACTGTTGCCGTGCCTTGTAGATAAAGCATGTAATTTTGTTGGCCGAGTTTTCCACTTAATTGAAATGATTCCTTGCCCCCAAAGGTTTACCTCTGAAGAGCCAAGTTTGGTTCTTTTTGAGTTTGAAAAGCATCGTGATGACTAATGTACTTGGGTGTCTTTTGTGCATGTGATTTGGCATTTCCCCGTTAACTTGTGTGTTTCAGATGGTCTTAGTGTAGGAATAACATTTATTGAACACCCTTTGGGTGCAGGGCACTGAACTGTGCATGTGGGAAATAGAAAATAAAGAAGTGACATGTTCCCTGACCACAAGAGATTATTGTACCTCTGGAGCCCTAATGCCGCAAGAAATCTGAAAACAGCCACCCAACAGCATAATTATTTAGCGGGACCTGCTGGACATTTAATAAATGCTGAAATTCTTTCATTTTTCAAAATAATTTGGACTCTCTGTACCATTCTGCTGTGTAATAGGGGCCTTTTCATATTCAAAAATTCAAAGTAGAACTTTAAACAAATTAGTCAACAAGATTTAACCATTTTTGTGTTATTTCTGACACTCTTGTTTATTGCCAAAATTACATTTATAAATTGGCACCTTTGATAGTACAATGTGGTTAACACCTCTCCTTCAAGTTAAGGACTTCAATTCCGTTCCCACGATCCTTTTTAATATTTGATGGGTATTTGTGAGGTGTCAAAATAGAGCAAATCAGCCATGGTCCCCCTCGTTAAAAGTAGAACACTGCGATGCTTAAGGAAATTTTGGGGACTATTTCAGTTGAGTTAAAGAATTGAGTAGCTGTAACCTTTGCAACAGTGGCCAAAATGTAAATGCATTTGTTTGAATGTGACGTACCTAAATGTTGGCGGGTATATTCTGATGGATAATCTGTAGCATGGATTAATTTCTTGCACCTTGCTACCCACCAAAATGTGTGTCCTGGGATGAGAATAAGAGAACGTTTAATTGTTGCCTTAATCTAGTTAACTGTATCTAAACGAATGAGTCCTGAATTGCTGCTTCTGTCCTCCAATTGTTTGGGAAAAGGGTGATTGCCGTTTGACTTTCCTACAGTAAAATGCTGATTGATTCCGTTAGGGGCAACTTCTGTGGTGTAGAGATGATGGGAGATTAAAATAGCAGCATTTGCCTACTTAGGTTACACACCCACTGTTATGAACCAGAAAAAGCAAATTGAGTAGGAGTTATATAAGTCATCACTATTGTCTTGCCAGCTGATGCCCAAGAGCTAAATCCTTATCCTGGTGAGATAGGGATTAGGGACTTTCATTGGGAAGAGTCAGGCAGGCAGCAAGGCATCTCAAAGTCAGGAATGGTAAGGAAAAGTTCAAATACCAGTTGGGAGAGGAGGCTCCTCTAGGCACCAGGCAAGGATGATGGGGGCAAGCTGGGAAGGTAGTACAAATAAGAGGTTTCCGACAACCTGGCTCTTGGCAATAAAGTGGAAAGGGAAAGTGGTTATGGGAGGGTGAAAAAGGAGCCGCTTCACTCCCTCTACCTAAAGCTCCTCTGCTAGACAGGGAAGATCCTCTTTATTATCTCTCTCTCTCTCTCTCTCTCTCTCTCTCTCTCTCTCTCTCTCTCTCTCTCTCTCTCTCTCTCTCTCTCTCTCTCCTCTCTCTCTCTCTCTCTCCTCTCTCTCTCTCTCTCTCCCTCCCTCCCTCTCTCCCTCTCTCTCTCTCTCCCGCCCCCACAGACTCCCTGTCCCTCCTCCTTTCAACCGAGACTGCATCTTTTCAGGGTAGTAGGTGGGGAAGTGAAGGAAAGGAATAGAGCTTTTTGTTGTTCTAACGCCCTGAATAAATATGCCTGAACCTTAACATATCCTGCGTATTTTCCCATTTTCTTACATGATTCAAGCAGCAAAATCTAATCTTTCTCAGACATCCCATCTCCAAATTAAGGCCAAATGTCATTTTTTATAGATTCGTGTGCCTCCTCTTTTAGTTCTGTTTAAGAAGAAGTGCAGGAGTTACTGCTTCTCCCTTAGGGTGGGGTAAGAGGTTTGGATCAGCCCTCAGTTTGTAACATTAGCACAAAGCACAGAAGAAAGAGGTTTTCTTGATACAATGCTGCTGTTGGATTTTTGTTGTTGTTGTTGGAGTCCGTGACACATCTTTGAGAGACAACAGATGAGTTAATGAAAAGATCTTTGACGATCTGAAGTCACTCGAAGAAGCTCGAGTGACCCAGAATAAATGAATTGCAGAACTTCAAGTGGTTTTGAAGAATAAAGAGAATGATTAAGACCTGCTGGCTGATTCTTTTTATATTTTCTCTGGGACTTGATGTAGAAACTCTGGCACCGACTGGCACTGACTTCCTAATTAATCTTAAAATATTGTGTACATTGTATGAAAGATTTCAGTAGTCTTGTTTTGACATAATTATGTATTGATATTAACAGTGAATTTGAATGCTAAAAATGTGGTAGGTGTTCCATTGGCATTTTTTTTCCCCTCAGACTATTCATTTCTTTCGAATGAGAAGTCTTTCCACCTTCATTTTCTCGCATTTGGATCCCAGAATCAATGTGCTCGGTGCCTATTACAGAATATTTCAGTGTTTCTTTTTTTGTGGCAAAAAGTGGTGGTGATGTAGAATAGTAAATACTTGTTCAATTTCTCAAGGATTTAGAACCAAACTTCATGTTCTCTTTCATGCATGAAACTAATTTTCTATATTTAAAAAAAAACACAAAAAAAACCCCAAATACAGCCAATTTAGAAGAAAAGCCAAGTGCCCTGGCCACTTGAACCATAAACTAAATCTGATTAAGGCCCATTTTAGGGTACCACATCTGTGGGTTGTGTTAGGCATTTGCTCCTCTACAACGTTATGAAATGCCATTAGCTAATGCATTCATTCTGCAAGCTAGAAATTTAAGATGTTTTTGAGGTACCTTTGTTTAGGAATCTTTGTTAAAAGATTCATTTTCCCTTTGTTGTATAAATTCGGTGATTAGGTATATTAATCTATGAAATGGGAGCAGGGCTCTTAAGGAGCCAGTGTGTTGCTGCAAAATGATTCTTTTGAAGTGCCACACTCCCTTGTGGGTAGACGTGTCTAATATTTTGCAGTCTTTTCTACTCAGGATAGAATTTGTAGCCTCTTTTTCTCTCGGCTTTTATGATTTTGCTAGTTGGAGAGGGAAAATGAGGATTAATTGCCCACCACCCTCTTTAATTTGGGGCTCAGTTTCCACCAGGAAATCTCTTTTGAAGAAGGACCTAGAGGGGGTATTGCTTTTTGAAAACTTGACAGTTGTGTAAGAGAACAGGCATCCTGTATTGTATAGGGTAAATGACTCAGGTAAAACAGCTGGCCCAGCCACAAACTATAAATGTCATTTGTTTTTCATTCTCTTGTTTTGTATCCATCTTCTATCTGCAGAACTGCAATATGAATCGTTGCTGTGAATAGCCGAATAATAAAAAAAAAAAAATCCCACGGGTGGGGTTTCCTGTTGGAATATGCATATCTTAGTGTAGATACTCTTCGGTATTTTAGTTCCTTATACTCATTAACCTAAGCTCGGGATTCAGCCGAGTACCTCAAAAACCTTCCAGCTACCTGCAGGTTTGAAATAAAAGGGGACAAATCGGCACTTTCTGAAAGTTTGCTGAATGCTATCATTTTCTCAGTAATAAGTCATATGTACAGATATGTACTATCTTGACAGATCATATCTCCTCTCTACATCCAACAGTTTGCTGAAAAGCACTCTGGAAAAACCGGAGGTTGGCATTGTTCCAAAACAAGTCTTTGGTAATGCCTGCTCCCCCGTAATTTCACTGATGCCCCCTCATTCCTGGTGCCGTGGACAATCGCTACCTCTAAAGGAAAGCCTAGAAGTATAAAATGAAATAAACTACCAGGGGTGGAGTCGACTACTCAGTTAACAGCATTTAACTGTGGTAAACCATCTTGTTCATATTGTTTTTGCTAAAGTGAGTCTTCAGTGTGGTTTCGGTGCACCGCTTGGGTAACTGCTGAAACTGCTGTGGTTTCAAAATAAGAGCTATTTTGTCTTCTCTTAATCTTTTATTCCTTTCATACTATTAATGAAAAAAAATCTAATGGAGATACGAAGAACTAGTTGTGGACAGTTTGTCACTTGATCTTACCTCCCAACATTTAAAGGGGTCTTTTCTGTTACTTCGGAACACTGTACACTGATACCTTTTCCTCTGTTCTCCAGCTGGTCAAACCTGAGTAATCTTTACAGTGGATCAAATGCCTCATAGTCTCTCATGCCTTAGAAAGAAGTTACCAAACTCCATTCTGTGTATCTTTTTGGTGTGTTTTCATAAAAATCAATCAATCGTACTTACCGAGCGCTTACTGGGCTCAGAGCGCTGTACTGAGTGCTTATAAATGATCGAATTCTATATATATAGAAAATCTTCCACTCCTAGGTTTTCAGTTGGACATACTGCATGATTAAGGTGTATTGAAAACGAAATTACATCAAAGTTTACTAAGTGGAATGCATTTGGGGTGAAGAAAAAGATTTGGTGAAGTTTAAGATAAGGTACAAATCAGAGAATAGGAATACAATTAAGTTAGCAGAAGTGGTTACATAAAAGCAGGAACTAGATTGAAAATGTTTTAAAATGTAGCTACTAAAAATAAGCGTAAGTGCAAAGTGAAGAAGAAGATTTAAATGAACAGCTCTTCCTTTGCATTAATAGAGCTGCACTTCCTTTTAGCAGAAATTCATTTTTTTACTAGCGTATTCTAAAACGGCTACAGGAGAAATGCTAATATCCTTTGTGGGTATTTACAATCCACCGTAGGTCTTCATGCAGAACATTGAAACAGATGAACTAGAAAAACAGTTTGCACTCCGAAAACAAGATCAAGCCGTTTGTATGCCCTGGTTTCACATTAACAAAGTCATGATTTCCAAATAACAGTGGTTTCAGCAGCAGCAAAATCGAAGAGAAGGCAATTTTTGAAGTGAATGGCTCTTTTCATCTCTCTGATCATCTGGCCTGGTGTTAGAAACCTCAGGTTGAAATGCTAGTACCTTGGGCTCTAAAAAAGCAGGTTTTGGTATTTTGATGGCATCACTACACCCTTTTCAGCCCAAAATATTCAGAAATCTCAGAGGTAGTTTGGTCATAATTCTGTAGCAGTCCTTGGCCTCTCTCATGAAATCCTGCAAATCCCACAATTCAGGTTTATGCTAGAGCTACTTGTGCAGTTTTAGACTTAAGGTTACATGAGCCTTCTCATTTCAGTACTTTTTTTAATTTTGCAAAAACATTACTTTTCTTTATTCCCTTTGAACTTCATTGCAACCTGAGAGAAGTTTTGAAAATAAAATTCTAGAAAGACCAGCAAGCCAATTTGGAATTATGCTTGGTATCTGCTTGAGGAGGGGAGGTGGTTGATGGTGGTATTGTTGGTTAAGGGCTAACATTCCTTTTGTAAGTGAAATAGCAACAGCTCTTAAGTGTTTGCACATGACATACAGCCAGTGTTGAAGAAGGACACGATGGGTTTGGAAAGATTTGATTTGGAAACAACAATACTAATAATAATGATAATGGTGGTATTTAAGTGCTTACTGTGTGCTAAGCACTGGAGTAGATATGCAGGTCCCATATGGGGCTCACAGTCCTGAAAGGAGGGAGACCAGGTACTGAGTCCCCATTTTGCAGATGAGGGAACTGAGGCACAGAGAAGTTAAGTTACTTGCCTAAGGTCACAGACCAAGTAGGAGGTGGTCAGGATTAGAAGCCATTTCATTCGTGCATTTAGTTGTGTTTATTGAGCACTGAACTAAGCGCATGGGAAGATACATTACAACAACAGACACATTCCCTGCCCGCAACGAGCTTACAGTCTAGAAGGGGAGAGACAGACATCAATACAAATAAATTACAGATATGTACATAAGTGCTGGGGGGCTGGGCAGGGACGGGGGGAGGAAGGACAAAGGGAGCAAGTCAGAGTGACACAGGAAGGAGTGGGAGATGAGGAAAGAGGGGGCTTAGTTTGGGAAGGCTTCTTGGAGGAGATGAGTCTTCAATAAGGCTCCGAAACGGGAAGAGTAATTGTCTGGCGGATTTGAGGAGGGAGGGCGTTCCAGACCAGAGGCAGGATGTGGGCCAGGGGCACAGTAGGCGCAGTGAGAAGGTCAGCACTAGAGGAGTCAAGTGTGCGGACTGGGTTGTAGAAAGAGAGTAGCGAGGCGAGGTAGGAAGGGACAAGGGCCTGACTCCCCAGGCCCATAGTCTATCCATTAGGCCATGCTGCTTCCCACTCACATAATCACTCGGCATTTACTGTCGGATTTTTCAGACAAGGGAACAGTGAAGTGCCCTGGCTGAAAACTGAATAGGATCTGCCCCCCTATATTGAACACGGTGATGGTATTTGTTAAGTACTTACTATGTGTCAAGCACTGTTTTAAGCACTGGGGTAGATACAGGGTAATCAGGTTGGACACAGTCCCTGTCCCACATGGGGCTCACGGTCTTCATCCTCATTTTCCAGATTAGGTAACTGAGGGCCAGAGAAGTGAAGTGACTTGACCAAGATCACACAGCAGACAAGTGGTGGAGCTGGGATTAGACCCCAGTCCCGAGCGCTATCCAGTACTCCACACTGCTTCTCTGTGTCTGTGTCCGTGAGGGAAAAACTTATTCTTTGGTAGACTAATTCATTTCTGACCTGAGCTCTGTATAGGACAAGCACCACGTTAAGCAACACTTTACTGTTAGCCAGGTGTGCAGATTGATTGATTTATTTTGGGAATGATGTGTTATACTAGTCCTTGTTCATCCTAGCCTATTCCAGGAGCTGATCTTGTAAGCGTGCTTGATTGGTAGCCTGTAATTCATTCAATCATATTTATTGAGCATTTACTGTATGCAGAGCACTGTACTAAGCGCTTGGGAAGTACAAGTTGGCAACATAATATTCCCCCCACTTCCCCTCCCCGGTCCGCACTGAGCTCTGTCCCCCACACCTTACTGACACTTTGGTCGAAGGGTAAGTCACCAGTTCAGATATACTAATAGCACTGTTCTTAGAAGAAAGTACAAGATCACCGACTTCCCTGAGCAGGAGCTGTCAATCAAATGAGCTAGTGGGACAATCAGGAGATAGTCCCAGAGGAAAAAGACTCCGTTTCCGTAAACTTAGCCTAACATTTTTCTGTTCTACTATCATGAGTTGTGAAAGGACTAGAAGCAAATCCCTCTGCTGTTAACTGGCTAAGAAGTTGGATATTGTTAATAATAGTGATGGCATTTGTTAAGCGCTTACTATGTGCCAAGCACTGTTCTAAGTGCTGAGGTATATACAGAGTAATCAGGTTGTCCCACGTGGGGCTCACACTTTTAATCCCCATTTTCCAGATGAGGTAACTGAGGCACAGAGAAGTGAAGTGACTTGCCCAAGGTCACACAGCAGACAAGTGGCAGAGGCAGGATTAGAACCCACATCCTCTGACTCCCAAGCCCGAGCTCTTTCCACTAAACCATGAACAACAACAATAATAATAATAGTATTAATTGTCGTGCTTGTTAAGCACTTACTGTGTGCCAAGCACTGTTCTAAGCACTGGGGTAGATACATGGCAATCAGGTTAGACACAGTCCTTGTCCCACATGGGGCTCACACTCTTAATCCCCATTTTACAGATGAGGTAACTGAGGACTAGAGAAGTGAAGTGACTTACCCAAGGTCACAGAGAAGTCGTGTGGCTGAGTCGGGATTAGAACCCAGCGTGGTTTAGGGGAAAGAGCACAGGTTTGGGAGTCAGAGTAAGTGGATTCTAATCCCGGCTCTGCTGCTGACTGCTGTGTGACCTTGGGCAAGTCACTTCACTTCTCTAGTCCTCAGTTACCTCATATGTAAAATGAGGATTAAGACTGTGGGCCCCACTTGTGGCAACCTGATTACCTTCTATCTACCCCAGCACTTAGAACAGTGCCTGGCACATAGTAAGCACTTAAATACCATAATAATAACTATTATTATTATTATTATTAACCCGATCACCTCTGATATCTATTCTATTTATTTTATTTTGTTAGTACGTTTGGTTTTGTTCTCTGTCTCCCCCTTTTAGACTGTGAGCCCACTGTTGCGTAGGGACTGTCTCTATATGTTGCCAATTTGTACTTCCCAAGCGCTTAGTACAGTGCTCTGCACATAGTAAGTGCTCAATAAATACGATTGATGATGATGATGATTATTATTATTATTATTAGCCCAGGTCCTTCTGACTCCTAGGCCCATGTTCTGTCCACTAAACCACACATGAAATGTTTTCAAATTGCCATTCAATTTGTCCTGTGCAGTCTCAGCCTGGGCTGACAACTGTGCGCAAAGCCAGGGGAGAATTTGGGTCAGTTGTTCCTAAAATTGATACTGGAGCACTTTGATAGGCATTAGGGTGCTGGGGAGGTCATTTGCAAAGTAATTGTGCCTGCAGTTACGGGAAAGACTTCTTTTCGTCTCTGGACCGTAAGCTCCTTGTGAGCAGGGAACATGTCTGCCAACTCAGTTGTATTGTACTTTCCCGAGCGCTCAGTAAATGCCACTGATTGATTGATTGAAGGTAGTGGAGTGTTCCAGGCCAGAGGAACAGTGTAAGTCAAGAGTATGGTTCATTTAGGCAAGCTTTGAAGGAGAGTAGTGGGTGAAGAGAGACAGTGTGTGAGCTGAGGAAAACTGGTGACGGGCCATGAAGCCAACAGTAAGGAGATTCTGTCAAATGCAGAGAAGGGAAGTGGGTAGTCATTGGGGGCTTCCTCCAATCAATCAGTAGCATTTATTGAGCGCTTACTATTTGCAGATCATTAATAATAATAATGATGGCATTTATTAAGCGCTTACTATGTGCAAAGCACTGTTCTAAGCGCTGGGGGGATACAGGGTGATCAGGTTGTCCCACGGCGGGCTCACAGTCAATCCCCAGACTGTGAGCATTGTATTTAGTGCTTGGGAGAGGAGCAGCAAGGTGTAGTGGATTCAGCTCGGGCCTTGGAGTCAAAGAGTCATGGGTTCGAATGCTGGCTCTGCCACTTGTCTGCTCTGCTGCCTTGGGCAAACCACTTCACTTCTCTGTGCCTCAGTTCTCTCATCTGTAAAATGGGGATGAAGACTGGGAGCCCTATGTGGGACAGGGACTGGGTCCAACCCCATTTGCTTGTATCCACCCCAGCGCTTAATGCAGTGGAGTCAGAGGTCATGGGTTCAAATCCCGGCTCCGCCAATTGTCAGCTGTGTGACTTTGGGCAAGTCATGTAACTTCTCTATGCCTGTTACCTCATCTGTAAAATGGGGATTAAGACTGTGAGCCCCCCGTGGGACAACCTGATCACCTTGTAACCTCCCCAGCGCTTAGAACAGTGCTTTGCCCATAGTAAGTGCTTAATAAATGCCATTATTATTATTATTACTACAATACAACAGAATTAGCCAACCCGTTCCCTGCCCATAACGAGCTTACAGTCCAGAGGGGGAAAAGACATTAATATGAATGAACAAATGATTTATAATATATAACTTAACGATATGTGCCTAAGTGCTGTGGGGTTGGGGGAGGGGTGAATATCAAATGTCTTCAAATGTCATTTTTTGGACGACGGTCCCGGCAGCTGAGTATAAGATAGGCTGAAGAGGCCAGAGGCAGGGAGATCGGGATGTGACTGGAATTATTGAGATTTATACGGTTCTTTAGAATTATTCTTAAAAATACCTGACTCACCCAGAAATTGAAATCCTTATTTTGTTTAAATAAATTTGAATATCTAATATTGTATGCATTTTTGCTTAATATAAAATTCTTTAGTTATTTCAAGTGTTAGTAGTAATAGTGTTACATGTTTACTGTGTGCAAAGCACTGTATTTAAGTTCTGGGAAAGAATCCACGGTGGGAAATTAGACAGTGTCCCTGGCCCTCAAGGGGCTCATAATCAAAGAATTATCTAATATTTTTTATTTAATTCGTTAATTATTTATATACATTATTTAAGAATTATTTGTTTCATTTATCAATTAAGGTGCCCTCTGCCTCTTAAGACAGGGCCTGAGCGGGTTGCAGGGGCTTACCCCTCCTAACCATGGGCCTCACGGTCTCTATTTTGGTTATCTAGTTTGTATTTGTTCCTTCTCCCCTCTGCCTTTCCTCCTTCTTTGGAGGGGGGCCATGCTGGGGCCCCTTTTGTCTGGTGATCATCAATCATCAATCATATTTATTGAGTGCTTACTGTGTGCAGAGCACTGTACTAAGCGATTGGGAAGTACAAATTGGCAACATATAGAGACAGTCCCTACCCAACAGTGGGCTCACAGTCTAAAAGGGGGAGACAAAACCAAACATACTAACAAAATAAAATAAATAGAATAGATATGTACAAGTAAAATAATTATCTATTCCCAACTGGGTCTTAGTGCCCCTGGCTCTTGAGCAGTAAACAGCTTCCCCAGAATCCTCTGCTTTACTTGGAGCCTTCCCTCACACATGCTAGTTATACGCTGTGCTTGAAGGAGACCTCACTGACCTCATTTTACTTTTATATGGCATTTGTTAAGCACTTAACTATGTGCCGGGCACTGTACTAAGCACTGGGTAGATAGAAGCTAATCAGGTTGGACACAGCTCATGTCCCACATGGGGCTCACAGTCCCAATCCCCATTTTACAGATGAGGGAACTGAGGCCCAGAGAAGTGAAGTGACTTGCCCAAGGTCACACAGCAGACAAGTGGAGCTCTCTAGATTGTAAGCTTGTTATGAGCAGGGAGTATATCTGCTAATTCTGTTGTACTTGCCCAAAGGCCTAAAACAGTGCTCTGCACATAGTAAGTGCTCAATAAGTACCATTGATTGATTAGAACCCAGGTCCTCCTGACACCCAGGCCCGTACTCTACCCACTAGGCCAGGCTACTTCTCCGTGCTTCAGTTTCCTCATCTGTTAAATGGGGATGTAATGTCTGATCTCCCTCCCACTGAGATTGTGAGCCTCATTTCGGACAGGGGCTTGTATCCGAGTTGATGAACTTGTATCTACCTCAGCGCTTAGGACAGCGTTGGACACATAGTAAGCGCTTAACAAATGCCATCATTAGTAGCTTTTCTTGAGTGCCCACTTGGTTCAGTGCATTATTCTAGGTTGGTAAGTACAGAACACAGAAGTGCCCTATTCCTGCCCACAAGGAACTCCCACTCTACCTGGGGAGGCCCACGTAAGTGCTAGAGGTGGCTGAAGGGATGATGTGGATCAGGGTGCTTGGAGGTTAATCCTGAAAGGCTCATTTCAGGAGGTGGGACTTGAGGAGGGCTTTGTGGGTAGAGTGATGGTTTGATGTGGGGAGGAAGGGCGTTCCAAGCTGGGGGAACAGCAAGGGAATGGAGGCAGGAGAGTCGAAAGCGAGGTTTAGCTAGAAGCTTGGCTTGGGAGGAACCAAGGCAGCGAATTGGGGAAGAGCATGTGAAGAGAGTAGATGAGTAAGGTGGAGCAGATGGAGAAGAGTCTGGAAGCTGGTTGTGAGGAGTTTTCATTTTTGTTTGAAGACGGCAGAGGGTTTTCAGGAGAGGAGAGTTGGGGGCCAAGCAATGCTTCAGGAAGATGATCTGGCTAGATTGGAACAGGGAGAGGCTGGATGGAAGTCTAGCTGAGGGAAGGCCAGAGCTTATACCACGGTGGTAACAGTTTTGGGGGAGAGGAAAGGGCAGACCCTAGAGACGTTGGGCCTCTCCACTTGTCTGAAGTTGGCTTCTCTGCTGTGGCCCTTAATAATCAGTCAATCAGTTGTATTTATTGAGTGCTTACTGTGTACAGGGCACTGTACAAGCACTTGGGAGAGTACAGCGCAACAATATAGCAGACACATTCCCTGACCACAACAAGCTTACAGTCTAGAGGGGGACACAGACATTTATATGAATAAATATATTTCGAATATGTACATAAGTGCTGGGGAGCTGGGGCTGGTGAATGAAGGGAACAAGTCTAGGTGATGCAGAAGGAAGAGGAAATGAGGGCTTAGTCAGGGAAGGCCTCTTGGAGCAGATGTGCCTTCAGTAAGACTTTGAAGGGGGCAGAGTAATTGCTCAAGGGGTTGTGTAACTACTACTATTGTCATTATTATTAACAATAATAATAACGATAATAGTTGTGGTATTTGTTAGGGGTTTAATATATGCCGAGCACTGTTCTAATCACTGGGGTTGATACCAGGTCCCACAAGGGGCTCACAGTCTAAGCAGGAGGGAGAACAGGTATTGGCTCCCCCTTTTGCAGATAAGGGAACTGAGGCACAGAGAAGTTAAGTGATGTGCTCAAGGTCACACAGCAGGTAAGCGGTAGAGCCGGGATTCAAACTCAGGTCCTCTGACTCCTAGGCCCATGCTCTTTCCGCCAGGCCTTGCTGCTTCTTGTGTTTAAGGATCTGAAGCCTGCTGGTGTGAGAAAAAAGTGTAACTTGAAAAGTTATTGTTGATGTGTAGTCAATTATGAGCTCTCTGAGTTGATAGGGAAACTGAATGGGTTGAACAGAATTACAGTCTGGTAAATAATGAGCCTGATTCTCTGGACTGCGTACCGGAGAACTGTCAAAAACTCCTAGAAGACAGTCTCATGGGTATACAGAAAGTTAGGTGGGGTAGCAGAAAATGTCTGCCCACAAACATGCTCCGTTTCCTCCCTGTGCACTATCCTAACTCAGTTTGACACACTGAGAATGGGGCTGGGGACTTAGCTTCGATGAGGCCCTCCCAGTGAGTCCTCTGGAGTGCAGTGATAAATTTCTTTACTCCCACTTACTGATTGCCCTACACAACATCTCTTTGAGTTGCGTGAGGGAAGCTGCATCTGGAGACGTTCATTCATTCATTCAGTCGTATTTTATTAAGCTCTTACTGTGTGCAGAGCACTGTACTAAGCACTTGGGAAAGTACAATACAACAACAAACAGTAACATTCCCCGCCCATAACGAGCTCACAGTCTTGGCGGGGAGACAGACATCAATACAAATAAATAAAATGACAGATATGTACATAAGTGCTGTGGAGCTGGGGGGCAGAGGGGAAGAGCACGAGAAGCAGCGTGGTTCAGTGGAAAGAGCCCGGGCTTTGGAGCCAGAGGTCATGGGTTCAAACCCCGGCTCTGCCACTTGTCAGCTGTGTGACTTTGGGCAAGTCACTTAACTTCTCTGTGCCTCAGTGACCTCATCTGTAAAATGGGGATTAAGACTGTGAGCCCCCCGAGGGACAACCTGATCATCTTGTAACCTCCCCAGTGCTTAGAACAGTGCTTTGCACATAGTAAGTGCTTAATAAATGCCATTATTATTATTATTATCATCATTATTATTATTATTATTATGAAGGGTAAAGGGAGCAAGTCGGGGTGATGCAGAAGGGAACGGGAGATGAGAAAAAGTGGGGCTTAATCTAGGAAGGCTTCTTGGAGATGTGCCTTCAGTAAGGCTTTGAAGCGGGGGAGAGTAATTGTGTGTCAGATATGAGGAAGGAGGGCGTTCCAGATACCACAGTAATAATAGTAGTAGTAATGGTACCTTGACGACATCTCTAGAATTCTTCCTTTCCTCTCCATCCACACTGATCCAAGCACTTATCATTTTTCACCTTGATGACTGCATCAGCCTCCCGGCTGACCTTCCTGTCTCCTGCCTCTCCCCTCCCCAGTCCATACTTCACTCTGCTGCCCAGATCGTTTTTCTGAAAAACTGTTCCGTCCCTATCTCCCTACTCCTGAAGGACCTCCAGTAGTTGCTTATCCACCTCTGCATGAGCCCACTGTTGGGTAGGGACCATCTCTATATGTTGCCAACTTGTACTTCCCAAGCGCTTAGTACAGTGCTCTGCACACAGTAAGCGCTCAATAAATACGATTGAATGAATGAATCAAACAGAAGCTCTTTACCATCAGCTTTAAGGCACTCAATCAGTTCTCTCCCTCCTACCTTACCTCTCTGATCTCCTACAACCCAGCCCACCCACTTTGCTCCTCTCACACTCTCTGTACCTCAATCTTGTCTCTCCTGCTGCCGACCCCTTTGCCCACATTATCCCTTGAGCCTTGATCTCCCTCCTCCTTCACATCTGCCACTCTCCCCACCTTCAAGACCTCCTAAAATCACATCTCCGAGAGACCTTCCGTGATTTAAGCCCTCATTTCCCCTCCCCACCACCCCACTTTCTGCGTCACCGGTGCACTTGGCTGTATACTCCTTAAGCACTCAGATACCCCAGCCCCACGGCACTTATGTCTATATTCTTCTACTTTCCTATTTCCCTTCTGTGCAATTTATTTTAATGCCTGCCTTCCCCTGGAACACTGTAAGATCCTTATGGGCAGGGATCGCACCTGTCACCTCTATTGTATTGTACTTTCCCAAGTGCTTAGTACACTGCTCTGCGCACAGTAAGCTCTCAATAAGTGCCATTGGTTGGGTGATTAATAGCATATATTGAGAGGTCACTGGGTGTAGTGCACAATACTGAGTGCTTGGGAAGTACCAAACCAAAGTAACACCTTCCCTAAACCCAAGGAGCACAGCAATTTTTTTTTCCAACCAAGCTAGTCAAAAACCTTGGTTTGAGTGGAGAAAATTGAACGAGGTAGAGGCAAGTTATTTGCCTCTTCACAGCTCTGGGAAGTGTGGTATTCCACCCCCTGAAACTGCAAGGGGAGAATTCTGTGCTCATTCATTTTGGGAAGGGAAATGATAAGGGAAAGCCACATAGCCTAGTGGATAAAGCCCAGGCCTGGGAGCCAGAGGACCTGGGTTCTAATTCATTCATTAATTCAATCGTATTTATTGAGTGCTTACTGTGTGCAGAGCACTGTACTAAGCACTTGGGAAGTACAAGTTGGCAACATAAAGAGACGGTCCCTACCCAACAATGGGCTCACAGTCTAGAAGGGGGAGACAGACAACAAAACAAAACACGTGGACAGGTGTCAAGTCATCAGAATAAATAGAAATAAAGCTAGATGCACATCATTAAGAAAATAAATAGAATAGTAAACATGTACAAGTTAAATAAATAGAGTAATAAATCTGTACAAACATATATACAGGAATTCCGGTTCCGTCACTTGCCTGCTGTGTGACGATGGGCAAGTCACTTCACTTCTCTGGGCCCCCAATTTCCTCAACTGCAAAATGAGGGTTCATCCTGTTCTTCATCTTAGACTGTGAGCCCCATGTGGGACAAGGACCATATCCAGCCTCATTAACTTATATCTACCCCAGTGCTTAGAACAGTGCTTTGCACATAGCGCTTAATAAACGCCATAAAAAAAAGAGTGCTTGACACGTAGTAAGTACGTAACAAATACCATAAAAAAGGAAAGGAAAAGAGACAGGCAATTGATATAATGTAATATTAAACCAAATTTATATTCCATCTTCTCTTTGCCAATGGAAAAGGAAATGTTTACTTTTCCATTTGAAGATTTATAGTTGAGGTTAAGTACCAGTCGCTTAGATGCCCACTTGTTATCACTTGAGACTGAGTAATTTAGCACCTTTGTAGAGATGGGAATAGTATCTAATTACCTATCTCTAAACCACGAAGATGACTAGGAAGTGAAGAATAACCAAAAGCTTAATCTTCTTAATCATTGGAGTTAAGAGCTGTCAGCCACTGCACAGATGGGGAAATGGGACATGTTCTGTGTTTCCTTCATGACATTTGGATGAGTTTGGAAAAGTTTTGGGGAAGTGGTTTTGAATGGGGGTGAAAACACGAAGAATTCTGAATCCAGAAAATGCACTAGTCTTGTAGATAATGGAGTGTCTTTGGAGGAAAAGCAAAGCTGCTTGGGGAAACAGTTTTTACTAGGTGTCAGTTGGCCAATGCTTGCTTTTTTGGAATGAAACTTCCTTGCCTGTGTAGTTTAAACCCCATCAAATACCAGAGTCAAAGAATACAGATGAATTGAGTACTGGCCTGGGATTAAGGAAACCTAGGCTCTAGCCCTTACTCCTTGACTGATCTTGTACTTTGGGCAAATCATTTAACCTCTTTTGTGAAATGGGAGAAAAATGATTGCTCCTAACTGGTTCCTCGGGATGGGGGAAGATAAAATAATAATAATTATAGTATTTGTTAAGCGCTTACTATGTGCCAGCCACTGTGTACGCTGGGGTGGATACAAGCTAATTGGGTTAGACACAGTCCTTGTCCCAGGTTGGGCTCACGGTCTCAGTCCCCATTTTACCGATGAGGTAACTGAGGCCCAGAGAAGTGAAGTGACTTGCCCAAGGTCACACAGCAGAGAAGTGGTGGAGCCGGGATTAGAACCCATGACCTTCTGATTTCCAGGCCCGTACTCTATCCACTATGCCATCTGGCTTCCCCCAAAGAGATGATCTTTGTGAAAATTCTAGGCATTATTATTGCAGTCTCTCCTGCCTTCCTGATGGGAAAAATTACGAAGTGCAATTGTCGTTTGTTTATTAGTTCATTCAGTCATATTTGAGAGCTTACTGTATGCAGAACACTGTACAAAGCACTTGGGAGAGTACAGTATAACAATAAAAAGATACATTCCCTGCCCACAATGACTTTACAGTTTAGCGGGAGAGACAGACATTAATATAAATAAATAAATTACAGATATGTACAGAAGTGCTGTGGGACTGGGACAGGGGAAGAGCAAAGGAAGCAGGTCAAGGTGACGCAGAAGAGAGTGGGAGATGAGAAAAAGTGGGGCTTAGGGAAGGCCTCTTGGAGGAGATGTGCCTTCAGTAAGGCTTTGAAGTGGGGCGGAGTAATTGTCTGTCGGATGTGAGGATGGAGGGCGTTCCAGGCCAGAGGCAGGATGTGGACGAGTGGTCGTTGGCGAGGTAGATGAGATTGAGGTACAGTGAGTAGGCTGGCGTTAGAGGAGCAAAGTGTGAGGGCTGGGTTGTAGTAGGAGGGTAGCCAGGTGAGGTAGGAGGGGGCAAGGCGATTGAGAGCTTTAAAGCCAATGGTATTTCTTAAGGAGTGAAGAAACATGGCCTGAATATTTTTGTTAAAAAATGATCCGGGACAGCAGAGTGAAGTATGGACTGGAATCGGGGGAGACAGGAGATGGGGAATTCAGCAAGGAGCACCTACTGGGCATGGAGCACTGTACTAAGACACCTGAGAACATGGTGTAAGTTAAAAGTATGGTCTTTGCCCTCAAGAAGCTCTTACAGAAAAGCAGACGTCATAATTTTGTTAAGCAGACGTCATAATTTTGTTAAGGGAAGTGCCTGGAAAGAAATGGTGTTAAAATCATGTGTATTAAAAATCAGAATTTGCTCAATATGGAAAATTCTAAAGTCCGGTTGCTTAAGAAAAAATGTACTCGAAATAACCCAGTGTTGTTCACCGAAGGAAAAAAAATAATTCTACATCGTGTTGCTGAGTGATCTTTTTTTTTCCTGTTCGCTGCCTCGCATTCAGTGAAATGAATATATTCTTGATTATCTGTACGCTCCTTTCAGGCGGGGATCACGTCTACCAACTCCAAGCACTTAGTACAGTCCTCTGCACACTAAGTGTTCAATAAATACCATCGACTGACTAGTTAAGAAACTAAACTCTTTTTTTATTCCTGCACCAGTAAAAATGCAGGTTTACACCTGTTTTTATTTGATTTTGCTAAAAAATTGCAGTGTGTTTTTCTGCTCAGCCCTAGATGTTTCTACTCAAAGTGCAATGACAAATGGCTTCTCTTCTTGTTCAGTTTCGCAACACTGAAAATGAATCACTTTTAAACATTTCTGGTCGAAAACTATTTTCAACTCTTGCCTATAATTTGTAGTTATCTTGTCCAAAGCATAAACATGTTATCTTAAATTTATACTCATTTTGTTTATGAAACACTTAAGAAAAAGGAATTTAGAGGCTTGTGTTCCTGGAAAGAAAAAGCAATATTGAAATCTTTCACGATTGCCTGCTGGGGGAATTCTTAGCTATTTTTTTTTTCCAAACAAGGGGAGAGTAGTTTTATAGTGAAAGTGAATCCAGGGCTTTCCACCTAAGGTTTTTGCTTTATCCATGGTAACCTCTCTTTTTTTCCTCTCTCTCTTTTTTTTTTTTCTCCTCAACCTTCCAGGTAAAAGTACACCCGTAAGCCACCTTGGGTCTGCAGATTTTACCAAGGCCCATGATCCGTTTCAGCCATTTGGGGCCGACAGCAGTGACCCTTTTCAAAGTAAAAAGGGGTTTGGGGATCCATTTAGTGGAAAAGATCCTTTTGCTTCTTCGTCTCAAACTACTAAAGACTCTTCCTTGGGGTTTGCAGACTTCAGCTCTGTAAGTTAAGTTCATTGTCTCTGAGCAAACCAATTTCTGCTCTGCTTGTAGCAATCTTTTGGGTTTTGTTTTTTGTTTTGTTTTGTTTCGTTTCTTTAACGGCAGATTTACTGTCCACTGGCTTGTGTGTTTTACTCTTAGTAATTCATGCTGACCCCATTGTTATCCTGTATTACTATATCTGTATAAAAATACATTGTTAATTAAAAAAACCCTGTGCGTTTAAATTCTCTATTTTAAAGGGCATGTTTACTATCCAGTAGTGTAGTAAAATGGACCTTCTCCAGTTCTTTGTAGTAGAATCTTTGTACTGTTTTTGTTGCATGGAGGCTGTTTTGTAATTGATTTTTGGGGAGCTGAGTTGTAAAACCCTTCAGAAGTACTGAACTATTATTCAATAAATCATGTAGGGGGTTTGCCATTCCCTGAAAAGCGAAGGGTTCTGTAAAAGTATTTTTAACCATTTGTGATAAAGTTCTGACAATCCTGTCAAAATGTGTTGTGTGCTGCAAGTATGAATTGTGAAGACCTAAATGTAGGATCTAGGTTGAAGAGAATTAGCTTTAGGTTATAGTTCAAATCACTGGTTCACAGGGGAAAAGTTCACCTAAGAAGAACTTTGCCAAGCCTGTTTTGTAGAATTACACTGCGTTCAGGAAAACTCAAAAGGTCTTTCAGCTAAGACAAGTGCCTTTTCAGGAACAACTGCTTAGGATTTTAAAAGTCTGACTTTGTTTCTAAATGTGAAGAGAGAAA
The DNA here is from genome assembly GCF_015852505.1 of Tachyglossus aculeatus. Classification (NCBI taxonomy): domain Eukaryota; kingdom Metazoa; phylum Chordata; class Mammalia; order Monotremata; family Tachyglossidae; genus Tachyglossus; species Tachyglossus aculeatus. The sequence continues at coordinate 118,459,807 of NC_052101.1, read as the reverse complement.
ATATTCAGGATTTTAAAACTTTATAAATGTAGTAGAGTGGTTGTTTTCAATATCTACCTTTGGTAAACAAAATCTCTTAAGCCGCTTCAGGTTTCTTCATTTCTTTCATATGTTTATTTAAATAGGTTTCGCTGTGTGTTGCATTGCCATTCAGTAATCTTTTAGTTTTAAATGTTCTTTCAGATTGGAAAACATACTGTTTCCACCAGTAGGTGTGAGATTGATTATTTATAGATGTTTCAACCTTAAGGAATATCAGTCAACCTTCTCACAGTAGAACAGTGCACAGTAAACAGTCATTCTTTTCACCAGATATATGTTGAGGCGAAGTTCACTGAGCAAAGTTTTTTCTAGCTTATTTAACTTACATGAGACACTAAAACTATAAGAACTTCCAGTATTCTGTAAATATTTTATTACTAGCTAATTAAATTCTGTTGACAGTTGGTACCCACTTAAATTCTGTGAATGTATACAAAATGGTGACATTGTTAATAAAGCTCAGAAATAAAACTTGCTTTATCTACAGTTTCTTGAATAGCACTACATTGTGGGGGAGGGGAATATTAAATGTTAATGACGAAACATAGAGTGCCTCATTGCTCAGGTAATGTTTTGGATAGTGAGTAGGAATAAATTCAGAATTGCCTGATAAATTGAGGAAATACAAGGATTAACTTAATAATCCTCAATTTACATCCTGTTTTATTGTTCAGCTCACCCTTAGGAACTAGAAAAAAAAGAGACTCCAGGATCCAGACGTCATTTAGCTGGTCATTGGTCTCCTTAACTGTTCTGGGAGGCACTCTTTTGTCTGCCCAGAACAGTTGGTCATTTAGGTTCATCAAAAACATTGCGAACTAAGTACATTCATTTCCAAGGAACCTTAGAGAGGAAGAAGGAAACTTAACATTGTCTGTTGTCCAATAGTGTTTCCAAACTGGTTGTTTATAATGGAGGATCAAATTTCCATCCTTAATGCCTAGCCTTTTTATAAGTCATCAGCTAACCTAACACAGCCCCTTAAACAGAAAAAGATGGTTTTATCTACAGGCTAGTCTTGTCTTACTGATTGTGCCAGAACTGTAAAAAGTTCAAAAACATTTATGTTTACTTGATGTAAAGTGCTGCTCTCCCTAAATTGTGTAAAATGGTTTGCTGTTTACCTTGAGACGAATTCCTACCCAAGCAAAGCTGAGGACTTTTTTTTTCCTATCCTATTCCAGCATGTGGTTGGTTTTTGAACAGATGATAGCTGCTGGGTTTTGACTCTACTGGGCTCTTGAGATTTGTGTGCAACTTGTGAAGTAACAAAAAACATCTAGAGAACCGTTACAGTTCCTCTTGCCCGTTGATGATTTTTTTTTTTGGTTTGGTTATTTCAACCTCAAGAAAAAAGGATGAAATGTCAGTTCCCCAATAAATGGGGAAAATGGCTCTTATGGAGATGAAGATCAAAACGTTTCAAGAATTTCACTTTATGGCCCTCATGAGCACAGTAAATGCTCAAATGCAGTGGAACGTTTGCGTACACTAAGGCCTGGTGATATTTTTTTCTTGGTCTTCACCCCAGTTATACTTCAAAACGCTCTACGTATACAGTGCTTAGTTACAGTACTTAGCACATAGTAAGTGCTTAACAAATGTCACAGTTCAGTGATATCAAATGGGTTTTTTTTTCCTCACACTCTTTGGGTAAAACTCCATCTTTGGAACCTATTAAAAGCAAGATTTTCTTGAAGTAAAGACGTTATAGCTAAAGAAGATGGCCCTCTTCCAAGAGTCTGCGTATGGATCAGAGCAAATGTCAGATTGGCTGGGTTGTGCATTTCACCATTGAAACATTTGGATAAAATTTCAACCTCAGGCAGCTGACCTATTTGGAAATGAAGGAACTTATTCATACACCATCTCCCAGAGAAGATAATAGTGAGGAAGTGTGTTTTATTTTGGCAGTTCCTAATCAGAGAACATACTTCGTTTTGTAGTATGGGGGGAAAAGGAGCACAAAGCTGACAAAATGTGGCAGTTCTGATGATTCTTGTGTAACTGAATGGGTGTTTTTGTATTATGACAGACTCTAAGTAAAATTTGCTTTCAAAAACTTGATCTAAATACTGCACTTGGGGTGCTAGGTTGAAACAAATGTTTTCTTAGTCAATTGTATTGACTGAGAGCTTACTGTGTGCAGAGCACTGTACTAAGGACTTGGAAGAGGACACTATAACAATATAACAGTCCCTGTCCACAACGAGCTGCTATGAATCACTTTTTAGTTAAGATCTATCAGGACACTAAGTAAAATCTCACAAATGGAAGGTGAGGGGTTAACTAATTTGGGTGGGAAGTTATTTTCACTGAAGCGGTGGTTTTCTCTTTTTTTTTGCCATTTTTAAAATTCTGCTTGACACAAAGAGGACTATTGACTCCTTTCTGAAGTCTCTTAATGATAAAGCCTTTTCTTTAGTCCTTTTCCAAATACCATGGAAGATTGCTCTTTTGAATGGGTACAGACTGAGAATTGAGAGTCATCAGAGAAGCAGCGTGGCTCAGTGGAAAGAGCACGGGCTTAGGAGTCAGAGGTCATGGGTTCAAATCCTGGCCCTGCCGCTTGTCAGCTGTGTGACTTTGGGCAAGTCACTTAACTTCTCTGTGCCTCAGTTACCTCATCTGTAAAATGGGGATTAAGATTGTGAGCCCTACATGGGACAACCTGATCACCTTGTATCCTCCCCAGCGCTTAGAACAGTGCTTTGTACATAGTAAGCACTTAAAAAATACCAAAATTATTATTATCAGGCCCAATTTATAAATCAGTCAGCCAGCCATACTTACTGAACGCTGACTGTATGCAGAGCATTGTACTAAGTGCTTGGGAGGGTACAATATAACAATTACCATGACTTTTCGTCCTTAATTGTTCAAAGAAATGACCCAGTTATATCCAGATGATTTAATTTTTAAAAAATCGTGTTGCTAATTTGCATGCGAGATCTAAGATGCCAACTTTAACTCCCCTGATTCTTCAAAAAGGGATTGATCAGTGGACTATTGTGAAATCATCACTACCAGTGTTGGCTTTACCTCCCTCCTGGGTTTCCCTGGTATTTACCTCAACGATAATAAGGGCCTAGATATTTTTCCAAGTATAATGAGAAATATGCAATAGGGCCTAGTGATTGGATGGAATTCAGTATGACTTGTACTTTGCACTTTCAAAGTAGGTTTATAGCAACCGGTAAGAGTAGGAAACTGAGCTGGAGAGATTATCATCTCCAGATTAGGGTCTGGGTTGGTGTTCAGTCCATTGCCTAGGGTTCAGGGCAGGTTGAGGAAAGACCGATGGGCCAGGGACAGGATGGCCAACGGCCTATCCTGTTCTCCGTGTCTGACAGCCCACCCAGGAAAACCGCAGCCCCCAGAAACAGCTGTGGTGCCATTGTGCACCTATGGTATTGCACACTTGTGTGGAGCCCATGTGCACGCATTGGGTCTGCTGATCTCAACCACGATAGCATATGCGCAAAGCATCGCTTATACCCAATCCTCTCTCCTTTTCCCTTTCTGAAATGAGTTTGGGCAGGGTAGGCCCCACATTCAGGCTTTGCTTGGGTCTCGGCTGGATTCTCCTTCCAGAACACTAAAGAGAATCAGGCAGGATTGGAAATTTTCCAGATTCCTTGAGCCAGGTCCTTGGAACCAAGCCATTCTTTTAAACGAGAGACCTGCTCTATTACAGAAAGAGCATATGTAGACACCTAATGAATCCTGATTCTCTTCTTCCCCAAACTCATCACCCCCTTTGTAAGATAGGTGGCCAGGCCTAGCTCTACCATGCCAGATAGATAGATAGATAGATCTAGCCCTCTACTGGCATGACAGAACTAATATATACAGTGTCATTCTTGCAGTGCATTAAAGATTTTCCGAGTGGAAACCAAGAACCAGCCATTTCAGTTTAGCAGTTAGGGAATTACTGCTACAGGGAGCTAAGTGGTACTCTAACAGCCTGAAAAAATTAAGGGAGTGATTTGGGCATGGGGAGAATAGCCATCTTCTCTGGCCCCTATCTAATACAAAAGGAGATGAGAGAAGCGAATTGTGCGTTTGCGATACTCTGGGCACATATGGTCAATTTAAACTGCTGGGATTTACAGATTTGACGGTACACACTTTGCTTAGGTGTGCAGTGTTGGGTGTGTGCAGTTGTCCACAACAGTTGCTAGAGGTGTGGACCCCATTGACCCAGGTCTAATTGATTATAAGGATGATCAAATATTAGCATAAAAGTGGCAATTTTTTTTAAGGGCTTTATCTCTAACACCATTAATTGAAAGATTGGAGAAATATAATGAAAGTAGGCCGTTGTTTTTTTAGCTCGTTGTGGTCAGGGAACGTGTATACCAACTCCCTTGTTATAGCGTATCTCCTAAGTGCCTAGCACAGTGCTCTACACACAGCACAGTAAGCGCTCAATAAATACGATTGATAGTTAAAAAACATAGTTCAGAACTTAATTACAAGTTAGAGCTCATGTTTTTTTGTATACAGCATAAATCATATTTTACAATTTTGTTAATCCTCCTGGAAAATCACAGTTGTGTTTAGTACTACAGTATTTTTACATTTCTTTAGCACCTTTCATCTGGGTATCTAAAAACACGTGTAAAGATCTAAAATATGAATGCTAAAATGTTCATTTTAATTTTAATATCTTATTTCATTTGGATTTAGGTAGTAGATGCCTGGTGCTGTTGTCGTGTATGAAATGCATTTGTTTTCCCCACAGTTGCCAAATTAGCCTTGACTCTTAATATAACAGTGAAACAGTTCCTAGATCTTGCAGCCCACAGAATCATTACTCTCGTGGTTCACTTCACAGAAATTGTTACAGATATTTCCTTACAATGTTCTGTATACCTTCAATATTATCTATCTCAATGCTATGCAGGGAACAGGGCTTCCAGTTTTTGGCAAGAAAAAAATCAACAAATTCAGAAGGATAGGTGGTGGTGGTGGCGGTTGTCAAATCTGTGCGAGTACTTTTATATCCAAATTTAACTTGCCCTACCAATTGTTGGCATGCCATTTAGGTGCAAAAGGGTATCAACCTGAAAGGTTTCTGGTTTGATGGGGGAATTAAATGAATTACCACTGAAATAAGAAACCAGCAGGTGGGTTTCTGGTTTTGAACCAAAAACTGGAAGCTCAGTCTGTAAGTTCCCAGCAGTATGACTATGAAGATGAAGTAGAATGAAGTAGATGTACTCAGTCACACATGCTTTCTTTAGAGTTTCTACATGTCATTCGTGCTTTCTGCTAGCATTAAAGTTTTTATTTATTGCATATGCTTTCTTCTAGCATTAGACGTATTTCTCGAGTTTATTAACCAAGATTCCATTTTTATTTTTTTAGTTTGGAAATGAGGAGCAGCAGCTGGCGTGGGCAAAACGAGAAAGTGAGAAAGCAGAGCAGGAGAGGCTAGCTCGATTGAGAAGACAAGAACAGGAAGACCTTGAATTGGCTATTGCACTCAGTAAGGCTGATATGCCAAACTCTTAAATATAGGTCTTGGGTGTCCATACGATCAAGGCTAAACCCTATTTTAAAAAAAAGAAAAAAAATTAAATATGAATACAAAATTCCTGTTTTATGTTGTGAAGTAATTCCAGCCACTTTTAAGTCACAGACCATTGAGATTGGCCGGGATACCAACTGGGCTCTGGGCTTATCGAGTACGTGATGCACAGGAAATGCACTGTAAAAACTGTATTATACCTTCTAGATTAAGGTTACTTGCTTGTAAGAAATTTAACATATGACCCTAAGGTACTGAGCAAAGTTTCTTTCTAATGTGGGCGATGTAACATATGCTGCTGTTTGTGAATCCAGCCTTTTGTGTGAACTCCATTGTCATTTTTGAGGCTGAGCTCTGAACAGTACAATTCTAGAGGATTTCTTCTTAAAACATAAAAAGTTTATAGAATGAGGATATTAAACTAAAAAGGAATTGTTCTCATAATGTTACAATCTCTTTACTCAGAGGATACAAATGAGTTGTAAAGCCTCCTGCGGTGAAGACAAGTTCTCTCTCTGATGTTTCTTTTCTATCATCGAGATTGGATTTGTCTTACAATATAGAAAACCCTGATTAAGTATGCATTAGCTGTATAAAAAAATTTGAATGGTTAATATAAAATATTTTGAATACAGAATATAAGATTGTTTTTCTTATTTAAACATTGCTTTTATTTGCTTAAAAAGTTAATATTCGAGCCAGGTCGAGTAGAAAAGGGTGACCCTGACGCAGTGACCGAACAGACATATAGTTGGAATCCCCGTTTAAATCATGATGTTTGAAAGATCTTGAGTCCTCGGAGGATGCCAATTCCTTCAGGGTGCACTCCTGTAATTTCAAAAATTGGAAAGGAGTCTTCGATTGTAACTTTGTTCAGGAGCTGTAATCGCGGTGTCACTCCAATGAGTAGAAATACAGTCTAGTTCGGTGTTCTACAGCTAATAGGCACTGTCATCCTGAGCCTATTGACTTCAAGCCAAGTGAGGTCTTGTGAGAAAGCTGCTCCAGGGAACCTGTAGCCTCACCAGGGCCACCTGCAATATCACGTTCTTCAGAAAGCAAGGCAATTCTCCTAAGTGGGCAATTAGTGCACACCCCAAATTCTCTAGAGAATTTGGTGGTGTTGGCATGGCTTGTTAGCCTCTTACCTCATGAGTTTCTATGCATATGCTTTTCAGAGTATTCCCTCTCTGTTTCCCCCATTTATTGTGTAGGTCAGACAAGTCTGTATTTGTAACTAGCATATATTTAGGCTTTTTTAATCTGCTTACACCATTGTTTGTATAAAGCTCTCAATGTTAATTGAAACATTTCTGGCCCCCTAGTACTTCAAAAATCCAACATTGTCCTGATAGGATGAGATAACCACAAGGTGTAGAGTCTTTTATCTTCTACAGAACAAGGTAATGGGCAAATTGAGTAGGGAAGGGGGTGATGGAATGGTCGTATATGTGTTCTATGGGTCCCAGCTTCAAAAATTAGACCCACGAGCATTATTCATTCAATTCATTCGATCGTGTTTCTCGAAAGCTTACCGTGTGCAAAGCTCTGTATTAAGCGCTTGAATGATTCCTTTTTAGAATCTTCCTTTGTTGGAAAAGTTTAGGACTCTTGAAACATTATTTGCTTGTTTCTCTAAACATCAGGTTTGAGGAGAATTATTCAGTCTTTCCACCACCTGGATCTGTGTCATCTTCCCGAACCTGTTTTCACTTTCTGTGTATCCCAGAGTCATTTCTGTTTTTCCTGTAGCAATCAGTGGTGCCTACTTAGCCATTCAAACTGGTCTCTTAATTTTGGCTGCCTCCTTAAGGTGCTTTTTCTCCCAAGAAAAAGCATTCCAGATTTATTGTTCTGAAAAAAAATTCAGACCAAGGATTTCGGTTACACATTCTTATTGAGGAACAATAGCATACTATTAGAAATGTACCATAAGTTTAGATTTACCGTAGATTTAAGTGCACACGAATTTTGAACAGGATTCGCTAAATGCTCCTTTTCAAGAGGTACTAGCCACCGTGCAATAGTAGAAGTAATATGCGTTGACAGGAAAGGGAGAAGAGGTTCCTTGAGAGAAATACAGTGGTTCTAGCATTTGACTCTGGTGATGATAATAAGCTGCTAGGATAGTGAAGGTAGTAACCCCGTAGTGAATGCAGGAGGTTGGACAAGAAGACTCTTGAGGCCCCCTCCGAATCCTGATCTAAGCTTCCGTAACAAGGTTTTTATCAGATTTATCTAACCGAGTGGTCAGATTCAATTCCTTCCTAAAGCTTCAGGGGAGTCTCCTGAGCGTCTTCCATCATAACAGAAAGTTCAGGCTGAATAGTTAGTCATTCATTCATTCATTCATTCATTCAATCGTATTTATTGAGCGCTTACTGTGTGCAGAGCACTGTACTAAGCGCTTAATCTCAATCATGAGTTCACACCATGAAAATGGTACTTCTCTGCGGCATGTACAGGTCAGTGTGCATTTGATGGAGCAGGTCAGAAACTCCTTTGAACACTGGGCATAGGTTTTCTCGGTCTTCAGTCAAGCGATAGTATTTTTTGCCCTCTTCCAATGCTCCTTTGAACACTGGGCATAGGTTTTCTCAGTCTTCAGTCAAGCGATAGTATTTTTTGCCCTCTTCCAATGTGCAGAGCACTGTACTAAACTCCTGGGAGAGCACAGTAGAGATAGAAAACACAGTCACTGTCCACAGGGAGCTTACAGTCTAATGGTTCACCATCTCGTCAGAAAGAAGGTTTTGTTTGTGTTCAAATAGCCTCTTTCTCCTTGCATTGCAATTTTAGTTTTTGCAATTTCAGGGTTTCGGACTTTTACTTGTCAAATCATTTTTCCTATGTCCCCCAGTTTGCTTACGCCATACTTCCCGAAGAAGAAGTAGTGAAGGAGAGAGTGCATATTTGCAATCTTATAGGTTTTCTCTCCTTTGTTTTCCAGTCACTTTGACTCATCACCTTTCCACCTGCCTTGTATAGCAGAAAAAACTCATGCTTTTTTCAGAGAAACATGTGAGCTGTTATGGTCTTCAGATTGGGATAAAATGGTCAAATAACCAGCCGATTGCTTGTGGCTTTGTGACTTCATGAGGTCTTCATCTCCTTTGACAATGAAAGGTTTTTGCAGTCCCGCTATCTTTTTCCTCTACCCTCTAACAAGTTATTTCATCTGTACTCAGCCTTGTTGCTGCAAGATCAACCGATCTTCCTCCGGTCCACAATGCTCCCCTGTTGACCATCATTTAGAGGTACACTATCTCTGATTTATCTCTGCAGTCTTTCCAGATGAGAGCGTATTTCTGCAATGCATCTGGCTTCTGGAACAAATGTCACAAGGTTGCATATCCGTGTATATTACCCAAAAAGAGGACGAATTGTCTGCAACTCCCCTTTGATAATTAAATAGCATCTTCAAAGACAGTTTTGAAAGGGCATTCTAGTCCTGGAACAGTTGTGGAAAACTATTTTTAAAACTATAGAGGAAGTGTGTGTGTGTGTGTGTGTGTGTGTGTGTGTGTGTGTGTGTGTGTGTGGAGGGGAGAGGGGGGAACAAAGAACCTCGCTCTAAAATAAAGGAATAAATATTTCTGCCGCTTTGTCTAATCCTGATTAGGGTTATCAGTTTAAACCGCATAAACTTAAGGCTGCCAAAAAGGTGCAAATTCGTAACAAGGAGCTAAGTACTTTTTCAAACTTAGGGAAGCCAGGAAAGTGGAAGAGTTTCATATAAGCGGGCATTAGAAGTAGATCCCAACAACCTGCTTCAAAAGGTTGCGTCTTTGCCAAAGTGCGATAGCCAATTAATAGTTGAAGGATAAACTGATTGGCATAGAGCAGAGTTCCGGGAAGACATGAGTTTAATAAACAGACTCACAACCTCACAAAACATATTTTAGATTCATTCTTTCCAGGGATATAGCTTCTGTGTGATTATTTTTTGTAGTTTTTAGCTTTTCTTTTTGCTCCAAACAAGCTTACAAAAGTCTCCATTCTGAATATGAAAGGGATGGCCATAATCAAGATTTTTTACAATTCTTCTTCTGCAAACATTTCTTAAAAGAAATGAGAATCCACCTTTCATGAAGGATTCACTAGATTTCAAAAGAAGAAAGTGGGGCTATAGGTCCCATTTTTCCTGTTGGCCTCTGGATTTGGGAATCACAGTTTAATAATAAAAAATTATTATTCTGGTATGTATTAAACCTTTACTGAGTGCCAAGCACTGTACCAAGCACTGGGATAGATACAAGATAATCAAGCCAGATACGGTCCCTGTCCCGTATGGGGTCCACAGTCTGAGTGGGAGAGCAGGTTATTGAATCCCCATTTTACAGATGAGGAAACTGAGGCACAGAGAAGTGAAGTGACTTGCCCAAATCTCACAGCAGGCAAGTGGCGGAGCAGGGATTAGAACCCAGGTCCCCTGACCCCCAGGTCCGTGCTCGTTCCGCTAGGCCAAGCTGCTTCTCTTCCAAGGGGATAAATCAGGAAACCCAGTGAACCCAGCTCTTAGCTCAAAAGCTGGATATGATGGCCTTGGATCTTAATGATTCCTTTGGAGTTCATTGTTAAATCTGTGCCGACGCTAAATGCCCAAGAAATGGATCTGTCCATATTAGTCACTTCAAGGTGAAGATATGGTACTATTTGGAGTCACTGTGTAGAACAATATCTGATAAACATGGATGATTACATGCCATAACCCATAGTTTTTGCATGCTTTTGGTTATCCACCTTGCTATGTAGGTCATACTGTTGGCAAATATGAGTTTTCTGTTACTATTTCAACAAAATGGTAATAAGAGCTGAAACAGCTTCTGTGCCTTTCACCCAGAATGATACCAAAGCACTTCCCAAACCGTCTGTACAGTCTGTTACACATCGACAGAAATGCTGGGTATAATAGCTTTTAGTAGCAACAGTAGGATAGGACCCTGCAGATCATTGTATTCAATTGAAACTGCATTCATTTTGATTCTGGGTGGGCCAGTCTTAGAGATTCTCCCTTACACATCCGCTCATATTAAAACATTTGCTCATCCACTTCTTAGGCTGTTCCCAGGTAGTCTAAAATGAGGACCTACTCTGTGTGTATCGTGTGTGTGTGTGTGTGTGTGTGTGCACGCGTGCGCGCACTCAAACGTGTGTATGTGTAGAAAACATCGTAATTTGCCTTCCCTCCCCTTCCACCCCCCTTAATCCCCCACCAGAGAAGTCTGGCTTGGTTTCTCTTCTAATTGAAGTAAGTCATCAGCCCTTGTGCATTGTTTTATACGGTGTGATCTTGAACGCAGGAAATTCCGGGCTTTGTACGGTGTAGAGAACATTGTTCTGACAGAATATGAAATCTGGTTTAAACATATTAGAGATCACTGAGTCATCTCTTCTGTCTCTCAACAAAATGATCTCGATGAGATTCTTGTGTTACTATCAGGGCTCATTATTTCCCAGACTTTCCCCGAACCTGGTGCTCTATTTTTTTGGCTCAAGTTGAGGACCATCACCTCCCACTATTGAAGAAAATCCTTTTCATTTTCCATTCCACTTCTGTTTAGTCCCTGGGAACTATATTGATGTCAGGATGGAACTTTTGTTTGTCAAAACAGATGAACCAGATTTTCAAGTGAGTTTGCTTTTTGCACATCTAGCAGCTTATGGCTGCTTGTAAATGCAGCCTCCTCATTTTGGCCAAGGGTAAAGTGGTTGTGCCATACTTGAACATACACCCCAATAAAGGCATATCTTCAAGGTGATTTCTAGTTGTCCAGAATTCAAGTGTGGCATCTGGTACTGGAAGTATTCCATTCACCTCTCCTTAGGTCTTCACCTCCTTACATTAAAACCAATGGGTTTTTTGTTTTTTTGAGGCATAAATACAGTTGTATTTTTGGAATCAGGAAACGTGGTTACCAGTATAACTTTGAACCTGGTTCTTTTTTTGCGGGGGGGAAGGGGGATGTTTTCAATGTTCATTATTTGAATCATTTGGAAGAGTTAGCAAATGGCCCCATCTACGCATTTTGCATGATTTGAATTTCCCAAATAAGTCTGACTTGTTATAAATGCCTCAACCATCAAAATGAGATGTCTCCCCTCAAGTGAAATCATATTAAAAGGAAAACTCATTTGAAATTCATTTCATTCTGCTGTTAACTGAATGAGAATGCTAAGTTCATTAGTATTCCTGATGATGTGATTCTGTGTAGCCTGATGTAAGTTACAGGTTGAGAAGGTAAAGACATTAAACAGAAATGCCATTGTTTTCCTGAAATTCACTAATGTATCCAAATATGTACATAATTGTAGCTATATTTATCCTTTAAATATGGTCTAACTCAAATGGGAAGAAGTATTTGAATTTTAACCCACTCTATGTGCTTATTGTTTAATATAAGAGAAATGTTATTGTTTACTATAATAAATGAAAAGTTACTTTTTTTTGATCAATGTGATTCTGTATAGTTTGTTCTTGTGTTGTCACTCTCATTATGGTTCTTAAAATAAACTTAGATTCTCAGATGCTTTTGGAAATATCAGTTGGCCAGTATCGTTCCTTTGGTCTGATATTTCAGGCCATCACAAGGCTGCAGGATCCTTTAAAACACCAGGTGGAGAAAATAATCTAAGCTAGTCACCCAGGAAAATGACCATGGTGTTCTTTCTCAAGAGCTTAATTTTTATATTTTCCTATTTTCTCCTCAGAACCACTTTGGCACCCTCATTGTCCCTCCCTTGCTGTTATTTTGGGGACAAAATAACTCCTCCCCCTACTCCCCCCCCCCCCCAATACACACACTCACAATCCAAAGAACGAGTGCCCCAGTTTAAGAAATGCTAAGCAGAGCAGGAGAATGAGAGAACAGTGCAATTTACCCTATGGGAACAGGTCACACCCTTAGCAGAACTGTGGTAAACTCTTGAAATGAAAAATGTGTCAGCCCTGTTTCTGACTCAGATCTATTACAACAAACGCACACTAAGTCTGACTACTCATTACGTGTCTTATCAAGCAAATGAGGCATCAATATATGATGAGGCTTCAAGTTTAGCTGAAACTTATCTTGGAATATGTAGAATGTCACCCCAAGGAGCAGTCTCTTTCCCTGGGATTCTCCCTTAGAGCCTTTTCTTGAGTCTTACAAGGTCTCTGTCTTTGTTCCCTCGTTTAATGTGTTCAATAGGCTGCTTAATAAAATGGCCGTGTTTTTGAACCTGAGTCCATTCGCTTGCTGATGTCACCGAAGCCCATGTTGTAATAATAGTAGTAGTAGTAATAATAATAATAGTGGTAGTAGAAATAATAATTATACCTGACCCTACCTCACAGGGCTGTTGTGAGGGCTAGATTGAAGGAGCCTTCTCCGACTAAGCCCTCATTTCCCTTACTCCCCCTCCCTTCTGTGATGCCCTTGCACTTGGGTTTGTGTCCTTCAAGTCCTTGAGAGTCACGCCATCCTCAGCCCCACGGCCCTTATGTACGTATTTTATTTTAATGTCTGCCTCCCCCTCTAGATTGTAAGCTCCTTGTGGGCAGGGAGTGTGTCTACTGACTCTGTTATATTGTATGCTCCCATACCATAATTATTATTATTAGTACGGTGTTCTGCACCCAGGAAGTGCCTAATAAATATGATTGATGGATAGAATAGTATTAGGAAAGTAGGAAGAAGCAGTGCCTAGTGGAAAGGGCACGGGCCTGGGTTCTAATCCCGGCTCTGCTCCTTGCCTGCTGCATGACCTTGGGCAAGTCACTTCACTTCTTTGTGCTTCGGTTCCCTCATCTCTAAAATGGGGATGAAATCCTACTCCCTCTTACTTAGATCGCGGGCCCCGTGTGGGACAGGGACTGTGTCTGACCCGATTAACTTGTGTGTGTATATATATATATCAGTGCTTAGTGCTTGATTAACAAATACCAGAATTATTATTATTGTTATTAGTAATAGTAGTAGAAGTAATAGTAATAGAAGTAGTAATCATAGTAGTAGGAGTAATCATAGTAATAGTAGTAATCATAATAATAGTAGTAATAGTAGTCGTTATTGAGCACCCGTTGGATGTGATGCGCAGAACTAAGCACTTGGAAAGTACAAAACAAGCAAGGGATGCATTCCCTGCCCATGAGGCGCTTACCCTCTAATGAGAGAGTACAAGTGGTCTCTTCATGTGCTGCTTTCTGCTTTCCCTAGTTCCTGGCCAACTAAAGGGCCAAGTTTAAAGCAGAGTTGCTTAGTAAAAGAAAAGGCAGACCTGATGCCTCTAAGGAGCAACAGCTAGAGAATGTGACGGGGAATGTGAACATTTTCAGACAGTTGAGAGAATCTTTTTTGCCTGTGTGATCAACACCAATATAAGGGCAACGCCCCTGTGTGCTCGATAGTGAAGTATCGGCCTCTGCCTGCAGCTGGGACCGGGCCATGACTTCTGCTTTTAAGTAGCTGCTCTTTGCTGCCTTCTTGAATGTCCTTCCTCCTCTTCCTCCCCCACCCCTTCACTCGCCTGTAATCCCGTCACCCCGGTGATGGCAGTGTGTCCTAAGCTGCAGCCTGGAAGTGCTCCCTCTGGAAGCCCTGAAAGTGCTGGGTCCATGAACTCTGATTTTCCCCCCTTCCTCCCCGCAACACCCACACATAACTCTACAGACTTCTTCAATTGCTGATGCCTGTTGCGGGGTCCTTGATCCTCAGCAGCTCTTAGCTTCCCAGTCCGTACCTGGGGCTAGCAGCACATTTTGCTGTCTCTGGTTATCATTAGCGTCATTCCAGGAATCCTGGACTCAAACAGGAAGCATCAGCTTAATGTGCGTAAATACCCGAGTTTATTAGGCAGGAAAACCTCTACAATTAATCCAGCGGGTGTGATTTCAAACCCATCACGGCTCTGCCACTTGCCTGCTGTGTGGCCTTGGGCAAGTTAACAACTTCTCTGTGCTTCAGTTTCCTCATCTGTTAAATGGGGATTAAATTCTCCCCCCTCCTACTTAGACTGTGAATCTGATTGTCTTGTATCTACCCTAGCAGTTAGTACAGTGCTTGGCACATAGTAAGTGCTTAATAAATACTACTACCATTATTATTATTACTACTATTATTATGCTCTTGGCGATGAACCTTAAGAGTTCTCTGCTGCTCTCCTCAAATCTCCAGCCATCCCCCATCCTACCTCCAGTTAATTTTCCAATAAAAAGGTAGTTGAGAGAGACTCTGATGTGGAGTCAACTCATCCTACTCTCTGAAAGGATGGAGTTGAGTGCTTAGTACAGTGCCCTGCACAGAATAAGTGCTCAATAGATACGGTCGATTGATAGGTCAAAAGGCATTTCCACGGGCCATGTCAGAACTGAAGTGGTTGGGGATGTTTTTTTAGCTCTCCATTGAGAGAGCCCCAGAAGCGGAAAAGACCACAGAATTTTTGAACCAAAAACACTGTGTTCTTGAAGTTGAGAAATCATGGTTCTTCTGAAACAGATCTTTGAAAAGCAAGCTCAATGCCCCTGTAAGATAAATAAATGAGGTTGGGGACAATCTTAGTGTCAAGAGTACAGATGTTTTCTGATGATGTGATTATTCAAGCTCTTCAGGAACTCACAGGGGAATAAGAATCATCATCATCAATCGTATTTATTGAGCGCTTACTATGTGCAGAGCACTGTACTAAGCGCTTGGGAAGTACAAATTGGCAATATATAGAGACAGTCCCTACCCAACAGTGGGCTCACAGTCTAAAAGGATATGCCTGGGAGACAGTGAAGAGACTGCTACTTCAAGGAATACGCCGCAGCCTGAATCAGTGAGAAGAGAAATAGGCTCTTTAGTAGTTTTTGCCCGATAGAAAGTGAAGGCTTCAGCATTTAGGTAAGAAATTGTTTCCAGACATTGCTATTTGGCTATAGTACCTTTTTGTAGGATTTGTTTCTCTTTGAGGATAGCATCCCTGGAACCCTACTAAATGAGCAAAAGGGCAGTTAAGCCGTACCCAAGTCCTGTCGATAAACTGCGCCGTTGATTTTTGTTCTAAACAAAAACTAATCAGTCTTTTGTCCTGCCAAGGAGTAGCCTGTTAGCTAGAACTAAAGCACCCTTAAAATAACCCCGTGTAAATGGTCTCTCCAGCTAGGATTGCCTCTGGACACCTGGCTCAGAGGTGAGGGTTGGCATCTTTCTCTCAGTCTAAAAACTCTGGTCCGGGAACTCAAGTGAGTGGGATGAGTGTATTGTCCTAGGTCACTACATTTGAGAATATCACTTTGCATTTGAAAGTTGACTTCAGTTCACAGCCTGGGTCCAATCATTCAGTGGAATTTATTGAGCATGTACTGTGTGCAGAGCGCTGTACTAAGCGCTTGGGAGAGGATGGTACAGCAGGATTTCCAAGAAGCATCCTCTGAGGATCAATCAATCAATCAATCAATTGTATTTATTGAGCGCTTACTGTGTGCAGAGCACTGTACTAAGCGCTTGGGAAGGATGTGTGCAACCAGACTTTTTCTCATCCACTCCAAAGCAAGATTGACTAGTTTTGATGTAAGAGAGGAATACTAGGGTTTGAGAGAAAAAAAAAAACCCACCACCCAAATTGAAAATTATCCTGCCTCTTGATTGAGGACAGAAGCCCCTCAGCAGTGGGGCTGAGCAGGCGATATAGGTGTGAGATGAACTGTAGACCGCAAGCACCGTCCGGGCCTGAGTGTGATGCAGAGGCTTTCAGGAAAGCGGTGCATCTGCAAATAGAAATGGGACATTCGAGCTGCTGAGAAACCAAGATTTCCGGGCGACTCTGCGCGTGTGGTATTGGCTCATGGGTCGGTACTTATTTCTTGGGTAAAAAGTTTTAAAAATCAACTAAGAAAAGACTGGTTCTTCAGGCTAGTGTCCCTGTCATGTAATCATCCCCATCCTATTTGGGGGGACAAAAATTAGGGTTCAAGGCCCTCAAGCACACCCGCCTTTTGGGAGGGAAGAATGCTCGAGGAGGCCCGCCCATGTGAACCAAATTGGGGAGAATGGAAAGATAGGGAAGTTAGGTAAAGTGAAGAGATATTGCCCCTCCTAAGGATGTATTTTCTGTCTCCAACAACGTCAGTAATGAGGCAGTCAAAAGGACTGGAGAGACAGGAGAAACGATCCACTGGAGCGCCCCCTAGAGGAGAGCCAAAATTCCCCAGTCTTAGCTAGACCAAGTGGCTAAACTCTTCACGCCAACCACCATCCTGGACAACTTGAGGGGCGGCAACTATTCAGAAGAGGCAATTTATCTATCTGTGGGGAAGTAGAGGGTAGTTGGAGAGTTGACCTGTCAGCAATCTTCCGAGAGGACAGCGGCAGTTCTACATCCTAAGTATCTCACTTGGCACAGCCCAAAGCACATGATCTTCGCGGTTCGATTCCAAGCTCTCGTCCCTTCTCTAAGGGGGAGCGGCTTCCTGCACATCACTGCTAGCCCTTGAGCCTTTCGTTCCAGACTGCCCTGTATCTGCACGGTCTAACCAGCTCTCTAGTAAAATAAGGTACCGGGAAACTGGGCTCCTCAAACATTAGAAAACATTCAAAACATTAAAAATATAAAAAAGAAAGCCGACAAAATGTGTATGTTGAAGGAGAAAACAATTCGTAGTCTAAAAGAGCTTCAGAGTGAATTACCCTTCCCCCAGTTTCAGGCCCATTTTGAGGCCTTTTGGCTTTAGCTGCATTTGGGTGTTTAGAGAACTAGAGAAAAATGTTTAAAAAAAATGTGCCTATGATTTGATGGTGGTATCATACCACCGGCTCCTCATGTAAAGAGGTTCACTCCTGATTTGTTACATATCCATAATAGGTTAAAACCTGGGAAGAGACCAAAGCCATGAAACTGCCAACAGAGTAGTGTAGTGTTTTTATGAATTAGCGAAGCCTTGTGTATTATCTTAGATGATATAAAAATATTTCATCTTGGTGTTCTTCGCCTGTGATATCAAGAAAACGAGAAGATGGCTAGCTCATCCAAGCTGATGATCTCAACAGGCAATAGGTCTCACCCAGTGATTTTCCTAGTCGGTTCTCGACCGAGATACCTGGAGGCAAGGAAACATGAGAAAGCTCCATGAATGGTGTGAATCCCCTGGACAAGCACATTCCAAAAAGAAGTGTAGCTAGCGAGCCAGTTGCCCCTAAAGGTGCTGCTGCATTAATAGTGGTATTTGTTCAGTGCTTTCGCTGTGCCATGCACTGTGTTGAGCGCTGGGGTAGATACAAGATCATCAGGTCCCACATGGGGCTCACGGTTTAAGAGAGAACGGGAATCAAATCCCCATTTTGCAGATGAGGGATCTGAGACACAGAGAAGTGAAGTGACTTGCCCAAGATCATACAGTGGGTAAGTGTATATACAGCAATCAAGGGTAAACCGCAGGCATGAAATGTCGCACAGACAAAAGGTGCTAAGCAGGAGTGCTTTTAAGCTGGGTCTGGTCTAATCGTTGTAGTCCCGCCTTAACTCTAGACTCCCTCTCCTCTAGACTGTAAGCTCGCTGTGGGCAGGGAACATGTCTACTGTTACAGCATGCTCTCCCAAGCACTTAGTTCAGCACTCTGCATACAGTAAGCGCTCAATAAATACGATTGACTGCAACTCTACCTGAAACTTCAGCTGGACACAACTCCTCTTCAGGTTCTATGATAGTCATAATTATGGTACTTGTCAAGTGCTTACTGGGTGCCAGGCACCATACTAAGCGCTGGAGTGGATACGAGCAAATTGGGTTGGACACAGTCTCTGTCCCACAGGGGGCTCACAGTCTCAACCCCCCCATTATACAGTTGAGGGAACTGAGGCCCAGAGAAGTGAAGTGACTTGCCCAAGGTCATGCAGCAGGCAAGTGGCAGAGCAGGGATTAGAACCCATGACCTTCTGACTCCCGGCCCCAGGCTCTATCCACTACACCGTGCTTTTCTTAGTGCATGGAGCTCGCTCAAGACTCTCACTGATCATCCTGCAGCTCTGCTGCAGAGCTGTTACACGCTTGTAATATCCTTTGTCTGAAGGGCCCTTTAGTAGTTGCAATATCCCTAGCTAGGTCTGAGCTGCCCTCATTTCAGTTTGGCCTGTTAATCGTACCAGTCGTGTTTACTGGACCCTTCTTGTATGCAGAACACCGTACTGGACACTTTAGCTTAGTGATTAGCTCTGACATGTTTGGAGAAAAAAGGTGCCTTGGAAATGGGGTGAAGATGATGCAGATTATCCAAAGGTTCACGTGGTGCTCCTCTTTGCAGGGTGTAATAACATATTTTTTTTTAATGAATGTCAGGCAAAGGGGACTTTTATTTTCTGCTGAAAAAGAAATGCCAATATTTTACAGGGTGGTGACATTTGCCGGTGAAAAGATGCACGAGATCGTCGACGAACCGAATTTGATAGAGGTCGTGGCCTGATCTAGCATGAAAACGGTGTCTCTCTCAAGTTAAAGAACCTCCTTTCAAAAAGCGAAAAAGAAGAAAGAAAAAAAAATCCTTCTAATGTCAACAGGTGTTCCGTTTCAGGGCTGTGAGTAAGCTGAGGATAATTGCATCTAAAGATCTTGCTCTGCCTTTGTTATGCCTGATCCTCCTAGATTATGTTCTTTTGTCTCCTGATGAAAAATACATGAGCAGTAGATGTTATGCAACACTTTCTACCCTATTAAATTGGAGACGCTCAAGAAAACAGAAACTCAACATTAGTTTCATTCCCATCTCACATTTTAGTTTAATCAAACTCAGATGTAGGAAGACAACAAAAAGCCAGAAAACCTGGCAGGTGCTTTGACATAAGCAAGGAAAATGTCCTTAGGCCAAAGAGGCCGAGTTGCCTTTCATTGAATGTGACCTCAACTTACTCTTGTGGAAAAACAAAGCCAAAACAAAACACTGCATTTAGAGAGACATACTTCGAAAATAACTTTTAAATTAAGGCTCTGTTTTTAGGTGCTTGCTTTGCTTAAATACCCCCGTGATAACACAGAGCAGCTTCATCAAATGAGCCAGGACTGAGGAAAATAAAGCAAAGCAAATTTCATCCTGCTTGAGCCCCGTGGGAGACAGGAACTGTGTCCAACCTGATTAACTTGTATCTACCCCAGCGCTTAGAACAGTGTTTGACACATAAGCGCCTAACAAATATAATAATAATGATATTAACGTGCAGAGGAAGGAATTTCATGCTCTGGTGTTGTGGAAATGTTTTTTGCAGAAGATGTGACAAAAATGTTCAGGGAGGATTTTTTTTTAGATCTTCAAAAGTACAAGAGGAAGTTGGCAAAGTGTTGATCCAGAAAGATGAATCAAATTTTGATTTCTAAATTCTGCTTTCTGAGGATTACCAAACACTCAGCTGCTTGTACATACAAATGCTTGTTACAGGTTTTATCTAGGGGAAGGTAGGAGGAAATATCTAGGACTATTGCAACATGGTGTGTGATTATTTTAAAACATACTTAGAAGTCTTTCACTTTCTGGAAACAAATTGTGCAATTGTTAGTAACTAAGGTTACTGCAGGGGCTGTTTTTCAATGAAATGATGTTGAATTTAACTTTGAAATATGCAAACCTAAAGAGTAAAATGCAGAACTCATTCACCCACATCAGTTATTGGCCCAAAACAAATCTGTGGTACAGAAATAGTTGTAGCTTGCTTTCACAGAAGCATCACATTAGCTCTTACTCGAATATAGCCTCGGTCGCTTGGATTCTTGACTGACACCCCTACCCTACTTTTTCCACCCAGAGAACGTTATCACGCCGAGCTACAACATCCCGCAGTTAGGTTGCTTAGGAGACGCTTCTAAAAGCTCGATGTAGTGGAGTGCTGATCCACTTTGGCACGAGAAGCTGGGCAGCATTTAGGTGTTTTTGCCCCCGTTAACAAAATCCTGAGGCACTTTATTCATCTCTAATTTTCAGGGTGTAGTTCTTCAAAGCACACTTTACCTTGATTTGACCTAGCCGACGTCTTAAGGGACCCTGAATTTATATCCCTGTTCAGGAGAAAAGCCTAGCCCGCCAACTGTCCTTTTTGGAATTCGAGCAGAGCAGGCAAAATAAAACTGAGAATTTGCCTTATGATTTGAGACAAAAAATCCAAGCCCCAGAGGGCACTTTGCAATACTCCAGTGAATAGACTTGAACTTCAAAAGCTGCCAAAATAGGACCAGCTTGCTAGAGGAGTCTGTAAGAGCAGCTGGGCTCCAGGGTTCCACGTCGCTTGGGTCACCACTTTCTCCCCCCACCAAGCCCTGGGGAAGAGGAGATCATTTATGTATGAGGCTGTCTTAAAATAAGCCTCCCTAGTTACAGAAATGTAGTGTTTAAATTTATAGGAAAAACCCACATGCTGCTGGCAAACTCACCACAGCTGGAAAACATTGAGACTATGAAAATAGTCCTGGCCCAGCCAGGACAGACCCACGTGAACCATTTTTCAAGTAGTGAGTTGGGAACGTGGAAGACTCTGCTCCTTGCCCCTCACCATCCGTCACGTTTCCCATTCCACCCCAGCTTAAACAGTACCCATCGAGTCGCGGAGACTCAGAACCTTGTACTAGCCCTTGTACTATGCGTTAGCTCTGATGCCAACTTTGGGTGGCGACGAGGTCTGCAGAGGTTTAGGAAATCAATCCCACCACATACTAAAAGAGTGCAAAAAACATTTGTTTATTAAAAAAACATTTGGTTTTTTTTCCATAGAAAACAGAAACAGGCAAAATACCCATTGGTCTTTGCTATTTACATTAACAATATTTGTCAAAATTATTTACACTATATAAAACATTTTAGGCAGTAGAATTAAGGCTGCATTTTCTTACAAGGCATCAAGCCCCATACTAGTGTAGTCCATGGTTGAGGGAACACGACAAGAATATTATTGCACCATTTTGAAAACAAAACTAGTCAAGCACAGGGAGTCTTCTCAAACCATGCCTTCCATCTGAGATCGGTCCGACATTCACTCAGTCCCATCCGGGGGCAGCGTCAGGCGGTTTCCACGTACAAACCTTGTCTTAATTAATCGGTGGTCCGGGGCGGATGAGGGGAGATACGCTATGTACAAGTACAGTCCCGCTGGACTCTAGCCCTTTACGGCAACCCAATAAATACCAGTCACATTCTGGGAGGGAGGTTGGCAGTCCCCGGCCGGAGGCTTTGCCCGGTAGTACCAGCTACAGGCATCGCCGGGACGAGACCCCGACTACATATGTCGCTTCATGTGCAGCGCCAGGTGATCGGAACGGGAAAAGGCTCGGTCGCACATGTGGCACTGGAAGGGCCGGTGGCCCGTGTGTTTGCGGTAGTGCCGGGTCAGCTCGTCCGAGCGGGCAAACTTCCAGCCACAGCCGTCCCAGTTGCAGTGGTAGGGCTTCTCGCCTGTAACCGAGAGAGAGGGACACACAGAGAGGACACGAGCGTTTAGAAGGGTGGCAAGACGTCTAGCCGGTGGTGGTGGTGGTGTACTGGCTACCCTCCATTACTCACACACACACACACACACACACACACACACACACACACGCGCGCGCGCACACGCTTCCACCCTGGTTCGGCTAAGCGTCAAGTCCATTTTGAAAGCCTGGGTTTTGGGGTGTGGCGGTGACAGGTGATCGGTGACCCCTTGGGCTTCTCGCGGTTGCTAAGCAGCTGGGCCTAAGGCCCTCCTCTCCCTTTCCCGCCTCCCCCACCCCCCAACCCTGCCTTTTCCCGGGTCTCCGTCTCCTCACCGGTGTGCGTCCTCAGATGGGCCTTGAGATGCGAACTCTTGGTGTAGGTCTTGCCACAACCGGCGTAGCTGCACGTGTGGGTGGCCGTCCTCTTGCGGGGCCAGGAGCGGCGGCCGCGCTTGGGCTTGGCCTCCAGCAGCTCCAGGGGGGAGGCAGGAGGCGTGAGCAGGCCGCGCGGGGCGGGGGGAGCCAGGGCCAGGCCGTCCTCGAAGAGGCCGAAAGGGCCGGGGTAGTGCAGCGGCGGCGGCGGGGGTGCGGCGAAGCCGGCGGGCCCGAAGGCGGCGGGGCCCGCGAAGGGCCGCGGGCCGGTCAGGCGCGCGTGTCCGTCGGGCAGCGGGGTCCGGCCGTCGGGGCTCAGCGGCGGGGTGTCGGGGCCCGGGCCGGCCTCGTAGCCCAGCATGCAGGAAGCGCTGCCCTCCCGCTTCACGGCCCGCGGGCCCCGGCCCAGCGCCGCCCCAAAAGCGCTGTCCGAGTCCGGCTCCGGCTTGATGCCGTCGGCGAAGGGCCCGAAAGGCGACGGGGCCAGGACGAAGCGGCCGTGCAGGGCCGGCGGCGGCGGCGGCGGCGGCTCCAGCTCCGGCCGCAGCAGCTCGGACATCAGGCCCGTCCCGTAAGCGGGCGGGGGCGGGCCGGGCTCCGGGTAGCAGCCCGCCGGCGGCGGCGGCGGCGGCGGCGGCGGCGGGTAGAAGGTGGCGGGGGTCTCGGCGGGGGCGGCCGAGGCACAGTCCGAGCCCAGCCCGTCCAGCCCCATGGACAGGATGAAGTCCAGGACACTGTTCAGGTCTTCGTCAGTGCCGCTAGGCTCCGGCTCTCCGCGGGGCCACCGCTGTGAGGGGAGGGGGAGGAGGAGGAGGAGGAGGAGGAGGAGAACGGTCGTGAGCGCAGGGACGGGGAAGGAGCCCGAGCGAGCGGGCGGCCGGCCGAGGAAGGACCCGCTTGGGGGTCAGAGTCCCCGCTCACCGTTGGGTGGGCTGGGGAGGGGACGAGCCCGGGAGGGGCTGGGTACAGCCCGGGGGTCCCGAAGCCACTGAGGGGTCGAGACGGAAGCCGGTCCGGACTCACCTCCTGGAAGCCGCGCTCCCGGCACGGGCTGGCGAAGGTGGCGAAGGACGGCAGGATGGGCTCGCTCAGCGCCATGGCCGGGCTGGCCGGGCGAGCGGAGCGGGGGGGGGAACGGAGGAAGAAGAGGAGGAGGAGGAGGAGAGGATGGCAGTGTTTGGGAGGGGATTGACTCGATTAACAGAGCGGCTGAGGCAGGCAGCAC
Organism: Tachyglossus aculeatus; assembly: GCF_015852505.1. Taxonomy (NCBI): domain Eukaryota; kingdom Metazoa; phylum Chordata; class Mammalia; order Monotremata; family Tachyglossidae; genus Tachyglossus; species Tachyglossus aculeatus. The sequence continues at coordinate 118,436,230 of NC_052101.1, read as the reverse complement.
TGACAGGACGATGAGGCGCGGGACCGGCCCGGCGGAGCCTTATAGAAGGGCGCGCGGCCGGCCCGGCCAATCGCAGCCGCCACGGAAACGCGTCCCGGATGGGGGCGCGCACTGGGCGCAGCCTAAATTTAGCCGCAGTATATAAACCGGCGGCGACAGACCGAAGCTTGCGGTCTTGAAGCGGCTTGGGTCCGCCCCTCCCCGGGCCCGCTCCGCCCCCTTCTCCCCGCCCCCCCCCCCCCCCCCCCCCCCCACCGCACAGGGTCTCCCGCGGCAACCGAGTCAACACGCGAACCACAACACACCGGGATGCTGGCGTCATCGTGACGCGTCGGGATCCCCTGCTCGGGCGCGCGCGCGCGCGCGCGGGCGCCCCCGCCCCCGGGGGCTTCCCTTTCCTCTGGGCGCGCGCCTTCGCCTGAGGGGCGGCGAGGGCTTTGACGGGCGGGCGCGCGCGCACGTGAAGGGAGCCCCCCCTCCCCCCCAAATGGGACTCGCGACCGAGGCTTCCCTCTCGTCTTCCTTCCGTCTCTCGTTCCGTCTCTCAACGGCAGGCGAAGGGGGACGGTGGGGGGGAATGGCCTACCTCTCCCCCGTCAGAGAGCAGAGCTCTCCAGTCTTCCCTCTGAGGAAAAGGCGAGGGACCAGTCGGCCTAATCGTCCCCTCACCTCATTCGACGTGAAATGAATGAATACGAACCCGCCGGGGGCCCGAGTAGACATGCTTGCGTCTTTCCCTCATGCTTAATAAATGGCAGTCGACTCGTTTGGAAAAGTGCCTTTATTACTAATGATCATGGTATCTGCTAAGCGCTTACTACGTGCCCAGCGCTGTTCTAAGCGCTGGGGTTGATACGAGATCATCAGGTTGTCCCACCTGGGGCTCACATTCGCCATCCCCATTCGAAAGATCATCAATCGTATTTATTGAGCCCTTACTATGGGCAGAGCACTGTACTAAGCGCTTAGGAAAGTTGTAACGTACCACTTTGCCTGACCGAGAATCGAACCCGGGCCGCGGCGGTGAAAGCGCCCAGTCCTAACCACTAGACCACCAGGGAACCACAAGATGATGAGGGGCTGAGGCCCAGAGAAGTGAAGCGACTTGCCCAAAGTCACGCAGCAGACAAGTGGCGGAGCCGGGATTAGAACCCACAGCCTCCGACTCCCTAGCCCATGCTCTTTGCACTAAGCCACAATGCTTCCCATTAGAAACAACGCTGCAGCCCCACTGAGTTCGGACCACAGAATAGAGGTGACTCAAATACTTTCTTTTTAGGTGAAGGTGGAGGCGGGCTGGGGCTGTATATCTACCTGACAGGGACAGGCTAGCTGAAAATCCGTCCATCGGCTATAAAGGAGTACAAAATGCCCACCCTCTCCCTGCCTTCAAGGAACTTACGATCAAACTGTGGGATTTACCATCACTTTCTATCTCAACCAGGGATAGAGAAGCGGGGCGATGGCCCGATGGATAGAGCAGGAGCACGGTTGTAATCCTGGCTCCGCCACTTGTCTGCTGTGTGAGACTTTGGCCAAGTCACTTAACTTCTCTGTGCTTCACTTGCCTCATCTGTAAAAGGGGGATTAAGACTCCAAGCCCCATATGGGACAGGGACTGTGTCCAACCCGATTAGCTCGTATCCACAGAGTGGCTCACTGGAAAGAGCATGGGCTTTGGAGTCAGAGGTCATGGGTTCAAATCCTGGCTCTGCCAAATGGAGATAAAAACTGTGAGCCCCCCGTGGGACAACCTGATCGCCTTGTAACCACCCCAGCGCTTAGAACAGTGCTTTGCACATAGTAAGCGCTTAATAAATGCCATTATTATTATTATTGTAACCTCCCCAGCACTTAGAACAGTGCTTTGCACATAGTAAGCGCTTAACAAATGCCATCATCATTATTATTATTATTATCCACCCCAGCGCTTAGTACAGTGTCTGGAATATAGTAAGCGCTGAACGAATACCATAAAAAAGCAAAACAAAAAACCCCCATCCAAATGGCTACAGCAGCCCAGCTAAGTGCTGTGTACGTACTGGTGGACAGGCTGCCAGGGCTGTTGCTGCTGCCGCTATTTCTGTCTTCCCGTCTCCCCCAACCCCAAGACTGTAAGCTCGTTGTGGCAGGGAATGTGTCCATTTTCTTGTTGTATTGTCCTCTCCCAAGCACTTAGTTCAGTGCTCTGCACACACAATAAGTGCTCAATAAATACAATCGAATGAATGAATATTGCCACTTAGCGACAATGGCAGCAGGGCCCCCAGAGGCTCTGCAGGGGATGGGCTGGTTAAGCTGAAGCTTCTGTCAATCAATCGATCAATCAATGATATTTAATGAATGCTTACTATGTGAACACCCCTGAACTAAGAGCTTGGGCGAGTCCAATACAACAGAGTTAGCAGGCATGTTTCCTGCCCACAATGATCTTACAGTCTAGAGAAGCAGATTGGCTTAGAGAAGCAGCATGGCTTAGTGGAAAGAGCCCGGGCTTGGGAGTCAGAGGACATGGGTTCTAATCCCAGCTCTGCCACTTGTCTGCTGTGTGACCTCGGGCAAGTCACTTCACTTCTCTGTGCCTCAGTTCCCTCATCTGTAAAATAGGGATTAAGATTGTGAGCCCCACCTGGGACAATCTGATTACCTTGTCTCTACACCAGCGCTTAGAACTGTGCTTGGCACATAGTAGGTGCTTAACAAATACCATTATTGTTATTAGAGGGGGAGACAAACAAACGATCTCCTTCTTGCCAAATCCAGTGGCCCCTACTCCATCCTAATCCTCCTCGACCTTTCAGCTGCCTTCGACACTGTCGACCACCCCCTTCTCCTAGAAACATTATCCAATCTCAGCTTCACTGACACTGTCCTCTCCTGCTTCTCCTATCTCTCTGGTTGTTCATTCACAGTCTCTTTCACGGGCTCCTCCTCTACCTCCTAACCTGTAACTGTGGATGTCCCTCAAGGTTCAGTTCTGGGTCCCCTTCTATTCTCTCGTGGAGAACTCATTCACTCCCATGGTTTCAACTACCACCTCTATATGGCTGATTCCCAAATCTACATCTCCAGCCCTGATCTCGCTCCCTCTCTGTAGTCTCGCATTTCCTCATTCATTCAATCGCAATTATCAAGTGCTTACTGTGTACAGAGTGCTCTACTAAGCCCTTGGGAAAGTACAGTACAACAATACAGGACATCTCTACTTGGATGCCCTCCTGTCACCTCAAACTTAACATGTCTAAAACAGAACTCCTTATCTTCCCACCCAAACCCTGTCCTCTCCCTGATTTTCCCATCACTGTAGACGGCACCACCATCCTTCCTGTCTCACAAGCCCATACCCTTAGCATTATATTGGACTCCTCTCTCTCATTCAACTCACATATTCAATCCACAATTCAATTCAAACCTTCACAGCATGACTAAAATCTGCTTTTTCCTCTCCATCCAAGCTGCTGCCACATTAATCCAAGCACTTATCTTATCCCACCTTGATTATTATATAATAATAATAATGATAATAATAATTATGGTATTTGTTAAGCATTTACTACGTGCCAGGCACTGTACTAAGCATTGGGGTGGATACAAGCAAATCAGGTTGGATGGACTCAGTCCCTGTCCCACGTGGGGCTCACAATCTCAATTCCCATTTTACAGATGAGGTAACTCAGTCACAGAGAAGTGAAGTGACTTGCCCAAGGTCACACAGGAGACAAGTGGCAGAGCCAGGATTAGAACACAAGAGGCCTTCCCTGACTAAGCCCTCTTTTCTTTTCCTTCAACTTCCTTTATTTATCCCCCCTCCCGGCCCCACAGCACTTATGTATCTATCTGTAATTTATTTATATTAATGTCTGTCTCCCCCTCTTTACTGTAAGTTCATTGTGGACAGGGAATCTATCTGTTCTATTGTTATACTGTACTCTCCTATGACCTTAAAATAGTGCTCCCAGGCCTGTGCTCTATCCACCACGCCATGCTCCTGTATCAGCCTCCTTGCCGACCTCCCTGCCTCTTGTCTCTCCCCACTCCAGTCCATACTTCATTGATTCATTCAGTCATTCAATTGTATTTATTGAGCGCTTAGTGTGTGCAGAGCACTGTACTAAGTGCTTGGAAAGTACAATTCAGCAATAGAGACGATCCCTGCCCACACAGGGCTTACAGTCTAGAATGGGGGAGACAGACATCAAAACAAGTAAACAGGCATCAATATAAATACATAGAATTATAGATATATGCACATCAAAACAAGTAAACGGGCATTAATATAAATAAATAGAATTATAGATCCGTACATATATACACAAGTGCTGTGGGGGGGTGGGTAGAGCAAAGGGAGCGAGTCGGGGTGACGGGGAGGGGAAGGGGAGCTGAGGAAAGGGGAGCTTTGTCTGGGAAGGCCTCTTGGAGGAGGTAAGCCTTCAGTAATAATAATAATAACAATGATGGCATTTATTAAGCACTTACTATGTGCCAAGCCCTGTTCTAAGCGCTGAGGAGGTTACAAGGTGATCAGGTTGTCCCACGGGGGGCTCAAACTCTTAATCCCCATTCTACAGAAGAGGGAACTGAGGCACAGAGGAGTTAAGCGACTTGCCCAAAGTCACACAGCTGACAAGTGGCAGAACGGGAATTTGAACCCATGATCTCCGACTCCAAAGCCCGTGCTCTTTCCGCTGAAGAGCAGTGAGTCTTTGAAGGGGAGAAGTGTGATTGGCGAATTTGAGGAGGGAGGGCATTCCAGGCCAGAGGTAGGACGTGGGCCGAGGGTCAACGGCGGGAGAGGCGAGAACGAGGCACAGTGAGAAGGTTAGCACCAGAGGAGTGGAGTGTGAGGGCTGGGAGGGAGAAGGACAGAAGGGAGGTGAGGTAGGAGGGGGCAAGGGGATGGACAGCTCTGAAGCCAACAGTGAGGAGTTGCTGCCCGGATCATTTTTCTACAAAAACATTCGGGCCGTCTTTCCCCTCTCCTCAAGAACCTCCAGTGGTTGCCCATTCACTTCCGCATCAAACAGAAACTCCTCAACGTTGGCTTTAAAGCACTAGATCACCTTGCCCCCTCCTACCTCACCTGGCTACTCTCCTACTGCAACTCAGCCTGCACACTTCGATCCCCTAAATGCCAACCTTCTCACTGTACCTCGATCTCATCTATCTCACCATCAACCTCTCTCCCACATCCTGCCCCCTGCCTGGAATGCTCTCCCTCCTCATATCCAACAGACAATTACTCTCCCCTTCTTCAGAGTCTTACTGTAGGCACATCTCCTCCAAGAGGCCTTCCCTGACTAAGCCCTCTTTTCCTTTTCCTCGACTCCCTTCTGCGTTGCCCTGACTCGCTCCCTTTCCTTATCCCCCCTCCTCACCCCACAGTACTTATGTACCTATCTGTACTTTATTTATATTAATGTCTGTCTCCCCCTTTAGACTGTAAGTTCGTTGTGGAGAGGGAATGTATCTGTTCTATTGTTATATTGTACTCTCCTATTAGCTTAGACTAGTGCTCTGCACACAGTAAGCGCTGAATAACTACGATCGACTGACTGACTGATTGACATTAATGTAAATAAGGTGGAAATGATTTCAGTGGCCTGGCTTAGGCTGAAGCTGTCAATCTATCAATCAATACCATTTACTGAGCGCCTACTCTATGCAAAAAGCTGTGCTAAGGGTTTGGAGGAGTACAATAGAGGTCTAAGACATGGATCCCCGTCCTCAAGGAGCTTACAATCAGGCAAAAGTGAGGGTGGTCCTGGCTCCCACTGTTGCCATTGTGACCACGTAATAGGAATTTCGGCAGGCCTAGAAGCACACATTTCTGGTTACACGGGAAATTTCTGTTGATGCATGGCCCTAGGGCAAGTTAGAACAACCACAGTGGCAATAGCAGCAGATGATGTCACTAGTGAAAAGGAGGAGGACGCTACTCAGGCTCCTTGGCTTTTTGGCCGAGTGGCACTCCAGATTTCATTGTCAACTCACCCATTTGGGGATATTTGGTTGCATTGCCGCAGAGGGAGAGGGGTGCATGTATACATATAAGTAGAGTGCCAGGTTTTGGTTGCCCTTTGCTTAACTGCATTCACAAAGTTTGGGCTCTGGCCCGTCCTGGAATGCCCTCCCTCCTCACATCCGCCAAACTAGCTCACTTCCCCCCTTCAAAGCCCTACTGAAAGCTCACCTCCTCCAGGAGGCCTTCCCAGACTGAGCCCCCCTTTTCCTCTGCTCCCCCTCCCCTCCCCATCACCCCACTCCCTCCCTCTGCTCTACCCCCCTCCCCACCCCATAGAACTTGGTATATACGCACATATTTATTATTCTATTTATTTTATTAATGATGTGTATATATCTATAATTTTGTTTATTTTGATGGTATTGATGCCTGTCTACTTGTTTTGTTTTGTTGTCTGTCTCCCCGCTTCTAGACTGTGAGCCCGTTGTTGGGTAGGGATTGTCTCTGTTGCCGAATTGTACTTTCCAAGCGCGTAGTACAGTGCTCTGCACACAGTAAGTGCTCAATAAATACGATTGAATGAATGCAAGTTTCATCCCGATCTCCCGGCCCACACCCAGAGAGTCATTCTGAGCCTGTTTGATGAAACCTGGACAAAACGTCACCCGAAGCAGCGCGACAAGAAGCAGCGCATTTGTAAACATGTCCTACGAGACCTTTCTGTTTGTTACTGGCTGTAGAAGTATGCTATGTGTGTGTCTCCTGTATATTGAGAAACAGCTTGGCCTTGTGGAAAGAGCATGAGTCCGGGAGTCAGAGGCCCTGTCAGTCAGTCAGTTGAATTTATTGAGCCCTTCCTGTGCACAGAGCACTGTATTAACTGCTCGGGAGAGTACAATCCAACAATAAACAGACACATTCCCTGCCCTCAACGAGCTTACTGTGTCCCGGCTCTATCACGTACCTGCTATGTGACCTTGGGCAAGTCATTTAGTACCTCAATTTCCTCATCTGCCCAAATGGGATTCAAAACCTGTTCTCCCTCCTACGTATACTCATTTAGGACTTGATTACCTTGTATCTACAGTGCTTGGCAACCTATTAAGAGCTTAACAAATACCGCATTTATTATATTAATTCTATTGTACTCTCCCAAGAACTTACTACAGTGCTCTACATGTAGTCTCGTCATGCCGTCGCATCGTCTCCGACCCAAAGTGGCGCCATGGGCGTGTCTCTCCCAGAACGCCCCACCTCCATCTGCCATCGTTCTGGTAGTGGATTCAGAGAGTTTTCTTGGTAAAAATATGGAAGCGGTTTACCATCACCTCCTTCTGCACAGTAAACTTATGTCTCCTCCCTCGATTCTCTCCCATCCCGTTGCTGCCCAGCACGGGTGAGTTTTGACTTTTAGACTGTGAGCCCAGTGTTGGGTAGGGACTGTCTCTATATGTTGCCAATTTGTACTTCCCAAGCACTTAGTACAGTGCTCTGCACACAGTAAGCGCTCAATAAATACGATTGATGATGATGATGATGATGACTTATAGCAGATTGCCTTCCACTCACTAGCCACTGTCCAAGCCAGGAATGTAATGGCATGGCCTAGTGGCAAGAGCCCGGGCTTGGGAGTCAGAGGATGTGGGTTCTAATCCTGCCTCTGCCACTTATCTGCTTTGTGACCTTGGGCAAGTCGCTTAACTTCTCTGTGCCTCGGTTCCCTCATCTGTAAAATGGGGATTAAGACTGAGCCCCACGTGGGGCAACCTGATTACCTTGTATTTATCCCAGCGCTTAGAGCAGTGCTTGGCCCATAGTAAGTGCTTAACAAATATCATAATAATAATAATAATGGCATTTATTAAGCACTAAGTGCAAAGCACTGTTCTAAGTGCTGGGGAGGTTACAAGGTGATCAGGTTGTCCCATGGGGGGCTCACAGTCAATCCCCATTTTACAGATGAGGTAACTGAGGTACAGAGAAGTTAAGTGACTTGCCCAAAGTCACACAGCTGACAATTGGCGGAGCGAGATTTGAACCCATGACCACTGACTCCAAAGCCCATGCTCTTTCCACTGAGTATTATTATTATTATATGCCTCTGCCTGACTCTCCTTCCTGTAGTAGAGACTGGTAGAGTACTAGGAGCTCTCCAGGTGTGACACTGAGGGGTCTACACGTAGTAGGTACCTAATAATACTAACGGGATTTATTAAGTACTCACTATGTGCCAAACATTCTGCGAAGCACTGGGATAGACATGATGCAGTCAGATACAGTCTTTGTCCCACAGAGGGTTCCCAGTCTCAGGGGGAAAGAGGAAAAAGTGTTTAATCTCCATCTTACAGATGAGGAAACTGAGGTACAGAGAAGTCGTGACGTTTTTGTTAAACGTTTACTATGGGCCAGACATGACCAAGGTCACACAGCAGGCAAGTGGCAGAGCTGGGATTAGAACCCAGGTCTCCAAACTCCCAGTTCAGGGCTCTTTCCGTTCTACTCAATACCGTGAATCGATTGTCTTATGTGTGGGTGTAACTGAACCAGTCAGTAAACAACCAACAGTCTCTTCCGCACTATGGGATATGGTTTTTGGCTTAACAGCTGTGGCTGCCACTAGCTCTGCCTCCTTGACTCAAGGTCTGTACTTAAGAAGAGCTATCCACCCTGCTCCTGACCAGAGAGTTAAGGGCAGTTCTGTTAGCATGGCTTAGTGGAAAAAGCCCGGGCTTGGGAGTCAGAGGACTTGGGTTCTAATCCCAGCCCCACGTGGGACAACCTGCTTACCCTGTATCTACCCCAGCGCTTAGAACAGTGCTTAGCACATAGTAAGCGCTTAACAAATACCATTATTATTATTATTATTATCAAATAACATGAGTGAGTGAGGATGAATGAGGGAGTATGTGAAGATGCCTGCCACTCTGGGCTGTGTAATGCTTGTTTCCTTTCCCTGTCTTCAGAAGAACTTTTCTATCCATTGCCCTAGTTTCCCAGAGCACAGAGACCCAAAGTTAGATCAAGAATGTTTTGGATCTTGGAGTAGTGAGCTGTAATGACATTTCTCAGGCCAAAGTTCACACATGTATGTATTTATTTATTTATCTATTTATTCATTTATATTAATGTCTGTCTCCCCCTCTAGACAGTGAGCTCTTCGTGGGCAGGGAATGTGTCTGTTATTATACTGCACTCTCCCAAGGGCTTAGTACAGTGCTTTGCACACAGTAAGTGCTCAAGAAATATGATTGAAAGTTCATTCCTTTTTGCCCTACCCAGAGTGAAAATAGCCTTTTACCTCAACACCAAACTTCCAGGCACTGGCCAGACCAGCTGTCACGCTGGAGGTAAAACTGAGGGTTGAAAGTTGATCGTCGAGGCAATTTTGATTGGTCCACCTGAATAATAATGGTATTTGTTAAGGGCTTACTGTATGCCAAGCACAGTTCTAAGCACTGGGGGAGAGACAAGATAATCAGGTTGGACACAGTCCTTTTTCTACATGGGGCTCACAGCCTTTACCATTTTACAGATGAGATAACTGAGGCACAGAGAAGTGAAGTGACTTGCCCAAGGTCACACAGCAGACATGTGGTAGATCCAGAATTAGCACCCATATCCTCTGACTCCCAGGCTTGCTTCCCTAAGTCCATCTGAAGCCCAGTAGATATGTGTGTGTGTGTGTGTGCGCGCGCGTGCGTGCGCGGCATGTTGAAGGGGGGAAGAATGCTGATCTCTGAGCTATAACCCAAATAGTCCCTGTCTAAATCTGGCCCTGCTGCCACCAACTCTCTAAAAGTTGTCCAAATTAAATGATTTTTGCCTACTGTAGGGAGACTCTACAAAATTCAGGACCCCTTTTGCTGCAAAGCAACAGGACTTAGCTCTCTGTACCTTTCCCTGGATTCCAACACCCTTTCTTCCTCTTGCGATCAATCATTCAATCAATTGTAGTTATTGAACAATTACTGTGTGCAGAACACTGTCCTAAATGCTTGGGAGAGAGCTGTACAGCAGAGTTGGTAGACACATTCCCTGCCTGCAAGGAATTTACGGCACAGAGGGGAAAGACATTCAAAGAAATTACAGATATGCACATAACTGCTGTGGGACTGGGGGTGGGGTGAATAGCAAGTGCTTAAAGGGTATAGATCCAAGTGCAAGGGTGACTCAGAAGGGAGAGGAAATAGGGGAAGTGGAGGGCTTAGTCTCCTCCTCTTGGAGAGATTTGATTTTAATAAGGCTTTGAAGGTGGGGAAGAGCCGTGGTATGTCGGATATGAAGAGGGAGGGAATTCCAGGCCAGAGGCCGGATGTGGGTGAGGGGTTGGCAGTGAGATAGACGAGATTGAGGTTCAGTGAGTAGGTTGGCATTAGAGAAGTGAAGTGAGCATGCCGTGTTGTAGAAGGAAATCGGCAAGGTAAGATAGGAGGGGGCAAGGTGATTGAGGGCTTTAAAGTCAATGGTAAGGAATTTCTGTTTGATGCGGAGGTGGTGGAGGCTCTTGAGGAGTGGGGAGATATGGGCTGAACGTTTTTGCAGAAAAACGATCAGGGCGGCAGAGTAGAGTGTGGACTGGAGTGGGGAGAGACAGGAGGCAGGGAAGTCAGGAAGGAGGCTGATGCAGTAATCAAGGCAGGCTAGGGTAAGGATGAGTGCTTGGAGTTCTATATTCATTTCTCATCCTCTGCCTCCCTACCTGCTGTTCTCCTTCTTTACCTCTTCTAATAGAATTTTGTTCCCCAAAGCTGACATGCACACGTGGCCCAGAGAGTAAATAGACTATGAACACAATAGAACCCTAAAGAGAAGCCCCACACTCCCCTCTAGACAGTAAGCTCGTTGTGGGCAGGAAATGTGTCTTTTTATTGTTATATCATAACCATGTATGTTATATCAGAAGCAGTGTGGCTCAGTGGAAAGAGCACGGGCTTGGGAGCCAGAAGTCATGGGTTCTCATCCCGGCTCTGCCACTTGTCAGCTGTGTGACTTTGGGCAAGTCACTTAACTTCTCTGGGCCTCAGTTACCTCATCTGTAAAATGGGGATTAAAACTGTGAGCCCCACGTGGGACAACTTGATCACCTTGTATCCCCCCCAGAGTTTAGAACAGTGCTTCGCACATAATAAGCACTTAACAAATGCCATTATTATTATCATTATTATCATACTCTCCCAAGCACTTAATACAGTGCTCTGCACACAGTAAGCACTCAATAAATACGATTGACTGACAGACTAAAAATAAAATATTAGTTGAAGTTCTAGTTAAAGCAATAATCCAATCCCAGTAGGGACTAAACACTATTACAGGAACAACTTGGAGATTAGTACATACTGGGCTGATTTTTTTTTCTGCTTACATTTCCGCAATTGTTTTACACAACTTGTTACCAAACTATATTTCCCATGTTGCAAAGAAATTTGGCAGCTGAATGTTTCTCGAGGACAAGCTCAGATTAAGACAAGGAGAAGTTTTAATAATAATAATAATAATAATAATAATGTTGGCATTTGTTAAGCGCTTACTATGTGCAAAGCACTGTTCTAAGCTCTGGGGGGATACAATGGGATCAAGTTGTCCCACGTGGGGCTCACAGTCTTAATCCTCATTTTACAGATGAGGTAACTGAGGCTCACAGCAGTTAAGTGACTTGCCCAAGGTCACACAGCAGACATGTGGCAGAGCCAGAATTCGAACCCATGACCTCTGACTCCAAAGCCCGGGCTCTTTCCACTGAGCCACGCTGCTTCTCTGTGAGCCCACTATTGGGTAGGGACTGTCTCTATATGTTGCCAACTTGTACTTCTCAAGCGCTTAGTACAGTGCTCTGCACACAGTAAGCGCTCAATAAATACGATTGATGATGATGATGATGATGATGATGACTACTGTTTGGCTCTTATCATTGGTAACCACCTTGAGAGTAGGATTTTATAATTTACTGAGCCAAACTCTGATTATGAAAGTCACTTGATTGCATTTTTCCTCACCATCTTTGGTCTTTTCTTTATTAGTTATTATTATGCAACTGGGAAAATTGCATCTTTTTTTTGCCTTGTGGAAAGAGAATGTATCTACCGGCTCTGTTGTATTGTACTCTCCCAAGTGCTTAGTACAATGCTCTGCACGCAGTAAGTGCTTAATAAATACCATTGATGGATTGATTACATTGTACATCCATCAGGTTGTTCCCCTACTTTGCAACTCCAATTTCCAGGTTTGGGGGTTTTGACATTACCTGCAATTTAGCTATTAAGAAGGTAGTCAGTGTGATTCCAGTTCAAAAATCGGTGCATTCAGGGGAAAAGATGGCTACCTGAGCCCTTACCCAGAATTTGGAAAGAGTATGTGCCTGGGAGTCAGAGGCCCTGGGTTCTAACCCTGGATCTGGCACTAGGCTGCTGGGTGACCTTGGGCAAGTCACTTAACGTCTCTGTACCCCAGTTTCCTCATCTATAAAATGGCTATACGATATCTGTTCTCCCTTCTACTTTGACTGTGAGTCCCATATGAGACAGGGACGGTGTACAACTTGATGATCTTGTATCTAACCCAGTGCTTAGTACACTGCTTCCTTTTTTTTAATGATGTTTGGTAAATGCTTACTATGTGCCACGCACTCTACAAAGCGCTGGGATAGATACAAGCTAATCAGGTTGGACACAGTATCTGTCCCACAATTGGGCTTCCAGTCTTAATCCCCATTTTACAGAAGAGGGAACTGAGTCACAGAGAAGTGAAATGACTTGCCCAAGGTCACACAGCAGATAAGTGGCAGAGTTGGGATGAGAACCTAGGAACTTCTGACCCCCAGACCCGGGCTCTATCCATTAGGCCGTGCTGTTTCTACCACTTCTTGGTACATAGCAAGGGTTTAATAAATATAATTATTATTATTACTACTACTACTACTACTAATAGTAATGACAATAATAATTTAAACCTTTTACCTGAAAAAACTCTGTTAGCTGTTGGCCGTTGTACCTGGCTAGGGAGTTGCTCTTAAGGTTAATAAGCACATTCATTACTCTGTTATGGAACCCAGAAAAGAAAAATTGCATAATTAAGGGCACTGCCACCCAAATATTCCTAAGTGTGTGTGTGTGTGTGTGTGTGTGTGTGTATGTATTCATATATGATTGCCTAGTTTTCTTTCCATGTCAGAAGCTGGATCTTCCTAACATCTTTTCCTTTTCTTCAGCTTCCTTGGCCTCCCTTTTCAGTGGCACAGGCATGGACAGAACACATTCAGCATAGTTTTCTGGTAAGGCACTCTTTCATCAGCATGTCAGAACTGTCAACCCTCCCTCAAATCCCCTGAGGGGGAAAGGTAGCAGGTGGAGGAGTCGCTGTGACTAATCCTTCTCTTATCCTTCCTACAGAACCTGTTGATCCTCTTCTTCATACAAGTACACTCATGGTTCTCGCATTCTCCGCAATGGCTCCACATGCCAGCTATGTCACCATAGAAAGTGTTTAACTTGTCCTTCCTGGGGTCAATATAGATATCGTGTGGTTTTGTTGGGTTTTTGGATCATTAAAATCCTAGCGTGAACCAATAAAAAGATGCCAGTCAAACCTTCAGGGGAAGATTCTCTTGTCAAGGCTAGGCTTGGGGAAGGAAATGGTCCCTTCCCAGGGACAATAAAGTGGGGTCTCTCACACCTCACCTCTGATGGGAGGGACATTCTCTCTGCCCACTCAAACTTTTCATTGTTTGTTATCTCAATTTCAGTACCATCTTTTAAACTTCCTGAAAGATTTTTTTTTAACAATCATAAATTGTTCAAGGCGATGGGCATTTTCTAGGAAAAGCAGCTTGGCTTAATGGAAAGAGCACAGGATTGAGAAGCAGACCTCAATTTTAATCCCAGCTCTGCCACTTGCCTGCCACGTGACCTTGGTCAAGTCACTTCACCTCTCTGTGCCTCAGTTTTCTCATCTGTAAAATGAGGATTCAATATCCATTCTCCTTCCCCCTTAGTCTGTAAGCCCCATATGGTGCAGGGACTGTGTCTGATCTGATTGTATTGTATCTATCCCAGAGTTTAGTACTGAGTTTGGCACATAGTAAGTGCTTAACAAACGTTACAATTGTTATTATTTGAAAAGTTTCTTCAATCAGGGAAAAATAGATAAATTCCCCTTTGATATATTTTTGAAAGACTCTAGCTGCTCATGACAGTTAGCCCCACCACCCTCCTCCCTGTTTCTGAAGTCCAGAACCGTGGCATAATCCACAGTTAACAAATACCATTTTAAAAAATTCCTTGATTCCTCTCCATTTTTCAACTCTCCTATTCAGCCTGTTGCTAAATCCTTTCTCTTTTTCCTCCACAACATTTCTCAGACCTACCCTTTCCTCTCCATCCAAAGATGCAACAGCCACCATCCTGGTTCCAGCGCTCCTCATATCCTGGCTTGACTTCTATGCCCGCCTAATCTCCTCGCTCATCTCCCTGCCTCCAGCTTCTCTGTTCTCCGGTCTATATTTCACTCTGCGGTTCGGATCAGTTTTATAGAACTTCGTTTGTCACGTGACTCTCCACTCCTCTTAAATCTCCAGTGGTCACCCATGCGTCTCTGCCCAAAACAGAAACTCTCCATCTGCTTTCTCCCTCTTACCTCTCCACTCTCTTCTCCTACTGCACCCCAGCTGGCACCCTCCATTCCTTCCCAGATCACCTTCTCGCTGTGCCTCATTTTTGAGTTTTCCCCCTCCAACCTGTGGCTCACATCCTTCCTCGTGTCCCTCCCCCTTCAAATCCCCATCTTCAAATCTCTTCTAAAATCCCACATCCTCCAGGCTTTCCCCAGTTAATTTTTCTTCTCCCAATGTCACCTCCTCCCAGTTGGCATCTCAGCACTTTTAGACCACAGCAGAAGAATAAACTATCAGAGACTGCTGCCCAGTGATGCCCCGAGCTGGGGCACCTCCTTTTGGTTCCGAATTAGGGGTGCTGGTGCCTCTGGGGCCGGGAGCGGAGTTCTGCCCTGGGAGGGAGGCCATGGCTTCGGGTGGAAGCCCTATGCGGGGGAGGGTACCTGTTTTGTCATCTGTCTCCCCACTTCTAGATTGTGAGCCCACTGTTGGGTAGGGACCGTCTCTATATGTTGCCAACTTGTACTTCCCAAGCGCTTAGTACAGTGCTCTGCACACAGTAAGCGCTCAATACATACGATTGAATGAATGAATCTGTTGGCGAATTGGACTTCCTAAGTGCTTAGCACAGTGCTCTGCACACAGTAAGTGCTCAATAAATACAACTGAATGAATGAATGAATGAATGAAAGACTTTTAGACCGCAGCAGAAGAGCAGCATGCCCTAGTGGATAGTGCAAAGGCCTGGGAGTCAGAAGGATCTGGGTTCTAATCTTGGCTCCACCACTCAGCTGCTGTGTGGCCTTGGGCAAGTCACTTCACTTCTCTGGGCCTCAGCTACCTCATCTGTAAAACAGGGATGAAGACTGTGAGCCCCATGTGGGACATGGACTGTGCAACCTCATTAGCTTGAATCTACCCCGGCACTTAGTGCTGCGCCTGGAACATAGTGAGCATTTAACAAATACCATTTTTAAAAATCAGCACTCCAAACCCCAGCTACATTGCATACCTGTCGACTTGCATACTCTACTATTCAAGTCCTTCCTCCTATTTGTAAATTATTTCATATCCACCTCCCCCATTAGATTATAAACTTCTTATGGGCAGGGATCTCCCATCCTCCTGTCTCTCCCCACTTCAATCTACTATACTTCATGCTGCTGCCCTGATCATCTCTGTGCAGAAACGCTCTGGGCATGTTACTCCCCTCCTCAAAAATCTCCAGTGTCTACCAATCAACCTACACATCAGGGAAAAACTCCTCACTCTCGGCTTCAAGGCTCTCTGTCACCTCGCCCCCTCCTACCTCACCTCCCTTCTTTCCTTCTACAGCCCAGCCCGCACCCTCTGCTCCTCTGCCGCTAACCTCCTTACTGTGCCTCGTTCTCGCCTGTCCCGCCGTCAACCCCCAGCCCACGTCCTCCCCCTGGCCTGGAATGCCCTCCCTCCGCACATTCACCAAGCTAGCTCTCTTCCTCCCTTCAAAGCCCTACTGATAGCTCACCTCCTCCAAGAGGCCTTCCCAGACCGAGCCCCCCATTCCTCTCCCCCTCCCCCACCCTACTTCCTTCCCCTCCCCACAGCACCTGTATATATGTTTGTACAGATTTATTACTCTGTTTTACTTGTACATATTTACTATTCTATTTATTTTATTTTGTTAATATGTTTTGTTTTGTTGTCTGTCTCCCCTTCCTAGACTGTGAGCCCGCAGTTGGGTAGGGACCGTCTGTATATGTTGCCAACTTGTACTTCGCAAGTGCTTAGTACAGTGCTCTGCACACAGTAAGCACTCAATAAATACGATTGAATGAATGAATGAAGGATTGCGTCTTCTACTTCTAGCGTACTCTCCCACGTGCTTAGTACAGTGTTCTGCTTGCAGTTCAGTGCTCACTAACTACTACTGATTGATTTGTCTGCCATGCAGAGATAGACTGTAGGAGATGTGATGTATTTTTACAAATTATTCGGTACATTTTCTTTTGAACATACTCCTTGTAAAACTTGTGTCTCACAGTTTAATTTCATAGCATTTTGTTTTTACCCATTCAAATCACCTACAGCAAATGGACCCAATGGTTGCCAAATGTAATTGTCTATGTAAAATCCATTAAGCAAACTCAAATTAACTTCTCACTTGGTAGCGTGGCCTATGGATAGAACATGGGCCTGGCAGTCAGAAGGACCTGAGTTGTAACCCCGGATCTGCCACTTGTCTGCTGTGTGACCTTGGGCAAGTCACTTCATGTCTCTGTGCCTCAGTTACCTCCTCTGTGAGCCTCGTGTAGGACAGGGACTGTGTCCAACCTGACTAGCTTGATTCTACTATCCCAGCGCTTAGAACAGTGCCTGACACATACCATTATCATCATTATCATTATTATTATTATTTTTAAAACCATATCATTCCTCTATTTTCAATTTGGTGTAAAAAGGCTCTTGGACAGAATTCAGGTTGGAACCAGATGGAGACATTTATGGTGAAAGCTGCTGCACCTTTTTTTTACATTTTTATAGTATTTTTAAGCACTCACTATGTGTCAGACACTGTAGTAAGTCCTGGGGTAGATACCAGCTAATCAGATTGGGCATAGTCCATGTCCCATATGGGGCTCACAGTCTTCATCCTCATTTTGCAGATAAGATAAGCCACTTAGGACAGTGCTCTGCACATAGTAAGCCCTCAATAAATACCATTGATTGATTGATGAGGTAACTCAGGCACAGGGAAGTGAGGTGACTTGTCCAAGGTCACACAGCAGACGAGTGGCAGAGCCGGGATCAGAACCTAGGTCCTTCTGACTCTCAGGCTCGGGCTCCTTCCATTAGACCATGCTGCTTTCCAGTGTGGGAGAGAGAAGGTTTGTTTCTGTGATAGATTGTTGCCCAGGGATGTAGAATCAACCGAATGCCATCTTTGGGGAGTAGGCGCAGTCAGAGCGGGAACCCCAGGTTCCTGGAGGCCGTTGGGGGAAGGGGAAAACTGGGAATAGGCAAGGCAGGTGGGCTCAGCAGGGGAAGGCTGGAGGGGCAGCGATTCTGCAAGAAAAGTCACCAGCATGTCACAGAGCATGGGAAGCTGGGGGCCCCTACCCCAACATTGCCCGACCTGGGGATCACCGGGGGGGGGGGAGGGGGGCTCTCCGGGGCCCCGATTCTATGCCAGCTCACCATGGTTCAGCTGTACTTTCAGCCTTGTGCAGAGGGACTTCCCCACTAGCCCAGGGCAAATAACAATTTGGGCTAAGTGGCCAAAAGAAGGTGGATTTCATTTCTTTTACTACCTGTGTGTGTACCTTCTGGGAATAGGGGAAAAATATGGTTTGTGGAATGGTACATTTTTGGAATGCATTTGCAAGACTGTAGTTCCATTAAATCTGGCCATTAAAGGGGGAAGAACAGACAACTCGTTCATTTCATTTGCACACAGGTAGGATTCATAATGAGAAAACTGCCTGAAAGCATTTTTCAAACCAGTCTCTCCAAGATTTATTTTTTTCTGTAGAATAAGAACTACAGTTCCTGCCCACCGTTTCTTTGGGGGAATTTTCTCCCTAATTTCCTCCCTTCGGCTTTCCACCAAAGGGCCTTTGTCTCCTGGAAGTAAAGTGTCTAATGAGGGCAAATTCCCCTGGCCACATCTGTCGACCTCGATGGGAAAGGGCTTCGACTACTAGATTACCAAGAGCACCCCCTTTTATTCTTTTCTATTCCGTACATCTAAAGGGAACAGAGAGACGAAGGGTAGGAGCCAGTCAGTCCGACACTGTACTTTGGGCTGTTCTCTGCCAACGGAGTTCTGGAGGAAAACGCCGGGAGTGTCACCTAGAGAGTCAGGGTTGGGGTCTCCCTGCTCACCCTGCAGAGGAACCCGTGGAGGAAGAGGAGGGAGAGCCTGGATCCCGTGTGATTTCTGCCTTTCGTAGCTTTAGGCAGAAAGAGAGGTGGTGAGGTGGAGGGCTTCACGTCAGAACCCGCCGTTCCTGTGGTGTGTGTTTCTTCATATGAGAAGCAGTTTGGCTTAGTGGCTAGAGCCTGGGACCGGGAGTCAGAAGAACCTGGGTTCTAATCCCGGCACTGCCACGTGTCTGTTGTGTGACCTTGGGTAAGTCACTTCACGTCTCTGGGCCTCAGTTCCCTTATCTGTAAAATGGGGATTAAGAGCGTGAGCCCCAGGTGGGACAGGAACTGGGTCCAACCCGATTAATTCGTTATCTACCCCAGCGCTTAGAACAGTGCTTGGCACAGAGTAAGCGCTTAAGAAGAGTCATTAAACATGAGGCCTCCTCAAACAGGCTGCACCAAGAGACTCCTGTTCCTCGATCGGACCCCCCTCTCCGGATTACACCATCTTTCTCCTCACAGCTCTGGTAAAGAAATAAACACTACCACTGCCACCTCTACCCCACGTACGCTTGCACTGGCCTGAAGCTCTTTGGACACTCAAGTAATAACAAGAAAAATCTAAAAGTCATCCAGCCCTGGGGACTTTTTAACACAGTGATTTTATTGTTTATACAAAACAATGAGTTATCGACCACAGAATGGCCAGTCAATTAATCGCTATGTGCCTAGCAAGAAAAACCAGAGGAACAGTCAAATATCTCAGCAAACTGACTCACATCCAACATAGCAAATTCATGGCAACTCAGAATACACAGAGATGCATGACTCATTGCAACGCAATGTCGCACTTGCGGAATCTTCCGATGTACATTTTTTTCCTCTCGTAAAATATTTGTTAAATATATAGCGATATGGATCGGCCCATAAAGCGTCCTCTGATGAATATATGGAGATTGTGTGCCTGGTAGCATACCCAGGGTGTCAAGAGGTAATGGAATTATTTACAATGGAGTGATTTTGGCAACTGCTACGACAGTTTCTAGGACGGACGGTAAATTCAGCTGTGAATTTCCAAGCCGATGCAAATGCCATTGGCTGATGGAAGGCCAGCAAGTCTGAATTCTCCGTCTATATTTACCCTGCTCCCTGCCAAGCATATTGTGCTTGCACCTTCCGAATAAAGACAACATTAAGTGTATTTAGAAGATGAAAGCCGGGCACATGAAATGATCAGAACTCCACCTCTAATCTCTCTTTGTCCTCGGAGATATTAAACTAAAATGCATTGTAGGGTGAGCCTCCCCCGGTGAATGTGAAGGGAACTTATTCATGTTGAAAGTCATTAGCTGCCTGTGAACACCACTAACACTTTGCTATTATCTTTCCCTCGCTTTATTGCCACTGTGCTGAAACGATTCAGTTTTTTACTCTGTGAAGCTCTTGGCTGCAAATCTTTCAGAAGGGATTGTAAAATCAGTTCTTTACCCTCATGTGGAAAGGCAGGTAATAGATGCCTTGCTCTGTAGGAAACCTGGTAGCCTGAATGAGAAACCAAAGTATGTCACTTTCAAAGATTTCCTGTGGTGTTGGCAAAAGTTGAACTTGGAGAACTTTTTGCTGATCCCAATTGATTTATGATGTCAAAGGGAATCTGACAACTTTTTAATAGACTAATCAAATGGCTAAGCCCCAGTGAATCATCTGTAATGAACAAAGAGAACAGTGTACAAAGAGAAGGCAACAATCTGGGAAGCAAAACCTGACGGAACCTTTCACATTGCCCCGGCACACCTTGTCCTGACGGCCTTGTGAATCATCATGAAAAACAAACAGGAAAAGCCTCTCGGTGGATGAGCTCCGGGCAAAGGGTCCCTTCCAGTATCAGGACGGAAAGTTTCCCCAGTTGGGAATTTTCTAACTAGATGAGTCGCGACTTTGGCTCTCTTTTCAATAATATGTCGCTTAAATGCAAGCCAACGGTTTTGGCGGTCAGGATTGGGCTGGTGTCCAGCCGTGGCGCTGACTGGGGAAACTGGCCTTCCGTTCATCTGGCAGAAACCCCTTCTAGCCCGGGAGCTCGTTATGGGCAGGGAGCGGGGCTGCCGGTTCTGTCGTATTGTCCTCGCCTGAGTACTTAGCACAGTGCTCAGCACATGACAACCGTTCGATAGATACCATTGATTGATTGATGGATCGATCGATTCAGCCCTGGCTGTGATGTATGAAGACTTCTTCATCCACGGACCCTCTCTCTTGGTTCTGGAAATCCCCGGGGCGGGCAGAGACCAGAAGCAGCGTGGCCTAGTAGATAGAGCCCAGACCTGGGAGTCAGGAGGACCTGGGTTCAAATCCCGGCTCTGCCACCTGTCTGCTGGGTGACCTTGGGCAAGGCACTTCACTTCTCTGGGCCTCAGCTCCCTCATCTGTAAAATGGGAATGAAGACCAGGAGCCCCATATGGGACGTGGACTAGTTCCAACCTGATTAGCTTGTATCTACCCCAGCCCGTAATAATAATGTGTGGTATTTGTGAAGCGCTTACTATGTGCGCAGCACTGTACTAAGCACTGGGGTGGATACAAGCAAATTGGGTCAGACACAGTCACTGTCCCACGTGGCTCACAGTCTCAATCCCCTCTTTACAGATGCGGTAACTGAGGCCTAGAGAAGTGAAGTGACTTGCCCAGTCACACAGCAGACAAGTGGCAGAGCCAGGATTAGAACCCATGACCTTCTGACTCCCAGGCCCATGCTCTATCCACTAGGCCACACTGCTTCCACATAGTAAGCGCTTAAACAATACTATTTTAAAAAAGAAAGCAGTCTCTTTATAGTGTACCCAGCTTCTGGACTGACGTGATAATAATAATAATAATGATGGCATTTATTAAGCACTTACTATGTGCAAAGCACTGTTCTAAGCGCTGATCAGCAGGGGCAATGATTAGCTCCAGTTGCCCAGGCAACTTGGGGAAGCCATCGTACCCCAGAACTGCTCTGAGGCTGCCGACTTGGCATCGTAGCTGTCAGCCAATCTGCCTCTATTTTGGCAACCTGGCTTCATAAAATTTGGGCCTTATCAAAGCCTTTGACCCTCTCTGGCACGGCAAGATAAAGTCTAGTTATGGAAGGGGTTAGAGGACATAATACATCCTGTTTTCCAAACCCCAAACCACTGAGTCCACAAGTGGAAAAACCCCTGCTGTATAACCTGGAAATATCTATTTGAAAGACAATTAAGCTGCTTATTAGGAGTTCCACCAGGTAGGGGAAAAATCCAATTAATTCAGGATGAACTCTGAGGAGAAAACTAGGTCGCGCTTTGAATATGATGTATTTGTCATTGAAGTTTGTGTAATCCCAAAGTTCTTAGGTCGTAATTAACTTTATGAGTGGATCTTTAAGAGAGTCATACTTCGTGAGTCACTGAGGTGTTCTGACAACTATTCAAGGAATCTGCAACCCCGAGTTTTGGGATTGTTTGCCAATGTATTTGTTTACCAGGGAGTCATCATGGCCTAGTGGAAGGAGCACGAAGCCGGGAGTCAGGCGCCTTGGGTTCTAGTCCCAGCTCTGCCACTGGACAGCTGTGTGACCTTGTTCAAGTTACTTAACCTCTCTGAGCCTCAGTTTCCTCATCTGTAAAGTCCCCCTTTTCCTCTGCTCCTCCTCCCCTCCTCCCTCCCTCTGCTCTACCCCCTACCCCACCCCACAGCACTGGTGTATATTTGTAGGTATTTATTTTTCAATTTACTTTTTATTAATGATGTGCATATATCTATAATTCTGTTGATCTATTTTGATACTATTGATGCCTGTCCACTTGTTTTGTTTGGTTGTCTGTCTCCCCCTTCTAGACTGTGAGCCTGTGGATGGGTAGGGATTGTCTCTATATGTTGCCGAATTGTACTTTCCAAGCGCTTAATACAGTGCTCTGCACACAGTAAGCACTCAAAAAATACGATTGAATGAATGAATGTAAAATGCGCATAAAATTCTTGTTCTCCTTCCCTCCTAGGCTGTGAGCCTCGTATGGGGCAGAGATTGTGTCTGATCTGATCACCTTGTATCTACTCCGGCATTTAGCACCTAGAAAACACTTAATATCATAATAAATATCATAATTAGTTACCTGTTTTGTTTGTATGTGCAGTTTGATTCTGACATCATCTGCCAATAAAAAATTTAAACATTCAGAAGGTAACAGAGAGTGTATTCCACGTTTTCCTTTCCACCTTCACCTTTTTCTCTCCTCATGCTTGAGGCTTGATCCAATCTTGTCTTAAGAGACTGGGTAGTGACATTAGCTGCCAGGAGCCACAGAAAGTACAGTGCAACAATTCAAACGGGTTTATGTTTTGAAACGTCACATCTGGCAAAATCCATCTATTTTGGCTGAATATTACAGCTATTCAAGTAGCTAGGAATGATGAAGTAGTTGAACAATTGGGAAACTTCATTTAGAAGTGACAAATGAATGTGATTTTAGAAGAAAAACAAATGCCGTTCACACTGCTGTTTGTGAGTTTTCAAACGTGGGTCGTCGCTATGGTTTCAGAAGGAGACCGTCCAAATCAATCAACCGGTGGTATTTGTTGAGTGCTTACTATGCGTGGAACACAGTACTAAGTGCTTGGGAGAGTATAATATTACATAGTTGGTATACATGTTCCCTGCCCACAAGGAGCTCACAGTCCAGAGGGGAGACAGACATTAAGTAAATTATGGATGGGTACATAAGTGCTCTGGGGCTGAGGGTGGGGTGAATAAAGAGTACAAATTCAAGTGCAAAGGTGACCCAGAAGGGAGAGGAAGTAATTAGATAGTAGACAGGAAGGCACATTCAACTTTCTTCACTGAGCAGTGAATTAGGTCAAATAATTTGTAATATTCAAGGCTTCTGAATAGTATGTGCCTAACCAGGCCTCAGTTTTGTTTTGTTTTGACCAATGGAGGCCTTTCCCCTCCCTCCAGAATTCAGGAAATTAAGGTTCCACTTTGAGCTAGCTATAAGTCAGTCAGTAAGTCATGGCATAGTGGACAGAGCATGGGCCTGGGAGTCAAAAGGTCATGCGTTCTAATCCCGGCTCCACCACTTGTCGGCTGTGTGATCTTGGGGAAGTCAATTTACTTCTCTGTGCCTCAGTTACCTCACCTGAAAAATGGGGATTGAGACTCTGAGCTCCATGTGGGACAGAGACTGTGTCCAACCCAATTTGCCTGTATCCACCCCCGTGCTTGGTAGAGTGCCTGGTACACAGTAAGCGCTTAATAAATACCACAATTATTATCATTAAGTCAATCGTATTTGTTGAGCGCTTACCTTGTGCAGAGCACTGTACTAAGCGCTTGGGAGAGTACAATGTAACAATTGACAGGGACGTTCCCTGCCCACAACGAGCTTACAGTCTAGAGGAGGAGACAGACATTAATATAAATAAATAAATTACAGATTTGTACATACATGCTGTGGGGCTGGGAAGGGGGTTGAATAAAGGGAGCAAGTCAGGATGACACAGAAGGGAGTGGGAAAAGAAGAAAGGAGAGCTTAGGGAAGGTCTTTTGGAGGAGATGTGCCTTCAATAAGGTTTTGAAGGTGGGGAGGGTGATTGGATATGTAGGATACGAGTAGGATAGGAAGGATATGAGGAGAGAGGGCCTTTCAGGCCAGAAGGAGGACATGGGCAAGAGGTCAGCAGCGAGATAGATGAGATCAAGGTACATTGAGAAGGTTAGCATTAGAGGAGCAAAGTGTACGGGCTGGGTTGTAGTTGGAGAGTAGCCAGGCAAGTTAAGGGGGGCAAGGGGATTGAGAGCTTTAAAGCCAATGATGAGGAGTTTCTATTTGATGAGGAGGTGGCTGGGCAACCACTGGAGGTTCTTGAGGAGGGTGGAAACATGGCCTGAACTTTTTTGTTGAAAAATGATCCGGGCAGCAGAGTGAAGTATGGAAGTATGGAGTGTTGCCTTGTGTAAGAAAGGTTCTCTTTAATTTGAAAAAGTAGAAAAAAGTATGATTTTCATATTCTGATCCTTCAAAAATAGTTAAATGGATTAATCTCAAACTGTCTTTTAAAATCAGATTTTTATTAATCATTTAATCAAACAGTGGTATTTTTGAGCACCTACTGAGTGCAGAACGTTATACTAAGTACTTGGGAAAGTACTCTGACCTCTCCTTGTCCCCTAAATCTCTTCTTTCTAAACCACCCACCCTTTCTTCCCAGCACCCCACCTCATCCCCTTATTATTATTAAGCACATACTCACTGTTCTAAACGCTGGGGTAGATACAAGGTAATCAGGTTGTCCCACATGGGGCTCATAGTCTTAATCTCCATTTTCCAGATGTGGTAACCGAGGGACAGAGAAGTTAAGTGACTTGCCCAAAGTCACACAGCTGACAAGTGGTGGAGCTGGGATTAGAACCCAGGACCCCTGACTCCCAAGCCCATGCTCTTGCCACTGAGCCATGCTGCTTCTCGACCCCTTCCTCCAACCCCTCCCCTGACCCATCTTTGTCCTTTCGCAGAGCCACCCCTTTTCCTCTGTTCTCGGGTGCCAGGATCACTCCTATCCAACCCCTCCCTACCTCTCACACCATCCTCTCCCCCACGCCTCATCCCAAAGCCTTAGCTAAGTGTGGGCTGTGGAACCCCCACTGCATCATGGGGAAGCTTCCCTTCATCCTTGACCTGTTCCTGACCCAATCACTGCTCTTCCTCGCCATCCCTGAAAACTGACTCTCCCTAGATGACACTGTCTCCCCTGCTGCTCTCTCCAGAGGGGACCTCATCTTCTCCCACTCCCCAAGATTCACTGGGAAAGGGGGAAGAATCGGTTTCCTTCCAGCTCCCCAGTGCTGCTGTCACACCGGCCGACCTCACCCAACCCTCTCTTTCCCTTTCTTCGAAGCCCATGTCATCCGCCTCTATCACCTCCACCCAGTTACTAGTCACAGCCATCTACCACCCCCTAGGCCCCTCCTCCAACTTTCTAAACCATTTTGATCAATTTCTCACATTCCTTCTCTTTTTCTCCATCCCCACGTTGGTCCTTGGGGTCTTCAGTATCCATGTAAATATTCCCAATGACCCTTCTGCTACCTGCTTTCCCTCACTTCTCAACACCACCGACCTACTGCTCCAGCCACCTCAACCACCTCACCAACTCGCCAGTTTGGATACGCACTTGAACTCATTTTCTCTAGTCACAGTACAATCTCTACTCTTACCAACTCTGAAGTCCCTCTATTGGACCATAGCCTCCTCATCTTCCTTCTCTCCCACGCACTCCCTCCCTGCAAATCTGTGCTGTTCCCCCACAAAGGCCTCCAATTTTTGGACCCTCACTAATTTCCCAAGTCATCATGCCAGACTGAGCCCCCTCCTTCCCCAGCCTGACCCCCCTCCTTCCTCTACCCCTCCTCCCCCTCCCCATCCCCCCCGCCCTACCTCCTTCCCCTCCCCACAGCACCTGTATATATGTTTGTACATATTTATTACTCTATTTTACTTGTACATATTTACTATTCTATTTATTTTATTTTATTAATATGTTTTGTTTTGTTGTCTGTCTCCCCATTCTGTTGTCATTCTCCCCCTTCTAGACTGTGAGCCCGCTGTTGGGTAGGGACCATCTCTATATGTTGCCAACTTGTACTTCCCAAGCGCTTAGTACAGTTCTCTGCACACAGTAAGCGCTCAATAAATACGATTGAATGAATGAATGAATGAATGAATTTAGTATCCATACCCAAACTACCTTCCCATGGTGTACAAATTGACACCCTCAACACCACCCTCTCTACTGAACTCAGCTCACTCACTCCCCCATCCCTTTACCGATCTCATACCAGTAACCCACAGCCATGAATCACCTCCACAATTCACGTCCTTTGCTCCTGTGCACAAGTTGCAAAGTGCTGCTGGCAGAAATCCAGATATCAGGTCGACCTTGTCTATCAAACTTCATCCTCACCTGCTTTAACGTTGCCCTCTCCTCAGCCAATCAGCATTATTTCTTCTTCCTTATAGACTCCCAGGTCCATTGCCCACCCATTGCCCTCAGACATTTAACTCCTTCCTCAAATCCCCTGTCACCCCACCTTCCCCACCTCTTGCCCTTAATGACCTAGCCACATACTTCATTGTTACAACTGAAATCACCAGGCATGATCTCAAGTTCCTTGTTTTCTCCCGAGAACTTGGAACAGTGTTCTACACAGAACAGTGCTTTGCACATAGTCAGCACTTAACAAATGCCATCATTATTATTGCACACAGTAAGTGCTCAATAATACCATTGGTTGATTGATTACAGCAGAAGTAAAGACATGTTCTCTGCTCTCAAGGAGTTTAAACTATTAATGGAAGAGATAGACTGACAGACAGAGATGATTTACAAATAGGAGCAGGAGAAAGAGCAAGGATAAAATGGGTGGCAGAGTGAATATGTCATGATGAGCTAGCAGAACAAATAACTAAATATACATGTATCCATACTGTAAACTCGCTGTGGACAGGGACCATGTCTACCAAGTCTCTATCTAGACCGTAAGCTCATTGTGGGCAGGGAATGTGTCTGTTTATTGTTATACTGTACTCTCCCAAGCACTTAGTACAGTGCTTTTCATGCAGTAAGCACTCAATAAATATGATTGAATGACACCTATTATATTGTACTCTCCCAAGTGCTTAGGACAGTGCTCTGCACACAGTAAGCGCTCAACAAATACAACTGATTGATAGATAAAAATACTGAGGATGGGTAGAAGTATATAAGTGCTAAGAGGCTGTGGGGTTGATGCCACTTAAGGTGTTGGAAATTAATCAGGGGAGGCTTCTTGGAGGAGGTGGAATTTTAGGAGGGCTGTGAAGATGAGGAGAGCTGGCTGATTTTGGAAGGGAGGGAAGGGGAGTTATTTCCAGCCCAGGGAAGGAGTGTAAGCGAAGGATCAGAAATGAAGAGTCGAGAGTTGGGTACAGTTAGAAAATTAATCAGTCAATCAATGGTATTTACTGAGTGCTTACTGTGTGCAGAGCACTAAAGATGAGCTTGGGAAGAGTGAAGACTGTGAGCTGGGAAGTAGGGAGCGAAGAGAGATGATATGTAAAATGGGAAAAGCTGTTTGAGAGTGTTGACACTAAGGGTGATGGCAACCATTAGAAGTTCAGGAGTGGAGAGATTTGTGCTGAGAAGAGTGTGGCCTAGTGGATAGAATACTGGCCTGGGAGTCAAAAGGTCATGGGTTCTTATCCCGGCTCTGCCACCTGTCTGCTGTGTGACCTTGGGCAAGCCGCTTCACTTCTCTGTGCTTCAGTTACTTCATCTGTAAAATGGGGATTGAGACTGTGAGCCCCACGTGGGACAGGGACTGTGTCCAACCTGATTTGCCTTGTATCCACCCCAGCGCCTAGTGCCATGCCTGGCACATAGTAAGTGCTTAACAAATACCATAATAATAATTATTATTATTAGTGGAAAGAGCACAGGCCTGGGAGTCAGAGGACCTGGATTCTAATCCCAGCTCTGCCAATTGTTTGCTATATGATCGTGAGCAAGATACTTAACTTCTCTGTGCCTCAGTTTCCTCAACTGTAAAATGGGGATTAAATTCCTGTTCTCCCTCCTACTTAGACTGTGAGCCCCGTGTGGGAAGGGGATTGTCTCTGACCTAATTAATCTGTATGTACCCCAGCACTTAGAACCATGTTGGAAACATAGTAAGCCCTTAACAAATACCATAAAAAGGAGGATGGTGGCATTATCGACCGAGGTGGGAAAGTCAAGGGGAGGCTGTAGGAGATGAGATGAGAAGTTCAGTTTTAATAACGTTGAGTTTGAGGAGCTGTGGGCCATCTAAATGGAAAGGTCCTAAAGGTAAGAGAAACTGTGAGATTGAGTAGTTGGAGAGAGGTGGACATTAGAAGCCATGTGAGCTAAAGAGCTCCCAGCAAGAGTGGGTGGAGAGTGAGAACAAGAAATCCAGAACAGAACCACGCAAGGGATGAGAAGCGGCAGAGGAGCCGGTGAATGAAAGTGAGGGGTGGTCAGAGCAGTAAGAAAAGAACCAGATGAGTATGGTGTTAGCAAAATTAACATCTGATAGTATTATAAAGAGAAGGGACAGTGTCAAAGAGCCAAGTTATATTCTGATAAGCTGTAGAGAGTTTAGGACTAAGAGGTCAATTTTTGAGACAGTTGAAAAAATGGTGGTTATAACGGAGGGTGGTGGAGGAGAGGAACACAAACGCAGGACCTAAGCCCATTTCGTTTTTTTTTCCTAGACTGCTTCTGCCCAGATTGATTGTTCCACCTAAACCAATGCCATTTTCATATGAATAATTTATCATTTCAAAACGAGAAGCAAATTAGTCATGTGTCTAGTAAGTCTGTGGACGAGGATGCGTTTTTTGCCAATTTTGATGAGAATATTTAAGATTTGCAGAAAATGTCCTGCTAGCATTTATTGAGAATTCGTGTAGTGGAAAAATGTATCAGGATAGACCAATTATGTCTATATTTAGTTGCCACCTATAATTTCTCTCCTGCACGTGTATGATGCTTTAGTTTTACCCGGAACTTAGTTATGGGAAAATGCTGAAGAACAAAGTTGCATAGCTTCTAAAACGTCTTTTCTGGGCTTTCTTCCTGAATTGACTTTCCCTGTTTGAATACGTGGAAGTGTGAATCAGGCAGTGCGTTAAAAGGAGAGATGAAGTGAGGTATCGTCTCATGCGGTATACTTGAAACTGATCTCATTTGTTTTCCTGATTTAGATCATTTGTCATTGGATCACCATTTTAGATCAGAGCGTTCCTCCAGTATTATTGTTTATATTATTTAATGAGCAGAAACTCATGAAAGAGTCGATATTTTAAAATGCACTGCCTCTTTTTCTCTGTTTCTGCCTGGTTAACCTAGCATTCTGTTTTTCTTTCTGTCTCCTAGAGTCAATTTGTCTCCCTGTCTCCATTTATCACTTAGTATCTCTGTGGCTCTTTCACTGGGTATGTGTGTCTGTTTAAATCTTTGTGGGTCTTTCCCTGCCTATATCTTTGTATCTGGGTCTCTGTGTATTTTTTTTTTTTTTACTTTTTTGGTGTCCCTGTCTTTCTATTAGGGCTTCTTTGTTTCTGCCTGTGTCTAAAGTCCAAGGTCCTGCTTAGGTAGCACAGTCGTGTTCTAGACTGTAAGCTCACCGTAAGCAGGGAATATGTCTGTTTATTGCTGTATTGTACTCTCCCAAGCGCTTAGTACAGTGGTCGGCACGCAGTAAGTGCTCTATAAATACGATTGACTGAACGAATGAATTTTGGGGGGATTCTGTCCTACCCTCAACAGACTTTTAGTGAAATCCATTTTTGAGAAAGTTGTTTTTGATTAGGGTCGCGTTGGTGACAGCTCTCCTCTTCCTACTCCCTTTCTTGAGCAGATGGAAGTACAACAGCTAGCCATGTCAGAAACTTCAGTCCCCGGTTTAGAAAGGCTAGTTCTGGTACAACTGAGCAACTGCCAAAATTGCCATTGCTGCTGCCTCCTGGGCCCCATCAGCCACGCCTTGCTGACAGACTCAAATAGCGGCAACAGGGGATTCTGTTGGCTGGATTTGTGTGGTGACTATTTTTTCCCCCCATCCCCTTCTGTCCTCACTGCCTCCTTCTTTTTATTCTCTCATCCCTTTGCTCTACCCCCTCCATTCTATGCCACCTCCCCCTCTTTTCTCCTCTCTGTCATTTTCTTTCTCTCTCCTCCCTTTCCATTTTTCGCATTTTTCCTCTGTCTCTGTTCTTCTGTTTATCTGTTTGTTTTTACTGCACTGTACTAAGCACTGGGGTAGATACAAGTTAATCAGGTCGGACCAAGTCCGCGTCCCGCGTGGGCCTCACCGTCTTAATCCCCATTTTACAGATGAGGGAACTGAGGCCCAGAGAAGCAAAGTGACTTGCCCAAGGTCACACAGCAGAGAAGTGGCAGAGCTGGGATGAGAACCCAGGTCCTTCTAACTCCCAGGCCCGTGCTTTTTCCACTAGGCCAAGCTGTTTCTCTGTTTGCCTCAGATTCATACGCTCTAATTCCATGGTGGCCAAGGGAGCAGGATGGGCAGCCATAGCTGCTGATCTGTGCCCGTTGGATTTGAAAAGAGGCTGGAGGTGGAGCCAAGATGCAGTCCCGCCGGGGTTCTTATCCTCTTCACCAAGCTCCGGGGCTGGACTGGAGGCTCCTCTTGCCCCAGCCCCAAAAAACCACGAAGATGAACCATCTGCCCACCTTCCCCTGGTCCCACCCAGGGCCCGGGAAATCGGTTGGGGATTAAGGAATGGGGACGGGAGGGGATCAGGACTCCAGAGCCACTGCGCTTGTCTGTTTAAAACTGGGCACCGCTTCCGCTCCGAGCCACCCTCACTGTCATCCCCTGGGGCAGCAAGTGGCTTCATCTCAGCTGTCCTATTAATTAATTAATTGTGGTACTTGCTAAGTGCTTAGTATGTGCCAAGCACCGTTCTAAGTGCTGGGGTCAATACAAGTTAATCAGGTTGGACACAGTCCCTGTCCCACCTGGGGCTCACACTCTTAATCCCTGTTTTACAGAGGAAGTAACTGAGGCCCAGAGAAGTTAAATGAGTTGCCTAAAGTCACAGGCAGACATGTGGCGGAGCTGGGATTAGAACCCAGGACCTTCTGACTCTCATGCAGCATGGCTCAGTGGAAAGAGCACAGGCTTTGGAGTCAGAGGTCATGGGTTCGAATCCCAGCTCCACCACATGTCTACTGTGTGACCTTGGGCAAGTCACTGAACTTCTCGGAGCCTCAGTTACCTCATCTGTAAAATGAGGATGAAGACTGTGAGCCCCACGTGGGACAACCTGATCACCTTGTATCCTCCCAGCGCTTGGAACGGTGCTTTGCACATAGTAAGCGCTTAACAAATGCCATTATTATTATTATTATGCCCGTGCTCTATCCACTAAGCCCTACTGCTTCCCTCCTGCTGTGCCAGCAGTACACAGTCTATGGCCCGATGTGGTTTTAAAAGCCACCATGACAAGTCCAGACCCTGGGCCCTTCTTACCCCCAGAGGCTCCCCAGTCTTTCTGGCTGGACTGGAAGTGGCGTAGAAGAGGACAAAGAGTTCAGACTCATGGGATTCCAGGTCCGGGGATGAGAGGAGCCTCGAACCCGACCCTGAAGCCTAATGAGGGTGAGAGAACCCCCAAGGAAGTAGCAGAGGGGAAGGACTGCAGCTCTCCCCCTCTTCAAACATCATCTAAAATGTCACCTTCTCCAGAAAGACTTTCTTGATTAATTATTGTGTGCCTGCCACCCCCCCCAACCGAATACCCACTCTTAGCACTTAAGTTTTTTTGGTTTTTTTATTGTATTTGTTAAGCATTTACTACATGCTAGGCACTGTTCTAAGCTCTGGGAGAGATACAAGTTTGGACATAGTCCATGTCCCACGTGGGGCTCACAGTCTTAATCCCAATTTTCAGTCGAAGTAACTGAGGCACAGAGAAGTGAAGTGACCTGCCTAGGGACACATAGGAGACAAGTGGCTGAGTCAGGATTAGAACCCAGGTCCTTCTGACTGCCAGGCCTGTGCTCTATATGCTAGGCCACACTGCTTCTCTATCAAGTATTTTATTCCTATCCTCAGCATTCTCAAACACATACACACACATAGTCTTCTAGACTGTAAGTTTCTTGTGGCAGGCTAGGAGTCTACCAGCTCTGTTGCATTGTACTTTCCCAAGTGCTTAGTACATAATAAGCACTCAATAAATGCCATTGATTCATATAGATATTTGTATTTATATATTTATTTGTACATTAAATTATTTATTCAGCTATTTCATCCTCATATATTTGACCTGTTATAATAATAGCAAATAATAATTGTGGTATTTGTTAAGTGCTTACTATGTGCCAGGTACTGTACTAAGCGCTGGGGTGGATACAAGCAAATCGGGTTGGACACGCTTCCTGTCCCACACTGGGCTCACAGTCTCAATCCCCATTTTGCAGATGAGGGAGCTGAGGCACGGAAAAGTGAAGTGACTTCCCCAAGGTCACATAGTAGGCAAGTGGTGGAGCCAGGATTAGAACCCATGACCTTCTGAGTCCCAGGTCTGGGCTCTATCCACTACTCCATGCTGTTATATCCTTAGTCTTCCTCTTGCTTTCATTATTTACAAATAATTTTTTGTCTTTTTTCCCACATTGAACTGTAAGCTCCTTCGGAGCAGGGAAAGTGTGTCTTGCTACTGTTGTACTCTCCCAAGTGCCCAGTGCAGGGTTTTGCACTTAGTAGCATGCGATAGTGGGAGAAGCAGCATGGCCCAGTGGATAGAGCACAGGCCTAGTGGACAGAGCACAGGATAGAGGGATTGTCTCTATCTGTTGCCGAATTGTACTTTCCAAGCGCTTAGTACAGTGCTCTGCACACAATAACCGCTCAATAAATTTGATTGAAGGAATGAATGAATTCTCTATGCCTCAGTTCCCTCATCTGTAAAATGGAGTTAAGACCATGAGCCCCAGGCAGGACAGGGACTGTGCTCAATCTGACTACCTTGTATCTACCCCTGTGCTTAGTACAGTGCCTGGCACCTAGTATGCGCTTAACAGATGCCATAAAAAGTAGGCACTAAATAAATACCATCAGTTGATTAATATGGAGCAGCTGGCTGCCTAATAGGGAAGGTGAAACTCCTTTTACCTTTCTCTCTCCCTATCCTCGTCTCCCTCTTCATCTCCTCCTCCTCCTCCTTCTCTCTTTTCTCCTCCTCCTCTTCCCCCTATCCCTCTTTTTCTCTCTCCCTCTTTTTCCTCCCTCTTCCGCTCAAAGCCCTACCCCTCACACCATGTCCCCCTCAGTGCTCTGCCTCAAATTTACCCTCACGCTCAAAATGAAAAGTTGGCACCCCTGATCTGGCTCTTTATCTTTTAATCTTTCCTGGCCTTTCAGCCCTCCTCTGTCAATCAATCATTCATATTTATTGAGTGCTTACTGTGTACGGAGCACTGTACTAAGCACTTGGGCGAGTACGATATAACAGAGTCAGTAGACAGGTTCCCAGCCCATAGGAAGCTTACAGTCTGGAGGGCAAGACAGATATTGGTGACCTTATCCTCTTCCCACTTTGAACTTGCAAAAATTCGGTCACTTTATCGGTACCTTTCTGTCTTTGTGTCTCTGTGTGTGTACCTTTCTGTGTCTTTTTCTCTGTGACTCAGGATCCCAGCTTGTAGGTTGTCTGTCTTGCCCATGATCTGGTAAGCTATCTGAGGGCCGGGATCATGTCTTCTAATTCTTTTGTATTCTCCCAAGCACTTTGCATGCCCTACACACAGTAGGTAGTCAATAAATATGACTGATTGACTGAGTGGGTGGATGGTTTAGGAGGTTCTGGCTAGTCAATCCAAGCACTTATCTTATCCCTCTTTGATTGCTGTATCAACCTTCTTGCTGACCTCCCTGCCTCCTGTCTCTCCACACTCCAGTCCATACTTCACTCTGCTGCCCGGATCATTTTTCTACAAAATCGTTCGGTCCATGTTTCCCCACTCCTCAAGAGCCTCCAGTGGTTGCCCATCCACCTCTGCATCAAACATAAACTCCTTACTATCAGCATTAAAGCACTCAATCACCTTGCCCCCTCCTACCTCACCTCGCTGCTCTCCTACTACAACCGAACCCGCACACTTCGCTCCTCTAATGCCAACCTATTCACTGTTCCTCGATCTCATCTATCTTGCCGCCAACCTCTCACCCACTTCTTGCCTCTGGCCTGGACTGCCCTCCCTCTTCATATAATAATAATAATAATTTTGGTATTTGTTAAGCACTTACTATGTGCAAAGCACTGTTCTAAGCACTGGGGAGGATACAGGTGATCAGGTTGTCCCTTGTGGGGCTCACAATCTTAATCCCCATTTTACAGATGAGGGAACTGAGGCACGGAGAAGTGAAGTGACTTGCCCAAAGTCACACAGCTGACAATTGGTGGAGCGGGGATTTGAACCCATGACCTCTGACTCCAAAGCCCGGGCTCTTTCCACTGAGCCACGCTGCTTCTCTAGCCACGCTGCCTCTCTATGACAAGAGAGGGGAATAACAAGAAGGGGGAAGAGGACAGGGAGGGGGCAGATAATAAGTCTACCCACTTTCAAAGCCTTATTAAAAGCACATCTCCTCCAAGAGGCCTTCCCTGACTAAGCCCTCCTTTTGTCTTCTCCCACTCCCTTCTGCATCACCCTTGCCCTTGGATTTGTTCTTTATTCACCCCCTCCCTCAGCACTTATGTACAGATCAGTGATTTATTGATATTGATGATATTTATGCACTTAATAAGTGCCAAGCACTGATGTGTGTCTCCCCCTCTAGACTCATTATAGACAGGGAATGTGTCTACAACTCTATATTGTATTCTTTCTGCACATAGTAAGTGTTCGCTAAATAAAATTTGATTGATTGCTTGATTGGTCCCAACTCGCACCAGATTTCTCCCACCTCTAGCTGGCACTGGAATCCCACTCCCCCAATGCCCCCATCCCTGGCCACCACTAACTGCTCACAACCACCTTCAGCTGTATCGGTAGGAAGTTTCTAGCATTGGTAGTAGTAGTGGTATTCCAAAACGTCCAAGTAGGTGCAGGGTACTGTACTAAGCGTTTGGAGAAGTACAACAGAAGCACAGGAAATAGTCTCTGACCACAAGGCATTTTTATTGTAATTATTATTATTGTCATTAATAATGTTAATAATTTGTTATTGTTCTTAATGATGATAATAATAATAATGGTATTTGTTAAGTGCTTACTATGTGTCTAGCACTGTTCTAAGCTCTGGGTAGATACAAGCTAATCAGGTTGGACACAGTCCCTGTCTCACATGGGGCTTACAGTGATAATCCCCATTTTACAGGTGAGGAAACTGAGGCATAGAGAAGTGAAGTGACTTGGTTTTGTTCTCTGTCTCCCCCTTTTAGACTGTGAGCCCAATGTTGGGTAGGGACTGTATATGTTGCCAATTTGTACTTCCCAAGCGCTTAGTACAGTGCTCTGCACATAGTAAGCGCTCAATAAATATGATTGATTGATTGATTGCTCAAGGTCACACAGCAGACAAGCCCGTTGTTGGGTAGGGATTGTCTCTGTCTGTTGCTGAACCGCACTTTCCAAGTGCTTAGTACAGTGCTCTGCACACAGTAAGCACTCAATAAATACGATTGAATGACATGAAGGAAGTGGTGGAGCCAGAGACAGGTATAAAATTATTTACAAAATAGAGTAATCAGAGTAATAATTGAATGTAACATCGAATCTAATAATATTCATTCAATCGTATTTATTGAGCACTTACTGTGTGCAAAGCAAAGTACTAAGCACTTAATAATGGTGGCATTTGTTAGGCACTGTACTAAGCACTGGAGTAGATACAAGCTAATATATATATATATATATATATTCTCAAGTGCTGAGGATGGGTATAAATAAGTACTCAAGTGCTAGAGGTGGCTGTTGAGTTGACCTAGCACTACTTTTGGGGTTTTTTTAAATGGTATTTTGTTGAGCGCTTACTATGTGCCAGGCACTGTACTAAGCACTGGGGCAGAAACAAGCTAATCAGGTTGGACACAGTCCATGTTCCATGTGGGACTCATAGTCTTAATCCCATTTTACAGATGAGGTAACTGAGGCCCAGAGAAGTGAAATGATTCATCTAAGATCACACAGCAGACAAGTGGTGGAGTCGGAATTAGAACCCAGGCCCTCTAACTCTCTCCATTAGGCCACGCTGCTTCTCTAGTGACTTAAGACTTGGCTTTTCCCCAAGCCTGTTTAGAAATGCTCTAAATGGCCCTCCAGAAAGAGAAAACTCATCATCTGTTAGAGGTATGCACCGTTTTCTTTCCTTCTGCTCTTTTGGAACAACAAATGTCAATTTCAGTGACTCACAAGATGCCCCAGAGCTGCTAGTGCTATTGCCCTACTTGGTCATAAAGGTCAGTCTCTACGTTTGGTACAGAGCTGCTACTCTTATTATGTCAGTGGCTATCGTGGATAACAGTTCACCTACCAGCAGTTAAAAATAGTATGAAATGTTCTGTTATTTTCCTACGCACACATTTTAAAGCAGTAATGAAACATAATGCAACATTTTTGTGAGCCTGGAATGAATGATTTTGCTAATTATAGCAGCATGTGAGTTACAAAGGAGGTGTTCAGTGTGTGTCCGAGTGTGGAAGTTAGCAGTTTTGTATCAGATTTCTTGAGAGCAAAAGGTTCTTTCAT
Source organism: Tachyglossus aculeatus (assembly GCF_015852505.1). Taxonomy (NCBI): domain Eukaryota; kingdom Metazoa; phylum Chordata; class Mammalia; order Monotremata; family Tachyglossidae; genus Tachyglossus; species Tachyglossus aculeatus. The sequence continues at coordinate 118,399,513 of NC_052101.1, read as the reverse complement.
TTTCCCAAGCCTCAATATGACCGTGTCCCAGAATGCAAGAGAACACTTTCCTTTCATAAGGGAATGGGATATTGTTCTAGAAATGGCAGCAAGAAGATGCTTTTTGCCGCGCTCCTTGAAGTAGGAGCAATCGCAGTTGTGCAAATGCTGTCCGATCTCTCTGGGTTTTTCAGACTGGATTAGGAAGCGAAAGACTTGTGAGGTATTTAATATTTAAGCTGGAGTAACAGATAGGGAGCCAAAATGACCTTGGACTCATTTGGGAATCTACATTCCTTTCCTCTTGGCGTGTTGTTTGAAGCGACCTGATGGGTTGTGCACTCTAGACTGTCTCAGAAAGGTAACTGTTCCCAGGGAATCTGGGGAGTTCCATGTCAGAAGAAGCAAATCACCAACTCCAATTTATTTCCCTAAATTGGACGTCTCAGTTTAGATGCTAAAATGTCCAACTCCCTTAAACACTTGCAAACAGAGTTGCTCTCCACGATGAAAAGCCCAAACCCCCTAGGGCTCTGATTTCTGAAAACCAGGGAGCCTTTAATCCTGAGGTTTCACTGTCCAGAGAAATGTCTTCTGCCTCCTTTTGCTCCCAAACCACCTGCTCTCCGTCTCGGCGCTGCGGCCGTCAGTCTGAAGCGGCCAAGAGGCAGCAGCGTGTGTGAATGAGAGGGGACCCTTTGCAGCCTTTATATACCAGAGTTATTTTTAACCACAGCCTCCATGCTTATTACAGTGTTTCCTCTCTCAGACTCTCAGGAAGTCCACTTGGCTCTGTTTCCTGCTAACATGCGGCCCTGGCTCACAAAATCTCTGAGAACAACAGGGCTGAGACTGCTTGGCTCCATTAAAAAAAAACCTGGCACCTTTTCAAATCCTGACAGAAAACCTTTGAAAGCTCTGGATTCTCTCCAGCTAGCGGATGAGGCTCCTATATCAGTGACAAATTAGCTTGAAATGGCACCAAATGCTCCCATGTAAATAGCCCTTTTCTACATTTACATTTTTTATAGTCGAAAATATTATTAATACCGCTTCCACTGAATGGAAAAATGTTTTTGTTGTTTATTTTTAAAATTTTTCCAAAGGCAGGTTTTGGGGGAATGGTTTCCTCATCCAATGTTCTAGCTGGTGTCTTTCTTCTCGGCACTTTCTCTCCTTGCTCACCAAGTGGGTCTGGGCTTCCTGGAACTTCTTGTACTTTGATTGAAAGGACACAGTGGAGACTGTGGTGGGATCAGAGAAGAGAGAAGTCTTACATCCACACGTCTCCCCCGTTCCTCAAAAGCCTCCGTTGATTGCCCATCCACTGCCGTTTTAAACAGAAACTCCCGGCCGTCGGCTGTAAGGCGCTCGCTCAGCTCTCTCCCTCCTACATAACCTTGCTCCTCATTCATTCATTCATTCAATCGTATTTATTGAGCGCTTACTGTGTGCAGAGCACTGTACTAAGCGCTTGGGAAATACAAGTCGGCAACATATAGAGATGGTCCCTACCCAACAACGGGCTCACAGTCTAGAAGGGGGAGACAGACAACAAAACAAAACATGTAGACAGGTGTCCAAATTGTTAGAATAAATAGAATTATAGTTATATGCACATCATTAACAAAATAAATAGAATAGTAAATATGTACAAGTAAAATAAATAGAGTAATAAATCTGTACAAATATATACAAGTGCTGTGGGGAGGGGAAGGAGGTAGGGCAGAGGTGGGGGATGGGGAGGAGAAGAGGAAAAAGGGGTCTCAGTCTGGGAAGGCCTCCTGAAGGAGGTGAGCTCTCAGTAGGGCTTTGAAGGGAGGAAGAGAGCTAGTTTGGTGAATGTGCGGAGGGAGGGCATTCCGGGCCAGGGGAAGGATGTGGGCCAGGGGTCGACGGTGGGACAGGCGACAACGAGGCCCAGTGAGGAGGTTAGCGGCAGAGGAGCAGAGGGTGCAGGCTGGGCTGGAGAAGGAGAGAAGGGAGGTGAGGTAGGAGGGGGCGAGGTGATAGCCTTGAAGCCAAGAGTGAGGAGTTTTTGCTTGATTTGTAGGTTGACAGGCAGCCACTGGAGATTTTTGAGGAGGAGGGTGACATGCCCAGAGCGTTTCTGTACAAAGATAATCCGGGCAGCAGAGTGAAGTATAGCCTGAAGCAGGGAGAGACAGGAGGATGGGACATCAGAGAGGAGGCTGATGCAGTAATCCAGTTGGGATAGGATGAGAGATTGAACCAGCAAGGTAGCGGTTTGGATGGAGAGGAAAGGGTGGATCTTGGTGATGTTGTGGAGCTGAGACCTGTAGGTTTTGGTGACGGATTGGATGTGTGGGGTGAATGAGAGAGCTGAGTCGAGGATGACACCAAGGTTGCGGGCTTGTGAGATGGGAAGGATGGTAGTGCCATCTACAGTGACAGGAAAGTCAGGGAGAGGACAGGTTTTGGGAGGGAAGATAAGGAGCTCAGTCTTGGACATGTTGAGTTTTAGATGGCAGGCAGACATCCAGATGGAGATGTCCTGAAGGCAGGAGGAGATATGAGCCTGGAGGGAGGGAGAGAGAGCAGGGGCAGAGATGTAGATTTGGGCGTCATCAGTGTAGAGATGATAATTGAAGCCATGGGAGCGAATGAGTTCACCAAGGGAGTGAGTGTCGATAGAGAACAGAAGGGGACTGAGAACTGACCCTTGAGGAACCCCTACAGTAAGAGGATGGGAGTGGGAGGAGGAGCCCGCAAAAGAGACTGAGAATGAACGGCCGGAGAGATAAGAGGAGAACCAGGAGAGGACGGAGTCTATGAAGCCAAGGTTGGATAGCGTGTTGAGGAGAAGGGGGTGGTCCACAGAGTCGAAGGCAGCTGAGAGGTCGAGGAGGATTAGGATAGAGTTGGAGCCATTGGATTTGGCAAGAAGGAGGTCCTTGGTGACCTTTGAGTGGGCAGTTTCGGTGGAGTGTAGAGGACAGAAGCCAGATTGGAGGGGGTCAAGGAGAGAGTTGGCGTTGAGGAATTTGAGGCAGCAAGTGTAGACAACTCGTTCTAGGAGTTTGGAAAGGAAGGGTAGGAGGGAGATAGAGTGATAACTAGAAGGGGAAGTGGGGTCGAGAGGGTTTTTTTAGGATGCCCAGCCAGTGCACTTTGCTCCCCTAACACCAAACTATATTCACTGTGCCCCGATCTTTCACCATCCACACACCTAGCCCGGGTCCTGCCTCTGGCCTGGAACTCCCTCCCCCTTGTTATCCAGCAGACCACCACTCTCCCGTCTTCAAAGCCTTACTAAAAATCACATCCCCTTCAAGAGGCCTTCCCTGCCTATCTCCCCACCCTATTTGCCCTTCCTTCTGTGTCGCCTATGTATTTGGATCTGTGTCCCTCAAGCACTTTGAATTTTGCCACACTCTCAACCCCAAGGCTCTTACGTACATATCCGTCTGTCTCCCACAATAGACTGTAAGCTCCTTGAGAGCAGGGATTGTGCCTATCAATCGATCAATCTTATTTATTGAGCACTAGCTGTGCAGAGCACTGTACTAAGCACCTGGGAGAGTACAATCTAACAGAATTGGTAGACACGTTCCCTGCCCTCAATGAGCATGCAGTCCAGAGTCTACCAACTCTATTGTGCTATCCTCTCCCAAGTGCTTAGCACCATGCTCTGCACACACTAAGTGCTCAATAAAAACCATTGATCAAATCCATGAACTTTATTCCAAGCTTGACTTCTTTTTAATTTACACCACCCTTGCACTTGGATTTGCCCCCTTCCCTCACCCACCCTCAGCCCCTCCGCACTTATGTCCATATCCATAATTTATTTATTCATATTAATGTCTATCTCCCACTCTAGACTGTAAGCTCACTGTGGGCAAGGAACGTGCCTATCAGCTCTCTTATGGAGTACTCTCCCAAGCCCTCAGTACAGTGCTCTGCACACAGTAAGTGCTCAATAAATATGATAGCTTGATTAATTGATTGATTTGGGTATTCCAGTATTTTTTTTCCATTCAAAAGGAGGATTCCAAGGATCAGACTATTCTATATGGTTCCATGATTGCCCTACTCATAAAGGCCTGTAAGGACATGAAGTAGAGGCATGTCAAATGGTGGATTACCTCTGATGACTGTGGGAGGACTTGTTCAAAATGGGAATTCCTAAAGCCTTCACAAGCTGAAGCATTACCTAGGGTGGAGTCTTACTCCTGCTGACTGCTTAGTGTTTGGCTGAGGTAGTGGTTGCCTATCAACCTTCACAGGAAAGCAAAAACTCCTCACTCTCGGCTTCAAAACTGTCCATCACTTCGCCCCCTCCTACCTCACCTCCCTTCTCTGCTTCTCCAGCCCAGCCCAAACACTCTGCTCCTCTGCCGCTAACCTCCTCACTGTGCCTCATTCTCGCCTGTCCCGCCATCGACTGCTGGCCCACATCCTACCTCTGGCCTGGACTGCCCTCCCTCCACACGTTCACCAAACTAGCTCTCTTCCTCCCTTCAAAGCCCTACTGAGAGCTCACCTCCTCCAGGAAGCCTTCCCAGACTGAGCTCCCCCTTTTCCTCTTCTCCTCCTCCCCTCCCCATCACCTCCCCCTCCCTCTGCCCTACCCCCTTCCCCTCCCCCTTCCCTACCCCTTTCCCCTCCCCACAGCACTTGTGTATATTTGTTCTTATTTATTACTCTATTTTATTAATGATGTGTATATAGCTATAATTCTATTTATTCTGATGGTATTGACACCTGTCTACTTGTTTTGTTTTGTTGTCTGACTCCCCCTTCTAGACTGTGAGCCCGTTGTTGGGTAGGGACCGTCGCTATATGTTGCCTATTTGTACTTCTATGTGCTTAGTACAGTGCTCTGCACACAGTAAGCGCTCAATAAATACGATTGAATGAATGAAAGAATGAGTGAAATGAGGTTTGACTTGAGAAGCAGTGTGGCCTGGTGGTAAGAGCACCGGGCTGGGAGTCAGAGGATCCAGGTTCTCATCCCGGCTTCAGCACTCGTCTGTTGTGTGACCTTGGGAGAGTCATTTCACTTCTCTGGGCCTCAGTTTCCTCATCTGGAAAATGGGGATTAAATCACTACTCCCTCCTACTTAGACTGTGAGCCCCAGCAGGACAGGGACTGGGTCCAACCTGATTATTTCCAATTACAGTACAATGCTTGGCACACAGTAAGTGTTTAACAAATACAATTAATCATTCAATCACAGCTTTTGAGCAGTTACTGTGTGTAGAGCACTGCACTAAGCGCTTGGGAAAGTACGATATAACAGAATTGGTAGACACTTCCCTACCCATGATGGTCTAGAGGGAAATGCCACCATTAAATACCACCATTAATTGAGCCGTTTTGCACCTGGTAGAAACGCCTACTGGATTTATTCCTGCTTATTATTAAGGTTAATTTTGAAAGGCTTATTGCTGCCCAGGAGATCTGTACAGGCCAACTCTAGGAACAGTGAAATCACTGACAACCCTGACTGGAAGTCAGTACTTAGTCCTCTCTCCTCTGATGTCACCCCTGGGCCCTTGCGTAACCGATTTCACAGTCTGAGTGCTTCTTTCCGTGTACCATTTATTTGCCCATGATCAAACACTTGCTTCACAGCCCTTAGGGTTGTTCCAAGGCCTGTCATAGGGGACCATCCCTTACTAACTTGATTTAAATATCCAGAACCATATGAGTCAGTAAGAACGGCTTCCCTTCCATTTTCTTTCTTGAGGCTGCTCACGCAAAGCTCACTCCTTGGGCACAGGAAGCTCGTCGCTCAATCCATCAGGAAGAGTTAAAATCGTGACTGGAAGCTCTTTGCGGGCAGGGAAAGTGCCTCTTGATTGTTATATTGTACTCTCCCAAGTGCTTAGTACAGTGCGTTGTACACAGTAAGCGCTCAATAAATACAATTGAATGAATGAATGAATGAATGAATGAGCCTCCTGGTGGGTTGTTGTTGAGGAACGACAGATAGCAGTCTGCCCCCTGGTGTTCAAGAGGATAACAGACCCACCACCTAGTAATATTTGTGCTCTCCGTTAAGCCTTTGCTATGTGCTAAGCACTGTTCTAAGCGCTGAGGTGGATACAGGTCCATCAGGTCGGACACAGTCCCCTTTCCCACCTGGGGCTCTCAGTCTAAGTAGGAGGGAGAGCAGGTATCGAATCCCCATTTTATAGGAGAGGTAACTGAAGCACAGAGGAAGCAAAATGACTTCCCCGAGGTCCCACAGCTGGCGAGGGGCCGAGTCGGGATTAGAACTCAGGTCCTTCCGACTCCCAGGACCGGGCTCTTTCCACTAGGCCACGCTGCTTCGCTTCAGTGAGGGGGCCTGAAATTGCCCAAAGCCCCCCCAGATCAAGCCTTGAGGGCTGTCCCAAAGGGGCTGCTGAGACACGCAAGAAGAGGAGAGTCAGTCTGATAGGGAGGGCTATCTTTGTAAGGGATAAACAACATTCTTTGAACTGCAAAGTTTATAAGTTATGTCTAAATTTATCACTGGAGCAGTGTGCAAGCCAAAAGTTATTTCTTGTCATGCTGTTTTGAGAGCAACCTGGCAGTAACGTGACCCTTTGTAGCTTGGCCTTCTGTCCAATAAACTGTTCTATTCTGCTGTTCTCTACTGGTCCGGAGATAATTCCACTGAGCTGGCCCAAGAGGCAAATGTGAGGGTGAAGCGGGTAGCTTTTTTGGCTTCTGATGAAAGGCTTCATGCATGTATCTGAGGCTCCGTTTGCATCTGTTTGTGTTGCTCTTTTCAGTTTTCTTTTTCCAGTATTAGGTCAGAATCAATCGATTGATTGGTGGTATTTATTCCAGCGTTTAGAACAGTGCTTTGCACATAGTAAGCGCTTAATAAATGTCATCATCATCATCATCATTTATTGAGCACTGACTATGTGCAGGACACCAGTACTAAGTGCTTGGGAGAATCTAATACAACAGAATCAGTGGACCTGTTCCCTTGTCCATAACGAGCTTATGGTCTACGCTCGGAAGGAAGCGTCTTTTGTGATGTGTTAAGCATCTAGCACACTGCTACATAGTAACAATTTCATGGCTGAGCTGTAGTGAATATGATGTGTCCAGAACCTGCATCTGTATCCTGCATGTTGCCTCCTCCCTCCCCATTCTGTCCCAACTTCCCACCCTCCCCACACCCCGGGTCCTGAACAGGTGAAAAGGCCTGGGGAAGCACCGGGAAACCAGAGGAGGAAGCTGGACATTGGCCTGGATGTAGGGGAGGGATGGTGGGGGGGGGGGGGCGGGGGAAAACTCCGAGTGTAACTTGGACCACTTTCACAGTTACTCGGGCTGCCTGTCGTTCAGATGAAACAGAATTGACTTTGCAGGGAGTCTTGACAGTTACTGGAGGGTAGCATTTCCTTAAAGCTTTCTGTGCTAAGTAACCCTCTCCAAACAGCTGAAATTATAGCTTGCAGCTTCTAAAATAGCTCACATCTCTACCACCTCCTAGAGCAGCCCTGGAACAATGTGGCCTTGTGGTTAGAGCTCTGGGGTTGTGGTGGTAAAATAAGAGATTCAAATCCAGTTGCATGGAGATAATAAACTTCAAAGAAAGCGAAATGGTTTCTGTCCTGATTATGTGAAAATAAGTGCAGTCGTCTTCATTTAAACTTTCAAAAACATCTTCTGGGCAGAGTCTATAGTTAAAAAGAAATGGTTAAACAAGTACCAGCTAGAATCCCGTGTCATGACCAGAGGTGAGCCACGAGCTGAAAAATCCCTGCAGCATCAGAACAAAACACTTTCAAGTAAGACCGTTTAAAATGCATTTGGATCATATTCGACTGCAGCTCTTTAGAACGGCTAAGTCAGAAGCTAAGATTAAGATCAAAAGCTCCTTAGGTTTGGATCCGATAAGTACATTGGGAAGATAGATGCTGTTTTGGGCCTCTTTAAGTTAAGGCAGTGATTTTCCTGGGCCCCTCCCCCAACCGCCAGGCAGGAAGAGAAGGCTCGTTCACTTTACCTCTGCCCTCTCCCCTCTGGAGGGGTGGACTGTGGACCCTACTGGGGGGAAAAGCAGTGGGGATGTTGCAATTCATGTGTTAGGATTTGCTCCCTCGCCCCCCTTCCCAGCTCCATTCCCCATTCTCCATTTGGTCAGCTCTTTGGAGGGAGAGGAGAAGCCATGCCTGATGGCCAGTGTCTGTGGCTTTATCATCTCCTGCCACTTTGGACCATAAGATGGGGTAGGCAGGCAGCTGGGAAAAAACAATAACAACAAAATAAAAAAAACATGTGCAGACCACTGCTGTAGTAGCCCCTGGAGGCATTGTGGAAAGGATGGTCTGCTGTGAAGAGTCAGGGAAAGCAGCGTCGTTCAGAGAGAAGTTTGATCTACAACAGTCATTTCAAGGTTATGTTTTTGAAAGGTTGCTGCAGTCTTTTCTGAAACCAGCCACCATAATGTAGGGTTTTTAAAAAATATATAATGGTATTTGTTAAGGGCTCACTATGTCCCAGGTGCCGTACTAAGCACTGGTATAGGTACAAGATAATCAGCCTGGACACGGCCCCTGGGTCGCATGGGGTTCGCAGTCTTCATCCTCGTTTTTACAGATGAGGTAACTGAGACCCAGAGAAGTGAAGTGACTTGCCCGAGGTCACACAGCAGACAAGTAGTGGAGTCAGGTTTGGAACCAATGTCCTCTGACTCCCAGGCCCTCGCGAGTGGGGAAAAACCCAACAGTTTTAGGGGGCTGCATTCCTGGAGTCATTTGGGGAGTGAATGGTGGAGGTGGGTCTGCGTCTTGGCCCTTGCATCACCCACCGGTTCAGAACCGCCAAAGTCGAAAGAGAAAACTTGTCAATAGATACAGTTTGCCAGCCCCTAAGAATGTCTTACCAGCTCACCATTCGCCTGTCAGTTCACCTGTAATATCCAGAGAGTAAAATAAATAAATAAATGGTGACATTCTTCACTCTGGTCCTGCAGTAAACTCCTGGGGACCCTATGTCATTCCATCCATTCCCTCGACCATAGTCTACCGCTCTCAGATAAATCATCATCCCGGTTGGGAAAAAGTATTCTTCATCTCCTGACCCAAGTCATTCTAATAGCATAATGATAATTTTAGTGTTTATCAAGTCCTTACTAGGTGCCAAACACTGTGCTAAATGCTAAATAGAGTCAAGATAATCCAATCAGACACAGTTCTGCCCCACACAGGGTTCACAATCCAAGAGGCAGGGAGATCAGGTATCTTATGAGGAAACCGAGCCAAGGACAGGTTGTCCAACGTCACATGTGGCAAGCCAGTGGCTGAGCTGGGGGTCCAACTTGGGTCTCCTCTCCCAACTCCCAGGCCCGCGTTCTTTCCATTAGGCCATACTGCCTCCCTGATTTTGTGTCATTACAGTGCTCGGAGAAGTCACAGAGAACGCCCAGTCATGGGCAAAAGATTTGCATCTTGGCTGGCAAGGTTCAAAGGAGTCCAGTCTCCATGTGGGTGAGCAGTGCCTGGACAATACGGCAAAGATGATTTACTGTACAGCCCAGGTAGAGAGCACAGAGGGAAGCAACAGTGTTTGCACAAATCTTTTGAGGTCAAAAAAAAAAAAAAGAGGAAGTTGGCAGATGATTATGCATCTTGCATCTTACCCCCTGTCAGCACAACGGGTGAAGAATTTTTCAAGCCAATAAAGTGTTGGGCAACTAAAAACCCCAAGTAGAGAGGGTTACTCTTGGCTGATCGAACAACTCTACCGTATTAAAAGGAGTTTAATAAAAACTCATGTGGGCGATTCCATTTGCCCAAATGGCGGTTAATGGATCGCTGTTGTGATTATTTGGGCAGTTGTGATTGGGGCAATGTGAACATTTGTTTGAAAGAAATCTCAAGAATCCACACGGTTCTCAACGGTACAAACAAATGGGGTATCAGCAATGGTGGTTTTCACTGCTGTTTGTATGATCAGTTGACATCCGTCTGTTTGATCCAGGGATGGTTGTTCGTGAGATTATGGCCAAACCTAGCTGCCACTGCAGACAGATTCCCAGGAGGGCAATGCTGTCTTGCAACAGACTCCTTAGCATCTCTCCAGCATTTAGAGCCCTGCTGCTCTGTGCCCCTTTCCAGGATGTCTTACTGGAATACTTCTAGCTGCCTGGTAGGATCCACACATGGATGGTTTGGGAGGCTCCAAGACAATTTGGGGCAAAATCTGAGCCAATTGGGGACAGTTTAGGAGTGTCCAAGTTTCATTCATTCGATCATATTTATTGAGCGCCTCCTCTGGGCAGAGCACTGTACTAAGAGCTTGGGAGAGTACAATACAACAATAAACAGACACATTCAGATTTTTGGGGGTAAAGTTGAGCCAAACAAATTTGGCGCTTCGATCCAAACAAACGAATCATACTCTTTCCCAGAATTCATGGAGTTTCAGCTTGTTGAGGGCAGGGAAGGTGTTGACCAACTCCGGTACATGGTACTCTCCCAAATGCTTAGAGCAGTGCTCTGCACTCAAAAAACGCTCGATAAATACAATCAATTGATTGATTGTAACAGCCAGAGATGGTGTAGAGTGGCAGTGGGGGCCAGTGGAGGAGAGGAAGAGGAAGAAAACAATTAGAAGGTGCATGAGAGTCTGAGGCAGGTGAGCAGTGGTTCAACCTCTTTTCCCCTAGGGTCTAGGTTTGCTAGGTGGTGAGGTATAGGTAGAGGAACCCAGAACCCAGAATCCCCCAGGGACTTTGTCTCTCTCAAGGGTGGCATTCCATTACCAGGGCCAGATTAATCTCGCTGTAGGCCCTGAGACTGATCCATATTGTGGGCCCCCACCGTGAGATGCCATTAGTATTACATGGCAGCTGGTGATGTGCTGATGCCATTACATCATGCTGTGTACGTTAATGTCACCATCAGAGTCTCTTCAGCTTTGCCCTGATCCTGCCACCACACCAAAGTCATTCTCCTGCCCGGTGAGACCGAGAAGCTCCAGGTTAGATGCCTCCCCAAACCCCTCGCTGATGCCCCTGTGGCACTCTCCCAGATTTACCCTGCCTCTCTCTCTTCAGGTCCCCGGAGGGCAGAAGAAGGGGTGGTCAGCATCATCATCATCATCATCAATCGTATTTATTGAGCGCTTACTGTGTGCAGAGCACTGTACTAAGCGCTTGGGAAGTACAAGTTGGCAACATATAGAGACAGTCCCTACCCAACAGTGGGCTCACAGTCTAAAAGGGGGAGACAGAGAACAAAACTAAAGCCACTAAAGCGACTAAAGCCACTCAGAATCTTTCCTGCAAACCCACTGAGCAAGCTGGAGCTTCATAACTGATACCCATACCCGTAGAGCCATTAGTCAGTCAATCAAACAATCAGTCAATGGCATTTATTGAGTGCTTACTGTGTGCAGAGCACTCAACTAAGCACTCAGGAGAGTAAAACGCAATAGAGTTGGTGGACTGGTTCCCTGACCACAACGAACTTTATTAGCCCCAGACCCCATGGCGGGGTAGAGCAGGAGCAGCTGCCGTCAACCAGGCACCCTCTCCCCAACCCTCAGATTCTTTGCGGGGGGCACAGTTTGGGCCACTGCCCCATCCCCGTGGCCAAGGAGTGTTTCCTGGCAAGGTCTGGAGAGGGGTTCTCTGGCACTTCCACAGCTCTGTCTCCCTTTCCTTCTCTCAGGCTGCAAAGTCATTGCCCTGGCTCTCTGTGACACAGCTGAGGAAGTGGAAGGGTCCTGGTCTCACTTCTGCCAGGAAAATTCACCCCAATGTGGGGAAGGGGCAGGAGAGAGAGAGACAGAGACAGAGAGGGAGGCAGCAATGTCCAGTGGAAAGAGCGTGGGACTGAGAGTTGGGCAACTGGGTTCTACTCCCAGCTCTGCCCCTTGCCAGTCAGGAAACCTTAGGCAAGTTACCTCATGGATGTATGCCTCAGTTTCCTCATCTGTAAAATGGGGATAAAATAGACTGAAAGCCCCGTGTTCTACAGGGGCTGTGTCCAATTTGATTATATCTCCCTGAGCTCTTAGCCCAAGTCTTGGCCCTTCCTCAGCCAGACTATCATAATTATTATTAGTGAGGGACCACAAGAGAGGGGGAGGGTGTGACTACATTCAGAGCCAGAGGGTCTCCACAGCCACCCCTGATCCCCAGTAGCTCTGAAGGACATCCAGGCTCCTTTCGTGGCATGTCCCCCCCTCAGTAGCAGGAGGCTCTCAGCCAGGCCCTGCTGCTGTAGCTTAAGATTCTCCCTGTCCCATTCAGGCAAAGCAAGTTGAAAGACAGATCCCGATTGCGGGAAAATTGCCCTTTAAAGGGATGGCATTTCTTTACACAGACAGCCATGCCATAGCTCAGTCAGTTAGTCAATCATATCTATCGAGCCCTTACTGTATGCAGAGCACTGTACTGGGAAGCAGTGTGGTGTAGTGGGTAGAGCACGGGCCCCCAGAATGATTAAGGAGATGGAAAATAAGTTTTCGTGGGAAAGGTTAAAGAAAGTAGGGGTGTTTGTCCCGGTAAAGAGAAGACCAGGATGGGACCTCTCCCACGTCTCACCTCTGGCCTTGGAACACCCTCCCTCCTCACATCCGACAACTACTCTCCCCCCTTCAAAGCCTTATTGAAGGCACATCTCCTCCGAGTGGTCTTCCCTGACTAAGCCCTCCTTTCCTCTTCTCCCACCCCCTGTCCCCCATCCCATCCCCACAGCTCTTCATTCGTTCATTCAATCACATTTATTGAGCGCTTTCTGTGTGCAGAACACTGTACTAAACACTTGGGAGAGTACAATATACAATAAACAGACACATTCATATTAATGTCTGTCCCTCTCTAAACTGTAAGCTCGTCATAGGTAGGGAATGTGTCAGTTTATTTTTATATTGTACTCTCTCAAGTGCTTAGTACAGTAAGCGTTCAATAAATGATTGAATGAATGAATGACCTAATAATATGAAAAGATTTTACAGACGGGATGCTAACCGGCCGTTCTCCATTTCCAAGAACAAGAGGATTGGGTCCGAAATTGCTGCCGGAGAGGGTTCAGGTCATGGGAGGAAGGAACTTAAACCAAAGCGTTCACCTGCCTGGAGATTTCTTGTGAGCACTTCAAGTTCTGCGATCCTTGATTCAGGGGAGGGTTTAGACTTTAACAACACGTGAATGACCCAGCCAGAGAAACTAGGGGCAAAAAGGAGAGAACATTCTTACAATTCCATTGGACTATATTTGGAAGGGGGAGGAAATTTAGAGAAACCAGGAGAATTTTCCAGAAAAAGGACACCTCGTGCTGCTTAGGAAAGAGTGAGGGATTGCGCTATGTGCAGAATGAATAGAAGTATGTGTTTTAGGCCGTTCTCAAACAACAACAGCTCGATGGAATTGGTTGTTTTAAAATATCGCCAGGGCCGAATCCACTTTCCAAATGAACGCCGGCTTCGCGTCAGTTAAAATGGCCCAAATTGGTATTTCCATTCTAGAAGCACAAATGCTAAATCTGGCAAACACCAAATAGCATTTTTCATTCTGAGAACTTAAAATCAGCCAAATATGCCAAATCAACTCTCCTGGTGCAAGGTCTGAGACTCCACCACTAAGTGCATCTCCCTTCTAAAGAGCAATTTCTAACATGGAGGGTAAGGGAACTTGGAGCAAGCACCGCTGTAATAATGTTTTAATTAAAATGTTGTACAATAACAGACTCAAAATGTAAACTTCAAAACATTTAAAGCCCAAATTGCTCTGGGTTAAGAACTGGCAGAGAGTGTGTAATTTTTAACATTCCAGACTACCCTCATTATAGTTCAAGAAGCCGCAGAAATACACCATTATGAGCCAGGAATAGCTCTTCCTTTTATTTGGAAAGAGAATTACAGAGGGAATGATTGGGAACTGAAGTTTAGTTCCTAAAGCAGGAGTGGGCTACAGTATTTTTATATACAACTGTAACCACAAACTTGCAGTCACTCATACATGCCGGACTAAATGGTACCAGCTGCATAAATACTTCACTCTAAGTTAAAACACAGGTTCTTTTTTATTTCAGCTTTGAAGGTTTATCATGCTATTTATGTTTGAAATATTATTTCAAGTCTATATGACTTTGGTAAACCCTACAAATGCCAGCTCTTTTCCTTTGCTCCCCGCCAGAGGAAGATCTATTCTGCTCGCCGCTGCTTTCTGGCGACTTTAAAGCACCCACTTAACGAGGCAAAGCGTACATTTTTCTGCTGGTATCGATCTTTAATTATGCAATCTGTACAATTTACATAATGTGGATCTGGTATTCTGTAAAATCACCTCCCATCAGGGCAGGTTGTTCGTGTTTGAGACATTTATTTGAGCTTTTCAGAGGAATCTATTATTAACTTCATTCCCTGAAGAACAAAGTGCTTAATACATGAATGTCCTTATATTAAAATTCTCAGAGAGGAAAAAAAAGGAACAGGAGGCTTTTATCAGAAGTGAATGGAAATCCTCCTGCTGAAACTGAGCTCATGAGTGAGAAGCAGCATGGCTTAGTGGATAGAGCCCAGGCTTGAGAGTCAGAGAACCTGGGTTCTAATCCCGGCTCCGCCGCTTGTCCCCCGTGTGACCTTGGGTGAGTCACTTCACTATGAGCCCTATGTGGGACAGGGACCATGTCCAACCTGATGATCTTGTACCCCAGCGCTTAGTAGGTTGCCTGGCACCTAGTAAGCGCTCAACGAATACCATAAAAAAAACTGACTGCAGAAACTGTTAAGGATTTTTACTCCACTGTATTCTTTACTGGGGTGAGTCAAAGACATTTGAGACTTTATTGCAACGTCCAGGACATGTGCTGCTAGGGTAGCCAGCAATCTGTTTTTATATCACTTTTTGGCCGCGCTGTCTCCTGTCTGGTATGGCTGGGCCATCAGATGCTTTTATATCCAGTATTTTTATTTGCAGCACCCGATCAGTCTCTGCGTTAGCTCCGCCCCACAAATTCTGCTGCTCTTAAGCAAGAGTCCCACCTTGGAAGAAACGTTCTGTAAGCCCCCATGAAGGACAGGGACTGTATTTTTTTCATTATTCATTAAGCCCTTACTCTGTGTCAGGCACTGAACTAAGCGCTGGGGTTAGTTAATTAGTTAGTTAATTAGTTGATTAGTTAACAAGCTAATCAGGTGGAACACAGTCAATGTCCCTCATGGGGCTCACAATCTTTATTCCCATTTTGCAGATGAGGGAACTGAGGCACAGAGACTCAAGTGACTTGTCCGAGGCCACACAGCAGACATGTGGCAGAGTGGGAGTTAGAACCCAGGTCCTTCTGACTCCCATGGACGTGCTCTATCCACTAGGCCACTCTGATTCTCGACTGTATCCAACCTGATTATCTTGTATCTACTCCACTGCTCCCTTCTCAGGGTCGTACCTGGAGAGTTTCCAGTGCTCTACCAGTCACGACTTCAGGAGGGAAAGTCAAGCAGAGGCATACCCATTCCATTCCTAGCTTGGCCAGTGGCTAGTGAGTGGCAGGCAATCTGCTACAAGTAAAGACTCGCCTGGCTGGGCAGCAGTGGCACGGGAGAGAGTCAAGGGCAGAGGGCAGAGACTCGTTTACTGAGTGGAAGGTGGCGATGGTAAACCACTTCCAGGTTTTTACCAAGAAAACTCTATGGATATGCTACCAGAACTATTGCAGATGGAAGTGGGGCGTTCTGGGAGAGATGCATCTATGGCGTCACTAGGGGTTGGACACCACTCGACAGCATAAGACAACAACAACTCCAGTGCTTAGGATAGGGCTTGGCGCCTGGTAAGTTCTTAACAAATACCACCATCACTAGATTCGTGCAAACTCGACACAGTTCTGCAAAATGGCGCATGTGACCATGAACCAATCAAATAATCAATCAGCGCTTACCATATACAGAGCACACAGGGTCGCATTAAGTGCATCATCACATTATGCCGTGTGAGGTGTCGCACGAGTCACTGTGTCTAGACTGTAAAAGTCTACACCGTGAGCTCGTTATGGGCAGGGAATGTGTCTACTAACTCTGTTATATCGTGCTGTGCACACAGTAAGCGCTCAATAAATACCATTGATTAATTGATCGATTGTGTCCAATACTCTCGAATGCCATCAGCAGCCCCCCGGCTCTCTGTCATGTCCACGATCTAGGGTTTGAGAAGACATATACAGTATCCATCCGTCCATCCTGAAAAGCAGCATGGCCTAGTAGATAGAGCACAGACCTGGGAGTCAGAAGGACCAGGGTTCGAATCCCCACCCTGCCACCTGTCTGCTGTGTGACCTTGGGTAAGTCACTTCACTGCTCTGTGCCTCAGTTACCTCATCTGTAAAATGGCGATTAAGACTGAGAGCCTCATGTGGAACCTGGACTGTGTCCATTCTGATTGGCTTGTACTCCACAGCGTATTACAGTGTCTGGCACATAGTGAGTGCATAACAAATACCTACATCTACATCTCTGCCCCTGCTCTCTCTCCCTCCCTTCAGGCTCGTGTCTCCTCCTGCCTTCAGGACATCTCCATCTGGATGTCTGCCCACCATCTAAAACTCAATATGTCCAAGACTGAACTCCTTATCGTCCCTCCCAAACCCTGCCCTCTCCCTGACTTTCCCGTCACTGTAGACGGCACTACCATCCTTCCCGTCTCACAAGCCCACAACCTTGGTGTCATCATCGACTCCGCTCTCTCGTTCACTCCTCACATCCAATCCATCACCAAAACCTGCCAGTCTCACCTCCACATCATCGCCAAGATCCGCCCTTTCCTCTCCATCCAAACCACTACCTTGCTGGTTCAGTCTCTCATCCTATCCCGACTGGATTACTGTATCAGCCTCCTCTCTGATCTCCCATCCTTCTGTCTCTCCCCACTTCAGTCTATACTTCACGCTGCTGCCCGGATCATCTTTGTGCAGAAACGCTCTGGGCATGTTACTTCCCTCCTCAAAAATCTCCAGTGGCTTCCAGTCAACCTACAAATCAAGCAAAAACTCCTCACTCTCGGCTTCAAGGCTCTCCATCACCTTGCCCCCTCCTACCTCACCTCCCTTCTCTCCTTCTACAGCCCAGCCCGTACCCTCTGTTCCTCTGCCCCTAACCTCCTCACTGTACCTCGTTCTCGCCTGTCCCACCGTTGACCCCCGGCCCACGTCCTCCCCCTGGCCTGGAATGCCCTCCCTCCACACATTCACCAAACTAGCTCTCTTCCTCCCTTCAAAGCTCTACTGAGAGCTCACCTCCTCCAAGAGGTCTTCCCAGACTGAGCTCCCCTTTTCCTCTCCTCCTCCCCATCCCCCTGCCCCACCTCCTTCCCCTCCCCACAGCACCTGTATATATGTTTGTACAGATTTATTACTCTATTTTACTTGTGCATATTTACTATTCTATTTATTTTGTTAATGTGGTGCATCTAGCTTTATTTCTATTTGTTCTGATGACTTGACACCTGTTCACATGTTTTGTTTTATTGTCTGTCTCCCCCTTCTAGACTGTGAGCCCGCTGTTGGGTAGGGACCGTCTCTATATGTTGCCAACTTATACTTCCCAAGCGCTTAGTACACTGCTCTGCACACAGTAAGCACTCAATAAATACGATTGAATGAATAAATGAATGAATGAGCTCATTGTTGGGTAGGGACCGTCTCTATATGTTGCCAACTTGTACTTCCCAAGTGCTTAATACAGTGCTCTACACACAGTAAGTGCTCAATAAATACGATTGAATGAAATACCATAAAAAACCCCAAAACATACATTTATCTTCCTATAGTCACTGAAAAAGACAATCCCCAAATTTTGGTTTGGAATACAGGCATGATCCTGGGAGTCAGAAGGACCTGGTTTCTAATCCCAGTTCCTCTACTTGTCTGCGGTGTGACCTTGGGAAAGTCACCTCAGTTCCCTCATCTGAAAAATGGGGATGAAGACTGTGAGCCCCACGTGGGACAGCCACTGTGTCCGACCTTATTGTCTTGTATCTACCCCAGCCCTTAGTACAGTGCCTGGCACATAGTAAGCGCTTAACAAATGCCATTTAAAAAAATGAGTTTATCTTCTTTTCTCTAGGGATGGCAACCAAGATTTGCTTGAACAATAGGAAAAGTAAACCCTAAGAGGGAGG
Source organism: Tachyglossus aculeatus (assembly GCF_015852505.1). Lineage (NCBI taxonomy): Eukaryota > Metazoa > Chordata > Mammalia > Monotremata > Tachyglossidae > Tachyglossus > Tachyglossus aculeatus. Next base: position 118,381,433 of record NC_052101.1, on the reverse strand, counting down.
AAAAGCTAAAGCAAATGAAGCTGAGTGTTTGGAATGAAAGCAAATCAGAGAATAATGGAAGAATGAAAAAAGTTCAAGCTCTGTTTTTCTGGTTTCTTTCCAGGGTTGCTGTTATCGCTTTAAGGAAGCTGTTTCAGCTTTGTGGCGTCATTGGAAACCTCTAATTGAGCCACACAGTTGATTTACTCCTGTAAGGAACTACTCTTTCGAGGTCTAAACCCAGGGATTGGTTGTACGGGCAGGGAGGGGGCGGGGAGGTTGTCTTCTTTTTCAATTGTTTTCAGTTATTTACATGCTCTGACTATTCCAAGTGAAAAGTTAAACAAGTCGTATTGATTTAAGGGTGGGGCGCAGTATTGCATAACTGGAAAACCTGCTTTGATTTAAAAATATTTTGGCCCAGACCTGTAAGTAAATAGGCAACATTCACACCACAAGAGAAAGTATTGTGTCCTTCAGGGGATTGACAGCCAACCCTAGAGTGGAGTCAGATACAGTCAAAAACATGCGGTAATGTTTACTCAGCTGACTCTCCTGGTGTGTCTGACCCAGGGGACTGTGGGAGCAAAGGAACCACGATCTGAGCCACAATACTCCGTGATCCTTTGTAGCGACCCAGTGGACGGAGCTTTTGGAACATGAACAGCAATGGATGAGAACAGCCAACTCTCATATCATGTGCCAGCTTTGGATTTCCAGACCAATGGCAGCCCCACTCGGGCTACAGACACACACCTGGCCTTCAAATCTGGCAAAAAATGAGCTGAGATTCATTCATTTTCATTCATTCATTTTCATTCATTCAATCGTATTTATTGAGTGCTTACTGTGTGCAGGGCACTGAACTAAGCACTTGGAAAGTGCAATACCACAACAGATAGAGACAATCCCTACCCAACAACGGGCTCACAGTCTAGAAGGGGGGAGAAAGACAACAAAACAAAACAAGTAGACAGGCATCAATATAAATAAATAGAATTACAGATATATGCACATCATTAATAAAATAAATAGAATAATAAATATGTACATATATACACAAACGTTTTTAAGTGGGTAGAACTTGATGTCTTCAGAGAGTTCACAGAGTCACTCTGACCACTGAATGTTCAGCTGTCTGAGATTATGCATGTTTGATCAGAACCGAAGGGGTAGAGTGTCCAGTCATCTAGTTTTACGTCACACGATTCGGTTTTCAGCCTGTTTCCTGTCTGGTTCCAGCTGCTTTTATCAGACTATTTCTGCAAAATGGAGCTAGCGATGTCATCATATTATATTGTGTGCCTGGTTTAATGTGAATGATTAAGTCACTTATGTCTCCTTGTCTAGTATACAGGAGGGCTGTCAGTGGCCACTTTACCATAGGGGATGTGATCTCAAACAAAGGGACCTGGGAGAAGAACTGTCTAACAAGAAAAGGTAATGAACAATAATAATAACCACAGTACTTGTTAAGTGCTAACTATATGCCAGGCACTGGGGTAGATATAAGATTGAGAAATGGTTTGGCCTAGTGGAAAGACCACAGGCCTGGGAGTCAGAGGACCTAGGTTCTGATCCCGGTGCTGCCACTTGTATGCTGTGTGACTTAGGCAAGTCACTTCACTTCTGTGTGCCTCAGTTACCTCATCTGTAAAGTGGGGATTAAGAGTGTGAGCCCCATTCTAGACTGTCAGTCCGTTGTTGGGTAGCTATTGTCTCTGTTGCCGAATTGTATTTTCCAAGAGCGTAGTACAGTGCTCTGCACACAGTAAGCGCTCAATAAATACGATTGAATGAATGAATATGGAATATAGACTGTGGTCCAGCCTGATTATCTTCTATCTAACCTAGTGCTTAGTACAGTAAGTACTTAGTACCCATAGTATACAATAACAAATCTTGTCTTATGCTGTCGAGTCATCTCCAACCCGTAGCGACTCCATGGACATATCTCTCTCTCAACGCCCCACTCTCCATCTGCGATCGTTCTGGTAGTGTATCCTTAGAGTTTTCTCTGTCAAAATACGGAAGCGGTTTACCACTGCCTTCTTCCATACAGTAAACTTGAGTCTCCACCCTTGCCCCCTCTCATGCCGCTGCTGCCCAGCACAGGTGAGTTTTGACTTGTAGCAGATTGTCTTCCACTCGCTAGTCACTGCCCAAACTCAGAATGGAATGGGTAGGCCTCTGCTCGACTCTTCCTCCTGTAGCCGAGACTGGTAGAGTACTGGAAACCCTCCGGTGTCATCCCGAGAGAGGGCTTAACAAATACCATTAAAATAACAACAACAAGATAATTGGGTTGGCACAGTTGGAAGCTGCGTTTCCTAGTAGATAAAGCCTGAGCCTGGAAGCCAGAGGAGTGGGATTCTAATCCCAGCTCTGCCACTTGCCTGCTGGTGACCTTGGGCAAGTCACTTAACTTCTCTGTGCCTCAGTTTCCTCAATTGCAAAATGGGGATCCAATGCTTGTTCTCCCTCTTACTTAGACTGTGAGCCCTGTGTGGGATGGGGACTGTCTCTCACCTGATTCATTTATATTTACCCCAGCACTTAGACCAGGGCTTGACACAGAGTAAGTGCTTAACAACCACCATAAAAAAAGAGAAAAAGTCATTGGTTTGGACACAGTCCCTCTCCTACGTGGGGCTCACAGTCTAAGTGGGAGGGAGGGAACCAATGGAGCAAGTGGAGCAAATGACCAGAAAAGACCAAGAATATACTTTCAAGAAAAGTCCAGGTTTGTTTCTAGGGAGAGAGGAATTTAAGCTCAGAGCCACTGGAATTGTAGTTCTGCTGTTGGGCCGATGTGGTATTTGTTAAGCGCTTACCACATTCCAGGCACTGTACCAAGGGCTAGGGTGGATACAAGCAAATCATCATCATCATCAATCGTATTTATTGAGCGCTTACTATGTGCAGAGCACTGTACTAAGTGCTTGGGAAGTACAAATTGGCAACATATAGAGACAGTCCCTACCCAACAGTGGGCTCACAGTCTAAAAGGGGGAGACAGAGAACAAAACCAAACATACTAACAAAATAAAATAGAATAGATATGTACAAGTAAAATAAATAAATAAATAGAGTAATAAATATGTACAAACATATATACATATATACAGGTGCTGTGGGGAAGGGAAGGAGGTAAGATGGGGGGATGGAGAGGGGGATGAGGGGCAGAGGAAGGAAGGGGCTCAGTCTGGGAAGGCCTCCTGGAGGAGGTGAGCTCTCAGTAGGGCCTTGAAGGGAGGAAGAGAGCTAGCTTGGCGGATGGGCAGAGGGAGGGCATTCCAGACCCGGGGGATGACGTGGGCCAGGGGTCGATGGCGGGACAGGCGAGAACGAGGTACAGTGAGCAAATCGGGTTGGTCACAGTCCCTGTCCCGTATGGGGGTCCCAGTCTTAATTCCCATTTTACATATGAGGTGACTGAGGCCCAGAGAAGTGAAGTGACTTGCCCAAGGTCACCCAGTAGACAAGTGGCAGATCAGAACCCATGACCTTCTAACTCCCAGGCCTGTGCTCTACTACTCCATGCTGCTTCCCAGTGGAAAGAACCCTCCCCTGGGCATCGTGACGACTGGTTTCTAGTCCCGCCTCTGCAAGTAGGGGATTGCCTGCTGGGGCTAGACCATCTGTTAGCGAAGATTTCTGCCTGAAGAATCATCTAGAACATTCTAGGAGATGGATGGGCCCAGCAGGAATCCTGAAAAATAGCCAGCCAAGACCGAAGCTGCCACACAGCCTGCTGGGTCATAGCCCCGCGGCCCGGCGTTGGCATAAGTGCCTCCTTCACGTAAAAGACCTTTGTGCATGTGATTTCATAATGTGTTGCGCCCCTGCCCACCTCCTCGTCTGTTGCCCTCCATATCCCGGTAGGAACGTGACTGAGAGGGATGAGAGTAGGCAACAGTAATGATACCGTAATTACTTACGGTACTTGTTAAGTGCTTACTATGTGACAAGCAATGCTCTAAGCGCTGGGGTCGATACAAGATAATCAGGTTGGACACAGTCCCTGTCCCACACGGGGCTCGCAGTCAAGCCGGGGAGGGGGCACCTCCAGCAGCAAAGAAACAGTCATGGATTTTAAAGACCGACTTGGAGAAGGACATGGGAGAAAGCCAGACCAAACAAAGAATTCCCAGATGGGCACCCATTTAGATTCGGACATTCGAACACCGGAAAGAGAGGGGTGCATTTAGGAAAGAGAGTCATCGTATCCTGTGCCTTTTGCAGTGGGTGAGATCAGCAGGCTTATTTCTTTAGTTTGGGGACTGTATAAACCTTGCTTGAGACTGATTAATCTGGATACACTATGCATTTCCTGAGTGACGCAACATTATATGCCTTTTTGTTCAGCATCTTCTCCATATTCTTGTAGTTTCCTATCATTGTCCCAGCCAGAAACTGAAAAGGACTATGCAGTTTGCTATTAATGATTTCAAGCTTATCAGTAAGGCATTATTACCAAGTAGGTTTGGTATGTGGTTCAGATATCATTGGAATTCTTAGCAGGTGAGCTGAGTAACTTTTGTTTACTTCTGGGCTGCTATATTTCTTGGGTTTGTGGAGAGCCACACACAGAGCCCAGAAGGACTCTAGTGGTGTTGGGGAAACTAAAGCCACCTGTGAAGGATGCTTGAGAGGTTCCTTTAACATTTATATTTTCTGCAGTAGGCTGAAGGGTGTTTCTGCAAATATCTTGGACACAGAAATAGCTCCACTCTTCCCCCCTACATTCCCCCGCACCACCCGAGAAGTTTTTGAAAATGTTATAAAACTGCAGGGTGTGCATTTTTTTAATGCCTTTATGCTGAGGACCTCTAAGCACCTTAAAGATTCATTTCATTACCCTTAGCAGCTTCATTGAGAGAACTGTAATTGACAAGTATTGCCGCAGAAGCTTGAAGATGTGACATGTCAAGGAGCCCTGTGTGGGGACTCTATCTCATCTGATTATCTTGTATCTTCCCTAGCACCTAGCAGAATGTTTGGCAAAACGTAAGAGCTGACTAAATACTGTAACTATCCACACCTGGTGTGGCAGGGGCAGCTCCAGGTGCCTTTTCAATTTCTTCCGGAGGCCCTGGGGGGCAGGACCTTCTCCATGCCCACCACGGCGTTGCTCCACTCCTCCCAGGGCTGAACCTGAACGGAATTGACTGCTGACTAGGGTGAACCAAGATCACTTTCTTCTCTATGAGTCTTCCCATACCCACGTCTCTCTAAGCTGCCTAGCCACCAAACCTAGTCACAGGGGTCATTCAGAGGGCACTTTTGAAGTTCGCCAGGGTTTCAGCATGTGGAAGGGCGTCTGAAGAAGTGTGTGATGCCCTGGGAAGGTCTGTGTTTCCAGTGATTCCCCCGACTGGTGCTGAGAGTATGGTGACTCCTGGGGAAAACCCCTTTTGGCTTGTGTGTCGATATTAGTAACCTTCTCTTAAGAGTCCTCAGAGTTTGGAACCTGAAAGGGATGCTAGCAGAGCTAGAAACCCGGGACATTCGTTCAGATTTGGCTCTTCGTTGGCTTGAACCAGCACGCTGAAAGCACTTCCAAGCATTTAGGCAAAGGTGGTTAATGAGCACTCTGGTGTGTAAGGCAGCCTAGGTGTTAGGATGAGGGGGCGAGGATCAACTCCCCACAAATTCCTGTGCTGGTTACGTTTGCCGTTGTTGGGTTCTTTCTGGTATTTGTTAAGAGCTTACTCTGTGCCAGGCACTGTACTGAGCTCTGGAGTAGATACAAGCTAATCAGGTTGGGCATAGTCCGTGTCCCACGTGGGGTTCCCAGTCTTAGCCCCCACTGAGGTAGGATGAGGTAACTGTGGCACAGAGAAGTGCAGTGACTTGCCCAAGTGCCACTTGTCTGCTGTGGGACGTTGGGCTGCTGCTGTTTAACAAGACAACTTGCTCAGTGCAGTTTGTTGACATCTGAACTGTCCTCAATAGTGCCCCCACCCCCCAGGCCCTGAGAGCCCCAAATTTGCATTACAGCTCCTTGCTAGGGCCTCTAGGTAACAGATTTGGGGGACATTGGACTACTTTGGCAAGGACCCAACTAGAACTAGGCCCTAGGAGTTGACCCCAAAGAAAGAGGGAAATATGGGAGATGAAAAAGGAGGTCACCGTGTGTGAACTGGAGTTTGCTAAATGGGGATCCACTGGAAGGAAAAAGGGCTAGGGGGAGGTTGTGACTAGTGCTGTGTAGGAGGAGGGGTGATGGGTGGGGATCTAGGACCCTCAGTGGAGAGTTCCTGCTATCAGTGCTTTCTGAAACAGCATTCTCAGGTAGAAAAGTCTTGCATCTGTGTCACTGCCTGAGGGAGATTTCTGGGAGATTTTTTTTTTGAACTGATATTTGTTAAGTGCTGATTATATGTTGGGATAGATACAAGTTATTTGCGTCGGACACACTCATGGGGCTCATAGTAGAAGCAGCATGGCTCAGTGAAAAAGAGCACGGGCTTTGGACTCAGAGGTCATGGGTTCAAATCCTGACTCCACCAATTGTCAGCTGTGTGACTTTGGGCAAGTCACTTAACTTCTCTGCGCCTCAGTTCCCTTATCTGTAAAATGGGGATTAAGACTGTGAACCCCCCGTGAGACAACCTGATCACTTTGTAACCTCCCCAGTGCTTAGAACAGTGCTTTGCACATAGTAAGCTCTTAATAAATGCCATCATTATTATTATTATTATCCCCATTTTACAGATGAGGGAACTGAGGCCCAGGGAAGTGAAGTGGCTTGCCCAAGGTCACACAGCAGACAAGTGGCAGAGTGGGGATTAGAACCCAGGTCCTTCTGACTCCCAGGCCTGTGCTCTAGCCACTGAGCCACGCTGCTTCTCACTACATTAATGATCTTCCGCCACTGTGGAGTTCAGCTCCGGGACCGAAATCTGAGCCACCAGGACTGCTGCTGCTATCCAGGTCAGTGGCCAGCCCAAGCAGTGCATCAGCAGTGGTCCGATCGGCCCTGTTCCCTGTTTAGGGTCTTGGGAGGCAACTGGGACTGTATTGCCTTGGCTAGGGTGTTGCCTAAGGAATAGGGACAGCCGCCAGGTGATCCTCCTAAACCCAATAAACAAACCACCCTTATCTCACGTTAGTCAGTGGATGTGGACTCCCAGCACCCATCGACGTGGCAGATTTCTGGACTGGGGGCCAAGCCAAAGGTCAAGAGGAACATCCAGAGGAGTGGATCTGCCCAGGGTGACAGCACACTCTGTCTTGCAGGTACATGGCGCTTTTCTGGCTTTGTGTATAACTAGCAAGAAAATGAAGTTGTGGTGGTGATAACGGGATTACTGGAAGGGGGAAATGGATTCCACACTAATTGGCCTAACTGGAAGTTAATTGGCCCCCGAGTGTGATTTCCAAATTCCAGGGATGGGAGCAGGCTGTACCAGGAACCTGGGGCCAGGCTGAATGGAGGAGAGGCAGTAGTGCTTAAAATTTGGGGTGGGGGAGAGAGAAAGAGAGAGAGATGCTAATCTCACCATCACTTGCATCAGACAGAAAGAAAACACAGCCCGCTTTGACATACAAGACAGAGAGGAAGTGGCTTGGCAGGTAGACAGGTAGCATGGCATGGAAACCTTGGCCCTGGGCACCACGCCTCTGAAAATACGTCGAGCCACGTGAGATGGGGTTAGCAGAAACTCTATCACAGTCTCCCAGCCACTTCACATCTACCCCTTGGGATTAGAAACTATTTACCAACTGGGATTCCCAAAGCAGTTACTATGGGCGGGGGGGGGGGGGGGGGGGGGGGGAATTGGTGGGCGGGGGCAGGTGGCATTCACATTTTGCCTGACCTGGCCAATTTAGTAGCTCACTAGTGTTTTCATATTGCCCAAGCCCAACCATCATAGCTAATCTCTCCAAGCTTTTATCCATTGGAAGCCAGGAGATTTGTCAGTGTGCCCAAATGAGACCACACAGAGTTTATCCTTTTTTCAAACTTAATTTGGCCTCTTGATTCCTCAGGTGATTGTTGAGAGAAGGCTTTTGCTGATTAATTTCTCATCTCCTCACCCTATATCCTCCCTGCCCACCCCCACCCCAAAGCTGCCCCACTTCAGCACCAACTAAACACTTGGGTCCTTACACCCTTCCTCTTCCCATCACCAGAACACGTATGTACAAATCTTTACTCTCTATTACATCCTCCTACTTCTAATTTATTATTTCTGTGACTGTCTCCCCTGTAGATTGTAAACTCCCTAATTCTACTGTACTCTCCCAAGGCTCTTCACCCAGTAGCTGCTCAATTAGTTTGTGTCAGTGATGAATTGAGCACCTACGGTGTGACTAAGCCTTTGGGAGAGTACAATAGACATGATCTTTGGCCTCAAGGAGCTTACAGTCTACAGGGGAGACCAACACAGAAAGCCCCTCTCAGAGTTTTCCCGTGACCCAACCCTCAGATGGAAAGCCCTGGAGTCCAGGGCTCCAGGTTACAGGGGAAGCTCTGTTTGTTGTAGTGGGACAAGGTAGGTCACACAATTCTTAAAAATGAGTTATAGTAAACAAGTTATCGAGATAAAGACTTCACAGGGTTCAATACTGATGAATCTGAACGTTAAGAGTCCTTATCACCCAATCTCGATTGAGGACCAGATAAAGCATGCTGTTTTCTGGCATTTCACTACAAACATGATGTTTGTGCCAACTGACATAGTGATTAAATGTGATCTGCTCTTCTGAGAAATGAGGAGTAGAAAAACTGTAACCACATAGAGCTTTCCACCACTGATACAAGATAAAAAAAAGAGACACAAAATGTGGTTTTCTCATAGACCAAACTTGTGGTGCAGTTTTCTAATGTGATGTGTCCAAGGTCAAAACAATCTGTTGGGCTCAAAATTTGCTTAAGGTAAAACTGCCAAAATATTATTTACTTGTCATTTCCCCAAAACACAAAATTGGGATTTTGACGAGGTGATGATTGAAATGAAAATGTAGAAAAAGAGATGTCTGCATTCCAAAGTCTTTCTTGATTTAATTTCTTAATGGATAAGTGAGACCGTGGCCCCTCACGGGTTCTGATGGTGATGTGAGAGAACATTGAAATCCAGGTTGGCTTCGAAGTTGCTTCGATTCACCTCGTTTCTATTTTCATGATTTGTAGTCATCTGCATTTTTAGCTTCCAGGAATGCACCAAGCCCTGGTGAAGTGGCATGAGGGCAAAAAGCTCCCTTTCATTCCGGACCCTGCCTTTTGGATCTGGTTGTGCCTGTAGCTTAGCTCTTCAAATCGCCAAAGAATGATTCGGGGACCTGAGCAGTGGTACAGCTCCAGTTGCACTGGGACAGGTTCGAAGCTGCAAAAGTCTGGGTTGAGCGGCCGCCAGCGGGTTGACCGAGGTGTGGTTCTTGCAAGATGAAGGAGCTGCTGTAAGGGTTCGGCCCCTCTTCCCCTCACCCCCACGCCCCCCATGCAGCAGCAGCACTACTGTCATGATTTGGGCTGAAGCCCCACCACGCTGGTTTTAGCCACAAGGCAAGGATGCATCGGTTAACATGTAAATTGTCGGCAGATGTTTACTCTTCAGAAAAACAACCTGCCCTGCCCTGCCCTGCCCTGCCCAGCCTAGTCCAGCCCTGCCCTGCTCTGCCCTGCCCCGGGTAGACTCAAAGCCCCTCTGCTCCTCTTGGTGATTATGATCAGTGGGGTACTAGCGGTAAAAACAATAACAAAAGCAATCTGCACCTCTTCTCCTGCACCTTTGATCTGAGATTTCTGAAGTGTCTCGGGTTGTTAAATCTCCTCAGCTCCCCTGCGGTAGAGGAAGGTGTGAAGTATTATCCTCCCTTCTTTAGGAAAAACTGAGGCCCAAAGAAATCAAGTAATTTCATTGGCAATCTGAGTTGGAGGCAGACGCAGCACCCCACAATTCTCTTAGCTCCTCCTCCTCTAGTTCTCTACCTTCCTTATACCTAGGTGTAAACGGACACATTCCCTGCTTACAGTCTAGAGATGTGCTTACAGTCTAGAGCAGAAGATTTCCTCTTTTGGACCCCCAACCCCCCACCCCAAACACACACACACCATGCCCACCCAGATAACTCTGTAGCCAAGGACATGCTTGCTCTCTTTCCTCTAATCCATCAATCAATCGATTTACCAGTGATACCTATTGAGCACTTAGAGTGTGCAGAACACTGTACTAAGTGCTTGGAAAAGTACAATGCAGCAGAGTTGGTAGACACAGCTAAGCGCTCAGTAAATTCGATTGAATGAATGAACGAATGAAGGATCCCTGCCCACAAGGAGCTCACAGTCTACAGGGGGAGACAGATGTTAAAAGAGATGATGGATAGGGGAAATTGGAGAGGATAAGAATAAGGACCCCCGAGTGCTCTGGGGCTGGGGTGAATATCAAAGCGCTTAAGGGGGACACAGCTGAGGTGGGTAGGGGAAGGTCTCTTGGAAGAGATGGGATTTTAGGAGGGTTTGGAAGGTGGGGAGAGAGGCGAACTGTTGAAAGTGAAGGGGGAGGGAGTTCCACGTCCAAGAGAGACGTGGGCAAAGGGTAGGCGGCGAGATAGACGAGATTGAGGTACAGCGACTAGGTCAGCGGTAGAGGAGTGAAGTGTGTGGGCTGGGTTGTAGTAGGAAAACAGCAAGGTAAGATAAGGAGAGAGCTGATTGAGTGCCTTAAAACGGATGGTAAGGAGTTTCTGTTTGATGCAGAGGAGGCTGGGCAACCACTGGAGGTTTTCGAGGAGTCGGGGGACGTGGACTGAGTGGTTTTTCAGAAAAATGACCTGAGTGAAATGTGGACTGGAGAGGGGGAGAGGCCGGAGGCAGGGAGGTCAGTGAGGAGGCAGATGCAGTAATCAAGGCAGGAGAGGACAAGTCCCCTGAATCAGGGTTTGGATGGAGAGGAAAGAGCGGATTCCAGAAAAGTCGTGAACTGACAGGGTTCGGTGACAGATCGAATGCATGGGTCGAATGAGAGAGATGAGTCGAGGATCAAGCCAAGGTTACGGGTTTGTGAGCCATGGAGGATGGACGTGTGTGTCATCTACAGTGATGGGGAGGACAGGCTTCTGGTGGGGAGACGAGTTGAGTCTTGCCCTGAACAGCTGCTTGAGCATCGGGCATCCAGAGGAGATTCCCTGTCGAGAGAAGTTTGTCAGTTGACTGAGGAGGGCAGGACCGGGCCAGGAAGGAAAGGGATGACTAAGCTCTCATGACAGGTAGAAAGACAGTTTACTAGACGTTAGTTTCAAGAACACCGGGCTGAACTCTGGCCCTGCCTCTCTGCAGACGGTTTGCTCCCCAGGTGTGGGCGGCTGCAGGGATTTCCCCAGTGAGAGTTTTTGCCCGGATAGACCTGGCTCTGGACCATTTGTTCTCTGCGGGGCTTGGGGGTGGAGGGGAGGCAGCCAGCCAGTCTGGAGCAATTGCTTAGAGCCAGTGTCCATCCTGCTCCCACCCCACTGACCCTGCCCTTTGACAGAGAAGATGCAGAAGCTTTCCTTTCCCAACACTCACCTGCTCATTTTAGGGCTTAGATTGCAGGGGGAACGCAGATCTGGGGACTTTGGGGAATAGCTATGTGCTGAAGATGCTGCAGAATACATTTCCTGACAGAGAAGAGAGGGGAAGGCCAGGACACGGTGGATGCATAGTTATTTACCACTGCCATCCTGGAGGGCATTTGAGCATTCTACCAGTGCCTTGAGGTGTGTCAGAGTAGAAGGGCTCGGCTCGGTCGACTCCGGGGCCTTGTACATGCTCCGCAGCCCAGCTCCCTGGTCTTTTCCCAGTTTTGAAAGCCTTGCAATTTAGTATGATCTTTCTTCTCTTGAATCCCCTGACCTTGCTTTCTGTTTAGGAGTCACCCCTCTCCTCCCCCCAGCCCCTGTCTCCCCAACTGTTTGAAGACTCAGAGATGAGTGAGGTGGGCGGAAGCTCATTTCTCGATCAGCTGTCTTTTTTCGGAGTAGATTTGCCACAGTACAGAAATTTGGTGAATTTAATCCTTGACCTTCTAGACTGTAACCAATTTGTCTTGAAAAATGTGTTTGCAATCGACCGAAAGCGTTGGACAATCAGGCGCTTACAATGGGGCTTCCTGTCAGTAGTGGGTATTATTAACTCTGCTAACCATCTTATTTGGCTACTGCCGAGGAAGGAGCTGCAAAGAGGGAAGTTGATGACTTTTGCTTTCCCCTCTTTCGTAAATTTGCATTTGTTGCTTTTACATAGAATCTCTCCAAGTGAGTGCTCTGTTAATGGCCATCTGAATGACTTAGAAAGACAGTCGTTAGAATCCACCACGAACTGCTCAACCACTTTTGAAGATTAGACTGAGCAGCTTCGAAAAAGTTTGATAATGCTGCCGGACAGAACCCGGTGACCTGCGCCTTTAGTTCCTGTGGTCCGAAAAGTGAGATCATAGGCCCCTTCTTAGAAAGAGCGAGGCCACCTGAAATGATCCATTATCCTGCAGTTGAGATCACAGTGCGCACACTTGTCTGCTGTGTGACCTTGGGGAAGTCATTTCAATCAATCGATCAATCAATTGTATTTATTGAGCGCTTACTGTGTGCAGAGCACTGTACTAAGCATTTGGGAAGTACAAATTGGCAACACATAGAGACGGTCCCTACCCAACAGTGGGCTCACAGTCTAGGAGGGGGAGACAGAGAACAAAACAAAACATATTAACAAAATAAAATAAAATAAGTAGAATAGATATGTATGAGTAAAATAAATAAATAAATAGAGTAATATTAAGTATCAAAGCTATCTTCACAAAGTTAAATCTTTGCTTTAAAAAGTGTGAGGACACATTTAGATAGTACAATAAGGTGATGCAGGCAAATTTGAATCTTCAGAATTTAAAAATAACATAAAAATGAATCGTACCCTTTTCTAGTTAGACCGATTAGGTAGTTCCAAAATCAAAAGCCTACTTGCAATATACACAAAGTACTGAGCAAAAGCGCGAAGAAATAAACCCTAATTTTACTATCCCTAATAGTTATTTCAATAACAGGACATAACTAGTCTTACATAAGGGGGAAATATTGCTACAGATCAGGTTCAGATTAAATTCGGAAGAACTGCCAATGTTCAGATCAGATACCTTTTTCTAGATCCTTTCAGAACATGAAACTACTGAAAAGCTAACATCCTCAAAGAATTGGCAATCAGTTCTGTATTCGATGTAGCCAAGAGCAAAACTCCTGGCTTCCACAGGGGAGACACTTGATCACATAAATAAAAACACAAAATGTGAGCGTTCCCACTGTCCCCAAACTACTTCAAGCGCCTGTAAAACATGTCTAAACACCAGTTTCTACATGGTCTTTGCTTAGGTTACCTGACTAGATTGGATCCACGGCCAGCAAGTTTGTTTTACAAGTTCAATACAGTATGTTACCTACGCAGACACCAGAAAAAGATTGGATTTCCATTAGTTGGCAATAACTTTCTGCACAACGGGTTGTCGAGCTAGACATGCCCGGAGAAACAGGTCTGGGGCTTTGCAAAAAAGGCAGAGGGGAGGCAAGCACCAGTGAGGCAGCTCCCCAGAGAAGCAGCATGGCTCAATGGAAAGAGCCCGGGCTTTGGAGTCGGAGGTCATGTGTTCAAACCCCGGCTCTGCCAATTGTCAGCTGTGTGACTTTGGGCAAGTCACTTCACTTTTCTGGGCCTCAGTTATGTCATCTGTAAAATGGGGATGAGGACTGTGAGCCCCCCCGAGGGACAACCTGATCACCTTGTAACCTCCCCAGCGCTTAGAGCAGTGCTTTGCACATAGCAAGCGCTTAATAAATGCCATTATTATTATTATTAATAAAATGGTAACTGACCGGAACGATCAGTTGCAAACGGCCAACGAGTGGCCAGGAAGGGTGGTTGGGGGGAGGGGGCTGTCGGTGTCCCTCACCGACAGTGTCCGGGGAAACGACAGCTCGACGAATTCACAAGGAACTCACAGGCAAGTTCGGACACAGTGAGGGAGTGTTGGGGGGCCCCGCCGCAGAGGGTGCCGGGAACCCTTGCTAGGGCTGGCCAAAAGTGGGGGGCCCTCTGGTCCTGTGCTGCCCCGTCCCCAATATACCAGGCTCAGTCGCCTTTTTCACGGGCCCCCGGCCGTCCCCACTCCCAGGCCCAGCCCCGCTCCTCGGGGAGAAGCAGAGGTCGTTCACTTCTCTGGACCTCAGTTACCTCATCTGTAAAATGGGGATTGAGACTGTGAGCCCCATATGGGACAGGGACTGATTTGCAAATCAACCTGATTTGCTTGAATCCACTCCAGGGCTTAGTACAGTGCCTGGCACACAGTAAGCGCTTAACAAATACCACAATTTTTGTTATTATTATAGTCCCTTACCCTCTTCTCTTGGTCTCTCATTGCAAATCGGAGGAGCAGCAATACAGCTTGTCAACCTTGCCACTTTTCACCGTGGAACAGATGAGGGTACTGTAACTTTTCGGGCCTGGGAGTCAGAAGGTCTTAGGTTTTAATCCTGACTCTGCTGCTTGTCTGTTGTGTGGCTTTGGGAAAGTCACTTTACTTCCCTGGGCCTCAGTTATCTCATCTGTAAAATGGGGATTGAGACTGTGAGCTCCAAGTGGGACAGGGACTGTGTCCAACCTGATTTGCTTGTATCTACCCCAGCTCTCAGTACAGTGCCTGGCATGTAGTAAGCACTTAACAAATACCAGTTAGTAATTACTATTATTTTCATTCACCAGGTCTCTTGAGCATACTTGGAATAATGGATTTCTTCCTGTGACCCTTTCTTCTAGCTCTCTACAATCAGGGAGGTTGACTAAGCAAGCTTCATTTTCTAACGGGGCTTTCTTCTGATGGGGAGTTCTCAAGAAAATAAAACAGGACAAAGATGCTAGGAGCCTTCTCAATCAGTCCATCATGATAATTATTGAGTGCTTACTGTGTGCAGAACACTGGACTAAGCGCTTGGAAGAGCACAATACAACAGAGTTGGTAGACATATTCCCTGCCCACGAGGAACTCACAGTCTGAAGGGGAAGCAGTAGTTGCTATGGATAAATAAATCTGGATAAGTACCTATCTCCATTTGCTAATTGTATTGTACTCTCCCAAGTGCTTAGTCCAGTGCTCTGCACACAGTAAACGCTCAATAGGTACAATTGCTCTCCACAGATTAACGAAACCCCTTCTGGACCCAGTTTCATTCTGTGTCCCAGAACCCAGGCCAAGTGATGCCTGTGAGCCCACTGTTGGGTAGGGACTGTCTCTATATGTTGCCAACTTGTACTACCCAAGCGCTTAGTACAGTGCTCTGCACACAGTAAGCGCTCAATAAATGTGATTGATTGACTGATTGATGCAAGGGGGTTTGACACCTTGTCAGCTTTCACTGTGGAACAGCCGTGGAGCCTGGAACTTTTTGGTCTTCGGGTCTCTCGAGAGTATTTGGAAGGACGGGTTTCTTCCTGGGACCCTTTCTTCAAACCCTGTAGAGTCAGGGAGGTTGACTAGGCAAGCACCTTTAGTTCTGCAATAAACCTGTTGCTCTAAGGACGGCTTTTCCAGTGGGTTGATCGGGGCAAGTTTCCAAACTGGGAGGGAACTTACCGGACGGGCTGGTGCCGCCCCGTACCAGAGGCCTGCAGTGGAAGTTTTCCGAATTCCACTTTCACGGGAACTAAGCAACGCAAGGACATATTTCCAGGGATGGATGGGTTTGGTGCTCTGCAAAACATTGGCCTTCTGGTTTTTCACTGTGGTACTCCTTTTTTCTTTTTTTTTTTTTTTAAGTCTGGTAATTGCTGTTCTATTGAAACACCAATAATGCCCTTGACTGGAGGAGGAGCTACATGCGTCCTTCCCGGCCCGATTCTCTTCACTGACTGCAGGTGGCCCAAAGGATGCTTAAGAGGTAGTGCTTGAGCACACAGCAATTGCAATCTAACCTTCTCTGCTTCTCTGCACACATGTCCAAGAATGTGCTTAGAACTTTGCCTGAGGTTTTATAATCTAGTTAAATTAATGAAGCTCCCCAGAGCCTCATATGCAGGTGCCTAAAGGGACATTAGAGGTCTCTTTACATATATTCTTTTTTAGCCCACTCTGCATATTCTAGCACCTGCGTCAAATTGACTGTTCTTCATGACAGAACATTTCAAAACGAACTGTTTGAGAGCAAATGCAATTCAGTTTTGGGGGGGGCTTTTTTGTATTAAGAAGCTGGAGACACTTCTTTATTTTGATTTCATTTCTGCTTTTTGCTTTTCCTGGATCCAGAGTCTCTCAGATTAAAAGAACATAAAGTAATAAAAGAAAACCCTTATTTGTGCCTTTAAGAGAATCCTGTACAGTTACCCTGATTTCCTAATTTTCTTTTAAACTCCAGCTAAACTGCGTGCTTTTTGAGAGCAAATCAGATGCATTTCGTTGAGTAACTATTTCCTTAAAAGTTCTGAACTTTTGTTCTAAATATATCCGGACCCATCTACAAATCTCCCTCCAATTGTTGTGAGCTATATCAAGCTGAGGCCGGCTTCAGAGTACAGTAAGTGCTAAAATTCAGCAGCAGCAGCAGCAGAACATGGGCAGAGTTTTCCACATGAACCTGTTTTCAGTATCCAAAAGACTCTGTGTGCTCAGAGTGGCTTATATACCGTCTCCCAAAATATCTGACTCCTGATAGGAGGAGAACACGCTGTCATGTTCTTTCACCAGGCCAATTGCAGAGCTACAGTTCCTGTGCTGCTAAAGATGTTTCCTGTTGATAGCACAAAGGGACAGCGCTGTTCTTAACTGCTAATGTTATCTCTGACCCCTCTGACCTCTGAACAAACTTAACAATTGTGAAGTTCACAGCGTTTGCTGGCCCATGTGTCTCACTACTTTGGTTTTAATAACTTAACAGGAAAAGAAAATAAACCTCATTCTGCAGTTATTCATCTCGACTGGCTGGCTGGTGGTGACCTGTCCGATGAGTTGTGAGACCGAGAGGGCTAAGGAGGCCCAGAGTGGGCAGCTGCACTGAAGGGAAATGAGGTAGTATTTGATCTGAGTGGAAAACTCATATCCTGACCAAAGAACCTGAAGTAAAAAGCACGTCCTTCAGGTTTGCACGGCCGGCACAGGCCAGGCCCTAGAGGAGCCGGCCAGCCGACCCAGGACTTTCTGCAGAGGTAAACGCTGCCTTCTTTGGGGAGTTGGGCGAGCTGGAGTAAGCAGCGTGACTTAGTGGATAGGGCCTGGGAGTCAGAAGGGCCTGGGGTCTAGTCCCGGCTCTGCCGCGGGTCTGCTGTATGACCTGGGGCAAGTCACTTCACTTCTCTGGGCCTCAGTTCCCTCATCGGTAAAATGGGGATAAGAGTGTGAGCCCCATGTGGGACAGGGACCGTGTCCAACCTGATTACCTTGTATCTATCAATCAATCAATCAATCGTATTTATTGAGCGCTTACTGTGTGCAGAGCACTGTACTAAGCGCTTGGGAAGTACAAGTTGGCAACACAACTTGTTGGCAACAACAGCAACACAACAACAAGTTGGCAACACAACTATCTACCCCAGCGCTTAGAACAGAGCTCGGCACCTAATAAGCACCTAACGAGTACCATAATTATTATTATTCTTAGTATTATTCTCGACTTCAGAGAACAGATTTCGATGTCCACGTTCGCCATTTTGCTCCTCGAGTTGGGAGGAAATGAGCCCTCGGTTCTGACCCTCGCTTGCTCCCCTGCCTTGCTCTGGGTCGGGGGACAAATTCCATTGTTTTGTCACCGCTCGGCCCCCATCCCGCCCCAACTCCCCACCCCAGCTCAGGCAGGGGAGGTCACGAGTGTGGCCCAAGGAGCTGTATAAAGCCAAAGCCCTGAGCATTATTGGTCAGTATGATCTTCTTGACTGGGCACGCGCTTCTTAGAGACAACTATATTTGCGGCGGTATTAACGGTCTCTGCCAGGGATAGCTCTTGCTGAATGATCCGAGTGAATCAGAGATGAGGTTGCTTCTGGCCACTCTTTTGAGGGTGGCAGTGAGGAGGGGAGAGAGGAAAAAGGAGAAGGAAAGTTGGTGGGCTTTAGCAATGTGGGGGTGGTGGGGGCCAGGGGAGAGGGAAGGAAAGCTATTAGAAAAGACTGATGAGACTGTGCCTTTCGTCTTGGATATATTTGACTTCAGAAAGGAATTGGAACAACATCAGAAGGGCCAAAGCTGGCCGAGAAAGAGCCTTCGGGCTTCCTGGTTTTGAGGGTTCTCTGCTGGGTCTCAGCTGCCCTATAATCTAAGTGCCCTGCTGCTGTAGTGTGGTTCTTATATTCCTTTACTTGTCCCAGGAGAGACTGGGGCAGGCTCAGTGTGTCTGGGGAAGACCAGAAAGCACTTGAGAGTGACAGGTAAATGAGAGGGCGGTGTAAATCCAGCGACTTTCACCTGATGAGTTCCACAGCCTTTCAAGCACTGAAAAACGAAACATCCCTCTGTCAACAGGCTATAGAGCGGGGCTCTGGAGAGGGAAATGGAAACTAAAACATCTCAGTTCTCTTTACCAATTTTCCTCTCTCAGCCCGTTTTTCCACCGCTACAAACTGCCCGTGGCTCGGCCCAGCTCAGCTCCCACGGCCGCTGGGAAGGGGCCATGCAAGTCAGGAAGGGCCACGTTAGGGAGCATCTGGGATGTCACGGGCCCTGGGCTTGATTTGAGTGGGCATGGGAAGAAGAGGCAGGGAAATGGACAGGGAAAAATCTGGATGAGGGGAAGAGAAGGCAAGATTTTTCCTCTCGTCCAATTCACCAGTTAGCTACCTGAGTTGGCAGGACCCAAGGGGGCTTTGGTGGGCCTGTTCTGAGCATGAGGATGGTCCTCCGTGCCCTTCCCCTTATGGAGTGGACTGGCTACCATGTCTGAATAGGGATAGCCCTCCCTGGCACCTACCACCAAGAGCAGGCTAGGGTGGGGAGCTAGGGGGAAGAGTAGGCCTGGAACGGATTCTTTTGGGGGAGGCTGACCCCTGAAATGTGGAAAGGCCAACCCAGGCAGATCCTCTCTAATGGTCCCTGCTGCACAGAGGACAGGGGAAAATCTGGCCCAACCTCTGCCCCACAACTAAGTCAGCAAAAGGGCTGAGGGAGGGGGCAGGACAAAATTGCCATCAGCTTCTCAGCCCTTGCTCACCCCAAATAACCACGGGGGCCATCAGGGGCAAATGGAGGCTTGTCACATCCAGGGAGGTACATATGTACCTAGTTTTTTTTGTTGTTGTTGTTTTTAAATGGTGTTTGTTAAGCACTTACCTTGTATCTACCCCAGTGCTTAGAACGGTTCTTGGCACATAGTAAGTGCTTAACAAATACCATACTCATTATTATTATTATCATTGTGCCGGGGTCCGTTCTAAGCGCTGGAGTAGATACAAGCTAATCCAGTTGGGCACAAGCCATGTCCCACATGGAGCTCACAGCCTTAACCCACATTTTCCAGATGAAGTAACTGAGACACAAGCCAAGTGACTTGCCCAAGGTCACACAGCAGCAAGGGGCAAAGGCAAACCCAGCTGCTTCTGACTCCTAAGCCCATGGTCTGTCTATCAAATAGGCAATGCTGCTTCCCCGAGTTAAGTGGGGCAAGAGGGGCAGGGGAGAGTTGAGAAAAAAGGGGTAATTCCTCTCCTCCTGCAGAAGACAACCTCTGCACATTTAATGTGGTCTAGTGGGGAGAGCACGAGTCTGGGAGTCAGATGATCTGTGTTTTAATCCTGGCTCCTCCACTTGTCTGCTATGTGACCTTGGGCAAGTCACTTTATTTCTCTGTGCCCCTGTTACCTCATCTGTAAAATGGGGATTAAGACTGTGAGCCCTGTGTGAGGCAGGGACTGTGTCCAACCTGATTAGCTTGTCTTTACCCCAGCACTTAGTACAGTGTCTGGCACATAGTTGCTTAACAAATACCATCATCAATCGTATTTATTCATCAATTGTATTTATTGAGCACTTACTATATGCAGAGCACTGTACTAAGTGCTTGGGAAGTACAATGGCAACATACCATTTAAGCATCCTTCCTCATCTCCTGACACCAGCAAAAAAAGCTTTCATTTTTTATCATCCTTGCCCTTGATGCCTTGTGATGGCGTTTGTAACTTAAGCCATGGTGAGGTGGTTTTGATCTTAATGAATAATATGCTTCCCTAGTTTCTTTCTCTCCTCTCCGTGGAACCCCACCTGGGTCAGAACAAAATTGCTGGCATGAAGGGAGGTGAGCTAGGGAGGTGAGTTGGGGAGGTGGATAGGAGACCACCCGGGCATTAAAGTAACGGCTCATCTTTCTACAAGTGCACTTTTCAAGATCTCTCACTGAAGGGAAAAAATTGCAGGACCAATTTTTACCGAGATTTTGTTTCCCCTTGTGCACGTCCTAAAAGCCAAGTTTCTCTTTTCTTCTATCCATCTCCTGTTATTTGCACTGTCAAACCTGGCATCGCCGTGGCCCAAACGCTGGACCAGGACAGCTCCCGTCCCAAATGTAGGCCAAGGATCCATGGACTGTTGGGATAAACGTGTTAGCGGCTGCTCCACCTGCTCCTTTGTGACCTTCTGTTCATGAGAAGTCAATGCCCTTCCACAGCAGTGAATCCCCCAGATTCACTTCAAAGCCAACTTAGTGGAGGTGAAACAGGTTGAACTCTGCTTTGGCATCATTAACATTCACATGCCAAATGCAGCAAATTGCAACTCCAGGTTTTGAATCTCTTCCTCTGAGGTTAACACTGTTCTTCAAGTGTGTCAGGACATTGACAGCTGTCTTTCCAGAAACCAGTGCCAGAAAAAAAACCATACAAACATACACACACACTTGCACACACACACCCAGGAGACATTCTAGGGACCTCTGGAGTGGAGGAGACCCTCCTTATGATCCTTTAGGAAGGGGAGCAAATCGTTCAGTTGAACAGCTTAAATAAGGAAGGCTTTCTAACAGGAAGTTGGCGATTCAGCTGATGCTGCAAAGTTAGATGTGCTCTGCCTCACCTGAAATCTTTGAAGTCTGAAACCTGGAATTTGTGCCAGATAGATTCTACGCAAATTAAAAACACAAGTCATTTAACTTCCCCTAATTTAGCTGCTGCCATAGAATGAGGTAGAACTTAACAACGTGCAGGGTTTTAAACTGGATTTCAGACTTAACGGTCCCCAACCAGAGATACTGTAGGCACTGATAATCAAGACCAGTGGCATAAGAAGTCACTGGAATTTGCCCTTAAAAGCTTGGCTTCAGTGGCGAATCTGTATCAAGGCAAATTCCCATTTCTTCTCTTGAGGGTAACCAAAGAGAAAATTCAGTGGCTTAAAAAGTTCATGAAATCTGTTTTCCTCTTTTCCAGGGTTGAGTGAATGTGGAAGCTGCAATCTGATCTCTCCAACTTTCACTTCGGCAATGCTGCTGTTCGTACTAATTGGAGATTCGCATGGCACTGGTCCGGCTGCCCAGCTGCCTTCTGGGTAAGTACCAGGTGTAACCTGTTTCTCTTGGACACTAGTGGAACTTGGAATTCCTCCGGGTAATTTTTCCAACATCTGACAGAGAGCCCGAGGCAGTACAGCGTGTAATAAAACCAACCTTTCAAAATACATTTTTAAATTTAAAAAAATCTTAAAACAGATTTCCCAAAAGTGAGTATAAACACTTGGAAAAGAAAACAACCCTGTTGATTTCAAAGTTAAAGCAGGCTCTGGATACTATGTGTTGAACACACCCCCTACTTGGTGAGAGAGTAGAAGATGTGTGTTTTTAGGGAAGGACACTAACTGCACTTTTTCACCTCCTCTTTTGTTTTCCTTCTCTTCCTCCAACCACCCCTTCCCACCCCATCTGCCTCCTAAGTTGATTTTTCTCTCATCCTTCCGTGCCCTTCCACCTCTCCTCAGTTGCCAACAGGACAGACCTCAGACTTGTAGTTCTGATTTGACATCTTGAGGGTGCTCCAAATTTGAGCATGGTAAGACCAAGCAAGAGCCATCGCTTACTCGTCTCTCCCCACAGACTCTGAGTTTGCCTCCCTTGGTCCAGTAAAGCCCACTCAAGTCTCTTGCACAGGGCAGGCTAGGTACAACCTACTAGCCTAGGACCTACCTAGCAAGCTGAAAAAGGAAGAAAGGGTATCGGAAACCACGGCCGCCGAAACGTGGTTGAACTAATATCGGACGGTGTCGGGGTTAGTGACCAGAACCCTTACGGTTAAGAAGGATCCTTGCTGATGTGGAGAGGGGCAGTGAGGGGTTTTTAAAACAACCCGATAACATTACCGCTTTACATCATGCAAGGATGGAGAGGCAAGAGAGGTGTCGTGAAATTTGAGCTGCGGTACCAAGGAAGCCAACTTTTAGCGTCCGTCCATTGGCTCAGCTATGCCACACGCGATACAGCTCACGAATAGTTTGCGTATCTGGGGAGAATGTTTTAAAAACAACCGTATGGTGGAATTAACGCCTTTCTTCTTCGGCCCAAAACGCTGTGTCCTGTGAAACAGAGTACGATGGCATCCTTAAAGCATCAGTAGCATGTTAGCTATCTCACAGGGACACAGCTGAAAGGAAGTTTGTTATTTAAGCCTTTATATAGCACGTTATATTTGCAGAATGCTTGATAGTCAATTTTATTAGTTATGCTTGCTAGAGTACTTCCCTAACAACACTGAGAAGTCAGTGGAAACGAACGTGCTCAACTATGTTTAGCAGTTTGTTCTCTAGCATTGATTTCACTTGGAAGATTTCTTTCCTCCCTACGCCCTCTAGTGACAGTGACCAGTAGCCATCATCAATCGTATTTATTGAGCGCTTACTGTGTGCAGAGCACTGTACTAAGCGCTTGGGAACTACAAGTTGGCAACATATAGCCAGCTTGGCTACCTGTCACAAATCGAAATTGTGCTGCTCCAGGGCGTTTTCTCTCGCCTTGGTCGCCCCTGGGGGTTTCACGTGGGCCCGGTTGCCCTCAGTTATGGGGCTGTAGAGCTGGTGGATAGTTGCAGGTCGGTAGTACACGAAACGTACCTCGGCTTCCCAGCTTGGGCTCGCCAAGTTACTCCGCAGCATTCCTGCATGTTTGGAGAGCCTTTGAATCCATATAAAGTTCTAATCCCGGCTCCCCAACTTGCTTGCTGTGAGACTTTGGTCAAGTCACTAAACTTCTTGGGGCCTCAGTTACCTCATCTGGAAAATGGGGGTTGACTGTGAGCCCCATGTGGGGCATTGACTGCGTCCCACCTGATTGATATTAGAGAAGCAGTGTGGCTCATTGGAAAGAGCACGGGCTTTGGAGTCAGAGGTCATGGGTTCGAGTCCTGACTCCACCACATGTCCACTGTGTGACCTTGGGCAAGTCACTTAACTTCTCTGAGCCTCAGTTCCCTCATCTGTAAAATGGGGATTAAGACTGTGAGCCCCATGTGGGACAACTTGATCACCTTGTATCCCCCCAGCGCTTAGAACAGTGCTCTGCACATAGTAAGCGCTTAACAAATGCCATTATTTATTTATTTTATTTATTTATTTATCTCTACCCCCATGCACTTAGTACACTGCCTGGCACATAGTAAGCGGTTAACAAATACCATTGAAAAAGTTGCCGTTTCATAGCATGTTACTTTCTTTCTCCATATTGAGGAACGCTCATCTTTCTTTTCAAACAAAATCATTGGCACACGTCTCAAGAGTGAAAGTTTTGAGCTTGGTTAGTGTCGCTAGCTAATAACCGCTAATAAACACGCGTGGGTGCATTTCTCACCAAAATTTTCCCAGAGGGTGGGGGGTGGGTAGGCAGGGGATTTCACATGTTCTGTGCAGTTTTAAGTGCCTTGATCATTGGAGGTGTTTTTATAAAGCAAGAGTTCCAGTTTGAGATGACCCCAACTTTTGCTTCTCCATATTCTCACTTGCCTAAGTTTCTCCCCTCTTTTCTGCGGCCCTAGGCTGGAGTTCTCATCATCTTTAATGGGGGAGTTTGTGTTGTGGAGTTTTGGCAAAGACGTTGGTGAAATCCCACTTGAAAAGGACAGGCAGCTCATCAGAAACGTCCTAGGATTCTTTCAGTATGGGCTGGCAAAATCTCTCCATCATTTATTAGTTCTAATTAAGCGCCTGCCTGCTGTGGGCAGAGCACACTGTACTACAGTGTGCTTGGGACCGCGCAGCCGAAGTAACAGGAAGTCTTCAAGGCACTTACAATGATTACGGTATTTATTCACCGCTTCCTTTATGCCAGGGCGCTGGGATAAGCACTGGGGTAGACAAAAAAGAGAATCTGGTCAATCTAATGGAAAAGCCAAGCACACCCCATATTTCAGTCTCGCAGATTTTCCGCCCACTTGACTAGGATGGCTTTGTCGGGCGGAGGACGTCTTCTAGTCACAATTGGTTGAGATACCACTTCCAAAATACAGCCATCTTGCTGAACTCACTTTTCGCTCCACCCGGCTGCGCCCTCCAGATGTGTAAACCCCATCCCTAATCTATTTTAATGTACATCTCTCCCCTAGACTGTGAGCTCCTGTGGGCAGGGATCACATCAACCAACTCTGTACTGTTCTTTCCCAAGTGCTTAGAACAGTGCTGTGTGCACAGTAAGTACTGAAATATCACTGATCAATTGGGCGATGGGCCTCAAAAGATCCACCATCTGCAACCTTGGAGAAAAGGCAATCCCAAACAAAATTAGGAGGCACGGTGTGAAATTTCCGATTACACTTTATTGGAAGCTTAAGGAAATGAAGTATGCGTGGGTTGACATAGGATTATTTCAAATGTACAACAAAAGGAGATCAAATTTGGCTTTGGGAGAGGGGCCGTGCATCTCCGATGGCATGGCCACTGCTGCTTATACATCCTAACTTGGGCAAATGCACCGTTGAAAATGGTCAATTAAGACATAAAATGGCAACAATTCTATTTGTTCAGAGAGGATCTGAAAAGTGGACCAACAGTTTGTTCAGAAGAGGAGGTCGCTGCGAAATCAGTTTAACGGTATACTGAGAAGGACGCTATATGGCCTGATGGATTTAACTGTCCAGAAACCAAGCATAGCAACCATCACTCACAATACTTTGTGGATTTATACCAAACATGCTCTCTGCTCTCACTTATAGTCTTCACTGAAGTCCAGGCACCCCTTGACTCCCCAGACAACTTCACTTTAGAGGGGTATGCTAGTTAGGGAACAAATTCAACATTCAAACCTCAGATTCACATTTCGGGAAGAGTTCTTGATGCCAAGTGGAAGGAGGGGAAAATACTCAGATCTGCAACACTCCACTGCCCCTTTCAATGGGACTGTGTGGAAAAAAAAGGAAATCTCAATTCTGCTCTTACTTTCAGTTCCCAACCCCCTCAGCATCACTCTCCGAAGGAGGTGGGGGTGGGGGGGGCGAGAAGAGGGTGTCTCTTTATCCTTTTGCTACACCCATCAGATGATAGAAGCAAAAACAGTGGAAAAACCACAGCTTCGGCTGGGCTCTGCGCTGAGGTGGTTAGGCCTGGAAAGGCAGGAGGTAAACAAATAATCATAAGGAGTTTCGGCATGTGGTAGTTTTCGAAGAATGCACTTATTCCGTACATCGAGAGGAGGCCTGCCTGTACTTGAAAACCCCTCTTTTTCACAATCAGATTTAATTTGTTTTGAAAGCCTTCTGTGTTCCCGAGGCCATTCGGTGACAGTAGACTGAATCACCAGGTACTGTCAATTTACTGGTACTATAGAGGAAAACAAAACAAAAAACAAAAACAAAAAACCAACAAATGGCAACAAGCCAATCTTCAACACCTTCATCAGCTGCAGAGAGCATGAAAAATACTGCTCTGGTGTATAAGACAAAACAGAATGGCACAAGTCACTTAAGGGAAAATGAAGCCACAGTCATAGCCCCACTTCAATATGTACTTCAAAAAAGTCAACAAAGCTACCAGCCTGAAGGCACACCAACAGAGAACTACGGGAATGATCAGCCAACCAGTAACTGTTTCTGTATGCTCATGACTAAATGGGGCATTTCCTATTGAAATATGAGGGAGGGAGAGTGAAGCCACAAGAACTAAAATAATCACGTGATCCCTGACACTCTAACAGGACCTTTTTCCATGCTTCTAATGGGCCTTTTGGATAAGGCTCCATGCGGTCACCGTAATACACCGCTGTTTTTCTATTTTTGAAAAACAATAACTAAAATCCCCTTACAGCCTCATTTCTGCTTAATAAACAGTAATATATTGGGGGGGAGGAGGGGTCACGCTCCCCTGCTAGCATACTGCTGGAGCAAAATACGCACTAGGGTCATTAGGTTTTGCTAGTTTTGTCTAGTGTTAGCATTGCATTTCCCTCAACTCTAAAAACATGGATTCCATTCCTCACACATATATCCATGTTCCCTCCTCGTTTTAGGAGGAACAGTTCAATATGCCCCGTTACTAGTGAGCAGTGTTTGAACTGGAAATTATGTCAAGGGGTCCCTCTCCGCCCCCCTAAAACAAGTCTCACTACAGTTGCCCCCCAAAAGCTTAGAAGTCCTCACAAAAAAACCTCTACTGACAAACACTCAAATGGGTACTTTGTTTTTTTGATATTCTCTCTTCAGGCAGCTTCAACTAAGCAATAAGCTTCCAAAACTTTCAGTGCTTCATTCTAGCAGACTACAAGGTGAAAAGGTGACTCATTTAGCAGCTATTTTAGCATCATCCTTTCAGTTACAAGGTAGTTAACATCTTAATATCACAACTTAACTCAATTTTTTAATCCTGACATCAATTCTTCAAATTGGTAAAAAGTTACCCAAGCAAATCTATTGTGGGAAATGCCTTATTCTTAACTGAACGGCAATCCCTGGACAAACAATGGGCACGAAGGATGAGAGAATAGTTAGACATAAAATTTTGGCTGTTTGCTGAAGATGGCAAATATCTGCTTAAAATGTTTCTTTTCTTCCATTCAAGTTTGCTGAACGGTCACTGTTGATGACAACTTTCACAGCCTTCATTTCCACAAGAGATTTTTACAAACCAATTTTAGGCCTGAAGATTCTGTCATCCAGGATGGCTGGGGAGCAGGGAGCCGGGGGGGGCAGAGGGGGAATGATTCTCATTGGGTTCGAAGTTGATAATCTATAAATGGGAAAAAAGAGTTTAGAAAAATCATGAGTCTTTTCCAATTTCCCAGATAAAACACACTCCACCCCTACCCCTGTCCCAGTGAAGGTATCCAGTCAAAACTGTTTACATTAAAGGATTCAATTATACAAAGATCGCCACTGAGAGAGCTGGAAACCAGCTATTTGCAAATTGAGCCTAAAAAGACCAGTAATAATAATAATGATGGTATTTGTTAAGCGCTTAATGGCAACCATGTCCTCGTTCATGGTGTCTGCCCCCAACGTCAGAGGGAAAGGAATTCCTTCTACTCTTCAGAACGAAAATACGTACCTGCCCAAGTACTCAATAAAGTGCCCTGCACACAATCAGCCCTTGATGAATGCCACTGACATGGTCTACTCAAGATACTCCCTTAAAAGCAAGTAAAGTTCAACTCAGTACAACTTAGTGGGGAAAAAAAACCCACTGGTAAGCTCCATTTTAGGTAGCTGGGAACAAAACACATCCCTCTTCTTATGGGCTTGAAGCACAGAGTTGTGGGAGACTGGTACATCCTTGGGCGACAACTGAAATCCATGGAGTTTACTCTGATTCTTACCAGACTGGACGCATTCAACCACGGACAAGATAGCCACATGCGGTGAGTGGAAGCTTGTTAAACTCACCTCCGTTCTGGGTGATGTATCGAACCCAGGGTAAAGCCTGATAGCCACTCTTCTCAATGATCTTTAAGTAGCGAACCTAAAAAGAAAAAGATAACGGAACCCACTGTTTATTTCTCTGATCTCAACGGGATAAAATCCTGTTTTCATTTTTACAGCCAAACTCTCATGCCTTTCAGTTTGAGACTACTACTCACTGGATGGGTGACTCTGGAGAGACATACGAATTACTTCATTGCCCCAAATTTGGAAAAGTATATTATTTACCTGGAGGGTGCCCAATTCCCCAATCCCACTTCATTCTGAAAACAGACATAGCACCTATAGCTATAGCTCCAAGGTGCTTTCCAAAAAGAAAACAAATGATTCTGAGAAGAAAAGGGAGAGATGACGTTACCCTCTCTCTCTTTCCCCCCACCTCACTCTCATTCAATGTTTTAAACAAGAAACAAACCAGTATCAGAAGAGAAAGGGTGAGGCAATATTACACAAACATACGCTCCTCCCTCTCTCTTCTCTCTCTCTCTCTCTAAGTCAATGTTTTAAACTAGCACCAAAACAGTATCCAAAGACCTTGTTTGAACTGCAGAAGAATTTTGCATCAGGAAGAATAGCTCTTCCAGTCGACACCAGTTTACCATTTTGTTCTATGGCCTGATTAGTCATCAAAGACTTAAGAGAAAGGAGAGCTTTAAAAATCCTAATAGCTGTAGCACAGGTTGCTTTATTTTAAAAAAATAGTACTTGTTAAGTACTTACTATGTGCCAGGCACTGTACTCAGTGCCAGCGTAGATACGAAATACAGTCTAATTGAAGGGAGGGGGATTGAATCCCCATTTTACAGATGCTGGGAACTGAGGCGCAGAGAACTTAAGTGACTTGCCCAGAGTCACATAGCAAACAAGTGGCAGGGCCAGGATTAGAACCCAAGTCCCCTGACTCCCACTAGGCCACGCTGCTTCCCCTTTTGGACACGTCAATCTTGCCCTAAAACAGATTTTTTTTTCCACCTTTCCCAGAGCGAAGAGGGGTAAGGGGAGGGGCAAGAGAATGAGCAGAACCCGAAGTAAACAGCAGTACACATGTAAAAGTAGCACACAAAACCCATTCTCCCACCATCTTGTCTTACACGTCCAACCAACCCAACACTGTTATACAGAGACCTGGATCCCAGAGGTGGTGAAATAGGGAATTTCAAACTTGACACTAATGGGAGGCTTTCCTTCTTTATCCTCGGCTTCAACGCTGGGAAGTCCAAAGTGAGCCCTCATCAGGTACTCTTTACCTCCCTGCCCAGAGAGGAGACAAAGTCAGGTTAGCTGGCTGTTTACACACGGGGAAAACCACAAATTGTGTCAACAATTTCACCCCAGCTCTTTACAACCAGTAGTATTTGTTTACAGAAATGAGTTCTCTGAAAAATCATGTCAATACCTAGAGAATACCACAGCTTCGGCAGGATTGCAACAGTTTCTAGTGAATCAGTATCACCATCATCTTTCAAAACTGTATCTCCCGGTTTTTACTACAAAAATAATTGAACCCATAGTTACAGCCTGCACTCAGGACAGTCCAAACCTGATGGATGGAAGAGGAGCTCAGGGATTGGGAACAAATCAACTGACAAGGGCCAGTTTAGGAGGTGGAGGCTTCATCCTTTTACAGTTCTGGGCAGGGCTAAGCACAGCCAAGGCTCGCAAAGCCAGTTCAAGACAATCACTTGTGCTGAACTATTCTCCATCAACCTTATTTATTGAGCGCTGTGTGCAGGACACTGTACTAAGGGCCTGGGAGAGGATGATACAACAGTGTAACAGACTCATTCCCTGCCCACAATGAGCTTATGCCACGCTACGGAAAAACTAAAAGTAAAACCGAAACAGCTAAAGTAAAGCCAAGAATGTGTGGGCGATGGAGACAAACTAATGGAAACCCGGACCAAGGAGGGTGCATCAGATGGAAGAACCTTGTGCTTAGTACAGGCTCAACAGACGCTCAATAAAATATGACTGTTTGAACGCTGAGGAAAAATGGATGACGTTTAGATTGCCTGTGTGGTTTCCCAATTTTTGATGACCGTCACCGTCAGTCTATCGTATTTATTGAGTACTTGCTGTGTGCAAAGCACTATACTAAGCGCTTGGGAGAGCACACTATAACAATAAACAGGCCCATTCCCTGCCCACCATGATCTTGAGGCAGAGACAGACATTGATATTAATATAAAGAAATTACAGATATGTACATAGGAGAGACCAGGAGTTTGAACGTGTCCACCATTTTGCCACCTTGTGCAAGCCTGAGGGTTTCCCTGGCACCCTTAAAACATATAATAATAATGGCATTTGTTAAGCGCTTACTATGTGTGAAGTACTGTTGTAAGCGCTGGGGGAGAGGATACAAGGTGATCAGGTTGTCCCACGTGGGGCTCACAGTCTTAATCCCCATTTTACAGATGAGGTAACTGAGGCACAGAGAAGTTAAGTGACTTGCCCAAAGTCACGTAGCTGACAAGTGGAACACAACACTTTTCTGAGGCTTCAGGTTCACTTGGCTCTGCACACAGTAAGTGCTCAATAAATACAATTGATTGACTGACTTGGCAAATGGGGAGAATGCAGCCGTGTTAGGTAGGGCGGGTGGAGGGGGTTGTGTTTGTTCTTGGAAGAAACTCACTGGAAAGGATTTAATGGACCAGACAATCTCGCTGTTTTCTGGGACCCACTTCACACTCCCCACTGTTGTTTTAAACTTTGGGGAGTCCGCGTCGTTGGGAACTGGAATGTGAATCTCCACGTTGTTTGCAGTCGATCTGCGTTTGAACTGGCTCTTTGCCTGAAGAATGGAAAAAAAAAAAAAGTGCAAGGTTTCCTTGGTACAAAACACCACGCTCTCCTTTTTCTTGCAACCCATATGGTTTGCAAACTGAAAGAGGACATTACTTTAGATGGGCTCAGGAAATTGGCCAACGAAAAGGACCTTTTTCTGAGTAATAATATGATGAAATAACTATGTATAAAAGTGGAAGGAAAAGAGAACCGCTAGACAAACACTTGCCCAAAAACTGAAATGAAATCCCTATCAGCTTGATTTCTAGTCAGCTTGCTGCCAAAACATTTGTGGATTTTAAAAACAAAAACCAAAAACGAAGAGAAAGAAACCACTTGCTTCTCCATGACATTTTCAAAACATCCCCAGTTGATTCAAAATTTACTCAGGATGTAAATTTCACTGCCTAACTCCACATCCTTTTATAGGGACACTGTTTCTTCCATTACTTTACCCCACTGCTATTTTTCATTCAGCACAGCTGAATCAAACTTTGCTTTGTATTTGAGAGAAGCCGCCATTTACAACACTCTGGAAAACGTGCAAATGCATAATTTAAAGTCAATTTTCCACATACCCCATGGCAAGAAAGCAACACCCTGAAGAATGTTGATGCAACCAACCTTAATCATGTACTCTATACGGCTGTGGGAATGTTTTTCAATTACCGACTCAATCCAAATCAATGGTTTCACCTGTTTGGGAACACAAATGATGTGAGTGAGAAGTCTGCTTTTTAGAAAACCATGGTCAAATAAAATTGACATGGTGTCCTGCTTTTAACCACATTCTCAATCACCAAAAATGCCAAATACAACTCTTTTCGATGCACCTACGGCGTAGGACATTTGTCAAGCTTGCTGGCTTGAAAAAAAAGAAAAAGGGAGCAATTGTTGAAGAAACAGGACCATTGCCATTATGGAATGCTTCATTATGATGAATTTAAGCCCACAATATAGGTCCAAATACATTAAATTCAAGCTTATAAAGTCACAACCATCTGACTTCCCCATCACTGTAGAAAGCACCACCACCCTCCCTGTCTCACAAGCCCATAACCTTGGTGTTATCCACCACTCGCCTCTCTCATTCAACCCACATATTCAATCGATCAATAAATCCTGTCAGTTCAACCTTCACAACATCACTAAAATCCACCCTTTCCTCTCCAAACTGCTACCACATTTATTCAAACACTTATCCTATCCTGCCTTGATTATTGCATCAGCCTCCTTAGTGACTTCCCTACCTCCTGTCTCTCCCCACTTCAGTCCGTACTTCACTCCGCTGCCTGGATCACTTTCCTACAAAACCGTTCAGCCCATGCCTCCCCACACCTCAAGAACCTCCAGTGGTTGCCCATCCACCTCGGTATCAAACAGAAACTCCCGACGGCAAGCTTTAAAGCACTCAGTCACCTTGTGCCCTTTGACCTTACCACTCTCATTTCTTATGACAACCCAGCCCACACACTTTGCTCTTCTAACGCCAACCTACTCATTGTACCTCCATCTCACCTGTGTTGCTGCCAACCTCTCGTCCACATCCTGCCAATGGCCTGGAACTCCCTCCTCCTTCATACCCGATACACGATCACTCAAAGCACAACTCTGAGAGGCCTTCCCCGACTAAGCCCTCATTTCCTCTCCTCCCGCTCCCTTTTGGGTCGCCCTCGCACTGGGATTTGCACCATTTACTCACCCCTCCCTCAGCCCGACAGCATTTTATGTCCACATTAGTAATTTATTTATTTATATATATTAATGCCTGTCTCCCCCTCTAGATTGTAAGCTTGTTGGGAGCAGGGAAGGGATTTACCCACTCTATTATATTGTCCCCTCCCAAGTGCTTAGTACAGTGCTCTGCACGTAGTAAGAGGTCAGTAAATAATGATCAATTACTTGCTAACCGTGGCTGACCCTTCTGCACTAATACCATTGGCAGTCAGGTTGCCAATGATGCTCTTCTCCTGGCTATCATTTCCCACAGCCACCAGAAAAGGCACTGCATCTCCCACCCTGGGCGGGCCCAGAAAAGTGGAAGATAGCTCTTCGCTGCTAAGGATTCCTGCCTGGAAGCCATGAGAACCTTTCCGCCTGCTGGAAGCTAAACTCCCACCGAGTTCCCTGTCCAGGTAATGAGATGGGAGCATCGGCGGGTGGGGGGGAAATCAGGAGATCCGGATTCAATCTTCTATCTTCTACTGTGAGACTCTGGACCAATCATAGACACCCCATACCTCAATTCAGTCTACGGAACCACTGAAAATGGTATCTGCTTCTTCTCTTTCTAGGTAGGAACTTTACTTTTTGCAATCCCTTAAAGCATTTTGAGTTCAATTTTAGAGTAATAACAAATAACTACTGTATAAGCCTCTCTGCTGCCCTGCCCACCTCCAGCTTTTATTTATTTTTTAAATGGTATTAAGTGCTTACTATATGCCAGGCACAGTACTAAGCACTGGGACAGATACAAAGCTAATGATGTTGGACACAGTCCCTGTCCCACACGGGGCTCAGAGTCCCCATTTTACAGATGAGGTCACTGAGGCCCAGAGAAGTTAAGCAATTTGCCTGAGAGAGCTGGGATTAGTACTCAGGCCCTCTGACTCTCGGGCCTGTGCTCTTTCCACTAGGCCACGCTGCTTCCCAGCTTCTCCCCACCTCACTGCTGCCTACAAGAAGAAGTGTAGCTCAGTGGAAAGAGCACGGGCTTTTGAGTCAGAGGTCATGGGTTCAAATCTCGGCTCTGCCAATTGTCAGCGATGTGACTTTGGGCATGTCACTTAACTTCTCTGTGCCACAGTTACCTCACCTGTAAAATGGGGATTAAGATTGTGAGCCCCCGTGGGACAACCTGATTATCTTGTAACCTCCCCAGCGCTTAATAAATGCCATTATTATTATTATTACATCATCTTGCAGTGCCTCTTGGCCCACATAGTTCCATCCCTCAAAAATCTTCAATGGCTACTCATTTTCCTCCACATCAAGCAGAAATTCCTTACCACTGGTTTCAAGGTGCTCCACCAGCTTTAGCTATAACTCCTCTCTCTAGCCTGTAAGCTCCTTGAGGGCAGGGACCGTGTCTACCAACTCTATTGCACTGTCCTCTCCCAAGCACTTAGTCCAGTGCTCGGCACCCAGTAAGCACTCAATATATACTACTGATTGATTACCTAGTGGGTCTCTCTATCCGCTTCATCCCAGCTCACACTCTTTGATCCTCTCTTGCTCTCCTAATTATACCTCGGTTTCAACTGGCCCCCTGGCCCCCATCCTGGAACCCCTGCCCCATCCTCTAAATATGTCAGACCACAGTTCTCCCCATTAATACGGTCCTCCTAAAATCCCACCTCTTCCAGGAAGTCTTCCCCAATTCACAACACCCCCCAGTCCCATCCGCCCGATGCCCATCCTTGGCACTAATGCACTTTCTTCCCATCCTCAATATTTATGTATCCGTGAATGTTTTACTTATGTATTTATCTTTACATTCAATTATTTGTTCAGCTGTTTTGTCCTGATGTTGGTCCTGCTTCCTGGTTTGTCTTGGTTCTTCCTCTGGCTTTTACTACCTGTAAATAATTTATATCTGTCTTCCGCATTAAATTGCAGGAAAGAAATTTGAGTCTTATTCACTCATTCAATCATATTTATTGAGCACTTACTGTGTGCAGAGCACTGTACTGAGTGCTTGGGAAGTACAGATTGGCAACATATAGAGACGGTACCTACCCAACAACGGGCTAGTACACGCCCATACAGTACCTAGCACTCAGTAAGTCCTCAATATATACCACTGATGGAGGATTGCTATTTAAACTTTTTCACCAAGCTGAACACGCTAAAGTTCATGACCAAACTTACGTGGGTGTTGAGGCGATACGACATGAGTTCAAATTCTCCATCAGGAGGAATGAAAGAAATTGTTCGATCATTTTCGAAGCGAGAGAGTCGGACACACTGATGAAATTTCACATCTTCTAATTCCACAGACTTGCTCTTCCCACCTATTAAAAAAAATGTTTGGCCAGAGGTACGGTACCAATACCGGCATTAGAGCAGAACAGATCTTTCAACACATTTGTCAGTTGCTAAGGCCTTCCCCAACTAAGCCCTCATTTCCCCTACTTGCTCTCCCCTCCTGGGTTGCCTATTCACATGGCACTGCACCCTTTAAGAACTTGATATTCACCCTACCCCCCACAGCACTTACAAATTTATCCTTACACTCTCCCATTTCCTCTAGCTGAACTTTATTTTAATGTCTGTCTCCTCCTCTAGACTGACAAACTCCACTGGACTATTCTCTCCCAAGTGCCTAGTTCAGCGCTTCGCACACAGTAGGCACTCAATAAATATGACTGATTGATGAATGGAAATGCAGGACTCAAGTTTTACAGGGAAGAGAGGCCTCGTGTTCTCTAAGTCTAAGAAAAAGGGATTTTTACTCCTTTTGGCAAAAGGTCAATAATGAGGAAGTGTGCCCTTCTAAGCTCATGGTGGGCAGGGAACGTGTCTGTTCTATTGTTGTGTTGTACTCTCTCAAGTGCTTAGTGCCCTGAACACAGAAAGCACGCAATAAATATGACTGATTGATTTCACTGCACTTGCCACAGTTCCTGATTTAGTTAATGGCCTATTATGCTTAATATGCCACTGGAGTCAAACTTGTTTGCAAAGGATCTTATCACAAAAACCCAAATCTGTCAGGAAAATGCTATACAAATCAGAGGGGAAAACAAGATGCACCGAATCCAAACTGGTTCTTAGCAGCAAGTCACTTAGTCTAGCTTCATGAATGCTGGGAGGTTGGGAGTTGCTAAATAACAGAAACATAGCTGGGTCTGTGTAGCACATGACAACCTCCCTTGTGTATAGACAAATGAACTGAGAAATGAGGTAGTAAGTAAAGCTGGAGAAATCCCTAGGCTTGAGAAAGAATATTTGAGATAAAGAAGTCATTAGTAATAGTTGTGGTATGGAGTGACTAGATGGGGCAGAGAGTGGGAGGGAGAAAGGCCAGGAGGTGGGGGGGGGGGGGGGGAGAAAGCCCTGTGGGGGGTAGGGGAGAAAGAAAATGGGAGAGAGGCCAGTTTGGGGGGTGTGGGGAGGGAGAAAGGTCGAGGTGTGGGGAAAAGAAGAGGGAGAAAGGTCAGGAGCTGAGGGAAGGAAGAGGGGAAAAGGTTGGTGTGGGGCAGGGGGGGAGACAGGCCGGTGTGGGGCACTGGCGCGGGAAGAGAAGCAAGGCCGGTTAGGAGAGGAGAAGGGGAGAGAAGAAAGGCCGGTGGGGAGGAGAGGAGAAAGAGAGGGAGAAAGGTAGAGGGAAAGAGAGGGGGAGAGAGAGCGGCAGCATGAGATGTAAAGCTCAAACGATATTGCTGTCCATGTTCTCAAACACTTTCTAAAGCCAAGTTAGTTCTGATTTCCCTATGGAAGTTTTAATCATATAAGCCTTCACTCGGGATGGAAATACTGAGCTTCCATCAAGCCAAGGGGCAAGCTGCACACAAACTCTCTAGTGCATTGCACATAGTAAGCGCTTAATAAATGCCATCATTATTATTAGAGAAGCAGCGTGGCTCAGTGGAAAGAGCCCGGGCTTTGGAGTCACAGGTCACGGGTTCAAATGCCGGCTCCGCCACTTGTCAGCTGTGAGACTTTGGGCAAGTCACAACTTCTCTGGGCCTCAGTTCCCTCATCTATAAAACGGGGATTCAGACTGTGAGCCCCCCATGGGACAACCTGATCACCTTGTAACCTCCCCAGCGCATAGAACAGTGCTTTGCACATAGTAAGCGCTTAATAAATGCCATCATTATTATTATTATAGTGTGAAAGGTCTTCACCATAGAGAGCAGCGTGGCTCAGGGGAAAAGAGCCCGGGCTTGGGAGTCAGAGGCCATGGGTTCTAATCCCAGATCCGCCCCTTGTCAGTGTGTGACTTTGGGCAAGTCACTTCACTGGGCCTCAGTTACCTCATGTCAAATGGGGATTAAGACTGTGAGCCCCATGTGGGACAACCTGATTACCTTGTACTTATCCCAGCGCTTAGAACAGTGCTTGGCACATAGTAAGCACTTAACAACTACCATCATTATTCTCCCCAAACTAGAAGTGAAGGAGACGCTGGCCGCCACCCTGCCTGGTGTGCCCCCTAGTGGCCAGAACACTGAAAACACACGGTCAGTAAGTCACGTATTGCAATATGAATATATTACATATATATATATATATATATACTCACGCCCAGTATTGTCAAACAGAACCTTGTCATTTAACCCCAGACGCAGTTCTGGCATTCCCGAGAGAAATACTCTCATTTTAATGGATCCAACTATCTCACTACGCAACACATTCCCATTCGCACTGACCTAAACAAAGAGAGAACAAGGCAGTGAAAAACCATCGAGATCTGGCCGGAGAGACAATTCCCAAACGCCGCAAAACCTTCTGCTAATCCGGTGAAGGTAGGAAGAGGAAGTTCTCTCCTCCCAGAAGTAGTTCGAGCTAACGTCTGCCTTTCAGGACTAAACAAATCTTTGCAAGTTAAATTTCAGTGTCAGGACACGGAAGAGTCGACTTAATGAAAAGATTAGGTCAGCGGGCGGAGTGTTGAACTGTGAACACCGTAAAGGTCATTTTCGTTCTTTGTTTCCAATTTCTAATCCCTCAGGGATAATAACGGGTAGATGTGAAGTTTAAGAGTAGAGAGACTAGAGAGTCACTTGGGCATTTAAAATAAATTAAAAAAGCAAATTCTCTCCTGTAGTTTGGGAAACCTTTGCTGTATTTTTTTGTTGTTTTTGCCTAAAGGATGAGAAAGCCTTTTCCCTTGGGCATAAAACTCCGCATTATTCACCGCCCCTCCTCCCCACCTCGCTGTCGCCACCAGCATGTTTCGTGCTTCACAAGAAGGGCTCTCATCGGCAGAAAAAAATTCTCTGACTTTTACTAAGGAAGGTCAGCTGAGGAGCTGTTCTCTGCTAGACAAACCAAGAAATTGAAAGTGAAAATTCCCAGAAAATGGAACGGGGTTGTGCAGCGCATGTGTGCATCAACAGTAAAGCCAACATTACTTGTGTGTGTGTGGCGGGGGTGGGGTGTTAGCCGAGTCCATGGTCTGTAGTTTATTGGGCCTGCTCAGCCCAGAAAGGCATGCACCGTGCTTCCTTTCCCATTCTAAATTTCAGATTCTGGAAGGGGCTCAAGGTGGCAAAAAGCTACCACTAAAGTCTGAAAAGGGAGCCAAGCATCCCTTTGCTTCCCTGCAGCCCTAGTCTTCAGGCAGAAGAAGTGCTATTTTGGGCCCAACTCCTGCTGAGAAGGGGACTGCAGGAAACTGACAGCGGACTGGGTCCCATTTCTGATCCTGGTGGCGACTCATGAAGTCTCCTCTTTAGACTCCCTTTACTCCCCCCTTCCAGTGTGAAAGCAGGATCCAAGAGTCCCCTTGGTCCCTTCCAGCCCTGGTGCTTGACAGGCCAAACTGGCAGTTCCCCTCCTGTCAGAGAACTGAGGTTGCAGGAGGATACCCGAGCCCCTGTTCAGATCCTGGGGACGCCCAAGAAAACACCCCGATTTGGGTCTCCTGGCAGATGCTGGACTCTTGTCACTCCACCCTCAATCTGGAGTCAGGGAGACACTAGGGTCCCATTTCTGACCCTGGGGTGAGATGTGGGGGAAGGAGTTGAAGACAACCAAAAGGAGGAAAACTGGGGGACTGGGAAAAGAGGGAAGGAGGGGAGGAGAAAGGGGACAGGAAAGGAACAGTGGGAGAAGAAATCAACAAAAAGAGGAGGGAAATGTGAGGTATAGGGAGATTTTTAAAAAGTACAGAAACAGGAGGAGAGGGGGAGGAGATGGGCAACAGAGAGCAGAAGAGATTAGGGCAGGGGGAAAGGAGATAGATCGGGGAAAAGGAGGTGAGAGGCAGGAAGAGAGAAATGAAGGGAACACAACAGGGAGAGTGCAAGGAGGCTAGGAAATTCAGGGAGAGGAAGGGAAAAATGACAGAAAAGAGGAAATCATCAAGCATGTGATTCCCTTAAAGAATGGACAGTTCTGCTGGTAAGCACACACTGTATCATGTCCACATCCAAAAATACAATGTGACCAAATCCACTTGCGCCTGGTTCTCTCTCACTTCAGAGAGACCTGCATGAGCCTAAACTCAAGATTGCAATACATGTGCATGCATGCCCAATTATGATGGCTCCTCACTTTCTGACATTTTAACGTACCCAATTTCAGGACACTCTAAGCACATGGCTGAGGAAAATGATTCTCCCCCACCCGCCCAACAATTATCTGTTTTCCTAGATTGCTTTTCATCTTGGAGGCAATCCTGAGCAGAACAGAGGGTGTTTTATTCAGTTAGAGACTGGAAGAAGGGAGTGTGGGTCAGGGATTTTTCTTGTTCTTCAAATGTGAACTAGAGATCGCAATTTTAAAATCCATTGAAATTCAGAGGGACACTGGCACCTCTTGCTTATTCATCTAATCCTATAAGGGGTGGGGTTTGGGATTGCCGATTCTCGATAAACCCAGTCATTTCAATTGCTACTTATCCTGCTGAAAGTGCAAAAGACCCAAAACAAACAACAACAGAAACACCCCACTGCACCCAAAACCAAAAATTCAAACCCACCAGGAGGTTGACTG
This sequence comes from Tachyglossus aculeatus, assembly GCF_015852505.1. Classification (NCBI taxonomy): domain Eukaryota; kingdom Metazoa; phylum Chordata; class Mammalia; order Monotremata; family Tachyglossidae; genus Tachyglossus; species Tachyglossus aculeatus. Next base: position 118,342,177 of record NC_052101.1, on the reverse strand, counting down.
ACTCAATGACGTCCAGAAACACCTCATTTTTCCTATACTTTATCCCTTCGGATCTCCAAGATACGGCATTGGTCACAGTGGCAGGTGGACGAGGGGCCCCAGTTTCCAGCTTGTGGCCTTCTTGGGTGATGTATCTTTACAACCAAACAATGAGCATTAAAAACACAAATCACAGAGAGGGCAACTTCAGTCATCTGCTTAATGTTAAGAGCTTCCCGAGTGGAAAGAAAGGAAGCTTGCAAGACTCCAAGTATCCTAAAATCACAAACTCCAGGAAATTAAAAAAATCAGTCGCTTGTTTACCCAGGTCTATTGCAACAACACACGAAATTCGAAGTCTCTGCCAATGAAAGGGAATGGGCTGAAAGAATGTGAACAGAAATATTTTGGTCATATAAGGAAGTCTTGGCTTCTGCAGTGCTTCAAAACCCACTCAATGTGTGGCTCTCCAATACAAACCAGCCCCGTAGAGGGTACATGCAAGGCAGGGGAAAACCAGAAATGGAATGTAAATGTCATATACCCGGCTCTCGAGGGGGATTATCTGTAACACAGCCAGCCCTGCGCCACTTGGTCACTAGACTGTCAGCTCCTTGAGGGCAGGGATTGGGTCTGCCAACTCTACTGAGCTGTCCTCTCCCAAGCGCTTAGACCAGTGCTCTGCACACTGTAAGCACTCTAGACTGTAAACTCGTTATGCGCAGGGAATGTGTCTACTAATTCTGACATTGCCCTCTCCCAAGTGTTTAGTACAGTGCTCTGCACAAATTAAGTGCTCGATAAATACCACTGATTGACTACTCAGTCAATATCATTGACTGCCATGTGTTTGAAAGAACAGCTTGTTGGACTACCATCTGACTCTCTTCCCCTCATCTGACACCAGGGCCTTAATGATGAGAACTGCAGCCACTATGTGCCAGTTGACAGGTCGGTGAATCCCGGGCTTATCAGCATTTGATAATGACGTTCAGTTCTTCTGCACAATAGAAATATAACTTCATGGTAAGTGAGAAATTTTATTTCACATCTGTTTTCTTCCCTCCTTTACTCCCTACCAGGGGCACCTTACCCCAAAAGGGGAGCAAACTGGGGATAGCTGACTTTTTTTTTTTTAATGCACTGGCTATCCTATCATCCCTTCCTTCCACTCACTCCCCCCCCCCCCCCCCACACCCCTTCCACCGTTGGGAGAGACGAGGACATTCCTAAGCAAAGCCAATAGCATTTTTCTGCGAGTACTCACTCTTGTAAAATTTTGCTGTCGGTAGTTTGAGGATACCCAAAATCCATGAGTTCATCTAACAATTCATAAATAATAACAAAGTTATCTCGAATGCTCTCTTCTTCCAACTCTTTGAAATATTCAGAAAACACCTACAACGATAAGAGAGAGACCACTTAGGCTCCAGGCAGTCACTAAAGGCTATATATTCCTGGACCTCGCCCCTCCCTGCGGGAGTGGTAGACCCCTGAGGGCGGAGGGCCAGAACCCCGAGACTCCGAGCGACTCCAGACCCTGTGGGAATCTCTCTGCCTCCTTCCTTCCATGTTGCCGGCATACTGGGGGAAGAGAACAAAGCAAGGTCTCCTGGGCTCGGGCTAAGGGGGAGGGGGCTTAAGGAGCGAAACAGCCACAGCAGCAAGGAGCTCTTCTCTTTTAAGCCCCCCACTCAACCGAGCCTCGGTCCGCCAAACATTTAGCACTGGCCCATCCTTAGGTTTGCCTCTGCCATTTATCCAACCAAACGCCACTGACGCTTTTACTCAGCACTTTCACTCTCCAATCGCTGCTCCTGCAATTTCCCCAGAAGCTGTGCCTCTGTTTCCAGAGCTGGGCAGATCTGCACCAGGGAATATAGGAAGTTCTACACCTCTGGCAGAAATTTTGATCCAATGGCTGCACCTTTGCCTTTCCCAAGACCAGCTCGGCAAGGGGCGGTCCTGGATTTCTTTCCTCGCACCCTGACGAAAATGCCTCCTCTTCAGTTGTGCCATTTTCTACCAGCTTCCGAAATGCCACAGTTCCTCCCAGGCCGTGTTTCTGCAGATTCACTTATTTTGTAACGTTTTAACTCCTGTAAGTCACCTTCACTCTCTAACCTGGGACCAACCTTGGCAAAACAGTGGAACAAGGCAAGCTATTCACACCCACCGCCCATTTCACTTAGAGAAGCAGCGTGGCTCAGTGGGAAGAGTCCGGGCTTTGGAGTCGGAGGTCATGGTTCAAATCCCGGCTCCGCCACTTGTCAGCTGGGTGACTTTGGGCAAGTCACTTCACTTCTCTGTGCCTCAGTTACCTCATCTGTAAAATGGGGATTAAGACTGTGAGCCCCCCCGTGGGACAACCTAATCACCTTGTAAACTCCCCAGTGCTTAGAACAGTGCTTTGCACATAGTAAGTGCTTAATAAATGCCATTATTATTATTCACTTGCCAGGTTGGGTGGCTCCAGCCAGAAGTGGGGATGATTGGTATTCTCCCAAGTGCTTGGCACACAGTAAGCGCTCAATAAACCCCACTGATTGATTGATAGATAATGGGCTAAAAGCTGATCGGGAAAGAGACTTGGGAATGCAGAAGGAGGCAGGATATGGGGCCTGTGGGGCTGGCCCCCACAAGGTACGAAAGGAGGAACGTCACTCACACACAGCTGCCTCGGCCAACACCTCCCACGCTTCTCTCGGCAGCCCCCGTCAGTTTGTGCTCTGCACTGGGGGCCCAGGGTGGGCACTGCTCTCATAGAATGCTCTCTCCAGGGGGCTACTTGGCACACAGAACCGATTGCTTAATGCTACAGATTGTACATCTCGGGGCTAAACGATGGACTACGAAATCTGGGAGAGCAATCCCAGCTGCAGCGGTCGCCTCTTCAGGGCAGAGCACAAGCTGAATGAGGAGGCCAGGAGAGGCAGGGAATCGGAGGCCTCAGCTACACCTGTCTCTCTGTGTCTAGCTTTCTCGCTCTCGCTCGCTCCTCCCTCTCACTTGAGATCACCAGCACGAGTGTATGGGAATGACGTGTGTCTCTTCCCCACTGCCCCACTCATCTCAGACCACTCTTCTCCTTGCCCCCGTGGAAGTCCTACCCATGAACAATTATACATATAGTTGGACACTACCCCCTCCTACTCAGATCGTGAGCCCTAAAAGGGACAGGAACTGGGTTCACTTTGATTATCTTTGATTATCTTGAGTACAGCGCTTGGCACATAGAAAGTGCTTCTCGAGTACCAGAATTTGTTATTATTGTTACTCATCAACTGCATTTCCTTCTGCACTATTTTAACAATAATGTATTAGGTAATTGCCAGCTTCTTGGAAACATGGCCCATCTGGGACTGTTAGTCAATCTAGTATTTATTGAGCGCTTACTGTGTGCACAGCACTGTACTAAATGCTTGGGAAAATACAATATAGCAAACATTCCCAACCCACAGCGAGCTTACAGTGTAGAAGGAGAGACAGACACACCTCGCTTCTCTCCTACAACCCGCACACTTCACTCCTCTGGTGCTAACCTTTTCACTGTGCCTCGATCTCGCCTGGCTAGCCACCAACCCCTAACCCCTGCTCAAATCCGCCAATTACTCTCCCCCCTCCACCCTTCAGAGCCTTACTGAAGGCATATCTCCTCCAAGAGGTCTTCCCAGACTAAGCCCCACTTTTCTTCATCTCCCACTCCTTTCTGCGTCACCCTGACTTGCTCCCTTTGCTCTTCCCCACCTCTGCTCTTCCCCCCCACCCCCCACCGCTCCACAGCTCTTATCTATATATCTGTAATTTCATTTATTTGTATTGATGTCTGTCTCCCCAACTCTAGACTGAGTTCATTGTGGGCAGGGACTGTCACTCTTTATTGCTGTATTGTACTTTCCCAAGCGCTTAGTACAGTGCTCTCCACACAGTAAGCGCTCAATAAATATGACTGAATGAATGAATATAAATACATAAAATTATAGATATGTACGTAAGTGCTGTGGGGCTGGAAGGCAGGGGATGAATGAAGGGAATGGAAGAAAAGGAAAAGAGGGCTTAGTCAAGGGAGGTCTCTTGGAGGAGATGAGCCTTCAATAAGGCCTTGAAGGGGGTGAGAGTAAGTGTCTGTTCGATATGAAGAGGGAGGGCGTTCCAGGCCAGAGGCAGGACGTGAGCGAAAAGGTGAGAGTCGAGATAGATGAGTTTGAGACACAGTGAGAGGGTTAGCATTAGAGGGGCAAAGTGTGTGGGCTGGGTTGTAGTTGGAGAGTAGAGAGGTGAGGTAAGGGGGCACGGTTTAAGTGCTTTAAAGCTGTTGGTAAGGAGTTTCTGTTGGATGCCGAAGTGTCCAGCTGCTTAAGGAGTGAGTGGCACAAAAAGGAATTTACACAGCAACCAGGGTTATTTGCCCCCAAAGCCTGGGTACTTTCTTGCTCGCCCCAGACTAAACTCCTTAAGGATGACCGGGCTGGCAACAATTTTCAGGTAATTGATTAAACAGAGCCATGGCCTAGTGGAAAGAGCACAGAACTGAGAGTCAAGGGGCCTGGGTTCTAATCCCAGCTCCACCACTTGCTTCTTGCATGACTGTGGGCAAGTTCCCTTGTGCCTCCATTTCTTCATCTGAACAATGGAGGTTAAATAACTGTTCTCTCCTCGCTCCCCTCCTTAGAACTGGGAGCCCCATGAGGGTCAGGGAGTGTATCTGATCTGACTGTATTGTATCGCTTGGCACATAGAAAGCACTTAATACAATGATGATGATGGTTATCATCATTATTAGAGCCTTAAAAAAGGTGTACCAACTCAGCAGCCTCTCACAATCATAATTACGGTACTCAAGCACTTACTATGTGCCAAGCACTGCTCTAAGTACTGGGGTAGATACAAGTTAATCAGGTTGGACACAGTCCTCTCATGCCAAGAGAACACCTAAGAGCAGCTTTAAAAAAAAAATTTCCCCAGAATCTGTAATAGCCCTAAAGGATAAACTACTTGTCCAGTTCAATTTAGGAGGATCCAACACTATTTTCTGTCACAATACAACATGGCAGGGGGCTCACAAATGTTAGGTTGCACTGATGCAAACCCTATTCTTTCCTGGCTCCTGATTGCCCTGGGGGTCCTTCCTGTGACAGCTCCCCTTCTGAAACTTGCGAGAGGGGGAGCGAAATTCAGCTTGTGAATTGGAAGGATGTGATAACAATCATACTTAGTAAACACTATGTTGCGTACTAGGCTAGATACAAGGTGATCCAGACCAGCCACAGACTGGGAGCCTGTAAGACATAAGCCAGACTGCATATCTTCTCCCCATTTTGCAGATGGAGAGATTAAGGAACAATGAGGATAAGTGACCTACCCAAGGTCACACAGCAGACTAGTGGCAGAGGTGGGACTGGAATCCAGGTCTCCCGGCTCCCAGGCCTGAGCTCTCTTTCCACTAGGGTCAAGGTCAGGGTTACTGGAGCCGGGCTTGGTGGCTCCAAAAACATAAGCCCTGCCTGCAAAGATCAATACTCACTAATGTCAGTTTGGTCCCCAGCATGACAGGTTTGCTCAGTGCATTCATTCATTCAATCCAATCATATTTACTGAGCGCTTACTGTGTGCACAGCAGACTTGGATGCGGGGCGAAGAGGGAGGGTAGAGGAAAGGTTCCTACTTGGAGTGGCTCCAGGTGAATCAGCAACACTAATTCGTTCTTTCCTACCTTTCTGACATAAGTACAGCTTGCCAAAGACTGACTACCATACAGATGGATCTTCTCGGTCTAAATCTAAAATGAATCAACTCAGAAATCTGGAATAGAGTGAATTCAAAGCTCTTTAAACATGGTGCAGAATTAAAGAGATACTACTTAGGCAAAAACAACTAGAGCGGGGCTCCCGCCTAAGTGGAGAGGTTGGCAAACCGTTTATTCCCCTTTAACTCCTTCGATTAAATGAGTGGCTCTCCTTTTCCTTCCCCCTTTGAGTGCCCTGCATTCCCGAGACCTGCAGCCAGGACAGAATGGCCGACCTCTTCCAGACTGTGAGCCCGTTGTTGGGTAGGGACTGTCTCTATATGTTGCCGACTTGTACTTCTCAAGCGCTTAGTCCAGTGCTCTGCACACAGTAAGCGCTCAATAAATACGATTGAATGAATGAATGAACCTCGGAGCTGAAATGTACATTCTGGGCTTGGAAGCACTGCCGCCTAGCGGACAAACAAAACTCACAACTCTACAAAGCTCTTCAAGAAAGCGCTGTTTAACAACGATGGGATTTGTTCAGGGCTTCCTATGTGCCAAGCACTGCTCTAAGCGCTGGGGGAGATACAAGGTCATCAGGTTGTCCCCCGTGGGGCTCACGGTCTTCATCCCCATTTGACAGATGAGGTAACAGGCACAGAGAAGTGAAGTGACCTGCCCAAATTCCCACAGCTGACAAGTGGCGTTAGCGGGATTAGAACACGTGACCTCGGACTCCCAAGCCCGTGCTCTTTCCCCTAAACCACGCTGCTTCCCTTTCGCAATGCGGCTATTGAATTTTAATGCCGGGATTTCCTATGGGCTCTCTCACTTTCAGAAAATCCTGCAAAGTTTATTTTGGCTCGAACACCTTTCCTCTCAACCTATGAAGTATTTTGATTGACCTGAATAAAGTGATTAAAGTCCATCTCGATTTAGCATTAGAAAATAGCAGTTCTATAGCAAAGATAATGAACTCTATTTAGCATAGATAATAATAAAGTAATGGTATCTGTTAAGTGCTTACTATGTGCCAGGCACTGTTCTAAGCGCTGGGGTAGATACAAGATAATCAGGTTGGACACAGTCCCTCTCCCACATAGTCTTAATCCCCATTTTACAGATAAGGGAACTGAGGCACAGAGAAGTTAAATGACTGTAATTTATATTAATGTCTGCCTCCCCCTCTAGACTGTAAGCTTGTTGTGGGCAGGGAATGTGTCTCATTGTTATACTGTACTCTCCCAGGTGCTCAATACAGTGCTTTGTACACAGTAAGCGCTCAATAAATAAATAAATAAATAATGGCATTTATTAAACGCTTACTATATGCAAAGCACTGTTCTAAGCGCTGGGGAGTTTACAAGGTGATCAGGGTGTCCCATGTGGGGCTCACAGTCTTAATCCCCATTTTACAGATGAGGGAACTGAGGCTCAGAGAAGTGAAGTGACATGCCCGAAGTCACACAGCTGACAGGTGGCGGAGCCGGGATTTGAACCCATGACCCCTGACTCCAAAGCCCGGGCTCTTTCCACTGAGCCGTGCTGCTTCCCCTGAATACGACTGAATGGAATGGAACTTGGCCAAGGTCGCACAGCTAACAAGTGGTGGAGCCAGAATTAGAACCCAGGTCCTTCTGGGTACCAGGCCCACACTCTACGATCAATCCAATATGTTAGCACAAGGTGCCTCTTTGCTGAATAGGGTGTGAAGGATAAGACTGAAAGTTTCTTGCATCTAATTCAAAAATCTTTCATGCTGCTACGTATTTTCATTGCTTTTTGATCATGCAACTATATACTGCTGATAAGTTTATTTACATATCTGTATTATCTTGATCAATTACTTTGGGATGCTGGTAACACACTAATGCACTTTACATTATTTCCTAGGGAGACCGATACTTCTATTTTCACGGAACCACTTAAGAGGCATTAACTGGGATACAGCAGTCTGAAATAAAGAATGGCTCAGTGATTTTATACTCACCTGAACCACTTTATAAAGAAATGAAAACACCAGGGATACACAGGCATTCTTTTTAGAAGTTGCAACAACTATAAGCTTGTTAAGGAGTTTTCAAAGTGAATAGCATATTCTGAAGAAAAAAAAAATCAACATTACTTTCTGTGAAGAGAAGTTTGAAACCATATACCTTCAGAAGCTCCACTGAAGTCCTAACCCACTATTAATACAGATTAAATATGCACATCAAGCATGAGAAGCAGTATGGCCTTGTGGAAGAAGCACGGGTCTGGCAGTCAGAGGACCTGAATTTTAATTCCGGCTCTGCCAATTGTGTGCCGTGTGACCTTGGGCAAGTCCCTTCACTTCTCTGGACCTCGGTTACCTCAACTGTAAAATGAGGATTGAAGCCTCCTCCCTCTAATTTAGACTGTGAGCCCCATTTAATAATAATAATAATGGCATTTGTTAAGCGTCTATTATGTGCCAAGCACTGTTCTGAGCACTGGGGGGATACAAGGTAATCAGGTTGTCCCACATGGGGCTCACAGTCTCAACCCCCATTTTACAGATGAGGTAACTGAGGCACAGAGAAGTTAAGTGACTTGCCCAAAGTCACACAGCTGACAAGTGGTGGAGCCGGGATTAGAACTCAGGACCTCTGGCTCCCAAGCCCGGGCTCTTTCCACTGAGCCAAGCAAGGATTATACCCAACCTGATAAACCTGTACCTACCCCAGTACTTATAACAGTGCTTGACACAGAGTAAGTGCTTAACAAATACCATCAACCCCCCCGCTCCCCCCTACAAAAAAACACACGGCAGTGTCCTTCAAAGTAAAACAAAGGGGGAAATTTTTTATGGACAGAAATAAATTGATACTATTTGAATTCTCATGAAACTTTTTTACCAAGCCAGTACTAGGCAAATGCATTTTTGTGAGAAATTGTTTTTGATTAAAAAATTGGGTTTCAGACCCAACATTTGGCAATCAAACCTAAATGAAGATTTTGGTGCTGGAGAGCCAGGGTAATGTTTACGGAGTTGCATACCTCTAGTCCCATAATCATTCCACTATATTTATTGACTGCTTACTGTGTGTACAGCACTGTATTAAGCATTTGGGTATCAATCAATCAATCAATCGTATTTATTGAGCGCTTACTATGTGCAGAGCACTGTACTAAGCGCTTGGGAAGTACAAATTGGCAACACATAGAGACAGTCCCTACCCAACAGTGGGCTCACAGTCTAAAAGGGGGAGACAGAGAACAGAACCAAACATACCAACAAAATAAAATAGGATAGAAATGTACAAGTAAAATAAATAAATAAATAAATAAATAGAGTAATAAATATGTACAACCATATATACATATATACAGGTGCTATGGGGAAGGGAAGGAGGTAAGATGGGGGGATGGAGAGGGGGACGAGGGGGAGAGGAAGGAAGGGGCTCAGTCTGGGAAGGCCTCCTGGAGGAGGTGAGCTCTCAGCAGGGCCTTGAAGGGAGGAAGAGAGCTAGCTTGGCGGAGGGGCAGAGGGAGGGCATTCCAGGCCCGGGGGATGACGTGGGCCGGGGGTCGATGGCGGGACAGGCGAGAACGAGGTACAGTGAGGAGATCAGCGGTGGAGGAGCGGAGGTTGCGGGCTGGGCAGTAGAAGGAGAGAAGGGAGGTGAGGTAGGAGGGGGCGAGGTGATGGACAGCCTTGAAGCCCAGGGTGAGGAGTTTCTGCCTGATGCGCAGATTGATTGGTAGCCACTGGAGATTTTTGAGGAGGGGAGTAATATGCCCAGAGCGTTTCTGGACAAAGATAATCCGGGCAGCAGCATGAAGTATGGATTGAAGTGGAGAGAGACACGAGGATGGGAGATCGGAGAGAAGGCTGGTGCAGTAGTCCAGACGGGATAGGATGAGAGCTTGAATGAGCAGGGTAGCAGTTTGGATGGAGAGGAAAGGGCGGATCTTGGCAATGTTGCGGAGCTGAGACCGGCAGGTTTTGGTGACAGCTTGGATGTGACATATCCTCATAAAAGGCAAGGTTTTGCCATTCTACAAATCTGACATAAAGGCCTGGAGAATGTCCAGAAAAGAGCAACTGATATGATCTGGGGGTGGCAAAGCTTCCCTACGAGGACAGACTGAAAAAGCTAGGATTTCTTAGTGTTGAAATGCCACTAATAGGTCAGGATTAATAGGTGAATCCACCCACGGATTCACGATCGAAGTCTATCATCATATTTAGCCTGTAGACTCTAAACTGTAAGCTTGCCTGTAGAGACTGTATGCTCACTGTGGGCAGAGAACATGTCTACCAGCTCTGTTATATTGTACTCTCCCAAGTGCTTAGTATAGTGTGTGGCACATAGTAAGCGCTTAACAAATACCATCATTATTATTACAGTGCTCTGCACACTGTAAGTGCTCGATAAAATACGACTGACTGATATTTACTGGCACTCCTTCTGTGTGCAGAGCAACGGACTGAGCCCTTAGAAACATACAAGTAGGTTTTCTGCCCTCAAGGAGTTTACAATCTAATTGCTTCTTGGAAGTCAGAACATGAAACCGCATGGAGCCACTGGTCTGACCCCATTAAAAGGCATCTCTTTCGTTCTTATAATGTTAGCATGTCAGTCTGATTAATGTTAGCTATTCAGGATTTTCCAAGCTCCAGTCTTGTCCTCCCATCGCCCTAAGAAACTGCTTAACAATCTCTAGAGTTCAGGCAAGCTGGCAGGAGGTAGAGAGCAGGAACCCTGGGTGGTAGCTGTCAATCACATGAACTATTTATTCCAGGGCTATCAGGAGGCTCACAAAGCACAAAAACACAAAACCAAAAATTCACACCTGCTTGGGTAAGAAAAGTGATGTCCCGTCCCATCACCCCCCCACCGCCAAAAAAAATACAACACCCCACCACAAACACAATCTACTGTGCTAGACCAAGAATGAAACTCTCTTCATTTGTACTATGTTTCCCTCTAGATTGTAAGCTCGTTATGGATAGAGAACGTGTCTGCTAATTCTGTTTCACTGTACTCTCCCACACACTGAGAACAGTGCTCTGCACATAGTAAGTGCTCAATAAATACCACTGATTGATGAGAAATGTGAGTATGGGGAAATTTTTTTTCAAACAGGTGCTTGTTTTGTCAATGTCACGTATTTTTTTTTTAATTTTCTCATTCTTTCACTACCTGCAACTGGTACTGCCATTACTAAATCCTTCTGAAGAATACATGACTATATTCCTAAAGGATAAAACACAACAATGTTGAGTTACAGGAGATGTCTATTTTCTCTTGAAAGATCTTTTACATTTCTGGGCTTACTAGGCCTTAACTTGATTTCTTGTTTAATAATTCCATCAAACAGTATTTCCTCATGCCCAAGTTTGCTGGTTAAAGCCCCTAACCATCTTAGCACAAGCAAGGGTTACTGATTACTGCATCAGCTTCCTCTCTGATCTCCCATCCTGCAGTCTCTCCCCGCTTCAGTCAATCAATCAATCAATCAATCAATCGTATTTATTGAGCGCTTACTATGTGCAGAGCACTGTACTAAGCGCTTGGGAAGTACAAATTGGCATCACATAGAGACAGTCCCTACCCGATAGTGGGCTCACAGTCTAAAAGGGGGAGACAGAGAACAGAACCAAACATACCAACAAAATAAAATAAGTAGGATAGAAATGTACAAGTAAAATAAATAAATAAATAAATAAACAGAGTAATAAATATGTACAACCATATATACATATATACAGGTGCTGTGGGGAGGGGAAGGCGGTAAGGCGGGGGGATGGAGAGGGGGACGAGGGGGAGAGGAAAGAAGGGGCTCAATCTGGGAAGGCCTCCTGGAGGAGGTGAGCTCTCAGCAGGGCCTTGAAGGGAGGAAGAGAGCTAGCTTGGCGGATGGGCAGAGGGAGGGCATTCCAGGCCCGGGGGATGACGTGGGCCGGGGGTCGATGGCGGGACAGGCGAGAGCGAGGTACAGTGAGGAGATTAGTGGTGGAGGAGCGGAGGGTGCGGGCTGGGCAGTAGAAGGAGAGAAGGGAGGTGAGGTAGGAGGGGGCGAGGTGATGGAGAGCCTTGAAGCCCAGGGTGAGGAGTCTCTGCCTGATGCGCAGATTGATCGGTAGCCATTGGAGGTTTTTGAGGAGGGGAGTGATATGTCCAGAGCGTTTCTGGACAAAGATAATCTGGGCAGCAGCATGAAGTATGGATTGAAGTGGAGAGAGACACGAGGATGGGAGATGAGAGAGAAGGCTAGTGCAGTAGTCTATACTTCACTCTGTTGCCCAGATTATCTCTGTACAGAAACGCTCTGGGCACATCACTCCCCTCCTCAAAAATCTCCAGTGGTTGCCCGTCAACCTACGAATCAAGCAAAGGCTCCTCACTCTTGGCTTCAAGGCTCTCCATCACCTTGCCCCCTCCTACCTCACCTCCCTTCTCTCCTTCTACAGCCCAGCCCACACCCTCCGCTCCTCTGCCGCTAACCTCCTCACTGAGCCTCGCTGTCGCCTGTCCCGCCGTCGATCCCGGTCCACATCCTTCCCCTGGCCTGGAATGCCCTCCCTCCGAACATCCACCAAGCTAGCTCTCTTTCTCCCTTCAAAGCCTACTGAGAGCTCACCTCCTTCAGGAGGCCTTCCCAGACTGAGCCCCCTTTTTCCTCTCCTCCTCCCCATCCCCCTGCCCTACCTCCTTCCCCTCCCCACAGCACTTGTATATATTTGTACAGATTTACTACTCTATTTATTTTACTTGTACATATTCACTATTCTATTTATTTTGTTAATAATGTGCATATAGCTATAATTCTATTTATTCTGACAATTTTGACACCTGTCTACATGTTTTGTTTTGTCTGTCTCACCCTTCTAGACTGTGAGCCGTTGTTGAGTAGGGACTGTCTCTATATGTTGCCGACTTGTACTTCCCAAGTGCTTAGTACAGTGCTCTGCACACAGTAAGTGCTCAATAAATACTATTGAATGAATGAATGAATGAAGGGGACGACATTACTAGCTGCTACATGACAGTCACAGTTGACCGGAACACAGTTCGATGCTCTTGAACCAGATTTTGGATGAGCTTGCTGTATCATGTTCATTTTTAACCTTCATTCTCATTTATGTCCCACAGAACAAAACCAGGTCAAGCAGATAACCAACAGCCTTCATAAGCGGGAAGAAATGTAAGAATTACTCAATGTTATTTTTTTAGCCACTCAAAATTTGTTTCAACATTTATCTTTACTTTTATGGTTAATTTTTTTTCCCAATCCATTCTCTGAACCTGGATTGTAACGCTTCAGGACAACAGTCTACTTTTCAGCAAATGGGACTCAGGGATACGAAAGGGAATGCCAAGTCTCGGGTAGACATTAATAATTTCCAGGAGTCGAGAAAGGAGAGAGGGAAAAGGGCAAGAGGCCTTGGGAAACTGTGGCTTTAGGTGGTTCAGGAGGGTCTGTAAAGTCTAGTCCAATGTCAAAAGGGCACCTGACAGGAAAAATCTGAAAATCACAGAGTTACTCCACCAAAAGGATACGATACAAATTGTTATGCTTAATCCACATAAAACGAACTCCTCCGTGGGCCAAGATGGGCGACAACGTCCCCTCTTCTTCCTTTTCCATTAGAATCGGCATGAAATGCTCCACTTCAGACATGTCGACATCGCCACGGTAGTTCCGGCAGATGAGCACCTGAAGGAGAAAAAGGGTTTGACTGCATTCTCATCTCAAGTCACCAAAGTCACTGGGAACAGAGAGCTCTTCTCTTATGAAAAACCATTTTGTCAGGCTTTAAATTAGTTGAGTTTTGGGTGATCCTGTGCATGGCAGAGATTTTGGTTAGCTTCAGAAGCACCCCTTTAAAAAAACAGCTGGACTGCGAGAGGCTTCTCGATTAGAGAAATCATTGGAATAAATATTACTCTATTTATTTATTTATTTTATTTGTACATATCTATTCTATTTATTTTATTTTGTTAGTATGTTTGGTTTTGTTCTCTGTCTCCCCCTTTTAGACTGTGAGCCCACTGTTGGGTAGGGACTGTCTCTATATTTTGCCAATTTGTACTTCCCCAGCGCTTAGTACAGTGCTCTGCACATAGTAAGCGCTTAATAAATACGATTGATGATGATGATGATTGGTCTGTTCCAGTAAATTAAATCAGAACAAATATATGCTATTAGGTTTTAATTTGAAACAAGTGGCAGTAGAAATAATAGTGCTTAATGAGTACTCACTTGACAGTATACTCTACTAGACACTTGGGAAAGACAAAATGAAGAAGTGACACATTTCCTGCCCTCTAACTGGGGAGACAAACATCAATCATATTTATTGAACACTTAGTCAACTGTATTTATTGAGTGCTTACTGGGTGAAGAGCACTGCACTAAGTCTAGGGAGAGCACAACAGAACAATAAACAAACAGATACATCCCCAGCCCACAATGGGCTTACAGTCTTAAGGGGGAGACAGACATTAATACAAATAATGTATTTATATTCTGCTTACTGTGGACTGTTCAGAGGAGTGTACTAAGCACTTGGGCAAGTACAAGTTGGTAAACATGTTCCCTGCCCACAAGGAGCTTACAGTCTAGAGGAGGAGCTCATTACCATGTCACTTCTGATATTTTTTTTTGTCCCCCCTCAAATGGTTTTCTTTCTAGGTGCAATTTCCCCTAAATGTTGTCAACAAATGTTAGGGGTGTTTTTCTTTCATTGACTTAGCATGAGCAACCTAGAGGAAAAAAGGAGAGAAATAGTCTTGCAACATTTCCATTATGGCTACTGTCAGAGAGAAAAGGACTGGAGGGGAAAATTGCTTAAAGAACAGCTTCTCCCGTGAGGCAACTGATGTAACAATATTGCTCCTTCCTGCTGATCTGCTTCTAGTTCTGACAGAGCTCCTACTGTCCTTTTGATGGTAGCATAACAACTTTATTGCTGAATTGTACTTTCCGAGCGCTTAGTATGGTGCTCTGCACACAGTAAGTGCTCAATAAATACAGTTGAATGAATTGAATATGGTACTTGTTACGCACTTACAATGTGCCAAGAACTGTACTAAACACTGGGGTAAACACAAAATTATCAGGTTGGACAGTCCCTGTCCCACATGGGGCTCACAATCTAAGCAGGAGGGAGAACAGGTATTGAATCCCCATTTTATAGAGGAGGCATCTGAGGCCCAGAGAAGTGAAGTGACTTACCCAAGGTCACCCAGCAGGCAAGTGGCAGAGCTGGGATTGGAACCCAGGCCGGCTGACTCCCAGGCCAGCACTCTTTCCACTAGGCCACGCTGCTTCTCACAAAATAAAAGCAGTCACACCCCCAAACTTCACTAACCCAACTTCCACTGCTGTGGATGTTAGACTCGATTTCTGGCAGCTTCGGTAACACTCCTTAACACCTCGGCCAAATAAAAGAGTGGTGGAGATGTAGTTAATGATTTAACTGCTTTCTCCCTCTAGAGTGATCTTTGGCACTCGTTTCAACAAAATCGGACAAAAGCCAGGAGACCCAAAGCGGCTTTAGAAACTGCAAGTAACTTTTAAGATTAAAATTAAGATCCATTGAAATTTCATCAGCCTCGAAACAGGAACTTCGTGTGACAGCGGACTGAAAGATGCCTAACCCCCCCCTCCGTTTGGCTTACAATTAAGGTCACTTGCACAATAAAAGAACAGACGTTCTCTGATCCGGTTCTTTCTTCACGCCTTAAAACCTTTTCAGGTCGCCAATCACACCCTCTACTCTGTGCAGAAATTCAAATAATAATGATGGGATCTGTTAAGCGCCTCCTATATGCCAAGCACTGTACTAAGCGCTGGAGGAGCTACAAGCTCATCATATCCCACATAGGGCTCACAGTCTCAGTAGCAGGGAGAACGGAATGAAGAGGCAGCGTGGCTTAGTGGCAAGAGCCCGGGCCCGGGAGTCGTGGGTTCTAATCCCGGCTCCGCCACTTGTCAGCTGTGTGACTTTGGGCAAGTCACTGTGCCTCAGTTACCTCACCTGGAAAATGGTGATTGAGACTGTGAGCCCCACGTGGGACAACCTGATCACCTTGTATCTATCCCAGCGCTTAGAACAGTGCTTGGCATATCGTAAGCGCTTAACAAATACCACCATTATTATTGTTATTATTATGACGAGGCAGAATGAAGCGGGGCACAGGGAGGAAAGCGACTTCAGGGTGGGGTTTCCAGCCCCCCTCGGCCCCGGCCCTTCATTCATTATTCATTCATTCATATTGATCGAGTGCTTACTTAAGCGCTTAGTACAGTGCTCTGCACACAGTAAGCGCTCAATAAATACGATTGATGATGATGATGTGTATATATGTTTGTACATATTTATTACTCCATTTATTTATTTATTCTACTTGTACATATCTATTCTATTTATTTTATTTCGTTAATATGTTTGGTTTTGTTCTCTGTCTCCCCCTTCTAGACTGTGAGCCCACTGTTGGGTAGGGACCGTCTCTATCTACGAGAAGCAGCGTGGCTCAGTGGAAAGAGCGCGGGCTTTGGAGTCAGAGGTCATGGGTTCAAATCCCGGCTCCACCAACTGTCAGCTGTGTGACTTTGGGCAAGTCACTTCACTTCTCTGTGCCTCAGTTTCCTCATCTGTAAAATGGGGATGAAGACTGTGAGCCCCTCCGTGGGACAACCTGATCACCTTGTAATCTCCCCAGGGCTTAGAACAGTGCTTTGCACATAGTAAGGGCTTAATAAATGCCATTATTATTCTTATTATCTGTTGCCAACTTGTACTTCCCAAGTGCTTAGTCCAGTGCTCTGCACACAATAAGCGCTCAATACGATTGATGATGATGTGTGCAGAGCACTGTACTAAGTGCTTGGAAAGTACAACCGGTACAATTCGCTTCGGATCCTCAAAAATCTCCAGTGGCTACCAATCAATCTGCGCATCAGGGAGAAACTTCTCACCCTGGGCTTCAAGGCTGTCCATCACCTCGCCCCCTCCTACCTCACCTCCCTTCTCTCCTTCTCCAGCCCAGCCCGCACCCTCCACTCCTCCGCCGCTGATCTCCTCACCGTACCTCGCTCTCGCCTGTCCCGCCATCGACCCCCGGCCCACGTCCTCCCCCGGGCCTGGAATGCCCTCCCTCTGCCCATCCGCCAAGCTAGCTCTCTTCCTCCCTTCAAGGCCCTACTGAGAGCTCACCTCCTCCAGGAGGCCTTCCCAGACTGAGCCCCTTCCTTCCTCTCCCCCTCGTCCCCAACTCCATCCCCCCATCTTACCTCCTTCCCTTCCCCACAGCACCTGTATATATGTATGTATGTTTGTACATATTTATTACTCTATTTATTTTATTTGTACATATCTATTCTATTTATTTTATTTTGTTAGTATGTTTGGTTTTGTTCTCTGTCTCCCCCCTTTTAGACTGTGAGCCCACTGTTGGGTAGGGACTGTCTCTATGTGTTGCCAATTTGTACTTCCCAAGCGCTTAGTACAGTGCTCTGCACATAGTAAGCGCTCAATAAATACGATTGATTGATTGATTGACTGTCTCTATATGTTGCCAATTTGTACTTCCCAAGCGCTTAGTACAGTGCTCTGCACATAGTAAGCGCTCAATAAATACGATTGATTGATTGACTGTCTATATGTTGCCAATTTGTACTTCCCAAGCGCTTAGTCCAGTGCTCTGCACATAGTAAGCGCTCAATAAATACGATTGATGATGATGATCGCGGTGAAGCAACGGAGGCTTGGCCTTGGTGCTGCTTCTTGCCCGCGCTTCCCTGAACGGGCCAGGGGACGCCCTGCCTCGGGCCCAACCGGTGACCGGGGCCGGGGGCGCGAAGCCTCGGTTAATCCCCGAAAAGATCGGGCAGATGGAAGGAAGAGAAGCCTCGGATGGACGCCGTTGGGGACTCCCTACCTTGCCCTTGAGGTCCAGCACATACACGGCGCTGGCAGACATAGCGGCGCGTAAGGCCGGAGCCGCTGCCTCCCTGAGGTAAAGCGGGACGACGTGGGGGGGAGGGGGGATCCCCGCGAGCCGAGCCCCACTTCCGGTCGGGGCCCCCACACGGGAACCGTTAGGTCCGGTTGAGAGGCCTGGAGCGGCGCAGGCGCGTTCCGATACATGACGTCATCGCCCCCCCGAGCCCCTCCCCTTTCCTCCCTCGCCCGACCCCTAACCCGGAAGCGGTTCCTTTTTCAATCCGTTCGTTAGTAACCGAAGGAAGTGCGTCTGCCTTTCGTGGAGCAGGTCTGAGCCTATGATAATAATGATGATGGTATTTGTTAAGCGCTTACTGTGTGCGAAGCACTGTTCTAAGCGCTGGGGGGGGGGGAATACAAGGTGATCAGGTTGTCCCAAGTGGGGCTCAGTCTTCACCCCCATTTTACAGATGAGGGAACTGAGGCACAGAGAATAATAATGATGACATTTGTTAAGCGCTTACTATGTACGAAGCACTGTTCTAGGCGCCGGGGGTGGGGGGGGATACAAGGTGATCAGGTTGTCCCAAGTGGGGCTCAGTCTTCACCCCCATTTTACAGATGAGGGAACTGAGGCACAGAGAATAATAATGATGACATTTGTTAAGCGCTTATTATGTACGAAGCACTGTTCTAGGCGCCGGGGGTGGGGGGGGGATACAAGGTGATCAGGTTGTCCCAAGTGGGGCTCAGTCTTCACCCCCATTTTACAGATGAGGGAACTGAGGCACAGAGAATAATAATGGTGACATTTATTAAGCGCTATGTGCGAAGCACTGTTCTAGGCGCCGGGGGTGGGGGGGAATACAAGATGATCAGGTTGTCCCAAGTGGGGCTCAGTCTTCACCCCCATTTTACAGATGAGGGAACTGAGGCACAGAGAATAATAATGATGACATTTGTTAAGCGCTTACTATGTGAGAAGCACTGTTCTAGGCGCCGGGGGGGGGGGGGAATACAAGATGATCAGGTTGTCCCAAGTGGGGCTCAGTCTTCACCCCCATTTTACAGATGAGGGAACTGAGGCACAGAGAATAATAATGATGACATTTGTTAAGCGCTTACTATGTGCGAAGCACTGTTCTAGGCGCCGGGGGGGGGGGGGGATACAGGGTGATCAGGTTGTCCCACGGGGGGCTCCCAGTCTTCACCCCCTATTTTACAGATGAGGGAACTGAGGCACAGAGAATAATAATGATGACATTTGTTAAGCGCTTACTATGTGAGAAGCACTGTTCTAGGCGCCGGGGGGGGGAAATACAGGGTGATCAGGTTGTCCCACGGGGGGCTCCCAGTCTTCACCCCCTATTTTACAGATGAGGGAACTGAGGCACAGAGAATAATGATGACATTTGTTAAGTGCTTACTATGTGAGAAGCACTGTTCTAGGCGCCGGGGTGGGGGTGGGGGATACAGGGTGATCAGGTTGTCCCACGGGGGGCTCCCAGTCTTCACCCCCCATTTTACAGATGAGGGAACTGAGGCACAGAGAATAATAATGATGACATTTGTTAAGCGCTTACTATGTGAGAAGCACTGTTCTAGGCGCCGGGGTGGGGGGGGGATACAGGGTGATCAGGTTGTCCCACGGGGGGCTCCCAGTCTTCACCCCCCCATTTTACAGATGAGGGAACTGAGGCACAGAGAATAATAATGATGACATTTGTTAAGCGCTTACTATGTGAGAAGCACTGTTCTAGGCGCCGGGGTGGGGGGGGATACAGGGTGATCAGGTTGTCCCACGGGGGGCTCCCAGTCTTCACCCCCCATTTTACAGATGAGGGAACTGAGGCACAGAGAATAATAATGATGACATTTGTTAAGCACTTACTATGTGAGAAGCACTGTTCTAGGCGCCGGGGGTGGGGGGGGGATACAGGGTGATCAGGTTGTCCCACGGGGGGCTCCCAGTCTTCACCCCCATTTTACAGATGAGGGAACTGAGGCACAGAGAATAATAATGATGACATTTGTTAAGCGCTTACTATGTACGAAGCACTGTTCTAGGCGCCGGGGGGGGGGGGGGGGGATACAGGGTGATCAGGTTGTCCCACGGGGGGCTCCCAGTCTTCACCCCCTATTTTACAGATGAGGGAACTGAGGCACAGAGAATAATAATGATGACATTTGTTAAGCGCTTACTATGTGAGAAGCACTGTTCTAGGCGCCGGGGGGGGGGGGAATACAGGGTGATCAGGTTGTCCCACGGGGGGCTCCCAGTCTTCACCCCCTATTTTACAGATGAGGGAACTGAGGCACAGAGAATAATGATGACATTTGTTAAGTGCTTACTATGTGAGAAGCACTGTTCTAGGCGCCGGGGTGGGGGTGGGGGATACAGGGTGATCAGGTTGTCCCACGGGGGGCTCCCAGTCTTCACCCCCCATTTTACAGATGAGGGAACTGAGGCACAGAGAATAATAATGATGACATTTGTTAAGCGCTTACTATGTGAGAAGCACTGTTCTAGGCGCCGGGGTGGGGGGGGGATACAGGGTGATCAGGTTGTCCCACGGGGGGCTCCCAGTCTTCACCCCCCATTTTACAGATGAGGGAACTGAGGCACAGAGAATAATAATGATGACATTTGTTAAGCGCTTACTATGTGAGAAGCACTGTTCTAGGCGCCGGGGTGGGGGGGGATACAGGGTGATCAGGTTGTCCCACGGGGGGCTCCCAGTCTTCACCCCCCATTTTACAGATGAGGGAACTGAGGCACAGAGAATAATAATGATGACATTTGTTAAGCACTTACTATGTGAGAAGCACTGTTCTAGGCGCCGGGGGTGGGGGGGGGATACAGGGTGATCAGGTTGTCCCACGGGGGGCTCCCAGTCTTCACCCCCATTTTACAGATGAGGGAACTGAGGCACAGAGAATAATAATGATGACATTTGTTAAGCGCTTACTATGTACGAAGCACTGTTCTAGGCGCCGGGGGGGGGGGGGGGGGGGGCGGACGGATACAAGGTGATCAGGTTGTCCCACGGGGGGCTCCCAGTCTTCACCTCCATTTTACAGATGAGGGACTGAGGCACAGAGAAGTGAAGTGACTTGCCCAAAGTCACACAGCTGACAAGTGGAGGAGTCGGGATTAGAACCCACGACCTCCGACTCCCAAGCCTGGGCTCCTTCCATCGAGTCAGCCGCTTTGTTATCATCAATCGTATTTATTGAGCGCTTACTGTGTGCAGAGCACTGTACTAAGCGCTTGGGAAGTACAAGTTGGCAACATATAGAGACAGTCCCTACCCAACAGTGGGCTCACAGTCTAAAAGGGGAGACAGAGAACAAAACCAAACATACTAACAAAATAAAATAAATAGAATAGATATGTACAAGTACAATAAATAGAGTAACAAATATGTACAAACATATATACATATATACAGGTGCTGTGGGGAAGGGAAGGAGGTAAGATGAGGGGATGGAGTTGGGGAAGAGGAAGGAAGGGACTCAGTCTGGGAAGGCCTCCTGGAGGAGGTGAGCTCTCAGTAGGGTCTTGAACGGAGAAAGAGAGCTAGCTTGGCAGATGGGCAGAGGGAGGGCATTCCAGGCCCGGGGGATGACGTGGGCCAGGGGTCGATGGTGGGACAGGCGAGAACGAGAACAAGGCGAACCTTTACAAGAGGTCCTGGGGGCAGCTCTGCCAGCTGCAGTTTTGTTGCTGAATTGTACTTTCCAAGCGCTTAGTACAGTGCTCTGCACACTATGCGCTCAATAATTGCGATTGAATTCCAGGCATCCTGTGATCACCCATATGTATTTTTAAATGGTATTTGTTAAGCGCTTACTATGTGCCAAGGCACCGTACTAAGCGCTGGGCCGGACACAAACAAATCGGGTCGGACACAGTCCCATGTCCCACGTGGGGCTCAGTCTCAATCCCCATTTTCCAGATGAGGGAACTGAGGTACAGAGAAGTGAAGTGACTCGCCCAAGATCTCACAGCAGACAAGTGGCAGAATCAGGATTAGAACCCAGGTCCTAATGACTCCCAGGCCCGCACTTTATCCACTAGGCCACGCTGCTTCTACCTTCATCTCCAGTTCACTCGTTTTTCCTCCCAAGCTCAGTTGATAATGTTCTTCACTTTCAACTATCTCTCATCTCCAGTCCATTGCACACAGCCTTCTCCTTGCCTGGAACTCCCTTCCTCCCCCTCCCACACCTCTCCTTCCTACAAATCTCTCCTAAAAAGCCACTGCCTCCAGATTCCAGAGGATTTCCTGACAGTGTCCTTCCCAAAACGCTGTGAGGTAGAGAGGCAGGTATGCCCACGCCATAGTTATGTTCTCACAGTCTAATGTAAGTGGGGGAGAGGGAACTGGTGACATACGTATCAGGGATAATGAAACACTAAAGGCAAAAGACAAGGACACACACCCACAAAATAAAAACAAAAATCTGTAGGGTGCTGTGGCCCAAAGAGCAGAATTTCAGGCTCCTTCTAGCTCAGAGTCCAGGGCACACCTGTAGCCACAGGATCACTATAGTAGACATCAGTCTTCCCAAGGTTTTATGGAAGCTTCATATTGCAGGTGCTGTTCTCTTTCCCACCAAGGTGGAAGGCAGGACGGGATGGAGTCTTCTCAGTGGTGCAGAGAACTGGTGCCCAAGGAGGCATCGTGGCTGTTGCAGAGCAGCATTTTATATCCCCGTGGCCCAGCTGAACGTCAGGAGCAGGAGCCCTCAGTTAAAGGAGGGGAAGCAGAACTTACCAGTTGCTTTGCTTGGCTGTAGTGGAGAGGGTCTGAAAGTGCTCAGCAAGTTTCATCCCTGCAACCCAGAGCAGGTCCAGAATAGGAGACCTCGGTAGTGGGAGGGAATCAGCGGGATTTATTGAGCATTTACTGTGTGCAGAGTACTGGAGTAAGCTCTTGAGATTGATCACTCATATTTATTGAGTGCTTACTGTGTGCATAGCATTGTACTCAGGGCTTGGGTGAGTACGATATACCAGAGTTGGTAGACACATTCCCTGCCCACGGTGAGCTCACAGTCTAGAGGGGGAGATAGACATTAATACAAATAAATTATGGAAACATACACGTGCTGTAGGATTGAAGGTGGGATGAGTAAAGGGTGTAAATCCAATTGCAAGGGTGATCCAGAAGGGAGTGGGAGAAGAGGAAATGAGGGTTTGTCAGGGGAAGGCCTTTAAGAAGAGATGTGATTTTAATAAGGCTTTGAAGGTGTAGTGGTCTGTAGGATATATAGGGAGAGGGAGTTGCAGTCAAGGAGCAGAATGTGAACAAGGGATCTGTGGTGAGATAGCCGAGATTGAGGTATGGTGAATAGGTTGGTAGTAGAGGTGGTAGGTGATCAGGGAGATAAGGTAGGAGTGGGCAAGGTGATTGAGTGCTTTAAAGGTAATGGTATGGAGTTTCTGCTTGATGTGGGGGTGAATGGGCAATCACTGGAGGTTCTTCAGGAGTGGGGAAACATGGCCTGAATGTTTCTTGTAGAAAAATAATCCGGGCAGCAGAGTGAAGTAGGGACAGGAGTTGGGAGAGACAGGAGGCCGGGAGGTCAGCAAAGAGGCTGATACAGCAATCAAGGTGGGTTAGGAGTAGTGCTTGGATTAACATGGTAGCAGTTTGGATTGAGAGGAAAGGGCGGATTTTAGTGATGTTATGAAGGTCAAACCTACAGGATTTAGTCATGGGTTGAATGACAGAGGAATCAAGGATAACACCAAGGGCTACGCTGCATTTGTCATTACTAGTATGGCTTTAGAAAAAGGGATGTCTTGCTAAAAAAAGCACAAGTACTTATTTAAAAATACATTTACAGAATGTCAACGGGAAAATAGACACCACCGCACTCATGAAATGTTACTCCATTCAAGATAATGAAAAAGTTTATTTTGTCCAGCTGACTTTAGGAATGTCATAATGTTCAGTGAGTGTATCTAAATGTCTGTTGAAGTCCTAGAAAGAGAAGGGAGAAGAAAATGATACATTGTTTAAAAAACATCTCCAAAAGAAAAGACTGTACAACTGTGCCATGTTCACACTTTGTGCATGAAGGCTTTAGCACTTATAACATTTTTCCACAAAGCCAAACAAGGTAAATTCCTTTTATATTCAAGTTATTTTTCACTACCAAACTTTCACAATGCACAAGATCAGATTTATTCCACATTCATTTGTTGAATTGATAGAGCTAAATGCTAAAGAAATCAGGTGCTGCTTCTATGCTCTCCTCGGTTTTGCAGTACCTTGGTAGACAATTACATAACAATGGATGTCACCGTCACCATGTTCTCTCATCTTTAACACACTTCTCTACCTTTAGTTTGAAATAACCTCCAGAATTTACTCTTTCCGATCACCCAATCAAGGCATTTGTAATACTTTCTACACACTTTAAAGGCCCAAGGTATAAGCCATTCATTTGCATGATAAAAAAAGTTTTAAAACTACCCATTTGCAACACGTCTCAGCAACGCCGGGATCTTACCTCCACTCTCTGTTTGTGGGTCTTGGAAGCTTTCTTTAATATTCTTTCCATTTGCTAAAGAGAATGAAAACAATCCTCTGAGCAAACCCATTATAAAGACTCCTCGGGAAGCTGCATTTCAGGGACCAATTTGAGTCACTGTTAGCTAGGCATCACTTGTTATTAACCCAAGTTAGCCAAGAAAACAGCAGTCGCAAACAAACTGAAGTGCCCTCCTCCCAGCCTCGGGGGTGAATCCTACAGTGCAAAGGAAAGATCTTTATAGAGAGGTGGATTATATAGAGAAGCCAAGCGGTTTAGTAGAAAGAGCCCGGGCTTGGGAGTCAGAAGACATGGGTTCTAATCCCTATTCCTCCACTTGTCTGCTGTGTGACTTTGGGCAAGCCACTTCCCTTCTCTGTGCCTCAGGTCCCTCATCAGTAAAAACGGGGATTAAAACTGAGCCCCACGTGGGGACGACCTGATTACTCTGTATCCACTCCGGTGCTTAGAACAGTGCTTGGCACACAGTAAGTGCTTAATAATAATAATAATGGTATTTGTTAAGCGCTCACTGTGTGCCAAGCACTGTTCTAAGCCCTGAGTACCATATTTATTTATAATACTCACCCTCTTCTCTTGCATTTTTTCATATGCAATCTGAGCCTGCGTGCGTTTATCCAGTCCCCTTTTCTTCTCCTCTTCGTTCTTCTTACTCAACACCATCTGCTCCAGGATCTGGCTCTTATCCTTGTCCTTTTTCTTCTTCCTGAAGGGTAGGTGTCAGAAGTGTTTTCCCGGGATCTTTAATAATAACAACAGCAACAATAATAATAATAATAGGATTTGTCAAGCGCTCACTGTGTGCGAAGCACTTTTAAGAGGGCCCCCACCGCAGGTACTGCGTGGCTCGGCGGGAAGAGCACGGGCTTGGGAGTCGGAGGGCGTGGGTTCTAATCCCACCCCCGCCACTTGTCTGATTTTGGGCAAGTCACTTCACTGGGCCTCAGTTCCCTCAGCTGTAAAAATGGGGGTTAAGACTGACCCCCCCCACCGTGGGCCAACCTGATTAGCTTGGATCTCCCCCAGCGCCTAGAAGAGTGCCTGACATAGTAAGTGCTTAACAAATACCATCTTTATTATTATTATTATTACTTTAGATGAGGAGGCTAAGAGAAACCTAGGTCCAACAGGCTCAAATAACCAGAGGCTTTCGGCTCCGATTCGGGCGGAACGCTCCTCCTGTTTGGACCGGGGACCCCGCGACTCACCGCTTCTTCACACCGAGCTCGGAGACCCCCTTCAGTTTCAGCGGCCCCTTTTGAATTTGCTCGTACTCCATTGCCTTCGGCCTTCACTTCCGGCCTCGAGACTCCCCCCCCTCCCCTCCTCCATTTCCTCCTTTATGCGCCAAAGTGATGATGCAGCTCCCCGCCAATGGGGACGACGCGCCTGCCCCGCCTCCTCAGCCGTGAGGAAGTGAAAATCACTCAGTCATCTTTCCTGAGCCCTTCAATGTGTGCAGAGCATTCATTCAGTCGTATTTATTGAGCGCTTCCTGTTTTTAGAGCACTGTACTAAGCGCTTGGGAAGTACAGTTCGGCAACAGCTAGGGACAATCCCTACCCAACAACGGGCTCACAGTTAAGAAGGGGGGAGACAGACAACAAAACCAAACAAGTAGACAGGCGTCAATACCATCAGAATAAGTAGAATTATAGCTCTATACACCTCACTGTACTAAGCGCTTCATCATCATCAATCGTATTTATTGAGCGCTTACTATGTGCAGAGCACTGTACTAAGCGCTTGGGAAGTACAAATTGGCAACATATAGAGACAGTCCCTACCCAACAGTAGGCTCACAGTCTAAAAGGGGGAGACAGAGAACAAAACCAAACATACTAACAAAATAAAATAAATAGAATAGATATGTATAAGTAAAATAAATAGAGTAATAAATATGTACAAACATATATACATATATACAGGTGCTGTGGGGAAGGGAAGGAGGTAAAATGGGGGGGATGGAGAGGGGGACGAGGGGGAGAGGAAGGAAGGGGCTCAGTCTGGGAAGGCCTCCTGGAGGAGGTGAGCTCTCAGCAGGGCCTTGAAGGGAGGAAGAGAGCTAGCTTGGCGGAGGGGCAGAGGGATTGGGGGCATTCCAGGGCCGGGGGATGACGTGGGCCGGGGGTCGATGGCGGGACAGGCGAGAACGAGGTACGGTGAGGAGATTAGCGGCGGAGGAGCGGAGGGTGCGGGCTGGGCTGTAGAAGGAGAGAAGGGAGGTGAGGTAGGAGGGAGCGAGGTGATGGAGAGCCTTGAAGCCCAGGGTGAGGAGTTTCTGCCTGATGCGCAGATTGATTGGTAGCCACTGGAGATTTTTGAGGAGGGGAGTAATATGCCCAGTGCGTTTCTGGACAAAGATAATCCAGGCAGCAGCTTGGGAGAGTATAATACGACAGAGTTGGTAGACACATTCCCTGCCCACAACGAGCTCACAGTCTAGAGGGGAAGACAGATGTTAATATAAAAAAATTACTTACAGATACGTACATAAGTGCTGTGGGGCCGAGGGAAGGGTGAATACACGGAGAAAAGCCAAGTGCGAGGGCGGTGAGGCACAGAAGGGAGTGGGAGAAGCGGAAATGGGGCCTTAGGGAAGGCCTCGTGGAGGAACTGTGCCTTCAGTAAGGCGTTGAAGGCGGCGGTTGGGGCTGGGGGAGAGTAATTGGCTGTCAGATTTGAGGAGGGAGGGCTTTCCGGGCGAGAGGACTCAGCGGCGAGATAGACAAGATTGAGGGACAGGGTTGGCGTTAGAGCAAAGTGGGCCAGCTGTAGTTGTAGTAGGAGTGTTGTGGCTATCTTGTCCCGCTGATGGGGCCCCATTCACCATGGAAAGGTCGCAGAAATTGTTTGAACGTACGCGGTCCTGTTGCCATAGTTGGTATGGGCCTTAGACCCTGCAGCTGGGTCCCGGGAACGAAACCTCATAAGGAGATAGACTCCGCCCAGCTCTGCACCAAACCTGCACCAATCCAGTCCCCACTGCTTTCAAATCTGTACCAATCATTGTGATCAGCAACGGCAGTTTATAAGTTCGTTAAATCGGGCCCTTGGCTCCTTTTCCCTTAAGGAAAAGAGCCCGCTGGGTGCGTTACCCCCATTCAGTCTTCGGCCTTACCAGTAAAACTTTTTTAAAACTTTCAATAGTCACATGCTGTTTGACTAATTCTTTAGTCGCCCAGCGACCTTGGTGGTGATCCAGATCTGCTGCCGCCATCACAGTCACCTCCATCCGTTGGTCCGAGAGGGGCGGAGCAGGTGTCGCGTTACCCTGGTGGGGTTAAATAAGAATGGACTCTTGAGAGGTGAGCTGAAGAGCAGAAAAGGAAGGAAAGTGGCTGTCTGCCCGTTCACCCCAATGGGGTACGAGTGACAAACAGCCCTGCCCCACCTCCACTGCCTGGTTTTTATTGGATTACATAGCCAATTAGCAACAGAGGTGTGTAGGGGGGTGTGCACCTAATCACAAGCTCCTGTTTTTTGACATCGAGTGGACAGCTGTTTTCCGTTGGTGAATCCCTGTTTTCTGTCATCCGTTAGACAGCCGTTTTCCGCTCCTGTGACCTAGCACAAGAGGCCAGGTCCTGTGCACGAGGCAGATGTGTGGCCTTGCACAGGATGGAGTCGGTTTTGCTTTGCACAAAAATGGAGTCAGTTTTGCCCTGAACAGGAGAGTAGCGAGGTAAGGTAGGTGGGGCAAGGAGATTGAGTGCTTTGGAAGGGGAGGGTTGCCTCCTCAGCCTTGAGGAAGTCTTCCCGTCGGGGGTGTGGAAGGGTGGTGGTGATGAGGTCTTAAGAAACCTCCTGGCCTAATGGAAAGAGCACTGGTCTGGAAATTGTACGACCCGGGTTCTAAACCCAGCTCTGCCACTTGGCTGCTTTGTAACCTTGGGCAAATCATTTAATTCCTCCATGCTTTGGTTTCCTCATCTGTAAAATGCGGATTCAACACCTGTTCTCCCTTCTACTTAAACTGTGAGCCCCATGTGGAGCAGGGACTGTTTCTGACCTGATGATCTTGTATCTACCGCAGTGCTTAGTGCAGTTTTGAGGCACATAGTAAGTGCTTTACAAGTACCATTAAAACACACACACACACACACACACACACACACACACACACACACACACACACACACACACACACACACACACACACACACACACACACACACACCCCCCCCCCCCCCCCCCCCCCCCCCCCCACCACCCCTCCAGCTTCTCTCTACCCCCAGATGACAACAAATAGCTATACTTTCTATAGACTGTAAGCTCATTGTGGGCAGGGAACGTGTCTACCGACTCTTTTAAATTGTGCTCTCCCAAGCGCTTAGTACAGTGCTTTGCACACAGTAAGCGCTCCAAAAATACCATTGATTGATTGATGCTTTTGAGAAGGGGAGAGTGATGGCACTGAAACATTTTCTTTTTATTTTACTCATTTTAGACTTGATCAGGTTCTCTTCAGGAAAGTCTCTGCCATGTGGGGAGGGAGCTGGCTCCTGATGGCACAAGATGGTAAGGTGGTCATGGGGTCTAAGGGAAGGTTAGATAATAATAATAATAATGATGGCATTTATTAAGTACTTACTATGTGCAAAGCACTGTTCTAAGCGCTGGGGAGGATACAAGGTGATCAGGTTGTCCCATGTGGGGCTCACAGTCTTAATCCCCATTTTACAGATGAGGTAACTGAGGCACAGAGAAGTTAAGTGACTTGCCCAAAGTCACACAGCTGACAATTGTCAGAGCTGGGATTTGAACCCATGACCTCTGACTCCAAAGCCTGTGCTCTTTTCATTGAGCCACGCTGCTTCTCTTAGACGGAGCTGACACTCCACTAACAAACTCACCTAACAGTTCCAGTCTCCACAAACCCTGCGCTCAATTGACCATCTAGACTGTAAGCTCATTGTGGGCAGGGAATGTATCTACCAACTCTGTTGTGTGGCATTTTCCCAAGTGCTTAGCACAGTGCTGTGCACACAGTAAGCGCTCAATAAATACCACCGATTGATTGATTGACCCCTGTTTGAGAAAATCATGGTTCATAGTCCGTTCTAGTCAGCAGGTGAATTCCCCTCCCTCCTCACAATCTAATAATAATAATAATGATGGTATTTGTTAAGCGCTTACTATGTGCCAAGCACTGTTCTGAGCCCCGGGATAGATACAAGGTGATCAGGTTGTCCCACGTGGGGCTCAGTCTTAATCCCCATTTTACAGATGAGGGAACTGAGGCACAGAGATGTTAAGTGACTTGCCCAAAGTCACACAGCTGACAAGTGGCAGAGCCAGGATTAGAACCCATGACTTCTGACTCCCAAGCCCGTGCTCTTTCCACTGAGCCACGCTGTTCCTCTTGTCATTCTTGTCTAATTTGGAGGCGGGATTAGAAAAAGAAGCAACTCTGGTTGCTACTGTAATGTGAGTCTCGTTTGAATTTAGAGGAGACAAGTGAATGATGCTGGATGTGAGCCCTATGTAGCCAGTCTAAAGATTTGATGAAATGCTGCTATTATGATTCTGAAATCCTTGACGGCAGAGAGGATAGATTAACCGATCTGCCCCAGTACCTAACCTTGTGTACATTGCTATTTCTTTCTTACCATCCACTATTTCTGAAAACTTAAGTTTATGAAGGAGGAACGTATCAGAGGGGTAGAATCAGAATTCAGAAATGGGCAACAAACAAACCGTTTTTACTCCTGAGCAGCTTGATGCATACCAGGTAAGAACAACCAGATGGAGAGGAAAAACTGGTTAGAGTTTTTATTGGAACAAAAAGAGGTTTGCCTTGGGGGTTTGGCTTTGTTTTTTATTTGTAACTTTCTTTATTGGCACTAAGAGGAATAACCAAGAGCTGGTTTACATCCCCCAAATGAAATGGTTTTTGGTTGTAAGAAGAAACTCTCCTTAACTTTTAAAGAGCAGTAAGTAGACTTTGGAAATTGGAAGCAGATACTTATTATTTGTTTTTAAATATATCTGTCCATGTTTTGCAGGATTGTACTTTCTTTACAAGAAAAGAAATTCTAAGGTAAATCTGTATTCTTTCCCCTATCAGAACAATATTATGGGTTTTTTTTCCAGTCAAAGAGAGTTTAGGCTGAATTTACTGGAAAATAGCTAGAGTTCCCAACTTCTTCAGTGTGTCAGGAAGACTATCAGTTTTCACTTCAAAGATTTTAAAGAATCAAGACTATAAAGTTCAATTTGAGATCGAGGGTGCCATGTTTCAGGGGATGACTTTTCAAAGACACAGGTATTCCGTAAGGTTTTATGCATGCAGTTCAGCATTTGTTTACCAGTGCCATTTTTATTACTAACAGTAAGGTAACTTTATTAACAGTACCTTATCGGCTAGATACCTTAGGTATATTAATATGGGGTCCCTCAATCAGGGCACTATTTTAAACTTGGGTGAATTGTGATGCTATATAACAGCTCTTTAGGTATCCTTCATTTTCAGCACTATCCTCTGATGTGACATTGGCAAAAAAAATACTAGATATACAGACACGTTAGAAGGCTCTTTTAAATATTATAATGTTTTCTTGGGGACAGTTAGAGAACTATCCATCTACTGAGAACTAAGAGGACAAATAATATGGTTAATTTCCTACATAACTTGCCTTTTCTTAGAAGGATTCAAAGCTGTATTTCGATTTTGTTCTCTGCCTAAGGACGCTGAGTAGCACAAACCACAAATCAAGTGAAAGTCTGTAATAAATGAAACCTAAGCCAATGAGTGCTTTCATGTGGGGAACAGAGGCCAAGACCATAATTGGACCAAGAATAAGGCATCTATTATTGATAGGAAATCCTTTTGAAAATTCCATCCTATTGTTTCCTAGCACTTTTGAAGATGACACCTTTGAATAAGGTCATTGGGCTTCTGCTCCTAAGGAAAGCAAAGCACAAAGGAAAATGTCAGAATCACATTTAAAGACATATTATAGATGTCTTTCCTGACTTGGGTGAAAATCAGCATAGTACCACTCACACTTTTCATTCCTTTTTGAATAAGAAACTATGGTTTTTTTAAAAGAAGCATATTTTGGCAAGCGTACCAAGTATTATTCATTCATTCAATCATATTTATTGAGCGCTTACTGTGTGTGGAGCACTGTATTAAGGGCTTGGAAAGTACAATACAGCAATAGAGACAATCCCTGCCCACGAGGGACTTACCTGCTAACAGTACCACCAGAAGAGTTCTTCAGTCAATCAATCAATTAATCACTGGTATTTATTAAGCTGCTTACTGTGTGCAGACCACTCTATTGTGTGCAGAAAGTCTAGTAAAATAGTTGGTAGATATGATCCCTGCCCACAAGGCGCTTACAATCCAGAGGTCTTACGAAGTTGTGAGAAAGTTACATTTCATTGTAGGAACACCTCTGTCACCATAAAGGCCCAAGAAAAGGATTTGCCTTCTCATGTGCTTTGGAGAATGGCATTATACTTCTCATTCAACCAATCTGAAGGCAGTGGGCTGGGCCAGATGACCTTATTTTTTAAAAACACAGTACTTATTTGGCACTTACTATTTGCCAAGCACTGTACTAAGCTCTAGGTTAGATACAAGATAATCAAGTTGGACACAGTCCCTGTCCCACATGGGGCTCACAGTCCAAGAAGGAGGGAGAACAGATATTGAATCCCCGTTTTACAGATGTGGTAACTGAGGCACGGAGAAGTGAAGTGACTTGCCCAAGATCACCCAGCAGGCCAGTGGCAGATCCAGGATTAGAATCCAGGTCCCCTGACTCCCAAATCCAGGATCTTGCCATTAGGCCATGCTGGTTCTCTCCAGCTCTAGAATATTACGAGGAAAAGCAGTGTGGCTCAGTGGAAAGAGCCCGGGCTTGGGAGTCAGAGGTCATGGGTTCTAATGCCAGCTCTGCCACTTGTCTGCTGTGTGACCTTGGGCAAGTCACTTCACTTCTCTAGGCCTCAGTTTCCTCATCTGTAAAATGAGGATTAAAACTGTGAGCCCCATATGGGACAACCTGATTACCTTGTATTATCTCCCCAGGTGCTTAGAACAGTGCTTGGTACATAGTAAGCGCTTAACAAATACCAACATTATCATTATTATTATTATTCATTTTAAGGAAAACAAGGTACTTAAATATTAAGCAAATTGCTTAGAGTTCCTCTGGCCAGATCAGTGCCAGGCTGAGAAAAGATCCCAGAGTTATTAGACTCTCTCAGTTGGTATGTTCTGCAGTAGGTAATAACACCTGGGGTATTTGTTTAGCACTTACTGCTCGGCACATAGTAGGCGCTTAACAAATGCCATCAACATTATTATTATTATTATTATTATTGTTATTATTATTATTATTATTACTTACTCTGTGCCAACCACTCTACTAATCGCTGGGATAGATACTAGGCGATCAGGTCGGACACGGTCCCTGCCCCATGTGGGGTTTACAGTCTAATCCCACACTGAGGCACTCCGACAATAAAATGATACATCATCATTATTCTAACATACAAAAGTCGGCCCAACTTCCTCCTACCTCATCTATGGTTTTTTTTCCCCCCTTCCAAGAATAATGGGATGGCTGATGGAGGCTACTGGTGCTTATCGGCAGAATGTTCTCCTCTAACCTGATTTCCTGATG
This sequence comes from Tachyglossus aculeatus, assembly GCF_015852505.1. Lineage (NCBI taxonomy): Eukaryota > Metazoa > Chordata > Mammalia > Monotremata > Tachyglossidae > Tachyglossus > Tachyglossus aculeatus. The sequence goes on along the minus strand of NC_052101.1, from coordinate 118,309,338 downwards.
CATTTTCTGCCCTAAACAAGATATTTGCAGTGTTTGGTTTGACTCAAAGTTCTGTCTATTCCCTTCTCCCCCATTCCCCAAATACCTGGAATGCTCTTTACTGAATGATGAGAACTGGAAAATTGGAAAGTAAGCTTTTAGCTCGGATACAAGCCCTTTCCTACTGATTTTAATTAAATCAGTCCAGAACTGTTTTGGGGATGAGTTTCAAAACAATTTGTCTCTCCATGATTATGCTTTTTTCTCACTCAGTCCCACACACATCTAAAGAAAGTTCACCCTTAGCTGTTGCCTTGAGGTGTGTAACGTAAAATCCAGAAAAATGCCTGGTTTTTGAGGCCTAAAGAGATCTTTCCTTCTAATCCTAGGCTATTTTACAGATACCAAGATCTAGCTCCTCAACTGGTCCCCCTGGATTACACCAACAAACCAGACGTGAAGCTCCCGTATGAACTTATCAGGAGCATGCCAGAGCTGAAGGTACCCCCTGAGGAAGATCACCCCCGTGTGAGGTCCTGGGTTTCACTTTCACCCACCCTAGATGAATCATTCCCTCTGGGCTAATTGTCCCGAGTCTAACAGATAAAAGCCATCTGGTTTCCCAAGGAACCAAGCTCCAAAGTTAAGGTCAAAGTTGGTTTTGTTATGGAATTTGTTAAGCGCTTATTATGTGCCAGGCCCTGTACAAAGTACTGGGGTAGATAAAAGCTAATCAAGTTGGACACAGTCCCTGCCCCACATGGGGCTCACAGTCTTAAGCCCCATTTTACAGATGGGGTTCCTGAGGCACAGAGAACCCAGGTTCTTCTAACTCCCAGGCCTGTGCTCTAGCCATTAGGCCATGCAAAGTCAGAAGCAGTGTTGCCTAGTGGCTAGGGGCATGGGCCTGGGAATCAGAAGGACCTGGGCTCTAATCCTGACTTGGCCACTTGTCTACTCTGTAACCTTGGGCAAGTCAGTTAACTTCTCTAATCACAGCACCCTACTGAGCTTTCTTTTTATTTTGTGTATTTGCTTTATTTTGTTTTAGTGATTTGTTTCATCTCTCCTTATGTGTCTGCCAATGATTTCATCTCCCCACTTATACTTTTAGAATGTGAGCCCCTTGAGGGGCAGGGACCATGGCTAATTCTTTTTTTTTTTTTAATGGCATTTGTTAAGTGCTTACTATATCCCTGGCACTGTACTAAGTGCTGGGAAAGATTCATTCATTCATTCAATCATATTTATTGAGCACTTACTGTGTACAGAGCACTGTACTAAGTCCTTGGGAAGTACAAGTTGGCAACATATAGAGACAGTCCTACCCAAAGCGGGCTCACAGTCTAGAAGGGGGAGACAGACAACAAAACAAAACATATTAACAAAATAAAATAAATAGAATAGTAAATAGAATAAGTATAAGTAGAATAGTAAATAAATAAATAGAATAGAATAAAATAAATAGAGAGATATAAGCTAATCAGGTTGGACACAGTCCATCTCCCATATGGGGCTCACAGTCTTAAATCCCATTTCACAGATGAGGTAACTGAAGCACAGAAGAGTGAAGTGACTTGCCCAAAGTCCCACAGCAGACAAGTGGCAGAGCAGGGATTAGAACACAGGTCCTTCTGACTCCCAGGGCCATGCTCTATCCACTAGGCCATGCTGTTTCTCAATTTCCACCTATGTATTATTTCCCACCACTTAGTACAGTGTTCTACACACAGTAAGCACATAATAAATTACTATTACTACTATTACTTCACATGTGGGTGGGCGAGGTCCTCTTGAGAGATGTTAGAGAAGGATGAGAGTGTGGATGTGGGGATTGGGAGGGAGTTGGGAAGATGAGGAGCAGCATGGCTTAGTGGATAGTGCACGGGTCTGGACGTCTGAGGACCTGGGTTCTAATCCTGGCTCCATCATTTGTGTGCTATATGACCTTGGGCAAGTTACTTAACTTCTCTGGGCCTCAGTTCCCTCATCTGTAAAATGGGGATTAAGACTGTGAGCCCACGTGGGACATGGACTGTACCCAACCTGATTACCTGGTATTTCTCCCACTGCTTACCACAGTGCCTGGCACGTAGTAAGTGCTTAACAAATACGATACCATAAAAAAAGGTGAACCCACGGTCAGTTCCTTTATACTGGACTTCCGGGGTCTGCTGCAAGGGTGGCATTTGTGCCAAGCACTGGGGCACTGAAAAAAAAAAAAGACTTTGGGCAAGACATCTGATGGTTTTGATCGTGTCAAAGAAATTATCAGCAGCGAAATCAGGGGTGAAAGGTGGGGAGGTGGGAGCCCTGGGGGCTTCATTCGTTTATTCATTCAGTTGTATTTATTGAGCGCTTACTGTGTGCATAGCACTGTACTAAGCGCTTGGAAAGTACAATTTGGCAACAGAGACAATCCCTACCCAACAACGGGCTCAGGAGGGAGTTAAAGATCTGGAATAATTGGTGGGGGCAGTCATATTAAAGAAGTGCTTACTGTGCAGAGTACTGGACAATCATCATCATCAATCGTATTTATTGAGCGCTTACTATGTGCAGAGCACTGTACTAAGCGCTTGGGAAGTACAAATTGGCAACATATAGAGACAGTCCCTACCCAACAGTAGGCTCACAGTCTAAAAGGGGGAGACAGAGAACAAAACCAAACATACTAACAAAATAAAATAAATAGAATAGATATGTATAAGTAAAATAAATAAATAGAGTAATAAATATGTACAAACATATATACATATATACAGGTGCTGTGGGGAAGGGAAGGAGGTAAAATGGGGGGGATGGAGAGGGGGACGAGGGGGAGAGGAAGGAAGGGGCTCAGTCTGGGAAGGCCTCCTGGAGGAGGTGAGCTCTCAGCAGGGCCTTGAAGGGAGGAAGAGAGCTAGCTTGGCGGAGGGGCAGAGGGATTGGGGGCATTCCAGGGCCGGGGGATGACGTGGGCCGGGGGTCGATGGCGGGACAGGCGAGAACGAGGTACGGTGAGGAGATTAGCGGTGGAGGAGCGGAGGGTGCGGGCTGGGCTGTAGAAGGAGAGAAGGGAGGTGAGGTAGGAGGGAGCGAGGTGATGGAGAGCCTTGAAGCCCAGGGTGAGGAGTTTCCGCCTGATGCGCAGATTGATTGGTAGCCACTGGAGATTCTTGAGGAGGGGAGTAATATGCCCAGTGCGTTTCTGGACAAAGATAATCCAGGCAGCAGCTTGGGAGAGTATAATACGACAGAGTTGGTAGACACATTCCCTGCCCACAACGAGCTCACAGTCTAGAGGGGAAGACAGATGTTAATATAAAAAAATTACTTACAGATACGTACATAAGTGCTGTGGGGCCGAGGGAAGGGTGAACACACGGAGAAAAGCCAAGTGCGAGGGCGGTGAGGCACAGAAGGGAGTGGGACAATATAACAGAGTCAACAAAGGAGGAGAAGGAATGGTGCCGTGTGGAAGAGAGGGCAGAGGAGAGGTGTGTTGCTTCGCGAAAGGCAGCAGAGGCACTAAAAGGACAACCGGTAAGTGTGACCGACACATCTTCCTCTGTCCCAGGATAACCCATTCCGGCAGAGGATAGCCGAGGTCTTCTCTGAAGATGGAGATGGCAGCATGACCTTGAATGACTTTCTGGATATGTTCTCGGTGATGAGTGAAATGGCTCCCAGGGATCTCAAGGCTTATTATGCCTTTAAAATTTATGGTGAGTAAAACAGAAATAAATGTTAAAGGAGATGAATCCTAGAGCTCTGATCATTTCCCCCTTCTAGACTGTGAGCCTGTTGTTGGGTAGGGACCGTCTCTATATTTTGCCAACTTGTACTTCCCAAGCACTTAGTACAGTGCTCTGCACACAGTAAGCGCTCAATAAATATGATTGAATTTCAGAAGCCTTGATCATTCTGGGGAGTGGCCAATGTATCATTTGTCTCCTGCCATACATCACAAGGCACCTCGGAGTCAGGGTGTTGTCAAAGGACTATTCCCTAATCCCCTAACAGTGTTCTATCCCAAATACATAGTGAAGAACAGATTGTACTAACCTGGATTTTTTTTTTTTAATTCCATTGGCTGTCCCAGATTTTAACAACGATGATTACATCTGCAAATCCGATCTGGAGAAAACAGTGAACAAACTAACCCGGAATGAACTGACTCCCGAGGAGGTTTGTCTTGTGTGTGAAAAGGTGATTGATGAAGCGGACGTAGATAATGATGGCAAACTCTCTTTGGAAGACTTTCGGCAGATGATTGTGCGAGCCCCTGACTTCCTTAGGTAACTAGCCTTCCTGTTTCCATCTTTAGCGTTTTCATCTGAGACTCCTCACTCATTGCGATATGTAAGTCAGGGGCAGCCTCACTGGCCAGTAACAAACTTTATTCTTCCTGACTAGGTACTTTTTCTGGTATTTGTTAAGTGCTTACTATATGCCAGGTATTAAGTGCTGGGGTAGATACAAGCTAATCAGGTTGGACACAGTCTCTGTCCCACATGGGGCTAACAATCTTAATTCCCATTCAACAGATGAGGTAACTGAGGCACAGAGAAGTGAAGTGACTTGCCCGAGGTCACACAGCAGACAAGGCCCAAAGTCACACAGCAGACAAGTAGTGGAGCCGGGATTAGAATCCAGGTCCTTCTGGCTCCCAGGCCCGTGCTCTACCCACTAGGCCACGCTGCTTCTTTTATTCGGGGCTAAGTGGGACATGGACTGTGTTCAACCTGAATAGCTTCTATCTACCCCAGGACTTAGTACAGTGCCTGGCACACACTAAGTGCTTAACAAATACCATTAAAAAAACACAAGGGCGCAGACACAAAAACAAACACCCACAAGGGGTGCAGGCCATTTTGTGGGACGAGTCTTTGCAGGGCTTTATAATTTGCCTTTGTTCTTTCTTTGAACAGTACCTTTCACATCCGAATCTGAATTCTGAACAAAAGGCGGAGAGACGGGACCGTCGTTCAGAGCCCGCAATCTGTGATGCATCACTGAGTTTTGCTTCTGAAACTACTCTTAAACGCAGGGGCCGGGACCTGAAACCAAGAAGAGCAGAGCCAGACTTTTTTCAGACAGTAGGTGGAGCTCCCAGAAACCTCAGTTGAGTAAGGAGATCATCCGGATCAAGCGCTTAGTACAGTGCTCTGCACATAGTAAGTGTTCAATAAATACGATTGATGATCCGGATCCAAGCATTTAGTACAGTGCGCTGCACAGAGTAAGCCCTCAATAAATAGGATTGAATAAATGTAATGTAATCTGAGAACTCTCAGAGTAGTTCAGGACCTTTCTATTCTCTGTACCTCCACCTCGTCCAACCCACCGTCGGCCCCTTACCACGTCATTCATTCATTCATTCATTCATTCATTCAATCGTATTTATTGAATACTTACTGTGTGCAGAGCACTGTTCTAAGTGCTTGGGAAGGACAAGTTGGCAACATCTAGAGACGGTTCCTACCCAACAACGGGCTCACAGTCAAGAAGGGGGAGACAAACAACAAAACAAAACATGTGGACAGGTGTCAAGTCGTCTCTCTCCTCCTTCCGATTGGACAGAACACCACTCTCTCCACCTTCAAAACCCTCCAAAAATCACATGTCCTTCAAGAGGCCCTTCCTGATTAAGCCCTCATTTCCCCTCCCAGCCCTCACCACCCACCCCAGCCCCACAGCTCTTACATACATATCTTTATACTCTATTTCCCCTGATATTTATTTTATTGTCTGTCTCCCCCTGTAGACTGTAAGCTCCTCGTGGGCGGGGATCACGTCTACTAAAACTGTGAGCCACGTGGATCAGCCTGATTATCCTGTATCTATCCCAGCTCTTAGAACAGTGCTTGGCACATAGTAAGCGCTTAACAAATACCATAATTATTATTATTATTTTTATTAATAACTCCATTATACTTTTCCATGTGCTTAGTACAGTGCTCTGCCCACAGTAAGCACTCTATAAATATGATTGATAATAATAATAATGATGGCATTTGTTAAGTGCTTACTATGTGCCAAGCGCTGGGGAAGATACAAGGTGATCAGGTTATCCCACGTGGGGCTCACAGTCTTAATCCCCATTTTACAGATGAGGTAACTGAGGCACAGAGAAGTTAAGTAACTTGCCCAAGGTCACACAGCTGACAATTGGCGGAGCTGGGATTTGAACCCATGACCTCTGACTCCCAAACCCGTGCCCTTTCCATTGAGCCACGCTGACTGTTTTGCTGCAGTGGTTGGGGGAGGGAAAGAGAGCAGAGATGTTTAACTCCAAACTGGGGGTAAACCAATCCCCCCCCTTTTTTCTCCCTTCGGGCACTGATCATAACTATTTTTGTGAATGAGGATGGATAGAAGACCCTACTTTAAGTTTCATCTGCTCTGGAACTTTTTACCGGGAAATAAATGTGGTTCTCAAAACTCAAATTTAGAGAGAAAATTTTCTTACACAATCATACTTTGAACAGCATAACAGTCATTAAGAGAATTTATTTATGAAGCCTAACATATCTAATTTTAGAAAAAGAGGTTGTGAAGAATTGAGAGAAAAGCACATTCTACAGGGCCCTCAGGAGGCAGGGTTTGCAAATATCCTGAGTTTTGTATTTGAATGTTTGGCTTCCTGGTGAAGACATTTCTTACCCACAGAACTTCAGCAAAATACTGGCCTACTCCTACCCCCATTGGCACCTCCCTGTGTTCACTGTTGAGGAAACAAAAGCCGTAGATTGCAGAGAACATCTGGACATCTTAGTAACCCGGTGCAAAAGGGTATAGGGGATACTGAACAGCCGGCCATTTCCCCTGGAGTTAAATGGCCTGATTGGAGCTGGAAAAGAACACTTTCCTCATTGGGTACCGGACTTTTAAAAGGGTCTATAGAAATGCGATTGTTCATTGATGACGTTCTTTCCAAAGGGGTGTCTATTACTTCTGCCAAAGGACTACTTGCATTACTCCTCTCCAGGTCTCTGTGATGGTACTCGGGCTTCTGCCCAATCACTGCAGAGGAAGAGGAGAATACAGTCGGGAGATAACTGTGTCCAACCCGATTTGCTTGTATCCCCCCAGGATTTAGTACAGGGCCTGGTAATAATAATAATAATGATGGCATTTGTTAAGCACTTACTATGTGCAATGCACTGTTCTAAGCACTGGGGAGGTTACAAGGTGATCAGGTTGTCCCACGGGGGCTCACAGTTTTAATCCCCATTTTACAGATGAGGTAACTGAGGCACGGAGAAGTTAAGTGACTTGCCCAAAGTCACACAGCTGACAGTTGGCGGAGCCAGGATTTGAACCCATGACCTCTGACTCCAAAGCCCGTGCTCTTTACACTGAGCCATGCTACATAGTAAGCACTAATACCACACATTATTATTATGGCCAGAGGTACCACTGGGGGTGGCAGGGGAGGGACTCACGCATGGAGATGGTTGAGAAATTTTGCCTTCTGTTCAGCTATCCCAACTTTGGTTGGTAGAACCCATAAAGCTCCCATTTGTGGCCAGGATGTGGTGGGGGTAAGCTAGGCTCCCTTTGGGCAGGGAATGGGTCTTGTGGCGCTTATTTGGACTTCCCAAGCACTTAATACTATGTGTTCCAATCAGTAAGAGCTCAGCTAACACCTTACTACTCCAGGGATGGTGCCCACCAACTTTCTCGTCTTCTCCACACAGTGCTCTGCCCAGCTCGATCAATACTATTAATGATGACGATAATACATAATTACGGTTCTCGCTAAGCGCCACCCCAAGGACTGGACCAAGCGCTAGGGTAGATACGAGATAATCAGATTGGTCACAATCCCTGTCCCACATGGGGCTCACAGTCTAAGTAGGCAGGAGTAGGACTTACTCCCCATTTTACAGATGAGCAAACTGAGGCCCAGAGAAGAAGGTGATTGATACTACTGTAGCTGTGATTGAGGTGCCGAGCCTTCCTCCTGCAGCAGCCAGTGGTCCAGTGTAGTAGCAGGGGAGGGGGGGAAGCTGTGTTCCTTGCTGTCACATTCCCTGCTGTCAAGCGCCTAGTATTCATTCATTCATTCAATCATATTTATTGAGTGTTTACTGTGTGCAGAGCACTGTACAATTCATCAACAGATAATAATAATAATAATTTTGGTATTTGTTAAGCACTTACTATGTGCAATGTAATGTTCTAAGCACTGGGGAGGATACAAGGTGATCAGGTTGTCCCATGGGGGGCTCACAGTATTAATCCCCTTTTACAGGTGAGGTAAGTGAGGCCCAGAGAAGTTAAGTGACTTGCCCAAAGTCACACAGCTGACGATTGTCAGAGCTGGGATTTGAACCCATGACCTCTGACTCCCAAGCCCAAGCTCTTGCCACTGAGCCACGCTGCTTCTCTTAGAGACAATCCCTACCCAACAACAGACGGCAGAACCGGGCCCCGGGGCTGGGAGATGCCGCGCACAGACCCAGAGACCCTGATGAAACACTGTGGCGGTGGTCCAAAGCGGTGGCGGCTCAGGCCCTTGGCGGGCACCACGGGCAAGAAGCGATGAGGGAAGGGCGTCGTCCGCAGGTCGGAGCCACCTGTGTGCTCTGTGGGGCTACTTTGGACCGCAGGGGCAACAATGCTGCTTGAATCTCCCTCCTCGAACCACAGCGGAGCTCAACCCAGATCACGGTTTGGAGCCAGGGAGGGGAAGGAACAGTAGGGGGGAAAAGCGCCCTCGGCATTCATTCATTCAATCCTATTTATTGAGTGCTTACTGTGTGCAGAGCACTGTACTAAGCGCTTGGGAAGTACAAGTTGGCAACATATGGAGACGGTCCCTACCCAACAGTGGGCTCACTGGCACAATCTCCCCAAGGGACGGTCTCTATGGTGTGTCCCCAGTTTAGCCTGACTAGAGGAACAACAAATTTCTGTCAATACACGACGTGTCATGTCAGTTTGGGAGCACAGAGCTGACGGCAGATGCTTACCTGTTTCTGAGGTTTATACTTCTTAGGTGTGTTACCCACACTATATGTACACACCTTATCATCCATCTCACTTCCAGTCATATAGGACTTGCATTCTTATTAATCAATCAATCAATCGTATTGAGCGCTTACTGTGTGCAGAGCACTGTACTAAGCGCTTGGGAAGTACAAGTTGGCAACATATAGAGACAGTCCCTATCCAACTAGTCTGCTGCTTTACAGCTAAAGAATTAGCGGTGTTACACCGAGTCCAAAAGGTGAGTGACATCAACCCGGACTGATCGGACACTCAGAAATGATAAGCTGCTCAAAAAAGGATAAAATACCTTAAAATCCCAGACTGTCATCGCTCCGTCGATGCTGGGGTGCAAAACTTGCGGCAGTCCTGTTTGTCCACCTCATAAATAGACACTTGGGTGATGCTGTTCTGTTCTCGGTAGTGGGGCTCACCTCTGCCTCAGAGCCCAGGCTAGAGGAGGGCAAGGGAAACAGTAAGCGCTTAACAAATACCATTAAAAAGAGAGAGAGAGAGAGAGAGAGAGAGAGAGAGAGAGAGTGTGTGTGTGTGTGTGTGTGTGTGTGTGTTTTGTGGGGGAGACAGTGGTTGTGATGTCCAGGGCCTGCCATGGACTAAGCAGTGGGAAGAAGTAGTGGAGGTAGGTTGAGTACTTTTGAGTGCTTATGGGTGTATGTATGTATTTGTGTGTGCACAAATGTCCCTCATTCATACTTAATTGGCCCCACAGAAACTGGAATGAGTTGCCAAAGAGAGTTGGTATCTCCATGGCATAGTGGACAGAGCATGGGCCTGGGAGTAGGAAGATCTCTGGTTCTCATCCAAGCTGGGTGACCTTGGGCAAGTCACTTCACTTCTCTGGGCCTCACTTACCTCATCTGTAAAATGGGGATTGAGACAGTGAGCCCCACATGGGACAGGGACCGTGTCCAATCTGATTTGCTTGTCTCCACCCCAGCGCCTAGTGCAGTGCCTGGCACATAGTAAGTGCTTAACAAATCCCACAATTAATATTATTAGGAAGCATGTCTACCAACTATGATACAGTAGTCTCCCAAGGGTTTAGGACAGTGCTCTGCGTACAGCAGAGAAGCAGCGTGGCTCAGTGGAAAGAGCACGGGCTTTGGAGTCAGAAGTCATGGGTTCAAATCCCGCTCCACCAATTGCCAGCTGTGTGACTTGGGCAAGTCACTTAACTTCTCTGTGCCTCAGTTACCTCATCTGTAAAATGGGGATTGACTGTGAGGCCCCCCCGTGGGACAACCTGATCACCATGTAACCTCCCCAGCGCTTAGAACAGTGCTTTGCACATAGTAAGTGCTTAATAAATGCTATCATAAACACCCAATACAATGGAATCACTTTCAGCAAGAGCTCCAGTTCCCTCTAGTGGCCGTAACCAGTGTTGCAGCTGAGTGAAAATTGCCAAAAGAGAAAATCTTGGATCACCGCTAGGAACCTAATTGATTTAAATGTCTGTCTCCCACTGTAATCTGTAAGCTCCTTGTAGGCAGGGATCGTGTCTGCCAACCTTATTGGATTGTACAGGGAAGCACTGTGGCCTAGTGGAAAGAGTGTGGGCCGAGGAGTCGGAGGACTTGGGATCTTAATCCCAGCTCAGCCACTTCATTCATTCAATCGTCTTTATTGAGCGCTTAGTGTGCAGAGCACTGGACTATGCGCTTAGGAAGTACAAGTCGGCAACATATAGAGACGGTCCCTACCCAACAACTGGTTCACAGTCTATAAGGGGGAGACAGACAAAACAAAAGATGTAGATGGGTGTCAAAATCGTCAGAATAGAATTACAGCTACATGCACATCATTAACAAAATAAACAGAATAGTAAACATGTACAAGTAAAATAAAGTAATAAATCTGTATAAATATATACAAGTGCTGTGGGGAGGGGAAGGAGGTAGGGCCGGGGGATGGGGAGGAGAAGAGGAAAAAGGGGGCTCAGGCTGGGAAAGCCTCCTGGAGGAGGTGAGCTCTCAGTAGGGCTTTGAAGGGAGGAAGAGAGCTAGCTTGGCGGATGTGTGGAGGGAGGTTTTCCAGGCCAGGGGAAGGACGTGGGCCGGGGGGTCAATGGCGGGACAGGAAAGAACGAGGTACAGTGAGGTTAGCGGCAGAGGAGCGGAGGGTGCGGGCTGGGCTGTAGAAGGAGAGAAGTGAGGTAGGAGGGGGCGAGGTGATGGAGAGCCTTGAAGCTGAGAGTGAGGAGTTATTGCTTTATTTGTAGGTTGACAGGCAGCCACTGGAGATTTTTGAGGAGGGGAGTGACATGCCCAGAGTGTTTCTGTCTGCTGTGTGACTACGGGCATGTCACCTCAGTTCTCTGTGCTTCAGTTCCCTCATCTGTAAAATGGGGATTGAATCCTACTCCCTCCTACTTGGATTGTGAGCCCCATGTGGGACAAGGACTGTGTCCAATCTGATTGTTTTGTAACTTTCCCAGGGCTTGGCACATAATAGTAATAATAATAATAATGGTATTTGTTAAGCGCTCACTACGTACCAAGCACTGTTCTAAGCGCTGGAGTAGATACAAGGTAATAATGTTGTCCCACGTGGGGCTCACCATCTTAATCCCCATTTTACAGATGAGGTAACAGGCACAGAGAAGTGAAGTGACTTGCTCAAAGTCACACAGCAGACAAGTGCCCGAGCGGGGATTAGAACCCGCTACCTCTGACTCCCAAGCCCAGGCTCTTTCCCCTGAGCCACGCTGCTTAATGACTACCATAATAATAAATCTTCTAAGCACTTAGGATAATGCTCTGTACACAGTAAGCGCTCAATACCATTGATTGAATCAACCAACGACTAGGGTTTCAATATACTTTATTATTGACAAATTAGCAAAGCGACAAATATCGGGTAGGAGAACAGCAACAATTGCCTGTATGTGCACGTGTGTTACGGTGCATTCAAGAATACTGAACATGGAGACGCACATGATGTCGCCAGTGTTTTGCAGGGTATGCAGCATGTGATGTCATGCTCGCCGCTGCTTGGAAGTATACCGAGTTCCCCCAAAGCTAGACCCCTGACCCCCTGCCATTTGTTCCAGAGCCACTGCGTTCCTTTCTCAGGTCCACGTGAACTCGGATGCCACTTCCCAGCCACGGAACTCGCCAGCCGAAGCCGAAGCAGGGGGAGGTTGAATGCTGAAAATAAAGATAGCGGACATAAAGGCGTCCATGCTGTATCTCTTCCGGCCAGGGGCCGGACCAGCTGCTCACCAGATTGTCTGGTAATGAAACCCTAGTGTGTGTGTAGCCCCAAAGTAATCCTATCTTCCCTTTCCTTTCTCTCTTCCCCTCTTCACCCCCTCCAAATCTTCTTGTACTCACCTTAAAGACCATTGTGCCTTGGGTTAAAATTGGAGAAAAATACCCATTAAAAAAAAAATGACTACAGTAAGTAGTGCAACGAAATGGGCACTAGTAAAACCAATCCCAGAACAGGACAGACACTCCCAATGGTTTACTCATCTCATTAAGTTGCATCTTTGAAGAAATGAAGATCACTATAAACTTTTCCCTCCCCAACCCCCAAATGGCAACACAATTTCTCTCCTCACTTAGGAGGTCGGGATCAAGTTTAGAGCATCAGGTTAGAGACCCCGTTGACAGGGCTGGAATCGTTGCACATTTTACCTTTGGATGGCAATTATCCTGGAAGGAGAAAACCACCCAGATCGCTTCCATGGCCATTGGAAAGGCTAATTATTAAGTCTACAGCAAAGTTGGTCGGTCTGGGTCCGTCTTCAGACTCTTGCAGCAGCAGGCTTTCTAAAGAATAAAATGCGTTAAACCAATTTTAGGGATGCGTTCTGCATATACGGATTTTTCTTTTGCTCTACCTGATAAGAACAAAGCTCTTTCCTGGCCTACGTTTAAACAGTATTAATATCCCAAGCATTTGGAAGACTCAGTTTTAAATCAGGGTTCGGCAGCCGCTGCCTCCATGGAAGCCCCAGCCACTTTCCCGATGTCTACGCTTCTGTGTCAACCGTCAAACAGAATCGTGCTGGCGTATAAAAATCTCCAAGTCCACTTGGGGGTTTTCGTTTTTTAAAAAAACAAGTCTGCCCAACCCTGAGGCTACCCAGACCACACACACGTTTGCTGGATCTTCACAGCACAAAAGAACGGTCAGACTGTTAAGCAGAGGCAGTCCGCAGCTCAGGACTGAATAATGACTGACGGCACTTTCGACGTTTCGGAATTCACACATCAGGTTTATAACTTCGGGTCGGATTCCATGACCCCCAGGTTTACCTGGTATTACATAACCCTGCTCCCTCTCTCCTTGCAGCTCTCTTGTTCTTCCTTTCCACACTCACCCCTCCTCACCCTTTGTGTCCCCCACCAGCCCTTCCCGTGGCCTGCAGTCCCTGCTTCCTAGGGCCACTAAGCTGGGGGATGGGTAGAGAGCTGGTTTGGCAGAAAAGGAGGGATCGCCACACAGTCCCTCATTCCCTGAAACTGGCAGAATCGGTGAAGGTAGCGGCAGCTATGGGGATCACGAAGCAGCCCCCTCCTCCTCCGCCAGCTTTCACTTTAGCTCCATCCAGAAGGGGCACAGTGGTGGCAGAGTAATAATAATAATGGCATTTATTAAGTGTTTACTATGTGCAAAGCACTGTTCTAAAGCTGGACCAGTGGCAGCACGGGGGCAGGAAAACGCCATGCCACTACTCTCCCCTTCTCCTCCCTCCCTTTCTCTGCCATAGCTGCAGGCACCTTGGGCCAGGGAGAGGGCTGGTGGCAGCAGAGGATGCTGCCAAATATCGATAAGACTCCAGAAAACCCAACAGCAGAGACCCCCGAGAAGATTGCAGCCGGGAACCTCTTCCCTTTCTGGTCCATACTTCACTCTGCTGCCCAGATCTTTTTTTCTACAGTGTCACCCTGGACACAGATCCTTAAAAAACCTCCAAACTGTTTCCCGCTTCTTTTGGCATCAAACAGAAAGTCCTGACCATTGGCTTCAAGGAACTCCTTAAGCACTCTCCTTCCAACTCCCATTTATTCATTCTTTTTCCACGACACCCTAGGTCGTACGCTTTCTGTCAAGCCAACCTATTCATTATGTCTCATTCCCTTCTCTCCCGCCACTTTCCCCAAAGAGTACGTCATCTCCTCCTCCAACTGCCACTTGGGTATTTCCGTATCACCTAAGCAATCGGGTGCTCACCGCCCCTCCCCTTGGCCACCTCATACCATTTATGTACATATCTTTATGCCCTATTACTTCCTCTTTGTAATTTAATTTTAGTGCCTGCCTCTCCGGCTAGATTTTAAGGTCCTTGAGAGCAAAGATCACACCTACTAATTCTTCTGTGTTCTCCCAGGCACTTAGTACAACCCTCCACAGACAGTAGCTGCCCAATAAATACCGTTCGAATCCCCTGAAAACTTCACCCCTGAAGCCATTTTCAAAAATAAAATGAAGTAAAATTTCCCTAGGCACTTTATATCATTTGTCGCTAGGGATAATGAACATTAAACAGTACTATATTAACTTGCCATGTGACTTTTGTCAATGATTGCTATTTACAATATAAATACATTACATAGCTATAGTATTCATCTATAGTTGCTTTTTTGACACAATTCTGGGTCATTTTGATAACAAATAGAGTATCCATCCGGCTTTGGTTCAGAAACCAATCCCCATTTATAACATGCTTCCTATGGGAAGACTGGTTCTGATTTACCATTTAAGACTCAGGTTTCAGGAATCAATTGTGATATCAGACCAAGGTCTGCCTGTAGTTGGTTAATTTGATTCATGCAGACAGCCCGATTGGATCATTCTAAACCTTAAAAGTGGGTATTATCTTCTCATCTTCCCACCCAAACCCTGGCCTCCCACTGTCTTTTCCATCACTGTAGATGAGATCACTACCCTTCCCGTCTCAGAAGCCTGTAACCTTGGCATTATACTTGACTCATCTCTCCGAGTCAACCCACATATTCACTCTGTCACCAAACCCTGCCGGGTCTGCCTCCACAATATTGCTAAAATCTGCCCTTGCCTCTCCATCCGAACTACTACTACACTGATCCCCCTCCTTCCTCTCCCCCTCATCCCCCTCTCCATCCCCCCGTCTTACCTCCTTCCCTTCCTCACAGCACCTGTATATATGTATATATGTTTGTACATATTTATTACTCTATTTATTTATTGTACTTGTACATATCTATTCTATTTATTTTATTTTGTTAATATGTTTGGTTTTGTTCTCTGTCTCCCCCTTCTAGACTGTGAGCCCACTGTTGGGTAGGGACTGTCTCTATATGTTGCCAACTTGTACTTCCCAAGCGCTTAGTAAAGTGCTCTGCACACAGTAAGAGCTCAATAAATACGATTGATTGATAATTGATTGATCTGAGCACTTCTAAGCCCACTTTGACTACTAATTACATCAGCATCCTCGCTGACCTCCCTGCCTCTTATCTCTCCCGACTCCAGTTACTTCGCTCTGCTGCCAGGTTATTTTTCTAAAAAACGAAAAAACAAAACATTCAGTCCACATCTCTCCACTCCTCAAGAATGCCAATGGTTGCCCATCCACCTCCACATCATTCAGAAACGCCTTACGATCATCAGCTTTAAAGCAATCAGCTTCCTCCCTACTTCACTGATTTCCTATTATGCCCCAGCCCACACACTCTGCTCCTCTAATGCCAGTACACTCACTGTACCTCAAACTCACCTCTCACCGCCGACCCCTGACCCCTTGCCCACGTCCTCCCTCTGGGCTGGAACTGCCTCCCCCTTCATATCTGACAGACCACCACTCTCCCCACCTTCAAAGCCTTAAGGTCACATTTCCCCTGTGAGAGCTTCCCCAACTAAGCCCTCATTTCCCCTATTCCCCTCTCCTTTCTGCATTGTCTGTGCACTTGGATCCGTACCTTTTAAACAGTTGACATTCACCCCATCCTCAGCCCCACCGCACTTATGTACCTACCCATAATTTATTTTAATGTTCACCTCCTACTCTAGGCTGTAAGCTCCCTGTGGACAGGGAAAAATGTTTTCTAAATCTGTTGTACCTTCCTCTCCCAACCACTTAACACGGGGCCCCACAACCACTAGGTGCTCAATAAATACCACTGATTGATATTTTGGCCTGAATCAATGATCTCCTTACACTCAAGCAACGTAACCAGGGAACTGACATGTCCACTTTGTGCTGTTTAGATACTGCCAGAATACAACAAACAAGAATTCACATTTTTTTTTTATAAACACAACTGGCCCACCAAAAACTGTCAATGATCCTAGGCAGGAATTTAGCTGCAAGGCTGCCATATGACATGTTGAGCTACTTTGCCACATCTGTGGCCTGATTTGTCACGCTCTGAACAAGAACACTCCCGCTCAGTTCTCTCTCTGCTCCGGCCTATTCAGAATGAACCCGCACTCACAATGGTGTTCCATTTGTCAAGGTTTCTCGTGAGAGTAGGTAACCCCAAATCAAGTGCCTTAAGGGACAGGACACCAAAGCAGGGTCCTCTTCCCCCAACCAATCACTAAGCCAGGAATCAGGTGACAAGAGACTTGCCTCGCTTCCGGACCTTGGCAGCACCTGAAAATTCATAGACACAAAACAAAACTCATAAGATTTTTGTTGCTGCAACCCTTTTGTCAACTGCTTTTCCCAAACCATTCGATAAGCTCATTAAAAGGTAATAAGCAGGCTTGACAAGTTCTCCCTTGGCATAAGAAGCTTGGCCGATATTACATTGGCAAAAAGTCAGGTTTGAGCATATCTGCTCAGTTGGTTTATAAAGGCAGAACAAGGAAGGTGTAAAACGGGATAAGGGGGTTCAAAGGTTGAAGAAAACTTTGGACGGAAACTTTTATGACTTGAAATCACCCAGGCCAAAGTCACGGTCTACAGAAGCATTAACAGATGTTATCCGAAGCCCAACTTCAGCAGTTTTTTCTCAGCTGCGTTCTGTACAATGCAATGAGCTCTCTTTGTATTTTATACCGGGAGTTTTACTCCAGACCCCTTGGGCTACTTTTCTGGTTCAGAGTTCCTTCACTAGAAAGAGGCTGCCATCTTGATAATGTATAGTCCTAGATTTCCACTCTCCACATCGACGGGTGGATCTTGTCAGAGGAAAACTATGCAGTCAGAGTCCCAGGTCACAAATGCACGAGATGACAACTCTAAGTTCTTTCGACTCTCGGCTCCTTCGTACAATTGATTGAAAACAAAATGCTGAAAACCAACCTCTCCACCGGTGAGAAGGCAAATAGTCCGATCGTTCCAAGACAGTGTAAGAGTGTGATTCTGCCATTAACTCAAAGCTCCTCTTTTTCGTTTCTCACCCTTACTTTGTAAAGCAGCTGGAAAACAGCAATGAAGACACCCAATCTATTCCCAGCAATGTGCTGGACACTATAATCATACAGAGTACTGTATTTCCAATTGCCCTCATCATCCTCCCGTCAGGTAGGGCAGAGCAGGGATTACCCGCATTTGACAGATTAGGATTCTAAGGCCAAGAGAGGGTGAGTGCCGTACAAGGGGTCAACCAACAAGGCTGGGACAGAGCCAGGGCTAGAGCTCTCATTTCCTCCTAGCCTCCTGCCCTTGCCACTAGTCCAAATGGCTTCCTGCCACTGTCACTAGCACCACACAAATGAAGCTTTTGCTAATCTAGCAATGCTACTTAGCCACACAGACCATAACATATCGTCTTTCGAAGCTAATTCTGCTCCCTAAAACGTGGAACACATAAAACGAATCCTGTTTAGAGGCAGGGTGTTCAAAATGTCTAACATACACAGTGGATCTGAAATAAGTGGGCCTAAGAACTTTTTTGGATCATCAAAAGCGTGGATAAGAGAACTGAATTGAGTTTGGCCATCTTGGAGAGGCACATATCCAACTTTGTTTGATTATCCAAACTAGCCAGCACTCAGTCAGCTTGCTATGCAGTCACTGTGGCCACTGCACAGAAGTCTCAAGTACATGTCAGAGTATTCCGAACATCACCGAAGAAATAAATGCTAGTAAGGAGCATTGACCAAAGACCTCAACCATTCGGGATGACCTAAATCATCACCTTGGCTTCCAACAATGCACACCCAGGAAAAATGTACTTTTGTTTAGATTGAATATAGCTGACTTTGCTTATGAAAAAAACCAAAACCACCTTTCTGGCTTCCACAGCATCCGAGCTGGGCTATGTTTGGGGTCGGAAATCAGGGTAGAAGTCATTCTGAGATAGAAAAAAAGTGGGTCATTCTCTTACTCTTTCAGACCTTGGAATCCTCAAGAGATGTAATGCACACTTATAAAGAATCTGTTCAGGTGCAGATTCCTGTACTCTCCCCCACACATAGTCTAGCTCAGAATTGGCTCCTGAATTATTTATTTATTTTTTTAATAAAAGAAACACTTTGGATAATTGACCAGAGGGGCAGGAGTGGGAGTGATCCCAAGTCACACACATAACTTCCCAAGCGCTCAGTACAGTGCTCTGCACACAGTAAGTGCTCAATAAATACAACTGAATGAAAATGAATAAAAGCAAACAACTGGGAGTAAAAGTGGATTTGCTTTAAAATGAGCTTTAATTTTTTTCCTTAAGTGCATTTATCAATGTAAACAGAGCATGTTAAAGAGTCCAGTGAATAACAGGATGTTGATATGTTTAATTCAGAAATCTTGAAACTATTATGCCAATGACTTAACTGAGACAGCAGTTACGTGTTGACATCACCTCCAACCTACTAGCTACAATCAATTTTACAGGCCCTAGACTAAAAGCCACTAGCTGTCTGTCATAACAGAACTTTTCTTAAAAAACAAACAAACCAAAAAACCTTCAGTTTTTTCACAGGTTGGATTTTTGTATTGGAATGCATTGGGTGTATACATTTTATACACAGGCATCTGTATTCTCTTTGTGAGCCATTTCAAGGTTCTTTCACTCTATCTATAAAGATGCACTTTGTTCAAATCACCTATACTTGCCATTTGAAATTTTCCATTGACTCATTTCATGGCACTAAGAATTTAAAAAATAAATCTCTGCTAAAAAGGATATCCAATTTGGCGCTATTGGTAATTAGCTGTGTAACATGTGCCAAGTGCGTTTGTCTACATGAGGGGAAATCATATCAATGCCACACAACCTTTAGGGCATGAGGGTAGAAGGTGAGAAGGCTGCAAGGGTCTTTTTAAGAGTTACCCATAAATCACAAGCAAAAGCAAACTCATAACGGATTTTCTTAGGAAGTTCCCCATTATAGACTGTTTTTCTCAAACCAGACCAGAATGTTCAAAAATGTCTTAAGTCTGTGAGTATTCTCCAGTGTGCATGAGGAATTTAGAAAACCAGCCAAAGAAGTTTGATCGGTCAGAGACCAAGGACGGAATCACGAAATAGTTATCGACCTGATTAGCAGGAGAAGAAACACCAAACGCTTTCTATAGGATCCGATCCATTTCTGCTGCACTTTAAACGGGTTTGCTTAACTCGGGAGATCATCCAGAAAACTCCTGGGTAGATAAAGAACTATTTGGAAAGATTTGGGTTGAAATAAGATTTTTTTTTCCCTCCAGTCTAACAGTAAGCTTCGCTGCTATTTAAGAGACCATTTCACGGATTGAGACACAGTAAAATGTGGTAACCAATACTTTGGACACTAACTTCAATGCACACATAGGTCCCGTATTGAAACACTGTTAATATTGGCATTTCAGTGTAGTGTCTTAGGACAGTTTGGGTCAGACTGGTTTTCTTGCTGGATGTGGGAGAGGTTACAGGTATTAAACCACCCCCTAGACAGAAACCTGACAGGAAAGATGGTACTGTACGTCACTTTGCAACTGCCTTTCTCTATTACTTAGATAGTGTGTGTGCCACATGGCAAACATGAACAGGAAAAATATTAAACTCAACTTATTCCATCTCCAAAGCTGAAAAAATCACACATACTAAAATAAACATTTTTCAATTTTTGTTCCAGCAATGACTGTAACATGGGACATTTTGAAAGGTGTTAAGTCCACAGATAGAGTAAAGCTCACTCAGAACAGGCACAGTCCAATTCAATTGAGCAGACACTCAGATTAAGGTAGCGTCCCTCACAGAAGAACGCATCGGAAAAAGCTGCTTTTCTTTTGCTGATCCGTTGTGATTCTGACTCCGTGGTTGCTGCCTTGTGGACTATTGCCTTCCTGAAGAGGCAAAGAAGTTTTCCAAGGTTATTTTGGGATGTGCAACACCACCTATTTTAGCACAATCAAGATCATTTCTCCTCTCCCCCTCACCTCCCCTCATTCCCACTGAAGGGGAAAATCTTTACAGAGAACGAAAACATTCCCTGCTCCGACCTCTGCCCTAATAACACCCTCTGCCTCCAAACAATCCACCAAAATCCAAACCCAGAAAGTCACACACTCGACAACCTTCTGGACTCCCTATCATTACCTACCGGCTCCCTAAAACCACAAGGCCACAGCCCAGGTTGCCCTAGTACAGTTGTGGCCCCGACTTCAAGAACCTCTGTATGCCAAGGAGGAGTGGGGTGTCAAGTGCATAATGCAAACTATGCAATAACTTCACTGAGGGGGATACTTGGTGCAATGTGGGTCCCAAATCCCAAATGACAATTGAGTTGTACGAAAGCTTAGAGGAGACAGTAGCTATGGTTGGTCTTTTTTTTTTTTTAACAGTATTTGTTAAGTGCCTAACTATGCGCTGGGATATTTACAAGTTAATCAGGTTGGACATAGCCCATGTCCCACATGGGGCTCACAGTCTTAATCCCCATTTGACAGATGAGGTAACTGACACAGAGAAGTGACATGACATGCCCAAGGTCACACAGCAGACAAGTGGTGGAGCCGGAATTAGAATCCAGGTCCTCCTGACTCTCAGGCCTGTGCTCTTTCCACTAGGCCATGCTGCCTCTTTTACATTTCTGACAGACAGGAAGCAAGATTGTTGGGCCAAACCAGGGTCTTTCCCTTAGCTTCCAGTGAGTTAAGAGAACAGAGTACCTCTGTCAGTAATTTTACAGAGGCAGCCTAGCTGTATCAAGTGCTAGCTCTCTTCCCAACTTAACCTTCCCCAGGTATTTGAAGAGCCCCTGAAGATTTACTGACAGGGAGTTCACTTCTACTGTTTCATCAAAGATGAAGACCAGTCACAAAAACAACACTTCCATCTGGCTTGATACTATGGAAAATTACAGAGGTTTTCTTATTGGGTTTGAATACTTACCAATTTTTTGTCCATTTTTGCTTTGATATCTCGTGCGAGAGTGTAAAACGCCTGTAACCATTAAAAAAAGTTAAAACCTATTAACACAGGCAGTTAAAAGTTTAGTTTTCATTGTTTGAACATATTTTACAAGACCCTGGGTTTGAGCCTTCTTATTTTGAAAGGTGAGTTCAACAATGAAGGGTTGTGGGGGAGGGGGAGAGGAAGACCAAGGTAGTGAAGATAGTGGCCATTTTCCTGTGTGTTTACAAACCTTTGCCTAAGGCAGCCCTAAAGGTAAATTCACATGGTTTTCAATAGAGACCAGAACCAAGCTCACAATATAGCAGTGAGAAGCAGTAAACTGGAGGAAGAACATCTCATCTACATGCATTAAGAGCTTCTGAAATTTGAACTTCGGTCTCCATACCCAAACTACCTTCTCTTGTTGCACAAACTGACACCCTCAACTCCGCCCTCTTCACTGAACTCAACTCCCTCTTTCCCCCGTCCCTCTTCTGATCTTGTACCAACCCACAGCCCTGAATCACCTCCACAGAACTCTTCACACGAATTGCGGTGTGCTGCTGGCAGAAATCCAGACACCTGGCTGACTTCATCCATCTCAACTTCATCCCCAGCTGGTTAAACTCTGTCTGCCAACATTATTTCTCCTCTTTTTTTATGGTACTTGTTAAGAGCTGCGTGTCAAACACGGTTCTCTATGCCTCACTTTCCTCATCCATAAAATGAGGATAAGATACTTGGCTCTCCCAACCTCAGACTGTGAGCCCCAGGTGACCCAGTGATTATGTCCGATTTGATTATTTTGCACCTGCCCCATTGCTTGGCCATATAGTAAGGGTATCGTGCCATGATTATTATTAATAATAATGACAACAATGCTCATTTTTGTCCAAGACACAGAGAAGTAGTCTTATTGAATTAGTGCTAGCATTACCACTTGGAAAACAGTTTAGGGCAAAAGCCATCTCAGTTTGAAGACACTGGAGCCTAAATCTGAAAAAGTGGTGGGCGATGCCAACAGAAACATCCCGGGGAAAATTTTCTGTCAATAATATCATAGTTTCTAGACAATTAATTAGTTCTTCCCAACTTTCATAGACAGCTGTTTAGCATCAAAAAGGACCTGGATAAAAACTTAAGAAATGCCATCAATGGCTCATTAAGCACTGGACAATGGCAGAAGAATGCTTTGGAGGAACAGTACGGCAATGGCTCATCTTGAAACCACCCCCCGAAGTTAGGGATGGAGAAGCAGTGTGGCTCAGTGGAAAGAGCCCGGGCTTGGGAGTCAGAGGTCATGGGTTCTAATGCCAGCTCCGCCACTTGTCAGCTGTGTGACTTTTGGCAAGTCACTTAACTTCTCAGTGCCTCAGTTACCTCATCTGTAAAATGGGGATTAAGACTGTCAGCCCCATGTGGGACTACCTGATTACCTTGTGTCCACCCAGCACTTAGAACAGTGCTTTGCACATAGTAAGTGCTTAACAAATACCATTATTATTATTATTATTATTATTATTATTACTATCCTTAACTTTTCCCTCTAACTCACTGGCTTTCCTATTAGTAACCCTTTACACACCAATTTTTTTTATGGCATTTGCTAAGCGATTACTATGTGCCAGGCACTGTACTAAGTGCTAGGGTAGATACAAGATAATTGGGTTGGCCACAGTCCATGTCAATCATTCATTCAATCGTATTATTGAGCGCTTACTGTGTGCAGAGCACTGTACGAAGTGCTTGGAAAGTACAATTTGGCAACATGTGGGGCTCACAGTCTTAATACCCATTTTACATAAGAGGTAACTGAGACCCAAAGAAGTGAAGTGACTTGCCCAAGATCACAGCAGACAAGTGGCAGAGCCAAGATTAGAACCCAGGTCCTTTTGACTCCCAGACCTATCCACTAGGTCATGCTGCTTCTCAATCCATTCATTTATCCCAAATTCTTTTGAACCTGCTGATACTTTTTCCCTGCATAGGCTCCTCTGGTAATGAACTTCAAATATTTGCCATTCACTGGATAAAGAAAGGTTCAAGCCAAAAGAAAACCTACCATTTGCAAGCTCTTTGTCCCAGTGTTGTGAGATTTAATGCACTACAGTTTTGCATTCACTTTGTCTACACCTTCATGACTTTGTACACTTCAATCACGTTCCCTCTTAGATTCCATCTTTTCAGACTGAAGAAGCCTAACACTTAGAGAAGCAGCGTGGCTCAGTGGAAAGAGCCCCGGCTTTGGGGTCAGAGGTCATGGGTTCAAATCCCAACTCTGCCAATTGTCAGCTGTGTGACTTTGAGCAAGTCACAACTTCTCTGTGCCTCAGTTACCTCATCTGTAAAATGGGGATTAAGACTGTGAGCCTCCCATAGGACAACCTGATCATCACCTTGTAATCACCCCAGCGCTTAGAACAGTACTTTGCCATAGTAAGTGCTTAATAAATGCCATTATTCTTATTATTCTTATTCTAATGTATCTTCATATGGAAGCCTCTTCACGCTCTGATCATCTTGTTGACCACCTCGATGCTTTTTCTGGCTCTTTTATGTCTTTCCTAAGATGTAGCCAACAGAACTGCATGCCATGGTCCAGGTGCAGATATACCAGTTTTATTTAGTAGTAAAACTATGTCTTGTTTTCCATCCAGTTCCTTGACGGATTGCTGATTATGGTCAGCGTTTGGTTGCCATTTCTGCCGCCGCTGCTGCACACAAACCAGTGATTGACAAGAAGGCAACAAGAACGCCAAGGTCTCTTTCTTGAGTTGAATTTGAAAGCTCCCAGACTCATCATCGTGAAGGTATAATTTGGATTTTTCCCTATGTGAAATTCCTTGCACTTGCTCACACTGTCATGCACCTGCCATTTAATAATGATGGCATTTGTTAGGCACTTACTATGTGCCAAGCACTGTTCTAAGCACTGGGGGGATACAAGGTAATCAGGTTGTCCCACATGGGACTCACAGTCTTAATCCCCATTTTCCAGATGAGGGAACTGAGGCACAGAGAAGTGAAGTGACTTGCTCAAAGTTACACAGCAGACAAGTGGCGGAGCCCATTTCTTGGTTCACTCACTCAACCTTCTGAGGATTGTGCTAAAGACACAACCCTGAGCTGAGGATGACAAATAAAATGTGAGTCTAATACATCAGAAAAAAACGTGTCCAGTTAGCATGATTTTTGAAGTGCTGACTGTGGTGTCACTTCAGTTAATTAAAAAGTCAGAAACATTAATTATTCAAAAGGCTTATGCTGCAGGGGAGAGTTTATGTAAAGCGGAGAAAATTGTGGTACAGAAAGGGTGACCGTATTTCCTATCTTGTACTTACATTCTCTACATTTATATTTGCCTTTGCACTGGTCTCCATGAATTTAATTCCATAATCAAGTGCTAGCTGGAAAGAGAAAACAAACACAGATAACATGTCAATTATGAAGCTTGATGAAGAATCACTCAAAACAGAAACCACATGTGGTGAGGAATTAAGAAACTAAGTTTCAGAGAGGCCATCAAGATGAATAAATATTTTAAGACTGAAATAATAAGTCCCTCAGAAGACTGAACCTTCAAATGTGGTGCTCCAATTGACTGTTTTTAGAAATAAAGACTAATAATAATAATAATTATAATAATGGTATTTGTTAAGCACTTATTATGTGCCAAGCATTGGGGGAGATACAAGGTAATCAGGTTGTTCCACATGGGGCTCACAGTCTTAATCCCCATTTTACAGATGAGGTAACTGAAGCCCAGAGAAGTTAAGTGACTTGCCCAAGGTCACACAGCAGACAAGTGGCAGAGCCGGGATTAGAACCCATGACCTCTGACTCCCAAGCCTGTGCTCTTTCCACTAAGCCACGCTGCTTCTGTGTGTTCGCACAAACATCTGCAGCTCAAAGAAATTAACTTTACTGATACACCCCAAAATGTGGATGATTTTAACCTCTCTCAAGGGAAGACAACTTTGAATTGACCTGATTCACTAGTCTTCACAACTCTTTGAAACAGTGAGGACAGTGGGCAAATGGGGGCATCCTCGCTAAAAACCATAAAGACTTTTCATGAAATGATTCAGCCATCTCTTCTTTCTGGTTGCCCATTTGAACCCTTTATGGGTTTTGCTGCTGTCTAGCTTCTCCCCCTCCCACCCCCTCCATCTCTCTCACTACTTGTCTCTTCTTGGCCATTCTGAGCTCCTTTCCTGATGTTCCTCTGCTCTACCTGAGCTCCCTCTCAGCTCTGCTTCTTTCAATTCGGGCTCTGATTTGAGCCTGTTAGAGTCCAAGCTAGGCTAGCCCCACCCATGGATGAGTGGAGGGGAAAAAAGCCAGGCCCCCTCTCAGGGGAAAAGCCGCTATGCATAGAATGTCAATCACTTACCTCGTGACAGCAGCTGGAGCCCAGACAGTTACAGGGGAGGATTTGGCCAAGGAAGAGGGCTATGGAAGTGGGGAAGAAATTCCAGGGCCATAAGAAGAGCGGGAATCAGCAAGGTGAGCTACCAAGCAAGGATGTGGACAACATGCCCACAAAGGAGTTGCTAAGGCAAGCATAACAGTGGGTTCAGGAGGTAGTGGGGAGGTCAGGTATTGGGGTGTTATGACTGCATGACATAGTAGGGAAGCAACACGGCATAGTGGGTAGAGCACGGGCCTGGGAGTTAGAAGGTCATGGGTTCTAATCCCGGCTCCGCCACTCGTCTGCTGTGTGACCTTGGGCAAGTCACGGTTCTAATCCCGGCTCCGCCACTCATCTGCTGGGTGACCTTGGGCAAGTCACTTCACTTCTCTGGGCCTCAGTTACCTCATCTGTAAAATGGGGATTAACACCATGAGCCCCACGTGGGACAACCTACCTTGTATCTACGCTAGCGCTTAGAACAGTGCTTGGCACATAGTAAGTGCTTAATGAATACCATAACTATTAATTATTGTTATTACTCCTGGGATTTAAGTTAGGAACAAGTTCCAGATCAGGAATATGGATGCTATTCCTGCGTCCAATTTCAGATTTTGTTGTGCAACTACTGTGATTGTTGAAATCTAAGTAAATACTGAGATGCAGCACGGCATAGTGGATAGAGCACAGGTCTGGGTTCTAATCCTGGCTCCGCCATTTGTCTGCTCTGTGACTCTGGGCAAGTCACTTCACTTCTCTGTGCCTCAGGTACTTCATCTGTAAAACGGGGATTGAGACTGTGAGTCCCACGTAGCACACGGACTATGTTCAACCCGATTTGCCTGTACCCACCTCAGGGCAGAGTACAGTGCCTGGCACATAGTAGGCGCTTAACAAATACTAAATACCGGTTAGCTGTTTATAACCAAAGAGCGGGGCGGAGTGATATCTGTGTGTGGAACCTGTAAATCTGGAGGCTTACTACAACAAGGGTCAAGTGGGCATTTAGTGTTCTTCTAAACCTCAGTGGCCAGTCCTTCAAGTGCAGAATTGGCTAGCTGAACTACCCGCTACTTTATTGGAGGGTGGGGTGGGGGAGAGGACAGGAGGGAGGGGTTCCAAATCTAAGAGTCACAGGATATAGTGACACCTCCTCCTGGGGCAATAGAGTTCCTATGCTGTCTGTTGAAAAGCAGATGGCACTAGGACCTGGGTGTTATAAACATTACAATGCCTAGTTAACTTTCTCAGGTACCTCCCTTCCTCTGCTGCCAACATAGGCTCAGCTGAGGTGGGACAGAGCTCACTGGAATCAGGGATAGAAATAAAAGTTTGACAAGTTGCAGCAGTCTGAGGTAACATCTTGACACGTAAAGGTTCTGAGGGAAGAGCAATTTCTTCCGAGCCACGTCAAGATATTTAAGAGATCTAAGCATCTTCTAGCCTCTAGTCAAATACAAAGATATCTAAATTCACTAATTTCTTAACCATCTTCTTTAACAAATGGATTTCCACTTCAAGCCAAATAAAAACTTTTTCCTGTTTGGCCATGTAACTCCTGGTCTACTTAATAAATTCATGAGATCAGGTATTGGGGTAGCAATAGGTTGAGAGAAGAACTGATGACTAGTGCTTAGAACAGTGCTTTGCACATAGTAAGCGCTTAACAAATGCCTCATTAATATATTCACCTTCTACAGAGTAGCATGCGGCAATTCTAAAATTGCAGTAATTCTAGTTTACTTTCCGCAAAAGAATATTATAGCAGATTTAGAAAAAGATGCCCATAAATGAAACACTTTCTAAAATATTGAAGTGAAGCCGAATCATTTCATTTTCAAATAAAACGATCAGGATAAGTCGCCATTACCACCTTTTCTCCTCGTTCTTTAGAAACTTGTCTTTTTTCATTCACATCGCATTTGTTTCCAAGTATCATCTTTTCAACATCGGCGGAGGCATGCTAGGGAGCGAGAGAGAGGGAGAGAGAGAGAATGAGTACAAAATACTCTAGTTGAGCATCCACTATTTAAAAAAAATAATAAAACAACTTTACTCTAGCACTAATACTGAATCCAAGGCCAACAGAGATGCAGAAAACAAGCAACCAAATAAAAATCAGAAGCCCCACATGCAAAGTTTGCCTTCAAATACCCAACTTTTTTTTTTTACCTATTTTATAATTTGAGAAACAGAGGCCCCACTGACTCCTCTATGTTTTAACAGACTCCTGAAGGGTACCTATGGCATACAGTATAGAAAGTTACTGCTGCCAGCTATAACACATAATAATTGTAGTGTTTGTTAAGTGCTTACTACGTGTCAAGCACTGTACTGAGCACTGGGGGAAATACAAGACGATCAGGCTCAACCCAGACCCTCTCCTCCATGGGGCTTAAGAGTCTAAGCATGAGGGAGAAGAGGTACTGAATCCCCATTATACAGAGGAGGAAACAGAGGTCCAAGGAAGTGAAATGACTTGCCCAAGGTCACAGAGCAGGCAAGTGGCAGAGTTGGGATAACAACAGAGGTCCAATGACTCCCAGGCTTGTATTTCTGCTAACATCCA
Source organism: Tachyglossus aculeatus (assembly GCF_015852505.1). Taxonomy (NCBI): domain Eukaryota; kingdom Metazoa; phylum Chordata; class Mammalia; order Monotremata; family Tachyglossidae; genus Tachyglossus; species Tachyglossus aculeatus. The sequence continues at coordinate 118,281,125 of NC_052101.1, read as the reverse complement.
AATAACAGAAAAACAAGGGTAGGAAGATGTGGTAATGACAGCACTTCAGTTCTGTTGATCATAGCAATAGACTACCCAGCATTTCCCCAAAGATTTATAACTGACTGAAGTCCTCCAGTTAAACCATAAACCAACACGACCTTTCAATTAGTCATCAATATTCAGAAGATACTTTGCACGGAGGTCATTTCTTTATGGTATTTGTAAAGCACTTTTATGTGTCAAGCACTGTTCTAAGCACTGGGATGGAAAAAAGTCTCTCAGGGGACAGTCCCTGTCTCACATGGGGCTCACAATCTAAGGAGGAGGGAGAACAGGTATTTAATCCCTATTTTACTTATGAGGAAACAGGCACAGAGGAAGTTAGGTGACTTGCCCAAGGTCACACAGCAGGGAATTGGCAGAGCAAGGATCAGAACCCAGTTCCTTTGACTTCCAGGCCTGGGTTTTGTTTTTTTTTGTCTAGGCTATGCTGCTTCTGGCCCAAGGATACGCCTGTAACAGCAATATGAATCTGCTGGAAATCTGTGCAGTAAGAAAGACAACAGTTCTAATGAATATTCACCTCAAAGCATATTTAATCTTTTTATTATACTGGCTAAGCACTTACTATGTGCCAGGCACTGTTCTAAGTGCTGGGGTGGACACAAGCAAATCGGGTTGGACACAGTCCCTGTCCTATATGGGGCTCACAGTCTTATTCCCCATTTTACAGATGAGGTAACTGAGGCACAGAGAAGTGAAGTGATTTGCCTGATGTCACACAGCAGGAAAGAGGCAGAGCGATTAGAACCCAGGTCCTCTGACTCCCAGGTCCATCCTCTTTCCACTAGGCCAAGCTGCTTCTTTTACTACCTGAAATTACTGTTACTGTACTGGAAGAAAGAAAAACCTCCAAACCCTAGAACTGATTTTTCATTAAAAAATAGGGGATCAAAGAATAGTTGGGGATTTCATAATGAAAACAGGGACCGGATGATCCCCATAAAAATTAGGGAATATACCAGAAGTCTTTTTTCCCCGTGAACTCAAAGAGGTTCTGAGCCTCATTTAAAAGACACTGTAAAGATTTAAGTTTGTAAGTTTTGAGGCGAGACAATTTTTAAACACCAAGAATTCTGTAACCAACTTACCTCTTCAATGTTCCGAATCCAATTCCGGATGTTATCAAAAGACTTCTCATTGGTGATGTCATATACCAACATGATGCCCTAAATCAGAGAAAAGGACAGCAACAAATTAATCTGATTGAAAGCTGCAATTTCTCAAGGATTTATACACATCCAAATTTAATCCATGTCTCTCATTTATTCAATAGTTTCTTGTCTGTTCAACCTTCACAACATTGCTAAAATCCACCTTTTCCTCTCCATCCAAACTGCTACCACGTTAATCCAAGCACTTATCCTATCCCGGCTTGATTACCTCATCAGTCTCCTTGCTGACCTCCCGTCTCTCCCATTCCAGGCCACGCTTCACTCTGCTGCCCATGTTTTCCCTCTCCTCAAGGACCTCCAGTGGTTGCCTATCCACCAGAAACTCCTCACCGTTAGCTTTAAAGCACTCAATCACCTCGTCCCCTTCTACCATACCTCGCTTTCTTACTACAACCCAGCCCGCACACTTGGCTCCTCTAATAATAATGCTAACCTCCTCAATGTACCTCGATCTCATCTATCTCGCCACCGCTGCCCACATCCTGCCTCTGGCCTGGAATGTCCTCCCTCTTCATATCTGACAATCACTCTCCCCACCTTTCAAGCCTTATCGAAGGCACATCTGCAAAAGGCCTTCGCCAACTAGGCCCTCATTTCCTCTTCTTCTCCCTTCTGCATTGCCCTTGCACTTGGATTTCCACCCTTTACCTTTATGTATAGATCTATAATTTATTTATATTAATGTCTGTCTCCCCCCATCCCCAGACTTTAAGCTCGTTATTGTCAGGGCACGTGTCTGCCACCTCCGGTATAGTGTACTTCCCGAGGGCTTAGTACAGTGCTCTGCAAACAGTAAGCGCTCAATAAATACAATAAGATTGACTGACTGACTTTGGGCAAGTCACAACTTCTCTGTCCCTCTGTTCCCTCATTTGTAAAATGGGGATTAATACTGTAAGCCCCATGTGGGACATGGATTGTGTTCAACCTGATTAGCTTGTACCTACCCCAGTGCTTAGTGCAGTGCCCGACACAGAGTAAGCGCTTAATACCATAAAAAATGGGGGTTTGTTGTATTCATAGGCTTAGATTCACTTTCTCCCACACTATAATACACTACTAACTCCCAGGCGCTAGACTGTGAGCCCGTTGTTGGGTAGGGATTGTCTCTGTTGCTGAATTGTACTTTCCAAGCACTTAGTACAGTGCTCTGCACACAGTAAGTGCTCGATAAATACGACTGAATGAATGAATATAACATTTTATGATCCCTTAGTTCTTTATCTTCCATGTTTTCCTCTGCTCTAAGGCCAGCTGCAAATGGGGGTTAGGGGTGTGCTTTGATGTAAGACTATCATATCCCCATTTATCCAAACCCTCATACAAGTTACACTGCAAATCTGGCCTGGAAGATAGTTACGTTTTTTTTAACAAAAATCGTAGTTACCATTGCCCCTCTGTAGTACGCAGTTGTGATTGTCCGAAACCGCTCCTGTCCAGCTGTGTCCCTACAAACATGAGAGAAAGAGATTTCTGTAGTTTTTAGGGACGTAAAGTTAGACTTATTCCAAAATTAGACATGAAGAATAGGAATTTCCTCCTGCCAAGTTTAACCGCTTTCTCGGGCACACCACACTTTAGAAAATAGATTACTCACTGCATACCCAGGGTCGTGCGTGTTAAGGCTACTCATGTACACCCTCGTTTATGATGAAGAAAGTCCGAAACTAACTTGCTACGCTAGCTGTGCCCAATTCACATGGCAAAATCCACACGGCTATTCCTGCAGAAATCTTGACTGTTGGTCACCTTGACAGTAAACCACAAAGATACACACACACACCCCTAATTGTACTGAGAAATCATTTTTTTAAAGCCTTCTTCATGCCACGATTTACCACACTTACTAGTTACGTATTAATCATACCGCAGAACCGCACTTCTGAAGTTTTCAGAAAGCAAGCCAAAATGCTATCTAATCTTTGTTTGTGGATGTCAGGCAATTGGGGGTCAGAAAGAATGTCAGAAAAAGGAAGGAGGAAATTTTGATCCGTCACGTCGGTAGGATCGGAAGGGTTTCTCCTGTCACGTCTCTCCCTCTATGTGTAGCAGGCAGCAGAACCACTAATGACAAAGACTTTTCTCCAGCTTCCTTAAAGTCTCTTCAAGCAAAAGGAAGTGCCAGCATCCGAACTAAAGCAATGAAGAGAAAACACCTAAAGCAAATCAATTACCACCGACCAAACCTACAGGAAAGTGTTCTTCAAAGCAAGCCGGTGCTAAAGCTTAAGGTTCAAAATTGCCCAAATATGATCAGTTTTCCTACAATTCGGGGGTGACCTCCTTGAAGAACCTCACATTAAGGAACATTCCCGTTACGGTACCTATGCCTTAATCGATGCTGCGGGCATTGTGCGCATTCGTTTCTTCTAACGTGTTCTTCCCAGACAGATGGCGCTTGATCGGAAGAACAATCCCTAATTCCCCAACAGCATTCTACCCAAAACTCCTCACAGACCTGATCGAACCCTAGCCCTAAAGGTCGAGAAAACACAATCGAGACTTGTATCTCTAGAATCCCCTGAATATAGTACAGTCAGTTCTTCTATAAATGTAGGGGGTTGTGTTCCGGAAGAACCCAGGATTACATAAGCCTCACGTTACAGCTGGTTACGTAGTTCTCTTTTGTGCTCAAAGATGACACCCCTGATTTTTTCATTAGTGGGGGAAGGTGGGACTGGGCCTTTCCAACTTTCTCATCCAGACACCCGTCGATCTACCCATCAACGATATTTATTCAGTGCTCACTGGGGGCAGAGCGCCGTACCAAGGGCTTGGAACGGTACGATACGATGGAATTGGTAAATATGATTCCTGCCCACCGGGAGCTTACAGTCTACAGGGGGAGACGGACATTAAGATAAATTATAGATAGGGGAAATAGTAGAGTACAAGGATGTGTACATCATAAGTGCTTTGGGGCAGGGGTGGGTATCCAGGTTCTTCAGGGGCACACAGCCGACCCAGTGCATAGTGTGCACAGGAGCACCGTTGACACAGGAGGAAGGGGGGCGGGGGGGGGCGAATAGGGGAAATGAGAACTTAATCAGGGAAGGCCTCTTGGAGGAGATGTGATTTTAGGAAGGTTTTGAAGGTGGGGAGAGCGGTGAACTGTCTGCTCTGAAGGGAGAGGGAGTTCCAGCCCAGAGGAAGGATGTGGGCGAGTGAACCAGTGTGGCCTAGTGGAGAGAGCACGGGCCTGGGAGTCAGAAGGACCTGGGTTCTAATCCTGGCTCCACCACTTGTCTGTGGTGTGAACTTGGGCAAGTCGCTTCACTTCTGTGCCTCAGTTACCTCATCTGTAAAATAGGGATTAAGACTGTGGGACGGGACTGTGTCCAACATGATTAGTTTGTATGTACCCCAGCGCTTAGTACAATGCCTGGCACATAGTAAACACTTAAGTACCATTTTTAAAAAAGGAGGGGGGAGGAGGGGGGGAGGAGTCGACGGCAGGATAGATGAGACTGAGGTAGAGAATGGAATAATAATAATACTAACAACTGTGGTATTTAAGCGCTTACTATGTGCCAGGCACTGTACTAAGCACTAGGGGGGCTACAAGCAAATCGGGTTGGACACAGTCCCTGTCCCACAGGGGGCTCACAGTCTCAATCCCCATTTTACAGATGAGGTAACAGGCACAGAGAAGTGAAGTGACTTTCCCAAGGTCACACAGCAGACAAGTGGCAGAGCCAGGATTAGAACCCACGACCTTCTGACTCCCAGGCCTGTGCTCTATCCACTAAGAGGATGGCATTAGAAGAGCAAAGCGTGCAGATTGGGTGGTAGTAGATCAGTGAGGTAAGGTAGAAAGAAGGGAGAGCTAGTTGAGTGCCTTAATGCTGTATGATACAAAGGTGGAGGCTTTTGAGTAGTGAGGAGATATGAACTCAATGGTTTTTCGGAAAAATGATCTGGGCAGCAGAATGTGAAGCAAGGACTGGAGCGGGAGAGACAGAAAGTAGGGAGTTAGGATGGTCGGCTAGGCGGCCAATACAGTAGTCAAGGAGGGATGTAAAAAGTGCTTGGATCAGTGTGACAGCAGTTTGGATGGAGAGGACAAGGTGGATTCTAGAAATGTCGTAAAGCTAGAACAGGATTTCATGACGGATTGAATGAGAGACATACGTCATGGATAATGCACGGTTACAGACTTCAGAGACAGGAAGGATGGTGGTGTTGTCTACAGTGGTGGGAAAGTCACGGGAAAGACGAGGTTTGGGTGGGAAGATGAGGGAGTTCTGTCGTGAACATGCACAGGTCAAAGGCTTGGGAGACAGGAAGGGTGGTGGTGTTGGCTACAGTGGTGGAAAAGTCACAGGGAAGACAAGGTTTGGGTGGGAAGATGAGGGAGTTCTGTTTTGAATACATCGTTTGAGGTGGCCGCGGGACATCTCTTTAGCCAGCATTCCACACTGTGTCACAGTGGTTAGGGTACTGATGTAGGATGTGGTCACAGAATAACATGGCTCCGTATATTCTCTCAGCAGTAGACGCTGCTGGGCCACCCAGTGGGGTTCACGTATTGGAAATGGACGGGGACTGCATATGGAAGTGTCAGTTGTGTATATTGTGAAAGAGTGAAATGGAAAAAGAGATGCTTAAGGTCACTCCAGTGAGGCACACAGAGGTTGAAGGATGAAGCCCACACAGAGAGAAAAACGGCTTACCTTGCATGCTGCCCTCCTACTGCCTGGATCTGAGTCTGGCTCCAGTTCCAGAGAAGTTGCCTCGTCCCTTTTGGATCCAGGCCCACCCCTCAAATCCCACCCGTCCCTCTGTGGGGTGAACCTCCCGACAAACCTGGTGTGAACATGCGAACAACCGCTCCACGTTAGCTAGGAGGTTAAGGACAGGGAGCCACCATTCCCCAGAAGCCCCGTTCCCCCCACCGGGCCCTTTTCCTTGAAGGGTATGGAGATTGGAGAGCCGTCACGAAAATCGAGCCGTGTGTCTTTTTAGAACCCCGGTCTTGACTGATGCCACATGTGTGTGCACAGTCATTTCTTCCAACAGCACATAATATTTTATCCAGACACACGCTGAGGGACAAACACACCCCCAATTCCTCAAGAGTGTCTTATCCAAAACACAGACCAAAAACACCTGTTATAGAAGAACTGATTGTTCGGGACTGATGCCTTGCGTACAAAGCACTATACTCAGAGTCTGGGGGAGTTGAATAAAAATGGAAGACAGTCCGTTCCCTCAAAGACCTTACAATCTAGCTGGGGGGAGACAGGTGACAAATTATTTAGAAACAGGGGGAGCAGGAGAAAGAACAAAAACTACACCTGGAAATAGCGGGAGAATGGAAAGATAAATGAGTGAATGAAAAAAGAACATAAACCACTAGGTACCAGAGGGCTACGGATTATTGCATAAACCTAAATAAGGGTGGCTGTTAAGCTTGACTGGAGATTAATCGGGGAACGTCTTTTAAGGATAAGAGTTCATCTGAAACAAGGCTCTCAAAGAAAATCTACTGTTCCAATGATAGACTGCAGTTGTTTACACAATCAGAAATGTTCAACATATTTAGGGAAAAAACACAATAAACAAGAAAATCTATAAGAGGTGTTTTAAAGCTTCCTGGAAGCTACATTTTGAACTCACTAGATAACAAATATTTTACATATTAAAAAGGTAGAGTATTAACCATACATAATAATTTTAAAAGGCTTACCATATCTGTAATTTAATTCTCTTGCCATCTAGCTCTATGGTTCTAATTTTAAAGTCAATTCCTGAAAGAAAAATGTTATACTCCTGTTAACAAGTTTTCAAAATTAACCACTGATAAAGTCGGGGGGGTGGGGGGGGGGGGAAGCTAAACAAACAGTGCCCACAGGCCCCAATTGTATCTTATAATGCCACATGAACCTCACTTCACACTTCCACTGAAATAAATCTCACAGCCATAACTCACTTGCTGGCCAAATTGTCCAATCAGCTACCAGTTTTCACAGTCCCTATCAAGATTTTCCAACAATTAGCAAGATACAACAGACCAACTCCAGTGCTAAGTATACTCAACAAATACATGTTGACTGACTGAACAAAACCATGGAGCCCAACAAACAATATGGAAAACTCCAAAAGGTGAAAAAAGTCACAAGAAAATCCAAACACATTTAGCCACATTAAAGGCAATCAATATATTCCTTTATGATACATTCCTTAAACATGCATTCTAGGATGTGACAATTAAATGTTAACAGTTTATTCTGTTAGTACTATTAATAAAATGTTCTTTATTTTTCAATTTAAACGTTATCATTAAAATTATCAGACCTGATAGCTGCACTCCTTGTAACACTAGGTCTCACCCCAGAGAAGCAGCATGGCTTCGTAGAAAGAGCACAGGATGAGAAAATCAGGAGACCTAGGTTTTAATCCCCTTCCACCCCTTGCTTGCCGAATGACCCTGGGCAAGTCACTTGACTTCTCTGTGCCTCAGTTTCCTCACCTGTAAAATGGGGATAAACTATCTGGTCTCCCTCCCGCTTCGACCGTGTGCCTTCATGTGAATTAACTGTACTGTACCTATCCCAGTGCTTGGCACGTACATGCTTTAACAAATACAGCCATGTTTATTATTTTCTTAGGTTTTACTAATCACGTACTCTTCTTATGGTATGGCATAGCGTTTTAGAAGACAAAAAGAATTACATGGCCCAATTCCAAGGTAACAACTGATGAAACACACCTTGAGAGAAAGAAAACGATTACTGAAAGGGAAACCTAATCCTTCCTCATCTGTAAAACACCAAATACCTATTTTCGGTCTTCCCTGTTGACTGAGAGTCCCATGTAGGATAGGGGCTGTGCCCAATCTGATTATCCTGTAACTACCTCAGTGCTGAGCACACAGTAGGCACTAAACAAATATCGCTATTATTATTACATGTTTGATAAATGTCAGTAGCACTCATGAAGATTCGGGAGTTTCTAACATTAACCTTTTTGGGAGAAACATGAAACAGTTCTTGGATTGAAGTCAAGTTATATTTTCGGACTAAGGAAGCCGCACCCGAAGGTACCAACTTTCATGAGGATTTGGGGGATGATGAAGGGGGATATTTTAGGTGGGGTGGGAAGAAATGGCCCTGGAAGGAACAGACTTCAAAGAGCTAATAGGCCTAAACCCCACAATTTTGGATCTTTTCAGCCCCGAACAATAATAATAATAATGATGGTATTTGTTAAGCGCAATGTACCAGGCACTGTATTAGGCGCTGGGGTGAATACAAGCAAATCCAATTTGGACACAGTCCCTGTCCCATGTAGGGCTCACAGTCTCAATCCCCATTTTACAGGTGAGGCAACTGAGGCACGGAGAAGTGAAGTGACTTGCCCGAGGTCACACAGCAGTCAAGTGGCGGAGCCGGGATTAGAACCCATGATCTTCTGACTCCCTGGCTTGATCCGCTATGCCATGCCGCTTCAATGGAAACTCTCAGATATTTTCAGACACCTGGGAGACTTTCCAGTCCTGGGCTCTTTCCACTAGGCCATACTGCTTCTCAACATGGTTCGTTTTCTCATCTTTGGATAATAAACATACTTCACCTAACTTCAAAATTGCTTGGGGTTTATTTTGTTGTTGTTTTTTTGGCTAAAGAGAAGAAGCTCTTCAAAGTGGCTAGTGGAAAGAGCACAGGATTTGGGAGTCCAAAGACCTAGGTTTCTAACCCTAGCTCTGCCACTTGAGTATGTCATTTAGCTTCTCTGTGCCTCAGTTTCTTCCTCTGTAAAATGCGGATTCAATACCTGTTCTCTCCCCTTTAAGACTGTGAGCTTCATGTGGGACAGGGACTGTGTCTGATCTGATTGTCTTGTATCTACCCCAGGGCTTGACACAGAGTAAGTGGTTAACGAATACCACTATTGTTATTATAAAGTGACCATGGTATTTTTTTCTGGAAATGGAAATGGAATAGCTTCCTGTCAGGAGCTAGTCAAGTTGTTTGTTTATTTTTGAATGATAAAAATCAGGAATCTTTTTAGAACAATACTGTACTTAGAGTACTTTAAAGTCATCCCACTGATGGGAGGTGAGAAGAGTCTAGGTTCCTCAGGTAAGATCAGGTTATTGTCTACCAATCTGTTTTGTGGTGGGTTTTTGGGGGTTTGTTTTTGCTTTTATCCTCAGAAGAGGCTGGCCCTTGAAAATGGCTGGGAATAAACAAGAAGCAGTACAGCTATTGGAAAGACGACGGGCCGGAGATCTGGGTTTTAAACCCAGTTCTGCCACTTTGCTGTGTGACCTTGGACAAGTCACTTAACTTCTCTGTGCCTGTCTCCTCATCTGTAAAATGGGGAGTAAAACTGTGAGCCCCATGTGGGACATGGACTTTTAGTACAGTGCCTGGCACACAGTAAAAAGCTTAAATACCATTTTTTTAAAAAAAAGGGGGGGGGGGGGGGAAACAACAGAACAACGTCCTCAATGGTTTGTCCTCTTCAGTGGGAAGAAGAGGAGTAGCACTCTCACATCCCCTCATCCCTGCCATCCCAGCCAAAGGTCACTCTGGGCTTTTGCACCTCATGTATCAAGGGGTGGGCCTAATGTCCAGGAACATCCTCTCTCCACCTCTTCTAACCAAGGATGGGGGCAACTGACAACCGACCCTCAGGACTTGGGGGGGGGGGGCGGGGGGGGCGTGCGCAGAGACAGCAACAGACACGGTGAAGAAGGGAGAGAGAAGGGGGAGAGAGAGAGAAGGGGGAGAGAGAGAGATGGGGGGAGAGAGAGAGAAGGGGGAGAGAGAGAGAAGGGGGAGAGAGAGAGAAGGGGGAGAGAGAGAGAAGGGGGGAGAGAGAAGGGGGAGAGAGAGAGAAGGGGGGAGAGAGAGAGAAGGGGGGAGAGAGAAGGGGGAGAGAGAGAGAAGGGGGAGAGAGAGAGAAGGGGGAGAGAGAGAGAAGGGGGAGAGAGAGAGAAGGGGGGGGAGGGAGAGAGGGGGGGGCGAGAGAAGGGGGGAGAGAGAGAGAAGGGGGGAGAGAGAAGGGGGAGAGAGAGAGAAGGGGGGAGAGAGAGAGAAGGGGGAGAGAGAGAGAAGGGGGAGAGAGAGAGAAGGGGGAGAGAGAGAAGGGGGAGAGAGAGAGAAGGGGGAGAGAGAAGGGGAGAGAGAAGGGGAGAGAGAGAAGGGGAGAGAGAGAAGGGAGAGAGAGAAGGGAGAGAGAAAGAAGGGAGAGAGAAAGAAGGGAGAGAGAAAGAAGGGAGAGAGAAAGAAGGGAGAGGGGGAAAGAGAAAGAAGGGAGGGGGGAGAGAGGGAAGGGAGAGGGGGAGAGAGGGAAGGGGGAGAGAGAGAAGGGGGAGAGAGAGAAGGGGGAGAGAGAGAGAAGGGGGAGAGAGAGAGAAGGGGGAGAGAGAGAGAAGGGGGAGAGAGAGAGAAGGGGGAGGGGGGGAGAGAGAGGGGAGAGAAGGGGGAGGGAGGGAAAGAAGGGGAGAGGGAGAGAAGTGGAGAGGGAGGGAGAGAAACGGGGGAGGGAGAGAAGGGAAAGAAGCGGGAGAGAACGGGGGAGAGAGGGAAAGAGAGGGAGAGAGAAGGAGAGAGTGACAGAGAGTAACAGAGAGACAGCGCGCGAGCCGGAGCAAGAGAGCGTCTATCGCGGGGCCAGGCGTTAAAGCGAGAGGTGCAGACTAGACTAAGGGGCGGGGGGCGCGGCCAGTGTGGGGCGCTTGGGAGGAGAAGAAGAGGGGGCTTTCCTCGAAGCCCCTTTCCTTTCCGCCCCGGGACCCCGGCGTCCCACCGGAGCCGAGGTGAGGTGGAGAGGGCTGGCCCGCCGGACGGACGGAGGGAGAGCGAAGAGTCCGCCGGCTCGGATCCCCCCGCCTCCCCGGCACCAACGGTCCAGCCGTTCTCTCGGCCCAGTTCCACCCCGCCCGGGGGTGGTGGTGGTGGAGGTGCCCGTTCTCCCGGTCCCTCTCGGGCCGAGCCGGCCCCGTTACCTATGGTAGAGATGAAAGTGGAGTTGAAGGCGTCCTCGGAAAAGCGGAACAAAACACAGGTTTTTCCAACCCCAGAGTCTCCGATCAGCAGCAGCTTAAACAAGTAATCGTAGGTCTTCGCCATATTACACTTTCTCTCCTCGACGGGAAGCGCCGGCGATGCTTCGACAGTGGCCGACGCCCCTGTCAGTCTAGGTCGCGACCGCCGGTGACTGGTGGAGATCGGGCCGGGCGTCACGGAGACAGTCGCCTATCCCTTGCCCCACTGCCCGGAGCCGGGAAAACGACGGGGGAGGGGGGAGAGGAGGTGCCAGACGAAGAGCCGCAAAACGAGGAAGCGACTGGGACCGTTCCCATTTGTCGGGGAAACACGTCAGTCTGATGTGACGCTCTGCGATTGGCCAGCGAGAACACTGAATGAAGAAACAGAAGGGCGAGGGCGGGACAGCCAATCGGAGGAGCCGCATCTCGAGACTCCGCCCCCTCCTCCCGGGGCTCCTCCCTCCGCCCCGTTCCCCTCTGTCTCAAAGGGCGGGACGGTGGCGAGCGGGACGCCCAAGTGGGCAATGTCTTCATCATCATCAATTGTATTTATTGAGCGCTTACTATGTGCAGAGCACTGTACTAAGCGCTTGGGAAGTACAAATTGGCAACATATATGAGACAGTCCCTACCCAACAGTGGGCTCACAGTCTAAAAGGGGGAGACAGAGAACAAAACCAAACATACTAACAAAATAAAATACATAAAATAATAAATAAATAAATAAATAAAATAAAATAAATAGAATAGCTATGTATGTCTTCTCTCCCTTATCCCGATCACAGTCTCCAACGCCCAAATCCCCGAGAAAGAGCTTGTGATGGGTGGAGAGGAGCCCGCGGAAGTTCGTTGGCTCGTGAAGGGGGGGCGGAGCCTTACTGGCCCCACCCACCGGGCATTTTGTCATTCACTTTTCAACCGCCCGCCGTCTCCCGTTCTCCGTTTTTGGTTTCGCCGGCCCGCGAGCGAGCGCGTTAGTAATCCTAATAAAGAGAATAATAATAATTGTGGTATTTGTTAAGCAGTTACTACGTGCCAGACACTGTACTAAGCGCTGGCGTGGATCCAATCAAATCGGGTTGGACCCGATCCCTATACCACGGGGGGCTCACAGCCTCAATCCCCATTTTCCAGATGAGGGAACTGAGGCCCAGAGAAGTGAAGTGACTTGCCCAAGGTCACCCAGCAGACAAGCGGCGGAGCCCGGATTAGAATTTATGACCTTCTGGTCCTCGGCCCTTCTGGTTCCGCCCAGAATCCAGGAACGGGCCGGAGGGGGTTGAGGATGCGGGGCGGGGATTGGTCAATCAACCCCATAGCGCGGTTTGGGGAGATAACAACGTAAAGCCGAGATCCCGTCCTCCATTCAGGAAAGCTCACTTCGGGCCTGGGAATCAGAAGGACCTGGGTTCTAGTTCCAGCTCCGCCACTTGTCTGTGGTGTGACCTTGGGCAAGTCACTTCACTTCTCTGTGCCTCGGTTACCTCATCTGTAAAAGACTGAACCCCAGACTAAGCCCCCCCTCTGCTCCCAAGACTGAACTCCTTGTCTTCCCTCCCAAACCCTGCCCTCTCCCTGACTTTCCCATCACTGTTGACAGCACTACCATCCTTCCCGTCTCACAAGCCCGCAACCTTGGTGTCATCCTCGACTCCGCTCTCTCATTCACCCCTCACAACCAAGCCGTCACCAAAACCTGCCGGTCTCAGCTCCGCAACATTGCCAAAATCCGCCCTTTCCTCTCCATCCAAACCATTACCCTGCTCGTTCAAACTCTCATCCTATCCCGTCTGGACTACTGCATCAGCCTTCTCTCTGATCTCCCATCCTCGTGTCTCTCCCCACTTCAATCCATACTTCATGCTGCTGCCCGGATTGTCTTTGTCCAGAAACGCTCTGGGTATGTTACTCCCCTCCTCAAAAATCTCCAGTGGCTACCAATCAATCTGCGCATCAGGCAGAAACTCCTCACCCTGGGCTTCAGGGCTCTCCATCACCTCGCCCCCTCCTACCTCACCTCCCTTCTCTCCTTCTACAGCCCACCCCGCACCCTCCGCTCCTCTGCCGCTAATCTCCTCACCGTCCCTCGTTCTCGCCTGTCCCGCCGTCGACCCCCAGCCCACGTCATCCCCCTGGCCTGGAATGCCCTCCCTCTGCCCAACCGCCAAGCTAGCTCTCTTCCTCCCTTCAAGGCCCTACTGAGAGCTCACCTCTTCCAGGAGGCCTTCCCAGACTGAGCCCCCTCCTTCCTCTCCCCCTCGTCCCCCTCTCCATCCCCCCGTCTTACCTCCTTCCCTTCCCCACAACACCTGTATATATGTATATATGTTTGTACATATTTATTACTCTATTTATTTATTTACTTGTACATATCTATTCCATTTATTTTATTTTGTTAATATGTTTGGTTTGTTCTGTCTCCCCCTTTTAGACTGAGAGCCCTCTGTTGGGTAGGGATTGTCTCTATATGTTGCCAACTTGTACTTCCCAAGCGCTTAGTACAGTGCTCTGCACACAGTAAGTGCTCAATAAATACAATTGATTGATTGATTGATTGCTCCCCCTCCCCTCCGGGTCTCCTGACTCGCTCCCTTTGCTCTACCCACCCCACCGCCGCCCCACAGCACTTGTGTATCTATGACTCTATTGATTTATATTGATACCTGTTTACCTGTTTTGATGTATATATGTTTGTAATTCTATTTATATTGATGCCTGTTTACTTGTTTTGATGTCCATCTCCCCCCTTCTAGATTGTAAGCCTGGTGTGGGCAGGAATTGTCTCTGTTTATTGCTGAATTGTACTTTCCAAGCGGTTAGTACAGTGTTCTGTACTATACAATCAATAAATATAATTGAATGAACGAATGAATGAATAAAATGGGGATGAAGACTGCGAGCCCCACGTGGGACATAGACCGTATCCAGCCCAATTTGCTTGTATCCCTCCCAGCGCTTAGTACAGTGGCACATAGTAAGTGCTTAACATTCATTCATTCATTCATTCACTCAATCGCATTTATTGAGCATTTACTGTGTTCAGAATACTGTACTAAGCGCTTGGCAGAGTACAGTACAACAATATAAATTCTGCTAAGTAGTCTAGAATAGGGGAGCCCCTGGGTCAACCAACATGCTCTCTGCCTACATCTGTGAATCACTGATCAATCAATCAATGATATTTATTTATTCTCCTCAACGCGCTATCCAACCTTGGCTTCACAGACTCTGTCCTCTCCTGGTTCTCCTCTTATCTCTCCGGCTGTTCATTCTCAGTCTCTTTTGCAGGCTCCTCCTCCCTCTCCCATCCCCTTACTGTAGGGGTTCCTCAAGGTTCAGTTCTTGGTCCCCTTCTGTTCTCGATCTACACTCACTCCCTTGGTGACCTCATTCGCTCCCACGGCTTCAACTATCATCTCTACGCTGATGACACCCAAATCTACATCTCTGCCCCTGCTCTCTCTCCCTCCCTCCAGGCTCGCATCTCCTCCTGCCTTCAGGACATCTCCATCTGGATGTCTGCCTGCCACCTAAAACTCAACATGTCCAAGACTGAACTCCTTGTCTTCCCTCCGAAACCCTGCCCTCTCCCTGACTTTCCCATCACTGTTGACGGCACTACCATCCTTCCCATCTCACAAGCCTGCAACCTTGGTGTCATCCTCGACTCCGCTCTCACGTTCACCCCCACATCCAAGCCGTTACCAAAACCTGCCGGTCTCAGCTCCGCAGCATTGCCAAGATCCGCCCTTTCCTCTCCATCCAAACCGCTACCCTGCTCGTTCAAGCTCTCATCCTATCCCATCTGGATTACTGTATCAGCCTCCTCTCTGATCTCCCATCCTCCTGTCTCTCCCCACTTCAATTCATACTTCACGCCCCTGCCTGGATTGTCTTTGTCCAGAAACGCTCTGGGCATGTTACTCCCCTCCTCAAAAATTTCCAGTGGCTACCAATCAACCTACGCATCAGGCAAAAACTCCTCACCCTCAGCTTCAAGGCTCTCCATCACCTCACCCCCTCCTACCTCACCTCCCTACTCTCCTTCTACAGCACCAGCCCACACCCTCCGCTCCTTTGCCGCTAATCTCCTCACCGTACCTCGTTCTCGCCTGTCCCGCCGTCGACCCCCGGCCCACGTCACCCCCCTGGCCTGGAATGCCCTCCCTCCGCACATCCGCCAAGCTAGCTCTCTTCCTCCCTTCAAGGCCCTACTGAGAGCTCACCTCCTCCAGGAGGCCTTCCCAGACTGAGCCCCCTCCTTCCTCTCCCCCTCCTTCCTCTCCCTCTCCCTCTCCTCCCCCCCCCCACCCCCCACCGCCTTACCTCCTTCCCCTCCCCACAGCACCTGTATATATGTATATATGTTTGTATGTATTTATTACTCTATTTATTTATTTATTTTATTTGTACATGTTTATTCTATTTATTTTATTTTGTTAATATGTTTTGTTTTGTTCTCTGTCTCCCCCTCCTAGACTGTGAGCCCACTGTTGGGTAGGGACCATCCCTATAAGTTGCCAACTTGTACTTCCCAAGCGCTTAGTATAGTGCTCTGCACAAAGTAAGCGCTCAATAAATAAGATTGAATGAATGAATGAATGAATGAATGAATGAATTTAGCGCTTACTGTGAACTACGTTCTTGGGAAAGTACAATATGGCAGAACTGGTAGACGCATTCCCTGCCCACTGTGATCTCACAGTCTAGTGGGGGAGACGGACACTAATATAAATCATTAACGAAGCACAAAAAACAGTTTGAATGTTGAACAGTGCAAAATGGGAGGTAGGGCTACACACAACTGTCAGACACCTTTAACATTTGTGTGCATCACCCTCAACCCCACACCACTTTTGTCCATAGTCCTAATTCATTTTATTTCCACTAATGTCTGTCTCCCCCTCTAGACTGGAAGCTCTCTGTGGGCAGGGAACATGTCTACCCACTCTTGCAGGCTCCCAGGCACTTAGTGTAGTGCTCTGTAAGTGCTCAGTAAATACCACCGATTGATTATCATTGTGTCGTATGAAAAGAGAGAAGGTTAGCACTCCCCTTGAGAAGGACAGAAGGGGTCCTAGTGGCCTTTACACCACACAAGAAGCAGTATGGCCTAATGGATAGAGCATGGGCCTGGGAGTCAGAAGGTCATGGGTTCTAATCCTGTCTCCGCCACATGTCTGCTGTGTGGCCTTGGGCAAGTCACTTAACTTCTCTGTACCTCAGTTACTTCATCTGTAAAATGGGGATTAAGAGGCCCAGGTGGGACAGGGACTGTGTCCAACTTGATTATTTACTTGTAGCCAAACCAGTGCTTAGTACAGTGCCTGGCACATAGTAAGCACTTAATAAATACCACAATTATTATTATATACAAGTAAGGCATTGCCACCTACTTCATAGCATCCAACCAGGCTTTTCCCCCCTCTAGAGTAAGCTCGTAATGGACCAGGAATATATCTACCAATTCTGTTATGTGGTACTCTCCCAAGCACTTAATACAGTATTCTGCACATGGTAAGCCTTCAATAAGTACCCTTGATTGGTTAGTACCCACAATCTTCCTGGCACCCTCCAAAGAATTGCATACAAAACAGCATACTAAACAACGTGAAAGTCATCGCCCTCGCCCAGGGGCCTTGCAGTATACAGCAAGAATAACGAATGAGTCAGAAGCAAATTCGAAACAGAATATTAAGCAAGTGGAAGTAATCCAGGCAGGGGACTCCCTAGACTTTTCATTTCACGCATTCTCCTCCCCAAGACTATAAACTCATTTTGGGCAGGGAACACGTCTGCTAATTCTGTTATATTGTACTCTCCCAAGCGCTTAATACAGTGCTCTGCGTGTAGTAAGGGCTCAATAAATACCACTGACTGACTGAATCATAATCATGATGTTTTGTTGCAAGAATATTTCACATGTGGGTTTTGCTATAGCAACGATTATCTTTCCACAGAAACGTTCTGGGCATGTCACCCCCCTCCTCAAAAATCAGTAGTTGCCTATCAACCTCCATATCAAGCAAAAACTCCTCACTATTGGCTTCAAAGCTCTCCAACACCTCGCCCCCTCCTACCTCATCTCCCTTCTCTCCTCCTGCAGCCCAGCCCACACACTCCGCTCCTCCGGTGCTAACCTTCTCACTGTGCCTCGTTCTCACCTTTCCCACCGTAGACCCCTGGCCCACGTCCTACCTCTGGCCTGGAATGCCCTCCCTCGTCAAATCTGCCAAACTAGCACACTTCTCCCCTTCAAAGCCCTACTAAAAGCTCACTTCCTCCAGGAGGCCTTCCCGGACTAAGCCCCCATTTTCCTCTGCTCCCCCTCCCCATCGCCCCCACTCCCTGCCTCTGCTCTACCCCCCCTCCCTGCCCCAAAGCACTTGTGTGTATATATGTACATATTTATAATTCTATTAATGATGTGTGTATATATAGCTATAACTCTATTTATATTGATGCTATTCATGCCTGTTTACTTGTTTTGATGTCTGTCTCCCCCCTTCTGGACTGTGAGCCTGTTGTGGGCAGGGATTGTCTCTATTTCTTGCTTAATTGTACTTTCCAAGTACTTAGTACAGTGCTCTGCACACAGTAAACGCTCAATAAATATGATTGAATGAATGAATGAGTTGTATGGAAGTAATCAATCAATTGCATTTATTGAGCACGTACTGTGTGCAGAACACTGTACTAAGTGCTTGGGAGACTAGAATAGAGAATAAACATAGAAGTCTCTTGTAACAAATACCCTAAAAGAAGCAAAAAAAGGGAATACGATCTCTGACCCCAAGGATTTTCAATTTAGTGACGGAGACAGACATTGAAATAAATAACAGGTAGAGGAAGAAACCAAGTATAAGAATATGTAGATAAGTCCTGTGAGGCTGGGAGTGGGGTGAATATCAAAGTGCTGTGGACTCAAGGGCATAGGTGAAGTAGTAGGGAGGGAAATAGGGAAGGGAGGGGAGAGGTTTAGTCAGGGGAGGCTTCCTGAAGGAGATGTGATTGTAGTCTCAATAAATACCATTGATTCATTGACTGATTGATAGTAGGGCTTTGAAGAGGGGGAGAATGGAAGTCTGACTCCAGGCTTGAGGACTTTTATGAAAGTTCTGCTATTGGTGAGGGGCAAATGCAAATTCAGAATTAGGACTCTTGAGGATTAGTAATTAGATTGCAAGATCCTTGAGGGCAGAGACTGTGTTTCTATGATGTTGTGCTCTCCTGAATCCTTAGTAGAGCATTCTGCTCACTGTAGGACTACAGAAAATACAACTGTATTGATTGAATAATTGAGCGATCTTTCTCAAGATAATGTGCCAGGAAAAAAAAATCCATGTAGGTAGACTTGTAGGGTTAGAAAAGTCTCAAGTCCTCAGACCATTTATTTGGTAGTCGATGAATATCTATTGATGGTCCATAGTGTGCAAAACTCCGTTAAGTGCTGGATCGTATATTTTGGGTGTGCAATTTGGGTTGTGCAAAAGCCTAGGATGGTGGATAGATGGTCCTCAGAGATTTAAGATCTGTCTCAATTGACAGCAATTGCCACGAGGATGGTCTTTTGGTACCATCTCCTGTGCTAGGTCCTAGTGGTTTCTGGGATAATAGTGATGGTGTTTGTTAAGCGCTTAACTATGTGCCAGGCATTGTACTAAGCGCTGGGGTTGATACAAGCAAATCGGATTGGATACAGTCCTTGTCCCACGTGGGGTCTAAGTCTCAATCCCCATTTTACAGACGAGGTAACTGAGGCCCAGAGAAGTGAAGTGACTTGCCCAAGGTCACACAGCAAACAAGTGGTTAAGCCGGAATTAGAACCCTTGACCTTCTGACTCCCAAGCCTGTGCTCTATCCACTACGCGGTTGTCAAAGATAAACCCCCCTCTAGATACAAACTCCACTCGGCTTCAAGGCTCTCCATCACCTCACACCCCTCCTACCTCACCTCCCTTCTCTCCTTCTACAGCCCAGTCTGCACACTCCGCTCCTTTGCCGCTAACCTCCTCACTGTGCCTCATTCTCACCTGTCCCGCCGTCGATCCCCGGCCCACGTCCTCCCCCTGGCCTGGAATGCCCTCCCTCTGCACATCTGCCAAGCTAGCTCTCTTCCTCCCTTCAAAGCCCTACTGAGAGCTCACCTCCTCCAGGAGACCTTCCCAGACTAAGCCCCCCTTTTTCCTCTCCTCCTCCTCCTCCACTCCCCATCGCCCCCCGCCCCCCGCTTGGCCCCATCCCCTTCCCTTCTCCACAGCACTATTTATTACTCTATTTTACGAATGAAGTATATATAGCTACAATTCTATTTATTCTGATGGTATTGACACCTGCCTACTTGTTTTGTTGTATGTCTCCCCCTTCTAGACTGTGAGCCCGTTGTTGGGTAGGGACCGTCACTTTATGTTGCCGATTTGTACTTCCCAAGTGCTTAATACAGTGCTCTGCACACAGTTAGCACTCAGTAAATACGATTGAATGAATGAATGAATGAATGATGTACCATGGCATTTAGTTCTACCGTGTGCCAAGAATCACGTTCAGGCCTCTGCCCACAGTGGATGCTCAATACATGCTGTTGATGAGGAACACCATAGGAGTAGAAACATTCACTTCAGGAAATTGTTCGTTTTAGATTTAGAAACACATTAAAAAACCACCACCACAGAGCTTCATACAAACAACCACTATAAAATTAGTTTATGTAAAAATTTATTAGACCAAAAGCTAGAAAAGGTGATACTATTACATATGATACACTTATAGGAATCTAAATGAAAATAATTGGTTTCATTCATCTTCACATTTTGCAAGTGTATTTCCTGGGTAGTGTAATGCTTAATAAATAGGAATCAGGGACATGAGATTATGATGCTGAAAGTGGGGCAGTTTATAAACAGAACTGTAAACTTGAGGCTCTGATGTTTACCCCACATTTCTTATAATGGGCAATTATTTATCACTGAGCTGTAAACTGAGGAAGCAGAGATTAACAACACCAGCCAGACACGGTGCAGTCTTTCAGAGTCTCCACTTCCAGTTGAATCAGGAATTACTTGGTCATTATTGACTTGGTCCCAAAGTAGGAGTAACAACCCCAAATTAAACTAAATTCTACAGCAGGAAGACTAATGACAATAAGCAAAACCAATTATATTTTCATTGATATTAGAGACAAGCAAAACACCTCCTGATTCTGCTTAATGAAATTAGAACACTTTTCCATCCCTCGATTTCTTTTAACTAGCATCCTAATAACGTAGCTATTTCCAGTATCATTTTTAAGATTATTTAAATTACAGATGGAATGCAGTAAAGTCATTTAACAATCATTTAACCATAACCATGACAGGCTGCCGTACCCTTCCTGTACGTATGTTAGCTGTGCAGGTTTCTGTAAGGAGCAGGCAAATATTTTTCATGATTTGGGAGGAGACTCGGTTTCTACTCAGAGACAGAATGGTAGAATGGTCTTTCGTTAAGCATGAATCGAGAAGATGGCTGGCTTATTTATTTAGCATTCTCATAGTGACATTCACTGGATGTTTGCATTGGATAGTGGAGCATGGACAAAGGCCAACAGGATTAGGTGTTTTATGACTTCGAGATGATCACTGGATAGTCTCCACCCACTTCATGAGATGGTTTTGGCCTTGCTGCATAATTGACCCAGGATGGCCCAGAATACGTGTATTTCTTAGCCATGTTTCATAAATCCACCTAAATGTGACCAGGTACCCCAGCGAACTCTCTCTCTGCCAATGGGGAAAGAATGGTGCTGTTTTACAAACGCTGATAGTTTCCACATTTTTACAGTAACATAATGCCCTCAATCTTGGAGGATTTGTACTATGTTACATACCCCTGCCTACCTAAGAAAGAAATGCAATTTAAGGATAAAAATAAAGCTGACTAGATGCTATTGTGTGCATGTGCAAGAAAGAATTAGATTTAACTGGTGGCCATAGCCTCTCTGATAGCAAATATTTGGTCACATGTTCATAATTCAAAATTTCCAGGAAAAAGAAAATGCAATAATAGAAGACATTTGGTACAAGAGAAGGGAATGACAGAGAGTTCTTCAGTTTCTGTTGAGAGTCTTCCTGTTGGCTTATATACAATTGAGTTCGTTTAATGTTTGATCCAGTGTCTGATGTAATCCCACGTTCTCTTCTTTGGCTTGGGCAAGTTTTTCTGGTGAAGATTAAGAGTGAAAAACAATCAAATAGATTTTTGTTATTCTATTTTTTAACGACCACCGCTTGTAAATCACAGCCACTGTGAGACATGAAAGCATAAAATGTACTTCAACTATTATCTGTAATCATATGTTGCCCTTTCGTTACAGAACTAAGAAGTGATTTCAAACCAATTCCTTTTCAATCCAGCTATGAACCGATTTCACTTTTCTTTCAAGGTTAGTTATTATAAGGAAAATCCATGGGATTTTCATCTGAAATTACAATTCTATTTTCTATGGTTTGCTTTGAAGTGAGAGTCAGAATTTTAATCATTATTCATTTCACTACCTAGATACAGCCATATTTTATTTCACTGTATATATAATTACACTCCATCTCTATTTCAAGCCTGGGAAAATACAATTTTAAAATGTCTTAGTCAAGCAATATCATGTATGAGATTTTTAACTACCTTATGGTCATAAAGTACACTGTATTTTCAGACAGTGCTATGTTCAAATGATTTTTTTAAGAACAGGATTCAATAAAGTAGCAGTTTGGAAAAGATTACAGCTGAGGGATGTAGAAATAATGTAAAGAACACACCTTGTGGAGCACACTATGACATTTCTGAAGCAATTCTCTACTATATTTGTAATTCTAGAATAAATTCCATTTGCTTACAAAGTTTGCTGAGTTCACCCTCTGTTTTAGGCTAGGGACCCCAGGTGAAATAAAGAGTCTGTCCAATCTGATTTGCTTGTACTTTCCCCAGACTTTAGCATAGGGCTTGGCACATAGTAAGTACTTAATAAATACCATCGATATCATTACTATTATTACTGAACAAGATTTTGGAGATACTTTCACTTTACATGCTATGTCTGGTACAGTACTGTATTTTGCTCTTGTTGCTCTGAAATTAAGTTTTGGTGCTTGCTGATGTTTGGCTACTGAATAGCAGCACCCATAAGTATAATTTCCTACTGCTAATTTCGCAAATAAATTCCTATCTAAATGCTTAATAGTGTAGAACAATTGACTATGCATTGTTGTGCAGTTATTTTAAAGGGTGAGCACTTCAGATGTCTGGGAAGATTCTGAGGATAAATCTCCAGGAGCTGCAGAGCTGGTTCTACTTCCCGTCATCAAAAAAAAAAATCATTACGGGGATTAGGTGATACGTTCAAAGATATAGGAGGTAAAAAGACTGTAGCCATTGGAAGGGTGGTTAGAGAAGTAAGAGATTTATTTTGGAGTGTGTGTAGAGGATGATCGGGGAAGTAAAAATGCCTAGTGGGAGAAGGCATAACATTTTGACAAAATCTGCAAAGGGCAAGAGGAGAATTCCTTCTTTGACCTGAATCTACACAGGCAAATCCAACCTCCGGTGTCCGGCTAGAGTTAGCAGGGATTGCTCCGTGCAGACAAGACTAGGATTTTGGGGCGAGACTCCTCTCATCACAACACCCACGTGACTGGCGGATGGTATTTTAGGTTTTTCTACCCACCCCCTCTCCCCAGCTCTTGAGTGGCCTTGGGGCATACCCCGGAGTCCAGGAAGGCTGGTGGTAGGATGGAGGTGAGAAGAAGCCTGGTTTCTTACTGCCCAGATCAGAAGAGACCAGACAAGATAGCTACAGCAGCAGCTACTGTTGTTTCTCTTCTTTACCCCCATGTGAAAAAGTAGGGTGAGAGGCAAGAGCTGTTTTGTTGTTGTTTTTTATAAAGAGCTTTTTTAAAAAATAAAACAAAACAGTGTATTTCCTTTTCCCGCCCTGGCCCATCTAAATAGCAAATTCTTATAAATCCTAAGCAAATAAGAAGAAAAGAATCGGCACCTCTGGGCAGTAGCTGTCAGACAGGTAATCTCCTGGGTGAATCAGGAGCCCTGAGGGGGTAATCTTGGTTGGGGGGGAGATCCCTGTCCACATGATCTAATGATTTTTAGTCATCCCATGGCAAAGTGTGATAGATAGAATTAGTAGTGATTCCTCCTTGGTTTGAAAATGAGGCTGATAATGTTAGCTTCATTAACCAATATAAATTCTGGACTGTTTTCAAGTAGCTGTTTGTTTCGCATTATGTGATTTTGGCCACTAACTATTATCTGCCAGTACTGCTCGTTCCTACTAAATAAAGAGAAATACTAATATTTTGGCTTGCTAAAGCAGCAAAGGGTCGGGAATATTTTTCCATTAAGTTACTGAGCCATGGGCAACAATCTGGATCTATTCAGGAACCAAAGGGAGAAGAAAGTCTCCCAAACACCCCCCACTTTTCTTCCCTTGGTAGCAGCATATTCATTAATTTCTAGTGGGTTTGCTTTCTGGGGCTCTGTGGAGTGATTCATTCATTCAATCGTATTTATTGAGCGCTTAGTGTGTGCAGAGCACTGTACTAAGCGCTTGGGAAGTACAAGTTGGAGTGATGTGGAGAGGTAAGGCTTCAGGGTAATCTAGGGAAGCTGTTTTGCCTTTCCATCATGGTTTCTAAATGGATTAATGTCCAAGTCAACTTTGTAAAATGCCTGGAGAGCCTTAGATGCCAAATTAACAAAAATTATAACAAGATTATAATAAGGAAACTAAAATGAAAAGCGGAGACAAAAATGCCATTGAAAATGTCACTCTTCGTGTAGTTTACGCCTACTTTCTGATCGGTGCGATCGTAACTGCCCAGAACTGTAGAAGCAAAACCATTTGTGGCATAAGCTCGTTGTGGGCAGGGAATGTGTCTGTTTATTGTTGTGTTCTCCTCTCCCAAGTGCTTAGTACATTGCTCTGCACACAGTAAGCGCTCAATAAATACGATGGAATGAATTTCCTTAAAATGACACTACATATGAGGATGCAGCCCCACTAAATTACTGCAATTGGTGGCTTATGTGAAAATGTCTTATTATTTTACTTAAGACCAGCAGCAAGGCTTCAATCCCACTTAAAGAGAAAGCGCTAATTTTCTCTTACTCTGTGAGTTGAGAGAGAAAAGCTGAGCTTCACTTTGAACTAGGTATTGCTAATAAGGTCAGTTCTCCTATAACAGGGAGTGTTCCTCTAAAACCTCATGTTCCCAAAAACATGTTGTAATACATGAGTATTACATACTCATACTGATACTGCATTGCATTCAGTGCGCAATATTCAGAAAGATGCACGTTGTCAGAAGAATATCCCCTAATCCCTTAACTGTGTTTTATCCAAGACACATAATGAAAACACCCATTATGGCAGACCTGACTGAATTTTAAAAATGGTAAATGGACAAAAAGAAAAGAAAAAAGGAAAAAGCATAAAAAACCTAGATTGTTACTTTTATTTCAATAACAGGTTTACAGAAACAGTTGGAGATGAAAGGTACTAGAAAACCAAGAAAATGGAGGCTAAGCTCCTGGCTGGTTAGATCAACAAGAAACCCAGTCACAGTGAGAAGGCAGAATATTACTAGGAAAAAGTGCACCAAAGCAGAAGCAGAAAAAGGAAATGCCCGTTAGAGAGAGGTCATGTCGTTGAGAGCGTGGTCGAGCTCTTCACTGATAGCTTTGTACTTCAGCTTCTGAGCATACAGCTCATCTAGAGATCAGAGGCCATAGTCGGACAGGTTGAGAGTTCACAGGAAGAGGCGCAGGAAACAGAATGAGCGGTTGGGATGGAGTGATAATGGATGAGCGGTGGAAAAAAAGTGGGAAAGAAATGCATAAATGAGTGAAAAAGAACAGATGTTTTCCGTAAGCAAAACTGGAAAAGTTCATGAAAAAACCTCTCCACCATTTGGAGGTGGAGATGAGAGAAATTTACTAGGTATCTAGGGAGGATACGCACCATCTAAGCAAGAGCTTCATGAATTTGAATGGTGTCCCTAAATAAGTAATTTTCTTTGAGAGAGAATGGATGAACCAAATCTGAAGGCCCAAGGCCTGTCCTGGTCTTTTCCACTGACTCTATTTCAGTTGGTAACCTGTCAAGTAGAAGCAGTATGGCCTAGTGGAAAGAGCACGAGCCTGGGAGTCAGAGGATCTGGGTTCTAATCCTGCTTCCGCCACTTATCTGCTATGTGACCTTGGGCAAGTCACTTCACTTCTCTGTGCCTCAGTTCACTCATCAGCAAAACGGGGAGTCAATATCTGTTCTCCCTTTTTCTTAGAATGTGAGCCACATGTTGGACCTGATTATCTTGTATCTACCTCAATTCAACATTCAACATTACAGTATACAGTACTTGGCACAGAATAAGCACTTAACAAATACCACGATTATTAAGTCACCTAGCCTCTATGCACCTCAATTTACCTGTCAGCAAAATGGATAATAATACCCTCTGAGATTATTGATTCAGAGCACTGAGCTCTTTGGCATTACATAAATTCAAAGCAACACTAATTAATCAATTAATTATTGGGAAAAAGTAGGACATATCTACATTTAAACATGAACTCAAACACTGAAATAATTATATAATAGAAAAGCTTTAAGAAAAAAAGGCAAGAGTAAGCCTTGATGTTTATATCTCTAACTTTCAGATGCAAAAGTAACTCCAGATTTTTAGTTTCTCTCACAAAATGCCATCCCTCTGTAGACCACCCTTCAAATCACTACTGAGACTAAATCTAGAAAACAGTATTTTAATTGGTAAAAAGTTTTTTTTCCAAAAGCATCTAAATGGGAATTGCATACCTTCCAGATCATCAATAGTCTTCTCCAGTTTGGCAACTGTTCTTTCTGCAAACTCAGCACGAGTCTCAGCCTAGAAAAGACAAAAAGAATGCTAAACCCTGATACAAGTTCAATCGCTAAAGAAATAATGTCAGTGGGCTCAACAAACTAACCTCTTTGAGTTTGTCAGACAAAAGCTTGATTTCTTCTTCATATTTATCCTCTTTTTCAGAGTACTGTAAAATGAGAACATGGCATTTTAAGAGAAGGGGTAAAACCACAAAAAGATAAAAGTGTAATTTTTTGCACAGAGATAGAAAGAGGCTCCAGAGCTCCTGATTTTCTGAAGTGGTAAAGGAGCAGGACAGAATCATGTCATGTTGGAATGGAAATTCTTCTGCCTGCCACCAAGTGAAAGGAGGAATTTGCCAACTTGTCCTGAGGAGGCTTGCTCTCACCTATATTATAGTAGGCCCGGGGCTTTCCTTGAATAATAATAATAGTAATAATGAGAAGGATATTCTTCTCCTTTTCCTTCTTCTTCTTATTACTACAGGAGTAGTATTTGTTAAGCCCTTAACATTTGTTAAATGACTTGCCCAAGGTCACAGAGCTAACCAGTGGCACAGCCAGGGTTAGAACCCAGATCTCCTGACTCCTAGGTTCATGCTCTTTCCATTATGCCATGCAAGCTGCTTGCATACATATTTTGTGTATGGAGAGAAAACCTATCTAAGGGCAAAAGGGAACTAAAAGGGTTCCTAAGAGATTTTGGCACTAGTATGATCTCTAGTCCCCTTCCCTCCCTTGAGGCTGAGCATTTGAGTAATTCTGTCCAATTCCACATAAATGATATATGTCTGTGGAAACCCACTGTCCTTCCCCCGAGGGATGTGGAGAATGGGGCTCTATGATTCTGCTTTGTACTATCATGTGAAAGACCCATTTTGATTCTCTTTTTATCTTTTCTGGTTAGGAGAATGGTGTGATAACAGATGGAGTTGCACACTGATATGCAAGAGATGGACCAAGAGGAAGCAACAAAGGCAGTTTCAAATTTTAGTGTTATTTTAAGGGCACATCGTGGGGTTCAAATCGTAATTGGAAGTGACAGAATCAAACCAAGGACAACCGACCCTGATATTTCCCCCTTTTCTACTGATTTATTCTCAAATGACAGAGGGCTACCAGTACAAGTTTCACAAATTAGTATTGTTTCTATGTTTTGTTTTCTGGAAGAAGGAGGCTAATGGAATCTTGTCCACATTTTCTAGGCTCATAGACACCTTTGTCCCTAAGGATACGTTGGAATCCCTACGATTAACAATTTGACACTTCACCTGAATATAACTGTTGATGCTCCGATGCATTTTCGATCCTTAACCTATACAATAATATTCCTTTATGAACTAAATCCAAATCAACTACCAGCAAAACCGAGCTAATCACCAACCTTTTCAGACGCAGCCTCAAGGGATTTCAGATTGTTAGTTACATTTTTAAGTTCCTCTTCCAGGTCACCACATTTTCTGCATGAAGATAAGGGCAAATTAGCTGTTGCTGGATCTATATCGAGCGGGGAGGTGGGTTTTTTTTCAACATCTTAAAATACATAACTTGCCAAACTATTTTCTTGATCCAGAGCTCTGCATATTCATTAGTGAACAATTACGCTGTTTTTAATGGATTTCCTCAGCTGGGTTGCCACAAATTTGATCAAAATTGGCACACCACCCTCTAGACTGTAAACTCAATTTGGGCAGGGAATGAGTCTGTTTTGTTTTGTTGTCTGTCTTCCCCTTCTAGACTGTGAGCCCGTTGTTGGGTAGGAACCATCTCTATATATTGCAGATTTGTACTTCCCAAGCGCTTAGTACAGTGCTCTGCACACAGTAAGTGCTCAATAAATACGATGGAATGAATGAATGATTGTTGTATTGTACTCTCCCAAGCTCTTAGTACAGTGCCCTGCACACAGTAAGCGCTCAATATATACAATTCATTCATTCATCCATTCAATTCACTCGTATCTATTGAGTGCTTACTGCGTGCAGAGCACTGTATGGTTGACTGAATGATTAAGCAGTGGCAAGCAGATAGGTATTATGAGGGTTGTACCCAGTGCTCTTAGGCCTCTGCCAAGGTGAGCTAGGAAAGCAGAAATCTGTGATTGATAAATTCTAACTCTGGGACACGGAGGTGGAGAGTGTGTATTTTTTTTCCCAAAAGGTGTAAGCATTTGAGTACAGTCTGAATCTAGAAGGTAATGACCAGACCTTTCGCAAGAGAACTCCAACGAGAGTTATACTAGATGGGTGGGAGGACCAACTCAGAATGAATTCACAAAATAAAATCTCTTCAACCCATTTGAGAACTTTTTGCAGGTTAGGCATTCTGATCGGAGTGCTCCTTTTTTGATGTAGCCCCCTTCTGATACTGCCTCCCGCTCTTTCAGGGATACGTCAAAGTTTGCACTTGGATTTGTACCCTTTATTCACCTCTCCCTTAGCCCCACAGCCCTTATGTACAGAGCCATAATTTATATTAATGTCTTCCTTCCCCTCTAGATGGTAAGCTCGTGGTGGGCAAGGAACGTGTCTATCAACTCTGTTATATTGTACTCCCCCAGGTGCTCAACACAGTGCTCTGCACACAGTAAGCACTCAATAAATACCATTGATTGATTAAGTAGACAGGGCCAACAAAAGAGCAAGGAGCTGCTTTTAATCCCACTGACTCAGTCAACTGATCATGCCCTCAACAGACAATGTATATGGGCAAAATGGAGTCATCCAATGGGTCTTTTTCTCTTAGAGTTGCCGAGATTTCTTGGATGAACCTGGCTTCCATTTCCTAACTCTTTATTCCCTATTTCCCAACCTAAGTAAGAGCAGAGTCAATATGTGGGCTGGGCCACCCAGGGAAAGAACAACAAACAGTTGAATTTGCTAAAATATTGCACTGCCTGGATTCTAATCTCACTAAGTAGGTGGTATTGCACCATTCACCCACAGTGCAGTATTTGGTAACGCAGAGACTAAGATGAGACCACCACTTTTTGTGACCCTGATGACCTCTAGGCTCAGTGAAAGTTAGATTTAGTAGAAGACGGCCTATCAATCAAATCAGTGGTATTTAGTCGGCGCCTACTGAACGTTAAGCAAGACCCACATCTTTTCTACATTCCTTGAAATTGCTAGTGTAGTTGGTGTTCTGCTAAAGGAAAAACAGTATTGAGACCACCCTGAAGGAATGGGTTCTTTGGCTATTAAATGATCTCTTCTTCCCCACACTGCATTCCCCTTTCACCTCTCCCCAGCTATAACAACTCACTGGAAACCATCACTCACAGTTCTGACACCTCAGCCCGCTCTTCTGCACGCTCTAGCTCACCCTCCAGGATGACCAATTTACGAGCCACCTGCAGAGACAGGAAATAACAGTTGAGTTCACACACACCACACCACACACACACATACAAGTCCTCTTTATATGAGTATTTCCTCCCTTCCAAAAGTTCCCATCCCATAATCCCTGCTGAGGCATCAAAGGCTAAAGTGCTACGCAGTAGCTATAATAATAATGATAATAATAATAATGGTGTTTGTTAAGCGCTTACTATGTGCAAAGCACTGTTCTAGCTATCTGTAGGGAAGATCCTGATATAGGGCCTTCTCCTCCCTGAATTTGAAATTCCCCATGCTCCATGCTGACTCATAAATTGGAGCACCAAACTTTGATAACTTTAGGCCTTTGACTTAGATATGCCTTAGAATTGAACAGCTGGCTCCCTGAAGAAGTGAATCCGAAAGCAGGAATGAACAAAATACTAAACAAGAACTTGCTTTAAAAGATGATGATCATGATTATTATTGTTACCTTTGTTAAGTGCTTACTATGTGCGAAGCACTGGTCTAAGCGCTAGGGTAGATACAAGTTAATCAGGTTGGACACAGTTCCTGAATGACATGAGGCTTCACAGCCTAAGAGGGAGTACAATTTAATCCCCACTTTACTGCTGGGGAAGCTGAGGCCCAGAGAAGTTAAGTGACTTTCCCAAGGTCACACAGAAAGCTTTCGGCAGAGCCAGAGTTAGAACCCAAGTCCTGACTGCTGAGCCCGTGCTCCTTCCACTAGGCCACACCGCTTCTCTTAATATTACTAATGGTACTTGTTAAGCACTTACTATGTGCCAAACACCGTTCTGAGCACTGTGGTAGATACGAGTTAATCAGGTTGGACACCGTCCCTATCCCACCTGGGGTTCACACTTGAAGTGGAAGACTGTGAGCCCAAGGGTTCTCAATCAGAATCTTGATTTTCCACCACTCCTGCCCTCCTCACGCTTCCCAGACCTCACCTCCTCATATTTGCGGTCGGCCTCCTCAGCAATGTGCTTAGCTTCTTTCAGCTGCATCTCCTGAATTTCCATTTTCTCTTCATCCTTCATCGCCCGGTTTTCAATCACTTTCATTCCTCTGCAGAGAGCAATGGAATGGAGAGCAATGGTTACTACTGACTTCTTTTTCAGAGTGGAGTCGATTCCAAAAGGACAATACCTCATTACCAAAGGCAGTTAAATAATAATGATAACAATAATGGTATTTGGTAAGCACTTTCTATGTGCCAAGCACTGTTCTAAGCACAGGAGTAGATACAAGGTAATTGGGTTGTCCCCATTTTATAGATGAGGTAACAGGTGCAGAGAAGTTAAGTGGCTTGCCCAACATCACACAGCAGACAAGTGGTAGAGCTGGGATTAGAACCCATGTCCTCTGACTCCCTAGCCCACGCTCTTTTCACTAAGCCTCGCAACTCTCCCACTTTGAAATAAGCAGCCTCCAGTTTAGAGATTAGTACATAATAATAATAATAATGATGATGGCATTTATTAAGCGCTTACTATGTGCAAAGCACTGTTCTAAGCGCTGGGGAGGTTACAAGGTGATCAGGTTGTCCCACGGGGGGCTCACAGTCTTAATCCCCATTTTACAGATGAGGGAACTGGGGCCCAGAGAAGTTAAGTGACTTGCCCAAAGTCACACAACAGACAATGGGCGGAGCTGGGAATTGA
Source organism: Tachyglossus aculeatus (assembly GCF_015852505.1). Classification (NCBI taxonomy): domain Eukaryota; kingdom Metazoa; phylum Chordata; class Mammalia; order Monotremata; family Tachyglossidae; genus Tachyglossus; species Tachyglossus aculeatus. Next base: position 118,249,998 of record NC_052101.1, on the reverse strand, counting down.
ACCCATGACCTCTGACTCCAAAGCCCGTGCTCTTTCCACTGAGCCACACTGCTTTGATATAGGTTCTGAGATGTTGGATTTCCAGTGGGGTGCCAAACTAAACCCAGCTAGGAACAATGCAAACTGCAGATTCCTTCCCATTTTCTTCCCAAATCAAGTTACTCAGGAAAGGATCAGGATTCTCAGCTTCCTCTTGCTCATTAATTACCTGCACTTTTTGCCTTCAGGACTGTACCAGGTGCTCTAAAGAGACACAGCTGGATCAATGAGTAACGAGTAAATACACAAATAAATTGATTTCCAACATGGTCTTTGTTTTCCTTTGGGGAGGTGCTATAAGTAAAACTTTACTCCTGTATGGTATGCTTTAGTTGGTAAAGGAGAAACTTTATGTTGGGTGTTTCTCAAGACAGTCAGCCCTGATACAACCCAATTCTTTATCTGAAACTACTGGTTTTGTAAGCATATAAATGTGAAGACTTTAGCTATGGTTTCTATCAGTGAATTTCTAACTCAACGCAATCATATGACAGATAAGCAGGGCAGATTGGCTAATGCAGTACATCCGACATTGTTATCACAAAAGGAATTCAATTAACACTAAAAAGACTTTTTCCTTCTGTGAGTCACATAATTCAGTCTCAGTTACTTAGAGCCAAGCTGGGCAAGAGAAGTATTCAACACAAAGAAATGGTAATTACTTCACACAGTTTGAACCAAACAATAGTTACACTAAGCAGGGCACTTTATTACATGAAATAGTTGTATATTTGAATGGCGAATACTTCTCTGAATATCTTGGCATCAGTTCCCACAGAAAAGACAAAGAAGAGTATCAACATAATAATTTACTCAAAACCTTTTAAAAATTGTACTTGCTTTCTCAACTCACAGTGATGGTTGACAGTTTTGGGCTTAAAAAATTTTTTTTTTATGGTATTTGTTAAGCACTTACTATGTGCCAAACACTGTTCTAAGCACTGGGGTAGATACAAGGTAATCAGGTTGTCCCACGTGAGGCTCACAGTTTTAATCCCCATTTTACAGATAAAGTAACTCAGGCAAAGAGAAGTTTTAACAAAGACAATCAAAAGATACTTGGAGAGGGAAATGAAAGGAAAAGCTAGAACTTTTAAACTAAAATTTGGAGACGACGTCCACTACTACCGATACAGCAAAAATACATTTTTTATGGTATCTGTTAAGCTCTATATGTCAAGCACGGGTCTAAGCGCTGAGGTAGATTCAAGTTAATCGGATTGGAGACGGTCCCTGCCTCCACATGGACTAAGTAGGAGGGCAAACAGGTATTGAATCCCCATTGGCAACTGAGGTGCAAAGAAGTGAAGTGACTTGCCCAAGGTCACACAGCAGGCAAGTGGCGGAGCTGGGATTAGAACCCAGGTCCTCTGGCTCCCAGGCCCGTGCTTCATCCACTAAACCATGCTACTTCCCTAGTCATTTATTTATTGTTATTTAGTCATTTTTACATACATTCATTCATTCAATCGTATTTATTGAGTGCTTACTGTGTGCAGAGCACTGTACTAAGCGCTTGGGAAGTACAAGTTGGCAACATATAGAGACTGTCCCTACCCAACAGTGGGCTCACAGTCTAGAAGGGGGAGACAGACAACAAAACAAAACATATAAACAAAATAAAATAAATAGAATAAATATGTACAAATAAAATAAATAAATAGAGTAATAAATCTGTACAAACATATATACATATATACAGGTGCTGTGGGGAGGGGAAGGAGGTACAGCGGGGGGGATGGGGCCACAGAAATACTGTGCCCTGGACCCGCGAGACCAAAAGGGTCCAAAGTGGGGGCCTACCCCGGCAACCCATGTCCCACCCAGGCCAGGGCGGGGAGAAGCTCCAGTACACCCCCCACTTGTTACAAGTCTCCTGAAATATTTTCTTCATGAACTGAACCTACCTCTCGCTTTCATCTGCCGCCTTCTCTGCCTCCTCCAGCTTCTGCAGGGCTGTGGCCAGCCGTTCTTGAGCACGATCCAACTCCTCTTCAACTAACTGGATACGGCGATTCAGAGCTGCCACATCGCCCTCGGCCTAAGCAAAGTTTACACATACATTCCGGTTAAATTAATGGGCTAGGATCCAATTAAAACGATCTCATCTAAGTAACTCTTTTCAACAAGTTAAGTTTGCACTACTGCAATCCAGCCCAGGAGCTCTGGAGACATGTGAACAGAATGTTCTGTTGGTAGGAATTGTGTTTCCACCAGAACAGAGATATACTCTGGAGAGAACATTTTAACCACCTGTGTATGCACTCTTTACCATCAGAACATGTAATCTTCAAGAAAGAAAAAAATTACCCTCGAATTATGGTTAGAGAAGGGAGAATGAACTATTGAGTTGGCAGGTAGTAGGTTCTGAAGAAAGACGGTTGAACGATAATGGTTTTTATACTTATCTAGCACTAGAACTTTTCCAGTTCTCATTTGTTGCCCATTTCCTAAGCTTTATGCATCCAAATGCCTAAGATAAGGTTTTCCACAACTTTTTTCTACAAAAATGAAACACTGCAATTAATAATCATTACAGGTCATATTGTGGGGTTCCTACATAATTCAGCTTTCTGCTACAAAGGAAAAATCCTTTTGACCTAATTGGGTTATATGGAAGATTGCTCATTGCTTTTGCTGACTGGAAAGTATCTTACTGCAAGGCTCATACATTCCATTTTCTCCAGTGCAACTTCCTCTTCAGAATGTAACAGTGTAATTTTATGTTTGAGGTTTTTAAAATATCCCCTGATTTGCCTGTGAGCTGGCAATGCAAAAGGTAACAATTTTTAAAAAGGATAAATGTGACAGCTACTGATAATAATAGTAATAATAATAGTATTAAGTGCTGGCTAGGTGCCAAACACTGCTAAGCACTAGGGTAGATATAAGATAAAATAAGATACACTCCCTGTCCTACATGGGCTGACAGTCTAATTAATAATGATATGGAATTTCTTAAGTGCTATATTAATCGCTGGCATAGGTACAAGATAATCAGGTTAGACACAGTCCCTGTCCCCCATGGGACTCACAATCTAAATGGGAGGTTAAACAGGTATTGAATCCCCACTTTACAGATGAGGGAACTGAGGCACAGAGAAGTTAAGTGACTTGCCCAAGGTCACATAGCAGACAAGTGGCAGAGCTGAGACTCAAATCCATGTGGGCCAGGGACTTGTGTCTGATCTGATTATCCTGTATCTACCCCAGGACTTAGCACAGTGTTTGGTATTTAGTAAGTGCTTATCACATATTATTATTATTATTTTTATTACTATTATTATTTTGTCACCATAGTCCCTGTCCCACATAGGGCTCAGTTCTTTTGGGTCCAGAATTACAGTTCCTCTGTTTGACACTACTGAGTCTGCAGTATTTTAAGCATATGGTTTTGGTCACCTTAGTAATCAAAAACTTACAGCAATTTAGGGAAGACCAACAGATGTTACTAAAGGGGAAAGAGGACTGAACCATGTGGCTAAAACAGAAAGATGGCATGTGAATAATTTTATTTGAGATTCAGTAAAGTCATGTAAGATATTAGAAACTTCAGGACAAGTCTTTTGGGATGGTGTAAAAGTCAAAGGGAAGAGGACCATTCAGGCAATACAGTTTGGTGTAGCAGGATAATAATAATAATAATAATGGCATTTATTAAGCACTTATTATGTGCAAAGCACTGGGGAGGTTACAAGGTGATCAGGTTGTCCCATGGGGGGCTCACAGTCTTAATCCTCATTTTACAGATGAGGTAACTGAGGCCCAGAAGTGAAGTGACTTGCCCAAAGTCACACAGCTGACAAGTGGCAGAGTCGGATTTAAACCCATGACCTCTGACTCCAAAGCCCATGCTCTTTGCATTGAGCCACGCTGCTTCTCTGTTAATGAGAACAGGATGAGTCTGTTAATGAAAAATACTGCCTATCAGGATACCTTTCCTAAGCCCCCTTGGCTGTAAACTCATTATAGGCAGGGAATGTGTCTCCTAACTGTTGTCTTGGACTCTCCCAAGCGCTAAGTACAGTGCTCTGCACATAGTAAGCGCTCAATAAATACCATCGATTGACTATAGAGTGACCTCTCAAAGTAAGCAGTGAAACCTCTAATAATTTCAAACCTGTCAAGTCAGTCGGTGGTTACTTAGCCAAGAAATACCCTGAACTGACAGAGATATAAACAAAGTCATCAAATAGCTCTTTGGGATCCCAATTTTCTACAAATCTATGACTAGTGGTGCTGTTTCATTGAAACAGATGATCAGCTACTTTTGGAAATGTCAACTGTGGGAATTGGGAGATGAATTTTTTTAGTCTACAAAAACTAGAACTCCTTCCATCATTCCAAAGCAACTGAAGCAGTTTCTTGGCCAAAAAAAAAAAATCGGTCAGTATGTTGTGTGCTTAACTCACTAGCTGAATAAAGGACAGAAATCCCTAAGAAAAGAAGATTTATTCATTCAATCATATTTATTGAGCACGTACTAGAAGGCAAGCCAACCTATGCATTTTAAATATTTTCCAATAAACAGCATTTTAGAAACTGCCTAAAGATAGCTAAAGAGGGCTGCTGAAAAACTGCTAGTTAAGGGCTAGTCATTTTTTTTTTTGGCTCCACCTCTTCCTGCAATCAAAGCTTTCCACATTCTACAAAGGATTTTCCTTATAAGGTAAAACAGACTCACTAGATACATGTGGTAGAGTCACAGAAGATGCTGGCTAATCACACAAAAATCTAAGTGAAACCAGCTGTTTGAATCCAGAGCCTGGAGTCAGCAGTCTATAAAATGCTTCGATCAAATAGCTTTCTCTGCAAACACCAGTAGTTTTTTACTGCTATTTGTCACAAAAAATCAGCCTCGGTCAGGCTAAAGTTTTAAATGAATTTTTAAAATATTAGCAAACTGCCTACAAATTTATTTCCTTTTAATTGGAACTTCAAATTCCTGTATGTTGGCTTTCAGTTAGGTACATTTTAAGCAAAAGTAAGTAATTCTTTAGAAAGAGGGCTTGCTGTGAGATCATGACCATGCTATGACAAGGAAAACAGGATTCTGGAAATTTAGGAACATTGTCTGTGTAAGAGTCCAAGGCACCTACTGGTTCAGTAATAAAGAATGTTTCCAAGTGTCTAGTGTTCTTAAAAGAGTGGAAATAGTATAGCCTCAGCATTACTGAAGGCTTTTGCCAGATTGGGCCCAAATTCAAACTCTTTAACAAAGTCCAGAAATTCATTTCTTTTTCCCTTCCTCATTATTATGTGCTTAGTACAGTGCTCTGCACACAGTAAGCCCTCAAAAAATACCACTGATTAGAAAAGCGATTAGTATGGTGCTCTGCACACAATGAGCGCTCAATATGATTGAATGAACTGTAAAGGAACAATGTAATTGCACATTGCCTATGTACCAATCCAAATAGCATCCCTCATTCACAGCTTTCAGCTATATGAAAACAAGGGCAGAAAAGACCCCTACCACAAGTGTTTTTCAGACCTCAAAGTATTTCCTTTGATATGAACTTTTATTTCAAGTCATATATTAGTCTTTGGGTTCCCACATTTTCTTGAGGAAATGGACAGAAATACATGAAATGGGCATTTTGACATGGACTAAAATGGGAAAATGATGACCAGTAGCATTGCAGGCAGTTCGGAAACATCAGCCAATTTAAATTTTGGGTCCTGGACAGTTGCAACAATTCCTAGAGTCAGAGGAATTTCTGAATTAGCTCAGGAGGCTGCAGATGCTGCAAACCAACAGGAAGCTGTGAAAATTCACACAAGTCGTAACAGATGGCTAAAGAGGCCAAAAAGAAAGCAGCCCAAAGCAATAAGTGATGCTCTTAAGGGGAGTGGTAGGAAAAAGGGTCTGAGCTAAACAAACAAACAGATAAACAAATAAATAGGTCGATGAAAACTCTACATGTGATCAAAGTAACTGAACTTGTGTGAATTCCTTCGGGAGTGATTGGATTTTTCAAAGACTTTCAAAATAAATCAATTATTTCTAACCCCCAGGATCATGGGCAACAAAGAGAGTTTGGGATTTTTCCATCATTCTGATGAAGTTGGGGCAGAATCAGACATGAAAAAAAACCAAGATGAAAAAACCCACCCTGCAACTCAGGCCTGAGTTCTAGATCAGCTCAGGCCTGACTCGATGGGAAGCGGGCCATTCCCTCTGAGTCATTTGCCCCACTTCCTGTGCTGCCTGACAAATCCTGGAGGATTTCCTGTACCAATGGGTGGTAAAGGAAAGGAGGGGGGAAGTGGGGGTGGCATTTCCCAGCTGCTCCATCCCCTTTCCTTTATGTAGGACGGGAGTTTCACCCAAGTGGTCGAGGGGAGGGGAGGGGTAAGGGTGTGGGGTGGGGGCATCAGACGATACCTTGTTTTCTTGTGCCGGAGCAGTTTTATACCCGTCGTTGGGATGTGGTTCGAAGATGACTACTGAATTTGGGAAGTCGAATGTGGGGGTGTAACCCAAGAGGTTTTTCTGGAACTCTGCTAGGCCTCAGCTGAGAAGCCCATTCCCCAGATTTCCCAGTCCGCCTGTCTTTGGACAGGTATCCCTCTGGAGGTAGGCCCCTCCGTCAGACCCACTGCGAGCAGTTTCCAGACCAGGCGGCAACCACCCTCCCAGGTTCTTGCTCTGGAAGCGGCCAGTTAATCCCCCCCCCCTCAAAGGCGCAAAGACCAGTCGAGGGGGGAGTCGTTCTCGGGGGGGCCCAGCCCAGAGGGGGGTACTCGGATGAATCATCTCGGCTTTAAGGTTAAAATTGCTGGAGTGGTCCGGGCTGAGGGATCCTGGATACGGGCAGAAGAAGGGACAAGAAAGGGGAAACTAAAGCTACCGAAGAAGCAGTGTGGTCTGCGTGGCTGATGGCCCTAGTCTTCAAGTGCGGGCTCCAAGCAGAAACATCTCCGACCTTCAGGGGGGAGCGGGAGGGGAGAGAGAAAGCCAGGGGAGAGAGAAAGCGGGGGAAGAGAGAAAGCGGGAGGAGAGAGCGGGAACGAGGAGAGGGAGGGGAGGGACGGAATGAAAGAGGGCGGGGGGCGGGGGGCGCGGAGGGTAAGAAAACGAGGGAGAAAGAGGAAACCACGAAAATGAGAAGGGAGTAAGATGAGGAAAGAAAAAGAAAGAAAGGAGGGAGGAAAGAAAAAGAAAGAAAGGAGGAAGGAAAGAAGGAAACAAAAAGAGAAAATATTTATTGAGCGCTTACTGTATGCAGAGCATTGAACTATGCGCTTGGGTGAGTACAATATAACAGAAAGAAAAGGAAAGTAAGAGAGAAAGAAAGAGAGAAAGGAAGGAAGGAAAGCGAGGGGAAAGGAGAAGAAAAAGAGGTAGTGTGCGTGTGTGGGGGGGGGAGAGAATGGAAAAGTGAGGGAGTTGAGAGGTAGAGACAGGAAGAGAAGGAGGGGCAGAGGAAGAATGGAGGAGAGAGGAAGAGAAAGGAGAGCCAAAGAGAAGAGGCGGGAGGAGAGCGAGAGCAAAAGTGGGGTAAAGAGGAAGAGAGGGGAAAAGAGAAAAGCCAGTGGAGGGGGGAAAGGAGGGCAGGGTGGGTGTGTGTGGGGGGGTTGGGGGTGCTATCTCACTTTCTCCCGCTGCTCTCGCTCGCTGTCCAGCTCCCGCTGCAGGCTCTGGGCTCGGTCCTCCGCCTCATCCGCCTGCTGCTGCAGCGCCTGGATTTTCCTTTTCACCGCTTCCAGGGAATTGAGCCCGGCCATGGGGACTGGGATTTGGGGGCGCAGGGCGCGAGGCTTCGGGGATTGCTGGCCCTGGCGGGACTGGCGCTGCCGGTTTGGACTGGGAAAGGAGCCGCCGCCCTGGTCCCCGGTCCCAGATCCCGGAGCTCCCGCCTCTTCCCCGCCCCCCGCCCGCCGGACCTCCCCCTTCACCCCTTCCCCCCCCTTCCCGTCCCCCAGTTTTCTCTCCCCCCCGCCCCCCCCCCGCCGGCGGGCCTGCGATTTTCAATGGGAGATTAGGTCACCGCAGCTGGAGGCCGGTGGCGTCAGCCCAGTGACGTCGCACCTCTGGCCACTACTGCCTGGAAAATGCCCCTTTTCGGGACTTATTTGGAGAAAGCGGGAGCGGGACTCCTCCTTCCCCGCCGGCCCCACCCGCAGGCAGCGGGAGGCAGGGCCGCCTGGGTCCGGGGGAAAGTACGGGGCCTCTTTACGGAGATACCGGGGGGCCGGGCCGGGGGGGGGGGGGGGGACTGAGTCAATCAATCGATTCCCGGGAGTTATTGAGCACTTACCGTGTGCAGAGCACTGGACTAAGCACTGCGGACAGGGCAATCCAACAGAGTTGGTAGCCACGATCCCTGCCCACAACTAGCTGACCGAACCCCCTCTTCCACTGTCAGAGCCCGCCTATTGAGGTTGAGGCAGGAACAGCCCCGAGGGGTGACCTAGGCCCGGGCGCATCCTCCGCCAGAAAACCTGACGCCCCTCTCCAGTGTGAACAGGGTGGGGGTGGGGGGACGAGATTTCGGTCTCCCCCCACCAAGGAGGAAAAAGTCCACACTCGGGACACGGAAATGTTCCCACCCGCTCCCCCTACTTCCCCGTGAGAGAGTCCCTGGAGTGGAATATTCACGGGGTTCCGTCCCCAGGTCCCAGGCCCCTGGCCAGCCGGCAAGTTGGCAGTTGTACGTACGTCAGTAGCTTTCTTCTCCGTCTCTTCCAGTTTCTCTTGAGCATCTTTCAGGTCCTCCGAGTATTTATCCAGCTCATCTTCAGTCGCCTTCAGCTTCTTCTGCAGCGTTACCAGCTCCTCCTCTACCTGGTTCATTCAAACGGAAAGAAAGTTTGCTAAGCCTTATTATTATTATTTTTGGTCAGCAAGAAGCAGTGTCTTTGGTTAGTTCAGTGATACCTTTGTTATTATTAGCAGATGCTGTGTCGTGGTGTTTACTTAAAGCGATTCCCCCGGGGCTCCATTTTTAATGGTCAACCAATCCAATTTGCCCCTTTTCTACAGTCACCCCTTGCTTGTTGATAATCATCATCATCATCCTAATTATGGTATTTGTGAAGCGCTTACTATGTGCCGAGCATTGTTCCAAGCGCTGGAGTAAGTACAAGGTAATCAGGTTGTCCCACAGGGGGCTAACGGATTTAATCCCCATTTTACAGATGAGGTAACTGAGGCACTGAGAAGTCAAGAGACTTGCCCAAGGTCACAGAGCAGAAAGAGGCCGAGCTGGGACTAGAGCCCATGTCCTCTGACTCCCAAGCCTGTGCTCTTTCTACTGAGGCACGCTGCTTCATCATCACCATATTTCTTAAGCACTTAACTGTCACGCGTTGTTCTAAGCACTGGAGTAGATACAAGTAAATTAAGATGGACACAGTCCCTGTCCCACATGGGGCTCTCAGTCTAGGTAGGAGGGACAACAGATATGGAATCTCCATTTTACACATGAGAAAACTGGGGGACAGAGAAGTGAAGTGACTTGCCCAAGGTCATGGGACAGGCAGCAGCATCGCGTAGTGAATAGAGGTCGGGCCTGGGAGTCAGAGGACCTGGGTTCTAACCCTGACACTGCCACCAGTCTGCTGTGTGACCTTGGGCGAATCACTTCACTTCTCGGTGCCTCAGTTACCTCATCTGTAAACTGGGGATTAAAACTGTGAGCCCCACGTGAGTCAGGGATGGTATCTGACTCGATTCACTTTTATCCACCTCAGCTCTTGGTACAGTGCCTGATGCATAGTAAGCACTTAGCAAATACCATCATTATTATTATTAAGTGGCAGAGCTAGAATCAGAACCCATGTCCTCTGATTCCCGAACTCATGTGCTTTCCATTAGGCCACACTGCTCCCCGTCCTTGATTAATTAATTAATTAATTCATTCAATCGTATTTATTGAGCGCTTACTGTGTGTAAAGCACTGTACTAAGCGCTTGGGAAGTACAATCATTGCCCTCCAATTTATTTCCTTAAACTCACCATTAAATACTGTGAAGAACATGGTTTTCTGAGAAAATTCCAAATCAATTTTGCATGTAGCTGGATTAATATTCTCTATGATTTACGATAAAGCTGAAATCATCTTTTCTTAAATGGTCAGTCAGTCAATTGTAGTTATTGATTGCTTACTGTGTGCAGAGCAATGTACTAAGTGCTTGGGAGAGTACAATATAACAATATAACAGACACATTCCTGCCCACAAGGAGTTTACAGTCTAGTGTGGGAGACAGACATTGATATAAGCAGCGTGGCTCAGTGACAGCTGAAGTGGCAGCTGAAGTGGCATGCTGAAGCAGCGTGGCTCAGTGGCAAGAGCATGGGCTTGGGAGTCAGATGTCATGGGTTCTAATCCCAGCTCCACCACTTGTCAGCTGTGTGACTTTGGGCAAGTCACTTCACTTCTCTGTGCCTCAGTTCCCTCATCTGGAAAATGGGGATGAAGACTGTGAGCCCCACGTGGGACAACCTTGATTAACTTGTATCCCCCCCCAGCGTTTAGAACAGTGCTTGGCACATAGTAAGTGCTTAATAAATACCAACATTATTATTATTATATAAATACATAAATTACATATATGTACATAAGGGCTGTGGGGCTGGGAGGGGAGATGAATAAAGGGATCAAGTCAGGGTGACGCAGAAGGGAGTTATAGAAAAGGAAAGGGCTCAGTCAGGGAAGGCCTCTTGGAGGAGATGTGCTTTGAAGGAGGGGAGAATAGTTGTCAGTCAGATATGAGGAGGGAAGGCGTTCCAGGCCAGAGGCAGAGGCATGGGTGAGAGGTTGGCTGTGAGATAGACAACACTGAGGTAAAGTGAGAAGGTTAGCATTAGAGGAGCAAAGTATGGACTGGAGTGGGGAGAGACTGGAGGTTGGGAGGTCAGCAAGGAGGCTGGTACAGTAATCAAGGTGGGATAGGATAAGTGATTGGATTAACTTGGTAGCAGTTTAGATAAGCACTTAGTACAGTGCTTTGCACACAGTAAGCGCTCAATAAATATGATTGAATGAATGAATGAATGAATGAATGGAGAGGAAAGAGCAGATTTTATTGATGTTGTGAAGGTCGAACTGACAGGATCTAGTGACAAGATTGAATGTGGTTGAATGAGAGAGATGAATCAATCAATCAATCGTATTTATTGAGCGCTTACTGTGTGCAGAGCACTGTACTAAGCGCTTGGGAAGTACAAGTTGGCAACATATAGAGACAGTCCCTACCCAACAGTGGGCTCACAGTCTAAAAGATGAATCGAGATTAATGCCAAGGTTACAGACTTGGGAGACAGGAAGGATAGTGGTGCTATCTACAATCATGGGAAAGTCAAGGGGAGGACAAGTTTTGGGTGGGAAGATAAGAAGTTCTGTTTTAGACATGTTAAGTTGAGGCGACAGGAAGACATCCAAGTAGAGATATCTTGAAGGCAGGAGGAAATGCTAGACTGCAGAGAGGAAGAGAGATCAGGGCTGGAGATGCAGATCAATAAATAAATAAATAAATAAATAAATAAATAAATAAATAAGTATGAATGAATGAATGAATGAATAGACTTGGGAATCATTCGCATTGAGGTGGTAGTTGAAGCCACGTGAGTGAATGAGTTCTCCAAGGGAGTGGGTGTAGATGGAGAATAGAAGGGGACCCAGAACTGAACCTTGAGGGACTCCCACAGTTAGCGGGTGGTAGGCAGAGGAGCAGCCTGTGAAAGAGATTGAGAATGAGTGGTCAGAGAGACAGGAGGAGAACCAGGAGAGGGCAGTGTCAGTGAGGTCGAGGTTGCATAATGTTTCCAGGAGAAAAGGTATTTATTACTACTACTTCTACTGTATGCCAACCATCAAACTAAGCACTGGGTAGATACGAGATAATCAGATTGGACCCAATCCACGTCCCCCATGAGGCTCAAAGTCTTAATTCCCATTTTACAGATGAGGTAACTGAGGGACAGAGAAGTGAAGTGACTTGCTGAAAGTCACACAACAGACATGTGGCCAAGCAGCTGGTATTAGAACCCAGGTCCTCTGACACCCAGGCCTGAAAACTTTCCACTAGGCAACCCTGCTTCTCAGTTAGAGTTCACTCTAAGTGGGGAGACAGACAAAAAAATATTTTCAACCAGAGTGGTCGTGATAAATTGAATAGACATATATACATTAGTATGACTATGGTAAGTAGCATGCCCTAGTGGATAGAGCATGGGCCTGGGAGTCAGAAGGACCTGGGTTCTAATACCAGTTCCGCCACTTGTCTGCTGTGTGACCTTGGGCAAGTCACTTCTCTGTGCCTCAGTTACCTCATCTGTAAAATGGGGATTAAGACGGTGAGCCCCACATGGGTCATGGCCTGTGTCCAACCTGATTATCTTGTATCTACCCCCACACTTAATACACTGCTTGGCACATAGTAAGTGCTTAACAAATACCAATAATAACAAAAAAGAAGCATGGCCAAGTGGAAAGAGCACAGGCCTGGGATTCAGAGGCCCTGGGTTCTAATTCCAGTTCTGCCACTTGCCTGCTGTGTAGTTTTATGCAAGTCCTTTAATTTCTCTTTTCCTCAGTTCCCTCATCTGCAAAATGGGGATTCAGTATCTGTTCTCGATCAGTCAATCAATCAATCAATCATATTTACTGAGCACCTACTGTATACAGAGTGCTGTACTAAGTGCTTGGGAGAGTACAATATAACAGACACATTCCCACCCACAATGAGCTTAAAGTGGAGAGGGGGAGAAAGACATAAATATAAATAAATAAATTACGGATTGTATATAAGTGCTGTGGGGCTGGAAGGGGAGATGAATAAAGGGAGCAAGTCAGGGTGAGGCAGAAGGGAATCGAAGAAAAAGATAAGAGGGCTTAGTCAGAGAAGATCCTCTTGAAGGAGATGTGCCTTTGATAAGGCTTAGGGGTGGGAGAGAGCAATTGTCTATAGGATACGAAGAGGGAGAATGTTCCAGGCCAGAGGCTGGACATGAGCAGGGGTAGGCGGCAAGATAGTCTAGATGGAGGTACAGTGAGTAGGTTGGCATTACAGGAGTGTGTGGGCTGTGTTGTAGTAGAAGAGTAGTGAGGTGAGGTAGGAGAGGGCAAGGTGATTGAGTTCTTTAAAGCCGGAGATAAGGAGTTTCTCTTTGATCCGGAGGTGGATGGGCAACCACTGGAGGTTCTTGAGGAGTGGGGAAACGTGGACTGAACATTTTTGTAAAAAGATGATCCAGACAGCAGAGTGAAGTATGGACTGGAGTGGGGAGAGACAGGAGGCAGGGAGGTCAGCAAGGAGGCTGTTACAGTAATCAAGGCAGGATAGGAAAAGGGCTCCTTCCTAATTAGACTGTGAGCTCTTTGTGGGACCTGATTATCTTGTATCTACCCCAGCGTTTAGTACAGTGCTTGGCATATAGCAAGTAGTTAACAAATACCATAATAAGGAGGAAAGTATAAATCAGTTCTTAAGTGTTCGAGTTGTCTGAAGGGATGATATGGCTCAGGGTGCTGGGAAATTAATTGGGGAAAGTTGGTAGGAGGAGGTGGGATTTTAAGAGGGATATGAATGTGGAGAGAGCTGGGATCTGTCTGTTGTGAGGAGGGAGAGAGTTCCATACTGAGGAGGAGAGTGTGAACAAGAGGACAGATGCAGGGGAATCGAGTTAGAGGCCGGAGAGGAATGAAGACATCAAGTTGGAGAAAAACAGGTGAAGAGAGCAGAGAGGTACAGGGCGTCCAGATGGCAGAGAGCGTCGAAGCTGATTTGTTTTATGCGATGAGACACAGAAAGTCAGAGGCGAGTTTTGAGGAGAGGAGAGATGGGGGTCTTGAAGAAGATGATCAGTTGCTAGCCTGTAAGCTTCTTGTGGGCAGGGATCACATCTGCCAACTCTATGGTACTGTACTTTCCCAAGTGCTTAATATAGTGTGCTGCACACAGTAACTGTTCAATAAATACCACTGATTGATGATCTGTGCAGCAGCACATAGTATGGAATAATAATAATAATAATAATAATAATAATAATAATAATAATAATGGTATTTGTTAAGCGCTTACTATGTGCAAAGCACTGTTCTAAGTGCTGGGGTAGATACAAGGTAATCAGGTTGTCCCACGTGGGGCTCACAGTCTTAGTCCCCATTTTATAGATGAGGTAACTGAGGCACAGAGAAGTTAAGTGACTTGCCCAAAGTCACCCAGCTGACAAGTGGCAGAGTTGGGATTTGAACCCATGGCCTCTGACGCCAAAGCCCGTGCTCTTTCCATTAAGCCACACTGCTTCTATAATGGAATGGAGCAGGGAGAGGGTGGGGAAGTGATCAGCAAAGAGGCAAATGCGAAAGTCTAGCTGAGGCAAACAGAGCTCGTACCAGGGTGATAGCAGTTTGGGTGAGCAGGAAGGGGTGGATCCATCTGTAGCACTTTTGTACATACCCTATTAGTTAAGCACTCACCTTCCTATCCCCTTTCCTTCTTCTTTCTAGTTGTAAATTGTCAGTCAGTCAATAGACTCCAACCTCTCTCAAGTCCACAACCATGGCATTTTCCTTGACTCCCCTCCTTACATTCAGTCAGTCACCAAATCCTCTCAGTTATTTCTTATGCACATATCTTTAAGTTACTACAACCCAGCCCGCATACTTCACTCCTCTAATGCCAACCTACTCACTGTATCTCGATCTTATCTATCTCATCTCTTGCCCACATCCTGCCTCTGTCCTGGATCACCCTCCCCTTCATATCCAACAGACAGTCACTCTCCCCACCTTCAAAGCCTTATTAAAATCACACCTCCTCCAAGAGACCTTCCCCTTTTAAACCCTCATTTCTTCTTCTGCCACTCCCTTCTGCGTCACCCTTGTGCTTGGATTTGCACCCTTAATACATCCCTCCCTTAGCCCCAGTAATTTATTTATTTATATTAATGTCTGTCTCCTTCTCTAGACTGTAAGCTCCTTGTGGGCAGGGAACATGTCCACCGGGTCTGTTATATTGTACTTTCCCAAGCACACACAGTAAGCGTTCAATAAATAGGATTGTTTGATGGTTGCTTCCTCTGACCTGTAGTTCATTTTAATGTCTGTCTCCCCGACTAGATTGTAAACTCTTTGAGAGCTGGGATCATGTTTACTAACTCTTTTGTGCTCTCCCAAGCACTTAATGCAGTGCTCTGCACAGAGTAAGCACTCAATACTATTGATTAATTGATTATTGAGTGTGCACTATGTGCAGAGCACTGTATTAAGTCCTTGGGAGAGTACAATAGTTAATAGACATGCCCTCAAGGAGCTTAGCATCTATCAGGGGAGACAGCTACTAAAATAATTTACAAGTAGGAAGAAAAAGAAAAGGAAATTTGTACAGCTTAAGCGCTTAGTACAGTGCTCTGCACACAGTAAGCGCTCAATAAATATGATTGAATGAATTGAATGAATGTAAGAATATGTACACAAATGCTACAAGAGGTTGTGAGTACACAAATGCTCAGATGGCACAAAAACGTTGAACTGTCTGTTTTCCTCTACTGCTAGCTCCTTGAGGGGAGAGATCTTGTCAACTAATTCTATTGAACTCTCCTTGCTGCATTAAAATGTTCAGAATATGAATCTGGAAGCTGGATTTAAAGACTTCCAGGAGATTCTTCCAGGCCTATGTCTCGGTGGTTAGGGACTACTCGATATCAACCTTGGGGAATTCATTAGATAATCATCTTCACTTGGGTGGGCGAGACCTGGTCCAGGGCAGCTCCAAGCAGATGTCACCGCCTATTCTCCCATAGCTCCCACAAATTATCTCTACTACCAGAGGAGAGAACCTTTTGGTCCAGGAGTTGATATTATTATTCGTAATAATAATGATAAAATGGTATTTATTAAGCACTTACTATGTTCCGGGCATTGTACAAAGCACTGGGGTAGATATAAACTACACAGGTTAGACATAGTCCATGTCCCACATGGGGCTCACAGTCTTAATCCTCATTTTACTGATGAGGTAACTGAGGCTCAGAGAAGTTAAGTGACTTGTCCAAGGTCACCCAGCAGACAAGCAGCCGAGCCGGGATTAGAACCCAGGTCCTCCTGACTCCCAGGTCTGTGCTCTATCTGCTAGGCCATGCTGCTTCTCTAAGCGCTTTACTATGTGTCAAGCCCTATTCTAAGCCCTGGGGTAGATAGATGTTAATCAGGCTGGACAGAGTCCCTGTCCCACATGGAGTTCACAATCTAAGTAATTCAGCACTTTTCAGAAGAAAGTAAAATAAAATACTGGTAATATAAGAACTTGAGCAAGAACATTAACCTAATGAGACTGCTAAGAATCTCAATTCTGTGTCAATAATAATATCTTGCACATTACTTTTCTCATTTTATACTCACAATACCCAGTGAGACAGGGAGAGACAGGTATCATCCCTATTTTCAGATGAAGACCTTGAGCAGTTAAATGACTTACTCAAGGTCACACTGCAGGCCACTTGTGGAGCTGGGATTGGAACTAAAGTCCTTTGATTCTCACGCTCTTTCCACTAGACCAAGATGCTTTTGAGTTTATCATTCACAAAACTGGAATACGATTAGAGCCAATGATTTAATGGAAATCCAGCTAGCCTACCTGGATTTAGTAGCCTTTAGTAGCCACTACAGTTCACAGCATCTATTACAGTACCAAATATTCTGTGGGTGCTCAATAAATATATGTTGGTGATTTTATTTTTAATAAATAATAATAATAATAATGGTATTCGTTAAGTGCTTACTATGTGCCAAGCACTGTTCTAAAAGCTGGGGTAGATACAAGGTCATCAGGTTGTCCCACGTGGGGCTAACAGTCTTAATCCCCATTTTACAGATGAGGTAACTGAGGCACAGAGAAGTCAAGTGACTTGCCCAAGGTCACACATCTGACAAGTGGCAGAGCTGGGACTAGAACCCACAACCTCTGACTCCCAAGCCCTCCAGTCCCTTTTCTCTAAGTTGAGTTTAAAGTAACAAATGGACAAAGATACACAGAGTTATTCCATTTCATCTTGTGATACAGGTTCTCTGTACCATAAAAATAAACTGTATCATACAGAGGGTCTATTTATATCACTTTGCAAGTGTGTCTGATGATCAACAGCCCAAAAGAATTTTCATTATCATGCTAGGTTTTTGCTGATAAAGTAACTGCTGTGCCTACCGCCTGTCCCATCTGTCATCAAACCTTGAGTATCACCTTGGTCTTATTCTTTTCCATGAATGTTCAGGACTCTGGAAAATGTGTGACTTAACTGGTCCTTGATCAGTTGTGTTAAAATAACTCAGATGAGCTGCGTTCATGTTCAAGTGTAAAAGTGTTTCTTCTCATCTCCTGATGCTTCTCAATTAATATTCCTAATAAATCATACTGCTTTTTATTTCCAAATTTTTCATCCAAGATACTCAAAGAGCTTCCCAGCTGTGACTTAATTTGCCTTGAAAATTTTCCTTGGTAGAGAACAAACGGCATCCCCATTTCACAGGTGGGGAAACTAAGGTTCAGTGTCTTGGCCAAGGTCGCCAGAGCGAGGCTGGGGTTTGCTATCTCCAGTCAGAGATCACAGATGGGTATATCCTCTAGACTGTAATATCAGCATGGGCAGGGAACATGTCTGCTTAATTCTGCTGTATTGTACTCTACCAAGAGCTTAGTACAGTTTTCTGCACACAGTAAGCACTCAGTAAATACTACTGATTGATTGATTGATCGATCATTTTAGTAAATGTAAAGACCTTCAGGTAAGGCTAATCTTTATTTATGCCCAGTCTTGAAAAGATAAAGTGGATGCAGCTTAAAAGTTGAGTCACTTTATATTTGGTCTCTGCATAGAAAGAAGATTGGGAGTTTTGGGTAAGCAAACTCTTGCTGTCTCAAAGTTTGAGGCCTGTGATTGCTTGGTATTGTAGGCAGACTGTTATGCTGGACCTTCAGAATTTTGAGCCTCATTTGGATTTTAGTCAATCAAAACAAAGAGTTCTACCCTGGCCCTTATAGGACCCTATAGATCATCATTGAGAAGCAGCGTGGCTCAGTGGAAAGAGCACAGGCTTTGGAGTCAGAGGTCATGGGTTCAAATCCCGACTCTGCCAATTGTCAGCTGTGTGACTTTGGGCAAGTCACTTAACTTCTCGGGACCTCAGTTACCTCATCTGTTAAATGGGAACTAAGATTGTGAGCCCCACGTGGGACAACCTGATCACTTTGTATCCCTCCAGCGCTTAGAACAGTACTTTGCACATAGTAAGTGCTTAACAAATACCATCATTATTACTTCCCACTCTTCATCCCCTCCGCCCTCCCTTCTTCCCCTCACCACAGCACCTATATATATGTTTGTACAGATTTATTATTCTATTTATTTTACTTGTACATATTTACTACTCTATTTTATTTTGTTAATATATTTTGTTTTGTTGTCTGTCTCCCCCTTCTAGACTGTGAACCCGTTGTTGGGTAGGGACCATCTCTATATGTTGCCAACTTGTACTTCCCAAGCACTTAGTACAGTGCTCTGCCACACAGTAAGCGCTCAATACATACGATTGAATGAATGAATGAATGAATTGTTTGTGAGGATCCAGGTCAGAACAGGAAAAACTCTAAAACAGGGTCTCCATAACACTAAACAAAGGAAAATTGGGTAGGAAGTGTTGAATGTGACCTTTTTCAGAGTTCAAAGTCAGATTAATGTTTGGACAGAGTGGCTGTGGGATTTTAAAGCACTTCATCTAGCCCAGTTTTTTTTTTTTTTTTTAGTTTTAGAACTGTTGGGGGTGGAATATACAAGGGAACAAAGTTATAGCAAGGGAAGGGAGGAAAAGTCTGTGAAAAACACAGCTATCCAAGGGTACTCCTATAGACCTGGCCTGGCCATTGCATTAAAAATACATGAGGCCTCTAAAATCTGTAGTAGGGATATTTTGAATACCAGTTCATAGCCTGTATCTTGCTCTCCCCATAGGAGGCAGTATGGTTCAGTGGAAAGAACACAGGTTTAGGAGTCAGAAAGACCTGGGTTCTAATCCCAGCTCTACCACTTATCTGCTGTGTGACCTTGGGGAAGTCACTTAACTTCTTTGTACCTCAATTACCTCATCTGTAAAGAGGGGATTAAGACTGCGATACCCACGAGAGACATGGATTATGTCCAATCTGATTAGTTTGACTCTACTCCAGTGCTTAGTACAGTGTCTGGCACATAGTAAGAAATATCATAAAAAAGTTATACTAGTTGAGATGTTTAATGAAGATCTTGCCAATGGTGAGACTGCATCCACAAGAGTGAGTGTCTTTGAGAGAGAGAATCTCTTGTACCCTTCCCACCTTCGTCCATGAAAAAGCAGGAGCTCACCTTTTCTGGCCCCTTACCGTTGAGGTGAACATTGCTCACATATCAGATATGTCTGACTGACAGCAGAGGACTTGAAGGGTTTTCTTTGCAATAGTGGTGATGGTTCACACTGAGTCATCCACACTCTCTTTACCAATCCCCCTGGGTCCAGGGGCATGGCTTTCGATATGGCTGGGAGTGAGAATGGGTGCAGTCTATCATCAGAGAACACGATATCTCTGAGACCTTATCAGCAGCAGAAACCATTGTGTCATTCTACTCCACACTGGTTATCTCTTGGTAAATGGGGTTCCAAGTGTCCTAGGGTCTCTTAGTCCTGGATATTTCAGATATTAGAGGAACTCAGGTCTGTACTCAAGAGTGGCAGAGAAAAATGGCCACTAAAGTCACCTAAGTGAACCAGTAGTTTCTGCTTGGTTCTCTATGACTGCGGCATAATCCGGAGGCTCCACTCTTAAATCACGCCTACACTGGAGCTGATAAACACTGAATTTCTAAACTCAGCATTCGATTTGGTTTGTGTGGCCCTGGTCTTTGTACCTTTTTTCCTCAGTGGTAAACTGGTCAGAGAGACTATTAAAAAAAAATGTGGTAGATTGGACCATCAAAAACCGACAGAAAAGATGGGCTGCGGAAATTGGATGAAGGGGCAGTGTGGACGCAGTCGAGAATGTTTTCTTTATAGCATCCATAATGCCTTTGGGAATTCTGACAAATACCTCAGATTTTCAGCACCATTATTCCTGATGAGAACGCTAAAAGTCCCTTTCCCCTCAGAGACGGTGAGACAGCAGTGGCTCACCCAGCTGCACTGTGTTCTCAGGATATGAGTCTGACTCCAATTTCCTGACCGATACTTTGAGGGCATCCTGAAACACTGAACTTAGAGGGTTTGTCCTGCAGTAACAGATCACAATAGTTCTGCTGCTGAAAGGACTCAATCGCCATTAATACCCTAGTTAGTGTAGAGAACGCATTCTTCTGGTCATGGTTTCAGGGACCATCAATGTAAAGGAAGCAAGTAAGGGATAATAAGCAATACAGAGCTACATTGTTTAGTAGTAATGCTACATTGTTGAAATAGTAATGGCACATTAGCATGAGCCCAGGAAGAGCTGGTCTGTAATGAAGTTTAGTCTTGTCTGCTCTTGTTTAAACATCTGAGAGTGAGTCATGCTTGCCCTCTTTGGAATTGGTTAAGGATGCTTGGCTCAGGTTTGCTTCCCTCTTGCAGCTTTCAAAGCAGTTGAAGAATGCAGTCTAGCTACCTGGCCTGTGAGGTCAGAGTCTTCAGTTTCCTTATTTGGGCAGATTTTGTCAAATATTCATGTGTGGCTGCTGGGTTTGAAAGAAAATGATCTACCTGTGAAATAATTTTTTTCTTAGAGGCGTAGAATGCTTTTGTCAACTGAACCTGTCTTGTATGAGGACCTGACTTGGGCTCAGGAAGTTGGGTGTGATTTGGTATCCACCTATTTACTCCCACTCTGGAAGCAGCATGGTCTAGTGGGTAGAGCACGGGCCTGGAAGTCAGAAGGACCTGGGTTCTAATCCCGGCTCCGCCACTTGTCTGCTATGTGACCTTGGGCAAGTCACTTCACTTCTCTGTACCTGACCTGTGAAATGGGGATTAAGACTGTGAGCCCCATGTGGGACAGGGACTGTGTCCAACCCGATTAGCTTGTATTGACCCCAGTGCTCAGTACAGTGCCTGGCACATAGCAAGCACTTAACAAATCCCATCATTATTATTATTATTATTACTGGATTGTGGTTCCTTGTCAGTTTTAGGAGATCACCGCAAAACAGAAGATGTGTGGAAAAGTTTTGTGGAATTTTGTGGAAAAGTCTGAGGAGCACTGGAGTGGATGAGGAGAAACGGATTGTTTTGCAGAGGAGTTTGAGGAGCAGACTGGAATTGGAAGGGAAACTTAACCATCTTGCTCGAAAGTCTGAGAACTTGAATTCCCGAGGCGAACTGAGTAATTTTGCGGAAAAGTCTGAGGAGCACTTCAATCCATACTTCATGCTGCTGCCCGGATTGTCTTTGTCCAGAAATGCTCTGGGCATGTTACTCCCCTCCTCAAAAGTCTCCAGTGGCTACCAATCAATCTGCGCATCAGGCAGAAACTCCTCACCCTCGGCTTCAAGGCTCTCCATCACCTCGCCCCCTCCTACCTCACCTCCCTTCTCTCCTTCTACAGCCCAGCCCGCACCCTCCGCTCCTCCGCTGCTAATCTCCTCACCATACCTTGTTCTCGCCTGTCCTGCCATCGACCCCCGGCCCACGTCATCCCCTGGGCCTGGAATGCCCTCCCTCTGCCCATCCGCCAAGCTAGCTCTCTTCCTCCCTTCAAGGCCCTACTGAGAGCTCACCTCCTCCAGGAGGCCTTCCCAGACTGAGCCCCTTCCTTCCTCTCCCCCTTGTCCCCATCTCCATCCCCCCCATCTTACCTCCTTCCCTTCCCCACAGCACCTGTATATATGTATATATGTTTGTACATATTTATTACTCTATTTATTTATTTATTTTAGTTGTACATATCTATTCTATTTATTTTATTTTGTTACTATGTTTGGTTTTGTTCTCTGTCTCCCCCTTCTAGACTGTGAGCCCACTGTTGGGTAGGGACTGTCTCTATATGTTGCCAACTTGTACTTCCCAAGCGCTTAGTACAGTGCTCTGCACACAGTAAGCGCTCAATAAATACAATTGATTGATGTGTGTGCTCATTTGGAATTTGACAATTTCAATCCATTGAATATTTCCATTTTGAGTTATTCTTCACTTGGATGAGCTTCCTCTGAATCATTTTTCTGGTCAATTTTTGTTTTCTTTTTTTCCTTTCAAATGCATTTTATGTTATATTCCAGATATTCAATAACCTCCCTGCTAAGCAGTGTTAGCGTCTTAAACTTTTTGATCATACACATTATAATTAATAATCACCCCAAGATAAAAACAACAAACCACTGGAAGCAAGGGAGATAACTAATAATAATAATAATAATAATTGTGGCATTTGTTAAGTGCTTACTATGTGCCAAGCACTGTTCTAAGCACTGAGGTAGACACAAGCTAATCAGGTTGGACACAGTCCCTGTCTCACACGGGGTTCACAGTCTTAATCCCCATTTGACGGATGAGGTAATTGAGGCACAGAGAAGTTAAGTGAGTTGCCCAAGGTCACACAGCAGACATGTGGTAGAGCTGGGGCATCTGCCTCCCTCATGAGGGCACCATAAGGCATCTAGAGCTCTTTGGAGGAAAGGTACTGGATGAGCTATTACTGCTGGTATCATTGTCAGCCACTACAATAATATCACAAGGGATGCCTTTCCTAGTAAGTTGCAGGAGGAAATTCAGCATTGGACTATTGAACTACAATTACTCTCTCCCCACTTCAAAGCCTTATTGAAGGTACATCTCCAAAAAGCCTTCCCAAACTAAGCCCCACGTTTCCTCATCTCCCAGTCCCTTCTGCAATGCCCTGACTTGTTCCCTTTGCTCTACTCCCCCACCCCCCGCCCCCAGCCCCACAGCACTTAGGTATATTTCTGTAATTTAATTTATTTATGTTGATGTCTGTCTCCCCATGTGGGCCCTGATTATTGTTTATCTACCCCAGCACTCAGTACAGTTCTTGGCACATAGTAAGCACCTAACAAATGCCACAGTTCTTCTTCTTATTTTAGCAGGTCTCAGAAAAAGGACTAAGATAGCCAGTCAGACAGCCAGACAGACAGAGACACACAGATACACTCACAAACACACCTAAATATACAGGGCGTACGTTGCAAGATGAGGCAGCCGACTCTTTCCCCAGTAGACTGTTCGGGATTTGATAATTTCCAGAGCTAATATCCAGGAGACCTGGTTATAATCTTCTGCTATTCTAGGGGAGTACCTAGTTGGGTCAACATTCCTGTTAGATCAGGGATTAGACTATTTCTCCCCCGCGCCGCCCCCCACAAGATATTCTCTCGGAATTCTGGTTTGTAAGAGGTGATCCCGGCTCCATCCAGGAACACAGATGGAATCCTTTTGCCAGAGCCACCCCGCTCACCTGTTTGCACTTGTCCTCGGCTGCCTTCTTGTCCGCCTCAGCCTGTTCGGCTCTGTCGATGGCATTCTCCTTATCCAGCTTCAGCATCTGCATCTTCTTCTTGATGGCTTCCATGGTGGTGGGAGGTTGGGTGGGTACCGCTCACCAGTGAAAGAATGCAGGAGGAAAAGGTGCCTTAAAACAGAAGGAGAAAGCCAACACCAAGCCGGACAGAGGCCAAGCACAGGGCCAGAAGCAGATGGCAAGTGAGTCCTGCAAGCGGGTAGAGATAGTTTTAAGCTCCTAAAGACCCTTTCGGGGTGTTTTGGATGCTGCCCAAATCCCCGGTGGCCCCTTCGATCCTTCTCATGCAGCCATCTAAGGAGCAATTTGGCCAGGGTTCACTGGAGGAAGGAATCCTCATCCCTCAGCCAATCTCCTTATTTGGGTGCCTGTGTTTTCTTAAAGGGAAAAAACCTGTTTCCATTTTTAACCATCTGACAGAGGCAAAAGTGTTGACATCTGAACACATATGCCAGTAACAAAGCTCATCAGCAACCCTGGAGATTAGCAAGCCATTAAATTCCCCTTAAGCTCTGGTTAAAAGTGTGTCTGGTTTTCCACAATCACTGGAAAGTTAAAGGTAAAGGTGGAACTAAAGGTCTGGATGTAACAGTGGGGAGCGTCTTGGAAATGATGGGTTCTCATCTTGGTTTTGCCACTGTGTCTGCAGTGTGACCCTGGCCAAGTCATTTCACTTCTTCGGGGGTCAGTTACCTCAACTGTAAAATGGGGATTATTACTGTGAGCCCCACGTGGGACATGGACTATGTCCAATCTGATTATCTTGTAACTACCCCAGCCCTTAGTATACAGTGCCTGGCACATAGTGAGAGCTTAAAAAATACCATTAAAAAAAAGATTCCAAAGAATGTTCAGGAGTTCAGAATCTGAAACCTAGACTGCAGGACCAAGAGTAAAATAGTCAAACATTATAGTCCTCATGTCCTGACTCCTTGGGGGAGTAGTTTCTCTATGGTTTCAAAAAGATTTTGCCTACGCATTTCCTGAGTGTTGCTGAGCTAAACTGTGGAATGGGAAGCTGGATCTCAAATTGAAATGCCCCCAGATTCTGGCCTGTGAAGTCCAGGCTAAGCGCCCTTTCCCCTGTTCATCTCCCCAATCTGACTCTGAGCTCCCCAAGTGTTCAGCGAATACCCCACCACCTCTACTTGCTGGGAAGTTTCGGTTTGGAAGGGTTGGATTGTCCCAAGTGATTCAAGGTAAGAGTAAGAGAGTACAATATAACAGAATTGGTAGACCCATTCCCTGCTCACAACAGGCTTACAATCTAGAGGACGAGTTTACATCCTATTAGGTAAGGTACTTCCCTCCGAATGAGCACTGTCATAAAGTCTGAAGACTTGAAAGAACCTGAGATTTCATCTTGAAACCTACCCTCCCCATTACTTTCCCGTCAGCGTAGACAGCACCACAACCCTCCCAGTCTTGCAAACCCTTTACCTTGTCTTTATCCTCGACTCATTTTTCTCATTCAACCCACACGTTCGATCTGTCACCAAATCCTGTCGGTTCAACCTTAACAACATGGCTAAAATCCACCCTTTCCTCTCCATCCAAATGGCTACCTCCTTGATCCGATCACTTATCTTATACCAACTTGAATACTGTTACCAGCTTCTTTGCTGACCTCCCTGCCTCCTGTCTCTCCCCACTCTAGTTCATACTTCACTCTGCTGCCTGGATCATTTTTCTACCAAATCATTCAGTCCATGTTTCCCCACTCCTCAAGAGCCTCCAGTGGTTGCCCAACCATCTCCACATCAAACAGAAACTCCTTACCTTTAGCTTTAAATCACCTTGCCCCCTCCTACCTTACCTCTCTGGATTCCTACTACAACTTAGCCTGCACTCTTTGCTCCTTTAACACAAAGCTATTAACTGTACCTCGATCTCGTGTATCTCACTGCCAACTCTTCACCCACATCCTGCCTCTGGCCTGGAACGACCTCCCCTTTCATGTCCAACAGATGATCACTTTCCCCTCCTTCAAAGCCTCATTAAAATCACCTCTCTCCAAGAAACCTTCCCTGACTAAGCCCTCATTTCCTCTTCTCCCACTCCCTTCTGTGTCACCCTTGCACTTGGATTTGTACCTTTAAATCCCCCCACCCTCAGACCCACAGCATTTATCTACATATCTGTAATTTATTTACTTATTTATATTAACGTTTGTCCCTCTAGACTGTAAGTTCCTTGTGGACAGGGAACATGTCTACCTGCTCTATTGGACTATACTTTCCCAAGTGCTTAGTACAGTGCTCTGCACACAGAAAGCTTTCAATAAATATGATTGAATGACCAATTGATTTGTCTGATTGGCATTAATATAAGTACATAGAGTATGGATAGTATGTAAGCTCTATAGTGCTGAGGGTGGGGTAAATAAAGGGTACAAATCGAAGCGTGAGGATGATATGAGGATGATATTTTCCTCTGATGATTTATTTTCCCTCCTCAGTTATCCATGCAGGATTCTATTTGGTCACCTGTTTTTCTAAAAAAAAAAAAAAAAAAAGTGGCACACATTTTCCCATGGCTTCTGCAATGGTGTTTTTTAATAGCTTCCAGGATCTTTGTAAATGAGTCTTTTTGTTAGCTACCCCTTTCAGCTTCTTCCTGAATAAGGTCTGTAGTTTTTCGTAGTTTCCTTTTCTAAAATAAAATATCTTTGTTGGGTTTTTCTGGGGGCGTTTCCCTCCCCGCTTCCCCCAAGAATGGATGTTAAATTTTACCGAGTTGTGATCACTACTGCTGAATAGTTCTCACACACACACACACACACACACACACACACACACACACACACACACACACACACACACACACACACACACACACACACACACACACACACACACACACACACACACACACACACACACACACACACACACCCCCCCCCCCCCAGCCAGATCCTGTCCACTACTCAGAATTAAACTACATGTGTTACCTTTCCTTCTTGGAGCTACAAGCACTCAGTACAATGCTCTGCACATAGTAAGTGCTCAATAAATACTATTGAATGAATGAACTAACAGTTTCAGAAAGCAGTCCAAAAACCTTACTCTCGTTTCTCTTCCTTACAAGTTAACTGGCCAATTCCCAATCACTTTCTTATTCTGTTGCCCTTTTCCTGACAAGCTTGCAAGAGGCTGGTGGGCTGTGTTATTCCAGCCCCAGGAGGAGCAAAGCAGGAAGGAAAGGAATGAAGGGAACTGTGGAGACCACGTGCCGGACTGAAACGGTGGCAGCAAGTAGAGGAAGAACATGGTAGGAGAGTAGAAATCCAGGTATGGAGGTTTAGTGGGTGGCTCTGAAAGCAAGGACAAGCACTGAGAAATTGGGTCCTCCCTCTAAGGAGCTAGCACAGAAACACGTGGAATGTAAGCGATTTCATTCATTCATTCATTCATTCATTCATTCATTCATTCATTCAGTCGTATTTATTGAGCACTTACAGTGTGCAGAGCACTGTACTAAGCGCTTGGGAAATACAAGTTGGCAACATATAGAGACAGTCCCTACCCAACAACAGGCTCACAGTCTAGAAGGGGGAGACAGACAACAAAACAAAACATGTGGACAGGTGTCAAGTCGTCAGAACAAATAGAATAAAACTAGATGCACATCATTAACAAAATAAATAGAATAGTAAATATGTACAAGTAAAATAAATAGAGTGATAAATCTGTACAAACATATACACAGATGCTGTGGGGAGGGGAAGGAGGTAGCGTTGGGGGGATGGGGAGGATGAGAGGAAAAAGGGAGCTCAGGGTGGTGATGGTATTGTTGAATCAACCCTGAACCCATCACAAGTGCTTAGTACAGTGCTCTGCACACAGTCAGCCCCCAGGAAATCCCACTGATTGATTGATTGGTTTGGGGAGGACTCCAACAGCACTATACCAAGACATTTTAGGGTCCAGAGCCAGGAGGAAAATGTGCATTCCTACGAGAGGTCGGGTTAGGTGCCGGTGAGGTGGGCAACTGATTGGAAGTGGTTTCTGCCCCAGCCCCACCCCCACAGCATGGCTTTGAGTCCATCTTTTCACTGCACTATCCCTCCCTAATAGCACAGGCTAAGCTTGGTGGTTCCGGCTAAGCTGACATTTTAGGGTTCCAGGGTCCAACAGCTCAGTTCTCCAGGCTTAGTCCCCCCCAACCCCTTTCCTCTCTTTTTCTGCCCTCTTGGCTTTGTGCCCAAGGCAGCCTCTCCACACATGCCACCCTCTGTGTCCGTCCTAGACTTCGATCATTTCTCTGCCTTAGGTTGGGCTTATTTACAATTGGTACATTTGGGGGAAAGGCTGGCAGGAACACATATCAATAATTATGATAATAATAGTATTTATTAAGCATTTACTATGAGTGCCAAAGACTGAACTAAGCACTAGGGTAGATACAAGATACTCAGGTCCCACATGGGGCTCACATTTTCAGTAGGAGGGAGCACAGGTACAGTTTCCCACTGTGCAGATGAGGGAACTGAGGCCCAGAGAAGTGAAGTGACTTACCTAAGGTCACACAGGAGGTGAGTGGCAGAGCTGGGATTAGAACCCAGGTCCTCTGACTCCCAGGCCCATGCTCTTTCCACTGACATTCCCAGTAATTCGTTTGGGGAAGCAGCTCTTCCCATTCTGCAGCACCCCCTAACATCTCTCCTTAATGGGAAAGGGGTGTCAGGACCGATGCTGTCTCTCTAGGTTGAAGCAGAGACATGTGGCTGCTTCAAGTAGAGGCTAAAGGAGGAAGTGGAAGAAGGTGGCTTTGGCCTCCACAGCTACATTGCTTAATTTCTTGTACAAGAAGGTGCTGGCATAAATTCATTCATTCATTCAATTGTATTTACTAAGAGCTTACTGTGTGCTGAGCTCTGTACTAAGCGGTTGGGAAAGTAGAATACTACAATAAACAGTGACATTTCCTGCCCACAAAATGGCCTAGTAGATAGAGGATAGCAGGCCTGGGAGTCAGAAGGACCTGGTTTCTAATCACAGCTCTGCCATTTGTCTGCTGTGTGTTCTTGGGAAAGTCACTTCACTTCTCTGGGCCTCAGTTGCCTGTGAGCCCCATGTGGGACATGGACTGTATCCAACCTGATTAGCTTATATTTACCCCAGTGCTAAGTACAGTGCCTGGCACATAGTAAGCGCTTAACAAACACCATGAGAAAAAGAGGTTGCTTTTGCCTCCACAGCTACATTTCTTAATTTCTTGTGCAGGAAGGTGTGGCATAAATAAAAGCAGCATGGCCTAGTGGATAAAGCCCAGGCCTGGGAGTCAGAAGGACCTGGCTTCTAATCCCAGCTCTGCCACTTATCTGCTGTGTGACCTTGGGCAAGTCACTTCACTTCTCTGGGCCTCAGTTGCCTCATCTGTAAAATGGGGCTTAAGACTGTGAGCCCCATGTGGGACATGGACTGTGACCAACCTGATTAACTTGTTTCTACCTCAGGGCTTAATACAGTGCCTGACGCATGATAAGTGCTTAACGAATGTCTTTTAAAAAATTCAAGGGAAGATGATTCAAAGGGGAGGAAAACAGATCATCATCAGCAGTTAGAGCTGCAATCTTCTCAAGGGTGAGAAGTGTCATGTCCCAGATTCTGGCTTGAGAAGGATCGTTGTAGGCTGGCATTGGCTGCAAACATGCTTCTTTCTCTACTTTTGGAAGCCAAAAATATTCCAGTAGTTATTACTCCAGCAAAGTCATTTCTTTATTCCTTGGCAATGTATTGTCACTGTCTGCCAGTAAACGCTCACAGTGCCCTCTCCTGCCTGGAAGCAGTACTACAACATTACCCATTTACAATTCCACAATTCATCAGAACAAATAGTTTTAAAGCTATATGCACATCATTAACAAAATAAATAGAATAGTAAATATGTACAAGTAAAATAAATAGAGTAATAAATCTGTACAAATCTATACAAATGCTGTGGGGAGGAGAAGGAGGTAGGGCAGGGGAATGGGGAGGAGGAGAAGAAAAAGGGGGCTCAGTCTGGGAAGGCCTCCTGGAGGAGGTGAGCTCTCATTAGGGCTTTGAAGGGAGGAAGAGAGCTAGCTTGGCTATTCAATCAATTAATCAATCAATAATTCAATCAGTCATACTTATTGAGCACTTACTGTGTGCAGAACACTACTAAGCGCTTGGGAGAGTACATTATGACAATATAATAATAATAATGGTGCTTGTTAAGTGCTTACTATGTGCAAAGCACTGTTCTAAGTGCTGGGGGGATGCAAGGTGATCAGGTTGTCCCACACGGGGCTCACGGTCTTAATTCCCATTTTACAGATAAGGTAACTGAGTCACAGAGAAGTTAAGAGACTTGCCCAAAGTCACACAACTGACAATTGGCAGAGCTGGGATTTGAACCCATGACCACTGACTCCAAAGCCCGGGCTCTTTCCACTGAGCCACGCTGCTTCTCTGATAGACAATATGAGATGATATGATCGACATATTCCCTGCCCACAGCGAGCTTACTATTGTTGGCCAAGAGCCAAGTATTTGAGGCCTCAACACATTTTCGCTATCTACAGAGTACCGAGTACCGCATTAGATGGGAGGCACTTTAATATCACGGGAATAATTAGAGAAGCAGTGTGGCCTAGTAGATAGATCAGCGTGGCTCAGTGGAAAGAGCACTGGCTTTGGAGTCAGAGGTCATGGGTTCAAATTCCAATTCCACCAACTGTCAGCTGTGTGATTTTGGGCAAATCACTTAACTTCTCTGTGCTTCAGTTCCCTCATCTGTAAAATGGGGATTAAAACTGTGAGCCCCCCGTGGGACAACCTGGTCACCTTGTAACCTCCCCAGCACTTAGAACAGTGCTTTGCACATAGTAAGTGCTTAACAAATGTCATTATTATTATTATTATTATTATAGATCAAGGGCCTGGGAGTCAGAAGACCTAGGTTCTAATCCTAGCTCTGCCACGGGTCTGCTGTGTGACTGTGGGCAAGTCACTTCACTTCTCTGGGCCTCAGTTACCTCGTCTATAAAATGGAGATTAAAACTGTGAGCCCCATATGAGACATGGACCATGTCCAACCTGCTTAGCTTGTATCTACCCCAGCATTTAGTACAGTGTCTGGCACATAGTAAGTGCTTAACAAATACCATAAAAAATAAATAAATGTGATGGAGTCTCCCATCACAAACAATGAATGGGCCTCATCCCAATCACGAATCAATCAATCAATGACATTAATTGAGTGCTTACTGTGCACAGAGCACTGTACTATAAGCTTGGGAGAGTACAACGTAACAGAAGACTTTGTGACTGAAAACCTGCCCAAAATAATGGTCTATAATGTGAGTGGCTGTGCAGTGCCACATGCACTCTCTTATCACTGCCAGTTGTGTTTCTGCTGGGGCAGTGAGTGCAACAAGTGCAACAAGAAGCAGCGTGGCTCAGTGGAAAGAGCCCGGGCTTTGGAGTCAGAGGTCATGGGTTCGAATCTCGTCTCTGCCAACTCTCAGCTGTGTGACTTTGGGCAAGTCACTTAACTTCTGTGTGCCTCAGTTACCTCATCTGTAAAATGGGGATTCACTGTGAGCCCCATGTGGGACAACTTGATCACCTTGTATCCCCCCAGCACTTAGAACAGTGCTTTGCACATAGTAACTGCTTAATAAATGCCATCATTATTATTATATTATTAACAAGTGGGTAGACAGGAAGGGGTGAAGTGCACTGCAAAGTGCAGATCTGGCTTCAAATGTTTCACCATGCTGAAGCGAGGAGAAATTCCCCCCCCCCATTCCGGACAATGTCATTACCTAATGCTGGGTACTTACACAGCATCCAGAATGGTATCATTAGATTTCACTTCATGTGTACACAAAGTAACATAAGGATGTCATATCCCCACAACGAGTATCTGCACGCCTGACTTAGCCTGCCCTTAAATCCAGAGCCATTGTGTTTCCCACTCTGATCCCTGTTCCCTCCTGGAATGTTTCTGGCGGGAGGGCACTTTCAAATTTTCGGAAGGACCTGGGTTGATTCGTTCATTCATTCAGTCATATTTATTGAGCGCTTACTGTCTGCAGAGCAGGGCATTAAGCACTTGGGAAAGTACAATACAGCAATAAAGAGAAACAATCCCTGACTACAAAGAGTTCACAGTCTAGAGGAGGGGAGACAGACATCAATACAAGTAAACAGACATCAATATAAATAAATAAAATAACAGATATATACATAAGTGTTGTGGGCCTGGGAGAGGGGGGAAGAGCAAAGGGAGCAAGTCAAGGTGATGCAGAAGGGAGTGGGAGATAAGGAAATATGGGGCTTAGTCTGGGAAGGCCTCTTGGAGGAGATATGACTTCAATAAGGCTTTTAAGGGGAGGAGAGTAGTTGTCAGGTGGATTTGAGGAGGGAGGGTGTTTCAGGCCAGAGGGAGGATGTGGGCCAGAGGTCGGCGGAGAGACAGGTGAGATGGAGGCACAGCACCAGAGAAGGTCAGCACCAGAGGAGTTAAGTATGCGGGCTGGATTGTAGAAGGAGAGATGGGAGGTGAGGTAGGAGGGGGAATGTTGATGGAGTGCTTTAAAGTCAATGGTGAGGAGTTTTTCTTTGATATGGGGGTGGATAGGCAACCCCTGGAGATTTTTGAGGAGTGGGGGTGACTGTTTCTGTAGAAAGATGATCCGGGCAGCAGAGTAAAGCATGGACTGGAGTGGGGAGAGGCAGAAGGTTGGGTTGTCAGGAAGGAGGCTGATGCAGTAATCTAGGCATGATAAGATATTCCCAGCTCTGTCACTTGCCTGCTGTGTGATCTTGGGCAAGTCACTTCCCTTTTCCGTGGCTCAGTTACCCCATCTGTAAAATGGGGGTTAAGACTGTGAGCCCCATGTGGGACACGGAGAAGCAGCATAGTCTAGTAGACAGAGCACAGACCTGGGAGTCAGAAGGCCCTGGGCTCTAATCCCAGCTCCGTCACTTTTCTGCTGTGTGCCTCAGTTACCTCATCTGTAAAATGGGGATTACTACTGTGAATGTTATAAGGGATATAGACTGTGTCCAACCTCGAATTTAACATGTCTAAAATAGAGCTTCTTATCTTCCCACCCAAACCCTGTCCTCCCCCTGACTTTCCCATAACTGTAGATGGTGCCACCATCCTTCGTGTCTCACAAGCCCCTAACCTTGGCATTATCCTTGACTCCTCTCTGTAATTCAACCCACATATACAATCCATCATTAAATGCTGTCAGTCCCACCTTCACAGCATCACTAAAATCCAGCCTTTGGCTACCACGTTAATCCAATCACTCATCCTATCCTGCCTTGATTACTGTATCAGCCTCCTTGCTGATCTCCCTGCCTCCTGTCTCTCCCCACTCCAGTCCATATTTCACCCTGCAACCCAGATCATTTTTCTACAAAAATGTTCAGGGCATGTTTCCTCTCTCCTCAAGAACCTCAAGTGGTTGCCCATCCACCACCACACCAAACAGAAACTCCTCACCATTGGCTTTAAAACACTCCATCACTTTGCCCCTTCCCACCTCACCTCGCTACTTTCCTACTACAATCCAGCTCACACACTTTGCTCCTCTAATGCTAACCGTCTCACTGTACTAGATCTCGTCTATCTTGTAGCCGACCTCTAGCCTATGTCCTGCCTCTGGCCTGGAACACCCTTCCTCCTGATATCTGACAGACAATGACTCTCCCCTACTTCAGAACCTTATTGAAGGCACATTTCCTCCATGAGGTCTTCCTTGACTAAGCCCTCTTTTCCTTTTCTTCAACTCCCTTCTGCATCACCCTGACTTGTCCCCTTTATTCATCACCCCTCCCAACCCCACAGCACTTATGTACAAATCTAGAATTTATTTATTTATATTAATGTTTGTCTCACCCTCTAGACTGTAAGCTCATTGTGGGCAGGGAATGTGTCTGTTTATTGTTATATTGTACTCTCCCAAGCCCTTAGTACAGTGCTCTGCACACAGTAAGTGCTCAATTAATATGACTGATTGACTGATTGACTGATTAGTTTGTGTCTACCCCAGTGCTTAGAAGAGTGCCTGATACATTGTAAGCCCTTAACAAATACAGTTAAAAAATACAAAACTCAATACCATAGAAAAATGTACCTGTTCTCTCTCCTACTTAGGCTGTGAGCCCCAGGTGGGGTCTGATTACCTTTTACAGTACAGTACAGTGCTCGGCACATAGTAAGAACTTAACAAATACCACAATTATTATTATTAATAATAATAATACTAATTACTGTTACTATTAACAAGGCTGTGCCATAGCATCATAAGCTGGACTAGATATACAAGTTTATCAGGGTAGACACAGTCCCTGTCCTACTTGAGGCTCCTAGTCTAAGAAGAAGGGAGAACAGGTACTGAATCCCCATTTTGCAGATGAGGGAACTGAGGCACAGAAAAGTGAAGTGACTTATCCAAAGTTGCAAAGAAGACAAGTGGTAGACCTTGGATTAGAACCCAGGTCCTCTAACTCCCAGGCCAGTGCTCTTTCCAATAAGCCATGATGCTTCTCAGTTCAGTTCATTCTACAGGATTTAAATATGGCCAAGTACCCAGCATGACCTGGAGAAACAGAAGCTATCAGTAGGCAGCAACCAAGGTGACCAGGCACAGATACATGCTAATTCTAATAAGAAGCAGATGGCTTAGTGGAAAGAGCACAGGCTTGGGAGTCAGAGGTCTTGGGTTCTAATCTTGGCTCTGCCACTTGTCAGCTGTGTGACTTTGGGCAAGTCACAACTTCTCTAAGCCTCAGTTACCTCATCTGTAAAATGGGGATTCATTCATTCATTCAATCGTATTTATTGAGTGCTTACTGTGTGCAGAGCACTGTACTAAGCGCTTGGGAAGTACAAGTTGGCAACATATAGAGATGGTCCCTACCCAACGGGGGCTCACAGTCTAGAAGGGGGAGACAGAGAACAAAACAAAACATATTAACAAAATAAAATAAATAGAATAAATATGTACAAATAAAATAAATAAATAGAGTAATAAATACATACAAACATATATACACATATACAGGTGCTGTGGGGAGGGGAAGGAGGTAAGGCAGGGGGATGGGCAGGGGGAGGAGGGGGAGAGGAAGGAGGGGGCTCAGTCTGGGAAGGCCTCCTGGAGGAGGTCAGCTCTCAGTAGGGCCTTGAAGGGAGGAAGAGAGCTAGCTTGGCGGATGTCGGGAGGGAGGGCATTCCAGGCCAGGGGGATGACGTGGGCCGGGGGTCGACAGTGGGACAGGCGAGAATGAGGCACGGTGAGGAGATTAGCGGCAGAGGAGCGGAGGGCGTGGGCTGGGCTGTAGAAGGAGAGAAGGGAGGTGAGGTAAGAGGAGGCGAGGTGATGGAGAGCCTTGAAGCCAAGGGTGAGGAGTTTCTGCCTGATGCGTAGGTTGATTGGTAGCCACTGGAGATTTTTGAGGAGGGGAGTAACATGCCCAGAGTGTTTCTGGACAAAAACAATTCGGGCAGCGGCGTGAAGTATAGATTGAAGAGGGAAGAGACAGGAGGATGGGAGATCGGAGAGGAGGCTGATACAGTAATCCAGATGGGATAGGATGAGAGCTTGAACGAGCAGGGTAGTGGTTTGGATGGAGAGGAAAGGGCGGATCATGGCAATGTTGCGGAGGTGAGACCGGCAGGTTTTGGTGACGGCTTGGATGTGAGGGGTGAACGAGAGAGCGGAGTCGAGGATGACACCAAGGTTGCGGGCTTGTGAGATGGGAAGGATGGTAGTGCCATCAACAGTGATGGGAAAGTCAGGGAGAGGGCAGGGTTTGGGAGGGAAGACAAGGAGTTCAGTCTTGGACATGTTGAGTTTTAGGTGGCGGGCAGACAGCCAGATGGAGATGTCCTGAAGGCAGGAGGAGATGCGAGCCTGGAGGGAGGGAGAGAGAGCAGGGGCAGAGATGTAGATTTGGTTATCATCAGCGTATAGATGATAGTTGAAGCCGTGGGAGCAAATGAGGTCACCAAGGGAGTGAGTGTAGATCGAGAACAGAAGGGGACCGAGAACTGAACCTTGAGGAACCCCTAGAGTAAGGGGATGGGAGGGGGAGGAGGAGCCTGCAAAAGAGACTGAGAATGAACGACCGGAGTGATAAGAGGAGAACCAGGAGAGAACGGAGTCTGTGAAGCCAAGGTTGGATAGTATGTTGAGGAGAAGGGGGTGGTCCATAGTGTCGAAGGCAGCTGAGAGGTCGAGGAGGATTAGGATAGAGTATGAGCCATTGGATTTGGCAAGCAGGAGGTCATTGGTGACCTTTGAGAGGGCAGTTTCTGTGGAATGTAGGGGACGGAAGCCAGATTGGAGGGCATCGAGGAGAGAGTTGGCGTTGAGGAATTCGAGGCAGCACGTGTAGACGACTCGTTCAAGGAGTTTGGAAAGGTATGGTAGGAGGGAGATGGGGCGATAACTAGAAGGTGAGATGGGGTCAAGAGAGGGATTTTTTTAGGATGGGAGAGACATGGGCATGTTTGAAGGCAGAGGGGAAGGAACCAGTAGAGAGTGAGCGGTTGAAGATGGAAGTTAAGGAGGGGAGAAGGGATGGAGCGAGAGATTTCATGAGATGAGAGGGAATGGGGTCAGAAGCACAGGTGGCCAGAGTAGCACTTGAGAGGAGGGAGGAGAGCTCCTCTGAGGATTCTGCTGGGAAGGATGGGAGAGTAGTGGAGAGCGTTGAGAGCCGGGGGGTTGCAGAAGGTGCGGGGGAGTGACTTTGGGGAGCTCAGACCTGATGGATTTGATTTTATTAATGAAGTAGGAGGCCAGATCTTTGGGGGTGAGGGAAGGAGGAGGGGGAAGAACCGGGAGCCTGAGAAGGGAGTTGAATGTACGGAAGAGCTGATGGGGATGATGGGCATGGGTGTCAATAAGGGAGGAGAAATAGTTTTGTCTGGCAGAGGAGAGGGCTGAGTTAAGGCAGGAAAGGATAAACCTGAAGTGAACGAGGTTGGCATGGTGTTTAGATTTTCTCCAGCAGCATTCGGCAGCTCAAGCATAAGAGCGAAGGAGGCAGACAGTGGCAGTGATCCAGGGCTGTGGGTTAGTGGACCGAGAGCGGCAAAGGGAAAGGGGAGCGAGCGAGTCTAGCTGAGTAGAAAGGGTAGAGTTGAGAGCAGTAATCTGATCATCAAGATTGGGTAGAGAGGAAAGGGAGGCGAGGTGGGGTGTGAGTCGCTCAGAAAGAATAAGACTTTGAGCCCCACACAGGACAACCTGATTACTTGTATCTACTCCAGTGTTTAGAACAGTGCTTGGCACATAGTAAGCACTTAACAAATACCATTGTTATTATTATTATTATTATTATTATTATTATTATTATTATTAATTCCATCCAGATTCTGGAACAATTCAGCAAATTAATTCAAAAATATTGAAAAAAAAAGAAGACACTGACTCTAAGAGTTGGAATTCTGGGAAACTGAGGAAAAATAATCATGGTACTTGTTAAGGACTTAGTTTGTGCCAAGCACTCTTCTAAGCATTGGGGCCCTGTCCCACCTGGGACTCACACTCTTAATCTCCATTTTACAGATGAGATAACTGAGGCCCAGAGAAGTTGAGTGACTTGCCCAAGATCACACAGCAGGAACCAGGATTAGAACCCAGGTCTTTCTGACTCCCAGGCCCGTGCTTTCTCCACTAGGCCATGCTGCTTCTCCTGGAAAAGGGAATAATTTTGTCTGCACATTAGGAGAGGGGCTGCTGCACAATAGCACAACTGCACAACACTCAGTTGGATTCTGGCTGGACAATTTCAAGAGCTGGCGACTTATGAGACAAAATCAAAGTGAAGTCGGAGACTAGTCCTGACTGCAGAAATAAAAGCGCCTCTGAGGGTGGAGATTAACTGGAAATGGGAGCATCCCACAGGAAATGGCAATGCATTGAACCATGGCCTTGTATGGTAAAAAACTTGCCTGAAGAAAAACTGTCTGGGGAATTCTCTGAGGTGGGAAATGATTACAAAGCAGACAACTTGAAGCTTACGCAACCAGTCTGCTCACAGAAACACAGAGAAACTAGAAAGTTGGGTTGTTTCTAAAGCTCTCCTTTAATACACCCATCCCTAGTGTTCTACCATCTCAGTGCTGTCCCTGAGACAACTCTCTGGACCTCTATTCCTCAGGGCCAAAATACCTGTATTCTTTCCACCTCTCCACCACCCCCTGTAGCTCTGAGGGCCCCATAGTCCTCTTGCTTTGGGGATTCCAGTTAGAGGAGAATCTGACAAGGCTTTTCCAACTGGGGAAAAAGGGAGGAGACCAGGGAGAAAAGTAGTGAGTGGGTAATTTAGCTGAAAAGAAAAAAATTCCTGGAACCAGAGAAACTATGAAAGCAGAAATATCACAGGATTCAATCCATCAATGAATCAGTAACACTTAGTGAACCCCTGCTGAATGCTAGGCACTGTACTAAGCACTTCTGTTTGGGGGAGGACGTTGGAGGGAGCAGAATTCAGGCAGACCAAAGGCACTTGCTGGCATATGCCTCTAGCCTCCCTCTTCAGCTTCACCCTGCAGTTTACTCCCCCCAAAAGCAAAGGAGGCTGGGGGGCAAGTGGTAGCGGAGGAAGAGGAACAGTGTGGCCTAGTGAAAAGAACACGGGCCTGAGAGTCAGAGGACCTGAGTTCTAATCTCTGCTCTGCCAATTGTCTGCTGTGTGACTTTGAGCAAGTCACCTAACTTCTCTGTGCCTCAGTTCTGTTCTCCCTCCTACATAGACTGTGAGCCCCATGCAGGACAGGGACTGTTTCCAACCTAGAAAACTTGTATCTTAGAACAGTGTTTGACACATAGTAAGTGCTTAACAAATACCATAAAAAACTTCCCTGTTCCCTCCAGTTGTAGTGACACTCGGCATAGCGTTGGTCTAAATGGACCATTATTCAAGCTCAGCATAAGCATGTCTATGCTGAGCTGAAGAAGCAGCATGGTGTAATGGCTAGTACAGTGTTTCAGTGCTTAGTGTAGTGCCTGGCACGTAATAAGCGCTTAACAAATACCATAATGATGCTGGAGCCCGGACCTGGGAGTCAGAAGGTCTTGGGCTCTAATCCCAGCTCTGCCACTTGTCTGTTGTGTGACCTTGGGCAAGTCACTTCAGTTCTCTGGAGGAGCAGCGTGGCTGGAGAAGCAGTGTGGCTCTGTGGAAAGAGCACAGGCTTTGGAGTCAGAGGTCATGGGTTCAAATCCCGGCTCCACCAACTGTCAGCTGTGTGACTTTCACCCTGGGCTTCAAGGTCATGGGTTCTAATCCCGGCTCTGTCACTTGTCTGTTGTGTGTCCTTGGGCAAGTCACTTCACTTCTCTGGGCCTCAGTTACCTCATCTATAAAATGGGAATTGAGATTATGAGCCCCACGTAGTATAGGGACTGTTTCCAAACCCATTTGCTTGTATCCACCCCAGCACTTAGTACAGTGCCTGGCACATAGTAAATGCTTAACAAATACCATCGTCATCATTATTATTATTAACAGCACAATTTAGCTCTTCAAGAGGAGAGGAGTATGACATGGTGAATTTGATTCCTCAGTAGTCGAGGGCTCTGGGTGTGGGCTATTCTGGCTCTTTGCTTCTCCTTCCTCAAGCTCTCTGCTCTTCAGCCATATCACTGAACACGGTATCCTCTCCTGGAAGGAGGGCAGGGGAAGTGAAAGAACGTGTTGTAAAATGGGGGTGGAAACTATGGGATTAATGAAGAATTTTGATTAGCTGAGGATTTCTGGGATCTGCGTATGCCTGTCTGATCTGACCTCAGATGATCAAGAGTCAGCTATCAGACATTGCTAATAGAGACAATACTGTGAGATTCTGAACAGAGCAAAATAATCCAAGAGCTTCACCCAGGATAGCTTCACTGGCCTTCTTAAAAGTCCATTTCCTCCAAGAGGTGGCAGATTGAATAGGTGGGTCCCTTCTGCATCATCTTTGCACTTGGATTTGTGACCTTTGGACACGAAATTTTCCCCATCCCCAACCCCACAGCACTTATGTACACATCTTTAAATTACATATTATAAAGCACTCTTTCATATTAATGTCTGTCTCCCCCTCTAGACGGTAAACTCGTTACGGTTACGGAACATGTCTGCTAATTCTGTTGCATTGAACTCTCCCAAGAATTTAGTACAGTGCTCTGCACATAGTAAGCACTCAATAAAAACCACTGATTGATTGAGGCCTTCCCTGACTAAACTCTCATTTCCTCTTCTCCCACTCCCTTCTGTGTCACCTCACCCCACCCACAGCCCCACAGCATTTATGTCCAGATCCGGAATGTATTTAAATTGATGTTCGTCTCCTTCTCTGGATTCTAAGATCATTATGGGCAGGGAACATGTCTACCAACTCTGTGGTATTGTACTCTCTCAGAGCTGGTAGACATGATTCCTGCCCAGAAGGAGTTTACAGTCTAGAGCAGGGAGACAGATATTCATATAAACTATAAATATGTATGTAAGTGCTGTGAGGCTGAGGGTGGGGTGATTAAGGGTGCAAATCCAAGTGCAAGGGTGACACAGAAGAGAGAGGGAGTAAAGAAAATGAGGACTTAGTCAGGGAAGGCCTCTTGGCGGAGATGGGATTTTAATAAGGCTAATGGGGGAGACGATTTCCTGATGCCTGTTCTGATACAGTGGTTTGCACACAGTACGTGCTCAATAAAAACGATTGAATGGATGCTTATCTACTTTGTTGCAATATCATTATTACCATTATCAAATGTCGTCGAGCTGTTTCCGATTCATAGTGAGTCTAAGGATATATTTTCTCCAGAATGTCCTACCTTCTGCCATAATCCGTAACCTTGTTGACAATTCCTCTGTTATAAATTTTAGGGTACCAATGAAGAAAACCGTATAGATGCTTTTTATTATTGAGGGAAATTGTAAGTTTTTTCATTTTTTTCCCCAAAACAATTGCTGACCAGCCCCCAAAATCAGACGCTTTAGGATTTGGCCTAGTGGACATGCATGTAAGCTCACTGTGGGCAGAGAACACATCTACCGATTCTGTAATATTGTACTCTCGCAAGAGCGTAGTACTGTGCGCTGGGCATTCATTCATTCATTCAATTGTATTTGAATGAATAGTAAGTGCTCAATAAATACCATTGATTAATTGATCGATTGATATCAGGAATCAGCGTTGGCTCGAGTTCAATCAGTGGCACCACACCTAGCAGGAGAGATATCTGTTCCTTATGATATTAGCTCCACTCTGTAGGACCAACAGCTATGATCATTTCCAAGTGGATTTGTTAGTTTCCCCTTCCCCACCCAAGATCAAGGGTTCTGATGTGGATGAGTCAGCCTGGTGGAGGGAGGAAAGAAGGAAGGAACATCTCCTCCAAGAGGTCTTTCCTGACTAAACCCTCATTTCCTCTTCTCTCACACCCCTCTGCGTTGCTCTCGTACTTGGACTGGCTCCCTTTCTTCACCCCTCCCTCAGCCCCATGGCACTGATGTGCATATCTGTAATTTCTTTATTTATATTAATGTCTGTCGCCCCCTCTAAACTGTAAGCTCATTGTGAGTCAGGGAATGTGTCTACCAACTCTGTTATATTGTACTCTCCCAAGTGCTTAGTACAATGCTCTGCACACAGTAAGTGCTCAATAAATATGACTGATTGATCAATTGATTGAAGAAAGAAGGAAGGGGAAAGAGGTTCATACTGAGGCTCTCTTCCCTGCCACACTCAGTATGATGCGTGAACTGGAAGGGGGAAAGTTAATTTGTTTTCTACTGTTGAATCTTAGTTTTATGCTCATTTGCCTAGCATAGCCGTGCCTCCACCTACTTGATAATTTAAGATTTGTTTTTCATTTGTGGAACATTTCTAAATGAATAGGACAGTTGTCTAAGAAAAATATGAATGGGAATTTTACGAACTGGGTGTGGGGATCGTGCCTACCAACTCTACTGTGTTGTATTTTCACAAGAGCTTAGTACAGCACTCTGCATATAGTAGGTGTTCAATAAATACCGTTGATTAATTGCTAACCAACTGGAAATTTCTCTGGAAAGCTACTTTTGAGGTTCATTTTCATGTCTTCCCTGAATGTGTCTTCCGGCAGATACGGAAAGCCCCATGGAAAGGGAAAATCAAAGTGCTGTTTCTGAATTTGTTCTCCTGGGGCTCTCAGACTTTTCAGCAGAAGCAGCTGCAGGAGTTGTCTTCTGACAGTTCCTGTGGATGTGCTCGATTGGGTTGCTAGGAAATCTGCTCATCATCCTGACCATCAGATCTGTCTCACATCTGCGCACCCCCATGTATTTCTTCCTGAGCCACCTGTCCTTCATCGATCTCTGCCTCACGACCTCCACAGTTCCCAAGATGCTGTTCAATATCCAGACCCGGAAGAAAACCATCTCCTATGCTGGCTGCCTGACCCAGATGTACATCTCCATTTTTCTTGGACCGACGGACATTTTCCTCCTGTTGGCAATGGCATATGACCGCTACGAGCCATCTGCCACCCTTTACATTACTCTCTGATCTTGAGCCCACAGCTCTGTTTCTTTCTGGTGGCCGGGGCCTGGTTTGTCACTTTTCTCCGTGCCCTGTTGCACACTGTCATGACCGCTAGGCTTTCTTTCTGTGGAGGCAGTGAAATCCCTTTCTGCTGTTGTGATCTCACTCCCTTAATCAAGATCTCTTGTTTTAAACACCAGTGTCAATGAAGTGGTGACCTTCCCTGTAGCTGGGTTGGTAGGAATGACTCCCCCAATCTGCATCCCTGTTTCCTACATCCAGGCTCTGTTACAGGTCTGCTGTGTGACCTTGGACAAGTCACTTAACTTCTCTGGGCTTCGGTTACCTCATCTGTAAAATGGGGAGTGTGAGCCCCATGTGGGACAGGGGCTGTGTCCAACCTGATTAGCTTGTATTCATTCAGTGGAAAGAGCCTGGGCTTTGGAGTCAGAGGTCATGGGTTCAAATCCCGGCTCTGCCAATTGTCAGCTGTGTGACTTTGGACAAGTCACTTAACTTCTCTAGGTCTCAGTTACCTCATCTGTAAAATGGGAATTAAGACTGTGAGCCCCCTGTGGGACAACCTGATCATCTTGTAACCTCTCCAGCGCTTAGAACAGTGCTTTGCACATGGTAAGCGCTTAATAAATGTCATTATTATTATTATTATTATTATTATTCAGTCATTCATTCAATCATATTTATTGAGCGCTTACTGTGTGCCAAGCACTGTACTAAGCACTTGAAAAGTACAATACAGCAATATATACCCCAGC
The DNA here is from genome assembly GCF_015852505.1 of Tachyglossus aculeatus. Taxonomy (NCBI): domain Eukaryota; kingdom Metazoa; phylum Chordata; class Mammalia; order Monotremata; family Tachyglossidae; genus Tachyglossus; species Tachyglossus aculeatus. Next base: position 118,207,197 of record NC_052101.1, on the reverse strand, counting down.
ACTTAAAACAGTTCTTGGCACGTAGTAAGCACTTAACAAGTAGTATAATTATTATTATTATCTGCATGATCTCTGCTCTGCTGAAGCTTCCTTCTGCTAGGAGAGAGCGGAAAACCTTCTCCAACCTGAAGCTTCCCACTTGATTGTGGTCATGCTGTTTTTTGGAGGTGGACTGGGGGTACATTTCCACCCCACATAATAATAATAATGATAATGATGGCATTCTGTTAAGCACTTACTATGTGCAAAGCACTGTTCTAGGTGCTGGGGTGGATACAAGGTGATCAAGTTATCTCACGTGGAGTTCACAGTCTTAATCCCCATTTTACAGATGAGGTAACTGAGGCACAAAGAAGTTAAGTGACTCAGAGTCACACAGCTGATAAGCGGCAGAGCTGGGATTAGAACCCATGACCTCTGACTCCCAAGCCCGTGCTCTTTCCACTGAGCCACACTGCTTCACACCCACCCACTCCAATCACAAGGACTTAATAGCATCACGTACACAGTGGTCACCCCCATGCTGAACCCACTCATCTACAGCAGGGTTTAGTGGTTGGGAAGCAGCATGGTGTAGTGGATAGAGCATAGGCCTGGGAGTCATAAGGTCATGGGTTCTAATCCTGACTCCACCACTTGTCTGCTGTGTGACCTTGGGCAAATCACTTAACTTCTCTGTGTCTTAGTTACCTCATCTGTAAAAAATGGGGATTAAGAGTGTGAGCCAATTGTGGGACAGCAGCTGTGTCCAACTTGATTAACTTGTATCTACGGCTGCCTTCAGGTGGTAAAAAAGATAATGGGTGGCCACAGGGCGGCAGATGGCAGAGGTGACAGTGAGTCTCCTGAAACACTCAAGGTGGCCAGTATTTGGCACATTCAACATAGCCCCCGATCCAACTATCTCATCAAGATGACAGCCAGGTTTGCACAGAGACCCCGAAACTCCCCTCCCCGATACTGTGCGTGCAAAGCAGACATCTTTGTCACATTTGTCAGTGATAACTGCATTTGGATCTGTGACCTTTGGGCATTTGGTATTCACCCCACCTTCAACCCCACAGCACTTATGTACATAGCTATAAATTATATATTACAAATGATTTATTATTTATTATATATTACAAATTATTTATTTATATTAATGTCTGTCTCTCCCTCTAGTAACCTTGTTGTGGTCAGGGAACATGTCTGTCAACTCTGTTGTATGGGACTCTCCCAAGCACTTAGTACAGTGCTCTGCCCATAGTAAGCACTCAGAGAATACCATTGATGATGATGATGACCATAAGTCATCCATCCCTCATCATCTGTCCCTTGAAATAAAAGTCTCTGTCACAAGGTTTGCTTGTTTTAATTTTTTTTTATTTGGGCTCTGTGAGATCCATTTGGGGGTGTCAGAGATTAAATGGCTCTGTGCTGGGTGGATGGGTAGCCGTGAAGGGAAGGATCAGTGGGAGCAGGAGAGCAGAAGGTGAAGAGAGCTGGGATCTTGGTAGGAGGTGGGCACAGAACACCTCCTGGTGCCCAGCAGGGGCACTGGCCCCAGAGTTCTCTATCAGGCCTTACTGTAGTGACCGACTCTTGAACAGCTGCCACCCCTTTTTTCCCTGATCGAAGCTGGGCACCAGCTGGTACTCTGAAGAGGAGCAAGAAGTCCAGGGGACTCAACTTTGCACACCAGAGTCCAGGTTGCCAGAGAGATCCTCTTCCCCGGATAACTCTGAGGTCAGGGCCAGGCAGGTTTGGGGGAGGTTGTAGAGCAGAGCAGGGGGGAAACAACAAAATGCCATTGTTAATAAACCTCATCAGTAGTGTTACCTCATCAGTAAAATGGGGATGAAGACTGTGAGCCCCATGTGGGACCACCTGATCACCCTGTATCTTCTCCAGCATTTAGAACAGTGCTTTGCACATAGTAATTGCTTAACAAATGCCATCATTATTATTACTGTGTGCAAAACATTGTACTGAGCCTCGTGGAAGAAAATGTAAGCTCACTGTAGGCAGGGAATGTGTCTGTTTATTATTATATTGTACTTTCCCAAGCACTTAGTACAGTGCTATGCACACAGTAAGTGCTCAGTAAATATGACTGAATGAAAGTACAATAAAGGAAGAGCAAAACATAGTCTCTGGATCTCAGGATGGGTCACAGTCTAAAATGGGGGCCAGGAAGGTTGGTGACAGGCACATGAGAAAAGATTGAATATTGTACAGCAAGATTATTAGTATTATTATGGCATTTGTTAAGTGCTTCCTATGTGCCAAACACTGTTCTAAGCTCTGGGGTAGATACAAGGTAATCAGGTTGTCCCACGTGGGGCCCACAGTCTTAATCCCCATTTTATGGATGAGGCAAATGAGGCACAGAGAAGTTAAGTGGCTTGCCCAAGGTCACACATCAGACAAGTGGTGGAGTCAGAATTAGAACCCATGTCTTCTGGCTCCCAAGCCCATGCTCTTGCCACTAGACCATGCTACTTCTCTAAGATAAAGGAAGATAAAACAGCATAAGACTCTAAGGGCAACAATAAATAGGAAAAGAACTGCAGAATATTGTGGCTGGAGGAGCAGAGTTTGAGGCTTCTCCTCACACAGGCAGCTCTGTCCAGAGTCCAGCAAGCATCACAGACTCAGGCTGCCCCGGCCCCAGCCTTCCCAGAGTTCCAGAATGTGTGATGGCAACAGTAATGTTGCTACCTCAGTCTGCCTCTGCCCAGCTATGGGAAGCTGAGTCAGGAGCCCTAGATGGCTTGGTGGGAGGGCAGCATGTGTTCTGGGTGGGGGGCCTCGATGATCTCTTGATGGTCCTTGATTCTCTGACTCTATGCCTGTGCCTCAAAATTTACCTTGAATTCAGAGCAGAAGAAGACGCAGCATGGCCTAATGGAAGGTGCACGGTCCTGGGAGTCAGAGTACCTGACTGCCTCTGAAACCAGTAAGAAGGACCTGGGTTCTAATTCTTGCTCTGCCACTTGCCTGATGTGTGCTCTTGGGCAAGTCACTTCACTTCTCTGTGCTTTAGTGACCTCATCTGTAAAATGGGGATTCAGTGCTCATTCTCCCTCCTTCCTAGACTGTGAGCCCTATGGGGGATGACTGTATCCAACCTGAGTTTCTTGAGTTTACTCCAGTGCTTAGCATAGTGCTTGGCACATAGTAAGTGCTTAATAAATAAATAAATAAATAAATAATGGCGAGATGACCGCAGCAAGAAATCACAGCAACTTTCTCTAGTCCGAGTTAATGAGGATGAACAACTGACATGGGGATCGATGATTCCAGAAACAGCCTCATTAATAGTAATAATAATAATAATAATAATGATGGCATTTATTTCATTCATTCATTCATTGAATCGTATTTATTGAGTGCTTACTGTGTGCAGAGCACTGTACTAAGTGCTTGGGAACTACAAGTTGGCGACATGTACAGATGGTCCCTACCCAACAATGGGCTCACAGTCTAGAAAACCTATTAAGACTTAAGACTTATTAAGCGCTTACCATGTGCAAAGCACTGTTCTAAGTGCTGGGAAGGTTACAAGGTGATCAGGTTGTCCCGCGGGGGGCTCACAGTCTTAATCCCCATTTTACAGATGAGGTAACTGAGGCACAGAGAAGTTAAGTGACTTGTCCAAAGTCTTCTCATTAGTAGAAGATAGTCACCTTTTCTCCAAAGAACTGAACCCAAAGGGCAAGGAAGTGCAGTTTAGACCATTACACAGTTACTTCTAACAAGGAGCTTGGGAGATTATATCCCAGAGTTCAACAGCAACTCTGTAAATATTCCCCGTGGGACCTCCAAATGGCCCTCTCCTGCCCAGAGAGAGTTCCGGCTGCCCAACTGAGACTTGTTCCATGTCTCCTATGACTTCTGATTATTTCCCCAGTGGTTAATTCAGTCATTGACCTGCTGGGTTAAGTCCCTCCTAGTGATATTTCTGGCAGTGGAAGACCCTCATCCTCCTGGTTGACGGTGTTTGAGATGGGCAGACCTGGAGGGTAAGTTCTGCTTAAGGGTAGTGAGGCACATGCTTTTGGAGATGTTTCTTAACCAAGCCAAATGCAAGGTGTTCCATTTCTTCCAGTCCTGTTATGGACAAAAGTCAGGAGAGAGGGAACATTAGAAATCAGAGGGTAAAGTGGGTTCCCATCATCAGTGGTATTTACTAAGCACTTATTGGGTGTAGAGCACTGTACTAAGCGCTTGGGAGAGTACGATACAGCAGAGTTGCTAGATACATTCCCTGCCCGCAACAGGTTTACAGTCTAGAGGGTGTTATGGTTCACTTAGTTCTCTCAAGTCTGGTTTTGTCCTCTGGCAGATTAAAATCCTGGAATTTTAGAGGGAACTAAGACCCTCACAGCACACTGAACTTCATTAACAATCAATTTCATCTTGTGCTTCTCCTTCTCCCTGGGTTCCCTGCTTTTGGCCATTTATTTTCCACCTGAGTATTCTTTCCCAGTGCTTAGTTCAATGCTCTGCACACAATAAACACTTAATAAATGCTACTACTACTATTACTACAATTGTCAGTTGATTCCCTTCTGAGAGGAAGGGCAGGGAAAGTGAAAGGAGGTGTCATTGGGATGCGGGGGGTAGGGAATATCACTAAAGGGAGTGCAGAAATGCGAGGGGTCAAACCTGTATACCTGGGATGGAAGAAGAATCAATCAGTGTAGCTTACTGAGGACTCACTGTGGGCAGAGCACTGTGTTAGCTGCTTGGGAGAGGGCAATACAACAGAAATGATGGACATGTTCCCTGCCCACAGTGAGCTCACAGCCTAGAATGTATAATTGTGAGGATAAACCACTGCTCATTCCAGCTAGCTAGAATCTGTAAGCTCCTTGTGGGCAGGGATCATGTCTACCAAATCTATTTTATTGGACTCTCCCAAGCGCTTAGTCTAGCTCACACAATAAGTGGTCAATAATTGATTGATGGATCGAGTTGAAAGGAAAACTAGACGGTTGCCCCCATTCTGATGTTTGAACAGAGGAAACAGGTGACTCAGAGGAGGTTTAAAGTTCTGGGACTATCTGTAACCTTCAGGAACTGCAAACCCAGAAATGCTGGAAGATTATAAATGTATCCAGGACACGGAGGGAGTCCTGGGGTTCCAGTGTAGAAGCTGACTGAGTGGAGGGAAGGAGAGAAACAGGAGAGAAACTGCATGGCCTGGTGGAAAGAGCATGAACCTGGGAATCAGAGGACCTGGCTTCTAATCCGGGCTCTGCCACTTGTCTGCTGTGTGACCTTGGGCAAGTCACTTAACTTTTTTATGCTTCATCTGTAAAATGAGGACTAAATCAACTTAACCCCTACTTAGACTGTGAGTCCCAAGTGGGATAGGGACTGTGTCCAAACTGGTTATCTTGTATCTACCCCAGTGTTTAGTACAATACTTGGCATATAGTAAGGGCTTACCGCATCCAATAACAGTTATTATTATTAGGGAAATAAACATTTTTTAATCAACTTCCCACTCTGCAAGTGACTCTGATACTTCATCTAATCCACCCCCTGCCTCCTGGCAGAAGAGCAGCTAAACCACCTCAAATAGTCATATTTGTATCCTGTTTGTAAGGACCTTCAGCAACCAATTCAAAAGGGAATTCTTTCCTATGTACAGCAGAAATCCTTTGAGTTGCAGCTTAAATACATTTCCTTTTGCTCTCTCATGAGTGGAGATGGAGAGCAGCTCTCCTCAGGCATATGTATACTAAACTTCCTTCTTCTTAAAGATCATCTTATGTTGCTCCGCAGACATCCTGCTAGTCTGCGGTGTGAATAATCCCAGTCCTTTTCACTGTGATTATTCTCCTGTCATTATCTTTGGGTTCCCTTCTGAATCATCTCCAAATTCTTCATATCCCTCTTTGGTCCAGGAGTCAAGCACCAAGGCAACATTCACATGTGAGTCAGGTGAACTGGGAATGATAATGGGAAAACTATTTTTTTTTTGTTCTTCCCAGTAGAGCAATATTAAGGATGTAATCATGAGAGCTGGAGATTTTACAGATTTTACAGATGAGGAAACTGAGGCCCAAAGATGTGAAGTGACAGACCCAAGGTCACACAGCAGGCCTGCGGCAGAGCTGGGATTAGAACCCAGGTCCTCTGACTGGGAGGCCCCGTGCTCTTTGCACTGGGCCGCATTTAATGGGAGGCTTCCCAGAGGGTGGACATTTTTTGGACAGGATCCCAATTTGCCTCCTCTCCTCCTTCTGTTGATGAGCAATTTATTCAGTAATGGAACTATTGATCAGTTAACATTAGTCAGGTGAATGTTCCAATTCAATGTTCAATTTTAGATGATTTGTAATGTGTCAGGTTTGAGGAGCTGTTCTTGGGCTGAAAGAATAATAATAATAATAATGATAGCATTTGTTAAGTGCTTACTATGTGCAAAGCACTGTTCTAAGCTCTGGGGGAATACAAGGTGATCACGTTGTCCCACCTGAGGCTCACAGTCTTTATCCCCATTTTGCAGATGAGGTAACTGAGGCTTGGAGAAGTTAAGTGACTTGCCCAAGGTCACACAGCAGACGTGGGGGAGCCGGGATTAGAACCCATGACCTCTGACTCCTAAGCCCGTGCTCTTTCCACTGAGCCATGCTGCCAGCTTCCTCATTATTGTTTGCTATTTCTTTCATGGATATTCAGGGTCCATACAGAATTTCATATGGAAAATCACCTTCCAAAATATGCTTCTCTGGTGAAGTCACAGCTGATCTCTCTTTAACTGATTTTATTTCAAATGCCCACATTTTTGCCACGTTTTTCTTCCAACAGATATCTGAGACAGATGGAAAGGGGAAACCATAGTATCTCTGAGTTCATCCTTTTAGGATTTTCTGACAATTCAGAGCAGCAACAGTTCACCTTTGGGCTGTTCCTGTGGATGTACTTGATTGGGTTGCTAGGAAATCTGCTCATCATCCTGACCATAAGATCTGTCTCACATCTGCACACCCCCATGTATTTCTTCCTGAGCCACCTGTCCTTCGTCGATCTCTGCCTCACGACCACCACGGTCCCCAAGATGCTGCTCAACATCCAGACCGGGAAAAAAACCATCTCCTATGTCGGCTGCCTGATCCAGATGTTCTTCTTCTTTTTTCTTGGACTGCTGGACAGTTTCCTCCTGACAGCAATGGCGTATGACCGCTACGAGGCCATCTGCCACCCTTTACGTTACTCTCTGATCATGAGCTCCCGGCTCTGTGTCTTCCTGGTGGCCGGATCCTGGTTTACCACTTTTCTCCATGCCCTGTTGCACACTTTCATGACGGCTCGGCTCTCTTTCTGTGGAGACAACAAAATCCCTCACTTCTATTGTGATATCATCCCGTTGCTCAAGCTTTCCTGCTCTGACACTAGCATTAATAATGTTATGATTTTCACGGTAGCTGGACTGGTAGGAATAGTTCCTCCAATGTGCATCCTTGCTTCCTATGTCTGCATCGTCTCTGCTCTGCTGAAGCTTCCTTCTGCCAGGAGCAAGAAGAAAGCCTTCTCTACCTGCAGTTCTCATCTCACTGTGGTCACGCTGTTCTATGGTGCTGGCCTAGGGGTGCATTTCCATCCCACAACCACCAAGTCCAACCACGAGGACTTAGTAGCATCTGTGATGTACACAGTGGTCATTCCCATGCTGAATCCGTTCATCTATAGCCTGAGAAATGAGGACATGAAGGGGGCCCTGAGGAAACTCTTCTCAGGAAAACAGTCATTGCTCTAAAACTCTGAGTTCCGTTCCTGGGATTTGGTGCTTTGACCACAAGCACAGCCACCTAGGATTTCGGGGGTGGATTTTCAGTGACCTCTGATCTCTGTGATTCCAATTGATCTGTGAATAGCTATTATGTTAGTGCAAGATGTAGTTCATTGATTCATTCAATCGTATCTGTTGAGTGCTTACTGTATGCAGAGCACTGTACTTAGTGTTTGGAAAGTACAATTCGGCAACAGATAGAGACAATCCCTACCCAAAGACGGGCTCACAGTCTAGAAGAGGGGGACAGACAACAGAACAAAACAGTAGATAGACATCAATAGCAAGAAAATAGATAAATAGAATTATAGCTATATACACATCATTAATAAAATAAATAGAATAATAAATATGTACTAATAAACACCAATGCTGTGGGGTGGGGAAGGGGGTTGAGCAGAGGAAGGGAGTAGGGGGAGGGGAGGAGGAGCAGAGGAAAAGGGGGACTCAGTCTGGGAAGGCCTCCTGGAGAAGGTGAGCTCTCAGTAGGGCTTTGAAGGGGGGAAAAGAGCTTATTGTTTATAGTTTATAGTTTACAGTTATTGTCAGGTTCTTTTTTATGGTATTTGCAAGGTACTTATTATATGCCAGGCACTGTATTAAGCACTGGGGTAGATATAAACTAGTCAGGTTGGACATAGTCCCTGTTGCACATGCAGCTCACATTTTACAGATGATGTAACTGAGGCACAGTGATGTTACTTGCCCAAGGTCACACAGCAGACAAGAGGTGGAGCTGGAATTAGAACTCAGGTCCTTCTGACTCCTGGGACCATGCTCTCTCTACTAGGCCATGCTGCTTCCCTTGACTTAAGGAAGAAGCTGACACTTGTGCAAGGATAAATTTTCTGTCAAATTCCAGAGATTTCTAAGAATTGGCATCTGGGGCTTCACTTGGAAAGATTAAAACTGTTTTTCCCTAAAATCATTAATTATCATTTTGACTAGGGCTTGTTCGATGGAGTCTAAGACAGAAATGGCACTTCACTCCATGAGAGTAAGACAAGACATTTCAATCTCATTCCAGACCCAGGCTAACAGCAATAGTTGTACAATTAGTTGTGCATCATTTTCAGTTTTTTAACTTAGCTACGTGAGAGCCTCAGGACAAGGAGTGGGAGTGGAAGCTGGCACATCTTAGAGGTAAGGAGGAAAGGGCCATGGAGAAGGGGTAAAGGTAGCTCAAGGGGCAGACAGAAGGTGCAAGGGACAGGCAAAATGGTAAAGAGGATTGGGAGAGGAACTGAGTATTGGGGGAGGAAAGGGACAGGGAACCAGGAAAGGGATAGGGAGGGAGGGAGGGAGGGAGGGAGAGAGAGAGAGAGAGAGAGAGAGAGAGAGAGAGAGAGAGAGAGAGAGAGAGAGAGAGAGAGAGAGGGAGAGAGAGAGAGAGAGAGAGGGAGAGAGAGAGAGAGAGAGAGAGAGAAGGGGCAAAAGGACAGTGAGAGGAGAACAGGAGAGCAGAGAGATTGTCAAGAAGGGAGAGAAAAGGGGAAATACAGGGAGAGCAGAAAGAAGAGAGACTGTCTTGTCTTATGCTGTCAAGTCATCTCCGACCCATAGCAACTCCATGGACACACCTCCCCCAGAACGCCCCATTCTCCACCTGCAATCATTCTGGTAGTGTATCCACAGAGTTTTCATGGTAAAAATATGGAAGTGGTTTACCACTGTCTCTTTCCGCACAGTAAACATGACTTTCAGCCCATGACTCTCTCCCGTGCTGCTGCTGCTGCCCAGCACATTTGAGTTTTGACTTGTTACAGATTGCCTTCCACTCACTATCCACTTCCCAAGCTAGGAATGGAATGGATAGGCCTCTGCTTGACTCTGCCTCCTGTAGCTGAGACTGGTAGAGTACTGGAAAATCTCCAGGTGCGATCCTGAATAGGGGGAGAGACTGTATGATTATTTAAAGTGGATAGGATCAAATAGGCCATTTTAAGCCTTGACCCTGGAAGCCCCACCCACAAGAAAGCCCAACGATTTAAGTGAAGAGTTGACAATAGCAATAATAATAATAATTATATGATACTTGTTAAGCTCTTACTATGCCAGAAACAGCATGGCCTAGTGGATAGAGCATGGCCCTGGGGGTCAGAAGGTCATAGGTTCTAATCCCAGCTCCACCACTTGTCTGCTGTGTGATGTTGGACAAGTCACTTCACTTCCCTGGGCCTCAGTTCCCTCATCTGTAAAATGGGGATTAAGACTGTGAACCCTACGTGGGACAGAGACTGTGTCCAGCTATCTACCCCAGCACTTAGGACAGTGCCTGGCACATAGTAAGCACTTAACAAACACCATCATTATTATTATGCACCAAGCACTGTTCTAAGCACTGGGGTCGATACAAGTAATCAGGTTGGACACAGTCCCTGTCCCACATGGGGCTCACACTCCTAATCCCCATTTTACAGGTGAGATAACTGATGCCCAGAGAAGTTAAGTGACTTGCCCAAGGTCACACAGCTGACGTGGCAGAGCAGGGATTAGAACCCAGGTCCTTCTTATTCCCAGGCCACATGCTCTAGCCACTAAGCCACACTGCTTCTCTAAGCCACACTCCAAGATCTCTTTCCTGGATCAATCAGTCAACCCATCAATTAATGGTATTTACTGAGCACTTATTATGTGCAGAGCACTGTACTAAGCTCTTGGGAGAGTACATTGCAACACAGTTGGTAGACACATTCCCTGCCCATAACAAGCTTACAGTCTAGAGGAGGAGACAGACATTAATAAGAATAAATAATTTGTAATATTTAATTTAATGATATATACATAAGTGCTGTGGGGTTGCGGGTGGGATGAATTTCAAGTGCTCAAAGGTCACAGATCCAAGTGTATGACAAATAACTCAAGGCCAATCACCGTGTGGTTGGAGAAGTAGAATGGCGTAGTGGATAGAGCATGGGCCTGGGAGTCAGACGGTCATGAGCTCTGCCACTTGTCCACTGTGTGACTTTGGGCAAGTCACCTCACTTCTCTGGGCCTCAGTTCCCTCATCTGTAAAATGGGGATGAAGACTGTGAGCCCCAAGCGAGACAACCTAATAACCTTGCATCTATCCCAGTGCTGAGAACAGTGCTGGGCACATAGTAAGCGCTTAACAAGTACCAACATCTTTATTATTATTATTATTGCCTCCTTCCATGCAGTAAAATTGAGTCTCCGCCCTCGACTCTCTCCCATGCCGCTGCTGCCCAACACAAGGGAGTCTTGTGGCGGATTGCCTTTCACTCACTAGCCTGGCCAAGTTATGAATGGAAAGGGTATGCCTCTACTTGACTCTACCTCCTGTAGTCGAGACTGGTAGAGTACTGGAAACTCTCCAGATGCGACCCTGAGAGGGTCTTGGGAGAACTTTACTCTTTAGGAACTTGCTATTAATCTGTCTTGATGGTTTGGATGCCATTTTTCAAAGCCTTGGTTGTATTTGTATATACTTTTGTAAACTATTGACACATACTTTTAGGTCTGTCACCTCATTAGAGTGCAAACCCTTGTGTCATTTGCTTGTTTTGTATTCCCAGGCTTTTGATACACAGTGGGCATTCAGTAAATACCACTACAACTATTCTTGCTAACATGAGTTAGGAGTACATCAGATGATAGTTAATCCAGCATTCGGTACCTTTCATTGCTGCAGTAATCCACTCACCTTTCAAGTCTGCTGTGAGACCTTGGGCAAGTCACTTTGCTTCTCTGTGCCTCAGTTACCTCATCTGTAAAATAGGTATTAAGAATGTGAGCCCCACAGGGGAAATGGACTATGTTAGCTTGTATCTACCCCAGTGCTTAGTAACAGTACTAACACTAATACATCCTAAGTGCTTAACAAATACCATTAAAAAAGCCCCACTGTCCACCAATGACATAAACAACAAAATGCCATTGTTAATAAACCTCATCAGTAATGTTACCTCATCAGTAAAATGGGGATGAAGACTGTGAGCCCCATGTGGGACCACCTGATCACCCTGTATCTTCTCCAGCATTTAGAACAGTGCTTTGCACATAGTAAGTGCTTTACAAATGCCATCATTATTATTACTGTGTGCAAAACATTGTACTGAGCCTCGTGGAAGAAAATGTAAGCTCATTGTAGGCAGGGAATGTGTCTGTTTATTATTACATTGTACTTTCCCAAGCACTTAGTACAGTGCTATGCACACAGTAAGTGCTCAGTAAATATGACTGAATGAAAGTACAATAAAGGAAGAGCAAAACATAGTCTCTGGATCTCAGGATGGGTGACAATCTAAAATGGGGGGCAGGAAGGTTGGCGACAGGCACATGAGAAAAGATTGAATATTGTACGGCAAGATTATTAGTATTATTATGGCATTTGTTAAGTGCTTCCTATGATCCAAACACTGTTCTAAGCTCTGGGGTAGATACAAGGTAATCAGGTTGTCCCACGTGGGGCCCACAGTCTTAATCCCCATTTTATGGATGAGGCAAATGAGGCACAGAGAAGTTAAGTGGCTTGCCCAAGGTCACACATCAGACAAGTGGTGGAGTCAGAATTAGAACCCATGTCTTCTGGCTCCCAAGCCCATGCTCTTGCCACTAGACCATGCTACTTCTCTAAGATAAAGGAAGATAAAACAGCATAAGACTCTAAGGGCAACAATAAATAGGAAAAGAACTGCAGAATATTGTGGCTGGAGGAGCAGAGTTTGAGGCTTCTCCTCACACAGGCAGCTCTGTCCAGAGTCCAGCAAGCATCACAGACTCAGGCTGCCCCGGCCCCAGCCTTCCCAGAGTTCCAGAATGTGTGATGGCAACAGTAATGTTGCTACCTCAGTCTGCCTCTGCCCAGCTATGGGAAGCTGAGTCAGGAGCCCTAGATGGCTTGGTGGGAGGGCAGCATGTGTTCTGGGTGGGGGGCCTCGATGATCTCTTGATGGTCCTTGATTCTCTGACTCTATGCCTGTGCCTCAAAATTTACCTTGAATTCAGAGCAGAAGAAGACGCAGCATGGCCTAATGGAAGGTGCACGGTCCTGGGAGTTAGAGGACCTGACTGCCTCTGAAACCAGTAAGAAGGACCTGGGTTCTAATTCTTGCTCTGCCACTTGCCTGATGTGTGCTCTTGGGCAAGTCACTTCACTTCTCTGTGCTTTAGTGACCTCATCTGTAAAATGGGGATTCAGTGCTCATTCTCCCTCCTCCCTAGACTGTGAGCCCTATGGGGGATGACTGTATCCAACCTGAGTTTCTTGAGTTTACTCCAGTGCTTAGCATAGTGCTTGGCACATAGTAAGTGCTTAATAAATAAATAAATAAATAATGGCGAGACGACCGCAGCAAGAAATCACAGCAGCTTTCTCTAGTCCGAGTTAATGAGGATGAACAACTGACATGGGGATCGATGATTCCAGAAACAGCCTCATTAATAGTAATAATAATAATAATAATAATGGCATTTATTTCATTCATTCATTCATTGAATCGTATTTATTGAGTGCTTACTGTGTGCAGAGCACTGTACTAAGTGCTTGGGAACTACAAGTTGGCGACATGTACAGATGGTCCCTACCCAACAATGGGCTCACAGTCTAGAAAACCTATTAAGACTTAAGACTTATTAAGCGCTTACCATGTGCAAAGCACTGTTCTAAGTGCTGGGGAGGTTACAAGGTGATCAGGTTGTCCCGCGGGGGGCTCACAGTCTTAATCCCCATTTTACAGATGAGGTAACTGAGGCACAGAGAAGTTAAGTGACTTGTCCAAAGTCTTCTCATTAGTAGAAGATAGTCACCTTTTCTCCAAAGAACTGAACCCAAAGGGCAAGGAAGTGCAGTTTAGACCATTACACAGTTACTTCTAACAAGGAGCTTGGGAGATTATACCCCAGAGTTCAACAGCAACTCTGTAAATATTCCCCGTGGGACCTCCAAATGGCCCTCTCCTGCCCAGAGAGAGTTCCGGCTGCCCAACTGAGACTTGTACCATGTCTCCTATGGCTTCTGATTATTTCCCCAGTGGTTAATTCAGTCATTGACCTGCTGGGTTAAGTCCCTCCTAGTGATATTTCTGGCAGTGGAAGACCCTCGTCCTCCTGGTTGACGGTGTTTGAGATGGGCAGACCTGGAGGGTAAGTTCTGCTTAAGGGTAATGAAGCACATGCTTTTGGAGATGTTTCTTAACCAAGCCAAATGCAAGGTGTTCCATTTCTTCCAGTCCTGTTATGTACAAGAGTCAGGAGAGAGGGAACATTAGAAATCAGAGGGTAAAGTGGGTTCTCATCATCAGTGGTGTTTACTGAGCACTTATTGGGTGTAGAGCACTGTACTAAGCGCTTGGGAGAGTATGATACAGCAGAGTTGCTAGATACATTCCCTGCCCACAACAGGTTTACAGTCTAGAGGGTTTTATGGTTCACTTAGTTCTCTCAAGTCTGGTTTTGTCCTCTGGCAGGATAAAATCCTGGAATTTTAGAGGGAACTAAGACCCTCACAGCACACTGAACTTCATTAACAATCAATTTCATCTTGTGCTTCTCCTTCTCCCTGGGTTCCCTGCTTTTGGTCATTTATTTTCCACCTGAGTATTCTTTCCCAGTGCTTAGTTCAATGCTCTGCACACAATAAACACTTAATAAATGCTACTACTACTATTACTACTACTGTCAGTTGATTCCCTTCTGAGAGGAAGGGCAGGGAAAGTGAAAGGAGGTGTCATTGGGATGCGGGGGGTAGGGAATATCACTAAAGGGAGTGCAGAAATGTGAGGGGTCAAACCTGCATACTTGGGACGGAAGAAGAATCAATCAGTGTAGCTTACTGAGGACTCACTGTGGGCAGAGCACTGTGTTAGCTGCTTGGGAGAGGGCTATACAACAGAGATGATGGACATGTTCCCTGCCCACAGTGAGCTCACAGCCTAGAATGTATAATTGTGAGGATAAACCACTGCTCATTCCAGCTAGCTAGAATCTGTAAGCTCCTTGTGGGCAGGGATCATGTCTACCAAATCTATTTTATTGGACTCTCCCAAGCGCTTAGTCTAGCTCACACAATAAGTGGTCAATAATTGATTGATGGATCGAGTTGAAAGGAAAACTAGACGGTTGCCCCCATTCTGATGTTTGAACAGAGGAAACAGGTGACCCAGAGGAGGTTTAAAGTTCTGGGACTATCTGTAACCTTCAGGAACTGCAAACCCAGAAATGCTGGAAGATTATAAATGTATCCAGGACACGGAGGGAGTCCTGGGGTTCCAGTGTAGAAGCTGACTGAGTGGAGGGAAGGAGAGAAACAGGAGAGAAACTGCATGGCCTGGTGGAAAGAGCATGAACCTGGGAATCAGAGGACCTGGCTTCTAATCCGGGCTCTTTCACTTGTCTGCTGTGTGACCTTGGGCAAGTCACTTAACTTTTTTATGCTTCATCTGTAAAATGAGGACTAAATCAATTTAACCCCTACTTAGTCTGTGAGTCCCAGGTGGGATAGGGACTGTGTCCAAACTGGTTATCTTGTATCTACCCCAGTGTTTAGTACAATGCTTGGCATACAGTAAGGGCTTACCGCATCCAATAACAGTTATTATTATTAGGGAAATGAACATTTTTTAAATCAACTTCCCACTCTGCAAGTGACTCTGGTACTTCTAATCCACCCCCTGCCTCCTGGCAGAAGAGCAGCTAAACCACCTCAAATAGTCATATTTGTATCCTGCTTGTAAGGACCTTCGGCAACCAATTCAAAAGGGAATTCTTTCCTATGTACAGCAGAAATCCTTCGAGTTGCAGCTTAAATACATTTCCTTTTGCTCTCTCATGAGTGGAGACGGAGAGCAGCTCTCCTCAGGCATATGTATACTAAACTTCCTTCTTCTTAAAGATCATCTTAGGTTGCTCCGCAGACATCCTGCTAGTCTGCGGTGTGAATAATCCCAGTCCTTTTCACTGTGATTATTCTCCTGTCATTATCTTTGGGTTCCCTTCTGAATCATCTCCAAATTCTTCATATCCCTCTTTGGTCCAGGAGTCAAGCACCAAGGCAACATTCACATGTGAGTCAGGTGAACTGGGAATGATAATGGGAAAACTATTTTTTTTTTTGTTCTTCCCAGTAGAGCAGTATTAAGGATGTAGTCACGAGAGCTGGAGATTTTACAGATTTTACAGATGAGGAAACTGAGGCCCAAAGATGTGAAGTGACAGACCCAAGGTCACACAGCAGGCCTGCGGCAGAGCTGGGATTAGAACCCAGGTCCTCTGACTGGGAGGCCCCGTGCTCTTTGCACTGGGCCGCATTTAATTGAAAACATTTTAAAGATATTATCTACAGGCTCAGTCACAGCACCAAAATGCTGGTCAGGGTGGGACTAGTGTATCTTGAGTTGGAATCAATCACTAAGGATGGGGGTGGGGTGGGGGGAGGAGAGAAGCAGAGAAAGAGGGAAGGAGAGGGAAGATTGATGACTCATCTGAATATTAAGGAGCATTAAGAAAGGAGAGACTATATAAAATTAAATTGCTCTAAGTCACTCATTGGAATCATCATAAGTCTCTAAGTCAAAGATCGGAATCATTGACAAATTCCAATTGTCCACATTTTTAGAAATGTTAATCAACCTTATCATTGTGGCATTTCAAAGCCTCATCTCCTCTATTCATTCATTCATTCATTCATTCAATCGTATTTATTGAGCATTTACTGTGTGCAGAGCACTGTACTAAACGCCTGGGAAAGTACAATGCAACACTGAACAGTGACATTCCCTGCCCACAATGAGCTTACAGTCTGGGAGGGGGTGGGGAGGGGGAGACGCACATCAGTGCAAATAAATTGTTACAGATATGTACATAAGTGCTGTGGGGCTGGGTGAGTCAGGGTGAGGCAGAAGGGAGTGGGAGATGAGGAAAAGTGGGCTTAGTCTGGGAAGGCCTCTTGTAGGAGATGTGCCTTCAACAACGCTTTGAAGGGGGAGGATAGTAATTGTCAGTTTTGAGGAGGGAGGGTGTTCCCGGCCAGAGGCAGGATGTGGGCGAGGGGTTGGTGGCGAGACAGGTGAGATTGAGGAATAGTGAGAAGGTTAGCATTAGAGGAGCGAAGTGTGTGGGCTGGATTGTAGAAGGTGAGAAGCGAGGTGAGGCAGGAGAGGGCAAGGTGATGGAGTGTTTTAAAGCCAATTGTGAGGGGTTTTAGTTCGATATGGAGGTGAATGGGGAACCATAGGAGTTTTTTGAGGAGTGGGGTGATATCGACTAAGCCCTCATTTTCCCTTCTCCCACTCTTGGTTTTACACCCTTTATCCACCACTTCCTCAGTCCTGCAGCACTTATGTACACGTCATCTGGAAAAGGGGGATTAAGACTGTGAGCCCCACGTTGGACAACTTGATCACTTTGTACCCTCCCCAGCGCTTAGAATAGTGCTTTGCATATAGTAAGCGCTTAATAAATGCCGCCATTATTATTATTATTATCCATAATTTATTTATATTGATGTCTGTCTCCCCTTCTAGGCTGTAAGCTCCTTGTGGGTGGGGAACACATCTACCAACTCTGTTATATTGTACTCTCCCAAGAACTCAGTGTGGTGCTCTGCACATAGCAAGTGCTCAATAAATATGATTGATTGATTGATTAATTCATTGGTTACGAGTCCCCTGTGCTTAGGCAGAGTAGGATGAAAAGTGAATAGTGAACAGCGAAGATGGACCCCAATCAATAGGGATTCCCTCTGGAGGCTTCCCAGAGGGTGGACAATTTTTGGACAGGATCCCAATTTGCCTCCTCTCCTCCTTCTGTTGATGAGCAATTTATTCAGTAATGGAACTTGATCAGTTAACATTAGTCAGGTGAATGTTCCAATTCAATGTTCAATTTTAGATGATTTGTAATGTGTCAGGTTTGAGGAGCTGTTCTTGGGCTGAAAGAATAACAATAATAATAATGATAGCATTTGTTAAGTGCTTACTATGTGCAAAGCACTGTTCTAAGCGCTGGGGGAATACAAGGTGATCACGTTGTCCCACCTGAGGCTCACAGTCTTAATCCCCATTTTACAGATGAGGTAACTGAGGCTCGGAGAAGTTAAGTGACTTACCCAAGGTCACACAGCAGATGTGGAGGAGCCGGGATTAGAACCCATGACCTCTGACTCCTAAGCCCGTGCTCTTTCCACTGAGCCATGCTGCCAGCTTCCTCATTATTGTTTGCTATTTCTTTCATGGATATTCAGGGTCCATACAGAATTTCATATGGAAAATCACCTTCCAAAATATGCTTCTCTGGTGAAGTCACAGCTGATCTCTCTTTAACTGATTTTATTTCAAATGCCCACATTTTTGCCACGTTTTTCTTCCAACAGATATCTGAGACAGATGGAAAGGGGAAACCATAGTATCTCTGAGTTCATCCTTTTAGGATTTTCTGACAATTCAGAGCAGCAACAGTTCACCTTTGGGCTGTTCCTGTGGATGTACTTGATTGGGTTACTAGGAAATCTGCTCATCATCCTGACCATAAGATCTGTCTCGCATCTGCACACCCCCATGTATTTCTTCCTGAGCCACCTGTCCTTCATTGATCTCTGCCTCACGACCACCACGGTCCCCAAGATGCTGCTCAACATCCAGACCCGGAAGAAAACCATCTCCTATGCCGGCTGCCTGATCCAGATGTTCTTCTTCTTTTTTCTTGGACTGATGGACAGTTTCCTTCTGACGGCAATGGCATATGACCGCTACGAGGCCATCTGCCACCCTTTACGTTACTCTCTGATCATGAGCTCCCGGCTCTGTGTCTTCCTGGTGGCCGGATCCTGGTTTACCACTTTTCTCAATGCCCTGTTGCACACTTTCATGACGGCTCGGCTCTCTTTCTGTGGAGACAACAAAATCCCTCACTTCTTTTGTGATATCATCCCGTTGCTCAAGCTTTCCTGTTCTGACACTAGCATTAATAACGTTGTGATTTTCACGTTAGCTGGACTGGTAGGAATAGTTCCTCCAATGTGCATCCTTGCTTCCTATGTCTGCATCGTCTCTGCTCTGCTGAAGCTTCCTTCTGCCAGGAGCAAGAAGAAAGCCTTCTCTACCTGCAGTTCTCATCTCACTGTGGTCACGCTGTTCTATGGTGCTGGCCTAGGGGTGCATTTCCATCCCACAACCACCAACTCCAACCACGAGGACTTAGTAGCATCTGTGATGTACACAGTGGTCATTCCCATGCTGAATCCGTTCATCTATAGCCTGAGAAATGAGGACATGAAGGGGGCCCTGAGGAAACTCTTCTCAGGAAAACAGTCATTGCTCTAAAACTCTGAGTTCCGTTCCTGGGATTTGGTGCTTTGACCACAAGCACAGCCACCTAGGATTTCGGGGGTGGATTCTCAGTGACCTCTGATCTCTGTGATTCCAATTGATCTATGAATAGCTATTATGTTTGCGCAAGATGTAGTTCATTAATTCATTCAATCATATTTGTTGAGCGCTTACTGTATGCACAGCACTGTACTAAGTGTTCGGAAAGTACAATTCGGCAACAGATAGAGACAATCCCTACCCAAAGACGGGCTCACAGTCTAGAAGAGGGAGACAGACAACAGAACAAAACAGTAGATAGACATCAATAGCAAGAAAATAGATAAATAGAATTATAGCTATATACACATCATTAATAAAATAAATAGAATAATAAATATGTACTAATAAACACCAATGTTGTGGGGTGGGGAAGAGAGTTGAGTAGAGGGAGGGAGTAGGGGGAGGGGAGGAGGAGCAGAGGAAAAGGGGGACTCAGTCTGGGAAGGCCTCCTGGAGAAGGTGAGCTCTCAGTAGGGCTTTGAAGGGGAGAAGAGAGCTTATTGTTTATAGTTTATAGTTTACAGTTATTGTCAGGTTCTTTTTTATGGTATTTGCAAGGTGCTTATTATATGCCAGGCACTGTATTAAGCACTGGGGTAGATATAAACTAGTCAGGTTGGACATAGTCCATGTCACACATGGAGCTCACATTTTACAGATGAGGTAACTGAGGCACAGTGACGTTACTTGCCCAAGGTCACACAGCAGACAAGAGGTGGAGCTGGAATTAGAACTCAGGTCCTTCTGACTCCTGGGACCATGCTCTCTCTACTAGGCCGCAGTGCTTCCCTTGACTTAAGGAAGATGCTGACACTTATGCAAGGATAAATTTTCTGTCAAATCCCAGAGGTTTCTAAGAATTGGCATCTGGGGCTTCACTTGGAAAGATTAAAACTGTTTATCCCTAAAATCATTAATTATCATTTTGACTAGGGCTTGTTCGATGGAGTCTAAGACAGAAATGGCACTTCACTCCATGAGAGTAAGACAAGACATTTCAATCTCATTCCAGACCCAGGCTAACAGCAATAGTTGTACAATTAGTTGTGCATCATTTTCAGTTCTTTAACTTGGCTACGTGAAAGCCTCAGGACAAGGAGTGGGAGTGGAAGCTGGCACATCTTAGAGGTAAGGAGGAAAGGGCCATGGAGAAGGGGTGAAGGTAGCTCAAGGGGCAGACAGAAGGTGCAAGGGACAGGCAAAATGGTAAAGAGGATTGGGAGAGGAACTGAGTATTGGGGGAGGAAAGGGACAGGAAACCAGGAAAGGGATAGGCAGGGGGAGAGAGGGAGAGAGGGAGAGGGAGAGAGAGCGAGAGAGAGCGAGAGAGAGAGAGAGAGAGCGAGAGAGAGAGAGAGAGAGAGAGAGAGAGAGAGAGAGAGAAAAGGAGCAAAAGGACAATGAGAGGAGAACAGGAGAACAGAGAGATTGTCAAGAAGGGAGAGAGAAGGGGAAATACAGAGAGAGCAGAAAGAAGAGAGACTGTCTTGTCTTGTCTTATGCTGTCAAGTCATCTCCAGCCCATAGCAACTCCATGGACACACCCCCCCCAGAACGCTCCACTCTCCACCTGCAATCATTCTGGTAGTGTATCCACAGAGTTTTCATGGTAAAAATATGGAAGTGGTTTACCACTGTCTCTTTCCGCACAGTAAACTTGACTTTCTGCCCTTGACTCTCTCTCGTGCTGCTGCTGCTGCCCAGCACAGGTGAGTTTTGACTTGTTGCAGATTGCCTTCCACTCACTATCCACTTCCCAAGCTAGGAATGGAATGGATATGCCTCTGCTTGACTCTGCCTCCTGTAGCTGAGACTGGTAGTGTACTGGAAAATCTCCAGGTGCGATCCTGAGTAGGGGGAGAGACTCTATGATTATTTAAAGTGGATAGGATCAAATAGGCCATTTTAAGCCTTGCCCCTGGAAGCCCCACTCACAAGAAAGCCCAACGATTTGAGTGAAGAGTTGACAATAGTAATAATAATAATAATTATATGATACTTGTTAAGCTCTTACTATGCCAGAAGCAGCATGGCCTAGTGGATAGAGCACGGCCCCGGGGGTCAGAAGGTCATGGGTTCTAATCCCAGCTCCACCACTTGTCTGCTGTGTGATGTTGGACAAGTCACTTCACTTCCCTGGGCCTCAGTTCCCTCATCTGTAAAATGGGGATTAAGACTGTGAACCCTACGTGGGACAGAGACTGTGTCCAGCTATCTACCCCAGCGTTTAGGACAGTGCCTGGCACATAGTAAGCACTTAACAAATACCATCATTATTATTATGCGCCAAGCACTGTTCTAAGCACTGGGGTCGGTACAAGTAATCAGGTTGGACACAGTCCCTGTCCCACATGGGGCTCACACTCCTAATCCCCATTTTACAGGTGAGATAACTGATGCCCAGAGAAGTTAAGTGACTTGCCCAAGGTCACACAGCTGACGTGGCAGAGCAGGGATTAGAACCCAGGTCCTTCTTATTCCCAGGCCACATGCTCTAGCCACTAAGCCACACTGCTTCTCTAAGCCACACTCCAAGATCTCTTTCCTGGATCAATCAGTCAATCCATCAATTAATGGTATTTACTGAGCACTTATTATGTGCAGAGCACTGTACTAAGCTCTTGGGAGAGTACATTACAACAGAATTGGTAGACACATTCCCTGTCCATAACAAGCTTACAGTCTAGAGGAGGAGACAGACATTAATATGAATAAATAATTTGTAATATTTAATTTAATGATATATACATAAGTGCTGTGGGGTTGTGGGTGGGATGAATTTCAAGCGCTCAAAGGTCACAGATCCAAGTGTATGACAAATAACTCAAGGCCAATCATCGTGTGGTTGGAGAAGTAGAATGGCGTAGTGGATAGAGCACGGGCCTGGGAGTCAGAAGGTTATGAGTTCTAATCCTGGCTCTGTCACTTGTCCGCCATGTGACCTTGGGCAAGTCACTTCACTTCTCTGGGCTTCAGTTCCCTCATCTGCAAAATAGGAATTGAGACTGTGAGCCTGAGGCGGGACAGGGACTGTGTTCAATCCCATTTGCTTGTAGTCACCCAACGCTTAGTACAGTGCCTGGCACAAAGTAAGCACATTACAAATGCCATAATTATTACTATTTCCCAGATGCATTAGTTTGCCAATGTGCCAATGTGCATAATGTGCATATGTATCAATGTGCCAATGAGACTCAAGTTGACTGCGCGGAAGGAGGCAATGGTAAACTGCTTCCATATTTTTACCAAGAAGACTCTCTGGATACACTACCAGAACGATTGCAGATAGGGGTGGGGCATTATTGGATAGATATGTCCATGGTGTCGCTATGGATCGGACACGACTCGACGGCATAAGACAAGAAAGTCGACTGACCAATGAGAAATAGACTTTGTAGTAGATGAGAGTTCATTTATCTCAAAGGGAGAATTTCCTTAAGGGACTAAACATTGAAGAAGGCCCCTGAAAGAGGTTATGGGGATCTCTAGAATTCCATCCATCCTGGGTGATTTGGGTATTTACATACAAGGCTTCTTCTAGCTCCATTATTTTCTGACTCCTGTCTCAAAATTTGTATTGAGTTCAGAGTTGAGATCATTCCAGTTTTTCTGGTGCTCCAAAGTAAAGGGACTATTGTTATTATTATATTTGTTATGTGCTTACAATGTGCCAAGCACAGTTCTAAGCACTGGGGTAGATATAAGCTTATCAGGTAGGACACAGTTCCTGTCCCACGTGGGGCTCACAGTCTAAGTAATTGGACCATAATCCGAAATGGCCATCAATGACTGCAGAAACAGAATTATTAAGAGAAAGGTCCTTTGGACTATATGCACCTTTCCTCCAAGTAAGCTACCCCAAAGGACAGGGAATGCGGTTTGGACCATTACTCAGATTTGTCTCTAACAAATCTGGCACACCAGCACATAGTAAGTGCTTAACATGTACCGTAACAAGGACTTTGGGGGATAGCGTCCCTGTATCCAAGAGAAACTGTATGCATTCCCCATGGAAACTCCAAACTGTCTCTCCTGCTTGGAGAGTGAAAACGCATGTTCTTGCTGCCCAGTTACATCAGCCCCCTTGCCCCTCCCCAAGCTCCTTTGGTCCCTATTTCCCCATTGGTTAATTCAGGGAAGGGTCTTCTCTCCTCAGCCCGTTCCTTCATGTGAAATTTCAGGAGGCAGAAGAGCAGCTGATGGTGTTTGAGCTCAGCAACTCTGAAAGGTAAGTGCTGCGTGAAAGCAGAGGGGACACACAATGAGCGTTTCCTCCAAGCAAAGTCGACTCCAGGCTGAGCCAGTCCCTCTGTATATACTTTCTCCCTCATATTCCTGCGCCAGTCCTATCGTTGATAGAAGTTGGGATAGAACCAGCACTGGACAATAGAAGACCGACTGCCAATTCAGAGGGAAACAAGACCTGCTCAGCACACTGAGCCCAATGAATAATCAATTGTCTCTTGTTCTTACTCTTAGGGTATTTGTTGAGCACTTACTATGCATCAAACACTGCTCTAAGTGCTGTGGTAGATATAAAGTAATAGGATCAGACACAGTTCCTGTCCCACATGGGGCTCACAGTCTATGGATTCTAGACTGTAAGGTCATCCTCTGGACTGTAAGCTCCTTGTGGGCAGGGAACATGCCTGCCAACTCCCCAAAACACCCAGCAAAGTGCTCTGCATACAGCAGGCATTCAACCAATACGATTGATTGATTGATAGGAGGAAGAACAGTCATTGAATCTGCACTTTACAGATGAGAAAACTGAGGCCTAGAGAAGCCAGTGACTTGCCCAAGGTCATGCAGCAGGCAACTGGCAGTGCTAGGATTAGAATCCAGGTCCTCTGACTCTCAGGCCATGCTGTTTTCAGTAGGTCACACTGCTCATCAGGATCGAAGTAGACTGTAGTATTCAAGTTCATCTGGCTGAGCACTTTTTCAAATAGCCGGCTAGGTGCCCTAAAATGGTTCCTGTTCTTTTCTTCTTCAGCAAACAGGCTTGCCTCAGCTCCTCAGGTCCATGTGTGTAAGGACTCTTGTTTTTCACCTTCTCCCTTTGGCCATTTCACTGACCATTGACCCCCCTCTAGGGGAGGGAGGGCAGGGAAAGCAAAACAGAGTGGGATTGGGACACAGCTAGAAATTATCAGCTAAAAAGAAGGTTTTGGATGATCTGTGGTTTATCATGAACTAGGTTATCTCTGTCCCCAAGGACCACAGTCAGTTGATGGTGGCCATACGGTGCCCTTCGGATTCTTGGCAGCACAGGGAGAATGGGTTAAAGGATTCAGTCTTCCTTCTTTTCTACTGCTTTTGGATCCCTCTCTTGGTCAGCAAATATTTACTGTTGTTTCTATCGATTTGCTTTTTTAGAGTTTTCTACACTCCCCACACCCTTCCCCTATCTTTCTATCCTCTCAACTCTCACCCTGTCTACCTCTATGTCCGTGTACCTGTCTCCAGCCTCGGTCTAGTGTTTAGCTTACTGTAAGCACTTAATTAATCTTATTGAATAATTGATGGCTTGATTAAGCAGCCATTGGTTAACCAGCCTTATGCTTCCCCCTTCTCCTTTTGCCTTTTAATCGGGACTTCTGAGA
Organism: Tachyglossus aculeatus; assembly: GCF_015852505.1. Lineage (NCBI taxonomy): Eukaryota > Metazoa > Chordata > Mammalia > Monotremata > Tachyglossidae > Tachyglossus > Tachyglossus aculeatus. Next base: position 118,182,475 of record NC_052101.1, on the reverse strand, counting down.
GTCTTTGAAGTATTAAGGTGCTGAAAAGGGTGACAGTCCCTGTCACTTTCCTTTCTTGTCTCCCTGATGTCCATCTTCAACATGGTCTAGATCCCCTGTAGCAGGTATTTTTTGTAGTATTTTTATTTTCCATTATTAGGATTTTTTGGGAGGGTAAGGCAAGAATATTGGCAGGCAATAGGAATTTTAATTGCTAATTTTTTTAGTGCATTGTATTCTTCCAGTTTCCTTAGGGTCTGAGAGACCCATGACTGGTGTTAATTATCGTTCATTCATTCATTCAATTGTATTTATTGAGCGCTTACTGTGTGCAGAACACTGTACTAAGCGCTTGGGAAATACAAGTTAGCAACATATAGAGACAGTCCCTATCCAACAATGGGCTCACAGCCTAGAAGGGGGAGACAGACAACAAAACAAAACATGTGGACAGGTGTCAAGTCATCAGAACAAATAGAATTAAAGCTAGATGCACATCATTAACAAAATAAATAGAATAGTAAATATGTACAAGTAAAATAAATAGAGTAACAAATCTGTACAAACATATACAGCAGTGCGGCTCAATGGAAAGAGCCCAGGCTTTGGAGTCAGAGGTCATGGGCTCAAATCCCGGTTCCGCCACTTGTCAGCTGTGTGATTTTGGGCAAGTCACAACTTCTCTATGCCTCAGTTACCTCATCTGTAAAATGGGGATTAAGACTGTGAGCCCCCCGTGGGACAACCTGATTATCTTGTAACCTCCCCAGCACTTAGAAAAGTGCTTTGCACATAGTAAGTGCTTAATAAATGTCGTCAATATATACACAGGTGCTGTGGGGAGGGGAAGGAGGTAGGGTGAGGGGGGATGGGGAGGAGGAGAGGAAAAAGGGCGCTCAGGGTGGTGATGGTATTGTTGAATCAACCCTGAACCCATCACAAGTGCTTAGTACAGTGCTCTGCACACAGTCAACCCTCAGGAAATCCCACTGATTGATTGATTGGTTTGGGGAAGACTCCAACAGCACTACCAAGACATTTTAGGGCCCAGGGCCAGGAGGAAAATGTACATTCCTACCAGAGGTCGGGTTAGGTGCTGGTGAGGTGGGCAACTGATTGGAAGTGGCTTCTGCCCCAGCCCCAACCCCTCTGCATGTGTTTGAGTCCATCTTCTCACTGCACTATCCCTCCCTAATAGCACGGGCTAAGCTTGGTGGTTCCGGCTAAGCTGACATTTTACGGTTAAAGGGTCCAACAGCTCAGTTCTCCAGGCTTAGTCCCCCCCAATCCCTTTCCTCTCTTTTTCTGCCCCCTCGGCTTTGTGCCCAAGGCAGTCTCTCCACGCATGCCACCCTCTGTGTCCGTCCTAGACTTCAATCATTTCTCTGCCTTAGGTTGGGCTTATTTACAATTGGTACATTTGGGGGACAGGCTGGCAGTAACACATATTAATAATTCTGATAATAATAGTATTTATTAAGCCCTTACTATGAGTGCCAAAGACTGAGCTAAGCACTGGGGTAGATACAAGATACTCAGGTGCCACATGGGGTTCACATTTTAAGTAGGAGGGAGCACAGGTACAGTTTCCCACTGTGCAGATGAGGGAACTGAGGCCCAGAGAAGTGAAGTGACTTACCTAAGGTCACACAGGAGGTGAGTGGCAGAGCTGGGATTAGAACCCAGGTCCTCTGACTCCCAGGCCCATGCTCTTTCCACTGACATTCCCAGTAATTCGGTTGGGGAAGCAGCTCTTCCCATTCTGCAGCACCCCCTAACATCTCTTCTTAATGGGAAAGGGGTGTCAGGACCGACGCTGTCTCCCAAGGTTGAAGCAGAGACACGCGACTGCTTCAAGTGGAGGCCAAAGGAGGAAGTGGAAGAAGGTGGCTTTGGCCTCCACAGCTACATTGCTTAATTTCTTGTACAAGAAGGTGCTGGCATAAATTCATTCATTCATTCAATTGTATTTATTGAGAGCTTACTGTGTGCTGAGCTCTGTAGTAAGTGGTTGGGAAAGTAGAATACAACAATAAACAGTGACATTTCCTGCCCACAAAATGGCCTAGTAGATAGAGGACAGCAGGCCTGGGAGTCAGAAGGACCTGGCTTCTAATCACAGCTCTGCCATTTGTCTGCTGTGTGTCCTTGGGAAAGTCACTTCACTTCTCTGGGCCTCAGTTGCCTGTGAGCCCCATGTGGGACATGGACTGTATCCAACCTGATTAGCTTATATTTACCCCAGTGCTAAGTACAGTGCCTGGCACATAGTAAGCGCTTAACAAATACCATGAAAAAAAGAGGTTGCTTTGGCCTCCACAGCTACATTTCTTAAGTTCTTGTGCAGGAAGGTGTGGCATAAATAAAGGCAGCATGGCCTAGTGGATAGACCATGGGCCTGAGAGTCAGAAGGACCTGGCTTCTAATCCCAGCTCAGCCACTTGTCTGCTGTGTGACCTTGGGCAAGTCACTTCACTTCTCTGGGCCTCAATTGCCTCATGTGTAAAATGGGGCGTAAGACTGTGAGCCCCATGTGGGACATGGACTGTGACCAACCTGATTAACTTGTATCTACCTCAGGGCTTAATACAGTGCCTGACGCATGATAAGTGCTTAACAAATGTCTTTAAAAAAATTCAAGGGAAGATGATTCAAAGGGGAGGAAAACAGATCATCGGCAGCAGTTAGAGCTGCAATCTTCCCAAGGGTGAGAAGTGACATATCCCAGATTCTGGCTTGAGAAGGATCGCTGTAGGCTGGCACTGGCTGCAAACACGTTTCATTCTCTACTTTTGAAAGCCAAAAATATTCCAGTAGTTATTACTCCAGCAAAGTCATTTCTTTATTCCTCGGCAATGTATTGTCACCGTCTGCCAGTAAACGCTCACAGTGTCCTCTCCTGCCTGGCAGCAGTACTACAACATTACCCATGTACAATTCCACAATTCGTCAGAACAAATAATAATAATAATAATAATAATAATAATAATAATAATAATAATTGGCATTTATTAACCGCTTACTATGTGCAAAGCACTGTTCTAAGCGCTGGGGAGGATACAGGGTGATCAGGTTGTCCCACGTGGGGCTCACAGTCTTAATCCCCATTTTACAGATGAGGTAACTGAGGCCCAGAGAAGTTAAGTGACTTGCCCAAGATCACACAGCAGACATGTGGTGGAGTCGGGATTCAAACCCATGACCTCTGACTCCAAAGCCCGTGCTCTTTCCACTGAGCCACGCTGCTTCTCTAATACAAACAAATAGAAATAAACAAATAGAATTAAAGCTATGTGCACATCATTAACAAAATAAATAGAATAGTAAATATGTACAAGTAAAATAAATAGAGTAATAAATCTGTACAAATATATACAAATGCTGTGGAGAGGAGAAGGAGGTAAGGTGGGGGGATGGGGAGGAGGAGAGGAAAAAGGGGGCTCAGTCTGGGAAGGCCTACTGGAGGAGGTGAGCTCTCAGTAGGGCTTTGAAGGGAGGAAGAGAGCTAGCTTGGCTATTCAATCAATCAATCAATCAATCATTCAATCAGCTGTATTTATTGAGCACTTACTGTGTGCAGAACACTACTAAGCACTTGGGAGAGTACACTATAACAATATAATAATAATAATAATAAGGATGGTATTTGTTAAGTGCTTACTATATGCAAAGCACTGTTCTAAGTGCTGGGGGGATACAAGGTGATCAGGTTGTCCCACGTGGGGCTCACAGTCTCAATCCCCATTTTACAGATGAGGCAACTGAGGCACAGATCATGCCTACCAACTCTACTGTATTGAACTTTCCCAAGCACTTAGTCCAGCACTCTGCACACAGTAAGTGCTCAATATATTCCTTGAGTTGAAAGGTAAGCTAGACAGTTACCCACATTCTGATGTTTGAGCAGAGAAAGCAGGTGACTTAGAGGAGGTTTAAAGTTCTGTGACAGTCAGAAACCCCAGAAGATTATCAATGCATCCAGCACAGAGGGGCAGTCCCAAGATCGCCCTGTAGATGCTGATTGAATTTTTTTCATGGATTCCTAGGCACCCTAAGGGACTCTGATACTTCATCCCCCTGTCTCCTGGCAGCTAGACCAACTCAGACAGATGAACATTTATCTTATTTGAAAGGACCGGAAGGGATAGAACCCATCACCTCCCGCAATAACCCATTTGATTCTCTTCCACTGAAAACTTTATTCCCAGGCCCAGCACAAAGACACAGTGTTGGTCAGGGTAAGATTACATTTGGTGAAGAGAAATTTAATGATGTTTTCCTCTCCCTCCCTCATCTGTAATTTAGTTTAACTTCTACCTCCCTAACTAGATTGAAAGCTCCTTGAGAGCAGGCTTGGTGTCTACCAGCTCCCATGGCTCCTGCCGGCGTGGCTCAGTGGAAAGAGCCCGGGCTTTGGAGTCAGCGGTCATGGGTTCAAATCCCGGCTCCGCCAATTGTCAGTTGTGTGACTTTGGGCAAGTCACTTCACTTCTCTGGGCCTCAGTTCCCTCATCTGTAAAATGGGGATTAAGACTGTTAGCCCCCTGTGGGACAACCTGATCACCTTGTAACTTCCCCAGCGCTTAGAACAGTGCCTTGCACATAGTAAGTGCTTAACAAATGCCATCATTATTATTATTATTATCTCCCCATCTCCCTCCTAGCCATCCTTCCCCAAACTTCTGGAGCGAAAAGTCTACATGTGCTGTCTCCAGTTCCTCTTCTCCAATTCTCTCCTTAACTCCCTCCAATCTGGCTTTTGTCCCCTTCACTCCAGATAAACTGCCCACTCAAAGCTCACCAATGATCTTCTTGCCAAATCAAATCCTACTCCATCCTAATCCTCCTAGACCACTCAGCTGCCTTCGATACAGTTGCCGCCTCCTTCTCCCAGAAGCACTATCCAACCTAGGCTTCACTGACACCGTGCTCTCCTGGATCTCCTATCTCTCTGGCTGCTCATTCTCAGGCTCGTTCACGGGCTCCTCCTCTGCCTTCCACTCCCTTACTGTGGGAGCCCCTTAAGGTTCAGCTCAGGGTCCCCTTCTATTCTCCATCAACACCCACTCCCTTGGAGAGCTCATTCACTCCCGTGGCTTCAACTACCACCTCTTTGCAGATGATTCCCAAAACTACATCTCCAGCCCTGATCTTTCTCCCTCTCTGCAGTATTACATTTCCTCTTGCCTTCAAGCATCTCTACTTGGATGTCCCGCTGATACCTCAAACTTAACATGTCCAAAACAGAAATTCTTATCTTCCCACCCAATCACTGTCCTCCCCCTGATTTTCCCATCAATGTGGACAGCACCACCATCCTCTCTGTCTTAAGAGCCTGTAACCATGGCACTAATCTCAATTCAGCTCTTTCATTCAACCCACACATTCATTCTGTCACTAAATCCCGTCAGTTCAATCTTCAGGACATAGCTAAAATCTGCCCTTTCCTTTCCATCCAACCTGCTACCATATAAATCCAAGCACTTATCCTATCCAGCCTTGAATACTGTATCAGCCTCCTTGCTGACCTCTCTGCCTCCTTTCTCTTTCCCTACTCCAGTCCATACTTCACTCTGCTGCCCAGATCATTTTTCTATAAAAACACTCAGTCCATGTTTTCCCACTCTTCCAGAACCTCCAGTAGCTGTCCATCCACCTCCACATTGAACAAAAACTCCTTACCATTGACTTAAAAGCACTCAGTCACCTTGCCCTCTCCTACCTCACCTTGCTGCTCTCCTACTACAGCCCAGCCTTCACACCACACTCCTGTAATGCCAACCTACTCACTGTACCTTGATCTTGTCTATCTCACCGCCGACCTCTCACCCATATCCTGCCTCTGGCCTGGAACACTCTCCCTGTTGATATCAGACAGATACTTACTCTCTCCACCTTCAAAGCCTTATTGAAGGCACATCTCCTCTAAAAAGCTTTCCCTGACTAAGCCCTCACTTCCTCTTCTCCCACTCCCTTCTGCGTCAACCTTGCACTTCATTCATTCATTCATTCATTCAATCGTATTTATTGAGCACTTATGGTGTGCAGAGCACTGTACTAAGCATTGGGGAAGTACAAGTCGGCAACATATAGAGACAGTACCTACCCAACAACGGGCTCACAGTCTAGAAGGGGGAGACAGACAAGAAAACAAAACATATAGACAGGTGTCCAAATCGTCAGAACAAATAGAATTATAGCTATATGCACATCATTAACAAAATAAATAGAATAGTAAATATGTACAAGTAAAATAAATAGAGTAATAAATCTGTAAAAATATATACAAGTGCTGTGGGGAGGAGAAGGAGGTAAGGCGGGGGGATGGGGAGGAGAAGAGGAAAAAGGGGGCTCAGTCTGGGAAGGCCTCCTAGAGGAGGTGAGCTCTCAGTAGGGCTTTGAAGGGAGAAAGAGAGCTAGCTTGTCGAATGTGTGGAGGGAGGGCATTCCAGGCCGGGGGAAGGGTGTGGGCCAGGGATCAATGCCAGGACAGGCAAGAACGAGGCCCAGTGAGGATGTTGGCAGAGTAGTGGAGGGTGTGGGCTGGGCTGTAGAAGGAGAGAAGGGAGGTAAGGTAGGAGGGGGCGAGGTGATGGAGAGCCTTGAAACTGAGAGTGAGGAGTTTTTGCTTGATTCATAGGTTGACAGGTAGGCACTCGAGATTTTTGAGGAGGGGAGTAACATGCCCAGAGCATTTCTGTACAAAGATAATCTGGGCAGCAGAGTGAAGTATAGACTGAAGCGGGGAGAGACAGGAGGATGGGAGATCAGAGAGGAGGCTGATGCAGTAATCCAGTCGGGATAGGATGAGAGATTGAACCAACAAGGTTACTAGGATACTCATCAATGCCCCCATTGGTTCAGAGAAAAACTCCCTTCATAGTAGGTGTTGCCTAGTAAGAGTGGCTATAAGCTAATCAGCACTACAATAGGGCCACACACAATAATTATGGTACTTAATTATGGTTTAAGCCCCTCCGCCAAGCTAGCTCTCTTCCTCCCTTCAAGGCCCTGCTGAGAGCTCACCTCCTCCAGGAGGCCTTCCCAGACTGAGCCCCTTCTTTCCTCTCCCCCTCGTCCCCCTCTCCATCCCCCCATCTTACCTCCTTCCCTTCCCCACAGCACCTGTATATATGTATATATGGTTGTACATATTTATTACTCTATTTATTTATTTATTTATTTATTTATTTATTTATTTTACTTGTACATTTCTATCCTATTTATTTTATTTTGTTGGTATGTTTGGTTCTGTTCTCTGTCTCCCTCTTTTAGACTGTGAGCCCACTGTTGGGTAGGGACTGTCTCTATGTGTTGCCAATTTGTACTTCCCAAGCGCTTAGTACAGTACTCTGCACATAGTAAGCGCTCAATAAATACGATTGATTGATTGATTGATTGATTTAAGCACTGGGTAGGATTAGAAAATCACTTAAATTTGCTCCCTTTATTCACCCCTCCCTTAGCTCCACAGCACTTGTGTACATAGCCATAATTTATTTATTTACATTAGTACCTGTCTTCCCCTCTAGACTGTAAGCTTGTTGGGGGCAGAGAACATGTTTACTAACTCTGTTGTACTGTACTCTCCCAAGAGCTTAGTACTGTGCTTTGTTCACAGTACGTGCTCAATAAATATGATTAATTCATTACCAACTCTAGTGGAACATACTCTCCCAAGCATTTAGTGCAATGCTCTGCAAACAGTAAAGGCTCAATAAATACCAGCAATGGAATGATTGAGCGAGTTAGCTGCTGCGTTGCAGAGAGATGAAGGAGGGCGAGTGGTGACAAATCATCTCAAATAATGGAGTTACCATGGGAAAAACCCTAATTGCATTTCCAGTAATAAAAGTTCATCTCAGTTGACCAAAAGTCTAGGTTTAGGTGAACAAATCACCAGGCCACTTAAGCCCACCCCAGCAGAAGAGGTTCTAATCAGTATAACCTCAGAGGATCTCATGCACTTCATATGAACCCTGTGTGGGATGGGGACTGTGCCTAGCCTGATTATCTTTCATCTACTCCAGTTCTTAGCACAGTGCTTTGGCACAGTAAGTGTTTAATAAATACTAGCATCATTTTTCCCAGCAAGGCCCTGATGGGCTAGTATTGGGAAGGATCGGGGGAGGAAGAAGTACAGCAGAGCTGAATATGGTACATAAAGAATTCATTGTGTGGATCACTGTGTGGGTGGAATGTGAATTTCCTATGTCTGACCTTGCGAAATGTTAGAGTTTGTTTGTATTGGGTGGGTTTTCAGGTATTTTCCCTTCCTACTGTCTCTACTATGTGCTTTGTCTCACTCCCTAAGCACTTAGGTGCCTCCTCCACTCCCACAGCCCTTAGGTAGGTATCCTTATATTAGGTTGCTTCTCCTGCCTGTAATTTATTTAAATGTCTGTCTCCCTTGCTAGGTTGTAAGCTCCTTGAGAGCAGGGATTCTGTCTATTGTACTCTTCCATGCACTTATAACAATAACAATAATACTAATGATAATAACAGCAACAATAATAATAATTGTGGCATTTGTTAAGCACTTACTGTGCACTAAGCACTGTACTAAGTGCTGAGGTAGATACAAGATAATCACGTCAGACACAGTCCCTGCCCCACATGGGGCTGACAATCTAAGAAGGAGAGAGAACAGGGATTTGATTCCTATTTTACAGATGAAGAAATGGAAGCACATAGAAGTGAAATGACTTGCCTGAGGCTACATAGCAGACAAGTGGTAGTTTTGGGTAAATTGTGCTGTGCTTTGCACAGAGTACGTGCTCAGTAAATACCACTGATTCATTATGTGATTGATTGACTTTGTCGATACAATGTGGCATTTACGTCTGCCAAAACATGAGTCTTAATTACATGATTTGAATAGGACATCATTGTTGATGCAATATGGCATTTACTTCTGCCAAAACATGAGCCTTAATTACATGATTTGAATAGGACATCATTGAAGAATTAGGGAATATTCTTTCCACAGCATGCATAGCGTAGTGGATAGAGCATGGGCCTGGGAGTCAGAAGGTCATGAGTTCTAACACCAACTTCACCATCTGTCTGCTGTTTGACCTTGGGCAAGTCATTTTACTTCTCTGTTCCTCAGTTACCTCATCTGTAAAATGGGGATTGAGATGGTGAGCCCCAGATGGGACAGGGTCTGTGTCCAACCTGATTTGCTTGTATCCACCCCAGAGCTTAGTACAATTCCTGGCACGTAGTAATTGCTTAACAAAGACTTATTATTATTATTATTATTATTATTGTTATTATTATTATTATCATTATTATTATCTGCATACAACATAAGCTAGTTTGAAGAAATGGTTGCTCAGGGTGTCTGCATGACTTGAGTACTATAATGCGATTTCACCTTAAGGCAGAATTCTTTAAGAACACAACTGCCGCATTATAGGAGAAGTGATTGAAGGTGATTTTGCCTTCTGCAATAAGGAGACCCGCTTTCCAACACAGCAAGAAGAAGTGAAACTCCTGAATCCCAATCTGTCTGCCCGGTACATTCCCCCTAAAGTTAGATTGGGATACATGTAACTTCGCATATCTGGGGCCTAAAGTGGAGTATTCTACTGTAAATTATTTTTCATAAAAAACACTTTGCCCAGCGTACACACAATCCATCTTGGGTTAGACTGTGAGCCCACTGTTGGGTAGGGACTGTCTCTATATGTTGCCAATTTGTACTTCCCAAGCACTTAGTACAGTGCTCTGCACACAGTAAGCGCTCAATAAATACGATTGATGATGATGATGTTTTTCACTCTTTTTCTCCATAGTTTTCTCCCAGCAGATATGAGACACCCGGCAAAGGGAAACCAAACAATGATTTCTGAATTCATCCTCCTGGGATTTTCTGACGATCCAAAGCAGCAGCCATTCATCTTTGGGCTTTTTTTTTTCATGTACCTCATCTCAGTGCTAGGAAATCTGCTTATCATCCTGGCCATCAGATTCGACTCTCACCTTCACACACCCATGTACTTCTTCCTGAGCAAACTATCTTTTGTTGATCTCTGCCTCACAACCACCACCCTCCCCAAGATGCTGCTCAACATTCAGACCCAGAAGAAAACCATCTCCTATGCCGGCTGCCTGACGCAAATTTACTTTTTAATTCTTTTTGCCTATATGGACAGTTTCCTCTTGACGGCAATGGCTTTTGACCGGTACATGGCCATCTGCCACCCTTTACACTACACCACTGCCGTAAGCCCGCAGCTCTGTGTCTTTCTGGTGGCCGGGTCCTGGTTTATTACTTTTCTCCACTCCCTGTTGCACACTGTCATGGCGGCTCGGCTCTTTTTCTGTGGAGACAATGAAATCCCTCATTTCTATTGTGATCTCACCCCTCTGCTCAAGCTTTCCTGCTCTGACATCAGCACCAACGAGGTTTTGATTTTCACTGTAGCTGTGCTGCTTGGTTTGGCTCCTGCGATGTGCATTGTTGTCTCCTACATCTGCATCGTCTCTGCTGTGCTGAAAATCCCATCTGCAGAGGGGAAGCGGAAAGCCTTCTCTACCTGTGGCTCCCACCTCACTGTGGTCACTCTATTTTACGGGGCTGGCATGGGGGTGCACATCCAACCTTCATCTATCCAATCCAAGCTTGAGGATTTGCTAGCCTCTGTGTTGTACACGGTGGTCACCCCCATGCTGAACCCCTTCATCTACAGCCTGAGGAACAAAGACGTGAAAGCGGCCCTGAGGAAACTCTTCAGCTGCGAAACAATCCCCACTCAGAAACTCTGACTTCTACCTCCAGTCTTGTTGTCCAAACCCAAGACAACCACAAATATCCTCAGTAGTGGAATTTTCAGTGATCACCATCCCTGTGATTTTCACTACACCTGGAAATTACAATTTTTTTTTTGTACACAATCCATACCAGAATATAAGAAATACCTTTTTGGGATCAGACCAATAGTCGATCCAGTACAGGCCAGTATTCTCTTTCCAACAGTAGCATTGGGATTCAGCAGATCATAGCCCTCCTTGACACAGAGCCTAATTTTTAGGGATTACCGTCTAACATCTTTAAGTTTTTTTAATGGCATTTGTTAAGTGCTTACTATGTGCCAGGCACTGTTCTAAGCACTGGAGTCAATACAAGGTAACCAAATTGGACATAGTCCTTGTCCCACGTGGGGCTCGCAGTCATAATCCTCATTTTGTAGATGAGGTAACTGAGGCACAGAGAAGTGAACTGACTTGCCCAAGGTCACACAGCAGACAAGCGGTGGAGCTGGGATTAGAACACAGGTCCTTCTGACTCCCAGGCCCTTGCTCTATCCACTAGGCAACACTGCTTCCTTTCTACATTCATTCATTCATTCATTCAATTGTATTTATTGAGCACTTACTGTGTGCAGAGCACTGTACAGCGCTTGGGAAGCACAAGTCGGCAACACATAGAGATGGTCCCTACCCAACAATGGGATCACAGTCTAGAAAGGGGAGACAGACAACAAAAACAAAACAAGTAGACAGGTGTCAAAACAGTCAGAATAAATAGAATTATAGCTAATGCACATCATTAATAAAATAGAGTAGTAAATATGTACAAGTAAAATAAATAGAGTAATAACTATGTACAAATATATATAAGTGCTGTGGGGAGGGGAAGGAGGTAGGGCAGAGGGAGGTGGGCAATGGGGAGGGGAGGAGGAGAGGAAAAAGGGGGCTCAGTCTGGGAAGGCCTCCTGGAGGAGGTGAGCTCTCAGTAAGGCTTTGAAGGGAGGAAGAGAGCTAGTTTGGCAGATGTGTGGTGGGAGGGCATTCCAGACCAGGGGAAGGACGTGGGCCAAGGACAGGCGAGAACAAGGCACAATGAGGAGGTTAGCGGTAGAGGAGTGGAGGGTGCGGGCTGGGCTATAGAAGGAGAGAAGGGAGGTGAGGTAGACTTCTAGACTGTAAGCCCGTTGTTGGGTAGGGACCGTCTGTATATATTGCCAGCTTGTACTTCCCAAGTGCTTAGTACAGTGCTCTGCACATAGTAAATACAATTGAATGAATGCATGAATGAATAGGAGGGGGTGAGGTGATGGAGAACCTTGAAGTCGAGAGTGAGGAGTTTTTGCTTGATTTGTAGGTTGACAGGCAACTACTGGAGATTACTGAGGAGGGGAGTGACATGCCTAGAGCGTTTCCATACAGAGATAATTTGGGCAGCTGCGTGAAGTATAGACTGAAATGGGGAGAGACAGGAGGCTGGGAGATCAGAAAGGAGGCTGATGCAGTAATCCAGTCGGGATAGGATGAGAGATTGAACCAGGAAGGTAGCGGTTTGGATGGAGAGGAAAGGACGGATCTTAGCGATGTTGTGGAGGTGAGACTGGCAGTTTTCAGTGACAGACAGATTGGATGTGTGGGGTGAATGAGAGAGCAGAGTCAAGGATGACACTACTTTTGTGGGCTTGTGAGACGGGAAGGATGGTAGTGCCATCTACAGTGATGGGAAAGTCAGGGAGAGGACAGGGTTTGGGAGGGAAGATAAGGAGCTCAGTCTTGGACACGTTGAGTTTTAGATGTTGAGCAGACATCCAGATGGAGATGAACTGAAGGCAGGAGGAGATACGTTCCTGGAGGGAGGGAGAGAGAGCAGGGGTGTTGATATAGATTAGGGTGTCATTAGCGTAGAGATGACAGTTGGAGCCGTGGGAGCGAATGAGTTCACCAAAGGAGTGAGTATAGATAGAGAACAGAAGGGGACCAAGAACTGACCCTTGAGGAACCCCTACAATAATGGGATGGGAGGGGGAGGAGGAGCCTGCAAAGGAGATCAAGAGTGAACTCCATCACCTCCTGGAGTTGCAAGAGACTGGTTTGGCACCCATGATGCAGTGTTTGACCCTTGACCCCCAAAGAATATGGCATTGTCTGGAAGGAGGGGATGCAGTTGAGGGCTGGGGGGCTGGGGGAAGGGAAGGGTCCAGAGGGCAGTAGCGGTGTCCAGGGGGCAGCAGCGCCCATTGCCAACTGATTCCCTCATGTTGGGACCAGCACAATCTATGAGTGTCTGTAACACCAGGTGAGTAGCTGGTCAGTCCTCCATTGTCTAGGGGGTGGGTGGTCTGGTTCAGGGCTGTGCTTTGGCTTCTGTTCTGTACATCCCACCTTCCCATATAGTAGCCCTGTATAGATTTCTCATCATGAATTTGCCCAAACCCATCCTTTGCTGTTATTTTCTGCTTACACAGTTTTCGCTGGTAACATCATCATCATCATCAATCGTATTTATTGAGCGCTTACTATGTGCAGAGCACTGTACTAAGTGCTTGGGAAATACAAATTGGCAACACATAGAGACAGTCCCTACCCAACAGTGGGCTCACAGTCTAAAAGGGGGAGACAGAGAACAAAACCAAACATACCAACAAAACAAAATAAATAGAATAGATATGTACAAGTAAAATAAATGAATAAATAAATAAATAAATAGAGTAATAAATATGTACAAACATATATACATATATACAGGTGCTGTGGGGAAGGGAAGGAGGTAAGATGGGGGGATGGAGAGGGGGACGAGGGGGAGAGGAAGGAAGGGACTCAGTCTGGGAAGGCCTCCTGGAGGAGGTGAGCTCTCAGTAGGGCCTTGAAGGGAGGAAGAGAGCTAGCTTGGCGGATGGGCAGAGGGAGGGCATACCAGGCCCGGGGGATGACGTGGGCCGGGGGTCGATGGTGGGACAGGCGAGAACGAGGTACGGTGAGGAGATTAGCGGTGGAGGAGCGGAGGGTGTGGGCTGGGCTATAGAAGGAGAGAAGGGAGGTGAGGTAGGAGGGGGCGAGGGGATGGAGAGCCTTGAAGCCCAGGGTGAGGAGTTTCTGCCTGATGCACAGATTGATTGGTAGCCACTGGAGATTTCTGAGGAGGGGAGTAATATGCTCAGAGTGTTTCTGGACAAAGATAATCCGGGCAGCAGCATGAAGTATGGATTGAAGTGGAGAGAGACATGAGGATGGGAGATCAGAGAGAAGGCTGATGCAGTAGTCCAGACGGGATAGGATGAGAGCTTGAATGAGCAGGGTAGCGGTATGGATGGAGAGGAAAGGGTGGAGCTTGGCAAAGTTGCGGAGCTGAGACCGGCAGCTTTTGGTGACGGCTTGGATGTGAGGGCTGAATGAGAGAGCGGAGTAGAGGATGACACCAAGGTTGCGGGCTTGTGAGACGGGAAGGATGGTAGTGCCGTCAACACAGATGGGAAAGTCAGGGAGAGGACAAGGTTTGGGAGGGAAGACAAGGAGTTCAGATTTCATATACTTACCACTCACAGTGAAGAAATGTTTGCTTCTGCTTCTTTTATACCAATCAATCAATGGTATTCATTGAGCGCTTACTATGTGCAGAGCACCATACTAAGTGCTTGGGAGAGTACAATACAACAGAATTAGAAGACACGTCCCCTGCCCATAATGATCTTCCAGTCTAAGAAGGAGACTGGCATCAATATGAATAAGTAATTTAGAATATATAATTTAAAAATAGTTACATAAGTGGCATGGAGTTCATTCATTCATTCAATCATATTTATTGAGCACTTACTGTATGCAGAGCACTGTACTAAGCACTTGGAAAGTACAATTTGGCAACAAATAGAGACAATCCCTACCCAACAATTGGCTCACAGTTTAGAAGTGGGGGGAGGACAGAAAACAAAACAAAATAAAACAAAACAAGTAGACAGGCATCAATAGCATCAATATGAATAAATAGAATTATAAATACATACACACCAATAATAAAATAAATAGAATAATAAATATGTACATATATACAAAAGTGCTGTGGGGAGGGGAGGGGCGTAGAGCAGAGGGAGGGAGATGGGCGATGGGGAGGGGAGGAGGAGCAGAGGAAAAGGGGGTCTCAGTCTGGGAAGGCCTCCTGGAGGAAGTGAGCTATCAGTAGGGCTTTAAAGGGGTGAGGTGAGTTAGTTTGGTGGATGTGAGGAGGGAGGGCATTCCAGCCCACAAGTAGGATGTGGGCCAGGGTCGACAGCAGGATAGGCAAGAACAAGACACAGTGAGGAGGTTAGCGGCAGAGGAGTGGAGTGTGTGGGCTGGGCTGTAGAAGGAGAGAAGGGAGGTGAGGTAAGAGGGGGCAAGGTGATGGAGAGCTTTGAAGCCAATAGTGAGGATGGGGTGACTATCAAATGACTAAAGGTCACAGATCCACATTCATAGACGACGGAGAAGGGAGAGCGAGCCGGGAAAAAGATCAGTCTTCACTGTCTAGGAGGAGATGTGACCTTAATAATTCTTTGAAGGTGGAAAGAGTGGTGGTCTGGTGGATAAAGAGGGGGAGGGAGTTCCAGGCTTGGGGGAGGATGTGGGAAAGGGGTCGACAGCGAGATGGAAGAGATCACCCAGGGAATACTGAGAGGCTTTTGGGACATAAAATTCCCAAAGTCCTAGTTAAAGTACTTGCCAAACTTTGCTGTGTCCCTGTGTGATCAGTTCCCGTGGGAAGAGCTGTGAGTGTGGAATATGGGGAAGTGAAGGGGGTGGACCAATCTCCTGACAATTCTTTGTCTCTGAGATTCTTGATAACTCAGTAAAATTTATATCCTTGATATCTTGGATTCCGGGAAACTTGTTTTTCTATCTCCCTGTGTTGTAGAATCTCATTCAACTTTTTAATTGACTCAGTGTCAATTTTCTTAACAAAATATGTGGCCAGGTCATTGGAGTTAAGAGATACGGGAGGGAGGGGGGAAGGGGGCCCGAGGAAGGAGTTAAATGCC
Source organism: Tachyglossus aculeatus (assembly GCF_015852505.1). NCBI lineage: Eukaryota > Metazoa > Chordata > Mammalia > Monotremata > Tachyglossidae > Tachyglossus > Tachyglossus aculeatus. The sequence goes on along the minus strand of NC_052101.1, from coordinate 118,166,732 downwards.
TGGAATGACTGGTGAGGGAGATGGGCATGGGTGTCAATGAAGACAGAGAAATAATTTTGCCGGGCAGAGGAGGGGGCAGAATTACAGCACACAAGGATACACCTGAAATGGATGAAGTTGGCTGGATATTTAGATTTCCATCAACAATGTCCTGTGGCTCGTGCAAAAGAGTGAAGGAGATGGACTGTGCAGGTGATCCAGGGCCTCTAAAAAAATTGTTCTGCACACATAATAATAGTAATGGTACTTGTTAAGCACTTAGTATGTGCCAAGCAGGGTTCTAAGCACTGGGGTAAATACAAATGAATCAGTTTGAACACAGTCCTTGTCCCACATGGGGCTCATAGTCTTAATCCCCATTTTACAGATGAGGCAACTGGGGCATAGAGAAGTTAAGCGATTTATCCAAGGTCACATGCAGACAAATGGTGAACCTGGGACTGGAACCCAGGTCCTTCTGACTTCTGGCCACTGCTCTGTCCATTAGGCCATGCTGCTTCTCAGATCTCCCCACACCTCAGATTTCTCCAATGACTGCCCATTCATCAGAAACTCCTCATCAATGGTTTCAACACACTCAAACAACTCTTTCCCCACTACATTCTTGCTCAGCTCCCACTACAACCCAGGCCCCATGCTCCGCTTCTCTAATATCAGTCTACTCACTGTACCTCACTCTCATCCCTCTGACCACTGACCTCTTGTCCATGCCCTTCCTCCTGCCCAGAACTCCCTCATTCATTCATTCATTCATTTGTATTTATTGAGTGCTTACTGTGTGCAGAGCACTGTACTAAGCGCTTGGGAAGTACAAGTTGGCAACATACAGAGACGGTCGCTACCCAACAGTAGGCTCACAGTCTAGCCTGCTGTGCCCTCCCCCCACCCTTCGTAAGCAGAATAGTGGATAGAGCACAGGCCTGGGAGTCAGAAGGCCATGGGTTCTAATTCTGGCTTCCCCACTGGTCTGCTGTGTGACCTTGAGCAAGTCACTTCACTTCTCTGGGCCTCAGATACCTCATCTGTAAAATGGGGATTGAGATTGTGAGCCCTACATGAGACAGGGACTGTGTTCAACCCGATTTGCTTGTATCCACCCCAGTGCATAGTACAGTGCCTGGCACATAGTTAGCACTTAACAAATACCATAATTATTATTATTATCTGGCAGACCATCACTCTCCCCATCTTCAAAGCCTACTAAAATCATATCTCTTCCAGAATACCTTCCCCGACTAACCTCTCATCTCCCCTCCTTATCCTCCCTTCCTTCTCTATCGCCTATGCGCTTGGGTCTGTACCCCATAAGCACTTTTCTACTCACCTCAATCCAAACCCTACCACACTTGTGTACATATCCTTATACTAGGTTATGTCTTCTACTCTTAATTTAATTTTGATGTCTGTCTCCAGCTAGATTTTAAGCTCCTTGATGGCAGGGATCACATCCTCTTATCTGTTGTGCTTTCCCAAGTGTCTAGTGCAGGGCTCTGCATACAGAAAGCTCTCAATAAATGCCATTGATTGATACTGATTGATTGAACAGGGATTGTGATCATCAATCTATTACCTTTCTCAATCTCCAATAAGATTCTATCACTCTCTCTTCAAACATCTAGAGTGGTGCTTTTGATAGAGAGGGGAAACTTCAGTGGAGGGGTAGGTTTTAAGAGAGACGATGAGGAGTTCAGTTTTCAACAGGTTGAGTTTGAGGTGCCAGCAGGACATTCAAGCAGAGATATCCTGGACATAAGAGGAGATGAGGGCTTGTAGATTAGGTGAGAGGGTGGGGCTGGAGAGGTAGATTTGGAGCAACTACATAGAGGTGGTAGCTGCAGCCGTCGATCAGTCGTATTTATCGAGCACTTACAGTATACAGAGCACCGGACTAAGAGCTTGGGAGAGTACGATATAACAGAGTTGGTAGACATGTTCCCAGAGCTTAAAGTCTAGAGCAGGGAGTCAGATATTAAAAAAATTATGGATATGTACATTAGTGCCGTGGGACTGAGGGTGGGGTGAATAAAGGGAGTAGGTCCAAGTGCAAGGGTGATGCAGAAGGGAGAGGGAGAAGGGGAAACGAGGGCTTAGTCGAGGAAGGCCCCTTGGAGGAGTTGTGGTTTTAATACAGCTTTGAAGGTGGGGAGAGTGATGGTCCATCAGATATGAAGGGAGAGGGAGTTCCAGGCCAGAGGCAGGACATGGGCACAGGGTTGGTGGCGAGATAGATGAGATTGAGGTACAGTGAGTAGGTTGGTGTTAGAAGAGTGAAATGAACATGCTGGGCTGTAGTAGGAAATGGAGAAGATGAGCTCCCTAAGTGGGTGACTTGCAAGTTCTGAAACAAATTATTGCGCTCGTGCAGGTCTCTACCCAGGGACTGCTGTCAGACGTGGCCCGACCAGGAATTGGGGTGATCTTTGGTATTACCTGTGGATTTCAATATGTAAACATGCATCCTGGATCCAGGGCTTACAGCCAGTCTCCCCTCCCCTCTCTCCTCAACCCACCCTTTTCCAGAGTGAGAAGAGCTGAGGGACACCATTTCGAATTTTTCTTTCAGGATGAAGATTTCTTGGAAAAAATAGGCAATCTACAATTTCTGTGGGTGTGAGCATAAATTTTTCCAATTGATGTAAATTATGACAAATGAGATATAGATCCACACATAGATCATGCTAATCAAGATATGGATTTGCACCCAAATCTACTAATGGAGATATGGATGTATGCATAAATCATGCAAACTGAGTTAAGGATGTGATTGGACATCTCGTTGATTGAGTTATGGGTGGGCGCATGAATCATGCTAATCAAGTTCTGGGAATGTGTCATGTTCATCAGTCTCTAGGTGCACACATAATTTGTGCTAATCGTTTATGAGTCGACACACATTCATTACTTGAGTTATAGAGCTGATTCATACTCGTAAATTACATGCCAAAGAGATGATGATGGTAATTGTCTTCAGGACCAACAACCTGTGCCAAAGAATTGATTACAGTGCTAAAGGTTTACACAAGACTACTCTTGCTCAGGGATATCATTTATATTTCTTTATTGCCTTGCCCTCCCCAACTTCTGCCCTTCTCTCTCTTTCATTCATTCATTCATTCATTCATTCATTCGTATTTATTGAGCACTTACTGTGTGCAGAGCACTGTACTAAGCACTTGGGAAGTACAAGTTGGCAACATATAGAGACGGTCTCTACCCAACAGTAGGCTCAGAGTCTAGAAGGGGGAGACAGAGAACAAAACAGAACATATTAGCAAAATAAAATAAATAGAATAAATATGTACAAATAAAATAAATAAATAAATAAATAGAGTAATAAATACATACAAACATATATACATATATACAGGTGCTGTGGGGAGGGGAAAGAAGTAAGGAGGGGGGGATGCGGAGGGGGAGTAGGGAGAAAGGAAGGAGGGGGCTCAGTCTGGGAAGTCCTCCTGGAGGAGGTGAGCTCTCAGTAGGGCTTTGAAGGGAGGAAGAGAGCTAGCTTGGTGGATGTGCAGAGGGAGGGCATTCCAGGCTAGGGGGAGGACGTGGGCTGGGGGTTGATGGTGGGACAGGTGAGAACGAGGGACAGTGAGGAGATTAGCAGCAGAGGAGTGGAGGGTGCGGGCTGGGCTGTAGAAGGAGAGAAGGGAGGTGAGGTAGGAGGGGGCGAGGTGATGGAGAGCCTTGAAGCCGAGGGTGAGGAGTTTTTGCCTGATGCATAGGTTGATTGGTAGCCACTGGAGATTTTTGAGGAAGGGAGTAACATGCCCAGAGCATTTCTTCACAAAGATGATCTGGGCAGCGGTGTGAAGTATGGATTGAAGTGGGAAGAGACAGGAGGATGGGAGATCAGAGAGGAGGCTGATGCAGTAATCCAGCTGGGATAGGATGAGAGATTGAATGAGTAGGGTAGCAGTTTGGATGGAGAGGAAAGGGCGGATCTTGGCGATGTTGTGGAGGTAAGACCGGCAGGATTTGGTGACGGATTGGATGTGAGGAGTGACCGAGAGAGCGCAGTCGAGGATGACACCAAGGTTGCAAGCTTGTGAGATGGGAAGGATGGTAGTGCCGTCAACAGTGATGGGAAAGTCAGGGAGAGGGCAGGGTTTGGGAGGGAAGATAAGGAGTTCAGTCTTGGACATGTTGAGTTTTAGATGGTGGGCAGACATCCAGATGGAGATATCCTGAAGGCAGGAGGAGATACAAGCCTGGAGGGAGGGAGAGAGAGCAGAGGCAGAGATGTAGATTTGGGTGTCATCAGCGTAGAGATGATAGTTGAAGCCGTGGGAGCGAATGAGTTCACCAAAGGAGTGAGTGTAGATCGAGAACAGAAGGGGACCTAGAACTGACCCTTGAGGAACCCTTACAGTAAGGGGATGGGAGGGGGAGGAGGAGCCTGCAAAAGAGACTGAGAATGAACGGCCGGAGAGATAAGAGGAGAACCAGGAGAGGACAGAGTCTGTGAAGCCAAGGTTGGATAGCGTGTTGAGGAGAAAGGAGTGGTCCACAGTGTCAAAGGCCGCTGAGAGGTCGAGAAGGATTAGGATAGAGTATGAGCCGTTGGATTTGGCAAGCAGGAGGTCATTGGTGACCTTTGAGAGGGCAGTTTCCGTGGAATGTAGGGGACGGAAGCCAGAGGGGGGTCGAGGAGAGAGTTGTCATTGAAGAATTCGAGGCAGTGTGTGTAGACGACTCGTTCTATTTACCCCAGCACTTAGTACAGTGCCTGGCACATAGTCAGTGCTTAACAAATTCCATTACAAATAAACCTTCCAGTTTGCAAATGACATTAAGCTCTTCTGGGTGGTGAATTGCTATGCCGATGGGGTTAAACTGCGGGAACTACCGAGAGGTGTGAAGGGGCTGGTAAGCTTCAGAATGAAAAACTGCAAGGTGGAACACCTGGGGAAAAATAATCTAAAGAGTCATTGTTTATTGTTCCTCCAGTATGCAGCAGCTGCCAAAAAAACCTCAACCAAATGCATAGAAACCAAACTGAAGGGCACAGTTCTTTCCCCGTGTATAATCTTAGCTCATTCCCATCTGGTCACTGCATCACAGGAAAGATGGAACAGAGAGAGAAAGGACCGAAAAGAACAACCAGAATGAAGAAGCTTCTGACTGAGGAATGACTTAAGCTTCTGTCTGGAAAGATGTAGGGAGGGAGAGGACATGATTGACATTTACAAATGCATGTCAGGATGAACCCAAAATTGTTGTTTGCCAAATCTCATGCAACCAGGACATGGGGCACCCATTAAACCTTGAAGGTGTTGGGGGTATGAAACAAAAGCAGTCAGTGGATGGCCAGAGGGTAGAATTCATTACCAAAGGATGCTGTGCAGCCCAAAGTATCAGGCATTGAAAAGAGGACTTGGATAAACGGATGGAAGAGCAGTTGATACTGGGTCACCAAAGGGGAAATTAGGGGTGTAGAAGAGAAAGTGAGTTGCTCTGGGTGGTCCATCCCTAACCATGAGGATGGGCGTCCAAGAGGGCATGGTTCCACCAAATGCTCTCTTGATAATACACTGGGCCGGAAGGCTGCTGGGTCTGTGCCCATGGATGGCAGCACACATGAGCTTATGGTCTCCTGGCTTTCCACCAGATACTTCTCAGAGCCTAGGGTCTGGCAGCCCATGCCTCCCCCCCCATGCAAGGAATGCTAGTATATTTGTCTGAATTTTTTAAACCCAGGAAGGTAGATGGAGGAGTCCTTGCACTTCATTCGGTACACTGCAAGCAGGACACTGCAAAACCCCAACCCCGACCCTCTGGGCCACCAGATTGTTTCAACCTGTACCTCAGAGCATACTGACGATGATGATTAATTATTTATGGTATTTTTTAAGGCTTACTATGTGACAGGCACTGATGATGATGGTTGTGAGAGGACCTGATCTTAGGAAGTCTGGGTAACTGCTCTCTGCCAGACTGGTGAGTTTGTGATACCCTGAGGCCTCCAAGGTTCAGGAACAGCAGTTATGACTTCTGGGAGGTGAGAGTTTTTCTGCTGAAGAGCTTCATCAGGGCCCCTTTCATGTCCTTGTTCCTCAGGCTGTAGATGAAGGGATTCAGCATGGGGGTGACCACCGTGTACATTACAGATGCTGTCGAACCTCTCCAGGACCTTTGGGAAGACCCAGGGCTGAGGTAGACCCCAAGGCCAGTGCCATAGAACAGAAACACCACTGACAGGTGGGAGCCACAGGTGGAGAAAGCTTTCCACTTTCCACCTGCAGATGGGATTTTCAATATAGTAGAGATGATGTGTGAATAAGAGACAAGGATCCCGATGAGGGGAACCGCAGCCAGCACTACCACAAAGAGGTAGAGCAGGATTTCGTTGGGGAGGGTGTCTGAACAAGACAGCTTTAGAATATAGGTAATTTCGCAGAAGAAGTGAAAGATCTCGTTGTTGGAACAGAAGGACAAATGAAGCACCAGTAAGGTGTGTAAGAGGGAAATGAGACTCACGGTGATCCAGGGCACCCCGACCATCAAGACACAGACCCGTGGGTTCATGATGGCAGTGTAGTGCAGGGGGTGGCAAATGGCCATGAACCGGTCATATGCCATCCCGGTGAGGAGGAAGTTGTCCAGAATCAGGAACAGCATGAAGAAGTACATCTGGGCCAGGCACCCAGAGAAGGATATGGACTGACTGTGGGTCTGGATATTGCACAGCATCTTAGGGACGGTGGTGGACAGGATGCAGGCATCGACCGCAGACAGGTTGCTGAGGAGGAAGTACATGGGGGTGTGCAGGTGCCGGTCAGAGCCAATGGCCAGCACGATGAGCAGGTTCCCCAGGACCCCGAGCAGGTACATGCAGAGGAACGGCACGAAGAGGAGCTGCCGCTGCTCCTCCCGGGCGGACAGTCCCAGGAGGAGGAATTCCGAGAGGCTGCTTTGGTTTCCCCTGGCCATGGGGCCGGGTCTTCTGCAGAGGGAGAGAGACAGGGCAGGGGAAGAAGATAAGGTTATAACATTTCCCTTCAGCTCAATCCCCCTTCTGGAAGTACGAGGCTGGCAGTTGGATGCTGCCATCCCACTGTGGACAATGCCCCCTGGGCCCTACACCTGGGCATGGGCTTGGAAGGGAGCCTGCCTGGCAGGTGTGCTGCCCCGGCTGTACTGGGAGGGCGCTCACCCAGGATTTCACCCAATCATATTTATTGAGTGCTTACTATGTGCAGGGCACTGTACCCAACCCACTGCGTTTCACCTCCCTCTGCCCTTACCTCCCTTACCTCTAGACTCTAAGCTCGTTGTGAGCAGGAAATGTGTCTGTTTATTGCTAAACTGTACCCTCCAAGGTGCTTAGTACAATACACACACACACACAGTAAGCACTCAATAAATATGACTGAATTGAATAAATACCCCAGGGTCAGTGATGACCAAAGTCATGTACCACTAAAGCAGTACCTGGCTTCAACACCTTTCCTTCCTCCTACTTAGACTGTGAGCCCCATGTGGGACTGGGACTGTGTCCAATGTGATTAACTTATATCTATCCCAGGGCTTGGTACAGTGCATGACACATAGAAGCACTTAATCAAAACCACCATTATTTGAGTCAGCTCCTTCTCCTCTTCCCTTTATCGGCAACAGAATTAGATTTTTCTCCCCTCCATGCTGACAGAGCGCATCCATTGATCAATCATTCAGTGGTACCTACTGAGTGCTTACTGTGTGCAGAGCACTGTAATAAGCACTTGGGAGAGCACAATACAGAAGTGTCGGCAGAGACGATCGATGGCCAGAAGGAGCTTACAGTCTGAAGGAGACAGACATCAAAGTATAATCAATCAATACATGGTATCTATTGAATGCTGAGTCTGTGCAGCGCACTGTGCTAAGACTGATCGAGTAGTCTAGGTGGCTCATTATGGGCAGGGAATGTGTCTGTTTACTGTTATATTGTACTCTCCCAAGTGTTTAGTACAGTGCTTTGCCCACAGTAAGCACTCAACAAATACGATTGAGTGAACGAATGAATGAATGAAGGAGACCGATAAGCGCATGAAGTAGGGTGGTGACCATTGAGTGGAGAGGAAGGAGCAGAACCATGAAATATTGTGGGGAAAGAATCAGCAAGATTTAGGGACAGACTGAATAGGAGAGTGAAAAGACAGTGAAGAAGTGAAGATGATTCCAGGGTTCATTGGATTAGGGAGGGTGGTAGTGTTGTTAACTATGATGAAAAGCTAAGAAGAGGATTAGGTTTAGTCGGGGGCATAAGGGGGAGGGAGAGATGAGGAGTTCAGTTTTAGCGGTCTTGATTCTCTTCTATTTACTTCAGTGCTTGTCATATAATAACTGCTTGATTCATTCATTCAATCTTATTTATTGAGCACTTACTGTGTGCAGAACACTGTACTAAGCGCTTGGGAAGTGCAAATCGGCAATATATAGAGACGGTCCCTACCCAACAATGGGCTTACAGTCTAGAAGGGGGAGAATGACAACAAAACAAAACAAGTAGATAGGTATCAATACCATCAGAATAGATAAATAGAATTATAGCTATATACACATCATTAATAAAAATTAATAGAGTAATAAATATGTACAAATATACCCAAGTGCTGTGGGGAGGGGAAGAGGGTAGGGCAGAGGAAGGGAGTGGGGGTGATGGGGAGGGGAGGAGGAACAGAGGAAAAGGCGGGGCTCAGTCTGGGAAGGCCTCCTGGAGGACGTGAGCTCTTAGTAGGGCTTTGAAGGGAGGAAGAGAGCTAGTTTGGCGGATGTGTGGAGAGAGGGCATTCCAGGCCAGGGGTAGAACATGGGCCAGGGGTCGACGGTGGGACAGGTGAGAACGAGGCCCAGTGAGGAGGTTAGTGGAAGAGGAGCGGAGTGTGTGGGCTGGGCTGTAGAAGGAGAGAAGGGAGGTGAGGTAGGAGGGGGTGAGGTGATGGAGTGCTTTGAAGTCGAGAGTGAGAAGTTTTTGCTTCTTGCGAAGGTTGATAGGCAACCACTGGAGATTTTTGAGGAGGAGAGTGACTGGCCCAGAGCATTTCTGTAGAAAGATAATCTGGGCAGCAGAATGAAGAATAGATTGGAGCAGGGAGAGACAGGAGGATGGGAGATCAGAAAGGAGGCCAATGAAGTAATCCAGTCGGGATAGGGTGAGAGATTGAACCAACAGAGTAACAGTTTGGATGGAGAGGAAAGGGCGGATCTTGGCAATGTTGTGAAGGTGAGATGACAGGTTTTGGTAGTGGATTGAATGTGTGGGGTGAATGTCCCTTCTAGACTGGGAGCCCGTTGTTGGGTAGGGACCGTCTCTATATGTTGCCGATTTGTACTTCCCAAGCACTTAGTACAGTGCTCTGCACACAATAAGCACTCAATAAATACGGTTGAATGAATGAATGAATGAATGAATGAGAGAGTGGAGTCAAGAATGACACTAAGATGGCAGGCTTGTGAGACGGGAAGGATAGTAGTGCTGTCCACAGTGACGGGAAAGTCAGGGAGAGGACAGGGTTTGGGAGGGAAGATAAGGAAGATAAGGAGCTCAGTCTTGGACATGTTGAGCTTTAGCTGGTGGGCAGACATCCAGTGGAAATGTCCTGAAGGCAGGAGGAGATACGAGCCTGGAGGCATGGAGAGAGAACAGGAGAGGAGATGTAGATTTGGGTGGTGTCTGCATAAAGATGATGGAGATGATAGTTGATGATAGTTGCATAATGAATGCCCTCATTATACAAGCCAGGCAAGAAAAGTGTAAAGGGGTGATCATCAGGGTAGGAAAAACACCAGAAAAAGAAGAGTGTCTACAAAGAGTGGGCAGTCCCCTGCATATCAAAAGTGGGAGAAACATGGAGGTAGGTGAGGAAAAAAGGGAACCATGGTAGCCTCTCCTTTAGCTAGATGGAAAACTCCAGAATACAGAGAGTAGCAAAGAGATTTGAAAGAGGTTAAGCAGAGGCAGCAGGTGCACACAGTCTATTCGAGGAGGCATGTAGGAAAGGGAAAAGGGAGGCAAGACAGAAACAGCCAGAAGACGAGAGCTTGCCACCTTTGTCACTTGTGGCCCTCCCTCCAGTCTTTATTACTCAGAGCAATGGGGTCAAACCAGAAACTTTACCTGAGAGAAACAGTCGAGGAGCCTGTCACCCACTTGTTAGCTCTTCTTCAGCAGCGTGGTCTGTACTGGGGGCGGTGGGTGTCTCTACATCCAGGGGTCTGGATCTTGGGCCACCCCGCTTCTCCTCCCTGCAGTGGCCTGTGTAGGAAGGGGGATGGGAGGCTCAGGGCTGTGAGAACCCAGGCAGGACTGGGGAAGGCAGGTTCACGGAGGAGCAGGCTCAGCCTCAGAGCTGTGAGGGGGTTCCCAGCAGAACTATTTGCAGAGGAGTGCTCTGCCTCTCAGGGATTTGGAGCCCTAATTCCCCCTGCTTCTCATTAGAGGTAAGCAAAGACTGAGCTCACACTCTCTGACTCACCTTCCCAGACACTTCCCTCTGGGGAGAAAGAAGATTTTGCCCCAGTTTTGGGCTCTGAAGGGGCATGCCTGAGAGGAGATGTCATCTCTTTGGGGAAAAGGTGCTGGGGACTGCTCCACAAGTAGAAGGAAAACTCTCTCCGGTGCCAAGCTGTCCTCCTCCCCTCCCTGCCCCCCATCCTCCACTCCCCTGCTGTATCCTTGGAGAAAACAGCAGGCCTGATCACCTGGGGACCTGCCCAGCCAGGGCTAATGGCTTCTCTGGGCCAGTGGGAGGTGGCCCTGCACATACTGGGCACCTCTGGGGCAACCCTGATGAAGATGAGATGGAGGGTCTTACAGCCATCTGAAATAAAGGGAAAGGGAGGTGGGGGTAGGGGACTGGGAGACATGACAGGAGCTGAACCGTGCTCTGATGAGCCGATTTCCTAGTGGGTGGGCTTTTGTACTAATCATATGGAAGAGTCTTCTGAAGAGCTCTCAGATCGAGGCTCTCTTCTGATCAAACCGTGGCATTTAGTGAGTGCTTACTGCATGCAGAGAACTGAATTAAGAGCTTTGGAGGGTATGATATAATAGAGTTCATAGGCCCTGTATCTGCCCACAAGGAGCTTACAGTCCACATAGGGTGACAGACATTAAAATAAATTACAGATAAAGGCAATGACAGGGTGTAAGGATATGTACCTAAGTACTATGGGGTTAATTAATGAATTAATAATGGTATTTGCTAAGCGCTTACTTTGTGCCAAGCACTGTTCTAAGCACTGGGGTAGATACAAGGAAATCAGGTTGTTCCATATGGGGTTTACAGTCTTAATCCCCATTTTCCAGATGAGGTAACTGAGGCACAGAGAAGTGAAGTGGCTTACCCAAGGTCACACAGCAGACAATTGGCAGAGGCAGGATTAGAACCCATTTCCTCTGGCTCCCAAGCCCACGCTCTTTCCACTAAGCCATGCTGCTTTTAAGGTGGGGTATCTATCAAGGGTAAAAGGGCACAGAGCTAAGTGCATAAGTGACACAGAAGGGAGAGGTAGTGCGGGAAATGAGGGCTTAGTTGGAGAAGGCCTCTTGGAGGAGATGTGATTTTAGTAGGGCTTTGATGGTGGGGACAGTGGTGGCCTGTCAGATATGGAGGGGGAAAGGAATTCCAAGGCAGAGGGAGGATGTGGACAAGGGTCAGAGGCGAGATAGATAATAATAATAATGATAATAATAATAATAGCATTTGTTAAGCGCTTGCTATGTGCGAAGCACTGTTCTAAGTGCTGGGGGGATATAAGGTGATCAAATTGTCCAACATGGGGTTCACAGTCTTAATCCCCATTTTACAGATGAGGTAACTGAGGCTCAGAGAAGTTAAATGACTTGCCCCAAGTCACACAGCTGATAAGTGGCAGAGCCGGGATTAGAACCCACAACCTCTGACTCCCAAGCCATGTTCTTTCCATGGAATCACACTGCTTCTCTAGATGAGATGGATGAGATGGAGGTGCATAAGTAGGTTGGGTGGCTGGGGGAGGTGGCAGGGAAGAGAGAGAGGGAGAGAATGAATTTCTGTTTGATGCAGAGGTGGATGGGCAATCACTGGAGGTTTTTGAGGAGTAGGGAGATATGGACTGAACAGTTTTTTTTAGAAAAAATGACCCCTTGCTCACATCCTCCATCCTACCTGGAACTCCCTATCCCTCCATTTCTGACAGACCCACCACACTCCCCATCTTCAAAGCACTACTAAAATCATATTTCCTTCAAGAAGACTTTACTGAATAACCAATCATTTCCCCACCATTTTCGCCCTCCCATCAGGGTCATCTATGCTCTTGGATCTGTATTCCTTATTCACTCTGTTCCCCACCCCCACAGCATTTATCCTTGCTGCTTACCCAACTGTAATTTATTTTAATGTCTGTATTCCCCTCTAGACTGTAAGATCCTTGATGATGATGATAATAACTCATTCCATCGTATTTGTTGAGCACTTACTCAAGTGTTTGCAGAGCACTGTACTAAGCATTTGGGAGAGTACGATATAACAATAAGCAAACACATTCCCTGCCAACAAGGCACTTACAGTCTGGCCGACCCCATCCCACTTCACAGCCATCTGTCATCTTCCATGTCTTCCTGGGGCGGGGCAATGGAGTTCCTGTGAGGCAAGATGGCTGCCGTGTTTGTTAAGTATTCATTCATTCAATTGTATTTATTGAGCGCTTTCTGTGTGCAGAGCACTCTACTAAGCGCTGGAGTAGAAACAACTTAATGAGGTTTGACACAGTTCCTGTCCCACGTGGGGCTCACCATCTAAAGCAGGAGGGAAATCAGGCATTGGATTCCCATTTTACAAATGAGGAAATGGAGGTACAGAGAAGTTAAATGACTTGCCCAAGGCCACCCAGCAGGCAAGTGCAAAACTGGGATTAGGACTCAGGTTCTCTGACTCTCGGGACCTGGGCTCTTTCCATTAGGCCCTGCTGCTACTCTTTGAGGGCAGGGACCATGTCTACAAACTCAGTTGCATTGTACTCTCCCAGGTACTCAGTACAGTGCTCTGCAAACTTTGAATACTCAACAAATATCACTGATTGATTGAATAATTGACAAGAGGGTTAAAGAGGTGAACCTGGGAATGACAAAATGGTGAATGTCAATTCTATAAAGTATCTACACAGTAATTATATTTAAGATCAGTGAACCCTTCCAACACCACCCCCTGGTGGGAGAAAGTCAGTCTGCTTTCTCCTGTTTATGAAAATGGCACCTCATTAATCTGTGGGCCTTTGAAAGGGTCAATCCGTATAAGCGCTTAGTACAGTGCTCTGCACACAATAAGTGCTCAATGAATATGATTGAATATAGATAGAAGTGATAGAAGGATAGAAGGAAAAATCCTGCCCGGATTATCTTTCTATAGAAAAGTTCTGGGCATGTCACCCCCCTCCTCAAAAATCTCCAGTGGTTGCCTATCAACCTCCATATCAAGCAAAAACTCCTCACTGTTGGCTTCACAGCTCTCCATCACCTTACCCCTTCTTACCTCACTTACCTTCTCTCCTTCTACATTTCAGCCCATACACTCCGCTTCTCTGGCGCTAACCTTCTCACTGCCTCGTTCTCGCCTCTCCTGCCGTCGACCCCGGGTCCACGTCCTACCTCTGGCCTGGAAGGCCCTCCCTCCTCAAATCCGCCAAACGAGCACACTTCCCCACTTCAAAGCCCTACTGAAAGCTCACCTCCTCCAGGAGGCCTTCCCAGACTAAGCCCCCTTTTTCTCCTGCTCCCCCTCCCCTCCCCATCACCCCGACTTGCTCCCTCTGCTCTACCCTCCTCCCTCCCCACAGCACTTGTGTATATATACACAGATTTATAAGTATAATTCTATTTATTTTTATTAATGATGCGCATAGAACTATAATTCTATTTATTTATGATGATGCTACTGATGCCTGTATACTTGTTTTGGAGTCTGTCTCCCCCCTTCTAGACTGCAAAGGGACTTGTCACATTGTGGGCAGGGATTGTCTCTGTTACTCAATTGCCAAGCACTTAGCACAGTGCTCTGCACAGAGTAAGCGCTCAATAAATGCGACTGAATGAATGAAGGGAACCAATAGACATAATATACACTCAGCTCTGCCAGAAAGCATAGTTTCACTATGTGTTTTAGCTAAACACATTGTTTAGCTAAACTAGAGAAGCAACGTGGCTCAGTGGAAAGAGCACAGGCTTGGGAGTCAGAGGTCATGGGTTCTAATCCCGGCTCTGTCACTTGTCAGCTGTGTGACTTTGGACAAGTCACTTGACTTCTCTGGGCCTCAGTTACCTCATCTGTAAAATGGGGATTAAGACTGTAAGCCCCATGTGGGACAACCTGATTACCCTATACCCCCCCCCCCCCCACCAGTGCTTCGAACAGTGCTTGGCACATAGTAAGTGCTTAACAAATGCCATCATAATTATTAAAACATGGTACGAGAATAGGAAACGACCTTCCAATAGCGTGAGCTGGATATCATAGGGTCGAATCAATGACTCAGTCAAGGCTATTTCTTGAGCATTTACTGCTTGGGAAAGTACAATACAACATAGTTGGTAGACGTGATCTCTGCCGACCAGGAGCTTACAGTCTACAGAGGGAGGCAGACATTAAAATAGACTACAAGTAGGGGGAAAAGAGTAAGGGACAGTTGTGCTCACGTTTGCGGCATTGGACACAATGAGTACTACAGTATGCGTTTTCCAGGAATACAACCTCTACCTCATAAGAGTCCTAGGTGAATTTGTATTTTGACAGGCCTTTGACAGGTTTCCACGCAAAATAGTCTAAAAAAACCCCAAACTCAAGGGTAGAGGGAAAGAGCCTTTTGGGGATGGATGAGTGTAAACAATAGGGTTCTCACGGATCTGTACTAGGACCAATTTTGTTCAACATCTTCATAAATGACTAGGGAGAGGGAGTGTGCAGTGAAATCTGAGAAACAGCAGGCCTAGTGGATAGAGCACGGGCCTGGGAGTTAGAAGGACCTTGGTCCTAATCCCGGATCCGCCACTTGTCTGCTGTGTAACTTTGGGCAAGTCACTTCACTTTTCTGGGCCTCAGTTACCTTGTCTGTAAAACAAAACTGCGAACCCCATGGGGGACATGGAATTTGTCCAACCCCTTTTGCTTGTATCTACCCTGGTACTTAGTATGGTGCCTGGCACATAGCGCTTAACAAATTCCATTAAAAAACCTTCCACTTTGCAAATGACATTAAGATCTTCTGGATGGCGAATTGCTATGCTGATGGGGTTAAGCTGTGGCAACTACCGAGAGGTGTGAAGGGGCTGAAAAGGGGCCAGTGAGCTTCAGAATAAACAACTGTAAGGTGATCCACCCGGGGAAAATAATCTAAAGTCCAAATACAGTGCTCTGCATACAGTAAGCGCTCAATAAATACAATTGAATGAAATACATGTGATGGGTTCTGAGCTATCAGTCATGGCGCAGCAAAAGGAACTCAGAGTCATTGCTTATTGTTCCTCTAGTATGCAACATCCCGTCTCAGGGTTACACCTGGAGAGTTTCCAGTACTCTACCAGTTTCAATTGCGGGAAGGAGAGTCAAGCAGAGTCATAGCCATTCCACTCCTAGCCTGAGCAGTAACTAGTGAGTACACATTTATTATTGTGGGTGGCCAGAGTGGCCATTACCAGAGGATGTTGTATGGCCCAAAGTATCAGACGTTGAAAAGAGGACTTGGATAAATTGATGGAAGAGCAGTACATACTGGGTCACCAAAGGGGAAATTAGGGATGTAGAAGAGAAAGTGAGTTGTGTTGGGTGGTCCATCTCTAACAACGAAGATGGGCATTCAGGAGGGCATGATTCCACCAAATGCCTTCTTGATAAGACACTGGGAAGGAACGCTGCTGGGTCTGTGCCCATGAATGGCAGCACACACGAGCTTATGGTCTCCTGGCTTTCTGCCAGACCCTTCCCAGAGCCGAGGGTCTGGCAGCCCACCCCACTGCAAGGAGTGCTGATACGTTTGTCTGAATTCTTTGACCAAGGAAGGTCCATGGAGGAGTCCTTGTGCTTCAACTGGTACACTTTAGGCAGGACACTGCACACACCTTCCCCCCGGACCCTCGGGCCACCAGATTGTTTCAGTGTCCCCAGCCCAGCCTGTACCTCAGAGCATTTGCTAGCAGTCCCATGCTGATGACGATGATTAATTATTTATGGTATGTTTTAAGGGTTACTGTGTGACAGGCACTGATGATGAGGGTTGTGAGAAGACCTGACCTTAGGAAGCTGGGCAACTGCTCTCTGCCCTGCTGGTGAGTTTGTGACACCCTGAGGCCTCCCAGGTTCAGGAACAGCAGTTACGACTTCTGGGAGGTGAGAGTTTTCCTGCTGAAGAGTTTCCTCAGGGCCCCTTTTATGTCTTTGTTCCTCAGGCTGTAGATGAAGGGGTTCAGCATGGGGGTGACCACCGTGTACATCACAGATGCTATCGAGCCCTTCCCGGACCCATGGAAATCTCCGGGGCTGAAGTAGACCCCAAGGCCTGTGCCATAGAACAGAATCACCACTGACAGGTGAGAGCCACAGGTGGAGAAAGCTTTCCACCTTTCCCCCACAGAAGGCATTTTCAATATGGTGGAGATGATGCGTGAGTAAGAGACAAGGATCCCGGTGAGGGGAACTGCAGCAAGCACCACTGCGAAGAAGTAGATCAGAATTTCATTAGGGAGGGTGTCTGAACAGGACAGCTTTAAGATATGGCTAATTTCGCAGAAGAAGTGAAAGATCTTGTTGTTGGAACAGAAGGACAAATGAAGCACCAGTAAGGTGTGTAAGAGGGAAATGAGACTCACGGTGATCCAGGGTACCCCGACCATCAAGGCACAGACCCATGGGTTCATGATGGCAGCATAGCGCAGGGGGTGGCAGATGGCCACGAATCGGTCATATGCCATCCCGGTGAGGAGAAAGTTGTCCAGAATCACAAACAGCATGAAGAAGTACATCTGGGCCAGGCACCCGGAGAAGGATATGGACCGACTGTGGGTCTGGATATTGCACAGCATCTTAGGGACGGTGGTGGACAGGAAGCAGGCATCGACTGCGGACAGGTTGCTGAGGAAGAAGTACATGGGGGTGTGCAGGTGCCGGTCGGAGCCAATGGCCAGCACGATGAGCAGGTTCCCCAGGACCCCGAGCAGGTACATGCAGAGGAACGGCACAAAGAGGAGCTGCTGCTGCTCTGCCCGGTCGGACAGTCCCAGGAGAAGGAATTCCGAGAGGCTGCTTTGGTTCCCCCCGGCCATAGGGCTGGGGCTTCTGCAGAGGGAGAGAGACGGAGCAGTGGAAGAAGAGCAGGTCATAACATTTTCCTTCAGCCCAATCCCCCTTCTGGAAGTACGAGGCTGGCAGTTGGATGCTGCCGTCCCTCTGTGGACGATGCCCCCGAGCACGGGCTTGGAATGGAGTCTGCCCGGCAGCAGTGCTGCCCCAGGTGTACTGGGGAGGGCGCTCACCCAGGATTTCACCCAAACAATCATATTTATGGAGTGCTTGCTGTGTGCAGAGCACTGTACCCAGCCCAGTGCACTTCATCTCCCTCTACCCTTACCTCCCTTATGTCTAGACTCTAAGCTCGTTGTGAGCAGAGAATGTGTCCATTTATTGCTATACTGTACTCTCCCAGATGCTTAGTATAGTACTCTGCACACACTAAGCCCTCAATAAATATGCCGGAATTGAATGAATACCCCTGGGTTAGTGATGACTGAAGTCATGTACCACTAAAGTAGTACATGACTTCAACATCTGTCCTTGCCCCTACTTAGACTGTCAGCCCCATGTGGGACTGGGACTGTGCCCAATTTGATTAACTTGTATCTATCCCAGTCCTTGGTACAGTGTGTGACACATAGTAAGCACTTAAAAAAAACCACCATTATTTGAGTCAGCTCCTTCTCCTCTCCCCTTTTTCAGCAACAGAATTAGATTTATTCTCTCCTCCATGTTGACAGAGCGCATCAATCAGTCATTCAATGGTACCTACTGAGTGCTTACTGAGTGCAGAGCACTGTAATAAGCATTTGGGAGAGCATAATACATAAGTGTCGGTAGACATGATCGATGGCCGGAAGGAGCTTACAGTCTGAGGGAGACAGCCATTAAAATAAATTAGAGAGGGGAAACAGCAAAGAATAATCAATCATTCATTCATTCAATCATATTTATTGAGCACTTACTTTGTGCAGAGCACTGTACTAAGCGTTTGGAAAGTACAATTCGGCAACAGATAGAGACAATCCCTACCCAACAATGGCTCACAGTCTAGAAGGGGGAGAAAGACAACAAAACAAGTAGACAGGCATCAATAGCCTCAAAATAGGTCAGTAGAATTATAGGTATATACACAAGGATGAGTGTGGATGGGTATTGGACGAGGAAGATATGGGGACAGGGCCAAGCCAGTGGCACCCGTTTCACCAGATTCTATGATAGGAGTAATAGTATTGATTAAATACATCTGAGGTGCAGAGTACAGTATTAAGCACTGCCAGTTGTCTCCATGAAAAGAAGGGAGGTGGGCGCAATGAGGATTTAAGGCAGGATTTAAGTCTAGAATATATGGTGAAGCCAAGAGGCACTGGAGTCAATGAGGAGAGGGAGTCGTTGTTGCTGAGCAAAAGGGAGCACAAAGTTCAATTCACTCTCACCGGCTCTGAGGTGGTTGAGGGGGTCCTAGAGCCTCCATTCCCACCAACGGCACTCCCCGGCATGAGTGGTCTGTTAGTGCTCCTTTGGTGTCTATTGAATGCTGAGTCTATGCAGTGCACTGTGCTAAGACTGATTGAATAGTCTAGGAGGCCCATTATGGGCAGGGGATGTGTCTGTTTATCGTTATATTGTATTCTCCCAAGTGCTTAGTACAGTGATCTGCCCACAGTAATCACTCAACAAATACGATTGAATGAACAAACGAATGAATGAAGGAGATTGACAAGTGCGTGAAGCAGGGTGGTGACTATTGAGTGGAGAGGAAGGAGCAGAACCATGAAGTATTGTGGGAAAAGAGTCAGCAAGATTTAGGGACAGACTGAATAGGAGAGTGAAAAGACAGTGAAGAAGAGAAGATGATTCCAGGGTTGTGGGCTACTGGGATTAGGGAGGATGGTAGTGTTGTTAACTATGATGAAAAGCTAAGAAGAGAATTGGATTTAGTCGGGGACGCAAGGGGGAGGGAGAGATGAGGAATTCGGTTTTAGTTGTATTGGTTCTCTTCTATTTACTTCAGTGCTTGTCATATAATAATTGCTTAATGAATATCTTCATTATACAAGCCAGCCAAGAAAAGTGAAAAGGGGTGGTCGGTGGGATAGGATAAACACCAAGAGAAGAGGAAGTCTGTCTATGAAGAGTGGGTGGTCCCCTGCATATCAAAATTGGGTGAAAAATGGAGGTAGGTGAGGAAAGAAGGGAACCACGGTAGCCTCTCTCAAAGCTAGATGGAAACCTCCAGAATGCAGAGAGTAGAAAAGAGATTTGAAAGAGGGTAAGTAGAGGCAGCAGATGCATACAGTCTATTCGAGGAGGCATGTAGGAAAGGGAAAAGGGAGGCAAGATAGAAACAGCCAGAAGAAGAGGGCTTGCTACCTTTGTCACCCTCGGTCCTCCCTCCAGTCTTTATTATTCAGAGCAATGGGGTCAGACTGGAGCCTTTACCTGAGAGAAACAGTTGAGGAGCCTGTCACCTGCTTGGCAGTTCTTCTTCGGCAGCCTGGCCTGTACTGGGGGGGTCCGGATCTTGGGCCACCCTCGTCTTGGGAGGCTCAGGGCTGTGAGGACCCAGGCAGGACTGGGGAAGGCAGGTTCACGGAGGAGCAGGCTCAGCCTCAGAGCTGTGAGGGGGTTCCCAGCAGGACTATTTGCAGAGGAGAGCTCCGCTTCTTGGGGATTTGGAGCTCTAATTCCCCCTGCTTCTCATTAAAGGCAGACAAAGACTGAACTCACACTCTCTGACCCAGCTTCCCAGACACTTCCCTCTGGGGAGAAAGAAGATTTTGCCCCAGTTCTGGGCTCTGGAGGGGCATGCCTGAGAGGCGATGTTGTCACTTCTTTGGGGAAGAGGTTCAGGGGACTGCTCCACAAGTAGAAGGAAAACTCCCTCTGGTGCCAAGCTGTCCTCCTCCCCCCATCCCCGACTCTCCTGCTGTATCCTTGGAGAAACTAGCAGGCCTGACCTCCTGGGGACCTGCCCAGCCAGGGCTAATGGCTTCTCTGGGCCAGTGGGAGGTGGCCCTGCACACACTGGGCACCTCTGGGGCAATCCTGATGAAAATGAGATGGAGGGTCTCACAGCCATTTGAAATAAAGGGAAAGGGAGGTGGGGGTAGGGGACTGGGACACATGACAGGAGCTGAATAGTGCTCTGATGAGCCGATTTCCTAGTGGGTGGGCTTTTGTACTAATCATATAGAAATCTTCTAAAGAGCTCTCAGATCGAGGCTCTCTTCTGATCAAACCAAGCTATTTATTGAGCGCTTACTGCGTGCAGAGCACTGAATTAAGAGCTCTGGAGAGTATGATTTAATAGAGTTCATAGGCCCAGTATCTGCCCACAAGGAGCTTATAGTCTACATAGGGAGACAGACATTAAAATAAATTACAGATAAAGGAATTGGCAGGGTGTAAGGATATGTACCTAAGTGCTATGCGGTTAATTAATGAATTAATAATGGTATTTCTTAAGCGCTTACTATGTGCCAAGCACTGTTCTATGCACTGGGGTAGATACAAGGTAATCAGGTTGTTCCAAATGGGGCTTACAGTCTTAATCCCCATTTTCCAGATGAGGTAACTGAGGAACAGAGAAGTGAAGTGGCTTGCCCAAGATCACACAGCAGACAAGTGGCAGAAGTGGGATTAGAACCCATTTCCTCTGAGTCCCATGCCCACGCTCTTTCCACTAAGCATGCTGATCTGAGGGTCTATCAAGGACTAAAAAGGCACAGATCTAAGTGCATAGGTGACACAGAAGGGAGAGGTAGTGTGGGAAATGAGGGCGTAGTTGGAGAAGGCCTCTTGGAGGAGATGTGATTTTAATAGGGCTTTGACAGTGGGGACAGTGGTGGCCTGTCAGATATGGAGGGGGAAAGGAATTCCAAGGCAGAGGGAGGATGTGGGCAAGGGTCAGCGGCGAGATAGATGAGATGGAGGTGCATAAGTAGGTTGGGTGGTGGGAGTGTCGGGGGGGTTGGCAGGGAAGAGAGAAAGGGAGAGGATGAATTTCTGTTTGATGCAAAGGTGGATGGGCAATCACTGGAGGTTTTTGAGGAGTGGGGAGACATGGACTGAACAGTGTTTTTAGAAAAAATGACTCCTTGCTCACATTCTCCATCCTACCTGGAACTCCCTGTCCCTCCATCTTTGATGAACCCACTACAATCCCCATCTTCAAAGTGCTACTAAAATCATATTTCCTTCAAGAAGACTTTCCTGAATAACGTCTCATTTCCCCACCATTTTTGCCCTCCCATCAGGGTCATCTATGCTCTTGGATCTGTATTCCTTAAGCACTCTATTCCCCTCCAACCCCCACCCCCACAGCATTTATCCTTGCTGCTTACCCAACTGCAATTTATTTTAATGCCTGTCTTCCCCTCTAGACTGTAAGATCCTTAATGATGATGACAATAGTAATTCATTCCGTCCTATTTATTGAGCACTTGCTGTGTGCAGAGCACTGTCGACCTCTCAGCTGCCTTTGACACTGTGGACCACCCCCTTCTCCTCAACACGCTATCTGACCTTGGCTTCACAGACTCCGTCCTCTCCTGGTTCTCCTCTTATCTCTCTGGCCGTTCTTTCTCAGTCTCTTTTGCAGGCTCCTCCTCCCCCTCCCATCCTCTTACTGTGGGGGTTCCCCAAGGTTCAGTGCTTGGTCCCCTTCTGTTCTCAATCTACACTCACTCCCTTGGTGAACTCATTCGCTCCCACGGCTTCAACGCTGATGACACCCAGATCTACATCTCTGCCCCTGCTCTCTCCCCCTCCCTCCAGGCTCACATTTCCTCCTGCCTTCAGGACATCTCCATCTGGATGCCTGCTTGCCACCTAAAGCTCAACATGTCGAAGACTGAGCTCCTTGTCTTCCCTCCCAAACCTTGTCCTCTCCCTGACTTTCCCATCTCTGTTGACGGCACTACCATCCCTCCCGTCTCACAAGCCCGCAACCTTGGTGTCATCCTCGACTCCGCTCTCTCATTCACCCCTCACATCCAAGCCGTCACCAAAACCTGCCGGTCTCAGCTCCGCAACATTGCCAAGATCCGCCCTTTCCTCTCCATCCAAACCACTACCCTGCTCATTCAAGCTCTCATCCTATCCCGTCTGGACTACTGCACCAGCCTTCTCTCTGATCTCCCATCCTCGTGTCTCTCTCCACTTCAATCCATACTTCATGCTGCTGCCCGGATTATCTTTGTCCAGAAACGCTCTGGGCATATTACTCCCCTCCTCAAAAACCTCCAATGGCTACCAATCAATCTGCGCATCAGGCAGAAACTCCTCACCCTGGGCTTCAAGGCTGTCCATCACCTCGCCCCCTCCTACCTCACCTCCCTTCTCTCCTTCTACTGCCCAGCCCGCACCCTCCGCTCCTCCACCGCTAATCTCCTCACTGTACCTCGTTCTCGCCTGTCCCGCCATCGACCCCCGGCCCACGTCATCCCCCGGGCCTGGAATGCCCTCCCTCTGCCATCCGCCAAGCTAGCTCTCTTCCTCCCTTCAAGGCCCTGCTGAGAGCTCACCTCCTCCAGGAGGCCTTCCCAGACTGAGCCCCTTCCTTCCTCTCCCCCTCGTCCCCCTCTCCATCCCCCCATCTTACCTCCTTCCCTTCCCCACAGCACCTGTATATATGTATATATGGTTGCACATATTTATTACTCTATTTATTTATTTATTTATTTATTTTACTTGTACATTTCTATCCTATTTATTTTATTTTGTTGGTATGTTTGGTTTTGTTCTCTGTCTCCCCCTTTTAGAGTGTGAGCCCACTGTTGGGTAGGGACTGTCTCTATGTGTTGCCAATTTGTACTTCCCAAGCGCTTAGTACAGTGCTCTGCACATAGTAAGCGCTCAATAAATACGATTGATTGATTGATTGTACTAAGCACTTGGGGGAGTACAATATAACAATAAGCAGACACATTCCCTGCCCACAGCTTGCTTACAGTCTTGCCCACCCCATCCCCCTTCACAGCCATCTTCCGTGTCTTCCTGGGGTGGGGCAATGGAGTTCCCCTTAGGCAAGATGGCTGCCGTGTTTAAGTACTTACTATGTGCCAGGCACTGTACTAAGCACTGGGGTAGAAATGAGTTAATGAGGTTGGACACAGTCCCTGTCCCACGTCGGGCTCACCATCTAAAGTAGGAGGGAAATCAGGCATTGGATTCCCATTATACAAGTGAAGAAATGGAGGCACAGAGAAGTTAAGTGACTTGCCCAAGGCCACCCAGCAGGCAAGTGCAAAGCTGGGATTAGGACTCAGGTTCTCTGACTCTCGGGACCTGGGCTCTTTCCACTAGGCCACGCTGCTTCTCTTTGAGGGTAGGGATCATGTCTATGAACTCAGTTGCATTGTACTCTCCCAGGCACTTAGTACAGTGCTCTGCACACCATTGAGTACTCAATAAATATCATTGATTTATTGATCGACAAGAGGGTTGTACTCAATAAATATCATTGATTTATTGATTGATTGACAAGAGGGTTGCAGAGGTGATCCTGGGAATGACAGACTGGTGAATGTCAATCCTACAAAGTATCTACGCAATAATTATATTTAGGATCAGTGAACCCTTCCAATACCACCCCCTGGTGGGAGAAAGGCAGTCTGATTTCTTCTGTTCATGAAATTGGCTCCTCATTAATCTGTGAGGCTTCTTTGAAAGGGTCAGTCCGAATATGGATAGAAGGGATAGAAGGGATAGAAAGATAGATGGAAGAATCCTGCCCTGATTATCTTTCTACAGAAATGTTCTGGGCATGTCACCCTGCTCCTCAAAAATCTCCAGTGGTTGCCTGTCAACCTCCATATCAAGCAAAAATTCCTTACTATTGGCTTCACAGCTCTCCGTCACCTTACCCCTCGTACCTCACCTCCCTTCTCTCCTTCTACATCCCAGCTCACACACTTCGCTCCTCTGCCGCTAACCTCCTCGCTGTGCCTCATTCTCGCCTGTCCCGCCATCGACCCCGGCCAACGGCCTACCTCTGGCCTGGAATGCCCTGCCTCCTCAAATCCGCCAAAATAGCACACTTCCCCCCTTCAAAGCCCTACTGAAAACTCACCTCCTCCAGGAGGCCTTCCCAGACTAAGCCTCCCTTCTCCTCTGCTCACCCTCCCCTCTCCATCACCCTGACTTGTTCCCTCTGCTCTACCTTCCTCCCCGCCCCACAGCACTTGTGTATATATGTACAGATTTACAATTATAATTCTATTTATTTTTATTAATGATGTGTATAGATCTATAATTCTATTTATTTATAATGATGCTACTGATGCCTGTTGACTTGTTTTGGTGTCTGTATCCCCCCTTCTAGACTGTGAGCCCGTTGTGGGCAGGGATTGACTCTATTTGCTACTGAATTGTACTTCCCACGTGCTTAGCACAGTGCTCTGCACACAGTAAGCGCTCAATACTTCACGCTGCCGCCCGGATTATCTTTGTCCAGAAACGCTCTGGGCATATTACTCCCCTCCTCAAAAATCTCCAGTGGCTACCAATCAATCTGCACATCAGGCAGAAACTCCTCACCCTGGGCTTCGAGGCTGTCCATCACCTCGCCCCCTCCTACCTCACCTCCCTTCTCTCTTTCTACAGCCCAGCCCGCACCCTCTACTCCTCCGCCGCTAATCTCCTCACCGTACCTCGTTCTTGCCTGTCCCGCCATCGACCCCCGGCCCACGTCATCCCCTGGGCCTGGAATGCCCTCCCTCTGCCATCCACCAAGCTAGCTCTCTTCCTCCCTTCAAGGCCCTACTGAGAGCTCACCTCCTCCAGGAGGCCTTCCCAGACTGAGCCCCTTCCTTCCTCTCCCCCTCCCCCGCCTCCATCCCCCCCATCTTACCTCCTTCCCTTCCCCACAGCACCTGTATATATGTATGTTTGTACATATTTTTTACTCTATTTATTTATTTATTTATTTTACTTGTACATATCTATTCTATTCATTTTATTTTGTTAGTAGGTTTGGTTTTGTTCTCTGTCTCCCCCTTTTAGACTGTAAGCCCACTGTTGGATAAGGACTGTCTCTATATGTTGCCAATTTGTACTTCCCAAGTGCTTAGTACAGTGCTTTGCACACAGTAAGCGCTCAATAAATACGATTGATGATGATGATGATAATAAATACGATTGAATGAATGAAGGAAACCAACGGACATAATATACACTCAGCTCTGCCAGAAAGCATAATTTCACTATGTGTTTTAGCTAAAATACAGTTCAAGAATAGGAAACGACCTTCCAATAGCATGAGCTGGATATCATAGGGTCAAATCAATGACTCAGTCAAGGCTATTTCCAGAGTGCTTACTGCTTGGGAAAGTACAATACAACAGAGTTGGTAGACGTGATCTCTGCCCACAAGGAGCTTACAGTCTACAGAGGGAGGCAGACATTAAAATAGACTACAAGTAGGGGGAAAAGAGTAAGGGACAGTTGTGCTCACGTTTGCGGCATTGGACACAATGAGTACTACAATATGAGTTTTCCAGGAATACAACCTCTACCTCATAAGAGTCCTAGGTGAATTTGTATTTTGACAGGCTTTTGACAAGTTTCCACACAAAATAGTCTAAAAAAAACCCAAATTCAAGGGTAGAGGGAAAGAGTCTTTTGGGGACTGGTGAGTGTAAACAATAGGGTTCTCACGGATCTGTACTAGGACCAATTTTGTTCAACATCTTCATAAATGACTAGGGAGAGGGAGTGTGCAGTGAAATCTGAGAAACAGCAGGCCTAGTGGATAGAGCATGGGCCTGGGAGTTAGAAGGACCTTGGTCCTAATCCCGGATCTGCCACTTGTCTGCTGCGTGACTTTGTGCAAGTCACTTCACTTCTCTGGGCCTCAGTTACCTCGTCTGTGAAACAAAACTGAGAACCCCATGTGGGACACAGACTGTGTCCAATCCAATTTGCTTATATCTACCCTGGCGCTTAGTATGGCGCCTGGCATATAACACTTAACAAATTCCATTTAAAAAACCTCCCAGTTTGCAAATTACATTAAGCTCTTCTGGGTGGCGAATTGCTATGCCGATGGAGTTAAGCTGTGGCAACTACTGAGAGGTGTGAAGGGGCTGAAAAGGGGCCGGTGAGCTTCAGAATAAACAACTGCAAGGTGATCCACCCGGGGAAAATAATCTAAAATCCAAATACATGTGATAGGTTCTGAGCTATCAGTCAGGGCGCAGCAAAAGGAACTCAGAGTCATTGCTTATTGTTCCTCTGTATGCAACATCCCCTCTCAGGGTCACACCTGGAGAGTTTCCAGTACTCTACCAGTCTCGACTCCGGGAGGGAGAGTCAAGCAGAGTCATAGCCATTCCATTCCTAGCTTGGGCAGTAGCTAGCAAGTACATATTTATTATTCTATTTATTTTATTAATGATGTTTATGTACCTATAATTCTATTTATTTACACTGATGCTATTGATGTCTGTCCACTTGCTTTGTTTTGGTGTCTGTCTCCCCCCTTCTAGACTGTGAGCCCGTTGGGTAGGGATTGTCTCTATTTGTTACCGAATTGTACTTTCCAAGTGCATAGTACAGTGCTCTGCACACAGTAAGTGCTCAATAAATATGATTGAATGAATGAATGAAGGCGATCTGCTACAAGTCCAAACTCACCTGTGCTGGGCAGCATTGGCATGGGAGAGAGTCGAGGGCGGAGATTCAAGTTTACTGTGTGGAAAGAGGCAGTGGTAAACCACTTCTGGATTTTTACAAAGAAAAAAGTCTAGGGCTACACTACCAGTATGATGGAAGATGGAGGTGGGGTATTCTGGAAGAGATGTGTCCATGGAGTTGCTATGGGTTGGAGACGACTCGACGGCATAAAACAGGAAAAGTATGCAGCAGCCTCCAAAAATATGGATTAAATGCATAGAAACCAAAGCAAAGGGCACAGTTCTGTCCCTGTGTATAACCATAGATCATCCCCACCTGGTCACTGCATCATGGGAGAGACAGAATAGAGAGAGAAAGGACCGAAAAGGGCAATCAGGATGAAGAAGCTCTGACAAGGGAATGAGTTAGGCTTCTGTCTGGAAAGATGTAGGGCGGGAGTGGACATGACTGACATTTACAAAAACGTGAGGTTGAACACAAAATTGTTGTTTGCCAAATAATAATAATAATACTAATAATGGTATTAGTTAAGCACTTACTATGTGCCAATCAGTGTTCTAAGAGCTGGGGTGGATACAAGGTTGTCAGATTGTCCCATGTGGGCCTCACGGTCTTCATACCATTTTACAGATGAGGTTACTGAGGCACAGAGAAGTTAAGTGGCTTGACCAAGGTCACCCAGAAGACAAGTGGTGGGGCTGGGATGAGAACCCACATACTCTGCCTCCCAAGCCTGTGCTCTTGCCACTAGGGCATACTGCTTCTCGTTAATTTCACACAACCGGGACGAAGGTGCACCCATAAAAGCTTGAGGGTGTTGAGGGTACGAAACAAAAGCAAACAGTGGATGGCCGGAGTGTGGAATTCATTACCAGAGGATGTTGTGCGGCCCAAAGTATCAGACGTAGAAAAGAGGACTTGGATAAATTGATGGAAGAGCAGTCCATACTGGGTCACCAAAAGGGATTTTGTTGGTATGTTTGGTTCTGTTCTCTGTCTCCCCCTTTTAGACTGTGAGCCCACTGTTGGGTAGGGACTGTCTCTATGTGATGCCAATTTGTACTTCCCAAGCGCTTAGTACAGTGCTCTGCACATAGTAAGCGCTCAATAAATACGATTGATTGATTGATTGATTGATGTAGAAGAGAAAGTGAGTTATGTTGGGTGGTCCATCCCTAACCATGAGGATGGGCATCCAGGAGAGCATGATTCCACCAAACGCCCTCTTGATAAGAAACTGGGCTAGAAGGCTGCTGGGTCTTTGTCCATGAATGGCAGCACACATGAGCTTGTGGTCTCCTGGCTTTCTGCCAGACCCATCCCAGAGTCGAGGGTCTGGCAGCCCACACCTCTGCAAGGAGTGCTGATACGTTTGTCTGATTCTTTGACCAAGGAAGGTCCACAGAGAGGTCTTTGTGCATCAACTGGTACACTTTAGGCAGGACACTGCACACAGCCTGCCCCCCGACCCTCGGGCCACCAGATTGTTTCATTGTCCCCAGCCCACGGCCTGTACCTTACAGCATTTGGTAGCAGTCCCGTGATGACGACAGTGATTAATTATTTATGGTATTCTTTAAGGCTTACTACATGACAGGCACTGATGATGATGGTTGTGAGAAGACCTGATCTTAGGAAGCCCAGTCTGAGTAACTGCTCTCTGCCCTGCTGGTGAGTTTGTGACATTCTGAGGCCTCCAAGGTTCAGGAACAGCAGTTACGACTTCTGGGAGGTGAGAGTTTTCCTGCTGAAGAGTTTCCTCAGGGCCCCTTTCATGTCTTTGTTCCTCAGGCTGTAGATGAAGGGGTTCAGCATGGGGGTGACCACCGTGTACATCACAGATGCTATCCAGCCCTTCCGGGACCCGTGGAAAAACCCGTGGCTGAAGTAGACCCCAAGGCTTGTACCATAAAACAGAATCACCACTGACAGGTGGGAGCCACAGGTAGAGAAAGCTTTCCACCTTTCCCCCACAGAAGGCATTTTCAATATGGTGGAGATGATGCGTGAGTAAGAGACAAGGATCCCGGTGAGGGGAACTGCAGCAAGCACCACTGCGAAGAAGTAGATCAGGATTTCATTAGGAAGGGTATCTGAACAGGACAGCTTTAAGATATGGCTAATTTCACAGAAGAAGTGAAAGATCTTGTTGTTGGAACAGAAGGACAAATGAAGCACCAGTAAGGTGTGTAAGAGGGAAATGAGACTCACGGTGATCCAGGGCACCCCTACTATCACGGCACAGACCCGTGGGTTCATGATGGCACTGTAGCGCAGGGGGTGGCAGATGGCCACGAACCGGTCATACGCCATCCCGGTGAGGAGAAAGTTGTCCAGAATCACAAACAGCATGAAGAAGTACATCTGGGCCAGGCACCCAGAGAAGGATATGGACTGACTGTGGGTCTGGATATTGCACAGCATCTTAGGGACGGTGGTGGACAGGAAGCAGGCATCGACTGCGGACAGGTTGCTGAGGAAGAAGTACATGGGGGTGTGCAGGTGCCGGTCGGAGCCAATGGCCAGCACGATGAGCAGGTTCCCCAGGACCCCGAGCAGGTACATGCAGAGGAAGAGCATGAAGAGGAGCTGCTGCTGCCCTACACTGTCAGACAGTCCCAGGAGGAGGAATTCCGAGAGGTCACTTTGGTTCCCCCCGGCCATGGGGCTGGGGCTTCTGCAGAGGGAGAGAGACGGGGCAGTGGAAGAAGATCAGGTCATAACATTTTCCTTTAGCCCAATCCTCCTTCTTGAAGTACGAGGCTGGCAGTTGGATGCTGGCAGTTGGATGCTGCCATCCCGCTGCGGACGATGCCCTCTAGGCCCTACACCTGAGCACGGGCTTGAAAGGGAGCCTGCCTGGCAGGTGTGCTGCCCCGGCTGTACTGGGGAGGGTGCTCACCAGGATTTCACCCAAACAATCATATTTATTGAGTGCTATGTGCAGAGCACTGTACCCAAACCACTGCATTTCACCTCCCTCTACCCTTACCTCCCTTACCTCTAGACTCTAAGCTCATTGTGAGCAGGGAATGTGTCTGTTTATTGCTATATTGCACTTTCCCAGGTGCTTAATACAGTACTCTGCACACAGTAAGCCCTCAATAAATATGATTGAATTGAATGAATACCCCATGGTCAGTGACGACCGAGGTCATGTACCACTAAAGTAGTACATGGCTTCAATACCTGTCCTTCCTCCTACTTAGACTGTCAGCACCATGTGGGACTGGGACTGTGTCCAATGTGATTAACTTGTATCTATCCCAGCACTTGGTACAGTACATGACACATAGTAAGCACTTAACAAAAACCGCTGTTACTTGTTAGCTCTTTCTCCTCTCCCCTTTTTCAGCAACAGAATTAGGTTTGTTCTCTCCTCCATGATGACAGAGTGCATCAATCAATCAATGGTATCTACTGAGTGCTTACTGTGTGCAGAGCACTGTAATAAGCACCTTGGAGAGCACAGTACAGTAGAGTTAGTAGACATGATCGATGGCCAGAAGCAGCTTACGGTCTGAGGGAGACAGACTTTAAAATAAATTAGGGAGGGGAGACAGCAAAGTATAGTCATCATCAATCATATTTATTGAGCGCTTACTGTGTGCAGAGCACTGTACTAAGCGCTCAGGAAGTACAAGTTGGCAACATATAGTCAATCAATACATGGTGTCTACTGAATGTTTGTTTAGTCTGTACAGTGTACTGTGCTAAGAATAATTAAGCAGTCTAGGCAGCTCGCTATGGGCATGCAATGTGCCTGTTTATTGTTATATTGTACTCTCCCAAGCGCCTAGTCCCCCTCTCATCCCTTAGCAGTAGGGATTCCTCAAGGGTCAGTTCTTGGTCCCCTTCTGTTCTCCACCTATACTCAATCCCTTGGTGAACTCCTTTGCTCCCATGGCTTCAACTATCATCTCTACATGGATGATACCCAAATCCACATCTCCTCCCCTGTTCTCTCTCCCCCCACCCCCCAGGCTCACATCTCCTCCTGCCTTCAGGATGTCTCCACCTGGATTTCCTCCTGCCACCTAAAACTCAACATGTCCAAGACTGAGCTCCTTATCTTCCCTCCCAAATCCTGTCCTCTCCCTGATTTTCCCGTCACTATGGATGGCACTACCGTCCTTCCCATCTCACAAGCCCACAACCTTGGTGTCATCCTTGACTCCGCTCTCATTCACCCCACACATCCAACCCATCACCAAAACCTACCGATCTCACCTTCACAACATCGCCAAGATCCACCCTTTCCTCTCCATCCAAACTGTTACATGTTAGTACAATCACTCATTCTATCCCGACTGGATAACTGCATCAGCATCCTTTCTGATCATCCAGCCTCCTGCCTTTCCCCACTTCAGTCTATACTTCACTGTGCCCCCCGGATTATCTTTCCACAGAAACGCTCTGGGCATGTCACCCACCTCCTCAAAAATCTCCAGTGGTTGCCTATCAAACTTCGTATCAAGCAAAAAATCCTATTGGCTTCAAAGCTATTCATCCCCGTGCCCCCTCCTACCTCACCTCACTTCTCACCTTCTACAGCCCAGCCTGCACACTCCACTCCTCTAGTGCTAATCTTCTCGCTGTGCCCAATTCTCGGCTGTCCCGCCACCGACCACTGGCCATGCCCTACCTCTGGCCTGGAATGCCCTCTCTTTTCACACCGGCCAAACTAGCACACTTCCCCCCTTCAAAGCCCTACTGAAAGCTCACCTCCTCCAGTAGGCATTCCCAGACTAAGTCCCCCTTTTCCTCTGCTCCTCCTCCCCTCCCCATTGCCCTGACTCCTTTCCTCTGCTCTACCCTGCTTTCCCGCTCCACAGCATTTGTGTATATATGTACATATGTATTATTCTATTCATTTTATTAATGATGTGCATATATCTATAATTCTGTTTATTTATACTGATGCCTGTTTCTTGTTTTGATGTCTGTCTCCCCCCCTTCTAGACTGTGAGCCAGTTGTTGGGTAGGTATTGTCTCTGTTGCTGAATTGTACTTCCCACTCGCTTAGGACAGTGCTCTACACAAAGTAAGTGCTCAAAAAATACAATTGAATGAATGGATGAATGAAGGAGACTGATAGGAGCAAGAACCACGGTGGTGGCCATTTGAGTGAAGAGGAAGGAACAGAACCAGAGAGTAGAGAAGAGATTTGAAAGAAAGCAAGCAGCAGATGCATATAGTCTATTCGAGGAGGTATGTAGGAAAGGGAGAAGGGAGGCAAAACAAGAGAAACAGCCAGAATACAAGAGCTTTCCACCTTTGTCACCCCTGACCCTCCATCCAGTCTTTATTACTTGGAGCAATGGGGTCAAACGGGAACTTTTACCTGAGAGAAACAGTTGAGGAGCCTGTCCCCGGCTTGGCAGCTCTTCTTCGGCAGCCTGGTCTGTTTTTTTTTTTTTTGCGGGGTGGGGGGCAGGCTCTGAAGCCAGGGGTCTGGATCTTGGGCCACCCCTCGTCTCCTCCCCGCAGTGGCCTGTGTGGGAAGGGGGATGGGAGGCTCGGGGGTGTGAGGACCCAGGCAGGGCTGGGGAAGGCAGGTTTACGGAGGAGCAGGCTCAGTCTCAGAGCTGTGAGGGGGTTCCCAGCAGGACTATTTGCAGAGGAGTGCTCTGCTTCTCAGGGATTTGGAGCCCTAATTCCCCCTGCTTCTCGTTAGAGGCAGACAAAGACTGAACCCACACTCTCTGGCCCACCTTCCCAGACACTTCCCTCTGAGGAGAAAGATTTTACCCCAGTTTTGGGCTCTGGAGGGGTATGCCTGAGAGGAGATGTCTCCTTGGGGAAAGGATACTGGGGACTGCTCCAGAAGTAGAAGGAAAACTCCCTCCAGTGCCAAGGTGTTCTGCCCCTCCCCTCCCCACATCCCTGACTCTCCTGATCTTCTCCTGGAACCTGCCCAGCCAGGGCTATTGGCTTCTCTGGGTCAGTGGGAGGTAGCTCTGCACACACTGGGCACCTCTGTGGCAACCCTGATGAAGATGAGATGAAGGGCCTTACAGCCAACTGAAATAAAGGGAAAGGAAGGTGGGGGTAGGGGATTTGGACACATGATAGGAGCTGAACAGTGTTCTGCTGAGCTGATTTCCTAATGGGTGGGCTTTTGTACTAATCAAATGAAGAGTCTCCTAAAGAACTCTCAGGTCAGGCTTGCAAGGGCTATGATGGAGGCTCCCTGCTGATCTAGTGAGCGCTGTGTTCAGAGCACTGTATTAAGAGATTTAAAGAGTATGATATAGTAGAGTTCTTAGGCCCAGTACCTGCCCACAAGGAGCTTACAGTCTACATAGGGAGACAGACATTAAAATAAATTACAGAGAAGGGAAATGGCAGGGTGTAAGGAAATGTACCTAGTGCTATGGGGTTGAGGGTGGGGTGTCTATCAAGTGCTAAAAGGGTACAGATCCAATTGCATAGGTGACACAGAAGGGAGAGGTAGTGTGGGAAATGAGGGTTTAGTTGGAGAAAGCCTCTTGGAGGAGATATGATTTTAATAGGGATTTGATGGTGGGGAGAGTGGTGGTCTGTCCAATATGGAAGGGGAAGGGAGTTGCAAGGCAGAGGAGGATGTGGGCAAGGGATGAGAGGTGAGACAAATGAGATGGAGGTGCAGTAAGTAGGTTTGGGGGGTGGGGCAGGGGAGGGGGGGAGAGAGAGGGGGAGAGAGAGGGGGAGAGAGAGAGAGAGAGGGGGAGAGAGAGGGGGAGAGAGAGGGAGAGAGGGAGGGGGAGAGAGAGAGAGAGAACTTTTGTTTGATGTAGAGGTGGATGGCAATCATCACTGGAGGTTTTTAAGGTATGGGGAGACATGGACTGAACAGTTTGTTTTAGAAAACTGATCCAGGCAGCAGAGGAAGTAAGGACTCTGAATAGGGAGAGACAAGAGGCAGAGGTCAGCAAGGAGGTTGATGAAGCCTCTCCTTGCCTTTCTGTTTGTTCCTACTCACACAGCACCAACCTTAGCTGCCGTGTGCCAGCTGACCTCTCACCCTTCCCCATGTGTTGTACCAGCATTCACACTTCACCCATGGCTACCCAGACCTCTGCTTACTGATCGTGCGCTGCCCAGGCTGCTCCAGTTATGGGCCTAACCCCCCCGGCTCCTGGTCCACATCACCCCACCTTTCTCAAAGACTCCCCGATCTTTTTGGGTGCCCAGGCAAGCTAGTGTCAGTTTGTCAGCACACACACACACACACACACACACACCCCCTTTTCCTTCCTCAGGAGGCCTTTCCCTGATTGAGTTTATAAGTCTTCAGGCTCTTCAACCCATAGCCCCAAGTCATCAGTTTGTTATATTGTACTCTCCCAAGCACTTGGTACGGTGTTCTGCACAGAGTAAGCACTCAATAAATACAACTGAATGAATGAATCAAATGGCTCCCCATAAAACAAGCAGAAAAACCCAGATTTCGTCCTAGGCTGCAGTTCTTAGAACAGAGTATTACACTGCTCAAAGACACCAGTTCCCAGCATAGAGTCCCCAGACAATTTGCCCTGTGGTAGCCACCTCCCCATCACCCTTGAGGCACAGGAGACACACACTTTTTCTCCTTCCCCCTCAAAACCCCGAAGATCTACCCTGTACCATCTCCAATCCTTGCAGTGGAGTCAGCAGGAGACGGAAGCTTCCTGGTCATCAGAGGAAACCGAATCAGATGCAGTGAGCTAGGGCTGGGACCCAAAGCCTTGTCAACACCTGGAGGCTCTCATCCTAGATTTCATTCATTCATTCATTTATTCAATCATACTTATTGAGATCTTACTGTGTGCAAAGCACTGTACTAAGGGCTAGGGAGAGTACAATATAAGAATAAACAGACACATTCCCTGCCCACAATGAGCTAACAGTCTAGAGGGGGAGATGGACATTAATATAAATAAATATATATATGACAAATATGTACATAAGTGTTGTGGGGCTGGGAGTGGGGATGAATAAAGGGAGCACGTCAGGGTGACACAGAAGGGAGTGGGAGAAGTGGAAAGGAGGTCTTAGTCAGGGAAGGCCTCTTGGAGGAGATGTGCCTTCAGTAAGGCTTTGAAAGGGGAGAGAGTAATTGTCTCTAGGATATGAGGTGGGAAGGCATTCCAGGCCAGAGGCAGGATGTGGGCGAGAGGTTGCGGTGAGATAAAAGAGACTGAGGTACAGTGAGAAGGTTAGCATTAGAGGAGCGAAGTGTGTGGACAATCGTCAAATCATCAAATAACCCCTCTTTCCCTAGCCAGCTACCAACTTTTGACATATTTGATTAGTTTTCTTGATAACTTTAGAATCTTATGAAAAAATAAGTTTTCGACTTCTACTGGTTACTTTTCCCCCAGAAACCATCTAGGTATTTGAATCTTACAGCTCCTTGAGTGCAGTGATCGTGCCTACCAACTCAGTTGTATTGTAATAATAATAATAATTATGGCATTTGTTAAGTGCTTAACTGTGTGCCAAGCACTGTCCTAAGCGCTGGGGTGGATATAAGCAAATCGGGTTGGACACAGTCCCTGTCCCACATGGGGCTTACAGTCTGAATCCCCATTTACAGATGAGGTAACTGAGGCTGAGAGAAGTGAAGTGACTTGCCCAAGGTCACAAAGCAGACAAGTGGTGGAGCCAGAATTGGAACCCATGACCCTCTGACTCCCAGGCCCATGCTCTAGCCACTACGCCATGCTGCTTCTCTCCCAACCCTCCCAACCACTCAGTACACTGCTCTGCACATGGTATCTCTGTCTACTCACCATTTTCATCTTTCTACAACTCCTTCCCCTTCCTGCTTCTCTGTTTGCCTCCTGCCTCTGCTGTCCAGGTTTCCTTCTTTTCTCTCTATTTTTTCTCTCGTCTCTCTTTTTATTTTTCTCCTGGCCTGAGAAGAATCAGACCCAGGACCATATAATAATAATAATAATGATAATGATATTTGTTAAGCACTTACTATGTGCCAAGCACTCTTCTAAGCACTGAATAATTGTGGTACTTGTTAAGCACTTACTACATACCAAGCACTGTTTTAAGTGCTGCAGTAGATTGGACATAGAGCCTGTTCCACGTGGGGTTCATACTCTTAATACCCGTTTTACAGATGAGGTAACCAAGGCCCAGAGAAGTTAAGTGACTTGCCCAAGATCACACAGCAGACATGTGGTAGATGTGGAATTGGAACCCAGATCCTTCTGATTCCTGAGCCTGTGCTCTATCCACTAGGCCATGATGCATCTGCCCTACAAAGTGCAGCCAGACCTCATTCTCCTACAAGCAGACTGCAGGTTAGACTACTTGAAAGGTCTGCATGAAACCTGAGCTCTTTCAAGGCAGGAGGACCAAGTGAGCCTCTCTGCTCCCCGCCTCAGCCTAGACAGCAGGATTGGCCAACAGGAGAAGGCCTAGAACTTTCTCACACAACCTCAACCAGAGAGAGTCTTGGGTGGGGTGGTAGCTCCTGACCCTCAGGCCTAAACTCACGGTTCCCCATATAAAAAGACCTGACTGTCCAGCTACATTGAGGAGGGGGAGAGAGAGAGAGCTTATTTTGCCAGGCTGGTTGGCAAAGCTCCTCCTTAGCTCTTACTG
Organism: Tachyglossus aculeatus; assembly: GCF_015852505.1. Classification (NCBI taxonomy): domain Eukaryota; kingdom Metazoa; phylum Chordata; class Mammalia; order Monotremata; family Tachyglossidae; genus Tachyglossus; species Tachyglossus aculeatus. The sequence goes on along the minus strand of NC_052101.1, from coordinate 118,130,256 downwards.
GCTGGTCCCATTTTGCTTTGAAGATTCAAATTTCTCAAGGATTCTGGGGAGTGTAGTCCTTCATGATTGTCAGACAGGAGAGGGGAAGATGGTGGCCCTGTATTCTATATTGCTCCCATAGAAACAAGGCAGTTTGTTATATTCATTCATTCGGTTGTATTTATTGAGCACTTACTGTGTGCAGAGTGCTGTACTAAGTGCTTGGTAAAATACAATACAGCAATAAAGAGAGGCAATCCCTGTCCACAACGAGCTCACAGTCCAGAGGAGATAGTGAAAAGAGCTGGGAGTCAGGAGGCACTTCTGCCACTGACCTGCTATGTGACCTTGGGTAAGTCACTTACCCTATCTGTGTCTGTTTTCTATATAAAGGGGAAAAATATCTTTCTCCCTAACTGTTATGAGGATAAAAATGAGATGACTGATATTAAAGTATTTCTATCTAATTTTAGTGTCTGTTTAAACTCCTTGAGGGCAGGGATCATGTCTACTAGTACTATTTTTCTCTTCCAAGCTCTTAGTACAGTGCTCTGCATACAGTAGCTGCTCAATAAATCCTACTGACCGACTGACAGGAGGAAGTGGCCTAAATTCTAATCAATCAACTACCCCAATGGGAGATGATTGTTTTCTTTTGGCTTACTTAAAGTATGTGAGGTAAAGGCTTGGTTCCATTGTATCCTGGCTGGTTAGAGTGTTGAGCTGTAAGATACATTTCCAGAACCAGATAAATTAATGGCACCAAGGCCAGGAACAGGTAATGATGGTGATAATAATAATAGTATTTAAGTACCTACTACATGCCGAACACTGTACCAAGCATTGGGATAGTTACAAGATAATTTGGTCGGGCACAGCTCCTGTACCACATGGGGTTCACAGTCCAAGGGGGAGAAAGAACAAGTATTTTACAGATGAGGAAACTGAGGCCCAGAGAAGTAAGAGGACTTGTCCAACATTCACATAGTAGGCAAATGGCAGAGCTGGGATTAGAACTTTGACTCTCAGGCCCATGCTCTTTCCACTAGGGCATGCTGCTTCTTCTACAACAGTGAGTGAGCAAATGTGTCTTGGGAATGGAGCTACCTTCCCCTCCACCCTTCACCAGTGCATTCAGGACTGTCTTCAGATGGTAAGTGGGTAAAGGGTTGCTTCAGGGCAGCAAAGGGAAGGGATGGCCATGTGCCTCTTGATCCTCCTAAGAGGGCATCTGCTCAGGACATTGCCAAGTTGGCAGCCGAACCAGACCTACGCAAAATGGCAACCACATATTTGCAATGATAGAGGAACAGGAAGCTGGCACTGAAGCTGTCATGCACTCTAACACTGAGCATGTGCGACCACCACCTTAGGAAGTTTTCGTTTCTCTTTGGCAGCGATCCTCTGCTCCCCCTTCTGGTCCCTAAAATTCTTCTTTGTGTTGTCCCCCCAAATAAAAACGTCAAAGAAGAACTCTTACACACCAGGGAAATCCAAGATCAATTTTCTTCCCTTCAGTCCCCCTCCTCTCCCACCTCCATAGGCCCTGAAGGCCACTGGCAGCCAAGTGGGGAAGAGTAATGCCATGGGGCTGTGGAGGATGAGCAGCAGTGGCATAGAGCCAGTCAGGCTGCCTCCAGGAAGCTGGAAACTGAAGGGTCCCTGGGCCCTAGGAGACTGTAAGCTCGTTGTGTACAAAAAAGTGTTGTACTCTCCCAAGCGCTTAGTACAGTGATCTGCACACAGTAAGTGCTCAATAAATTTAATTGATTGAGAAAGACTGCAGCTGGGCAGCAGGAGGAGGGGGGGTGAAGGAAGCCAGTGCAGCCTACTGATGGATTGATCATATTTATTGAGTGCTCACTATGTGCAGACCACTGTAGTAAGCGCTTGGAATAGTACAATATAGCAGAGTTGGTAGACATGTTCCCTGCCCACAATCAGCTTACAGTGTCGAATCTACTGATGTTGCATGTAGTGCTGTGGGAATAGAGAAACATCATTAGTCACATGAAGGCAGGGCCCCCAGAATGCTGCTTGGGGTAGCCCCAATCCTGAGGCCAGCCCTAAGCACATCCTCACAAAACACTTTTTCCTACCTCCCTCCCCTCAAGGGCTGCAAGTAAAAATCTCTTCACGGAATAGGGGGCAGGGGTCATTCTGATAAAATCTGGCATTGCTGGGGCAGGTAGAGGGCAGGTGAGTATGATGGGAATCACACAGGAATCTGAGCTGGGCTGGAAGCTGCTTCCTGCTGGCTGAAAGAATGGGAGTAGGAGGAGTGGGGTCTGGTGATCCTCACATCCCGCCTTGTGACGGACCTTCCACTCCTAAGGGCATGTCACCCCCCCTCCTCAAAAATCTCCAGTGGTTGCCTATCAACCTTCACATGAAGCAAAAAATCCTCACTATTGGCTTCAGAGCTGTCCATCACCTTGACCCCTACTACCTCACCTCCCTTCTCTCCTTCTTCAGCCCAGTCCACACATTCCACTCCTCTGTTGCTAACGTCCTCACTGTGCCTCGTTCTCACCTGGCCCACATCCTACCTCTGGCCTGAAATACCCTCCATCCCCACATCCACAAAACTAGCTCTCTTCCTCCCTTCAAAGCCCTACTGAGAGCTCACCTCCTCCAGGAGACCTTCCCAGACTGAGCTCCCCTTTTCCTCTGCTCCTCCTTCCCTCCTTATCACCCCCACTCCCTCCCTCTGCCCTACCCCCTTCCCCGCCCCACAGCACTCGTGTATATTTGTACATATTTATTATTCTATTCATTTTATTATGTGTATACATCTACAATTCTATTTATCTATTTTGATGCTATTGATGCCTGTCTACTTGTTTTTTTTTGTTGTCTGTCTCCCCCTTCTAGACTGTGAGCCTATTGTTGGGCAGGGATTGTCTCTGTTGCCGAATTGTACTTTCCAGGTGCTTAGTACAGTGTTCTGCACACAGTAAGCGCTCAATAAATACGATTGAATGAATGAATGAATGAATGAATGAATGAATAAGGGAGCAGAAGGGAAACAATCTTAGCCAAGGCTGGGAACTGCATCAGACCAGGAGCTGCCCCTTCCTCTTCATCCAAATAGCTAACACAATGGCTCAGGCACTTGTCAGTACTGCCTAGGCCTCCTCGCTGACCTCCCTGCCCTGCGTCTTTTCCCTTTCCAGCCCAGACTTGACTCTGCTGCTGGGATCATTTTTCTGAAACATCGTTCAGAGCCCGCCCACTTTGCTTCTCTAATACCAACTTACTGTGTCTCAGTCTCTTCTCTCTCACCGCTAGCCTCTTGCTCAGCCCCCCTCCGCACCCACCCCACCTGCCTTCATGCCCACACCACCACCCTCCCTCCCCATTTTCAAAGCCCCTCCTGAATCACAACTCTTTCAGGAGGCCTTCCCCAATAAATAACATGTCTCCCCACTTTATAGCACCCCCCCCCCACTGCCCCATCAACACTTTTGTGCCACATAAGGACTTGAGTACTCACAACTCTCTGAAGCTTTTATGAACATTCCTTATATATGCTATTATCTCCTCCTATCTGTAGTATTTTTGTTTTGTATCTTTGCTAGATTGTAAGCTCTTTGAGGGGCATGGATAATGTCTACCAGTTCTATTGTACTCTCTCCAGAGTTGAGTGTAATACTCTGCACAAAGTAGATCCTCAATAACTACTAGTGGTTGATTGGCTCTTCATCAGTTTCATCATTATCATTATCATCATCATCTGCATCACCTTTGGATTTGGATTTGTACCCTTTATTCACCCCACTCACAGACCCTCAGCAGTTATGTCCTTATCCCTAATTTATTTTAATGTCTGTCTCCCCCTATAGACTGTGAGCTCCTTGTGGGCAGGGAACATGTCTGCCCACTCTGTTACACTGTACTTTCCTAAGCTCTTTGAACAGTGCTCTGCACACAGTAAGCACTCAATAAATACGATTGATGATACCACTGATTGATCATCTTCACCTTGAGGAGCAGCATGAGAAGCAACATGACGTAATGGATAAAGCCCAGGCCTGGGAGTCAGAAGGACCTGGGTTCTAATCCCAGCTCTGCCACTTGTCTGCTGGGTGACCTGGGGCAGAGAAGCAGCGTGGCTCAGTGGAAAGAGCTCGGGCTTTGGAGTCAGAGGTCATGGGTTCAAATCCCAGCTCCACCAATTGTCAGCTGTGTGACTTTGGGCAAGTCACTTCACTTCTCTGGGCCTCAGTTACCTCATCTGTAAAATGGGGATTAAGACTGTGAGCCCCCGCATGGGACAACCTGATCACCTGGTAACCTCCCCAGCGCTTAGTACAGTGCTTTGCACATAGTAAGCATTTAATAAAATGCCATCATTATTATTATTATTATTTCACTTCTCTGGGCCTCAGTTACCTCACCTGTAAAATGGGGATTAAGACTGTGAGCCCAGTGTGTGACAGGGACTGTGTCCAACCTGATTATCTTGTATCTACCCCAGCGCTTAGTGCCAGGCAAAAATATCATTAAAAAACCAAATCATGAAGAATTCAATGAGCCAACAAGAGGTTGTGATCCCCGTGGGGGACAGGGACTGTCAGATCTAATTATCTTGTGTCTTTCCTTAGTAATTAGTGAGGGCCTAGTACTATAATTATTATTGTTGGAACAGTGTTCTATTGGGTGCTTCTGATCCATTAGAGAACAGTGCTGGGCCATGCCCTCAGAAAGCTTGTGTGCTAAAATGAGAAACAAGATACACCCCGAGGCAGTCAGTATCCAGATATTCCTATAGCTCCAGCGGGAACAAAAGTGAATGAGTCCAAGGGGAGGACCAAGTCCCAGATTGGGCTGGTGGGTTGGTGAGAGTGGGCAAAGCTCGGAGGTCTGAGAAGGAGGCCTGGGTTTGAGGGCTCCAAGAATGAAGGCTGTGCTGATTTGTCAATCAGTGGTATTTCTTGAGCACTTACCATGTGCAGAGCACTGTACTAAGTACTTGGGAGAGTACAATATAACAGAGTTGGCAAACATGGTCCCTGCCCATAAGGAGCTCATGGTCAAGAGTGGGAGACAGACATTAAAATAAATTATGGATATATACATAAACGCTGTGGGGTTGAGGGGGGCGGGGGTGAATATCAAGTGCTTAAAGGGTATGAATCCAAGTGCAAGGGTGATGCAGAAGGGAAAGCGAGTAGGGGAAATGAGGGTTTAATGGGGAAGGCATCTTGGGGAAATGTGAGTTAAGGAAGGCTGGAAGGTTTTGAAGGTGGGGAGAGCAGTGGTCTGTCATATGTGAAGGGGAGGGTGTTCCAAGCCAGAGGGAAGACGCGGGCAAGGGATCAGTAGTGAGATAGGTGAGACTGAAGTACAGGGTGTAGGTTAGCATTAGAGGAGTGGAGTGTGTGGGCTGGGTTGTAGTATTAAATCAGCAAGGTAAGGTAGCAGGGGATGAGCTGATTGAGTGCTGAGCAGAGAGGGAAGGCACAAGAATGGCCAGAGGGAACAGCAAACATGTAGGTGCCCCACACATGCTCCCCCAGTCCCCTGGCATTTCCAGAGCAGAGATGCCAAGGAACGGCATGGAGACCTCAGCTGCCAATCCACCGGGAGGAAGCCACAGGCCTTCTAAGACCAATTCCCACCATCCTTACATCCCAATCCAGGCCTCCAGGATTTCCGGAATGCAGCTCATATTGCTTCCTGGGCCCACACCTGTGCCATCCAACCATGCAGGGGCTGTACATTTCTGGGGGCAAATGCCTAAATAAACGGATGTTGCTTTGTGCATTATTTCTATTTTATTTCATTCTCGGCAGTGGTGAATCGATCAATCACTTAATGGTATTTATTGAGCATTTATTGTGCACAGAGCATGCATTAAGCACTTGGGAGAGTGCAATGGAGTTGGTTGACATGATCCTTGCTCTCAAGGGGGAGTCTAATGGGGGAGACAGACACTGAAATGAATTATATCTAAAGGAAGCAATTGAGTGTATGTACATAAGTGCTGTGGGGGCGGGGACTGGGGTTGGGGAGAAGGTGGGTGGAGGGAAGTGGTGGTGGAAGCCTGCATGGTACTGGCACCATCCATGGCGGTGCTTTATTCATTCATTCATTCAATCATATTTATTGAGGGCTTACTGTGTGCAGAGCACTGTACTAAGTGCTTGGAAAGTACAATTCAGCAACAGAGACATTCCCTACCCAACAACAGGCTTACAGTCTAGAAGGGAGAGACAGACAACGAAACAAAACAAGTAGACAGGTGTCAATACTATCAAAATAAATAGAATTATAGATATATACACATCATTAATAAAATAAATAGAATAATAAATATGTACAAATATACACAAGTGCTGTGGGGAGGGGAAGGGGGTAGGGCAGTGGGAAGGAGTGGGGGTGATGGGGAGGGGAGGAGGAGCAGAGGAAAAGGGGGGCTCAGTCTGGGAAGGCCTCCTAGAGGAGGTGAGCTCTCAGTAGGGCTTTGAAGGGAGGAAGAAAGCTAGTTTGGCGGATGTGTGGAGGGAGGGCATTCCAGGCCAGAGTTAGGATGTGGGCCAGGCGAGAACGAGGCACAGTGTGGAGGTTAGTGGCAGAGAAGCAGAGTGTGTGGGTTGGGCTGTAGAAGGAGAGAAGGGAGGTGAGGTAGGAGGGGGCAAGGTGATGGAGAGCTTTGAAGCACATAGGAGTTTTTGCTTCATGCAAAGGTTGATAGGCAACCACTGGAGATTTTCAAGGAGGGGAGTGGCATGCCCAGAGCATTTCTGTAGAAAGATAACCTGGGCAGCAGAGTGAAGTATAGACTGAAGCGGGGAGAGACAGGAGGATGGGAGATGAGAAACGAGGCTGATGCAGTAATCCAGTCGGGATAGGATGAGAGATTGTACCAATAAGGTAGCAGTTTGGATGGAGAGGAAAGGGCGCATACTGGCGATGTTGTGGAGGTGAGACCGGCAGGTTTTGGTGATGGATTGGATGTGTGGGGGTGAATGAGAGAGCGGAGTCAAGGATGACACCACGGTTGCGGGCTTGTGAGATGGGGAGGGTGGTAGTGCCGTCCATAGTGATGGGAAAGTCAGAGAGAGGACAGGGTTTGGGAGGGAAGATAAGGAGCTCAGTCTTGGACATGTTGAGTTTTAGATGGCGGGCAGACATCCAGATGGAGATGTCCTGAAGGCAGGAGGAGATATGAGCCTGGAGGGAGGAAGAGGGAACAGGGGAGGAGATGTAGATTTGGGTGTCATCAGTGTAGAGATGATAGTTGAAGCCGTGGGAATGAATGAGTTCACCAAGTGAGTGAGTATAGATGGAGAACAGAAGGGGAACAAGAACTGACCCTTGAGGAATGCCTACAGTAAGAGGATGGGAGGGGGAGGAGGAGCCCACGAAGGAGCAAGACTTCTTTCGAAGGGTAAGATAATGGCAGTGCTAGGGCCTTATAGTATTTGTTAAGCACTTACTATGTGTCAGGCACTGTTCTAAGCACTAGGGTACTTAGATAATCAGGTTGGACACAGTCCATGTCCTGCATGAGGCTCACAGTCTTAATCGCCATTTTACAGATAAGATGAAGAAGTGAAGCAATTTGTCCAAGGTCAAACAGCAGACAAGTGGCGGAGCCAGGATTAGAACCTGTGCACTTTTGATTCCCAGGCCCATGCTCTATCCACTAGGCCATGCTACTCCCTACAAGCCCTCTTGAATACTAGGCCTGGGGCTTAATCTCCATGCGCCCATGCAGTAATTTGACTCTGGGGCTGAAATATGTCCCATCACCATCTGACCTCTACGTTTCCAGTCTCCACATGCCCTGTCTTTCAATCCCACCAACACAAGCATTTGGTCATTCCCTTCTAAAACCCACATTCAATTGGATTCGACATCCAATGCCACCAGTTGGACATGATAGATTACTATTAGCTTTTCAACTTGATGTCCAGGTGTGGTCAAGATCCCACAATAGCAATACAGGTTGCCTCCAGGCTGAAAAGGGTCACAGTAAGAAGCCTGACCACCACCACCCCCCCCAACCCCAAAATGTTCCTTAAATTTACCCCATCTCTATGCAACATTGTCTCCATTCCCCCAATCTGGACCCTGATCCCAACCCTGTCCAAACACGCAACTCTCCCCACCATTCAGGATTCCACCATACTTAAAAAGGACCATTATCTCCCACCTCATCCCCATCCCTCCCATTTTCACCACACAGTTCTCAGAACCCAGGCTCTTGCTGCTTTGGGTTCATGCTGGAGAAACAAGGCCAGAAGTGTGTCACTTCACTGCCTCGATCCCATGTTCTAGGTGAAAGGGAAAGGGTCCTGTCACATCCATTGAGGTCCAGGATTCTAGGGACAAGATATTTGCACCTTGGGAGATACTTGTGGATGCAGATGTGCATCTGAGTTCTGGGAGGAGCAAGGTAGAGACAGGTGACAAAGTGACAGTGGGCATCCAGGTGTTGGACTTTGGCCAAGGCCCAGTCTGGGCAAGGCCAAATTTGGGAAAATGGGGGTCTGGGGCTTGCAGATTTCACCTATCCCAAGTGTTACTTGAGATACCAGTGACATCATAAGCATCACCGCCTGGGGACATTACATGCGGTGTGTTATGATTTTTTCTTTTCACTGAAGCATCTTTCCACCCAAACTGTAACTCCTTCTCCCTTGATATCCCTTTGACCACAGATGTCCACATCTTCATATCTCTTCAGAAAAAATTAAACACCCACAAACTCATGCTTCCACACCTTCTCCACGGCCCCAGCTACTTTAATGTCAGGGATTGCCCAAGTAGCTTGGGAGGGCTGTGTTTTCTGGGACACATTGAGTGGGGGTGGATTGGAAGTTTGTGCCTGGCAGTCCCATCCCCTGACCACACCCCCTAAGTGTTGTGCCCAGGACGGTAGCCATCTGAGGCCCTGTGGCAATAGCAGCAGTGGCCCAGGCCCTAACAGAGGCTGTTTACCCCAGGAACTAGGACGTGAGCCCCAAGGGCCCCTACAGTAATCCGGCCTTGACTTTAAGGCTGAAATATGTCCCCTGTCAGAAAGACAGCCCAGACTCTTGGCTGCCCATCTTCAACACAGTCTGCCCTTCTTCCATCCCACCAAAACCAGCACTTGGACATTCGATTCTGCAACTCTCGCTCAGTGGGATCAGGCATTTAATGCTTGCCAACTGTACACTGTGAACTGATATCACCTTTTCACCTTGTTGCCTATGCGTGGGAGAATCCCTAAAGGGAAAGAGCAGCAGAGCCAGCTCCACGGGCGAAGGGGGCACACCAGGAAGTCTGAGATTCTGTCGCACCCATGGAGCCACTGCCTTATCGGTCTTCTGAGGACCCCCTCTGCCTTGCAGCCTCTAATTCCCTAATTCCCCCTGCCCCCCAAGTCTTGGTCTAAGGGGGTGACCCTGCCCCAAGTGCTGGTTCCAAGGTGAGGGTTTGAAGCATAACCTGGAGATCTTCAGGAAACAGGTGGTGAGGTCACCAAAGTCTTCAACCCTGGTGGGGGTGGGGGGACTAAGAATGAGGCTAGCACAGCACTGACAGCAAGAGGGAACGGATTGCCAGCTTGACAAAATGTTACAAACCACAGAAATTGTCTAACAGCTCAGAGACTCATTTCCAGTCTACAACATAGCCTGCCCTCCCATCCCACCATCCCTATCCCTTGGCCATTCACTTCTGCAACCCTGCAGAAGCAACTCTGTGGGATCTGACATCTAATGCTCTCCAACTGCACACTATCAACTGCTGTCAGCTTTATACCTTGATGTCCAGGTGTCATCTGGCTCTCCTGTGGGAAGGACAGCAAAGGTGGTTCCAGGGGACTGGTAGCACACCAAGGATCCAGCAAGAGTCTTTACCACATGGGGATTGCAACCTAAGAGAGAGGGAGTTGAGGCAACTCACTCCCAATTTATTGATGAGGGACCTGAAGTCAGTAGTGGTTAAGTGACCTGCCAAAGGTCACACTGAAAGCCAGTGGCACAGCTGAGGTCACAATCCAGGTATCCTGACTCCCATACCTATGTGCTCTCCCTGGGCTCTCACTTCCACTGTCCCAGATATCTCCAGGAAGGATTTTTCTTTCCCTTCTCCCTAAGCAACGTTCCCCTAATTATTCCTATTGGACCCTAGGAATAATTGTTATTTTAAATAACAACAATAATTATTATAAGTATCATTATTATTAATAATAATTGTTAATAATGTTTCTCTTCAGTCTGCCACAGGCCTGCTGCCCTCAACATGGGACTCTCCTTTCCCCAACCACTCAGCCCATCAGGACTCCACAGACTCAAGCCATCTTGTCACAACTCTGAGGCTGAAATCTGCCCTGGAACAAAAGCAACTAAATGGCCTCTCAATCAGTCAGTCAATCAATGGTATTTACTGAGTGCTTACCATGTGCAGAACACCGTCCTAAGCACTTGGGAGAGTACACTACCACAGAGTTGATAAACACATTCTGTGCCCATAAAAGCTTACAGTCTAGAGGGGGAGACAAACATTGACATAATGAAATTACTGATATGTACATAAGTGCTGTGGGGCTTGGGCGAATACCAAGTACCCAAAGTCTCATCCTTCAGTCCTTAACATGCCCTGCCACCCCTCCAGCATCCTGTCCAAGCCCTTGGGAAAATCCACGCTCAGTGGGAGCTGGCAGTCAACGCACCCTTCATGACCCCATGCACAGATGACCACTTGCTATGTTCATACCATGTTGCAGGTCGGTCCTAGCAGAAGAGGGGTCGGCAGAGCCAGGGTTGACCGGGTGATTGGGGAAGGGGTGAAAGTGTCAATCAGATATCTGAAATAAGGTGAGTAGTTGTACTCCAGGTTTTCCTCCCAGGAAGGGTCCCTTCATAGAGGTGGCAGTAATAAACAAGCAATCGTTTATTGAGTGATGAGTGCAGAGCACTGTACTAAGTGCTTGGGAGAGAGTTATATAACAGAGTTGGTAGACACATTCTCAGCCCACAATGAGCATACAGTCTAATAGCAGGCACTTTGCTCATTTGACATTTCGACAGCTGGACTTGTGTCATCTGGGTGTACCACCTGGTGCCTTACCTACCAGGGCCAAAGTTTGTCAACTCAGCATGCCGATAGGCCCTTACAGAAGCCAGGGGAGGAGCTGCTGCCTCCCACTTATGCATGGATTTGCCACCTATTTCCAGACTATGCCTCACTGAATTTTTCCAGGATTTCTTCTGCCATCCTTGTTACCCCATTTCAGCTCTTTCAAACGAGCTCTATCCACTAGACCTACAGCTGGGCATTAAGCGCTGTCTAGGTGCCAACGCACTGGGTTTAGCGGTAGCATAGGAACAAGGTCAGTCAATCAATAGTATCTGTCCACATTCATTCCCTGTCCACAATGAGCTTACAGGCTGGAGGACTGGACACAATACATGGTAAACACGGGGTGAGTTTGGGTCCTCGCTCTCTATATGTGAGAAGGCAGATACACATTACTGTGTGTAGAGCACTGTACTAAGCGCTTGGGAGAGTACAGTGTAAAAGAGTTGATAGACACTTTCCCTGACCATAACAAGCTTACAGTCTAGATGGGGAGGCAAACATTAATGCAAAGAAATAAATTAAGGATATGCACTTAAGTGCTTTGGGGCTGAGGAAGAGCCAAATAAGGATAAAAACCATGCAACTGAAGAAAATAAAAATGAGCAGCAGCTAATGGGGAATGCTGCCTAGGTACTGAACAGCTGCTCGGCTTTCAAAGGAAATAACTTCCTTTTAGATGAAAGACTTACCCTCAAAACCCTAAATGCATTTTACATAAGAATGCTTCCAATTAGGTCTCATTCCCCTCCCAACGTCTTCACCAACCCCCTTCCCATGTCAAAAGACAGGTGGTTCACTTTAAATAGTGGATTTCAAATAATAATGATGGCATTCAAATGCATTTCAATGTAAGAATATATACATATATGCCATGTCCTCTTTAAGTACTTCAACATGTTTTTATTATGATAGTTCACCCTTAATTTAAATAGGTATGGATTAAAAACCTATATCTATAACCATCTCCTGAAAGTTGAAGGATATTGAAGGCAAACAATTTCTAGAATGCTTGAGAAATTAATGACACAGGAACCTATATTTTTCACTGGAAATTATTTTTTCAATTCTTCATTATTTTTATTATTCATTCTCATCTTGTTGCATGGATTTTCTTATGTTAATGTTTGGCATATAAACGGATGTCTCGAGTGTGGCCTGGTTGTTTAAGTATTAGAGTTTCCCTTTCATCATTTTTTAAAGCATTTTAAAATTTAATTTTCATTTCATTAGTGACTTTTAATGTTGCTATTTTGCGTGTCATTTATAAATTCCCGGTGGACGGCTTGAGTGTTAAGGGAACTGAACGCTTAAGAATGTTTCCTTTTATCATTATATATTTTAAACATTTAAAAATTTATTCTCCTCTCAGTAAAGTTTTTTTTTTTAAATGTTGATATTTTGCATCGACTTTGTAAATATCTCTGAAGGTCGTTCGAGTGTTAGTGAACTGGAAGCCTAAGGATGAGTTTCCTTTTCATCGTTTTCATTTTCAAATGGTTTAAAAATGTTTTCTCCTCTCAGTTCATCGACTTTTTATGTTTATATTTTGCGAGGGGTTTACAAATATCTCTGTGGATGTTTCGAGTATTAAGCGGACTGGAGACTTAAGAATTAGTTTCATTTTCAGCGTTTTCAACTGTCAAGCCCTTTTTCATTCATGTTCCTTTCATTAGAACGACTTTTTTCGCGTCGATATTTTGCGCGGTAGGGAAAATTAGGCCCAACTTTCCAGTCACGGCAACGGTTTGGCAAGCGATAAACAGTTCCTGTCACTATTGAGGTTCTTCGTCTTTTCCTGACCCGCCTTCTTTTTCTTGAGCCCGTTGTTGGGTAGGGACCGTCTCTATTTGTTGCCAACTTGTACTTCCCAAGCGCTTAGTACAGTGCTCTGCACAAATTGCTCAATAAATACGACTGAATGAATGAATTACACTAAACACGCCATAAAATGATAATCGCTTGGATGACCAGCCTGGAAATGAGTGATCCCAGTCAATTCCTTCACGTTCCTGCTCCCCTTAACGCCAGTTTTCTGGCCAACTACGAGCGGCCCCTCCTCCCTGCGGCTATTTCCCGCCCAACGGTCACGGCGGCGCCTCCTCAGCGGGAGACGGGGGTGGGGGCGGGGCGGAGAGCTTCCTGCCATGGCGCCGACAGGAAGGAGGGAGTGTCTCCCCCCTCACCACCCACCCACATTTTACTACAGGCTCCAAAAGTCCCCCTACACTTCTCTCTCCATCATCCAGCGAGCCTTTCCACCTGCTACGTTGCAGTACGGTGTCCAACTGTCTGTGAACACTTAACCTGGAATGATTTCCAGCAACCCTCAGGGCCTTCTTTCTTCCCTCAGGGCTGACCTTCAACCCCAATCCACAGCCGGTTGACCAGTGGCTTGCAATCCGTTGTTCTGCCCTCCCCGTTTGCAGCTGTCGTAATAATAATGATGATAATAACAATAATAATACCAATTGTGGTATGTGTTAAGCACTTACTATGTGCCAGGCACTGTACTAAGCACTGGGGTGAATGCAAGCAAATCGGATTGGACACAGTCCCTGTCCCACGTGGGGCTCACAGTTTCAATCCCCATTTTACAGATGAAGTAACTGAGGCACAGAGAATAATAATAATAATAATAATAATAATGGTATTTGTTAAGCGCTTACTATGTGCAAAGCACTGTTCTAAGCATTGGGGGGATACAAGGTGATCAGGTTGTCCCACATGGAGCTCACAGTCTTAATCCCCATTTTACAGATGAGGGAACTGAGGCACAGAGAAGTTAAGTGACTTGACCAAAGTCACCCAGCTGACAATTGGCGGAGCTGGGATTTGAACCCCTGACCTCTGACTCCAAAGCCTGGGCTCTTTCCACTGAGCCTCGCTGCTTCTGGGTCCCACAGCAGACAAGTGGCAGAGCCGGGAGCCCAAAAAGCGCTTAGTACAGTGCTCTGCACATAGTAAGCGCTCAATAAATACGATTGATGATGATTTGGTTCCACACCCAGCAAGCAAGTACTTCAGCATTCTGAGCTTTTTTTAAAAAAATGTATTTGTTAAACACTTACTATGTACCAAGCACTGGGACAGATACCCGGTTATCAGGTTGGACACATTTGTCGCGCATGGGGCTCACAGTCTAGGTAGGGGGGGAATAGGATTTAATCCCCATTTTACAGACGAGGAAACTGAGGCACAGAGAAGTTAAGTGACTTGCCCAAGGTCACACAAACGTGGCTCAGGGGAAAGAGAATGGGCTTTGGCATCAGTGGTCACGGGTTCAAATCCCAGCTCCGCCAACTGTCCGCTGGGTGACTTTGGGCAAGTCACTTAACTTCTCTGTGCCTCAGTTACCTCATCTGTAAAATAGGGATTGACTGTGAGCCCTCCGTGGGACAACCTGATCACCTTGTATCCCCCCCAGTGCTTAGAACAGTGCTTTGCACATAGTAAGCGCTTAATAAATGCCATAAAAAATGGCAGAGCAGGTATTAGAACCCAGGTCCTCTGACTCTCAGTCCTGTGCTTGTCCCACTAGGGCACACTGCTACAGGGAGCTGAGAAGTAAATGAATTTTCCAGAGCAGGCAGCCAGCAGCCTTAACCCCAGCCTTAGAGCTCTGCCTCCCCCTCTAGGGCAAGGATGAGAAAGCTTCCTTCCTCTGTTGCCTGAGCAGCAAAGCAACAGGATAGTCAACCACTAATCATAATTATTATTATAATTATTAATTTTTGCATTTTGTACAAGCTAATCAGGTAGGACATGGTCTCTGCCCCATATGGGGTCACAGTCTAAGCAGGTGGGAGAACAGGCATTGATCCCCATTTACAAATGAGAAAACTGAGGCACAGAGAAGCAAAGTGACTGGCCAAAGTTCAAACACCAGTCATCTGTCAGAGCTGGGATTAGAAGCCAGGTCCTCTGACTCCCAAGCCCATACTCTTTCAACTAGGTCACTGTGCTCCCCTGTGTTAATATGGCCTTAACCCTTGCCTTGGCATTCTGTCAGCTACTCGAAGCCAAGGATGAAAAAGCTTTCTTCCTCTATTGCTGGAGCAAGTAGGCAGGATAAAGTCAAGCAACCAATCAGGAGGTTAGTTCAGTCGGTAGCATCTGAGACTCTTAATTTCAGCATTGTGAGCTCAAGCCCCACATTGGGCACAGTCCTTTTATCTCCTTATCAAGCAAAAACTCCTCACTATTGGCTTCAAAGCTCTCCATCACCTTGCCCCTTCTTACCTCACGTCCCTTCTCTCTTTCTACACTCCAGCCCACACAATCAGCTCCTCTGGTGCTAACCTTCTCAATCAATCAATCAATCAATCAATCGTATTTATTGAGCGCTTACTGTGTGCAGAGCACTGTACTAAGCACTTGGGAAGTACAAGTTGGCAACATATAGAGACAGTCCCTACCCAACAGTGGGCTCACAGTCTAGAAGGGGGAGACAGAGAACAAAACCAAACATACTAACAAAATAAAATAAATAGAATAGATATGTACAAGCAAAATAAATAAATAGAGTAATAAATAAGTACAAACATATATACATATATACAGGTGCTGTGGGGAAGGGAAGGAGGTAAGATGGGGGGGATGGAAGGGGGACAAGGGGGAGAGGAAGGAAGGGGCTCAGTCTGGGAAGGCCTCCTGAAGGAGGTGAGCTCTCAGTAGGGCCTTGAAGGGAGGAAGAGCGCTAGCTTGGCGGATGTGCGGAGGGAGGGCATTCCAGGCCCGGGGGATGACGTGGGCCGGGGCTTGACGGCAGGACAGGTGAGAACGAGGCACGGTGAGGAGATTAGCGGCAGAGGAGCAGAGGGTGCTGGGTGGGCTGTAGAAGGAGAGAAGCGAGGTGAGGTAGAAGGGTGCAAGGTGATGGAGAGCCTTGAAGCCGAGGGTGAGGAGTTTCTGCCTGATGTGCAGATTGATTGGTAGCCACTGGAGATTTTTGAGGAGGGGAGTAACATGCCCAGAGCGTTTCTGGACAAAGACAATCCGGGCAGCAGCATGAAGTATGGATTGAAGTGGGGAGAGATACGAGGATGGGAGATCAGAGAGAAGGCTGATGCAGTAGTCCAGACCGGATAGGATGAGAGCTTGAACGAGCAGGGTAGCGGTTTGGATGGAGAGGGAAGGGCGGATCTTGGCAATGTTGCGGAGCTGAGACCGGCAGGTTTTGGTGACGGCTTGGATGTGAGGGGTGAATGAGAGAGCGGAGTCAAGGATGACACCAAGGTTGCGGGCTTGTGAGACGGGAAGGATGGTAGTGCCGTCAACAGAGATGGGAAAGTCAGGGATAGGGCAGGGTTTGGGAGGAAAGACAAGGAGTTCAGTCTTGGACATGTTGAGTTTTAGGTGGTGGGCAGACATCCAGAAGGAGATGTCCTGAAGGCAGGAGGAGATGCCAGCCTGGAGAGGGGGAGAGAGCAGGGGCAGAGATGTAGATCTGGGTGTCATCAGCGTAGAGATGATAGTTGAAGCCGTGAGAGCGAATGAGGTAACCAAGGGAGTGCGTGTAGATCGAGAACAGAAGGGGACCAAGCACTGAACCTTGGGGAACCCCCAGAGTAAGAGGATGGGAGGGGGAGGAGGAGTCTGCAAAAGAGACTGAGAATGAACGACCGGAGAGATAAGAGGAGAACCAGGAGAGGACGGAGTCTGTGAAGCCAAGGTCGGATAGTGTGTTGAGGAAAAGGGGGTGGTCCACAGTGTCGAAGGCAGCCGAGAGGTCGAGGAGGATTTGGATAGAGTATGAGCTGTTGGATTTGGCAAGCAGGAGGTCATTGGTGACCTTTGAGAGGGCAGTTTCTGTGGAATGTAGGGGACGGAAGCCAGACTGGAGGGGGTCAAGGAGAGAGTTGGTGTTGAGGAATTCGAGGTAGCGCGTGTTCTGCTCGATCTTGCCTACCCCACCATCGACCCCTGCCCCACATCCTACATCTGGCCTGGAATGCCCTCTCTTAAAATCTGCCAAACAATCCACTCTTCCCCCTTCAAAGTCCTACTGAAGGCTCACCTCCTCCAAGAGGCCTTCCCAGACTAAGCCCCCCTTTCCCTCAGCTCCCCCTCCCACATCACCTCGACTCACTCCCTTTTCTTTCCCCCCTCCCCATCCCACAGCACTTATGTATATATTTATATAGCTACAATTCTATTTATTTATAATGATTCCTGTTTACTTGTTTTGATATCTGTCTCTCCCCTTCTAGACTGTGAGCCCTGTGTGGGCAGAGATTGTCTCTCTTCATTGCTGAATTATACTTTCCAAGTTCTTAGTCCAGTGCTCTGCACACAGTAAGCTCTCAGTAAATACAACTGAATGAATGAAGGAGGTGTTATTGGAGTTCCCTCATCCCTTCCCTGGAAAAGCACCTGGTTTAAAGTGGCCCATTTGAATTTACCAAAGCCCTTGACCTCTGTTCTTTGGTCCTTTGTAGTCTCACACTTCTTTCTGCACTGTTCCAAGCACTGGGGCAGATAAACGGTTATCAGGTTGGACACATTTGTCCCACATGGGGCTCACAGTCTAGGTAGGAGGGAATAGGATTTACTCCCCATTTTACAGATGAGGAAACAGAGGCATAGAGAAGTGAAGTGACTTGCCCAAAGTCCCACAGCAGACAAGTGGTGGAGCTGGCATTAGAACCCAGGTCCTCTGACTCCCAAGCCCATGATCTTTCCTCTAGGCCAAGCGCTTAGAGAGACACTAATCAAAGATGCTTTGCCATGGGCTTTATGGCTCTCCAGCCTAAATATCTGTGCTCATCCCTCCTCCCCTGACAGTACTTTTCACTTCTGTCAAGCTCACCTCCTAGCCTTACCCAGCTCTCCTCTTATCCCATGCTCATTTTGTCCCCAGGGCCTGGAACTTCCTCCCGGCCAAATCCGCCAGATCTCAGCCTTCCCCTCTTCTGAAAAATCTCTCCTCCTCCAAGAAATCATCACCATTATTTATTGGACTGATCAGCAGCACCCCAAGTCTTATCAACCTTCCAGCCCTCCCTTGCACTTCCATACATACTTATTTAGCTTCTTCCTCAGCACCTGTGCATAGATGTCGAGGTGGCCAAGTCTCATGAAAAGACGAACCACAAGCCAGAAACATAAAATGACCGAAAGATGTGGATCAAAAATAGCCAGAAGCAGGCGTTGGTGGGTGGAGGGTGGCAAATAAGAAATACCAAGAGCTGTCAGTGCCAGGTGGTTGCTCTGAAAGAGATGTGTCTATAAGAAGAACTTTTTTTATAATATTTATTGAGTGCTTACTATGCACAAAGCACTGTTCTAACTGCTGGGGAGGTTACAAGGTGATCAGGTTGTCCCACGGGGGCGCTCACAGTCTTAATCCCCATTTTACAGATGAGGTAACTGAGACCCAGAGAAGTGAAGTGACTTGCCCAGTCACACAACTGACAAGTGATGGAGCTGGGATTTGAACCCATGACCTCTGACTCCAAAGCCCGTGCTCTTTCAACTGAGCCACGCTGCTTCTCTAAGACACCGTTCAGTGTCCACAACAAGCTTGACTGTGTGCTCCTTGAGGGCAGGGATTGTGGCTGCCACTAGATTGTAAGATCCTTGAGAGCTGGGATCATGTCTACCAACTCTATTGAACTCCCCCAAAGAGCTTGGTAAAGTTAGTTCTGTACACAGGAAGGGCTCAATAAATGCCACTGATGAAAAATTTAGAAGGTTTACGGAGGGAATTCTGCATGAGCATCTTCAGACCCAAACACTAGCTCGGTGGAAGCCTTCATCCAAAGTTAATCTGAGAATAGTCATTATCTTGGGGTAATCACTGTGGGATCTTAGCAGGGCAGGGCACAGGGCAGAAAGTTAAAAGCCCAGTATTCCCTTTGGGTGAGTGGGAATTTTGAAGGCAGGCACACATGCTCAGAGCGGATTTTGGTTGGCAGTGTATGCAATCAATATTTCTCTTGCCACTCCTTCCTGTAAAAAGCCCACATGGGGGAGTTTTAGGGAAGTTTTAGGGAAGAGTGTTATGGAGTCAAGCCCAAAATATGTTGGCCAGGAGGCCAGGGAGAAACTGGCAGACCTGGGCTCCCTTTCCGGGCCCTCCTGTCTCTCCTCCTCCAACTCTCCTGGCATGTTTGCCACTGGCACTGCCTGGTCCATCCACTCCCCAGGTCCTCTCTCCCACTACTGGTCCCTGGCACTTGACAAGGCTTTGGACTAGAGCACTATGATCAATGAAAGCTTCTGGGTGAAATTTCAGAGCATCAGAGGGAACACAGCCTGCTGGACAAATCAGGCTGGGGGCACTTGGCTCAATAACACTCATAAAGCTACCCAGAAAATGGTAAATCTTGGAGGAATTCACCAGATATGATGATCGCTGTCCATGAAGTCGGATTAGATTTGTCATACCGTACCCTGTCCCAAATACTGTGCTAAGCACTGGGGTAGATTCAGAAACTCCTTACTGTCAGCTTTAAAGCAGTCACTCAGCATGCCCCATCTTACCTTACCTCACTGATCTCTCACTACAGCCCATCCCACACAGTCTGCTCCTCTAGTGCCAGCTTACTCACTGTGCCCGGATCCCATCTATCACATTGCTGACCTCTTTCCCATTTCCTCCCACTAATCTGGAACATCCTCCACCTCCATATATGCCAGACCACCACTCTCCCCACCTTCAAAGCATTATTAAGGTCACATCTCCAACAGGCCTTCCCTGTTTAAGCCCTTTTTTTCCCCAGCTCCTTCTCCCTTCTGCGTTGTCTGTGCACTTGGATCTGAGAGCTTTGGGTATTTGGTAATTGCCCCATCCTCAACTCCACAGCACTTACGTACATATCTTTAAATTTCATATTATGAATTATTTATATGAATCTCTGTCTCCCCCTCTAAACTGTAAGCTCGTCGTGGGCAGGAAACATATCTGCTAACTCTGTTGTGCTGTACTCTTATTATTACTCTCCCAAGCGGTTAATACAGTACTCTGCACATAGAAAGCACTCAATAAACACCATTGATTGGCTAATTGATTGGATACAAGATGATCAGATCAGACAGTTTCTGCCCCACATAGAGCTCACAGTCTAAGAGGGAAGGAGAACAAGTATTTAATCCCTAATTTACAGAGGAGGACACTGAGATCCAGAGAAGTTAAGTGACTCTACCTAGGTCACACAGCAGGCAAGTGGTGGGACTGGAGATAGAACCCCAGTCAGCCAGTCAGTCAGTCAATTGTCTTTACTGATCACTTACTGTGTGCAGAGCACTGTACTAAGTGCTTGGGAGAGTACAATAATACACAACATACAATATACAACAATTAACAGGCACATTCCCTGCCCACAACAAATTTACAGCCTATCATTTATTTCTCTAAATTTTACAATCATTTGTTTATTCTCAAAGTATATCTGTACCATGTTACTATCACCTCTAGACGTCCCACCCTCTTAATAGGTCTTCTTCTCTTCTCTCCACTGAGTTTCCTTCGCCGGGTTGCATCCCTTCACTTGAAATGAAAAAAATTACATTATAAGCCTTGACTGTTGCTTAGGTTTCGGCTTTCTCAACTATAAAACTTTCTCATCTGTCTGTCCTCCTTTCTCTCAGGGTAGACATGCCCCATTTGGTATGCTGGCTCTACACAGGCACTCTGACTTGATTGTAGGCTCCTTGAGAACAAGGATTCTGTCTCTTACATCTGCGGTACTCTCTCAAACACCTAATCGAGTGTGCCACTTGCAGGAGTCGTTCAATATTCATTCATTTTCATTCATTCAATCGTATTTATTGAGCACTTACTGTGTGCAGAGCACTATACTAAGCGCTTGGGAAGTACAAGTTGGCAACATATAGAGACGGTCCTTACCCAACAGTGGGCTCACAGTCTAGAAGGGGGAGACAGACAACAAAACAAAACATATTAACAAAATAAAATAAATAGAATAAATATGTACAAATAAAATAAATAAATAGAGTAATAAATACGTACAAACATATATGCATATATACAGGTGCTGTGGGGAAGGGAAGGAGGTAAGGCGGGGGGGGATGGGGAGGGGGAGGAGGGAGGGAGGAAGGAGGGGGCTCAGTCTGGAAAGGCCTCCTGGAGGAGGTGAGCTCTCAGTAGGGCTTTGAAGGGAGGAAGAGAGCTAGCTTGGTGGATGTGGGGAGGGAGGGCATTCCAGGCCAGGGGGATGACGTGGGCTGGGGGTCGATAGTGGGACAATCAATCAATCGTATTTATTGAGAGCTTACTATGTGCAGAGCACTGTACTAAGCGCTTGGGAAGTACAGATTGGCAACACATATTGCCAGATTGGACAGGCGAGAACGAGGCACCGTGAGGAGATTAGCAGCAGAGGAGCAGAGGGTGCGGGCTGGGCTGTAGAAGGAGAGAAGGGAGGTGAGGTAGGAGGGGACGAGGTGATGGAGAGCCTTGAAACCGAGGGTGATGAGTTTTTGCCTGATGCGTAGGTTGATTGGTATGATGGTCTCCTTTCCATCTCATGTGGAACAGAGGTGAGGTGAGACTATTATTAGTGATAGGATATAATGATGAGTGGATAGGTGCAGATGCAGATGGATGAATTGTGAATGCTGTGAAATGGGGTTACCAAGCTGCAAGAAGCAATGTGGGAAGCAGCATGGCCTAATGGAAAGAGCATGGATCTGGGAGGCTGCTCCCCCGGCCTCATATGCTGTGTGATCTTGGGCAAGTCACTTCACTTCTCTGGGCCTCAGTTTCCTCATCTGTAAAATGGGGATTAAGATTGTGAGCCCTATGTGGGACATGGATTGTGTCCAATCTGATTAGTTTGTATCTACCCCAGCGCCTAGCACAGTGCCTGGCACATGGTAAGCACCTAACAAATGCCATTAAAAAAAAGGAAAAAGAAAGAACAGGTGTCAGTGTCTGTGGGAGGGCACTTGTTTTCAACAGGCCCATTTCTTCACCACCCCTTTCATGTCCTTGTTCCTCAGGCTGTAGATGAAAGGGTTCAACATGGGGGTGACTACCATGTACATCACAGATGGGGCTGGGTCCTTCCCCTTAGAGTGGGAGGATGGAGGGGTGAAAAACACCGCAAGGCCAGCACCATAGAATAAGGCCACCACAGTGAGGTGAGAGCCACAGGTGGTGAAGGCTTTTTGCTTCCCTTTGGCAGATGGAATTCTCAGCACAGTTGCAACAATGCGGGAGTAAGAGACAAGGATACACACCAGGGGAGGCATGCCAAACACCGAGGTCAAAATTAACAGGAAGATTTCTTCACCGCGGGTATCAGAGCAGGAGAGTTTTAGTAACATGTTGATATCGCAGAAGAAGTGAGGTATCTCGTTGTTGCCACAGAAGGATAACCGAGCGGTCAGGAGGGTGAGTGCGAGAGAAATGAGGTTAGTGAGAACCCAGGGCACAGCCACCAGCAGGGCACACAGAGAAGGGAGCATGACGGAGGTGTAGCGGAGCGGGTGGCAGATGGCCACGTTGCGGTCAAGCGCCATGACACCCAGAATCAAGTTGTCCATACCTAAGAGAATATTGGCAAAATACATCTGGGTCAGGCAGCCGGCGTAGGAGATGGTTTGCTTCCGGGTTTGGATGTTGAGCAGCATCTTGGGAACTGTAGTGGTTATGAGGCAGAGATCGATGAAAGACAGGTTACTGAGGAAGAAATACATGGGGGTGTGGAGGAGTGGGTTGGAGCTAGTGGCCAGGATCATGAACAGGTTCCCTGTCCCCCCGAGCAGGTACAACCACAGGAACAGCCAGAAGATCAACTGCTGCTGCTGCTGCTGCTGCTTTGGAGAGCCCAACAGACCCAGGAGGACAAATTCAGAGTCTCTGGTCTGGTTTACTCCTTCCATGGGGCTCATATAGCTGCTGAGAGACAAAGAGGGAAAATTTGAAACTGCTTGCTCCTTTATTGCTGCTGAATATTTTTTGTCCTCAGCATGTAGTTCAGTTGTGGAGTGGATTTCCCTTAGAATAATGAAGAGGGAAGGATGAAGGGAGATGTGGAAAGAGCACGTTGGTCTCTCTGGAATCCACTTCATTATTGTGGCAGACCTGATGGGGGAACAGGTAAGGAGAAGAGGCCAACAGCCTTCCCCTAAATCATATCCTTTCAGCACACACACGCAAGCACACACACACACACACACACACACACACACATTCACTTGTAGGAATTTGGGGTTCTCTGGTGACTTTTCTTAACCTGGCTTTTATATCTCCAAAAATCTTATTCACGGTGGTCATGAAAAAAATAATAAAAAAACAACTAATGGTCAATCACTGATAAAATCAAATATTCATATATCAGTCATCTAATTATCCCTTTCCTTGACCTCTAATTTTAACCTTTTTCTTCTCCTCAACTCTAAATTTAACCATAGCCCTGTCTTTTTTTAGCTCTCATTCCTAGCCCCAAACAAAGCTCTAATGAGTTATAGTGAATTTGGATTTTTGGAAAATGGATAATGGGGTATTTGATCATTGGACAGGTGGTGCATTTTTCATGCATCCTTGCCTGACAATTGTAATAAGTTGACCTGTATTTCCACAAACTTCAGTGGATTGAAAGAAGCAAACAAAAAGAAAGTTACAGAGGTAAACTTATCTGATATTAGAATGAACATCCAAATGGCTGTGCTGATGTATGAAAATCCTAAATCTTAGGGGAAAAAAAGACAGAATGGATGTAAAGGTATAGTAAAGATTAAGAGTTGTGAAATGCAAGGACTTGCCACCAAGGAGTCATCCACAGACTAATGCATGTGTTTAAAGAACGTCTGAAATATTTCAATCAAGGGAAAAGTGGGATAAGGGACCCCAAGAAGTATGCCCTACAAACTGGACTCTGGAATTCCCTGATTTACCTCCCATCTTTATTTTATTCCTATATTTTCATCATTTTTATCTTTGCAATGAAGCAGCATAGTCTAGTGGAAAAAGCACGGGTCAGGGAGTCAGAGGTCCTGGGTTCTAAACCTAGCTCTCCCAGTTGCCAGCTGTGTGACCTTGGACAAGTCACCTTACATTTCTGTGCCTCAGTTTCCTTATCTGTAGAATGGGAATTCAATCCCCATTCCCCCTCCTACTTAAACTGTGAGGCCCATGTGGGACAGGGACTGTGTCTGACCTGAGTATCTTGTATCTACCCCAGTACTTAGTACAGTACTTGTAATATAGTAAGGGTTTAACAAATACAATTATTATTATCTTTGCTCTTACTCTTTTACTTATTACAGCTTTGGCAATTACGTCCACTTTATCTCCATTAGATTGTAAAGTCTTCCAGGCTAGGGACCTTGTCTATTACCACTGTTATATACTTGGTAAATGCCTAATACAGTTCTCTAGACCTGCTTTTGTTGTGTTGTCTTATGCTGTCAAGTTGTGTTCGACCCATAGTGACGCCATGGACACATCTCCCAGATGTGTCCCCACCTCCATCTGCAATCGTTCTGGGTAGTGTATCCATAGAGTTTTCTAGGTAAAAATACAGAGGTGGTTTACCATTGCCTCCTTCCATGCAGTAAACCTGAGTCTCCGCCCTCGACTCTCTCCCATGCCACTGCTGTCCAGCACGGGTGAGTTTTGACTTGTAGCAGGTTGCCTTCCACTCGCTAGCCACTCCCCAAGCTAGGAATGGAATGGATATGCCTCTGCTTGACTCACCCTCCTTTAGATGAGATGGGTAGAGTACTGGAAACTCCAGGTGAGACCCTGAGATGGGGAGACCTGCTGCTAGTTCAAGGGAAAGACCACTGCTCTGAGAATCAGGAGACCTGGTTTTAATCCCAGTTCTTCTTGTAGCTGGCTAATGGGGGCTAAGACCACACAGGCAATGCCATAGTGTGGTGCACCCCTGCCTGCCTATTGCTTGTGGCACTCTGTGCCCCAGTGGGAACAGGATTGGCCGGGACGAGAGAATGCTAGAGGAGAAAACAAGCCAGTAGCACTAGAACCAATTCCTCTGCCCAGGTTCTTGGTCCTGAAGTCTCAGGACTGAGGCTCATCCACTGTTCCTCTAATGGGAGACTCCATTGTCAGTACAGTTCTCTGCATGCCTTAGGTACTCAACAAATGTGGCTGCTGTTGAGGATGGAAAAGGAGAGCGGAGAAGATTGACAATTGCCAGTGTCATTTCTGAAGTAGAACACAAACTTGCCTTTGGACATGGAAGACAAGAGCATTTGGGCTATGGCTGAGTATAAATAAATCAGTGAATCAATGGTATTTATTGAGCGCTTACAGTGTGCAGAGCACTATATTAATCACATGGGGGAGTTCAATGCAACAGAGTCGGTAGTTGCGTTTCCTGTCCACAAGGAGCTTACAGTCTAGTAGCAGTAGAGCTGTAGGGGGAGAGAGGGGGCAGTCAGGTTGTGCCGTATCCTTTTTGACTACCATATCCCTTCTGAATTAATTTGGCTCCCCGGACCATTGCCCTATCAGGAAAAGTGTGCCCTACCTAGCTATAATCGCACTGCAGTGTGCGTAAGTACGGTGCTCAATGTGAAGAGATATTTGGTTGTCACTACAGTAACCTTTTGGGATGAGGGAGTATGCACTGCCTCATTACAAACTCCTCTCTACCAAAATGAAATAAATTACTAATCCACCTTCTGGGAAGGTGGCGAATGTGGACTGTCCTGCTGGGGCTTGATCACCACTCCCAGGGTAAGCAATCAACTATCCACCCAACCAGCCAGGCTGAATTTTAGAGAAAAGACCATGAAAAAGAGCTGAAGTCAAGCTTCTTCCACTTTGAACCTATTTCATCCATTACCATCCCCGAGAGCAACCATCGGCACCATCATCATGTTCTGTGACAACCCTGTGAGCACCTCTCCAGGTTAGGAATTTCACTGGTTGTAAAATTTTGATTGGAAATGAGACCCATCTTTCAGACCTCGTCTCTTTCACTGACATTTCCAATCCCTCTGCTTCCCAACTCTCTCCTGAAATGATCTCTTTCAATGAAATAGCCACTGGGCATAGCTCCAAAATAGGGGTGGTAACCAAGACACAAAGAGGCACAGGATCTCTGGATCTGGATAATAATAATAATGATAATAATAATAATAATAGTAGTACTCTTTAGGCACTTTCTTTGTGCTAAGCACAGGGTAGATGTAAGATAAATAGATTGGACACAGTCCCTGTTTCACATGGGACTCACAGTTTAAGAGGGAGGGAGAACAGATATTGAATCCCCATTTTTCAGGTGAGAAAACCGAAGCCCAGAGGAGGTAAGAGAATTGCCCAAGGTCACCCAGTAAATAAAGCGCTTAGTACAGTGCTCTGCACACAGTAAGCGCTCAATAAATACGATTGATGATGATGAAATAAATGGGCCTAGAATCCATGCCTCCTGACTCTCTGTCCTTGAGGTTTTGCCATTAGACCATATTGCATCTTTGGATACTCAAGTGAGGAGATGTATCATTCATGTTGGCCTGTTAACCTAAAACGGGCTGTCTAAGCCAATATTCTCTCACTACCAGGCATTCTTACAGTTAGAGCTACCAATCAGTGTCAATTATCAAGCACCTACTGAGTGCTAGAGACTGTGCCAAGTGTATTGGATATTACAATAGTTACAAGACACACATTCCCTGCCTTCCAGGAATTTACAATCTAATGGGGGAGATGGACAAAAAGTATTTATAATAGTGAAAGCTGAATAAAAAGCAAGAAGAAATCAACACAAATACATAAGGATGAAACAGCAGAACATTTTTCTTATAAATACCTGCTCTCCCTCCTACTTATTCTGGAGCCCCATACAGGACAGGTACTGTGTCCAACCTGATTAACTTGTGCCCACCCTAGAGTTTAGAAAAGTGCTTGACACATAGTAAGCACTTAACAAATATGATAATAGAAACTAATAATTGAATCTACAACTAAATATATAAAAACACACATTTAAAATACAAATATATGTGTGTACATGAGTGTTGAGGCTAGGATTAAAGTACACAAGTGCTAAGGGAGCTATTGGTCTGAGTGACTGAGTGGGACAGGGATCGTGTCCAATCTGATTATCTTGTATCTACCCCACCCTTTAGTACAGTGTTGGGGACTTAATAAGCATCTCACAAATACCACAATTAATCAGGGAAAGTTTCCTTGAGAAGATGGGATTTTATGAGAGCTTTGAAGATGGGGAGAACTCTGGTCTGGTGGATTTGAGGGGAAGAGAGTTTGAGGATGGGGAAGAAGATGAACTAGGGATTGGAGGCGGTATAGTGGAGAGCAAGGTACAGTTAGAAGGGGAGGGTGGGAGGAGCAGAGAGTTTGAGATGGAGAGTTCTGGGTGAGGAGAGTCAATATGTAAGATAGAGTGAGCCATGAAGCCATTGATAAAGTGGGGAGAGACAAGGTGGTTGATGGTTTCCAGGGCACCACACAATCCCATCTTCTAGAAGAGTTAGGTCCCAGCAGCTGTCAGGCACCAAGATGTTGTCTCTGTCATGTGGACTGGTTCCCCACTGAGACTCCTGCACCAGCCCCCTATCTGTTAGCCTGGGTTTCCTGGTTTCCCCCCGGGCCACTTTCCTGACTCCACTAACTGTGCAGGTCTGCAGCTCTGAGCCTCTACCGGGACACCGCCAACACCAGGCTCTCTGTTTCTGGGGACCCGAGCTGTGGCTTCCCCACCAGGGGACATAGTTAGTACTCAGGAAGTGCTGGTGGTGATGGGGGTGGTGGTAAGTGATGATGGGGATGATGTTGGAGATGGCGGAGGGCGTTCCTGTGGAGATCTCTTTCCCCTGATCTATCTGTCTGGGAACATCCCCCAAAAGAGCAGCACCTACCCTGGGGTCTGTGCCCAGTGGCCAGGTCCTTCACCTTCCCTCGTCCCCTCTTTGGAGCAGAAACATGAGTGCTGGAACTGACAGGAGCAAGGTTCTTCCCAAGGACCAGGGCACAGGGGAATTGGAAGCCTCGGACAGGCCTGGGAGCCACGGGAAGTTGGAACCGTCTTCTCACTTTCTGCGGTTGGAACAACGTATGTCGGGAGCAGAGCAGGGGTATTTATGAATGGGTTCCGAGCCCCTGGGATAGGATTCCCTGGGCACCTCGTTAGAGACAAACATGCAGCAATGGAACACCCTCCACTCCAGCTTTTGACTTCTCACTCTCTCATTCTGCTCTGACATCCAATCTATTGCTAACACCTGCTGAATTTTCCTCAAAAACATCTCGTAGATCTCCTTCCTTCCTTTCCACATATATACAGCTACTATTCTGGTTCAACTACTTGGTATTTCACAAATGGGCTATTGTATCAGGCTTCTTGCTGCTCTCTTTACTTCTAGCTTCTCCCTTATCCAGTCCATACTCCAAACTACTGCCCAGATCATCTTCCTGAAACCTCTCTCAGCATGTCTTCCCTCTTCTCAAAACTCTCCAGTGATTGCCAGCTCAAGGCATTCAATTAGCTCTACCCCTTCTACCTTACCTTGCTGGTTTCCCACTACAACCCAGCCTGCATACTTCACACCTCTGATACCAGCCTATTCATTGGCCCTCACTTTTGCCTCACCCGCTGTCAGCCCCATCCTCACTCCCACCCTCCTGCCTGGAACTCCCCCACTCCACACACATATTCAGACTCAGACAAGCACTCTCCCCATCTTCAAAACCCTACTGAAGTCATATTTCCTCCAGGAAGCCGTCTCGGTCTAAGTTCTCATCCACCCCACCTTATTTTCCCTCCCGACTACTTCATCCATATACTTAGTCCCACGCCCTAAGCACTTGGGTGCTCACCTTGATTCCTACTCCCATTCATGCATTCATTCATTGTATTTATTAAGGGCTTAATGTGTGCAGAGCACTGTACTAAGCGCTTTGCACTTATGCACCTATCTACACTCAGCTGCTTTCTCTACCTGAATTTTGGTGCCTATCCCTGTTAGACTGTAAGCTCCAGAGCAGGGATTGTGTCTACCAACTGTACTTCACACTCCCTAATGCTTAGTATAGTGCTCTGCACAAAGTAAGCACTCGACTGATTGATTGACTTTCCTCTGAATCACACACGTAATTTTTAATAATAATAATAATAATAATGGCATTTATTAAGTGCTTACCATGTGCAAAGCACTGTTCTAAGCACTGGGGAGCTTACAAGGTGATCAGGTTGTCCCACGTGGGGCTCACAGTCTTAATCCCCATTTTACAGATGAGGTAACTGAGGCACAGAGAAGTTAATCGACTTGCCCAAAGTCACACAGCTGACAAGTGGTGGAGCTGGGATTTGAACCAATGACCTCTGACTCCAAACCCGTGCTCTTTCCACTGAGCCATGCTTCTTACTCCAGCTTTCTCCAACTTTCTTGTCAGCTCTTCTCACCTGCTTTGCCAGTTGGCACTCTTCTCTTCTCCCAAGTCCACCTCCTGGCTGTACCCCAATCTCACCCTGCCCACTTCTGCCCCCTTGCTCATGTTGTCCCTAAGATTTGATACCTCCTTGCTCCCTGTAAAATATGCCAGACTTCCACCCGCCCCATTTAAAGCCCTCCTGAAATTCCTCCTCTTCCAACTAGACTTTCGCGACTAATTGTCGGTACCCCCAATCTTATCTACCTTTCAGCCACCTCTCTCACTTCTATAGTTTATTTATGACCTCCCTCAGCACCTGTGTACCTTGTTTTAGTTTATTCTGAGCCCACAGCTTGTGAATATTTCTACACCTGTCTCTCCTATTAGACTGTAAGATCTTTCTGGGCAGACAACATGTCTTGCATTTCTGTTATATTTCCAAAGGGTTTAGCAGCATGGTGTAGTGGATAGAGCATGGTTCCGGGAGTCAGAAGGTCATGAGTTCTAATCCTAGCTCCATAACTTGTCTGCAGTGTGATATTGGGCAAGTCACTTCTCTTCTCTGTGCCTCAGTTACCTCATCTGTAAAATGGGGATTTAGACTGTGAGCCCCACATGAGACAGGGACTGTGTCCAAACCAATTTGCTTGTATCCACCCCAGCACTAAGCACAGTACCTGGCACAGAGTAGGTGCTTAACAGATACCATAATTATTATTGTTATTAGTATAGTGCATTCATCAATATGTGCTCGACAAATACCAACTATTATTGCCCATAAAAAAATCAGACTTAGATAGTCAAAGTGGAACCAAGGTCCAAAGTGGAAACTTTCCCAGCACTAGAAGCAACAAAGCTTCATCTTTCATAAGCTCTCCTCACCAGTAAACATATAATTATGAAAGAATTGAGAAAAGATCGATTCACCCCCTGAGAGCTGAGCCCCGAGGGGTGCTGGAGTAGAGGATGGACCATGGCTGTGTGTCTGTCTCTAATTGGGCGCTCAGGGAACCATGTCCCAGGGGCCAGGAACCCATCCATAAATACCCCTGTTTAGCTCCCTACACATGCTATTTTGACTGTGGGAAGCTATAAGAGGGTTACAGCTCCCTGGGGCCCCCTGATATCCCTGAAGCTTCCAATCCTCCAACACCCTGGTCCTCAGGAGGAACCCAGTTCCAGTCAACTCCAGTGCAGGCATTTATGTTCCAGAGAAGGGACGAGGGAAGGGGATGAAGCCTTGTCACTGGGCACCAACCCCCAGATAGGTGTTGCTCCTTGTGGGGACATTGCCAGGCTGATGGATCCAGGGAAACAAATCTCCACCACTACCAACGCCATCACTACCACCATCACAACCACCATCACCAACACGAGAGCTGACTTTGTCCCTTAGTGGGGAACCCAGTACTCAAATCCTCAGAAAAGAAGATCCTGGCATTCAAAGTGTCCCAACAGAGAATCAGAGCTGCAGCCCTACACAAGTGGAGGCAGGAATGGGGCCAGTTAGGGATCACATTAACAAAAGTTTTTCTTAACACGGGATTCTGTAAGAACATATCCTCCACATTACAGGAGAATCAACCGTCTTAGTCCACCCAATGTTTGCTAACTGTGTGAGAGGCCATGAGACTTAGGGGTTAGGAGCTGAGACCTCCGTTCCAAACTCCTTGAATGAGTCATCTACACGCGCTGCCTCGAATTCCTCAACACCAACTCTCTCCTCGACCCCCTCCAATCTGGCTTCCGTCCCCTACATTCCACGGAAACTGCCCTCTCAAAGGTCACCAATGACCTCCTGCTTGCCAAATCAAATGGCTCCTACTCTATCCTAATCCTCATCGACCTCTCAGCTGCCTTCGACACTGTGGACCACCCCCTTCTCCTCAACACGCTATCCAACCTTGGCTTCACAGACTCCGTCCTCTCCTCGTTCTCCTCTTATCTCTCCGGTCGTTCATTCTCAGTTTCTTTTGCAGGCTCCTCCTCCCCGTCCCATCCCATTACTGTAGGGGTTCCCCAAGGTTCAGTTCTTGGTCCCCTTCTGTTCTCGATCTACACTCACTCCCTTGGTGACCTCATTCACTCCCACGGCTTCAACTATCATCTCTACGCTGATGACACCCAAATCTACACCTCTGCCCCTGCTCTCTCGCCCTCCCCCCAGGCTCGCATCTCTTCCTGCCTTCAGGACATCTCCATCTGGATGTCTGCCCGCCACCTAAAACTCAACATGTCGAAGACTGAACTCCTTGTCTTCCTCCCAAACCCTACCCTCTCCCTGACTTTCCCATCACTGTTGATGGCACTACCACCCTTCCCATCTCACAAGCCTGCAACCTTGGTGTCATCCTCAACTCCGCTCTCTCGTTCACTCCTCACATCCAAGCCGTCACCAAAACCTGCCAGTCTCAGCTTCGCAACATTGTCAAGATCCTCCCTTTCCTCTCCATCCAAACCACTGCCCTTCTTGTTCAAGCTCTCATCCTATCCTGTCTGGATTACTGTATCAGCCTCCTCTCCGATCTCCCATCCTCCTGTCTCTCCCCTCTTCAATCCATACTTCACGCCACTGCCCGTATTGTCTTTGTCCAGAAACGCTCTGGGCATGTTACTCCCCTCCTCAAAAATCTCCAGTGGCTACACAATCAACCTACGCATCAGGCAGAAACTCCTCACCCTCGGCTTCAAGGCTCTCTATCACCTCGCCCCCTCCTACCTCACCTCGCTTCTCTCCTTCTACAGCCCAGCCTGCACCCTCTGCTCCTCTGCCGCTAATCTCCTCACCGTGCCTCATTCTCGCCTGTCCCGCTGTTGACCCCCGGCCCACGTCATCCCCCTGGCCTGGAATGCCCTCCCTCCGCACATCCACCAAGCTAGCTCTCTTCCTCCCTTCAAGGCCCTACTGAGAGCTCACCTCCTCCAGGAGGCCTTCCCAGGCTGAGCCCCCTCCTTTCTCTGCCCCTCGTCCCCCTCTCCATCCTCCCTGCCTTACCTCCTTCCCTTCCCCACAGTACCTGTATATATGTATATATGTTTGTACGTATTTATTACTCTATTTATTTATTTGTTTTACTTGTACATATTTATTCTATTTATTTTATTCTGTTAATATGTTTCATCTTGTTCTCTGTCTCCCCCTTCTAGACTATGAGCCCACTGTTGGGTAGGGACCGTCTCTATATGTTGCAAACTTGTACTTCCCAAGCGCTTAGTACAGTGTTCTGCACACAGTAAGCGCTCAATAAATACGATTGAATGAATGAATGAATGAGACAGAAGAAAAGAGACAGACACACATTGAGAGGTCCATTTTCTCACTTAGTTGTCCATATTGAGAAAAGGAGGAGGTCGAGGTTTTCACAATGGGTTGGAATCTGTTTTTCCAATTTCATAGATTCTGCATCCAGGTTCATTCAATCGTATTTATTGAGTGCTTACTGTGTGCAGAACACTGTACTAAGCGCTTAAGTTTGAAGGATACTCCATCCACCCCAGAAGGTGTGTGTCTGTATATAATTCCAGGCCTGCCAGTATGGAATTTCCACACCTTCTGCCTTTTCCAGGGGAAAAGGACTGAAGAAGAGCTAGTCAAAGTCAAAATCCAGCCTTCTTTCTAATCCTCTAAACTCACTAAAAGCACTTGAGACAACAAAAACAAAATGTGTTTACAGTTTGCCTTCTGCCATTTACCTTCTGCCTTTTCCAGGCTCCACTCTTCAAAATCCAAACCATGCATCATTTTCATTCTCCATGGACACTGGCTGAGAGCTTTGAAGAGGAAGTCACTGACCATCCCCTCATTCTGCCCCAAGTCAAGTGACAGGAGTCTGAAGCTCCAAAACCCATAAAACAGGCTTATAGAGCTCAAGAGAGAGGGTTTGAACCACCTAATCCCTCTCTGAACCCTCCCTCCCTCCCTCCCTCTGAATTTCCCCCTCGAATGACCTGACCCCAGTTTTTTTGGTTTACAGTGGTATTTGATAAGTACTTATTATGTGTCAAGCAGTGTTATAAGTGCTGGGATAAATATAAATCAATTGGGTCAGACATAGTCCCTGTCCCACAAGGGGCTCACAGTCTAAGTAGGAAGGAGAATGGGTACTGAATCTTCATTTCACATTTGAGGAAACTGAGGCACAAAAAAGTTAAGTGACTTGCCCATGGTCATACAGTAGGCAAGTAGTGGAGTCAGGATTAGAACTCAGATCCTGCTACTCCCATGCCCATGCTCTTTCCACTAGGCCATGTTGCTTCCCACATTCTAAACAATTTCTGAAACTGTTCCTCTGCTCCTGCTCCCATCCACATGGAGCCTGCAATGGACCAGAAATGAATCTGCCTTGGGGTCAGAGGTCATAGTTAACCCCAATTATGACCCCATTCATGGAGGTGGTTGGACTAGGGGCTCCAGAGTTAGGTAGCCTGGGTTGAGAAAGTTCCCAGATCCCACCCTGACCCTTTCAGAATATGTGTGTGAGTATGTATGTATAAGTGGATGCTAAGGGGATGCTGCTTCTATTCACTCTTGACCACAGTCAAGAGTTCAAACACTACCTATCGAGAAATGTAGTCCCATTGCAGGACCAAGGGTGTAATTCTACCTCAGGTGGCATCTTCTCAGAGAAATTATAGACCAGAAGTTGAATCTCTGAATTTGACTAACTTTCTTGAGGCTGTGTGTTCCTGCCAGGGTGACACCCAGCCTGAAGCTGAAGGTGGTGGGGTCATCGAGCTGAGGTGTGCTGGTCGGACTGCCAGGAGGAGCCCAAGATGCTGGCCCAGAGCGTGTTTGTGCAGGCTGGGGGAAGGGAGAGGAGTGGGACATTTCAGCTTTCCCATAATGCAGGCAGGCAACAGTGGCAGCCGTGAGAGAGGAGAAGGTGGGTAGATTTGAGAAGCAGCATGGCTCAGTGGAAAGAGCATGGGCTTGGGAGTCAGAGGTCATGGGTTCTAATCCTGGC
Source organism: Tachyglossus aculeatus (assembly GCF_015852505.1). NCBI lineage: Eukaryota > Metazoa > Chordata > Mammalia > Monotremata > Tachyglossidae > Tachyglossus > Tachyglossus aculeatus. Next base: position 118,095,903 of record NC_052101.1, on the reverse strand, counting down.
TCCGCCACATGTCTGCTGTGTGACCGTGGGCAAGTCACTTAACCTCATCTGTAAAATGGGGATTAAGACTGTGAGCCCCACAACCTGATCAGCTTGTATCCCCCCAGCACTTAGAACAGTGCTTTGTACATAGTAAGCGCTTAACAAATACCATCATTATTATTATTATTTCCAAAAGGTCCATTCATTCATTCATTCATTCATTCAATCATACTTATTGAGTGCTTACTGTGTGCAGAGCACTGTACTAAGCACTTGGGAAGTACAAGTCGGCAACATATAGAGACAGTTCCTACCCAACAACGGGCTCACAGTCCAGGAAGCTGGAGCGAGGGTGGAGAGCTCGGGCTGCTGCGGCCGCGGAGCTGACATCTCCTGCCCCCTTCTTGGAGATTAGACCCCTGGTTCCGGTTCCCCTTCATCTCCTTCCCTCCCACCTCATCCATTTCAGAGCTCCACATGACCCTCCCCAGGTGCCTCCTTGTATTCCCCCTGCAAAATGCTCAATCCACAGTGGCAGGGACCTGAGCTCCAATTCCCTGTGCTCTGGAGACCAGCAAGGTTGAAGCCCAGCAGCTCACATCCACCCAACTCTTTAGGCCTGGATCCTTGACCTGTGGTGACAGGAAGCCTGGGATGATAGGTCTCAGTGTGCCCCACTGGATGGAGCAGACTCTGAGAGCAGTGACAACTGATTGGCTGCAAGAACAGATTGATGGCTCAGCAACCAATGGAAGGCCACAGAGGATGTGCAAGCCAAATGTGAGGATGACAGCTCCTCTTCAGGTCTCAGAAAGAGAATAAGGAGCTCTACTGCCAACTCCCAACACTGAAATTCTAAATAAAATACCTTCTCATTAATGCACTTGAGGTTTTGGCTGCCTTCATGTCCATCATGTTTTCCATCGCTTGTCCCCATTCAATTTGTCAGCGTGGCGGTCTGGGAAAAGGAATATGGGAATTGCCAAAGCAACAACAATCTGAACACGTGTTCAGCTCCTGGACCCGAGGATATGTGCTGGACCCTCCTGGGACGGATGGGAATGAAGGTGCTTGGAGTGGAACAAGATGCCGTTTAGATGTTTTCTAGGCTCCGCTTCTCTGGGGAGTGGGAGCACCGTGGGTGGGGAAGGGGCATCCCAGGGATAGACAGTGGCCGTGGCCTCCTCTGGGGCTCAACTATGTCACCTGGCAAAGAAGGCTGTCCGGCCTCATGGTTGCCAAGTCTCCAACATGGTCTCCCTTTCCATCCTACTATCCACCAGTGTGTAGCTATTCACTTCTGCACCCAATGCCTTCATCTTAGGAAGAAATGCCCTCTTTCCCCAGGACTCCAGATAGGGTTGGATTAGTGCAGGGGCTCATGGGGCTTAAGTCACAGGCCTTGGATTCAAGAGGACCTGTAATAATAATTGTGATATTTGTTAGGCACTTATTATATGCCAAGGATAGTACTAACTGCTGGGGTAGATACAGGATAATCAATTCCCACATAAGGCTCACTGTCTAAGTAGGAGGGAGAACAGGTATTGAATCCCCATTTTGCAGATGAGGGAACTGAGGCACAGAGAAGTGACTTCCAAGATCACACAGCAGTCAAGTGACAGAGCCAGGATTAGAATCCAGGGCCTCTGACTTTCAGGCCGGTGCTCTTTCCACTAGGCCACACTGCTTCCTGTAGGGATACAGAAGTCCTTACATTGCTACTAGGAAGAAGTTTTGCTAAACCACCACGATGTGAGGTGCCAGTACCTTGCAAGCTTCCACTGCAACCTCCTTCCTCCCACATTCACTTCCCATCTTCCACCCCTGCTTATTGCCGCAGCCACCATCTTATTCTGTATGGTGTCTCCGTGGGAATCTCCTGGCTTCCTGCTATGGCTCAGACACTTGAATCACTGCTGCCATGGTTGCATCCTCAGGCATGCAGGCTGATGCTGCCACCAGGATTAAGTATGGCAGCCCCCGAGGCGGAAGCTACCACTCACGTGCTGCTGCTGCCAACCGGGATCTCCCAGCATGCTGCAGTTCAGAGTGTCCTATAGGACCCCATCTCCAAAGCTACTCATTAGTTAAGTTTCCTGGAATCATATAAGGTGGTGCAGGAATATGTATGTGTGAACTATTTTCTTTTTTCTGAAGGATTTTGAAGCTGCCAAGAGCTGTAGTCTGGAGGATTTGAAAGGAGAAGGAGTTACAGGCTGGGTGGAGAGGCACATCACAGTACAAAGATGAAATCACGTTGCATCACGTGAGATGTCACCATGCAAAGGTGCCTGCGATGTCATTGGAGTTGAGGGTCACTCCGGGATCTTGCAAGCCCCTCAAGCCCTGATCGAAACATTCCCAGATGGTTCCCTGCCCCCCAGGGGACGGTGGTGGCTCTAAGAGCAGGGACCAGACCACGAGCAGAAGATCATCAGGAAACAGGTGTTGGGGTCACCAAGGGTTTTGGTGCTGGCAGGATTAGCGCTCAGCACTTAGAACAGCACTTGACACATGGTAAGCACTTAACAAATACCATTATTATTATTATTCAAAGTAGGACAGAGAGTGAGGCAAGCACAACACTGAAGATGAAGGGGAGCAGACTTCCAGCCTGACCACAAAAGGCAAACTGTGGAGGTTGTCTGAGGGTGCAGAGGCTGGTTCCCTGGTCCCAGAATTGCTGCCTTCCTATTTCACCTTCACCAGGATTTGACAAATCACCTCTAGACCCGACATCTAACACTCACCGATTGGACACTGTGGATTGCTGCCATCCTTCCAAATTGACGCCTGGGTGTGGCCAGGCTCCCGCCAGGGAGAGATGGACAGAGCTGGCTCTAAGGAATACCAAGAACCCTTGGCCCCCAAATTGCTCCCTAGGGTTGCCACCCTCTCTGACACAACCCTGTGCACTGTGGTCTTCCATACCTCTACACGGATCCTAAACATAACCTGCTCCAAACCAATTAATTTTCCTGCTCTCTCCACCCTAATGGATTCCAACCATTAATCGGAAGGAAACAGTGCTTCTCCCCTCATGACCATCACTCCTCCTTACAAACTCTTTGCTTTTCCCAAAGCCCAGTCTCTTGCTGCTTCAGGTTCCTTCCACAGAAATAACACCAAAGGCGTGTCATTTCATTTGACTCAATCATGTATTCTGAGACTAAGGAAAGGATCCCATCACATCCTTTTTGATCCAGGGCTATAGGAATAAGATATTTGCGATGGAGGAGATATTTGCGGATGCAGGTGTGCATCCAGCTCCTAGGAGGAGTGTGGGAGAGACACATGACAAAGTGACTGTCGTTCTGGGTGGGGGATCCAGGGGTTGGACTATGGTGGGCCCATTCTGGGGCTGAAGCTGAGGGTGGTGGGCTGAGACACTAAACTAGCTCACTTCCCCCCTTCAAAGCCTTACTGAAAGCTCACCTCCTCCAGGAGGCCTTCCCAGACTGAGCCCCCACCTTTTAATGGCATTTGTTAAGCGCTTGCTATGTGCCGAGCACTGTTCTAAGCTATTTCCTCGGCTCCTCCTCCCCTCCCCATTGCCCCTACTCCCTCCCTCTGCTCTACCCCCCTCCCCGCCCCACAACACTTGTGCATATTTGTAAATATTTATTATTCTATTTATTTTATTAATGAGGTATAAATATCTTTAATTTTATTTATTTTGATGCTATTGATGCCTGTCTACTTGTTTTGTTTTGTTGGCTGTCTCCCCTCTTGTAGACTCCCCTCTTGTGAGCCCATTGTTGGATAGGGATTGTCTCTATCTGTTGCCGAATTTTACTTTCCAAGCGCTTAGTACAGTGCTCTGCATACAATAAGCACTCAATAAATACAATTGAATGAATGAATAAATACAACTGAATGAATAATAATAATAATGATAATAATGATGGTATTTGTTAAGCACTTACTATGTGCCACACACTGTTCTAAGCACTGGGGAGTATACAAGGTATCAGGTTGTCCCACATGGGGCTCACAGTCTTAATCCCCATTTTACAGATGAGGTAACTGAGGCACAGGGAAGTTAAGTGACTTGACCAAAGTCACACAGCTGACAAGTGGCAGAGCTGGGATTAGAACCTACAACCTCTGACTCCCAAACCCGTATTCTTTCCACTAAGCCACACTACTTCTCTATGAATGAATATTGAATGAATGAATGAATGAATGAATGAATGAAATACAGAAGTGCAAGGGAGGGCTGGAAGGTTGATAAGAATTGGGGTGCTGCTAATTAGCTTGATAAATAATGGGACGATTTGTTGGGGAAGGCTTGCTGGAGGAGGAGAGACTTTAGGAAGACTTTTCAGAAGAGGGGAAGGCTGAGATCTGGCAGACTTGGGCGGGAGGGAGTTCCAGGCCCTGGGGGCAACATGAGCGGGAGGGGGGTCAAAAGTGGGTAAGAGGAGAGCTGGGTAATGCTAAGAAGTGAGCTTGACAGAAATGAAAAGTGCTGTCAGGGGAGTAGGGATGAGCACAGATAGGGTGGAGAGCCATAAAGCCCATGGTAACACATCTTTGATTAGTGTCTCCCTAAGCATGGCCTAGTGGTAAGAGCACGGCCTTAAGAGTCAGAGGTCCTGGTTTCTAATCCCAGCTCTGCCACTTGTCTGCTGTGGGACCTTAGGCAAGTCACTTTGCTTCACTGTGCCTCAGTAACCTCACCTGTCAAATGGGGATTACTAATGATGGTATTTGTTAAGGCTTACTTATGTGCCAAGCACTGTTCTAACCACTGGGGTAGATATAAGGTAATCAGGTTGTTCCACATGAGGCTCACAGTCTTAATCCCCATTTTACAGATGAGGTAACTGAGGCACAGAGAAATTAAGTGACTTGCCCAAAGTCACACAGCTGATAAGTGGCAGAGCTGGGATTAGAACCCACGACCTCTGACTCCCAAGCCTGTGTTCTTTCCACTAAGCCACGCTGCTTCTCTGAACTGTGAGCCCCATGTTGGACATGAATTATGTCCAACCTGATTATCTAGTATCTACTCCAGCACTTAGTACGGTGCCCGACACATAGTAAGCGCTTAACAAATACAATTATTATTATTATTATTATTATTATGCAGTGAAGGCTTCCAAAGAATATTAGCTAACAATGAAAATGACAACTATGTATAGCATAGTTTTTCATAAAATGATTTTAAATATAATGTTGAAACTTTGGCACCCCTTGCTTGAATAATGCTTGGGATTCCTTACAAGTCTCCTGCTCTTTACAAATAACTCAAAAGTAGAGATGGATTATTATTATTATTAATAATAATAATAATAATGGCATTTATTAAGCACTTACTATGTGCAAAGCACTGTTCTAAGCGCTGGGGTGATTACAAGGTAATCAGGTTGTTCCACTGGGGTCTCACAGTCTTAATCCCCATTTTACAGATGAGGTAACTGAGGCACAGAAAGGTTAAGTGACTTGCCCAAAGTCGCACAGCTGACAATTGGCAGAGCTGGAATTTGAACCCATGACCTCTGACTCCAAAGCCTGTGCTGTTTTCCACTGAGCCACACTCTCAAGCAGCTTTTCTCTGACAGCACTGTGCTAATCAGAGTTGAGCTCTCACTGACCCTGTTTGATCCTAGGAGCAGAAGATTAGCTCATGCAGGAGAATGAATTAATTAATTTTTTAATGGTATTTGTTAAGTGCTTACTCAGCGCCAGGCACTGTACTAAGCCCTGGGGTAGATACAAGTAGTAATGGATTGAATGTGTGGGGTGAATGTCCCTTCTAGACTGTGAGCCCGTTGTTGGGTAGGGACCGTCTCTATATGTTGCTGGTTTGTATTTCCCAAGTGCTTATTACAGTGCTCTGCACACAGTAAGCGCTCAATAAATACAATTGAATGAATGACAGATAGCACTGTACTATCTACCCTGCCACCAACTCCTTTCCAGACATTGTCCTCCTGGCCTGGAACTCCTTCCCTCTTTATTTTCAACAGACCACAACTCTCCCCATTTTCAAAGCCCTCGTACATCTCCTCCACGAGGCCTTCCCTGACTAACCTCTATTTCCCCTAACCCTCTTTACCTTCCCCTCTGTTGCCTATGCATTTGGCTGTGTACTCCATAAGCACTTGGATATTCACCCCAGCCCCACTGTACTTTTGTAAATCACTTATTCATGTTTCTGCCACTTGTGGCAAGGGATAGCCATGTCGTGAGGGAGGATGGAAGGAGGTACCTCCACTCTCCAAGACAAGAGAATGAAGGGTGGATCGGTTCCATTTGCATGTCTCTTCCCCAGTAATGCTGAAGTTAAAAGCTTTTCCTTGGACCTCACTCAAGTCATTATTTTGTGGGGGAAATGTACAGTTGCGTTAACTGGAACAGCATCTGGGAGGCTGAATAGAAGCAACAAAAACAAGACCTCGAGGGTGGGAGGGGTGGGGGGACATGACACAGTCTCCCTTTCTTTCTCCCTCCCCACCCCAGAAGTAGCCCCAGAGCAGAAGAACCTGAGAACTGAGGCACAGAGAACTTCATTCATTCACTCAATCATATTTATTGAGCGCTTACTGTGTGCAGAGCACTTGGAAAGTACAATTCAGCAACAGAGACAATCCCTGCCCAACAATGGGCTCACAGTCTAGAAGGGGGGAGACAGACATATATGGCATCAATATAAATATATAGAATTCTAGATATATACACATCATTAATAAAATAAAATAAGTGACTTGCCTAAGGTCACCACAGCAAACAAGTGTCAGAACTGGGATTAGAAACCAGGTCCTTCTAACTTCCAGACCCATGCTCTATTCACTTGGCCACATTGTTTCTCCCCTACTACCACTCCTGCCACCATCCCTCCAGAAGGAGAAAACAATAGTTCTAACCTCCTCGGAGGCAAATAATACAGACAGGAAATGGAAAACTCTAGACTTATTATCTAGGCCTTATATCAAATAGCATCATAAGAAAAATAATTACTGTTAACGATAATGTCTATCCCTCTCCCTAAAGTGTGAGCTCCTTTAGGGCAGGGATCTTGTCTTCCCACTCTATTTTATTGTACGCCCTCAAGGACACAGAGAAGCAGCATGGCTCAGTAGCAAGAGCCCGGGTTTAGGAGTCAAAGGTCGTGGGTTCTAATCCCGATTCCGCCACTTGTCAGCTGTGTGACTCTGGGCAAGTTACTTAACTTCTCGGTGCCTCAGTTCCCTCATCTGTAAAATGGGGATTGAGACTGTGAGCCCCACGTGGGGCAACCTGATTACTCTGTATCTACCCCAGCACTTAGAACAGTACTCGACACATAGTAAGCGCTTAACAAATACCAATATTATTATTATTATTATTTTTACTCTGCACTCAGTATACACTCAGTAAATGTCGCTGTTTGACTAGGAACGAATACTGTTTCTTTAAATGTCTCTTCTGCAGGCGTCAGCCCCCACCTGCCTCCCCACCCCGTTCAGAGACAACAGGGAAAGGAGGTAGGGCCAGAGATGGATAACAACCCTCCCCAGCCCATGCCCATGCTCATGTGGGTAGGGTCAATCCACTGACTCCGTAATGGCTCCTGGAGCAGGCACATCCTGCAGCCCACTACCTGTGTTGAAAAGTGAGCCACAGAGCATATGTTCCCTAGCTTTTCAGTGAGAATCCCAAAGCACTCACTCAAACAATCCTAATTCCTGAGAATGTAATCTATGCAGAGTACTGTATTTAAGAGCCTGGGAGAATACAATAAAGTTAGCTGACACCTCAAAGTATAGTGGGACTGGAACTGAAAGAAATGACCAGTAGATAAAGCAACCAAGTTTAAAGATATGTACGTAAATAGTGTGAGGTGGGAGGGGAGGGAGCGTGTACCTTTAAAATACAGAGTGTAGAGGAAATGCACTTAGAAGGGATTTTAACAGGAGTAGAGCAGTGGTCTGGATTTGAGAGGGCAGATAATAGTAATGGCATCTGTTAAACACTAACCATGTGCCAAGCAGAAGTAGTGTGGCTCAGTGGAAAGAGCCCGGGCTTGGGAGTCAGAGGTCATGTGTTCAAATTCTGGCTCCGCCGCTTTTCAGCTGTGTGACTTTGGGCAAGTCACTTAACTTCTCTGTGCCTCAGTTACCTCATCTGTAAAATGGGGATGAAGACTGTGAGCCCCACGTGGGACAACCTGATCACCTTGTATCCACCCCAGCGCTTAGAATAGTGCTTTGCACATAGTAAGTGCTTAACAGATGCCATTATTATTATTATTATTACTAAGCACTGGGGAGATACAAGACAATCAGATCAGACACAGGCCCTGTCCCATATGGGACTCACAATATAAGTGAGAAGGACAACAACAATAATAATAATAGCATTTGTTAAGCACTTACTGTGTGCCAAGCACTGTTCTGAGCATTGGGGGGAAATACAAGGTGATCAGGTTGTTCCACGGGGGGGCCTCACAGTCTTAATCCCCATTTTACAGATGAGGGAACTGAGACAGAGAAGTGAAGTGACTGGCCCAAAGTCACACAGCTGACAATTGGTGGAGCTGGGATTCGAACCCATGACCTCTGACTCCAAAGCCCAGGCTCTTGCCACTGAGCCACGCTGCTTCTCTATTTAATCCCCATTTTACAGATGAGGAAACTAAGGCACAGAGAAGTAAAGTGGCTTGCTAAGGTCACCTGGCAGGCAAATGGCAAAGCTGACTCCCAAGATAATGCTCTTTCTACTAGGTCATGCTGGTTCTCAGATGAAAAGCTCAGTTTTGGAAACACTGAGCTGAAGGTGCAGGTGGGTTGGGGTAGAGAATAAGAGGGAACATCCATTAGAAATGTCTCTGGAGGCAGGAAGACATGTGAGACTACAAAGGACCAAAGAATAGAGGCCAAGGGCTTTGGTAAATTCAAATGGGCCACCTTCAGCCAGATGCTCTTCTAGGAAAGGGCTGGGGGGACTCCAGTAACACCTCTTAATTGGCAGTTTGACTTTATCCTGCCTTCGTGCTCCAGCAACAGAGGAAGGAAGCTTTTTCATTCTTGGCCTCTAATGGCTCACAGAGTGCCAAGTCAAGGGTTAAGGCCACATAACACAGAGGAGCAGTGTGACCTAGTGGAAAGAGCACGGGCCTGGGAGTTGGAGGACCTGGTTTCTAATTCCAGCTCTCAGAATTGACTGCTGTTTGACATTGGGCAAGTCACTTTGCTTCTCTGTGCCTCAGTTTCCTCATTTGTAAATGGGGATTCAGTGCCTGTTCTCCCTCCTACTTAGACAGTGACCTCATGTAGGATGGAGACTATGTCTTCTTAGCTTGTACAAAATGATAATTATAATGATAAATAATATTAATAATAATCCTGATTGGCGGTTTGACTTCATCCTGTTGCTCTGTTGCCAGTTAGGATGCCATTTCGTTTTTGGCCTAGAGGGGGCGGCAGAGTCCAAGGCTGGAGTTAAGGCTGCTGGCTGCCTGCTCTGGAAAATTCATTTGCAGTTTAGAGAAGTGGCGTTGTGGAGTGGGAAAAGAGCACGGCCCTGAGGGTCAGAGGACCTGGCTTCTCATTCCGATTCTGCCATTTGTCTGCTGTGTGACCTTGGGCAAATCACATCATCTCTCTGTGCCTCAGGTCCCTTATCTACAAAATAGGGATTAAGTCCTACTCCCTCCTACCTAGACTGTGAGCCCCATACAGGACAGAGAATATGTCCAACCTGATAATTTTGTATCTGCCCCAGTGCTTGGCACATGGTAAACACTTAAATACATTTTTTTTTAAAAAGCCTCAGAACTCAGGAGTAGCTGCTTGCTGGATGGGGAACCAAAGTTGGGACAGATGCAAATGGAGAGGGCAGAACAAAGGATAGCAAGACACAAGGCAGCTGGCTGCGGGAAGCCTGGGGGAAGAAGGAAATCCTGAGGTGAAGTCAGGGTCTCTGGAAATCGTTCCAGGTGAAGTGTTCACAGACAGTTGGACACTGCATTGTAATGTAGCATTTGGAAAGGCTCGCTGGATGATGGGGAGAAAGAAATGTCGGGTGACTTTTGGAGTCTTTTGGAAGTGGTGTGTGAGAGTGGGGAACCGCCTCCTCCCAACCGGCGCCATGACAGGAAGCTCCTCGCGCGTCTCGCGCGTCCCTTTCCCCCGGGCAACTGCCGAGGAGGCGCAGCCAGTGACCGTTGGGCGGGAAGTGGCTGCAGGGAGGAGGGGCCGCTCGTAGCTTGACAGAAAACTGGCGTTAAGGGAGCTGGAACATGAAGGAATTGACCGGGATCACTCATTTCCAGTCTGGTTAATAAAGCGATTAGCACTCAATGTCGTGTTTAGTTTAATCTAAGCAGCTTGGCATTGTGGACAGAGCACGGTCTTGGGAGTCAGAGGTCGTGGGTTAAAATCGTGACTCTGCCACTTATCAGCTGTGTGACTTTGGGCAAGTCACTTAACTTCTCCGGGCCCCAGTTACCTCATCTGGAAAATGGGGATTAAGACTGTGAGCCCTACGTGGTACAACCTGATTACCTTGTATTTACCCCAGCGCTTAGAACAGTGCTTGGCACATAGTAAGCAGTTAACAAATACTATAATTATTGTTGTTATTATCTATAAGAAAAAGAAGGAGGGTTAGGAAGCAATGAAAAACCTCGATAGTGGCAGCAACTGTTTATCGCTTGCCAAACAGTTACCATGACTGGAAACTTGGGGCTAATTTTCCTGACAGGGACATCGATTAACGACACGCAAAAAATACCCGTTAAACATGTCATTATAATGAAAACGAGAATGAAAATGTTTAAAAATTGAAAATGAAACTAATTCTTAAGTCCAGTTCACTTAATATTAGAAACATCCACAGAGACATTCTTAAACTCGCAAAATATAAACATAAGTCGCCGAACTGAGAGGAGAATATATTTTTAAAATGTTGGAAAAATAAAAATGATGAAAACGAAACTCATTCTTAAGCTTCCAGTGCACTTGACTCAAGCCACCCACAGAGATATTTACAAACTCCACACAAAAGATCAACATTAAAAAAACCCAATGTAGTGAAGAGAATAAATATTAAAATGTTTAAAATTGAAAATGATGAAAAGGGAATTAATTCTTAAGCGTTCAGTTCACTTATAACTCAAGCCATTCACAGGGACATTTACAAACTCCCCGCAAAATAGCAACGTTAAAACAGTCACTGTAATGAGATAAAATAAAATTTGAAAATGTTTTTAAAAAATGAAAGGGAAACTGTAATACTTAACCACTCAGGCTACTTAACATTCAAGCCATCCACCAGGATATTTATAAACTTTATGCGAAACATTAAAGTAAGAAAATTAATCCCTGCAATGAGAGGAGAATGAACAATAAAAATAATGAAGAATTGAAAAAAAGAATAATTTCTGGAGAAAAATATAGGTTCCTGTGTCGTTAATTTCTCAGGCATTCTATAAATTGTTTGCCTGCACTACCCTTCTACTTTCTGGAGATGGCAATTGACAGTTTTTTCACCTTAAGCATTAAAATTAAATAAATAAAAACATAAGGGCAAAGAGGACACGGCATATATATTCTTACATTAAAATGCATTTGAAATCCACTATTTAAATTGGACCATCTGTATTTTGACAAGGGGAAGGGAGCTGAGAAAGAGCTTGGGAGGGGAATAAGACCTAATTGGGAACTAACGTGAAAATGGGTTCTTATATAAAACTCATTTAGGATTCAACAGTAAACTTTTCATTTAAAAGGAAGTTATTTCGTTTGAAAGCCAAACAGCTGTCCATTACCTAGGCAACATTCTCCAGCTGTGCTTTAACTGCTGCTCATTTTTATTTTCTTCAGTTTCATAGTTTTATCCTTATTGGGGTCTTAGCGCCACAGCACTTAAGTACATATCCATAATTTCTTCCTTTAATGTCTGTCTCTCCCTCTAGACTGTTAGCTCCTTGTGGGCAGAGAACTTGTCAACCAACTCCGTTATATTATACTCTCCCAAGCGCTTAGTACAGTGCACTACACACAGCAAGTGCTAAATGAATATGATTGATTAATTGACTGATTATTACCATCACCTACTTGAAGGGACCCTTCCTGGGAGAGAAAACTGGAGTACATCTTCTCACCTTATTACAGAAATTTGAGTGACAATTTCACCCTATCTCCAATAACCCTGTCAACCCTAGCCCTGCTGACCCCTCCTCTTCTAGGGCCAACCTGCAACATGGTAGCAAGCGGTCATTCCTGCTTGGGGTTGAGAGGGGTGTGTTGACTGCCGTCACCCACTGAGCATGGGCTTTCCCAAGGGTTTGGGCAGGATACTGGAGGGGTGGCAGGGCATGTTAAGGACTGAAGGATGAGACTTTGGGTACTTAGTATTCACCCCACCCCCAGCCCCACAGCACTTATGTACATATCGGTAATTTCATTATATCAATGTTTGTCTCCCCCTCTAGACTGTAAGCTTGTTGTGGGCAGGGAATGTGGCTACTAATTCTGTGGCAGTGTACTCTTCCAAGCTCTTAAGACAGTGCTCTGCACACAGTAAGCACTCAATAAATACCATTGATTGATTTATTGGTTGAGCGGCTGTTTAGTTGCCTTTGTTCCAGGGCAGATTTGAGCCCCAGAGTTGTCCCAAGATTGGCTTGAGTCTGTGGAGTACTAGTGAGCTGAGGAGTTGGGGAAAGGAGAGTCCCATGTTGAGGCCAACAAACCTGTGGCAGACTGAAGGGAAACAGAGAAAATGGGTGAAGCCCAGGTGCCAGTGGGAATGATTAGATGAATGTTGCCCAGGGAGAAGGGATAGAAAAATCCTTCCCACAAGAAAGCCAGCTGACACCTGGACATCAATGTAGAAAGCTGACAGTGATTTACAGTGTGCAGTTGGAGAGCATTAGACGTCAGATCCCATGGAGTGTGGGTTGCAGAAGCAAATGGCCAAGGGATGGGGATGGTGGGATGGGATGGGGATGTTGTAGATTGGAAATGAGTCTCTGAGCTCTTAGACAACTTCTGCAGTTTGTAATTTTTGGTCAAGTTGCAAGTCAGTTCCCTCTTGTTGCCAGTGCCATGCTAGCCTCACTATTAGTCCCCCTTTAACATTCCCACCAGTGCCAAAGACTTTGGGTGACCTCAACACCTGTTTCCTGATGATCTCCAGTTTACGCTCCAATCCCTCACCTTGGAACCAGGACTTAGGGCAGGGTCACCCTCTTGGAACAAGACTTGGCAGGGGGATGAGGTGTCCTGGGGTTGGTCCTGAGGCTGTGAGACAGAGGGGGTCCTTTGCTTTCCTGTGGAGCGAGGTAGGAAGGGGCAAGGTGATGGAGAGCATTAAAACCAATAGTGAGGAATTTTTGTTTGATAGGCAACTCCTGGAAATTTTTGAGGAGGGGGTGACATGACCAGAACGTTTCAGTAGAAAGATAATCCGGGCAGCAGAGTGAAGTATGGACTGAAGTGGAGAGAGGTAAAAGGCTGGGAGGTCAGAAAGGAGGCTGATGCAGTAATCCAGTCAGGGTAGGATGAGTGAATGCACAAATGTGGTGGCAGTTTGGATATCTTAGATCTGGCCTTGCCCAGAGTGGGTCCCGGAGCTCAAAAGATGTGAGCTTACATTTTGCCCACAACATGGGATTGAGGCAGTGAAGTGATGCACTTCTGGCTTTAGTTTTTCAGCATGAACCCGAAGCAGCAAGAGCCTAGGTTTGATGAAGAAGGTGGAGGTGAAAAGGGGAGGGATGGGTGTGATGGGAGAGGAAGTATTCCCTTCAGAGAACTATGATTGTACTCCACAATGTGAAGAGAGTAGGGGTGAGTTGTGTGTATGGACAAGGTTAGGATGAAGGTCCAGATTGAGGAATTGGAGTTGAGACTGTCGTTGTGTCAGAGAAGTGACACATTTTAGGGAATCACAGCCCCACCATTATGTTACTGTTAGAAAAAAGTCGTGCTAAGGTGCCACCATGGGAGGTACCAGTACCACACAGGCTTGCACCGCCATCTCCCTTCACCCAGTTTCGTATCTCACTTTCCCCTCCTCCTATTACTGCCACTGCTCCTATTTTTCACTCCCACAGTGCCTCTCTGGAAATTTAGCTTTATCGCTGGCACATGTGTCTGTAACTCTATGGCCACTGTTCAGTGTTCTTAAGCCACTACTATGAAGGAACTTTGTAACCGCTTCTGCAAAAACAGCAACGAGGATGTTGGCAGGAATAGTGACGTTGCTGCTGCCAGGAAGGATCTCCCGGCCTGCCACCGCAGTGTGTCCCGGGTAACCCGCCCCTGCCAGCTGCTCATGTGGCTGCTGCCATTAAAGTAGCTGGTTCCATGAAGGAGGTGTGGGGTGCTTTATTTTTCTGAAGGAAGAGGGAGATGTGGACATATTCCATGTAGGGGAATTCAAGTGAGAAGGACTTACAGTCTAGGAAAGATGTAAGTTATACTGTGGTGTGAAGACACAATCGTAAAATGACAGTTGTTAAGTCCCCACGTGGCAGTATACATGACATCATCAGCATCACTTGTAACACTTGGGGTGGCCAGGTGAGACATGAAAGCTCCAGGCTCCCACTTTCCCAGATCTGGCCTTGCCCAGAGTGGGCCCCGGCCACAGTTCATCCCCTTTATTCCACTACCCACCCGCAGTCACTTTGTATTCTGTCTCTCCCCTAGTCCTCCAAGGAGTCAGATGAACAGCTGCATCCACCAGTAACTCCCAGAAGTACAAATGTTGTCCCTAGAGCCCTGGAGCTAAAGAGATGTGATGGGATGCTTTCCCTTTTCCCCACAAGATGGGATGGAGGCAGTGAAGTGTCATACTTCTGGTCTTACGTCTTCAGCAGGAACTCGAAGCATCAAGAGCCTGGGTTCAGTGAAGAACTGGGAGGTGAAAAGTGGAGGGATAGGTGTGATGGGAGGGCAGTGTTCCCTTCAGAGAACTATGGTTGGACTCCACAATGGTGGAGAGAGTGGGGGCGAGTTGCATATCTCACTTTCCCCTCCTCCTATTACTGCCACTGCTCCTATATTCACTCCCACAATTCCCCTCTGAGCATTTAGCTTTATCGTTGCCACATGTGTCTGTGCCCCTGTGGCCACAGTACAGTGTTCCTAAGCCACTACTATGAAGGAACTTTGTAACTGCTTCTGCAGAAACAGCAACAGGGATGTTGGCTGGAATAGTGATGCTGCTGCTGCCAGGCGGGAAATCCCGGCCTGCCACCACAGTGCGTCCCGGGTAACCCGCCCCTGCCAGCTGCTCATGTGGCCGCTGCCATTAATGTAGTTAGGTCCATGAAGGAGGTGTGGGGTGCTTTATTTTTCTGAAGGAACAGGGAGATGTGGACATCTTCTATCTAGGGGAATTCAAGTGAGAAGGACTTACAGTCTGGGAAGGATGTAAGTTACGTTGTGGTGTGAAGACGAAATCGTAACATGTCAGATGTTAAGTCCCCACGTGGCAGTGTACGTGAAATCATCAGCATCACTTGTAACACTCGGGGTGGCCAGGTGAGACATGAAAGCTCCAGGCTCCCACTTTCCCAGACCTGGCCTTGCCCAGAGTGGGCCCCGGTCACAATCCATCCTCTTTAAGCCACTACCCACCCACAGTCACATTGTAGTCTACTGCTCCCCTAGTCCTCCCAGGAGTCAGATGAACAGCTGCATCCACCAGTAGCTCCCAGAAGTACAAATGTTGTCCCTAGAGCCCTGGAGCTCAAGAGATGTGATGGGATCCTTTCCCTTTCCCCCACAAGATGGGATGGAGGCAGTGAAGTGTCATACTTCTGGTCTTTCGTCTTCAGCATGAACTCGAAGCAGCAAGAGCCTGGGTTCAGTGAAGAACTGGGAGGTGAAAAGTGGAGGGATACGTGTAATGGGAGGGCAGTGTTCCCTTCAGAAAACTATGGTTGGACTCCACAATGGTGGAGAGAGTGGGGACGAGTTGCATATCTCACTTTCCCCTTCTCCTATTACTGCCACTGCTCCTATTTTTCACTCCCACAATGCCTCTCTGGGCATTTAGCTTTATCATTGCCACATGTGTCTGTGCCTCTGTGGCCACTATTCAGTGTTCCTAAGCCACTGCTATGAAGGAACTTCGTAACCGCTTCTGCAGAAGCAGCAACAGGGATGCTGGCTGGAATAGTGACGGTGCTGCTGCCAGGCGGGATCTCCCGGCCTGCCACCACAATGTGTCCCGAGTAACCTGCCCATGCCAGCTGCTCATGTGGCTACTGCCATTAAAATAGCTAAGTCCATGAAGGAGGTGTGGGGTGCTATATTTTTCTGAAGAAACTGGGAGATGTGGATATCTCCCATGTAGGGGAATTCAAGTGACAAGGATTTACAGTCTCGGAAGGATGTAAGTTACGTTGTGGTGTGAAGACGCAATCGTTACATGTCAGATGATATGTCAGCACATGGCAGTGTACATGACATCATCAGCATCACTTGTAACACTCGGGGTGGCCATGTGAGACATGAAAGCTCCAGGCTCCCACTTTCCCAGATCTGGCCTTGCCCAGAGTGGGCCCCGGCCACAATCCATCCCCTTTATGCCACTACCCACCCACAGTCACTTTGTAGTCTGTCTTTCCCCTAGTCCTCCCAGGAGTCAGATGAACAGCTGCATCCACCAGTATCTCCTAGAAATACAAATGTTGTCCCTAGAGCCCTGGAGCTCAAGGGATGTGGTGGGATCCTTTCCCTTTTCCCCACAAGATGAGATGGAGGCAGTGAAATGTCATACTTCTGGTCTTACGTCTTCAGCAGAAACTCGAAGCAGCAAGAGCCAGGGTTCAGTGAAGAAACTGGGTGGTGAAAAGGGGAGGGATAGGTGTGATGGGAGGGCAGTGTTCCCTTCAGAGAACTATAGTTGGACTCCACAATGGTGGAGAGAGTGGGGGCGAGTTGCATATCTCACTTTCCCCTCCTCCTATTACTGCCACTGCTCCTATTTTTCACTCCCACAGTGCCTCTCTGAGCATTTAGCTTTATCGTTGCCACAGGTGTCTGTGCCTCTGTGGCCACTGTTCAGTGTTCCTAAGCCACTGCTATGAAGGAACTTCGTAACCGCTTCTGCAGAAGCAGCAACAGGGATGCTGGCTGGAATAGTGACGGTGCTGCTGCCAGGCGGGATCTCCCGGCCTGCCACCACAATGTGTCCCGAGTAACCTGCCCATGCCAGCTGCTCATGTGGCTACTGCCATTAAAATAGCTAAGTCCATGAAGGAGGTGTGGGGTGCTATATTTTTCTGAAGAAACTGGGAGATGTGGATATCTCCCATGTAGGGGAATTCAAGTGACAAGGATTTACAGTCTCGGAAGGATGTAAGTTACGTTGTGGTGTGAAGACGCAATCGTTACATGTCAGATGATATGTCAGCACATGGCAGTGTACATGACATCATCAGCATCACTTGTAACACTCGGGGTGGCCATGTGAGACATGAAAGCTCCAGGCTCCCACTTTCCCAGATCTGGCCTTGCCCAGAGTGGGCCCCGGCCACAATCCATCCCCTTTATGCCACTACCCACCCACAGTCACTTTGTAGTCTGTCTTTCCCCTAGTCCTCCCAGGAGTCAGATGAACAGCTGCATCCACCAGTATCTCCTAGAAGTACAAATGTTGTCCCTAGAGCCCTGGAGCTCAAGGGATGTGGTGGGATCCTTTCCCTTTTCCCCACAAGATGAGATGGAGGCAGTGAAATGTCATACTTCTGGTCTTACGTCTTCAGCAGAAACTCGAAGCAGCAAGAGCCAGGGTTCAGTGAAGAAACTGGGTGGTGAAAAGGGGAGGGATAGGTGTGATGGGAGGGCAGTGTTCCCTTCAGAGAACTATAGTTGGACTCCACAATGGTGGAGAGAGTGGGGGCGAGTTGCATATCTCACTTTCCCCTCCTCCTATTACTGCCACTGCTCCTATTTTTCACTCCCACAGTGCCTCTCTGAGCATTTAGCTTTATCGTTGCCACAGGTGTCTGTGCCTCTGTGGCCACTGTTCAGTGTTCCTAAGCCACTGCTATGAAGGAACTTCGTAACCGCTTCTGCAGAAGCAGCAACAGGGATGCTGGCTGGAATAGTGACGGTGCTGCTGCCAGGAGGGATCTCCCGGCCTGCCACCACAATGTGTCCCGGGTAACCCGCCCCTGCCAGCTGCTCATGTGGCTGCTGCCATTAAAGTAGCTAAGTCCATGAAAGAGGTGTGGGGTGCTTTATTTTTCTAAAGAAACAGGGAGATGTGGACATCTTCTATGTAGGGGAATTCAAGTGAGAAGGACTTACAGTCTGGGAAGGATGTACGTTACGTTGTGGTGTGAAGACGCAATCGTTACATGTCAGATGTTAAGTCCCCACGTGGCAGCATACATGACATCATCAGCATCTCTTGTAACACTTGGGGTGACCAGGTGAGACATGAAAGCTCCAGGCTCCCACTTTCCCAGATCTGGCCTTGCCCAGAGTGGGCCCATGCTACAATCCATCCCCTTTATGCCACTACCCACCCACAGTCACTTTGTCGTCTGTCTCTCCCCTAGTCCTCCCAGGAGTCAGATGAACAGCTGCATCCACCAGTATCTCCCGGAAGTACAAATGTTGTCCCTAGAGCCCTGGAGCTCAAGGGACGTGATGGGATCCCTTCCCTTTTCCCCACAAGATGGGATGGAGGCAATCAATCAATCAATCAATCAATCGTATTTATTGAGTGCTTACTATGTGCAGAGCACTGTACTAAGCGCTTGGGAAGTACAAATTTGCAACACATAGAGACAGTCCCTACCCAACAGTGGGCTCACACTCTAAAAGGGGGAGACAGAGAACAGAACCAAACATACCAACAAAATAAAATAAATAGGATAGAAATGTACAAGTAAAATAAATAAATAGTGTAATAAATATGTACAACCATATATACATATATACAGGTGCTGTGGGGATGGGAAGGAGGTAAGATGGGGGGATGGAGAGGGGGACGAGGGGGAGAGGAAGGAAGCGGCTCAGTCTGGGAAGGCCTCTTGGAGGAGGTGAGCTCTCAGCAGGGCCTTGAAGTGAGGAAGAGAGCTAGCTTGGTGGAGTGGCAGAGGGAGGGCATTCCAGGCCCGGGGGATGACGTGGGCCGGGGGTCGACGGCGGGACAGGCGAGAACGAGGTACAGTGAGGAGATTAGCAGTGGAGGAGCGGAGGTTGCGGGCTGGGCAGTAGAAGGAGAGAAGGGAGGTGAGGTAGGAGGGGACGAGGTGATGGAGAGCCTTGAAGCCCAGGGTGAGGAGTTTCTGCCTGATGCGCAGATTGACTGGTAGCCACTGGAGATTTGGAGGCAGTGAAGTGTCATACTTCTGGTCTTACGTCTTCAGCAGTAACTCAAAGCAGCAAGAGCCTGGGTTCAGTGAAGAACTGGGAGGTGAAAAGTGGAGGGATACGTGTGATGGGAGGGCAGTGTTCCCTTCAGAAAACTATGGTTGGACTCCACAATGGTGGAGAGAGTGGGGATGAGTTGCATATCTCACTATCCCCTTCTCCTATTACTGCCACTGCTCCTATTTTTCACTCCCACAATGCCTCTCTGGGCATTTAGCTTTATCGTTGCCACATGTGTCTGTGCCTCTGTGGCCACTATTCAGTGTTCCTAAGTCACTGCTATGAAGGAACTTCGTAACCGCTTCTACAGAAGCAGCAACAGGGATGCTGGCTGGAATAGTGACGGTGCTGCTGCCAGGAGGGATCTCCCGGCCTGCCACCACAATGTGTCCCGAGTAACCTGCCCATGCCAGCTGCCCATGTGGCTACTGCCATTAAAGTAGCTAAGTCCATGAAGGAGGTGTGGGGTGCTTTATTTTTCTGACGAAACAGGGAGATGTGGATATCTCCCATGTAGGGGAATTCAAGTGACAAGGATTTACAGTCTCGGAAGGATGTAAGTTACGTTGTGGTGTGAAGACGCAATCGTTACATGTCAGATGATATGTCCCCACGTGGCAGTGTACATGACATCATCAGCATCACTTGTAACACTCGGGGTGGCCATGTGAGACATGAAAGCTCCAGGCTCCCACTTTCCCAGATCTGGCCTTGCCCAGAGTGGGCCCCGGCCACAATCCATCCCCTTTATGCCACTACCCACCCACAGTCACTTTGTTGTCTGTCTTTCCCCTAGTCCTCCCAGGAGTCAGATGAACAGCTGCATCCACCAGTAGCTCCCAGAAGTACAAGTGTTGTCCCTAGAGCCCTGGAGCTCAAGAGATGTGATGGGATCCTTTCCCTTTCCCCCACAAGATGGGATGGAGACAGTGAAGTGTCATACTTCTGATCTTTCGTCTTCAGCAGGAACTCGAAGCAGCAAGAGCCTGGGTTCAGTGAAGAACTGGGAGGTGTAAAGGGGAGGGATAGGTGTGATGGGAGGGCAGTGTTCCCTTCAGAAAACTATGGTTGGACTCCACAGTGGTGGAGAGAGTGGGGACGAGTTGCATATCTCACTATCCCCTTCTCCTATTACTGCCACTGCTCCTATTTTTCACTCCCACAATGCCTCTCTGGGCATTTAGCTTTATCGTTGCCACATGTGTCTGTGCCTCTGTGGCCACCATTCTGTGTTCCTAAGTCACTGCTATGAAGGAACTTCGTAACCGCTTCTGCAGAAGCAGCAACAGGGATGCTGGCTGGAATAGTGACAGTGCTGCTGCTAGGAGGGATCTCCCGGCCTGCCACCACAATGTGTCCCAAGTAACCTGCCCATGCCAGCTGCCCATGTGGCTACTGCCATTAAAGTAGCTAAGCCCATGAAGGAGGTGTGGGGTGCTTTATTTTTCTGAAGAAACAGGGAGATGTGGATATCTCCCATGTAGGGGAATTCAATTGACAAGGATTTACAGTCTGGGAAGGATGTAAGTTACGTTGAGGTGTGAAGACGCAATCGTTACATGTCAGATGATACGTCCCCACGTGGCAGTGTACATGATATCATCAGCATCTCTTGTAACACTTGGGGTGGCCAGGTGAGACATGAAAGCTCCAGGCTCCCACTTTCCCAGATCTGGCCTTGCCCAGAGTGGGCCCCGGCCACAATCCATCCCCTTTATGCCACTACCCACCCACAGTCACTTTGTAGTCTGTCTTTCCCCTAGTCCTCCCAGGAGTCAGATGAACAGCTGCATCCACCAGTATCTCCTAGAAGTATAAATGTTGTCCCTAGAGCCCTGGAGCTCAAGGGATGTGGTGGGATCCTTTCCCTTTTCGCCACAAGATGGGATGCAGGCAGTGAAGTGTCATACTTCTGGTCTTACGTCTTCAGCAGGAACTCGAAGCAGCAAGAGCCAGGGTTCAGTGAAGAAACTGGGTGGTGAAAAGGGGAGGGATAGGTGTGATGGGAGGGCAGTGTTCCCTTCAGAGAACTATAGTTGGACTCCACAATGGTGGAGAGAGTGGAGACGAGTTGCATATCTCACTTTCCCCTCCTCCTATTACTGCCACTGCTCCTATTTTTCACTCCCACAAGGCCTCTCTGGGCATTTAGCTTTATCGTTGCCACAGGTGTCTGTGCCTCTGTGGCCACTGTTCAGTGTTCCTAAGCCACTGCTATGAAGGAACTTCGTAACCGCTTCTGCAGAAGCAGCAACAGGGATGCTGGCTGGAATAGTGACGGTGCTGCTGCCAGGAGGGATCTCCCGGCCTGCCACCACAATGTGTCCTGGGTAACCCGCCCCTGCCAGCTGCTCATGTGGCTGCTGCCATTAAAGTAGCTAAGTCCATGAAAGAGGTATGGGGTGCTTTATTTTTCTGAAGAAACAGGGAGATGTGGACATCTCCCATGTAGGGGAATTCAAGTGAGAAGGACTTACAGTCTGGGAAGGATGTAAGTTACGTTGTGGTGTGAAGACGCAATCGTTACATGTCAGATGTTAAGTCCCCGCGTGGCAGTGTACATGACATCATCAGCATCTCTTGTAACACTTGGGGTGGCCAGGTGAGACATGAAAGCTCCAGGCTCCCACTTTCCCAGATCTGGCCTTGCCCAGAGTGGGCCCATGCTACAGTCCATCCCCTTTATGCCACTACCCACCCACAGTCACTTTGTCGTCTGTCTCTCCCCTAGTCCTCCCAGGAGTCAGATGAACAGCTGCATCCACCAGTAGCTCCCAGAAGTACAAATGTTGTCCCTAGAGCCCTGGAGCTCAAGAGATGTGATGGGATCCTTTTCCTTTCCCCCACAAGATGGGATGGAGGCAGTGAAGTGTCATACTTCTGGTCTTTCGTCTTCAGCAGGAACTCGAAGCAGCAAGAGCCTGGGTTCAGTGAAGAACCGGGAGGTGAAAAGGGGAGGGATAGGTGTGATGGGAGGGCAGTGTTCCCTTCAGAAAACTATGGTTGGACTCCACAATGGTGGAGAGAGTGGGGACGAGTTGCATATCTCACTATCCCCTTCTCCTATTACTGCCACTGCTCCTATTTTTCACTCCCACAATGCCTCTCTGGGCATTTAGCTTTATCGTTGCCACATGTGTCTGTGCCTCTGTGGCCACCATTCTGTGTTCCTAAGTCACTGCTATGAAGGAACTTCGTAACCGCTTCTGCAGAAGCAGCAACAGGGATGCTGGCTGGAATAGTGACGGTGCTGCTGCCAGGAGGGATCTCCCGGCCTGCCACCACAATGTGTCCCAAGTAACCTGCCCATGCCAGCTGCCCATGTGGCTACTGCCATTAAAGTAGCTAAGCCCATGAAGGAGGTGTGGGGTGCTTTATTTTTCTGAAGAAACAGGGAGATGTGGATATCTCCCATGTAGGGGAATTCAATTGACAAGGATTTACAGTCTCGGAAGGATGTAAGTTACGTTGAGGTGTGAAGACGCAATCGTTACATGTCAGATGATATGTCCCCACGTGGCAGTGTACATGACATCATCAGCATCTCTTGTAACACTTGGGGTGACCAGGTGAGACATGAAAGCTCCAGGCTCCCACTTTCCCAGATCTGGCCTTGCCCAGAGTGGGCCCATGCTACAATCCATCCCCTTTATGCCACTACCCACCCACAGTCACTTTGTCGTCTGTCTCTTCCCTAGTCCTCCCAGGAGTCAGATGAACAGCTGCATCCACCAGAATCTCCCAGAACTACAAATCCTGTCCCTAGAGCCCGGAGCTCAAGGGATGTGATGGGATCCTTTCCCTTTTCCCCACAAGATGGGATGGAGGCAGTGAAGTGTCATACTTCTGGTCTTACGTCTTCAGCAGGAACTCGAAGCAGCAAGAGCCTGGGTTCAGTGAAGAACTGGGAGGTGAAAAGTGGTGGGATAGGTGTGATGGGAGGGCAGTGTTCCCTTCAGAGAACTATGGTTGGACTCCACAATAGTGGAGAGAGTGGGGACGAGTTGCATATCTCACTTTCCCCTCCTCCTATTACTGCCACTGCTCCTATTTTTCACTCCCACAATGCCTCTCTTGGCATTTAGCTTTATCGTTGCCACAGGTGTCTGTGCCTCTGTGGCCACTGTTCAGTGTACCGAAGCCACTGCTATGAAGGAACTTCGTAACCGCTTCTGCAGAAGCAGCAACAGGGATGCTGGCTGGAATAGTGATGGTGCTGCTGCCAGGAGGGATCTCCCGGCCTGCCACCACAATGTGTCCCGGGTAACCCGCCCCTGCCAGCTGCTCATGTGGCTGCTGCCATTAAAGTAGCTAGTTCCATGAAGACGGTGTGGGGTGCTTTATTTTTTTGAAGGAAGAGGGAGATGTGGACATATTCCATGTAGGGGAATTCAAGTGAGAAGGACTTACAGTCTAGGAAAGATGTAAGTTATACTGTGGTGTGAAGACACAATCGTAAAATGACAGTTGTTAAGTCCCCACGTGGTAGTATACATGACATCATCAGAATCACTTGTAACACTTGGGGTGGCCAGGTGAGACACGAAAGCTCCACGCTCCCACTTTCCCAGATCTGGCCTTGCCCAGAGTGGGCCCCGGCCATAATCCATCCCCTTTATGCCATTACCCACCCACAGTTACTTTGTAGTCTGTCTTTCCCCTATTCCTACCAGGAGTCAGATGAACAACTGCATCCACCAGTATCTCCCTGAAGTGCAAATGTTGTCCCTAGAGCCCTGGAGCTCAAGGCATGTGATGGGATCCTTTCCCTTTTCCCCACAAGATGGGATGGAGGCAGTGAAGTGTCATACTTCTGGTCTTACGTCTTCAGCAGGAACTCGAAGCAGCAAGAGCCTGGGTTCAGTGAAGAACTGGGTGGTGTAAACGGGAGGGATAGTTGTGATGGGAGGGCAGTGTTCCCTTCAGAGAACTATCGTTGGACTCCACAATGGTGGAGAGAGTGGGGACGAGTTGTATATCTCACTTTCCCCTCCTCCTATTACTGCCACTGCTCCTATTTTTCACTCCCACAATGCCTCTCTGGGCATTTAGCTTTATCGTTGCCACATGTGTCTGTGCCTCTGTGGCCACTGTTCAGTGTTCCTAAGCCACTGCTATGAAGGAACTTTGTAACCGCTTCTGCAGAAGCAGCAACAGGGATGCTGGCTGGAATAGTGACGGTGTTGCTGCCAGGAGGGATCTCCCGGCCTGCCACCACAATGTGTCCCTGGTAACCCGCCCCTGCCAGCTGCTCATGTGGCTGGTGCCATTAAAGTACCTAAGTCCATGAAGGAGGTGTGGGGTGCTTTATTTTTCTGAAAAAACAGGGAGATGTGGACATCTTCCATGTAGGGTAATTCAAATGAGAAGGACTTACAGTCTGGGAAGGATGTAAGTTATGTTGTGGTGTGAAGACGCAAATGTTCCATTTCAGATGTTAAGTCCCCACGTGGCAGTATACATGACATCATCAGCATCACTTGTAACACTTGGGGTGGCCATGTGAGACATGAAAGCTCCAGGCTCCCACTTTCCCAGATCTGGCCTTGCCCAGAGTGGTCCCCGGCCACAATTCCATCCCCTTTATGCCACTACCCACCCACAGTCACTTTGTAGTCTGTCTTTCCCCTAGTCCTCCCAGGAGTCAGATGAACAGCTGCATCCACCAGTATCTCCTAGAAGTATAAATGTTGTCCCTAGAGCCCTGGAGCTCAAGGGATGTGGTGGGATCCTTTCCCTTTTCGCCACAAGATGGGATGCAGGCAGTGAAGTGTCATACTTCTGGTCTTACGTCTTCAGCAGGAACTCGAAGCAGCAAGAGCCAGGGTTCAGTGAAGAAACTGGGTGGTGAAAAGGGGAGGGATAGGTGTGATGGGAGGGCAGTGTTCCCTTCAGAGAACTATGGTTGGACTCCACAATGGTGGAGAGAGTGGAGACGAGTTGCATATCTCACTTTCCCCTCCTCCTATTACTGCCACTGCTCCTATTTTTCACTCCCACAAGGCCTCTCTGGGCATTTAGCTTTATCGTTGCCACAGGTGTCTGTGCCTCTGTGGCCACTGTTCAGTGTTCCTAAGCCACTGCTATGAAGGAACTTCGTAACCGCTTCTGCAGAAGCAGCAACAGGGATGCTGGCTGGAATAGTGACGGTGCTGCTGCCAGGAGGGATCTCCCGGCCTGCCACCACAATGTGTCCCTGGTAACCCGCCCCTGCCAGCTGCTCATGTGGCTGCTGCCATTAAAGTAGCTAAGTCCATGAAAGAGGTATGGGGTGCTTTATTTTTCTGAAGAAACAGGGAGATGTGGACATCTTCTATGTAGGGGAATTCAAGTGAGAAGGACTTACAGTCTGGGAAGGATGTAAGTTACGTTGTGGTGTGAAGACGCAATCGTTACATGTCAGATGTTAAGTCCCCGCGTGGCAGTGTACATGACATCATCAGCATCTCTTGTAACACTTGGGGTGGCCAGGTGAGACATGAAAGCTCCAGGCTCCCACTTTCCCAGATCTGGCCTTGCCCAGAGTGGGCCCATGCTACAATCCATCCCCTTTATGCCACTACCCACCCACAGTCACTTTGTCGTCTGTCTCTCCCCTAGTCCTCCCAGGAGTCAGATGAACAGCTGCATCCACCAGTAGCTCCCAGAAGTACAAATGTTGTCCCTAGAGCCCTGGAGCTCAAGAGATGTGATGGGATCCTTTTCCTTTTCCCCACAAGATTGGATGGAGGCAGTGAAGTGTCATACTTCTGGTCTTTCGTCTTCAGCAGGAACTCGAAGCAGCAAGAGCCTGGGTTCAGTGAAGAACTGGGAGGTGAAAAGGGGAGGGATAGGTGTGATGGGAGGGCAGTGTTCCCTTCAGAAAACTATGGTTGGACTCCACAATGGTGGAGAGAGTGGGGACGAGTTGCATATCTCACTATCCCCTTCTCCTATTACTGCCACTGCTCCTATTTTTCACTCCCACAATGCCTCTCTGGGCATTTAGCTTTATCGTTGCCACATGTGTCTGTGCCTCTGTGGCCACCATTCTGTGTTCCTAAGTCACTGCTATGAAGGAACTTCGTAACCGCTTCTGCAGAAGCAGCAACAGGGATGCTGGCTGGAATAGTGACGGTGCTGCTGCCAGGAGGGATCTCCCGGCCTGCCACCACAATGTGTCCCGAGTAACCTGCCCATGCCAGCTGCCCATGTGGCTACTGCCATTAAAGTAGCCAAGCCCATGAAGGAGGTGTGGGGTGCTTTATTTTTGTGAAGAAACAGGGAGATGTGGATATCTCCCATGTAGGGGAATTCAATTGACAAGGATTTACAGTCTCGGAAGGATGTAAGTTACGTTGAGGTGTGAAGACGCAATCGTTACATGTCAGATGATACGTCCCCACGTGACAGTGTACATGACATCATCAGCATCTCTTGTAACACTTGGGGTGGCCAGGTGAGACATGAAAGCTCCAGGCTCCCACTTTCCCAGATCTGGCCTTGCCCAGTGTGGGCCCCGGCCACAATCCATCCCCTTTATGCCACTACCCACCCACAGTCACTTTGTAGTCTGTCTTTCCCCTAGTCCTCCCAGGAGTCAGATGAACAGCTGCATCCACCAGTATCTCCTAGAAGTATAAATGTTGTCCCTAGAGCCCTGGAGCTCAAGGGATGTGGTGGGATCCTTTCCCTTTTCGCCACAAGATGGGATGCAGGCAGTGAAGTGTCATACTTCTGGTCTTACGTCTTCAGCAGGAACTCGAAGCAGCAAGAGCCAGGGTTCAGTGAAGAAACTGGGTGGTGAAAAGGGGAGGGATAGGTGTGATGGGAGGGCAGTGTTCCCTTCAGAGAACTATAGTTGGACTCCACAATGGTGGAGAGAGTGGAGGCGAGTTGCATATCTCACTTTCCCCTCCTCCTATTACTGCCACTGCTCCTATTTTTCACTCCCACAAGGCCTCTCTGGGCATTTAGCTTTATCGTTGCCACAGGTGTCTGTGCCTCTGTGGCCACTGTTCAGTGTTCCTAAGCCACTGCTATGAAGGAACTTCGTAACCGCTTCTGCAGAAGCAGCAACAGGGATGCTGGCTGGAATAGTGACGGTGCTGCTGCCAGGAGGGATCTCCCGGCCTGCCACCACAATGTGTCCTGGGTAACCCGCCCCTGCCAGCTGCTCATGTGGCTGCTGCCATTAAAGTAGCTAAGTCCATGAAAGAGGTGTGGGGTGCTTTATTTTTCTGAAGAAACAGGGAGATGTGGACATCTCCCATGTAGGGGAATTCAAGTGAGAAGGACTTACAGTCTGGGAAGGATGTAAGTTACGTTGTGGTGTGAAGACGCAATCGTTACATGTCAGATGTTAAGTCCCCGCGTGGCAGTGTACATGACATCATCAGCATCTCTTGTAACACTTGGGGTGGCCAGGTGAGACATGAAAGCTCCAGGCTCCCACTTTCCCAGATCTGGCCTTGCCCAGAGTGGGCCCATGCTACAGTCCATCCCCTTTATGCCACTACCCACCCACAGTCACTTTGTCGTCTGTCTCTCCCCTAGTCCTCCCAGGAGTCAGATGAACAGCTGCATCCACCAGTAGCTCCCAGAAGTACAAATGTTGTCCCTAGAGCCCTGGAGCTCAAGAGATGTGATGGGATCCTTTTCCTTTCCCCCACAAGATGGGATGGAGGCAGTGAAGTGTCATACTTCTGGTCTTTCGTCTTCAGCAGGAACTCGAAGCAGCAAGAGCCTGGGTTCAGTGAAGAACCGGGAGGTGAAAAGGGGAGGGATAGGTGTGATGGGAGGGCAGTGTTCCCTTCAGAAAACTATGGTTGGACTCCACAATGGTGGAGAGAGTGGGGACGAGTTGCATATCTCACTATCCCCTTCTCCTATTACTGCCACTGCTCCTATTTTTCACTCCCACAATGCCTCTCTGGGCATTTAGCTTTATCGTTGCCACATGTGTCTGTGCCTCTGTGGCCACCATTCTGTGTTCCTAAGTCACTGCTATGAAGGAACTTCGTAACCGCTTCTGCAGAAGCAGCAACAGGGATGCTGGCTGGAATAGTGACGGTGCTGCTGCCAGGAGGGATCTCCCGGCCTGCCACCACAATGTGTCCCAAGTAACCTGCCCATGCCAGCTGCCCATGTAGCTACTGCCATTAAAGTAGCTAAGCCCATGAAGGAGGTGTGGGGTGCTTTATTTTTCTGAAGAAACAGGGAGATGTGGATATCTCCCATGTAGGGGAATTCAATTGACAAGGATTTACAGTCTCGGAAGGATGTAAGTTACGTTGAGGTGTGAAGACGCAATCGTTACATGTCAGATGATATGTCCCCACGTGGCAGTGTACATGACATCATCAGCATCTCTTGTAACACTTGGGGTGACCAGGTGAGACATGAAAGCTCCAGGCTCCCACTTTCCCAGATCTGGCCTTGCCCAGAGTGGGCCCATGCTACAATCCATCCCCTTTATGCCACTACCCACCCACAGTCACTTTGTCGTCTGTCTCTCCCCTAGTCCTCCCAGGAGTCAGATGAACAGCTGCATCCACCAGAATCTCCCAGAACTACAAATCCTGTCCCTAGAGCCCGGAGCTCAAGGGATGTGATGGGATCCTTTCCCTTTTCCCCACAAGATGGGATGGAGGCAGTGAAGTGTCATACTTCTGGTCTTACGTCTTCAGCAGGAACTCGAAGCAGCAAGAGCCTGGGTTCAGTGAAGAACTGGGAGGTGAAAAGTGGTGGGATAGGTGTGATGGGAGGGCAGTGTTCCCTTCAGAGAACTATGGTTGGACTCCACAATAGTGGAGAGAGTGGGGACGAGTTGCATATCTCACTTTCCCCTCCTCCTATTACTGCCACTGCTCCTATTTTTCACTCCCACAATGCCTCTCTTGGCATTTAGCTTTATCGTTGCCACAGGTGTCTGTGCCTCTGTGGCCACTGTTCAGTGTACCGAAGCCACTGCTATGAAGGAACTTCGTAACCGCTTCTGCAGAAGCAGCAACAGGGATGCTGGCTGGAATAGTGATGGTGCTGCTGCCAGGAGGGATCTCCCGGCCTGCCACCACAATGTGTCCCGGGTAACCCGCCCCTGCCAGCTGCTCATGTGGCTGCTGCCATTAAAGTAGCTAGTTCCATGAAGACGGTGTGGGGTGCTTTATTTTTTTGAAGGAAGAGGGAGATGTGGACATATTCCATGTAGGGGAATTCAAGTGAGAAGGACTTACAGTCTAGGAAAGATGTAAGTTATACTGTGGTGTGAAGACACAATCGTAAAATGACAGTTGTTTAGTCCCCACGTGGTAGTATACATGACATCATCAGAATCACTTGTAACACTTGGGGTGGCCAGGTGAGACACGAAAGCTCCACGCTCCCACTTTCCCAGATCTGGCCTTGCCCAGAGTGGGCCCCGGCCATAATCCATCCCCTTTATGCCATTACCCACCCACAGTTACTTTGTAGTCTGTCTTTCCCCTATTCCTACCAGGAGTCAGATGAACAACTGCATCCACCAGTATCTCCCTGAAGTGCAAATGTTGTCCCTAGAGCCCTGGAGCTCAAGGCATGTGATGGGATCCTTTCCCTTTTCCCCACAAGATGGGATGGAGGCAGTGAAGTGTCATACTTCTGGTCTTACGTCTTCAGCAGGAACTCGAAGCAGCAAGAGCCTGGGTTCAGTGAAGAACCGGGAGGTGAAAAGTGGTGGGATAGGTGTGATGGGAGGGCAGTGTTCCCTTCAGAGAACTATGGTTGGACTCCACAATAGTGGAGAGAGTGGGGACGAGTTGCATATCTCACTATCCCCTTCTCCTATTACTGCCACTGCTCCTATTTTTCACTCCCACAATGCCTCTCTGGGCATTTAGCTTTATCGTTGCCACATGTGTCTGTGCCTCTGTGGCCACCATTCTGTGTTCCTAAGTCACTGCTATGAAGGAACTTCGTAACCGCTTCTGCAGAAGCAGCAACAGGGATGCTGGCTGGAATAGTGACGGTGCTGCTGCCAGGAGGGATCTCCCGGCCTGCCACCACAATGTGTCCCAAGTAACCTGCCCATGCCAGCTGCCCATGTGGCTACTGCCATTAAAGTAGCTAAGCCCATGAAGGAGGTGTGGGGTGCTTTATTTTTCTGAAGAAACAGGGAGATGTGGATATCTCCCATGTAGGGGAATTCAATTGACAAGGATTTACAGTCTCGGAAGGATGTAAGTTACGTTGAGGTGTGAAGACGCAATCGTTACATGTCAGATGATATGTCCCCACGTGGCAGTGTACATGACATCATCAGCATCTCTTGTAACACTTGGGGTGACCAGGTGAGACATGAAAGCTCCAGGCTCCCACTTTCCCAGATCTGGCCTTGCCCAGAGTGGGCCCATGCTACAATCCATCCCCTTTATGCCACTACCCACCCACAGTCACTTTGTCGTCTGTCTCTCCCCTAGTCCTCCCAGGAGTCAGATGAACAGCTGCATCCACCAGAATCTCCCAGAACTACAAATCCTGTCCCTAGAGCCCGGAGCTCAAGGGATGTGATGGGATCCTTTCCCTTTTCCCCACAAGATGGGATGGAGGCAGTGAAGTGTCATACTTCTGGTCTTACGTCTTCAGCAGGAACTCGAAGCAGCAAGAGCCTGGGTTCAGTGAAGAACTGGGAGGTGAAAAGTGGTGGGATAGGTGTGATGGGAGGGCAGTGTTCCCTTCAGAGAACTATGGATGGACTCCACAATAGTGGAGAGAGTGGGGACGAGTTGCATATCTCACTTTCCCCTCCTCCTATTACTGCCACTGCTCCTATTTTTCACTCCCACAATGCCTCTCTTGGCATTTAGCTTTATCGTTGCCACAGGTGTCTGTGCCTCTGTGGCCACTGTTCAGTGTACCGAAGCCACTGCTATGAAGGAACTTCGTAACCGCTTCTGCAGAAGCAGCAACAGGGATGCTGGCTGGAATAGTGATGGTGCTGCTGCCAGGAGGGATCTCCCGGCCTGCCACCACAATGTGTCCCGGGTAACCCGCCCCTGCCAGCTGCTCATGTGGCTGCTGCCATTAAAGTAGCTAGTTCCATGAAGACGGTGTGGGGTGCTTTATTTTTTTGAAGGAAGAGGGAGATGTGGACATATTCCATGTAGGGGAATTCAAGTGAGAAGGACTTACAGTCTAGGAAAGATGTAAGTTATACTGTGGTGTGAAGACACAATCGTAAAATGACAGTTGTTAAGTCCCCACGTGGTAGTATACATGACATCATCAGAATCACTTGTAACACTTGGGGTGGCCAGGTGAGACACGAAAGCTCCACGCTCCCACTTTCCCAGATCTGGCCTTGCCCAGAGTGGGCCCCGGCCATAATCCATCCCCTTTATGCCATTACCCACCCACAGTTACTTTGTAGTCTGTCTTTCCCCTATTCCTACCAGGAGTCAGATGAACAACTGCATCCACCAGTATCTCCCTGAAGTGCAAATGTTGTCCCTAGAGCCCTGGAGCTCAAGGCATGTGATGGGATCCTTTCCCTTTTCCCCACAAGATGGGATGGAGGCAGTGAAGTGTCATACTTCTGGTCTTACGTCTTCAGCAGGAACTCGAAGCAGCAAGAGCCTGGGTTCAGTGAAGAACTGGGAGGTGAAAAGTGGTGGGATAGGTGTGATGGGAGGGCAGTGTTCCCTTCAGAGAACTATGGTTGGACTCCACAATAGTGGAGAGAGTGGGGACGAGTTGCATATCTCACTATCCCCTTCTCCTATTACTGCCACTGCTCCTATTTTTCACTCCCACAATGCCTCTCTGGGCATTTAGCTTTATCGTTGCCACATGTGTCTGTGCCTCTGTGGCCACCATTCTGTGTTCCTAAGTCACTGCTATGAAGGAACTTCGTAACCGCTTCTGCAGAAGCAGCAACAGGGATGCTGGCTGGAATAGTGACGGTGCTGCTGCCAGGAGGGATCTCCCGGCCTGCCACCACAATGTGTCCCAAGTAACCTGCCCATGCCAGCTGCCCATGTGGCTACTGCCATTAAAGTAGCTAAGCCCATGAAGGAGGTGTGGGGTGCTTTATTTTTCTGAAGAAACAGGGAGATGTGGATATCTCCCATGTAGGGGAATTCAATTGACAAGGATTTACAGTCTCGGAAGGATGTAAGTTACGTTGAGGTGTGAAGACGCAATCGTTACATGTCAGATGATATGTCCCCACGTGACAGTGTACATGACATCATCAGCATCTCTTGTAACACTTGGGGTGGCCAGGTGAGACATGAAAGCTCCAGGCTCCCACTTTCCCAGATCTGGCCTTGCCCAGAGTGGGCCCCGGCCACAATCCATCCCCTTTATGCCACTACCCACCCACAGTCACTTTGTAGTCTGTCTTTCCCCTAGTCCTCCCAGGAGTCAGATGAACAGCTGCATCCACCAGTATCTCCTAGAAGTATAAATGTTGTCCCTAGAGCCCTGGAGCTCAAGGGATGTGGTGGGATCCTTTCCCTTTTCGCCACAAGATGGGATGCAGGCAGTGAAGTGTCATACTTCTGGTCTTACGTCTTCAGCAGGAACTCGAAGCAGCAAGAGCCAGGGTTCAGTGAAGAAACTGGGTGGTGAAAAGGGGAGGGATAGGTGTGATGGGAGGGCAGTGTTCCCTTCAGAGAACTATAGTTGGACTCCACAATGGTGGAGAGAGTGGAGGCGAGTTGCATATCTCACTTTCCCCTCCTCCTATTACTGCCACTGCTCCTATTTTTCACTCCCACAAGGCCTCTCTGGGCATTTAGCTTTATCGTTGCCACAGGTGTCTGTGCCTCTGTGGCCACTGTTCAGTGTTCCTAAGCCACTGCTATGAAGGAACTTCGTAACCGCTTCTGCAGAAGCAGCAACAGGGATGCTGGCTGGAATAGTGACGGTGCTGCTGCCAGGAGGGATCTCCCGGCCTGCCACCACAATGTGTCCTGGGTAACCCGCCCCTGCCAGCTGCTCATGTGGCTGCTGCCATTAAAGTAGCTAAGTCCATGAAAGAGGTGTGGGGTGCTTTATTTTTCTGAAGAAACAGGGAGATGTGGACATCTCCCATGTAGGGGAATTCAAGTGAGAAGGACTTACAGTCTGGGAAGGATGTAAGTTACGTTGTGGTGTGAAGACGCAATCGTTACATGTCAGATGTTAAGTCCCCGCGTGGCAGTGTACATGACATCATCAGCATCTCTTGTAACACTTGGGGTGGCCAGGTGAGACATGAAAGCTCCAGGCTCCCACTTTCCCAGATCTGGCCTTGCCCAGAGTGGGCCCATGCTACAATCCATCCCCTTTATGCCACTACCCACCCACAGTCACTTTGTCGTCTGTCTCTCCCCTAGTCCTCCCAGGAGTCAGATGAACAGCTGCATCCACCAGAATCTCCCAGAACTACAAATCCTGTCCCTAGAGCCCGGAGCTCAAGGGATGTGATGGGATCCTTTCCCTTTTCCCCACAAGATGGGATGGAGGCAGTGAAGTGTCATACTTCTGGTCTTACGTCTTCAGCAGGAACTCGAAGCAGCAAGAGCCTGGGTTCAGTGAAGAACTGGGAGGTGAAAAGTGGTGGGATAGGTGTGATGGGAGGGCAGTGTTCCCTTCAGAGAACTATGGTTGGACTCCACAATAGTGGAGAGAGTGGGGACGAGTTGCATATCTCACTTTCCCCTCCTCCTATTACTGCCACTGCTCCTATTTTTCACTCCCACAATGCCTCTCTTGGCATTTAGCTTTATCGTTGCCACAGGTGTCTGTGCCTCTGTGGCCACTGTTCAGTGTACCGAAGCCACTGCTATGAAGGAACTTCGTAACCGCTTCTGCAGAAGCAGCAACAGGGATGCTGGCTGGAATAGTGATGGTGCTGCTGCCAGGAGGGATCTCCCGGCCTGCCACCACAATGTGTCCCGGGTAACCCGCCCCTGCCAGCTGCTCATGTGGCTGCTGCCATTAAAGTAGCTAGTTCCATGAAGACGGTGTGGGGTGCTTTATTTTTTTGAAGGAAGAGGGAGATGTGGACATATTCCATGTAGGGGAATTCAAGTGAGAAGGACTTA
Organism: Tachyglossus aculeatus; assembly: GCF_015852505.1. Taxonomy (NCBI): domain Eukaryota; kingdom Metazoa; phylum Chordata; class Mammalia; order Monotremata; family Tachyglossidae; genus Tachyglossus; species Tachyglossus aculeatus. The sequence goes on along the minus strand of NC_052101.1, from coordinate 118,061,534 downwards.
CAGTCTAGAAAAGATGTAAGTTATACTGTGGTGTGAAGACACAATCGTAAAATGACAGTTGTTAAGTCCCCACGTGGTAGTATACATGACATCATCAGAATCACTTGTAACACTTGGGGTGGCCAGGTGAGACACGAAAGCTCCACGCTCCCACTTTCCCAGATCTGGCCTTGCCCAGAGTGGGCCCCGGCCATAATCCATCCCCTTTATGCCATTACCCACCCACAGTTACTTTGTAGTCTGTCTTTCCCCTATTCCTACCAGGAGTCAGATGAACAACTGCATCCACCAGTATCTCCCTGAAGTGCAAATGTTGTCCCTAGAGCCCTGGAGCTCAAGGCATGTGATGGGATCCTTTCCCTTTTCCCCACAAGATGGGATGGAGGCAGTGAAGTGTCATACTTCTGGTCTTACGTCTTCAGCAGGAACTCGAAGCAGCAAGAGCCTGGGTTCAGTGAAGAACTGGGTGGTGTAAACGGGAGGGATAGTTGTGATGGGAGGGCAGTGTTCCCTTCAGAGAACTATCGTTGGACTCCACAATGGTGGAGAGAGTGGGGACGAGTTGTATATCTCACTTTCCCCTCCTCCTATTACTGCCACTGCTCCTATTTTTCACTCCCACAATGCCTCTCTGGGCATTTAGCTTTATCGTTGCCACATGTGTCTGTGCCTCTGTGGCCACTGTTCAGTGTTCCTAAGCCACTGCTATGAAGGAACTTTGTAACCGCTTCTGCAGAAGCAGCAACAGGGATGCTGGCTGGAATAGTGACGGTGTTGCTGCCAGGAGGGATCTCCCGGCCTGCCACCACAATGTGTCCCTGGTAACCCGCCCCTGCCAGCTGCTCATGTGGCTGGTGCCATTAAAGTACCTAAGTCCATGAAGGAGGTGTGGGGTGCTTTATTTTTCTGAAAAAACAGGGAGATGTGGACATCTTCCATGTAGGGTAATTCAAATGAGAAGGACTTACAGTCTGGGAAGGATGTAAGTTATGTTGTGGTGTGAAGACGCAAATGTTCCATTTCAGATGTTAAGTCCCCACGTGGCAGTATACATGACATCATCAGCATCACTTGTAACACTTGGGGTGGCCATGTGAGACATGAAAGCTCCAGGCTCCCACTTTCCCAGATCTGGCCTTGCCCAGAGTGGTCCCCGGCCACAATTCCATCCCCTTTATGCCACTACCCACCCACAGTCACTTTGTAGTCTGTCTTTCCCCTAGTCCTCCCAGGAGTCAGATGAACAGCTGCATCCACCAGTATCTCCTAGAAGTATAAATGTTGTCCCTAGAGCCCTGGAGCTCAAGGGATGTGGTGGGATCCTTTCCCTTTTCGCCACAAGATGGGATGCAGGCAGTGAAGTGTCATACTTCTGGTCTTACGTCTTCAGCAGGAACTCGAAGCAGCAAGAGCCAGGGTTCAGTGAAGAAACTGGGTGGTGAAAAGGGGAGGGATAGGTGTGATGGGAGGGCAGTGTTCCCTTCAGAGAACTATAGTTGGACTCCACAATGGTGGAGAGAGTGGAGACGAGTTGCATATCTCACTTTCCCCTCCTCCTATTACTGCCACTGCTCCTATTTTTCACTCCCACAAGGCCTCTCTGGGCATTTAGCTTTATCGTTGCCACAGGTGTCTGTGCCTCTGTGGCCACTGTTCAGTGTTCCTAAGCCACTGCTATGAAGGAACTTCGTAACCGCTTCTGCAGAAGCAGCAACAGGGATGCTGGCTGGAATAGTGACGGTGCTGCTGCCAGGAGGGATCTCCCGGCCTGCCACCACAATGTGTCCCTGGTAACCCGCCCCTGCCAGCTGCTCATGTGGCTGCTGCCATTAAAGTAGCTAAGTCCATGAAAGAGGTATGGGGTGCTTTATTTTTCTGAAGAAACAGGGAGATGTGGACATCTTCTATGTAGGGGAATTCAAGTGAGAAGGACTTACAGTCTGGGAAGGATGTAAGTTACGTTGTGGTGTGAAGACGCAATCGTTACATGTCAGATGTTAAGTCCCCGCGTGGCAGTGTACATGACATCATCAGCATCTCTTGTAACACTTGGGGTGGCCAGGTGAGACATGAAAGCTCCAGGCTCCCACTTTCCCAGATCTGGCCTTGCCCAGAGTGGGCCCATGCTACAATCCATCCCCTTTATGCCACTACCCACCCACAGTCACTTTGTCGTCTGTCTCTCCCCTAGTCCTCCCAGGAGTCAGATGAACAGCTGCATCCACCAGTAGCTCCCAGAAGTACAAATGTTGTCCCTAGAGCCCTGGAGCTCAAGAGATGTGATGGGATCCTTTTCCTTTTCCCCACAAGATGGGATGGAGGCAGTGAAGTGTCATACTTCTGGTCTTTCGTCTTCAGCAGGAACTCGAAGCAGCAAGAGCCTGGGTTCAGTGAAGAACTGGGAGGTGAAAAGGGGAGGGATAGGTGTGATGGGAGGGCAGTGTTCCCTTCAGAAAACTATGGTTGGACTCCACAATGGTGGAGAGAGTGGGGATGAGTTGCATATCTCACTATCCCCTTCTCCTATTACTGCCACTGCTCCTATTTTTCACTCCCACAATGCCTCTCTGGGCATTTAGCTTTATCGTTGCCACATGTGTCTGTGCCTCTGTGGCCACCATTCTGTGTTCCTAAGTCACTGCTATGAAGGAACTTCGTAACCGCTTCTGCAGGAGCAGCAACAGGGATGCTGGCTGGAATAGTGACGGTGCTGCTGCCAGGAGGGATCTCCCGGCCTGCCACCACAATGTGTCCCAAGTAACCTGCCCATGCCAGCTGCCGATGTGGCTACTGCCATTAAAGTAGCCAAGCCCATGAAGGAGGTGTGGGGTGCTTTATTTTTGTGAAGAAACAGGGAGATGTGGATATCTCCCATGTAGGGGAATTCAATTGACAAGGATTTACAGTCTCGGAAGGATGTAAGTTACGTTGAGGTGTGAAGACGCAATCGTTACATGTCAGATGATACGTCCCCACGTGACAGTGTACATGACATCATCAGCATCTCTTGTAACACTTGGGGTGGCCAGGTGAGACATGAAAGCTCCAGGCTCCCACTTTCCCAGATCTGGCCTTGCCCAGAGTGGGCCCCGGCCACAATCCATCCCCTTTATGCCACTACCCACCCACAGTCACTTTGTAGTCTGTCTTTCCCCTAGTCCTCCCAGGAGTCAGATGAACAGCTGCATCCACCAGTATCTCCTAGAAGTATAAATGTTGTCCCTAGAGCCCTGGAGCTCAAGGGATGTGGTGGGATCCTTTCCCTTTTCGCCACAAGATGGGATGCAGGCAGTGAAGTGTCATACTTCTGGTCTTACGTCTTCAGCAGGAACTCGAAGCAGCAAGAGCCAGGGTTCAGTGAAGAAACTGGGTGGTGAAAAGGGGAGGGATAGGTGTGATGGGAGGGCAGTGTTCCCTTCAGAGAACTATAGTTGGACTCCACAATGGTGGAGAGAGTGGAGGCGAGTTGCATATCTCACTTTCCCCTCCTCCTATTACTGCCACTGCTCCTATTTTTCACTCCCACAAGGCCTCTCTGGGCATTTAGCTTTATCGTTGCCACAGGTGTCTGTGCCTCTGTGGCCACTGTTCAGTGTTCCTAAGCCACTGCTATGAAGGAACTTCGTAACCGCTTCTGCAGAAGCAGCAACAGGGATGCTGGCTGGAATAGTGACGGTGCTGCTGCCAGGAGGGATCTCCCGGCCTGCCACCACAATGTGTCCTGGGTAACCCGCCCCTGCCAGCTGCTCATGTGGCTGCTGCCATTAAAGTAGCTAAGTCCATGAAAGAGGTGTGGGGTGCTTTATTTTTCTGAAGAAACAGGGAGATGTGGACATCTCCCATGTAGGGGAATTCAAGTGAGAAGGACTTACAGTCTGGGAAGGATGTAAGTTACGTTGTGGTGTGAAGACGCAATCGTTACATGTCAGATGTTAAGTCCCCGCGTGGCAGTGTACATGACATCATCAGCATCTCTTGTAACACTTGGGGTGGCCAGGTGAGACATGAAAGCTCCAGGCTCCCACTTTCCCAGATCTGGCCTTGCCCAGAGTGGGCCCATGCTACAATCCATCCCCTTTATGCCACTACCCACCCACAGTCACTTTGTCGTCTGTCTCTCCCCTAGTCCTCCCAGGAGTCAGATGAACAGCTGCATCCACCAGAATCTCCCAGAACTACAAATCCTGTCCCTAGAGCCCGGAGCTCAAGGGATGTGATGGGATCCTTTCCCTTTTCCCCACAAGATGGGATGGAGGCAGTGAAGTGTCATACTTCTGGTCTTACGTCTTCAGCAGGAACTCGAAGCAGCAAGAGCCTGGGTTCAGTGAAGAACTGGGAGGTGAAAAGTGGTGGGATAGGTGTGATGGGAGGGCAGTGTTCCCTTCAGAGAACTATGGTTGGACTCCACAATAGTGGAGAGAGTGGGGACGAGTTGCATATCTCACTTTCCCCTCCTCCTATTACTGCCACTGCTCCTATTTTTCACTCCCACAATGCCTCTCTTGGCATTTAGCTTTATCGTTGCCACAGGTGTCTGTGCCTCTGTGGCCACTGTTCAGTGTACCGAAGCCACTGCTATGAAGGAACTTCGTAACCGCTTCTGCAGAAGCAGCAACAGGGATGCTGGCTGGAATAGTGATGGTGCTGCTGCCAGGAGGGATCTCCCGGCCTGCCACCACAATGTGTCCCGGGTAACCCGCCCCTGCCAGCTGCTCATGTGGCTGCTGCCATTAAAGTAGCTAGTTCCATGAAGACGGTGTGGGGTGCTTTATTTTTTTGAAGGAAGAGGGAGATGTGGACATATTCCATGTAGGGGAATTCAAGTGAGAAGGACTTACAGTCTAGGAAAGATGTAAGTTATACTGTGGTGTGAAGACACAATCGTAAAATGACAGTTGTTAAGTCCCCACGTGGTAGTATACATGACATCATCAGAATCACTTGTAACACTTGGGGTGGCCAGGTGAGACACGAAAGCTCCACGCTCCCACTTTCCCAGATCTGGCCTTGCCCAGAGTGGGCCCCGGCCATAATCCATCCCCTTTATGCCATTACCCACCCACAGTTACTTTGTAGTCTGTCTTTCCCCTATTCCTACCAGGAGTCAGATGAACAACTGCATCCACCAGTATCTCCCTGAAGTGCAAATGTTGTCCCTAGAGCCCTGGAGCTCAAGGCATGTGATGGGATCCTTTCCCTTTTCCCCACAAGATGGGATGGAGGCAGTGAAGTGTCATACTTCTGGTCTTACGTCTTCAGCAGGAACTCGAAGCAGCAAGAGCCTGGGTTCAGTGAAGAACTGGGTGGTGTAAACGGGAGGGATAGTTGTGATGGGAGGGCAGTGTTCCCTTCAGAGAACTATCGTTGGACTCCACAATGGTGGAGAGAGTGGGGACGAGTTGTATATCTCACTTTCCCCTCCTCCTATTACTGCCACTGCTCCTATTTTTCACTCCCACAATGCCTCTCTGGGCATTTAGCTTTATCGTTGCCACATGTGTCTGTGCCTCTGTGGCCACTGTTCAGTGTTCCTAAGCCACTGCTATGAAGGAACTTTGTAACCGCTTCTGCAGAAGCAGCAACAGGGATGCTGGCTGGAATAGTGACGGTGTTGCTGCCAGGAGGGATCTCCCGGCCTGCCACCACAATGTGTCCCTGGTAACCCGCCCCTGCCAGCTGCTCATGTGGCTGGTGCCATTAAAGTACCTAAGTCCATGAAGGAGGTGTGGGGTGCTTTATTTTTCTGAAAAAACAGGGAGATGTGGACATCTTCCATGTAGGGTAATTCAAATGAGAAGGACTTACAGTCTGGGAAGGATGTAAGTTATGTTGTGGTGTGAAGACGCAAATGTTCCATTTCAGATGTTAAGTCCCCACGTGGCAGTATACATGACATCATCAGCATCACTTGTAACACTTGGGGTGGCCATGTGAGACATGAAAGCTCCAGGCTCCCACTTTCCCAGATCTGGCCTTGCCCAGAGTGGTCCCCGGCCACAATTCCATCCCCTTTATGCCACTACCCACCCACAGTCACTTCGTAGTCTTTCTTTCCCCTAGTCCTCCCGGGAGTCAGATGAACATCTGCATCCACCAGTATTTCCCAGAAGTACAAATGTTGTCCCTAGAGCCCTGGAGTTCAAGGGATGTGGTGGGATCCTTTCCCTTTTCCCCAAAAGATGGGATGGAGGCAGTGAAGTGTCATACTACTGGTCTTACGTCTTCAGCAGGAACTCGAAGCAACAAGAGCCTGGGGTCAGTGAAGTACTGGGTGGTGAACAGGGGAGGGATAGGTGTGATGGGACGGCAGTGTTCCCTTCAGAGAACTATGGTTGGACTCCACAATGGTGGAGAGAGTGGGGGCGAGTTGCATATTTCACTTTCCCCTCCTCCTATTACTGCCACTGCTCCTATTTTCACTCCCACAATTCCCCTCTGAGCATTTAGCTTTATCGTTGCCATAGGTGTCTGTGCCCCACTGGCCACAGAACAGTGTTCCTAAGCAACTTCTATGAAGGAACTTTGTAACCACTTCTGCAGAGACAGGAACAGGGATGTTGGCTGGAATAGTGACGCTGCTGCTTCCAGGCAGGATCTCCCAGCCTGCCACCACAATGTGTGATGGGTACCCTGCCCCTGCCAGCTGCTCATGGCGATGCTGCCATTAAAGTAGCTGGGTCCATGAAGGAGGTGTGGGGTGCTTTTTTTTTCTGAAGTAACAGGGAGATGTTGACATCTTCCATGTAGGGGAATTCAAGTGAGAAGGACTTACAGTCTAGGAAAGATGTAAGTTCTGTTGTGGTGTGAAGACACAATCGTAAAATGACAGATGTTAAGTCCCCACGTGGCAGTATACATGACATCATCAGAATCACTTGTAACACTTGGGGTGGCCAGGTGAGACATGAAAGCTCCAGGCTCCCACTTTCCCAGATCTGGCCTTGCCCAGAGTGGGCCCCGGCCACAATCCATCCCCTTTATGCCACTACCCACCCACAGTCACTTTGTCGTCTGTCTGTCCCCTAGTCCTCCCAGGAGTCAGATGAACAGCTGCATCCACCAGTAACTCCCAGAAGTACAAATGTTGTCCCTAGAGCCCTGGAGCTCAAGGGATGTGATGGGATCCTTTCCCTTTTCACCACAAGATGGGATGGAGGCAGTGAATTGTCATACTTCTGGTCCTACGTCTTCAGCATGAAGTCGAAGCAGCAAGAGCCTGGGTTTAGTGAAGAACAGGGAGGTGAAAAGGGGAGGGATAGGTGTGATGGGAGGGCAGTGTTCCCTTCAGAGAACTATGGTTGGACTCCACAATGGTGAAGAGAGTGGGGGCGAGTTGCATATCTCACTTTCCCCTCCTCATATTACTGCCACTGCTCCTATTTTTCACTCCCACAGTGCGTTTCTGGGCATTTAGCTTTACCATTGCCACATGTGTCTGTGCCCCTGTGGCCACTGTTCAGTGTTCCTAAGACAGTACTATGAAGGAACTTTGTAACCGCTTCTGCAGAAAAAGCAACAGGGATGTTGGCTGGAATAGTGACGCTGCTGCTGCCAGGCGGGATCTCCCGGCCTGCCACCATGATGTGTGATGGATACCCTGCCCCTGCCAGCTGCTCATGGCGATGATGCCATGAAAGTAGCTAGGTCCATGAAGGAGGTGTGGGGTGCTTTATTTTTCTGAAGGAACAGGGAGATGTTGACATCTTCCATGTAGGGGAATTCAAGTGAGAAGGACTTACAGTCTGCGAAGGATTTAAGTTACCTTGTGGTGTGAAGAAGCAATCGTTACATGTTCGATGTTAAGTCCCCATGTGGCAGTGTACATGACATCATCGGCATCACTTGTAACACTCGGGGTGGCCAGGTGAGACATGAAAGTGCCAGGCTCCCTCTATCCCAGGCCTGACCTTGCCCGGAGTGGGCCCCGGCCATTATCCATCCTCTTTATGCTACTACCCACCCACAGTCACTTTGTAGTCTACCTGTCCCCTAGTCCTCCCAGGAGTCAGATGAACAGCTGCATCCACCAGAATCTCCCAGAAGTACAAATCCTGTCCCTAGAGCCCTGGAGCTCAAGAGATGTGATGGGATCCTTTCCCTTTTCGCCACAAGATGGGATGCAGGCAGTGAAGTGTTATACTTCTGGTCTTATGTCTTCAGCAGGAACTCGAAGCAGCAAGAACCTGTGTTCGGTGAAGAACTGGGAGGTGAAAAGGGGAGGGATAGGTGTGATGGGACGGCAGTGTTCCCTTCAGAGAACTATGGTTGGACTCCACAATGGTGGAGAGAGTGGGGACGAGTTGCATATCTCACTTTCCCCTCCTCCTATTACTGCCACTGCTCTTATTTTTCACTCCCACAATGCCTCTCTGGGCATTTAGCTTTATCGTTGCCACATGTGTCTGTGCCTCTGTGGCCACTGTTCAGTGTTCTTAAGCCACTACTATGAAGAAACTTTGTAACGGCTTCTGCAGATACAGCAGCAGGGATGTTGGCTGGAATAGTGACGCTGCTGCTGCCAGGCGGGATCTCCCGGCCTGCCACCACAATTTCTTCTGGGTACCCTGCCCCTGCCAGCTGCTCATGGGGCCGCTGCCATTAAAGTAGCTAGGTCCGTGAAGGAGGTGTGGGGTGCTTTATTGTTCTGAAGGAACAGGGAGATGTGGACATCTTCCATGTAGGGGAATTCAAGTGAGAAGGACTTACAGTCTGGGAAGGATGTAAGTTACATTGTAGTGTGAAGACGCAATCATAACATTTCAGATAAGTCCCATAATGGCAGTGTACATGACATCATCAGCATCTCTGGTAACACTTGGGGTGGCCAGGTGAGACATGAAAGCTCCAGGCTCCCACTTTCCCAGATCCGGCCTTGCCAAGATTGGGCCCCAGCCACAATCCATCCCCTTTATGCCATTTATTTATGCCATTTATGCCAAAGTGACCCACAGTCACTTTGTAGTCTGTCTCTCCCCGAGTCCTCCCAGGAGTCAGATGAACAGCTGCATCCACCAGTATCTCCCAGAAGTACAAATGTTTTCCCTAGAGCCCTGGAGCTCAAGGGATGTGATGGGATCCTTTCCCTTTTCCCCACAGGATGGGATGGAGGCAGTGAAGTGTCATACTTCTGGTCTTACATCTTCAGCATGAACTCAAAGCAGCAAGAGCCTGGGTTCAGTGAAGAACTGGGAGGTGAAAAGGGGAGGGATAGGTGTGATGGGAGGGCAGTGTTCCCTTCAGAGAACTATGGTTGGACTCCACAATGGTGGAGAGAGTGGGGGCGAGTTGCATATCTCACTTTCCCTCCTCCTATTACTGCCACTGCTCCTATTTTCACTCCCATAATTCCCCTCTGAGCATTTAGCTTTATCGTTGCCACATGTGTCTGTGCCTCTGTGGCCACTGTTCAGTGTTCCTAAGCCACTGCTATGAAGGAACTTCGTAACCGCTTCTGCAGAAGCAGCAACAGGGATGCTGGCTGGAATAGTGATGGTGCTGCTGCCAGGAAGGATCTCCCGGCCTGCCACCACAATGTGTCCCCGGTAACCCGCCCCTGCCAGCTGCTCATGTGGCTGCTGCCATTAAAGTAGCTAAGTCCATGAAGGACGTATGGGGTGCTTTATTTTTCAGAAGAAACAGGGAGATGTGGACATCTTCCATGTAGCGGAATTCAAGTGAGAAGGACTTACAGTCTGGGAAGGATGTAAGTTACGTTGTGGTTTGAAGATGCAATCGTTACATGTCAGATGTTAAGTCCCCGCGTGGCAGTGTACATGACATCATCAGCATCTCTTGTAACACTTGGGGTGGCCAGGTGAGACATGAAAGCTCCAGGCTCCCACTTTCCCAGATCTAGCCTTGCCCAGAGTGGGCCCCGGCCACAATCCAACCCCTTTATGCCACTACCCACACACAGTCAGTTTGTAGTCTACCTGTCCCCTAGTCCTCCCAGGAGTCAGATGAACAGCTGCATCCACCAGTATCTCCCAGAAGTACAAATGTTGTCCCTAGAGCCCTGGAGCTCAAGGGATGTGATGGGATCCTTTCCCTTTTCCCCACAAGATGGGATGGAGTTAGTGAAGTGTCATACTTCTGGTCTTACGTCTTCCATAGGAACTCGAAGCAGCAAGAGCCTGGGTTCAGTGAAGAACTGGGTGGTGAACAGGGGAGGGATAGGTGTGATGGGAGGGCAGTGTTCCCTTCAGAGAACTATGGTTGGACTCCACAGTGGTGGAGAGAGTGGGGGCGAGTTGCATATCTCACTTTCCCCTCCTCCTATTACTGCCACTGCTCCTATTTTCACTCCCACAATTCCCCTCTGAGCATTTAGCTTTACCGTTGCCACATGTGTCTGTGCCCCTGTGGCCACAGTACAGTGTTCCTAAGCCACTACTATGAAGGAACTTTGTAACTGCTTCTGCAGAAACAGCAACAGGGATGTTGGCTGGAATAGTGACGCTGCTGCTGCCAGACGGGAAATCCCGGCCTGCCACCACAATTTCTTCTGCGTACCCTGCCCCTGCCAGCTGCTCATGGGGCCGCTGCCATTAATATAGTTAGGTCCATGAAGGTGGTGTGGGGTGCTTTGTTTTTCTGAAGGAACAGGGAGGTGTGGACATCTTCCATGTAGGGGAATTCAAGTGACAAGGATTTACAGTCTGGGAAGGATGTAAGTTACATTGTGGTGTGAAGACGCAATTGTAACATGTCAGATGTTAAGTCCCCACGTGGCAGTGTACATGACATCATCAGCATCACTTGTAACACTTGGGGTGGCCAGGTGAGACATGAAAGCTCCAGGCTCCCACTTTCCCAGAGTGGGCCCCACCCACAATTCATCCCCTTAATGCTCTACCCACCCACAGTCACTTTTTAGTCTATCTCTCCCCTAGTCCTCCCAGGAGTCAGATGAACAGCTGCATCCACCAGAATCTCCCGTAAGTACAAATCTTGTCCCTAGAGCCCTGGAGCTCAAGGGATGTGATGGGATCCTATCCCTTTTCCACACAAGATGGGATGGAGGCAGTGAAGTGTCATACTTCTGGTCTTACGTCTTCAGCATGAACTCGAAGCAGCAAGAGCCTGGGTTCAGTGAAGAACTGGGAGGTGAAAGGGGGAGGGATAGGTGTGATGGGAGGGCAGTGTTTCCTTCAGAGAACTATTATTGGACTCCACAATGGTGGAGAGAGTGGGGGCGAGTTGCATATCTCACTTTCCCCTCCTCCTATTACTGCCACTGCTCCTATTTTTCACTCCCACAATGCCTCTCTGGGCATTTAGCTTTATCGTTGCCACATGTGTCTGTGCCTCTGTGGCCACTGTTCAGTGTTCTTAAGCAACTATTATGAAGGAACTTTGTAACGGCTTCTGCAGATACAGCAACAGGGATGTTGGCTGGAATAGTGACGCTGCTGCTGCCAGGCGGGATCTCCCGGCCTGCCACCACAATTTCTTCTGGGTACCCTGCCCCTGCCAGCTGTTCATGGGGCCGCTGCCATTATAGTAGCTAGGTCCGTGAAGGAGGTGTGGGGTGCTTTATTGTTCTGAAGGAACAGGGAGATGTGGACATCTATGAATTCCATGTAGGGGAATTCAAGTGAGAAGGACTTACAGTCTGGGAAGGATGTAAGTTACATTGTGGTGTGAAGATGCACTCATAACATTTCAGATGTTAAGTCCCCACGTGGCAGTGTACATGACATCATCAGCATCTCTGGTAACACTTGGGGTGGCCAGGTGAGACATGAAAGCTCCAGGCTCCCACTTTCCCAGATCCGGCCTTGCCAAGATTGGGCCCCGGCCACAATCCATCCCCTTTATGCCATTACCCACCCACAGTCACTTTGTAGTCTGTCTCTCCCCGAGTCCTCCCAGGAGTCAGATGAACAGCTGCATCCACCAGTATCTCCCAGAAGTACAAATGTTTTCCCTAGAGCCCTGGAGCTCAAGGGATGTGATGGGATCCTTTCCCTTTTCCCCACAGGATGGGATGGAGGCAGTGAAGTGTCATACTTCTGGTCTTACGTCTTCAGCATGAACTCGAAGCAGCAAGAGCCTGGGTTCAGTGAAGAACTGGGAGGTGAAAAGGGGAGGGATAGATGTGATGGGAGGGCAGTGTTCCCTTCAGAGAACTATGGTTGGACTCCACAATGGTAGAGAGAGTGGGGGCGAGTTGCATATCTCACTTTCCCTCCTCCTATTACTGCCACTGCTCCTATTTTCACTCCCACAATTCCCCTCTGAGCATTTAGTTTTATCGTTGCCACATGTGTCTGTGCCCCTGTGACCAGAGTACAGTGCTCCTAAGCCACTACTGTGAAGGAACTTCATAACCGCTTCTGCAGAAAGAGCAACAGGGATGTTGGCTGGAATAGTATCGCTGCTGCTGCCAGGCGCGATCTCCCGGCCTGCCACCACAATGTGTGATGGGTACCCTGCCCCTGCTAGCTGCTCATGGCGATGCTGCCATTAAAGTGGCTAGGTCCATGAAGGAGGTGTGGAGTCCTTTATTTTTCTGAAGGGACAGGGAGATGTTGACATCTTCCACGTAGGGGAATTCAAGTGAGAAGGACTTACAGTCTGGGAAGGATGTAAGTTCTGTTGTGGTGTGAAGACGCAATCGTTACATGTCAGATGTTAAGTCCCCACGTGGCAGTGTACATGACATCATCAGCATCTCTTGTAACACTTGGGGTGGCCAGGTGAGACATGAAAGCTCCAGACTCCCACTTTCCCAGATCTGGCCTTGCCCAGAGTGGGCCCCGGCCACAATCCATCCCCTTTATGCCATTACCCACCCACAGTCACTTTGTAGTCTCTCTTTCCCCTAGTCCTCCCAGGAGTCAGATGAACAACTGCATCCACCAGTATCTCCCAGGAGTACAAATGTTGTCCCTAGAGCCCTGGAGCTCAAGGGATGTGATAGGATCCTTTCCCTTTTCCCCACTAGATGGGATGGAGTCAGTGAAGTGTCATACTTCTGGTCCTACGTCTTCAGCATGAAGTCGAAGCAGCAAGAGCCTGGGTTCAGTGAAGAACTGTGAGGTGAAAAATGGAGGGATACGCGTGATGGGAGGTCAGTGTTCCCTTCAGAGAACTATGGTTGGACTTCACAATGGTGGAGAGAGTGGAGGCGAGTTGCATATCTCACTTTCCCCTCTTCCTATTACTGCCACTGCTCCTATTTTTCAATTAATCAATCAATCAATCAATCATATTCATTGAGTGCTTACTTTGTGCAGAGCACTTAAATTAAGTGCTTGGGAAGTACAAGTTGGCAACATATAGAGACGGTCCCTACCCAACAGTGGGCTAACAGTCTAGAAGGGGGAGAGAGAGAACAAAACCAAACATATTAACAAAATAAAATAAATAGAATAGATATCCACAAGTAAAATAAACAAATAGAGTAATAAATATGTACAAACATATATATATATATATATATATATACTTATATATATATACAGGTGCTGGGGGGAAGGGAAGGAGGTAAGACAGGGGGATGGAGAGCGGGACGAGTGGGAGAGGAAGGAGGGGGCTCTGTCTGGGAATGCCTCCTGGAGGAGGTGAGCTCTCAGTAGGGCCTTGAAGGGAGGAAGAGAGCTAGCTTGGCGGATGTGCCAAGAGTGAGTGATCCCTTTCACCCCGGAGGCAGTCCTCTATCCCTTTCCCTTGAGGGGGACTTGTCACATGTGGGCATTAAATTGAAGAGGTGATAGCAATCTGCAGTGTCCAATTGGTAAGGATTAGATTTTGGATTCCACTGAGCATGGATTTTTTTTAAGTGGTATTTTCCAGGCACTGTTCTAAGCACTGGGGCAGATACAACATATTCAGATTGGACCCAATCCATGTCCCACATGGGGCTCATAATCTTAATCCCCATTTTACAGTTGAGATAACAGTCATAAAGAAGTAAAATTACTTCTCCAAGGTCACACAGCAGACAAGTGGCAGAGCTGGGATTAGAATGCAGGTCCTCCGACCCATGCAGGTCCTCTGACCCTTGGGGACCATAGTTTTCGTGATGCAGAGATCAATGTAGGACAGGTTGCCCAGGAAGAAATACATGGGTGTGTAGAGGAGCAAGTCGGATCCAGCAGCTAGGATCAAGAGCAGGTTCCCTGCCACCTGTTGACTTGTAATTTTGAATAAAATAAGACAAGATCACAGGTCCCTGAGATCTGAGCCCTAAGGGGCTGGAGGGGAGGATAGACCATGGCTGTGTGTTTGTCTCATAGGAGGTGCCCAGGGAATCATGTCCCAGGAGCCAGGGGCCCATCCATAAATACCCCTGTTGTGCTCCCCATACACGCTTTTCCAACTACAGAAAGCGAGAAGATGGTTCCGGTTTCCTGTGGCCCCCATGCCTCCCTGAGGCTTCCAATCCCCCTGTGTCCTGTTCTTCAGGAGGAACCCAGCTCCAGTCAGTGCCAGCACAGGTATTTCTGCTCCAAAGAGGGGTCTAGGGAAGGGTATGGAGCCCCATCACTGGAACTGACCCCTCCTTAGGTGCTGCTTCTTATGGAGACGTCAAGTGTATGGATCCAGGCAAACATATCTCCATAGCAACATTAATCAATTAATGGTATTTACTGAATCACTTTTCCCTCTCAGGGTCGTACGTGGAGAGTTTCCAGTACTCTACCAGTCTCGACTATGGGAGGGAGAGTCAAGCAGAGACATAGCCATTCCATTCCTAGCTTGGGCAGTGGCTAGCGAGTGGAAGGCAATCTGCTACAAGTCAAAGCTCACCTGTGCTGGGCAGCAGCTGCGTGGGAGATTGTCGAGGGCAGAGACTCAAGTTTACTGCGCCAAAGGAGGGAATGGTAAACCGTTTCCAAATTTTTACCAAGAAAACTCTGGATACACTACCAGAACAACTGCAGATGGAGGTGGGGCATTCTGGGAGAGATGTGTCCATGGCATCTCTATGGGTTGGAGACAACTTGACAGCATAAAGACAAGACTGAGCCACTTACTGTGTTCAGAGCACTGTTCTAAGGACTTGGGAAAGTACAACATAATAGAGTTGGTAGGTGTGTTCCTGCTCAAAAAGAACTTGCAATCTAGAGGGGGAGATAGACATTAAAGTAAATTACAGATGTGTACATGAGTACAGTAGAACTGAGGATGGAGTGAATAAAAGATAGAAGGGCAAGGGTGACACAGAAGGGAGAGGAGGGAAAATGAGAGCTTAATTGGGGAAGGCCTCTTGGAGGAGATGTGATTTTAATAAGGCTTTGAAGATGGGGAGAATGATAGTCTGTCAGATATGAAAGGGGAGGGACTTCCAGGCCAGAGGCACGACATGGGTGAAGGGCCGGCAGCAAGATCGATGAGATTAAGGTGCAGTCACTAGGTCGTTCTAGCCCAGAGCCAATCTTGAAGACCAGATTAGTTCCAGAACTCCAAATCCTGTGTAGGCTCTAATTCAAGATTTCAAGACAATCCTAACCCTGCCCCAAAATGAGTCCGTGGAGGCACCCAAACTGAGCAGGCCTCTTTTTGGCATCTCCTCATCCCTCACAGCAACACCCTGCCCTACCACCAACAAGGACAACACCACCAACACCACCCCAACCACCACCAGCAGCAGCACTTACTGAGGGCTGACTGTGCCCCCTTGTGGAGAACTGGGCACTCGGGTCTCCTGAAACACAGGGTCTAATGTGCTAGGGAAGAATCACAGTTGCAGTCTTGCACAGCTAGAGAGGGTAGGAAAGAGGCTAGCTAAGGGTTATGTACTTTAACACATTTTTTTTCTTAACATGGATTTCTGTAATATGTTTCTCTAAATCTTATAGGAGAACCAGCTACCTTAGTCCATCCCATGTTTGCTAACTGTGTGAGAGGCCATGGGACGGAGGGGCTAGGAGTTGAGATACAAGGTGATTAGGATGTTCCAAGTGGGGTTCACAGTCTTAACCCCCATTTTGCAGATGAGGTAACTGAGGCACAGAGAAGTTGAGTAACTGGCCCAAAGTCACACAGATAAGTGGCAGAGCGGGATTAGAACCCACAACCTCTGACTCCCAAGCACGGGCTCTTTCCGAGGGGAAAGGGGGGCCACCGCTGTTGAGGGGTCACCTCAACTCTTCTAGACTGTGAGCCCGTTGTTGGATAGGGACCATCTCCATATGTTGCCGACTTGTACTTCCCAAGCATTTAATACAGTGCTCTGCACACAGTAAGCACTCAATAAATACGATTGAATGAATGAATGAGATAGTCGAAGAAAAGAGTCAGACACCCGTGGAGAGGACCATCTTGTCATTTAAGACTTCCCAAACTGAGCCCCTTCCTTCCTCTCCCTCTCCTCCCCCTCCCCATCCCCCTGCCTTACCTCCTTCCCCTCCCCACCACACCTGTATATATGTATATATGTTTGTACATATATTTATTACTCTATTTTACCTGTACATATTTATTCTATTTATTTTATTTTGTTAATATGTTTTGTTTGTTGTCTGTCTCCCCCTTCTAGACTGTGAGCCTGCTGTTGGGTAGGGAACATCTCTATACGTTGCCAACTTGTACTTCCCAAGCGCTTAGTACAGTGCTCTGCACACAGTAAGTGCTCAATAAATATGATTGAATGAATGCATGAATTTAATCACCCAAAAATATTCAGAAAAGGAGGAGGTTGAGGTTTTCACAATGGGTTGGAAATTGTTTTTCCAATTTCACAGATCCTACCTCCTGGTTGAGAACATCCAATCCATCCCAGAGGGTGTGTGTCTGTATATCATTCCAGGTCTGCCGGTACAGAATTTCCATGACCTCTGCCTTCTATAGAATCAGCTCTTTCGGAATCCAAACTACTGCATCATCTTCATTCTCCTTGGGCACTGGATGACAGCTCTCAAGTCACTTACCCTCTCCTTCTGTTGTCCCAAGTTAAGAGATGGGTGTCTGAAGCTCCAAAACACTGAAAACGGGCTTGAAGAGGGAGCACAAGAGAGAGGTTTTAAGCCAGCTGATCCTTCTCTGAACCCTGCATTACTCCCTCTGAATTTCCCATAAATGTCCTGTTCCCAGCCCTTGAACTGTTGCTCTTATCCTGTTCCCATCCATGTAGAGCCTGCAGTGGCCCAGAATTGAATCTGCCTCTGAGTCAGAGTTCATCTATTTATATCTATTAATGTCTGTCTCCCCCTCTAGACTGTGAGCTCATTGTGGGCAGGAATGTGTCTGTTGTTATATTGTACTCCCTCTAGCACTTAGTACAGTGCTTTTCACACAGTAAGTGCTCAATAAATACGATTGAATGAATGAATAGATAGCCCCAGTTACGACCCTGCTCATGGAGATGGTTGGACTGGGAGCTCCAGAGTTAGGTA
Source organism: Tachyglossus aculeatus (assembly GCF_015852505.1). NCBI lineage: Eukaryota > Metazoa > Chordata > Mammalia > Monotremata > Tachyglossidae > Tachyglossus > Tachyglossus aculeatus. Next base: position 118,044,189 of record NC_052101.1, on the reverse strand, counting down.
TCCTGGGTTGAGAAAGTTCCCAGTTCCCACCCTGATCCTTTCAGAATATGTGTGTGCATGAGTATGTGTGTGTATGCAGAAGCTAGGGGCGTACTGCTTCCATTCTCTGTTGACCACAGTCATCCCCTTGAGTTCAGACACTACCTATAAAGAAACGCAGTACCACTGCCAGACCAAGGGCAGAGTTCTACCCTAGGCGGCACCTGCTCCTCCATTTTCTCAGAGAAATTCCAAACCAGAAGCCGAGCCTCTGAATTTGACTTAGTGAGGCCATGTGCTCCTGGTGGGGTGACACCCAGCCTGAAGTTGAGGGTGGTGGGAGCCATCAGCCTGAACTCGTGCTGGTAGTGCTCCTGGGCAGAGCCTAGTATTCCAGCAAGAAGCCTGTCTGTGCAGGCCAATAGGGGACGGGCGGGGGAAGAACAGGATATTTCAGCTTTCCTGGAATGCAGGCGGGCAACAACGGCAGTAGTGAGAGAAGATGGTGGGTTGGTTTGAGGATGAGGGCCAGCAGTAGACTGGGCAGGACAATGCTGGATCTGGGCTGTGCAGGGGAGAGAGGGTGGGCATGTGAACACAAAGAGCTCAGGCTGCTGCTGCTGCAGGGCTGATATCCCCTATCCCTTCTCCTTGGAGATCAGACACGTTTTTCCCTCTAAGGCCTCAGAAAGACAGCAGGTAGCCCTGCTGCCAACTCCAAAAGCTGAAATTCTCAACAAACTACCTTCTTATTCATGTATTAGACGGTTCATCTGCCTTTATATATATCGTGCATTCATTGCTTGTCCTCATTCAAACTGCCAGGGTGGCTGTCTAAGGGAAGGGATATGGAAATGGTCAAAGCACTGAAAGGCTCGAGCTATAATTAATGCATGCTCAGCACCTGTACCCGGTGTCATGTACTGTGTCCTCCTAGGAGGGATAGGAATAAAGACACTTGGACTGGAACAAAGCTGCTTATTCGGGCATTTTCCAGGCTCCCACCTCTCCGGGGAGTGGGAACACTATGGGTGGGAAAGGGGCATCCGGGAGATGGACTGTGGCTGAGGCCTGCTCTGGGGCTCAACTATGCCCCTTGGCAAAGAAGACGGTCCAATCTCATGGTTGCCAGTCTCCAATATAGTCTTCCCGTCCTTCCCACCATCATCAGCGCATAGCCATTCATTTTGGCCCCCTACACCTTCATCTTACATGGCATACCCCTTCCCACAGGGCCCCCGACAGGGCTTGATTACTCCAATTGCTCATGGAGCTTAAGTCCCAGGCCTTGGGTTCAAGAGGGCTTGTAAAGACGCAGGAGGCCTCATGTTACTGCACAGAAGACAGTGCAGCCACATGGCTTTCAGTCTCCAACAAGGCATGTCCTCTGTACCACTTATCCATTTGCTTCCGCAACCCTCACTCTTTGGGATCAGACATTTCATGCTTGTGTGGCTTAGTGGAAAGAGCACGGGCTTGGGAGCCAGAGGTCATGGGTTCTAATCCTGGTTCCGCCACTTGTCAGCTGTGTAATTTTGGGTAAGTCACAACTTCTCTGGGCCTCAGTTACCGCATCTGGAAAATGGGGATTAAGACTGTGAGCCCCACGTGGGGCAACCTGATCATCTTGTATCCCCCCCCAGTGCTTAGAACAGTGCTTCACACATAGTAAGCGCTTAACAGATGCCATCATTATTATTATTATTCCATGGATTGCTGTTGCTTCACACCTCAATTCCATACTCTGGACAACGAGAAAAGGTTCCTCTCACATCCTTTGACTCCGGGGTTCTAGGGACTAGGTATTTGTCCCTTGGAAGATTCTCTTGGATGCAGCTGTGCATCTAATTCCTGGGAGGAATTGGGGAGAGGCAGTTGACAGATTGACCATGGGTTGGGCAGGGGCCATCTAGGGAATGGATTGAGGCTGCGACCACTCTGGGGAGGAACTATGTCCCTTAGGAATAGAGACAGCCCAGTCTCATGGTTGCCAGTCTCCAGCATGGCCTGGTCTCCAACGCCAGCATTACCACCAATAATGCATTCATTCCTGCAATCCAGTTCAGTGGGATAGGTCATTTAATGCTTGCCAATTGGACACTGTGAATTGCTGTTAGATTTTGAACTGGATCCCTGGGTGTGGTCACACTCCCTCAAGGGAAAGAGGGGAATGGCTGGCTCTGGGGGGAAAGGGAGCATATCAGGACACCAAGCCCCCAGCACTGCTCCCTACATTTGGCCCCATCACTGGGCCAAATGAAGAATGATCCTCACAAACCCTTTGGGTATCATGTGTCCCAGTGGTGTTGTCCCACATGACATGTGACAATGGCATCTTCATATCACCACATACCTTTCCACCCAGACTGTAACTCCTTCTCCCTTGATATTCCCCACGCCACAGATGTCTCTAGCTTCATATTCCTTCAGAAAAAAAATGAAGTATCCACAAATGTACTCCATGGGTACAGGAACTTTAACAGTAGCGGCTGCATCAGGAGCCTGGGAGGAAGCGTCCTACAGTACCCTCAGCGTCGGCAGGCTGACACTGGCGACAGCACTGCCATCCTTCACCCACAACCCTCGTGGTTTGCATCCAGGGAAGTTGTGAGTTAAGACCATGTGGCAATTGCAGCTGTTCCCCAGGCAATCGCGGAGGCCTTCTTACACAGGGGCCTGGGATTTAAATCCCATGAGTCTTTGTGGTAATCTAGCCTTGAGTCTGGGGCTGAACGAGTTGTCTACACCTGCTGACTAAAATTCTCTCTTCCAATTCTTTTCTTGACCCCCTCCAATCTGGCCTCCATCCCCTTCACTCCACAGAAATCTCACCCTCAAAGGTCACCAATGATCTCCTTCTGGCCAAATCCAATGTCCTCTATTCCAGCCTAATCTTCTTTGACCTCTCAGCTGCCTTTGACACTGTCAACCACCCCCGACACTGTCAACCACCCCCTTCTCCTGGAAACATTGTCCAACCTTGGCTTCACTGACACTGTCCTCTCCAGGTTCTCCTCTTACCTCTCTGGCCATTCATTTTCAGTCTCCTTCACAGGCTCCTCTTCTGCCTTCTACCCCCTAACTGTGTAGATCCCTCAAGGTTCAGTTCTGGGTCCACTTCTATTCTCCATCTACACCCACTCCCTTAGAGAACTCATTCGCCCCCACGTCTTCAACTACCACCTCTATGCAGATGATTCCCAAATCTACATCTCCAGTTCTGATCTGTCTCCTTCTCTTAGAACAGTGCTTGGCACATAGTAATTACTTAACAAATACCATAATTATTATTCTCTGCAGTCTCGCATTTCCTTTTCCCTTCAAGATATCTCTACTTGGATGTCCTCTCATCACCTCAAACTTAACAAATCTAAACTAGAACTCCTTATCTTCCCACCCAAGCCCTGTCCTCCACCTGACTTTCCCATCACTGTAGATGGCACCGCCATCCTTCCTGTCTCACAATCCCATACCCTTGGGGTTAACCTTGACTCCTCTCTCTCATTCAACCCACATATTCAATCCATCACCAAATCCTGTTGGTCCCACCTTCACAACATCACTAAAATCCACCCTTTCCTCTCCATCCAAACTGCTACCACATTAATTCAATCACTCATCCTATCCCACCTGGATTACTGCATCAGCCTCCTCACTGACCTCCCGGCCTCCTGTCTCTCCTAACTCCAGTCCACACTTCACTCTGCTACCCAGATCATTTTTCTACAAAAATGTTCAGGACATGTCCCGCACTCCTGAAAAACCTCCAGTGGTTGTCCATCCACCTCTGCATCAAACGAATACTCCTCACTATTGACCTCTTCATCTTGCTGCCAATCTGTCGCCCACTTCCTGCCTCTGGCCTGGAACGCCCTCCCTCCTCAAATCTGACAGACAATTACTTTTCCCCACTTCAAAGCCTTACCGAAGGCACATTCCTCCAAGAGTTTTTCCCTGACTAAGCCCCCCTTTCCTCTCCTCCCATTCACTTCTATGTCACCCTGACTCTAGACTGTGAGTCCACTGTGGGGAGGGATTGTCGCTCTTAATTGCTGTATTGTACTTTCCAAGTGCTTAGTACAGTGTTCTGCACAAAGTGCTCAATAAATACGACAGTGAATGAATGAATAAATGAATACTCCCTTTGTTCTTCCCTCCTCCCAGGTTCACAGCACTTCTGCACATATCTGTAATTTATTTATTTATATTAACGTCTGCCTCCCCTCCCCCCTACTATAAGCTCATTGTGGGCAGGGAATGTGCCTATTGTTGTACTGTACTCTCCCAAGCTCTGCACACAGTAAGCACTCAATAACTACAGTCGAATGAATGAAATATATCCCGTGGCAAAGAAGACAGTCCAGACTCATGGTTGCCTCTCTTCAAGATGGTCTCCCCTTCTACCCTATCAAAACCAGGACTGGGACAGTGGATTCTGCAACTCATGCTCAGTGGGATTGGGCTTCCAGTTGATGGACTGGGTATTTAATGCTTGTCAGCGCTCAGATTTCATACCCAAGTCGAGTTGGCTCCAGGGGGGAAGGGAGAACAGCGAGAAGCGTTTCCCCCACATGGCTTCCTAAAGTCAGCCCCATATGCGACACCACCTTGTGTACCGCCATCTCCCCTCCATATACCTGGACACCAATCCTAACCCTATCCAAAGCTGCAACTCTCTCTTGCTCTCTCTCCCATCAGGAATTCCAACCACTTCTTGGAAAGTCACCCTGCCTCTCCCCTCAGCTCCATAATTCCCCTTTCCACCTCCCAGTTCTTTCCTGAGCCCAGGATCTTGCCTTTTCAGGTAGATTCTGAAGAATTAATGCCAAAATTGTGTCACTCCATGCCTCAATCCCATACTCTGGCCAAAGAGAAAGGGTTTCTATCACATCCATTGACACCAGAATTCTAGGGGGTCACTCACAGTCTCTCGTCCCATTCTCCTGTGTTTGGACAGATGCTGTGCAAGATAGATGGTGGGAATAGTGGGTATATCACTGTACTCTTACCCATTGTAAAAAGCCACCGCTGTGTATGCTTTGCAGAGTGGCCTGGTCAGGGTCAGGGAGGTCTTTTCCTTTTTCTGGCAAAAGCAAGAAATGAAAAACAAAATAAGGAACAAACACATATTCAGTTATCTCCAATGAACAAGACAGACCCGAGACAGAAAATGGCAGGAGCGTATGCAGTCGAGGATTGTTGTCTCAGAGGGCAGGACAGAGACACCAGATAGTCACTTTGAAACTGGCTGACATTCTGAAAAACCTCAGCACGTGGAGAAACTTAGATTAGAACAATAAAGAAGAGGATAATAAAACAAAAGAATGTGGAAGCTGTATATTTATCAATTGGCGAGTAAACAGGAATTCTGAGTAATGCTTAGAAAGATCCTAGAATGAAAAGAGGGTCAGTGGTGGAAGCCAGCTGGAGTGCAAAGATAATATTTATAATCTTCTCACTCAGCAAAAGAACAACAACAAAAAGTAGGGAGCTGTAATTTCTTTAACTTCAATCTGGCTGCTTCCCAGGGAGCACTCAATCAACTCTCTCCTCCCTTACCTTGCCAATCTCTTACTACAGCCCAGCCAGCACAGTGCTCCTCTAATGCCAACATGCTACTTCTATCTCATCTATTCCACTGCTGACCCCTTGCCCACGTCCACCCTCAGGTCTGGAACTCCCTCCCCCCTTCATATCTGACAGTCCACCACTCTCCCCACTTTTAAAACCCTCCTAAAAATTATATTTCTAAAGGGCCTTCCCTAAGTCCTCTTTTCATCTATCCGCCTACCCCTTTATATCGACTACACACTTGGCTGTGTACCTCTTAACCACTTTGATACTCATCCCAGCCCCACAACACTTACATATGTATCCTGAATTGTACTTTCCAAGCGCTTAGTACAGTGCTCTGAACACAGTAAGTGCTCAATAAATACAATTGAATTGAAAGAATGAACAGTCTACTATTTCTCCTATCTGTAATTTGTCTTAATTCCTGTTTCCCTCTGTGGACTGTAAGGTCCTTGTGGGCAGGGATCAAATATGTCAACTCTATTATAATTGTTTGAACTTTCCCAAACAATCAGTACAGGCCTCTGCACACAGTAAGTGCCCAATAAATATCATTGATTGATTGATTTGAAAGAGCAAGGGCTTTGGAGTCAGAGGTCATGGCTCTGAATCCCAGCTCTGCCACGTGTCTGCTGTGTGACCTTGGGCAAGTCACTTAACTTCTCTGAGCCTCAGTGACCTCATCTGTAAAATGGGGATTAAGACTGTGAGCCCCACGTGGGACAACCTGATCACCTTGTATCCCCCCCAGCACTTAGAACTTTGCTTTGCACATAGTAAGCGCATAACAAATGCCATCATTATTTTTTGAATGTTACTTTTTTCTCTCCCATGCCCCCTACTGAGACAGAGTCACAGGCTGTTCTGTTCCTCAAGATTTTCTGCACCAAGTTTCTTTTGTCAGATTCTTTGAGACCTGGTTATTTCACAACATTAAAACAAGAATAACAACAGAACAATTTTGCTGGGTTCAAATTTATTGGCAGGGAAGGAATTATTTACAGTGTCTCCGATTTAAAACTTACACATCGGCTTCCATCACACATAAAAATAAAAAGAGGTGTGGAAGAGAATTTTCTAATATACAAAGATAGTAAGTTAGGTGACTTTTATTGAAGTGGGTTTTGGTGGATGGAAATGGCTTGTGAGAATGATGGTAGACAAAGATTCTGTGAACCCAACCTAGGTATCTCCCAGCAAAGAAAAGAACAGCCAAAAACTAAAGGCAGACAGATATCCAGAAAATGGATTAAATGGCAAAAGGTAATCAGAGGTCAAGTATGAACATTTTTTTCAGTATATTTTCAATGTAGCTTTTACTGTCTGAACCGATTCTAGGGTTAGCTTTAGGCACAGTATATCTATGCATCCTCCATGGCAAAAATAATGAAGTACTGTAGCAAAGAGCCTTAATTCTGTCTGTTGGAGGTTCATGGGTTGGCCTGAAATATTCTCATTTCAACAAAGTGAAAAGGGAGGGAAAATATGAATATTGACAAGAAAAACTACTTGTAAAGAGTTAGGTGCAGTCCATTTACAGGGGTGGCATGGTTCCAAGGAAGCTACATATTTCAATTCATGAACTTCCAGATTTGTCAAATGTGTGTGTTTCTGAGGGGATAAAAAAGAATCTAAATCTTCTTTCAACTTAAATTTAGATACATGATTTCTTTTCTTTCAGCCAGATAAAAGACAGTCTAATGATAGAAATAATCACAATTACTCAAGCATTAATTTTAGTTAAATAACCCTAATCTCCCTTCATAAAGTAGTATAGCACTTTATGAACTATGCTATTTAGGAACATTGGAGAGCATTTCAGTATCAACAGATGGGGGTTCTGGAAATTGATAAGCAAATCTGCATCCTCCACTACAGAATGATCAATTGAGGTAAAGTTGAAAGAACCCAGATCCTTTCCTCCTCACTGTGGGAGTGAAGCAAGAGTTCTGAGAGAGATATTCAGCCTATTGTAAGAGAATCATCAAAAGTCTTTGAGACCACAGTTCAGTAATTGCTATGCCCAGATGACTGTACTCTAAAGGTACATACACAAGAAGATAGGCCATACTAGCAAATCGAGTTGGACACAGTCCCTGTCCCTCACAGTCTTAATCTCCATTGGATTGAAATTGTAAAATTGCAAATGAGCACACACATCTTCTCTTTTGCGGGGCTCTCCTGAAACTAAGGAAACACAATCCAGTAATAATAATAATAATAATAATAATAATGATGGTATTTATTAAGCGCTTGCTATGTGGCAGGCACTGTACTAAGTGCTGCGGATGATACAAACTAATAGGGTTGGACACAGTCCCTGTCCCACATGGGGCTCACAGTCTTAATCCCTATTTTACAGATGAGATAACTGAGGCACAGAGAAGTTAAGTGACTTGCCCAAGATCACACAGCAGACACTTGGCAGAACCCATGACCTTCTGACTCCTAGAGCACATGCTCTATCCACTAGGCCATGCTGCTGAGAAGGGAACATGTCTACCACCTCTGTTATACTGTACTCCCCCAAGCGCTTAGCATGGTGCTCTGCACATCGTAAGAGCTCAGTAAATTGATTGTCACAGTAGTCTTCACTGGCAACCTATTAGTAATCAATTTCTCAGGATTCCTTCTGGGTCTGTTCACCTCACAGAATGCCCAAGGCAGTTCATGGGTTAGAAACCTCCACCACTGGCGGGCAAGTGCCCTAGCAGGTAGAGTCAGGATTAAAACCCAGGTCTCCTGATTTCCAGAGCCGCACTCTTTTCACTGGACCAACATCATGTCTGAGTCACAGTGAATGTATCCATGGAAACCTCAAGGCAGACACTATTAGGAAATTTAGAAACTTGTTCCATGGGCTGCCCGAGTATTACCTAGTGCACAAAAACATCATGATGGCGGGATTCTCTCTGTATGTATAAGTGTGGCTAAAAAGCCTGATGAGTGACCTCTGATGCTGTACTCAGAAAGGAAGTTTTTTGTTTGTTTGTTTTGTTTTTTTAAATGGTATTTGTTAAATGCTTACTTTATGCCAAGGACTGTACTAAGTGATGAGGTAGATACAGGATAATCAGACTGGACACAGTCCATGTCCTACATGGGGCTCACAGTCTTACTCCCCATTTTACAGATGAGGTAACTGATTCACAGCGAAGTTAAGTGACTTACCCTAGGTCACACAGCAGCAGATAAGTGGCAGACCTGGGATTAGAACCCAGGTCCCAGTGACTCCCCAAGTAGCAGTTCCTAACTGCATCAGTGGGTTTGCCCCTCGAGGTGCCTGTCACTGTTTCTGAGTCTACCACTGGGTGGACTGGCCTTCGTGAACCTTCCACTGCAAAGGATTAACCCCTGTCCCAGTTGCTGCCAGTCAGACCTGTTTGTGCTATAAGCACTGCAGCTGACCTATCTTTGGAGGAAAGATAGAGCAGAGACAGAGGAGCAGTGTGGCCTAGGGGAAAGAGCACAGGCCTGGGAGTCAAAGGACTTGGGTGCTAATCCTGGCTTCACCAGTTACTTGCTGTGTCACTTTGGGCAAGTCCCTTAACTTCCCTGTGCCTCAGTTTCCTCATCTGTAAAATGGGGAATCAATGCCTTTCCTCCCTCTGACTTAGACTGTGAGTTCATGTGCGACAGGGACTGTGCCCAACCTGATCAACTTGTATCTATTCCAGCACTTAGAACAATGCGTGATGTAGAGTCAGAACTTAACAAATACCATAATAAGTAAAAACTGATGAGTCCCACTGCCATGTCTGACTGTGAGCTCATTGTAGGCAGGAAATGTTCTGTTTATTGTTATATTATACTCTCCCAAGTGCTTAGTACAGTGCTTTGCACACAGTAAGCGCTCAATAAATACGATTGAATGAATGAATGAATGCCTGGCAAAGCAGGGTAATTGACTGTGTGACCTTGGGCAAATCAGTTAACATCTCTGGAACTCAGGTTTCTCATCTGTAAAAAGGGGGTACTTGTTCTCCTGCTTAGACTGGGATCCCAGGAGGGACAGGGACTGTGTCTGATCTGATTATCTTGTATCTTCCCCAGGGTTTAGTGCAGTGCTTGGAAACTAGGACTTAATAAATACCAATATTACAAGTTTGGGATCAAGGACTACTCAGATAAATGCAACCTGTGTGGGGAAAGACAGCATGGATCCTGCACAGAGAAATCAGGCTTCACTGACATGCTGGACACCCTGGGAAGCACATGGATGGAGAGGAACCAGGGACATAATGCACGTAGAGTTTTCTAAATGCCTGTGACAATGTCCCATCTCAAAGGCTTCTGAAAAACCTGATGTGGGAAGAGTGCACTATCTGTGAATTCACCCCCTCCCTCCGCCTGAGCAACCCACAGCAAGGACGCGGAACTGTTACACTACAAGGATGTGGAACGGGAACTGTCCCAATCAAATAGACATCCTGGGAACACGGGGAGGGCTAACCAGTACGAGGGGGCTTTGTATATAAGAGGCATTACTGCAATCATTAATTGTAGGCGTTTAGACCGAGTCCTGCAGAGCCTACCCTGCTGATTAGGACTCTGACATCCCTCCTTCACTTGCTTGCTGCACTACAGCTCTGTGAGTACATCCAATAAAGAGGCAGAACTGATCACTCTGGCTTGGTGTCTGGTCTTTGGCTCATCGTAGCCCAATCTAAAGAACCCAGAGCCGCCGTCTAGTCGGTGACCCCAGCTGACTTGGGGGGTATCTCCCCACACGTGAGTAATCACAGGATTGGAGGGATTGTTCCATCATGGACAATAAATAACCTAACCATTGGAAATTAGATAGGCCACACTCCTTGTCATTCTTGGACCTCATGGTCTTGGGGGGAGGAGGTGAACAGGTATTTGGTCCCCCGTTGCAGATGAGGAGACTGAGTCACAGAGAGGCTGAGTGACTTCCCCAGGGTTCCACAGCGGGATAGTGGTGAAGTCCAGACTAGGATCCAGGGCTCCCAACTCCCAATCATGCTCTTTCCTCTAGATCAGACTTATTCCCATTGAATCAATGATTACTAGAATGCAGCTTTCCCATAAGTTGAGATACCTCAAGAAAGCAAACCTTGTGTTAGAACTTCCTAAATAGTGAAAGGATTACTTCCCAACTCCTGCGTCTCATATTCCTGTTGATATATCCCATACTGGCTTTTCAAATAATAACTCTACATCATTGATTCAGATTCAGATTCTGTTCAGGCGTGACTCCCAGGTCCCAGGAAGCAGTGTGGCTCAGTGGAAAGAGCCCGGGCTTTGGAGTCAGAGGTCATGGGTTCAAATCCCGGCTCTGCCACTTGTCAGCTGTGTGACTTTGGGCAAGTCACTTCACTTCTCTGAGCCTCAGTTACCTCATCTGTAAAATGGGGATGAAGACTGTTAGCCCCCTGTGGGACAACCTGATCACCTTGTTTCTTCTAGACTGTGAGCCCACTGTTGGGTAGGGACTGTCTCTATATGTTGCCAACTTGTACTTCCCAAGTGCTTAGTACAGTGCTCTGCACACAGTGAGCGCTCAATAAATATGATTGATTGATTGATTTTATTGACCAAACAGGTATATATAGCTTACAGTCTAGAGGAAATATATAAGTATACTTATATAAATATTTCCTCTAGACTGTAAGCTCCTTGTGGGAGGGGAATGTGCCTACCACTTCTATTATATTGTACTCTCCCAAGTACTTAGTACAGTGCTCTGTGCACAGTAAGTGCTCAAAATAAATACTATTGACTGATTGGTATATGGGGGCTGTGTTTAGCCTCATTCATTCATTCATTCAATTGTATTTATTGAGCGCTTACTATGTGCAGAGCACTGTACTAAGTGCTTGGGAAGTACAAGTTGGCAACATATAGAGATGGTCCCTACCCAACAGTGGGCTCACAGTCTAGAAGGGGGAGAGAGAGAACAAAACAAAACATATTAACAAAATAAAATAAATAAAATAAATATGTACAAATAAAATAAATAATAGAGTAATAAATATGTACAAACATATATATACATATATATATATATATACAGGTGCTGTGGGGAGGGGAAGGAGGTAAGGTGGGGGGGGTGGAGAGGGGGAGGAGGGCTCCAATATATCACTTTGTACTTACAACTTTTGAGTTTCTTCCCGTTTTTACAGCACCATTTTCCCAATTAAAATCATTTTGTCTTTGCATATCCCCAGGTACCCAGTCCCCAATAATAATAATGGCATTTATTAAGCACTTACTATGTGCAAAGCACTGTTCTAAGCGCTGGGGCGGATACAAGGTGATCAGGTTGTCCAACATGGGGCTCACAGTCTTCATCCCCATTTAACAGAAGAGGTAACTGAGGCACAGAGAAGTGAAGTGACTTGCCCAAGGTCACACAGTTGACAAGTGGCAGAGTCGGGATTAGAACCCACGACCTCTGACTTCCAAACCTGGGCTCTTTCCACTGAGCAACACTGCTTCTCAGCTACACTGCTTCTCACCCCAAGCTCCTGTAGGTGCTGACTAAATCATCTACTGTTTATAAAGTCACATTGAACTTCATTTTTGACTTCTAAAGTGTTAGCAACCTCTCCAGATTTGGTATCGTCTGCCAATTTGAGAGAGGGTGGGGAGATGAGATACTAATCAGCAAAAACTTCCTAAATAAACTGGGATTTTAAAAGGGTTTAAAGAGGGGCAGAGCAGTGGTTTGGATTTGGAAAGGCAGTAAATAATAATGGTATTTGTTAAACACTTACCATGTGCTAAGTACCGTACTAAGCATTGGAAGGAGATTCATTCATTCATTCATTCAATCGTATTTATTGAGCACTTACTGTGTGCAGAGCACTGTACTAAGTGCTTGGGAAGTACAAGTTTTCAACATATAGAGACAGTCCCTACCCAACAACGGGCTCACAGTCTAGAAGGGGGAGACAGACAACAAAACAAAACATGTAGACAGGTGATATAAAATAAGGAGATATAAGATAAATTGGACACAGTCCATGCCCTACTTGGGGTTTACAGTCTTAATCCCCATTTTGCAGATGAGGTAATTGAGGCATGGAGAAGTTGTGACAAGGTTGGACACAGTCCTTGTCCCAAATGGGGCTCACAATCTAAGTGGGAAGGAGAACAGGTTATTTAATCCCATTTTACAGATGAGAAAACTAAGGAACAGAGAATTGAAGTGTCTTGACCAAGATCACCTAGCAGACAAGTGACAGAGCCAGGATTATAACTCTCCCTGACTCCCAAGATAATGCAAAAATACAATTGATTGAATGAATGAATGAATGAATAATCTAGCCTTGCCTCCTGTGTGACCTTGGGCAAGTCACTTGGCTTCTCTGTGCCTCAGTGCCTTCATCTTTAAAATGGGGATTCAATTCCTGTTCTCTCTCCTACTTCCAATGTCAGCCCCATGTGGGAACTGATGATCTTGTACCTACCCCGGCACTTAGAACAGTTCTTGGCATACCGTAAACCCTTAACAAATACCACAATTGTTTTATATTATTATTATGTGTGGGTGGGTTGGGGTAGCAGGGAATAGGGGACACCCACGTAGAGCTGGAGACAGGAAGCAATGTGAGGCTGCAAAAGATCAGATAGAGGCCAGGGGGGTTGCTAAAGTCAAATGGGCCAACTTGGGACTGAAGGGGAACCCCAATAACGCATGCTGACTTTATCCTGCCTGCCTGCCAGCCAGCTCGGGCGGCAGAGGAGGGAAGCCTTTCCGCCCTTGGCCAAGAGGGGGCGGCAGAGCGCCAAGGTTGGGTTTAAGGCTGCTGGCTGCCTGCTCTGGAAAATTCATTTTCCCCTCAGCTCAGAGCGGAGAAGCAGCTGTTTGCCGTGTGGGAAACTGAAGTTGAGACAGATGCAAACAGGGAGAGCAGAACAAATGATTCCAAGACCCAGGGCAGCCGGATGTGGGGAGGCAACTGCGGCTGATGGTCAGCCCTGGGCAAAGAAAGAAGGCCCTGAGGTGGAGGCAGGGACTAGTTCCGGGTGAGGTGTTCACAGGCAGTTGGACACTGAACTGTAAAGTTGTAATGGGACAAGGTTTGCTGAAGGATGGAGAGAAAGAAATGCAGGGAAACTGTGGAAATGGTGTGAGGGGAAATGCCTCGTCCCAACCGACGCCATGGTGGGAATCTCTCCGCCCCGCCCCGGCAATTGCTGAGGAGGCGCTGCTGTTGGCCGTTGGACGGGAAATGGCTGCAGGAAGAAAGGGCAGCTAGTAGCTTGCCAGAAAACTGGCGGTTAAGGGGCCTGGAACATGAAGGGATTAACTGGGATCACTCACTCCCAGTCTGAAATCACAGCCGTGATTATATTGTGTCATGTTAATGTAATCTACTACGAAAAATAGGAGAGTAAGAAGCGACGAGAAGCTTCGATAGTCACTGGAAACTTTGGGCTAATTTTCTTGACAGGGATATTTATCGACGACATGCAAAATATCAACGTTAAACAAGTCATTATAATGCAAGGAAAACGAATGAAAAAACGTTTAGGAAGTGAAGTGCTGAAAATAAAACCAATTCTTAAAGCTCCAGTTCATGTAACACTCGAGACGGCCACAGGGCATTTAGAGTCCACGTAAAATAACGTTAAAAAGTCACCGTAAAGAGAAAATAACGATTTAAAATGTTTAAAAATAAAAATGATGAAAAGGAAACTAATACTTCAGCGTCAAGGTCACAACATTAGAGCCTACCATAGGGATATTGATAAACCCTGTGCAAAACATCGACATGAGAAAATTAATGGCTATAATGAGAGGAGAATGAACAATTAAAAATGAATAATAAGAAAGACCAATACTTTCAATTGAAAAATTTATGTTCCTGTGTTAATTTCTCAGGCATTCTAGAAAATTTCTGCTTCCAATGCACTTTGACTTTCAGGAGATGCCTTAAGGTCATCCAATTTAAATTATAGGTTAATTCTCTTATAATGACAATGTTAAAATACTAAAAGAGGGCTCAGAATATGTATTCTTACATTGAAAATGCACCTGAAATTCACTATTTAAAGTGGAGCACCTGCCTTTTAACAAGGGGAGGCAGCCAGTAGAGGGGAAATGAGACCTAATTGGAAACAAAGGTGAAAATAAATTTTTATGTAAAACACATTTAGGATTTTGACAACAATATTTAAAAGGGAGTGAAAATCAAATAGCTGTCAGGTATCTTGGCAGCTCTCTCCAGCTGCTACTCATTTTCATTTTCTTCAACTGGATAGTTTTATCCTCACTGAGAACTGTAACTAAACTGTAAGCTCATTGTGAACTGTAAGCTCATTGTGGGCAGGGAACATGCCCACTAATATTGTGCTTAGTACACAGTAAGCGCTCAGTAAATATGATTGATTGATAAACTCTTCTTGTTTGACATTTATTTCCATTAACTTATGTCCCTGCCTCCCAACACCTTAAAAAGTGATGCCCTGACTTGACCCTGTATTTACTGTGGACTGTGTCAAATCTGATATAATAATGATGGCATTTATTAAGCACTTACTATGTGCAAAGCACTGTTTTAAGCACTGGGGAGGTTACAAAGTGATCAGGTTGTCCCACAGGGGGCTCACAGTCTTAATCCCCATTTTACAGATGAGGTAATTGAGGCACAGAGAAGTTAAGTGACTTGCCCAAAGTCACACAGCTGACAATTGGTGGAGCTGGGATTTGAACCCCTGACCTCTGACTCCAAAGCCCATGCTCTTTCCACTGCTTCACCTATGTATTGTTTTGATTAAAAATATTGATATATTGTTTTGCTGGTGGTGGGATGGGAGGGAAGGCGGTGTTGGAGATTGGAAATAAGTGAGGTGTGGGACAAATTCTTCAGTTAATCATTTGTGGTCAGGCAGGAAGTCAACTGCCCTTCATCTCCAGTGCCGCGCCTGCCCCAGTTTCTGTCCCCTCTGGACTTTCCCTGCCGGCACCAAAATCCTTGGTAATCTCAATACCTGTTTCCTGATGTTCTCTGGTTTACGCTATGATCTCTTCTAGCCACCACTGGGAGCAGGGTCACTCCCTTAGGCCAAGGCTTTGGGGAAATGAGGAATGCAGGAGTTGGTCCTGAGGTTGCGAAGGGGTCAAAAGTAGGCCGATATGGCAATGTTTTTACGGGTGCAACTGAAAATCTTGGAATTCCTGGAGTACCCCCTTTGCCCTGCGAGCCAGCCTTCCTGCTTTTTCCCTTTTAGGAGCCTTCCAAACACAGACATCAGGGTGGAAAGGTGATATTAAGCCACAGTGTCCAACTGGCAAGCATTAAATGCCCGATCCCACTAAGCAAGAAGTGCAGAATCGAATGTCCAAGTGCTGGTTTTGTTGGGATGGAGGAGCAGATCATCTTAAAGAGGGGGAACCATTTGTCTGTACTGTCTT
The DNA here is from genome assembly GCF_015852505.1 of Tachyglossus aculeatus. Taxonomy (NCBI): domain Eukaryota; kingdom Metazoa; phylum Chordata; class Mammalia; order Monotremata; family Tachyglossidae; genus Tachyglossus; species Tachyglossus aculeatus. The sequence goes on along the minus strand of NC_052101.1, from coordinate 118,028,249 downwards.
TTTTGCCATGGGACATATTTCAGTCCCAGTGTCAGGGCCAGATTACTGCAGGGAGTCATGAGATTTAAACCCCAGGCCCCAGAGTAAGAGGGCCTCCTCGAGTGTCTGGGGAGGAACTGCCAGTGCCGAAGGGTCTTGACCCACAGCTAACCTGGATGCAAAACATGGCGGGGGGAATGGATGTGGGTGAGAGGTGCTAGTGCTGTCGCCACTGCCAGCCTGAATCTGCCAGCCCACTGATGCCTAGAGTTCCAGAAAATCCCACCTCCCAGGCTACGTGTGTGGCCACTGCCATTGAAGTTCCTGGAGCAATGGAGGAGGAGTGGGTTGGTGGGTGTTTTATTTTTTCAAAAGTGTATGATGTTTTGGACATTTGTGTTCCGGGGGGTGTCAAAGGAGGAGTTACAGTTGGGTGGAAAGGTATGTGACAGTGTGAAGATGCAGTCAGTCAATCGTATTTATTGACGCAATTGTCACTTGCCATGTAGGACGTCATAGTGTGGTGAAGTGTGTGTCATCATGAGGATCATAGGACACACAGAGCACCAAGGAGGTGATAGGATCTTTTTTCCTTTGGCCAAGAGATGAGGCTGGCTGTAGAGAGCAATGTGTGGTGGGGGCTTGGTGTCTTGGTTTGCTCTCTTTCCTCTTGGAGCCAGCCATTTCCCTTTTTCCCTTGAGGGAGGGAATCTGGGCCTCACACAGAAATCCAGTTGGAAATCTAAAAGCAATTCATCCTGTCCGATATGCAAGCATTTATTGACTGATCCCACTGAACTTGAGTTGCAGAAGCGAATGTACACCTGGTGGCAATTCTGACATCAGAGGACAGGCCACGGTGCAGTCTGGTTACCATGAAGCTGGATGGTCTCCTTTGCTAGAGGACACATTTAACCCTCAGAGGGGCACCAACACAATCCATGCCTTAGATGGCACTGCCCAATCCATGGTTTCTTTTTAGACTGTCTCTCCCCAATTCCATCAGGACGCATGTGCACAACAAGAGCTTGGGTTTGGGGAAGAGCTGGGAGGTGGAGAGGAGAAGTATGAGGGTGAGGGGAGAGGCATTCTTTCCTTCTGGGAAGTGGATGGCATCCATAATGGAAGAGAATTAAGGGCTTTGAAGGGGTCACGTTCAAGGTCGTGGTTGGGGGACTGGAGATATCCACAGCGTGGAATCAGAGATGGAGCAGACTCTATGGAGCAGAGAAGCCTCAAAGCCTAGTTGATGCAACACAGGCTTGGGAGTCCAAAGCATTTGGGTTCTAAACCTGGCTCTGCCACTTGTCTGCTCTGTGACCTTGTGCATGTCACGCACTTCTCTGTTCCTCAGCCATCTCCCTTTTTCCCTTGAGGGAGTCTCAGCCTCACAAAGGAATCCTGTTGGAAATCTCAAAGCAATTCATAGTGTCCAATCAGCAAGCATGAAATGATTGATCACAATGACCTTGAGTTGCAGAAGTGAATGCATAACTGGTGGTAATACTGGACAGCTCACGGTGCAGTCTGGATACCATGAGGCGAAGCAGCGTGGCTCAGTGGAAAGAGCACGGGCTTTGGAGTCAGAGATCATGGGTTCAAATCCCAGCTCCGCCACTTGTCAGCTGTGTGACTTTGGGAAAGTCACTTCACTTCTCTGAGCCTCAGTTACCTCATCTGTAAAATGGGGATGAAGACTGTGAGCCCCCCTTGGGACAACCTGATCACCTTGTAACCTCCACACCGCTCAGAACAGTGCTTTTCACGTGGTAAGTGCTTAATAAGTGCCATCATTATTATTATTATTATGAAGCTGGACTGACTCCTTTGCTAGAGGACACATTTACCTCTCAGAGGGGCACCGACATGATCCATGCCTTGGATGGCCCTGCCCAACCCAAGGTCTGTTTTCCTCCTGTCTCTCCCCAACTCCACCAAGGACTCAAATGCACAGTGAGAGCCTGGGTTTCGGGAAGAACTGGGAAGTGGAGAGGGGAGAGATGGGGGTGGGAGAGACACATGCTTTCCTTCTGGGAGGTGTTTGAAATCTTAAATGGTGGAGACAGAGGAAGAGATTTAAAGACTTTGAAGGAGTTACATTCAAGGCCTTGGTTGGGGGCCGAGAGACGTCCACAGGGTGTTGTCAGAGATGGAGCAGACTCTCTATAGGAGAGAAGCATGACAGTCTAGTGGATACAACACAGGCCTGGAAGTGAAAATGAAATGGGTTCTAAACCTGGCTCTGCCACATGTCTGCTCTATGACCATGTGTAGGTCACTCACTTCTCTGCTCCTCAGCCATCTCCCTCTTTTCCTTGAGAGAGTCTCAGCCTCACGGAAGAATCCTGTTGGAAATCTCAAAGCAATTCATAGTGTCCAATCAGCAAGCATGAAATGATTGATCACACTGACCTTGAGTTCCAGAAGCGATTGCATAACTGGTGGCGATGCTGGAGAGGTCACGGTGCAGTCTGAAGACCATGAAGCTGGACTGTCCCCTTTCGTAAAGGACACATTTACCACTCAGAGGGACATCGTCACAATCCATGCCTTGGATGTCCCTTCCCAAGCCAAGTTCCCTTTTCCTCCTTTCTCTACCCATCTCCACCCAGGACTCAAATGCACAATAAGAGCCTGGGTTTGTGGAAAAGCTGGGAAGTGGAGAGAGGAGAGATGGGGATGGGGGAGAGGCATGCTTTCCTTCTGGGAGGTGTTTGAAATCTTAAATGGTGGAGACAGAGGAAGAGAGTTAAAGACTTTGAAGGGGTTACATTCAAGGTCTTGGTTGGGGGCCGGGAGACGTCCACAGGATGTTGTCAGAGATGGAGCAGACTCTCTATAGGAGAGAAGCATGACAGTCTAGTGGATACAATACAGGCCTGGAAGTCAAAATGACCTGGGTTCTAAACCTGGCTCTGCCACATGTCTGCTCTGTGAACATGTGTATGTCACTCACTTCTCTGTTCCTCAGCGATCTCCCTCTTTTCCTTGAGGGAGTCTCAGCCTCACCCAAGAATCCTGTTGGAAATCTCAAAGTAATTCATAGTGTGCAATCAGCAAGCGTGAAATGACTGATCACACTGACCTTGAGTTGCAGAAGCGAATGCATAACTGGTGGCGATGCTGGAGAGGTCACAGTGCAGTCTGAATACCATGAAGCTGGACTGTCCCCTTTGCTAAAGGACACATTTACCACTCAGAGGGACACCGTCACAATCCATGCCTTGGATGTCCCTTCCCAACCCAAGTTCCATTTTCCTCCTTTCTCTACCCAACTCCACCGAGGACTCAAATGCACAGTAAGAGCCTGGGTTTGGGGAAGAACTGGGAAGTGGAGAGAGGAGAGATGGGGATGGGGGAGAGGCATGCTTTCCTTCTGGAAGGTGTTTGAAATCTTAAATGGTGGAGACAGAGGAAGAGAGTTAAAGACTTTGAAAGGGTTATGTTCAAGGTCTTGGTTGGGGGCTGGGAGACGTCCACAGGATGTTGTCAGAGATGGGGCAGACTCTCTATAGGAGAGAAGCATGACAGTCTAGTGGATACAACACAGGCCTGGAAGTCAAAATGACCTGGGTTCTAAACCTGGCTCTGCCACATGTCTGCTCTGTGAACATGTGTATGTCACTCACTTCTCTGTTCCTCAGCCATCTCCCTCTTTTCCTTGAGGGAGTCTCAGCCTCACCCAAGAATCCTGTTGGAAATCTCAAAGTAATTCATAGTGTGCAATCAGCAAGCGTGAAATGACTGATCACACTGACCTTGAGTTGCAGAAGCGAATGCATAACTGGTGGCGATGCTGGAGAGGTCACGGTGCAGTCTGAATACCATGAAGCTGGACTGTCCCCTTTGCTAAAGGACACATTTACTACTCAGAGGGACACCGACACAATCCATGCCTTGGATGGCCCTGCCCAACCCAAGTTCCATTTTCCTCCTTTCTCTACCCAACTCCACCGAGGACTCAAATGCACAGTAAGAGCCTGGGTTTGGGGAAGAACTAGGAAGTGGAGAGAGGAGAGATGGGGATGGGGGAGAGGCATGCTTTCCTTCTGGGAGGTGTTCGAAATCTTAAAAGGTGGAGACAGAGGAAGAGAGTTAAAGACTTTGAAAGGGTTATGTTCAAGATCTTGGTTGGGGGCTGGGAGACGTCCACAGGATGTTGTCAGAGATGGAGCAGACTCTCTATAGGAGAGAAGCATGACAGTCTAGTGGATACAACACAGGCCTGGAAGTCAAAATGACCTGGGTTCTAAACCTGGCTCTGCCACATGTCTGCTCTGTGAACATGTGTATGTCACTCACTTCTCTGTTCCTCAGCCATCTCCCTCTTTTCCTTGAGGGAGTCTCAGCCTCACCCAAGAATCCTGTTGGAAATCTCAAAGTAATTCATAGTGTGCAATCAGCAAGCGTGAAATGACTGATCACACTGACCTTGAGTTGCAGAAGCGAATGCATAACTGGTGGTGATGCTGGGGAGGTCACGGTGCAGTCTGAATACCATGAAGTTGGACTGTTTCCTTTGCTAGAGGACACATTTACCTCTCAAAAGGACACCGACACAATCCATGCCTTGGATGGCCCTGCCCAACCCAAGTTCCCTTTTCCTCCTTTCTCTATCCAACTGCACCCAGTACTCGAATGCACAGTAAGAGCCTGGGTTTGGGGAAGAAATGGGACGTGGAGAGAGGAGAGATAGGGGTGGGGGAGAGGCATGCTTTCCTTCTGGGAGGTGTTTGAAATCTTAAATAGTGGAGACAGAGGAAGAGAATTAAAGACTTTGAAGGGGTTATGTTCAAGGTCTTGGTTGGGGGCCAGGAGACGTCCACAGGATGTTGTCAGAGATGGAGCAGACTCTCTATAGGAGAGAAGCATGACAGTCTAGTGGATACAACACAGGCCTGGAAGTCAAAATGACCTGGGTTTTAACCTGGCTCTTCCACATGTCTGCTCTGTGACCATGTGTATGTCACTAACTTCTCTGTTCCTCAGCCATCTCCCACTTTTCCTTGAGGGAGTCTCAGCCTCACCCAAGACTCCTGTTGGAAATCTCAAAGTAATTCATAGTATCCACTCAGCAAGCATGAAATGATTGATCACACTGACCTTGAGTTGCAGAAGCGAATGCGTAACTGATGGCGATGCTGGAGAGGTCACGGTGCAGTCTGAATACCATGAAGCTGGACTGTCCCCTTTGCTAAAGGACACATTTACCACTCAGAGGGACACCGACACAATCCATGCCTTGGATGGCCCTGCCCATCCCAAGTTCCATTTTCCTCCTTTCTCTACCCATCTCCACCCAGGACTCAAATGCACAATAAGAGCCTGGGTTTGTGGAAAAGCTGTTAAGTGGAGAGAGGAGAGATGGGGATGAGGGAGAGGCATGCTTTCCTTCTGGGAGGTGTTTGAAATCTTAAATGGTGGAGACAGAGGAAGAGAGTTAAAGATTTTGAAGGGGTTACGTTCAAGGTCTTGGTTGGGGGCTGGGAGACGTCCACAGGATGTTGTCAGAGATGGAGCAGACTCTCTATAGGAGAGAAGCATGACAGTCTAGTGGATACAACACAGGCCTGGAAGTCAAAATGACCTGGGTTCTAAACCTGGCTCTGCCACATGTCTGCTCTGTGAACATGTGTATGTCACTCACTTCTCTGTTCCTCAGCCATCTCCCTCTTTTCCTTGAGGGAGTCTCAGCCTCACCCAAGAATCCTGTTGGAAATCTCAAAGTAATTCATAGTGTGCAATCAGCAAGCGTGAAATGACTTATCACACTGACCTTGAGTTGCAGAAGTGAATGCATAACTGGTGGCGATGCTGGAGAGGTCACGGTGCAGTCTCAATACCATGAAGCTGAACTGTCTCCTATGCTAGAGGACACATTTACAACTCAGATGGACACCGACACAATCCATGCCTTGGATGGCCCTGCCCAACCCTAGTTCCATTTTCCTCCTTTCTCTACCCAACTCCACCGAGGACTCAAATGCACAATAAGAGCCTGGGTTTGGGGAAGAACTAGAAAGTGGAGAGAGGAGAGATGGGGATGGGGGAGAGGCTTGCTTTCCTTCTGGGAGGTGTTCGAAATCTTAAATGGTGGAGACAGAGGAAGAGTTAAAGACTTTGAAAGGGTTATGTTCAAGGTCTTGGTTGGGGGCTGGGAGACGTCCACAGGATGTTGTCAGAGATGGAGCAGACTCTCTATAGGAGAGAAGCATGACAGTCAAGTAGATACAACACAGGCCTGGAAGTCAAAATGACCTGGGTTCTAAACCTGGCTCTGCCACATGTCTGCTCTGTGAACATGTGTATGTCACTCACTTCTCTGTTCCTCAGCCATCTCCCTCTTTTCCTTGAGGGAGTCTCAGCCTCACCCAAGAATCCTGTTGGAAATCTCAAAGTAATTCATAGTGTGCAATCAGCAAGCGTGAAATGACTGATCACACTGACCTTGAGTTGCAGAAGCGAATGCATAACTGGTGGCGATGCTGGAGAGGTCACGGTGTAGTCTCAATACCATGAAGCTGGACTGTCCCCTTTCGTAAAGGACACATTTACCACTCAGAGGGACACCGTCACAATCCATGCCTTGGATGTCCCTTCCCAAGCCAAGTTCCCTTTTCCTCCTTTCTCTACCCATCTCCACCCAGGACTCAAATGCACAATAAGAGCTTGGGTTTGTGGAAAAGCTGGGAAGTGGAGAGAGAAGAGATGGGGATGGGGGAGAGGCATGCTTTCCTTCTGGAAGGTGTTTGAAATCTTAAATGGTGGAGACAGAGGAAGAGAGTTAAAGACTTTGAAGGGGTTACGTTCAAGGTCTTGGTTGGGGGCCGGGAGACGTCCACAGGATGTTGTCAGAGATGGAGCAGACTCTCTATAGGAGAGAAGCATGACAGTCTAGTGGATACAGCACAGGCCTGGAAGTCAAAATGACCTGGGTTCTAAACCTGGCTCTGCCACATGTCTGCTCTGTGAACATGTGTATGTCACTCACTTCTCTGTTCCTCAGCCATCTCCCTCTTTTCCTTGAGGGAGTCTCAGCCTCACCCAAGAATCCTGTTGGAAATCCCAAAGTAATTCATAGTGTGCAATCAGCAAGCGTGAAATGACTGATCACACTGACCTTGAGTTGCAGAAGCGAATGCATAACTGGTGGCGATGCTGGGGAGGTCACGGTGCAGTCTGAATACCATGAAGCTGGACAGTCTCCTGTGCTAGAGGACACATTTACCTCTCAAAGGGACACCGACACAATCCATGCCTTGGATGGCCCTGCCCAACCCAAGTTCCCTTTTCCTCCTTTCTCTATCCAACTGCACGCAGGACTCGAATGCACAGTAAGAGCCTCGGTTTGGGGAAGAAATGGGACGTGGAGAGAGGAGAGATGGGGATGGGGGAGAGGCATGCTTTCCTTCTGGGAGGTGTTTGAAATCTTAAATAGGGGAGACAGAGGAAGAGAATTAAAAACTTTGAAGGGGTTATGTTCAAGGTCTTGGTTGGGGGCCGGGAGACGTCCACAGGATGTTGTCAGAGATGGAGCAGACTCTCTATAGGAGAGAAGCATGAGAGTCTAGTGAATACAACACAGGCCTGGAAGTCAAAATGACCTGGGTTTTAACCTGGCTCTTCCACATGTCTGCTCTGTGACCATGTGTATGTCACTAACTTCTCTGTTCCTCAGCCATCTCCCACTTTTCCTTGAGGGAGTCTCAGCCTCACCCAAGACTCCTGTTGGAAATCTCAAAGTAATTCATAGTGTCCACTCAGCAAGCATAGAATGATTGATCACACTGACCTTGAGTTGCAGAAGTGAATGCGTAACTGATGGCGATGCTGGAGAGGTCACGGTGCAGTCTGAATACCATGAACCTGGAATGTCTCCTATGCTAGAGGACACATTTACCTCTCAGAGGGACACCGACAAAATCCATGCCTTGGATGGCCCTGCCCAACCCAAGTTCCCTTTTCCTCCTTTCTCTACCCATCTCCACCCAGGACTCAAATGCACAATAAGAGCCTGGGTTTGTGGAAAAGCTGGGAAGTGGAGAGAGGAGAGATGGGGATGAGGGAGAGGCATGCTTTCCTTCTGTGAGGTGTTTGAAATCTTAAATGGTGGAGACAGAGGAAGAGAGTTAAAGACTTTGAAGGGGTTACGTTCAAGGTCTTGGTTGGGGGCCGGGAGACGTCCACAGGATGTTGTCAGAGATGGAGCAGACTCTCTATAGGAGAGAAGCATGACAGTCTAGTGGATACAATACAGGCCTGGAAGTCAAAATGACCTGGGTTCTAAACCTGGCTCTGCCACATGTCTGCTCTGTGAACATGTGTATGCCACTCATTTCTCTGTTCCTCAGCCATCTCCCTCTTTTCCTTGAGGGAGTCTCAGCCTCACCCAAGAATCCTGTTGGAAATCCCAAAGTAATTCATAGTGTGCAATCAGCAAGCGTGAAATGGCTGATCACACTGACCTTGAGTTGCAGAAGCGAATGCATAACTGGTGGTGATGCTGGGGAGGTCACGGTGCAGTCTGAATACCATGAAGTTGGACTGTTTCCTTTGCTAGAGGACACATTTACCTCTCAAAGGGACACCGACACAATCCATGCCTTGGATGGCCCTGCCCAACCCAAGTTCCCTTTTCCTCCTTTCTCTATCCAACTGCACCCAGTACTCGAATGCACAGTAAGAGCCTGGGTTTGGGGAAGAAATGGGACGTGGAGAGAGGAGAGATAGGGGTGGGGGAGAGGCATGCTTTCCTTCTGGGAGGTGTTTGAAATCTTAAATAGTGGAGACAGAGGAAGAGAATTAAAGACTTTGAAGGGGTTATGTTCAAGGTCTTGGTTGGGGGCCAGGAGACGTCCACAGGATGTTGTCAGAGATGGAGCAGACTCTCTATAGGAGAGAAGCATGACAGTCTAGTGGATACAACACAGGCCTGGAAGTCAAAATGACCTGGGTTTTAACCTGGCTCTTCCACATGTCTGCTCTGTGACCATGTGTATGTCACTAACTTCTCTGTTCCTCAGCCATCTCCCACTTTTCCTTGAGGGAGTCTCAGCCTCACCCAAGACTCCTGTTGGAAATCTCAAAGTAATTCATAGTATCCACTCAGCAAGCATGAAATGATTGATCACACTGACCTTGAGTTGCAGAAGCGAATGCGTAACTGATGGCGATGCTGGAGAGGTCACGGTGCAGTCTGAATACCATGAAGCTGGACTGTCCCCTTTGCTAAAGGACACATTTACCACTCAGAGGGACACCGACACAATCCATGCCTTGGATGGCCCTGCCCATCCCAAGTTCCATTTTCCTCCTTTCTCTACCCATCTCCACCCAGGACTCAAATGCACAATAAGAGCCTGGGTTTGTGGAAAAGCTGTTAAGTGGAGAGAGGAGAGATGGGGATGAGGGAGAGGCATGCTTTCCTTCTGGGAGGTGTTTGAAATCTTAAATGGTGGAGACAGAGGAAGAGAGTTAAAGATTTTGAAGGGGTTACGTTCAAGGTCTTGGTTGGGGGCTGGGAGACGTCCACAGGATGTTGTCAGAGATGGAGCAGACTCTCTATAGGAGAGAAGCATGACAGTCTAGTGGATACAACACAGGCCTGGAAGTCAAAATGACCTGGGTTCTAAACCTGGCTCTGCCACATGTCTGCTCTGTGAACATGTGTATGTCACTCACTTCTCTGTTCCTCAGCCATCTCCCTCTTTTCCTTGAGGGAGTCTCAGCCTCACCCAAGAATCCTGTTGGAAATCTCAAAGTAATTCATAGTGTGCAATCAGCAAGCGTGAAATGACTTATCACACTGACCTTGAGTTGCAGAAGTGAATGCATAACTGGTGGCGATGCTGGAGAGGTCACGGTGCAGTCTCAATACCATGAAGCTGAACTGTCTCCTATGCTAGAGGACACATTTACAACTCAGATGGACACCGACACAATCCATGCCTTGGATGGCCCTGCCCAACCCTAGTTCCATTTTCCTCCTTTCTCTACCCAACTCCACCGAGGACTCAAATGCACAATAAGAGCCTGGGTTTGGGGAAGAACTAGAAAGTGGAGAGAGGAGAGATGGGGATGGGGGGAGAGGCTTGCTTTCCTTCTGGGAGGTGTTCGAAATCTTAAATGGTGGAGACAGAGGAAGAGTTAAAGACTTTGAAAGGGTTATGTTCAAGGTCTTGGTTGGGGGCTGGGAGACGTCCACAGGATGTTGTCAGAGATGGAGCAGACTCTCTATAGGAGAGAAGCATGACAGTCTAGTGGATACAACACAGGCCTGGAAGTCAAAATGACCTGGGTTCTAAACCTGGCTCTGCCACATGTCTGCTCTGTGAACATGTGTATGTCACTCACTTCTCTGTTCCTCAGCCATCTCCCTCTTTTCCTTGAGGGAGTCTCAGCCTCACCCAAGAATCCTGTTGGAAATCTCAAAGTAATTCATAGTGTGCAATCAGCAAGCGTGAAATGACTTATCACACTGACCTTGAGTTGCAGAAGTGAATGCATAACTGGTGGCGATGCTGGAGAGGTCACGGTGCAGTCTCAATACCATGAAGCTGAACTGTCTCCTATGCTAGAGGACACATTTAGAACTCAGATGGACACCGACACAATCCATGCCTTGGATGGCCCTGCCCAACCCTAGTTCCATTTTCCTCCTTTCTCTACCCAACTCCACCGAGGACTCAAATGCACAATAAGAGCCTGGGTTTGGGGAAGAACTAGAAAGTGGAGAGAGGAGAGATGGGGATGGGGGAGAGGCTTGCTTTCCTTCTGGGAGGTGTTCGAAATCTTAAATGGTGGAGACAGAGGAAGAGTTAAAGACTTTGAAAGGGTTATGTTCAAGGTCTTGGTTGGGGGCTGGGAGACGTCCACAGGATGTTGTCAGAGATGGAGCAGACTCTCTATAGGAGAGAAGCATGACAGTCAAGTAGATACAACACAGGCCTGGAAGTCAAAATGACCTGGGTTCTAAACCTGGCTCTGCCACATGTCTGCTCTGTGAACATGTGTATGTCACTCACTTCTCTGTTCCTCAGCCATCTCCCTCTTTTCCTTGAGGGAGTCTCAGCCTCACCCAAGAATCCTGTTGGAAATCTCAAAGTAATTCATAGTGTGCAATCAGCAAGCGTGAAATGACTGATCACACTGACCTTGAGTTGCAGAAGCGAATGCATAACTGGTGGCGATGCTGGAGAGGTCACGGTGTAGTCTCAATACCATGAAGCTGGACTGTCCCCTTTCGTAAAGGACACATTTACCACTCAGAGGGACACCGTCACAATCCATGCCTTGGATGTCCCTTCCCAAGCCAAGTTCCCTTTTCCTCCTTTCTCTACCCATCTCCACCCAGGACTCAAATGCACAATAAGAGCTTGGGTTTGTGGAAAAGCTGGGAAGTGGAGAGAGAAGAGATGGGGATGGGGGAGAGGCATGCTTTCCTTCTGGAAGGTGTTTGAAATCTTAAATGGTGGAGACAGAGGAAGAGAGTTAAAGACTTTGAAGGGGTTACGTTCAAGGTCTTGGTTGGGGGCCGGGAGACGTCCACAGGATGTTGTCAGAGATGGAGCAGACTCTCTATAGGAGAGAAGCATGACAGTCTAGTGGATACAGCACAGGCCTGGAAGTCAAAATGACCTGGGTTCTAAACCTGGCTCTGCCACATGTCTTCTCTGTGAACATGTGTATGTCACTCACTTCTCTGTTCCTCAGCCATCTCCCTCTTTTCCTTGAGGGAGTCTCAGCCTCACCCAAGAATCCTGTTGGAAATCCCAAAGTAATTCATAGTGTGCAATCAGCAAGCGTGAAATGACTGATCACACTGACCTTGAGTTGCAGAAGCGAATGCATAACTGGTGGCGATGCTGGGGAGGTCACGGTGCAGTCTGAATACCATGAAGCTGGACAGTCTCCTTTGCTAGAGGACACATTTACCTCTCAAAGGGACACCGACACAATCCATGCCTTGGATGGCCCTGCCCAACCCAAGTTCCCTTTTCCTCCTTTCTCTATCCAACTGCACGCAGGACTCGAATGCACAGTAAGAGCCTCGGTTTGGGGAAGAAATGGGACGTGGAGAGAGGAGAGATGGGGATGGGGGAGAGGCATGCTTTCCTTCTGGGAGGTGTTTGAAATCTTAAATAGGGGAGACAGAGGAAGAGAATTAAAAACTTTGAAGGGGTTTTGTTCAAGGTCTTGGTTGGGGGCCGGGAGACGTCCACAGGATGTTGTCAGAGATGGAGCAGACTCTCTATAGGAGAGAAGCATGAGAGTCTAGTGAATACAACACAGGCCTGGAAGTCAAAATGACCTGGGTTTTAACCTGGCTCTTCCACATGTCTGCTCTGTGACCATGTGTATGTCACTAACTTCTCTGTTCCTCAGCCATCTCCCACTTTTCCTTGAGGGAGTCTCAGCCTCACCCAAGACTCCTGTTGGAAATCTCAAAGTAATTCATAGTGTCCACTCAGCAAGCATAGAATGATTGATCACACTGACCTTGAGTTGCAGAAGTGAATGCGTAACTGATGGCGATGCTGGAGAGGTCACGGTGCAGTCTGAATACCATGAAGCTGGAATGTCTCCTATGCTAGAGGACACATTTACCTCTCAGAGGGACACCGACAAAATCCATGCCTTGGATGGCCCTGCCCAACCCAAGTTCCCTTTTCCTCCTTTCTCTACCCATCTCCACCCAGGACTCAAATGCACAATAAGAGCCTGGGTTTGTGGAAAAGCTGGGAAGTGGAGAGAGGAGAGATGGGGATGAGGGAGAGGCATGCTTTCCTTCTGTGAGGTGTTTGAAATCTTAAATGGTGGAGACAGAGGAAGAGAGTTAAAGACTTTGAAGGGGTTACGTTCAAGGTCTTGGTTGGGGGCCGGGAGACGTCCACAGGATGTTGTCAGAGATGGAGCAGACTCTCTATAGGAGAGAAGCATGACAGTCTAGTGGATACAATACAGGCCTGGAAGTCAAAATGACCTGGGTTCTAAACCTGGCTCTGCCACATGTCTGCTCTGTGAACATGTGTATGCCACTCATTTCTCTGTTCCTCAGCCATCTCCCTCTTTTCCTTGAGGGAGTCTCAGCCTCACCCAAGAATCCTGTTGGAAATCCCAAAGTAATTCATAGTGTGCAATCAGCAAGCGTGAAATGGCTGATCACACTGACCTTGAGTTGCAGAAGCGAATGCATAACTGGTGGTGATGCTGGGGAGGTCACGGTGCAGTCTGAATACCATGAAGTTGGACTGTTTCCTTTGCTAGAGGACACATTTACCTCTCAAAGGGACACCGACACAATCCATGCCTTGGATGGCCCTGCCCAACCCAAGTTCCCTTTTCCTCCTTTCTCTATCCAACTGCACCCAGTACTCGAATGCACAGTAAGAGCCTGGGTTTGGGGAAGAAATGGGACGTGGAGAGAGGAGAGATAGGGGTGGGGGAGAGGCATGCTTTCCTTCTGGGAGGTGTTTGAAATCTTAAATAGTGGAGACAGAGGAAGAGAATTAAAGACTTTGAAGGGGTTATGTTCAAGGTCTTGGTTGGGGGCCAGGAGACGTCCACAGGATGTTGTCAGAGATGGAGCAGACTCTCTATAGGAGAGAAGCATGACAGTCTAGTGGATACAACACAGGCCTGGAAGTCAAAATGACCTGGGTTTTAACCTGGCTCTTCCACATGTCTGCTCTGTGACCATGTGTATGTCACTAACTTCTCTGTTCCTCAGCCATCTCCCACTTTTCCTTGAGGGAGTCTCAGCCTCACCCAAGACTCCTGTTGGAAATCTCAAAGTAATTCATAGTATCCACTCAGCAAGCATGAAATGATTGATCACACTGACCTTGAGTTGCAGAAGCGAATGCGTAACTGATGGCGATGCTGGAGAGGTCACGGTGCAGTCTGAATACCATGAAGCTGGACTGTCCCCTTTGCTAAAGGACACATTTACCACTCAGAGGGACACCGACACAATCCATGCCTTGGATGGCCCTGCCCATCCCAAGTTCCATTTTCCTCCTTTCTCTACCCATCTCCACCCAGGACTCAAATGCACAATAAGAGCCTGGGTTTGTGGAAAAGCTGTTAAGTGGAGAGAGGAGAGATGGGGATGAGGGAGAGGCATGCTTTCCTTCTGGGAGGTGTTTGAAATCTTAAATGGTGGAGACAGAGGAAGAGAGTTAAAGATTTTGAAGGGGTTACGTTCAAGGTCTTGGTTGGGGGCTGGGAGACGTCCACAGGATGTTGTCAGAGATGGAGCAGACTCTCTATAGGAGAGAAGCATGACAGTCTAGTGGATACAACACAGGCCTGGAAGTCAAAATGACCTGGGTTCTAAACCTGGCTCTGCCACATGTCTGCTCTGTGAACATGTGTATGTCACTCACTTCTCTGTTCCTCAGCCATCTCCCTCTTTTCCTTGAGGGAGTCTCAGCCTCACCCAAGAATCCTGTTGGAAATCTCAAAGTAATTCATAGTGTGCAATCAGCAAGCGTGAAATGACTTATCACACTGACCTTGAGTTGCAGAAGTGAATGCATAACTGGTGGCGATGCTGGAGAGGTCACGGTGCAGTCTCAATACCATGAAGCTGAACTGTCTCCTATGCTAGAGGACACATTTACAACTCAGATGGACACCGACACAATCCATGCCTTGGATGGCCCTGCCCAACCCTAGTTCCATTTTCCTCCTTTCTCTACCCAACTCCACCGAGGACTCAAATGCACAATAAGAGCCTGGGTTTGGGGAAGAACTAGAAAGTGGAGAGAGGAGAGATGGGGATGGGGGAGAGGCTTGCTTTCCATCTGGGAGGTGTTCGAAATCTTAAATGGTGGAGACAGAGGAAGAGTTAAAGACTTTGAAAGGGTTATGTTCAAGGTCTTGGTTGGGGGCTGGGAGACGTCCACAGGATGTTGTCAGAGATGGAGCAGACTCTCTATAGGAGAGAAGCATGACAGTCAAGTAGATACAACACAGGCCTGGAAGTCAAAATGACCTGGGTTCTAAACCTGGCTCTGCCACATGTCTGCTCTGTGAACATGTGTATGTCACTCACTTCTCTGTTCCTCAGCCATCTCCCTCTTTTCCTTGAGGGAGTCTCAGCCTCACCCAAGAATCCTGTTGGAAATCTCAAAGTAATTCATAGTGTGCAATCAGCAAGCGTGAAATGACTGATCACACTGACCTTGAGTTGCAGAAGCGAATGCATAACTGGTGGCGATGCTGGAGAGGTCACGGTGTAGTCTCAATACCATGAAGCTGGACTGTCCCCTTTCGTAAAGGACACATTTACCACTCAGAGGGACACCGTCACAATCCATGCCTTGGATGTCCCTTCCCAAGCCAAGTTCCCTTTTCCTCCTTTCTCTACCCATCTCCACCCAGGACTCAAATGCACAATAAGAGCTTGGGTTTGTGGAAAAGCTGGGAAGTGGAGAGAGAAGAGATGGGGATGGGGGAGAGGCATGCTTTCCTTCTGGAAGGTGTTTGAAATCTTAAATGGTGGAGACAGAGGAAGAGAGTTAAAGACTTTGAAGGGGTTACGTTCAAGGTCTTGGTTGGGGGCCGGGAGACATCCACAGGATGTTGTCAGAGATGGAGCAGACTCTCTATAGGAGAGAAGCATGACAGTCTAGTGGATACAGCACAGGCCTGGAAGTCAAAATGACCTGGGTTCTAAACCTGGCTCTGCCACATGTCTGCTCTGTGAACATGTGTATGTCACTCACTTCTCTGTTCCTCAGCCATCTCCCTCTTTTCCTTGAGGGAGTCTCAGCCTCACCCAAGAATCCTGTTGGAAATCCCAAAGTAATTCATAGTGTGCAATCAGCAAGCGTGAAATGACTGATCACACTGACCTTGAGTTGCAGAAGCGAATGCATAACTGGTGGCGATGCTGGGGAGGTCACGGTGCAGTCTGAATACCATGAAGCTGGACAGTCTCCTGTGCTAGAGGACACATTTACCTCTCAAAGGGACACCGACACAATCCATGCCTTGGATGGCCCTGCCCAACCCAAGTTCCCTTTTCCTCCTTTCTCTATCCAACTGCACGCAGGACTCGAATGCACAGTAAGAGCCTCGGTTTGGGGAAGAAATGGGACGTGGAGAGAGGAGAGATGGGGATGGGGGAGAGGCATGCTTTCCTTCTGGGAGGTGTTTGAAATCTTAAATAGGGGAGACAGAGGAAGAGAATTAAAAACTTTGAAGGGGTTATGTTCAAGGTCTTGGTTGGGGGCCGGGAGACGTCCACAGGATGTTGTCAGAGATGGAGCAGACTCTCTATAGGAGAGAAGCATGAGAGTCTAGTGAATACAACACAGGCCTGGAAGTCAAAATGACCTGGGTTTTAACCTGGCTCTTCCACATGTCTGCTCTGTGACCATGTGTATGTCACTAACTTCTCTGTTCCTCAGCCATCTCCCACTTTTCCTTGAGGGAGTCTCAGCCTCACCCAAGACTCCTGTTGGAAATCTCAAAGTAATTCATAGTGTCCACTCAGCAAGCATAGAATGATTGATCACACTGACCTTGAGTTGCAGAAGTGAATGCGTAACTGATGGCGATGCTGGAGAGGTCACGGTGCAGTCTGAATACCATGAACCTGGAATGTCTCCTATGCTAGAGGACACATTTACCTCTCAGAGGGACACCGACAAAATCCATGCCTTGGATGGCCCTGCCCAACCCAAGTTCCCTTTTCCTCCTTTCTCTACCCATCTCCACCCAGGACTCAAATGCACAATAAGAGCCTGGGTTTGTGGAAAAGCTGGGAAGTGGAGAGAGGAGAGATGGGGATGAGGGAGAGGCATGCTTTCCTTCTGTGAGGTGTTTGAAATCTTAAATGGTGGAGACAGAGGAAGAGAGTTAAAGACTTTGAAGGGGTTACGTTCAAGGTCTTGGTTGGGGGCCGGGAGACGTCCACAGGATGTTGTCAGAGATGGAGCAGACTCTCTATAGGAGAGAAGCATGACAGTCTAGTGGATACAATACAGGCCTGGAAGTCAAAATGACCTGGGTTCTAAACCTGGCTCTGCCACATGTCTGCTCTGTGAACATGTGTATGCCACTCATTTCTCTGTTCCTCAGCCATCTCCCTCTTTTCCTTGAGGGAGTCTCAGCCTCACCCAAGAATCCTGTTGGAAATCCCAAAGTAATTCATAGTGTGCAATCAGCAAGCGTGAAATGGCTGATCACACTGACCTTGAGTTGCAGAAGCGAATGCATAACTGGTGGTGATGCTGGGGAGGTCACGGTGCAGTCTGAATACCATGAAGTTGGACTGTTTCCTTTGCTAGAGGACACATTTACCTCTCAAAGGGACACCGACACAATCCATGCCTTGGATGGCCCTGCCCAACCCAAGTTCCCTTTTCCTCCTTTCTCTATCCAACTGCACCCAGTACTCGAATGCACAGTAAGAGCCTGGGTTTGGGGAAGAAATGGGACGTGGAGAGAGGAGAGATAGGGGTGGGGGAGAGGCATGCTTTCCTTCTGGGAGGTGTTTGAAATCTTAAATAGTGGAGACAGAGGAAGAGAATTAAAGACTTTGAAGGGGTTATGTTCAAGGTCTTGGTTGGGGGCCAGGAGACGTCCACAGGATGTTGTCAGAGATGGAGCAGACTCTCTATAGGAGAGAAGCATGACAGTCTAGTGGATACAACACAGGCCTGGAAGTCAAAATGACCTGGGTTTTAACCTGGCTCTTCCACATGTCTGCTCTGTGACCATGTGTATGTCACTAACTTCTCTGTTCCTCAGCCATCTCCCACTTTTCCTTGAGGGAGTCTCAGCCTCACCCAAGACTCCTGTTGGAAATCTCAAAGTAATTCATAGTATCCACTCAGCAAGCATGAAATGATTGATCACACTGACCTTGAGTTGCAGAAGCGAATGCGTAACTGATGGCGATGCTGGAGAGGTCACGGTGCAGTCTGAATACCATGAAGCTGGACTGTCCCCTTTGCTAAAGGACACATTTACCACTCAGAGGGACACCGACACAATCCATGCCTTGGATGGCCCTGCCCATCCCAAGTTCCATTTTCCTCCTTTCTCTACCCATCTCCACCCAGGACTCAAATGCACAATAAGAGCCTGGGTTTGTGGAAAAGCTGTTAAGTGGAGAGAGGAGAGATGGGGATGAGGGAGAGGCATGCTTTCCTTCTGGGAGGTGTTTGAAATCTTAAATGGTGGAGACAGAGGAAGAGAGTTAAAGATTTTGAAGGGGTTACGTTCAAGGTCTTGGTTGGGGGCTGGGAGACGTCCACAGGATGTTGTCAGAGATGGAGCAGACTCTCTATAGGAGAGAAGCATGACAGTCTAGTGGATACAACACAGGCCTGGAAGTCAAAATGACCTGGGTTCTAAACCTGGCTCTGCCACATGTCTGCTCTGTGAACATGTGTATGTCACTCACTTCTCTGTTCCTCAGCCATCTCCCTCTTTTCCTTGAGGGAGTCTCAGCCTCACCCAAGAATCCTGTTGGAAATCTCAAAGTAATTCATAGTGTGCAATCAGCAAGCGTGAAATGACTTATCACACTGACCTTGAGTTGCAGAAGTGAATGCATAACTGGTGGCGATGCTGGAGAGGTCACGGTGCAGTCTCAATACCATGAAGCTGAACTGTCTCCTATGCTAGAGGACACATTTACAACTCAGATGGACACCGACACAATCCATGCCTTGGATGGCCCTGCCCAACCCTAGTTCCATTTTCCTCCTTTCTCTACCCAACTCCACCGAGGACTCAAATGCACAATAAGAGCCTGGGTTTGGGGAAGAACTAGAAAGTGGAGAGAGGAGAGATGGGGATGGGGGAGAGGCTTGCTTTCCTTCTGGGAGGTGTTCGAAATCTTAAATGGTGGAGACAGAGGAAGAGTTAAAGACTTTGAAAGGGTTATGTTCAAGGTCTTGGTTGGGGGCTGGGAGACGTCCACAGGATGTTGTCAGAGATGGAGCAGACTCTCTATAGGAGAGAAGCATGACAGTCTAGTGGATACAACACAGGCCTGGAAGTCAAAATGACCTGGGTTCTAAACCTGGCTCTGCCACATGTCTGCTCTGTGAACATGTGTATGTCACTCACTTCTCTGTTCCTCAGCCATCTCCCTCTTTTCCTTGAGGGAGTCTCAGCCTCACCCAAGAATCCTGTTGGAAATCTCAAAGTAATTCATAGTGTGCAATCAGCAAGCGTGAAATGACTTATCACACTGACCTTGAGTTGCAGAAGTGAATGCATAACTGGTGGCGATGCTGGAGAGGTCACGGTGCAGTCTCAATACCATGAAGCTGAACTGTCTCCTATGCTAGAGGACACATTTAGAACTCAGATGGACACCGACACAATCCATGCCTTGGATGGCCCTGCCCAACCCTAGTTCCATTTTCCTCCTTTCTCTACCCAACTCCACCGAGGACTCAAATGCACAATAAGAGCCTGGGTTTGGGGAAGAACTAGAAAGTGGAGAGAGGAGAGATGGGGATGGGGGAGAGGCTTGCTTTCCATCTGGGAGGTGTTCGAAATCTTAAATGGTGGAGACAGAGGAAGAGTTAAAGACTTTGAAAGGGTTATGTTCAAGGTCTTGGTTGGGGGCTGGGAGACGTCCACAGGATGTTGTCAGAGATGGAGCAGACTCTCTATAGGAGAGAAGCATGACAGTCAAGTAGATACAACACAGGCCTGGAAGTCAAAATGACCTGGGTTCTAAACCTGGCTCTGCCACATGTCTGCTCTGTGAACATGTGTATGTCACTCACTTCTCTGTTCCTCAGCCATCTCCCTCTTTTCCTTGAGGGAGTCTCAGCCTCACCCAAGAATCCTGTTGGAAATCTCAAAGTAATTCATAGTGTGCAATCAGCAAGCGTGAAATGACTGATCACACTGACCTTGAGTTGCAGAAGCGAATGCATAACTGGTGGCGATGCTGGAGAGGTCACGGTGTAGTCTCAATACCATGAAGCTGGACTGTCCCCTTTCGTAAAGGACACATTTACCACTCAGAGGGACACCGTCACAATCCATGCCTTGGATGTCCCTTCCCAAGCCAAGTTCCCTTTTCCTCCTTTCTCTACCCATCTCCACCCAGGACTCAAATGCACAATAAGAGCTTGGGTTTGTGGAAAAGCTGGGAAGTGGAGAGAGAAGAGATGGGGATGGGGGAGAGGCATGCTTTCCTTCTGGAAGGTGTTTGAAATCTTAAATGGTGGAGACAGAGGAAGAGAGTTAAAGACTTTGAAGGGGTTACGTTCAAGGTCTTGGTTGGGGGCCGGGAGACGTCCACAGGATGTTGTCAGAGATGGAGCAGACTCTCTATAGGAGAGAAGCATGACAGTCTAGTGGATACAGCACAGGCCTGGAAGTCAAAATGACCTGGGTTCTAAACCTGGCTCTGCCACATGTCTTCTCTGTGAACATGTGTATGTCACTCACTTCTCTGTTCCTCAGCCATCTCCCTCTTTTCCTTGAGGGAGTCTCAGCCTCACCCAAGAATCCTGTTGGAAATCCCAAAGTAATTCATAGTGTGCAATCAGCAAGCGTGAAATGACTGATCACACTGACCTTGAGTTGCAGAAGCGAATGCATAACTGGTGGCGATGCTGGGGAGGTCACGGTGCAGTCTGAATACCATGAAGCTGGACAGTCTCCTTTGCTAGAGGACACATTTACCTCTCAAAGGGACACCGACACAATCCATGCCTTGGATGGCCCTGCCCAACCCAAGTTCCCTTTTCCTCCTTTCTCTATCCAACTGCACGCAGGACTCGAATGCACAGTAAGAGCCTCGGTTTGGGGAAGAAATGGGACGTGGAGAGAGGAGAGATGGGGATGGGGGAGAGGCATGCTTTCCTTCTGGGAGGTGTTTGAAATCTTAAATAGGGGAGACAGAGGAAGAGAATTAAAAACTTTGAAGGGGTTTTGTTCAAGGTCTTGGTTGGGGGCCGGGAGACGTCCACAGGATGTTGTCAGAGATGGAGCAGACTCTCTATAGGAGAGAAGCATGAGAGTCTAGTGAATACAACACAGGCCTGGAAGTCAAAATGACCTGGGTTTTAACCTGGCTCTTCCACATGTCTGCTCTGTGACCATGTGTATGTCACTAACTTCTCTGTTCCTCAGCCATCTCCCACTTTTCCTTGAGGGAGTCTCAGCCTCACCCAAGACTCCTGTTGGAAATCTCAAAGTAATTCATAGTGTCCACTCAGCAAGCATAGAATGATTGATCACACTGACCTTGAGTTGCAGAAGTGAATGCGTAACTGATGGCGATGCTGGAGAGGTCACGGTGCAGTCTGAATACCATGAAGCTGGAATGTCTCCTATGCTAGAGGACACATTTACCTCTCAGAGGGACACCGACAAAATCCATGCCTTGGATGGCCCTGCCCAACCCAAGTTCCCTTTTCCTCCTTTCTCTACCCATCTCCACCCAGGACTCAAATGCACAATAAGAGCCTGGGTTTGTGGAAAAGCTGGGAAGTGGAGAGAGGAGAGATGGGGATGAGGGAGAGGCATGCTTTCCTTCTGTGAGGTGTTTGAAATCTTAAATGGTGGAGACAGAGGAAGAGAGTTAAAGACTTTGAAGGGGTTACGTTCAAGGTCTTGGTTGGGGGCCGGGAGACGTCCACAGGATGTTGTCAGAGATGGAGCAGACTCTCTATAGGAGAGAAGCATGACAGTCTAGTGGATACAATACAGGCCTGGAAGTCAAAATGACCTGGGTTCTAAACCTGGCTCTGCCACATGTCTGCTCTGTGAACATGTGTATGCCACTCATTTCTCTGTTCCTCAGCCATCTCCCTCTTTTCCTTGAGGGAGTCTCAGCCTCACCCAAGAATCCTGTTGGAAATCCCAAAGTAATTCATAGTGTGCAATCAGCAAGCGTGAAATGGCTGATCACACTGACCTTGAGTTGCAGAAGCGAATGCATAACTGGTGGTGATGCTGGGGAGGTCACGGTGCAGTCTGAATACCATGAAGTTGGACTGTTTCCTTTGCTAGAGGACACATTTACCTCTCAAAGGGACACCGACACAATCCATGCCTTGGATGGCCCTGCCCAACCCAAGTTCCCTTTTCCTCCTTTCTCTATCCAACTGCACCCAGTACTCGAATGCACAGTAAGAGCCTGGGTTTGGGGAAGAAATGGGACATGGAGAGAGGAGAGATAGGGGTGGGGGAGAGGCATGCTTTCCTTCTGGGAGGTGTTTGAAATCTTAAATAGTGGAGACAGAGGAAGAGAATTAAAGACTTTGAAGGGGTTATGTTCAAGGTCTTGGTTGGGGGCCAGGAGACGTCCACAGGATGTTGTCAGAGATGGAGCAGACTCTCTATAGGAGAGAAGCATGACAGTCTAGTGGATACAACACAGGCCTGGAAGTCAAAATGACCTGGGTTTTAACCTGGCTCTTCCACATGTCTGCTCTGTGACCATGTGTATGTCACTAACTTCTCTGTTCCTCAGCCATCTCCCACTTTTCCTTGAGGGAGTCTCAGCCTCACCCAAGACTCCTGTTGGAAATCTCAAAGTAATTCATAGTATCCACTCAGCAAGCATGAAATGATTGATCACACTGACCTTGAGTTGCAGAAGCGAATGCGTAACTGATGGCGATGCTGGAGAGGTCACGGTGCAGTCTGAATACCATGAAGCTGGACTGTCCCCTTTGCTAAAGGACACATTTACCACTCAGAGGGACACCGACACAATCCATGCCTTGGATGGCCCTGCCCATCCCAAGTTCCATTTTCCTCCTTTCTCTACCCATCTCCACCCAGGACTCAAATGCACAATAAGAGCCTGGGTTTGTGGAAAAGCTGTTAAGTGGAGAGAGGAGAGATGGGGATGAGGGAGAGGCATGCTTTCCTTCTGGGAGGTGTTTGAAATCTTAAATGGTGGAGACAGAGGAAGAGAGTTAAAGATTTTGAAGGGGTTACGTTCAAGGTCTTGGTTGGGGGCTGGGAGACGTCCACAGGATGTTGTCAGAGATGGAGCAGACTCTCTATAGGAGAGAAGCATGACAGTCTAGTGGATACAACACAGGCCTGGAAGTCAAAATGACCTGGGTTCTAAACCTGGCTCTGCCACATGTCTGCTCTGTGAACATGTGTATGTCACTCACTTCTCTGTTCCTCAGCCATCTCCCTCTTTTCCTTGAGGGAGTCTCAGCCTCACCCAAGAATCCTGTTGGAAATCTCAAAGTAATTCATAGTGTGCAATCAGCAAGCGTGAAATGACTTATCACACTGACCTTGAGTTGCAGAAGTGAATGCATAACTGGTGGCGATGCTGGAGAGGTCACGGTGCAGTCTCAATACCATGAAGCTGAACTGTCTCCTATGCTAGAGGACACATTTACAACTCAGATGGACACCGACACAATCCATGCCTTGGATGGCCCTGCCCAACCCTAGTTCCATTTTCCTCCTTTCTCTACCCAACTCCACCGAGGACTCAAATGCACAATAAGAGCCTGGGTTTGGGGAAGAACTAGAAAGTGGAGAGAGGAGAGATGGGGATGGGGGAGAGGCTTGCTTTCCTTCTGGGAGGTGTTCGAAATCTTAAATGGTGGAGACAGAGGAAGAGTTAAAGACTTTGAAAGGGTTATGTTCAAGGTCTTGGTTGGGGGCTGGGAGACGTCCACAGGATGTTGTCAGAGATGGAGCAGACTCTCTATAGGAGAGAAGCATGACAGTCAAGTAGATACAACACAGGCCTGGAAGTCAAAATGACCTGGGTTCTAAACCTGGCTCTGCCACATGTCTGCTCTGTGAACATGTGTATGTCACTCACTTCTCTGTTCCTCAGCCATCTCCCTCTTTTCCTTGAGGGAGTCTCAGCCTCACCCAAGAATCCTGTTGGAAATCTCAAAGTAATTCATAGTGTGCAATCAGCAAGCGTGAAATGACTGATCACACTGACCTTGAGTTGCAGAAGCGAATGCATAACTGGTGGCGATGCTGGAGAGGTCACGGTGTAGTCTCAATACCATGAAGCTGGACTGTCCCCTTTCGTAAAGGACACATTTACCACTCAGAGGGACACCGTCACAATCCATGCCTTGGATGTCCCTTCCCAAGCCAAGTTCCCTTTTCCTCCTTTCTCTACCCATCTCCACCCAGGACTCAAATGCACAATAAGAGCTTGGGTTTGTGGAAAAGCTGGGAAGTGGAGAGAGAAGAGATGGGGATGGGGGGAGAGGCATGCTTTCCTTCTGGAAGGTGTTTGAAATCTTAAATGGTGGAGACAGAGGAAGAGAGTTAAAGACTTTGAAGGGGTTACGTTCAAGGTCTTGGTTGGGGGCCGGGAGACGTCCACAGGATGTTGTCAGAGATGGAGCAGACTCTCTATAGGAGAGAAGCATGACAGTCTAGTGGATACAGCACAGGCCTGGAAGTCAAAATGACCTGGGTTCTAAACCTGGCTCTGCCACATGTCTGCTCTGTGAACATGTGTATGTCACTCACTTCTCTGTTCCTCAGCCATCTCCCTCTTTTCCTTGAGGGAGTCTCAGCCTCACCCAAGAATCCTGTTGGAAATCCCAAAGTAATTCATAGTGTGCAATCAGCAAGCGTGAAATGACTGATCACACTGACCTTGAGTTGCAGAAGCGAATGCATAACTGGTGGCGATGCTGGGGAGGTCACGGTGCAGTCTGAATACCATGAAGCTGGACAGTCTCCTTTGCTAGAGGACACATTTACCTCTCAAAGGGACACCGACACAATCCATGCCTTGGATGGCCCTGCCCAACCCAAGTTCCCTTTTCCTCCTTTCTCTATCCAACTGCACGCAGGACTCGAATGCACAGTAAGAGCCTCGGTTTGGGGAAGAAATGGGACGTGGAGAGAGGAGAGATGGGGATGGGGGAGAGGCATGCTTTCCTTCTGGGAGGTGTTTGAAATCTTAAATAGGGGAGACAGAGGAAGAGAATTAAAAACTTTGAAGGGGTTATGTTCAAGGTCTTGGTTGGGGGCCGGGAGACGTCCACAGGATGTTGTCAGAGATGGAGCAGACTCTCTATAGGAGAGAAGCATGAGAGTCTAGTGAATACAACACAGGCCTGGAAGTCAAAATGACCTGGGTTTTAACCTGGCTCTTCCACATGTCTGCTCTGTGACCATGTGTATGTCACTAACTTCTCTGTTCCTCAGCCATCTCCCACTTTTCCTTGAGGGAGTCTCAGCCTCACCCAAGACTCCTGTTGGAAATCTCAAAGTAATTCATAGTGTCCACTCAGCAAGCATAGAATGATTGATCACACTGACCTTGAGTTGCAGAAGTGAATGCGTAACTGATGGCGATGCTGGAGAGGTCACGGTGCAGTCTGAATACCATGAAGCTGGAATGTCTCCTATGCTAGAGGACACATTTACCTCTCAGAGGGACACCGACAAAATCCATGCCTTGGATGGCCCTGCCCAACCCAAGTTCCCTTTTCCTCCTTTCTCTACCCATCTCCACCCAGGACTCAAATGCACAATAAGAGCCTGGGTTTGTGGAAAAGCTGGGAAGTGGAGAGAGGAGAGATGGGGATGAGGGAGAGGCATGCTTTCCTTCTGTGAGGTGTTTGAAATCTTAAATGGTGGAGACAGAGGAAGAGAGTTAAAGACTTTGAAGGGGTTACGTTCAAGGTCTTGGTTGGGGGCCGGGAGACGTCCACAGGATGTTGTCAGAGATGGAGCAGACTCTCTATAGGAGAGAAGCATGACAGTCTAGTGGATACAATACAGGCCTGGAAGTCAAAATGACCTGGGTTCTAAACCTGGCTCTGCCACATGTCTGCTCTGTGAACATGTGTATGCCACTCATTTCTCTGTTCCTCAGCCATCTCCCTCTTTTCCTTGAGGGAGTCTCAGCCTCACCCAAGAATCCTGTTGGAAATCCCAAAGTAATTCATAGTGTGCAATCAGCAAGTGTGAAATGACTGATCACACTGACCTTGAGTTGCAGAAGCGAATGCATAACTGGTGGCGATGCTGGAGAGGTCACAGTGCAGTCTGAATACCATGAAGCTGGACTGTCCCCTTTGCTAAAGGACACATTTACCACTCAGAGGGACACCGACACAATCCATGCCTTGGATGGCCCTGCCCAACCCAAGTTCCATTTTCCTCCTTTCTCTACCCAACTCCACCCAGTACTCAAATGCACAGTAAGAGCCTGGGTTTGGGGAAGAACTAGGAAGTGGAGAGAGGAGAGATGGGGATGGGGGAGAGGCTTGCTTTCCTTCTGGGAGGTGTTCGAAATCTTAAATGGTGGAGACAGAGGAAGAGAGTTTAAGACTTTGAAAGGGTTATGTTCAAGGTCTTGGTTGGGGGCTGGGAGACGTCCACAGGATGTTGTCAGAGATGGAGCAGACTCTCTATAGGAGAGAAGCATGACAGTCTAGTGGATACAACACAGGCCTGGAAGTCAAAATGACCTGGGTTCTAAACCTGGCTCTGCCACATGTCTGCTCTGTGAACATGTGTATGTCACTCACTTCTCTGTTCCTCAGCCATCTCCCTCTTTTCCTTGAGGGAGTCTCAGCCTCACCCAAGAATCCTGTTGGAAATCTCAAAGTAATTCACAGTGTGCAATCAGCAAGCGCGAAATGACTGATCACACTGACCTTGAGTTGCAGAAGCGAATGCATAACTGGTGGCGATGCTGGGGAGGTCACGGTGCAGTCTGAATACCATGAAGCTGGACAGTCTCCTTTGCTAGAGGACACATTTACCTCTCAAAGGGACACCGACACAATCCATGCCTTGGATGGCCCTGCCCAACCCAAGTTCCCTTTTCCTCCTTTCTCTATCCAACTGCACGCAGGACTCGAATGCACAGTAAGAGCCTTGGTTTGGGGAAGAAATGGGACGTGGAGAGAGGAGAGATGGGGGTGGGGGAGAGGCATGCTTTCCTTCTGGGAGGTGTTTGAAATCTTAAATAGGGGAGACAGAGGAAGAGAATTAAAGACTTTGATGGGGTTATGTTCAAGGTCTTGGTTGGGGGCTGGGAGACGTCCACAGGATGTTGTCAGAGATGGAGCAGACTCTCTATAGGAGAGAAGCGTGACAGTCTAGTGGATACAACACAGGCCTGGAAGTCAAAATGACCTGGGTTCTAAACCTGGCTCTGCCACATGTCTGCTCTGTGAACATGTGTATGTCACTCACTTCTCTGTTCCTCAGCCATCTCCCTCTTTTCCTTGAGGGAGTCTCAGCCTCACCCAAGAATCCTGTTGGAAATCTCAAAGTAATTCATAGTGTGCAATCAGCAAGCGTGAAATGACTGATCACACTGACCTTGAGTTGCAGAAGCGAATACATAACTGGTGGCGATGCTGGAGAGGTCACGGTGCAGTCTCAATACCATGAAGCTGGACTGTCCCCTTTGCTAAAGGACACATTTACCACTCAGAGGGACACCGACAGAATCCATGCCTTGGATGGCCCTGCCCAACCCAAGTTCCATTTTCCTCCTTTCTCTACCCAACTCCACCGAGGACTCAAATGCACAGTAAGAGCCTGGGTTTGGGGAAGAACTGGGAAGTGGAGAGAGGAGAGATGGGGATGGGGGAGAAGCATGCTTTCCTTCTGGGAGGTGTATGAAATCTTAAATGGTGGAGACAGAGGAAGAGAGTTAAAGACTTTGAAAGGGTTATGTTCAAGGTCTTGGTTGGGGGCCGGGAGACGGCCACAGGATGTTGTCAGAGATGGAGCAGACTCTCTATAGGAGAGAAGCATGACAGTCTAGTGGATACAACACAGGCCTGGAAGTCAAAATGACCTGGGTTCTAAACCTGGCTCTGCCACATGTCTGCTCTGTGAACATGTGTATGTCACTCACTTCTCTGTTCCTCAGCCATCTCCCTCTTTTCCTTGAGGGAGTCTCAGCCCCACCCAAGAATCCTGTTGGAAATCTCAAAGTAATTCATAGTGTCCACTCAGCAAGCATGAAATGATTGATCACACTGACCTTGAGTTGCAGAAGCGAATGCGTAACTGGTGGCGATGCTGGAGAGGTCACGGTGCAGTCTGAATACCATGAAGCTGGACTGTCCCCTTTGCTAGAGGACACATTTACCACTCAGAGGGACACCGACACAATCCATGCCTTGGATGGCCCTGCCCAACCCTAGTTCCATTTTCCTCCTTTCTCTACCCAACTCCACCGAGGACTCAAATGCACAATAAGAGCCTGGGTTTGGGGAAGAACTAGAAAGTGGAGAGAGGAGAGATGGGGATGGGGAAGAGGCTTGCTTTCCTTCTGGGAGGTGTTCGAAATCTTAAATGGTGGAGACAGAGGAAGAGTTAAAGACTTTGAAAGGGTTATGTTCAAGGTCTTGGTTGGGGGCTGGGAGACGTCCACAGGATGTTGTCAGAGATGGAGCAGACTCTCTATAGGAGAGAAGCATGACAGTCTAGTAGATACAACACAGGCCTGGAAGTCAAAATGACCTGGGTTCTAAACCTGGCTCCGCCACATGTCTGCTCTGTGAACATGTGTATGTCACTCACTTCTCTGTTCCTCAGCCATCTCCCTCTTTTCCTTGAGGGAGTCTCAGCCTCACCCAAGAATCCTGTTGGAAATCTCAAAGTAATTCATAGTGTGCAATCAGCAAGCGTGAAATGACTGATCACACTGACCTTGAGTTGCAGAAGCGAATGCATAACTGGTGGCGATGCTGGAGAGGTCACGGTGTAGTCTCAATACCATGAAGCTGGACTGTCCCCTTTCGTAAAGGACACATTTACCACTCAGAGGGACACCGTCACAATCCATGCCTTGGATGTCCCTTCCCAAGCCAAGTTCCCTTTTCCTCCTTTCTCTACCCATCTCCACCCAGGACTCAAATGCACAATAAGAGCCTGGGTTTGTGGAAAAGCTGGGAAGTGGAGAGAGGAGAGATGGGGATGAGGGAGAGGCATGCTTTCCTTCTGTGAGGTGTTTGAAATCTTAAATGGTGGAGACAGAGGAAGAGAGTTAAAGACTTTGAAGGGGTTACGTTCAAGGTCTTGGTTGGGGGCCGGGAGACGTCCACAGGATGTTGTCAGAGATGGAGCAGACTCTCTATAGGAGAGAAGCATGACAGTCTAGTGGATACAACACAGGCCTGGAAGTCAAAATGACCTGGGTTCTAAACCTGGCTCTGCCACATGTCTGCTCTGTGAACATGTGTATGTCACTCACTTCTCTGTTCCTCAGCCATCTCCCTCTTTTCCTTGAGGGAGTCTCAGCCTCACCCAAGAATCCTGTTGGAAATCCCAAAGTAATTCATAGTGTGCAATCAGCAAGTGTGAAATGACTGATCACACTGACCTTGAGTTGCAGAAGCGAATGCATAACTGGTGGCGATGCTGGAGAGGTCACGGTGCAGTCTGAATACCATGAAGCTGGACTGTCCCCTTTGCTAAAGGACACATTTACCACTCAGAGGGACACCGACACAATCCATGCCTTGGATGGCCCTGCCCAACCCAAGTTCCATTTTCCTCCTTTCTCTACCCAACTCCACCCAGTACTCAAATGCACAGTAAGAGCCTGGGTTTGGGGAAGAACTAGGAAGTGGAGAGAGGAGAGATGGGGATGGGGGAGAGGCTTGCTTTCCTTCTGGGAGGTGTTCGAAATCTTAAATGGTGGAGACAGAGGAAGAGAGTTTAAGACTTTGAAAGGGTTATGTTCAAGGTCTTGGTTGGGGGCTGGGAGACGTCCACAGGATGTTGTCAGAGATGGAGCAGACTCTCTATAGGAGAGAAGCATGACAGTCTAGTGGATACAACACAGGCCTGGAAGTCAAAATGACCTGGGTTCTAAACCTGGCTCTGCCACATGTCTGCTCTGTGAACATGTGTATGTCACTCACTTCTCTGTTCCTCAGCCATCTCCCTCTTTTCCTTGAGGGAGTCTCAGCCTCACCCAAGAATCCTGTTGGAAATCTCAAAGTAATTCATAGTGTGCAATCAGCAAGCGCGAAATGACTGATCACACTGACCTTGAGTTGCAGAAGCGAATGCATAACTGGTGGCGATGCTGGGGAGGTCACGGTGCAGTCTGAATACCATGAAGCTGGACAGTCTCCTTTGCTAGAGGACACATTTACCTCTCAAAGGGACACCGACACAATCCATGCCTTGGATGGCCCTGCCCAACCCAAGTTCCCTTTTCCTCCTTTCTCTATCCAACTGCACGCAGGACTCGAATGCACAGTAAGAGCCTTGGTTTGGGGAAGAAATGGGACGTGGAGAGAGGAGAGATGGGGGTGGGGGAGAGGCATGCTTTCCTTCTGGGAGGTGTTTGAAATCTTAAATAGGGGAGACAGAGGAAGAGAATTAAAGACTTTGATGGGGTTATGTTCAAGGTCTTGGTTGGGGGCTGGGAGACGTCCACAGGATGTTGTCAGAGATGGAGCAGACTCTCTATAGGAGAGAAGCGTGACAGTCTAGTGGATACAACACAGGCCTGGAAGTCAAAATGACCTGGGTTCTAAACCTGGCTCTGCCACATGTCTGCTCTGTGAACATGTGTATGTCACTCACTTCTCTGTTCCTCAGCCATCTCCCTCTTTTCCTTGAGGGAGTCTCAGCCTCACCCAAGAATCCTGTTGGAAATCTCAAAGTAATTCATAGTGTGCAATCAGCAAGCGTGAAATGACTGATCACACTGACCTTGAGTTGCAGAAGCGAATACATAACTGGTGGCGATGCTGGAGAGGTCACGGTGCAGTCTCAATACCATGAAGCTGGACTGTCCCCTTTGCTAAAGGACACATTTACCACTCAGAGGGACACCGACAGAATCCATGCCTTGGATGGCCCTGCCCAACCCAAGTTCCATTTTCCTCCTTTCTCTACCCAACTCCACCGAGGACTCAAATGCACAGTAAGAGCCTGGGTTTGGGGAAGAACTGGGAAGTGGAGAGAGGAGAGATGGGGATGGGGGAGAAGCATGCTTTCCTTCTGGGAGGTGTATGAAATCTTAAATGGTGGAGACAGAGGAAGAGAGTTAAAGACTTTGAAAGGGTTATGTTCAAGGTCTTGGTTGGGGGCCGGGAGACGGCCACAGGATGTTGTCAGAGATGGAGCAGACTCTCTATAGGAGAGAAGCATGACAGTCTAGTGGATACAACACAGGCCTGGAAGTCAAAATGACCTGGGTTCTAAACCTGGCTCTGCCACATGTCTGCTCTGTGAACATGTGTATGTCACTCACTTCTCTGTTCCTCAGCCATCTCCCTCTTTTCCTTGAGGGAGTCTCAGCCCCACCCAAGAATCCTGTTGGAAATCTCAAAGTAATTCATAGTGTCCACTCAGCAAGCATGAAATGATTGATCACACTGACCTTGAGTTGCAGAAGCGAATGCGTAACTGGTGGCGATGCTGGAGAGGTCACGGTGCAGTCTGAATACCATGAAGCTGGACTGTCCCCTTTGCTAGAGGACACATTTACCACTCAGAGGGACACCGACACAATCCATGCCTTGGATGGCCCTGCCCAACCCTAGTTCCATTTTCCTCCTTTCTCTACCCAACTCCACCGAGGACTCAAATGCACAATAAGAGCCTGGGTTTGGGGAAGAACTAGAAAGTGGAGAGAGGAGAGATGGGGATGGGGGAGAGGCTTGCTTTCCTTCTGGGAGGTGTTCGAAATCTTAAATGGTGGAGACAGAGGAAGAGTTAAAGACTTTGAAAGGGTTATGTTCAAGGTCTTGGTTGGGGGCTGGGAGACGTCCACAGGATGTTGTCAGAGATGGAGCAGACTCTCTATAGGAGAGAAGCATGACAGTCTAGTAGATACAACAGAGGCCTGGAAGTCAAAATGACCTGGGTTCTAAACCTGGCTCCGCCACATGTCTGCTCTGTGAACATGTGTATGTCACTCACTTCTCTGTTCCTCAGCCATCTCCCTCTTTTCCTTGAGGGAGTCTCAGCCTCACCCAAGAATCCTGTTGGAAATCTCAAAGTAATTCATAGTGTGCAATCAGCAAGCGTGAAATGACTGATCACACTGACCTTGAGTTGCAGAAGCGAATGCATAACTGGTGGCGATGCTGGAGAGGTCACGGTGTAGTCTCAATACCATGAAGCTGGACTGTCCCCTTTCGTAAAGGACACATTTACCACTCAGAGGGACACCGTCACAATCCATGCCTTGGATGTCCCTTCCCAAGCCAAGTTCCCTTTTCCTCCTTTCTCTACCCATCTCCACCCAGGACTCAAATGCACAATAAGAGCCTGGGTTTGTGGAAAAGCTGGGAAGTGGAGAGAGGAGAGATGGGGATGAGGGAGAGGCATGCTTTCCTTCTGTGAGGTGTTTGAAATCTTAAATGGTGGAGACAGAGGAAGAGAGTTAAAGACTTTGAAGGGGTTACGTTCAAGGTCTTGGTTGGGGGCCGGGAGACGTCCACAGGATGTTGTCAGAGATGGAGCAGACTCTCTATAGGAGAGAAGCATGACAGTCTAGTGGATACAACACAGGCCTGGAAGTCAAAATGACCTGGGTTCTAAACCTGGCTCTGCCACATGTCTGCTCTGTGAACATGTGTATGTCACTCACTTCTCTGTTCCTCAGCCATCTCCCTCTTTTCCTTGAGGGAGTCTCAGCCTCACCCAAGAATCCTGTTGGAAATCCCAAAGTAATTCATAGTGTGCAATCAGCAAGTGTGAAATGACTGATCACACTGACCTTGAGTTGCAGAAGCGAATGCATAACTGGTGGCGATGCTGGAGAGGTCACGGTGCAGTCTGAATACCATGAAGCTGGACTGTCCCCTTTGCTAAAGGACACATTAACCACTCAGAGGGACACCGACACAATCCATGCCTTGGATGGCCCTGCCCAACCCAAGTTCCATTTTCCTCCTTTCTCTACCCAACTCCACCCAGTACTCAAATGCACAGTAAGAGCCTGGGTTTGGGGAAGAACTAGGAAGTGGAGAGAGGAGAGATGGGGATGGGGGAGAGGCTTGCTTTCCTTCTGGGAGGTGTTCGAAATCTTAAATGGTGGAGACAGAGGAAGAGAGTTTAAGACTTTGAAAGGGTTATGTTCAAGGTCTTGGTTGGGGGCTGGGAGACGTCCACAGGATGTTGTCAGAGATGGAGCAGACTCTCTATAGGAGAGAAGCATGACAGTCTAGTGGATACAACACAGGCCTGGAAGTCAAAATGACCTGGGTTCTAAACCTGGCTCTGCCACATGTCTGCTCTGTGAACATGTGTATGTCACTCACTTCTCTGTTCCTCAGCCATCTCCCTCTTTTCCTTGAGGGAGTCTCAGCCTCACCCAAGAATCCTGTTGGAAATCTCAAAGTAATTCATAGTGTGCAATCAGCAAGCGCGAAATGACTGATCACACTGACCTTGAGTTGCAGAAGCGAATGCATAACTGGTGGCGATGCTGGGGAGGTCACGGTGCAGTCTGAATACCATGAAGCTGGATAGTCTCCTTTGCTAGAGGACACATTTACCTCTCAAAGGGACACCGACACAATCCATGCCTTGGATGGCCCTGCCCAACCCAAGTTCCCTTTTCCTCCTTTCTCTATCCAACTGCACGCAGGACTCGAATGCACAGTAAGAGCCTCGGTTTGGGGAAGAAATGGGACGTGGAGAGAGGAGAGATGGGGGTGGGGGAGAGGCATGCTTTCCTTCTGGGAGGTGTTTGAAATCTTAAATAGGGGAGACAGAGGAAGAGAATTAAAGACTTTGAAGGGGTTATGTTCAAGGTCTTGGTTGGGGGCTGGGAGTCGTCCACAGGATGTTGTCAGAGATGGAGCAGACTCTCTATAGGAGAGAAGCGTGACAGTCTAGTGGATACAACACAGGCCTGGAAGTCAAAATGACCTGGGTTCTAAACCTGGCTCTGCCACATGTCTGCTCTGTGAACATGTGTATGTCACTCACTTCTCTGTTCCTCAGCCATCTCCCTCTTTTCCTTGAGGGAGTCTCAACCTCACCCAAGAATCCTGTTGGAAATCTCAAATTAATTCATAGTGTGCAATCAGCAAGCGTGAAATGACTGATCACACTGACCTTGAGTTGCAGAAGCGAATACATAACTGGTGGCGATGCTGGAGAGGTCACGGTGCAGTCTCAATACCATGAAGCTGGACTGTCCCCTTTGCTAAAGGACACATTTACCACTCAGAGGGACACCGACAGACTCCATGCCTTGGATGGCCCTGCCCAACCCAAGTTCCATTTTCCTCCTTTCTCTACCCAACTCCACCGAGGACTCAAATGCACAGTAAGAGCCTGGGTTTGGGGAAGAACTGGGAAGTGGAGAGAGGAGAGATGGGGATGGGGGAGAAGCATGCTTTCCTTCTGGGAGGTGTATGAAATCTTAAATGGTGGAGACAGAGGAAGAGAGTTAAAGACTTTGAAAGGGTTATGTTCAAGGTCTTGGTTGGGGGCCGGGAGACGGCCACAGGATGTTGTCAGAGATGGAGCAGACTCTCTATAGGAGAGAAGCATGACAGTCTAGTGGATACAACACAGGCCTGGAAGTCAAAATGACCTGGGTTCTAAACCTGGCTCTGCCGCATGCCTGCTCTGTGAACATGTGTATGTCACTCACTTCTCTGTTCCTCAGCCATCTCCCTCTTTTCCTTGAGGGAGTCTCAGCCCCACCCAAGAATCCTGTTGGAAATCTCAAAGTAATTCATAGTGTCCACTCAGCAAGCATGAAATGATTGATCACACTGACCTTGAGTTGCAGAAGCGAATGCGTAACTGGTGGCGATGCTGGAGAGGTCACGGTGCAGTCTGAATACCATGAAGCTGGACAGTCTCCTTTGCTAGAGGACACATTTACCTCTCAAACGGACACCGACACAATCCCTGCCTTGGATGGCCCTGCCCAACCCAAGTTCCCTTTTCCTCCTTTCTCTATCCAACTCCACCCAGGACTCGAATGCACAGTAAGAGCCTTGGTTTGGGGATTAACTGGGACGTGGAGAGAGGAGAGATGGGGGTGGGGGAGAGGCATGCTTTCCTTCTGGGAGGTGTTTGAAATCTTAAATAGTGGAGACAGAGGAAGAGAATTAAAGACTTTGAAGGCGTTACGTTCAAGGTCTTGGTTGGGGGCCGGGAGACGTCCACAGGATGTTGTCAGAGATGGAGCAGACTTTCTATAGGAGAGAAGCATGACAGTCTACTGGATACAACACAGGCCTGGAAGTCAAAATTACCTGGGTTTTAACCTGGCTGTGCCACATGTCTGCTCTGTGACCATGTGTATGTCACTCACTTCTCTGTTCCTCAGCCATCTCCCACTTTTCCTTGAGGGAGTCTCAGCCTCACCCAAGACTCCTGTTGGAAATCTCAAAACAATTCATAGTGTCCACTCAGCAAGCATGAAATGATTGATCACACTGACCTTGAGTCGCAGAAGTGAATGCATAACTGGTGGCGATGCTGGAGAGGTCACGGTGCAGTCTGAATACCATGAAGCTGGACTGTCTCCTTTGCTAGAGGACACATTTACCTCTCAAAGGGACACCGACACAATCCATGCCTTGGATGGCCCTGCCCAACCCAAGTTCCCTTTTCCTCCTTTTTCTACCCATCTCCACCCAGGACTCAAATGCACAATAAGAGCCTGGGTTTGTGGAAAAGCTGGGAAGTGGAGAGAGGAGAGATGGGGATCGGGGAGAGGCATGCTTTCCTTCTGTGAGGTGTTTGAAATCTTAAATGGTGGAGACAGAGGAAGAGAATTAAAGACTTTGAAGGGGTTACATTCAATCAATCAATCAATCAATCAATCAATCGTATTTATTGAGCGCTTACTATGTGCAGAGCACTGCACTAAGCGCTTGGGAGGTACAAATTGGCATCACATAGAGACAGTCCCTACCCAACAGTGGGCTCACAGTCTAAAAGGGGGAGACAGAGAACAGAACCAAACATACCAGCAAAATAAAATAAGTAGGATAGAAATGTACAAGTAAAATAAATAAATAAATAAATAAATAAATAAATAAATAAATAGAGTAATAAATATGTAC
The DNA here is from genome assembly GCF_015852505.1 of Tachyglossus aculeatus. Taxonomy (NCBI): domain Eukaryota; kingdom Metazoa; phylum Chordata; class Mammalia; order Monotremata; family Tachyglossidae; genus Tachyglossus; species Tachyglossus aculeatus. The sequence continues at coordinate 117,992,280 of NC_052101.1, read as the reverse complement.
AACCATATATACATATATACAGGTGCTGTGGGGAAGGGAAGGAGGTAAGACGGGGGGATGGAGAGGGGGACGAGGGGGAGAGGAAAGAAGGGGCTCAGTCTGGGAAGGCCTCCTGGAGGAGGTGAGCTCTCAGCAGGGCCTTGAAGGGAGGAAGAGAGCTAGCTTGGCGGATGGGCAGAGGGAGGGCATTCCAGGCCCGGGGGATGACGTGGGCCGGGGGTCGATGGCGGGACAGGCGAGAGCGAGGTACAGTGAGGAGATTAGTGGTGGAGGAGCGGAGGGTGCGGACTGGGCAGTAGAAAGAGAGAAGGGAGGTGAGGTAGGAGGGGTCGAGGTGATGGAGAGCCTTGAAGCCCAGGGTGAGGAGTTTCTGCCTGTTCAAGGTCGTGGTTGGGGGCCGGAAGACGTCCACAGGAAGTTGTCAGAGATGGAGCAGACTCTCTATAGGAGAGAAGCATGTAAGTCTAGTGGATACAACACAGGCCTGGAAGTCAAAATGACCTGGGTTCTAAACCTGGCTCTGCCACATGTCTGCTCTGTGAACATGTGTATGTCACTCACTTCTCTGTTCCTCAGCCACCTCTCTCTTTTACTTGAGGAAGTCTCAGCCTCACCCAGGAATCCTGTTGGAAATCTAAAGCAATTCATAATGTCCAGTCAGCTAGGGGGAAATGATTGATCGCACTGACCTTGAGTTGCAGAAGCGAATGCATAACTGGTGGCGATGCTGGAGAGGTCACGGTGCAGTCTGAATACCATGAAGCTGGACTGTCTCCTTTGCTAGAGGACACATTTACCTCTCAAAGGGACACCGACACAATCCATGCCTTGGATGGCCCTGCCCAACCCAAGTTCCATTTTCCTCCTTTCTCTACACAATTCCACCCAGGACTCAAATGTACAGTAAGAGCCTGGGCTTGGGAAAGGGCTGGGAAGTGGAGAGAGGAGAGATGGGGGTGGGGGAGAGGTATGCTTTCTTTCTGGGAGGTGTTTGAAATCTTAAATGGTGGAGACAGAGGAAGAGAGTTAAAGACTTTGAAGGGGTTACGTTCCAGGTCTTGGTTGGGGGCCGGGAGACGTCCACAGGATGTTGTCAGAGATGGAGCAGACTCTCTCTAGGAGAGAAGCATGACAGTCTAGTGGAAGTCAAAATGACCTGGGTTCTAAACCTGGCTCTGCCACATGTCTGCTCTGTGACCATGTGTATGTCACTCACTTCTCTGTTCCTCAACCATCTCCCTCTTTTCCTTGAGGGAGTCTCAGCCTCACCCAAGAATCCTGTTGGAAATCTCAAAGCAATTCATAGTGTCCACTCAGCAAGCATGAAATGATTGATCACACTGACCTTGAGTTGCAGAAGCGAATGCATAACTGGTGGTGATGCTGGAGAGGTCACAGTGCAGTCTGAATACCATGAAGCTGGACTGTCTCCTTTGCTAGAGGACACATTTACCTCTCAGAGGGACACCGACACAATCCATGCCTTGGATGGCCCTGCCCAACCCAAGTTCCCTTTTCCTCCTTTCTCTACCCAACTCCACCCAGGACTTAAATGCACAGTAAGAGCCGGGGTTTGGGAAAGAGCTGGGAAGTGGAGAGAGGAGAGATGAGGATGGGGGAGAGGCATGCTTTCTTTCTGGGAGGTGTTTGAAACCTTAAATGGTGGAGACAGGAAGAGAGTTAAAGACTTTGAAGGGGTTACATTCAAGGTCTTGGTTGGGGGCCGTGAGACGTCCACAGGATGTTGTCAGAGATGGAATAGACTCTCTATAGGAGAGAAGCATCACAGTCTAGTGGATACAGCCACTAGATGTCAAAGTGGAAGTGGAAGTCAAAATGACCTGGGTTCTAAACCTGGCTCTGCCACTTATCTGCTCTGTGACCATGTGTATGTCACTCACTTCTCTGTTCCTCAGCCATCTCCCTCTTTTCCTTGAGGGAGTCTCAGCCTCACCCCAGAATCCTGTTGGAAATCTAAAGCAATTTAGAGTGTCCAATCAGCAAGCGTGAAATGACTGATCACACTGACCTTGAGTTGCAGAAGCGAATGCACAACTGGTGGCGATGCTGGAGAGGTCACAGTGCAGTCTGAATACCATGAAGCTGGACTGTCTCCTTTGCTAGATGACACATTTACGTCTCTGAGGAACACCGTCACAATCCATGCCTTGGATGTCCTTTCCCAAACCAAGTTCCATTTTCCTCCTTTCTCTACCCAACTCCACCCAGGACTCAAATGCACAGTACGAGCCTCGATTTGGGGAAGAGCTGGGAAGTGGAGAGAGGAGAGATGGGGATGGCGGAGAGGCATGCTTTCTTTCTGGGAGGTGTTTGAAATCTTAAATTGTGGAGACAGAGGAAGAGAGTTAAAGACTTTGAAGGGGTTACGTTCAAGGTCTTGGTTGGGGGCCGGGAGACGTCCACAGGATGTTGTCAGAGATGGAGCAGACTCTCTATAGGAGAGAAGCATGACAGTCCAGTGGATACAACACAGGCCTGGAAGTCAAAATGACCTGGGTTTTAACCTGGCTCTGCCACATGTCTGCTCTGTGACCATGTGTATGTCACTCACTTCTGTGTTCCTCAGCCATCTCCCACTTTTCCTTGAGGGAGTCTCAGCCTCACCCAAGGCTCCTGTTGGAAATCTCAATGCAATTCATAGTGTCCACTCAGCAAACATGAAATGATTGATCACACTGACCTTGAGTTGCAGAAGCGAATGCATAACTGGTGGCGATGCTGGAGAGGTCACGGTGCAGTCTGAATACCATGAAGCTGGAATGTCTCCTATGCTAGAGGACACATTTACCTCTCAGAGGGACACTGACACAATCCATGCCTTGGATGGCCCTGCCCAACCCAAGTTCCCTTTTCCACCTTTCTCTACCCAACTCCACCCAGGACTCAAATGCACAATAAGAGCCTGGGTTTGTGGAAAAGCTGGGAAGTGGAGAGAGGAGAGATGGGGATGGGGGAGAGGCATGCTTTCCTTCTGGGAGATGTTTGAAATCTTAAATAGTGGAGACAGAGGAAGAGAGTTAAAGACTTTGAAGGGGTTACATTCAAGGTCTTGGTTGGGGGCTGGGAGACGTACACAGGATGTTGTCAGGGATGGAGCAGACTCTCTATAAGAGAGAAGCATAACAGTCTAGTGGATACAACACAGGCCTGGAAGTCAAAATGACCTGGGTTCTAAACCTGGCTCTGCCTCATGTCCGCTCAGTGAACATGTGTATGTCACTCACTTCTCTGTTCCTCAGCCATCTCCCTATTTTCCTTGAGGGAGTCTCAGCCTCACCCAAGAATCCTGTTGGAAATCTCAAAGTAATTCATAGTGTCCACTCAGCAAGCGTGAAATGACTGATCACACTGACCTTGAGTTGCAGAAGCGAATGCATAACTGGTGGCGATGCTTGAAAGGTCACGGTGCAGTCTGAATACCATGAAGCTGGACTGTCTCCTATGCTAGAGGACACATTTACCTCTCAGAGGGACCCCGACACAATCCATGCTTTGGATGGCCCTGCCCAACCCAAGTTCCCTTTTCCTCCTTTCTCTACCCTTCTCCACCCAGGACTCAAATGCACAGTAAGAGCCTGGGTTTGGGGAACAGCTGGGAAGTGGAGAGAGGAGAGATTGGGGTGGGGGAGAGGCATGCTTTCCTTCTGGGAGGTGTTTGAAATGTTAAATGGTGGAGACAGAGGAAGAGAGTTAAAGACTTTGAAGGGGTTACGTTCAAGGTCTTGGTTGGGGGCCAGGAGACGTCCACAGGATGTTGTCAGAGATGGAGCAGACTCTCTATAAGAGAGAAGCATGACAGTCTAGTGGATACAACACAGGCCTGGAACTCAAAATGACCTGGGTTCTAAACCTGGGTCTGCCACATGTCTGGTATGTGACCATGTGTATGTCACTCACTTCTCTGTTCCTCAGCCATCTCCCTCTTTTCCTTGAGGGAGTCTCAGCCTCACTGAAGAATCCTGTTGGAAATCTCAAAGCAAAAGAGACTGAGAATGAATGACCGGAGAGATAAGAGGAGAACCAGGAGAGGACGGAGTCTGTGTAGCCAACGTCATTCACAGTCACTCTCAGTTTCTTTTGCAGGCTCCTCCTCCCCCTCCCATCCCCTTACTGTGGGGGTTCCCCAAGTTCAGTGCTTGGTCCCCTTCTGTTCTCGATCTGCACGCACTCCCTTGGTGACCTCATTCGCTTCCACGGCTTCAACTATCATCTCTACGCTGATGACACCCAGATCTACATATCTGCCCCTGCTCTCTCAGGCTCTCTCCAGGCTTGCATCTGCTCCTGCCTTCAGGACATCTCCATCTGGATGTCTGCCTGCCACCTAAACTCAACATGTCCAAGACTGAACTCCTTGTCTTCCCTCCCAAACCCTGTCCTCTCCCTGACTTTCCCATCTCTGTTGATGGCACTACCATCCTTCCCGTCTCACAAGCCCGCAACCTCGGTGTCATCCTCGACTCCGCTCTCTCATTCACCCCTCACATCCAAGCCGTCACCAAAACCTGCCGATCTCAGCTCCGCAACATTGCCAAGATCTGCCCTTTCCTCTCCAACCATACTGCTACCCTGCTCATTCTATAACAATGATACTAATAATGGCATTTATTAAGCGCTTACTGTGTGCAAAGCACTGTTCTAAGCGCTGGGGAGGTTACAAGGTGATCAGGTTGTCCCTTGGGGGGCTCACAGTCTTGGTCCCCATTTTACAGATGAGATAACTGAGGCCCAGAGAAGTTAAGAGACTTGCCCAAAGTCACACATATGACAATTGGCGGAGCCGGGATTTGAACCCATGACCTCTGACTCCAAAGCCCATGCTCTTTCCACTGAGCTACGCTGCTTCTCTAAAGTTCAAGCTCTCATCCTATCCCGTCTGGACTACTGCATCAGCCTTCTCTCTGATCTCCCATCCTCGTGTCCCTCCCCACTTCAATCCATACTTCATTCTGCTGCCCGGATTGTCTTTGTCCTGAAACGCTCTGGCCATGTTACTCCCCTCCTTAAAAATCTCCAGTGGCTACCAGTCAATCTGTGCATCAGGCAGAAACTCCTCACCCTGGGCTTCAAGGCTCTCCATCACCTCGCCCCCTCCTACCTCACCTCCCTTCTTTCCTTCTAACAGCCCAACCAGCACCCTCCGCTCCTCTGCCGCTAATCTCCTCACCGTACCTTGTTCTCGCCTGTCCCGCCATCGACCCCCGGCCCACGTCATCCCCCGGGCCTGGAATGCCCTCCCTCTGCCCATCCGCCAAGCTAGCTCTCTTCCTCCCTTCAAGGCCCTACTGAGAGCTCACCTCCTCCAGGAGGCCTTCCCAAACTGAGCCCCCTCCTTCCTCTCCCCCTCGTGCCCCTCTCCATCCCCCCCATCTTACCTCCTTCCCTTCCCCACAGCACCTGCATATATGTATATATGTTTGTACATATTTGTTACTCTATTTATTTATTTATTTATTTATTTATTTTACTTGTACATATCTATTCTATTTATTTTATTTTGTTAGTATGTTTGGTTTTGTTCTCTGTCTCCCCCATTTAGACTGTGAGCCCACTGTTGGGTAGGGACTGTCTCTATATGTTGCCAACTTGTAGTTCCCAAGCGCTTAGTACAGTGCTCTGCACACAGTAAGCACTCAATAAATACCATTGATGATGATGATGAACACACTGACCTAGAGTTGCAGAAGGAAATGCATAACTGGTGGCAATGCTGGAGAGGCCACGGTACAGTCTGGATATCATGAGGCTGGACTGTCTCCTTTGCTAGAGGACACATTTACCTCTCAGAGGGGCACTGACACAATCCATGCCTTGGATGGCCCTGCCCAGCCCAAGATCTCTTTTCCTTCTGTCTCTCCCCAACTCCACCCAGGACTCAAATGCACAGCAAGAGCCTGGGTTTGCGGAAGAGCTGGGAAGTGGAGTGGGGAGAGATGGGGGTGGGGGAGAGGCGTTCTTTCCTTCTGGAAAGTGTTTGAAATCTAGAATGGTGGAGACAGAGGAAGAAAGTTAAAGACTTGGAAGGGGTTGAGTTAAAGACTTGGAAAGGTTTGTGTTCAAATCTTGGTTAGGAAGGGTGATGTCCACAGGGTGGATTCAGAGATGGAGCAGACTCTATGGAGCAGAGGAGCCTCAATGCCTAGTCGACTCAACACAGGCTTGGGAGTCAAAGGACCTGGGCTCTAAACCTGTCTCTGCCACTTATTTGCTGTGTGACCTTGTGCAAGTCACTCACATCTCTGTTCCTCGGCTACCTCATTTGCAAAATGGGGATTAGGACTGTGAACCCCATGAGGGATGTGGACTGTGTCCAACCTGATTAACTTGTATCTACTCCATGTGCTTAGTACAGTGCCTGCTACCTAGTAAGTGCTTAACAAATACCGCAATTATCATTATTATTACATCAAGCCACAGTGTCCATTGACAAGCATTAAATGCCTGATCCCACTGAGCGAGAGGTGCAGAATCAAATGTCCAAGTGCTGGTTTTTATGGGATGGAAGAGCAGACCATATCCCAGAGGGTCAACCATGAGTCTGGGCTATCATTTTTGCCATGGGACATATTTCAGGCCCAGAGTCAGGGCCAAATGACCACAGGCACTTGTGGGATTTAAACCCCGGGCCCCAGCATAAGAGGGCCTCCTTGAAGGCCTGCGAAGTAGCTTCCATTGCCAAAGGATCTTCACTCATAACTAACCTGGATACAAAACCTCTGTGCCTTGGTTACCTCATCTATAAAATGTACATATCTATTCTATTTATTTTATTTTGTTAGTATGTTTGGTTTTGTTCTCTGTCTCCCCCCTTTTAGACTGTGAGCCCACTGTTGGGTAGGGACTGTCTCTATATGTTGCCAATTTGTACTTCCCAAGCACTTAGTACAGTGCTCTGCACATAGTAAGTGCTCAATAAATACGATTGATGATGATGATGATGATGATGATTGAGACTGTGAGCCCTACATGGGATAGGGACCGTGCCCAACCTGATTTGCTTTTATATACCTCAGCACTTAGTACAGTACTTGGCACATAGTAACAGCTTAACAAATTCCAAAAAAATAACATTGATTGCACAATCCTGGAATCGCAATTTAACTTTAGACCACAGAACAGCACAGCATACATAATCTTCACAGCACTCCATGTTCAGAAACATAGGGAGCAGCAACAAGATCTCTATAGTTTTCATAGACCTTTACAAAAGCATTTGTAGATCTGAGTTCTGGCAATTACCAAGTAAATTTGACTGCCTTGAGTTCAACAAGATCTTGAGATCTTGGCTGGTTGGGTCATAACTGGGAGTACCCTGCCTGATCTATTCCCCATCACAAACAGGATAATCAGATCTGTGTTGTATTTTCTGCCCTTAAATCCATCTTACTCTATGCTGCCATGCTGAACGATGCAACAAGGGACCTAGCCTCTGAGGTAAGAATGTGTTTCCAATACACAAGGAACTTATTCCACCTCAGCAACCTAAGACCATCATGGAAAATCCCAGAAACAGTCATTAAGTAGTTGCTGCAGTTTGGGTCATCTTCAGGAAGAACTGCTTGGCCCTCAACTCTCTTCTCCTCAAATATCTCCCCCTGGCTCCCTGTGTCTCTGAGCATCAGATTCAGACTCCTCACAGCCCACTTCAAGGCTCTTTCCCATCTGGCCCCACCTGACCGAGCTGCTCTCTTCTCCCGCTATTTCCCCACCTTGCTGCCTTCACTCCATCCAAGCCGATCTAGCTGGACCTCGCTCTTGACTCTCCTGACTCAATTTCCTCACTTGGACTGCTCCCCCAGTTTGAAATTCCTTCCCTCCCCAAATCAGACAGACCCCTCCCATCTCTCCCCACATTCAAAGCCCTCCTAAAATCACACCTCCTCCAACAAACTTTCCCCGATTAATTTCCCAGCATCCTAAGCCACATCATCCCTTCATCCAACTGTAGCACTTACATACTTATTTACACCCTCTTTAGCACTCACCTATATGTGTGACCTCTCTAGTTTTAAATTGAGTGCAAGTTCCTTGTGGGGAGGGAATGTGTCAATCAATCAATCATATTTATTGAGCACTTTGTGCAGAGCACTGTCAATCAATCAATTAATCGTATTTATTGAGCGCTTACTGTGTGCAGAGCACTGTACTAAGTGCTTGGAAAGTACAAGTGTCACTTGGCTACTCTCTGTTTCCCAAGTGTCTAGTACAGTGCACCCCACCAAGTGGGGGATCTATAAATGCTACTACTACTACTACTATTATTACTGCTACTTCTCCTATTATTAGGTAGTTGACTGCGTCCTAGAGAACACGCAAAAGAAGAGAAGCAGGTGATTGGATCCAGCTTTGTAAAGTCATCCTTACTTCAGACTCACAGAATAAGTCTGAAGGAAAGTACAGAACTAGCCTGCCCTTGGGAAATCTTAAATGACCTTTACTGTCAATACAGAACTGATGTTGGTATGGAATTCCATTACCTAGTTGACACACTTTCCAATGATGCACTGATAGACAAGGAAGTAGAAAAATGACTCACAAAGACCTCAGCTATGTGGCATGACAGCTGACTATTGGGGAGCAACTGCAGAAAACCTGGTGTGCCACAGTCAAGAAAGGAGTTATCCCTTTGGGGCAGAAGTTTCAAAATGATTGATTAACTAAGAGGCAAAAATGAAAATGCCACCTGATGCAGCAAACAACAACCACAAAAGCACAAATACATCTCCTCCAAGAGGCCTTCCCGGACTAAGCCCCACTTTTCCACATCTCCCACTCCCTTCTGTGTCCTCCTGAATTGCTCCTTTTGCTCTCCCCCCGCCAAGCCCCACAGCACTGTAAAGCTCTATAATTCTATTTATTCGTATTGATGTCTGTTTATTTGTATTGATGTCTGTCTCACCCCCTGTAGACTATGAGCTCATTGTGGGCAGGGATTGCCATTATTTATTGGTGTATTGTACCTTCCCAAGCGCTTAGTACAGTGCTCTGCATGCAGTAAGTGCTTAATAAATACATTTGAATGAATGAATGAACAGGAAACATATTTTTGTGGTTATTGTAGGACTTTCAGTTCTACAATAATATTTTCAGTCACCCTCACACCTTGAGTAAACTCTCATAATAGTAATAATTATGGTATTTTTTAAGAGCTTACTAGTGTCAAGAACTGTTCTAAGTGCTGGGGTAGATACAAGATCATCAGGTTGGACACAGTCCCTGTCCCATGTGGGGCTCACAGTCCTAATCCCCACTTTGCAGATGAGGTAACTGAGGCACAGAGAAGTAAAGTTACTTGTCCAGGGTCACACAGCAGAGAAGTGGCAGAGCAGGGATTACATCCCACGTCCTTCTGACTCCCGGGCCCGTTCTCTAATCCACTAAGCAATGCTGCTATCACCATCAGTGGTGTCTTTGTACAATAAACAGGACAATTATATATAGAAAGATCTGTGTGTCCTTTTCCTGGTTGAATTCCTTCCATTAATAGGCCACACATAATGGTAGAGTATGATCCAAACAATCTGATTAACAAAGGACACAGTCAGTATCAGCTCTCAAGAAAGTTTTTCATTCTTTTCTATTTCTTTCTGTCTCTCTTTCTTTTTCATCTTTCTCCTTGTCCACAATGAGACTAAAAGTAACAGTAAAAGTAACAGCAAGTTAACAACAACCACCTCAACCACAGTTCTCTAGCCAATCCCAGGTCATATCTTTAAGAGGACCAGTGATAAAATTCCAGTGTTTTTCCTCCTGTCCTGTGCCAAGACTCAAGCAGGAAATAATGGGCAGACTCAAAATGAGCATATACAGTGTCTGAGCTAGCTTCAGTTGGATTATTTGATGATTATTTCTCATCCTATCCCGACTGGACTACTGCATCAGCCTCGTCTCTGATCTCCCATCCTCCTGTCTCTCCCCATTTCAGTCTATACTTCACGCTGCTGCCCGGATCATCATTGTGCAGAAACGCTCTGGGCATGTTAATCCCCTCCTCAAAAATCTCCAGGGGCTACCAGTCAACCTACGCATCAGGCAAAAACTCCTCACTCTCGGCTTCAAGGCTCTCCATCACCTCGCCCCCTCCTACCTCACCTCCCTTCTTTCCTTCTACAGCCCAGCCCACACCTCCTCTGCTCCTCTGCTGCTAACCTCCTCACTGTGCCTGGCCTGGAATGCCCTCCCTCCGCACATCCGCCAAGCTAGCTCTCTTCCTCCTTTCAAAGCCCTAGTGAGAGCTCACCTCCTCCAGGAGGCCTTCCCAGACTGAGCCCCCTCCTTCCTCTCCCCCTTCCCACCCCCCTCACTACCTCCTTCCCCTCCCCACAGCACCATTATATATGTTTCTACAGATTTATTACTCTATTCATTTTACTTGTACATAATTACTATTCTATTTATTTCATTTTGTTAATATGTCTTGTTTTGTTTTGTTGTCTGTCTCCCCCTTCTAGACTGTGAGCCTGTTGTTGGGTAGGGACTGTCTCTATATGTTGTCAACTTGTACTTCCCAAGCGCTTAGTACAGTGCTCTGCACACAGTAAGCGCTCAATAAATACAATTGAATGAATGAATGAATGAATGAATTATTTCAGCCTCAAAAATAGTACAAGGAAACATACTGATGAATGGACAAGCCTCTCAAATTTGATCTGGTTTGAGGGAGAGAGAAGGAGGGTAGCTAGTGGGGATTCAGGGTTGAGGGTCTAGAATGGGAAGGCGTATGGGAGTGGACCAGACCAATCTCAGTGCTCAGGGAAATGGATACTGATGAACTGATAGTGGGTTCTTTCTTTAACTCCCTCATGACACTAGAGCTGGCAGCTGGATAGACTGGAGCTCTCAGCTTTGGGGTCTTAGTTCCTTGAAACACACACCAATCAGTGTGTTGATCTTGAGGGGCAAAAGATCATGTCTGATCTTAATGGTTTATGCAGTTTAGCTCATGATGGCAATTGGCATTGTATATGTGTTAAATCAGACTATCAGCTGAGGGGCCACATAATAATAATAATAACAATAATGACATTTATTAAGTGCTTACTATGTGCAAAGCACTGTTCTAAGTGTTGGAGAGGTTACAAGGTGATCGGGTTGTCCCACGGGGGGCTCACAGTCTTAATCTCCATTGTATAGATGAGGGAACTGAGGCACAGAGAAGTTAAGTGACTTGCCCAAAGTCACACAGCTGACAATTGGCAGAGCCAGGATTCGAACCCATGACCTCTGACTCCCAAGCCCACTCTTCCCACTGAGCCACTCTGCACATCGCCTAAGCCCTCACATCTGAGTGCCTCTACTACCTTGACCAGGACTGTGCCCAGATGTTTTGGCATCTTTGCTCCAGTACAAATGAATGCCCCATTATCCTTTTTTGAAAAATCTCTGCTTAAGCTGTACAACAAAGTTTTCAATGCTGTAGGGAAGCATTCTCAAATGCTATTTGAGAAGCAGCATGGCGCAGTGGATAGAGCACAGGCCTGGGAGTCAGAAGGTCATGGGTTCTAATCCCAGCTCTGCCACTTGTGTGCCCTGTGGCCTTGGGCAAGTCACTTCACTTCTCTGGGCCTCAGTTACCTCATCTGTAAAATGGGGATTGAGATTGTGAGCCCCACGCGGGACAGAGCACAAGGGAACATTCAGGGCATGTCACCCCCTCCTCAAAAACCTTCAGTGGTTGCCTATCCACCTCTGTACCGAACAAAAACTCCTCACTATTGGCTTTAAAGCTCTCCATCACCTTGCCCCCTCCTACCTCACCTCCCTCCTCTTCTTTTACATCCCAGCCTGCACACTCCGTTTCCCTGGTGCTGACCTTCTCACTGTGCCTCAATCTCACCTGTCTTGCCGCAGACCCCTGGCCCATGTCCTACCTCCTGGCCTGGAACGCCCTCTCACCTGCCAGACAATCACTCTTCCCCCACTTTAAAGCCCTACTGAGGGTGTACCTCCCCCAAGAGGCCTTCCCAGACTAAGCCCTGCTCTTTCTCCGCTCCCCCTCCCCTCTGCGTCACCACAACTCGCTCCCTTTACACTTCTCCCCTCTCCCCTCCCCACTGCACTTATATATATATATATATATATATATATATATATATATATATACAAATATATAAATAAAAAATAAATAAAATAAATAAATAAATATAAAAAATAAATAAAAATAAATAAATAAATATATAAATAAATATAATTCTATTTATTTATATTCATGCCTGTTTACTTGATGTCTATCTCCCCGCCTCTAGACTGTGAGCCCATTGTGGGCAGGGATTGTCTAGCACTTAGTGCAGTGCTCTGCTCAAAGTAAGTGATGAATAAATACGATTGAATGAATGAATGAATGACAGGGACTGATTTGATTTGACTTGCTTGTATCCACCCCAGAGCTTAGTACAGTGCCAGGCAGATAGTAAGTGCTTAACAAATACCATAATTATTATGGGGGTTTGTGCTGCTACAAAAAGTGATTTGACCCCTTTCACACCCTCCCCTCATGAGTCCACCCCCAGAACTTTTTTTTAGCTTCAAATCACTTAGCTATGTGGCAGGTCACATGGTGCTGGTACCAGGTGCAAACAGTGGTGCCAATACCCCAGATGCTCCTCCCCTCCACCCCCAACAATGAAGGCGTGGAGATTGGGCATCATGAAAACACCTCATTGAAGATGTCAAGACTGGCATTTGTCATTTCTCGTACACCCATTGCCTCTGCCTTGCAACCCCTTAGCTTGCACTTCTTTAAAGATGGTGGAGTGTGGCTCTTTCATCTTTCATCTGTCATTTAATCACTGCATGACTGGCTAAGTCATTGAACCTCTCTGAGTCTCTGTATAATGGGGATAAAAATTCTTGTTTCTCTCTGCCCCAGGAGGGTATTTTGATGATAAAGTTGGGAATATAGATATTTGAAAGAAGCGTGGATTGAAATATGCTGTATAATAAATCCTCAATTGTTTGAAATGCCTGAACCAGGCATCTAGCTATTTAAGGTTTCTTAAACTGGAATATATTTCATTAAAATACAGTTACAGTCACTGCATTGCCTCTAAATAAGAAGGTGCCTATAAAATTGAAGGATTGGAAAGTGCTACCTCCATTATCTTTAATTATGCACTCACTTCGTTTAGTGGAGAAGAGCTGTACATACCCCAGTGCCCAAAGTATACAGCCGCTTGTCTGCTGTGTGACATCAGCCAAGTCATTTAACTTCTCTGTGACTCAGTTACCTCATCTGGAAAATGGGGATTAAGACTGTGTCCAACCTGATTACCTTGTATCTACCCCAGCACTTAGTACAGTGCCTGGAATATAGTAAGCGCTTAAAAAATGTCATAAAAAAAGAAGTGGCAGAGCGGGATTAGAACCCAGGTCTTTCTGACTTCCAGGCCTGTGCTCTATCCACTAGGCAACGCTGCTTCTGCTAGGCCATGCTGCTTCTGTGCAAAGCACCATACTAAGTTCTTGGAAGAGTTCAACAGAATAATAATAGTGGTATTTTTTAATGATGATGATTATGGTATTTCACAATGATTTCTATGTGTCGAGCACTGTTCTGATTGCTGGGGTAGAGATGTATTAATCAGGTCGGACACAGTGCCTGTCCCACGTGGAGCTTACAGTCTAAGGTGGGGAGAGAAAGGGTACTGAATCCTCGCTTTACAGATGAGGAAACTGAGACATGGAGAAATCGAGTGACTTATCCAAAGTCACACAAGTCCTGCACCCAGTAAGCGCTCAATCAATACCACTGATTGAAGTGGAATAGCTGGAAAAAATCTACAGTGGCTACCAATCAATCTGCGCATCAGGCGGAAACTCCTCACCCTGGGCTTCAAGGCTGTCCATCACCTCGCCCCCTCCTACCTCACCTCCCTTCTCTCCTTCTACAGCCCACCCCGCACCCTCCGCTCCTCTGCCACTAATCTCCTCACCATACCTCGTTCTCGCCTGTCCCGCCATCGGCCCCTGGCCCACATCATCCCCCGGGCCTGGAATGCCCTCCCTCTGCCATCCGCCAAGCTAGCTCTCTTCCTCCCTTCAAGGCCCTACTGAGAGCTCACCTCCTCCAGGAGGCCTTCCCAGACTGAGCCCCTTCCTTCCTCTCCCCCTCGTCCCCCTCTCCATCCCCCACATCTTACCTCCTTCCCTTCCCCACAGCACCTGTATATATGTATATATGTTTGTACATATTTATTACTCTATTTATTTATTTATTTATTTATTTTACCTGTACATATCTATTCTATGTATTTTATTTTGTTAGTATGTTTGGTTTTGTTCTCTGTCTCCCCCTTTTAGACTGTGAGCCCACCATTGGGTAAGGACTGTCTCTATATGTTGCCAACTTGTACTTCCCAAGCGCTTAGTACAGTGCTCTGCACAAAGTAAGCGCTCAATAAATACGATGGATTGATTGATTGACTGATTGATTGGAATTACAATCAAGGCCTCCAGAAACTCTGTTCTTTCCACAAGACCACACTGCTTCTCTGAAGCAAGGCAAACTCAAGGAACTTAAAATTGAATGGAGGAAGCAGATAAAAATGATTTACAAATGATGGGAGCAGGAGGAAGAACCAGGATATAAAAAGAAGTTGAAAAAATATGTCAGGATGAGCTAATGGAATAAATAATTGAATACACAAATAAATATCTGAATGTACGTAAGTGCTAAGAACAGGAGTGAAATACATAAGTGGTAAGAGAAGTTGTTGAGTAGATGCAACTAGGAAAGTCCTTTTATAAGGACTTTAAACGTCGGGGAGAGTCTCAGTCTGGTGGATTTCAGAGGCCAGGTTCTGGAACTCCAAATTTATTAATACACTGAGGCCAGGTATAGGAGTGTGTACTCTACAAAGACAAAATTTTCTTTTGCTACTTCCTTGAGGTTTGGTAAGATTTAGGGTGCCAAGCTGAGAATCCAGAATCCTTTGTGTGTGTGGAAAATAATCTGGGTCCGATCCCAGTGGGGATAGGTGAGGTGTCTTAATTCCTGAACTTCCCTTTTCTAGACAACTGTTATTCTCCCATGCTAAAAGCAAAGAGTAGCGAATAGGGCCTGGAAGGTTATTTAAACAGCAGTGTTTATTAAATGTGTGAGACACATCCAGGACATGTGGAAGGCACAAGTCTCACTCTTCGAGGGAATAATAATAACAATAATAATTGTTAATTGCTTACTATGTACCAAGCATTGTATTAAGCTCTGGGGTAGATACAAGATAATAAGGTCCCACATGGGGATCCCAGTCTAAGTAGGAGGGAGCACAGTTTTTTGGTTTTTTTTTTTAAAATGGCATTTGTGAAGCACTTACTATGTTCCAGACACTGTACTAAGCACTGCAGTAGATACAAGCTAGTCAGGTTGGACGCAGTCCCTGTCCCACATGGGGCTCACAGTATTAATCCCCGTTTCACAGATGAGATAACTGAGGGCCAGAGAATGCCCAAAGTCACACAGCGGGCAACTGGCAGAGCTGGGATTATAATCCAGGTCCTCTGACTCCCAGTCCCACGAGACTGACCCCATAAAACTGTCTCTGTCACCAAATGCTGAAGGCAGGAAGGGAAGAGAATGACTGAGATTTACAGGGTGTGTGGCATTAACTCATTATTGAAATCAGGTTAGGGGGTGAGTAAGAGAATAAGGAGAGATGGAAGAAAAATGTGTAGACTGGGGCTGTCCAAGGAAGGCCCTTGGTTGCCTGAGGCAATTGTGGGCAGTTAGTGCAGATAAAGCAAGAGCTGTGGAAAGATACATCCTTCATTTGGAGAAATCACTATCAAACCGGAGCTAGGGTCCATGAGGTTATGATCATTTGAGGTTAGGAGACCTGATGCCAGGAGCTGGGTCACAATCAGCAGAAGAAAGCCACAGTCCTGCTGAAGAGTTTCCTCAGGGCCCCTTTCATGTCTCTGTTCCTCAGGCTGTAGATAAAGGGGTTCAGCATAGGAGTGACCACCGTGTACATCATGGCTGCAGCTGTGTCCTTCTCTGCTGTATGGTAAGACGTGGGGCTGAAGTAGACCCCAATGAGTGTCCCGTAGAACAGAGAAACAACAGAGAGGTGGGAGCCACAGGTGGAGAAGGCTTTTCTCTTACCCTGGGTCGAAGGGATCCTCAGAACAGCAGCAAATATCTGGGTGTAAGAGATAAGGATACCTACGAAGGGTATTAGAATGGACTGCGCCCCTACCGTATAAACCAGGACATCATTGATGAAGGTGTCGGAACAGGAGAGTTTCAGCATGGGGCTGAGATCACAGAAGAAATGAGGGATTTCATTGTGTGAACAGAAGGACAACCGCATCAGCAGGATGGTGAGCATCAGGGCGTTAATGCAGGCCAGAGACCACAGCGCGGCCACCAACAGGGCACAGAGTCTTGGGTTCATGAGAGAGGCGTAACGTAGAGGGTGACAGATGGCCACGTAGCGGTCATATGCCATGGCCACCAGGAGGAAACTATCGATGCCGGCAAACCAAATAAAGAAAAACATCTGTGTCAGGCAGCCAGCATAGGAGATGGCTTTATTCCCCGAGGTGTGATTCACCAGCATCTTGGGAACCGTGGTGGTCGTGAAACAGAGATCGACGAAGGACAGGTTGCTCAGGAGGAAATACATGGGGGAGTGCAGGTGCGGGTCAGACCCGATGGACAGGATAATGAGCAGGTTCCCTAGGACTGTGGTTAGGTACATGGAGAGAAAGAGCAAGAAGAGTGCCTGCTGCTCCTCCGGCTGGTTGGAAAGTCCCAGGAGGATGAATTCAGAGGTGAGAGTTTGGTTTTCACCTTCCATGAGTTCGTGCATCTGTTGGAAAACAAAGGTGGAAAAGCACTCAGTTGAGAACACATCCGGATCCAGGTTTGTTTTTTTCTTTCTCCTAAGAATAATAATAATGAGGATAACTGGTATCTGTTAAGCATTTACTGTGTGCCAAACACTGTGCTAAGCGCTGGGGTAGGTACAATGTAAACAGATCAGACATAATCCCTGTCCCGTTTAAAGCTCACACACTAAGTAGGAGGGGGAATTCATTCATTCATTCATTCAATCGTATTTGTATTGGATCCCCAATGAGCAGATGAGGAAATTGAGGCACAGAGCAGGGAAGTGACTTGCCCAAGGGCACACCACAGGAAAGTGGCAGAACAGGGATTAGGACCCAGGTCTCCTGATTTCCCAATCCGGTGCTCTTGTTACTGAGAACCATAGCTCCTGAAATAACTACAGGAAGATATGAACAAAGAACGTTATCCACTTAGGTCGTTTAACTATTTTTAAAGTAATCTATCATCTCCATTCTGCTGGCTTCCTGAAAGGGAGTGTATGTTCTAGGACGCAAACCTTGGTGTGGCCCAAATTTTCAGGGGTGGGGGCTCTAGGGACAGAATCAAAGAAAGGCAGGAAAGGAAGACAGAGAGATGGGCAGAGAGAGAAAGACAGAGACACGAAGAAAAGAGTTGTGGGGGAGGGAGGCAGAGATGAGGAAAGGCAGAGGTAATAGGCTCATACCCACAAGCTCCCTTATACACATACAGACACACAAGCATTTACTCATCAATCAATTAATCATATTTATTGAGAGCATACTGTATGCAGAGCACTCTACTAAGCACTTGGAAGAGTACAACGTAAAAGGGTTGGTAGACACATTCCCTGCCCACAACAGACTTAAGGCATTCGGTCAGCTCTCTCCCACCTACTGATCCTTGCTTCTCTCCCACTATACCCTTTACTCCTTTCAAGGCAACCTACTCACTGGGCCTTGCTCTCCGCTGACTCCTTACTCCCTCCCTCCCTCCTGCCTGGAACTCCCTCCCCTTCATATCTGGCAAACGAATGCTCTTCCCATTTTCCATTTTCAAAGTCCTTCTTAAATCACATCTCCTCCAGGAGATCTTCCTTGGTTAATCTCTCATCTCCCCACCCTATTTCTTCCCCTATTACCACTTTAGCACTTCTGTATCACCTAACCATTTGGCATTCAACCCCCACCCCACCCACCCATCAATCAATCAATGGTATTTATGGAGCATTTACTGTGTACACAGCTCTGTACTAAGCACTGGGGAGAGTATGGCAGAATAGAGTAGGTAGATGCCTTTCTTGCCCACAAGGAGCTTGCAGACTATGTACATATGGGGATCTCTGCTGCTCAGGATTATTACTATTATTATTATTAATTATTATTATTGTATTTGTTAAGTTCTTACTAGGTGCCCAGAACTGTACTAAACACTGGGGTAAATACAAGATAATCAGGGCAGGCACGGTCCCTGTCCCACTTAGGGCTCTCAGTCTAACTAGGAGGGAGTTAGATTTAATCCTCATTTTACAGATGAGGAAACTGAAACACAGAGAAGTGAAGTTACTTGCCCAAGGTCATACAGCAGACAAGTGGCAGAGCTGGGATTAGAACTCAGGTCCTCTAACACTCAGGCCTGTGCTCGTCCTTTGGGTGGTCCAAGTTCTGTCCTGGAACTGGAGACAAGCAGTTGGAAGGGTGCTCAAGAGCTCATCTGGTCCAGTATCCAGCCTCCAAACAAGAAAGTGCCTAAACCGCCCAGGACAGATGGCTGCCTTCCCATCCCACCGAATTCCATCTCTATTTTGGCCACTAAGCCACACAGACATGTACAACACATGGCGACACAGGAACATGATGTTGGATTAAATTGGGGCAGCTCAGTGGGGCCTGAGGCTTTGAGGTAAGGTGTCTGGTCTTGCCTTTAACACCAGGCACCAACTCTGAGGGTGAGGGTGTGGGGGCAGGGAGTGGGGAGGATCCATAGTAGAGGAGTAAAGAAAAGAAGGACCAAAAGGAACAGCC
This sequence comes from Tachyglossus aculeatus, assembly GCF_015852505.1. Taxonomy (NCBI): domain Eukaryota; kingdom Metazoa; phylum Chordata; class Mammalia; order Monotremata; family Tachyglossidae; genus Tachyglossus; species Tachyglossus aculeatus. The sequence goes on along the minus strand of NC_052101.1, from coordinate 117,973,425 downwards.
CCTTTTCTACCTAGAGGGCCAGGATGATATTCCCGTAGCCACTTTTTGTGGGAAAAAGCATTTTTCATACTTCATTCTTAGCATTGACTGTCATTGCGGGGGAAGGAGGGAAGTGAGCAAAAGTTGAATGGGGAATATCTGGTGAGAACAGAGAGGAGAGGCTTTTTTGATCCCAGATCAGATTCTGGGGTAGAAACTCAGGACTGGTCGGTGTGGAGACAGAATAATAGAGTCAAGGAGCAGCAAGTGCTCTCAGGAAGTCACTGGTCTGGACAAGTCATGGGCAAATAATCACCTGATCTGGGCAGGCACTAGCTCAGCCATTCAAGGCAGTTACTATCTGACTCTCTGAGTTCCCCTGCTTGGGTACAGCCTCCCTCACCATGGAGGTGTCAATCACATTTTTGGGGATAACCAAGGGATTCTCAGAAGCAGCATGACCTAGTGGCAAGAGCCCAGGCCTGGGAGCCAGAGGACCTGTGTTCTAATCCTGGCTCTGCCAGTTACATGCTGTGTGACCTTGGGCAAGTCATTTCACTCCTCTCTGCCTCAGCTTCCTCATCTGTAAAGTGGGGACTCAATACCTGTTCTCTCTGCTACTTAGACTATGAGCCCAATGAAGGACAAGGACCATGTCCAACCTATCTGATTACCCCAGCCCTTAGTATAGTGCTTGGCATGAAATAAATGCTTAACAAATGCCACAACTATTATTCTCCTCATTATTATCTATAGTGCTCCAAGTCAGGAAGTTGGGAAGAAGTAAGTCAGTCCCCCCCATCACTGTCAGTCAGTCAACTTGTTTCTCAGATTGGGAATCCCCTAAGGACCAGGTACCAAGTTTAATTCCCACCTCTGTATACTTTTCCAGCAAATAACAATAATAATAATAATAATAATTGTTAAGTACTTACTACGTGTCAAGCACCATTCTAAATACTGGTCTAGATACAAGATAATCAGGTGGGACACAGGGGTCTCACAGTCTAAGTAGAAGGGAGTAGGATTTAATCCCCATTTTACATATGAGGTAACTGAGGCCCAGAGAAATTGTGATCTGTACAGGGTCACCCAGAATGAATGAATGATGGTATTTGTTAAGCGCTTTACTATGTGTCAAGCACTGTTCTAAGAACTGGGATAGATACTAGCTAATCAGGTTGGACACAGTCCCTGTCCCACATGGGGCTCACAGTCTTAATCCCCATTTTCCAGATGAGGTAACTGAGGCATAGAGAAGTGAAGTGACTTTCTCAAGGTCACACAGCAGACATGTAGCAGAGTTAGCAATAGAACTTAGGTCCTCTGACTCCCAGGCCCATGCTCTTTCTACTAGGCCATGCTCCTTCTCTAATTATTATTATTATGAATAACAATGATGATAATAATAATGGTATTTGTCAAGGCCTTACCATGTGCCAAGCACCGTACTAAGAGCTAGGATAGATAGAAGATTATTGGGTTGGATACAGTATAGTGCTCTACACACAGTACGTGCTTAATTAATACTACTACTACTACTACTACTACTACTACTACTACTACTACTACTACTACTAAAGCATCTGGGAGCCTCAGGGAAGGCACTGACTCTGTCTGGGGGGGCTTTTCTCAACATATACACAGGTGCACTGGTCATCCTTACCTGGAAGGTGGATGCTGTTATCAGACACTGTCCCCAATCTTTCCTTTTGCAGTAGGGAATGTCTGACTGTAGCAGCCCCACCTCTTTCCCCCTCCCCTTTCTTGGAACCGAGATAATGGGGAGCAGGGTCCCACTTCTTCACTTGGCAGCCGAAAGGGAAGGGTGTGAGGGAATTGAAGGAGGGATATTTACAGGAGAGTTCCTGGACCAGGGATGTGATTCCCTGGGGTCCTTGTTAGAGACCAACATGCTCTGTCTCCTTGGGGCTCTGCTCTCTGTGGAAAGAATTGAACTTCAAGCTGTTTAATGTAATTTCCCAACTCAGCTGGGTCAGTAATGATTCCTTCCCCTCTGCCTTCAAACATGCCCACGTCTCCCCCATCCTAAAGAAACCCTCTCCTGATCCCACTGCCCCTTCTAGTTATCACCCTATCTCCCTTCCTTTCCTTTCCAAGCTCCTAGAATGAGCTGTCTACAGTCACTGCCTCGAATTCCTCAACTCTAACTCTTTCTTAGACCTCCTCCAATCCGGCTTCTGTCCCCTCCATTTCATCAAAACTGCCCTCTCAAAGGTTGCCAATGACCTCCTTCTTGCCCAATCCAATGGCTCTTACTCTATCCTAATCCACCTCGACCTCTTAGCTGCCTTCAACACTGTGGACCATCTCCTTCTCAACACACTATGAACCTTGGCTTCTGTCCTGTCCTAGTTCTCCTCTTATCTCTCTTGCTGTTCATTCTCAGTCTCCTTTGCGGGCTCCTTCTCCCCCTTCCATCCCCTTACTGTAGGAGTTCCTCAAGGTCTTGGTTCTTGGTTCTTGGTCCCCTAATGTTCTCCATCTATACTCACTCCCTTGGTGAACTCATTCACTCACATGGCTTCAACTATCATCTCTATGCTGACGACACCCAAATCTATATCTTCACCCCGGTTCTCTCTCCCTCCCTTCAGGCTCTTATCTCCTCCTGCCTTCAGGACATCTCCATCCTCCTCTCTGCTTCTAAGCTCTCCATCACCTCTCCCCTTCCTACTTCACCTCCCTTCTCTCCTTCTACAGCCCAGCCCACACCCTCCTCTCCTCTGCTGCTAACCTCCTCACTGTGCCTCATTCTCGTCTGTCCCGCCGTCGACCCCTGTGCCACATCCTAACTCTGGCTTGGAATGCCCTCCATCCACACATCTGCCAAACTAGCTCTCTTCCTCCCTTCAAGCCCTATTGAGAGCTCACCTCCTCCAGGTGGCCTTCCCAGACTGAGCCCCCCGTTTTTTCCTCTCCTCCTTCCCTCCTCATTGACCCCCTCCCTCCCTCTACCCTATCCTCTTCCTCTCCCCACAGCACTTGTGTATATTTGTACATATTTATTACTCTATTTATTTTAGAGTAATGAGGTGTATATAGCTATGATTCTATTTATTCTAATGGTATTGACACCTGTCTACTTTTTTTGTGTTGTTGTCTGTCTCCCCCTTCTAGACTGTAAGCCCGTTGTAGGTAGGGACCGTCTCTACATGTTGCCCAAGCGCTTAGTACAGTGCTCTGTACACAGTAAGCTTTCAATAAATACGATTGAATGAATGAATGAATGAATAATGATGAAAGCTAATGAGCTTGTTGCTCTTCCAAAGAAGAAGAGGAAAAATTAAGGGGGAGAAAGAGGAGGGAGGAGAACAAGATGAAAAAGGAGGGGAGACGGGTGGAGAAAGAAGAGGAGAAGAAAGAGATAGAGGAGGAAGAAGAAGAGGAAAACAGAAGGGGGAGGAGGAAGAGGAAAAAGAGGAAGAAGAGGGAAAAGATGGGGGAGGAGAAAGAGGAGGAAGGAGAAAGGGGGAAAAGAGAGGAGGAGAAAAGAAGAAGAGGGAAAATAAAGGGGTGGAGGAAGAGGAGAAAGAGGAGGTAGGGGAGGAAGATGAAGAAGAGAAGAAAGAAGAGGAAAAAAGAAGGTGGAGGAGGAAGGTGAGGAAGAAGAAGAGGAAGAAGAAAGAGAAGGAAATGGAAGAGGAGAGAGGAGAAATAGGAGCAAGATTTTGTAAGCATCTCCCTTTCCCCATATGGTTGCTAACCACCAGCTACCATCAAAGCTGTTTCTGTCAGTTCGAACTTCGCAACATCTCCAGAATCCACGCTTTCGTCTCCATTCAGACTGCTAGTACATTGATCCAAGCACTCATCATTCCCCATCTCGATTACTGCATCAGCCTCCTAAGTGACCTTCCTGCCTACTGTCTCTCCCCACTCCAGGTTACACTGCTGCCTGGACCATTTAAAAAAAAAATCAGTCCACATCTCCCCACTCCTCAAAAACTTCCAATGGTGGTCCATCTGCTTCGGCATCTCACAGAAACTCCTTACCATTGCCTCTTAAAACTCAATCAGCTCTCTCCCTCCTACCTAACTTTGCTGATCTCCTACTCCAACCCAGCCCACCTTCTAACACCAACCTACTCTCTGTACCTCAAGATGACCCCTGCCCACATCTTCCCTCCAACCTGGAACTCCCTCCCCCTTCATGTCTGACAGACCATCACCCTCTCCACCTTCAAAGCCTTATTAAAATCACCACATCTCTTCCAAGAGGACTTCCTCAACTAAGCCCTCATTTCCCCACTCCCTTGCCCATCTGCATTGCCTATGCACTTGGATCTGTGTCCTTTAAGTACTTGATATCCATCCTACCCTCAGCCCCACAGAGCTTATGTACATATCCTTATATCCTGTCAATTCCCCTATCTGTAATTTATTTTATGTCTGTCTCCTCCTCTAGACTGTAAACTCCTTGTGGGCAGGGCATCATGTCTACCAACACTATTATATTGTACTCCCCCAAGTGCATGATGCAAAATGCTTATTAAAAACATGAGAAAATGGTTTGATTTCCCTTGCCAATGGGGCCGATGAATCTACCCAGAGAAATTTGGGAAAAAAAAGAACAGCAGAAAGTGATTTCATTGACATCTTGACCCCAAACCAAACCCCAAACCCCAAGCCACTCTGGAAAACAGCTTGGCCTAGTGGAAAGAGCATGGGCCTGGGAATCAGAGGACCTTGGTTCTAATCCCATCTCTACTATTCGTCTGCTGTGTGACTTTGGACAAGTCGCTTAACTTCTCTGTGCCTCAGTTACCTCATCTGTAAAATAGAGATTAAGACTGTGAGCCCCATGTGGAATATGGACTGTGTCCAACCTTGCATCTACCCCAGCGCTTAGTACAGTACCTGACATATAATAAGCACTTAACAAATACCATTACGAAAACACTAAAAACCCAGGACCAAACAAAATGCCAAGGTGAAATACATAATTTTTTGTCTCTTCAAGTTAGAAGGACAGTGTCAGCAAAGCCAAGGTTGGATAATGTTTCCAGGAGCAAGGTGTGGTCGACAGTACCAAAGGCAGATGAGAGGTGGAGGAGGATTAGGATGGAGTAGAGGTAAACAGACACATTCCCTGCCCACAGTGAGCTTACAGTCTAGAGGACTCTCCTGGTTCTCCTCCTATCTCTCTGGCCACACATCCTCAATCGGTTTCACAGGCTGCTTCTCTGCCTCCCACCCCTTAACTGTGGGAATCCCCCAAGGTTCAGTTCCAGGTCCCCTTCTAATCTCCATCTACAACCTCTCCCTTGGAAAACTCATTCACTCACATGGCCTCAATTACCACCTCTTTGTGGGTGATACCCAAATCTACCATGTCCAGCCCTGACCTCTTTCTCTCTCTGTAGTCTCGCTTTCCTCCTGCCTTCAAGACATCTCCACTTGGATGTCCTCCCATTACCTCAAATTTAAGCTGTCTAGAGCAAGATTCCTTGCCTTCCCACACAAATCCTGTCCTCCCCCGACTTTCCCATCACTGTAGATGGCACAATTATCCTTCCTGTCTCACGAGCCCATAACCTTGGCCTCAGTTTCTTCATCTATAAAATGGGGCTTAAGTTCCTGTTCTCCCTTCTACTTAGACTGTGAGCCCCATGTGGGACTGAGACAATGTCTGACCCGACTGTACTGTAGCTACCTCAGCACTTAGTACAGTGCTTTGTATGTAGTAAATGCTTAATAAATACAGCTTGGCACATAGAAAGGGCTTAACAATGATCACAATTACTATTATATCAACCTGTTCCCCTTCTCTCTCCCTTTTTCACCCACCCAGCACCCACACTGAGCCAAGTCTAAAGATCCTACTAGTTTTTCCAAGGAAAATAGAAGTTGAAATTTTTTATCAAATTTAAAGTATGACTTACAGTCATTCCATCAATGGTATTTATTGAGCACTTACCGTGTGCAGAATGTGTTGTACTAAGTTCTTGAGAGAGTGCATTTATCAAATGAACCAATAATATATATTGCGTTCCTAATGGGTGCAGTGTACTGTACTAAGCACTTGGAAGAGTACAATAAAGTTAGTAATCAATCACTGTATTTACGGAGTGTCTCTCCCTCTTTTAGACTGTGAGCCCACTGTTGGGTAGGGACTGTCTCTATATGTTGCCAATTTGTACTTTCCAAGCGCTTAGTACAGTGCTCTGCACATAGTAAGCACTCAATAAATACGATTGATGATGATGATTGATGATGGAGTGCTTACTGTGTGCAGAGTGCTGTAAAAAGCCCACTCTACTAAAAACCTTGTGTTTGGCTGCTGCTGTCCCCTCTTTGTCCTGTTTCCTAAAACCTCCTTCCTCCAGAAGACATATTCTGTCCTGTATCTGTATGAAATATTTGTTTTCTAAAAGATAGATGGCTTCCCCAGTTTCTTTTAGTGTGTAATAGACAAAAATCTTACTGCCATCATCTCCTAAGAAAACAAAGACTTAAATGTCCTCATAATAATAATAATACTATAATAATAATAATATTTGTTAAGCATTTACTTTCTGCCAAGTGCTGTATTACAGATACGAAGATAACCAGGCTGAACATAATCTCTGTCCTACGTGGTACTCATAGTCTAAGTAGAAGGGAAAATTGGTATTAAATCCCCATTTTTTCAGAAGACGAAGTGACACACAGAGTAGTAAAGTTACTTGTCCAAAGACCCACAGCAGACAATCATCAATCAATGGTATTGATTAAGAGCTTCCTATGTGCAGAGCAAATGGCAGAGTCAGGATTAAAATCCAGGATCTCTGACTCCCAGGTCCATGCTCTTTCCACTAGGCAATGCTGCTTTGCTTAGAATCGCAGCATGGCTTAGTGGAAAGAGCACGGGCTTGGGAGTCAAAGGTCATGTGTTCTAATCTTGACTATGCCATTTAGCTGTGTGACTTTGGGCAAGTCACTTAACTTCTCTGTTCCTCAGTCACCTCATCTGTAAAATGGGGATTAAGACTGTGAGCCCCACGTGGGACAACCTCATTACCTTGTATCTACCTCAGCGGTCAGAACAGTGCTTGGCATATGGTAAGTGCTTAATAAATACTATCATTATTATTCCCTTTGTTCTGGTAGCTAAGAAGGACAAAAGAAAAATACAGACCCTGCCTTCAAGGAGCTTCCATCTTAAAGGTTCTAAAATGTATCCCAATATTGTGCTCTGCACACAATAAGCACTCAACAAATACGATTGATTGATTGATACATTTATAAGTGTTTTGGAAAATGTTTCAAGGGAAATGGAAATTTTACTTAGACTGGGAACATCCTGCAATGACCGTGATGTGTTTTACATCTTCAGTCCTACAGAAACTGGTAATTCTACAGGAATTCTCCATCTATACCCACTCCCTTGGAAAACTCATTCGTTCCCATGGCTTCAACTACCACCTCTACGCAGATAATACACAAATCTACATTTCCAGTCCTGATCTCTATCCCTCTCTCTGGTCTCACATCTCCTCCTGCTTTCAAGACATCTCTACTTGGATGTCCTCTGATTGCCTCAAGCTTAATATGTATGAAATCAATCAATCAATCGTATTTATTGAGTGCTTACTGTGTGCAGAGCACTGTACTAAGCGCTTGGGAAGTACAAGTTGGCAACATATAGAGACAGTCCCTACCCAACAGTGGGCTCACAGTCTAGAAGGGGGAGACAGAGAACAAAACCAAACATATTAACAAAATAAAATAAATAGAATAGATATGTACAAGTAAAATAAATAAATAAATAAATAGAGTAATAAATATGTACAAACATATATACATACATACAGGTGCTGTGGGGAAAGGAAGGAGGTAAGATGGGGGGTTGGAGGAGGGATGAGGGGGAGAGGAAGGAGGAGGCTCAGTCTGGGAAGGCCTCCTGGAGGAGGTGAGCTCTCAGTAGGGCCTTGAAGGGAGGAAGAGAGCTGGCTTGGCGGATGGGCAGAGGGAGGGCATTCCAGGCCCGGGGGATGACGTGGGCCGGGGGTCGACGACGGGACAGGCGAGAACGAGGCACGGTGAGGAGATTAGCGGCAGAGGAGCGGAGGGTGCGGGCTGGGCTGGAGAAGGAGAGAAGGGAGGTGAGGTAGGAGGGGGCGAGGTGATGGAGAGCCTTGAAGCCCAGGGTGAGGAGTTTCTGCCTGATGTGCAGATTGATTGGTAGCCACTGGAGATTTTTGAGGAGGGGAGTAACATGCCCAAAGCATTTCTGGACAAAGACAATCCGGGCAGCAGCATGAAGTATGGATTGAAGTGGGGAGAGACACGAGGATGGGAGATCAGAGAGAAGGCTGATGCAGTAGTCCAGATGGGATAGGATGAGAGCTTGAACGAGCAGGGTAGCGGTTTGGATGGAGAGGAAAGGGAGGATCTTGGCAACGGTGCGGAGCTGAGACCGGCAGGTTTTGGTGACGGCTTGGATGTGAGGGGTGAATGAGAGCGGAGTCGAGGATGACACCAAGGTCGTGGGCTTGTGAGACGGGAAGGATGGTAGTGCCGTCAACAGTGATGGGAAAGTCAGGGAGAGGGCAGGGTTTGGGAGGGAAGACAAGGAGTTCAGTCTTGGACATGTTGAGTTTTAGGTGGCGGGCAGACATCCAGGTGGAGATGTCCTGAAGGCAGGAGGAGATGCGAGCCTGGAGGGAGGGGGAGAGAGCAGAGCAAAACAGAGTAAAACAAAACAGAGCTCCTTATCTTCCCCCCCCCAAACCCTGCCCTCTTCCAAACTTTCCCATCACTGCGGATGGCACAACCATCCTTCCCATCTCACAAGCCCACAACCTTGGTGTCATCCTTGACTCCGCTCTCTCATTCACCCCACATATCCAATCTATCACCAAATCCTGCCGGTCTCACCTTCACAACATCGCCAAGATCTGCCCTTTCCTCTCCATCCAAACCACTACCACAGTAGTACAGTCACTCATCCTATCCCAACTGGATTACTGCATCAGCCTCGTTTCTGGCCTCCCAACCTCCTGCCTCTCCATACTTCAGTCCATACTTCACTCTGCTACCTGGGATTATCTTTCTACAGAAACATTCAGGGCCTGTTACCCCCCTCCTCAAAAATATCCACTGGTTGCCTGTCAACCTCCATATCAAGCAAAAACTCCTCATTATTGTCTTCAAAGCTCTCCATCACCTTTCCCCTTCTTACCTCAACTCCCTTCTCTCCTTCTAGGTCCCAGCCCACACACTCCACTCCTCTGGTGCTAACCTTCTCAATCTGCCTCGATCTCGCCTGTCAAGCCACTGAACCCTGGCCCACGTCCTACCTCTGGCCTGGAATGCCCTCCCTCCTCAAACCCGCCAAATAATCACTCTTTGCCCCCTTCAAAGCCCTACTGAAGGCACACCTCCTCCAAGAGGCCTTCCCAGACTAAGCTCCTTTTCCTCAGCTCCCTCTCCCTTCCTTGTCACCTTGACTCACTCCCTTTGCTCTTTCCCCCCTCCCCGCCCCACAGCACTTATGTATATATTCATTCAATCATATTTATTGAGCGCTTACTGTGTGCAGAGCACTGTACTAAGCGCTTCGGAAGTACAGGTTGGCAACATATAGAGACGGTCCCTACCCAACAGTGGGCACACAGTCTAGAAGAGTGGGCTCACAGTCTAGAAGAAAAATAAACAGGGGAGAGTGCGAACGCAGTCCCCCACTACCACAAATTATGCAGTCGAGTTTCCCGCATTTGGGGAAATCGCAGGGGTCAGCACAGCTGTAGTGCAATGGCTGAGCCTCACCCTGGGAAAACCACCTACGTGATCATGGTGTCTCCCCTGCCAGGTAAGTATGTATATATCTATAATTCTATTTATTCATATTGATGCCTGTTTACTTGTACTGATGTCTGTCTCCCCCCACCCCCAGACTTTAAGCCCATTGTGGGCGGGGATTTTCTCTATTGCTGTATTGTACTTTCCAAGCACTTAATACAGTGCTCGGCACACAGTAAGTGCTCACTATATACGATTAAATGAATGAATGAATGAATGAATTAAATGGTTGCCCATCCACCTCTGCATTAAACAAAAACTCCTCACCATTGGCTTTAAAGTACTCCATCACCTTGGCCCCTCCTACCTCACCTCACTACTCTCCTACTACAACCCAGCCCACACACTTCACTCTTCTAATGCTAACCTTCTCACTGTGCCGCAATCTTGCCTATCTCACCGCCAACCCCCTCACCCTTATCCTGCCTCTGGCCTGGAACACCCTCCCTCCTCAGATCAGACAAAAAATTACTCTCCCCACCTTCAAGACCTTACTGAAGTCACATCTCCTCTATGAGGCCTTCCCTGACTAAGCCCCCATTACTTTCCTCTTATCCCACTCCCTTCTGTGTCATCCTGACTTGCTCCGTTTGCTCTTCTCCCCTCCCAGCCCCACAGCACTTATGTACATACCTGCAACTTATTTATTTGTATTAATGTCTGTCTCCCCCACCCCCAGACTATAAGATCATTATGGGCAAGGAATGTGTCCTTTTATTGTTGCATTGTACTCTCCCAAGCTCTTAGTACACAGTAATAATAATAATAATAATAATAATAATAATAATAATGGCATTTGTTAAGTGCTTACTACATGCAAAGTACTTTTCTAAGCTCTGAGGTTGTCCCACGTGGGGCTCACAGTCTTAATCCCCATTTTACAGATGAGTGAGGCACAGAGAACGTAAGTGATTGCTCAAAGTCACACGGCCGACAATTGGTGGAGCCGGCATTCGAACCCATGACCTCTGACTCCCAAGCCTGGGCTCTTCCTACTGAGCCATGCTGCTTCTCAGCAAGTGTTCAATAAATACTATTGAATGAAATGAATGCCCTCCCTCCTCTAACTTATAGACCTGGATATGAAATTGCTTGTGATTATCATTATTCTGAGAGATGACAGTAACCTCTAGTCTGGATCAGTTTACTCTTCTGTTCGAGCGTTGGATGAAGTGAAGCATCTCTCTCTCTAAACAGAAAGTTGGAAAAATAGACATGAGGCTGGCCTGGGAGATATGGGGGCCGGGTAATTGGCGTGCTTTAGCTTTAATCATTCCTACAAAACATTGCATTTTCTTTCCCGACAATAAATGGTATCAGCCTTAAAGGGAGCTGATGGAGTCAAATATAGATCTGGCAGGGAACACCTGGTTTGGTCATTTGCTGCCGAATATTCTACCCCTCGGGGCAAGCAAGGTGGGACATAACAGGATTCACGTGGTAGTAGGTACGCAGGTACTATTTTCTAAGTAATTACTTCATTAAATTGAAACCTCATAATAAGCTCTCTGTTGTAAGAAGAACTGTGGGCAAAGTATGTTGGTAACTTACCAACTCAGTTTCCATTTAGAGCGATCTCCACTTCCATGGGGGATTTCCCAACTAGAATACATTAGAGATTAACCTGGCTCTGCTCTCATTTTGGAGGCCCCAAAGCCCATAGGGATTGATCTACTCCCCAAAGAAGTTGCCTGACTGTGGCTCCTAACAATCTCCCTTGCAGTCAATTGCAAGATCTGTTTGTAATCAGTTTTTGTCACTTTTAATGATGACCAATGGGACCCGTTAAAAGTTTATGAAGAATTCCCAGGTGCCCATTGGTAGCATTTTATTCCTGGAATGGAAGAAGTGCTGCACATCACAAGCGATTAAGGATGGAATCATAATAATAATGATAATAGTGGTATTGGTTAACTGCTTACTATGTGCCAAGCACTGTACTAAGCACTGGTGTAGATACAAGATAATCAGGTCCCCCATGGGGCTCACGGTCTAAGTAGGAGGGAGAACAGGGATTGAATCCCCATTTTTCAGATGAGGGAGGTAAGGTACAGAGAAGTTATGACTTGCCCAAGGTCACACAGCAGATAAGTGGTGGAGCTGGGCTTAGAACCCAGTCTTCTGACTTCCAGACTTGTGCTTTTTCTACTAGACCATGCTGCTTCTCTAAATCTGTGCCAAAGACAGAGACTATCACTCCCATCCCACCCTAGGATACGGGCCCATAGAGAAATCCATACGTCTAAACTGAAGAGCTTGGCTAGCCCCATATATATGGGTAGAGACTGCAGAAACTGAGGGATCAAGCGATCTTTATTTATGGACAGAGAGATCCTTGAGCAAGTGTCCACTTAAGCCCACTAGCATTTCCAGGATCCTACATGGTAGCAGAATAAGTATAAAAAACTTGGAGCTAAAAGGAAATCTTTGGGTAACCCCATTAGCAAGATGCTTAACTGGAAGACAGGTTGGCTAATCAATCAATCAATGGGAAGTCTGTAAGCTTGTTGTGGGCAGGAAACATGTCTGCCAACTCGGTTGTACTCTCTCAAGTACATAATCTAGTACTCTGCATACAGTAAGTATTCAATAAATACCACTGAGTGTGTGCTTTCTGTGTGCAGAGCATTGTACTAAGGACTTGGGAGAGTACAGTGCAAGCACAGAGTTGGCAGACACATTCCCTCTCCAATAGGAGCTTACAGTCTAGAGGCTAATAATCACAGGTGCCAATTCCATGGACATCAGGGGGCTTTGGGGCAGAAGCCACAATTTCTAGCCCGCTCCTTGTCCCCCAGTGGCAGGATGCGGCTCCTGTCACTACTGCAATTCACAATGTACTCACTAGCGTCAGACCAGAGTTCTTCTTGCCCCTCGATTACGAATCGTCCACCCACCTCAACCCAAACCCACTCAGGGAGCCAGAGGAGACTACCCTGGGACCAGGGTTAGGGTTGGAACTCCAGAGTCACTACCCCAGTTTAAAGTATAGGGGGCGCAACTTCCGCACCACTTCCCAGTCCAGAGCTGCTGGCTGTTGCCGACGTATAATCGGCAATGGAGTCGGAGCCTCTGTTGACTGTGAGACTGCGGTGGCCAATGGCTCTAGGCTGGATAGTGGTGCAGAGCCTGCAGCCTTCAGCAGCTCTGGAACAACCACCCCCCACCCCCAATCCTCCCTGGAGGACCCCCAGACTGCCTGAGTGCACCAGAGCTGAGATAGGCATTTGGCTTGTGCTCGAGGGCTCTGGAGTAGGGAGTAAGAGGAGCCTCTGGAGGGTCCCCAGAACTTGGTGAAGGTGAGGATAAACTGCAGTGGCAGCAATTATTTTTTCCTTCCCTTTCATCCTCCTCTCCCCCCCCCCCTTTTTCCTTCCTTTCCCCCTTCTTTCCCTTCCCTCTTTCTTCTCCTGTTCCCTTTTCCTCCTTCTCCCATCTAGTTTGTAAGCTCATTGTGTGTCTACCAACTCTGTTGTATTGGCCTCTCCCAAGAACTTAGTACAGTTTTCTACACACATTGTACTTCCCAAGTGCTTAGTACAGTGCTCTGCACACAGTGAGTGCTCAATAAATACAATTGAATGAATTAAGCACTCAGTAACCACCATTAATCGATTCTCCCCACTTTTCCTTCTTTTTTCTCCTCCACCCTTCAATGCTCTGCCCCAGCACCTCCCCCAAGTTTGCCCCTTAGCTTAAAATAGCAGAGAAGCAGTGTTGCCTAGTGGAAAGAGCATGGGCCCAGGAGTAAGAGAACCTGGGTTCTAATTCTAGCTCCACAATTTTAATGCTGTGTGACCTTGGGCAAGATGCTGAACTTCTCTGTGCCTCAGCTACCTCCTCTGTAAAATGGAGATTAAGACTGGGAGCCCCAAGTGGGACATGGAGTGGTTCTAACCTGATTAGCTTGTATCTACCCCAGTGCTTAGCACAATGCCTGGCACACAGTAAGGGCTTAACAAATGTCATTAAAAAATGAAAAGCTAGCATTCCTGCTAATTTACTTTTCATGTATCTCATTCAATCGTATTTACTGCGCACTTAGTGTATGCAGAACACTGTACTAAGCTCTTGGGAGAGTACAGTATAACAATAAACAGACTCATTCCCTGCCCACAGTGAGTTTACAGTCTAGAGCATATCCATCTCCCCAGCTGCAGGGTAAGCTCCTAATCAATCTATCAGTGGTATTTCCTGAGCATTTACTACGTGTAGAGCACTGTATAAAGCACTTGGGAGAGTAAGAATAATAATAATGATTATTGTATTTGTTAAGTGCTTACTATGTGCCAAGCACTGTTCTAAGCACTAAGCTTCTCCTCCCCTTACCATCTATACTCAGTCCCTTGGTGAACTCATTCTCTCCCACGGCTTCAACTATCAACTCTACGCAGATGATACCCAAATCTACATCTCCCCTGTTCTTTCTCCCTCCCTGCAGGCTCGCATCTCCTCCTGCCTTCAGGACATCTCAACCTGGATGTCCTCCAACCATCTAAAACTCAACATGTCCAAGACTGAGCTCCTTATCTTCTCTCCCAAACCCTGTCTGCTCCCTGACTTTCCTGTCACTGTGGATGGCACTACCATTCTTTCCGTCTCACAAGTCCACAACCTTGGTGTCATCCTTGACTTCGCTCTCTCTTTCACCTCACATATCCAATCCGTCACCAAAACCTGACAGTCTCACCTTCACAGTATTGCCAAGATCCGCCCTTTCCTCTCCATCCAAACCACTACTACGTTAGTACAGTCACTCATCCTATCCCGACTAGATTACTGCATCAGCATCCTTTCTGACCTCCCAACTTCCTGTCTCTCCCCACTTCAGTCTATACTTCACTCTGCTGCCCGGATTATCTTTCTACAGAAACATTCTGGGCATGTCACCCACCTCCTCAAAAATATCCAGTGGTTGCCTATCAACCTCCGTATCAAGCAAAAACTCCTCACTATTGGCTTCAAAGCTCTCCATCACCTTGCCCCCTCCTACCTCACCTCCCTTCTCTCCTTCTACAGTCCAGCCCACACACTCCACTCCTCTGGTGCTAATCTTTTCACTGTGCCTCGTTCTCATCTGTCCCACCGGCGACCCCTGGCCCAAGTCCTACCTTTAGCCTGGAATGCCCTCCCTTCCCAAATCTGCCAAACTACCACACTTCCCCCCTTCAAAGCCCTACTGAAAGCTTACCTCCTCCAGGAGGCCTTCCCAGATTAAGCCCCCTTTCCTCTGCTCCTCCTTCCCTCCTCATTGCCCCGACTCACGCCCTCTGCTCTACCAGCTTCCCCGCCCCACAGAACTTGTGTATATTTGTACATATTTATTATTCTGTTTATTTTATTAATGGTGTGTATATATCTATAATGCTACCTATTTATATTGATGCTATTGATGCCTGTTTGCTTGTTTTGTTGTCTGTCACCCCCTTTCTAGACTGTGAGCCCGTTTTTGGGTAGGGCTTGTCTCTGTTGCTGAATTGTACTTTCCATGCGCTTAGTACAGTGCCCTGCACACAGTAAGCACTCAATAAATATGATTGAATGAATGAATGAATGGGAAGCAGCATGGCCTAGTGGATAGAGCATGGGCCTGGGAATCAGAAGGACCTGAGCTCTAATCCTGGCTTCACCACACGTCTGCTGTGTGACCTTGGGCACTTCTCTGGGCCTCACTGACCTCATTTGTAAATGTGGGACAGGGCCTGTGTCCAACCTGATTCGCTTGTATCTACCCCAGCACTTAAAACAGTGCTTGACACATAGTGAGTGCTTAATAAATGCCATATCATTATTATAATTATTTATAAAACAAGAGTGAGAGGATGACACAATCATCATAAGCTCTAGGTATTATGGTGCGAGCTTTTATTGATATATTTGCCCAGTCTCAATAAATAGAAAAAGACACACCGAAAAACAACCCCATATCAATCAATCAATGGTATTTATTGAGTACTTACCATGTGCAGATCACTGGACTAAGTTCATTTAATCATATTTATTGAGCACTTACTGTGTGCAGAGCACTGTACTAAGCACTTGGAAAGTACAATTCAGCAATAAGTGTTTGGAGAGTACAATACAACAGAGTTGGTAGACATGCTCTTTGCCCACAACCAGCTTACAGTTTAGAGGTCGCGTCACGGAAGATGAGGTATCTCAATGATTTAGAGGCCGAATATGTAGTTGTAATTTTAGAAATTAAAAATTACTTGATCCCCAAAGTAGTACCAGCACATAAAATTTCAGACTAGCCAGGAAAATAATCCTAGCTCCCAAGACCGATAACTAAAAGGAATCAAGGAAGAGAGAGAAAAAGAAGAGAAACTAGTGAAAATTAGGCATAATCATCATTATCACCAAAATCACTTCTTGAGTGCCTATGGGGTACAGAGCACTGTTGTAAGTAATAGGCCTAATAATTGATCGTATTTATTCAATGCTTAGTGTTGTGCAGAGCACTGTACTAAGCGCTTGGGAAGTACAAATCAGCAACATATAAAGACAGTCCCTACCCAACAATGGGCTCACAGTCTAGAAGGGGCTCACAGTCTACAATATAACAATAAACAGACACATTTCTTGCCTACAATGAACTTACCATCTAGAGGGGGGAGACAGACATTAATATAAATAAATAAATTATAAATACTGTGAAATTTAAAAATACCCCTACTTTTCATATTATTCCCTTTTTCTCCATCTTCCTAGAAATCGGAGAGGGAGGCAACTTTAAACTCCTTGTGGGCCGGAAACACGTCTACCAACTTTGTTGTATTCTACTTTCCCAAGGGCTTAGTACAGTGCTCTGCACACAGTGAATCCTCAATAAATGCCACTGACTCATTAACTGAGGCAGAGTGGAAGTTTAGGTGTATTTCCTGTAAACAAATGTTTGTGTCCTGTTAGCCTGTTAATAGAGGGTAAACAGAAAAAAGATGGAGAGAGCTACAAGAAGCATTAGTACATAGATGGGAAGGGTGGTCTGTAGGAATTTTGGAGAACAATTGGAGTTCTTTCAACCAAATGATTTTTGAAAGCCCTTTGCAAGTCTGTTTTATGTCATTCTAAATCACAATAATTAGCCAAATAGAAACAAGCCTTTCAGGCCATTTCCTTAAACCATGAGCCCCATCTGGGACAGGGACTGTGTCTGCCCTGATAATCTTGAATCTACCCCAGGACTTAGTACAGAGCTTTGCAGGTAGTAAGCACTTAAAAGCAGTGTGGACTGGTAGCTAGAGCATGGGCCTGGAAGTCAGAAGGATGTGGGTTCTAAACCTGGATCCTCCACTTGTCTGCTGGGTGACCTTGGGCAAGTCACTTCGCTTCTCTGTGCCTCAAGTTACCTCATCTGTAAATTGGGGATTAAGACTGTGAGCCACAGGTGGGATTTGAACTGTGTCCAACCTGATTAACTTGTATCTACCCTAGTGCTTAGTACAGTTATTGGTTCATAGTAGGCATGGAACAAATACCATAAAAATATTATTATTATTATTAAAGTAACACAAAATGAAAAGGAGCCCAGAATGACGGCAAGATTGAAATTATATTAAAATAAATTGAAAACTGCAAAGACTTTATGATGAACTAAGGATCTAGTCCTCTTTTCTCTCTAATCACTCATCTGTACTTCATTCTGTCTCTATCTGGCTCTTTTCCATTAGTTCTCACCTTTTCTGTTCTGAGACCTCCTCCTTCACCTTCCTTCAGTATTCTAAGTCCTTTCCCCCTAGCCTTTCTTAACCCCTACACTCCTTCCTTTTTGCCTTGCTCAACCAGTCTATGTCAGAGGTGAATGAACAACCCCTAATAGTGAAAGTAGGTACTGTGGCAATACTCTGGAGGAACTTCAACAAGAAGCAGGAAGTCCTATTGTGAGGTGACTAAAATAATTCTGAAATTTGCTGAACCGTAAACTGCCTTTCCAGATGATGAAACTATTCTCAGAACTGATCTTGCATCTCCAAATTCAAGCATATCATTTTTCATCTAGATTAGTTTCTTAATAGGCACTCTAGCAGCTAAGCTAATTAGTCAGGTCTAAGGGCCAAAATGGGCAATCAATCAATGGTATTCACTGAGTGCTTACTATGTGCAGAGCACTCTACTAAGCACTTGTGAGAGCACAATATAACAGAATGAGGAGACAAGTTCCATAATAATAACAATGATGGCATTTATTAAGCACTTACTATGTGCAAAGCACTGTTCTAAGCACTGGGGAGGTTACAAGGTGATCAGGTTGTCCCACGGGAGGCTCACACTCTTAATCCCCATTTTACAGATGAGGTAATTGAGGCCCAGAGAAGTTAAGTGACTTGCCCAAAGTCACACAGCGGACAAGTGGTGGGGCCGGGATTTTGACCCACGACCTCTGACTCCAAAGCCTGGGCTCTTTCCACTGAGCCACACTGTTCCATGCCCTTAACGAGTTTAGAACAGTGCTCCAGTGCTTAGAACAGTGCTTGGCACATAGTAAGCGCATAACAAATACCATTATTATTATTATTTACAAACTAGAGGACAAAGTGATTTCTTTAAAATCTAATCTTGAACAGCTGGACCTTGAATGTAGCAGTCACTTCAAAAACAGAGCATAAATAGCGAAGCATGTAAGGCCGACACATGGGAAAAGTTATTTAAGCAGAATACCACTTTTCATTTGATATGTGCAATGACAAGATATGTCTTGGCCGAACAGACTCTACACTGCGACGTAGTCAAGGAAGGAAAGCTTTATGTGATTCAGGATATATTATAAGCATGTCAAGGCTAAAATTATCTTAGCCAAACATAGCCGAATAGGTGACTATTGAGCGCAACAAAAAAACCCTTCATGACTCCAAATAAAGTTCTAAACAGTGAATGAATCTTGAATGCCTGGGTCAAAAAGAGCTGGTAGGGGTGGGTAGAAAGAACAGTAAAATGAACATAAATACAATCAGCCCCCCACCCCCATAATGAATGTTTTCACTTTGTGTTTTGGTGAGAACACCATTAGGGAAGTAGACATCATTCTTCCACCAAATTTGCTTTTCTGGATACAGTGTGATGCGGTATCAGAAAAAAAAAAAGCTTGAGTGCATGTGTGCTACTTTGATCAAGACAGAAGAATCTTAACACAAATTTCCCTTAATGTATACTGCCCCTACTAGACTGTACACTCCATGAGGCCAAAAATATTATCTACCAACACTATTACATTGTACTCTCCTCAAACGGAACTAACTGTATTCCAAAGTGAATGCGCTCACTTAAGTTTGTCCTAGTTAGGATTTTATGAGGTTAGTTACCCTTTGTTCCTGGAGTAAAGGAGGATTACATGTACATGCCCTGGCTTGTTCTTGGCAGGAATGTGTGACTTTCTATTTTTAGCATCATCATCATTACTAATAGCTTAGCTACTAATAGCAGCTATCTTCACTTACAAATCTTCCTTTCATGATGACTAGACATTTGATTCTTTTGTCAAAATTCTGGCGAAATTCTGGCAAATCCAGAAGTAATAAATGGCTGAGTATTCATATTGACATTCATCTGTCATGTTTTAAGCCAACTCAGGTCTTCCTGGAGTTTATCCCCATCTTCCTTGTGGTTCACCTCCTGACACTGAGATTTCACTGCACTTTCCCTCTTCCAGATCATTTATGAAAATATTAAGCAAAACTGGTGGTGGCACTGCTCCCCAGAAGACCCCACCATTTACCCTTCTCCAACCTGAAAAGTCACCATTTCTCCCAGCCCTTTGTTATCTATCAATCAGCCAGTTTTCCATCCATGGCAGAACATTCCCTCCAATCCCATGGTTAGTCAGTTATTTTGAAAGCCTTTGATGTGGAATATTGCCATAGGCCTTTGGAAAATCTAAATATAGTGTACCTACTAGTTCTCAATCCATTTACTTGTTAGCCTCTTTAGAGAACTCCAGCATAGAGACCCTCATAGACACATGGAATGTTGCTATACCAAATAGATTGCAGTTAATTGAGACCCATTTGGTTGTCAATGTCACCTCTCTATGGAGTTCTGCATAGTTACAGCAAGAGAAAGTCCAGTTAGGCATAGGAAAACTTCCAGTCAAAATGATAAAACATGCTTCTGAATTAAACTGTAGCGTCTCTATCCCTGGAGATCTTCTCGAAAAGAACAGCTGGGCATCTGTTCTGAATGGTTTAGGCAATCACCTGCCTACATCCTCTCCAATTCTGCTTTTATGATTCTATAGCCTTTCACCATAACATCTGGATAGATGGAGCAACAGCTATGTGAGAAAATCAGTTAGTGAATTGATATCATTTACTTTGAGCTCTTATTGTGTGCACTTTGGGAGAGTACAATAGAATTAGTAGACAAGGAACTTACAGTCTAGCAGGGGAGCTAGATACTAAGGTATATTAAAGATGGGAGGAAATAACAAGATAGAGGACATGTATGCTAGTGCTAGTGGAAGCAGTGTGGCTCAGTGGAAAGAGCACCGGCTTTGGAGTCAGAGGTCTTGGGTTCAAATCCAGACTCTGCCAATTGTCAGCTGTGTGACCTTGGGCAATTCACTTCACTTCTCTGTGCCTCAGTTACCTCATCTGTAAAATGGGAATTAAGACTGTGAGCCCCCCGTGGGACAACCTGATCTCTTTGTAACCTCCCCAGCGCTTAGAACAGTGCTTTGCACATATTAAGTGCTTAATAAATGCCATTATTGTTATTATTATTATTATTAAAGGGAGTTGTGATTAGTTAAATGCTTAGATAGCACAAAAGTCCTGATGTAAGAGTTAGGAGCTAAAAGGCTAAAAGATTAGAAATTGTGAGGGGAAAGAATCAGTCTCTTAACACCTATCAGGATCCAGGGTGATGATGATGATAATGGTAATAATAATAATAATCAAAACTGTGGTTTTCTTAAAGCGCTTACTGTGCCCTAAGCACTAGGGTAGGTATAAGACAAGCCAGTCAGACAAAGTCCCTATCCATCATGGGGCTCACAGTCTAAGGGTGAGGGAGAAGTCATGAGAGATGAGATCAGAACTTATTGAGGGCTCAGGAAACTGAGACTTTTTGAAACACTTGTCTTCAACTCTCCAGTCAAAGTTTTCCGATAGCTCACCCCACTCTACAATTCTAAAACTCTCTCTAGTGTTAGCTTCTGACCTTGACACTTAGACCAACCACAGAGGTGAAAGAATCAAAATGGAAAAAGAATTGTTGGGGTCCCTGGGGCACACCTAGGGGCATAAGCAAGGTCATAATGAAGAGCTCAGTTTCCTCTAATGGTGAAACTATCCCGGGTTGAAAACCCCTGCCTTTGAAACTAATCTCAAGGAACTAGAGCTTTTTATAGGGAAGAAGAAAATGTTTACTTATCTTCAAGCATCTGAACAGAAATCACACTGAGAGTGGTGAATATCTCTCCACGTCCACTGAGCTGACAACATAGGAAATTGACTTCACCTGCAGCAGGAGAGGTTTAAGTGAAAGGCCACTTGGCAGTGAAATGTTGTTTAGGAGTGATATTGGGATCATGAATAAAAACATAGCACATGGGAATTCAAGGCAATTGTATACTCAATATCGGTCAGACCCTTACTTGAGCATAATGGTTCGAAACCCCACAATTTGGGAAGGATTTTGTACTCCGGGCACTAAGAAAGAAAGCTGTCTGCCTCCCTGTTTAGGAGCCCATCATTCTGGGGACTGTCGAAGCTCCTCAACTCAGTAAAGACTGCCGTAGCTCTCTGCCTCAGTTTCTCCATCAGAAATGTAGGAAGAATGTCTCCGGAGTCATCGTGAGATCAAATGCCACCTTGTACTTCCAAAGCGCTTAGTACAGTGCTCTGCACACAGTAGGTGCTCAATAAATACGATTAAATGAATGAATGAATGAATGAATGAATGAAAGAGATGCCTGTAAATAATTGTGATTTTATAATTGTGGTTTTTATTAAGTGCTTACTATATGCCAAGTACTGTACTAAGCGCTGGGGTAGATACAATATTGTCAGGCTCCATGTGGGGCTCACAGTCGAAGTAGGAGGGAGAACAGGTATTGAATCCCCAGTTTGCAGATGAGGGAACTGAAGCACTGAGAAGCTATTTGCCCAGGGTCACACAGCAGGCAAGTGGCAAAGTCAGAATTAGAACCCAGGTCCTCTGACTCCCAGGCCCGTGCTTTGTCCAGTAGACCATGCTGCTGTAAAGTTCAGATAATTGTATGACAGCATAATCAGCAGTATCATCGTTTCCACTGAACGGGGAGAAAAGTTTCAGGGACAATCATGGCAGAGACAGAACACAGAGGCCATGGTACACAGTTCCTAGAGACCACAGTCCCAAATGTTACAGGACCTGCCCTCTCACTCCCCCAGGAGCCTCTCTGTTTAATTGCCACACTCTTGGCATTGTGATAGTCCCCTGAGAAGGTAGAGCCACCTGATTCCCAGGGTCCCATCTTCCGCAGGAGACCTCGTGCTGAGACTTGGACTACTAGTTTATCCTTCCCTTATCAGGGGAGTTGCTCGTGGCCCTTGGGGGCCAGTGACCTCACAGCTGGAGCTAGAACTCTGCTCCCACCATTGCTGCCACAGTGGACCTGCCTGAGGAAACAATATGAAGTGGCATCAGTGAATTGAGAAGATAAAATGGGTCTCACCCCCTCCTCACACCCCTTTGCTCATGTCTCTGGACTAGGGGAATGGAAGAGGATGCTTACACCCCAATTTATTGGGAGACTGTTAACTGATTTGCTCGCACCACCAGCTTGGGGAAGACAGAAAGAGATGTCCTCTGTGGGCACAGAGTTGGGGGTGAGGCAGAGGCCAGAAGCCTGGACAACAGCAGCTCTGGGGCTCCTCATCCCACAAGGTGAGCCTGCCTTCTTCCACTTTTATAAGAAATGATCATCATTAGGACTCTGGCAGTCATTACTGATATTAACAATAATTTATTGAGTCTCCCTGACAGAAGAAGATAAGAACAGAGTCAAATCCAGTCCCCATGCTTAAGACTGGCAGTCTGAACCAGATAGACTGGAATCAGGGCCAGGAAAAGGAAATGGCACTGCACACCTGCTCATGGAAACTTCGACCACACATGATATTTGTTCTGGAAGCTCTGAATGTTGCAAAGGAATCGATCAATCAGTCAATGGTATTTTTCGAGTGCCTACTGTGTGCGGTACACTGAACTATGCACTTGGAAGAGCACAATAGAGTTGGTAAACACGCTTGCTGCCCACAAGGAGTTTACAGCGTAGAAGAGGAGCTTACAGTCTTCAGAGAAGGGAGGTTGAGCCAGACATTAGCAGGTAGTGATAGAGGACTCGCCAAGGTGAAAGAGGTAAAAAAAGGAAAAAAGACTGTGGAGTTCATGATGTGATCAGAGTGATTCAGAAAATGTGAGCTATGTGAAGAAGTAATGGCAAAATGGAGGGATGAGGCTTCCACTTAGAGGTGGGACATGATGGGAAGCCAGGGACTAGGTATGGGAAGAGATTGAGGGGGTTTTCAATCAATCAGTCAAGCACTTACTGAGTCCAGAGCACTGTACTAAGCACTCAGGAGCATACAATCTAACAGTGTAACAGAGCTGGTAAATATGTCCCCTGACCACAATGAGCTTAAAATCTAGAGACCTTGAAATGTGTGAGTTGGGTTGACTTGGAGGAGATGATAGGGAAAAGTTGCATTATCTTCAATGGATGGAGTGAAGTGTTTTGCTGGCTGGGTAGAACTAAAGGAATGGGTTACAGAGGCAGGAGCAGGAGGATTCACCAACAGTCTTGGTTGGGAGGAGAGAGAGAGTGCAGAAAATCCTGAGACTGAGTCCATAAGAGACAAGGGGTGAAGGGTCACCAGTAGCATCAGAGAAGATGGGCAGAGAGGAGGGCTTGAAAGAGGGAAAAATAATTCCTTTCTTCATCGGGTAGAGCTTTCAGTGGGGAGAAGGCATCTCTGTAGAGAAACCACACAGCCTGAAAGATTTGCAGACACCATGAGGAATGTCCCAGAGATAGGTGGGAGCCTGAATAGAAGCAAAATGGAGATGGGAGTCAAAGCCCAGAGGGTTCATAACCCTGATCTTGGAAGATCATGGAGACCCTCCTGTTGGAAAGGAATGCAGCTACCAGGATGATTTTTTTCCCCTAGTTTGGGTCCTCATGAGAGAAGAAGCCAATCATCTCGTGGGGAGGGAATGTGTTCGGGCATCTGTTGTTCTTTCCTAAGTGCTCAGTATAGTGCACTGCACCCAGTGGGCACTCAATATATACCATGGAAACAGCACAGGCCTGAGAGTCATAGGACTTGAGTTCTAATCCCCACTCTGTAACTGCTCTGCTGTGTGACCTTGGGCAAATCACTTCTCTTCTCTATGCCTAAATTTCCTCATCTGTAAAATGGAGATTAAATCCTTCTCCCTCCTACCTAGATTTAGAGCCCCAAGTGGGACCGGGATTGTGTTTAACCTGATGTACTTGTATCTACCCCTGCACTTAATATAGTGCTTGATACATAGTAAGCAATTGACAAATACCATACTTAATTAATTAGTACTACTACTACTGAGGTTCCCTGCCCAGACCTGGACATGACTGGTCTCTAGGAGTTGGCCAGAACCCTGAGGGACATAGGAGGGCACAAATAGCATCCTGCTGCAAAAATTGTCTGTGGCCTGTGAATTGGAAGCTTTTCTTGGAGGAAACCATTCACTTCCTCAGTGTCCTGTAAGTTCTCCTTTCACATTGCCTTTTCACTAAATAGCAAATAATTTCTCCCTCGCTTACTTTTAATGCCATTGTTAGAGCATTTATTAAGTTATTATTGTTTTGATGTCTGTCTTCCCACTTCTAGACTGTGAGCCCGTTGTGGGCAGGGATTGTCTCTGTTGCTGAACTGTACTTTCCAATCGCTTAGTACAGTACTCTGCACACAATAAGCGCTCAATAAATATGATTGAATGACTGAATGAATGAAGTGCTTTACTATGTGCCAAACATTGTGCTATGAGTAGGAGTAGAAACAAGATAATCAGAACAGACATAGTCCTGTCCCTCATGGGGCTCAGAGTCTAAGATATTTTACTCTCCCAGGTGCTTAGTGCAGTGCTCTGCACATATTCGACACTCAATAAATATTGATTGGCAAAAAAGAGCAGATAGTTCTCCCTTCCTCTCCTTCACTTTTCCTCTTCTATCAACTTCCTCTTCTCTTTCCCCACCCTCCTCCCTCATTCTATTCAAGATTTCATTGTTTGCTTGAAGAAGTTTTCCTGCAATTTCTTTGACTCTAATTGCTGGATTTTTTAATGGTATTTTCTTAGCACTCACTATGTGCCAGGCACTGTACTAAGCTCTGGGGTAGATGCAAGCTAATCAGGTTGGACACTGTTCGTCTAACTCCAACCCTATCTACTGACCTATCTCTCTCTCTCCCTTATCCACTTACATTCCCTCAACAATCTCACTTCTAGGACTCCTTTCTGTTGACTTTCAGAGAATCGCAGGGCTTGAAGTGACCTCAAAAGGTCATCTAGCCCATCCTCTGACTCAAGGAAGAGTACACTTAAATCAAGCTGGTAAGATAGGAGACAATTTACCTTGGAAAATCCTATCATCTTACACTTCACAAGAAATTCCTATTTGACCTCACATCTCTCATGTTGCAGTTTAACCCTGTTTCTCTTGTTTTGTCCCCTGGACCTTTCCGATACCCCTGTGTCACCCTCTCCTCCTTGAACTCTCTCCTCCTAGGGCTTCTAAGACTCTGTCCTCTCTTGTTTTCCTCCTATCTCATCAGACGTTCTTCCTTGGGCAGGGAATGTGTCTACCAACCCTGTTATATTGTCTTCTCCCAAGCACTCAGTACAGTGCTCTGCACACAGAAAGCAATCAATAAATACTATTGATTGATTGATTCTCAACTCCCTCACACTTTTTATAGTATTGGTTAAGCTCTTACTTTGTGCCAAGCTAATCAGGTTGGACCCAGTCCACGACCCACATGCGACTCGTAGTTTTAATCCCCATTTTTATAGAAGAAGTAACTGAGGCACAGAGAAGTCAAGTGACTTGCCCAAGGTCACACAGTAGACAAGTGGTGGAGTCGGTATTAGAACCCTGGTCTTTATGACTCCTAGGCCTATTCTCTATCCACTGGGCAACGCTGCTTCTATTTTTGCCTGTCTTAAGATTGTCCTGAGTGTTGAGCTCAGGTTCCGCTGCACTCCTTTCTCAAGAACACTCACCTCCTCTCCCAGCTTGAACTCCTGTCTCTACCTGAATGATTTTAGATCCACCTCTCCACATGGCCTTTCTCTGCTCCATCCCATATCTTTCTGTGTGTGTCTCAGACTTCTCCTTGGATTTCTCACCTCCAATTGAGTTTGGCAAAGGTAAATCTTTGTATTTTCCTGACTTCTCTTTCTGGTGACTTCCCTTTCATTCTCAAAGACATCTTGAACTTCTCTCTTATTTCTCCACTTTTTGAGGAAATGAAATTAAAAGCCTGTTAATTCCTGAGGATTGTTTCATGTTTGTTCACTACCTACACAAGGTTAGTTCCTTTAGAGGACCTAGGAATAGGCATGGTTGTCTGGGGACCTAGATGGGGAGGACACGCAGATAGAATATGCTGCAAGTACGTAAGCTTCTAGAGGCAGCTCAGGAAAAGTTGTTTGCTGCGGCATGGCTTAGTGGAAAGAGCACAGGCTTAGGAGTCAGAGATCGTGGGTTCTAATCCCAGCTCTGCCACTTATCAGCTGTGTGACTTTGGGCAAGTCACTTAACTTCTCTGTACCTCCATTCCCTCATCTGTAAAATGGGGATGGTGAGCCCCATTTGGAACAACCTGATTACCTTGTACCTACCCCAGCGCTTAGAACAGTGCTTGGCACATAGTAAGTGCTTAACAAAATACCATCATCATTAATTGATTTTAAGGTCTTACTCCGCCATTAGACTCTAAGCTCCTTCAGGGCAGGAAATATCTCTACCAACTTGATTGTATTGTAGTCTCCCAAATGCTTAGTGCAATGTTCTGCATGCAGTAAGCACTCAATAAATACCATGGATGGATTGATTGTTGATTAGACACAGCAAGTGGGGAGGAAATCCTTTAGTTCTACAATCAATCAATCAATTAATCAATCAATCGATGGTATTTATTGAGATGTATAAGCACCATCTGCTGTCCTTCCTGGTTTATTTGTACAGATATCATTTTCTCTGTAAATCCATTTCCTTTAAATCAGTTTATCCTTTTCCAAAAGCATCAGTTACTTCTTTCAGTCCATCAAAGGTATTTATTGAGCATTTACTATGTGCAGAACACTGTACTAACAGTTTAGGAGAGTACAGTGCAACAGAGTTGGTAGACATGGTCCCTGCCCATAAGCAGCTCCTGGGTAATGCTGTCATTTTCCTGGTAATTTAGCAGTTCTTTAACACAGCTTTAACAATGAGGTTTTCTTTAGTTCTACAATCAATCAATCAATTAATCAATCGATGGTATTTATTGAGAAGTTACTATGTGCAGAGTGCTGTAATAATGCAGAGTGCTGTAATAATAATAATGGTATTTGTTAAGCTCTTACTATATGCCAAGCGCTGTTCTAAGCACTGGGGTAGATACAAGGTAATCAGGTTGTCCCACATGGGGCTGACAGTCTTGATCCCCATTTTACAGATGAGGGAACTGAGGCACAGAGAAGTTAAGTGACTTCCCAAGATCATACAGCAGACAAGTGGCGCAGCCGGGATTAGAACCCACGGCCTCTGACTCCCAAGCCTGTGCTCTTGCCACTAAGCCAGGCTGCTTCTCTAAGTGCTGTACTAAGTGCTTGGGAGGGTACAATACAGCACAATTAGCAGACCCGTTCCCTGCTCATTATGAGTTTACAGTCTGGTCTACAGAGCCTCAGAACCCAATCTTTTTGCCCCATTCTCCAACTGGTTATAGTTGCTTCCCCTCTCAGTGCCTTCTGGGTGACTTTCAGCTAGTTATCTTCTTGAGAGCAAGCTCTTCCTTCGGGCTTCTAATTCCTTTGGCTCTGAAGCCTTTAATTTCCTTTTCAGTTCCCAGGATAGGATCTGTTTCCTTCTTTCTTTATCCCTGTTTCGCCTTCATTTTGGTTTTTCTGATCAGTGAATCAGTGAATTCCCACCCATTTGGAATATCTGGACAGGTCAGTTTGGATCATAGGCCAAGGAGTCATTTGGCCAGTATGGAATAAACTTCTCATGGTGGGAAAGTGGGTCATTTGTAGCCTCTTAAGGCTCTCTGAAGTTAGAGGGGAACCTCTAGTCGTGGCTCTTCTTTCTCCTAGTCTGTCCCTGCACCGGAGAATTTGTCTGATGTTCAAATCCTGACAGTGGTTTCTGTCAAAATTGTCTTGAAGGCTACAGCCATATGTAATGAAGGAACAGAAGCGGCCACAAAGATGTATGGGTAATGATTTTGATAGATGGTCATAATGTGTACGTGTCTTCGTACATAGATGGTGCTGCTTGCTTTCAGGACATTTTCAAGTTCATTGTAATAGTAGCAGTAGTAGAGGTAGCAAAAGTATTTATTGAGCTCCCACTTTTTTTAAAAAAATGGCATTTATTAAGCACTTACTATGTGCAAAGCACTGTTCTAAGCGATGGGGGATACAAGGTGATCAGGTTGTCCCACGTGGCGCTCACAGTCTTAATCCCATTTTACAGATGAGGTAACTGAGGCACAGAGAAGTTAGGTAGCTTGCCCAAGGCCCCACAGTTGACAAGTGGCGGAGCCGGGATTCGAACCCATGACCTCTGACAACAAAGCCCGTGCTCTTTCCACTGAGCCATGCTGCTTCTCCCACTTGGGGTGGTACACTACACTTGGTGCTTGGGAAGTACAAAATAATGAAGTGACAAGTTCCCTGCCCACAGGAGCCTCACTCCCTAATGAGGTTGAAATGCCTCGATTGTTTTTTCCAGGGGTTGTCCTCTCTCCTCTTCGCTGAGCCTTCTCATCTACCCATTACCACTATCCCAGAGCCATCCCACTAGAAGGGTACAGCTGGGAAGCCAATAGAGCTAGGGGAAGAACAGGGGGTGGGTAGTGAAGACCCAGGCATCCTTTCCAAGCCACCATTGAGTTTCAGTGCCCAACTCAAAGGAGACTTCCATGCTACCTATTCCGCTTCCTGGAAGGACTTGCCTACCTTATTCTTCCTCTTCATCATTTCCCAGATCCATAAATTCATTAAATCTTTCCTTCAGCATTAGGAACATATTCTGTCAAACCAATAGTCTATCTAGCCCAGGATGCTCGAAGGAAGGCTATGATGGTTGCTCTCTTTTAAGTATCCATAACACTTTTTTATGTTATTTGTTATGCGCTTACTGTGTGTCAAGCACTGTTCTAAGCACTGGGGTAGATATAAGTTTATCAGGTTGGACACAGTCCATGTCCCACTTGGAGGTTACAGTCCAAGATGGAGGGAGGAGAAGTTAATCCCCATTTTGCAGATGAGGTAGCTGAGGCACAGCGGAGTTATGTGACTTGTCCAAAGTCACACAGCAAGCAATTGGTAGAGACAGGATTAGAACCCAGGTCCTCCGATTCCCAGGCCCGTGCTCTCTCCCTTAGACCATGCTGCTTCTGTTGATGATTGGACCTTTGAACATCCCTAACGGCCCTCTTAGTAACATGTTGTGAACTGCTCCTGCATGAATTTATCCAAATGCCTTCTGTATCTACTGACATTTTTGTCTGCACAACTTCCTGTGGGAATGAAGTCCATTATGCTTGCCGCCTGATATGTGAAGACACGTTTCCTTGTGTTTGTTTTGAACCTATCCCATGATGGTCAAATGGTCCTATTGATTCCCTAGCCAGCTTCCTGCTTCTGAAACATTTAAAGAATGTTTTGTTATTAGTTTTGGCACACCTTTCCAGGTGTCTTTCAAGCTCCTTTTTGACCCACCTAATTTCTTTCTTGTACATAGCTGCCACTCTTTAAGGACTTTCCTGTTCTTACGCAGGTAGACCACCCATTTTTAAGAAGATCATCTTTTTTCCTCTGATATCCTCTTTTGCCAGTTAAACATTACAGTTTCTGTCTGGTCATATATTTTTTTTTTTTTTCCCCATGGCTCACATTTTATCTAACTTGTTTGGTGGTTTGTTTGTTTTAAACAGTCTCCAGTTATCAGGAAGTCATTTGTTTTTCTGGTTATCCCTTTCAACTTCTTCCTATCTAGGTACACATAAAGCATTGTGACAATGGAATGAGCATGGGCCTGGGAGTCAGAGGACCTGCGTTCTAATCCCGGCTCTACTGCTTGTCTGCCTGGGCAAGTCACTTCTCTGTACCTCAGTTCCCTCATCAGCAGAATGGGGATTCAATCCTATTTAGACTGTCAGCCCCACGTGGGTCCTGATTAACTTAGTTCAGTCCTTGGCACATAGTAAACACTTAACAAAAACACTTTTATTATTATTACTATAATTCTTATTATACATATTTTCAGTTTCCTTTGCTAAAATTAATTTTCCTTGTGATGATTCTCCTTGTCAAGAATTCTGAATATCCCCTCTAGACTGTAAACTTGTTGTGGGCAGGGAATGTGTGTGTTTATTATTTTATTGTACTCTCCCAAGTGCTTAGTACAATGTTCTGCACTCAGTAAATACGATTGACTGACTGACTGACTGACTGAGTTGTGGTCACTGTTTTGAAGTGGCTCTCCCACAAATATTTCCTGCATGGATCCTACTACTCCAGTTGTCAGAGTGCTCCTTGAGCCTGTTTGGATG
This sequence comes from Tachyglossus aculeatus, assembly GCF_015852505.1. NCBI lineage: Eukaryota > Metazoa > Chordata > Mammalia > Monotremata > Tachyglossidae > Tachyglossus > Tachyglossus aculeatus. The sequence continues at coordinate 117,942,853 of NC_052101.1, read as the reverse complement.
CTTGTGTTCTGTAAAAGGTCTCTGCTAGCCTACACATTATTCTTCCCTTCTCCAACCCTCAGGTGCAGCCTTTTTGCTAAAGGAGAATCACACCATGGTGTCTGAATTCATCCTCATTGGCTTCTCTACATTCCCCCAGCTCCAGGCATTCTTCTTTGTACTTTTCCTGCTGATGTACTTGTCCACCTTGCTGTGTACCCTGCTCATCATTGTCACAGTCCAGAATGAGCGCAAGCTCCATACACCCATGTACCTCTATCTGTGCAGTCTGTCCCTCTCAGAAATCTTCTACACCTTCGCCATCATTCCCAAGATGCTCTCTGATTTGCTCTCCACCCAAAGGACCATCTCCTTTCTAGGCTGTGCCAACCAGATGTTCTTCTCCTTCACCTTTGGCTTCATGCACTCCTTCCTGCTTACCACTATGGGGTATGATCGCTATGTAGCCATCTGCCATCCCTTACGCTACGAAGTCCTCATGAACCCCCAAATCTGCATCTGGCTGGTGGTCGCTTCATGTTTAGGAGGCTTGGTTATGGGGCTTGTGGTCACAGGTGCTGTTTTCCATTTGTCCTTCTGTGGGCCCAGTGAGATCCACCACTTTGCCTGCCATATGCTGCCCATTGTAAAATTAGCCTGCGGGGATGTTTCGGTCACTGCCCTAGTGGTGGGGATGCTGTGTTTCATAGTCTTGTTGAGCTGCTTCCTCCTCATCCTCCTGTCCTACACCTTTATCGTGGCCACCATTGTGAAGATCCCCTCAGCTGAGGGCCGCCTCACAGCCTTTTCCACCTGCGTGTCCCACCTCACGGTGGTGGTGGTGCATTACAGTTTTGCCTCCATCATCTTCTTCAAGCCCAAGGCCCCTCATGTCCTCGAAGGGGACACCCTGATGGCTGTCACCTACACCGTCCTCACCCCATTCCTCAGCCCCATCATCTTCAGCCTTAGGAACAAGGAACTGAAGAATGCCCTGAAGAAAACCTTCAAGAACAGTCTCTTCCCACAAAAAAATGAGGGTCTAGAAGATCTACAGAGACATTTGTACTAAATGGACTACAATGCTAGGAAGTACACTCTGTTCTTCTATAACACGTGTTTCAGCTAGAACACCACCAGCGGATTAATCAATCAATCAATCGTATTTATTGAGCGCTTACTGTGTGCAGAGCACTGTACTAAGTGCTTGGGAAGTACAAGTTGGCAACATATAGAGACAGTCCCTACCCAACAGTGGGCTCACAGTCTAGAAGGTAGAGACAGAGAACAAAACCAAACATATTAACAAAATAAAATAAATAGAATAGATATGTACAAGTAAAATAAATAAATAAATAAATAAATAAATAAATAGAGTAATAAATATGTACAAACATATATACATATATACAGGTGCTGTGGGGAAGGGAAGGAGGTAAGACGGGGGGATGGAGAGGGGGACGAGGGGGAGAGGAAGGAGAGGGCTCAGTCTGGGAAGGCCTCCTGGAGGAGGTGAGCTCTCAGTAGGGCCTTGAAGGGAGGAAGAGAGCTAGCTTGGCAGATGTTGGGAGGGAGGGCGTTCCAGGCCAGGGGGATGATGTGGGCCGGGGGTTGATGGCGGGACAGGCGAGAACGAGGCACGGTGAGGAGATTAGCAGCAGAGGAGCGGAGGGTGCGGGCTGGGCTGTAGAAGGAACATTCTTCCTTCAGCACAAGCCTGTTGGGATATAGCACACTGTGGTGTTGGAAGAAGTGGTTTGTGCTATGTGCACGACATCTGACATGGAGTGAATGAATGAATGAATGAGTTAGTAGTACAACCTGAGTTTTCCTTCTAGTGGGATTCTGCAACACAGTTCCCATGTTATAGGAGAACTGAGTGTACAAGAAGATATAGGTAGGTACAGCTTACACAGGCCAACCAAGTAATGGCTTCTAGGGCACGTTTTTGAGGAAGTCCAAAGCCTTCTACTTATGCAGAGCTCCTGTCTTTGGGTACATCCACTCCCAATTTACAGCACTTTTGTTCTTCTTGAATACATAGAAAGGCAAGCAGCAGAACACAAAATAGAACTTCAAATTGAGAGTCAGAGGAGCTGGATTCTATTCTGGGACTGACCAAAGTGAATTCACCTCCCTGTGCCTTTCCATGAATAATAATGGTATTTGTTAAGCCCTTACTATGTGTCAAGCACCTTCCTAAGAGTTCTCAAGTGACTAAGTAAAAAGTCCCAGTTACTGAATTTTTTCTCCAAATAAGTTCTCAGTTTGGCTGGGTGATTATGCTGAATAAGGCTCAGATCCAATGGGTCTTTCAGAAACTCCTTGGGACAAGAGCAGCTGAAGCCAAACAGACCCTCTCGGGACTAGTTAACAGATATGACACTGATGGTCATCTGGATGAAGATGACGATGGCTCTAGATGTAAGGGTGAAACAGGCCCAGAGAGAAGAGAGGCCTTGCCTAGGGCCTCCCAGTAATATGAAGCAGGATTAAGAACCCAGGCATCTTGGCTCCCAGCAAAGAACTCCTCTTTATTTCTTCCCGTGGCCTCAACATTAGTACCCACCCTAAGTCTAAATAGGAGGGAGAACAGGTATTTTACAGATGAGGGAACTGAAGCACAGGAATGTTAATTGCCTTGCTCAAGGTCACAGAGAAATCAATTGGCAGAGATGGGATTACAATCCAGGTAATAATAATAATGTTGGCATTTATTAAGCATTTACTATGTGCAAAGCACTGTTCTAAGCTCTAGAGAGGTTACAAGGTGATCAGATTGTCCCACGGGGGCTCACAGTCTTAATCCCCATTTTACAGATGAGGGAACTGAGGCCCAGAGAAGTTAAGTGACTTGCCCAAAGTCACACAGCTGACAAGTGGCAGAGCTGGGATTTGAACCCATGACCTCTGACTCCAAAGCCTGGGCTCTTTCCAGTAAGCCATGGTCCTCTGACTCCCAGACCCATGCTCTTTCTAAATGGCCAAGCTGCTTCTACTGTATTGTGGCACTATAACACACCAAGAATCAGGGCCAATACCTGCTCCCAAATGGATCACATGAGAGAATCCTGAAATAGAAAATAAGAGATGATCTCACCAATTTATGAAACAAAGATGTAGCAGGGAAAGAGTTCTGAGAGGCCTTTGCAAGCAGTTTATTTGTCCTCAGTTTGGCAATGAACATTGACTGCAACACAAACAATTTTCCATTATCCATGAGTAGATGATATCCTTAATTTTATTTATATTAATGCCCATGTCCCCATCTAGACAGTAAGATCGTTGCAGGCAGAGACCATGTCTAGCAACTCTGGTATACTGTACTCTCCCAAGCACTTGGTTCAATGCTCTGCACCCAGTAAATGCTTAGTAAATAGGATTGATTGATCCCCAGCAGCCAAACAGGTATAGAGAAGCAGCATAGCTCAGTGGAAAGAGCTTTGGAGTCAGAGGTCATGGGTTCAAATCCCATCTCCGCCAATTGTCAGCTGTGTGACTTTGGGCAAGTCACTTAACTTTTCTGGGCCTCAGTTATCTGTAAAATGGGGATTAAGACTGTGAGCCCCATGAAGGACAACCTGATCACCTTGTAGCCTCCACAGTGCTTAGAACAGTGCTTTGCACATAGTAAGTGCTTAATAAATGCCATTATTATTATTATTATAACAGGTCATAGAGCAGCTTTCCCCTTCCTGATCCCATGCCCCACTGCCCAGAGCCTTCCCTGTGGGGCAAACCTTAGCCCACCAATAGCAACAACTGTACAATCAATCAATCAATTGTATTTATTGAGCACTTAGTGTGTGCAGAGCACTGTACTATGGCTTGGGACACTACAGTATACCAGAGTTGGTAGACATGTGTTCTCTGCCCACAAGGAGCTTACAGTCTAGAGCGGGAGACAGACATTAAAATGAATTACAAACACGTGCCTAAGTGCTGTGGGGATGAAGGTGGGGTGAATAAAGGGTACAAATCCAAGTGCAAGGGTGAAGCAGAAGGGAGAGGGAGGAGGGGAAGTGATGACTTAGTCAAGGAAGGCCTTTTGGAAGCGATGTGGTTTTAATAAGGCTTTGAAGGTAAGACGAGAGATGGTCTGTCAGATAAGAAGGAGAGAGTTCCAGGCCAGAGACAGGCTATACAGGGAAAATACCAAGCAAGAAGAAAAAAAGTCAGAGCTCTCAGAGAGCAAACTCAATGGGCTTTATTGGAAATGATTACCAGACCTGCTATTCCAACCAAATCTATAAAACAAAGCAGAACACTTCAGAGACCCAAACAAAATGAACTGCCTCAGATTGGAACACTGTGAAGTTACATATAGATAACTTGCAGCTAAGACAAAGGGATACAGATTCTGGGTTTCATGCTGACACAATCCAACCCAACTTCATTAACTTCTTTACCGCATCAATTAAGCACGTGTGTGAAACACTGAGCACTGTACCTAGCATGGGAAAAGGCACAAGGATGATCATTCAGACTGGGCGCCCATTTTTGGGTAGGGACCGTCTCTATATGTTGCTGATTTGCACTTCCCAAGTGCTTAGTACAGTGCTCTGCACACAGTAAGTGCTCAATAAATACGATTGAATGAATGAATGAATTCAGACCCAGTCTCTGGTCCAGGGGGGTTTCACAGTCTATAAAGGGAGGAGGTGAGGAAGGCAGCCCACAAGGAAAAGAATTAACCTAATAAATATCAGTAGTTGTAAAAAGGATAAATTAACACAACAACAATAAAACATTAAGAGCTGTGGTACATTACTGTTTTTAGAACAGTTTTCAGGCTCCTCACCTCTTCAGAAGGGCTGTCTCTAGTCCAACAGTTACAACTTACCAGTGTTCCAACTTCTGCCTGATCCATTCCCCAGGGATACTAATAATAACAATATTTGTTACACGCTTACTATGTGCCAAGCACTGTACAAAGTGCTGGGGTAGATACAACATAATCAGGTCCCACATGGGGCTCATGGTCTAAGTTGGAGGACGAACAGGTATTGAATCCCCATTTTTCAGATGAGGAAGCTGAGGCACAGAGAAGTTCAGTGACTTGCTCAAAGTCACACAACACACAAGTGGTGGAGCAAGGATTAGAACCCAAGTACTCTGACTCCCAAGCCCGTGCTCTTTCTGCTAGGCCAGGCTGCTTCCTTGTGGCCTAGTGGAAAGATGTTTCTATGTTGGTTCTTGGTTAGTAGCTTGGCATATGATGAGAACCATTAACCATTAACCATTACCGTTAACTTACATTAACCTTTGGGACCCAGTATTTTTTTCTGGTATTCGTTAAGTGCTTACTGTGTGTCGAGCACTGTTCTATGTGCTGGGGTATATGCAAGTTAATCAGGCCAGTTATACCCCCTGTTCCACATGGGGCTCATACTCTAAGGAAAGAGAACAGGTATTGAATCCCCATTTTGCAGTTGAGAAAACTGAGGCACAGGGAAGTGAAATGACTTGTCCAAGGTCACACAGCAAGCAAGTGGGGGAACCGGGATTAGAACCTACATGCTATCTATCCATTTTCAAGGTACCAGGAAAGAAAAGGAAATAATCTTCAGTATGAGTCATCTCTGCGGAGTCCTGCCAGAACAGTCACATACTTGGAGGGAAGAGACAGTTCTTGAAGGTTTTCTTCAGGGTATTTTTCAGTTCCTTGTTCCTCAGGCTGAAGATGATAGGGCTGAGGAATGGGGTGAGGACAGTGTAGGTGATACCCATCAGGGTGTCCCCTTCAAGGGCACGAGGAGCCTTGGGCTTGAGGTAGATGACAGAGGCAAAGCCGTAATGCACCACCACCACCATGAGGTGGGACGCGCAGGTGGAGAAGGCTCTGTGGCGGCCCTCAGCTGAGGGGATCTTCACGATGGTGGCCACAATGAAGGTGTAGGACAGGAGGATGAGGAAGCAGCCCAGCAAGGCTGTGATACACAGCATCTCCACCCCCAGGGCAGTGACCGAGACATGCCCCCAAGCTAATTTTACAATGGGGGGCACGTGACAAAAAAAATGGTGGATCTCATTGGGCCCACAAAAGGACAAATGAAAAATGGCACCTGTGACTACCAGCCCCATAACTAAGCCAGAAAACCATGAGGTGGCCACCAGCTGGATACATCCCTGAGGGCTCATGAGGACTTTGTAGCGAAGGGGGTGGCAGATGGCAACATAGCGGTCATAGCCCATGGTGGTAAGCAAGAAGGAGTGTGTGAAACCAAAGGTGAAGGAGAAGAACATCTGGTTGACACAGCCTAGAAAGGAGATGGTCCTTTGGGTGGAGAGCAAATCAGAGAGCATCTTGGGAATAATGGCGAAGGTGTAGAAGATTTCCGAGAGGGACAGAGTGCACAGATAGTGGTACATAGGCATATGGAGCTTGCGCTCATTCTGGACTGTGATCAAGATGAGCAGGGTAGCCAACAAAGTGGAAAAATACATCAGCAGGATTAGAATGAATAAAACGGGCTGCAGCCTTGAGGGTAATGTGGAAAAGCCAACGAGGATGAATTCAGATACTAAGGTGCAGTTCTCTCCAGGCATGGGGGCTGAGACTAGGAGGATGTGACATGAGAAGAGTTGAGGTCAGTCCAGATATATCAACCACATGATTCCCTACCCTTTCTCCCTATAATCCTGGGAAACCTGGGGTGACTGTTATTATTATTAATAGTAATAATAATAATAATAATGGTATTTGTTAAGTGCTTACTAGGTGACAAGCATGTTCTAAGCATGGGGGTAGATACATGGTAATCAGGTTGACCCACGTGGGGCTCACAGTCATAATCCCCATTTTACAGATGAGGTAACTGAGGCACAGAGAAGTTAAGTGGCTTACCCCAGGTCACACAGCAGACAAGTGGTGGAGCCGGGAATAGAACCCACATCCCCTGACTCCCAAGCCCGTGCTTGTCTCCGCTGACCTGTCCAGGCAGAATTCTACTCCTGGCTCTTGTTCACCTTCTTTGACATGTTTATACTTGCCCAGGGCAGTTCTGGACTATTCACTCTCTGAAACCCTAGCCTTGTCTGCAAGTATCATGACATCACAGACTTTGTTGCTGATTGGGAACGGTAAGACTGTAGCTTGTTGTGGGCAGGGAATGGGCCTTTCAACTTTGTTAAGTTGTCATATTGTATTCTCCAAAGTGTTTAGTACAGTGCTTTGCACACAGTAAGCATTCAGTAAATATGATTGATTGATATTAAATACAGTACTAATGTGATGAGTAAGTACTCCTTTCTTGGAGCCATACATCTGTGACTCCTCTGGGTTTAGCAGATTCCTGGAAGATGAAAGGGCAGGGTTATGTACTTCCATTGTAAATAGGGAAACTGAGAACTCTGTTCCTCAAGAAACTCAGAAAATTAGCAATGGAGCTGGAGCTGAAGCTGCAAATCCCAGTTTAGGGATCGTTCCACTCTATCTTACGCGGTTCAAGTCCTGTTCGCTTCTGAGCCTACCTTAAATACAGGATAAGCAGCAAATTTAGGCCTAACCCAGAGACCTTGTAATCCACAGCTAAATCTCTCTGGTCAGTGCTGTTTTATGTTTATACACTCATTTTATTTTAAATGGTATTTGTTAAGCACTTACCTTATGCCAGGCACTGCAGTAAGTGTTGGAGTAGGTACAAGCTAATCAAGTTTGGCACAGTCCATAACTCACATGGGGCTCACAGTCTTAATCCCCACTTTGCAGATGAAGTAACTGAGGCACAGAGAAGGTTAAGTGACTCATCCAAGGTAACACAACAGACATGTGGCAGAGCTGGGATTAGAACCCAGGTCCTCTGACTCCCAGGCTCATGCTTTTTCCACTAGGCCATGTTGCTCCACACATTCTCACACATGCACTACTCATAGCCAAATCAAATGGGCTCTACTGTATCCTCATCCTTGACCTCTCAACCACCTTTGAAACTGCTACTCCCTATTTCTGTAAATACTATTCAAACTTGGTTTTATTGACACAGTTCTTTCCTGATTCTCTTCCCACCTCTCTGGCCGCTCCTTCTCAGTCTCTTTAGCTGACTTTTCTTCCGTTTGTTACTCCCTAACTGTGGGTGTCTACTAAATTATTTGGGGGGGCCCCTACTCTTCTCTCTGTACACTCTCTCAGAGAGGTCATTCTCCTACACAGCTTCAGCTATGACCTGTATGTGGTTAACTCCTAAATCTACCTCACCAGCGCAACCTACTACATAACCTCACATTTCTTCTTTTTTTTCTGCTTTTTTGTATGGTATTTGTTAAGCACCTACTGTGTGCCAGGCACTGTACTAAGCGCAGGGGTAGATATGAGCTAGTCAGTTTGCACACAGTCCATGTTCACGTCCCACATGGAGCTCACAGTATTATTCTCCACGTTACAGATGAGGTAACTGAGGAATAGAGAAGTTAAGTGACTTGTCCAAGGTCACACAACAGACAAGTGGCAACTCTGGGATTAGAACCCAGGTCCTTCTGAGTCCCAGATCTAAGCTCTGTCTACTGTGTCACGCTGCTTTTTATCTCCAGGATTTCTGTACATGAGTGAATTCCTCAACTTCCCTACTAAGCCTGATCCTACTCCTAACTTTCTCACCTCCAGATAAAGGTTTGATGTTTATCTTTGATTCCTCAGTACCATTTAAAATTCACATCCAGTGTGTCACTAAATCCTGCCATTATTTTCTCCTCATTTTCTGGATCTGCCCCTTCCTTTCCACCTAAATGGCCACTACTGTGGTTCAAACTCTCAATTCCCCATTAGTGGCCTAGAGGAAAGAGCATGGGCCTGACAGTCAGAACCTGGGTTCTAATCCTAGCTCTGCCACTTGCCCACTGTGTCCTTGGGCAAGTTACTTAATTGCTCTGGGCCTTGGTTTCCTCATCTAAAAAATGAGAATTCACTATTCTCCCTGCTCCTTAGACTGTGATCCCCATGTGGGACAGGGCTTTGTGTCTGACCTGGTTATTTTGCATCTACCCAAGGGCTTAATATAGAGCTTGGCACATAGTAAGCACTTAACAAACTCAAATAATACTTATTACTACTCTATTGATCAGCTTCCTCCCTAGTCTCCCTGTCTCCAGTCTCCCCATTTCTCTAGTTCCTACTTTACAGGTCAGTCTCCCCATCCCTCTCATTTTAGCCTTCTCCTCAGTTTGGGAAACATTGATAATATGCTATAAACGTTATGTAGAAGTCAGTGGTTTGGCAGTAGCCACAGTGACTTGATCGTCTTTCTAAAATGACATAAAGCTTGCATCTCTCCACTCTTCAAAAACCTTCAGTGGCTACACATTTTTTATGGTATTTAAGAGCTTGTTATGTGCCAGGCACTGTTCTAAGCACTGTGTTAGATAAAAGATAATCAGGTTGGACACAGTCCATGTCCCACATGGGGCTCCCAGTCTCAATCCCCATTTTACACATGAGGAAACTGAGGCACAGAGAAGTTAAATGACTTGCCCAAGGTCACACAGCAAACAAGTGGCAGAGCTGAGATTAGAACCCAGGTCTTTTGACTCCTAGGCCCATGCTCTTTCCACTAGGTCATGCTGCTTCTCCATTTCCTTCTGCCTCAAGCAGAAACATCTGACCTTTGACTTCAATCAATCAGTTAATAGTATTTATTGAGAGATTACTGTGTGTAGAGCACTTTGCTAAAAGCTTGGGAATGTACAATACAATAGAGTAGGTATAAGTGATCCCTGCCCACAAGGAGCTTACAGACTAGAGGGAGAGAACAACATTAAAATAAATTATAGATGTATAGGTATCCCAAGTGCTTAGCAGAGTGCTCTGCACACAGCAAGCGCTCAGCAATACCACTGATTGATTGACCGATTCATTCCTCCCCCCAGGTGTCTTCCTCAGTGGCCATCTCAGTTTCCCCTCCTGTCCCTCCCCCAGATCCCTCCTCAAGAGTCTCTGCTTCTGGGCAGCCTCTTCAAAGCCCCGACTTATCCATTATGCCTGCTTTCTGCCTCACTTACTGCTCCCTCCTACTGATCCATCTTCTCCTCTCCCAAGTTCTGTCTGAGGCTGAAAGCCTGAGGACCTGGTGTAATGCTATACTCTATGGCTCCTCCCAAGCCAATGACTTTGGGAAACTTTAATAATAGGCTCTAAATGTTATATAAAACTGAGGAGAAGGCTAAAATGTCAGGGATGGGGAGACTCACTCCAAGAGGATCAGGGATCCCAGAGCTGCTGTTCTTCAGACTTTCTGTCACCGTCAGATCCGTGCCTCTGCTCCCGCGGTGGGGTGCTGTGTCTCTCCCAGCAGCAGAAGACCTAGCTCAGCCCTCAGAGAAGACTGGAGAGGGTGAGGAGGTTCGGTCTGACCTCACCCAACACACCCAAAGGCTCTCCCTGCAGCCTGGAGAGATGGGACAGCTCCAGCAGGTCGACCCCGTTTTGCTACAAACCACTTCCTCCAGGGGCATGCTAAGCTACTGGGGTGGCAGCAGCAGCAGGTGCCCCTACCCCTGAACTCAGAGGTCCTGTGGCCCAGAGGCAGCCCACTGCCGCTCCAAGGTCCCTCATCAGCCCCTGAGTGAGACCTAAAGAGGAAGAGAGAGAAGAGAATGAGGCAGAGGCTTTGGAGAGCAGAACTAGCCCAGCCCCAGAGGAAGCGCACAACTCCTGCAGGAGAGAGGCAATTACAGACTGATCTCTAGGGGCTCAGGCAGCAGAAGGGAAATAACTCCCTGCCTGAGCCCTTGGGTAGTAGAAGGACACTTGCAAGAGCTAATTCCTTGTGCCCCCAAAGCTGGGATTCAATCAATCGTATTTATTGAGCGCTTACTATGTGCAGAGCACTGTACTAAGCGCTTAGCACTGTACTAAGCGATTCGAAACCCTTTGGTTCTTTCTCCCCTGACCCTGTATTTCACTTCCATGCCAATGGGGTGACTGTAACTCTGTGACCAGCACGAAGGGGACAGGAAATTTGTGGCTGCCCACCACAAGCGTGCATGGTCTTGGGAAAGCAGGGCATGAAACTGTAAGCTCTTTCTGGGCAGGGAACGTATCTACCAACTCTGTTATACAGGGAACGTATCTACCAACTCTGCTATATTGCAGTCTCCCAAGCGCTTAGTACAGTGCTCTGCACACTGTAAGAAATCAAGAAATATGATTGATTGACTGGGGCAGAATATCATTCTTCCAGATTGAAGCCTTTGGCTTATGTCCCTGGGAGCTAAAGCAGGGCCAGACAAGCCCTGTTGCCTAATCACAAACATTCAAGCAGCAGGTAGCCCCACTCCAGTATCAACACCAGCTTTGCAGGCATCATCATTATTATTATCACTATTATTATGGGTATTAAGAGCTTACTGTGTGTCTTGCACTGTTCAGAGCTCTGGGATAGATACAACTTAATCAGGTTGGGCACAGACCTTGTCCCACATGATGCTCACAGTCTAAGTAAGTTAACAGGCATTGAATCTCCATTTTACAAATTAAGAAACTGAGGCACAGAGAAGTGAAGAGACTTGCCCAAAGTCACACAGCAGGCAAGTGGAAGTGCTGAGATTAGAATCCAGGTCCTCTGACTTCCAGGCCCTTACTCTTTCCACTAGGCCACACTGTTCCTCATCATCTCTGTTGGGGTGGCTGACATGAGGTTTGGGATGTATTCTGTTTATGGAAAAAAAATCACACTTCTTTGTTCACAGTAATTTTCTTGATGATGCCCAGCATCTTGTTGGCCTATCTGGCTGCTAAATCACTAAGCCAGAAACAGAAGTCACAAACAATTTTATTTCACATTGCAACTCCCCCATAAAAACACACATGTTCATTCCATGGTCCAGTGACCGTGACCCTGTTTGCCTACTAAGTGTGGCCCCCTGAAGGCTCTCAATAAGTAACATCCACTATATTAGTATCCATAAATTCTTTATTTATATTAATGTCTGTCTACCTCTCTAGACTGTAAGCTCCTTGTGGGCAAGGAATGTGTCTACCAACTCTGTTGTATTATACTCCCCCAAGTGCATGGTGCAGTGTTCTGCACAAAGTAAGTGCTCAATAAATACCATTGATTGATTAATCCAGTAGCCAAGGCCTCCACCCAGAGTAAGACACATATGAACATCATGCAAAAGTGGGCAACAAGGGGCATGTCTGAGCCAGATGTGTAGCCAAAGGGATGGGAGTACTGGGGTTGTAATAATAATAATAATAGTGGCATATGTTAAATGCTTACTATGTGCTAAACACTATGCTCAGACGTGAAGTAGGTACAATACAATCAGGTAAGCCACAGTCATCGTCCCACATAGGGCTCACAGTCTAAGTAGGAGGGAGACCAGGTATTGAATCCCCATTTTACAGATGAGGAAACTGAGGCCTAGAGGAGTGAAGTGACTTGCCTAAAGCCACACAGCAAGGAAGTGGCAGAACTGGGATTAGAATCCAGGTCCCTTGACTCCCAGGTCTGAGCTCTTTTTATTAGGTCACTCCGCTTCCCTCATCCCCCCTGTCCCACATGAGGCTCACATGCTGCAGGACTGTATATACTTACATATCTATAATTCTATTTATTAATATTAATGCCTGTTTACTTGTTTTGAAATGTATATATCTATAATTCTATTTGTTTATATTAATGCCTGTTTATTTGTTTTGGCGTCTGTCTCCCCCCTTCTAGACTGCAAACCCAGTGTGGCTGGGATTATCTCTCTTTATTGCTGAATTGTACGTTCCAAGGGCTTAGTACAGTGCTCGGCACACAGTAAGCATTCAATAACTATGACTGAATGAATGAATAACTGGGGTTGGGGGAGAAATGCATAGAGGGTCAGAGACTTAAGGGGGGATTGGCCACATGCATAAGGAATGCATTAACACAAACAAAAAGCAAAAGCAATAAGCATATGAACAGACCAGGCTAACAATAAAAACGGGAAGAACTGCCATACATTAGGGTTAATAGGATGGTTTTCAGGCTCCTCACCGTTCACCTGTCTCTGACCTTAGTTCAACTTTTCAATAGTTGGGAAGACAGACTGCAGAGGTGTCTTCTGCTACAGACAATCAGAAAATTCTCCTGGCAGGGACAGACAGGGGAGGGTAGCACCATTTGTCCAACCCCAGGGCTCAGGTGGAGGGAGAATTGGGGTCTCTAGAGCTGCTTGGCTAGATCAGCGAAAAACTGTCCCTTTCATTTGTCAGCAGGCATTGTGGCTTTACCAGCTTTTGCCCCACTGGGATCCTCTTACTTCTCCAGCTCTGTTCCAGTTCCACAGTGAAGAATTAAGGGCAGGAAGATGTTCTGTACCCTTTATTCACCCCACCATCAGCCCCAGAGCACTTATGTCCATATCCACAATTTATTTTAATGTCTGTCTTCCCCTCAAGACTGTAAGCTCCTTGTGGGCAGGGAACATGTCTACCAACTCTGTTGTACTCTCCCAAGCACTTAGTACAGTGCTCTGCACACAGTACGCACTCAATGAATGCCATTGATTGGTTGATGGCGCTGACTGTCCCTTCAAGCAGGGACTGTTCTGACATGCTTCTCCCCGCCCCTCCCTTTTACACCCTGAGTGAAGGACCTACAGGCAAACTACCATTAGTGGCATTATCTTTGAATTCAAAGATCTAAATCCTGTATAGCAAGAGTGTAGGCTCTGCCCTCTTGTTTGCGGCCCCACCATCTCTTCTAATAATAATAATAATTGTGGGATTTGCTGAGCGCTTTATAGGTGCCAAGCATTGGAATAGGTATAAGATCATCAGGTAGGACACAGTCACTATGCCCCTCAGGGCTCACAATCTAAAAAGGAGGGAGAACAGGTATTGACACCCCATTTTACAGATGAGGATGAAGGAACTGAGGCAGCGAGGTAACTGGCCCCAGGTCACTCAGTAGGCAAGTGGTGGAGCCAGGATTAGAACCCAGGTCCCCTTAATCCCAGGTCCGGGCTCTTTCCATGCTGCTTCCCTGCTCTTCTCAGGGAGCAGCCACAGGAATGATCTGGTTCAAGGCATCTAACCCCCGATTCAAACAGTCTCTCCCTGCCCCTTCCTTCACTCCAGATGGCAGAATGTGAGAGGGCCGGCATTCTGTCCTCCATCAGCATGGTAGGGGTAGAGGTAGGGACGGAGTGGCTTGGCTGGCAGGCTGGTGAAGGTGTAGAGGTGAGAGCGGGCATTGACATTGTAGAAGGAGAGCTCCCCAGCTGGGATATCCAAAAAGACACCAACGCGTCGGGGACGTTCCCTCACATGCAGAGTGGTCCAGGGGGAGGTCAACACCATGTACTCATCTCCATTGCGCAGATACGCTGCCCAATAGCCTGTCTTGGGCGAGAGAGTGATTTCTCCCTGACGGCTGGCCGCCTCCAGGCACACACCGATAGCCCAACGTGTCTTCTCGCCCACCTCCACTTCCCAGTAGCTGCGTCCAGCTGAGAAGACCTGGGCCCCCAGCACCATGGAACAGTGGCTGAAGCGGGAGGGACTCGGGGTGACATCCTGTGGTTTGTCGCCACAAGTCACGCTCCGGAGGTCTGGGGAGAGGATTAGGTTGGGATGAGCTGTGGAGGGGTCCAGCGTCACTTCCACTAGGAAGGAAAAGGAAAGACACATCAGCTTTGGCAGCCACATCGTTGTCCAAGGTTAGTCATGCTCGGGTTTCTATTCCTAGTTTCCTTTCCCTTCTCCTGCCTCCCTTCTCCTGCCTGTCTCTGGGCCCCCCACCCTGTTTCTTCCTTTGTAACATGGTAAGGATTGGGGCCAGGGGGAGAGATGAGAATCACTCAAAAGCGCTCTACTGAGCACCTACTTTGTGCAGAGCACTGTACTCAGAGCTTGGGGGAATACAATAAAAAAACCCTTGTGATATAGGAAAGAGTGGAGAGGTGACCCAAAGAGATTTGTCCTCTCCTTCCCTGGAGATGTATACATCGTGCTTAGATATGTCGCTGTCCAGGACAGATGGGGTTCAAAAGAAAACCCTCTCTTGACCCCACCTCACCTTCTAGTTATCGTCCATATCCCTCCTACCATTCCTTTCCAAACTCCTTGAACGAGTTGTCTACACGCGCTGCCTAGAATTCCTCAACAACAACTCTCTCCTCGACCCCCTCCAATCTGGCTTCCGTCCCCTTCATTCCACGGAAACTGCCCTCTCAAAGGTCACCAATGACCTCCTGCTTGCCAAATCCAATGGCTCATACTCTGTCCTAATCCTCCTCGACCTCTCAGCTGCCTTTGACACTGTGGACCACCCCCTTCTCCTCAACACGCTATCTGACCTTGGCTTCACAGACTCCGTCCTCTCCTGGTTCTCCTCTTATCTCTCCGGTCGTTCTTTCTCAGTCTCTTTTGCAGGCTCCTCCTCCCACTCCCATCCTCTTACTGTGGGGGTTCCCCAAGGTTCAGTGCTTTGTCCCCTTCTGTTCTCAATCTACACGCACTCCCTTGGTGACCTCATTCGCTCCCACGGCTTCAATTATCATCTCTACG
The DNA here is from genome assembly GCF_015852505.1 of Tachyglossus aculeatus. Classification (NCBI taxonomy): domain Eukaryota; kingdom Metazoa; phylum Chordata; class Mammalia; order Monotremata; family Tachyglossidae; genus Tachyglossus; species Tachyglossus aculeatus. The sequence goes on along the minus strand of NC_052101.1, from coordinate 117,927,393 downwards.
CTGATGACACCCAGATCTACATCTCTGCCCCTACTCTCTCCCCCTCTCTCCAGGCTCGCATCTCCTCCTGCCTTCAGGACATCTCCATCTGGATGTCTGCCCGCCACCTAAAGTTCAACATGTCGAAGACTGAACTCCTTGTCTTCCCTCCCAAACCTTGTCCTCTCCCTGACTTTCCCATCTCTGTTGACGGCACTACCATCCTTCCCGTCTCACAAGCCCGCAACCTTGGTGTCATCCTCGACTCCGCTCTCTCATTCACCCCTCACATCCAAGCCGTCACCAAAACCTGCCGGTCTCAGCTCCGCAACATTGCCAAGATCCGCCCTTTCCTCTCCATCCAAACTGCTACCCTGCTCATTCAAGCTCTCATCCTATCCCGTCTGGACTACTGCATCAGCCTTCTCTCTGATCTCCCATCCTCGTGTCTCTCCCCACTTCAATCCATACTTCATGCTGCTGCCCGGATTATCTTTGTCCAGAAACGCTCTGGGCATATTACTCCCCTCCTCAAAAACCTCCAATGGCTACCAATCAATCTGCGCATCAGGCAGAAACTCCTCACCCTGGGCTTCAAGGCTCTCCATCACCTCGCCCCCTCCTACCTCACCTCCCTTCTCTCCTTCTACTGCCCAGCCCGCACCCTCTGCTCCTCTGCCGCTAATCTCCTCACCGTACCTCGTTCTCGCCTGTCCCGCCATCGACCCCCGGCCCACGTCATCCCCCGGGCCTGGAATGCCCTCCCTCTGCCCATCCGCCAAGCTAGCTCTCTTCCTCCCTTCAAGGCCCTGCTGAGAGCTCACCCCCTCCAGGAGGCCTTCCCAGACTGAGCCCCTTCCTTCCTCTCCCCCTCGTCCCCCTCTCCATCCGCCCCATCTTACCTCCTTCCCTTCCCCACAGCACCTGTATATATGTATATATGGTTGTACATATTTATTACTCTATTTATTTACTTATTTATTTTACTTGTAATATCTATCCTATTTATTTTATTTTGTTAGTATGTTTGGTTTTGTTCTCTGTCTCCCCCTTTCAGACTGTGAGCCCACTGTTGGGTAGGGACTGTCTCTATATGTTGCCAATTTTTACTTCCCAAGCGCTTAGTACAGTGCTCTGCACATAGTAAGCGCTCAATAAATACGATTGATGATGATGATGATGATGATGATGATGATTGGATGATTTTGACCTTGGTTCCTTCCAAACCTGAGGTTCTGTGGTCTAAGTAGATGGATGGGTCCAATCCTAAAGCGGCTGGGAAATTCAAGGCACAAGGGTCTCTTGACCCTTCTCCTTTCCTTACCTGAATAGGTGCGGGCTCTTTGGAAACCTATGGACAAAGAAACAGGCACAGAGCAGCTCTAAATCCAAAGTCAGTGTCAGGATCAATATCAATGGTATTTATGTGGTTAGGGCACATAAAGAAGCAGTAAAAGACACAGTCCCTGCCTTCCTGGAGTTTACAGTATCAGGGAGGAGACGGCAGACGCAAGTGGATAAATATAATCCAGTTAAGAATAAAAGAAGGGACATAAATCATAGCCCCATTAAATACATTAGTAAATAATAAACAATGCCAAAGTGGCTGATGGGATAGCATAACCAGGAAAATGGATGATTCCTCAGGGAAGGCCTCCTAGAGGAAATGACTTTTGGGAAGGATTTTTAGAAGGGGACAGATGGTCTCCCAGGCACGGAGAAAGAGGAAAGTAATGGGCCAAAGTGAGAGAAATCAATGTAAGGGAAAGTTGGAGGTTGCTTGGGAAGGGAAAAATATAGGAACTCACCCAGCTCTGCCAGCAGCATCCGGGGAAACAAAGAAAAAGAAATTTGTCAACAAGCAGCCATTTTCATTTGACTGCAAATATGTTATTCAGGCATCCCAGCATCATTAAGGGACAGCCCAGAGTCTAAAGCACTGTCCGTCGCAGCCCAATCCTGAAACTTTTCCAGGGCCTGGAGAATGTTTTCTCTAGGCCTTGTGCCCTGGAAACTGTGTCTGATACACTGGGGACTCAGAAGAATCGCAGGGATCAGGAGTTGGTGGAGAACCCAGAGATCTCTGAAGTTTTCTGACCTAGGGAGTCGCAGAGCCCCTCTCTCTGACCTCTCTGCTCCCACTCCCCAAAACAAAACCACAATAGTAGCACCCAGGGAAGGCCTGAGCTCCTGATAGACAATCAAAGATTATTCACTGATGGCGACCCCAAAGAGAAACATGTATATACCTTTCTCTGCCAGAAGTTCCCCTAAGAGAGAAAAAAGACTAACATAAGGGGAGAAGCAGAGAGGATCTCAGACTGTCACAACCCAGGCTTCCCAGTACCCTCTGCCCTGAAGACAACTTCCCCTTAGAGGGAATCTCTTTCATTCCCTTTCTCCTCCCCCATCCCCTTTGCCCACTTAAATTTGCCCACCACTTCTCCCCTGCCAACTCATCTCCTTGACCTTTACAGTACGCACCTCTGTCGGCCAAGAGTTTCTCTGCAACACAAAAACCCAGAGTTAATGAGACAGGAGAGTAGTGTAGATCCACCCCAACCAGCCCATGGTAAGCCTGGGGTTGGCTAGCCCTGGAAACCCTCTGTCACATTAGGATCTTGTTGTGAGGCTGACCATTTCCATGGGCACCAAGATCTTTACTTCTACATCAGCCACCATCTGCCTTGGGAAATCACTGATGCCACTCGGAAAGGCCAGAGGTGACCCAACTAGATCATAATGAACCTAGGGTCGGGGCCCAGGCTTCTAACCCCCTTACTGGGATGCTAATGTATCCTCTAGTCTTCACCCAGGTATTGTCAAAGCAGGCGACCATCACCGAGTCGCCTCAAGGATCCTGGTGCCACCATCAGAGACAGAATACTGGGCTTGGGCTGACCCAATAATGTGGTCTTATTTCAGGTTATATTCAGGATGCTGGGTACAGTACTGAGGAATGGTGAGACCCGTGCGTTGTGAGCCCGTCTCTAGACTGTGAGCCTGTTGTTGGGCAGGAACCGTCTCTATATGTTGCTGACTTGTACTTCCCAAACACTTAGTCCAGTGCTCTAGCACACAGTAAGCACTCAATAAATACAATTGAATGAATGAATGAATGTTAGCAGGGAGAGAGCAGTCAGGGAAATACCTGGCTGAGGCCACACCATTAATACTATCCTCCCTGTCACTGCTCTTGTTGACAATAGTCATTGTGATTCGCCTCCATGCCGAACAGCTTGGAAGGCCCATGGACAAGGAAATCTGTGTCCCAGGGCTTCCTCCCAAGCCAAGGAACAGTTCTCTGGAATTTTGCCAGCCTTCAAAGAGCAGCCCTGATTAACCAACTGCTGGAAAGTGAAGTTTACGTAGCAAGGTGGGGGGTGGGTGAGGTAAGGGAGGATGCTGCGATTGTGTTTTTAACAACAAATCAGAAGGAGAAATGAGAAGCTACAGTGCGCCTGTTGAGTGATTTATTCCTCCGGGCCCATCCCCATAGCGGTAAATGGGTTTCCAGCTTTGTACCCAAACAACCTCTCTCCCCAATCCCTGCAAAGACAGACATGGCACCCAAGAAGGATTCTCAGTAGCAAGGTTTTGGAGAGTAATAATAATAATAACTATTATTATCAATTGCTAATAATAAAGCTGTTGGAGGAATAGAATTCAGGCACCCTGACTTCCCAGCCCTGAGCTTGTTTCCTCTATGTCCTGTTCTCTCAAGAAAACCAGCACTGAGAAGTCTTTTTCCTGAAGAACCATCTTTCAGCACCCACCTCACCACACAGTAATCAGCAACACTCACCATTCTCAAAAACAAGGTTCTCTGCACATAGGTAAAAAGAGGGCGAAAAGAACAGAGAGAAATGTCAGTGTCCTAATCCCACCATCCCCCCTCATACCCCCACCCCAGCTCTTCCAATTCCTAACCCTTCAGAACTTCCATTCCCATAAATTCAGAGTCCTCAGAAAGTGGCTGATGCAAGAGGCTGCTCCACTGTCAATCATTAAGCAGGCAGGAGGAAGCCACGTTTACTGAGCAGGAGGAAGGACTGTGCTACTAAGACCAGACCAAAATTTCAAAAGGCCCACCCCCCCCCCATCCTACTAGAGAAGAGAGGGGGGGGCCTGAAACCCAGAGCCTCACCTGGTTCTCCCCACCCCCAGAAAATAGAATCTCTCTCCTCCAAAAAAAAAAAATATCCTGGTGCAGTTAGTTCCTCCTGGACACTACCCTGGACCTTTGCCCAGGGTACCCAGTAGGTATTTCTCCTCAAATGAGCCAGAGGCTCAGACCTGTAAGAAGTGAGGACCATCATCGAAGTCAGACACCTAAGAGCCCTGGGAAAGGTAATTGAGAACAACAGATCATGGATCTATGAGACGGAATGGCTTAAGTTGTTAAAATCAACTTACGTTTTTCCTCCAAAAGTGTTTCTAAAGGCACAGAAGGATAATAATAATTAATAATTATGGTATTTGTTAAGCCCTTACCATGGGCCAACCACTGTACTAAGCACTGGGGTGAACACAAGCAAATCGGGGTGGACACAGTCTCTGTCCCATGTGGGGCTCACAGTCTCGATCCCCATTTGACAGATGAGGGAACTGAGGCACAGAAAAGTGAAGTGACTTGCCCAAGGTCACACAGCAGACAAGTGGAGGAGCCAGGATTAAATCCCATGACCTTCTGACTCCTAGGCCCGTGCTCGATCCATTACGCCATGCTGCTTCTCTATTATGCATTATTCTTCATCCTGTCCCCAGCTTCCCACCCAACGGGGCACACTCACCTCACTCACATTTTGACCATCCCTCTGAAATCAAGGGTCATTCATGGAGAGCCCACCCCATGGTGAGGAAGAGAGATCAATGGGAAGGAAAATGGAATCAAAGAGGAGAGGAAAACACCAGAGAGAAGGCAAAAATAGGGGAGGGGTAGAAAAGAGAGGAAGGTCATGCACAAGGAGGGTGACAGGGGAAGAAGATGAGGAAAGGAAGGAGAAAAAGGAAGGGAGAGTTGAAGGAGAGGATAAAGAGGGCTAAAGAGGAAGAGTAGGAAGGAAGAGGAGACTGAAGTAGGAGGAGAGGAGGATACATTCCCCATCACTCTGCCCACTTACCCTTTTCTTTCCGGTATGTTTCTGAAAGAAATCAACAAACCGGGTTACTCTCGGGGACCTTTCTTCCCTCCCACTCTCCATGCTGCTCCTCTATCTCTGGGTTACTTACGCTGCTCGGCTGAGAAGGCCTCTGAAACCAAACAGAGAGAAGTGGCTGGTGAGGAGAGGACAGATTTGGGGAACACGGTCTTGAGCCAAGGACAAGCCCAGGGTGAAGACCCAGCTCTCCCTCAATCCCAGCCCCACCCAGCTCCTGCCCACCCCCGACACTCCCTCACCTCGGGATTTCCAGTGCTTCCAGAATAAAATAGCCACCAACAGAGTGAGGGTGAGGAAAATTGCCAGGACGACAGCAAGGGACACCAGACAATAAGAGAACTTGGGGAAAAAGAGACCTGCAAGAGAGAAGGAAGTCAGGAGTCCATCCTAGGAGTGCTGACCCACAGTGTGGGAGAAGAGAGCAGAGAGAGCTCCCCAGGGTGGGCCATGATAAGGAGATCATTGCATCCTACCAGCCCCTACCCCAGGCTCACAACCATCACATGTACATATCTATAATTCTATTTATTTATATTAATGCCTGTTTACTTGTTTTGATGTGTATATATCTATAATTCTATTTACTTATACTGATGCTATTGATGCCTGTTTACTTGTTTTGATGTCTGTCTCCCCTGTTCTAGACTGTAAGCCTGTTATGGGCAGGGATTCTCTCTCTTTGTTGCCGAATTGTACTTTCCAAGCGCTAAGTACAGTGCTCTGCACACAGTAAGCACTCAATAAATACGACTGAATGAATGACAAACTCAGGCTCGGGGTGAGAGCCGATGGAACAGCACTTACAACTGTGTAGCACAAAAGCCAGATACCCCAAAAGACAAACTGATCAGGATGACTTGCCTGGACTTTAGGGCTAAGGCTAGAGCTAGTGATCGAGATTAATTTAGAAATAAGATGAATTTAGGAATAAAGTTACTTGCTAGGGATTAGGGAAACTCTTCTTCACGTAACGTGAGGCTAGTGGTGAAAACTAGGTAACATACGCTTCATTGTTTATTATTTCATCCCCACTGCAAACTGCACCGTGCGGCTGCTCTGGCCCTCCCATTAACCACACGGGCCGTGGCTGAGGAGATGTTAGGGACTACACCCAGCCCCTGCCCCTGCTGTGGCTTCCTCAACACAGCCTTCCATCGCCATCTTCCCCCGCCACCCAGAACAAAGCTTGCTGTCTGCCACTCCCCAAGATGCCCCATCTGCACACTCTTCCCAGTTAAAAATGCCTTTTTTGGATCTTTGGCTTTTGACTATATTATGTTGTAGGTTTACCACTCTTCAGTTCCTGAGGCTTGGCCATCCCTGGATTAGAGGTTGGCACTACATACAGTGCTCTGCACACAGTAGGTGCTTGCTAGATACCACTCATTGATTAGGGTTGAGTTTAGAGTTGGGGAACAGGGCAAAGTTGCAAAATTATCCCTTCATGCCCTCCCCCAGCCATTTTTCCAACGCCTCCTGGGGAAAGTGAAAGAAGGTGTGCTGACAGGGATGGTGACTTGCCTCCCCAGACCTGACCCTTGACAATCCCCTTATCTCCCAGACACACTCCTCTCCCTCAAACAATTGTTCCCACACTGGGCCACTGCCACCACACCTGTTGCTGATTTTTAAAAAAAGGCCACGGTCAGAAGAGGTACTGGTGGCACAAGGAATTTTCCTCTTCCCCCTTGTAACTGCAGGGCTGGGGGCACGGTGACTCAGAGCTTCAGTGGTTTCATATTGCCCCACCTTCACCTCATCTATAATGGGGAGCAATAGGAGATGAGGGAAGAGGAGGTCCATGAAGAAAGAGGCTCAAGGCAGCTGGAGCCACAGCAGCGTGGAGAAGCAGCGTGGCTCAGTGGAAAGAGCCCGGGCTTTGGAGTCAGAGGTCATGGGTTCAAATCCCGGCTCCACCAATTGTCAGCGGTGTGACTTTGGGCAAGTCACTTAACTTCTCTTGGCCTCAGTTACCTCATCTGTAAAATGGGGATTAAGACTGTGAGCCCCCCGTGAGACACCCTGATCACCTTGTAACTTCCCCAGCACTTAGAACAGTGCTTTGCACATAGTAAACGCTTAATAAATGCCTTATAAAAAAAACCCTGTAAAACTCACCTGCTAGGTAGACACGGGATTCAGCACTGAGGTTCCGCTGGGCGATGCTCACATGGCAGGCTACAGTGTAGTTGGCTTCCTCCATGAGAATCAGGGAACTCTGCACCCTGAACAGGCCCCGGCTGACCTGAGGTTGCAACTCCATCTGAGCAGGCAAGACACGGCCCCCTTGCTCCCGCCACTCCAGATTCGGCTTGGGGTACCAGCCTTCTGAGGAGCACATCAGCAGCACCCCGCCGGCCTCATGCCCCGCAACCTGGAGCAAAGGGGCTGGGCCCAAGCCTAAAAAAAGAAAAGAACAATGTCTAGCTCGGGCAAGAACAGCGTCCAAATCCCTCCATGTCTCTGGGACAGTCCCTTCACTTCTCTGTGCCTCTGTTTCTCCATTCTGGAGACTCGGAACCCCGCTCCACCCCACCCAACTGCTACCATCACTAAGAACCATTATTTTTTCACTTGGCATCTCAGCGGAAATCTACTAGATAAAGCCCTGGGTCTCCTGGGATTCCTCTTCCATGTCTTCCACTAATAGAAGAACATAAGCATTGCCACTGCTGGGTGAGATCCATGGTCCATTCAGCTCAGTATCCAGTCTCTGACAACATTGTTGGAGGCACCATATGGTGGGCACCCTTCTAGACCATCTATACCCCTTACTCTTCCAATGGCAACCTATTATGGACTTCTCATCCAGGAACGTAGCCAAACCCCTTGTTAACATCAATTTTATCAGCTGCACAACTTCCTGCCATAACAGATTCAGTGGATTTATTACCCACCGTGTAAAGAAATGCTCCCTTCGGTTTGTTCGGAACCCACTAACTTCAAGCTTCAGTGGATGGCCCCTCTTCCTGGCAGGTAGGATCTGGTGAACAATAATTCTGTGTTCACCCAGATTACTCCCATCATGACTTTTCAGTTCCTCTTCCTATACTGAGAAGTCCTGGTCTTTTCATCCCCATTTTTATAGGGATGTGTCTCTATCCCATTGATCGCTTTGGCTGCTCTTCTCTGCACTTTCTCCAGCTCTGTTATGTCTTCCCTGAGATGCAGCAAGCAGAACTGCACATGGTATTCCAGGTATGGTCACACCAAGCAGCATGGTAGTGTATAGAGCAAAGGCCTGGGAGTCAGAAGGTCATGAGTTCTAATCCCGGCTCTACCACTTGTCTGCTGTGTGACCTTGGGTAAATCACGTCACTTCTCTGTGCCTCAGATACCTCATCTGTAAAATAAGGATTGAGACTGTGAGCCCCACATAGGGCAGGGACTGTGTCCAACCCAATTTGCTTGTATCCACATCAGTGCTCAGTAAAGTGTCTGGCATATAGTAAATGCTTAACAAATATCATTATTATTATTATTATTATTATTATTATATACTGGAAGACCCTGCCTTTGGTTTGGTTTCCTATCTCTTTTCCCATGGTGCCCAACATTCAGTTGGAATTTGGAAACAAACCCGGAAGATCTTCTCTCTGAAGCCCTCTGAGACCATCAAGTTGGAGGCTGCCCAGGTTAATACATCTCTCCTCAGCCCCTGCACTTTTTTTTCTTATAGTATTTGTTAAGCACTCACTCTGTGCCAGGCACTGTACTAAGCACTGGGGTAGATACAAGCCAATCAGGTTGGACACAGCCCATGCCACATGGGGCTTACAGTCTTAAACCCCATTCTACAGTTGAGGTAACTGAGGCCTCTCTGGGCCCAAGGCCACAGAGCAGACAAGTGCCAGAGTCAGATCAGAACCCAGGCCCGTGCTCTATCCACTAAGCCATTCTGCTTGACTCCTATCCTCAGCACTTATGTACCTATGTATATTTTATTTGTTTATTGAAATATTTCAGTACAGTCTAGTGGAAAGAGCATGGGACTGGGAGTCAGGAAATCCAGATTTCACTCTCAGCTCTGCCACCGCACTGACCAGCTGGGTGATCTGGGGCAAGCCACCCAACCACTCCGACCCTCGGTTTCTGCCTCTCAGCACAGGGCTCTCCTCCCTCAGACCCCAATCCCTCAGGCCCTCGACAAGTCCCAACACCCGGGCCCCAGCCTCACCAGTGACACTCAGCTCGACAACAGCTTGCTCATAGAAGTCCCGGGAGCGGAAAAAGCAGGTGTAGTTGCCCTCGTCCTCAGGCCGCAGGTCTCCGAGCTGCAGAGTCACGACGCCATCCCCGTTGTCCCCGGAGAGCAAGTGGCTACGACCCCGGTACTGGGGAAGCTGGGGCCCTGGCTGATCGACCCCTTCCTCCTTCAGCACCACCACGACCTCGTAGCTTCCACGGAACCAGCGCACCTCTAGGTTAGCTAGGTTCTGTGGAGGGGTCAGGAGGCAGGACAGCTTGGCCACATCACCCACCAACCCCGCCACACTGGGAACCTGGGCTCTGGCTGAGAACTGACCTATGGTTTGGGGGAAGAGGAAAGGAAGGATCCTCATCGTCACCACCATTGCCATCATCAGTATCACTCAATCAATCAATCAATCAATCCAGCGTATTTATTGAATGCTTACTGTGTGCAGGGCACTGTGCTAAGCATTTGGGAGTGTATCAATCAATCCATTGTATTTATTGGGTGCTTACTGTGTGCAGAGCACTGTACTAAGAGCTTAGGAGAATCCAGTATAACAAGAGTTGGTAGGCATGTTCCCTGCACACAATGAGCTTACAGTCTAGAGAGGGAGAAATACATTACTATAAATAAATAAATTATGGAAGAAGTGCTGTGGGCCCAAGTGGGGGGTGAATAAAAGGTGCAAATCCAAGCAAGGGTGACACAGAAGGAAGTGGGAGAAGAGGGAAGGCCTCTTGGAGGAGATGTGCTTTTAATAAGATTTTGAAGTTGGGGAGAGTGGTCGTCTGTTGGCTATGAATAGGGAGGGTGTTCCAGGCCAGTATTTATTGATCTTAAGAGCCTCTGGGAGGCAGAGGACCTGGGTTCTTATCCCAGCTCTGCTACTTGTCTGCTGCGTGACCTTAGGCAAGTCACTTAACTTCTCCGGGCCTCAATTTCCTCATCTGATTCTAGGAGAACCCGTCCCAGACTGTGAGCCCCATGTGGAATGGGGACCTGGTTATCTTGTAATAATAACAATAATAATAATGGCATTTATTAAGTGCTTACTATGTGCAAAGCACTGTTCTAAGTGCTGGGGAGTTTACAAGGTGATCAGGTGGTCCCACGTGGGGCTCACAGTCTTAATCCCCATTTTACAGATGAGGTAACTGAGGCACAGAGAAGTTAAGTGACTTGCCCAAAGTCACACAGCTGACAAGAGGCAGAACCGGGATTTGAACTAATAACCTCTGACTCCAAAGCCCATGCTCTTTCCACTGAGCCACGCAGTGCTTGGGCAAGTCCCTTAACTTCTCTGTGCCTCCATTCCCTCATCTGCAAAATGGGGATTCAATACCTGTTCTCCCTCCTACTTAGCCTGTGAACCCCATGTATGACCTGATTATCTTATATCTATTGCTTCATAAGAAGCAGCATGGCATAGTGGATAAAGCACAGGCCTGGGAGTCAGAAGGTCATGGGTTCTAATCCCAGCTCTGCCACTTGTCTGCTGTGTGACCTTGGGCAAGTCACCTCATCTGTAAAGTAAGGATTGAGACTGTGAGCCCCACGTGGGACAGGGCCTGTGTCCAACCGGAGCTTGCATTATACCCCAATGCTTAATCCAGGGCCTGGCACATAGTAAGTGCTTAACAAATACCATTATTATTATTATAATTATTACCCCAGAGCTTCATACAGTGCTTGGTAAATAGTAAGAGTTTAACAAATGCTACAATTATTATTATTATTACCTGGTATCTGGGGGTTTGGGGAGTGAGTTAGGCTTGAGAGCAGGACTGGGATAGTGATCTGGGTAAAAACCATGAAAGTATGGCCAGGAAGAGTAGGGAAAGGATAAGAAGCTAGTGCTAGATGCTTCCATGAAGGCTACAGAGAGCTAAGAGGGGCTGAAAGGCAGACTGCCTTGAATCCATTGTTCTTGAAAATGTGACAAGGCATGAAGACAGTTAAAGGCTGGGTGAATGTAGAGGGAGAGGCAGCAAAGGGGGTACTGTTCTTAGCAGGGTAGACCTGTTTTTGTCTAAGAGGAATCTGCAGCAGTGATAGGAAGAAACAGGCCCTTCCTGGAGGCAAGCTAGTGCTAGAGATGCACAACCCAGAGGCCCCACTTGGGGTCACAACTGACAGCAAAACAGGGGTGATCCCTACCTGAAACGGAGCTCCAAGGAAACAGATGGCTCAGGAGGAACAGGAGGCCTGAGGCTGAAGCACGAATGCAGGGGCCAGGTTGCTGGGACTTCCCAGCCAGAGCTGGAAAGGGGAGAAAGAGAAGGGGACTGAGGATGAGGGGAACTGGGCCCACAGCCTACTTAGGTTGTTGACAGTCTGGGCTATGCCAAGCTTTTCCTGGGCACCTCCATGACACCAGAAGCCAGCTCCAATCCTGAAGGATCGCTGAGGATTCTTTCTGCCCTTGACTCTCAGCTTCACCTTCTTGCCCTTTCCCCTTGGGCTCAAGGAATTCTGAGGTTCCGTGGAAATGGAAACAGGCAGACATAAGTAATGCTTTCAAAACCTTGGAATGGGGAGGATGGAAGATTCAACTTGCATCTCCACCCAACCATGATCTCGCCATCAGTTTTCAAGCAACTTATCTTCACCACTGACATTTCTCAATGTTCCTCAGTTGCCAGCCATGGGAAAGAACAGTTTTCTTTTTAGTCCCTGCCTCGTCCCTCTCCAGGAAGGAAACTGGGGAAGCTGAGGCACAGAGAGAGGAAAGAACTGGCCTCAAGGCACCCAGCAACTGGGGGATGAAAAATGGGAACAGAACCCACAAAATCTGCCCCCCTCCTCCTCATTCTCTCTCCCTCCAGCCTTGTTTCTACAAATTGTCAGATCGCGATGAGTCATTCGGTAGATGTCGCCATCCCCCAACCCCACCCCAGAAGGGAAATTAGAAATTTGAGTGGAGATACAGTGCTGGAGCCCAAGAAACTGAATGATCCAAGGATTTACTCCCAGCTAGAGAGTAGTGCTCCCCAGTAGAGTCACAAGAGCCCATCCCACGAGATAACACATCCAGGTAACAGAGGCACAAAGAAAAGGCTCAAAGAGTAACCAGTGGTATTTAGTGAGCACCCACTGTGTGCACTGGACTAAGCGCTGGGGAGAGAATATAACAGAGTTGGTAGACACATTCCCGGCACGCAGCTGTCTCTCATATGAACTGCTGACACTCACTCACACACACCATCCCATCCCATTTGTCAATCAATTACCCGCCCAGTCCAGATGCCACTCACATGCCATTCCCAGTGATCAGCTCCTGCAGCCCACGACACTCGTCTCCCTCGGCCCCTCCGTGGCTCAGGTACAGTGAGGGAGCTGCTTCTTAGTATGGGCTTCCTGGGCTTTACACTCTGTGCTGTTGTGTAAGAACTGGTTTCCCCAAGAAACCAACACCCTTTGAGGCTGGCAGGAAATCAAGAGTCAAGAAAAAACGCACCCAGAGCAAGAAATGAGTCAGCTCTGGGCTTGATTTCCTTATTGAGAAGAGGAGGAGCCTGGGAGGCAGGACCTTGAAAGCCGGAACTCTGGAATCCCAGTCATCCCTCCCTATGCCTCAGTGTCACCCTCTAGAGCAGCCCCCAGTGGTGAAAATTGAAGGGTCTGCCGGATGAAACTATAGACAGAGAAATGGAGCTTCTCTTGCCGCATTCCGCCTCTCCGTGTGACCCAGAGTTATTCCCTGCGCCGCTCCCGGCTAACGTTTCCTCCTTCGGCACCGCAGAGAAAATGTCTGCCACCCGGGAGAGTTGGAAGAAGCAGCCTGTGCTTTGAGATCCTCATGAGAGCCGGCAGAGTGAAATGGCCCTACCGGGCCACAGGAGGGCGATGCTGTCTCACTTAGGGAATCCCTTCCCTATCTGCTAGGTGCAACAGCACCAGCCTCCTGTGGCTTCTTGGCGCTACTTCACCCTATCAGCTGATTGGCAGGAACTGGCCGTTGACACGTCGTCCACCTTAGAATTTCCCCCACTCATTCATTCAATCGTATTTATTGAGCGCTTACTGTGTGCAGAGCACTGTACTGAGCGCTTGGGAAGTACAAGTTGGCAACATATAGAGACGGTCCCTACCCAACAGCGGGCTCACAGTCTAGAACGTGACAGGGGAGCCTGGTTGGAGGATATTTGGACCTCTGGCTCGCCATCCACCGGAGTTTGGGATTGGAGTTTACGGTCCCTGTGGTAACCACTCCCTACTGAGGCTGTGTGATTAGGGATTAATGAATATTTATGAAGCTGGAGATCCCCACAGCTTCTCCTTCCCCATGGGAAACAGACACTAAAGACAGGCTGGAGAGTTCTTCTAAGGGGAGAAACGTCCCACAGACCTCACCAGCTTTCTCACCCGCTGCCCGTAGGGACTTGCCCCACATACCAGAAACCTGCTGCCCTATCAAATGACACACAACTCATTCCCGTGACAGTGAGTACCCACTTCAGAACATTTCTCAAGGGGCCCCCAGCAGAGGGAATTGCTGAGAGAGCAGCAGGCCGTCTTAGACCTGATCCTGAGGGGCATGCAAGGGAAATAGGAAAAGGCACATGCCGTTCCCTCCAAAACACTTCTGTAGTTTGGCGGAAAAGTGAAATCGTGGCGGAAAGATTGGGGGCAGAACGGAAGATTTGAGCAAGGAAACTCAGAAACACGATTCTGGGAAAATAACAATTTATTGCCATCTCAGCTTCTTCCAAAGGATTTGACTGTCCCCGACTCATCCCTGTAGAGAAAGAGGGAGCCTACTCCTCCAACTGCAAAGGAAAATTGAGGCCCCAAAATGGAAACAGGGCAAGACTACCGAGTGGTGGGCATGTCTGTAACCAAATGGCATAGGTGCCAACTCTATGGGGACAGTGGGGACTTGCCTCCCTAGGTTCCCACTGTGAGGTGGGAAGGCAAAGCCGTTGTTTTAATCCCTCCTCCTAGAGCCATGAGACAAAACGAAAGGACGGAAAATCACGTCTCCCTCAACATTTGCTTCTTTGATGTTAGCTTGCCATTCCCAAGCACCAGCCTGCTTGCTCCCCTTCTAAAAGCCCTCCGCCTTTTTGCTGCTGCATTTAAAATGAAAAGCTGGCAACTATGATCCTGAGGGCACCCCAGTAAGCTCTAGGAAAGAGCTGTGGTTAGAACCCAGCTGCCTTACCCCTTCATCACACTAGCTGGGGCCATGAAGGGAGGAGGTCTCATTGCTATTGTAGTAGGAAACCTATAACACGGATATTGTGATAGCCAAATTGTGGGGATTCCTAAACCCCTTTTCCATCTGTTTAAGATGCCCTGATGGTCTCTTTTCTTAGAGGGCAGTCGCCCCCTTCCAGGTGAAAGAGTAATTGATGGCCCTAGAGAGGAACCTAAGTGTAGGGGAAAGATAGATGGTCCCCCACATAGTGGAATCTTCCCTGAACAGTTCATCTGGGGATTCCATTTCCCCTGCCTGCCCTGAGACAGGCTCAGCAGATCTGTTTCTTCTCACAAATCCAGTTATCAGAGTCACTTGTGCAGCGAAAGTCGTTCCAGCGGCCATGGGTCAGCATCATGACACAATCCTCTACCCCTCGAGAGTCATTGGGCTCCCCAGTGTTCCAGTAACTGCAGGGAGACCCCATAGTTGTGTAAAGAAAGGTGGTCCTGCCACACCGATTGGGGTTCTGGACTTAGGAACACACCACTCAATTTCTAGATTTAGATACATGCAATCCAGAAGAGTTCTGGACTTCACCCTGGGTCAGACCCAAGGACATTCTGCCAACTGAGGCTTTTGATTCAGGGATGTTTGAGAACTTCAATCTGTCAATTTTATGACAGGGCAGGATAGAACAGAAGTTCTGTCCTCTGGGAATTCCCGCCATCCCACCATCCCACCCCTCCCGTTAACTCCACCCATTCTCCAGCCTGCCCATTCAATCTGACTCACTTTTCCACTTGCATTTTACTTTTGAACTTGTTGAGTTGCTTCATACAAGTTGATGGTGTATCTGACTTTCCTCCCCCCTTAAACTTTAAGTGCCACAAGGAAGAGATCTATTCTCTAACCTGAGCTCCAAGAAGCTAGTACAGATCCTACCTGCACATTTCATTCCCTGGTCCTGCCACCATAAGAAGTCTGAGGATAGACCTGCAAAGAGTCCTGCTTTCAGCTGAGACTAGAGCACTAGTGAGAACTCTGGAAAGTCTAATCAATGATATTTATTGAGTACTTGTGTGCAGAGCACTGTACTAAGCAAATGGGCACTGCAGAGTAGAGGAGAAGATAAAATAAAGCTACAGTTGCTGCCACCCACAGCTTGCCAAAGTGTTGAGCTCTGTCAGCCTGAGAGAGATAAGCTCCTTGAGGGCAAGGACTATCTTCTATTTTTAATGTATGGCCCCAGATGCCTAGGACAATGCTGAACATACAATAAGCATTCAATATTGATGATGTGTCTGTAAATGTGCACATCAGCATGTGTGTATGTGGCCCTCATTTCTATGTCTCTCCAAATCTTTCACTCTCTGAATCTGTCTCCTTTCCTTTACTTCCTCCACCTTCCACCTCTCCCCCCACCTGCTTTTGATCATTGACTCCATTTCCTGGAAATCCCATCTTGAATTCCAAAAAATCTGGTTATTTTATATCTGCCTTAGATCCCTTACACGGAGAAACAGAAAGTGATAAAGCAAGAAGATGAGACTGGAAACAGGGGTTACATTTCCACCTGATCCTGAGTTTCAGTTAGCCTACCCAGGTCTCCATAGGGAAACTCAAGCATCAGGGTTGGTCAGCAAAAAACACTCACGTAAAAGTAAGGTCAGTGCCATCAATCCACTTGTGTGTTCCTTCCGACTCCATATCCGTGAGTCCGATCCAGTACCCTTTGCCATCATTCTGGGTCAGGAAATCCTTGGTGGAGAGAAGTTGGATTTTCGAGAAAATCCTCGAAAATCAAAATGCCTCTACCTCCCCATCCCTCACTCTCCTGACCCAGTGGTCTCACCTGTTCGTGTTGATTGTTGATGATGACCAGATGAGCTCCATGTTCAATGCAGTTATCTTTGGCCTGGGGCCAGAGAAGAGTGGTGGAGGAAAAGAAGTAACAGGACCCTTCAAAGTTCCTCCAACCAGGGGGGCAAGGCTTGCAAGAGGAGGCTGGGTGGGGGGGGGGGATGAGGGGTGGGGGGACAGGAGATTATCAGACCCAATAAAAGTTCACCATGGTAATTGGAGATCTCCTTCCCCTGAAGAATCTTGAGCAGACCTCATGTCTTCTGCCCTCCCCTGATGTCATTCAAGGTGGAAGCAAAGGGGACACTTAGCTGCTCAGGGAGAATCAGGATTCACTTATGTACATATCTGTAATTTATTTATATTAATGTCTATCTCCCCATCTAGACTGGGAGCTCATTGTGGTCAGGGAATGAATCTGTTGTTATATTGTACTCTCTCAAGCACTTAGTACAATGCTCTGCACAAAATAAGCACTCAATAGATTTAGAGAGGAGAATGGGTTCTCGGGGATGGGTGGAGGTTTGACCTGAGGAAAGCCGGGTCCTGCCCTATCCCCAACGGGAACACCCAGGGGTGACCACCTTAGAGTCTTAGACGCTGCTCTTTTTGCACCTGAAGATTGGCATCTGTATGTGCCTACCCACCCCCAGTCATGAGTGGGAGCTGCTGACCCCTTCTCAGCTTCTCCACAAAGACTCACCATTGCCACTCTGTGAGGCACCCACGACCCGGAACATCTCGCTGCGGAGGTCCTCTAGGGCTTTCCCAGTCTGATCCAGCTCCTTGGTCACTGGGAGAGAACAGGGTGCTGGGATCTGGGGGGCAGGCTGGGAGGAATGGGGGGCATGGGGAGAACAATGGCAGGGAGATTAAGGTTGAAATAGTCAGTGGTATTCGGGGGTTTACTGTATGCCAAGCACTGTATTAGGTGCTTAAAAATCGATTCTGAGAAGGGGATTTGGGTTAGAAATAAGGTCTAATGGCATAACAATGAGGAAAATAGATATTCTAGGCCTAAGGTGGAGCTCAAGCTCAGATTTGAACAAAGAATGCATACCTCTGGTACTCAACCTGGACTGCTCGTCCTGCAGTCGCCTCAGAGCTTCAGATCTGGTGGAGGCTGGAAAGAGCCAACAGAAAACCCAGTCTTGTCATTGTCCCCTTCTGCAGATGTGGTGGGTAAGTAAAGTTCTCTCTAGGCCCTCACTCTAACCTCACCACCCTTGGGTCCATATCCTTATATTCCTTTGTATTTATTGAGCACTTATTGTGTGCAGAGCACTGTACTAAGTGCTTTGGAGAATACACTACAATAAACAGACCTCTGCAAGTAACCTTGCAGAGAACCTGGTAGGTTTTTATTCCTCACTGATGAATTGAAAGGTCTCATTTCTAAAGTCTTTCTTTCCCACTTCTTGGCTTACCCTGGGATTTGATCTCCAGATGCTGGCTCCCCAGTACCTCCAGTTTCCTCTTGATGGTCTCCAGCTGCTGAGTGCTCAGAGCCTCCAGTTTCTGCTTGGACTCCTGCTGTTGGCTGCCCATTGTCTCCAGTTTCTTCTTGATGGTCTCCAGCTGCTCCAACATCTCAGAACCTGGGAGAAAGAGAAACCTTTGGCCAGGCTGCTGGACAAAGTTCTGTCCTGGAGGTCTGTGTGGGTGCTTTCCCACACCCTCACTCCCACTCTCCTGCTGTGAAACAGCCATGCAGGGCCTGAGCTCTGAGATCCCCACTGAAGGGTGGAGGAGCAGGAGGAAATGACTTCAGGGTGCCTTTTCCAGGAGTTGGGGAGAGCTCTGTGGCCAAATTACTGAGCTCCGTGGAGGAATCTGTTTCTGCCCCCTTCCCATAATTCAATTTCCCATTCTGTTGACCACTTCAGTGCCCAGTTCCTTATGGTTGGTAAGCAGCATGGCCTAATGGATAGAGCACGGGCCTAGGAGTCAGAAGGACCTGGGTTCTAATCCTGGCTCTGCCACTTGTCTGCTGTGTGACCTTGAGCAAGTCACTTCACTGTGCTTCAGTTACCTCATCTGTAAAATGGGAATTAAGACTTTGGGACATGGACTGTGTCCACCCTGATTAGCTTGCATCTACCCTAGCACTTAGGACAGTGTTTGATACATAGTAGGCACTCAACAAATATCATTATTATTGCCCATCACTACTTGTGACTGACTGCTTATGACTGGATTCTTGATGGTGACCAGGAAAAAAAAACTCCATGGGGTGATGGGATTGCCTTACCAGAGAGAAGAATTGGTTGGAGGGGCAAGGGGGAGGACAGAACCCAGATGTGCTATCTCCCAAGTCAGAGTACCCTGAGCGAGGAAACAGGATGTCAAGGGGAGTGGGGGCTGCAGAAGCCATTTAGGGACCCAGGAGCACTGGAGGGGTGTTATGTCATACCATTTGTGCTCAGCCTGTTCTGCTCCTCCTGCAGCAGCCCAAGCTCCACGGATGTTTCAGAGCCTGGGGAGGGAGAGATACAAGCCTATGATCCCACCCTTTCCTCTACTCTGAAGAGGGGCAAAGGGGTTGCATGTCCTCTCTGGGACCCATAGAATACATTTCCCTTTAAGGCACACCATGAAGATGGTCAGAGCCTGAACAGGACCCGAGGCTCAACTTGTTCCAGCTCAGATGCACCTAACTAGGGTGGGGGGAGGGTACTGTTGCTGACTGTAACCCAGTGCTCCAATTAGCTGAGAACTTGGGAATCCAACCACCTCATCAAGTGGAGCTATTGCAAATGGCGACAGACAGGAATATCTTGCTATGACAACTTAGCACAGAAGCAATTTAGACTAATTTGTCAGATCTCGTCCTTAACTAATTCTCTGGTCTGTAGGCTCCTGGGGAGCAGGGATCATGTCTATCTACTGTATTGTACTCTCTCAAGCATTTAGTACAGTGCTCTGTACACAGTAAGTGCCCAATAAATGCCATTGACTGATTCTGTCCCACTCTCTCACTTGTGGCCCTTCTCATTTCATCTCCCACTTCCTGTCCCACCAATCCCTCCTTCTGTCTAATTAACTGGCCTCTCCCAACTGCCCCACCACATACCTCACAACTCTTCCAATCTCCCCCTTTCCCAGCACTCCCCTCTCCTGAACTCCATCAGCTCAGAAAGTGGGGAACCCAGGGACTACCATCCCTCTCCCACTTACCCTTGGTCAGCATGATGCTGAGGAGGCTTCCCCAGAGGATCAAGGTCACGACCATAACCAGGTAGCGGGGTAGTGTGGCCCAGCACCCCATGAGCAGCAGCCTGGACCCTGCTGGGGAGAAATATTGGGGGAAAGCAAAGCAAGTGGGGCTGAGGAAGAGAGGGGGCTGAAGTGAAAGCTTGGTCTTTGATCCTTGACCCTGGAATGGGAGCAGAGGCTAATGGGAAGCACAGGAGGCTAGGGAGCTCACTGTGGGAACTTGAACAAGTCCCATCCTCAACTGGGACATGAGACTCCAGGGGCAGGAGGATCAGAGGAAGTCCCAGAACCAGAGGGGTTGACTGTAACCTCATTATAGGCAGGATACATGTCTGCTAATTCTGTTGCATTGTACTCTCCCAGGTGCATAGAACAATGCTCTGCACATAGTAAGCACTCAACAAATACCACTGATTTATTGATATGAAGAGATGGAGGTTGAGGGCTGAAAGGGAGAGGGGGAACTCATTTTCAGAGGAGGAAAAGCTGTCAAAGAGCGGGGAAGGGAGCTTGCCTAGGATCATGTGGTAGTAGAAGAAATTAGATCTTGGACACTCCAGCCCCCACCCTCATGTAAACACAACTTCTCAGTGCTAAGGACAGAACCCAGTCCTCCCAGGCATCTTGCCTCCCCGCTTACCAGCACTCCAGGACTTGGAGGAGGACTTGGGTTCAGCCAAGGAAAGTTGATCAGTATCTTTCCACTCGCTGTAGCCCACCCGTTCCATGATGGGCTGAGAATGGAGCGTTCTGATCTGGGCAGGGGGTTAGTACAGTTCAGGAGATTCAACTGCGTCACTTGGAAGGAAGTGCACCACAAATACCCCTCCCTCCACTTCAGAATCTCCTTTCCTCCTAGGTTATGATTGCCCTGAATCAGCACAAAATTCTTGTGACTCTGGAAAGTACCAAATCACTGAAAAGGGGAGAGATAAGGGGATCCTTGGGCCAAAAGTTAGGATTCCTGGGTCCTGTTTCTGGGTTTGGGAAAGTCTCAGAAGCTGGTGAAATCACACCTAGGATGCCAGGAGTCTGTTCCCAGCTCAACTCTCTTTGTGCCCCAGGCCCAATCCTAACCCTTCCTGGCCCTCAATTGCCCCCTTCTCTGTGCCTCCATTTCTAAAGCATAGTAGGCCATGGCTGGAGAGGTGGCACTCTCAGATTCAAAGCAGGCAAGGCCCCATCTTACTTACGAAAGCTGTCGCTGTGCTTCAATTCCACCCATGTGCGATTGTTCCAACTTCTCTCTATGTGGATAGGTCTGTGACAAACTACGTGAAGCTAAACCCCTACATTCCAGTATGGGCAAATCAATCACTTAATGCTGAGTAGCTGACAGCCCAATTACCTAAACTACCAATTGTTAGCAGGAGCAGGAGACCACAGTTCAAAAATAGCAATCACTTTGCAAATGCAAAAAGAGATGCAGCGTGGCTTAGTGGCAAGAGCCGGGGCTTGGGACTCAGAGGTCTAATTCCAGCTCCACCACTTTCATCTGGGTGACTTTGGGCAAGTCACTTAGCTTTTCTGTGCCTCATTTCCTTCATCTGTAAAATGGGGATTAAGACTGTAAGCCCCATAAGCCCCAGTGGGACAACCTAATTACCTTGTACCTACCCCAGCACTTAGAACAATGCTTGGCAAATAGTAAGCGCTTAACAAGTACCATTATTATTATTATGAATATCTGGAGTCTCATTCAATGGAGGCCCATTCAAGCCTTATTTCGAATAGTTGGTTGAAGCTCTCTCCTTTCACTTTCTCATCCCTTCCTTTCCCTTTGCTCTTTCTACCCTTTCAGCAGCC
Organism: Tachyglossus aculeatus; assembly: GCF_015852505.1. NCBI lineage: Eukaryota > Metazoa > Chordata > Mammalia > Monotremata > Tachyglossidae > Tachyglossus > Tachyglossus aculeatus. The sequence continues at coordinate 117,906,032 of NC_052101.1, read as the reverse complement.
CCCACCAACTCTGCTTAAGTTTAAGCTTAAGCTTCAGTCCCAACCTGAAGAACCACAGCCCTTCTCTTTCTCATCCTGGTCTATCCATTTCCTGTGGCGAGCCCACAGCAAGCTGCCTTTTTAATGACTGTTTGTGATCCAGCTAACAACAATGAGGAAGAGAATTTGCAAAGGCACTGATGGGCTCTACCTGAGGCAGATGATTGTTGGCCTGTGGGGGGCGGAGCATGGAGGGAGGCAGGACTTTCCCTGTTCTACCCGGTAATGGGCTTGGACCAATCATTGACTGCCATGTAGAGCCACAGCTGCCATGTCTAAGGCAGGTAAAAGGCGATTGCTTTGGGGGCACACAAGGGGGTATGCTGCGGCGGAAGCATGCAGAGAAGTAAGCAAGCTGTGAGCCGTAGGAGAGCAGCACTGGAAAGCAGCAGCACTTGGAAGCAGAAAGAAGAAGCATTGGCAGAAAGGGCTCCTTTGACCACAGACTGGTATTGGACCCTTGGTGGAGTGAGTAAGTGTGCGTATGTGTCACTCCCTTGCACATCGATAAAACTAAGTAAAAACTTTCCACAGTAACCTTGGTGATCAGAGATGTGGTTTGAACTCTACACTGAGGCTTCCCCAGGTTCAGGAAGGTCCTGGTTTGTACGAACCGGGTGGGTTCATGACATTTCCCTTCTTCTATGTCCATACCTGGGCCTGAGAATCAAGAGGCCTGTGTTCTAATCCTGGCTCTGCCAGTTACCTGCTGGATATCCTTGGCAAATCACTCCACTTCTCTGGGCCTTGATTTCCTCATCTGAAAAATGTTGAAACAGAGGTAAGAGTCCTGGATAGTGGCCACGTTATAGGGGCTTGAGGGACAGGGATGATGGAGTCATTTTCTTCTTCAATCCATCAATAGTATTTATTGATCCCCTTACCCTGTGCAGAGCATTGAACTAAGCACCGGGGAGAGTACAATACAACTGAGTTGGTAGACATGTTCCCTGCCTACAAGGAGCTTACAGTCCAGAGGGGGAGACAGATATTAAAATAAATTATGAATATGTACAGAAGTGGTATAGGGCTAAGAGTGGGGTGAATATCAAGTACTTAAAGGGTACCAATCCAAGTTCAAGGGCAAGCAGAAAGAAAAGACATAGGAGAAATGAGAGCTTAATTAGGGAAGGCCTCTTGAAGGAGATGTGATTTTAATTAGACTTTGAAAATGGGGAGAATGGTGGTTTGTCAGATATGATGGGGGAGGGAGTTCCAAGCAAGAGGGAGGATATGGGCAAGAGGTTGGCGGTGAAATAGATGAGTGGAAAGAACACAGGCCTAGGAATCAGAAGGATCTGGGTTCTAATCCCTGCTCTGCCACTTGTCTGCTGTGTGATCTTGGGCAAGTCACTTCACTTCTCTGTGTCTCAGTTACCTCATCTGCAAAATGGGGATTAAGACTGTGAGCCCCATGTGGGACATGAACTGTGTCCAACCTAATCCTCCTCGACCTCTCAGCTGCCTTCGACACTGTGGACCATCCCCTTCTCCTCAACACGCTATCCAACCTTGGCTTCACAGACTTCATCCTCTCCTGGTTCTCCTCTTATCTCTCTGGTCATTCATTCTCAGTTTCTTTTCAGGCTTCTCCTCCCGCTCCCATCCCCTTACTGTGGGGGTTCCTCAAGGATCAGTTCTTGGTCCCCTTCTGTTCTCGATCTACACTCACTCCCTTGGTGACCTCATTCGCTCCCACAGTTTCAACTATCATCTCTACGCTGATGACACTCAAATCTACATCTCTGCCCCTGCTCTCTCCCCCTCCCTCCAGGCTCGCATCTCCTCCTGCCTTCAGGACATCTCCATCTGGATGTCTGCCTGCCACCTAAAACTCAACATGTCCAAGACTGAACTCCTTGTCTTCCCTCCCAAACCCTGCCCTCTCCCGGACGTTCCCATCACTGTTGATGGCACTACCATCCTTCCCATTTCACAAGCCCGCAACCTTGGTGTCATCTTCAACTCCGCTCTCTCGTTCACCCCTCACATCCAAGCCGTCACCAAAACCTGCCGGTCTCAGCTCCACAACATTGCTAAGATCCGCCCTTTCCTCTCCATCCAAACAGCTACCCTGCTCGTTCAAGCTCTCATCCTATCCCGTCTGGACTACTGTATCAGCCTCCTCTCTGATCTCCCATCCTCTTGTCTCTCCCCACTTCAATCCATACTTCACCCTGCTGCCCGGATTGTCTTTGTCCAGAAACGCTCTGGGCATGTTACTCCCCTCCTCAAAAATCTCCAGTGGCTACCAATCAACCTACGCATCAGGCAGAAACTCCTCACCCTCGGCTTCAAAGCTCTCCATCACCTCGCCCCCTCCTACCTCACCTCCCTTCTCTCCTTCTCCTGCCCAGCCTGCACCCTCTGCTCCTCTGCCGCTAATCTCCTCACCGTGCCTCGTTCTCGCCTGTCCCACCATCGATCCCTGGCCTACGTCATCCCCCTGGCCTGGAATGCCCTCCCTCCCCACATCCGCCAAGCTAGCTCTCTTCCTCCCTTCAAGGCCCTACTGAAAGCTCACCTCCTCCAGGAGGCCTTCCCAGACTGAGCCCCTTCCTTCCTCTCCCCCTCCTCTCCCTCTCCATCCCCCCCGCCTTTCCTCCTTCCCTTCCCCACAGCACCTGTATATATGTTTGTACGTATTTATTACTCTATTTATTTATTTTACTTGTACATATCTATTCTATTTATTTTATTTTGTTAATATGTTTTGTTTTGTTCTCTGTCTCCCCCTTCTAGACTGTGAGCCCACTGTTGGGTAGGGACTGTCTCTATATGTTGCCAACTTGTACTTCCCAAGCGCTTAGTACAGTGCTCTGCACACAGTAAGTGCTCAATAAATATGATTGATTAGCTTGTACCTACTCCAGCACTTAGTACACAGTAAACATTTAACAAATACCATATTTTTTTTGAAGCATGGGGAGGTGTGCACAAATGTCATTTTAGAAGGATGATGCAGGCAGAAGAGTGAAGCATGGAATGAAAAGGAGGGAGGCCAGTAAGGAGGCTGATACAATAATCTGGTCAGGATGTGAAGAAGGCCTGAACCAGAGTTGTGGCCATTACAGTGAAGAGGAAGGGGTGGATTGTGGCGAGGTTGTGGGGGAAGAACCAACTGGATTTGGGAGTTGAAAGAGAGGTAGGAGTCTTGGATAGTGGCAAAGTTATGGGGGCTTGAGGGACAGGGATGATGGAGGTATTTTCAAGAGTGATGGGAAAGTTAAGTGGAGAAGAGGATTTTTGGAGAGCCGATGAGGAGTTCAGCTGTAGATCTACTGAGCTGAAGGTGCTGAAGGGCCAGCCAAGTGGAGATGTCCTAGCGGCAAGGGGAAATGCAAGACTGTAGAGGATATGAATAGATTTGAGTCATTGCACGGAGGTGGTAGCTAAAGCAGTGGGAATGGATAATAATAATGATGGTATTTGTTAAGCACTTACTATGTGCAAAGCACTGTTCTAAGCACTTGGGGGATACATAGTAATCAGGTTGTCCCACGTGGGACTCACAGTCTTAATCCCCATTTTACAGATGAGGGAACTGAGACCCAGAGAAGTTGAATGGCTTGCCCAAGGTCACACAGCTGACAAGTGGTGGAGCCAGGATTCGAACCCATGACTTCTGACTCCCAAGCCCGTGCTCTTTCCACTGAGCCACGCTGAGTATAAAGGGCAAAGCAGAGGAGTCCCAGAAGAGTTAGAGGGCAAGAAGCGGAAAAGGAGCCAGCTGACAACGACTGGGAATTGACTTTGGTGGGAATGTAGGGAGGGTTAGGCTACCAATCCCTGCTGATCTAGGCTCTGCCACTTGTCTGCTGAATGGCCTTGGGCAAATTGCTTCACTTCTCTGTGCCACAGTTACCTCATCTGTAAAATGGGGATTAAATCCTACTCCCTCCTATTTAGACTGTGAGCCCCTTGTGGGACAGGGACTGTGTCCAACCTGATGATTTTGTATCTACTCCAGCAGTTAATACAATGCTGGAACATAGTAAGTACTTAACAAGCATCATAATTGTTATTTCTTCCCAACCAACTCCCTGAAACTGCATGACCATAAAGCAGTGTTCTCATTGGAGGCCAGGGATTCTTGTCCAGATGTGGAACAGATGTGAAAAGGTATGAATGGCATTATTTCCTGGAGCATGGAGGTATGAGTGACTGCTGGCCCAAAACATGTTTCTGTATTCTGTGTTAAGCTTTGAGATCCTGTAGGAACCATTCTTCATTCTCCGGGTGTTTTTTTCTGGTATTTAAGTGCTTACTTTGTGCCAGGCACTGTACAAAATGCTGGGGTAGATACAAGCTAATCAGATAGAACACAGTCCCTGTTCCACATGGGGCTCACAGTCTTAATCCCCATTTTACAGATGAGGGAACAGAGAACTTAAGTGACTTGCCTAAAGTCAAACAGAAGGCAAGTGGCAGAGCCTGGATTAGAAACCAGATCTTTCTGAATCCCAGGCCTGGGCTCTATCCACTAGGGCATGCTGCTTTTGAGGACTGTTCTTCCAGGAGACACAGGGAGAATCCACTAGCTCTTCTAACTCATTCCCATCCTTGGATTGGGGGTGAAGGATGGAGGGGGCTGGGGAGACCATCCGTGGCCCATGGGCACCTGTCTCTATTTGGAAAAATCAATTTTGAAATACGGAAAATGTGACAATGAGGGCCATAAAAATAAGCCCTGACCACTGTGTCCAGGCCCTAAAAGGAAATTATCCAGAGAACCTAAAAGAAATTCATGCCTTCAGTTGCTCCTTTGTGTTCATTTTATTTTATTTATGGAATTTGTTAAGCACTTATTAGGCATCAAGCACTGCTCTAAGTGCTGAGGTAGATATAAGTCAACCAGGTCAAATGCAGTCCCTATCCCATATGGGACTCACTGTGCAAGTAGGAGGGAGAACAGGTTTTGAATCCCCATTTTTCAGATGAGGGAACCGAGGCACAGGGAAGTGAAGTGACTTGCCCAAGTTCACAGCAGGCAACTGGCAAAGCCAGGATTAAAACCCAGGTCCTCTGACTCCCAAATCCATGTTCTTTCCAACTAGGCCATGCTGCTTACTTTTTTGTTTGGTTTTCTTGAAACTCAATGGTGGCAGGAGGTTGGGGGTGCTGGGAGGGTGGTGGAAGAGAGGTAAGGGCATTTGCCATTGGAAGACCCGGGAAACAAGAGAAAGAGATACTAGTGTGGGTGAGGTCACCGCAGATTTTGTGGACCAAGTATAATTTTTGCTGACTAATGATTTTGGAAAATGATTACCAAAGATGGAATCAATATTTTGTATCTCCTAGGAATTGTGTTACTGTGGAATACACTAACAAATGTCTGATGTAGAATTTTCATGATTCCTCCACTGTGGAACAGGGTCATGAATTCTATTCGAGAAGCAGCCAGTTCGGCAAACCCATTTTCCCAAGACTTGGAGGTTCAAACTCAACCCTCAGCCAACGACAGTTTAAGTAGAAAAACAGGAAATCGAGTCCGGAAATTGAGAATGGCCATTCAGCTGGACCTGTATTAGGTTCTCCTTTAGAGATTTCCCCTTGGGGCCCCAGAGCCCGGAAAATTCAGAGATTAAATGAAAAAGGCCAAGGAAACGGAAATGAACTGCAGGAGTGCCCATTCAAAGCTCAGCTGGGATGATGTGAACACGAGTCTTGCCTTTCACCAGCAAGGAGGGGTCTCAGCTGGGTGGGCTCTGTCCCGTTTCGTTGACCCTCCCTATTGGCTATGGACTTGGCCATCTCTTACAGAGCCACTGCTGCTCATCACGGATTTGGTGGAAGGGGGTGATGACCGGGAAATGGAGACCCAGAGAAGAGAAGGGGATAGTACAAAGTCAGCTGGGAAAGCAGCCTGGCCCCCAGCTCTCTCCAATGGCCCTAGCTGCCCCAGTTACCTGGGGAGAAGTGAAGGAGCTGGAAGGCTGTGTTAAGACTGTGTTTAGAGCAAAATCCAGGAACCCCTCAGCCTATTGCTTAAGTCGGCATATGTTCATTCTCTAGCATAAAGCTAGGATCCAAATATGACTACTGTGATGATCCATTCATTGTCATTTATTGAGTGCTTACTGTGTGCAGAGCATTATACTAAGTTCTTGGCAGAGTACAATATAAAATTAAGCAGACACCTTCCCTGCTCACAGTGATCTTATAGTCTACAGGGGAAGACAAACATTCATATAAATAAATAAATTACAGATATGTACATAAGTGCTGTGGGGCTGGAAGGGGGGATGAATAAAAGGAGCAACTTAGGGTGACGCAGAAGGGAGTGGGAGAAGAAGAAAGGAGAGCTTAGTCAGGAAAGGCCTCTTGGAGGAGCTGTGCCTTCAATAAGGCTTTGAAGGGGGGAAGAGTCATTTTTTGTCAGATTTGAGGAGGGAGGGTGTTCCAGGCCAGAGGCAGAATGTGGGCTAGGGGTCAGCGGCAAGATAGATGAGATCAAAGTACAGCGAGAAAGTTGTCGTTAGAGGAGCGAAGTATGTGAGCTGTGTTGTAGTAGGAGAGTAGCAAGGTGAGGTAGGAGGGGGCAAGGTGATTGAGTGCCTTAAAGCCTATGGTAAGGAGTTTTTGTTTGATGCGAAGGTGGATGGGCAACCACTGGAGTTTCTTGAGGAGTGGGGAAACATATCCTGAACATTCTTGTAGGAAAATGAGCCAGGCAGCAGAGTGAAGTATGGACCAGAGTGGGAAAAGACAGAAGGCTGGAAGGTCAGCAAGGAGGCTGTTAAAGTAATCCAGGCAGGATAGGATAGGTAATTGTATTAATGTGGTAGCAGTTTGTATGGAGAGGAAAGGGTGGATTTTAGTGATGTTGTGAAGGTGGAACTGACAGAATTTAGTGATGGACTGAATATAATAATAATAATGGCATTTGTTAAGTGCTCACTACTAAGCACTGGAGTAGATACAAAATAATCCGGTTGGACACAGTCCCTGTCCCACATGAGGCTCACAGTCTTAATCCTCATTTTACAGATGAGGGAACTGAGGCACAGAAAAGTTAAGTGACTTGCCCAAGGTCACACAGCAGAAAACTGGAGGACCAGAGATTAGAACCCATGACCTTCTAGTTCCCAGGCCTGTGCTCTATCAACTAAATGGGTTGAATGAGAGAGAGGAGTCAAGAATAATGCCAACCCCCCCCCCCCCCCAACCACTTCCAGCATTTCTCTTGCCAAACCCAGCCATCCTCCCAGAGCCCAAGAATTCCTCCCCTAAAATTCTAGCCCTTTGCCTAGACAAGGGGGTGGCAAAGAAACAGCAGTGACTTAGTAGCTCACACCAGAGTAGTTCCCTGCCGCATAGGAAGAAACTGAAATGGAGAGAATAGAAGCCTCAGGTCCAGGGCAACAAATTTCTAGAGACTTGGTGACAATCCAGATTCCATTACCTCTTTGTGAGTCCAGACGGCTTTCATGGCAGTGGGACTACTCCCCCTCTTTCCTCTCCCCATCCCCCCGCCTTACCTCCTTCCCTTCCCCACAGCACCTGTATATATGTATATATGTTTGTACGTATTTATTACTCTATTTTACTTGTACATATCTATTCTATTTACTTTATTTTGTTAATATGTTTGGTTTTGTTCTCTGTCTCCCCCTTCTAGACTGTGAGCCCACTGTTGGGTAGGGTCCGTCTCTATATGTTGCCAACTTGTACTTCCCAAGCGCTTAGTACAGTGCTCTGCACACAGTAAGCTCTCAATAAATATGATTGATTGATTGATTGACTCCTGAATCTAATGGAGTGTTGGGAGCAATGACAGGGTGTCCCCAGCAGGTGGCCGCACTAACTCGGGCGACAGCCCCGAAATCACTACGGGTGGCACTGCCCAGCCCTGGACAGCTCTCGTTGCCGGTCATAGTCTACTGGCACGGGAGCTGACTCAGATTTATCTATTGTTTAACAACACGGAAAGAAAAGTCCATGACCAGAGACTTTTCAGTTTCCTCTCCCGATAATCTCCAAGTCCCAATGGTGGCATATGTGGGCGGTCAGGGCAGACAGGAAAAATGCCATGTATGGGAAAGCCTCAGCGTTGCCCTTTTAGAGATGCCAGTAGGAGAAAAATCAGGTGGCAGGGGACCTGGGTGTGGTCCTGGCAGGGCTCGGTTCTAAGGGAATGGTTGTGCAAGCAAGCAACTCCACTCTAATTCCCCCCAAAGGCAAAAGCAGCCCACCAAAACAAAATGGAAAACAAGAGTTGAAGACCAAAAAGCCCCATTCAAACCTTAGCTCCCTCCTCCCCATCTGCCCTGTGCCCCAGAAAAGAGCCTTTAGCTCCTTCAGGGGTGCACAGCTCCCCAGGTGATTAATCAGGTGAGAATTAACCCAGGCCTGAATTAAGGCTCTGGAGAAGGGGGTGGATTTGGGAGACACTGTGAAAGAAGTTGCAGAATTTGGCATGTAAACTGTCCTGGAAGAGTACAGGTTCTGGGGACTTTAAAACTTCTCTGACCTGGTGGCCTTGGCCATTGTGATGAGAAATGGTGGTAGATGAGATGTTCCTGACAAATTTAGTTGACTTCTGCCATAATGACAATGATCCAGGGACTAGCCCAAGGGGGACAGAAGATGCTTCTTCCCTGAAGGCGCCCAAAATGTGATTATTATCTGACTGAACATTTTAACCTGAAAAACAGAGCTCTGGAGTGCGTGTATGCGCATACACAGACACATACACACACTCCATTTTTTACCTGTTCCCGCTGTGTCTTGACATTACTGGGGAGCAAAGTGAATCCCTAAGCTCCTTCTGACTGCCAGTTGTCCTTCAAGATCAACAGAAAGAGGGACCCATCAGATATGGACCAAAGCATTTTTATTTCTTATTAGCACAGCAATTCATTCATTCATTCAATCGTATTTATTGAGCGCTTACTGTGTGCAGAGCATTGTACTAAGTGCTTGGGAAGTACAAGTTTGTAACATATAGAGATGGTCCCTACCCAACAGCGGTCCCACAGTCTAGAAGCAATCACAACCAACTACAGTTTGGTAAGCTTGGACTGGTCACTTTCTGACCAGGTCGGCTGGCTCTTCCATTCCTTGCTCCAGGGATGGGGCTGACCTGGCCTGAGGGGGATCCCTACATCCCCAACTCAGTGCTGGGCCTGCAGAGGCTCCACCTTCAGCCACAGCCCTTTCTCCGCTCGCAGGATCAGCTCCGGCTTCCGTCGGGGTGCGGCCTCTCCGTTGGGCAGCACCCGGAAATGTAAAAGGGTCAGGGCCACCATTACCTTCATCTCAGACATGGCAAACGTCTGGCCGATGCAGTTTCTGCCAAGCAAGGGGAAGGTTTGTTTGGAGTCACCAACACCAGCCTCCTTGAATCTTGGTCTCCAACCAACTTCTGGGGAAACCCAGGAGCCATCCTGGGGTTCTGGGAGCAGCCCTGATATCCCTGGGGCCACCTCAAGGTGGGGGCAGGGGGGAGGACAAGGCAGAGAGTTACCTGGGCCCGGCTGAAAAGGGCACAAACGCCAGTGGTGACCTCTTCTCAGAGTTGTTAGGATCAAAGCGGTATGGATTATACACCTAGAGGGGCAATGGCCAGAGGGTTATGTCCCAGAAGCTAGTAACCATCAACGGTTTTCCTCCTTTGCAAGCCAAGGGCTGGTTTGGGCTAATCTGAAACTTTTGGTTCAGGTAGGGACTGGTCTAGTCCAGTTTCCTGGGGAAAGCTGAACCTGAACACGGCCGATCTCCAGTTCTGAGGACACATGGTAAATGGGTAAGGTCCAAGCCTCCCCTCACCCCTCATCCACCCCCCACCCCCAATCTTGGGTTTAAGTCACACTCAATTAGCTCTCTCCCTTCTACTTGTCAACTGTTTTCTCCTCAACTCTGTTCCTCTCAAGATAACATTTGTTTTTGCTGCTCTCACCACTGACCTCTTGCTCACACTGTCCCCCTTGCCTGGAACTCCCCCCCTGTTCATATCCAACAGACCTCCGAATTCACCATCTCCAAAGCCCTCCTCTGATCACATCTCCTCCAGGAGGCCTTCCCCGATTAATCTCTCATCTCCCCACTTTATAACCCCTAATCACGTCAGCCTTTCCATGCCACCTAAGCAGGTAAGTCCTCATAACCCCCAAGGGACTTATCTAATACACATATCTTATGTACGTATCTTATACATTCCATTGCGTCCTCCTAATTCATTCATTCATTCAATCGTATTTGAGTGCTTACTGTGTGCAGGGCACTGTACTAAGCACTTGGGAAGTACAAATCAGCAACATATAGAGATGGTCCCTACCCAACAAAGGGCTCACAGTCCTAATTTATTTGTGTTGGTGTCTACCCCAACCCCAACCACCAGATTGTAGGATCCTTGAGGGCAAGAATCATTGTCTACTAATTTTATTTTACCCTCCCAAACACATAATACAGTAGGTGCTCTCTAAATACTATTAATTGATGAATTGGTAAATACCAGTCTCTTGCACAGACTGAGAGCCAGGACACCTGGTGAAAAGAGGCTTAAAATAAAGAAGATTTTGGTTGGTTACAAGAAAGAATTTCTTGATGATCAAGATGATCAAATACTGGAAGGGCTACTAATAATAAAAATAATAATTGTGGTCTTTGTTAACCACTTACTATGTACCAAGCACTGGGGTAGATAGAAGATAATCAAGCCAAACACACATGGGGCTCACAGTCTAAGTAGGGGGCAGCATAGGTATTGTATCCCTGTTTTACAGATGAGGAAACAGAGGGCCAAAGCACTGAAGTGACTTGCCCGAGGTCATACAGCAGGCAAGTGGGGAAGGTGGGTTTAGAACCCAGGTCCTCTGACTTCCAGTTCTGTGCTCTTTCCAATAGGCCATGCCACTTGTCATCATTAACAAGGAGGTTGTGGTGGCTCCATCTTTGGAGAGCTTTAGGGAAAGCTTAGCCCCCATTTGTCTTGGAGACAGGGGGCTAGACCTGATGATTTCTCAAGGGGCCTTCCAATTCCCCGATTCTGCTTCTCCTTCTAACCCAGTATGTAATGATGAACCAGCCCCCCTCCTCGCTGAGCTGCCATCTCTCCCTGTGAAAGTGCACAAGGCCAATTAGGGTGGCCAATGATGATGATGATGTTGGTATTCTTTAAGCACTTACTATGTGCTAAGCACTGGGGGGATATAAGGTTATCTGGTTGTCCTATGTGGGGCTTACAGTCTTAATCCCCATTTTACAGATGAGGTAACTGAGGCACAGAGAAGTTAAGTGACTTGCCCAAAGTCACACAGCTGACAAGTGGCAGAGCGGGGATTAGAACCCAAGACCTCTGACTCCCAAGCCCATGCTCTTTCCACTAAGCCACACTGCTTCTCGAACCTCCTCCCCGGCTCCAATCCAGGACAGGGACAGACCAGTTACAAACCAGACAAATGACCATCCTAGCCCCTGTTCTTGGACTCCAGCCCTTGGGAGGGGGACCATGCTCTGCGAATATTTTTAGGGTGTGAAGATTGGAACAGCCATTGCCAAAAGGAAAAAAGGCCTGGTAACCATGGAAATGGAATTAGGACGAACCAAACTTGGATGACAGTTGACTGTCTCTGAAGAAGGAAAGTTGATAAAAGTAGGTTATCTGTGTGACATGGGGAAGGAGGGATCAGTCAGTCAGTCAATTGTATTTATTGAGCACTTACTGTGTGCAGAGCACTATACTAAGTACTTGGTGAGAGTACAATATAACAGGCACATTCCCTGCCCACAATGAGCTTACAGTCTAGAGGATCATCCATCTACAAAAAATGTTCAGGACATGTCACCCTGCTCCTCAAAAATCTCCAAAGGTTGCCTATCCATTCATTCATTCAATCATATTTATTGAGTGCTTACTGTGTGTAGAGCACTGTACTAAGCGCTTGGAAAGTACAATTCAGTAACAGAGACAATCCCTGCCTAACAATGGGCTCATAGTCTAAAAGTGGGGAGACAGACATCAAAACAAGTAATCAGGCATCAATAGCATCAATCTAAATAGTTATAGATATATACACATCATTAATAAAATAAATAGAATAATATGTCCATATATACACAAGTGCTGTGGGGCGGGGAGGGGGATAGAGCAGAGGGAGCGAGTCGGGGCAATGGGGAGGGGAGGAGGAGCAGAGAAAAGGGGGGCCTTAGTCTGGGAAGGTCTCCTACACCCCCATATCAAACAAAAGCTCCTCCCCATTGACTTTATAGCACTCCATCACCTTGCCCCCTCCTACCTCACCTTGCTTCTCTCATTCTGCAACCCAGCCCGCGTACTTCGCTCCTCTAGTGCTAACCTTCTCACTATGCTCCGATCTCTCCTGTCTCGCCACCAACCCCTGACCCAAGCCCTGCCTCTGGCCTGGAATACCCTCCCTCCTCAAATCCGACAATTACTTTCCCCACCTCCCCGTCCCCCACCTCCCGCCTTCAGAGCCTTATTGAATGCACCTCTCCTCCAAGAGGCCTTTCCAGACTAATCCCCACTTTTCCTCATCTCCCACTCCCTTCTGCGTCACCCTGACTTGCTCCCTTTGTGCCCCCCCAGCCCCACAGCACTTATGTATATATCTGTAATTTTATTTATTTGTGTTGATGTTTGTCTCCCTGCCTCTAGAATGTGAGCTCATTGTGGGCAGGTAATGTCACTCTTTATTGTTGTATTGTACTTTCCGAAGCACTTAGGACAGTGCTCTGCACACAATAAGCGCTTAATAAATATGACTGAGTGAATACACACATACATACAAATCCATACCTCTCTCTCTCTTCCTGCCCCCCAACCCTTCAACACAAGATGAGTAGCAGAAAACCAGAAAGGAATTTCCAAGGAGAAGAGAGAGGAAAGACAAGGAGAAAATGGAACTTGTCAGCAGAACAGAGGAAACAGTTCAAGGCCAGTTCAGAAGTGTTGTATTTTGAACAGTCAGGCTCGGCTCAGATAAGGAAATTTAAATGCCCAAGGAAAGCTCACCTTAGAATGCCCCTGTACCACGGAAAGGGACAACCCATCATCCCTGCAAGTGAGGGTGGGGCGTCTGACCCGCTGAGCCCTTAGGGGTGAGCCACTTTGCCAATCTGGTTCTGGACTTTTTGAAGGAGCACAATAATAATAATAACGGCATTTGTTAAGTGCTTACTATTTGCAAAGCACTGTTCTAAATGCTGGGGAGGATACAAGGTGATCAGGTTGTCCCACGGGGGGCTCACAGTCTTCATCCCCATTTTACAGATGAGGTAACTGAGGCACAGAAAAGTTAAGTGACTTGCCCAAGGTCACACAGCTGAAAATTGGTGGAGCCAGGATTTGAACCCATGATCTCTGACTCCCAAGCCCATGCTCTTTCCATTGAGCCATGCTGCTTCTCTGCAACAATGAGTTGCATTCAATATAGCTGCACAATAAATACCATTACTACTACTCAATCTGCCTTCTCCTGACCTCACTAGGGCATGGAGACCAAATGTGATCATATCTGGGCCATGTCATTATAACCTTAGCACCCATGTGCATAACAGTTTATTTATTCTGCTTATTTATTCCTTTCTATAGTATTTATTCATGGTTCCTACCAGTTGTATCCATGGTTTCACTCTTATTCCCACTGAATGTATATAATCTGTAGCAGCCTATCTCTCATTAGATTGTAAAATCCTCAAGGGCAGGGCTATTCCCTCTCCCTTTGTCACCGATGCACTTGGATATGCACCCTTTAAGCGCTTGATATTCACCCCACCCTCAGCCCCACAGCACTTATGTATGCATCCATAATTTATTTTAATATCTGTCTCCTCCTCTTGACTGTAAGCTCCTCCTCGTGGGCAGGGAACGTGTCTACCAACTGTGTTGTACCACACTCTCCCAGGTGCTTAATACAGTGCTCTGCCAACAGTAAATACTCAATAAATACCATTGATGGATTGATTTTGATTGAGTATGCTCCCAAACACCTAGTAGATCAATCCGTCAGTGGTATTTATTAAGTGTTTGCTGTGGGCAGAGCACTGTACTAAGCATTTGGGAGAGTACAATACAATAGAATTGGTAGGTACTAAGTAGGTGCTCCGTAAATCCGGATGATGATCTAGGAAGCATTTTATCTCCTAGATCCAATAAGACAGGGGAGATAGAAGGCAAAGGCAAACTCTATTATATTGTACACTCCCAAGCACTGAGCAACACCAACTCTCTCCTCGACCCCGTCCAGTCTGGCTTCCGTCCCCTACATTCCACGGAAACTGCCCTCTCAAAGGTCACCAATGACCTCCTGCTTGCCAAATCCAACGGCTCATACTCTATTCTAATCCTCCTCCACCTCTCAGCTGCCTTCGACACTGTGGACCACCCCCTACTCCTCAACACGCTATCCAACCTTGGCGCTATCCAACCTTGGCTTCACAGACTCCGTCCTCTCCTGGTTCTCCTCTTATCTCTCCGGTCGTTCATTCTCAGTCTCTTTTGCAGGCTCCTCCTCCCCCTCCCATCCCCTTACTGTGGGGGTTCCCCAAGGTTCAGTGCTTGGTCCCCTTCTGTTCTCGATCTACACTCACTCCCTTGGTGACCTCATTCGCTCCCACGGCTTCAACTATCATCTCTACGCTGATGACACCCAGATCTACATCTCTGCCCCTGCTCTCTCCCCCTCCCTCCAGGCTCGCATCTCCTCCTGCCTTCAGGACATCTCCATCTGGATGTCTGCCCGCCACCTAAAACTCAACATGTCCAAGGCTGAACTCCTTGTCTTCCCTTCCAAACCCTGCCCTCTCCCTAACTTTCCCATCACTGTTGACGGCACTATACCATCCTTCCCGTCTCACAAGCCCGCAACCTTGGTGTCATCCTCGACTCCGCTCTCTCGTTCACCCCTCACATCCAAGCCGTTACCAAAACCTGCCGGTCTCAGCTCTGCAACATTGCCAAGATCCGCCCTTTCCTCTCCATCCAAACCACTACCCAGCTCGTTCAAGCTCTCATTCTATCCCATCTGGACTACTGCATCAGCCTCCTCTCTGATCTCCCATCCTCGTGTCTCTCCCCACTTCAATCCATACTTCATGCCGCTGCCCGGATTGTCTTTGTCCAGAAATGCTCTGGGCATGTTACTCCCCTCCTCAAAAATCTCCAGTGGCTACCAATCAATCTGCGCATCAGGCAGAAACTCCTCACCCTTGGCTTCAAGGCTGTCCATCACCTCGCCCCCTCCTACCTCACCTCCCTTCTCTCCTTCTACAGCCCAGCCCGCACCCTCCGCTCCTCTGCCGCTAATCTCCTCACCATGCCTCGTTCTTGCCTGTCCCGCCGTCGACCCCCGGGGCCCACGTCATCCCCCAGGCCTGGAATGCCCTCCCTCTGCCCATCCGCCAAGCTAGCTCTCTTCCTCCCTTCAAGGCCCTACTGAGAGCTCACCTCCTCCAGGAGGCCTTCCCAGACTGAGCCCCCTCCTTCCTCTCCACCTCGTTCCCCTTTCCATCCCCCCGTCTTACCTCCTTCCCTTCCCCACAGCACCTGTATGTACGTATATATGTTTGTACATATTTATTACTCTATTTATTTATTTTACTTGTACATATCTATTCTATTAATTTTATTTTGTTAATATGTTTGGTTTTGTTCTCTTTCTCCCCCTTCTAGACTGTGAGCCCACTGTTGGGTAGGGACTGTCTCTATATGTTGCCAACTTGTACTTCCCAAGCGCTTAGTACAGTGCTCTGCACACAGTAAGTGTTCAATAAATACGATTGATTGATTGATTGAGTATAGTGCCCTGCACACTGTAATAATGATAATAATAATAATAATGATGATGATGATGATGGCATTTATTAAGCACTTACTATGTGCAAAGCACTTTTCTAAGCGCTGGGGAGGTTACAAGGTGATCAGGTTGTCCCACGGGGGGCTCACAGTCTTAATCCCCATTTTACAGACGAGGTAACTGAGGCACAGAGAAGTTAAGTGACTTGCCCAAAGTCACACAGCTGACAATTGGCAGAGCTGGGGTTTGAACCCATGACCTCTGACTCCAAAGCCCGTGCTCTTTCCACTGAGCCACGCTGCTTCTGTAAGTGTTTAATAAATACAATTCACTGATTGAGGAAGAGGAGGAGCAACAGAATGACCGTCGTACCTCAGGATCTGGCCAGACAGCTGGGTTGTGATGAGTTCCAAAGATGCTGATCATACAGGTATTCCCTTCAGGAGATGAGAAGAGGGTACCATGAAGCTTATCCGACTTATGGGTAGTGAGAGTGGGCAACAGGAACGATGTCTAGAAATAAAGTCTCCTCCTCTTGGTCCAGACCAGAAGGGAGGGACTTCCTAAAATCCTCCTCCCTTCCCACCGCCCCCCCACAATGAAGGGTCCAGTCTCCTAAGCTGGGGGATTCAACAAGTTCTGGGGAACCAAGGAAGCCGGTACCTTTGGGGATGACCCGTCCATCGAGCAGGGTGATGTCCTCGGTGCAGCAGCGGGAGATGACCGTGACTGGGGGGTGGAGCCTCAGGCTCTCCTTGATGCACATGGTGAGGAAGGGCATCTGGGAGAGGTCTTCCCTGGGGACACTTAGCTCTGTCACATCTCTGCCTTCGGGTCCACCGTGGCTCCCCAGGAACAGGCCTGACTCCAGACCTCCCTTCTCCAGACAACAGGGACCTTCCCAAGGGGGAAGGGATCCAGACAGCCTCCCTGGGGCCAGCTCAGGCGCCCCCCAACTTCTGGCCCAGAAACCAGAAAAGGGTTTAAAAGGACACCTGGAGAGAGAAAGCCCAGGGGGCAAAGGGAACCAACACTGACCATTCAATCTCTTCTGTCTCCCTCCCCTTCAGGAGTTCCTGGATCTCCTCCCGGCATTTCTCTTGATATTCTTGGTGTTGTGCCAAGTTATACAGCACCCAGGAGAGGCCACTGGCTGTGGTGTCATGTCCTGCAAAATAATAATAATGATTATGGTGTTGGTTAAGTGCTTATTATATGCCCAGCACTGTACTAAGAGCTGGAGTAGATTCAGTATATGCAGAATGGACAGTCCCTTTCCCACGTGGGGCTCACAAGGGAGAGCAGGTATTGAATCTCCAATTTACAGATGAGAAAACTGAGGTCCAAATAAATCAAGAAACTTGCCCAAAGTCACACAGCAGGCAAGTGGTGGAGCTGGGATTAGAACTCAAATCTCCTGACTCCAGGTCTGGGTTTTTTCCACTAAGCCACATACTGCTTCTAAAGGAAGGGAAACCCTCCCCAACAGTGTCTGGGCCCTCTGGGAAAGAGCAGGATCTGCAGACAAGTAGGCCTGGAGCAGGTGGGGAAGGAACGGAGGTGGGAATGAGGTCCAAGAGGGCGAATCTGGTGGACGTCCACCCGAGCCACCAACTCACCTCAACTCCGCATCCCAGTCCTCTTGCTTCCGCCCTCAGAGGTAAGTATCAACCAGGCTACTGTGCCAGGATTTCCTGTCATCCCTTGCGCCCTCCCTCCCCACCTGGGCTCCAGAGGGATGTGACCCTCACCCTCAAACATGAAGGTGTCCACCTCTGCCCGGACATCTTCATCAGAAAGAGCCTTTCCATCTTCATCCTGTAAATAGTAGTGGTAGAATTATTAGTTGTAGTGGTAGTAGTAGTACTTGCCATTATTTATAATAATATAATATAATAATAATAGTAATGGTATTTGTTAAGCTCTTATTATGTGCCAAGCACTGTTCTAAGCACAGGGGTAGACACAAGGTAATCAGGTTGTCCCACATGGGGTTCACAGACTTAATCCTCATTTTACAGATGAGGTAACTGAGGCACAGAGAAGTTAAGTGACTTGCCCAAAGTCACAACTGATAAGTGGCAGAGCTGGGATTAGAACCCACGACCTCTGACTCCCAAGCCGGGCATTTATTGAGCACCCACTTGAGACAGCGTACCATTCAGAAGCTCCTGCAGGTGGTACCCAGCCTCCTTTATGCTTGGGCAGAGCTCGGCTTAAGGCACAACTTGCTCTTCCCATCTTCCCGGGCCTGGGGCCCATCAGCCCCAAGCCTAAGAAGCAGCCTGGCCTAGTGGAAAGAGCATAAGCCTGGGAGTCGAAAAAAACCTGGGTTCTAATCCCTGATCTGCCACTTACCCCCTGTGTGACCTTGGGCAAGTCACTGAACTTCTCTGGGCCTCAATTCCCTCATCTGCAAAATGGGGGTTCAATGCCTGTGCTCCCTCTTATTTAGACTGTGAATCCCACGTGAGACCTGATGATCTTGTATCTCCCCCAGCGCTTAATACAGTGCTTGACATATAGTAAGCACTTAACAAATACTACAATTATCGTTATTATTGTGAGGTCAGTGTGGGCAGATGGGTGATACCCCTGCTCCTGACCCAGCTGCCCGAGGCCGGCGCTCCTCCCAGGAAGGTGATGGGGCAAGAGAAGGGGAGAGAGGGAAAATGCTCCACCTCATGTCCCCTACACAATCCAAACCATTCACCTTGGCCAGCAGCAGCACATCGATGAAATCCACGGTCTTGCCTTTCTTGGCCTGCAGCCAGAACTCAGGGTCCTGGTGAGCGAGGGTGCGGCGCCGCTTCTGGATGACGTCGTCAGTGAAGTCGTGCACCAGGCGGCAGGCCTGGCGGAAACGGCGCCCTTCGGCCGTCAGCTTGTACAGGAAGTCCATGTGCAAATGCAGCTTCTCGTGCCTCTTCACCACTAGGGTACTCAACTCCAGGATAGCAGCAATGTAGTCGCTCGGCTTCCTGTCCGCAGCACGGGAGTGGGGACAGGGAAGTAGAGTCAGACCCCATTCCCCTCCATCTCCCTGGCTCCTTTCCCGATGTCCTGACCCTACCCACATCTCTCCTGACTCAGCTCACAATCCTCCTGATCCACCACTGCTCCCTTCCCATCCTTGACCCCACTTCCATTCAAATCCAGACTTCCCCGTTTTACAATGTGTGTGCCTCTGGCCCCAGCTGCCCCCGGAGTTCCCCTCCATTGTTATACTCTCCCCAACACTAGGTCACCTCTTGTCTCCCCATCAACCGAGGGCCCCAGCCTCAAAGGTGTGCCTGGGGACTCACTCTTGGCAGTTGCTGTTGTAGCTGAAGACACATTTCTGCAAGCTGTCAAGAGTCATGAGGCTGATGTGCTCAAACATGTCCACACTGATGCTGTTCCCCAGAGCCAGACGTCTCCATTTCGCCTACCAGAGAAAGTCAGTGTCTGCACTGAGCCCACCCTCGATCCAAGGAGTCCGCTACCTGCCCCTGGTCTGGGGCCTTGGGTCACCAGAGAGGAAAGGACACCTGAGTTGTACTTAGCAATAGGATTGATTCCTCCAATACTTAGGCACCCCTCATTCTAGCATCCAGGTCGAAAGTTGTTGTGGACAGGGAAAGTATCTACCAACTTCACTGTAATATACTCTCCCAAGAGTGTGGAGAAGTAGATTGGCCTAGTGGATAGAGCATGGACCTGGGAGGCAGAAGGACCTGGGTTCTAATCCCGGCTCTGTAGGGATTATCTCTATTTGCTGCCGAATTGTACTTTCCAAGCACCTAATACAGTGCTCTGCACACGGTAAGTACTCAATAAATACGATTGAATGAATTGAATGAATGAACTTGTCTGTCATGTGACCTTGGGCAAATCACTCAACTTCTCTATGCCTCAGTTATCTCCTCTGTAAAATGGAGATTAAGACTTTGAACCCCATGTAGGATGAGAACTGTGTCCAATCTAATGATCTTGTATCTACAGGCCCAGGCACACAGTAAATGCTTAACAAATACCATTAAAAAGTGCTTAACTCCGAGCTCCACACACAGTAAGCACTCAGTAAATAACATTGACTAGTGAGAGAGGACACTGAAAGAGAAGGCAAACAGCATGGTTCTGCGATCAGCTTGTTCTTGATTCTCTCTTCCTTAAGGAACCGAGGAGGCAGAAAGTCACTGAGCCCTTACCATGCTTGTCCTTAGCTTCCAGGCTCGCAGAGCCTCAAGTACCAGGTTGAAGACCCCAGCAATCATAATTGTGGCATTTATTAAGTGCTAACTCCTAGCCAAGCACTGTACTAAGTGCTGAAGTAGCTACAAGATAACCAGGTTGGACATAGTCTCTGTCCCACATGGCCCGCAGTCTAAGTCTAAGCAGGAACTTAAGCCCCATTTTACAGATGAGGAAACTGTGGCCCAGAGAAGTTAAATGACTTGTCCAAGGTCACAGAGCAGGCAAGTGGTAGAGCTGGGATTACTACACAGGACCTCTGACTCCCAGGCCCGTGCTCTTTCCACTATTCATTCATTCATTCAATCGTATTTATTAACCACTTACTATGCAGAGCACTGTACAAAGCACTAGGTGCTGTACACTGCTGCTCTGTCACTCCCTTTCTCAAAGGAGTTGTGGAGAAATAAGGCCGTCTCTTTTAGAATGTCGGTGAGGTGAAGGCAGTTGGCAGCTGAACTGCTATATTGAGAAGTCTGTTGAGCACACACACAGCCCCTCTTCCCCTCCCTCTTCCACATCCCTGTTCTTTCCTCCCACCTAAACCTCCCACCTCCCCAAAATCACCTGGCACTTCACTTCTCTCCCTTGTCTTGCCATGCCCTCCCCACTCACTTCCCACCCTCTCCTCCTGAATCTCCTTTCCACTGTGGTCTGCAGAACCCCTGTTCTATACTGTACCAACTCCCCTTCATTCACGACCTGTTCCTGACTCTCTTATTCCTCCTCCTCACCATCACTGAGCCTTGACTCTTGGCTGAAGACACTTTCTCCTTTGTTGCTCTCTCTTGAAGAGGCCACATCTCCACATTTCATGAAGAAAGAGGAAGGAGTCAGCCTGCACCCCCTCCCCCAATGTCCCTTTCCCTCTATCTTACTCACTTTTCTTCACTCTCTTTCTCTTTCTTCAAATCCTACACAGCTACAAGTCGCTGTTATCTATGAAAGGCTTTGGATGCCTTTCTCACCTTCCTGCTCTCTCCCTCTTCTCGACTTTGCTGACCTCCTGCTTCACCTCACCTCAGCCACACATCAGAATAGGATACAGAGAAGAGCTAATCATTTCAAATTGCCACTCCATCTCTAATCTCACAGACTTCCACTGACTACTACCTGACAACAATCTTTTTAACTTGCCCCCTTACCCACACTGCTTCTCCCCAGAAATCAGTCCTCATCCCCTACTCTGATCTCTGTCTTCTAGAGACACATTTCCCAGTGTATCACTCTCCTCCTAGACTCCCTTCTTCCCTCCTAACCTTCCATCAACTCAACTCATTCTACCAATTTCAACTTCCACACTTTCAACCCAGATCAAAATTTTTTTAATGGTACTTGTTTAGTGCTATGTGCCAAGCACTGTACTAAGCTATGGGGTAGATACAAAATCATCAGGTTGGACACAGTCCTAGTCCCACATGGAGCTCACAGTTTAAGTAGGAGGGATTAGGATTTATTCCCCACTTTACAGAGGAGGTAACTGAGGAACAGAGCAGTTAATCTCCACTAATTAATCAGTTAATAATTAACTGATATTAACTAATAATCGTGCCTCGTTCTTGCCTGTCCCACCATTGTCCCCCGGCCCATGTCCTCCCCCAGGCCTGGAATGCCCTCCCTCTGCCCATCCGCCAAGCTAGCTCTCTTCCTCCCTTCAAGGCCCTACTGAGAGCTCATCTCCTCCAGGAGGCCTTCCCAGACTGAGCCCCTTCCTTCCTCTCCCCCTTGTCCCCCTCTCCTTCCCCCCAATCTTACCTCCTTCCCTTCCCCACAGCACCTGTATATATGTATATATGTTTGTACATGTTTATTACTCTATTTATTTATTTATTTATTTTACTTGTACCTATCTATTCTATTTATTTTATTTTGTTAGTATGTTTGATTTTGTTCTCTGTCTCCCCCTTCTAGACTGTGAGCCCACTGTTGGGTAGGGACTGTCTCTATATGTTGCCAGCTTGTGCTTCCCAAGCACTTAGTACAGTGCTCTGCACACAGTAAGCGCTCAATAAATACGATTGATTGATTGATTAAGTGGCTTCCCCAAGGTCATTCGGCAGACAAGTGGTGGAGTAGGAATTAGAACTCAGGTCCTCTGACTCCTAGACCCATGCTCTTTCCACTAGGCCATGGTGCTTCCTATTTCCAACCTTTAACTCCCTCCTGAAGCCACCAATGTACCCACCATCTCCCTCTCTAACCTATGATGACCTTACCAACTACTTTGTTGGTAAAATCAAGCAAAAATCCCCCGCAAAAAGCCCAATCATTCATTCATCACTCTACTATCTCTTCTTCTTTCTCCTGCTTCCCTGCTGTTTCTCAGGAAGACATCTCAACACTACTCTCTAAATCTCCCTCCACCTGCGCCTCAGGCTCCATCCCTTATAATATTTGTGGTATTTGTTGAGCACGTACTATGTGCCATCATCATCAGTCGTATTTATTGAGCACTTACTGTGTGCAGAGCACTGTACTAAGCACTTGGGAAGTACAAATTGGCAACATATAGAGACAGTCCCAACCCAACAGTGGGCTCACAGTCTAAAAGGGGGAGACAGAGAACAAAACCAAACATACTAACAAAATAAAATAAATAGAATAGATATGTACAAGTAAAATAAATAAATAGAGTAATAAATATGTACAAACATATATACATATATACAGGTGCTGTGGGGAAGGGAAGGAGGTAAGATGGGGAGATGGAGAGGGGGACGAGGGGGAGAGGAAGGAAGGGGCTCAGTCTGGGAAGGCCTCCTGGAGGGGGTGAGCTCTCAGTAGGGCCTTGAAGGGAGGAAGAGAGCTAGCTTGGCGGATGGGCAGAGGGAGGGCATTCCAGGCCCGGGGGATGACGTGGGCCGGGGGTCGATGGCGGGACAGGCGAGAACGAGGTACAGTGAGGAGATTAGCGGCGGAGGAGTGGAGGGTGCGGGCTGGGCTGTAGAAGGAGAGAAGGGAGGTGAGGTAGGAGGGGGCGAGGTGATGGAGAGCCTTGAAGGCCAGGGTGAGGAGTTTCTGCCTGATGCGCAGATTCATTGGTAGCCACTGGAGATTTTTGAGGAGGGGAGTAATATGCCCAGAGCGTTTCTGGACAAAGATAACCCGGGCAGCAGCATGAAGTATGGATTGAAGTGGAGAGAGACACGAGGATGGGAGATCAGAGAGAAGGCTGATGCAGTAGTCCAGACAGGATAGGATGAGAGCTTGAATGAGCAGGGTAGCGGTATGGATGGAGAGGAAAGGGCGGATCTTGGCAATGTTGCGGAGCTGAGACCGGCAGGTTTTGGTGACAGCTTGGATGTGAGGGGTGAATGAGAGAGCAGAGTTGAGGATGTCACCAAGGTTGCGGGCTTGTGAGCCGGGAAGGATGGTAGTGCCGTCAACAGAGATGGTAAAGTCAGGGAGAGGGCAAGGTTTGGGAGGGAAGACAAGGAGTTCAGTCTTCGACATGTTGAGCTTTAGGTGGCGGGCAGACATCCAGATGGAGATGTCCTGAAGGCAGGAGGAGATGCGAGCCTGGAGAGAGGGGGAGAGAGCAGGGGCAGAGATGTAGATCTGGGTGTCATCAGCGTAGAGATGATAGTTGAAGCCGTGGGAGCAAATGAGGTCACCAAGGGAGTGCGTGTAGATCGAGAACAGAAGGGGACAAAGCACTGAACCTTGGGGAACCCCCACAGTAAGAGGATGGGAGGGGGAGAAGGAGTCTGCAAAAGAGACTGAGAATGAATGACCGGAGAGGTAAGAGGAGAACCAGGAGAGGACGGAGTCTGTGAAGCCAAGGTCAGAAAGTGTGTTGAGGAGAAGGGGGTGGTCCACAGTGTCGAAGGCAGCTGAGAGGTCGAGGAGGATTAGGACAGAGTATGAGCCGTTGGATTTGGCAAGCAGGAGGTCATTGGTGACCTTTGAGAGGGCAGTTTCCGTGGAATGTAGGGGACGGAAGCCAGACTGGAGGGGGTCGAGGAGAGAGTTGTTGTTGAGGAATTCTAGGCAGCGCGTGTAGACAACTCGTTCAACTGTACAAAGTGCTGAGGTGGATAGAAACAAATCAGGTTGGACACAGTCCCTGTCCCATGTGGGGCTCACAGTCTCAATCCCCATTTTACAGGTGAGGTTACTGAGACACAGAGAATAACAATAATAATGATGGTATTTGTTAAGCGTTTACTATGTGCCAAGCACTGTTCTAAGCACTGGGGTGGATACAAGATTATCAGGTTGTCCCACGTGGGGCTCACAGTCTTAATCCCCTTTCTACAGATAAGATAACTAAGGCACAGTTAAGTGATTTGCCCAGAGTCACACAGCTGACAAGTGGCAGAGCCGGGATTAGAACCCATGACCTTCTGACTCCCAGGACTGTGCTCTATCCACTACGCCATGCTACCTCTCACCTCCTCTCACTGCCATCTTCAACCTCTCACTCTGATGGCTCTTTCCCTTCTGCCTTCAAAAGACTCAAGTCTCCCCTCTCTCTATCTCAGCCCCCTCCAGCATCGCCTCACCTTCCTGCTCCCATTCTGACCTCAACTCTTGGAATAGATCATATACAACCTCAGCCTTAATTTCCTTTCCAACAGCAATCTTCTGAACCCACCACAATCGGGTTTTCGACCCCTTCACACCACCAAGTTTACACTTTTTGACGTCAACGAAGACCTCCTCATAGCCAGATCCAATGGGCTCGGCTTTGTCCTCGTCCTCCTTGACCTCTCAGCTGCCTCTGACACTATGGCCCACCCCTTCCTCCTCGACACACTATCAAGCCTCAATTTTGCTGACACAATACTGATCTGATTCTACTTCCCTGACAGTTGCTCCTCAGTTTCCTTCACTGACTCTCCTTTCTTAAACCTAACCTCTCAGCCCCTGTCACTGTCCCTCAGAATTCTGGTCTGGGCCTCCTACTCTTCTCACTCTATCCCCACTTTCTCGGGGAGCTCATCCACTGTCACCACTTCAGCTCCCACCTCTATAATAATTATGGTATCTGTTAAGCGCTTACTGTGTGTCAGGCACTGTGGTGGATAAAAGCAAATCAGGTTGGACACGGTCTCTGTCTGGCACAGGGCTCACAGTCCTCATCCCATTTTACAGATGAGATAACTGAGGCACAGAGGAAGTGAAGTGACTTGCCCAAGGTCACACGGCAGACAAGTGGCAGAGCCGGGATTAGGACCCATGACCTTCTGACTGCCAGGCCCTTGCTCTATCCACTGAGCCATGCTGCTTCTCAAGTCTCAAGCTCTCCCAGAATCCCATCTCTTCCCACAAGCCTCCTCCAATTAACTCCCAACACCCTGAATGTATTAACCCATTGACCATTTCTAGCAGCGTCCATTTCTAGAGAAGCAGCATGGCTCAGTGGAAAGAGCACGGGCCTGGGAGCCAGAGGTCATGAGTTCTAATCCCAGCTCCGCCGCTTTTCAGCTGTGTGACTTTGGGCAAGTCACTTCACTTCTCTGTGCCTCAGTTACCTCATCTGTAAAATGGGGATTAAGACTGTGAGCCCCACGTGGGACAACATGATCACCTTGTATCCCCTCGAGCACTTAGAACAGTGCTTCGCACATAGTAAGTGCTTAACAAATGCCATTATTATTATTATTATTCTAGCATTACTTCTAGCACTAACATCCTTATTTATCCCTCTCTCTGGCACTTGTTTATAATATGTATAATCAGCTGTACAGTCAGCAACTGATGATGGGCAGGTTGGCCTAGTGGATAAAGTACAAACCTGGGAGTTAGAGGTCCTGGGTTCTAATCTCAGCACTGTCACTTGCTTGCTGTGTGACCTTGTGCTGTAGGGGATAGAGCATGGGCCTGGGAGTCAGAAGGTCATGGGCTCTAACCCTGGCTCTGCCACTTGTCTGCTGCGTGACCTTAGGCAAGTCACTTCACTTCTCTGTACCTCAGTTGCCTCATCTGTAAAATGGGGAATAAGACTGAGCCTTATGCAGGACAGGAACTCTGTCCAACCCAATTTGCTTGTATCTACCCCAGTGCTTAGTACACGGCCTGGCTTACATAGTAAGCACTTAACAAATGTCATTATTACTATTATTATTCTCTGAACCTCAATTTCCTCAGCTATAAAATAGGATTCAATACCTGTTCTCCCTCCTACTTAAACTGTGATCCTCATGTGGAACAGGGACCGTGGCCTACCTGATTGTCTGTATCTATCCTAGTGCTTAGTGCAATGTTTGGCCCAGAGTAAATGCTTAACAAATGCCACAATTATTATTATTCTGATTACCCTATCTGTAGATACTTTTGTGTCCATCTATCCTGTTGAATTATAATAATGATAATTGTGGTAAGTTTGTCCTCTAGACTAAAAGCTTGTTATGGGCAGGGAATGTGTCTGCTAATTCTGTTGTATTCTACTCTCCCGAGCACTTAGTATAGTGCTCTGTAATAATAATAATAATAATAATAATAATAATAATAATAATGGCATTTGTTAAGCGCTTACTATGTGCAAAGCACTGTTCTAAGCGCTGGGGGGGATACAAGGTGATCAGGTTGTCCCACATGGGGCTCACAATCTTAATCCCCATTTTACAGATGAGGTAACTGAGGCTTAGAGAAGTGAAGTGACTTGCCCAAGATCACACAGCAGACATGTGGCAGAGCCGGGATTCGAATCCATGGCCTCTGACTCCCAAGCCTGGGCTCTTTCCACTGAACCACGCTGCTTCTATGTACATAGTAAGCTCTCAATAAATACCATTGATTGATTGATTGATTGGTATTTCTTTAGTGCTAACTCTATTCAGGTGCTGTACTAAATGCTGGGGTAGATATCATATGAGCAGGTTGGACACAGTCCTTGCCCCATATGAGTCTCACAGTCAAAGAGGCAGGAAGAACAGGGATTTTATCCCCATTTTACAGATGAGGTAACTGAGGCACAGAAAAGGGAAGTGACTCCCCAAGGTGACACAGCAGGCAAGTGGCAATTGAGAGTCCAGGTCCTCTGACTCTCAGGCCTATACTCTTCCATGAAACATGCCTCATGTTTCTGTTCTACTTTCTCAAGTGCTTAGTACAGCCCATTGCATGCAGGAGGTGCTCAGTTAATACCGATTCTACTACTGTTACCATGGGGTACTAGGCCAAACCAGAAGGCACCTAAATAAATCTCTAACCAGCTGATCTGACAATCATTTTGCTCTGTGGGACACAAGGTGAGGAAGTGATGCCCTGCCAACCCTCACAACTACCCATAAGCTTTTGGAGAGACCTGTCTGAGAGACAAAGCTGCTGTAGAGTGAGTAATCCAGGAAGAATATGGAGAGTCAGCTCCAGGGATCCCCCCACCTTCCCTCCATGGACTGGACCATGGCCATGGCCATGCCCACACCCTCACTCCCTGCTCCCTCACATGCAGGATATTCGTGCTCTGGTTGAAGATCTTCATGTAGGGCTTGAGGATGTCGAAGTGGAAGGCTGGGGTCAGCATGCGGCGGTGACGGCCCCATTTGTCCCCTCTGCTCAGCAGCAGCCCATCTCCTGGAAGGTACAAAGCCAGTGTAAGCAGAATTGACCAGACTACCCCTTCCATTGTAGAAACATGGCCTAGTGGGAAGGCCATCTGAAACCAGTAGTGGTTCCAACTGAGGGCTTGTCTCTCTCTCTCCCTCCCTCCCTCCCCACCTTTGGTTGCCACAGTGATACTATTCCATTGGGCCCTCCACCCTAAAATCCCAGTGTGGTGCCTTCATCTCCTCCCTCCAGTCCTGTCTCACCACACCCCAGTACTCACCCAGCCAGGGTTTCAGAAAACCATAGAAGAGTTCATCCTTAGGTGCAATGGCAGCTGGGGGTAAGAGACAAGAGAGGTGACCACTCAGTACAGGGGATGGAGCTCCCAAAGTGACAGACAGCACTAGTGCCAGGCACAACACCCAAGCTCACAGGACCCAGGAATTGAGGCAACAAAGCAGGTAGATGAGCCTGAGGAACTGCATATTGAACTGTGACTTTGAATTTGTTTTCCTCAAATTGTTGAATTTAACCTGTCATTTGTTTTTCCCTGAATGTCCATCCTCCCACCTCTTTAGATCATGAGCCACTCATGGGCCAGGGCCCAAGTCTGAATCAATGGCCATGGATTCTTCCCAGTGCTCAGAACACTGCTTTGCACATCAAAAACACTTTGCAAATGTTAGTATTGATTGAGTGATTGATTAACAGAAACCCCTTCCCCTCAGTCATAGCTGACTTAGCTTACACAGGACAAAGAGAGAGGGAGAGGAGAAGAGAAGAGAGAGGAGAGGAGAGGAGAAGAGAGGAGAAGAGAGGAGGGGTGTGGAGGGGAGGGGAGAGAGAGAGAGAGAGAGAGGAGAGGAGAGGAGAGGAGAGGAGAGGAGAGGAGAGGAAAGGAGAGGAAAGGAGAGGAAAGGAGAGGAAAGGAGAGGAAAAGAGAGAAGAGGAAAGAAAAGAAGAAAAGAGAAGAGCTACAGAGGACGACCCAGGCTAAGCAGGCTCTGAAAGAGAGAAGTAGCTAAAAGTAGTCAGAGAGGATCAGCTAAACTCCCTATCCCCCCAACGCAAAGGCAGAGCAAGGCTGGGGCCTCTGAAGAGGCAGTAGCTTGGCTGGGCCACGGCCACAGGCGAGGCATGGCATGGCAAGGCAAGGCAAGGCTAAGCTGTCGTCAGCTCCATCTCTCACTGGGGCTCAGTCCATTCCTGGCCTTGACGTCGGTTCTGGGCACTCCCTGCTCCCTCGCTGGGCTGGTAGCATGGAGACATTGGCCAAGCAGGGAGCAGCAGGTGGCCAGGAATGGGGCATCTACCTGAGGCCAGGAGGACGGGTTTAATGCAACGGGGGTGGAAGAGCCGAACCACAGGGTTCCAGAGCCCAACCCACCAGCAGCATGCGTCCACATAGGTCTGGGCCAGACCCTGCGTGTACAGCAGTCCCTCCTCTGAGCTCTCGATCTGAGGAAGAACAGAACTCCATCTGAGGCAGGACAGAGAGGACCCCCCTGAACCCTCACCCCCAGAGGTGGATGGGACAATACAGGAGTGTTGCTCCGCTTTCTTCTTGTTCCTTTAGTGAGGCGAATGGGCAGGGGATGTGGCTTGGGAAATGGGTGCTGAGTGGACAGCAAAGGGGATGGGAGAAGCTCTGCCTTGGCTCTTCCTGGGCCTCAGCTTTCTCAGCCAGCACACAGGGTCCTTGGCCTTTACCTCCTTCCCCAGGAGAAGCTCAGACCTTCAGCTCAGCCTTGCCTACATGTAGTGTTCCCATAGGACTGAAGGAAGAGAAGGTAGCCTAGTCTCCCTCTCTGCCCTGGGAAAACACACCGGGCTCAGGGCCAAAACTCTAGACTTCCAGTCAAAAGACCCCAGCCGCTCTGCCAGACCCCTTCGCCCTCAGCCTTCTACAGCCCCTCCACCCCATACCGGTTGGCCTCGGGCCACTACCTGATGCCCGCAGGACAGGGGAGATATCATCAGGGTGGATAAGCCTCAGGATGGGATAGAAGGGCCCCAGCCACCAGATGTGGGCATAACAATAACGCCGTGAGAGCTCCTCAGCAAACCGCATTCCCTCCTCTGAACTCTGAGCCTATGGACAACGAGGCACAGGTTAGTCGTCTGGATTCTTGGGCCCCAGGATGGGTGGGCCGGGGGGAGGCACTGCCACTGCATGACTCCCTGGCCCCCTCCTCATTCATTCAATCATATTTATTGAGTGCTTACTGTGTGTAGAGCACTGTACTAAGTGCTTGGGAAGTACAAGTTGGCAACATATAGAGATGGTCCCTACCCAACAACGGGCCCTCCTCCCCAACTACCATGCTCCAGCTCCTGTTCTCTGCCTGGGGAGGAGTGGGACCTCTCCGGGTGTGTGGTGCCAAATAAGAGTTTAGAGTAGGAAGCAACCACTCATAAGAAGTAACTAGGCTAGGGCACCAGAGAAAGGTACGAAGGATAGAAGAACATTTAAAAGCCTTGCTTCAAAGCCAATGGCATTAGCCAGAAAGGAATCCCATGGAAAAGGCTGCCAGGACTCAGAATCTGGGCCCAAGGCTGGATTGTTTCCCACAGTGCACCTCCCAGTTCCGCTCTGGAGGTTCATGCTACCTATGTAGGGATTTCCAGGTATCCAGGTCCCCATAGTGCCCTGCTTCTCCCGGGTAGGCCAACCTAGATTGAAGCTCCCTCTGCCTCTACTAGGGCAGAACTCCTTGCTCTTTCTGTTCACCTGCACCTTCCCCTGCTTCCTGACCAGTGAAATTCCTGGCAGCACAAGGAGTCACAGTGGGCATATTCAGCCAACGCCTAGGTCAGGGCTAGGTACCCTGGGGACACTAAGTAGATAGAACAGTGCTTTGCCAATAGTAAGCGCTTAATAAATGCCATTATTATTATTATTATTATTGTTATACTTGTTGACTGCCAGATTGAGTAACCAGGGCTTAATGCATTATTATCCATTTCACATCTGTAATTTATTCATTTATATTAATGTCTGTCTCCCCCTCTAGACTGTAAGCTCCTTGTGGGCAGGGAATGTGTCTACCAACTCTGAACCCAGTAAAGCACTCAATAAATACAATTAAATGATTGATTGAAGTGCCACATGACACTTAGGTCTGGTTCTCCTTCTTCCCACTCCCCCCACCTCCAAATTTCTTTTCACTGGCCTCAGTTGAGCAGAGGCTTGCCATCATACAAATTAGAAATTCTCTCGGCTTGTGAAGACAGCTAAGGGACGCTTGATTTCCTTCATAGGTCAGTATAGATGGAGCCAGGCAAACCCAGCTCAGAGTGGTGGGAATTTAGCCCTTATACACAAGCACTATGTTTCTGCCAAGTCCTGGTCCCCATCGCCCAACTGCTTCCCATATCCACCATCCTCCTCCTCAGGCCGGGCTCTGCCTCAAAGCAAACTAGGCAACCACCTAGAGTGCTTTTTGGCTGGGGCATCTCCCTTCACTTCATGGTTCCCCTCCTTTCACTTCCCCTAGGGTATCAGAATGTCTTAAACTGGCCCTGCCAATCCCTCCTGTCCCTTATCCATAATCTTTCTTCCACCATCAGGGGGTGGGTGGAGACTGAGGGAGAGCGATAAACAGGAAATTCATCCACAGAAACTCATGGCCATCAGAGACCTCACCACACTGCATCTCCCTAGCACCCTATCCCCTCAGTCCACCCCCAAAGGAAAAAAAGACCTTGCGCAAGACCATTACTACATCCCACCCAGGGACCATCCAGTCCAAAATTCTGTCTCCAACATCTACAGCAGGATGTTTGGAGGAACTGGGTGAAACATGCCCAACTTGACATTCAACCTAATGGATATGCACGGACCATCAAGCATCCCTACCCTTCCCTCCTGTAATCCATTATGGACCCCTCATCCATGAATTAATCCAAACTGCTCTTGTGCTTGGCTGATATTTTCCATCTGTACAGCTTCCTGGGGTAACTGATGCCATACACTTACAACCCACTGTATGAAGAAGTGTTTACTTTTGCTTGTTTTGAACCTCCCATAATAATAATAATAATAGTGGCATTTGTTAAGCGCTTACTATATGCCAAGCACTCCTCTAAGTGCTGGTGTAGATACAAGGTAATCAGGTTGTCCCACATGGGGCTCACAGTTTTAATCCCCATTTTACAGATGAGGTAACTGAGGCACAGAGACGTTAAGTGACATGCCCAAAGTCACACAGCTGACAAGTGGCAGAGGAGGGATTAGAACCCATGACCTCTGACTCCCAAGCCCATGTTCTTTCCACTAAGCCATGCTGCTTCCTCCAGCTTCCATGGGTGCCCCTTCCTCCTGAGCCTGTTGGATCTGGTGAACAACAAAGAGGTTTGGGGAGAGGAGATTGTCCAGGAAAGAACCTAGGGAGTCAAGACTCTCTTTATCCAAAATCCCATTTTAAACCATTGCAACAGGAAATCTTTCTCTTCTTCCCTTATTTCTCTTTCCCCATGTTCCTTCCCTTGTCTTCTCACCCTCCCTCTTCCTCCATCTTGTCTCTGGCCCTAGCTCTACATGCTG
Organism: Tachyglossus aculeatus; assembly: GCF_015852505.1. Classification (NCBI taxonomy): domain Eukaryota; kingdom Metazoa; phylum Chordata; class Mammalia; order Monotremata; family Tachyglossidae; genus Tachyglossus; species Tachyglossus aculeatus. The sequence continues at coordinate 117,873,962 of NC_052101.1, read as the reverse complement.
CCATCTATGACCCCAGGCAACTTCATGGTGAATCAGGGGGAAGTCAGGAAAGAAGGCCAAGGTGAGAGCAGAAAAGATAGAAGGTGGAAGAAAGAGAATGGAAGAAAGATGAAAGAGGGTGAAAAAGTGGAGGGTGAAACCTTGTGCTATAGGAGGTCTAGAATGTGAAGAAATTAAAGGCAAAATGTAAGGGAGGCAAGCACATAAGCCACTTCCCATTGGAGAGGACTGAAGAAAGGATGGAGATAACCGGTCCATGATCAGGGATGCATGCTGGAGGGGCTGGGGGTCAGGAGGGGCAGTGGGCAGCAAGGAGAGTGACGCAGAGGGATTACTCTTCTTTCTTATAAGCATAACGAAACTCCCACCACCACCGTCGCCATCACCAATGTTTCTGAGATTACTGTACCTGATGCGGTGACAATAGACTTGTTGAGGTCAGGGTGGCAGAAATGGAGGACAGGAAGTAAGGGCCCCAACCAAGTATTAAAAACCCTGGGGTATATGGCAACCAGCTCACTCAACTGAACCAGACCCTCCTCCGTGGGTCTGATCTGCAAGCAAGGGAGCAAGGTAGAGTTACTACCACCAGTTGGCCAGAAAGGCAGTGGAGAACGAGAGGAGGTCAGGAAGGGCCATGGCCTCAGAAACACCTCCTTAGGCATAGTCTCACACCCTCCCACAGAGGATGGTATCTGCAGAGTTAGTTAGAAAAGTATTCTCTCCTCCCATTCTTGGAGCCAACTCCCTCGCTGTCAGCAGAGTGGGTCCTAGGAGCCCCTCCACGCAAACACACTCAATCACCTTGCCCCATCCTATCTTACCTCACTGATTTCCTTCTACAACCCAACACACTCACTTCACTCCTCTAATGCCAAACTCTTCTCTGTTCCTCGATCCCGTCTCACAGCCGACCCCTCTCCCACATCTTGCCTCCGGCCTGGAACTCCCTCTCCCTTCATATCGACAGTCCACCACTCTCCCCACCTTCAAAGCTTCATGAAGATCACATCTCCTCCAAGAGGCCATCTCTGACTAAGCCCTTATTTCCCCTATTCCTGCTCCCTTCTGCGTCACCCTCACGCTTAGATTTGTACCCTTTATTCGCCCCACCTGCAGCCCCACAGCACTTCTGTACATATCCACAATATATTGTAAAGGCTGCTTCTGTGACAATAAACTTCCATAAATGCCCCCTCTAGACTGTAAGCTCCTTGTGGGCAGGGAACGTGTCTACCAACTCTGTTATACTGAACTCTCCCAAGTGCTTAGTTCAGTGTTCTGCACACAGTAAGTGCTCAATGATTATGATTGACTGAAAAGCACTCCCAAGATCCAGAGAGAACCTTCAACCTTCTGGCAGCAGGTCTCCCTGAAGAACTATGAGTCTTCTTGTGCTAATAATAATAATAATAATGAGCTATTTGTTAAGTGCTTACTATGTGCCAAGCACTGTTCCTAAGCTCTGGGATAGAAACAAGGTTATCAGGTTGTCCCACATGGGGCTCACAGTCTTAATCCCCATTTTGCAGATGAGGTAACTGAGGCACAGAGAAGTTAAGTGACTGGCCCAAAGTCACACAGCTGACAAGTGGCAGAGTCAGGATTAGAACTCACCACCTCTGACTCCCAAGACCGAGCTCTTTCCACTAAGCCACGCTGCTGAACCATCTTCCAGGATGGTGGGAGACCACTGGCTCCAGATTAAGCAATCATCCCAGAGTTCAGAGGGTCAGTTGTTACACCCAAATGAACAAGAAAGGGGAAGGCTTCCCAAAGGTTTAGGCAATGGTTACCTATTGGGACATATCCGTCCGAGGGGCCCAAATCTGCAAAGTCAGCTAGTTCCCATCACCAGCTCCACTGCCCATTCCCACTAGAGGAAGGGCACAAAGCAACTCTTGGGCCACTCAGTGCCAAGGCACGTGACAGTCATTGCCCAAGGGTGCTGATGGCTCGATCAATCAATGGTATTTATTGAGTGCCTTCTGTGTGCAGAGCCCTGTACTAAACACTTAGGCGAGAACAATAGAATTATTAAACATGAGCCCTGCCCTTGGTGCCCTCAGCCTGCCACCGCCACTTGCCCCTTTCCAGCCTTCGCCACCCTGGTTCTGTGGCCCCCATCTGCATCTCTGCTCAGGTCTTCCTGCTGCTTGGATCTCCCTCTGTACTGCCTTGAGGTCCCCATTAGCCAATTGCTAGGGCTCCTGGCAACCCTGCCCTCCTCTCATAGTCAGCATGCACAGCCAAGTGGCATTAAGACTGTGAAGAGGTCCAGGGGTCACCTTGCCAGCACCATAATAATCATGGTATTTGTTAAGCGCTTACTATGTGCCAGTCACTGCTCTAAGTCCTGGGGTAGATACAAGATAATCAGGTTGGACACAGTCCCTGTCCCACATAGGGCTCATAGTCTTCATCCCCATTTTACAGATGAGGGAACTGAGGTACAGAGAAGTGAAGTGACTTGTCCAAGGTCACAAAGCAGGCAAGTGGTGAAGACGGGATTAGAACCCATGACCTTCTGACTCCAAAGCCCGAGCTCTATCCACTAGGCCATGCTGCTTCTTCAGCACCATGGCCTGCGCTAGCCTCCGGAGCGCTCCAACCCCTGCCTTGGGGACCTCATGAGCCTTGTTCCATGTCAGCTCACAGATAGATGCCTGTGAGTCGAGTGGAATTACCTTGGAGAGCTTCGGTGATGAGGCCACCGTAAAACTGATGTCATCAGAGAAGGGACATGGAGCGAGAACAAGAGAGGCTGAGGGAGAGGACAAACACGCAACGGGAGGATTGGGTCTCTCTGGGGATCCTTATGGGGAGGTCACAAGTGGCTGTAGGGAGGTAGTAGCCAATAATAATAATAATCGAGGTATGTGTTAAGCACTTGCTATATGCCAAGCACTGTACTAAGCGCTGGGGTAGATACAAGATAATCAGGTTGGATGGAGTCTCTGTCCCACATGGGGGCTCTCACAGTCAGAGGCAGGGAGAACAGAAATTGAATCCCCATTTGACAGATGAGTAAATTGAGGAGCCCAGAGAAGTGAAGCAACTTGCCCAAGGTCACACAGTAGGAGAGTGGTGGAGTTGAGATTAGAACCCAGGTCCTCAGGTTCCTGATCCTCTAGGCCAGCCAAGCAGGCCCCTGTTGATACTGGGGTAGGATGGGGACAAGTGAGACTCCCAGTGCAGCAGGGAAAGCCTGTGCCTCAGCCCAGCCTCTCTTTGCCACCCGCTCTTTGTGAGACAAAGCCTCCTGCCCTCCTTCTCCTGGCCCTTCTCTGTCTGAGCCTGGTGATTCCTTCATGCTTTTTTTATCCTTAATGGCATTTGTTAAGCACTTACTATGTGTGGGGCACTATACTAAGCTCTGGGGTAGATACAAGCCAATCAGTTTGGACACAGTCCCTGTCCCACATGGGGCCCACAGTCTTAACCCCCATTTTATAGATGAGGTAACTGAGGCACAGAGAAGTGAAATGACTTGTCCAAGGTCACACAGCAGGCAAGTGGCAGAGCCGGGATTAGAATCCAGGTCCTTCTGACTCCCAGGCCTGTGCTCTATCCACTAGGCTATGCTGCTTCTCAGAGAAGCCATTGGGGCTCTCTAACTGGCAACCCAAGCCCAGTTCCCTGAGACAAACCCACTCCTCCAGCCAACCTTCCCCCGATCCGAATCTCCCCACTGGTTTGCCATGAAGCCCAGTGACCTGTCTGCCCCTCCTTCTCCTACCAATTCTCCAGCTCAGGTGAAGGCCCAGGTTGTTTCTTCCTCTGGTTCGCTCAGATTACTGGGAATATCAGGTTGGGTGTCATAGTCACTCTAGCATCCTAGGGTTTCCAAGGGCTAAGCTTGTCATTATTTGGCTTTACCCTACCTCAATTCACATTTACCGAGTGCCTCCAGAGGTCCTGGCACCATTTGAATCCTATTACCGTAGAACTGAAAAATGGACATAATCTCTGCTCAACTCAGCCTGAGAAGCTGTGACATCTCTGCCCTTTGCCAAACTGCATCAGAGAATGAAGAGAGGGAAAAGGCTTTGAGAGCAGCTGGCAGCGGCCCCAGGCAGTCCTGGACACTTCCCTTCCTTCTCACAGGATAGGGGCTTGGGAGACCAGGTGAGAGATCGTCTTCGTTCAAGGGGATCAGGCTTCTTCGGATGCTGAGACATCTGGCCTGGCTGGCTCTTTCCAGCTGCACTTCATTACAACTGATTCCCTTCTTCTTTGGCAGCCTCATTAAGCCCACCAGTAGAGCCCTGGGGCAGCTCCAGAAGCTGCCCTCCACACCTGGCCTTCTTCCCTCTCCAAGGCCCAGTGAGAGGTTGTGGAAGTCTCCCAGCCAAGGCCTGCAGCTTCTGGCTGAGTGAGGTCCGTGTCCACAGGGAGGCTCTGGGCCAGTGGAGGTTGGTGGGAAATACCAGTCATGTAATCCTACCAGCCTAAGATTGAGAAGATGGACAGTTCCTTCCTCCTAACCCACCTCCCCCGCTGGTCCCTCAGACCCACCTGTGCCACACCCCAGTGGGCTAATAATAATTGGGGTATTTGTCGAGTGCTTACTATATGCCAAACACCGCACTAAGGCCCGAAGTAGATACAAGATAATCAGGTTCCACATGGGGCTCGCAGTCTAAGTAGAAGGGAGAACAGGTATTGAATCCCCATTTTGCAGATGAGGGAACTGAGGCACGGAGAAGTTTAGTGACTTGCCTAAGGTCACACAGCAGACAAGTGATGGAGCCGGGATAAGAACCCAGGTCTTCCAACTCCCAGGCTCATAATCCTTCCACTAAGCCATGTTGCTTCCCAATTCAGAGGGCTAATTCATAGGGGCAGGGCCACCTGCCCTGGAAGAACAGTTCAGGCTTCAATGAGTTCCCAGAGTACCCCTGGCCAGTCTCTAAAGCACATATTGGGTTTCTCCCACTCCCCACTAACAGTTTGAAGAAGTCAAGGTGGGCAGGGCCCTCCCCTGACCTTCACCCTCCCCACCAATTCCATCAAGGGATTTCCCCCTCCCATCCCCCCCAGCCCCATTCTTACCATCCCCAGATGTCCCAGCAGCCAATTCCTCCGGGGTGGCTGGGGGAAACAGCGGAGCCGCTGGCAGTTGACATAGTAGCGATGAGCACTGCCCAGTAGCCGGCTGAGGAACCAGGAGAAGGCGAGGAGGAAGACGAGGAGCAGGACAGATGAAGTACTGATGTGGAATGAGGTCTTGTCAAGCCCTAGGAGCCGCAGTATGTGGTCCGGGCTGGGAAGCATCCTGTAGGGAATGAGTGAGGGCACACAGTGAACAGAGGACACAATGACCACAGAGAATTATGCCCTTATCCAGAGAATCAGGCCAGGGGCTGGGCTGGACTCAACTCAGAAGAAGCTCAAAGGAGGGGAGACTAGCCTGTTGGAAAATTTGTGTTGCTTAGAGAGTAGAAACAGGATCTCAGGCCAGAGTTCCTGGCCCATTACCACTCCCCTGCCCCTGCTGGGCCTCAGTCACCCCTTATGTAACTCCCAGCTCTCAAAGCCCCAACTAATTTCAGAAGGCATCCATCATCCTTCCTTCTCCCATTTCCCAAATGGGGAAACTGATGCCCAGGGTAGGGAAGGAATTTATGTAGCCAGGGTAGAACTACCACCCCAGAGCCTTGACTTCCAGGCCCAATATACTCTATCCATCAAGCCAAGCCACCATCCCTCCCCACTGCTCCCCCAGATCTTCTCCCTTTCACACAGTCATCAACCAGGCCCCATCCTGCTAGCCATTGGCTGTTATCAGGATTTTACTCTCTCAGTCTTCAGACTCCCTTCTCTCCTCTCCAGGGCCTGCTCTGTGTTCTCTGTGACCAGGAGCCCGGAGCAGGGCTGTCTAGGGGAAGTCAACCCCTCTCTGCCTGGGAAAAAAGACGCCTTTGTGTCTAAACACAATAACGGGGATTGGTTTTGCTACCAGATCACGTTAAACACAATAACAGGGATTGGTTTTGCTACCAGATCACGTTACTCCATGTCTCTGCCCCTGCTCTCCCCAAGGAAGTGACTGATTGGTTCATTTCCTGTCCCTCCCCAGAGAGCTCTGAGAGGGCATTGATTTTTCTCCAAGTGCAGAAGCTGGTGCAAGTGCCAAGCTGAGTCCAGTCCTTCTTCCAATTCCTCCTTGCATGGGAGGCTTGCAGAGGAGAACAAGGGGTGGGCAGTCAGAATGTCGGAATTCTCTTCCTGGCTCCTGTTCCAGAAAGGGCCGGAAAGGGCTCTCCCCTTTCTCTGGGCCTCTAGTTCCAGTAGGTAAAAGCTGGGAAGCCCTATAGGAAGCTCTCTTGAGAAATCAGTTACCAGTAGAAGCACCCAAGAGGCTGAGGAGGTGGAGACCCAGCATTCTAAGGAGGAGGGCAGGGGCAACGCTGCTTCTAGTGAGAGAGGGAAAAAAAAGGAGCAGCATTCTTTCTTTCCCTTTGTTCTTTCTTCTTCCCCACTCTTTTTCCGGGCTCCAGGGAATCAGATCCCCATAAGAAACAGCAGCAGGTGGGAGAGGCAGAGAGTATTGGAGAGATCATTCAGGGACCATAACTGGAATCAAGGGTGGTCCTCTCCTCCCACCTCTCCTACCCTCTGGCTGACCCAAACAGAGCCCAGAAGTGAAGGGATTAACCCCTCTAACCCTTGATTAGGACATCTGTCCCACGGCCAGACAGGGCCTCGTTTCCAGAGCTGGACCTCTAAGAGAGGATCATCCCAAGGGAAGACTGCCAAGTAAGTCCTGTGATCCCATCCTGCTGCTGCTGTTACCCTCCTCACCCAACCCAGAAATACTACTGTGACATTCCAGGAACAGGACTGGGTTGGGAGTCTAGAAGCCTCCCAGAGCCCAAGGAGTCTCCCAGACCAGTTTAGAGCTTAGCGGAAGATGGTGGGATTGGGGAGAATAATAGTAATAATTATAATAATATTTAAGTGCTTATTACGTGCCAGGCACTGTACTAAAGTGCTAGGGTGGATACAAGTAAATCAGGTTCAGCACAGTCCCTGTCCCACATAGGGCTCATAGTCTTAATCCCCATTTTCCAGATGAGGTAACTGAGGCCCAGAGAAGTTCAGTGACTTGCCCAAGGTCACACAGCAGACAAGTGGCAGAGCCGGGATTAGAATTCAGTACCTTCTGACTCCCAGGCCTGTGCCCTATCCGCTAGACAATGCTGAAGAGTTGTTCCCCCAGGAACCTGGGCCTGCTTTGCCCATTCCAACATTCCTCCAGTCCAGTCCTTCTCCCTAGGCTCACCCATTCCTATTTGGGCTCTGTAGCCTTTCCCCCTCAAGCCTCCACCTCAATCAATCACTAATATTTATTAAGCTCTTACTGTGTGCAGAACACCGTACTAAGCACTTGGGACCTCTCTCTGCCATTAATTCACTGGCCCAGGGTCATCCAACAACCCGATGGGGGAGCCTCAACAGGAAGTTGGTCCCCACAACCCAGTCCAGTGCTCTTCTCCATCAGGACATCAGCATCCTTTCTGATCTCCCAACCTCCTGTCTTTCCCCATTTCAGTCTATATTTCACTCTGCCACCAGATTATCTTTCTACAGAAACATTCAGTACATGTCACCCCACTCCTCACAAATCTCCAGTGGTTGCCTATCAACCTCTATATCAAGCAAAAACTCCTCACTATTGGCTTCAAAGCTCTCCCTCACCTTGCCCCCTCCTACCTCACCTCCCTTCTCTTCTACAGCCCAGCTCGCACACTCCACTCCTCTGCTGCTAACCTTCTCAATGTGCCTCGTTCTCACCTGTCCTGCTGTCGACCCCTGGCCCAGGTCCTACCTCTGGCCTGGAATGCCCTCCCTCCTCAAATCTGCCAATCACACATCCCGCCTTCAAAGCCCTACTGAAGGCACACCTCCTCCAAGAGGCCTTCCCAGACTAAGCCCCCTTTTCCTCAGCTCTCCCTCCCCTCCCCATCGCTCCAATTCATCCCCTTTGCTCTACCCCCTTTCCCCGCCCCACAGCACTTGTGTATATATGTACATATCTATAATTCTATTTCTATACTGTGAGCCCGCTGTTGGGTAGGGACTGTCTCTATATGTTGCCAGCTTGTACTTCCCAAGCACTTAGTACAGTGCTCTGCACACAGTAAGCGCTCAATAAATACAATTGAATGAATGAATGAATTGTATTTATTTATATTAATGCCTGTTTACATGCTCTGATGTGTGTATAATACATATATAATTCTATTTATTTATATTGATGCTATTGATGCCTGTTTACTTGTTTTGATGCCTGTCTCCCCCCCTCTAGACTGTGAGCCCATTGTGAGCAGGGATTGTCTCTCTTTGTTGCTGAATTGTATTTTCCAAGCACTTAAGTATAGTGCTCTGCACACAGTAAGCGCTCAATAAATACGATTGAATGAATGAATGTAGGATATGCCGTGTCCTAGGCATTCCTAGCCCCAGTGCTCCCCAATCTCCACCCCACCCCCCTTCACTATCACCATCACTACCAACAAACTTCTGGTCATTTCAAACAATCAATCAATGGCACTTATTGAGCACTTCCTTTGTGCAGATCACTATACTAAGCCTTGGGAGAGTAGAGTAGGCACAATCCCAGTCCACAGGGAGCTTACAGACTAGATGATCTACTGATAATCGACCTGATGCCATCATACCTGTAGGACAGCACACACTTGGAGATGTGGAGTCAGAGGCGGGGTTGCAATCCCAGGAAGGTAGGTGGCCCAGGCTCAGAGGCGAACTCTGTGGAACAGGGCTCCTTCCTGGGCTTTAATGCATCAGCCAGGACCAGGTGGTGCAGCACTTCCTGCTTTGTCACTGACCTGAGAGAGCTATTAGCCATTTGGCCAGCAGAGACAAAGCAAAAGGAGGCCAGAGATTGGCCAAGCTTTCCAAAGGGAGTGACTAAACGTCATGAATGTGGAGAGGAAAAAGTGAGAGGAGGTTATGTGCAGGAAGCTCCCAGGCACTTCAACCCCAAGACCATCTAATACTAGCAATAATAATTGTGGTGTATAACTCTTCGCTCAGCTTCCCCACTGCCTGTACAGTCTTCAAGGAGGGACTCTGAGGATGCAGAATTCAGGGTAGCCCAGCTGCAAGGACTGTAAACTCCTTGTGGGAAGAGAATCAATCGATCGATCAATGATATTTATTGAGCGAGCGCCTTCTCTGTGCAGAACACTGTCCTGAGAACTTGTATAATAGAGTCCGTAGACACGATCTCATCTCTCCCTCAAGGAGTGTACAATCTAGTGGGGAAGACAGACATGAAAATCAATTACAAATAAGAGGAAGAAGGAAAAGAGGGTGTATTCATATGGGTTAGTTTTTAATAGGGTGTGTAAGATATGCCCATTATGTCCAACCTAATTAACCTATACCTACCCCAGTGCTTAGAACAGTATTTGACACATAGTAAGTGCTTAAACACCATAAAAAAGTGCTATGGGAGGTTGCAAATACTTAAATGCTTAATTAGTGCAGAAGAGCTGAAAGGGCAATTGGGGGATATAAAGTGCAGAGATGTGAAATTAATCAGGGAGGGCCTCCTGGAGATATGATTTCAGAAGGGCTTTGAAAAGGAGAAGAGCTGTGGTGTGCTGAATGTGAAGGGGAGGGATTTCCAGGCAGTGGGGAGGATGTGAGCAAGAAGTCAATGATGAGAGACGAGAATGAGACATAGTAAGTTAGCTTGAGAGGAATGAAGAGTATGTGCTGGGATGTAAATAAGAGGGATTGCTTAAGGGAGAGAACTGGTCAGCGGTTTCTGCTTGAGAGGAATAAGTAACCATTTGAGGTTTTCGGGGAGTGTGGAGATGTGTTAAGAACTGTGTTTTATAGAAATGACCTGGGTAGCAGAGCGAAGTATGGACTGGAGAGGGGAGGAACTGGAGGCAAGGAGGTCTGTGAGGAGGCTGATGCTGTAGTTGAGTCAGGATATGACCAGTGCCTGGCCCAGCGTAGTGGCCATTTGGATGGAGAGCAAGGGGCAGATTCTGGTGATATAGAGGAAGGGCTGACAGGATTTGATGACAAACTGAATATGGGAGTTGAAAGGGAGAGAGGAATCAAGGGAAAAAGCCAAGGTTATGAACTTGAGAGATGGAGAAGACGGTAGCGGTGTCAAACCGCGATGGGAGAATCAGGTGGAGGAGAGTTGGGAGGGAAGGTGAGGTCAGTTTCAGGAGTTCAGAAAATGTATCTTTTACTTTTATTATACTTTCCCAAGAGCCTAGGACAGTGTGTCTCACTAAGTAGGCACTTGATAAATACCACTACTACCCAGTGTGCCGTAGTGGAAAAAGCACAGGCCTCAGAGTCAGAGGACCTGAGTTCTAATCCCGGCTCCTCCACTTGCCAGCTATGTGACCTTAACTTCTCTGTGCCTCCCTTTCCACATCTGCCAAATAGGGATTGAATAACTGTTTTCCCTCTCCTCTAGACTATGAGCCCCATGTGGGACAGGGTCTGTGTCCAACCTGGATTAACTTGAATCTACCCCAGTGGCCTAATCGATAGAGCATGGGCCTGGGAGTCAGAAGGACTGGATTCTAATCACAACTCTGCCACTTGTATACTGTGTGACCTTGGGCAAGTCATTTCACTTCTCTGTGCCTCAGTAACTTCAGCTGTAAAATGGGAATTAAGACTGTGAGCCCCATGTGGGACAGGGACTGTGTTCAAACTGATTTGCTTTTAGTAATAATAATAATAATAATGGCATTTGTTAAGCACTTACTATGTGAAAAGCACTGTTCTAAGCGCTGGGGGGATACAAGGTGATCAGGTTGTCCCACGTGGGGCTCACAATCTTAATCCCCATTTTACAGATGAGGTAGCTGAGGCACAGAGAAGTGAAGTGACTTGCCCAAAGTCACATAGCTGACAATTGGCGGAACCGGGATTTGAACCCATGACCTCTGACTCCAAAGCCCGGGCTCTTTCCATGGAGCCATGCTTAGCGCCTGGCACTTAATAAGCACTTAAATGCCACAGCTATAATTATTACAGTGCTTGGCCCTTAGTAAGCACTTAACAAATATCACAATTATTATTTGTTACCTCAGTTGATGAAATCTCCAGGAGGGACCCTCGGCTCCTCCGTCCTGGACTCCATCTTTGCAAGATTCCACTGCTCTCAGTGCAGTAATCCCCATGTCTGCTAGTGACGTTTTGATTCTCCCCCTTTCTTCAATACCATTTCTCCCTTCTCCTTAGACTGTGAGCCCCATATGGAAGGGGGACTGGATCCAAACTGATTAACTTGCACCTTCCCCAATGCTTAGTACAGTGCTTGGCACATAGTAAGTGTTTAACAAATATCCATAATTATTTATGCACTTATTTATTCCCATGTCTGATCCTGCATGTCTCTGCCTTATTTGTCTGGTTGTAATGCCTGCCACCACCTCCAACTCGACCATGTTAGCCAAAACCCTAGTCTTCCTCCCCTCTCAAGTTCCCTGCCCTTGATGTGAGTGCCACCATTTCCCCTGCCCCAAATCACATTATGTCAGTGTTGGTTAGGACTCGTCTTTCTTCTCTAGAATAATTACAGTATTTATTAACAGCTAACTGTGCAGAGCACTAGGTAGATAAAAACCCACATGGGGCTCGCAGTCTAAAAAGGAGGGGGAACAGGTATTTTATCCCCTTTTTACAGATGAGGAAACAAAAGCCCAGAGAGGTTAAGGGTCAGTGATTGAGTCAGGACTAGAACCCGAGTTTCTCAACCCCAAGCCGCATGTACTTTCCACCAGGTTATGCTGCCTCACAAAAGTTGCCCAATCCTGGTGCTGTTTTCCTCCTCAACATGCTGTCTCCAGCTCTCCCTTCCTAAACGCTTCCTCCATACTCTGGTCTTCGTCTGTGCTGATGACTGCCCCGCATCTCTAGTGCTAACCTTCTCACTGTACCTCCATCTCGTCTCTCTCGCCACTGACCCCTCACCCATATCCTACCTTTGGCCTGGAAAGCCCTCCCTCCTCATATCAGACAGAAAATTGCTCTCTCCCAGTTCAAAACCTTACTGAAGGCACATCTCCTTCAAGAAGCCTTCCCTAAGCCCTCCTCTCTTCTCCCACTCCCTTTTGCGGCGCTCTTAGTTGCTCCTTCATTCATCCTACCTCCCATCCCCACAGCACATATGTATATATCTGTAATTTATTTATATTAATATCTGTCCCCCCTCTAAACTGTGAGCTCGTTGTGGGCAGGAATGTGTCTGTTTGTTGTTATATTGTATTGTCCCAAGTGCTTAATACAGTGCTTTGCACTCCGTAAGCGTTCAATAAGTACAATCAAATGAATGAATGAACATTCTCCAACCCTCACCACATCCCTCTCTAGCCATCACAAAGTGTTTATGTTAAAATCATCATGTCACCCACTGGGGCCACCTTAAGACTTGGACCACCCCTCTCAAAGGCCTCCACCAAGGTCATCCTAAAAACATTTTCCACCCCCATTTCTTAATTCTGCCAAAGCCCTGGAGAGGCCTTGTCAGAAAGGGAGTTAACTGCATGTCTGTGTGTGAGACTTCTGTGGGAGGCGAGGAGCCCAGTGGACAAAGTCCAACCCCTCCTGTGCTCCTTGGAGCACCCATCCCTTAATCTGGCCCTGTCTCCCACTGCTACCTCTCTCCTCTTTTCACAGAGAGAAGATAGGTAGGGTTCTGGTGAACAGGGGAGTTAGTTTTCATATTAAGCCAAAGAGGAGTTTAAATCAACCCTTACCACTGACCAAGCCAGCACTTGCCAAGACAAATGTCCTTTTTGCTTTGCCCTGCCCAATCCAAGTCACGTTCTTCTTAATGGAGGGGGGAAGGAAGAGGGGAGAAGACCTGCAGCCTTGTTTTCATGGCAAGGCCTGGGAGATTGGCAAAGATGAGTTTTGTCATGGTTTATTCAAAGTAGATAATACCTAAATGGGGGAGGCCATTCCAAGTTCTTTTGATCTTGAGCCTGAGTCCTTTGACCTGCCTCCTGCCTGCTCAGGAGTCCACACGAGTGGCAGGTGTTGCCCAATGGTGCTGAGAGCTCTGTGCAGCTCCCCTCACCCCACCATCAACCTGCCTGGCTCCCGGACTGCCCCATGGCCTGCTGTGGTGATGGTCGGGTGGGAGGAAAAGGTTGGAAACTAGAAAAGTCCAAATATCTATTTGTCTATGAGGAGGACACACAGGGGGCCATGGGAGGTGCTACAGAAGGTGCAGGGCTCCAAAATCATTTGTTCCCTCTATTCGGGAATCGTTTAGCATCTGAGGTATGTTGGGCCCTAAGTGGATTTTGGAAAATATGATTTTCAGCGGCAAAAATATCCAAAAAAAATTTGAGGAGGTAGTGGAGCCTTGCGAAAAAAATCTGGAACCTGTTGAAAGAGTCAGGAGGCCCAGGTTCTAATCCCAGCCCTCCCACTGGCCTGCCATGTGACCTTGGGCAAATCACTTAATCGGTCTGTGGCTCAGTTTCCTCATCTGTAAAATGGGGCTGAGGGACCACTCCCCCTGCCTTTTGGATTGTGAGCCCTGAATGGACAGGGATTGGCATCTGATCCGATCATCTGTCTCTATCCCAGCGCACAACAGCTAGTAAGGACTCAATGGCTTCCAGAATTCTGATTAGACATTTTTCCTGTGAAGCTGGTCACTGGGGAGGTTGGGTGGTTACAGCGAGCAATGAGCTCAGGAGTTTATAGCAGAGAAGGTAAGTCATCGCTGGGCTTTAGAATCTGCAGCCAAGCTCTGTTCTCTGAATGCTCTGCAAACAGAAAGGCTGTGGGAGCTGAGGTCCCTGCAGAGTCCTCACAAGGCATGTGGCCGAAGGGAAAGGCCAGCTCAAGCGTGATCCCTGCCCCCTGCTCCACCCGCTCAACCTCCCTACTCCAGTTGCCCTCTCTGGGGGGTTTAGATCCAGAATTAAAACACTCAGGGCTTGGCTCTCCAGAGCAGGGGCTATGTGGTTGTAGGAACTTGGCTCAGACTTTTCTGATCACCAAAGGTCCTTGACATCTGCACTGGCTCTGGACAACTACAGAATCTCCATTTCCAGAACTCTCAGTTCTCCCCTGCACACTCGGATTCTCGATCTTCGCCCCAGCCCCTTTCCCCTTACTGGTTCCCTACCACCTTGCACCACACATGCAAATTCATCACTTCCCTTCCCACTCACTCCCTTCTAATCATCTATCCCCTCCCCACCCCCATCCACCCCTCTCCTTTTAACGTCTGTTTTTTTTATCATTTCCCTTTGTCCTGTACCTGCTGGGGCAGTAGTGGTGGTGGTTGTGGCTCTTAGGAGAAAACTCTGTGAGTGAAGACAAGAAATCAGCCTGTTCTGTGCTCCAAACTGCAAGTTCTAAACACCCTGTAGCTGGTTCAGAGGACACTCAAACATGAGGTTAAAGTTCCATGGGCCTCCCCCTCCTTCTCCCCCTCCCTCCCTCCTGACTCCTCCTCCAAAGCTCCATCCACAGCAGTAAAAAAACAAACAGGAACCAGAGCTGGGACAGGAGTTGTTTATTTCTGTCCATATTCAGCTTTCTGAAATAATCAAACAATCCCAATAGCCATGAAATTGAGCTGCCTAACCTCCGGCATGTAAAATAAGAGTAGTATTCGTTAAACACTTACACTCTGTTGGACTAAGCACTGGGATGGATTCAAGACGATCATGTCAGACACCGGCCCAGGGAAGCAGCATGGTGCAGTGGAAAAAGCACGGGCCTGGGCCTCCACTACTTGTCTGCTGTGTGTTCTGGGGCAAGTTACTTAACTTCTCTGAGCCTCAGTTCTGCAAAATGAGGATTCAATATCTGTTTTTCCCTTCTACTTAGACTGTGAACCCCATGGGGGACCTGATTATCTTGTATCTGTCCCAGTGCTTAGTACAGTGCTTGGCACATAATAAACACTTAAATACCAAAATTATTACCATTGTTATTATTATCATCATCAGGTTCCTGAAGGGCTATGTGTGGGATAGCGGCTCCCTCTACCCACCAAATCAGAGTCCAGGTCAGGATCAGAAACAGTCTTTATTCTTTCTCATGAGAAAGGGCACTACCCCCGTCGCTCAAACAGCATCAGCCAGGGAGTGCGCTTGTTGATTGTACGAAGCTGATTTTTATAGCCCTAACGCATCCTCTTCCTCCCACCGACTATCCCCTTTCTCCATTGTCTGGATACTTAGGGCGTACAATTTAATCGCGGCAGCTAGCACCCAACACGCGCTCACGTACAAGGCTGACAGTGGCCTTGCGGTTTAACCTGCATCCTGTTTTTCGGTTAGCTGCGTCCTGTTTTTTTGTAAACAGGTCCTGCAATGTGGCTGTTTTATTTTCCCTTTATCTCCTTCCAGTTTGTCGTATCTGGTGTAACCCGGCCTGGCCCGGGGAGATAGCTTCTGCCTTCCCTCCTGGGGTCTCATGAGGAAACTTCACTGGGTTCCATCCCTCACAGCTAGAACCATGGCTTTGCCTCTGTTGTCTTCCCTCAGCATCCAGCACAGTGCAGTACACAGTGTAGGTGTTCAATATGTACTATTCAGGTAATGGAAACAACTCCTCTCCCTCTCCAATCTCCCACAGGTTCACGTGGGGACCACACACCCATCCCGGTTGGATAAAGGACAAAACTGAAGCATAGGTAAGGGAGGCATGTGTGGTCCCCAGATGAATCTGTGGGAGCCTTATTCAAATCCCATCTTCTCCAAGAGGCCTTCCCCAACTAAGCCCTCATTTCCCCTATTCCCTCTCCCTTCTGCAGCACCCTCGTGCTTGGATTTGTTCCGTATATCCACCCACCCTCAGTCCCACAGCACTTATGTACATATCCCTAATTTATTTTAATGTCCATCTCCCCCTCTAGAGACTGTAAGCTCACTGTGGGCAGGGATAGTGTCTACCAATTCTGTTGTATTACACTCTCCCAAGCACTTAGTACAGTGCTTTGCACACAGTAAACACTCAAATACCATCGATTGATTGAGAGGACTTGACAGCTATGGTGGCCGCCACCCAAAGCAGCAGATGAAGAGCGGAGGACAGTGGCCTCCAGGATATTTCTGATTTTTGGCCCCAGTAGCAGAAAATGGATTGATTGAGAAAACTATAGAGGGCAGCAGCAGATGGCCACCCAACTGCCCCCCACCACCAACCTCCCCCCCCCCCACACACACGTATACCCCCATACTTCTTTCCTTTCTTTCCCATTGCTTCCTCTTCCCCCCACCCTCTCACTCTTTCCCTCTTCCTTTCTTCTTTTCCCTTTTCTCCTTCGCCCTTCCACTTCTCACCCTCCTCTCTCTCCTCCCCACTCTGTCCCTACCCCCTTTTGTCCCTGTTGTCCACCCTAGCCGAGTACTCCAGCAGAAGAGGCACTGACTGCATTTTCCCTAAAGGCTTAGCATAACCGACTCCATTGTATGCAGAGCTCAACGGCAGGGTATGTGAGGAATAGGCGTCGGCCTTGCCTCGCGGAAGATTCTGTAATCGAGGAGGGCTGACACTGATTAAAGCGGCTAAGCCTTGTCTAAAACGACCCCATCCTGTGTGGGGTCTCCTGCTAACACCTCCTCACAACAGGGTGCCAAAGTTTCGCGCCCTCGGGAATCCTTTGTGTAGCCCCGATAGGGAACCAAATAAAAGGGAAGAAGCGGCTGGAATCGGAGCTGTACCTCTGTCACTCGTACCTCTCAGGAGGTGAACGGGTGAGCAGTCACCTTTCCTACTTCTACTGCTCTATCTGAACTCGTGTCCCCGAGTCCTTTTTCCTATCTGCGTCACCACCTTGGGTTCCCGAACTCTGCAGCCAATTTACACCGGTTAACTTATTTTGCTCCCTACTTGCCGATAACAGTCCTCACTCTCACCCCTCTCAACAAGACCCTATTCTGGTTCATTTTAGGCACTGTCCTTGTGGCCCCAACCCCAGTATCCCACAAGACCCCTGCCTCTTTCTACCCACCCCCACTAAGAACTCCCTGCCTCTCCCATTCAGCCTGACTTCTGCTTCTTCCTCTCCCAGTCTATGGTAAATGGCCCTATTTTTTCTTCTCACACTGCACTAAATGGGTTCTGGTCCCTTCAAGGGCTGCTGGTATTTACAACTCTTTCTATTGTCCTCTTCCAAGCACTTAGTACAGTGTTCTGAACACAGTAAACTCTCAGTAAATATTGATTGATTGAACTCTTTGGTCTCTTCGCAATCCAGAATCTTGTTTCTGGGTGGGGTAGAGAAAAGTACTGCTGACAAATCCAAACTTGTTTCCAGAACCGGCCGAAGCCCACCCTGCCCCAGGCCCCATCCCACCTCCTCATCCCACCCATTCTGCCTCAAACACCCCTACACGTAAGGCTCCTTCTACTCGGACTCCAGTATCTCTTGCTGGGACACTGCCTCTCTAGGTTCCTCTTTTTTTATGGTTTTTGTTAAGCACTTAGTATGTGCCAGGCACTATACTAAGCACTGGGGTAGATACAAGCTAATCAAGTTGGACATAGGGCTCACAGTCTTAATCCCCATTTTACAGATTAGGTAACTGGGGCACAGAGAAGTCAAGTTACTTGCCCAAGGTCACACAGCAGGCAAGTGGCAGAGTTCTGATTAGAACCTAGGTCCTCTGACTCCCAGGCCCATGCTCTTTCCACGAGACCACATTGCTTCTTTTAGAGAAGCAGCATGGCTTAGTGGAAAGAGCACGGGCTTGGGAGTCAGAGGTCATGGGTTCTAATCCCCACTCTGCCACTTGTCTGCTGTGTGACTTTTGGACAAGTCACTTAACTTCTGTCTCAGTTACCCCATCTGTAAAATGGGGATTAAGACTGAGCCCCACATGGGGCAACCTGATTACCTTGTATCCCCCCCAGCGCTTAGAACAGTGCTTGGCACATAGTAAATTATTATCAGAGAAGCAGCATGGCTCAGTGGAAAGAGCACAGGCTTTGGAGTTAGATGTCATGGGTTCAAATCCCGGCTCTGCCAACTGTCAGCTGTGTGACTGGGCAAGTCACTTAACTGCTCTGTGCCTCAGTTACCTCATCTGTAAAATGGGGATTAAAACTGTGAGCCCCCCGTGGGACAACCTGATCATTTTGTAACCTCCCCAGTGCTTAGAACAGTGCTTTGCACATAGTAGGTGCTTAACAAATACCATTATTATTATTATTCTCTTTCCTTCTCTTTCCCTCCTCTCTCTCTATTGCCGGATTCCATTGCTAACTCTGTCCAGCCCCTTCCCTCCTCAGCACTTCAGGGAGAAGATTCCCAGACATTGTGGATGGATCAGTAATTGAAGAGCTTCGGGATGAAGGTACCGAAGATACCGAGTGGCAAGCAGAGATTTAAGGGGGGCTTTTTAAGAGGGAAACACCAATTCACAGATTCTCCAGTAGGGGGAGCTCTGAGACAGTGGAAATCACGTCCAGATGTGTATGGCCAGATCCTAAGTCTCTCTGTGCTGAGCGGGGCCGGGTTCAGGCAATTGCGCTCCCTGAGGTGGGGAAAAAAGTGGCCACCAGCCCCGTGCCCCGTACTATATGACATTCATTCATTCATTCGATCGTATTTATTGAGTGCTTACTGTGTGCAGAGCACTGTACTAAGCGCTTGGGTAGTACAAGTCGGCAACATACAGAGACAGTCCCTACTCAACAACAGGCTTATGTTCCACCCCATTCTCCATCACATCAAGCCAGGCACCCACAGCTCTCCTCAGTCACAACATTTTGTGGAAAAGCGTTTCACCACTGCCACCTTTTTTATGGTATTTAATAATTATGGCATTTGTTAAGCACTTACTACGTGCCCGGATTATCTTTGTCCAGAAACGCTCTGGGCATATTACTCCCCTCCTCAAAAATCTCCAGTGGCTACCAATCAATCTGCGCATCAGGCAGAAACTCCTCACCCTGGGCTTCAAGGCTGTCCATCACCTCGCCCCCTCCTACCTCACCTCCCTTCTCTCCTTCTACAGCCCAGCCCGCACCCTCCCCCGCTAATCTCCTCACCGTACCTCGCTCTCGCCTGTCCCACCATTGACCCCCGGCCCACGTCATCCCCCGGGCCTGGAATGCCCTCCCTCTGCCCATCCGCCAAGCTAGATCTCTTCCTCCCTTCAAGGCCCTGCTGAGAGCTCACCTCCTCCAGGAGGCCTTCCCAGACTGAGCCCCTTCCTTCCTCTCCCCCTCGTCTCCCTCCCCCCATCTTACCTCCTTCCCTTCCCCACAGCACCTGTATATATGTATGTTTGTACATATTTATTACTCTATTTATTTTATTTGTACATATCTATTCTATTTTATTTTGTTAGTATGTTTGATTTTGTTCTCTGTCTCCCCCTTTTAGACTGTGAGCCCACTGTTGGGTAGGGACTGTCTCTATATGTTGCCAATTTGTACTTCCCAAGCGCTTAGTACAGTGCTCTGCACATAGTAAGCGCTCAATAAATACGATTGATGATTGATGATGATGATGCCAGGCACTACACTAAGCCCTGGGGTAGATACAAGCAAATCGAGTTGGACACAGTCCCTGACCCGCATGGGGCTCACAGTCTCAATCCGCATTTTACAGGTGAGGGAACTGAGGCCCAGAGAAGTAAAGTGACTTGCCCAAGGTCACACAGCGGACATGTGGTGGAGCCAGAATTAGAACCCATGACCTGACTCCCAGGCCTGGGCTCTATCCACTACACCATGATACTACTTAAGCGCTTACTACCTGTCAAACACTGTTCTGAGCAGTGGGATAGATACAAGTTAATTAGGAGGGCCACAGTCCCTGTCCCAGATGGGGATCACAGTCTAGGTAGGAGGGAAAACAAGAGAACTAAGGCACAGAGGAGCTAAGTCACTTGCCCAAGGCCACACAGTATGCGATTGGCAGAGCCAGTATCAGAACCCATGTTCTCTGACTTCCAGGCCCATGCTCTTTCCACTGGGCCATACTGCTTCTCACCCTTCAAACACCCTGGGCAGCTCAGCTCCGAGACCTCAAACTTACTCCCTGCTAATGGATCACTTCCATCCAGGGTGACACACAAACCCGTTTCCACCATCTTTGAGAGGGGTCCCAGCTCCCACCATGCCATGCTCTCAGGCACTTGCTTGCCTCCCTTACTCTCTGAAGCCAGCCCAGCTGCAGAGTACAAGAAGGTATGAAGTCCCAAGAAGTTCACGTGGGGACAAGGAGACGGAGAGGAGAGGGGTTTAGAGGAGCCATTCTGGCTTCAAAGGAGCACACAAATAGATGGACAAGCCAACTTGTGAGCCCAGGTCAATGACAAGGTGATCGGAACATTTCCGAACCGTCTCTTGTTCCCAATCTCCGACGGATGCAGTGACAGGTCTGTCACTCTCAGAGCCAAGAGGTTCATTTCGAGCCTCCAAAACAGCAGCATTGTTAGATCAAAACACTGAAACTGGCCTTTGATGTTGGCTCCCTAGATCCACTGATTTATTAAAGTCACACCTCCTTGATTTTCTTTTGTACAAACATAACCTAAAGAACAAAATTAATATCAGGTTTGAATTTTGTTTTCCACAATCATCTAACTAGAGGGAAGAGTGGAGCCAAAATGGCTTCCTGATCCCCCACCCTCCACCACCCACGCTCCACCCAGGGATCAAAATGTCTGCTCTGGCTCCATCTGGGAGCTCCCTGCCATAGCAAGGCATGGTGGGGGTGGTGATGGCGGCAACCACCACGATAAACAACCTCTCTCTTCCACAGACGTTTTTCTCTCTTCACCAGCCTAGGGAAACGAAAGGGTACCCAAGGCTTTTCAATGCTGCCACCATGGCCTTTCCCCCTTTCCCACCCCGACTAATCGCGTCCCCAGTACTCGCCCCTGGTAGGAGGGAGGCAAGTTTGCTGTCTGCAACTGTGGGCTTTCCAACTCCAGCCCTCTCCCTGCTCCCTTTTTTGATGCCCCTTCCCCAGTCTCTAGGGTGCTTTGGGATGGCAGGGTCAGTGGGGATGGGCAGGGAAAGGCTCCAGGGCCCCCGTCTCATTGCCGAGCCGGTAGTGGCTCTACATTCAGCCAGATGCCATTCTCGGTCCGAAGGATCAGCTCGGGCTTCCGTCGCACCTTCTTGGTCCTGTCCACGACTAGCTTGAAGCGCAGGAGAGTCAGGGCCACCACCACCTTCATTTCTGACATGGCAAAGCTCTGGCCAATGCAATTCCTGCAAAAGGAGGAGGAGGAGGTGGGCCAAGATCTTTCATTAATAATAACAATAACGACGGCGGTGGTGTTTGTGAAATGCTTCCTACGTGACCAGCATTGGGTTGGAAAAGAGATAATCAGAACAGTCACCATCCCTGTCCCACGTGAGGCTCACAATCGAAGTTGGAGGGGGAAAGGGCACCGCTTTCATATCACCATTTTACAGATGAGGAAACTAAGGCCCAGAGAAGTTAAGTGACTTGCCCAAGGTCACACAGCAGGCAAGTGGCAGAGCCAGAATTATATCATTATGGTATTTGTTAAGCGCTTACTATGTGCCAGGCACTGTACTAAGTGCTTGGGTGGATACAAGCAAATAGGGTTAGACACAGTTCCTGTCCCACATGGGGCTCACAGTCTCAATCCCTATTTTAAAGATGAGGTAACAGGCACAGAGAAGTTAAGTGACTTGCCCAGGGTCACACAGCAGGCAAGTGGCAGAGCCAGAATTATATCTGTGATTGCGTGGCTCAGCGGAAAGAGCATGGGCTTTGGAGTCAGAGGTCATGGGTTCAAATCCCGGCTCCGCCAACTATCAGCTGGGTGACTTTGGGCAGGTCACAACTTCTCTGTGCCTCAGTTACCTCATCTGTAAAATGGGGATTAAAATTGTGAGCCCCTCCGTGGGACAACCTGATCACCTTGTAACCCCCCAGCACTTAGAACAGTGCTTAACAAATACCATCATTATTATTATTTCCTCCCCCTCCCCCTGCCTTACCTCCTTCCCTCCCCCCACAGCACCTGTATATATGTTTGTATGTATTTATTACTCTATTTTATTTGTACATATTTATTCTATTTATTTCATTTTGTTAATATGTTTTGATTTGTTCTCTGTCTCCCCCTTCTAGACTGTGAGCCCACTGTTGGGTAGGGACCGTCTCTATGTGTTGCCAACTTGTACTTCCCAAGCGCTTAGTACAGTGCTCTGCACACAGTAAGCACTCAATAAATATGATTGAATGAATGAATATCATTATGGTATTTATAATAATAATGGCATTTATTAAGCGCTTACTATGTGCAAAGCACTGTTCTAAGCGCTGAGGAGGTTACAAGGTGATCAGGTTGTCCCACGGGGGGCTCACAGTCTTCATCCCCATTTTACAGATGAGGGAACTGAGGCCCAGAGAAGTCAAGTGACTTGCCCAAAGTCACACAGCTGACAATTGGCGGAGCCAGGATTTGAACCCATGACCTCTGACTCCAAAGCCTGTGCTCTTTCCACTGAGCCACGCTGTATTTGTTAAGTGTTTACTATGTGACAGGCACTGTACTAAGTGCAAGGGTGGATACAAGCAAATCAAGTTGGACACAGTCCCTGTCCCACATGGGGCTCACAGTCTTGATCCCCATTTTATAGATGAGGTAACTGATGCATAGAGAAGTTAAGTGACTTGCCCAAGGTCACACAGCAGACAAGTGGCACAGCTGGGACTAGAACCCATGACCTGACTACCAGGTCCATGCTCTATCCACTGCACCACTCTGCTTCTCCAATGAGAACTAAGATCCTCTGACACCCAGGCCCAGGCTCTTTCCACTAGTCCACGTTGCTGTTCCCCACCCATCCTTGCCAAACCTCAGACCAAAGAAGAGAGTTCATCTGTGGGGCCAGGGCTAATGGAGAACACCAGCAGGAGCTCTGTGGTGGTGTCTTTTTCCAGTCAGTCAGCGGTATTTACTGAGTGCTTACTGTACTAAGCTCTTGGAAGAATAATGCTAGTAACCGCTAGTAACCTGCCCACAAGGAACTTACAGTTTTAAGGAGCTTCTGATAAGAAGCCCAGATTCCCTGGTCCAGGCTCCTATTAACTGCTCTATAGCTATAGCCACTATTCAGGAATCAATCAATCAATCAGTGGTATTTTTAGGAGCAGCATGGCCTAGTGGATAAAGCACGGGCCTGGAGTCACAAGGACCTGGGTTCTAATCCCAGCTCTGCCACTTGTCTGCTGGGCGACCTTGGGCAAATCACTTCACTAGGCCTCAGTTATTTCGTCTGTAGAATGGGGATTAAGAGCCGGGATTAGAACCCAAGTCCAGGTATTTATTGAGCACTTACTGTGTGCAAACCACTGCACTGTACAATGCAACAGAGCTGATAGACACATTACTTTCACCATCCCCCCCCCCCCCCCAAATCCAATCGTCTGAGGGAACAGGGGCACACCCAGTCCTGAGCTAACAAATGCCCCTAAAAGTGGAAGAAATAAAAGTGGAAGAAAGGATTTGTGAGACTGTGCAGGACTGGGGCCTGCGGGGTTTACCTGGGTCCGGCTGAGAAGGGCACATAGGCCAGTGGTGACCTCTGCTGGGGGTTCTCCGGGTCAAAGCGGTACGGGTTAAATACCTGGCGAGAGACACAGTGACTAGAGCTAGGGACATGGCAACACACCGGCCCCACACCCAGGGGCCCAGTGAACCAGAAGGAGGGACCCACAGCTTCACTAAAGCCCAATCGAGGGGCCCGACTGGGTGAGGGGTTGGTGGGAGGGTCCCACTGGGCAGGACTCATCACTAACTCTGCTGAGGACAGCTCAGAGTAGGAGGTGGGAGGTCAGACTAGGTGAATCCCTGAGAAAGCAAACCCCAGAGAAGGGAGGTCAATGGCCTGTCTTAACACAGCACTAAGTGGTTTAACACACAGCCCAGGTCTCCGCCCACCATCTTCTGCCAGAGCCCCAAACGATCCCGGTTTCACTATATCTCATTGTATCTCGGTCCAACTGAGACTGGGAGAGAGGGGGAGCTGACCAGGGGGTGAGAGGAAGAGGAGAGCAGTGTTACCTTGGGTTCCGGCCATACTGCCGGATTGTGGTGGGTCCCGTAGATACTGACCAGACAGATGGTTTCTGAAGGAGAGGGGTCAATCAGACATACGAAAGGTGGGCGGGAATGGCGAAAAGGGAGTAAGGTGGGGGTGAGGGAGCAGGAAGGAACTCCGGAGATCAAGTCCTTTATCGGTTCCAGTGCCATGGCCTCATGCCACGGGGAGAAGTCCATCTCCCTGCTGAGGTCAGCAACCCTCCTGCCCCTGGTCCTCAGCAAACTACCCCAGCCCTGCATTCGGGAGATCCATTCTCCTTCGCTGCGGGGGATGGGGTAGTTTTCACAGGAGGCGCAACTTCAGGTACACAGATCCTGGGCTGGCTCCTCTCCTGCTCCTGGCAACTTGGAGGCAGGGGAGGCAGCAGACAGTACCTTTGGGGATGACCCGTCCATCTGGAAGCTTGATGTCCTCGGTGCAACGGCGGGAGATGAGGGTGACGGGGGGATAGAGGCGTAGGCTCTCTTTGATGCACATGGTGATGAAGGGCATCTGGGTCAGATCCTCCCTATGCCAAATAAAACAGTATCCTCTCCTGTCATCAGTCGGCTAGCCCTAAGTACTCACCTGGCTCCGGTCTGGGCCAAAGTCTGACAACCTCTCCAAAGGGCCAGGGCACTCGAGGTCTGAAGAAATCCCTGAGCTTACTCAACCCCTGCCCCGCATCAGATGTAGGTTAGGTCACTATTAGTAGACAGACAGAGCTCGTTGTGGACAGAGAATTTGTCTGTTTGTTATATTGTACTCTCCCAAGCACTTATTACAGTGCTCTGCACACAGTAAGTGCTCAGTAATAATAGCATTTGTTAAGTGCTTACTCCACGCAGAACACCTGTAGTTTCCATTCAGTACCACAGGGCGGCAGCACTGGGATGGATTATTTTTCTGTCAAGTAGGTCCCGGCCTGGGGTTCATTCATTCATTCAATCGTATTTATTGAGCGCTTACTGTGTGCAGAGCACTGTACTAAGCGCTTGGGAAGTACAAGTTGGCAACATATAGAACATATGGGGTTCCATTGGTAATGGTATCTAGTAAGTGCACCCTGGCACTAAGAGCTGGAAAAATCCACCAGAAACAAAAGGCACATTCTGACCTCTTGTCAGCTATTTTGATCAATCTTACAAAAAGCATGCATATATTAATGACTGTCCCCCCCCCCCCCCCACTCTGGACTGTAAACTCATTGTGGGCAGGGAATGTGTCTGTTTATTGCTGTAATAATAATAACAATGGCATTTGTTAAATGCTTACTATGTGCAAAGCACTGTTCAAAGCGCTGGGGGGATACAAGGTGATCAGGTTGTCCCACGTGGGGCTCACAGTCTTCATCCCCATTCTACAGATGAGGGAACTGAGGCACAGAGAAGTGAAATGACTTGCCCGAAGTCACACAGCTGCCAAGTGTTGGAGTCAGGATTCGAACCCATGACCTCTGATTCCAAAGCCTGTGCTCTTTCCACTGAGCCACGCTGCTTCCCTGTACTCTCCCAAGTGTTGAGTACAATGCTCTGCACACAGTAAGTGCTCAATAAATACTATTGAATGAGTAAATGAAGCATCTGAAACCATCAACAGACCTGAGCTCTGGCATTAAATGTTTACTTGTGGCAGAGCACTGTACTCAGCACTTGGGAGAGTATGATACAACAGAGTTGGTAGACACGTTGCCTGCCCACAAGGAGCTGACAGTCTAGAGGGGGAGACAGCAGGCTAACTCCACACTTAGAAAGGGCAGAAAGGCCCAGAGATTTCTTGCTCTTCCTCCTGCTCCCACTATTTATTTTTATTATTAATAATAATAATAATAATAATAACTATGGTACTTGCTAAGTGCTTACTCTGTGCCAAGCACTGTGGCTGACAGAAGATCAGATCAGACACAGTCTCTGTCTCACATGAGGCTCACAGTCTTAATCCCCATTTTACAGATGAGGTAACAGGCACAGAGAAGTTAAGTGACTTGGCCAAAGTCACACAGCAGACAAGTGGCAGGGTCAGGATTAGAACCCAGGTCCTTCTGACTCCCAGGCCAGTGCTCTATCCACTAGGCCATGCTGCTTCTCAGTATTATAAATACTTTTTGTCTGTTCACCCTTGTAAGCTCCTTGATGGCAAAGAACATGTGTCTTGCTTCTGTTGTAATGATAATGATTTTAATTATCAATGTACTTGTTAAGTGTTCACTATGTGTCAGACACCATTCTAAGTTAATAAAATTGGACAGAGTCCCCATCCCACATGGAGCTCACAGTCTAAATAGGAGGGAGAATAGGTATTGACTTCCCATTTTACAGATGAGGAAACAGATGCACAAAGAAGTTAACTGACTTGCCCACGGTCACAGCATGAGAGTGGCAAAGCCAAAATTAGAACCTAGGTCCTCTGTCTCCCAAGCCAGGGCTCTTTCTATGAGGCCACGTTGCTCCTTCCCAAGAGCTCAGTGCAGTGCTTTGCACTTGGCGAATTCTATTGAGGATAATAGTGATGATAGAATGAGTAATCAGCTCATTTCTCAAGAATCCTCCCAGGGGAGAGCTCTTTTGCAAAAGATATCAATCACCTGGTGATACCAGTTAGAGCACAGCCAATTCCTGATGCTAACTAGGAGGAAACTCCAGTAGCATCAGGAAAAGATGGTCCTTATTAAATGTCTGATGAGAATAGGTGTGGGAGGTGGTATTCATTGAGAAGACTGAGGGTCAGCAGGATGGCCTGCCAGGGAAGAGCCTGTGGATGATGAACCACAGAGCAGCCACTCTGAGAAATATAGTAGTGGGTTAAGGCAGGGGGTGGTAACCCTTGGAATTAAGTTAACAGCAAGTTTCAGATGAGGGATAGGTGGTTATTCAGTCAATCAATCATATTTATTGAGAGCTTACTGTGTGCAGAGCACTGTTATTCTCCCAAGTGCTTAGCACAATGTTCTGCACACAGAAAGTGCTTAAATCGGTAAATACCATCGGAATAAATAAATACAGCAGAACTGGTAGACACGGTCCCTGCCCACAGTGAACTAATTCCTGAAGTTAATTTTAATATCTTGTTGTATAACTACTGATACATGTCTACATGTTTTGTTTTGTTGTCTGTCTCCCCCTTCTAGACTGTGAGCCCGTTGTTGGGTAGGGACCGTAACTAGTTGTTGCCGACTTGTACTTCCCAAGCGCTTAGTACAGTGCTCTGCACACAGTAAGTGCTCAATAAATTCATTCATTCCATTCAATAGTATTTATTGAGCACTTACTGGGTGCAGATCGCTGTACTAAGCACTTGGGAAGTACAAGTTGGCAACATATAGAGACGGTCCCCACCCAACAACAGGCTCACAATCTAGAAGGGGGAGACAGACAACAAAACATGTGGACAGGTGTCAAGTTGTCAGAACAAATAGAAACAAAGCTAGATGCACATCATAAATACGATTGAATGAATAAATACGATTGAATGAATAAATGAATGATGCTGTTCAAATCCTTCATTGTGTAAATACCAGTTACTCATTTATAACCCAAGAGGGTGCCAGAGCCATCTGTGTGGGGTTAGGGAGAAGCTGCAGATTCAGAGATTCGCTATTACAAGGACCAGCGGGGCATTTAACCTTTCATCTAACCTTTCTTGACTCAGTGGCCAGCCTGTCGGGTGAAGGATTGGCTAGCTGAACCCCTGATAACTCCTGGGGGTTCCAAATCTTAGAGCCGTGGGATCGTGGCCAGAAACTGCTAGGGCAAACTCGGGGTGCACTCGTGTGGAGCCCCAAGAGAGTCAGTCCCCTCCCTGCCTCTAACTTGTCAGGGATATTATGCTATAATAATGTCTGCCTCCCCCTTTAGACTGGAAGCTCGTTGTGGCCAGGGAACATGTCTACCAACTTCGTTATATTGTAATCTCCCAAGAGTTTAGTAGAGTACTCTGCACACAGTAAGTGCTCAATAAACACGATCAATTGATTGCTAGAAACTGGAATCCAACCTCCAAAGCAACTGAAAAGTCACACTTCAACAGCGTGTTTTCCATTAAGCATTTTGGAGAGAACCCCATAGAAGAACTAGGGAATATTGTTTCCACAATGTGTGTCTGTGTAGACGAAACTTGATGCAGTGTCAGAGGAAACGGTTCTGCTCATGTGTGTGGTGTCAGTCAAAGCATGAGTGCTTTGAGTTTTTCGTAACAAAAGTTTCTTCAAAAGCACAACCTCCACATAGGAGAATTGTCTATACACAAGCCAGTGATGCACTACTAGACACAAAAGTAGACAACCAACTACGAGAAGATGCCGGGGATCTGTATGTAGTAAGACTTGCACCAAGGGCTAACATTTAATATCTGCTGTGTGACCTTGACCAAGTCACTTAACTTCTCTGGGCCTCAGTTCCCTCATCTGCAAAATGGGGATTGAATTTCCTGTTCTCCCTCCTACTTAGACTGTGAGCCCCATGTGGCACCTGATGATCTTGTATCTACCCCAGCACTTAGTACAGTGCTTGACACATACATAATAGTAATAATAATAATAATAATAATAAAGGTATTTGTTATGTGCTTACTATGTGCCAGGCACTGTTCCAGTCCCTGTCCCACATAGGGCTCACAGTCTTCATCCCTGTTTTACAGTTGAGGGAACTGAGGCACAGGGAATTTAGGTGACTTGCCCAAGGTCACACAGCAGACAAGTGGCAGAGCCAGGTTTAGAACCAAGGGCCTCTGCCTCCTAGGCCCATACTCTTTCCACTAGGCCATGCTACTTCTCTAATAGAAGGTTAGCATACCCTTAGGAAAACTGACAGTTTGGTGACAACGGGCATCAAACTTCATGCAAACCCTAAGGTCAATACACTGCAATGGTGCCAGATTTTCCACAGGATTTTGAGACCCAAACCTTTTAAGGAAGGCACATCTGGCTTCTAGGGCAGTTTCATCAGTATCACCTATGAGACATACTCAACAACAAAACGGCAAGGCAGGGTTACCAATAATAAGGTCCTAGAATTAGGCCAGCTCAATAGCTCAATAGCATATCAACATAGAAGCAGCGTGGCTCAGTGGAAAGAGCCCGGGCTTTGGAGTCAGAGGTCATGGGTTCAAATCCTGCCTCTGCCAATTGTCAGCTGGGTGACTTTGGGCAAGTCACTTAACTTCTCTGTGCCTCAGTTGCCCCATCTGTAAAATGGGGATTAAGACTGTGAGCCCCCTGTGGGACAACCTAATCACCTTGTAACCTCCCAGCACTTAGAACAGTGCTTTGC
Organism: Tachyglossus aculeatus; assembly: GCF_015852505.1. Lineage (NCBI taxonomy): Eukaryota > Metazoa > Chordata > Mammalia > Monotremata > Tachyglossidae > Tachyglossus > Tachyglossus aculeatus. The sequence goes on along the minus strand of NC_052101.1, from coordinate 117,844,623 downwards.
ACATAGTAAGCACTTAATAAATGCCATTATTATTATTATTATTATTGACATAATAATATGTTAATGACTGGGTGGGAAATGAGGCAAGGATAGACCAGAGCAGGATACTCAAGCCACTTGTGTACAATGAACTGAAATAAGGCATTCTTAAGCAGGGGGAGCAGAACATCAAGTGTCAGATTACTCATATGTCATTTCAAGAACCCCCGTACCCGAACAAAAGGCTAGGTTCTTGCCAAAAATGTTAACTTCAAATATGAAGGATGGCTATAATATATTTGTTAAGTGCTTACCATGTTCCAAGCACTGGACTAAGCACTGGGGTAGATAATAGTAATGGCATTTATTTAGCGCCTACTATGTGCAAAGCACTGTTCTAAGTGCTGGGGAGGTTACAAGGTGATCAGGTTGTCCCACGGGGGGCTCACAGTCTTAATCCCCATTTTACAGATGAGGGAACTGAGGCCCAGAGAAGTTAAGTGACTTGCCCAAGGTCACACAGCTGACAATTGGCAGAGCCAGGATTTGAACCCATGACCTCTGACTCTAAAGCCCGTGCTCTTTCCACTGAGCCATGCTGCTTCTCTTATAAGAAGCTACGTAGACGATACAAGATAATCAGGTGCTACTTGGGGCTCACAGTCTAGATAGGAGGGAAAACAGGCATTGAATCCCCATTTTTCAGACTAAGGAACTGAGGCACAGAGAAGTTAGGTGACTTGTCCATGGTCCCACAGCAGGTAAGTGGTAGAACCGGGATTGGAATCCAGGTCCTCTGACTCCCAGGCCTGAGCTCTTTCCATTAGGCCACACTGCTCCTACTTAGACAGCTATACCCATTACATCTCTATATACTGTCCACATGTCTCCAACTGATTTTACCAGGCATGTATGGCTCTTTTACAGAAAGACTATGGGGTGAGGTCACTTTTTTTTGTTATTTGTCAAGTGCTTACTCTATGCCAGGCACAGTACTAAGAACTGGGGTAGACACAAGCTAATCAAGTTGGACAGTCCGTGCCCCCCGCGGGGCTCACAGTCTTAAGCCCCATTTTGCAGATGAGGTAACTGAGGCACAGAGAAGTTAAGTGACGTGCCCGAGGTCACAGAACAGACTAGACTGTCAGCTCGTTGTGGGCAAGGAATGTGTCTGTTTATTGTTTATTGTACTCTCCCAAGCGCTTAGTACAGAGCTCTGCACACAGTAGCACTCCATAAATACGACTGAATGAAAAGTGGCAGAGAGGGGATTTGAACCCAAATCCTTCTGACTCTCAGGCCCATGATCTATCCCCTAGGCCATGCAGCTTCTCCGTTGCTGAAACATCATCATAAGGGGTATCTATTTCTTAATATCAGTCTCAGAGAGCAGAGCTGGGATGGTCAGAACAGCTGCTTGATGATGACTGGTCCAAGTTGGCTCTTGAAAAACCCTCCTCACTTAAGAGGCAGTATACACCGCTGTCCGTTTTATGGATGGACGGAAGAGAGGAAGAAGAGGTAGGGAGGAATGACAGGAGGAAAACCTGGAGAAGGCAGATTTGATGCCACAATGGATGACGAAAGGAACTGCCACTGACCATTCAATCTCGTCCGTCTCTCTCCCCTTCATGATTTCTTGGATCTCTTCCCGGCATTTCTCCTGATATTCTGGGTATTTTGCTAAATTAAACAGTATCCAGGAGAGGCCGCTGGATGTGGTGTCATGTCCTGCAGAGGAGAAACCAAGGAAAAACCCAGTGTGAGATTCCCGTGGGAGAGAACAGGCTACCAAGATACAGGGAAGATCAAGATGGCATCCAAATAATTGTCAACTATATTTCTCTGTTTGCTTACGCTATTCGTTAAGCACTTACTATGTGCCAGGCACTGTCCTATGAGCTGGGGTAGATACAAGCTAATCAAGTTGGAAACAGTCCCTGTCCCATGTGGGGCTCACAGTCTTAATCCCCATTTTACAGATGAGGTAACTGAGGCCCAGAGAAGTTAAGTGACTTGCCCAAGGTCATACAGCAGACAAGTGGTGGAGCCAGGATTGCACACCTACTGTTTGTGAGGGACTGCACTAGGCACTTGAGGAACATACAGAAGTGTAAAACTTAGTCCTTGCCCTCAAGGAGTCTAGAGCCTAAAAGATAAGCAGACATCTCCCACAGCCCTAGCTGTTACGGTCTACTTCCAAGGGAGAGGGCCCACTTCCAATCATGTCCACTGCCAACAACTTACGGAATTACTGCCAAATGAGAAAAGAGCTCAGCTGAGATACCCAGAGATCTGCCATATTTACCAGTTCAGAGAACTGAACCGAAAATCTAGGCTCCAACACTGTCTTGCTGTGTGACCTTGGACAACTCATTTAACTTCTCTGTGCTTTGTTTTTCCAAATTGAAGAAAAAAGAATGACATCTTCCTCACCCTACTCATAGGAATACTCTATGTATAATTCAGATAATATATGTCTGAGATTTTTGGAAGAAAGATACAAATAAATTCAAAATGTTTTTACTATTATAGGCCTAATTAGGGAGATGGCAGCTGAATGCTATACCAGGGAAACTAGTAGAATCAATAAATGAGTTTTAGATCAATGAGCACTTACATAAACACAACCTGTTGGGATTTAGATGGTCTGATTTCTGTCAGGGGAAATCGGGCCTTACTAATCTGCTGGAGTTCTCTGAAAGGATCAACAAGCAGGTGGACAGACAGAGGGGAGCCTGTGAGAATGAAACATTCAGATTTTCAAAATCCTTTGACTAGGTTTTCCACCAAAGACTTTTTAAGGAACCATGGACTTGAAGGGGATAGTCTGTCATGTTGGAAAACTAGCTGATCGTTAGGCAACAAAGAGTGAAGAGAGACGGCCACTCTCGAGGTTGGAGACGGGTAAATGGTGGGGTCCCCAGAGAGAGGTGCTAGGACTCGTTTTGTTTAACATCTTCATAAACGATCTGGAAAAGAGGGAGTGTTCAGTGAAATCTCCCAGTTTGCAGATGCCACTGAGCCCTTGCAGAAGATGGAAGGCCGTGAGAATGGGAACAAACTGCCAGAAGGTCTCCTGGAGCTGAGAGAGCGGCCAGAAAAAGGCAGACAAGCTTCAGCATGAACCCATGCCAGGGGACGCCCCCAGGAAGAAATAATCCAAACCACAACTCCGGGATGAGGGTCTTGGAGCTCCCAGTCATGACTGAGGAAAGACATCTCCGTGTCTTGATTGACTGTTCTTTTACAACATCGGTCCAGTGTGGTGCAGCAGCCGGACAGGCCAACCAAATGCTGGGCACCATGGGGTGGGACGGGGGCGGGGGGAAGAGGGGGGAGAGGAAACTCTATCAAAGGCCAGGTTTGCCCCCGTATTAGCCCTGGGGCGCCCACACCTGGAAAGCCATGCGCCACCCTGTTCACTGCCTCTCGTGGAGGACATAGCATGGGATGGAGAAGGCACAGGGGAAGGCAACCAGGGGGATCAGGGGAATGGAGAAACTTCCATATGAGGACAGCTTGAAGAGATCGGGACTCTTCCATCTGGAAAGCAAAAGACTGACAGGGGACGTGCTTGTTTTCTAAATATCAATAAGGCCATTCAAAATACATCACTCCCTTTCTGAAAAACCTCCAGTGACTACCCATTTCTCTCCACGTTTCTTACCTATTTCTTCTTCAGCTTGCACTCTTCACTCCTCCCAAATTAACATCTTAACTGTATCCCACTCTCAATTCTTCCTCTCCAACCCACTGCTCACAACTTTCCATCTGCATGGAACTTCCACCTAGCTCAAATATGCCAAACCACATCCCTCCCCACCTTCCAAGCCTTCCTAAAAATAATACTACTAATAATAATGGTATTTATTAAGAATTTACTGCATGCAAAGCACTGGGATAAATGACGGGGTAGATGCACAATATGAGATAATGTGAAGCAATGTGGCCCAGTGGAAAGAGCACTGGGTCCCTGGAAAGGAGCAGGCCCTGGAGCCTTAAGTTTCCACCCCACTGTTTCCGGTGCTCCTTGGGGACGTCTGATACTTACCTTCAAACATAAACGTATCGGCTTCTGCCCGGATGTCTTCATCAGACAGATACTTCCCCTCTTCATCCTGCAACAGAGAGACCCTAACAGTTGGTAACAGCCCTCCTCTCTGTCTGGGAACAGCTCAATCAGGGGCCCAGAGTCCAGCATCCCATCAATGCCCTTGTTCCCAGAACTGATGGAATTAGGATTAGGGACTGAATACTCGAGGGGCAGAAACACACCCCATCCTCTACTCCGCAGAGCTCTAGTTCTGGGTGGTTTTCAGGTGGAGGGGGCGCTGGAAGCAGTAGGCGGGGGGCTGAAGCTGGGGCTCATTGGGGTAAAGGGAAGAAATAGCCAGCTGGTGTGTGATGAGACATGATTGGAGTCTGCCAACAGGAATCAGAATAATAATAATAGCATTTATTCAGCACTGTGTGCTAAACCCCGTACTAAGGGCTGGGTAGATGCAAGATAATCAGGTTGGACACAGTCCCTGTCCACATGGGGCTCACAGTCTAAATCGAAAGGACAACAGGTATTGAATTCCCATTTTGCAGATGAGGGAACTGAGGCACAGAGAAGTGAAGTGACTTGCCCAGGGTCACACAGCAGACAAGTGGCAGAGCTGGGCTTAGAACCTAGGTCTTCTCACTCCCTAGCCTGTGCTGTTTCCATTAGGCCACGCTGCTTCTCATAGAGACCTGGATGATGCCCGGTGAAGGGAAGAATCCTCTCTGCTCCCCAGATTTTACCAACAGGCTACCCCTCCCTCAGATCAGCCTCCAGGCTCCACATCTACCCTGCTGACCCCACACACCTTGGCCTGCAGCAATACATCGATGAAGTCCAAGGTCTTGCCCTGCTTGGACTTGAGCCACGCCTCAGCTCCCTGCTGGTTGAGGGCATGCCGCCGCTCCTGAATGACTTCAGTGGTAAAGTGGTGCACGATATCACAGGCCTGTTGGAAGCGGCGCCCATCAGCTGTGCGGTAGTAGATGAAATTCAGATGGTGGTGCAGTCGGTACTGTCGCTTCACGACCAGGGCACTTAGCTCGATGATGGCCGAGATGTAGTCGCTCATCTTCCTACCAAGCAACAGGGGTGGGAGGAAGGCGAGGAGGAGGAGGAGAGTTTATATGTAACCATAGTGGTGGGGAAACTGACACACTAACTAGGTCCAACATGAAGGTCACCAATTCCATATGAGAAGCTGAAGAGGGGAAGCACCATGACCTGGTGGCAAGAACACAGGACTGGAATACCTGGGATCTAATCCCGGCTCTGCCACTTGTCTGCTGCGTGACCTTAGGCAAATCATTTACCTTCTCTGGGCCTCAGTTTCCTCATCTGTAAAATGGGGTCTCAGTTTTCCATTCTCCCTCCCCCTTAGACTGTGAGCCCCATGTGGGACAGGGACCATGTCTGATCTGATTGCCTTTATCTACCCTAGCGCTGGGCACATTATAAGCACTTAACAAATGTCCAAAACAGAGCTCCTTATCTTCCCTCCCAAACCCTGTCCTCTCCTGGACTTTCCCATCACTGTGGCTGGCACCACCATCTTTCCTGTCTCACAAGCCCATAACGTTGCCATTATCCTTGACTCCTGTTTCTCATTCAACCCGTCACCAAATCCTGTCAGTTCCAACCATCACATCGCTAAAACCCGCCCTTTCCTCTCCATCCAAACTGCTACCAAGTTAATACAATCACTCACCCTATCCCACCTGGATAACGATATCAGCCTCCTTGCTGACCTCCCAGCCTCCTGTCTCTCCCGGCTCCAATTCAAACTTCACTCTGCTGCCTGGGTAATTTTTCTCCAAAAATGTTCAGGATATGTCACCCCCGCCCCCCGCTCCTTAAAATTCTCCAGTGGTTGCCTATCCACCTCCGTACCAAACAAAAACTCCTCACCATTGGCTTTAAAGCATTCCACCATCTTGCTCCCTCCTACCTCACCTCGATTCTCTCCTTCTACAACCCAGCCCACATACTTCACTCTTCTAGTGCTAACTTTCTCACTGTGCCTCAATCTCACCTGTCTCACCACTGAACCCTGGCCCACGTCCTGCATCTGAGATTGTCTCTGTTGCTGAATTGTACCTTCCAAGCACTTAGTACAGTGCTCTGCACACAGTAAGTGCTCAATAAATACGAATGAATGAATGAATCTGGCCTGGAACGCCCTCCCTCCTCAAATCTAACATTTACTCTCCCACTTTTTAAAGCCTTACTGAAGGCACATCTCCTCCAAAAGGACTTCCCAGACTAAACCCCACTTTTCCTTATCTCCCACTCCCTTCTGCGTTACCCTGACTTGCTCCCTTTGCTCTTCCCCCCTTCCAGCCCCACACCACTTATGTATATATCTGTAATTTTATTTATTTGTATTGATGTCTGTCTCCCCAGTTCTAGACTGTGAGCTCATTGTGGGCAGGGATTGACACTGTTTACTTTCCCAAGTGCTTAGTACAGTGCTCTGCACACAGTAAGCGCTTAATACGATTGAATGAATGAACAAATACCACAAGTATTATTTATTATCAGGAGAGGCTACCCCAGGCTCAGGCTTGTCAAACTTTTCCAATTCCAAACAATCACAACTGTGAGATAGAAATGGCTTTGAAACTGGAACACTCATATTTCCCACACAAGGAAAGAAAAGAGAACCCACTCCTGAGAGAAGGCATTTTATTGGGTCCGCACCAGACCATGATGAAAGAGTTTCTGTCTGCAGTAGGGCTACTCCACTGCTTTAGAGAAGCAGCATGACATGGTGGAAAGAGCACAGGCCTGGAGTCAAAGGCCCTGGGTTCTAATTCTGGCTCCATCACTTGTCTACTGTGTGACCTTGGGGCAGTCACTTAACTTCTCTGTGCCTCAGTTTCCTCATCTGCATAATGGGGATTCAATCCTAATCCCTCCTGTCTAGACTGTGAGCCCCATGTAGACAGGGACTCTGCCCAACCTGATTATTTTACATCTACCCAGGGATTTAGAACAGTGCTTGGCACATAGTAAGTGGCACAAACTTAATAATAATTCCACCAAGGTTCTGGGTGATAGAATCTCTCCCACCCCAGACAGCGGATCTCTGCCGGTGAGCCCGTGAGGGAACCAGGATGGATGGAACTGGGCATCTCAGAGGAACAACTCACTCTTGACAGTCGCTGTTGTAGCTGAAGACACATTTCTGCAAACTGTCCAGAGTCATGAGGCTGACGTGTTCAAACATGTCTAGGGAGACAACAGCCCCTGCAGACAACCGCCGCCACTTGGCCTGTGAGAAAGAAACCTGCATGTTGGAGCTGAGCACACCTCATGACCCAGAGGGCTCTCGAGACTGAAAACTGGCAGGGCGTGAGGGTGAAATGCTTCAAGAGAGGGTGGTTCTTCAAGTACAAAGGCAATTCGGGAGGGGCTTCCTGATAGCAGTGATCGGAGGGGCCAGAGGGAGAAAGCGAGTGGCACTCACGTGCATGATGTCCGTGCACTGGTTGAAGATCTTCATGTAGGGCTTGAGGATATCAAAGTGGAAGGCCGGGGTGAGCATGCGGCGGTGACGGCCCCATTTTTCCCCTCTGCTCAGCAGCAGCCCGTCTCCTGGATGGGACAAGGCCAGTGTAAGCAGAATAAACCAGAGCACCCCTTCCATTGTAGGCATGTGGCCTAGTGGGAAGAGCCCAGTTCATTCATTCATTCATTCAGTTGTATTTATTGAGCACTTACTGTGTGCAGAGCACTGTACTAAGTGCTTGGAAAGTACAAATCGGCAACATATAGAGATGGTCCCTACCCAACAACGGGTTCACAGTCTAGAAGAGGGAGTCACAGTCTAGAAGGGGATGACCTTGGGCAAGACTAGTCACTTCTCTGGGCCTCTGTTTCCTCATCTGTAAAATGGGGATTCAATAGCTGTTCTTCCTCCTGATTAGACTGTGAGCCCCAGGTGGGACAGGGACTGTGTCCGAACTGAATACCTCGCAGTGATTGGGACAGTGCTTGGCCCGTAATAAGCACAGCAGATAAATCACAATTGTTCTCATCATCAAGCAGCCTTATTGGCAGGAGAGATGTACCACCCCCAAAAGCCACTGCTTGAAAGATCTCTCCGAGTACCCAGTAGGCAGGGCTAACCCCCTCTCCTAATCAATCTGATGCAACCTCCCTGGTCACCCTCCCTCCCTAAGCATCTGAAGAAATGCTCCTCTCCACTATGGCAGAGATCCCACCCAAGGCAAGCCCCCTCCACCCTGGATCAGGACCCTTCCCACTCAACCCTTTTCACTCACCAAGCCAGGGTCTCAGGAAACCATAGAAAAGTTCATCCTTAGGAGCTACGGCAGCTGTGGGGAAAGAAGGGGTGGCCATTGGCACAAAACTCTAGATCAGTGTGTTCCAAAGTAATCTCTACACTCCCTGGCTCTGAGTATTTCCTCCTTTTCTCAGTGTTGACAATCTGGGTCAGTGATACTAGGCAGATGAGAGGGAAGAGAAAATTAATACAAAACGTTTTAACCAAGGGTAAGAATAATGAAATTTGAACTTGAAAATTCCTTGACAGTAGACTGTAAGGCCTTTGGGGCAGATGTAGATCAATGTGGTGGTCCTAGTTTATTTCAGGCACTTGGATATGAGAAGCAGCGTGGCTTAGTGGATGGGGCCTGGGCGTCAGAAGGACCTGGGTTCTAATCTCAGCTCCACCACATGTTTGCAGTGTGACTTTGGGCAAGCCACTTCACTTCTCTGAGCCTCTGTTATCACACCTGTAAAACGGGGATTGACAGTATGAGCCCCATGTGGGACAGGGACTGTGTCCAACCTGATTAACTTGTATCTACCCTAGCACTTGGAACAGTGCTTGGAACATAGTAAGCACTTAACAAGTACCATAATTATTATTATTAGGCCTTAGGGATAATCCTTGAATAAGGGGATCATTCATTCAATCACATGTATTGAACACTTACTGTTTGCAGAGCACTGTACTAAGCACTCGTAAAGTACAATCCAGCAACAAATAGAAACAATCCCTACCCAACAATGGGCTCACAATCTAGAAGGATCATAATAATGGAAGCTCAAAAGTGAGGCCTGGAGTGTGTCCAAGGGCAAGGCTTCCAGGGGTTGGAGCTGTAAAGGTAGGAAAGACAAAAGGATAATAATAATAATGGCATTTATTAAGCACTTACTATGTGCAAAGCACTGTTCTAAGCGCTGGGGAGGTTACAAGGTGATCAGGTTGTCCCATGGGGGACTCAAAGTCTTAATCCCCATTTTATAGATGAGGTAACTGAGGCACAGAGAAATCAAGTGACTTGCCCAAAGTCACACAGCTGACAATTGGAGGAGTCGCGATTTGAACCCATGACCTCTGACTCCAAAGCCCGGGCTCTTTCCACTGAGCCATGCTGGATAAGGGACCAATGAGTCTCAGAGCCAGAGGGAAAGAAAAAGCAGACACAGATAAAGAGAAGAGTCACAGAGAAAGGAAGGCCAAAGGGTGGGGCGGGGGTGGGGGGAGAAATGAGGGACAATCTCTCTCTCTCTCGCCCTGTTCTTTGCCTTCACCTCTGCTTTCCGGTCTGTATCAGTGGGGCTTCCCACCCCCAGCTCTATCCTGGAAGTTTCCAGAACGGCCAGAACTAATTCTCGGTGGCCGTGCTGGATATCTCCAGGAAACAATCAGGAAATAGTCATTTCAGCTATGACGGCAGCAGCAGGTTGTGGCAGAGGAGGTGGAAGAGGAAAGAAGTAGAGAAGGTAAATGGGGAGGAGAAGGAGAAAGAGGAAGATGGGAAAAGGAGGAGGAGGACTAGGCTGATAGCTTCTTCCTCCACAGCTCCACTTTCCTGTTCCACTGTCACCAACACTGTTGGATCCCTTCCCACCAGCCCAGTTGAAAGCAGGAACCTAACAGGTCCTTGCTGTTGTCTTCTGCTGTCGAGTTGTGTCCGACCCATAGCAACGCCATGGACACATCTCTCCCAGAACACCCCACCTCCATCTGCAATCATTCTGGTAGTGTTTCCAGAGTTTTTTGGTTAACATACGGAAGCGGTTTACCATTGCCTCCTTCCGCACAGTGAACCTGAGTCTCCACCCTCGACTCTCTCCCATGCCGCTGCTGCCCAGCACAGGTGAGTTTTGACTTGTAGCAGATTGCCTTCCACTCGCTAGTCATTGCCCAAGCTAGGAATGGAACGGATATGCCTCTGCTTGACACTCCCTCCCGTAGTCGAGCCTGGCAGAGTACTAGAAACTCTCCAGGTGCGACCCTGAGAGGTGTAATGGGTCCTATGAGAGGCATTTCTGGTGATGGGACAGAATCCCCACAAATCATGACCACCCCAAGGCTGACCTGTTGCATTATCCTAGGTGTGACCTCATACTCTAGAAGATCAGAGCACAGAGAGAGCACCTCTTCCTACCTCAGCTCCTTTCCTCTGAAATTTTCCAGCAAGATGCTCCCAAAGAATCATTATGGCTTCTGATTCTATTGTCCTCTCCCAAATGCTTTACCTGGAGAGGGTGGAGCACTCCAGAGAGCCAAGAGTCTCACCAAGATGAAGCTTGGCCACTACACAGAGGTGGAGAGGATTTTAGCCTCAGGGTCAGAAGCAATCAATCAATGGCATTTGTTGAGTGCTTATTATCTGCAGAGCACTATAGTAAGTGCTTGGGAGAGAGTACTGTGTGAGCTTGGGCAAGCCACTTCACTTCTCTGGGCCTCAGTTACCTCATCTGTAAAATGGAGATTGAGACTGTGAGCCCCCACATGGGACAAGGATTGTGTCCATCCCGATTTGCTTGTAGCCACCCCAGCGCTTAGTACAGTGCCTTGCACTTTGTAAGTGCTTAACAAATACCATTATTATTATTATTATTAAAATACAAGCGTGTTGGTAGAAGGGGAAGAAGAAGCATGGCCTACTGGAAAGAGCATGGGCCTGGGAATCAGAGGACCTGGGTTCTAATCTCAGCTCTGTCTATTGCTTGCTGTGTGACCTTGGGCAGGTCACTTAGTGTCTCAGTTTCCTCAGCGGTAAAATGGGGATTCAATACCTGTTCTCCCTCCTACTTGGACTGTGAGCCCCATGCAGGACAGGGATCATCATCATCATCATCAATCGTATTTATTGAGTGCTTACTATGTGCAGAGCACTGTACTAAGCGCTTGGGAAGTACAAATTGGCAACATATAGAGACAGTCCCTACCCAACAGTGGGCTCACAGTCTAAAAGGGATGGTGTTCAACCTAATTAACATATACCTACCCCAGCACTTCGAATTTAGTAAGTACTTAAATGCCTTAAAAACGTCTCCTGGATTCTATTCCTGCTCCCTCCTTGACTCATCAGGTGACCATGAGTGACGTCTGCTCTGGGACTTGATTTCCCCAACAGTGAACTACGAAGAGCAGTCCCAGACCTGTCCTTCCCTTGCCCAACTCTCCTCTGTACGGTGCCACTTGCAGCCTTCCTACTGTTCTAACTGTGGGATAAGTGCTCCTTCTGCTGCCTGGTCAAGGAGGCTGCCTCTTGTTACCTTAGCCAGGGTCCTGGGTGGGTTCTGCAGAATCAATATTCATTCATTCATTCAATCATATTTATTGAGCACTTACTGTGTGCAGAGCACTGTACTAAGTGCTTGGGAAGTACAAATCGGCAACATCTACAGTCCCTACCAAACAACAGGCTCACGGTCTAGAAAGGGAATAGTAATGGCATTTTTTAAACACTTACTATGTGCCAAGCACTGTTCTAAGCACTAGGGTAGATACAAGGTAATCAGGTTGTCCCACGTGGAGCTCACAGTCTTAATCCCCATTTTAGAGATGAGGGAACTGAGGCCCAGAGAAGTTAAGTGACTTGCCCAAAGTCACACAGCTGACAAGTGACAGAGGCAGGATTAGAACCCACTACCTCTGACTCCCAAGTCTGGGCTCTTTCCACTAAACCACGCTGCTTCTTGATAATAATAATAATAATGATAGGGGTATTTGTTAAGCACTTACTATGGTACATTTTATGGTATTTGTTAAGTGCTTTACTATGTGCCATGCATTATACTAAGCACTGGGATAGATGCAAGTCCCTGGCCCACACAGGGTTCACAATCTAAGAGGAAGAACAGGCACTGAATCCCCACTTTAATAATAACAGTAATAATGATGGTATTTGTTAAGTGCTTACTATGTGCCAAGCACTGTTCTAAGCACTGGGGGAGATACAAAGTTATCAGGTTGTCCCAGGTGGGGCTCACAGTCTTAATCCCCATTTGACAGATGAGGAAACTGAGGCACAGAGAAGTCAAGTGACTTGCCCAAGGTTACCCAGCAGGCATGTTACAGAGCCAGGATTAGAACCCAGGTTGTCTGACTCCCAGGCCTGAGCTCTTTTCACTAATAATAACAATGTTTTTTGTTGAGAAGCAGCATGGCTCAGTATTATTATTATTATTATTATTATTATTATTATTATTATTATTATGTGTCAAGCACTGTTCTAAGTGCTGGAGCACTTTTCTGAGCACTAGAACTCTACCCTGAATACAGAGGCCTCTACTGGGTATGGAATTCTAACCAAAAGGGATTAAGAAAGCAGTAGGAAGCTTATTCCTGTAACCCTCCCTTCCTGGGAACTACATTTCCCTAGATTCTGAAGGACATTGTTTGTCTCCCCCTTCTAGACTGTGAGCCCGCTGTTGGGTAGGGACCATCTCTATATGTTGCCAACTTGTACTTCCCAAGCGCTTAGTACAGTGCTCTGCACACAGTAAGCGCTCAATAAATACGATTGAATGAATGAATGAATGGAATCCCCTGGAAGGCTGGCATTTTCTCAGAGGAGGTGGGACCAGCCAATATGAGAACAGGAGGCATGCAGGCAATCAGCCATGCAAACAGCTCTTAAATTCAGGGGAATCAATCAATCGTATTCACTGAGCACTTACCTTGTACAGACCACAGTACTAAGCATCTGGGAGAGGACAATACAACAGAGTTGGTTGACATGTTCCTTGCCCACAAGGAGCTAACAGAGGGGGAGACAGACATTTACATAAATTATGGCTATGTACATAAGCACTGAGGGTGGGGTGAATATCAAGTGCTAGGGAAGCAGTATGGTCTAGTGGATACAGCTTGGGCCTGGGAGTCAGAAGGACCTGGGTTCTAATCCCAGCTCTGCCACTTGTCTGCTGTGTGACCTTGGGCAAGTCACAATTTCTCTGTGCCTCAGTTACCTCAACTATAAAATGGGGATTAAGACTATGAGCCCCATGTGGTACGCAGACTGTGTCCAACTTGGTAAACTTGTATCTATCCCAAGCACTTAGAACAGTGCCTGGCACAGAATAAGCGCTTAACAAATACCATAAAAAAGTGCTTAAAAGGTACAGACCTAAGAGCATAGGCAATGCAGAAGGGAGAGGGAGTAGGGGATACAAGGACTTGGACAGAGAAGGCCTTTTGGAGGAGATGTGATTTTAATAAGGCTTTGAAGATGGTGTGTTTTTTTTCTATGGTATTTGTTAAGTGCCAGACATTATACTAAGTGCTGGAGTAGATACAAGCTAATCAGGTTGGTGAAGTGGGGAGAGAGTTACAGGCCAGAGGAAGGATGTTACGGGCTTCTGCTTTCTCTCCCTCTCTGTTTTGCTCTCCTTTTGTCTTTCCCTTTCCTTCTCCACAGCTCTGACTGGCAGTTGTCTCCCTGCATAAGATGAACTGTGAGTATTGTACAAGTGTCCAGGCCCAAAAAAGCTTATATATAGATTCAAGCAGGAATAACTATTGAAACATTTTGTAACAGGTTAAATTTAAGAACTTAGGTCCAGCTCATCTCTCCCCTTCTACTTTCATTTTGTATTAAAACTAAATTCCTTGGTCTAAGATTTATGTTGTCCTGGTTCTTCCACCATTAGCCCTGATACACTAGCTTTCACAAAACCCTACATGGATGATATCTGCAATCCTGTGGTGTGAAAGCATGATATGAAAGATTCTGAAGACCTTGAAATCTAACACTATTCCCGCCAAAGAGGCCTAAAGTTAGTTCTGTGAGGTGTGGGGCAGAGAGGGAGTAAAGAGTTGAAAACGAGGAGGAGAGAAGGGACGGTGGAGAAGAGAGAAAGCAACCAAGGGGGCAAGTAGGAAGCCAGAGGAGCTAGTAGGAAGCCAGTGGCTACAGGGAAGTCAGAGAGGCTATAATAGGAAGCCAAAGAGCTTAGTAGGAAGTCAGAGGAGTTATAGCAGGATGCCAGAAGGGCTGGTAGGAAGCCAGAGAGTCTATAGTAGGAAGCCAGAGGGGCTAGTAGGAAACCAGAGAGGTACTAGTAAGTCAGAGGGACTATGAAATGATTTCCTGATGTCAAGACTAGCCTGCCTCCTACTAGGGGCTAGTAGAAAGCCAGCAGCTAGAAGGTGAGCCTCCAGGGACTGCACCAGTGACCTCTAGTGCTTAGTACAGTGCCAGTGCTTAGTACAGTGCCTGGCACATAGTTAAGCTCCTAAAAATACCATTATTATTATTCCCCATCCACACACAGCTCAGTATCACTGGAAAAATATGGAGACCCACCTATGCCTCCCACAGTTATCCCTTGCATCTGAGACTCTGGATGTGAGTTTAGACTGTAATCTCCTTCTGGGCAGGAAGCATGTCTACCAACTCTGTTACAGCCTACTCTCCAAAGTGCTTAGTACAGTGTTTTGCACACAGTAAGCACTCAATAAATACTATTGATTTGATTTGAGGTTGCAGGATCCCCAACCACAAAGGGGTAATTGAGGGGTGTAATGTGGCCAGATCCACAAAGAGGTTAGAAGTTGAAAAGCAGAGTGGCCTCCTGGAAAGAACCCAAGGCCTGAGAGTCAGGGGACCTAGGTTCTTATCCCAGCTCCACAACTTACTATCTTTATTATTATTATTATTGTATTTGTTAAGTGTGTACTATGTGTCAAGCACTGTTCTAAGTCCTGGGGAAGAGACAAGTTAATCAGGTTGGACACAGTCCCTGTCCCACATAGGGCTTGGGTTCCTGCTGGGTAAGTCGCTTGACTTCTCTGAGTCTCAGTTTCCTCATCTGTAAAATGGGGAAGAAATATCTTTGACCTCATGTGGGACAGGGAATGTGTCCGAACTGATGATCTTGAATCTACCCCAGTGCTTAGCACAGTCCTAGGTGGCTCAGTGGAAAAAGCACGGGCTTTGGAGTCAGAGGTCGTGGGTTCAAATCCCGGCTCTGCCACTTGTCAGCTGTGTGACTTTGGGCAAGTCACTTAACTTCTCTGTGCCTCAGTTACCTCATCTGGAAAATGGGTATTAAGACTGTGAGCACCATGTGGGACAACCCGATCACCTTGTATCCCCCCCGCCAGTGCTTAGAACAGTGCTTTGCACATAGTAAGTGTTTAATAAATGCCATTATTATTACTATTATTACATAGTAAACACTTAAATCCCATGATTCTTATTATTATCATTACTGTGGAGAGACCAAGTGGACAGTGCCATTTGACTGGCACTCAGAAACAGGGGTGCAGGTCAGGTGAAGCATTCTGTGAGGGACTGAGAAACTGGTGATCCCAGGCCTCTCACAGACAGGAAATAGAGAGGATGACAAATGCCAAGAACGAGGAAACATGGTCCTCGGGGCTCCAACCCAGGTGGGGAAAGGGCAAGTTACTATACCTGAGGCCCCGACCAGGGGCTTGATGTAATCGGGGTGCACCAGCACCAGCAGCGGCAGGAAGGGCCCCATCCACACCAAAACCACGTGGAGCAGAGAATTCAGGACCTCCACCTCATCCCGTAGGCCCGTCTCATTGGGCAAGAACTACAATCGAGCACAATATGGACCAAGGTGAGAGAGCAGTGCTGATGCAGCAGCCATCTTTGCCTCTAGCTTTCAGTCTGTGTACCCAGGAGCGAAGACAAGGGTAAAAGCTGAGCTGGGGGACAGCTCAGGCCCTCACAGGCCAGTCCTCTTTCCCCATGTCCTCTGAGTCTTGCCACCACGGCTGCTGTCGGACAGTCTGGTGATTCCCCCACCTGACAGCCTGGCCACTGGCCCCTGCCCTTGTAAGTGACCGAAATGAAAATCTACTCTTTATGGCAAAAGTCAAGGTTCCATTAAGGTCAATGAGACAACAGGAAGCAACAACCTTCTGAGGTCCTGGCTATAGTCACTGTGGCCCCTCTTTTCCCACCCTGATTTCACCACTCCCAAATGTCCTACCAGCTCTCCACTCCAGCTCCAGGCTCTCTAGGGAGTGGACGAAAGCTCTTACCTGTTTCCCTAGAAAACGTATTACTCAGAGATGAATCATCTGTTTCACGTCTCTCTCTAGCCCTGGAAAAGTCATGAGCATGATCCAGGACCTGAGTGCCATCCCAGCAAATGTCCTCCTTGAGTGTCTAATTTTCTGTCATTGGAACTAAATCATTCAAACCTCATCTGACTGTATCAGCCTCCTCTCCGATCTCCCATCCTCTTGTCTCTCCCCACTTCAATCCATACTTCACGCCCCTGCCCGGATTGTCTTTGTCCAGAAACTCTGAGTAACTCTGGGCATGTTACTCCCCTCATCAAAAATCTCCAGTGGCTACCAATCAACCTATGCATCAGACAGAAACTCCTCACCCTCAGCTTCAAGGCTCTCCATCACCTCGCCCCCTCCTACCTCACCTCCCTTCTCTCCTTCTACAGCCCAGCCCACACCCTCCGCTCCACTGCCGCTAATCTCCTCACCGTGCCTTGTTCTTGCCTGTCCCGCCGTCGACCCCCGGCCCACGTCATCCCCCTGGCCTGGAATGCCCTCCCTCCCCACATCCGCCAAGCTAGCTCTCTTCCTCCCTTCAAGGCCCTACTGAGAGCTCACCTCCTCCAGGAGCCCTTCCCAAACTGAGCCCCCTCCTTCCTCTCCCCCTCCCCCCCATCTCCCCCACCTTACCTCCTTCCCTTCCCCACAGCACCTGTATATATGTATATGTTTGTACGTATTTATTACTCTATTTTACTTGTACATATCTATTCTATTTATTTTATTTTGTTAATATGTTTTGTTTTGTTCTCTGTCTCCCCCTTCTAGACTGTGAGTCCACTGTTGGGTAGGGACCATCTCTATATGTTGCCAACTTGTACTTCCCAAACGCTTAGTACAGTGCTCTGCACACAGTAAGCGCTCAATAAATAAGATTGATTGATTGATTGATCTGACAACCACCGGGCCCCCAGACTTCCACAAATAGATAACCCAGTGAGCAAACAGTACCTAGAACCCCAAAAACAGCTTTTCAAAAACAGTCCCTCTAGACTGTAAGCTCCTTGTGAGCAGGGATTGCCTCTGCCAACTCTGCTATACTGTACTTGCCCAAGTTCTTAGTTCAGTGCTCTACACATAAGGGCTCAATAAATATCACTGATTGACTGAAGTTCTAACTCCAAACTCCCAGTACCTATACCTTAACACACCCCACAAGTTCTTAATAATAATATTAATAATAATTGTGGTATTTGTTAAGCGCTTACTATGTGCCAAGCACTGGAGTAGATACAGTCTTAACCCCCTTTCACAGATGAGGTATCTGAGGCACAGAGAAGCTTATTGGCATGCCCAAGTTCACACAGCAAACTAGTGGAAGAGCCAGGATTAGAACCCAGGCCCTTCTGGCTCCCATACCCGGGCTCTATCCACGAAGCCACAACTGCTTCTTGACCCTGTGGGGCTGCAAGCAGATTTGTATTATGCTTTTGTGGCCCACGGGCTCCTGGCTTAGGACTTCTCCCTGGCAGTAACTCACTGTAGCCACCAACTGGGCAAAATCTGGTCATAGGACTAGAACCAATGGCTTCGTCAATCCAGGAAGTGCTAGGTGCCAGCAGGAGGAGACCACCTCCCTGCCAGCTGAGCTGAAGAAGCACTTGCAGCTCTGCCCACCAACCTGCTCTTATCATTAAATGATATTTATTCAATACCCAGGTGCAATATGAACTGGATTCAACCTTCTTAACCACACCACCAAATCTCCTCCTGCCCCATTTCCCAGGAGGTCTGTGTCAAAATGGAGGCGAGGGCCAAAGGACTTGGTGTTTCACCTATCAATGCATCTCTGGGACCAGGTAAAACATGGAGACAGAGAGGGACAAGTGGAGGGCACCAGAAACCAAATTAGAATTTCCTCTGGCAAACTGAATTGGCTTCTCGATTTGTCTTGAAATCAGATGTGATTCTAGTGCATGACTGATTGCTTATACTGATGCTCCCACTCTGTTTTGGCCTAGGTCAACATAATGCTCTGATTTAATAGCTTTCAACACAACACTGTTAGAAACAGATCTACACACACACCGCCCCTCCCCTCTCCCCCCAACCCCGCACCACCAAAACCCCAAACCAACTTACTGCAGCTCAGAGATGGACTGCCAGGTCCCAAATCAAACAACTTGTACCCATCCCAAAAGCAAAGATGAGATTGATACACCAGAGAATGAATTAGGCAGATGTCAAGCCATTGAGGAGAAGCAATGTGGCCTAGTAGACAGAGCACAAGCCTGGGTATCAGGAGACTCGGTTCTAATCCCAGCTTCACCACTTGCCTGCTATGTGACCTTGGTCAAGTTATTTTACTTCTCCATGCCTCAGTTTCCCCATCTACAAAGATGGGGATAAGATTCTCCCTCCTTCTTTAGACTGTGAAATTCATTTGAGGGAGGGATTGTGTCTGATCTGCTTCTACTGTACCTACCCCAGCTTAGAACAGTGCTCAGCTCATAATAAGCTCTTAAGTACTATTATTATGGTATTAAATATATTATTAACAATACTATTATCATTATTATTACTTAGAACTTAGCTTGACTGTTAAAGGCCTCTCAATCACTGACTGCTTTGACACTGGTTTTCAAATGCTTATTGTTGATTTTTCAAGGAACCCTCTTGTAAATTTAATTTTTCCATGGGGGCTGTAGATCTCAGTTCCCCTTAGATTATAGTCAGTCAAATTTATTGAGCACTTACTGGGTGTAGAGCACTGTACTGAATGCTTGGGAGAGTACAATATAAGGGAGTTGGTAGACGCAGTCCCTGACCAGTACAGTGCAAGCGCTTAGTACAGTGCTCTACACACAGTAAGCGCTCATAAATATGATTGAATTAATGAATGAATGAATGGCCACAAGGAGCTGACAGTCTAGTGGTTACAGTCTAGGTTACAAATTCCTTGAGGGCAGACATTGGCCCTATTATCATTTCCATTGTAGCATCCGAAAAGTATAGGCCTGCACTCTATCTATTGCATTGCTAGTTGTCCTGTGTTTTCAAAGGCACCATTAATAGTGAAATTAACCTATGAGTGGCTATGTGGGACTCACAAATCTAGCCACATTGTGTGTACATGGTGGGCATAGTGTGGGAATCTAGTATATCAACTGATTGTGTTGGGCTTTTATCTCAAGAGAAAGTAGGAACTGTGCCAGGCGAATATGCTGGGCAAGTTTCCATCAAACAATCAACCAGCCGTATTTATTGAGTGTTTTCTGTGGGCAGAGCACTGTACTAAACACTGAGGAGAGTACAATATAACAGAGTTTGTAGACATGTTCCCTGCCCACAAGGAGCTTACAGTCTAGAGGTGGGAGGGATAAACTGAGAAAGGGTCTGTCTTCAGAGCAGAGGGCAGAAAAGACATCTCGACTGCTCAACTTTTTGTTGGGAGTTGATAAATTCTTGCTGGGAGGAAGTGGCTTGCTGTAATGGCAAATTCCCCTCTACTCTCTAGAATAGATACCACCAATCCAAACTCAATTTCAAAACAATCTGGAAAAATTAAAATCCAAAAGCGAGAAATCAGCATCATCTCAGCATCATTTTGAGGAGATCCTCAAAAATCTCCTCCTCAAAAATCTCCAGTGGCTACCAATCAATCTGTGCATCCGGCAGAAACTCCTCACCCTGGGCTTCAAGGCTGTCCATCACCTCACCCCCTCCTACCTCACCTCCCTTCTCTCCTTCTACAGCCCAGCCCGCAACCTCCACCTCTAATCTCCTCACCATACCTCGTTCTCGCCTGTCCCGCCATCGACCCCCGGCCCACGTCATCCCCCGGGCCTGGAATGCCCTCCCTCTGCCCATCCGCCAAGCTAGCTCTCTTCCTCCCTTCAAGGCCCTGCTGAGAGCTCACCTCCTCCAGGAGGCCTTCCCAGACTGAGCCCCTTCCTTCCTCTCACCCTCGTCCCCCTCTCCATGCCCCCCATCTTACCTCCTTCCCTTCCCCACAGCACCTGTATATATGTATATATGTTTGTACATATTTATTACTCTATTTATTTTACTTGTGCATATCTATTCTATTTATTTTATTTTGTTAGTATGTTTGGTTTTGTTCTCTGTCTCCCCCTTTTAGACTGTGAGCCCAATGTTGGGTAGGGACTGTCTCTATATGTTGCCAATTTGTACTTCCCAAGCGCTTAGTACAGTGCTCTGCACATAGTAAGCGCTCAATAAATATGATTGATTGATTGACCTCCTTTTCTGTGTGTGGCCCAGAGGCCTGAGTGGAAGACCTGTGGGCCATTCAATCTATCAATGGTATCTATTGAGTGCTTATTGTATGCAGACCGATCCATCAATCAATGGTATTTATTGAGCATTTACAGTGTGCAGAGCAAACCATCAATCAATGGTATTTATTAAGCACTTATAGTGTGTAGAGCAAATTAATCATATTCATTGAGCACACTGTGTGCAGAGCAATCTATCAATGGTATTTATTGGGCACCTGTGTGTAGAATACTGATTAAACACTTGGTACAATAGAGTCCATAGACATGATCCCTACCCCTCAAGGAACTTGGGATCTAGACAATAGGATAAATTACAGATAGGGGAGTAGCAGAGTAGAAGAATAGGAACATAAGTGCCGTGGGGTTGGGAGGTGGGGTATCAAAGTGCTAGGGAGGGGAGGCAGAGATTAACCCGGGAAGGCTTGAAGGAGACATGATTTTAAAGGATGGGGAGAGGGGTGGTCTGACAGATATGAAATGGGAGGGAGTTCCAGGCAGGAGGGAGGATTTGAGCAAGGGGTCAACAGCAAGAGAGATGAGATTGAGGCAGAGTAAGTAGATTGATGTTGGAGGAGTGAAATGGGTGGGCTGGGTCCTAGAGGTAGAGAAGCAAGCATAGGTAGGAGGGAAAAGAGCAGATTAAGTGCATAAATGCAGATGGAGAGGAGTTTCTGCTTCAGTTGATCAATCAATGGTATTCACTGAGCATTTACTGTGTGCAGAGCACTGGACTAAGCACTTGGGAGAGGATAATACAACAGAGTTGGTAGACACAATCCTGCCCCTACGGAGCATACAATGTAGAGGGGGAGATAGACATTAAAGTTACAGATTGGGGAAATAGAGTAAAAGGCTAAACACACAAGTTATGTGGTGTTGGGATACCTGGTACCCATAGACCCAAACCAAGAAGTCTGTAAGCGCTGGATAATTATTTCATACCATCTATCTATCTACCTATCTATCTATCTATAAGCTATCTGACTTGACCAAGCACCTTTTGGATTACTGCCCAGCCAGAAACAGGGAACCAGAAGGAGTCAAATTTCTGTGATCAAAGAACTGGAACAAGGGCCCACATCGGCCCTGGGAA
Organism: Tachyglossus aculeatus; assembly: GCF_015852505.1. Taxonomy (NCBI): domain Eukaryota; kingdom Metazoa; phylum Chordata; class Mammalia; order Monotremata; family Tachyglossidae; genus Tachyglossus; species Tachyglossus aculeatus. The sequence continues at coordinate 117,822,940 of NC_052101.1, read as the reverse complement.
TTCCACCTCAGGGAAACTCCCGCTCTTTGGGCCTGCCCACTCTGCTTGCTCTAAACCTGGTTTCTCAGCTTTCAGTCAGAGGCACATTCCCTGTCCACAATGAGCTTACAGTCTAGAGCGACAGACATTAATATAAATTATGGATATGTACTCTTCCTCCCTTCAAAGCCCTACTGAGAGCACACCTCCTCCAAGAGGCCTTCCCAGTCTGAGCCCCCTTTTTCCTCTCCTCCTCCTCATCCCCCCCAACCTACCTCCTTCCCCTCCCCACAGGACCTGTATATATGTTTGTACAGATTTATTACTCTATTTTACTTGTACATATTTACTATTCTATTTATTCTGTTAATGATGTGCATTTAACTTTAATTCTATTTGTTCTGATGACTTGACACCTGTCCACATGTTTTGTTTTGTTGTCTGTCTCCCCCTTCTAGACTGTGAGGCCGTTGTTGGGTAGGGATCGTCTCTATATGTTGCCAACTTGTACTTCCCAAGCGCTTAGTACAGTGCTCTGCACACAGTAAGCGCTCAATAAATACGATTGAATGAATGAATGAATGAATGTGCTGTGAGGTTGAGGGAGAGGTGAATAAAGGAGAACAAATCCAAGTGCAAGGGCAGAGGTAGAAAGGAGTGGGAGAAGAGGAAATGAGGGCTTAGTCAGGGAAGAAATATGGAGGAGACACACCTTCAATAAGGCTTTGAAGGTTGGGAGAGTGATTATCTAATATGAAGAGGGAGAGTGTTCCAGGCCAGAGGCAGGACGTGGGCGAGAGGTTGGAGGTGAGATAAATGAGGTCAAGGTACTCTGTTGTATTGTACTCTCCCAAGTGCTTAGTACAGTATTCTGCACACAGCAAGCACTCAGTAAATACAACTGATTGATTGATTGAAACCCTACTACTCCAAGTATCATGACTTCCACTTCCCTGTACTCAGTGGAGAAGGAACAATTCCTTAAACCACAAGGGTCATCGAGTGTTAACCCCCTGCACCCAGCCTGGCCATCCAATAACATCTACATCTGGATAGTAACTCACTTCCCAAGTGCTTGGAGAGGGCTCTGCACACAGTAAGAGCTCAATAAATATGATCGATTCTGGGCCCCTAACGACAATAGTTTGGCTGTTATCTGCACAGCCAGAGTAAGTTATTCATTAAAAAGTGTGAAAAATGCCCAAGCAATATTACTGGATCTGTTCAGACAATTCTGAACTGGTGTTTCTTTACTCACTTCCCAATGGCTTGATTTGACATTGGGATTGTTTTCTTCAGCACTCACCAAACTGAGAATATGAGAGTTTCCTTCCTCTACCTTGGGGAACTCATTCAGGCACAAAGAAGCTTCCAGCCCAGCTTAGTCCACCCTAGCCCAATCAATCAATGGAATTTATTGATCATTTACTAGTCAGTCAATCATATTTATTGAGCACTTACTGTTTGCAGGGCACTGTACTAAGCATTGGGAGAGTACAATATAGTTATTAGTATAGTGCTCTGCACACAGTAAGCACTCACATTCAATTGAATGAATATAATAATAATAATGGTATTTGTTAAGCGCTTACTATGTACAAAGCACTGTTCTAAGCACTGGGGAGGTTACAAGGTGATCAGGTTGTCCCACAGGGGGCCTCATAGTTTTAATCCCCATTTTACAGATGAGGGAACTGAGGCACAGAGAAGTGAGTTGCCCAAAGTCACACAGCTGACAGTTGGCAGAGCCGGGATTTGAACCCATGACCTCTGACTCCAAAGCCCATGCTCTTTCCACTGAGCCACGAAGCTTGTTGTGGGCAGGGAATTATAACAGCATTTCCTGCCCACAATGACCTTACCATCTAGAGAAGAAGAGAGACATGAATAGAAATAAAATTACACATCTGTACATAAGTGGTGTGGGTCAGGGGAGGGGGGCAGTGAATAAAGGGAGCAAGTCAGGGAGACAAAGAAGGGACTGGGAGAAGAGAAAAGAAGGGTTTAGTCAGGGAAGGCCTCTTGGAGATGTGCCTTCCATTCATTCATTTATTCAATCGTATTTATTGAGCGCTTACTGTGTGCAAAGCACTGTACTAAGCGCTTGGGAAGTACAAGTTGGCTTCCAGAGTACTGAACTAAGTGCTTGGGTGAGTACAATACAATAGAATTAACAAACAGGATCCCTGCCCACAATGAGCTTTCAGTCTAGAGGACTATAGGGCCAGTCCGGACCAGTCCCCCACCCCCCGGGCAACACTCACCATTCCCAGATGTCCCAGCAGCCAGTTCCTTCGAGGGGGTTGGGGGAAGCAGCGGAGCCGCTGGCAGGTGACATAGAATTGGCGGCAAACCTGAAATAGGTGCAGGAGGAGCCGGAAGAAGACAACAAGAAGAGAGAGGAGCAGTGCAGAGATGGTATAGGTACGGAACGAAGTCTTCTCTACATTCAGCAGCTTCAGCACTTCGTCTGTGATGGGCAGCATGCTGCAAGGGAGACAGCCCCGGAGAGGTGATTGACAAACAAAAGTGCCTGACTGGTACACAGTATCAATGGTATTTATTATGTGCTTCCTATGGGCAGAGCACTGTACTAAGCGCTTGGGAGAGGACCATACAACAGAGTTTACCAGACCCACAAGATTACAGTCTGGAGTACTCTGAAAACCATTCAGTTCATTCATTCATTCAGTAGCATTGATTGAGTGCCTATTGTGTGCAGAACTTACTAGGTGCTTGAGAGAATACAATAAAAGATAAAGACAGGTCCTTGACTTCAAGAAATTTACAGTCTAATGGGTATCTTAGAATCCCATGTATTCCATTACAAATCATCCCAGCCAGTATAGGGGGTTTTGTTTATTTGCTTTTTATATTATTTATTAAGCGCTTACTATATGCCAGGCACTGTACTAAGCTCTGGGGTAGATACAAAAATAATCAGGTTGGACACAGTCCTTGTCCCAAATGCAGCTCACAGCTCTTAATCCCTATTTTACAGATGAGGTAACAGAACACAGAGAAGTAAAATGACCTGCCCAAGGCCACACAGTGAACAAGTGGCAGGGCCGGGACTAGAATCCAGGTCCTCTGACTCCCAGGACATTAGGCCAGGCTGCTTCAGAAAACATCCCAAATCAACACCTCTCTCTCATAATGGTTTTAATGGGAGGGGAGACGATAAATAATCATTCATTTCTTCAATCGTATTTACTGAGCGCTTACTGTGTGCAGAGCATTGTACTATGCATTTGGGAAGTACAATTCAGCAATAAAGAGAGACAATCCCTGCCCACACTGGGCTTACAGTCTGGGGGATAGCAGGGTGGGGGCGGGGGAGAGACATCAAAACAAATGTAAACAGTCATCAACAAATAAATAGAATTATACACACACACACTTAAGTGCTGCGAGGTGGGGGGAGAAGAGAAAAGGGAGTGAGTCCAGATGATGCGTAAGGGGAGATGAAGAAAAGGGGAGCTTGGTCTGGGAAGGCCTCTTGGAGGAAGTGTGCCTTCAGTAGGGCTTTGAAGGGAGGAAGAGTGATTGTTTGGTGGATTTAAGGAGGGAGGGCATTCCAGGTCAGAGGTAGGACATGGGTCAGGGGTCGATGGCAGATCAGGTGAGATCAAGTGAGAAGGTCAGTACCAGAGGAGCAGAGTGTGCGGGCTGGGATGTAGGAGAGAAGGGAGTTGAGGTAAGAAGGGGCAAGGTGATGGAGAGCTTTTTTTGACACGGAGGTTGATAGGCAACCACTGGAGATTTTTGAGGAGGGGGCGGGGGGTGACATGCCCTGAACGTTTCTGTAGAAAGATAATCCGAGCAGCAGAGTGAAGTATGGACTGAAGTGGGGAGAGGCAGGAGGGTTTGGAGGTCAGAAAGGAGGCTAATGCAGTAACCAGTCGGGATAGAATGAGTGATTGTACTAACATGGTAGCAGTTTGGATGGAGAGGAAAGGGCGGATCTTGGTGATGCTGTGAAGGTGAGACCAGCGGGATTAGGTGATGGATTGGATATGAGGGATGAATGAGATAACGGAATCAAGGATGACACCAAGGTTCTGACCAGAAGCACTAAAGATCCAGCTAGGGAACATGCCAAAGAGAGGAACATGCCTGACACCCAACTATGCCAATCCCTCATTAACCTAAGATCCACCTATATTTTTTCCACATTTCTCCTTTCACCTAATACTTGTGGCTTGTGTTAAGCACTTACTATGTGTCAACCACTGTACTAAGCATTGGGGATGATACAAGATCATTGGATCGGACACAGTCCCTGCCCCACATGGGGCTCAGTCTAAGAGAAAAGGAGAACAGGTCTCTTATCCTCTATGCTATTTTTGGTGGTATTTGTTAAGTGCTATGTGTCAAACACTGTTTTAAGTGTTGGTGTAGGTAGAAGTTAATTAGGTAGACACAGTCTCTGGCCTGCATGGGGCTCACAGTCTAAGTAGGAATAGAGAACAGGTATTTTACATTTTACAGTTGAGGGAGCTGAAGCACAAAAAAGTTAAATGACTTGCCCAAGGTCACACAGCAAACACATGGCAGAATTGGGTTAGAACCCAGGTCCTCTGACCCCCAGGCACATGCTTTTTCCACTAGGCCATGCTGCTTCTCACACTGCTATTGGCCACAAAAGCAAAGAAGTAAAGGTTACAGCAAGCACACCCCTTCCGTAGATGCTTCTGGGCTAATGATTCAGGCAACTGGTTCCCTGATCAGTAACTTGATTCCTGTTTGGTCTGTTAGAAAGTGGTTGACTATCCATAGGCCTTCCTGAAGATGCCAATCTGGAGGCTCAGGCTGGCTGGAGCTCCGGGAGTCCAAAGACCCAATGGTGTTTGGCCTCACCTCCAAGGAGGGGCAGGGCCACTCTTCTCCAAGACCACGTGCACTCTCAGTTGCTGCTGTTGGCTGCTGGGAATCCTTGTCCCGGCAAACACAATGGGACCTCTGGGTGTGGCTATGATGCTTTACTCAAGCACAGGGGTGTGGCAGCACCACAGCTGCTGCGCTTGGGGAGGCAGAATAGTCTAGTGGAAAGAGCATAATAATAATAATAACGATGATGATGGCATTTGTTAAGCGCTTACTATGTGCAAAGCACTGTTCTAAGCGCTGGGGGGGATACAATGTGATCAAGTTGTCCCACGTGGGGCTCACAGTCTTAATCCCCATTTTTACAGATGAGGTAACTGAGGCTCAGAGAAGTTAAGTGACTTGCCCAAGGTCACAAAGCAGACTTGTGGTGGAGCCGGGATTCGAACCCCTGACCTCTGACTCCAAACCCCGGGCTCTTTCCACTGAGCCACGAGTCAGGAGTCATGTGTTCAAGCCCTGCCTCTGCCCTGCTGTGTGACCTTGGGCAACTCACTTAAATTCTCTGTGCCTCTCAGTTCCCTCACCTATAAAATGGAGATTATGGCTGAGCCCCATGAAGGGCATGGACTGTGTCCAACCTGATTACCTTGTATCAACCCCAGCACTTAAAACAGTGACTGGCACCTAGTAAGCTCTTAAATACCTTTTTTTAAAAAAATGCCATCATTGTTACTCCCCCCAACTTTGCCATCTGGAGGAGACAAAACAGAGATGCACAGCTGACCCAAGGCCTGGCCTCTGCCATTTTGGAACCCATCCCAACCTGTGCACGGTTCTTCGTCATTCTCCTTTGCAGCATTTGTTGGGCTTTGTAAAACAAGGTCCTTGACACATATCATGGCAGGGACAGTGCTGGTGCCTCAAGATCAGAAGTGTGGGTGCTGGATAAATATTAACTGGTCACAATGATGAGAAATGTAGGTTAGGGTCTCGTTGAAGGAAGGAGGAAAAGGAGCTCCCGATAATGGTCTTAATCTACACTAGGGGATAGAGCCCCGGTGCTACGTAAATGACCAGGAAGTTTGTTAACTCCCACTCTCTGCCTCCTGAACAATCCAGTGTGGTTTAACAATCTAATGGAAAGTTTCCCAGCTTGATCAAAGGAACCAAAAGTGCTTTCCAGGTGTTATAGGATTCACCCGCCCAACACTTCTATGAGACAGTAGGGGTTATTATTACTATCATTATTATTGCTATTATCATTATTGTCCCCACTTTTTAGTTGAGGAAACTGGAATTATTATTGGTATTATCATTATTGTCTCCACTTTGTAGATGAGGAAACTGAGACACTGAGGGCAAGGAACTTGGCTACATCTTACAGTCAATGGTTAAACTTGGGTAGAAAGCTGAGGATCTAGACTGAGCCAGTGGGACACATTTCCAGGTCCTAAAATCCATCAGTCGTAGTATTTATTGCGCATCTGCTATGTACAGAGCACTGCACTCTAAGCATTTGGGAGAGTATGATGAAATTAGTATGTATGATCCTTGCCCTCTCAGAGGGGAGAGAGACAGAAACTCCTTACCATGGGTTTTAAGCACTCAGCCACCCTCACCCCCTCCTAGTCTACCTCCCTGATTTCCTACTACAACCCAGCTCGCTCTTCTAATGCCAACCTACTCACCGCACCTCGATCTCAATCTCGCCGCCACCTCACCCACGTCTTCCCTGTGGCCTGGAACTCCCTCCCCCTTCATATCCAACAGACCTCCATTTTTCCCCACCTTCAAAGCCTCATTAAAATCACATCTCCTCCAAGAGACCCTCCCCTATTCCCTCTCCTTTCTGGGTCACCCTTGCATTGGATTTGTACCCTTTAAGATCTTGAAATTCACCCCACCCTCAGCCCCACTGGACTTTGTACATATCCAAAATTTATTTTAATGTCTGTCTCCCCATCTAGGCGGTATGGTCCTGGTGTCTACCAACTCTGTTGTTCTGTACTCTCCCAAGTGCTTAGTATAATGCTCTGCACACAGTAAGTGCTCAATAAATACCACTGGTTGACAAATTAGAGAGAGGAGAAATAATAGTCAAGATGAGATATGTACATGACTGCGGGGTGGCTGTGTGTACTGAAGTGCTTAGGTGACTCGGAAGCTCTGAAGTGGCACTTAGAAGGAACATAAAGTGTGGAGATTTGAAATGAATATGGGAAGGCCTACTGGAAATGTGATTTCAGAAAGATTTTGAAGATGGGGAGAGCTGTGGACTGTTGGATAAGAAAAGGGAGGGAGTTCAAGGCAGGAGGGACAGCATGAGCAGGAGATTACAGTACAGTGCTCAAGCGTTTAGTACAGTGCTTTGCACAGAGTAAGCACTCAATAAATACAATTCAATGAATGAATGAGAGCACTGGCAGGAGAGAGAAAACTGAGAAACAGTAAGTAGATTAGCTTGAGAGAATGAAAGAGTGTGAGCTGGGGTGTAGTGGGAGAAGAGTGTGGATAAGTAGGAGGGAGAGAGTTGACAGTGCCCTGAAGCCAAAAGTCGGGTGCTTCTCCTTGATGTGGAAAGGACTGGGCAACCATTGGAAGTTTTTGGGGTTGTGCACATCAATGTTTTCAAAAAATGATCCTCACTGCAGAGGAAAGTATGGGCTGGAGAGGAGAGAGAATAGAGGCAGGGAGCTCGGTGAGAAGTCTGATGCAGTGGTCAATCTGGAACACGCCAAGTCCCCAGACCAGCATGGTGACTGTTTTGATGGAAAACAACAGACTCTGGAAATGTTGTGGAGAGAGAAAGGACAGGCTGAATAAGGGCGTTCAAAGAGTGAGAGGAGTCAAGGCCCTACACTGAGGCCTTGTGTTATAGTAACTAAGGCTCAATCCAGCACAAACTAATGGAGTTCTAGCAGCAGAGTCAATGTTCTTATCAATATTCTATTATATTCTCCCAGGCACTTAGTAATAATAATAATAATAATAATAATAATGGTATTTGTTAAGCGCTTACTATGCGCCAAGCACTGTTCTAAGCACTAGGGGAGATACAAGGTAATCAGGTTGTCCCAAGTGCGGCTCAAAGTCTTAATCCCAAGTTTGCAGATGAAGTAACTGAGGCACAGAGAGGTTAAGTGACTTGCCCAAAGTCACACAGCTGATAAGTGGCGGAGCCAAGATTAGAACCCACAACCTCTGATTCCCAAGCCCGTGTTCTTGCCACTAAGCCACACTGCTTCTCTAGTACTGTGCTCTGCATACAGTATGAGCTCAAAAAATTGCATCAATTGATTAATGGATTAAAAAATCATCACTCAAGTAACTGGAATTTTTGGCCATATAGCCTCCCTACCCCTAAATTATAGTTTAAGAATCTGCAACCCCAAGTCCTGACTCAAGAAAGATCTGAGAGGCATTCTGGCTCAACTCCATTATGAAGCCCTTGCAGAGCATCCACACTGTGCTAGCAGTAAATATGCCAAGACTCTGCTTATCTCCTTCAAAAAATCTTACAGGCACCAGGTGGACCAACATAAATGTGTACCTGTTCCATTTTCCCTTTTTTGTTGCTTTAGTAATTTGTTTGTTTTTCAGAGTTACTTGTTTGTTTTCGATTGTGGGGTGGGTGGGTGATTTCACTCTGCATATACAGGTCAGCGCATAGAGGCCAGCAACTTGGAGAGGAGAAATCAAGGTCAGGTGATTGAAGGATGAACTCAGGATGGATGGGTAAATTCCCCCCCACTCCCCACCCCACATTTCCAGGGGAAAGGGGGACCTAAGGAAACCTTTTAGAACTAAGACCTCTGAGGAAGGCAGCTTAGTGGGAGGCTAGAAGACCTGTATGGAGGTGGAAGTGTGATAAGGGGAACAAAAAGAGTGGACACAGGTAAGCTTTGCTGGACCAAAAAAAGCAAAGAAGGAGTGGATGTTGATTAGAGGTATTAAATGACATATTCCGCCTACTGACCTCTAGGACTGTGGACCAAAATAATCCCACCAAACATTCAAATCTGTCAACAAAGAATAATATACACGATCCATTAGACTGTAGGCTCTTTGAGGGCAGGGATTATGTCTCTCTATTGTACTCAGAGAAGCAACAGGGCATAGAGAAGCAGTTTGGCCTAGTGGAAAGAGCCCGGGCCTGGGAATCAGTGGACCTGGATGCTAATCCTGGCTTCACCAATTGCTTGTTGTGTAACCTTGGACAAGTTACTTAACTTTCCTGTGCCTCAGTTTTCTCATATGTAAAATGGGGATGAAATACCTGTTCTCCTTCCTACTTAGATTGTGAGCCTCATGTGGGACAGGGACTGTGTCCACCCTGATTAATTTGTATCTCACCCAATGCTTAGAATAGTGCTTGACACATAGAAAGCGCTTAAATACCATTATTATTATTATTATGATTTTAAGCTCTCTGTGGGCAGGGGATGTGTCTATCAACTCTGTCATATTGTACTCTCCCAAGTGCTTAGTACAGTGCTGTACACACAGTGCTCAATAACAACCATTGATTGATGAAAGAGGAAGAAAGAAAGAAAAAAAAAGCATGTAGTGTGCCCAAGTGGAAAGAGCCTGGGGTTGGAAGTCAGGGGATCTGGATTCTAATCCCGACTCTGACACTTGCCTGTTGAGGGATATTGGGCAAGTTACTTAACTTCTCTGGGCCTCAGTATCCTCATCAGTAAAATGGGGACAAATTACCTGTACTCACTCCCCCTTAGACTACGAGCCCCATATGGGACAGGGATTGGGGCTGACATGATTGCATTTCATCTACCCCAACACTTAGTACAGTGCTTGGCACATAGTAAGTGCTTAACAAATTCTACAATTGTTATTATTGTAAGCCATGTTGACATAAAATAGAATCTATCTTCAGGTAAACCAATGTTGCACTTGGGCACCAAGTGAAGCTGGAATTCCTGAGGCCAAAATCCCCCATGGAAAGTTTTCTGCCTCGAGTCCCTGAAATTCTCGTCTGGGCCTGGGAGTCGAAGGGTTCTGCTTGGTAAAACTGCCCAGATGGAATAAAGAAAGAGAAGACATCTTGAGTGTACAGAACAGCTAGAGTCAACACTTGCCAAAGAAGCATGGATTTCCCAATCATCTCACCACTTTCAGTTCAAATGAGAGCATCGTTGGAACAAAAAGGGAAGATATTCATGGAATAGTCATAATAATTGGGGTAGTATTATGTGCTGAGCACTGGGGTAGATACAAAATAATCAGGTGGGACAGTCTCCATCTCACTGGAGCTCACTGTCTAAGTAGGAGGGAGAACAGATATAGAATTCCCATTTAATAAATGAAGAAACTGGGGCCCAGAGAAGTGAAGTGACTTGCCCAAGGTCACCCAGCAGGCAAGTGGCAGAGCCGGGATTAGAACCCAGTTCTTCTGACTCCCAAGCCCCTGCTCTTCCCTCTAGGCCACACTAACAGAAACAGGACAAATCAACGGCCAGTAGGCTTCAAAGTCTCAGAAGGAGTTACAGTCTGGAGATGGAATTCTTTGAAATCAATCATACTTATTGAGTGCTTACTGTGTGCAGCGCACTGTACTAAAGCATTTGGGAGAGTACAATACAACAGAGTTGGTAGATACGTGCTCTGCTCACAATGAGCTTACAGTCTAGAGGTGGGGAAGAAGGGGATGATCTAAGACTAACAAATTAACAAAAGACAGTCATAGTATTTATGAACATCCACACGTGTTTAGCACAGTAGTAGACCTACATGAAGCAAGGGAAATGGACTCAGTGCCTGACCTCTAAGAACTTATATTCACAGAATCATAAGTTGATCACAGTGCTTGGCACATAGTAAATGCTTAATAAATACCATCATCATTATTATTATCATTATTATTAGATCTAGGGTAGAACTGAATCCACTGCTCGGAGAAAATAGGATTAAAAATAGTCAACTGGAGCCACCTGACAGGGGTCTCCAGCAACCCGAATAAAATGCCCCGTTCTAAGTCTATCCAGTGATCCAGGCCAAGGACTTCAGCCCTTGAGACCTCTAGCTGATGATTGCTCAAATAATGAACATTGATACATGGGAAAATGGACTAAAAAAATGTCAAGGACTTTTTCTTCTCAAAGTCAAGAAGGGTTCCTACAGTAAAACACATTGATACATGAAACCAGAGGGGCTTCCCTCAAAATCACCAGGACCACCTACTCCCTCAAAAAAAGATACCAATTCAGGGGGAAATCCAGTAGCTAAAGCCACAGATGCCTTTGTATTGGTGTCCAGCTTCTCAATATACTTTGTCAATGCACCAAATTGCCTCACCATAAGCCAATGAATCCCTGAGCCACGGAGCACTGGTTCCAGGGTCCTGGTGCTGCCCCGAGACAGGAGGAGAAAAGATATTATCTTCAGTCTAAGATCATCCCCACTCTCTAATCAAACAATCCATCCATCATATTTATTGAATGCTAACTTTGTGCAGAGCACTGTACTGAGTGCTTGGGTTAGTACAATATGACACAGATTTGGTAGATCTACATTCCCTGCCCATGACAAGCTTATAGTCTAGAGGACTCCAACCTTCAGAGAACTGAAATTCCCAGGGTGGCATGTGGAATGCCCAGAACCACCTCAGTTTCCCATGGCCCATGCCCCCACCCCTCTCCCCTGAAAATAGGGTGGCTTTCTTGAGGCTGTCCTCCCTGGGTAACTCCCAGCCTGATTGGTGTCTACTGTGTGCACACTGGGAGCCCCAGGTGGGACAGGGACTGTGTCTGATCTGATGATCTTACATCCATCCAGTGCTTAGTACAGTGCTTCGCACATAGTAAGTGCTTAATGAATACTACTATTATTATTATTATTGTTATCAAACCACCTGGAGATTTTCATTCCCTTGAAAGTCCTGAAATGACTCTCCAAAATGACTCAAGTTGTAGCCCAGTTAAGGTTTCAGATGGCCCTCACTGTGTCCTTTGACCTTTCCTTTGGCTATGCAGGTGACCTTTATTTGCTGTACATTTTTGGTAAAGGAGATCTGGTACTTCACTAGTAGATGACTGAGAAAGAACAGAGAAGAGAAAATCCCAGAAAGGAAGCAGTAACTTGTATCTGAAAATCACCTGAGATTCTAGACATTGATACATTACATAATTATTATGGCATTCATTAGGTGCTTACTATGTGCTAACCCCCTGACCGTACACTCAAATGGACAGGGAATATGTCTGCTAATTCTGTTGCATTGTTTTCTCCCAACCTCTTAGTACAGTGGTCTGCATATAGTAAGCGTTCAATAAATACCATTGATTGATTGGGAGATTGCAAAGGGCTGGAGTTGATACCAGACTATAGGATCAGACGATGTCCTTGAAGGGTGCTCCTAAGCTCTCCTATCCTCCATTTTACAGATGAGGAAACAGAGGCCCAGAGAGCCTAAGCCACTTACCCAAGTCCTCCTAGCTGACGAGTGGCAGAGCTGGGACTCAAACCCAGGTCTCCTGACTCTCATTTCCTCTGTTCTGCCCATTAGACCACACTGCCTCTCCCTCAATATATGCAATTTTCGAAGCAGGCTCTCTCATGACTCACCAGACTATTTTGTAATAGCTCCTGCTTGAGCTCCTACTGAAGACCACTAGGGTAGACCGTCTTGGAATAAATCAAATTCATTACCATATTCGGCTCTAAGCGAAAATGTATCAACAGATTCCCATAAACTGGAATGAAACTAACTGGCACCAGGAAAAACCTGGGGCTTTGAGCTGGGACCAGGGAACAAATTGTGCAAGAGCAATAAATGCATTTAGTCTTAGCAAGAAAGCTGCACGCAGAAAGTCTTGCTAGCTGCCGCCCAGAGAAAACACACCCTGGCCACTCCCCGAATCAGTCCGGAGGCAAAGAGGAGTATTAAAGTCCCTAGTGTTGCTTCTCCACCCTGTATGGGAGGTGCTGCCAACCCAGGGAAAAATTTCCTCACGTGACTGGCAAGGTTTACCCCTTTGCCGAACCAAAGCCTTTCCTAATTTTAAAGGTTACATCATCCGGCACAAACTTCTGGAATAACAGGTTTCCCCGAGATCCTTAACCTCTTGCAGGTCAGGGTAAATCCTAGGTCCATCTGCTCATGAAGATGCAAGGAAACCTCAGCCAGCAAACTGCACTTCCCATACTCATTGTAACCTCAGTATTGATAGCATTTACCAAGCGCTTATGGTGTGTCGGGAGAAAATGCACAAGTGGGAATTTAAACACGGTCCCTGCTTCTCAAGGGGCTGCCAATCACTGTTAAAGTGAAACCCACACAATGCCTAGATGGGCATCAAAATGGCAAACGTCCAAGAAGGTTCCTAGCCTGAAGCAGGTCAACCAGCTGGTCCGGTGTTTCTGATTAATTAATGCCTGTCTCCCCATCTAGACTGTAAGCTCTATGTGGGCAGGGAATGTGTCTGTTTGTTCTATTGTACTCTCCCAAGCACTTAGTACAGGGCTCTGCACACAGTAAGTGCTCAATAAATACAACTGGAGGAATGAATGACTGTTCACATATGTCCATATCTGTATCCTATTTTAATGTCTGTCTCCCCCTCTTGACCATAAGCTTCCTTTCATTCTATCATTCATTCAATCATATTTATTGAGTGCTTACTGTGTGCAGAGTACTGTACTAAGTGCTTGGGAAGTACAAATCGGCAACAAATAGAGATGGTTCCTACCCAACAACGGGCTCACAGTCTAATAACAGGCTTACAGTCTAGCTCCTTGTGGGCAGGGAATGTGGCTACTAACTCCGTTATACTGTATTCTCTCAAGCACTTAGTACAGTGTTCTGCACAAGTGTATCAGCCTCCTCTCCGATCTCCCATCCTCCTGTCTCTCCCCACTTCAACCCATACTTTACGCCGCTGCCCGGATTGTCTTTGTCCAGAAACGCTCTGGGCATGTTACTTCCCTCCTCAAAAATCTCCAGTGGCAACCAATCAACCTACGCATCAGACAGAAACTCCTCACCCTCGGCTTCAAGGCTCTCCATCACCTCGCCCCCTCCTACCTCACCTCCCTTCTCTCCTTCTACAGCCTACCCCGCACCCTTCACTCCTCTGCCACTAGTCTCCTCACTGTGCCTCGTTCTCGCCTGTCCCACCATCGACCCCCGGCCCACGTCATCCCCCTGGCCCGGAATGCCCTCCCTCCCCACATCCGCCAAGCTAGCTCTCTTCCTCCCTTCAAGGCCCTACTGAGAGCTCACCTCCTCCAGGAGGCCTTCCCAGACTGAGCCCCCTCCTTCCTCTCCCCCTCCTCCCCCGCCTTACCTCCTTCCCTTCCCCACAGCACCTGTATATATGTATATATATTTGTACGTATTTATTACTCTATTTATTTTACTTGTACATATTTATTCTATTTATTTTATTTTGTTAATATGTTTTGTTCTCTGTCTCCCCCTTCTAGACTGTGAGCCCACTGTTGGGTAGAGACCGTCTCTATATGTTGCCAACTTGTACTTCCCAAGCGCTTAGTACAGTGCTCTGCACACAGTAAGCGCTCAATAAATATGATTGAATGAATGAATGCTCAATAAATACCATTTTTTGATTGACTAATGTTGCTATAAAGCAACTTAAAATTTCTGCAAGGTTTCTGTTCATGTCTAATGGGCTGAAGGCAGAATCAGTCCCCAACTGGGGAATCAGAAGACCTCAACAACAACAATGGTATTTGTTAAGCACTTATTATGTGCCAAGCACTGTTCTAAGCACTGGGGTAGATTAAAGGTAATCAAGGTGGACACAGTCCCCGTCCCACATGGGGCTTACAGTCTTCACCTCCATTTTCCAGATGAGGTAACTGAGGCACAGAGAAGCAAAGTGACTTGCCCAAGGTCACACAGCAGAGAGGTGGCAAAACCAGGATTAGAACTACGGTCCTTCTGACTCCAGGTCCGTGCTCTATCCACTAGGCCACCCTGCTTCTCTAAACAATCTCTTAAACAATCCCAACTCTCTGTTTCCAATTTAGTCCAATGGGAACAATAGCACTTCTATGCTCCATGCATCGTATTCCCCCGAGCACTTAGTACAGTGGACTGCACATAGTAAATGTTGAATAAATACCACTGATTGATTGATTGATCACCACAGAATTTTCGTACTGACAAATGAGCTAGGTGCCTTAAGACACTTTGAGATCCTGGGATCCTATAGAATCCAAGGAGTCAGGCAGGACCTCTAGCTGCTACACCCGGGCAGACAGTGGTTGAAACCTAAGCCTGCATTTGGATCAGAAAAGTCCACAAGGCCTGTACCTTGGGGAGCAGCATTAGCCTAGTGGAAAGCGCCCAGGCCTGGGTGTCAGGAAACCTGGATTCTAAACCCAGTTCCACCATTTGCCTGCTGTGTGACCTTGGGCAAGTCACATGACTTCTCTGGACCTCACCTGGGTAACTGATGGTATTTGTTAAGCGCTTACTATGTGCCAGGCACTGTACTCGGTGATTCAATCCCTGTTTTCCCTCCCCCGTAGACTGTGAGTGCCATATGGGGCAGGGACTGTGTCTGACCTGATTCTCTTGTATCTACCCCAGGATTTAACAAATACCCCTATCATCATCATTATTATTATCATTACCTGAAGAAACAGAGCCACTGTTAGGCACACACCCCCATCCGTCACTTGGTATCCCCACCTGGGTGGATGTCTCACATCCCAAACCCAATCTCAGATCCCCACTGCCCCAAGAGAGGTTGCCGGGGAGGGGCAGCCCCATGGATGTTCCAAGGACGTGAGAGATGCCACAGGGAAAGGAAGGCGGGGCATGTGTTACACCCATACTGAGCCAGATGTTATCTGCTGATTCTGCTGCTGGTGGAGTATGATGCCACTACAGCTTAGCAGGGGTGCAAGCCAACACCCAAATACCTCCATCAGGTTTGGCAGGTAAGCCTCAGCAACTTCTAAGGAGACCTGTTTTACAAGGTGTTTGGAGCAACATGAACCAGAGGTGGGAGAACGTGTGAACTTTGGATTTCATTGCGCCTAGTCTGTGCCAGCCCCCATGGCACCAAAATGTATTTTTCTTGTTCATTCATTCAATCATATTTATTGAGCGCTTACTGTGTGCAGAGCACTGTACTAAGCGCTTAGGAAGTACAAGTTGGCAACATATAGAGATGGTCCCTACCCAACAGTGGACTCACAGTCTAGGAAGGGGAGACAGAAAACAAAACATATTATCAAAATAAGTAGACTAAGTATGTACAAGTAAAATAGAGTAATAAATATGTACAAACATATATACAGGTGTTGTGGGGAAGGGAAGGAGGTAAGGTGGGGGGGGGTGGAGAGGGGAAAGAGGGGGAGAGGAAGGAGGGGGCTCAGGACACCTCAACTTCCTCAATGGGGCTTACATAAACTGTCAACTTTCTATGGCGTACAAGACCCCCTTGGAAGCTTTGGTGAGAATGGTGAGAGAGAACCTTTTTGCCAGGTGGTTTGGGTCCCAGAGATAATCAAATCCACAACCAGGGAACCACATGGACTGTCACTGCTTGGGAGACTGGTGCCTCTCCTCCTGCCACTGAAAGATCAGGATAAATTCTCTGACAGATAGACTGGAAGTTCCCTGTTGACTGGAAACTCCTCGTGGGCAGGGACTATGTCTAGCAACTCTGTTGTACTATCCTCTCCAATTGCTTAGTTCATACCTCTGCACATGATAACAGAGGGAAAGGCAGGGAAATGACATGGTGGGTGGGTAGTTTGGGGGGGAATCCTTCTAGACTGTGAGCCCATTGTTGGGTAGGGACCATCTCTATATGTTGCCAACTTATACTTCCCAAGCACTTAGTACAGTGCTCTGCACACAGTAAGTGCTCGATAAATATGATTGAATGAATGAATGAATCTAGTCAGTCATCCTAGGCTCCTGGGGTATGTCTCAGCCACCTTGGGCCCCTTCCACCTTCATGGCAGGGAGAAGGACATATCTATGCACAATGCCCTCTACCAACAACCTTAATAATAATAATAATAATGTTGGTATTTGTTAAGCACATACTATGTGGCAAGCACTGTTCTAAGCACTGGGGTAGATACAAGGTAATCAGATTGTCCCATGTGAGGCTCACAGTCTTCATCCCCATTTTACAGATGAGGTAACTGAGGCACAGAGAAGCAAAGTGATTTGCCCAAGATCACACAGCAGACAATGCTTTAACCCTGCCTCCTTCCAACACTCAAAATAGCTCACTACCATGAGAAGATCCTCAGTAGCTAATCCTCTGGGTACCAAAGTTTCCCTGTGAAAGCTGAAACAAAAGGGCTATGAGGTTAAGTGTTACGGGATTCTACATGTGAAAGCCCTGAAGAAGGAGTGGATAATGACTCTAGGTGTCCACCTGTGATTGCTTAGAAAAGGTATATAATTCTTTTTCATGCAACACCATCCACCCACTCCTAAGGCCCAGGGCAATTTAGCCATACATCTTGATTCATTGGGTGGGGGAGGTGGGGGGGCAGACACGGATGACATGCCAATCAATGTCCACTGTGCTGTTCAAACTTATCAAGCATTGCAGTCAGGGCTCTCTCAAATCCAAGCACTGGGGAAGATACAAGATAATCAGGTCAGATATAGTCCCTGTCCCACATGGGGTTTACAGCCAAAGGAGGAGGGAGAACAGGTACTGAATCCCCATTTTACAGATGAGGAAACAGAGGCATGGAGAAGTGAAGTGATTTGCCCACAGACACATGTCGGACAAGTGACAGAGGTGGGATTTGAACCCAGATCCTCTGGCTCACAGACCCAGACTCTATTTTATGTCATTTGTTAAATGCTTACTATGTATCTGGCACTGTTCTAAGCACTAAGAACTTGAGTGAGCCCCTTCCTTCCTCTCCCCCTCATCTTACCTCCTTCCCTTCCCCACAGCACCTGTATATATGTATAGATGTTTGTACATATTTATTACTCTATTTATTTATTTTACTTGTACATATCTATTCTATTTATTTTATTTTGTTAGTATGTTTGGTTTTGTTCTCTGTCTCCCCCTTCTAGACTGTGAGCCCACTGTTGGATAGGGACTGTCTCTATATGTTGCCAACTTGTACTTCCCAAGCGCTTAGTACAGTGCACTGCACACAGTAAGCACTCAATAAATACGATTGATGATGATGATTGGGCTCTGTTCACTAAGTTATGTGGCTTAATCTCTGCTCTCCTACCATTGTGATTCTGCTGGCATCCAATAAAAGCTAACAGAAGCAACTCAATTGTTACTTCACCTCTAACCTATACACCCACTAAAGACTTTACTTCCATAGTTTCCAGTGGTTCACCCAAGGGTTGTGGGTGAAATGAAAGGGTTAATCAGGGCAAGATCAGAACCCTTCTAAAATACGGTCCCCACCTATCTTTCAGAATTTTCCCCAGTGTATCATGTTCAGTTATCATGCCTTTTCCTGCCTATCATGTGTTTTCCTCAACTTCTAACCTCCTGAAAACCTTCTTTGGCAAAGGAGTCCAATCTTGGTAGGCTCCTCTGTCACCACCTCTCCAAATGCCAGTCCATCCCTGTTTGACATGTATGTGTCAACTGGTGATTATTAAGGCTGTATCTTACTATTTAATGTCTGGGTTGGGCCCCAAATGAGTTAGAAAAGCTCACTCTCCTGGCACAGACAGATGAGTAATTCCCAGACAATGAGAGAAGGAATAAAGATGACCTCAGCTCTAGTAGCCCAAATTCTGCCTTGTACCAGGCTGCCTCAGATCCAGCTCATCACCTCTTCCTGGGCCTAGCTACCAGGAAGTTACCAGTCGGTTCTCAATTTGAGGCACTGAGATCCAACACTCCGCACTTCAATGGCTCTCCAAGCACACCGTACTCCTCAGGCATTCACCACACTATGTACTGTACCATGTTGCTTCACTATCAGGCCAAGGCAACAAATGGATGAACAAGAAAGCCAGGCTCCTTCTCCTGACAGACAGGGGCTTACCTATTTTCAATCAATCAATTTATTGTGCCCTTACTGTGTGTAGAGCATTGCACAAAGCACTTGGGAAAGTACAATGTAACAGAGTTGGCTGATACATTCCCTGCCCACATGAAGTTTATCGTCTAAAGGGGAATAAAACTTCAGAAGTAAAAATGTGGCCAAAGACAATGGCTTTGAGGTAGCACTCTGTCTCCCGCTCCTACTTTCCCTCTTGTTCTTTGTCTCTTCCTCTCTGTCTTTTTGTCTCTCCTCTTCCCTTCTCTCCTCTCCACTCCACTCCTCCTCCCCTAGCCCTCTTTCCCCTTCTCCCTCTTTTCTCCCTTAGCTGGCTGCCTCACTCTTCCAGGTCTATTTCAGAATCAGTATTGACACCTAAGTAGTAGTAGAAGTAGTAATGGTATTTATTAAACAGGGTGTGCAGAGCATTATACTAAGCTCTGGGAAAGAATACAGGTGAGAAATAGGCATGGACCCTGGTGCTTACAATCTAACATATTGAGATCTTACTACAGTGCCTAATCTGTACTGGTGCTTGGGGAGCACAAAATAAGTAAAGGGAAAAGGCTACCAACTTTTCCCCTTCTGTCTCTGACCCATCTCCTCCAGGAAGCCCTCCCTGCCTAAGCTCTCACCCCCTCACCCCCATCCTATTTGCCCTCTCTTGTGCATCGCCTCTGCATTTAAGTCTGTACTCCACTGAGGCCTTCGATACTCATCCCACCCCTAGCCCCGCAGCAGTGGTCTACATCCCTATAGTCTGCGGCTTCCTCTCTCTGAAATTTACTTTTATATCTGTCTTCCCAACTAGGCTAAGCTCCTTGAGGGTTGGGATCATGTCTACCAATTCTGTTGTACTGTACTCTCCCAAGCAAGCTCAGTACAGTGCTCTGCATGCAATGAGCACTCAAATACAATTGATTGATTGTTGACTCACACCTCACTGTCTACCTGGAATAACCTCCCCACTTATAGCCACCAAAATGCATCCCTCCCCAACTGCAAAATCTTTCCTGAAAAAACCACCTCCTCCAGGAGATATTCCCCAAATAATTTCTACCTCCTCAATTCATGGCATCCCAACAGCCACCATTATCACTTATGGATATACTGATTTATTTATTCCACTTATTTGTATAATCATTTATTGATTTCTCCATATTTTGCTGTCAGCGGATGCCTGTTTTTTTTCCAGATCCCACTATTCATATACAATTTCATTCATTCAATCCTTATTTATTTAGTGCTTACCTTGTGCAGAACATTATCCTAAGCACTTGGAAGAATACAAAATAACAATGAACAGACATTCCCTGCCCACAATGAACTTGCAACCTAAATATTGACTCCTATCTCCTCCATAACACTGTAAGTTCTTAGAGTGCAAGGATCATTTTTTTTAAAACTTTTATTATCATACTCTCCCTGGCATTAACTATAGAGTTCTGCACATATTCATTCATTCAGTCATATTTATTGAGCACTAAGTGTGGGCAGAGCACTCTGATCTCCCATCCTCGTGTCTCTCTCCACTTCAATCCATACTTCATGCTGCTGCCCGGATTATCTTTGTCCAGAAACGCTCTGGGCATATCACTCCCCTCCTCAAAAATCTCCAGTGGCTACCAATCAATCTGCGCATCAGGCAGAAACTCCTCACCCTGGGCTTCAAGGCTCTCCATCACCTCGCCCCCTCCTACCCCATCACCTCGCCCCCTCCTACCTCACCTCCCTTCTCTCCTTCTACAGCCCAGTCTGCACCCTCCGCTCCTCCACCGCTGATCTCCTCACCGTACCTCGCTCTCGCCTGTCCCGCCATCGACCCCCGGCCCACGTCATCCCCCGGGCCTGGAATGCCCTCCCTCTGCCCATCTGCCAAGCTACCTCTCTTCCTCCCTTCAAGGCCCTACTGAGAGCTCACCTCCTCCAGGAGGCCTTCCCAGACTGAGCCCCTTCCTTCCTCTCCCCCTCGTCCCCCTCTCCATCCCCCCATCTTACCTCCTTCCCTTCCCCACAGCACCTGTATATATGTATATATGTTTGTACATATTTATTACTCTATTTATTTATTTACTTTATTTGTACATATCTATTCTATTTATTTTATTTTGTTAGTATGTTTGGTTTTGTTCTCTGTCTCCCCCTTTTAGACTGTGAGCCCACTGTTGGGTAGGGACTGTCTCTATATGTTGCCAATTTGTACTTCCCAAGCGCTTAGTACAGTGCTCTGCACATAGTAAGCGCTCAATAAATACAATTGATGATGATGAGGATGTACTAAGCACTTGGAAAGTACAATTCAACAAGAGAGAGAATCCCTGCCCCCATCGGGTTTACAGTCTAGTATGTACACAGTAAGTGCTCATTATCTATATTGAAAAGACAAGATCCTTGCCCTCAAGTAGGTTATCTAGTGGGGGAGACAACAAATGTAAATGGACAACTATTCCTCTCCACCATCTTTCTCCCTTTCCCCACCAGTTTTCCTTCTCATCTCTTCTCCTTCCCCTTTCTTTCCTACTGTGGAAAGAAGGGGGAAATGCAAGGGGCTCAAAAAAGGCAGCTTCCTTCTGGAGCGGCAACGGGAGGTAACACGAAAGGGAGGGAGTATGCATGAAGATGCCCCCACTATGATGGCTCTGCTCTGGCCTCTGGAGATCCCAGCAGCTGCCACAGACCAGGAAACCCAGGAGTTGTGGGTTCAGATGCCCCAGGCCCAGCCCCAAAACAGTGGAGTCCAATGACGCCCAGAGCAAAAGGGGCTAGGCCCACCAGAACGAAACCGGCCCTTAAAACTAAAAGCTTGGGTCTGCCCTTGCTTGTTTCCCTTTCATTCCTTTTGCTTCCCCATCTCCTCTTGACCAAAATGGTTTCAAAAGGAGTTTGCATTTCACTTGGGCTTTACAGGCTGAAATTGAGATCTGGGCTACTGATTTTTAGTCAGTCATCAGGGAGTAACAGAGCCAATAATAGGTTTGCAGAAAAATTATATTTTCCTAAATTATATTTTCCTAAATCTAGAAGCAGCGTGGCTCAGTGGAAGGAGCACGGGCTTGGGAGCCAGAGGTCGTGGGTTCTAATCCCGGCTCCGCCACTTGTCATTCATTCATTCAATCGTATTTATTTAGCGCTTACTGTGTGCAGAGCACTGTACTAAGCGCTTGGGAAGTCCAAGTTGGCAACATATAGAGACGGTCCCTACCCAACAGTGGGCTCACAGTCTAGAAGTTGTCAGCTGTGTGACCTTGGGCAAGCCATTTCACTTCTCTGGGCCTCAGTTCCCTCATCTGTAAAATGGGGATGACTGTGAGCCCCCCGTGGGACAACCTGATCACCCTGTAACCTCCCCAAGTGCTTAGAACAGTGCTTTGCACATAGTAAGTGCTTAAAAAATGCCATCTTCATTATTATTTACCAAATTACCATTAAATCACTACTACTAATAATAATAATGGTACTTTTTAAAGTGCTTACTATGCATCAAACACTGTTCTAAGCACTGGGGTAGAAACAAGGTAATCAGGTTGGACACAGTCCCTGTCCCACATGGGGCTCACAGTCTCAATCCCCATCTTCCAGATGGGGGAACTGAGGCACAGTGAAGTGACTTGCCCAAGGTCACACAGCAGACAAGTGGCAGAGCTAGGATTGGAACCCAGGTCCTTCTGACTCCCATGCCTGTGCTCTATCCACTAAACCATGCTGCTTCTCTAAAACTTGGTTTACTATAGCATTTTATTACCAAAGTGCTCTCACATTAATTAGTACATTTCAACCCTCACCACAACCCTGTAAGGTAGGGAGACAAGGCAATGTTATTATCCCCATTTTATAGATGGGGAAATTGAGGTACAGGGAAGTTAAGTGACTTGCCCACAGTCACACGGCAGATTAACACCACATCTCAGGCTCGAACCCAGGCCCTCCGGCTTCTAGACTGGCACTCTGCTGCTTTGCCAGACCGCTTCTCCTAAATACTATTTACTAATAGTATTAATTACTAATACTAATTACTATTTACTAATTTACTCACTTACATTTTGTAAAATCCAGAGCAAGAAAAATCACCCAAATACAGAGTCCCCAAATTCACTAAGCCACCCTCTGTTCTCCCATCTAGTCAGCCCCCAACCCCAGTCCTTTCCGAGGGTGTCTCAAACTTACCCTGTTTCCACGGATGCACCAAGTTCGGCATTGAGGAAATTAACACTAAGTTTTGGTAGATGCTTCAGTGATTCAGCTACGCTGACTTGTTGTCACTTGTGCACTGAAGTCATGACTAAAAATGCTCAGCTATAACCCCTTAACACCTCCATGCTCATATCACCTGCCTGAACATTCACAGCCACCCCAATATTTGTACTACTGTTGGATGTACCTACAACCACCCCCATACTCACACCTCCACCCTCCAACCCCACAATTCCTTCCAAGCTTATAGCCTCATTCTTTACACCAATAACTTTGCACCCCTGTTTTTCATACAAATATCTTATTTCTGGATTCAAATTCCTTTCCCCCGTCCATGTTTTGCCCCATGGGTTTTTCCTCTCATTATACAAACACTGACTCCCCTTATTTACACCTCTTGCTTTCTTCATGCACTCACTCCAGTGCTTCTTCTGCCACACACACCTTAAATCACATTTCCCCCACTCTCATTTCCTACACCTTAAATTCAAATGGTCCCTACTCATGCTTTCTTTCTAGCCCTCAAATATGGGAATGCACATACACACACATGGAAAGGGAATTTGGTGACTGCCCACTCCAAGACACTTTAAATTTCTCCCCTCTTTGTCCTTTTCTAATTCCCTTCATCTCCCACATTGTCATTCATATGGCTTCCCATCTCTACAGATCTCATCATTAAGAATTTACTCAAGTGTCTAGCTCTATGCTGGGCACTAGTGAGGCTCCTTCTGGCTGCATCAAAGTTTTCTCCAATCAGGGAAGGAATAAATACATGGAGCCTGTGGGTTCCTTGAGGGGGTTTTCGTTCACCTCAAATCAGAGCAAGACCCCAAACTACCAGACTTGTGGATAGAATTCCTGAAACTCCCAAGAGACCCCCTCGAGGCTAAAAGGCAAGAAACTTACCTGGCTGGTGTCCTGGATTCAAATGTCTTGCTGTCCAACTGATGCAAGTCAAACACCACCTCTCTCCCACGCTCTCCTCCAGCTGAGACTCCAAGCATGCGCAAGGAATTTGTGGAGCACAAAAGCCCAGACACTGGAACTCTTTGGGGAACTGGGAAAAGCTGCTTCTGCCCCCTGGTGTCTTTATAGAAACATCATTCCCCTTTGGGGAATGTCGACCTCAACTGCATTTCCTATCTGCTGTTTCCGGCACTGGTGGCCCAGTGGCGGACGTGCCTGATGTCGTGCCACTCCAGAGATGTGGTCCCACTCCCTCCCTCCAGGACAGTGTGACCTATCAGTGGGTGGGTGATCTCAGACCACTGCCCACACAACAACCAAGTAAGCAGGAGGAAGAGCCAGGGGTCATGACCGGCCCTGGACAGCCCATCCAACACAGAGTACCTAAAGGGAGATTTAAAAGACCACGGAAACTCATCTGAAAGGGATGAGTTTCATGGGAGAAACTGCTCATGGGAGAAGAACAATGACATCCTTAGGTCTTGGGAAAAGGAATGGCTTGGATTAGTAAGAGTAATAAGAATTGTGGTGTAGTTTACCAACCTTCTTATAGTGTACTCTCCCAAGTGCTTAGGACAGTGCTCTGCACACAGTAAGCATTCAATAAATATGATTGATTGTTAAGTGCTTACTACCCTGGAGTAGATACAATATATTAGATCAGACACAGTCTCTGTCCAACACAGCATTCACAGTTTAAATTGGGGGGGGATAACATATCTCAGCCCCATTTTACAGATGAGAAAACTGAGGCACAGAGAAGTTAAGTGACTTTGCCCAAAGTTACACAGGAAAGAGGCATGATTAGAACCGAGGTCCTCTGACTCCCAAGCCCTTGCTCTTTCCACTAGGCCACACTAGGTGAGGGAAAAAATTAATATTTCCAATTCTTCAATGTTCTTCTGAAAACACATCTCCACCAGAAAGCCTTCCCTAGTTAACTGCTCATCTCCCCACCCTTTATCTCCCCAACTGCCACTTCCGTGCCACCTAACGCAACACATCCACCTCCTCTACCAGATTACAAAGGCCTTGAGAACAGGCATCAAGTCCACTAATTCTATTATACACTCCCAAGTGCTACGTACCGTGCTCTATACACAGTAGGCTCTCCATGAACACCACTGAACGATTGATTGATTTCCTTCCTCTCTCTTGCCTCCTCCCTCCCCCTAACCTCAGAAGTCCACTCTGCATTGTTGCTACTTTGGTTCTTTAAATAGTCCCTCAAAAAAGCAGCAATAAAAGGAACCGGAGAAGCTTACAGCCCCACCTGGGGTCCACTTGATAAATGGCAACTTCTCTAAACCAGGTGATCTTAATTGCCCTGGTATAGCAGGGACCCTTGTAAAGCATCTTTGTTGCTGGATGAGGTGTACAATATTTGACTTTCTGTGCCACAGCAACCAGAACCAAACCTGAATAGCTCTCTTGCATCTCCCACATTGGTAAAGATGGACTGTAAGCAGCCAACAGCTAGACAAAGAAGCCCATCCTCTCCCCAAATCAACATCACCTCTGTTGGGCCTAGTAATTAATGCCTCTTAAGTGGTTCCATCTGCTCTCAGGATCACACCTGGAGAATTTCCAGTACTCTACTAGTCTCTGCTACAGGAGGGAAAGTCATGCAGAGGCATACCCATTCCATTCCTATCTTGGGCAGTGGCTAGTGAGTGGAAGGCAATCTGTTACAAGTCAAAGCTCAGCTGGGCAGCAGAGGCAAGGGAGTGAGTCGAGGGTGGAGACTCAAGTTTACTATGTGGAAGAAAGCAATGGTCAACTACTTCTATATTTTAACCAAGAAAACTCTATGGATACACTAACAGAATGATTGCAGATGGAGAGTGGGGCATTCTGGGAGAGATGTGTCCATGGAGTCACTAGGGGTCAGAGATGACTTGACAGCATAAGTCAAGGCAAACGGTTCCATGAAAATAGAGAAAACGAAGTATCAGTTCCCCTAGGAAATAACATAAAGCACATTAGTGTGTTACCAGCATCCCAAAATAATTGTCCAAGACTATAAATAGATGCATTGTATAAATTTATCAAGATTATATAGTTGCATGATCAAATAGCAATGAAAATATATAACAGCATAAAGGATTTTTGAATTAGATGCCAATAACTTTCAGTCTTACCTTTCACACCCTATTCAGCAAAAAGGCATCTTGTGCTAACAGACTGGATCAATCATAGAGCAGAAAGACCAGGGTTCTAATCCTGTTCTGCCACTTGTCTGCTGTGTGACCTTGGGTAAGTCACTTAACTTCTCTGTGTTTCAGTTCCCTCATCTGTAAAAGGAGAATAAAGACTGTGAACACTATGTGAGTCAGGGACTGTGTCCAACCTGATTATCTTGTATCTACCCTAGTGCTTAGAATAGTGCCTAGCACGTGGTAAGGGCTTAACAAATACTACTATTATTAATAATAATAATTGTGGTGGAGGCTCTGGTGAGATAGGAAGGCAGCTGGAAGGGAGTAGACTGTGAGCTCCTCTAGACTGTGAGCTTATTGTGGGCAGGGATTGTCACTCTTTATTGTTGTAATATACTTTCCCAAGCACTTAGTACAGTCCTCTGCACACAGTAAGCGCTTAATAAATACAATTGAATGAATGAGTAGGAATGTGTGATGGCTAAGTGGGGGTTGCCTTATGGATAGGAGACAGCCAGTTGGGGCAGTGGGCCTATTTTGTGCAGAGAAGAAGCTGAAGACTGGGATTGTCAGATTCACCCAAAGTCACACAGCAGACAAGTGGCAGAGGCAGTATTAGGACCCAGGTCCTTCAGATTCCCAAGCTCATGCTCTATGATCAAGCCAGTATGGTAGCACAAGGTGCCTTTTTGCCAAATAGGGTGTGAAACATAAGACTGAAAGTTATTTGCATCTAATTCAAAAATATTTTATACTGTTGTATATTTCCATTGCTATTTGATCATGCAACTATACCGTTTTGATAAGTGTATTTGTATAATCTATTTATATTGTCAGTTTATATTAAAAATTTTATCAATTAATCAATCAGTGGAATTTATTGAGCAATTACTGTGTGTAGAGCACTGTATATAGTGCTTGGGAGAGAACAATACAACAATTGGTAGACATCTTCCCTGCCCTCAAGGTGCTTACAGTCCAGAAGGGGAGCTAGATATTAAAATAAATTATGGCTATGTACAAAAGTTCTCAAGTGCATAGGTGATGCAGAAGGGAGCAGGAGTAAGGGAAAAGGGAGCTTAGTCAGGGAAGGGCTCTTGGAGGAGATGAGATTTGAATAAGACTTTGACGTTGGGAGAGTAGTGGCCTGTCTTTCATTCATTCATTCAATCGTATTTATTGAGCACTTTCTGTGTGCAGAGCACTGTACTAAGTGCTTGGAAAGTACAATTTGGCAACAGATAGTCCCTACCCAACAATGGACTCACAGTCTAGAAGAGGGAGACAGACAACAAAACAAAACAAGTAAAGAGGGGTCAATACCATCAAAATAGATAAAAAGAATTATAGATATATACACGTCATTAATGAAATAAGTAGAGTAATAAATATGTACAAATATAAACATAAGTGCTGTGGGGATGGGAAGGGGGGAGGACAGAGGGAGGGAATGGGGGCAGTGGGGGGGGAGGAGGAGCAGAGGAAAAAGGGGGAGCTCAGTCTGGGAAGGCCTCCTGGAGGAGGTGAGCTCTCAGTAGGGCTTTGAAGGGAGGAAGAGAGCTAGTTTGGTGGATGTGTGGAGGGAGGACATTCCAGGCCAGAGGTAGGACGTGGGCCAGGGTGGGATGTGGGCCAGGGTGGGACGTGGGCCAGAGGAGATGTAGATTTGGGTGTCATCTGAGTAGAGGTGATAGTTGAAGCCGTGGGAGTGAACGAGTTCATCAAGGGAGTGAATATAGATGGAAAACAGAAGGAAACCAAGAACTGACCCTTGAGGAACCCCTACAGTAAGGGGATGGGAGTGGGAGGAGGAGCCCGTGAAGAAGACTGAGAATGAACAGCCAGAGAGATCAGAGGAAAACCAGTAGAGGACGGAGTCTGTGAAGCCAAAGTTGGATAATGTGTTGAGGAGAAGGGGATGGTCCACGGTATCAAAGGCAGTTGAGAAGTCAAGGAGGATTAGGATAGAGTAGGAGCCTTTGGATTTGGAAAGAAGGAAGTCATTGGTGAACTTTGAGGGGGCAGTTTTGGTGGAGTGTAGGGGATGGAAGCCAGATTGGAGGGGGACTAGGAGAGAGTTGGAGTTGAGGAATTCGAGGTAGAGAGTGTAGATGACTCGTTCTAGGAGCTTGGAAAGGAAGGGTAGGAAGGAGATAGGGTGATAACTCTATCACCCTAAGGAGGTGATTAAGGAGGGTGATCCCCTCCTTAACTTCCATCTCCCCTCCTTAACTTCCATCTTCAACCACTCACTCTCCACTGGTTCCTTCCCCTCTGCCTTCAAACATGCCCATGTCTCTCCCATCCTAAAAATAACCTCTCTTGACCCCACCTCACCTTCTAGTTATCACCCCATATCCCTCCTACCATTCCTTTCCAAACTCCTTGAACGAGTTGTCTACACGCGTTTCCTCGAATTCCTCAACACCAACTCTCTCCTCGACCCCCTCCAGTCTGGCTTCCGTCCCCTACATTCCATGGAAACTGCCCTCTCAAAGGTCAGCAATGACCTCCTGCTTGCCAAATCCAATGGCTCCTACTCTATCCTAATCCTCCTCGACCTCTCAGCTGCCTTCGACACTGTGGACCACCCCCTTCTCCTCAACACGCTATCCGACCTTGGCTTCACAGACTCTGTCCTCTCCTGGTTCTCCTCTTATCTCTCCGGTCGTTCATTCTCAGTCTCTTTTGCAGGCTCCTCCTCCCCCTCCCATCCCCTTACTGTGGGGGTTCCCCAAGGTTCAGTGCTTGGTCCCCTTCTGTTCTCGATCTACACTCACTCCCTTGGTGACCTCATTCGCTCCCACGGCTTCAACTATCATCTCTACGCTGATGACACCCAGATCTACATCTCTGCCCCTGCTCTCTCCCCCTCCCTCCAGGCTCGCATCTCCTCCTGCCTTCAGGACATCTCCATCTGGATGTCTGCCCGCCACCTAAAACTCAACATGTCGAAGACTGAACTCCTTGTCTTCCCTCCCAAACCCTGCCCTCTCCCTGACTTTCCCATCTCTGTTGACGGCACTACCATCCTTCCCATCTCACAAGCCCGCAACCTTGATGTCATCCTCGACTCCGCTCTCTCATTCACCCCTCACATCCAAGCCGTCACCAAAACCTGCCGGTCTCAGCTCCGCAACATTGCCAAGATCCGCCCTTTCCTCTCCATCCAAACTGCTACCCTGCTTATTCAAGCTCTCATCCTATCCAGTGTGGACTACTGCACCAGCCTTCTCTCTGATCTCCCATCCTCGTGTCTCTCCCCACTTCAATCCATACTTCATGCTGCTGCCCGGATTGTCTTTGTCCAGAAACGCTCTGGGCATGTTACTCCCCTCCTCAAAAATCTCCAGTGGCTACCAATGAATCTGCGCATCAGGCAGAAACTCCTCACCCTGGCCTTCAAGGCTCTCCATCACCTCGCCCCCTCCTACCTCACCTCCCTTCTCTCCTTCTACAGCCCAGCCCGCACCCTCTGCTCCTCCGCCGCTAATCTCCTCACCGTGCCTCGTTCTCGCCTGTCCCGCCATCGACCCCCGGCCCACGTCATCCCCCGGGCCTGGAATGCCCTCCCTCTGCCCATCCGCCAAGCTAGCTCTCTTCCTCCCTTCAAGGCCCTA
This sequence comes from Tachyglossus aculeatus, assembly GCF_015852505.1. Lineage (NCBI taxonomy): Eukaryota > Metazoa > Chordata > Mammalia > Monotremata > Tachyglossidae > Tachyglossus > Tachyglossus aculeatus. Next base: position 117,793,200 of record NC_052101.1, on the reverse strand, counting down.
CTAAGAGCTCACCTCCTCCAGGAGGCCTTTCCAGACTGAGCCCCTTCCTTCCTCTCCCCCTCGTCTCCCTCTCCATCCCCCCCATTTTACCTCCTTCCCTTCCCCACAGCACCTGTATATATATATATATAAAATATATATATATATGTTTGTACATATTTATTACTCTATTTATTTATTTATTCATTTATCTTGTACATATCTATTCTATTTATTTTATTTTATTAGTATGTTTGGTTTTGTTCTCTGTCTCCCCCTTCTAGACTGTGAGCCCGCTGTTGGGTAGGGACTGTCTCTATGTGTTGCTGACTTGTACTTCTCAAGTGCTTAGTACAGTGCTCTGCACACAGTAAGCGCTCAATAAATATGATTGATTGATTGATAACTGTCTTCTATGGAGGGGGAGGAAGTTCCAGGACAGTGGGAGGATGTGGGTATGGGATTGGCAGTGAGATAGAGGAGATTGAGGTACAGTGAATAGGTTGGTTTTAGAGGAAAGAAGTACGCAGGCTGGGTTATAATAGCAGATCATCGAGGTAAGATAAGAAGGGGTGAGCTGATTGAGTGCTTTAAAGTCGTTGGTAAAAAACACAGATTGACTCTCTTCTCTGTTCCTCAGTTTCCTCACCTGGGAATAATAATAATGATAACGATAATGATGGTATTTGTTAAGCGCTTACTATGTGCCAAGCACTGTTCTAAATGCTGGGGTAGATACAAGGCAATCAGGTTGGACACAGTCCCTGTCCCACATGGGGCTCACAGTCTCAATCAATCCCCATTTTACAGATGAGGGAACTGAGGCATAGAGAAGTGAAGTGACTTGCTCAAGGTCACACAGCAGACAGCTGGCGGAGCAGGGATTAGAACCCACAACCTCTGACTCCCAAGCCTGGGCTCTTGCCACTAGGCCTCGCTGCTTCACATAGTACATGTACAAGATTACCCTAGATCTTAGCCAAAAGGCCGAGAAGCAATGGGATGCAATGATAATCAGAGTTGAATAATCAGAAATGGCTTTTTTCAGCATGTTTCTAGGCTCCTGTCACCTTTACTTGCCAACTAACCTTGTGAGGAATTAAACGGTTCTTTGGGGCTGTCGTCAAGGTGAAGAAGAGTGTCTGGAATGAGCTTTGAGTGGTGGGGAGGAGGTGGGGGCTGGGGCTTCGTGCTAACCTGGTACTAGGCCATTCTTCCTTGTTAAATAGGTCATTTACTTCTGAATACCTCCATGCCCCTGCTCTTGACCTCCCTGATGAAAAACTCCAAGACCTGTTCTCAGCAGCTGGAGGGTGCTGATCCGGAGAAGGTCAGGAGTGAGAGGAAATGAAAGATGTACATTCACTTACGTTTGATGATTTATTCGGATAGCTTATCCAGGCATATTTTGATAAATTCTCTTTCTGATGCTTGTTTTTCCTACTGCTGCCACTTTTTGTAAATATTTTGTCTGTCTCCCCCATTAGAGTGCAAGTTCCTCGCGAGCAGGAATGTGTCTTTTGTTTCTGTTGTTCTCTCCCCAGCTCCTGGCACACAATGTTGCCCTCAGCTGACACCTAATGAATACCATTACTCCCATTACTATGACTAAAATTAGATCGATGGGAAGCCAAGAGGGCCAGTGTCCTTCCGAAGTAGGCCAAAGAAGGCTGGATGGTTGGAATGTGTGGAACGTGGGGCCTGATAGGAGAAAGGAAAGGAGGAATACACTCTCCATTTAGGATAAAGGTGCCTGGTAATAATAATAATGATGGTATTTGTTGAGCACTTACTATGTGTCAAGCACTATTCTAAGCACTGGGGGAGATACAAGGTTATCAGGTTGTCCACGTGGGGCTTACAGTCTTAATCCCCATTTTACAGATGTGGTAATTGAAGCACAGAGAAGTTGTGACTTGCCCGAAGTCACACAGCTGACAAATGGTGGAGCCAGGATTAGAACCCATGACCTTTGACTACCAAGCCCTTGCTCTTTGCACTAAGCCACGCTGCTTCTCATAACTTTGGATAACATGGATAACGTAATAATAATAATAATAGCATTTGTTAAGCGCTTACTATATGCCAAGCACTGTTCTAGATAACATGTTCCTGAGACTCTGGCATTGGGCACGAGGTGGAGATGCAGCATGGCCTAGTGGCAAGAGCACAGGCCTGGGAGTGAGAGGACCTGGGTTCTAATCCCGGCTCTGCTACTTCTCTGCTGTGTGATTCTGTGCAAGTCATTTAACTTCTCTGTGCCTCAGTTACTTCATCTGTCAAATGGGGATTAAGGCTGTGAACTCTTTGTGGGGCAGGGTCTGTGTCCAACCCGATGATCTTGTATCTACCCTAGGGTTTAGTACAGTGCCTAGCACACAGTATGCGTTTAACAAATACTATTTAAAAAAGAGAGAGTTGGATTACCTCCACATACCCAGTTGAGGCTCTCAGGGGTTCAGGGAGACATTGAGTACCATGTCCTGCATCAGAACAGAGACCCCTTAGGCTATGAGCCCCATGTGGGATAGTGATTGTATCTGACCTGATTATCCTGTTATCTACCCCAGTGCTTACTACAGTGCTTGGCACACAGTAAGCATTTCACAAATACTATTGTCTGCTTCATTCATTCATTCGTTCAGTTGTATTTATTGAGTGCTTACTGTGTGCAACATCGAGTGGCACCCATTCATTCAATCATATTTATTGAGCACTTACTGTGTGCAGAGCACTGTACTAAGCATTTGGGAAGTACAAGTTGGCAACATATAGAGACGGCCCCTACCTGTGGGTGTCTGTCTACCCACAGTCTAGAAGGGGGAGACAGACAACAAAACAAAACATGTGGACAGGTGTCAAGTCATCAGAATAAATAGAAGTAAAGCTAGATCATCATCATCATCATCAATCGTATTTATTGAGCGCTTACTGTGTGCAGAGCACTGTACTAAGCGCTTGGGAAGTACAAGTTGGCAACATATAGAGACAGTCCCTACCCAATAGTGGGCTCACAGTCTAAAAGGGGGAGACAGAGAACAAAACCAAACATACTAACAAAATAAAATAACTAGAATAGATATGTACAAGTAAAATAAATAGAGTAATAAATATGTACAAACATGCATACATATATACAGGTGCTGTGGGGAAGGGAAGGAGGTAAGATGGGGGGATGGAGAGGGGGACGAGGGGGAGAGGAAGGAAGGGGCTCAGTCTGGGAAGGCCTCCTGGAGGAGGTGAGCTCTCAGTAGGGCCTTGAAGGGAGGAAGAGAGGTAGCTTGGCAGATGGGCAGAGGGAGGGCATTCCAGGCCCGGGGGATGACTTGGACCAGGGGTCGATGACGGGACAGGCGAGAACAAGGTACGGTGAGGAGATTAGCAGCAGAGGAGTGGAGGGTGCGGGGTGGGCTGTAGAAGGAGAGAAGGGAGGTGAGGTAGGAGGGGGCGAGGTGATAGATGCACATTGTTAACAAAATAAATAGAATAGTAAATATGTACAAGTAAAACAGAGTAATAAATCTGTTCAAACATATACAGTTGCTGTGGGAAGGGGAATCAATCAATCAATCAATCATATTTATTGAGTGCTTATTATGTGCAGAGCACTGTACTAAGCGCTTGGGAAGTACAAATTGGCAACATATAGAGACAGTCCCTACCCAACATTGGGCTCACAGTCTAAAAGGGGGAGACAGAGAAAAAAAAAAAAAAACCAAACATACTAACAAAATAAAATAAATAGAATAGATATGTACAAGCAAAATAAATAAATAAACAGAGTAATAAATATGTACAAACATATATACATATATACAGGTGCTGTGGGGAAGGGAAGGAGGTAAGATGGGGGGGACGGAGAGGGGGACGAGGGGGAGAGGAAGGAAGGGGCTCAGTCTGGGAAGGCCTCCTGGAGGAGGTGAGCTCTCAGTGGGGCTTTGAAGGGAGGAAGACAGCTAGCTTGGCGGATGTGTGGAGGGAGGGCATTCCAGGCCAGGGAGAGGATGTGGGCTGAAGGTCAACGGTGGAACAGGCGAGAACGAGGAACTGTGAGGAGGTTAGCGGCAGAGGAGCAGAGGGTGTGGGCTGGGCTCTAGAAGGAGAGAAGGGAGGTGAGGTAGGAGGGGGCGAGATGATGGAGAGCCTTGAAGCCAAGGGTGAGGAGGAGGCATTGAGGGCGAGCGGCTCAGTGGGTAAAAAAACACAGGGTGGTGAAGCTGGGTCTGGGAGAAAGTAACCCTCTCTCACAATGTGACCCAAGGGGCTGCTTTGAGGAATTGATTTTAGAATCAATCTGGAAGTTGGTAGTGCTGTTTCTTGTAGGGGCTTTGCAAATCATTGCATTCAACATGCAAAAATCACTGACTAAGCTCTCATTTAATAATAATAATAACAATAATAATAATGATATTTAAGCGCTATGTGCTGAGCCACCTCTCAGGGTTGCGCCTGGAGAGTTTCCAGTACTCTACCAGTCTCGACTACAAGAAAGAGAGTCAAGCAGAGGCCTACCTATTCCATTCCTAGCTTGGGCAGTGGTTAGCAAGTGGAAGGCAACCTGCTGCAAGTCAAAACTCACCTTTCATTTATTCATTCAATCGTATTTATTGAGTGCTTACTGTGTGCAGAGCACTGTACTAAGCGCTTGGGAAGTACAAGTTGGCAACATATAGAGGCGGTCCCTACCCAACAGCGGGCTCACAGTCTAGAAGGGGGAGACAGACAACAAAACAAAGCATATTAACAAAATAAAATAAATAGAATAAATATGTACAAGTAAAATAAATAGAGTAATAAATACGTACAAACATATATACATATATACAGGTGCTGTAGGGAGGGGAAGGAAGTAAGGCAGTGGGGGAATGGGGAGAGGGAGGAGGGGGAGAGGAAGGAGGGGGTTCAGTCTGGGAAGGCCTCCTGGAGGAGGTGAGCTCTCAGTAGGGCTTTGAAGGGAGGAAGAGAGCTAGCTTGGTGATTGGGCAGAGGGAGGGCATTCCAGGCCAGGGAGAGGACGTGGGCCGGGGGTCAACGGCGGGACAGGTGAGAACGAGGCACAGTGAGGAGATTAGTGGCAGAGGAGCGGAGGGTGCGGGCTGGGCTGTAGAAGGAGAGAAGGGAGGTGAGGTAGGAGGGGGCGAGGTGATGGAGAGCCTTGAAGCCGAGGGTGAGGAGTTTTTGCCTGATGCGTAGGTTGATTGGTAGCCACTGGAGATTTTTGAGGAGGGGAGTAACATGCCCAGAGCGTTTCTGCACTCACCTGTGCTGGGCAGCAGAGGTAAGGGAGAGAGTCGAGGGCGGAGACTCAGGTTTACTGCGCGGAAGGAGGCGATGGTAAACCGCTTCCGTATTTTTACCAAGAAAACTCTCTGGATACACTACCAGAACGATTGCAGATGGAGGTGGGGCATTCTGGGAGAGATGTGTCCATGGCATCGCTATGAGTCGGACACAACTCGACAGCATAAGACAACAACAGTGTGACCAGCACTGTTTTCCCTACTCCCTCTCCTTTCTGCATCCCCCTGACACTTGGACCTGTACCATTTAAGAACTTGATAGTCAGCCCATTCTCAGCCCTTCTGCACTTATGTCCGTATCCATAATTTATTTTAATGTCTGTCTCCTTCTCTAGACTGCAAGCTTCTTGCAGGCAGGGAGCATGTTTACCAGCTCTATTGTATTGTACTCTCTGAAGCGCTTAGTACAGTGTTCTCTCATTATGGGCAGGGAATGTGTCTGTTATATTGTTGCATTGTACTCTCCCAAGCACTTAAGAAGCAGCAGGGCATAATGGTTAGAGCAAGGAGCTGGAGTCAGAAGGTCATGGGTTCTAATCCCAGCTCTGCCACTTGTCTGCTGTGTGACCTTGTGCAAGTCACTTAATTTCTCTGGGCCTCAGTCACCTCATTGGTAAAATAGGGACTGAGACTGTGAACCCCACGTGAGACAGGGACTGTGTACAACCCAATTTGCTTGTATCCCCCCCCCCATCCAGAGCTTAGTACAGTGCATGGAATGTATTAAGCACTTAACAAATTCCACAATTATTATTATTACTTAATACAGTTACCAGCACATAGTAAGTGCTCGATAAATATGATTGATTGCCCTGCATAGAGTAAGCACTCAGTAAATGCCATTGATTGTTTGATTACTCCATTTGTCAAGGGCAGAGATGAAAATAAAGCTTGCATTCATGATTTATTCATTCATTCAGTCGTATTTATTCATTCATTCATTCAATTATATCTATTGAGCGCTTACTGTGTGCAGAGCACTGGACTAAGCACTTGGGAAGTATAAATCGACAATATATAGAGACGGTCCCTACCCAACAACAACCTGCCGGTCTCAGCTCCGCAACATTGCCAAGATCCACCCTTTCCTCTCCATCCAAACTGCTACCCTGCTTGTTCAAGCTCTCATCCTATCCCGTCTGGACTACTGTATCAGCCTTCTCTCTGATCTCCCATCCTCGTGTCTCTCCCCACTTCAATCCATACTTCATGCTGCTGCCTGGATTGTCTTTGTCCAGAAACGCTCTGGGCATGTTACTCTCCTCCTCAAAAATCTCCAGTGGCTACCAATCAATCTGCGCATCAGGCAGAAACTCCTCACCCTGGGCTTCAAGGCTGTCCATCACCTTGCCCCCTCCTACCTCACCTCCCTTATCTCCTTCTACAGCCCAGCCCGCACCCTCTGCTCCTCCACCGCTAATCTCCTCACCATGCCTCATTCTCGCCTGTCCCGCCATCGACCCCCGGCCCACGTCATCCCCCGGGCCTGGAATGCCCTCCCTCTGCCCATCTGCCAAGCTAGCTCTCTTCCTCCCTTCAAGGCCCTACTGAGAGCTCACCTCCTCCAGGAGGCCTTCCCAGACTGAGCCCCTTCCTTCCTCTCCCCCTTGTCCCTCTCTCCATCCCCCCATCTTACCTCCTTCCCTTCCCCACAGCACCTGTATATATGTATATATGTTTGTACATATTTATTACTCTATTTATTTATTTATTTATTTTACTTGTACATATCTATTCTAGTTATTTTATTTTGTTAGTATGTTTGGTTTTGTTCTCTGTCTCCCCCTTTTAGACTGTGAGCCCACTGTTGGGTAGGGACTGCCTCTATATGTTGCCAACTTGTACTTCCCAAGTGCTTAGTACAGTGCTCTGCACACGGTAAGCGCTCAATAAATACGATTGATTGATTGATTACAATCTAGAAGGGAGAGACAGACAACAAAACAAAACAAGTAGACAGGTGTCAATACCATCAGAATAAATAGAATTATAGCTATATACACATCATTAATAAAAATAGAGTAATAAGCATGTACATATATACACAAGTGTTGTGGGGAGGGGGAGGGGGTAGGGCAGAGTGAGGGAGTGGGGGTGATGGGGAGGGGAGGAGGAGCAGAGGAAAAGGGGGGCTCAGTCTGGGAAGGCCTCCTGGAGGAGTTGAGCTCTCAGTAGGGCTTTGAAGGGAGGAAGAGAGCTAGTTTGGCGGATGTGTGGAGGGAGGGCATTCCAGGCCAGGGTTAGTACATGGGCTGGGGGTTGACAGCCAGACAGGTAAGAATGGGGCACAGTGAGGAGGTTAGTGGCAGAGGACCAGAGTATGTGGGCTGGGCTGTAGAAGGAGAGAAGGGAGGTGAGTTAGGAGGGGGCGAGGTGATGGAGAGCTTTGAAGCCAAGAGTGAGGAGTTTATGCTTCATGCGAAGGTTGATAGGCAACTACTGGAGATTTTTGAGGGAAGTGACATGCCCAGAGCGTTTCTGTACAAAGATAATCCAGGCAGCAGAGTGAAGAATAGACTGGAGCAGGGAGAGACAGGAGGATGGGAGATCAGAAAGGAGGCTGATGCAGTAATCCAGTAGGGATAGGATTGTCGGTCTCACCTCCACAACATTGCCAAGATCCGCCCTTTCCTCTCCATCCAAACCGCTACCTTGCTGGTTCAATATCTCATCCTATCCTGACTGGATACTGCATCAGCCTCCTCTCTGATCTTCCATCCTCCTGTCTCTCCCCAATTTAGTCTATACTTCACTCTGCTGCCCGGATTATCTTTGTGCAGAAACGCTCTGTGCATGTTACTCCCCTCCTCAGAAATCTCCAGTGGCTGCCTGTCAACTTACGAATCAAGCAAAAACTCCTCACTCTCAGCTTCAAGGCTCTCCCTCCTACCCCCTCCTACCTCACCTCCCTTCTCTCCTTTTACAGCCCAGCCTGCACCCTCCGCTCCTCTGCCGCTAACCTCCTCACTGTACCCTGTTCTCACCTGGCCCATGTCCCTTCCCCTGCCCTGGAATGCCCTCCCTCCACACATCTGCCAAGCTAGCTCTCTTCCTCCCTTCAAAGCCCTACTGAGAGCTCACCTCCTCCAGGAGGCCTTCCTAGACTGAGCCCCCTTTTTCCTCTATTCCTCCCCATCCCCCCACCCTGCCTCCTTCCCCTCCCCACAGCACTTGTATATATATTTTACAGATTTATTACAAAATTTTACTTGTACATATTTACTATTCTATTTATTTTGTTAATGGTGTGCATATAGCTTTAATTCTATTTGTTCTGATGATTTTGACACCTGTCTACATGTTTTGTTCTGTTGTCTGTCTCCCCCTTCTAGACTGTGAGCCTGTTGTTGGGTAGGGACCATCTCTATATGTTGCCGACTTGTACTTCCCAAGTGCTTAGTACAGTGCTCTGCACACAGTAAGCACTCAATAAATACAATTGAATGAATGAATGAATGAATGAGAGACTGGACCAACAAGGTAGTGGTTTGGATGGAGAGGAAAGGGCGGATCTTGGCGATGTTGCGAAGGTAAGACCGGCAGGTTTTGGTAATGGATTGGATGTGAGGGGTGAATGATAGAGCAGAGTCAAGGATGACACCAAGTTTGCAGTCTTGTGAGACAAAAAGGATGGTAGTGCTGTCCACCGTGATGGGAAAGTTGGGGAGAGGACAGGGTTTGGGTGGGAAGATAAGGAGCTCAGTCTTGGACATGTTGAGCTTTAAGGTGGCGGGCGGACATCCAGATGGAGATGTCCTGAAGGCAGAAGGAGATACGAGCCTAGAGGGAGGGAGAGAGGCCAGGGGAGGAGATAAAGATTTGGGTGTCGTCTGCACAGAGATGTTAGTTGAAGCCGTGGGAGCGAATGAGTTCACCAAGGGAGTGAGTATAAATGGAGAACAGAAGGGGACCAAGAACTAACCCTTGTGGAGCCCCTACAGTAAGGGGATGGGAGTGGGAGGAAGAGCCCGTGAAGGAGACTGAAAATGTATGGCCAGAGAGATGAGGAGAGGCAGGAGAGGATGGAGTCTGTGAAGCCAAGGTTGGATAACGTGTTGAGGAGAAGGGGATGGTCCACAGTTTTGAAGGCATTTGAGAGGTCGAGGAGGATTAGGACAGAGTAGGAGCCATTGGATTTGGCAAGAAGGAGATCATTGGTGACCTTTGAGAGGGCAGTTTTGGTGGAGTGCAGGGGACAGAAGCCAGATTGGAGGGGGTCTAGGAGGGAGTTGGAGTTGAGGAATTGGAGGCAGCAAGTGTAGGCGACTCTTTCTACGAGTTTGGAAAGGAAGGGTAGGAGGGAGATAGGGTGATAACTGGAAGGGGCAGTGGGGTCAAGAGAGATTTTTTTAGGATGGGAGAGATGTGGGCATGTTTGAAGGCAGAGGGGAAGAAACCATTAGAGAGTGAGCAGTTGAAGACGGAAGTTAAGGAGGGGAGGAGGGAAGGGGTGAGAATTTTTATTGATTTTTATTTATTGAGCGCTTACTGTGTGCAGAGCCCTGTACTAAGCACTTGGAAAGTACAATTCAACAATAAAGAGAGACAATCCCTGCCCACACTGGGGGCAGGGAGGAGACAGATATCAAAACAAGTAAACAGGCATCAATTACCTAACTCACCCTGGATTCCAGGCCATGATCATCCCCAGCAAGCTATCCGGGGAGCAGAGTGACTCATGGGTGGCAGCTGGCCAGGACCAGGACATCAGCCGTTTTTGTGAAGCTAAAGGAGGGAAATCACAAACAAAGTGGAACCTAATAGATGGAACTGTGACATGACACACCGAGGTGCAACTGGAAGCAGTGTGGCTAGAGGCTGTGGTATAGGCATGGTAAAAAAAAAAAACTGACCACACCATCATATAGCAGCATTCAGAGTTGTGGGGTGGAAACACCAATTATGAATAATAATAGTCATAATAATAATTATAGTAATAATATGGTTTATTGAATTTATAGCACACCTTTCCTTCAAAGAGCTCAAAGTACTTTCACACATATTACCTAATTTATCCTCACACCTCTGTGAAATAGGTCAGAACAGGTATTATTATCATCTCACCCAGGCAACTAGGGCTCAATCTTCCAGCCTGCACCGCGTCCCCTTTGAGCAAAAATGTGCTGCTGCCCATTATTATTGTTAAACAGATAAACAAAAACACCTATCTGTGAGCACATCAATTTGCAACACTGCCTTCCGCTAACTCAGCATGTATGGCGTGCTAAGCGTTCGAAATCCGACCCTTGGTTTCCGTCGATCTATCAGTGGCATTTATGGAGTGATTACTGTGTATGGAGCGCTGTAATAAGCACTTGGGAGAGTACAACAGAGTCAGTAGACTCTGCCCACAGTGAGCCGATGGCCTAGGACTGTTTTTGAAAAGCTGCCTGTGTGGTTCTAGGTACCGTTTGCTCACTGGATTATCTATTTACGGAAGTCTGGGGGCCGGGTGGCTGTCAGGTGGGGTTTGGATGATGGACGATCTTCTAACCACGTCCATTTCATTAGCATCAGAGGCAAAGTCCTTGCCCTATAAGTTGTGGCCACAGCCACTAACGAGAGACTCTGAGTCATTCAGCAGCGTCTCTGCAGCCTCATTCGTACCCACAGGAACAACATCACCAACAACCTCGGCTTGGAATTCGGGCACCCCAATGCACGCTGAGGCACAGAGGATCAGTGACTCTTTTCAAAACTGTAGCGAGAGGGCAACGGACCAGAAAAGGAGGCAGGAAGGCACCGCCGTGGGCAGTTACTCATTTCAGTTTCCGTCCTCTCGGTGTATGAAGGGAAGTAGTGGTCCGCCCCACATCGTGTCAGCAAGATTTTCGAGTTACATAGATAAAAGGCTGAATTTGAAAAGAGCAGGAGAGCAAAGCTCACTCATTGGGTAACCACCTCTAAGCTTCTGGCTCAGAATTCAGCTTGAGAACCATTACGGTGCTGAACAGGTTTTAGAAACTGATATGGAACGCAGGGCCAGACTGAAGAGAAGGTAGGATAAGAATCTAGCAGCATTGTTCTCTTGGGCGGAGGAGCTGTGTCCAATTTTCTCAAGTCTGACATTTCAGAGGATCTAGTTGCCTTCGGGGTTGAAAGATTGCTCATCACATGTACCAGAAATGACCTTAATAATAGCAATGGTAATAATAACGGTAATCTGTTGTATTTTTATGGCTTCTCTTTTCCAGGAACTCAAGACAAATTACAAACCCGAACACCAAATCTGTTGATCCCTGCATCATTCCCGTGAAATAAGGACAGTGCAGGTGAAGTGCTGTGCCTAAAGTCTAGGCCATGAATCAGTGGCCAAGCCCACAATACAAATCTCCTGGCTCCTTTCCTAATCCTTTTCCCTTGGATTTGTGGACTGAGACCTAAGGAGGCTGGGGCAGCTCTGTAGACAATCCTGATTTTCAAGTCTATTCTAGGGTGAGACCAAAGTGGCCCTGATGGGGGAGAAGGGTTTCGTAGACCACACCAGACCAGACTCCCCACTTCCCATTCCCCCGTGCCCCCAGCCCAGCCCTCCCACCCCTGCCTGCCCTATTCTGATTTCCCCAGGGTTCCTCAGATGAGGAAATGACTCAGTGCTGAGCCTGAGTCATGTGTTTATTTGTTTATTGATTTGTGACCTATTGACTAACTTGTGTTTACTATTTAATCTATTCTCACTCTAAACTGATCCATGTACGTCTACTTTTTTCCCCTATTAGACTGTAAGCTCCTTGTGGGCAAGGATTCTGTTTTGTCCTTCTAGTACAGCGTGCTGTACCCGATAATAGGTAATACAGCTCACTGAGTGCAGGGAATGTGTCTGTTTATTGTTGTACTCTCCCGAGCACTTAGTACAGCGCTCTGCACTCAGTAAGTGCTCAATAAATACAATTGAATGAATGAATGATCCTGAACACTGGGCCAGATCCCTACATCCACTGTGGACTGAAGAGGAACCCCAGGGCTGCATCAATCCTGGCTGTTTGCCTCACTCTGGCCTTCTCCTGGTCCATCACCCAAAACAGCTCCACCAGGACCAACCCCAAGGTGATACACACTGAGAACATGAGGCCTTTATGCGCGCGCACACACACACACACACACACACACACACACATATGCATGCACATACATACACGCGCACACACACCATCTGCCTAGGAGATCATATGCATTCAAAAGCCAGAGTTAGGGGTTGCATCGGGTGGGAAGCTGCAGATAGTTCCCTTATTCAGGTTTCAATATTCATACTGATGTCTTTAATATTCCAAGATAATAATTGGTATTTAATAATAATTGTGGTATTTGTTAAGCACTTCCTATGTGCCAGGCACTGTACTAAGTGCTGAGGTGGATAGAAGCAAATCGGGTTGAACACAGTCCCTGTCCCACATGTGGCTCACAATCTCAATCCCCATTTTACAGTAGAGGTAATGGAGGCACAGAGAAGTGAAATGACTTGCCCAAGGTCACACAGCAGATGACTGGCTGAGGTGGGATTAGAACCCAGGTCCCTCTGACTCTGAGGTCTCTGCTCCAAGGTGAATGCTGGTGACACTATCCAGGTGTATCAGTAAAGTTGGACCATTGGACACTTTTCCACATAGCATAGATGGTTTGCAGTGTTGCCAGTTTTAAATTAGTTTGCTATTCTGACTTGTTCTGTGGTCTTCCAAGCACCTTTGCTCAAAAATACGACACCCTGTTTCTGATTTCTGCCTACCTACTTGGTCTGCTTGCTGGGGCTCTTTCCTGACAGTCCTGACAAAATGTTGCTTTTGTTCATATCTCAGAGCAACCAGAACAGTTTCACACACACTCTGTAAGTGTTCAGTATTCATTGATGAGGATAATGATGATGATGAACCATCCATTACATCAGTTCACCCGACGATGCATTCTTTTCACCTTGCTAAGTGACAGTGAGGTCATTTTTTTCTCTGAAATATTCAAAAGTCCCCAGTTTCAAAACTCAGGACTAGATGCCATTTAGAAGAAATCATCTCTAATTTCCTTAGTAGTCCTCCAGCTGATGAAAACCTTTAAGATTCATTCATTCATTCAATCGTATTTATTGAGCGCTTTCTGTGTTCAGAGCACTGTACTAAGCGCTTGGGAAGTACAAGTCGGCAACATATAGAGATGGTCCCTACCCAACAATGGGCTTACAGTCTAGAAGGTAGACAGGTGTCAATGCCATCAGAATAAAGAGAATTATAGCTATATACACAACATTAATAAAATAGGGTAATAAATATGTACAAATATATTCAAATGCTGTGGGGAGGGGAAGGGGGTAGGGCAGAGAGAGAGGGGGGATGAGGAGGAGGAGAGGAAAAAGGGGCGGTGTTGTGATTTCTGGCTAAGAACCAGTGTTGTGGCAGAATGTTTGGTTTCTAGGACTAGTTCCAAAGAATCAATAAAGCAGTGGTATTTATTCAATCAATCAATCATATTTTTTGAGTGCTTACTGTCTGCAGTGCACTGTACTAAACACTTGGGAGAGTACGATATAACAGAGTTGGTAGATGCATTCCCTGCTCACAAGGGTTTTACTGTGTAGTCCCGGTCAAAGCCCTTTCTCTCCTGTAAAATGGATCACATTAAATCCAAGATCCCTGGACTCTGGCCCAGTGCTTTGTCCACTAGATCACGTGGGAGGTTGCAGCAGCTTTAGGTACCCCCAAGCTACCAGGGCTGCAAATCTTACAATTTGACTCCAATTCCTCTCAGAAGTTGGCCCACTGTCTGAGTCACCCAAGACGGTGAGAACTGTTTGCGGGTGACCAAGGTTGCTGTGGGCCGAGTTGGCCTGGAACGGGGAGAGGAGGTTATTTCATTCATTCATTCATTCAATCGTATTTATTGAGTGCTTATTGTGTGCAGAGCACTGTACTAAGCACTTGGGAAGTACAAGTCGGCAACATATAGAGACGGTCCCTACCCAACAATGGGCTCACAGTCTAGAAGAGGGAGACAGATAACAAAACAAAATATGTAGACAGACATTATGAGAAGCAATGAGAACCATCTTTGGGGAAGACACAGTGTTTCCAAGATTTCTCCCTGTAGAGTAACATGTCCTGTTCACAAATACAGGAGATACTGAATAGACTTACTGTAGGAAAGAAAAATCGTACCAACCCCTGAAAAGGCTACAGTCAACCAGTCAATCAATCAATGATATTTATTGAGCACTTACTGTGTGTAGAGCACTGTACCGAAGACTTGTTAGTGTACAACACAATAGAGTTGGTAGACATGTTCCTTGCCCACAGAGAGCTTACAGTCCAGAGGGAGGAGGCAGACATTAATATAAGTAAATAATTTACGGATGGGTAGATAAGTGCTGTGGGGCTGAACGAGGGGTGACTATCGAGTGCCCAAAGGGTACCAATCAATCAATCAATCAGTCATATTTCTTGAGCACTTATTAATAATAATAATAATGATGGCATTTATTAAGCATTTACTATGTGCAAAGCAATGTTCTAAGCACTGGGAGGTTACAAGGTGATCAGGTTGTCCCACGGGGGGCTCACAGCCTTCATCCCCACTTTACAGATGAAGTAACTATGGCCCAGAGAAGTGAAGTGACTTCCACAAAGTCACACAGCAGATGTGTGGTGGAGCCGGGATTTGAACCCATGACCTTTGACTCCAAAGCCCATGCTCCCTCCACTTGGTTATAAACTCCTAGAGGCAAGGGGCTAGACCTTCTCTATGTTGAGCACAATCTGGCTGGTTATTTCTGGCCCGGGTCCAGGGCCAGGCAAACTGTGGCAGTGCAATAAATTGAAATGGAGATTCCGATCTAGTGGGTGGGTAGGCCATTCAGGTTTGCCAGCTGACAGAGCTGGTGACTACCATGACACCCATGTCCCTCTGGGTTATCAGATGACCTCTGGGTACTCTCCTCTTGCCCAAACCCTGAGCCATCACACTCAGTCATCTACACTAAGCTCACCTGGGGCAATCCTTGGGGGAATCCAAAGAGTTGTGGGACTAGGAATTTGCACACTCTTGAATCTGATTCAAGATAAATTCAAACAATCAATCAATGGGATTTATTGAACACTTACTGTGTGCAGAGCACTGTACTAAGTGCTTGGAATAGTACAATACAACAGAGTTGCAGTGTGGCTTAGCGGAAAGAGCCTGGGCTCAGGAGTCAGAGGACAAGGGTTCTAATCCCGCCTCCGCCTCTTATCTGCTGTGTGACCTAGGGCAAGCCACTTAACTTCTCTATCTCAGTTACATGTAAAATGGGGATTAAGACTGTGAGCCCCATGTGGGACAACCTGATTACCTTGTATCTACCCCAGCACTTAGAACAGTGTTTGACACATAGTAAGTGCTTAACAAATACCATCATTATTATTATTATTATTAGTTGGCAGACATGTTCCCTGCCCACAAAGAGCTTACCATCTAGAGGCAGAGATAGACATTAATATAAATACATAAATTACGGATATGTACATAAAGGCTGTGGGGCTGAGGGTGGAGTGAATACCAAATACCCAAAGGATATGGATCCAAGTGCATAGGTGAAGCAGACAGGAGAGGGAATAGGGGAAATGAGGACTTAATTGGATTAGAGGGCTTTGGAAGGTGGAGAGAATAGTGGTCTGGCATATATGGAGGGGGAGGAAGTTCCAGGCCAGAGGGAGGATGGGGGAAAGATATCAGGGGTAAGACAGAGGAGATTGGGGCATGGTGAGCAATGAATTCCACTAGACTGTAAAGCTCCTTGAGTGCCAGGATCATGTCTACCAACTATTATCTTGTAGTCTCCCAAGAGCTTAGTATTGTGCTGTGCACATAGTAAATGCTCAATAAATGCCACTGATCGATTGGATGTCACTGAAGGACTCCTGGTATATTCCCATATTCACTAGGGCATCTTTAAAAAGTAAATCACAGGAAATGGCACAAGACTGAATCATTTTTCTGAAACATCTCTCGGCACACATCTCTCCACTCCTCAGAAACCTCCAATTGTTGCCTATCTCCCTCTGCATCAAGGAGAAACTCCCCCCATGCACTTGAGTCCATATTCCCTAAGCACTTAGGTACTCACCACTCCTACCACCCCAAAACACTTTTGTACAGATTTTTACATTCAGTTGCTTCCCTGACCTGTAATTTATTTTAATCTCTGTCTCCCCCATTAGTTTGTCACTTCCTTGAGGGCAGAGGTCTATCTGTTTTCTTTACTGTATTGTACTCTCCCAAGTGCTTCATACAGTGCTGTGCGTCCAGTAAGCACTCAATAAGTACCATCGATTGATTGACTGACTGATTCATTCAAGGCTCTTCACCAGCTCTTTCCTTCTGACATATCTGCTACACCCTACCTCCCATTCTTCACTCCTCCCAGGCCCACCTATTAACCATACTCCTCTGTAAATTTTCCTACCTGTAACCCCTTGCTCACACCATTGACCCTGCCTGGAACTTCCTCCCCCTTCAAAATCTGACCCCAGTTCTCCCCATCTTCAAAGCCTCCTGCAAGCCCACCTCTTCCAGGAAGGCTTCCTGGATGAATTCCCACCTCCCCAGATCCTATCAATCCCAACAGCCCCCTTAGCACATAAGCATTTACACCAATCCTCAGCCCTTATACGTATATCAATCAATCAATCAAGGGTATTTTTTGAGTCCTTACTATATGCAGAGCACTGTACTAAGCACGTGGGAGCGTACAATACAACAGAGTTGGAGACACGTTCCCTGTCCACAAGTTTACATTCTAGAAGGGGAGACAGACATTAATATAAATAATACAATAATACACAGTAAGCACTCAATAAATATGATTGAATGATTGATTGGGTGGAGGGAAAGACTTTAAATGTGTGGCATCTGGAAGACCATAAAGAGTAAATGTCTGGACTTCCAGTCCTCTACCATATAAAATCACTTTTCTCACCCTAGGTGAGGAGACTTACCTCCCTTCAGCAGGCCAGGCAGATTCCCATAGTGCCAGGCCAGTAAGCAGAACAGCGCTTAGAACAGTGCTTTGCACGTAGTAAGCACTTAATAACTGCCATTATTATTATCCAAGGTGGGGCTTCTATATGATTCTCTTTTAAGGTAGGATTTGGGACAAGACAGAGGTCTTGTGGTCTGTGATGCTACATACACTCTCTCTCTCTCTCTCTCTCTCTCTTTTCCACCCCCACCCTGGAAAGGTGCAGATTACTCCATGGGTTTCTAGGCAAATGCCCCAATGGCCTCTGGAAGCATCCAACCCTGGCCTCAGAGCAAGGGGTGGAAACGAAAGGGCTGCCAGGATCATGAACCTGAGAGGTGCCCCAGTAAGAGAATGTTGTCACCAGGTTCTTTCCTCCTATTTTGTTTATTTCTTGCAGCTCCTAAACATATTCTCCAAAGTCATAACCTTAATGGATGACTCAGCACTTTGTCTTCCCTCGGCTTTGCCTGTTCCCTTTCCTTTTCCTGCCACACACAATGCAGTGAACAGCTGGCTATTAATAATCAGAATCAGAACCAGAAATTTGCTTTTAGAATTCACCTCTTTGGTTTCATTTCTACAGGCAAATACCCTATCCAGATTCAAGGAGTCACCCACCAGGGGAAAGGCGGGTGAGAAGCAGCGTGGTCTAATGGATAGAGCATGGGCTTGGAAGACAGAAGGACCTGGGGTTTAATCCTGGTTCCTCCACTTGTCTGCTGGGTGACCTTGGGTAAGTCATTTCACTTCTCTGGGCCTCAGTTACCTCATCTGTAAAATGGAGATGAAGACTCTGAGCCTCATGTGGGACATGGACTGTGTTCAACCTCATTTGCTTGTATCTACCCCATCAGGTAGAATAGTTCCTGGCACATAGTAACCCCTTAACAAATACCATTAAAAATTTAAAATTAAAAAATAGCATAGTGCTATGGCCATAGTGACATTCTCCAACAAAGTCGACACAACACTCCTGTAATAACAGCCACTATCCCCCAGCAGCTCCTCTGTTGTCATGGTCTGCCATGGCCAGTGAAGGGAACTGTGACCTAACATCAGCAAAGGACCTCACAGAGGCAGAGGGTGGCCCTGGCCGGACCTTACCAACTTCGCACCCAGCTTTTATCCCCCAGCCCCTCAGCCATGAGGAGTCTCCCTAGCCCCTGACAGACCCAAGACTCCAGCTAGTTCTTCCTCACAGATTTGCCCCTTCTCTATCTTTAGCTTACCTCCTTGATATATTCTCCCATCACTTCCCATCTCAACTACTCGCATAAAACTTCTCGATCCTCGAATAAAAGAATAAACTCCTTGCCTATTGGCTTCAAAAATTCCATTAGCTGGTTCTCTCTCATCTCTCTGCTCTCTTCTTCCACTACACCCAGATTGTGTTTTCTGCTCCTACCAAGCAGAGCTTCTAACTGAACCCTGCTTTTCACTCACTAGCCTTTAACCCACTGCTCACACCTTTCCCCTGGCCTGAGGAACTTTACCAAACCTCATCCCTCCCTCCCTTCTTTCATCCCACCTTAAAAGTCACCTCTTCCAGTAGGTTTTCCCTGATTAATCCTCTCAACTTCCTGGTCATCAATCAATCTATAGTATTTGCTGAGTGTGTACACTGTGCAGAGTGCTGTATTAAGTACTTGAGAGAATACAATAGAATTAGTAGACATGATCTCTGCCCTCCAGGATCCTGCAATCTAGTGGGGAAGACAGACATGAAGAAAAAATTTCAGATAGGGGGGAAGCAACAGAGTTTAAAGCTCTCTACGTAAATGCTGTGGGCGGGGGTGAGAGTGGGAGCAGGGTGGATGGGTGAGCACCCAAGTGTTTAGGTGGCACGGAAGTGCCAGAGTGGTAGTAGGAAGGGGAAATAGGGTGGGGAAGTGAAAGACAAACACATTAGCCACTTCAACACTCCAAGAGTTATTTATTTGTTAATTAGTTATTCACTTGTGTCTATTGTTTCTATTCTCTTATGTATAACCATGATATATCTGTAATTTATGTCTCCCACCCACCCACCTCAGTAGATCCCTCCTCAAGAGCAGGGATCACCTCTTTTACTTCTTTTGTATGTTCCCAGAGTCAAGTAAGGAGCTTCACCTACAGTAGACATTCGGTAAATACTACTGCTATAAATACTGATTGAGAAGCAGGGAGGCCTAGTGGGAAGAGCACAGGCCTGGGAGTCAGAGAACCTGGGTTCTCATCTCAGCTCTGCCACTTGTCTGCTGTGTGACCTTTGGCAAGTCATTTAACTTCTCTGTGCCTCAAGTTCCCTCATCGGCAAAATGGGGATTCAATATCTGTTCTCCCTCCTACTTAGACTGTGAGCTCCATGTGGGACCTGATTAACTTGTATCTCTCCCAGGGCTTAGTGCAGTACTCGACACATAGCAAGCGCTTAACAACTACCATTATTATTATTATTACTGATTACCACCGAATGCCTCTAAACCGAAGGATCTTCTCTTCTCCTGTGGGCCCAGGTGGGAGGATGAGAACCTTCTCTTCCACAATTGACTGAAGATACCTGAGTCCCTTCAGCTTCTGGGCCCCCTAATTCTAATCTCTAGTGCAACCAGGGAACTAGAGCCCCACCCCTCACCCCCACCCCCTCCCCAGTTTCCCTCAGGTGACTCCCAGCCCCGTACTAGCTCAGATGCTTAATCCCTTTGGGCAACACAGGGGAATCCCAACCTGACTGTGACGGCTTCTTCTCTCTCTCCCTCCCTCTCTCCTCCCACCCGCCGCACCCCCCGCCCCCCCACCAGCCTGTTACTCCGCCTGGTGCTGCGGATAAAGGGCTGGCAGGGAGCAGCGGGCAATCAGCCTCTGAAGCCTGGGGAAGGAGGGACCCGATTCGCCACTCTGTCACTGGTGAGTTCCCCTATCTCCCTACCTTAGAGCTGAGTTCTACGGTCAGCCTGTGGCCTTAGCATCTCCCTTTGCCCAGAATCCATCTCCCTTGGATCCAAAGGGGCCAAAAGAAAGCTAAGAACCAAACCCTGGGAGGCGGGACTGCTGGTTCTGTCCCCTGTCTGGGGAGAGAGAGAGATGGAATGATGCGAGCAGGCCCTGGGGTTTGGAAGGCCTCGACCCCTTTCCCAGGCCTGTGCTGCCTCAATAGGGTGATTCATAGTCACTGGCGGGTTTTCCCTTTATCTTGGAAATCTGCTGTCAGGGGGGTGAGAATTGGGATGCTACTCCAGGAGTTACTGCTGGGGAGAAGAAAACAGGGATGAAGACATAGAAGATGGCTTTGTGTCCTGAAGAAATCCCTTCCTAGGGCAATGCTCCCCACCCCTTTTTTGCCTGAGCTGGACAAGGAGCCTCTGGCTATGGAATCATCCTTGCTATGGTGGGGGAAAAATCAGTCACTTTATATCCTGCCCTGGTAAACTTGAGGAGGAGGACTGCTGGACTCTATCCCTAGCTCCAATATGCTAGGTGGCCTCAGGTGACCCTAGGACTCTTTCCCTCCCGAGGCCTCTGTTTCCCTTGTCTGTACAGTAGAGAAAGACTGTGGTCTGGCTCCACTCTCCTTCCTTCCCCAACCCCCTTCCTCCCCACCCCGGCACCCGCCGCCCCCACAAACCCTCCCTTCCCGGGTCCCACACAGGGGTAGGCCCTGTAGAGTAGGGGAGGAGTTGGTCTGTGGTGACCTCTCCATCTCACGCAAACCCTAGGGGCAGAACCTGTCTTTCCAGTTTGCTCTGGTACTGAACAAGTGCAGTCCCCAGGAAGGTAGCAGAAAGCTGCCAGTAGCCACGGATGAGAGGAGGGGGTGAGCCCATGTGGGGAAGTAGAGTGGGGAGAGGAGGGTGTGCCCTTTTGGCAGCTCTTAGAAAGCTGTGATTCCACCTTCTGACTGCCTCTGCTTGCTGTCTGACTCCACCCCTCACACTGAGCTTTTTTGTTTGTGGTATTTGTTAAGTGTTTACTATGTGCCAGGCACTGTACTAAGCACTAGGGTAGTTACAAGCTAATCAGATTGGACACAGTTCCTGTCCCATATGGGGCTCACAGCCTATCCCCATTTTACAGATGAGGTAACTGAGGCACAGAGAAGTAAAGTGACTTGCCCAAGATCACACAGCAGACACATGGCAGGGTTGGGATTAGAATCCAGGTCTTCCTGACTCCCACCCCTGTGTTCTGTCCACTAAGCCACGCTACTTCTCCCAAATTCTCAAATTCTCACAATTCCCAAACTTCTTCCCCCAAATTCCCTGCATGATTCTGCCAGCACTGTCCCCCTGGAAAAGAGCCCATTCAGTTCTGCTCTGTGGTCTGGAAGGTCTATCCCCTTCCCTCATTCTATCCCTTTCTCATCCCTTGGCATGCCCAGTTGGCAGGGGAACAATGGAGACCATCTAGGAGGGCTGAAATTGTATCTGGAATTTAGGACTTTGAGATCCTCCCAGGGTTCTTCCGGAATCTGAGTTTACCCTCAAATTCTCCAAGTGCAAGGGGCTCTTCTGGAGACCAGGACTTCCGAACAGTTGGACGGGAGGCCCCTCCTTTGGGTTGCCAGCAAAGGTTGGATGGAGGCAGGCAGAGGGGAAAGAACTCCCTCAATCTAACGATTCAGTTGTCAGTTTTGTCACTGAAGGGGGGTTCGAAAGCTGAACTTACCAGACGCCACAGTAAACTCTCCTGGCTGTGATCCTCGAATGCCCCCAGATGTTCTGTTTGCTAGTTTGAAAATGTGTCAGATTGAAAGGATCAAAATTTGGCTTACACATAAATAGCTCTGTCAGTTTCAGAAGCATTTTAATCTTGTTATTATTACATTTATGAAGTGTTTACTCTGTGACAAGCACAGTGCTGAGTGCTGGGGTACATACAAAATAATCAGGTCAGATACGGTTCCTGTCCCACCACGGACTCACAGTCTAAATTAAGAGAGAAAACAGGTGTTGATCCCTATTTTACAGACGAGAAAACTGAGATTCAGACAAGTGGAGTGACTTACCCGAATTCACACTGCAGATGGTCCCCACTTTTCCAACTGCAGTCCCCCAGCTCTCTCCATGGCCCCGTCACTTGCTCCCTGCTCTCCCCTTCATGTCCGACAGACCATCACTCTCCCCACCTTCAAAGCCTTATTAAAAGTACTTCTCCTCCAAAAGGCCTTCCCTGACTAACCCCTTATTTCCTCTATTTCGTTTCCCTTCTGTGTTGCCTAGCACTTGGATTTGTACCCTTTATTCGCCCTTTCCTCCATCCCACAGCACTTATGTCCTTACCCATAATTTATTTTAATGTCTGTTTCCCCTTCTAGTGAGGGCCTAATGGACAGGGAACATAGAGAAGCAGCATGGCCTAGTGGATAGACCTTGGGCCTAGGAGTCAGAAGGACCTGGGTTCTAACCCTGGCTCCTCCACTTGTCTACTGTGTGACCTTGGGCAAGTCACTTAACTTCTCTATGCCTCAGTTACCTCATATGTAAAATGGGGATTAAGACTGTGAGCCCCACATGGGACATCCTGATTAACTTTTATCTCCCCCAGTGCTTAGAACAGTGCTTGGCACATAGTAAGCGCTTAACAAATACCAACATCATCATCATTTAGTACAGTTCCTGGGACATAGTAAGCGCTTAACAAATACCATAAAAAACCATCCCTACTTACTCTGTTATATTGTACTCTGTATATTGTACTGTGTTATATTGCACACAGTAAGCATTCAATAGAGACCACTGATTCATTGATTGAGGGAAGAAGGCAATGCCACACTGAAGAGGGGTAGGGAGTAGCGACGTGAGGGGACTTGTCACTGGTCACTGAGCTTGTGCAAATTCACCAATTCCCTTTCCAGCCCCTGAGGGGTCAAAAGTCAATCTTGTTTTGATTTCTGGGGATTTTCCCCAAATCACTCATCGCCCCAGGACTTTGGCCTCCAAAGGATTGATTTTCAACTCTGACTTTTCTGCCACCCCCTAGGTGGAACTGCTCAAACCAGGCCAGATCTGGCCTTCCCAGACCTCCCTCACCAGTAGTACTTCATGATGTCACTCTGGGGTTTGATCTCTCTGCCGCTTGGTCTCCTGCTATGGCTAAATCCTGGCACAGGTAAGAGCCCTTTCACCCTAGATTGGCTTGTGGGTGTCAGGTCCTGAGGAAGAGAGCAGGTCTAACGGGCTCCATAGGGGCCTGGGGAAAGTGCGGTACTCCAGAGTAGAGGGAGAGAAGAGACTAGATACTGCTTGGGGTTCTGTTCCCAGGTGGTCAGTGGGAAGGAATGAAGCTGGAGGTGTGGGGAAGTTTAGCATGGAGGGCTGAATTCTTGAAGGGGAATCAGACCCAGGAGACATGGGGAGTGGAGACTGAACCCCTGAGTCTTACTGGACAGGATGGAGATCAGGAGGCTCTTGGGTTTTGAAGCAGAAAGGAAATGGAAAAGGGGAAGTAGAAGCCAGATGTCTGGGTTCTGTTGACCAAAAGGGGAGGTGAAGGTTTGTGGGTTGTTTGAGGGGGGAGGGAGGGGCAAGTCCAGAGGGTGAATGCTGAACCCCCCAGCCTTTGTTTCTGCTCTCCTTCCACAGATTCTTTGCCCCTGCACATGGATTCCATCATTCAGGTCCTCACCCAACTGGAGCAGGGGGCCCCCACGCACAACCACACAGCTCCAGGACTGCTACTGGCTGCCAGTAGCCCTAGGGATGCCTTCCTCCAGCTCCTCCTGGAGATGGAGAGCCCCCTGCCCGACGAGCCTGACTCCCTCAGCCCCGTACAGCGAAAGCTGGCCTCCCTCGTGGCCCAGCACAGCGTGGATTCAGGGATGGAGCACGGGGTGGTACTGGCACCCGATGGCTCTACCGTGGCCGTGGCACCGCTGCTGGCCGGGCTGGAGGCTGGGCTGCGGGGCAGGAAAGCCGTGGCCCTGCCAATGGACCTCAGAGCTGCCCCCTTGGATGCCAGAGCCAACCACCAGGGAGCCGGAGCCAACCTCTCCATCACAAGTCTCAAGGCCTCCCCAGACGTCAGAGATGTTTCCCCAGAGCCTACCTCCCTTCCCCCAGATGGCAGTACGGCCTCTCCAGGGACCGGGGCCCATTTCCCGCACAGTGTGGACAGCCTGCTGGCCGTGACCCTAGCCCGAGCCCTGGGTCTGGCCTTCCTCCCAGTGCCAGGGAACCCAGACCCAGCTGGCTTGGGCTCCGATGGCTGCTGGGACCACATATCTAAACCCAAGTCCTTCTCCCTGATGGGAAATGGGTCCTCGGCCCTGACTGTTGCCTTCCTCAATGGGGCTCTGGATGGGGCCCTGCTGGGGGACTACTTGAGCCGGGCCCCGGAGCCCCGGCCACCCCCAAGCCTTCTACTGGCCCAGTACTATGGGACAGGACCAGGGGATACTCCCGTCCAAGGGGTGGCTGGGACCCCTAACCTCCGAAGTAACTTCCGGCGGCAGAACGCGGCAGATCTGATCTCCCAGAATGAGCTGACCCGCCAGGTGTGGGCTTCCCTGATCATGTTGGGGACCACGCAGCCTGCACACTCCCAGCTCGCCCCACTGGCCCACACGGAGCTGGCCCGTGTCGCTGCCCGGGCCGCAGAGGAGTTCACAGAGTCCTTCCTGAGTAAGTGGTCCATTAAATTGCCCTTCTCTCCCTCCTTCCTCTCCCCCAGGATCAGCTATCACGGTGACCACAAGAAACCACCCCAGACCATGCTGTCCTTCGAGACCCTGATGAGCCGCTGCTGGAGCCGCCCTGGGCCAACCCCCAGTTGACTCCAAGGCCCCTTGGCGCTAGGGAGAGTGATGGAGGGGTGTGGGTGTTTGACCCTGCCGCTGCTGCTCACCCCCAAGCACAGCAACATTTCAGTGCTTGGTGGAGGAGCCCCATGAGTTATTCTCAGTGGCCCCCAAAGACCTCAGAAGCAACCGTATCCGGGGCTGTTCCTGCGGCCCGCCCCAGAAACGGCCCAGAAACCTTCCTCTCCCTTGAATCCTCTTCTGACCCCAAGGTCTCCTCTCCCCCGCAGAGTGCCCGGCCATCTTGCCCCGCTGCCGCTGGCAGGCAGCTCCTTACCAGGGGAGCCCGCTGCCCCTGCGCCTGCCCCTGGGCTTCATTTACGTCCACCACACCTACATACCCCAGCAGCCCTGCACCACCTTCCACCAGTGCACACTCAACATGCGCGGCATGCAGACCTTTCACCAGGATTACCGTGGCTGGAATGACATCGGCTACAGGTGAGGGACAGGGCTGAGGAAGAAGGCCGAGCCATAAAAGGGTGGAAAGGACATAGGGCCTTCCCAGACTGAGCCCCTTCCTTCCTCTCCCCCTTGTCCCCCTCTCCATCCCCTCCCATCTTACCTCCTTCCCTTCCCCACAGCACCTGTATATATGTATATATGTTTGTACATATTTATTACTCTATTCATTTATTTATTTTACTTGTACATATCTATTCTATTTATTTTATTTTGTTAGTATGTTTGGTTTTGTTCTCTGTCTCCCCCTTTTAGACTGTGAGCCCACTGTTGGGTAGGGACTGTCTCTATATGTTGCCAATTTGTACTTCCCAAGCGCTTAGTACAGTGCTCTGCACATAGTAAGCGCTCAATAAATACGATTGATGATGATGATGATGATGATAGGGCCAGAGAGGACTGGGACTACAGAGAATGATGAGAGAAAATTATGAGGAGCTGGGCCAAGAAAGGTAGTAGCAGGAGACAGCAGGAACAAAGAAGAAGCAGCGTGGCTTAGTGGATAGAGCACGGGCCTGGGAGTCAGAAGGACCTGGGTTCTAATCCTGACTCTGCCACATGTCTGCTGTGTGACCTTGGGCAAGTCACTTCTCTTCTCGAGCATGGGCTTGGGAGTCAGAGGTCATGGGTTCAAATCCCGGCTCCGCCACTTGTCAGCTGTGTGACTTTGGGCAAGTCACTTCACTTCTCTGGGCCTCAGTTTCCTCATCTGTAAAATGGAGGTTAAGACTGGGAGCCCCCCATGGGCAACCTGATCACCTTGTAACCTCCCCAGAACTTAGAACAGTGCTTTGCACATAGTAAGCGCTCAATAAATATTATTATTGTTTATTATTTTTATTATTATTATTCTCTGGGCCTCAGTTACCTCATCTGGAAAATGGGGATAAGACTGTAAGCCCCACACAGGACAACGTGATTACCTTGTATCTACCCCATCGCTTAGAACAGTGCTTGGCGCATAGTAAGCGCTTAACAAATTCATTCATGATTGATTGAATGATTGATTCATTCATTCAATCGTATGTATTGAACACTTACTGTGTGCAGAGCACTGTACTAAGCGCTTGGGAAGTACAAGTTAGCAACATATAGAGACGGTCCCTACCCAACAACTGGCTCACAGTCTAGAACAAATGCCATAATTGTTATGTGGGACAGGGACTTGTACCTTTCCCAACGCTTAGAGCAGTGCTTGGCACATAGTAAGTGCTAAACAACTACCATAATAATAATAATAATAATAAAAGGGGAAGGGAAAGCAAGCCAGTGAAGGAGTTTGGAGCTGTGGAGGTGCTCACCCCATCCCTCTCTCTCTCTCTCTCTCTCTCCCAGTTTCGTGGTGGGCTCAGACGGCTATGTGTATGAAGGTCGAGGCTGGCACTGGGTTGGGGCTCACACACGAGGTGTGAACTCCAAGGGTTTTGGTGTGTCCTTCATCGGCAACTATACAGAGATGCTACCTGATGCCCGGGCCCTGCACACGGTGCGTGATGCCCTCCCCCACTGTGCCATGCGGGCCGGCTACCTAAGCCCCGACTATATCATGTACGGGCACCGGCAGGTTGTGGCCACAGAGTGCCCCGGGGAAGCCCTCTACCAGCACATTCGCTCCTGGCCCCATTTCAAGGTGAGCCAAACTCCTGCCCCTCTCTTCCTTCTCTTTGTTATCATCTCTTCTCCCTTTCTGGGCTCTGACTCTGTCCCTAGGGCTTTGCCCCAATCCCCTATCTCCCATCCCAGCCAAAACACATTCTCTTTCCCTTCAGTATGCTCATCTTTATCTGACCCCTCTCCTTCTTCTCTTACTCTTCAACCCACCACTCCCTCACCCTGGAGTCTAGCTTCCCACAAATCTTTCCTCTACTCCTCCCACCCCCAGCACTGCTTCGTTCCCTCTCATTTTCCTCTCCGCCCATCCTAAGTTTTGATTCTGTTTCCAGCATCTCTTCCTGCCCCATCAGATTGCCACCACCCAGAGAGCCTGGGAGTCCAGGATCCTAGGTTCTAATCCCAGCTCTGCAACTTGTCTGCTGTGTGACCTTGGGCAAGTCACTTCACTTACTCTATGCCTCAGTTACCTCATCTGTAAAATGGGGGTGAAGACTGTGAGCCTCATGGGGACAGGCACTGCGTCCAACCCGATTTCCTTGTATCTACTCCAGCTCTTAATACAGTGCCTGGCACATTGTAAGCACCTAACAAATACCACAGTTATCATTATTATTATTATTGTTGTTATCATTATTACTTGCAGCTCAGAGATGCATTTAGATGCACGGGGCAGGCCTAGATGCTTCATCACTGCTCAGCTCCACTAAATCAATTCTCTTTCCTTATGGCTTTCTCTGTTCCAGGAGGTGGAGAAGAAATCCCCCAAGGGTCACTCGTAGCCCTACTGTCCCAACCTGTGCCTGTGCAAGGGAGCCTGTCTCCCGACCCTTGGACACTCAACCGGGAATGGATCAGGTTCCATCCAATAAAGAGGCTGCAGAGATCCATGTCTGAGTTGGTGATTCACGGGGGCATGATCAAGGGTCACAGAGGGGAGACAGAGGCAGAGGGGAGGCAGCAGGAGGCTAGGGTTGACCAAAATGGTGGGTTGAGCTATGGAAGAAACCCAGGCATCCTGACTTCCAGCTCCCATCTCCTAAGTGTTAGACCTCACCCCCCTTCCAGTGGACCCAGATCCTCTGGCCCTGCACTAGTTGTTGTGCCCACCCAAGGAGGGCTTCTGGTGCTCAGGGGGTCCATCTGTAGTAATTGGTGGCTCTCCTCATGGCCCTCTATTCCTCCTTTCCCTCGGGTAGACAGAATGAGTCTCTGGGCAGTTTTCCCGCTCTCATGCTCGCTGAAGTGCTGATGTTCTATGCATCCTCTTACGGATCCAGGACAATCCCAGGATGCTCCCAGATAGCTGCAGTAGGCAGGTCATCATGTCCTCCTGAGAGCCTCTCAGTCCTGAGAACATCTGCTCTGCCACCTCCTGTCTCCTCTCCCTGATCTCACTACCCTGCGGTCTGACACACTCCTGGGAGGAAAGTGAGTAGGGTGGGGGATCGCGTCCAGAGAACACAGGGATTAGGGTCTCAACTCTGCCCAAAGCACAAGCTTCTCCCCCGCTGTTAAAGAATGGAAGGGTGCTGAGATTGGGGGGGATGGTGGGTGGGAGAGGCGGGTGGGGGTCCCTCTCTCCCTGTACCAATAGAGGCTGCCAACTCTACCCAGGGACCCCGCCAGCAGTCCACTTCAGCTGTACACGTGAGCCCTATCAGCCATCAAGTGTCCCAGCTGTGCCAGCGGAGTTGTGTGACAGCTCCAAGGGAGCAACGGAGAAGCACCCAAGATGGGCCCCTGGGGGTCCTAGGCATCTCAGGCGCTGTGAGGAACCAATAGCCTCGGGCAGTAACACAGACTTGGGAAGACAAGTCACTCCTCTCTGCTCCTCCACCATTCCCAGTCCCCTGCTGGAATCTCTCCATTCTCAGAGCTCCTCAGAGATTTATCAGGGTTTCACCAGGAAGCAGTGTGGCCTAATCAAAAGAGCATGGGCCTTGAAGTCAGAGGACCTGGGTTCTAATCCCAGCTAAGCCACTTGTCTGCTGTTGTGACCTTGGGCAAGTCACTTCACTTCTCTGTGCCTCAGCTATCTCATCTGTAAAATGGGGATTAAGACTGTGAGCCCCATGTGGTATAAGGACTGTGTCCAACCTGAAAATCTTGTGTCTACCCCAGCACTTAGGACAGTGCTTGGCACATAGTAAGTGGTTAACAAATACCATCATCAATATTATTATTTAATAAGTGTTTACTATGTGCCAGGCACTGTACTAAGCACTGGAAAAGAAATACATGGATTAGAAAGGGTGAGTGGCCTGCTCCCAAGGAGGCTATCATGTCAGCATTTCTCCAGAAAGGTCACCAAGCCCCCAATATCCTTATCAATCCCACTGGCCCTTAGATTTTGTTTTAAAAAGGTATTTGTTAAGTGCTTACTATGTGCCAGGTACCATTCTAAGCATTGGGATTCTAAGCAAGCTAATCATGTTGGACACAGTCCATGCCCAACATGGGGTTCACAGTCTTAACCCCCATTTTTATGGATGAAGTAACTGAGGCACAGAGAAGTTCAATGACTTGCTCATGGTCACACAGCAGACAGGTGGCATAGCTGGTATTAGAACCCAGCTCTTTTGGACTCCCACCCCGTGCTGTAACCACTAGGCCACGTTGCTTCCGATTCATCAATCAATGGTATTGAGTGCTTACTGTGTACCAAGCACTGGACTAAGCACCTGGGAGAGGACAAAAGAGTAAATAGGCAGTATCCCTTCCCTCAAGGAGCTTGTGGTTTAGCAGGGGAGGCAGACATTAAAATAAGCCCTTCCCTAGACCCTCCTGCTTAGGTGGGCTGCCCCCAACCGTGGATCTGGGAATGGGGGAAGGGTCCAGGTGGTTATCTGGTACCCTGAAGCTGCTGGATATTTGACTCAGAGCAGAAGGAGCTTGTTTGTTGGCTCCCATAAGCCCTGATCCTTTATGTCTGCAAAGCCACCTTGTTGACCTAGCTAGAAGATTTTGTAGCATAGTTGGTAGAGTTCCTTATGGCTCACTTCCCAACAGGTTGTGAGCTCCTTCAGAGCAGAAACCTGCTCTTAGACATCGCTGACACCCCCTCAGTTCCTAGACTGATTGGATTATCTTGCATCTATTCAGGTGCTTAGCACAGTGCTTGGTGCATAATAAGCACTTAATCAATAACTAAATTAAAAATTATTTTGCTGCCTGAAGTAGGCATTCACTAAATGCTACCACCCATAAGGGCCGTCTCGAGGGGAGTTCGGGAACTGGAACAATTGCCTGGGGAGGGAGGGAGAAGCGTTTTAATCAGGGTTGCCAGCCCTACCGTATATTCGCTGATGTCCCTGAAAAGGAGCTAAAATTGGCCGTGTCCATAAAGCATGCACATCAATCAATCAATATTTGCATGGCGGCACGAAGAATCCCGAGGGCATCACTGCCACTGTCACCGCAGCTGCCGCAGCCACTGTGGCTTCGCTGTGACCTCCTTATTTAAAGCAGTGGGTGCCTGCATGTGGAGTTCATTGTGATTCTGGCCTGCTGCTCCTGTGGGAATGGCTACCACCACCCAATCCCTACTGCCTGATATTGCCTGCCTTCTGCCACTTTTGATCCTTTAGTAAAAAAGTCTGAAAGTCACCCATTTCTCTTCCTAATATTTTCAAAGAGTACTCTCAACCCCCGCCCTACCTCCTTTCCCTCCCCACAGCACCTGTATATTCATTCAATCATATTTATTGAGCGTTTACTGTGTGCAGAGCACTGTACTAAGCACTTATATGTTTGTACAGAATTATTACTCTATTTTACTTGTACATATTTACTATTCTATTTATTTTGTTAATGATGTGCATTTAGCTTTAATTCTATTTGTTCTGACGTCTTGACACCTGTCCACATGTTTTGTTTTGTTGTCTGTCTCCCCCTTCTAGACTGTGAGCCCGTTGTTGGGTAGGGACCGTCTTTATATGTTGCCGAGTTGTACTTCCCAAGCGCTTAGTACAGTGCTCTGCACACAGTAAGTGCTCAATAAATATGATTGAATGAATGAATGAACAGTTGACCACCCTTGTTCAAAGAGTGGTTCAGCCACCCCAGCTCCTACGAAACAGAAAGACTGCTTTGGGGCGAGTGAGGTGGCATCAACCTGTGGCTTGTGCTCGAACCTGGGCATGGGACCATTCCCCCTCTCTGCCCCTCATGGCATCAGGCACCTGGAGTCTCACTAGCCGGGAAGCACAATTGTTCTGATTGGCCTAACCCGAGAGTCAGAATAATGGAGGGCTGGGGCCAGAGAGAATTATGGGGGGCTGGATCAAGACACCTGACCCAGCACCTCTATACCCGGCCCGGCCCCCAAAACACACACACACACACACACACACACACACACACACACACACACACACAGAGCACATTTAGAGATCAGACACATACACACACAGACATTGGTAGATACGGACATACTGTGACAAGGTATATATGTTTGTTCAGATTTTTTACTCTATTTATTCTACTTGTACATATTTACTATTCTATTTATTTTGTCAATGATGTGCATCTAGCTTTACTTCTATTTATTCTGATGACTTGACACCTGACCACATGTTTTGCTTTGTTGTCTGTCTCCCCCTTCTAGACTGTGAGCCCGTTGTTGGGTAGGGACGGTCTCTATATGCTGCCGACTTGTACTTCCCAAGTGCTTAGTACAGTGCTCTGCACACAGTAAGTGCTCAATAAATACGATTGAATGAATGAATAAGGTGGTATAGTCATAGACATGCAAACACACACACACACACAAATTCATATCCTGTCTCACATGGACCGGAACACAGAGATCAGAGATCTCAAGAGCAGCCAGGCCCAGAGAGACACATGATGAACTTACAGGTGTATTGATGTTCAGGTTAAGAAATCTTCAGGCCAAGGCAGTTTGTTAGCCCTATCCCTCTAAGCCTTTGTCCTTTCTTAGCCTATCCTCTCTGTCCCTCTGAAGCCTCCTACTACGCCCTGACCGGTCCCCATTCCCCCAGATGCAGTGCTGCAGGCCACAGGGTGCAAGATGATAGGCGGAGCCAGGGGAGCAGGGGCGTCATGTCACGTGGGACCCAGAGCTGAGTCTGGGAGGAAGCCAGGCAGCTGGGCAAAGGCACGGGCTCTGGGACGGAGCAGGAAACCGAGGTAATGGGTTGGAGAGGGTGGCCCTGAGACCCCCAAAGATCCTGCTGTAGGCACGATGAGTTGGTGGGGTGGGGGCCTCTTGACCACTCTGGTGAGATGTTGCAGGTAAAGAAGGGCAGTGGGGGAGGAAGAGCAGGGCTGGAGGAAAAACAAATGGTTTTGGGAAGGAGGTGGCACAGAAATGAGCAGGAAGGCTGAGGAGAGCCTGAGGGGAGACTGGGGAGAGGGTGAGGGAGACTGAGGTAGGCTGAGGGGAGGCTGAGGGGACCCTCGGAGGAGCCTGTGGGAGGCTGAGGAAGGGTTAGAGGAGCCTGGGGGAAGACTGAGGGTGGTGTTGAAGAACCTTGAGGGGAGCCTGAGAGGTGCCTGGGGGAAGGCTGAAGGAGTCTGAGGGGAACCTAAGGGAAGCCTGGGGGTGGGGAGACTGAAGAGAGACTAGGGGAGCCTGAAGGAAGTCTAGAAGGAGGCTGAGGGGAGCCCAGGGCTAACAGCCTTTACCCACAGGAGATGGAGGAACCATCCCCACAGACCGTTACCCAAGTCCTGCAGCCCAAAACTCCATCAGTGCTCAGCTCATACCGCTGGCGCATGAAGGGTGAAAAGGCGTCGGGGAGCTCCCGCTGGGGCAAGCTACAAAACTGGGGCCGCGCCCTGAGTCACTCAGAGACCACAGAACCCCAATCCGGCCGTTCTACCCGCTCTCTATTCCGCCGGGCCTTCTCTGCCCCATCCAAGGAGCTCCGAGGAGGCCGGGGCCTCAAGCTGCCAAAATACTGGCGCTCCGGAAGTCAGCAACAGGAGTTGGAGCTGGAGTCGGGGCCAGATACGAAGCCAGAGGCAGTGCCAGAAGCCAAGGCCACAGGTAGGGGGACCCCCCCCCCCCCCCACCTACTCTCTGGATCCCCATATTCCCTCTGAAGCCTCATAACTTCTCTTTCTGCCCAACTGGCTGCAGCCACCTTCTGCTCTCAGACTTCGGGCTTGGAATAAACTATTTAATATATGATACTCAGCTGCTGGGCTCCACCCAAGGGGAGGCTGTGTTGTGAAAATTCAGTCCCTCTCCCTGAATGTTCTGGGACTGTGGCAGCTTCTCCTCAGAGCTAAATGCAATTGAGGGTGGGAAAAAGAAGACCTTTCTCTTTCCCTTCCATTCTCCCAAGTTGGTTCCCTTCCTCGGGCCTTTTTTTCCCACACACCCAAAGGCACCCACCTTATAGGGAGAGGAGGAGAAGGCAGGTGAACTGGGGGGGATCCCAGCCAGAGAGGATGCTGCAAACCAGGATGGAACTCTCCTGACAATCCATGGCAGGGCGCTGGGAATGCGGTTATGGCTGCTTGGGCAGATACCTAATGTTAAATGAGTTCCTCTAAGAAGAAAGAGAAAGGGCAGTGAGTGGTCATTTTTACAGGTGGGGAAACTGACAACAGGGTGAGAAGTGATGGCTTTGGAGTGAACAGAACCGAGATCTGAGCTCTGCTGGTGTGGCATCCCTGCGGAGTATTTCCTTTGAGAGCCCAGACCAGAGGGTGGCCTCTGGGCCTTCTCTCAGAATCTCTAAGGATCTCTAAGAACATTGCAGTCAGACAAAAGAGGGTAGAAGGCAGAATGCTCAGCACCCCCCACCCCAGGATCCCACCCACCAGTTAACATAAAGGAGTCATCTCCCCACCTGACTAAGACACACAGGAAACTGCGGTAAGAGCTCTAAAGGAAGTGGCGTGGGCCGGATTTACCCCCTCCCATTCTCTACCTGCTCCTGAGGAGAGGTTGGGGGAGGGGAGATGAGAAAATCCAGGTACAGGATAACGGGTTGCGGTTTGTGACCACCTTCAACGCCTTCCCCCAACACCAACCTCCCAACCCCCTGTTCCCTTAGGAGGGTCAAAATCTACCCAAAGTGTACTTGAAAAAGGGAATCATCACTTGGTAAAGCCACCTCTGAAATGAACAAATGTCGGTCATTTAGCCCGGCAGGATGAATGCTTTCAAGAAAGTCAACTCACCTGTCGTGGTACTGGCAGGAGGCCTGGCTGGCTTCCGCTGCAAGACCCAGGGGAGTGTGGTTCAGTGGTTAGAGCCATGAGGCTCGCAGCAGAGCAAGGCATTGACTCTGTGAAGAGAGTGTGTTCCTGCAATGTCCCCTGACCTGCTCTGACTCCCTGGAAGAATGATGGATGGTGATTTCCCCAGAACTTGCCCTCCGGCTCAATAAACTCCTTCCTCTTCCCATCCACCCCACACTACTGAATGCCGCCCCAACCCTTACCCATCCCATTCCGCACCTCTCCCCTCCCATTCCAGGACAGAGGAATGTGTCTACTGGGCCCTCTTTGGTAGAAGGCCCAGGAATGCCCATAGTTTTGTCTCGCGGTCTTCCTTCCTCTTGGGATTACCCACTGCATGCCCCACCCACTACCCTTTTTCCAAATGTATATTCCCAGCCCCTGATACAAACTGCTTGTTCTCTCTGCCAGAGCCCACCCTCCCTGCCCAGAGGATCCCAGCTGCCCCGGCGCCCAATGTGCCTGTCTGGGACATTGGTGGTTTCACCCTCCTAGATGGGAAACTGCTACTCCTAAGGGATGAGGAGGTGAGCGGTCCAAAAACTGTGGACCACAGGGGGTGGGGGAAAGGAGGGGTAAATGGAACAGCAGAGCCATCAGTCGGCACTCTCTCTTCTGGGCAGGAATTATATGGGCCCCCTACCCAGGCCGCAAATTTTGGGTCAGAGAGCAACCTGCAGCTGGGAGCCACAGGGTCCCGGGAACCAGGTAACATCAGGAGGTGGGACGGAGGGAGGAGCATGGGAAATGGGGGCCTGAGGGGGTGGAGGGGCACATGCCGATGAAAGCTGAAGAGTCGGGCTCCAGCCCCAAGGAGGTGAAGCCAGGGAAGTACAGTGGGATCTGCGGAGTGGGGTTCTCTCCCCGCCCCCCAGGCAACAAACACACACACACACACACACACACACACACACGCACGCACGCACGCATGCACAAACCTTGAACTAATCGTGCCATGGGGGTTTCAGAAAGGAACCCAGGGAGAGCAGAAGCCGAGCCCTCCAGCACCAACCAGTTTCACAATGTCAAGGTAAGAGCCAGTGGAGGGTTGAGGGAGGGAGAAGGAAAAAACCAAGGAGAAGCCCCCTGTGTTGCTAGGGGATAAGTGTGGAGGAAGCTGTGGCAGGACCCCAGCAGGCCCTAAAGCTGAGCCAGGCTCTTGGAGGCTGCTTGACCCGTTTCTTCCTAGGGGCTGCTGTGGAAGAGACTGAAGGACAAGAAAAGGGGGAAGGGTGACTCCATGGCGGGGAGCCCCGGGGAGGGGGACAGGTAACTGGGGAAATGGGGATAACGAGGAGGCCAGGAGAGGGGATGGGCAATGGGGTGAGTGGGAAGGAGAGAGGGAGAAGGGGGCCTGGAAGAGGGGGAGTAGCTGAGAGAGGGGGAGTGGGGACTGGGAGATCAGAAGGGGAGGCGGGGAAGGTATGATGCTGGGGTGAATCAGAACAGCCATCCCCACCCCCAGGTCTTCCAGCACACAGGGCTCCCGGGAGTCTCTGGTGGGCCTCGGGGCAGCCAGCGAACTGGACCTGAGTACTGAACAGGATGTGCAGGTGTGGCCACTGCACCCCAGCCTCCTCAAAGAGCCCTACTGCTTCCAGGTATGGTCCCATCTCCCCTGCCCCCAAACCCTCAAATACCTTGGTCGGGTCTTCTAGGGAAACTCAAGAGCTGGGCTTGGGGAGGAGCTCCTACCTCACCTCTCTACTCTCCTACTACAACCCAGCCTGCATACTTCCCTCCTCTGATGCTACCCTTCTCATTGTCTCTCAGTCTCCTCTATCTCACCACCAATTTCTCGCCCACGTCCTGCCTCTGGACACCCTTCCTCCTCATAGCCGACAGACAATGACTCTCCCCACCTTCGAAGCCTTACTGAAGGCCCATCTCCTCCAAGAGGCCTTCCCTAAGACCTCCTTTCTTCTCCCACTCCTTTCTGCATCACCCTGACTTGTTTCCTTTATTCTTCCTCCCTCCCAGACCCAGAGCATTTATGTACATATCTGTAATTTATTTACTTATATTAATGTCTGTCTCCCCCCTAACCTGTAAGCTCATTGTGGGCAGGGAATGTGTCTGCTTATTGTTATATTGTACTCTCCCAGGGGCTTAGTACAGTACTCTGCACACAGTAAGCACTCAAAAAATATGATTGATTGACTAACTGACTGAGCTGAAGTGAGGGGGAAAGAGGAAGTTAGAGGTCAGAGCAGGATGGGGCCCGGGAGGAGAATGAGCCTCAGGCCCTGAAACCGCACTGCTCCCCCGCCTGATCCTCTCAGCCCCACTCTCCCACCGCCCCCCTTCCATCTCTCACCCCTTCAACACTTCCTTCCTTCACTCACTCTCCATTCTCTCCCTCCCCGGCTCCCACTCTTGCTCTCCATGCAGGTATCCTGGCCAGGTGGAAGTCGCTGCTTCTCCTGTAGCTCAGCAGTTGAACGGGATCGTTGGATCGAGGATCTACGTCGCAGTGTGCAACCCAATCAGGTCAGCGTCTGATCCTCCACCCTGACCTTTCAGCCCAACCCTGATTTCTGACCTTGGTAGGAGACAGGGCTCCTTCCCCCTCTAGACTGTCAGCTCCTTGTTGGCAGGGAACATGTCTACTATCTCTCTTATACTGTCCTCTCCCAAATGCTTTGTGCGATGCTCTGCCCACGGTAACCAATAAGTATGATCGATCAATTGATTAGCACCACAAAACCTGACCCCTCCCACCCTAGTCCCCTTGTGCCCCATCATCCCTGATTCCCTGACCTTTCTCCCATCTGCCCTACTCCCTCAGGGCCCTGAATCTCCGGGGATCCCCTCTGAGCCATCCCCATGATACCTCCCTGGCCCCAAAGGACTTCCCTGCTCTCCTCTGCATCCTTGGTAATAATAATAATAATAATGGCATTTATTAAGCGCTTACTATGTGCAAAGTACTGTTCTAAGCACTGGGGAGGTTACAAGGCAATCAGGTTGTCCCACGTGGGGCTCACAGTCCCAATCCCCATTTTACAGATGAGGTAACTGAGGCAAAGAGAAGTTAAGTGACTTGCCCAAAGTCACACAGCTGACAAGTGGCAGAGCCGGGATTAGAACCCATGACCTCTGACTCCCAAGCCCAGGCTCTTTCCACTGAGCCACGCTGCTTCTCTGTGCCTCAGTTACGTCATCTGCCAAATGGGGATCGAGTCTGTGAGCCCCACATGGGACAGGGGTTGTGTCCAAGCCGATTTGCTTATATCCACTCCAGTGCTTAGTACAGTGCCTGGCACATAGTAAGCACTTAACAAATACTATCATTATTATTATTAGTATCAAATACCATCGGTATTATTAACAGGACCACAACTGGCAGAGCAGTATGTGAGTAAAACTGCATAAACCACTATTGCTATAATCCATTTCTCTGCCTAGATTCGCAGTCCCAAAGTCTGAGGATTTTCAATGGAAAATCATTTCCATCTTCCTCATCATTTTCAATGCAAGCAGTATGGCTTAGTTGAAAGAGCACAGTCCCAGGAATCAGAGGACCTAGATTCTAATCCCAGCTCCACCCCCTATCTGCGGTGTGATCTTGGGCAAGTCACTTCGCTTCTCTGAAGCTCAGTTACCTCATCTGTAAAATGAGGATGAGGACCGTGGGCCCCATGAGGGAAAGGGACCGTGTCCAACCTGATTAGCTTGTATCTACCCCGGCGCTTACTCGGTACAGCGGTGACCCCCTTCCCCACCCTCTTCCCCCAGGACAATCATGATCGGGAAGAGACGTGGCTGAGCTTGTGGGTGTATGAAGCCAAGGGGCTGAGGAGCTCAGGGGGAACAGGCAGCGCAGGCGTGCACGTGGAGCTCTGGCTGGATGGGGCCCTGCTGGCCCGCACCGCCAGCCGCCCCGGCCCCGGGCCCCACTTCTGGGCCGAACGCTTCCATTTCGAAGCCTTGCCCCCAGCCCGCCGCCTTTCCCTGCGACTCCTGCAGGCTGGCCGGCCTCTGGGTGCCGTGTCTCTGGAACTGGGCGAGCTCTGTGGCTCCCGGGGGGCTCTGGAGCGCTGGTTCCCATTGTCAGGTGGCCCCCCGAGGGCAGCCCTGCGTGTGAGGGGCCGGGCACGCTGCCTGCGAGTTCTGCCTACTGAACGCTATAAGGAGCTGGCAGAGTTCCTTACCTTCCATTATCCGGAGCTGTGCCAGGCCCTGGAGCCCATGCTGCCCGTCCAGGCCAAGGAGGAGCTGGCAGCCGCCATGGTGCGCGTGCTACATGGGACAGGCAAGGCCCAGGTATGGGGAAGGACCTTGGGGGTGGGGGGGAGGGGCACGAGGAGGATGTGGGGTGGGGCACGACCCAGGTTTTAAGGAGGGCCCTAAGAGCTGTAGGAAGGGTACGGGGGACACGGTGGGAGAGTGGGGGTGGGGGAAGGAGAGGGTGGATAGAGGTCAGGACAGGAATCTAGGCCTTTGGCTAGGTGTCGAGGAGGGAGTTGGCCACAGGCTGTTCCCGAGGGTGGACTGGGAGCAGACACTGGGGGTGCCCGGGAGCCAAAGTTCTGACCTGTGAGCTGGGTGCCACAGGCTCTAGTGACCGACCTGGGTGTGGAGGAACTGGCACGCTGCGGAGGACGGGAGGCACTGCTCTTCCGGGAGAACACCCTGGCCACCAAGGCCATCGATGAATACATGAAGCTAGTGGGGCAAACCTACCTGCAAGAAGCACTGGGTGAGCTTAGATGGAGAAGAGCTGGGTGGGGCTGTGGACTTCATTGGGGACAGGGCGGGACCAGGGTGGAGTCAATGAAGAAGGACCCTAGGAGGTCCCAGGGGGCTATGGGGAGAGGGTCCCTGGGAGGTGGCCTGGAGAAGCCCGATGGTGGAGTGGCAGGACGGGGGCTGGGTGGGGGAGCGTTCCGGAGTGGTAGGTGAAGGTGTCTGTGCCACAGGGGAAGCTGTGCGGCGCTTGTGTGCATCAGGCGATGACTGTGAGGTGGACCCCAGAAAGTGTCCTGGCCCTGACCTGCCCCAGCACCAGGCCAGCCTGAGGCAAAGCTGTGAAGACGTCTTCTTGAGCATCACCCGCTCCTATGAGTAAGAACAGTATGATGGAGGGCTATGTCAGAGGAAGATAAGGACCTGGGGTGGGGTGTGGGAGGGAGAACAGAATAGCAAAGTGACCCCTTTCCTACTCACAAGGAGCTTCCACTCTGAAAGGAGAGACAAACATATTTACCACACACTGTCAAAATAGATAAAATGTCCTGGGTCCTCTGGGTCAGAAACGACTCGACAGCATGAGACCTCTTCCCTTCCCTGTCCCCCTAGTCACCGCATGGCCCCCTTGCCATTCCTAGTCCTCAGGCCCTCCTGAGCCCTGGGGCCCCCTCACCCTGGGTCTCCTGTGTCCCCACAGGTGGTTCCCAGCAGAGCTGAACACAGTGTTCTCCGGCTGGCGGGAAGCGTGTCGGGACCGGAAAGTGGAGCCCCTGGCAGAGCGGCTTGTGTGTGCCTCGCTCTTCCTGCGCTTCTTGTGTCCTGCCATCCTGTCCCCCAGCCTCTTCGGTCTCACCTATGAGTACCCAGGACCCGGCCTTGCCCGCACCCTTACCCTCATCGCCAAGGTCATCCAGAACCTTGCCAACCAGGCCAAGTAGGTGTTGGGGATCTGAGGGGGCTGGAATGGGAGGGACCAGGTGACTGGGCTGGAGCCATTCTGCTCCACAGGGCTCCGAAGGGAGATGGAAAAGGGGCTCATGAGGCTGAGCTCTGGCCTTGCCTCCTGCCCATATCCTCCCATCTACCCCTCCCTTGCCCCCCGGGTCTCTGGCAATCCCCCCCTCCCCCGCATGCCACAGGTTTGGGGAGAAGGAGGACTACATGAGCTTCATGAACGATTTCCTGGAGCAGCACGGTCCCGCCATGCAGCATTTCCTGGGGCAGGTGGCCTCTGGGGATGGGAATGGGGCTCCGGGCGGCTGTCAGGGCAGCAGTGACCTGGCCCGGGGCCTTGCCATTCTGCACGCCCAGCTCTGCACCATCTTCTCTGACCTCAACCAGGTGCCCACACTCTGTCCTCCTGCTTCTCCCAGCCTTGCCTGTCCCATCCATAGCCAACCCTTCTCTCAGCCCTGCCACCCTCGCCTGATCCCTGTGCTTCGCCTGCCTTGTCCACTACCCAGCACACTCGAATGCCCAGACACGGGGGCGCAAAGCCCTGGATGAGTGTGGGGGAAGGTGGTCTGCTATCAGACTGTGAGGGTGATGGCACTAGAGGAGGCTGAGGGGCCAGAAGGATGGGAGGGACCAAGGGAGAGAGGGAGGATTGCAGGGGGTGGGTTAGAGGACCCCAAGGGATCTCTGCCAATACCCCTAAAGACTCCCACTCTCTCTGCCAGCCCACCCAAGAGAGCTTAGAGCCACTGCCCACCATCCTGCGGGCCATCGAGGAGGGTCAACCAGTGCCAGTGTCAGTGTCCATGGGACTGCGCTCTATGCCCAACAGGTAATTCAGAGGAGGATGGGATAGGGGAGGGGTGAAAGAGGCTGGAGGTGGTGGGAGCTGGGGGTGAAACACAGGCACCAGCTGCTTGGGGGTGCTGAGGCTGAGAGTAGGACAACAGGGCTTGGGAGCTGAGGAAGAAGGGCTAGGGGCTGGGATGGGGAGGTTGGGGTGACATGGGACCCCTTTCCCCCCATCCCTCCTGGGGCACATTCCTGCCCCTCCTCCTCCTCCTCCCGGTACCCACTGACTGGAAAGGGTCAAATCTGGAGACCTGATAGATCTGGCATCCTGATGAAAAGCAAGGAGGAAGATGGGCTGGGGCCAAGTGGAGCAGGGTGGAGTTTGGGCTTTTGAATTTGGGTCAGGGTCAGAAAGGGGCTGAATTTAGGAAATGGAATGGGGTCAGGATTCGGATCTGGCATATGGGTTGGAACTGGAATTGGGGTTGGTGTACCAAAATGGGAGCTGGGGTTAGGATTAAAATCGGAATCAGGGTCATAGCTCAGGATGGGGTTAGGGGCTTGAGTCTAAATTGCGATCTGGGTTGAAGTTCAGGTGGGGTCGCAGTTGGATGGGGGTCAGATTGGAATTGGTGCAGTGCTTGGGGTTAGGGTTGAATTAGGGTTGGGGGTGCTAATCAGCTTCTCTCCTGGGTGCCTATTGCAGCTCCTCTGGCAGGGAGAAGCCAGGCTTCCTGGCCCCCCGAGACCTCTCCAAGCACACTCCACTTGTCTCTAAGAGCCAATCACTACGCAGCATACAGGGACAGGGGCGAGGCGAGGAGCAGCCCCCCAGGAGACCTCGGCGCATCCAGCGCACCCAGAGTGTCCCCGCCCGTCAGGCTTCCCACCGGCCCTTCCCTGTAGGCTCTCGGACCCGGCCCAAGGGCTCCCCTCGGCCCCCCCGGAAAGACCCTTCCCAACAGGTGAGGCAAGGGGGAGACTCCAGTGGAAGGGCAAGGAAGGGGCTGGGGTGGACGGGAGCTCGATTGGAATCCTGAGCACCCCCTCGTTCTCCCCCCTCACCCCTCAGGGCCGTCCTTGGCTCGGGACCTCAGTTTCCCTCCCCCGGAAACCCTCGGTGCCCTGGCAGCGCCACATGGATAAAAAACCACAGGACACAGATG
This sequence comes from Tachyglossus aculeatus, assembly GCF_015852505.1. Taxonomy (NCBI): domain Eukaryota; kingdom Metazoa; phylum Chordata; class Mammalia; order Monotremata; family Tachyglossidae; genus Tachyglossus; species Tachyglossus aculeatus. The sequence goes on along the minus strand of NC_052101.1, from coordinate 117,751,269 downwards.
CGGTGCTCTTCGCCCAGCGACCCCAGGGGAAGGTAATTCCCAGACCTCTTCCCTGTCTACCCCTACTGGGCCCCAGGCTCCGGCCCACCTTCTCATCCTCCCCGTCAAGGGCCAGGCCCTTGTGCAACAGCCAGGATCGGGTTGCTGACCCCAGATCTCAAAGCACTTTACCGAAAGATCCAAGTGACTGGCATAGAATTCGGACACCCTGCTTTCAAACCCACAACACAACTCCAGTGGGGGTAGCGGTATTCATTCAGGGTCGACAGTGTACAGAGCACAGTACTTGGAGCTGGGAATTAGAAGCTGGCCACAAGAAGCTCACAACCTAAGAATGAGGGGGAGGCAATGGATGAAAACAATAAAAGCACAAAAAACACCACGGAAGACGAAGCCCAGAGCCCAACCAGTCCAGTGGTAAAGAGGCCTCAGGGTTTTCCAGAGTCCAGGCACAAGTGAAGCTTCCCGACGCTCTCAAATTTGTGGAGGCCTCACCCAACCACGGCAGCAGCCCTGCAGGCCCAGAGCAGGTTGGGCGCAAAAGTCCAGGATCTCCTTCCAGAACCCAAGTGTCCTGCCTCCTCAGCCTGGGCCGCCGTCCCCATTTCCCCAGCAAAACCCAGGCCTCCTGCCTCTTGGCTTCTAATGTCTCTCTCCGGTGCATGCAGCTGGAAGAACTGCAGCAGGAGGTGTCCTTGTTACGAGAGCAGCAGAAGGGGCTTTCTGGGCAACTGGAGGTCCTCAACAACCACAACCGGACCCTGGGGGAGCAGCAGGAGAAGCTGCTTGCTCAGTTGGCAGAGGAGTCCCAAACCCAGCACAGGCAAAGGTGAGCAACAGGGCTGGCTTCACCCTCGGACATCCTCCCCACCCCAGGCCCTACCTTCCAAACCCCTTTTCCGCCTGCCCCGGGGGGCAGATCAGAGTGGTCCCGGGGTGAGGGTAGAGTGCCTTCTTCTGCCTCCTCCCTATATGACACCCAGAGAAGGGCATCTGTGGTATCCCCCCAACCCGGTGTCCCGGGGAGCCCCAGGGAGCCCATCATCCCGACTCCCCGGAGCTCTAGCAGGAGTTCTCTGAGGTCACAGCCCAGTGGATCTCAAGAGGCTATTTCTCCCCCACCAGGCTGACAAAGTCAGAGACAAAGCAGGGCCAAGATGATGCAAACCACAGGTTGGAGAATCTGGTAAGAGCCCGAACTGCTGCGGATGGGAATCTGAGCTGATGGAGATGGGGAGCCAGGATGTGAGCCATCCTGGCGAGCCTCCCTCCAGTTGCCCTTCTGTCTTCTCTTTGTCCCCTTCCTTGCCCATTGCCCAACAGGAGCGCCGTCTGGTTCTTCTTGAGCGGGCAAATGCAGAGCTACTGGATATGGTGCAGCGACTGCAGGACGGGCAGAAGGATCCTGGTGCTCAACTCAGGCCCCCGGAGATACCTTGCACCAATGGAGATGCCACCTGACCTTTCCCCATGGGGACTGATCCAGGCAGACTTAAGTGCAGACTGGATGAACCCTGCAAGCACCTACCTGGGCAGCCCCTAATGCGCCAAAAGGCCTTCCCTTGGCAATCACTGTGGGAAAAGCTGGGAACTCTTCAGTGCCAGCCTCTTCCCTGCCTGGGCAGTGCCACCTGCCTATCTGACTCCTATTTCCCCCAAGGTCCCAGACATCTGTCCTTCTGCTAAGGCTGGGGCCCTCCTTCAGACCTCTGTCTCCCTCTCAGCCTGAACCTGCCCTGGCAATACCCACCATGCTTTGCCCCATCTCTAGCTCATGTGCCCACTCCTTCTAGGCTATATCTGCCCCCAGCCCCTACTGACCAGAGAAGGAAGGAGAAACTTGGGACTGGGGATCTCCCTGAAGATTTCCCACAGGAGCATGGAGATGGTTGGAAAAGAAGGTTTGGGGAAACAGGCCGGGAACCTAAAACAGGAAATAAAATTATCTTTTCAAGCAGCACAGACTAGGACATGGTTACTTCTTGGGTGGGAAATAGGACACTTGGAGCCATGGGGGCTTTGGACCCGGGAAACCCAGGGGGCCAGGACGCTGGATTCCTAGGTTCTATTTCTGGCTCAGCCTGGATTGGCCTGGATCGGTCTGGCTCTTTGCTTTTCCCTCTGCCAAGGGGCCCTACCTTTCTGCCATGTCATTCTTGCAGGATACCACTGGATGAGGTGGGCACAGGCTTCTCAGGGTCAAGAAGGACCCAAGCCCTCCTCCCCAAAGTGCAGGGAACCCTCAGAAAGAATATTTTTCCCACAACTGGTAGTATTAATTGAGCACTCACTGGGGGCAGAGCACTTTACTGAGCACTTGAGAGAGTACAATAAATGTAGGCGACAGTGCGGCCAAGTGAAATGAACATGGGTGTGGGAATCAGGAGATCTGGGTTCTGATTTCTCCTCTGCTTTATGCCTGCTGTGTGACCTTGGGCAAGTCAGTTAACTTATCTAGGCCTCAGTTTCCTCGTCTGTAAACTGGGACTCCAAAACCTGTTCTCCCTCCCCCTTAGACCATAAGCTACATGTGGAATAAGGATTGTGTCCGATCTGCTTGTCTCATATCTCGCCAGTGCTTAGAACAGTGCCTGACACATAGTAAGCACTTAACAAATCCACAGTTATTACTATTATTAGGAGACACGATGTCTGGCCACAAGGAACTTACAATCTAATGGGGGAGACAGACACACAGTAATTTAGAAATAGATGGAAGGAGGGCTTAGATAGCAAAGGATGTCCATCAAAAAATACCAAAGTGCAACAGAAGGTTGTGAGTGCAGCAAGGATTATACTGTAAGCTCCTTGTGGACAAGGATAGTGTCTACCGTATCTACTGTATTGTACTCTTTCAAGCGCTTACTACATTGCTCTGCACGCACTATGCGCTTAATAAATACCACTAATTGATTGAGGGGCAGCCCCGCCCTGTCTCTGTGGGGTCCCTTCCAGCTCCCAATCTTTTCACGGAATCCTCTGAAATCATTTTATCTATTTCCCTGCATCCGCGTGGGACTATTTTCGTTTTTAGAGATTCATTTAAATCTCGGAAAAGAGATTTCCCCAACTCCTCAGTGACCTGTTCCAGATAACAACCCTCCCGGGTAGGAGCTGTCTCCTGGCCGGCTTGTCACAGTAGCAGCAGACTCCAGCCAGCAGGGGGCAGCAAGCTCTTTACCTTGACACCTCCTGCGTCGGAATGGGGGCGGGACGAGGGAAGGGAATAATAATAATAATAATAATAGCATTTATTAAGCGCTTACTATGTGCAAAGCACTGTTCTAAGCACTGAGGAGGTTACAAGGTGATGAGGTTGTCCCACAGGGGGCTCACGGTCTTCATCTCTATTTTACAGATGAGGGAACTGAGGCCCAGAGAAGTTAACTAACTTGCCTAAAGTCATACAGCTGACAAGTGGTGGAGCCAGAATTTGAACCCATGACTTCTGACTCCAAAGCCCGGGCTCTTTCCACTGAGCCATGCTGAAAAAGAGATGGGGGTTGAGGGGGCAGAACGGGGGAAAGCCAAAAAATGGAGAGGGACAGAGGGGGTGAAAGAGAGAGATGGGGGGAAGAGAAGAATGGGGAGAAGAGAGGGGAAGAAAACGGAAAGGATTCTCATGCTTCACTGTGGCAGTACAAATTAGGGTAGGGGACTTAAGATGAGACTACTGCCCTCCACCTCTGCCTCCAGGGTTGAAGCATTAGACAAAAAAAGGGGGGGGGGAGGCAATTTGTTAAGCTCTCACTGTGTGCTAAGCCCTGTGATAGGTACAGATAACCAAGTCAGCCACAATTCCCAACTCATATGGGGCTCACAGTTTAAGTAGGAGGAAGAAGAGGTATTGAATCCCCATTTTCCAGATGAGGAAACTGAGGCACAGGCAGTTGAATGACTTGCCCAAGGTTATACAGCAAGCAAGTGGCAGAGCTGGGATTAGAACTCAGGTCCTCTGAGCCCTGGGGACAGGGTCCTTCTACTAGGCCACAGCAAAAATGGCCTCAGGACCAGCCGGAGTATGCCACATGGGTAAACTTTAGGGTGGAGGTTTGTGAGGACATGATGTCCAGGGACATGAAGGATAGCTATTCAACCAGTTTTCATCTGGTCTATACCCCATCCAATTCATTTCTTCAATTGTATTTACTGAGCACTTACTGTGTGCAGAACATTGCACTAAGCACTTAGTATGAATATGACACCGTATGCCTTTTTATCTGATATTCTTATTGACAACCCCCACCCTTCCTGTTTCAGCTCCAGGTGCCGAGTACTCAGCCTAGGAGTGGTGCCCATGTTTAGTGGGAACTGGGAGAGGAACACAAAGACTCTGGAGCAGAGAGGGGAATCGGGGTGTCCCCCTCAGTGACACATTCTAGATTAACATGAACTTGCTGTCCTTGGGCAAAATGGCACTAATGATGTCAATCAATCAATCAATCAATCATATTTATTGAGCGCTTACTATGTGCAGAGCACTGTACTAAGCACTTGGGAAGTACAAATTGGCAACACATAGAGACAGTTCCTACCCAACAGTGGGCTCACAGTCTAAAAGGGGGAGACAGAGAACAGAACCAAACATACCAACAAAATAAAATAAATAGGATAGAAATGTACAAGTAAAATAAATAGAGTAATAAATATGTACAACCATATATACATATATACAGGTGCTGTGGGGAAGGGAAGGAGGTAAGATGGGGGGATGGAGAGGGGGACGAGGGGGAGAGGAAGGAAGGGGCTCAGTCTGGGAAGGCCTCCTGGAGGAGGTGAGCTCTCAGCAGGGCCTTGAAGGGAGGAAGAGAGCTAGCTTGGCGGATGGGCAGAGGGAGGGCATTCCAGGCCCGGGGGATGACGTGGGCCGGGGGTCGATGGCGGGACAGGCGAGAACGAGGTACGGTGAGGAGATTAGTGGTGGAGGAGCGGAGGTTGCGGGCTGGGCAGTAGAAGGAGAGAAGGGAGGTGAGGTAGGAGGGGGGCGAGGTGATGGAGAGCCTTGAAGCCCAGGGTGAGGAGTTTCTGCCTGATGCGCAGATTGATTGGTAGCCATTGGAGGTTTTTGAGGAGGGGAGTAATATGCCCAGAGCGTTTCTGGACAAAGATAATCCGGGCAGCAGCATTACGTTGCCCTGCATGCCTGCATGTCATTACGTTGCCCTGCATGCCTGCCATAACACGCTTAACATCATGTGCATCTGAGTGTCCGGTATCCGCTTGCTCTGTTACTGGCCATCCTAGGGCATGGATCCTGGGGGATGGAACTTCCCTGGGCAAAAGCCCCTGCTCCTGGCCTCCAGTGGGGGCCCAAAAATGTCCCAGACAACGCCATTCCCAGTTAGGGTGCAAAGAGTCTCCACCTGGGCCCTAGAGCCCACCAGAAGCAAGAAGCCTCCCCCCTACGCTGTCCAGAACAGCCTAAAATGGGTTTTACCTTAGCAAATTTGGGGACCCCAAATTTTGTGACTGCCCCACTCCTTTCAGAATATCTGGTCCCTTTATTCCTCTCAGCTTGCCTCAGCCTAATTCAGTCCCTTGGCAGAAGGCCCTTGGGCATCTAAGCCCTCCCCCCTCTACGTTGCTAAAGTCAGGTTTGACAGCTAGAATCAGGATTCTCAGGGTTCCAGGCAGGCCACACTCCCAGACTGGGGACCCTTTGGTCAGCAGGTTGGATGAGACTCAGGGTGTCAGCCAGCCCCACAGAGGCACATTGACAAACTTGTCTCTGCTCCCTACCAGCCCCTTTCCTGTTCATGCCCATCTGTCAATCCCTCAGAATATGTGTCATCTGTGGGGCCAGACATCCACTACCTGCTCCCATCGAGTTGCCTCTCCTCACCACGGCAGGGAAATGTGATGAAGAGAGTGGGAATTATGACTCTTCCAGCTCCCCCTCTAATCCTCCTCACCCCCTACAGTCACCAAGGCTCCCAATAAAGAATGCCTTAAAAGACAAGGCTGAAGATCAGTACTTATTTTATTAATTTATTTGTATTATTTGTATTTGTTAAGCATTTACTATGTGTCAAGCACTGTTCTAAGTGCTGGAGTAGATACAAGTTAATTGGGTGGGACACAGTCCCTGTCCCACATGGGGCTCGCAATTTAAAAAGGAGGGAGACCAGATATTGAATCCCCATTAACGCATTATAGCATTATTGCTCCATCTCTTTCCTACCATTCCTTTCCAAATTTCTTGAGTGAGTTGTCTACACCCGCTGTCTCCAGGTCCTCTCCTCCAATTCTCTCCTTGCTCCCCTCCAATCTGGCTTCCATACCCTTCACTCCACAAAAACCGCCCTCTCAAAGGTCACAAATGATCTCCTTCTTGCCAAAACCAACGGCCTCTACTCTATCCTAATCCTCCTTAATCTCTCAGCTGCCTTCAACACTGTCAACCAGCCGCTTCCCCTGGAAACATTATCCAACCTCTGCTTCACTGACATTGTCCTCTCCTGGTTCTCTTCCTATCTCTTTTTTTGCTCATTCTCAGTCTCTTTCATAGGCTCCTCCTCTGCCTTCCATCCTCTAACTGTGGGAGTCCCTCAAGGCTCAGTTCTGGGTCCCCTTCTATTCTCCATCTATAACCATTCCCTTGGAGAACTCATTCACTCCTATGGCTTCAACTACCACCTCTATGCAGATGATTCTGAAATCTACATTTTCAGCCCTGCTCTCTCTCCCTCTCTGCAGTCTTACATTTCCTCCTGCCTTCAGGACGTATCTACTTGGATGTCCTACAGACACCTCAAACTTAACAAGTCCAAAACAGAACACCTTATCTTCCCATGCAAACCCTGTCCTCCCCATGATATCCCCATCACTGTAGACAGCACCACAATCCTTCCTGTCTCAAAAGCCCGTAACCTTGGTGTTATCCTTGACTCGTCTCTCTCATTCAACTCACATATTCAATCTATCACTAAGTCCTGTCAGTTCAACCTTCACAGCATTGCTAAAATTTGCCCTTTCCTCTCCATCCAAACTGCTACCACGCTAATCCAAGCACTTAGCCTATCCCACCCTGATTAGCCTCCTTGCTGACCTCCCCACCTCCTGTCTCCCCACTCCAGTCCATACTTCACTCTGCTGCCTGGCTCATTTTTCTACGAAAATGTTCAGTCTCTGTTTCCCCACTCCTCAAGAACATCCAGTGGCTGCCCATCCACCTCTGCATCAAACATAAACTCCTTACCATCAGCTTTAAAGCACTCAATCATCTTGATCCCTTCTACCTCACCTCACTGCACTCCTATTACAACCAGCCTGCACACTTAGCTTCTTGAACGTCAACCTACTCACTGTACCTTGATCTTGTCTACCTCGCCATCGACCTCTCACCCACGTCCTGCCTCTGGCCTGGAACGCCCTCCCTCTTCATATCCGAGAGACAATTACTCTCTCCACCTTTAAAGCCTTATTGAAGACACATCTCCTCCAAGAGGCCTTCCCTGTCTAAGCCCTTATTTCCTCTTTTCCCACTCTCTTCTGCGTCACCCTGATTTGCTCCCTTTATTCACCCCTCCCTCAGCACCACACTTCAAGTGAATATCCATAATTTATTTATATTAATGTCTGTCTCCCCCTATAGACTGTAAGCTCATTACAACTCTCATATTGTACTCTCCCAAGTGCTTAGTACAGTGCTCTATTCAGGGTAAGTGCTCAATAAATATATTTGATTGATACGGAATCCATGGTGGAATGGTCTTCCTTAGTCATAGCCCACTTTTGTCCCCACACCCAATCAATCATTCTTTCATTCAGTGGTATTTACTGAGTGCCTACGATGTGCAGAGTGCTGAACTAGTCGCTGGGAGAGCACAACCCTTATCCTCAAGGACAGGCCAGTACTTGCCACACATTGTTTCAAAATGCTTTCAATGGGGGTTTAGACTCCTACTCCTACTCCCAGCAAGTAACCACCTCTTGGTTTCTCTAGCCTTTGGCAACGATCGCACTTGCCACACCCGCCACACAGCTCGATAGAGAGTCCCCAGCGTCCGGCTGCCATTATGATACAGCTATATGAAGCGCTGCAGTATGGCTTTCCGGGACCCCCTTGAAAGTCTCTCATGACCCCTGGCAGGGATCCCAACCCAACCCAGTTGGAAATTGAATCCATAAGAACACCCCAAGAGGCCTCTACTTACAGAATGCCGAAGAAGCCAATGACATAGGAGCTGGTACTCGGGCCCCTTCAGGAGGAGGAACTAGGAGACGGGAAGGAGGCAGGGCTATTTTAATGCTTGGGTGGAAGAGGCCACTATGTGTGGCTCTCTGCCTGCAGGGAGGCCCTCACCTGCTCTTCAGAGAGCCTGCTCTTCCCTCTATGGCAGGCAGCACTCTGGGCTAAAAATAGCCCTGGCAGCAGCACAGAGGTGGGAAATACGCACCCGTGAGATAGGAGCTGCTTTGGTGCCAGGTAAAATCTGGTCCTGATGGGACGGGGAATTATATAAACCCACCCTGAACCTAAGTTTGGCCAATCCAGTTTCTGACCCCCCAGCCTGCCCTCACACACACACTCTTTAGTTAGGACCATCCCCATGTCACCTCAGCCCTCCTTCTGAACCGTCTGGGGAAGGCTGCTGGCTGTCTGTCTGCCCCTTGCTGAAACAGACAATGACGGCAGGAATGACGGGCTCCTTTGTTTGGGGCCTCTCCAGCAGGCTCTCACTACTGATGTTGTCATTGCCACTGTGGCTCCACAACATTTCCAGAATCTGCCTCTTCCTCTCCAGCCAAATGACCAACATGCCGGTCCGGGCACTTGTCATATCCTGGCTTGACTATTGGATCAGCCTCCTCCCTGGTCTCCCTGCCTCCAGTTTCTCCCCATTCCAGTCCTGGCTTCACTCTGCTGAACAGATGATTTTTCTGCATACATCTCCCCACTCCTCCAAAGCCTCCAAAGGTTACTCATTCCTCTTCGTATCAAACAGAAACTCCCGACCATTGGTTTTAAGGCCCTCAATTAGCCTTCTCATTCCTAATTAAATAATTAAGGTATTTGTTAAGCATTAACTATGTGTCAAGCACCATTCTAAGCACTGTGGTAGATACAAGCTAATTAGGTCGGACCCAGCCCCTATCCCACAGGGGGCTTCAAGTCTAAGTAGGAGGGAGAACAGGTATCGAATCCCCATTTAACAGATGAGGAAACTGAAGCACAGTGACTTGCCCAAGGTTGAACAGCAGACAAGTTGCAGAGCTGGGATTAGAACCTAGGTCTTCTGAATCCTAGACCTGCGCTCCGTCCACGAGGCCACACCGCTCCTACTTATCTACTCTCCTCTCCCACTGTAACCCAGCTCGTATTCTTTGATCCTCTCAAGCTAATCTACTCCCTGTGCCTTGTTCTCATCTTTCTGCCACTGACCACTTGCTCACACCCTTCCCCCTGCCTGGAACTCCCTTCCCCCTCATCTCCAGCAGATCACTACTCTCCCCATCTTCAAAGCCCTTCTGAAATCACATCTTCTCCAGAAGGCCTTCCCTGAATGATCCCTCATCTCCCCACCTTACATCCTCCCAACTGCCACTTCAGCTAAGCTCTTAAGTACCTACAACCCCTCCAAAGCACATGTGCCTTCTCTCCAACACACCCCTTCTCCCGAATCTGTCCTGGTCCCCCACAGAGACCTCCGATCTTTTGACCCCATCCAATTTTCTAAAGTCATCATGCCCCGTTGAGTCCCCATACCCAAACTACCTTCACTTGATGCACAAACTGTCACCCTCAACACCACCCTCTCCACATGTCCAAAACAGAACTCTTCATCTTCCCTCCCAGACCCTGTCCCATCCACCTCCACATTAAACAGAAACTCCTTACCATCGACTTTAAAGCATTCTATCACCTTGCCCCTTCCTATGTTACCTCACTAATTTCCTACTACATCCCAGCATACTGACTTTGCTCCTCTAATGCCAACCTACTCACTGTACCTCGATCTCGTCTATCTCTCCACTGACCTCTCACCTACGCCCTACCTCTGGCCTGGAACAACCTACCCCTTTCTTAATAATAATCACTGTGGTATTTATTAAGCACCTACTGTGTGCCAGGCACTGTGCTAAGCCCTGGGGTGGATACAAGAAAATCAGGTTGGACAGAGTCCCTGTCCCACGTGGGGCTCCCAGTCTCAATCCCCATTTGACAGATGAGGTAACTGAGGCACAGAGAAGCAAAGTGACTTGCCCAAGGTCACAGCAGACAAGTGGCCCAACTGGGATTAGAACCCATGACATTTGGACTCCCAGGCCCTGCTCTATCCACTATGCCAGGCTGCTTCTTATCTGACAGACCACTCTCCCCACCTTCAAAGCCCTATTAAAATCACATTTCCTCCAAAAGGCCTTCCCCAGCTAAGCCCTCATTTCCCTTACTCCCTCTCCCTTCTGTCTTGCCCTTGCACTTGGATTTGTATACTTTATTCACCCCACGGTTACTACTACTAATAATAATAATATGTACCAAGTACTGTTCTGAGCGCTGGGATAGCTACAAGGTAATCACGTTGTCCCACTCAGGGCTCGCAGTCTTAAACCCCATTTTACAGATGAGGTAACTGAGGCATAGAGAAGTTAAGTGAGATCACACAAGATCACACAGCAGACAAGTGACGGAGCTGGGATTAGAACCCATGTCCTCTGACTCCCACGCCTGTGCTCTTGCCACTAGGCCACTTGGATTTGTATACTTTTTTCGCTCCCATGGTTACTACTACTAATAATAATGATAATATGTGCCAAGTACTGTTCTAAGCACTGGGGTAGATACAAGGTAATCAGGTTGTCCCACTCAGGGCTCACAGTCTTAATCCCCATTTTACAGATGAGGTAACTGAGGCTGTGAGCCCACTATTGGGTAGGGACTGTCTCTATATGTTGCCAACTTGTACTTCCCAAGCGCTTAGTACAGTGCTCTGCAATCAATCAATCAATCAATCAATCAATCGTATTTATTGAGCGCTTACTATGTGCAGAGCACTGTACTAAGCGCTTGGGAAGTACACACAGTAAGCGCTCAATAAATACGATTGATGATGATGATGATGAGGCATACAGAAGTTAAGTGAGATCACACAAGATCACACAGCAGACGAGTGGCGGAGCTGGGATTAGAACCCATGTCCTCTGACTCTCACGCCCGTGCTCCTGCCACTAGGCCATACTGCTTCTCTTAGCCCCATAACACTTATGTACATATCCACAATTTATTTTAATGTCTGTCTCCTGCTCTAGACCATAAGCTCCTTATGGTTAGGGAACATGTCTACCAATTCTGCTGTATTGTACTCTCTCAAGCACTTAGTATGGTGTTCTGCACACAGAAAGGAGTTCAATAAATGACTGATTGACTGACTGATTGATCATCATCATCATCATCATCATCAATCATATTTATTGAGCGCTTACTATGTGCAGAGCACTGTACTAAGTGCTTGGGAAGTACAAATTGGCAACATATAGAGACAGTCCCTACCCAACAGTGGGCTCACAGTCTAAAAGGGGGAGACAGAGAACAAAACCAAACATACTAACAAAATAAAATAAATAGAATAGATATGTACAAGTAAGATAAATAAATAAATAAATAAATAGAGTAATACATATGTACAAACATATATACATATATACAGGTGCTGTGGGGAAGGGAAGGAGGTAAGATGGGGGGGTGGAGAGGGGGACGAGGGGGAGAGGAAGGTAGGGGCTCAGTCTGGGAAGGCCTCCTGGAGGAGGTGAGCTCTCAGTAGGGCCTTGAAGGGAGGAAGAGAGCTAGCTTGGCGGATGGGCAGAGGGAGGGCATTCCAGGCCCGGGAGGATGACGTGGACCGGGGGTCGACGGCGGGACAGGCGAGAACGAGGTACGGTGAGGAGATTAGCGGCGGAGGAGCGGAGGGTGCGGGCTGGGCTGTAGAAGGAGAGAAGGGAGGTGAGGTAGGAGGGGGCGAGGTGATGGAGATCCTTGAAGCCCAGGGTGAGGAGTTTCTGCCTGATGCACAGATTGATTGGTAGCCACTGGAGATTTTTGAGGAGGGGAGTAATATGCCCAGAGCGTTTCTGGACAAAGATAATCTGGGCAGCAGCATGAAGTATGGATTGAAGTGGAGAGAGACACAAGGATGAGAGATCAGAGAGGAGGCTGACACAGTGGTCCAGAAGGGATAGGATGAGAGCTTGAATGAGCAGGGTAGTGGTATGGATGGGGAGGAAAGGGCGGATCTTGGCAATGTTGCGGAGCTGAGACCGGCAGGTTTTGGTGACGGCTTGGATGTGAGGGGTGAACGAGAGAGCGGAGTCAAGGACGACACCAAGGTTGCGGGCTTGTGAGAAGGGAAGGATGGTAGTGCTGTCAACAGAGATGGGAAAGTCAGGGAGAGGGCAAGGTTTGGGAGGGAAGACAAGGAGTTCAGTCTTCGACGTGTTGAGTTTTAGGTGGCGGGCAGACATCCAGATGGAGATGTCTTGAAGGCAGGAGGAGATGCGAGCCTGGAGGGAGGGGGAGAGAGCAGGGGCAGAGATGTAGATCTGATTTCTATCACATTTACATAATTACTGTTCTGTAATTTACTTCAGTGTGTCTCTCTTCTACTAGCTCTTAAGCTCCTTGAGGGCAGGGGTCATATTATTATGATGAGATACACTAATCCTATTGTACTCTCTCAAGAGCTTAATATAGTGCTTTGCGTTCAGCAGACAGTTCATAAATATTACAGATTGACTGATGAGGCAGTGTGGTCTAGTAGAAAGAGCATGGGAATGGGAGTCAGGAAAACAGGGCTCCACCACTTAGCTGCTGTGTGACCTGGTCACTTAATTTCTCTGGGCCTCAGTTTCCTCATCTTCCCTCTTAGAATGTGAGCCCCATGTGGGACAGGGACTGCATCTGATCTGATTATTTATATCTTCCCCTGTGCTTAGCACATAGTAACTGCTTAACAACTACCATTCGTATTGACTGATGAGATGCTTCCGCTGGCATCAGTGCCATGCCCACCCTCCAGGGAACAGAAAATCATATATTTCTGGTCACTTTATGTGAGATGGGAATGGGGCCTCAAAAAGTGGGTCAGAATGAGGGCACGGAGAGAGAGGGAGAGAAGGAAAGACAGAAAGAGAGGGAAAAGGGAAAGAGAATCATTCAATCATATTTGTTGAGTGCTTACTGTGTGCAGAGCACTGTACTAAGCACTTGGGAGAGTATGATATAACAATAAACAGTCACATTCCCTGCCCATATTGAGCTCAGTCTAGAGGGGGAGACAGACAGTAATGTAAATAAATTACAGATAGGGACTTAAGTGTCGTGGGGCTGGGAGGGGGAATGAATAAAGGGAGGAAATCAAGGCAACACAGAAGGGAGTGGGAGAAGAGGAAAGGGGGGGCTTAGGGAAGACTTCTTGGAGGAGATTTGCTTTCAGTAAGGCTTTGAAGGCGGGAAGAGTAATCGGGATCTACTTAGATGGCCCACTGACACCTCAAGCTTAATAAATCCTCATCTTCCCACCCAAAACCTTTCCTCCTCCTGACTTTCCTATCACTGTAGACAGCACTACCATTCTCCCTGTCTCACAAGCCCGTAAACCCTGGCATTATCCTCAACTCATCTCTCTCATTCAACCCACACATTCAATCTGTCACAAAATTCTGTCGGTTCTACATTCACATCTCTTGAATCCACCCTTTCCTCTCCACTCAGACTGCTTCCACCCTGATCCAAGCATTCATCATTTCCCACCTTGACTACTGCATCAGCCACCTCACTGACCTCCCTGCCTCCTGTCTCTCCCCTCTCCAGTCCATACTTCACTCTGCTGTCTGGATCATTTTTCTGAAAAAAAGTTCAGTCCATATCTCCCCACTCCTCAAAAACCCCCAACAGTCACCCATCCACCTCCGCATTCAACAGAAACTCCTCACCGTCAGCTTTAAGGCACTCAATCAGCTCTCTCCCTCCTACCTTACCTCGCTGATCTCCCACTACAGCTCAGCCCATACACTGCGCTCGTCTAACGCCAACCTACTCTCGGCACCTCAATCTCATCTATCCCACCATCTTCCCCTTGCCCAGAACTCCCTCCCTTTTCAGATTCAATGGTACACCACTCTCTCTACTTTCAAAATCCCCCTAAAATCCCCTTTTCCAAGATGCCCTCGTTTCCTCTATCCACCCTCCCCTCTGCATCCCATGTATCCCGCAAGCACTTTGATTCTCACCCCACCCCCACAGTTCTTATGTAAATATTTTTATACTTTACTCTTTTCCCTATGTTAATCTTCCCCTTCTCTAGGCTATAAGCTCAGTGTGGGCAGGGAATGTGTCTCTTTATTGTTATATTGTATTCTCCCAAGTTCATTCATTCATTCAATCGTATTTATTGAGCACTTACTGTGTGCAGAGCACTGTACTAAGCACTTGGGAAGTACAAGTTGGCAACATATAGAGATGGCCCCTACCCAACAACGGGCTCACAGTCTAGAAACAGACTCACAGTCTAGAAGTGCTCAGTACAGTGCTCTGCACACATTAAGTGCCCAACACAATGGACTATTGATTAATCTATTTTAATGTCTGTCTCCCCCTGTAGACTGTAAGCTCCTTTTGGGCAGAGATCTTATGTACCAACTATATTATATTGTACTCTCCCATTGTACTCTCTCATTACAGAACTCTACACTCGATAAGTACTCAATAAATACCATTGACTGATTGAATGCTAGACTTCCTGGGCTCATTTTACAAAGACTCCAGCTTGCCTTCATTTCTGTTTTCCTCCTTATTTCCTTAGCCTTGCTTTAGTCCCACTCCCGCCGGCTGCCCGTTTTGTCCCTCTATGTCCTTTTCCCTACAAACCCGCCTACTCCTCCCGACCACCAAGCTGTCCCTTTCTCCCCTCACCAGACCTATTCCAAAGTAATTGCCCAGAGCTGAGTCCGAAACCATGCCAAGAGTGTGGCAGAGTTGGTCATTATAAGAGCTAAAGGGACAGGGGGGGAGTAAATCCTGCCCCACTGTGTGTGTTGGGGGGGAAGGGGGGGAAGAATAGGAGAATGGGAAGGATGGAAGATTTCCACCCACGTGAAAGTAGCTGATGTCCTCAAACCCCCTACCAGAACTAAGTGCTAGCCAGGTGGGATTAGTTTGATGATTTTTTTTGTCCGTTTCATTGGTGGGGGAGTGAGGAAAAAAAGGAGAGATGGGAAAAATAATCTAACCCTGCTGGGGGCCCAGGCCTGGTCCCATCAAAGACACCGTGAAGCCCCTAGGCACCCTGGACTTTATACAAATCCTTCCTTCATGCTGGCCTTCCGTAAGTCCCTCATCCCATGCCATTGAGACCTCCCATAGGTACCTGCTCCAGACTAGGAAAGGCAGAGAGACACCAGAGGCAGCATAAGGCCTTCTTAACTTTCGAGAGAAGGTTGCGATTCTTGTGACTGCTGTGCCAATTGGACTCTGAGCTGTGAGGAGCCGGCCGCTCTGCGGGTCTAGGCACAGTACCTTATTGCTCTTTCTGTGTTTTTGTAATTGTCCTTTCCTTTCATGTTGTTTCGGTCATTTTATTGTTATCTTTCTTTACGTGTCTGTCGCTAACCCCCCTCCCCCCATAAGGTTTTGAGCCTCTTGGCCCCTCTGGGGGGTTGCACCTAGAGAGTTTCCAGTATTCTACCAGTCTCGGCTATGGGAGGGAGAGTCGAGCAGAGGCCTGCCCATTCCATTCCTAGCTTGGGTAGTGGCTAACGAGCGGAAAGCAATCTGCTACAAGTCAAAACTCACCGGTGCTGGGCAGCAGCAGCATGGGAAGAGACCCGAGGGTGGAGACTCAAGTTTACTGCGAGGAAGAAGGCAATGGTAAACCACCTTCGTATTTTTACCAGGAAAACTCTATGGATACACTACCGCAGCGATTGCAGGTGGAGGTGGGGCGCTCTGGGAGCGACGTGTCCGCGGAGTCGCTGTGGGTCGGAAAGGACTCGACGGCATAAGACAAGACGAGAGCCTCTTGGAGGCCAGGGATCACATCTAATTCTTAGAACAGTGCTAGGCACACAGGTGTTTAATGCATACTTTTACTACTACTAACCCAGGAATAAATATGATCCTATCCCAACCATAATTAAAAAGTCCTGGAGAAATACCAAATAACTTTCACAATCCCAGAGCTACAACCAGAAATATGAACCCACTTTAGCTATCGGGTACAGAAGATTAATTCTTTTACAACTGAAGAGGTTTTGCTCTTGGTTCTTCTTGATTAGGAGGCAGTGGAGTAAATTAAGTTCTTTAGCTTTCCCATTTGTAAGAGGGAGGACCTGCATAAGAATGGGGGGGTAGCGAGGAAGAAACCAGAGGGGCAGCGGTCTTCTACTGAAGTCACTAGGGAGTAGTCTGAGAGTGTTGCTGGTGGTGAAGAACTTGGCAGGGTGGGGTGTTGTTATGAGAAGCAGCAGAAATGCTCAACTAACGGGATTGTGGTAGTGTTGCTACCTCAATATTTTGACGCCCTTCTGCCCGGGTCGACGATCTTGTTGTAGTGAATAAACTAGTATTTCCTCTAAAATTCCAAGCATCTTTCAGGTGTATCTAGCTGGGTAGCCTGGATTAGTTTCCCGATAACATTGGACTTCTTCCCAAATTGCCTTAGGGGATGAAGATCTTAGAGGAGGAGAGTGAGGCCCCAGAGGGTGGGGAGGAGAACGGTTCGACAACCCCATGGGAGAGAAGGGAGAAGAAAGGCAAGGTTGGGGGAGCTCCAAGAGCTCCCTTCCAGCCCTTTGAAGAAGGGGAGGGGAGCCGCCCCACCAATCAATCAATCAATCGTATTTATTGAGCACTTACTGTGTGCAGAGCACTGTACTAAGCAGCGTGGCTCAGTGGAAAGAGCCTGGGCTTTGGAGTCAGAGGTCATGGGTTTGAATCCCGGCTCCACCACAAGTCTGCTGTGTGACCTTGGGCAAGTCACTTAACTTCTCTGAGCCTCAGTTACCTCATCTGTAAAAATGGGGATTAAGACTGTGAGCCCCACGTGGGACAACTTGATCACACTGTATCCCCCCCTCAGTGCTTAGAACAGTGCTTTGCACATAGTAAGCGCTTAACAAATGCCATAATTATTATTATTATTACTACTAAGTGCTTGGGAAGTACAAGTTGGCAACATATAGAGACAGTCCCTACCCAACAGTGGGCTCACAGTCTAAAAGGGGGAGACGGAGAACAAAACCAAACATACTAACAAAATAAAATAAATAGAATAGACATGTACAAGTAAAATAAATAAATAGCTCAGAGTAGTAAAGAAGCAGGTGCTTCATACGTCCTGAGGACCCAGGCCCGATGGGAAATAATAATAATAATAATAACAAGGATGGCATTTGTTAAGCGCTTACTGTGTGCCAAGCACTGTTCTAAGAGCTGGGGAGGGTCCAGGGTGATCAGGTTGTCCCACGTGGGGCTCACAGTCTTCATCCCCATTTTCCAGATGAGGGAATGGCCACCAATGGCTACCAATCAATCTGCGCATCAGGCAGAAACTCCTCACCCTGGGCTTCAAGGCTGTCCATCACCTCGCCCCCTCCTACCTCACCTCCCTTCTCTCCTTCTACAGCCCAGCCCGCACCCTCCGCTCCTCCGCCGCTAATCTCCTCACCGTACCTCGTTCTCGCCTGTCCCGCCATCGACCCCCGGCCCACGTCATCCCCCGGGCCTGAAATGCCCTCCCTCTGCCCATCCGCCAAGCTAGCTCTCTTCCTCCCTTCAAGGCCCTGCTGAGAGCTCACCTCCTCCAGGAGGCCTTCCCAGACTGAGCCCCTTCCTTCCTGTCCCCCTCGTCCCCCTCTCCATCCCCCCATCTTACCTCCTTCCCTTCCCCACAGCACCTGTATATATGTTTGTACATATTTATTACTCTATTTATTTATTTTACTTGTACATATCTATTCTATTTATTTTATTTTGTTAGTATGTTTGGTCCTGTTCTCTGTCTCCCCCGTTTTAGACTGTGAGCCCACTGTTGGGTAGGGACCGTCTCTATATGTTGCCAACTTGTACTTCCCAGGCGCTTAGTACAGTGCTCTGCACACAGTAAGCGCTCAATAAATACGATTGATTGATTGATTGGACCCGAGGCCTGGAGTAGTGAAGTGACTTGCCCAAAGTCACCCAGCTGACAGGCGGCGGGGTCGGGATTTGAACCTGTGACCTCTGCCTCCCAAGCCCGCACTCGGGCCACTAAGCCACGGCAAGGGTGGGCGGCTGGCCGGCGGGGCCGCTCCTGGCCGCCCCCTAGAGGCGGGGGAGGGAAATCCCCGGACCTGCCCAACATGGCTGCGCGGCGGGGCTGTCGCGCTGAGGTCACCGTGGCGCGCCGGGGGGCGGGGCGGCCGGGCCGCGGGGGGGGCCGGGGGGGGGCCGGGGGAGAGATTTAAAGGGACAATGTCCCCGGCGCGGCGGCGGCGGCGGCTGCGGAGGCCGCGGGACCGGGACAGGCGGCGACGGCGGCGACGCTGAGCGGAGCTCCGCGCTCAGCCGCCCGGCCGGCGGCACCGCCCCGCGGTGAGTGCGGGGCCCGGGACCCCGCCCGACCCGGGGGAGCCCCCGGCGCTGCGGGCGGGGCGGAGCCGGCGGGGGGAGGAGGAGGAGGCCCGGGCCGGGCTGGGACCCGGCTGGGACCCCCCCCCCCCCCGGAGGGGGGGGGGAGGGGGTTGGGGCGCGGGCTCCGGGGGGGGCGGGGTCTGGGGCGAGGGGCGGGGAGGGGGCGTGGCCCGGGGCAGGTGGGACCGGGTGGGGGGGGGAGGCTTCAGGGGGCAGAAAGGGCGCCGGGCTGGGTGTGAGGGTGGAGGCTGAGATGATGGGCTGGGGGAAGCTGGGCAGGTGCCCCTAGGTCGGGGGAGGCTCTCGTGGCAAGCAGGCTTGCCCTAGGGTGGGTCTGGCTGGGGGTGGCCCCGGGCTCTGGGTGGGGGAGGGCCGGGCCGGGGGGTGCTGGGACCATCCTCCGTTGGAGCGATGCTGACCTCAGGGGCAGGAAGTAACGGAGATGCTGGCAACTGCCATGGGATGGGGGGGGCGGTGGCCGGGGAGGGGCCAACGTGCAGCCAGCTGAAGAGTCGCTTGGGTCGAGTCAGGGCATCGGGTCTATCGAGGCCACCGACGGGAGGGGGATTTGCCGAAGAGGGGGCCGTGGCTGATGTTGGCACTGCTTGAGGGAGGGGAGGCAGGTGCCAGGCTGGCAGTGCCCCTGGCGCAGGCATGATGCTGGCATGGCCTGAGTTGCCTACTGCACCTGGCCAAGGCGGGCAGGGTTTGGCGAGGACCACGGAGGTTGGACGGTGGAGGCTGCCAAGCCCCCTCCCCAGTAGTTGCGAGGCCTGTCCCAGCAGAGTCCCCGCCGGAGCCGCCTCTCGGCTTTCAGTTAGGACCTCAGCAAAGGAGCCGAGGTCTCCTAAGGTCCTGGCTTTCCCCCTTCCCCGGTGTTTGTCCCGAGTCTAATGACCACTGGGCCAGATGATGTTAACTGGGGGTTTGGGGGAGAGAGAGGAAAAGTCACCTGGGTTAGGGGGCATGTGCCCTTCTGTCCAATTCAATTACCGCTCCCAGGATGGAAAACCTGGACTGCTGCTTTGTCTCAGCCGGAAGGATGGTCCCAACTCCCTGGGGTCTTTTGCTCCTCACCTGCTCACGACGGTCCAGGGAACATATCTGTTCATCGTTGTATCATACTCTCCGAAGTGCTCGGTACAGTGCTCTGCACACCGTAAGCGCTCAATGAATACGAATGGCTGACTGACCTGGCACCCTCTTGGACTCTCTCCTCCTCTGTCCACCACCCCATCCCCCTAGGCCCAAGGCTGAGAGGACAAGCTCTCCGCCTGTGGGAAGCTGGGTCTGAGATCTTCCTAAGGTTCAGTCAGAACTCTGGGGGCAGGAATTCTCCAACCAGGGCAAGCCTCCTATTTTTTTATCATATTATTATTGCTACTACAAAAATGTATGAAGCACGTACAGTGTGCAAAGCACAGTGCTTAAGGGGATAAAAATCAATTAAGACGATTAAAAAGATCAATGTAAAAATTTTTCTTGGAGGGGGTTGTCTAGGTTGTCTCGCTGTTCTGGGCAAGCAGGGCTGGGTGAGAAACAGCTACAAGTTTTCTAACGTTTCAAGTGTTGTGCAGTGGCTTTTGCCCTCTCTGTGCTCCTGGAAGGAGTTGAGCTCATCCGCTATCGTGTCGGGGGAAGGGAGGGAGAAATACTTCAGCCCCCTGCAGACCCCAGTTGTTGGAGGGCCCGTGGCCCTTCTACCTCTTCCACTCCAATTAGACCTGGAGAGAGGAACCTGCTACAGTCGGCCCACTGTTGGCTTCTAGAATTAAGTCAATCAATCAGTCCATCAGTCCATTGTATTTATTGAGTGTCTACTGTGTGCGGAACCCTATCCTAAATGCTTAGGAGAGTACATTAGAGTTGGTAGGCGTGCTCCCTGCCCTCTAGGAGCTTACAGTCTCGGGCAGGGTGCGTTCTATAAAATGTTCCCTGGGTCTGAGTCTCGAACTGGCCCTGGGTCAGAGAAGATGGGGTCCCGGTCTCTCCCGCTGCTGCCAGATGACGATCTGAATCTTTTTTTGGATGGTCCCCAAGTGCAGGGTTTTCACTAAATACTCCTGGTCCTGACCGGGCAATGCCGTTGTGCCCAGACACACTGCCAGGGCATGGCTTGTCTGCTGTTTTTCACACCAGCTGGCTTTAGTTGTGGATCAGGCAGGTATTTGGGAAGAATGGGAGTTGGCACCTTCCACATCCTTGGCTGGGATCTGAGGTGTGGTGGGCCCCGAGCACGTGTGGCTTAGCTGGAAGGAATTGGGCCTGGGTAAGCCGACAGAGCTGGGCAGCCAAACCAGCCGAACCGAACCGTGGCTGGGCCTGTCGCTCCCTGTGCAGTGCACAGGGAGGACCAGAGAGGTTGCAGGGATCGTCCGCCGGCACTGCTCCCTCGAGACTGTAAGCTCGTCGTGAGTAGGGAATGTGTCCGTTTATTGTTGTATCGTACTCTCCCAAGCGCTTAGTACAGTGCTCTGCACACAGTAAGCGCTCAATAAATACAATTGAATGAATGAACGAGTGAATGGCGGTCCCAGTACTGGTCCATCCTGGGCCTCCCCACATCCTTCCATCCCAGCCCTCTGACACCGCCTGTCCCTGGTACCCTAGCTGGGCAGCTGTCACCTCTCTTTCACTTTTAACCTTTGTTCCCCCCAATCCCCCTCCCCCCCAATCCCGTTCTGAGGGTCCTGGCCATTCCGTCCCCTGTTCCTGGAGTTGTGAGCTGAGTTGGTGGCCATCTCTTTCCCTCACCAAGTGCCATGCTCCTAGTTCTGTCTCCTGAGAAGGCGCCTCATTCCCGTCCTTCAGTTCTGCCGTTACCTTGAAGGTATTTTTAGGCAGCAAGTATGTCCTCCTCCCTCCCCCCGGGGATCTCCTGGTTTCTGGACCATCCATGCCTCCTATTCCCTGTGCCTGTCTTGGGAGCCTTGCTGACACCGTGAGAATCCGAGGCCTTTTTAGGCACGACCTCATTTGTCCTCACATCTGGGTCAGGTGGAGGGAAACTGAGGCCGGGAGGGAAAGGGGAGAACAGTCCCTGTTTGTCCTGTACTGAGTATGGGACCCAAGTGTCCTCTTAATAATGCTCTGTGCCAAGCACTGTACTAAGTGCTGGGGTAGGCAAGAAAATCAGGTCAGATCCAGCGCTTAGTGCTTGGCACTTAGTAAGAGCCTAACAAATGCCACCATTATTATTATAGAGTCCCTGCGCCATCTGGGACGCTTAGTCTAAGGGGAGGGGGAACAGGTGTTTAAACCTCATTTTTACAAATGAGGAAACTGAGTCCCAGAGCAGTGAAGTAACTTGCCCCAGGTCACACAACAGACAAGTGGAAGAGCCAACATTAAAAGCCAGGTCCTCTGACGCCGAGGCCCCTGCTCTGTCCGCTAGGCCAAGTTGCTCCCCTTGGGCCACCCACTGGCCCCTGCCGTCTTCCTGGGTGTGGAGAGAGAGAGAGAGAAGTTATCCCTGAGACCTCAGAAAGGTGACGTTGGAAGAGGGGGCAGGACTTGAACATGCAAGAGAAGCAGTGATATCTAGTGGATAGAGCATGGGCCTGGAAATCAGAAGGACCTGTGTTCCAACCCTGGCTCCATCACTTGTCTGCTGTGTCCTTGGGCAAGCCACTTAGCTTCTCGTGCCTCAGTTACCTCAGCTGTAAAATGGGGATTAAGACTGTGAGCTCCATGTGGAACATGGACTGTGACCAACTTGATTAGCTTGGATCTATAGTGCCTGGTACATAGTAAGTGCTTAACAAATACCATTTAAAAGAAAAAACAAGGCCAGCGGTTTACTGCCTGAGGGTAGGAATTCCACATGGGTGGGGTGTTGGGTTTCTTTAGTGCTCCCTTGTTGGAAGTGGTGCAGGAGACAGAGAAGACCCTTTCAACCCCAGGGCTCAGGCACGGAGCCCTCAACACTCTCCAGAGGCTTGATGCTGCCCGGCTTCTGGACCCACTTGGAGACCCCTCCTGTCCCCCACCCTCGACACCCACTTTTTCATCTCAGTTTTCTTCTTTCCTCTTTCTCCCCCCAACCCCACTCCTCCTCCAGATATCTGGTGAGCGGTGTCTAGGCCACGATGAATCGCTGAGAGCCCACTGGCGAGCCAAAGGATGGAGAAGTGTGGCCGGTCTCCTGCCTCCGAGTGGCCCAGGGAGCGTCAGGGAGAAGGGACACCGGGGCCTGCCCCCCTTGAATGTTCCCGGGGCCTCGAAAGAATCTCCAGTTTGGCCCAAGCCACTGGGACCCTGGTGGAGAGCGAGGATGGGACAGAAGCCGGGGAAGGAGAGGGAGACAGCCGGCACGGAGCTGCCTTCTACCCAGCCGGAAGCCCAGGCGCCCTGAGCATGGAGGAGCCCCTGGAAACAGGAGAACCCTGTATTGGAAGCAGTTTCTCGTTGGATTCCAGCTTGGATGCGGGTAAAGGCGGGCATTTGTGGTTGGGGGAGGGGGGCGGGTGGGATGCACCTCTTCCAGGCCTGAGACCGAGGGCGGCTGGCAGTTCAGGGATGGAGTGGAGAGGGGGGTGTCAAAGGTCAGAGGCCAGCGCTCTTGTTCGGCTCAACTTGTAGGAGCCAGAAGTGGGGCGAGGAACCAAGCATTCTGGCTCTAAGCTTCCTGGGCCCCTGCTATGCTGGCTTTCGGTCCTTTGCCCCGGCATCATTAGTTCCTGGATCTTGGTTGGTGGCGACATGGGGCGCTGAGTCGGGGGGAAGGGAGGGTGAAGAAGAGGTGAGCGGTCTTTCCATGGCTTAGTGGCTAGAGCACGGGCGTAGGAGTCAGGCAGGGGACTCCTCAAGGCAGCTAGCTTTGTGTCTTTGGGCAGCCCCATCCAGAGAAAGTGGTGGCCAGGTCAGCATGCTCTGGAGGTTGTCTCCCCCCTCCCTGAAGATCTCCCTGAAGGACTTTGAAGTAATGGGAGGAAGAGGGGCTGGGGACATCCTCCCTCAGTTACAGCGAGGGGAAAACCGAGACTCCCAGGGCCACAAAGGGGTAAGCCAGGTGACTTTCTGGTTGCCGGCTGTGTGTTCTGCCTCCTCTCCCTGGAAGGAAGCCTTAGGTCTGTCGCCTACCTCTTCACCTCCCACAGAAAGTCATCCCTTGGGCTCAACCCTGGCAGACAGAAGGAGAACCCAGGGAGTCGGAGGCTGGAGGAGCATGCCCAGCTTGGACGCCTGCCCCCTCAGCCTCAGTCTTCCGCTTGGTCAGAGAGGCAGCAACTCCCTTCGGGCTTCCCCTAGTGCAAAGTTCAGCCCCTCTGGAAGCTGCATTTGCTCTCGGACTTCTGTGGTCTAAGGATGCCGAAGTTGAATGGACTCAGTTAATCTCCTGTGGCCAAGAAGTTATCGCAGCTTCCAAACTGGCCGCGTGAATGCTGAGGGAAGAGCTGAGGTCTAGGAGGTTTCGGGGAGGTTCTTGGAGCGACAGCATAGCCTAGTGGAAAGAGCCTGGGAGTCAAAGGATCTGGATTCTAATCTCAGTTCTGCCACTTGTCTGCTGTGTGAACTTGGACAAGTCTTAGTCAAGCACTTAGTACAGTGCCGAGCACTTAGTACAGTGCTGTGCACACAGTAAGCACTCAATAAATATGAATGAATGAAGTCACTTCACTTCTCTAGGTCTCAGTTTCCACATTGCAAAATAGGGATTCGATACCTGTTCTCCCTCCTACTTAGACTGAGAGCCTCATGTGGAATCTGATCAATCAATCAATCATATTTATTGAGCACCTACCATGTGCGGAGCACTGTACTAGGCGCTTGGAGGAGTGCAATACAACAGTAAAACAGATCCATTCCCTGCCCACAATGATCTTACAGCCTGTTGTATCTAACACAGTGCTTGATGCATAGTAAGGACTTAACAAATATCTCAATTATAATTTTATTATTATATTATATACTAATATTATTATTATCAAGTATTGGAGCTGGTGGGCTGATTTCTTTATTGACTTGGAAAGACCCTGGATTGGAACAGCTCAGAGACTTTACAAAGGCTTTTTCATCTGCCCTCACAGGAGCCTTGTGAAGGACAGACAGCTTCTGCCGGTGGAACCTCTTTTTTCTAGGTGATGAGTGGCATTTAGCGAAGGCAGAGGCACTGTACTAGGCGTTCAAGCACATACTGCAGAAGTTCAATCTGGTCCCAGCCCTTGAGGATTTTTACCTCCTAATGGGAGACCAACCTTTCTAGATGAGAAGCAGCATGGCTTAGTGGATAGAGCATGGGCCTAGGACTCAGAAAGTCATGGGTTCTAATTCCGGCTCCACCACTTGTCTGCTGAGTGACCTTGGGCAAGTCACTTCACTTTTCTGGGCCTCAGTTACCTCATCTGTAAAATGGGGATTAAGCCTGCGAGCCCCACAGGGTAGAGGGACTGTGTCCAACCTGATTTGCTTGTATCCACCCAGTACTTAGTACCATGTCTGGCACAGAGTAAGCGCTTAACAAATATAATAATTATTTTTATATTAATTATAATTATATATATTATTATAATAGTCTTATTATTATTGTTGTGTGGTGCCAGTGGGATGTCCGTGGAGGAGCCAGAACTGCAATCCAGTTTCCCTAACCCTAGAGGCCATGACATTCTCCTCTAGATCCCAGAGACTGTCTGCTTGGCATTGCCAGCCTTGTAGAGTGTGGTGCCTTGATCCGCCCTGCTCTCTTCCTTGGGGATGGGTCCCTGTTCATCTTCCAACCTATCTCTTCCTCTTTGCTTTGGATGGGAGTTGCTACAGTTCCCCCTCAGGACCTGAAGACGGGGAACCTGAGGCCCAGCTAGGGCAGAAGTGAGCCCGGAATCCAGCCATTCTGGCATTCCAGTCCAGTCAGCTCCCTGCTTTTGGAGCCTTTTGGAGGGAGAGGGTGACACCAGCCCCCTTTGTTCTCTGGGCCTCCACTTGCCCTGAGCTGGAGCATTTACTCAGTTTGCCACCCAGGCCGGGGGAAGGGAGAGATGCTGAACAAGCCTCTAGCTGTCTCCCAGGTTGCTCCAAAATGTCACGTGTCTTTGGGGCTGGAGTGCTCCCGTCCATTTTTTTATTCATAATAATAGGAACAATAATGATAACAGTAATAATAATTGGGGTATTTAAGGGCTTAGTATGTACCAAGTCCTGGGGTAGATACAAAGATCAGAGGGTCCCACCTGGGGCTCACAGTCTAAGTGGGACGGAGAACAGGTTTGAATCCCCATTTTGCAGATGAGGGAACTGAGGCCCAGAGAAGTGAAGTAACTTGCCCAAGGTCACACAACAGGTAAGTAGCGGAGCTGGGTGTAGAACCTAGGCCCAAGCATTTTCCACTTGGCCACGCTGCTTCTCCTAATTCAAGGAACCTGGGAGAGGGGTTCTGGAAGCCAGTGAAATTCCTGAACCTCCTCCGCAACCCCCGCCAGCCTCTCTTCTGCCATCCATGCCCCTAGTTTCCGCCTGTTTCTCCCCACCTTGGCCCCTGCCACCTGGGAGTCCCATCCACTTCTTGACACTAACACCCAGAGCTGGCAGCGTTGTGGGATGGTCTGAGATTCATTCATTCAATCATATTTATTGAGCGCTTACTGTGTGCAGAGCACTGTACTAAGCGCTTGGGAAGTACAAGTTGGCAACATATAGAGATGGTCCCTACCCAACAGCGGGCTCACAGTCTAGAAGGGGGGAGACAGACAACAAAACAAAACATATTAACAAAATAAAATAAATAGAATAAATATGTACAAGTAAAATAAATAGAGTAATAAATATGTACAAACATATATAGATATATACAGGTGCTGTGGGGAGGGGAAGGAGGTAAGGCAGGGTGGATGGGGAGGGGGAGATGGACTTGTTGGACCTAATTCTGGCCCCACTCTTAGAGGGAGGAGTCCAGACCACCCCCTTTCCCCATCTGGGTCTCTGTTTATCCACCAGAGAAAAGGAGGAAACCCTTAATTGTCACTGCTCCCCACTCCCCGTAGGCCCACTGCCTGTCACTCCCTAGAATTGAAGACCTCCTGCTTATAACAATAATTAATAATGATGGTATTTGTTAAGCGCTTACTATGTGCCAAGCACTGTTCTAAGTGCTGGGGTAGATACAGGGTAATCAGGTTGTCCCACATGGGGCTCACACTTTTAGTCCCCATTTTACAGATGAGGTAATTGAGGCACAGGAGAAATTAAGTAACTTGCCCAAGATCACACAGCAGACAAGTGGTAGAGGCGGGATGGGAGATTGCCCTCCAAACAAGACAGGGAACATGCACCCAAGTGAAGGGGAGGATGGGGGCTGGAGGGGTCCTGTTCATTTACCCTGCTTTGCCCTACTTAAAGATTAGGAATCTTTCTCTTCCCACCCAGGTCTGTTCCAAGAACAAACCTGATCCCAGCTAGCATGCTCTCTCTCTCTCTCTCTCTCTCTCTCTCTCTCTCTCTCTCTCTCTCTCTCTCTCTCTCTCTCTCTCTCTCTCTCTCTCTCTCTCTCTCTCTCTCTCTCTCTCTCTCTCTCTCTCTCTCTCTCTCTCTCTCTCTCTCTCTCTCTCTCCTCTCTCTCTCTCTCTCTCTCTCTCTCTCTCTCTCTCTCTCTCTCTCTCTCTCTCTCTCTCTCTCTCTCTCTCTCTCTCTCTCTCTCTCTCTCTCTCTCTCTCTCTCTCTCTCTCTCTCTCTCTCTCTCTCTCTCTCTCTCTCTTCCCCCCCCCCCCCCCCCCCCCCCCCCCCCCCAGGGGAGTAGTAGATCCTTGTGACCTTTGACCTGAGCTGAGGTGAAGGCTTCTTGGCTCAGCTGTCTACCAAGGAGCCTTCTCTGAAGATCTCAAAGCATTTTCACAGTGTTCATTTCCAGCATTCTTCCCTTTTTAAAGGGCGGGGAAGGTCAAAGGACTTGATCTGCCCCCAGTTTTACTTTTTATAGGAGGTAAAACTGAGGCTGAGGTGAGGGAAAGGTCATTCAGTGAATTTGCCTGGGCAGTTGGGGAGGAAAGAAGACAGGAATTGAGGGGGAAAGACACAGAAATCCAAACCCCCAGTCCAGCCTCTGATTCAGGCACTGACAGTTTCTAGATTACAGGGTCAGATAATAATGATTGCAGTGTTCGTTAAATGCTTACTGTGTGCCAAGCACTGTGCTAAGTGCAGGGGTAGATACAAGAGAATCAGGTTGGACCCAATCCCTGTCCCACATGATGGCTTACAGTCTAAGTGGGAGAGAGAATGGATATTGAATCCCCATTTTACAGATGAGAAAACGGAGGTACAGGGAAGTTGTGAGTTGCCCAAGGTCACACAGTGGCAAGCAGCGGAGCCGGGTTTGGAATCCAGGTCTCCATACTCTGTCCTGTGCCCTTTCCACTAGGCCATACCGCTCTGATCAAATCTCCAGCTGCCTTCCCCCACTTTGTCTTCCACTTCTCAGGCTCTTCTTGCCACCATCTTGGAGCTGGCTAGACTAAGCCTCCAGGGGAAGACACTGGGTAAGGTGGCCACGGGTGATTCTCATGCATTCTGGCCAAGGAGACACAGGAGCAGTCACACGCGTTACGCGGGACTTGCAGTGTAACGGGCTGGCATCGCAGGGGTCATTTTGCAGAAGTCAGTGCGATTTGGCCCATCCTAGAGGGTTTCTTTGATAGGACCGTGATCCGCGGCCCCTCTCTCCACTCACCCCAGAGCCCCTCCTGAGTCCCCGGGAACGTGAGCACCAATTCTGAGCCCCAGAGCTCGGCGGCAGGAGCCACAGCAGAGGGAGGCTCGGGTGATTAATATGATAACTACCAGACGTGAGAACATCAGGTTCCATATTGGTACCTGACGGGACAGACCAGCCCAAAATGGGACAAATGATCCCTCTGGCTCTGGGGCTGGGGAAACTGAGGTAGCGAGCGGTTGAGGGCTGAAACCCCAGGTAGGGAGCCCTGAGGGTAGTCAAGCCAGAAACAGAAAGCACACATCCTGCCTTTGTGGAAGGCCGCCCCCATGTCACCAACGAGTGGCGGGCTGGGGGAAGTCGGGGGACAGTC
Organism: Tachyglossus aculeatus; assembly: GCF_015852505.1. NCBI lineage: Eukaryota > Metazoa > Chordata > Mammalia > Monotremata > Tachyglossidae > Tachyglossus > Tachyglossus aculeatus. The sequence continues at coordinate 117,722,649 of NC_052101.1, read as the reverse complement.
GGCGGTGGAGGGGCTTTATTTGGGGAGCTTGCTCCCTCTGGTGGCTGTCGGGAAAGAATGCAGGGCACGTCATGTGGCCAGGAAGTGGATTTGAATGCTGTCACTCTTCACTCTGCCACCTGCCTCCTCTTCTGTGCCCGCTGCCCAAGCCCCTGGGAGTTCCCCATCAACTCACTGCCTGGCACTGAGAAACATAGCATGAGAGCACTAGTACTCCTCGGTTCTTTTAATGTTGCTGTGTGGCCTTGGGAAAATTGCTGAACCTCTCTGTGCCTCAAAATGGGTTTATTCCCGCCCCCCCCCCCCCCACCTGTTTCATTGAACAGGGGCTGGTGATATGGCAAGAATTTTCTCCTGAGGCCCTCAGCACACCCTGAACACATTCCAGTCACACACACTCCCTAGGAAAGTTTGGATCGGAGGCTTCACTCTCCAGGTTACAGAGGCGGCTGTTCAGGGTCAGGGAGCCAAGACTTGGGAACAAAATCCAGCTTTGCTAGATTTGAGGTGATGCTGCATAGCGGTGGGGTACTTCATAATGCCCCATCCCCACTTCCAGATAGCGTTGCTGAACTCTCGGGGTGCTGCCCATTCACCACCTCAGTTTCTCCAAGTGTAGGTACAGTCTCGTGACCAGCACGAGTTGTGGGGTCAGGACTTTTGAGGTTTCATGCTGCCACCTGAAAGGTCTAGGGCGGGGCCCATTAGGGTCTGGCTCTCGATGGATGAGGGGTGTTATGTTTGCCCCCCACCAAGCACATACTAAGAGCTGGGATAGAGACAAGAGAATCAGGTCAGACACCATCCCTGTCCCACACGAGGCCCCCAGTCTAAGTAGGAGGGAGAACAGTTATTGAATCCCCGTTTTACAGATGAGGAAACTGAGGCCCAGAGAAGTGAAGTGACTTTCAAGGGCACCCAGCAGGCAAGTGGTGGAGCCGGGATTAGAACTCAGGTCCTTGCCCTTTCCACTGTGCCACATTGCTTGATGCTATCATTCAGTTGTATTTATTGAGCACCTACTGAGTGTAGAGCACTATACTAAGCGCTTGGGAGAGTACATTACAGCCGTGAACAGCTGCTTCTCGAAACGTCCACTCTCTGCTCTTTCCAATGTGGCCATTCCATCTGGACTCCAGTCCTCTAGACTGTAAGCTCGTTGTGGGCAGGGAATGTGTCAGTTTGTTGTTGTACTCTCCCAAGTTCTTAGTACAGTGCTCTACACACAGTAAGTGCTCAATAAATACTTATTAACTGACTGAGTGGTGGCAACCTTGGTAGCAGACAACCCAGTTCAGCCAGGAATGGTTGCTGCCACCCAGATGCAAGTGGCAGGGGTAGCCTTAGCTAAACTGGTTAATATTCATTCATTCATTCATTCATTCAGTCGTATTTATTGAGCACTTACTGTGTGCAGAGCACTGTACTAAGGGCTTGGGAAGTGCAAGTCAGCAACATATAGAGACGGTCCCTACCCAACAATGGGTTCACAGTCTAGAAGGGGGAGACAGGCAACAAAACAAGTAGACCAGTGTCAATAATAATAATAATTATTATTATAATGATGGTATTTGTTAAGCACTTACTATGTGCAAAGCACTGTTCTAAGCACTGGGTACTATTAGAATAAACAGAATTATAGCTATATACACATCATTAATAAAATAAATATGTACAAGTAAAATAAATAGAGTAATAAATATGTAGAAATATATACAAGTGCTGTGAAGAGGGAAAGGGGGTAGGGCGGGGGGGTGATGGGGAGGGGAGGAAAAAGTGGGGGCTCAGTCTGGGAAGGCCTTCTGGAGGAGGTGAGCTCTCAGTAGGGCTTTGAAGGGAGGGAGAGAGCTAGTTTGGCAGATGTGCAGTGGGAGGGCATTCCAGGCCAGAGGGAGGGCATTCCAGGCCAGAGGAAGGATGTGGACCAGGGTTTGACAGCGGAACAGGTGAGAATGAGGCACAGTGAGGAGGTTAGCGGCAGAGGAGTGGAGTGTGCGGGCTGGGCTGTAGAATGAGAGAAGGGAGGTGAGGTAGGAGGGGGCGAGGTGATGCAGAATTATAATCATAATTGTGGTATCTGTTAAGTACTTACTGTGTGCCAAGCACTGTACTAAGCACTGGGGTAGATACAAGGTAATCAAATCCCACACTGGGCTCCCAGTCTAGGAGGGAGAACAGGTATTGCAGATGAGGGAACTGAGGCAGAGAAGTGAAGTGACTTGCCCAAGTTCACACAGCAGGGAAGTGATAGAGCTGGGATTCAAATTCAGGTCCTCCAATTCCCGGGTCCATGCTCTTTTCACTGGGCCACACTGCTTCCCGACATGTCCATAATGGTTGGCCACTGATTGCCCCAGGTTGGGACACCGGGGCCACTGCAACTTCTTTCTGGGTGGTGTCGACAAGTCTCCCCTTTCTCTCCTTTCTCCTCTTCCCTTCTCTGGTCCCCACTCTGCCTAGGTGACCAAAAATAGAAGTGTATGCAGTGAGCAAGACCACTGTTCCTTCTCGGACTTCTTTTGACCTTCTTTCAATTTCACGATCCCATTCCTCCTCAATCCCTGGACTGCTTGCGGGGGGTTATTAATAACAGTAATAAGAATTCCATTCTCAGGCAAGGGTGAGCAACAGGTTAGCCCAGGGTATTAAACCTCAAATAATGATAACATAACTGTGGGGGTTTGGTTAAAGCGCTTACTATGTGCCGAGGTCTGTATTAAGCACTGGAGTAGATAGCTATGAGATAGAGAGGACACTGCCCCTGTTCCGCATGGGTCTCACAGTCTAACCAGGAGAGAGAAGGCATATTGAATCCCCGTTTTACAGATGGGGAAACTGAGGCAGAGAGCAGTGAAGTGACCTGCCCAATGTCAGGCTGCAGGCAAGTGGCGGAGCTGGGATTAGAACTCAGCTCCCTGACTCCCAGGGCCATGCTCTTTCCACCAGGCCGTGCTGCTTCTCCAAGTGTCTGCAATGGTGGAAAGAACCTCAAGGCCTGAAGAGAGGGGGAGGCCTTGCCCCCCGAGCCCAGCCTGGAAGTGGAACAAAGACCTTCCAATCCCTCCGCTGTCACTCATTCATTCATCCCATCGTATTTATTAAGCGCTTACTGCTTCTCTCCCTTGTCTTAGGCCAGCCTCTGAAAACGGTGGTCCTCTGCCCCAGTTTAGAACCTTCACTTCCACCTAGAGAGACCAGTCGTTTAGTTGGGTACCAGACTATCCAGTTTTCAGCTGGCCCGTTCCCGTTCCAGTATGAATCCAGCACCAGATGCCTTTATTGTAGTTAGTATGTTTATTTTTAAATGCCCAGGCTCCCCCCTCTTTGGCTTCTGCAACCGAGTTCCACAGCAATGCCTGTGTTCAGAGCGACCTGGCAGGGGAACACAGCGGCCCTGGAGCAACTGGGAGTGGACTGAGGAGAGGGGGGCAGGACAGCCGGAGAAACGCTCTAGGTTCGGGCACGATCGGGTGGATTCCGGCACATGTGGAGTCCACGTGATGTCGTCCGGTTCCGCTGCACGCAGGCCTAGTGCTTGTGATGTCACATGTTCGTTCAGTCATATTTATCGAGTACTTACTGTGTGCAGAGCACTGTACTAAGCGCGTGGAAAGTACAATTTGGCAACATATAGAGACAGTCCCTACCTAACGATGGGCTCACAGTCTGGAAGGGGGAGACAGACAGCAAAACAAAACAAATAGACAGGTGTCAATGCCATCAAAATAAATAGAATTATAGATATATACCCGTCATTAATAAAATTAATAGAGTAATAGATATGTACAAATATATACAAATGCTGTGGGGAGGGGAAGGGGATAGGGCAGAGGGAGGGAGTGGGGGTGATGGGGAAGTGAGGAGGAGCAGAGGATAAGGGAGGGCTCAGTCTGGGAATGCCTCCTGGAAGAGGTGAGCTCTAAGTAGGGCTTTGGCTTGGTTTGTTTTCTGGGTGCCTTGACTGGTCACCCATTTTCTACCTTGGACTTCAAAGCATGAAGTGGTGGAGATGGTGTGGCTGGGAGAGTCTATGAGGAGAGAAGAGAGGACTCTCAGCCGGGTTCTTATGCGGAGAAGCAGCATGGCCTAGTGGAAAGAACATGGGCTTGGGAGTTCGAGGACCTGGGTTAATAATAATAATTGTGGTATTTGTTAAGCGCTTAAGTGTTCTAAGCACTGGGGGAGTGGGTATCAGCAAATCGGGTTGGTTACAGTCCCCGTCCCACATAGGGCTCACCGTCTTAATCCTCATTTTACAGTTGAGGTAACTGAGGCCCAGAGAAGTGAAGGGACTTGCCCAAGGTCACGTGGCAGAGTGACAGATCTGGGATTAGAACTCAGGTCCTTCTGACTCCCAAGCCCATGCTCTCTCCACTAGGCCACGCTGCTTCTCTACTGTGAGCCCATTGTTGGGTAGGGGCCGTCTCTATATGGTGCCAACTTGTACTTCCCAAGCGCTTAGTACGGTGCTCTGCACACAGTAAGCGCTCCATAAATATGATTGATTGAATGAATGAATAATCCTGGGTCTAATCGTGGCTCTGCCAAATGCTTGCTGTGTGACCTTGGGTAAGTACTTCACTTCTCTATACCTCAGTTCTTTTGTTGTCCCTCCTACTCAGACTGCGTGCCCCATGCGGGCGGGGGTCTGTGTCCAACCTAACTATCTACCCCAGCACTTAGAAGAGCATTTGACACATGGTAAGCATTTAACAAATGCCATTTTTTAAAAAAAAGAAGTCTTCCCAGCAGGCCGGATGTATTCTGCTGGGAACTTGTCGGGGTCGTGTATGAATGAGGACACTGGAGGTAGAACAGGGTTAGGGCTTGGCAGCTGGGCAGCCCTGCACCCTCTCCCAGTAATAATAAGAAGAATCATGGGGTGCTATCTGTTAAGCACTCATAGGCCACATTCAGTGCTAAGCCCTGGAGTAGATGGTCTTGTCTTGTCTTACGCTGTCAAGTCGCCTCCGACGCATAACGAAGCCATGGACGCATCTCTCCCAGAATGCCCCACCTCCATCTTCAATCGTTCTGGTAGTGTATCCAGAGAGTTTTCTTGGTAAAAATATGGAAGTGGTTTACCATTGCCTCCTTCCGTGCTGTAAACTTGAGTCTCCACCCTCAACTCTCTCCCATGCCACTGCTGCCCAGCACGGGTGAGTTTTGACTTGTAGCAGATTGTCTTCCACTTGCTAGCTGCTGCCCAAGCTAGGAATGGAATGGATATGCCTCTGCTTGACTCTCCCTCCTGTAGTTGAGACTGATAGAAGTACAGGTGTGACCCTGAGGTTGGGGGGTAGATGGTAGGTACAAGATAACCAAGTCGGACCCAGTCCCTAATACGGATAATAACGATTGTGGTATTCAGCGCTTACTATGTGCTAAACACTGTAATCATAATAATAATTGTGGTATTTTTTAAGCACTTTACTATATGCCAGACAGTGTACTAATCTCTGGGGTAGATGCAAACAAATTGGGTTGGACACAGTCCCTATCCCACATGGGGCTCACAGTCTTAATCCCTATTTTACAGATGAGGTATCTGAGGTACAGAGAAGTGAAGTGACTTGCCCAAGGCCACATGGCAGACAAGTGGCAGAGCCAGGATCAGAACCCAGATCCTTCTGATGCCCAGGCTGTATCCACTAGGCCATGTTGTTTTTCACTGTACTGAGCACAGGGGTAGTTACAGAGAATTAAGGAGGATAAGCACTCAGTAAATGCAACTGAATGAATATAGTCCCCGCCCCATATGGGCTCACAGTCTAAGTAGGAGGGAGAACAGGCGTTGAAACCCCATTTTACAGATGAGCAAAGCGAGGCACAGAAAGGTAAGGTGACTTTTCATTCATTCAATCGTATTTATTGAGCGCTTACTGTGTACAGAGCACTGTACTAAGCGCTTGGGAAGTACAAGTTGGCAACATATAGAGATGGTCCCTACCCAACAGTGGGCTCACAGTCTAGAAGGGGGAGACAGACAACAAAACAAAACATATTAACAAAATAAAATAAATAGAATAAATATGTACAAGTAACATAAATAAATAGAGTAATAAGTATGCACAAACATATATATATATATACATATATATATATATATATATATATATATATATATATATATACAGGTGCTGTGGGGAGGGAAAGGAGGTAAGGAGGAGGGGGAGAGGAAGGAGGGGGCTCAGTCTGGGAAGGCTTCTTGGAGGAGGTGAGCTCTCAGTAGGGCTTTGAAGGGAGGAAGAGAGCTAGCTTGGCAGATGTGCGGACTTGCCCAAAGTCACCCAGCAGGCAAGTGACTCTCAGTCTAAGGGGGAAGGGAGAACAGATGAGGCACAGAGAGGTTACAGCAGGACAGTGGCGGAGCCGGGATGAGAACCCAGGCCTTCTGACTCCCAGGTCTGGGTTCTTTTCACCCGAGTTAACCGGAGAAACATTCAGTACCTCAGAAATGCCCATGTGCCCTCAGCGGGGTAGCCCCCCAGACTTCAGGTAGAAGAAATTGCTCTCTGTCTTGTCTTGAACCAGTCACCTAGATTCCCACACAGGCAGCCACAGTGGCAACTAAAGAGGACATGGGTTGGGTAGAATCTCCAAGGATCTCAGATGAGGTGAAGGGAGAAGAGACAGGGCCGAGACTTCATTTGGTCTGAAGAGTCGGTCATCAGTCAATCATATTTATTAAGCGCTTACTCTGTGCAGAGCACTGTACTAAGCGCTTGGGAAAGTGCAACACAACATTATGACACATTCCCTTCCCACAACGAGAAGATAAGCGTCGGGATCCAGTGGAAGCGGTGACAGCAAAGCCCTTGGCCCTGGCCTTGCTCCCATTGCGGTAACCCTCCCCAAATGCCCACTGCAGTCCTCTGCGAGTGCACGCACTAGGCCTTGATGATGGGGGCTCGGGAGGCAGAAAGCTGAAACGTCTGCCCTCGGGGGATCTGGCATAAAGATTATGCGGTGACAATCTCCCACCTGCTCCTAGTCGGTCAAACATACAGTCTTCAGTTCCCAGTAAGGCCAGCACATTGGACAGACCAGAGTGCATGCATGGGGTACATAGCTGGACCTGTGCCCGAGGGGGATCAAGAAGCAGGAGACTTGGCATGAGAGTGATGGTGAATTCCCCTTCCCGGCTTGAGCTGCCTCTCCTCCTGGGGGCTGGCTGAGGCCTGCAGCCCACCCCCCCCATCCCCAGGCCCATAGGGGGCTTCACCTTCTCCCCCAGCACCTCTGAGCCAAACCCAGACTGAAGCCCCTTGGCACCAGAATGCTCTGCTGGGCGTTTTAAGTGGCAGGCTCCCCACACGGGGCAGGGGTCTGAGCCTGGGCCCCGTTCTTGAACTGGAAGTTCTTGATGTAGGTCTCCACGACCCAACTTCCTGACTTGGTGCTCTTCTTCTGGCGGGCAGTGACTAACCAGGCGCCCTCCTGCCCCCTTACAGGTCCTCCCTCTTTCCTCTTGGTTCTCTATTTCCTGTCTCAGAAAGCTGAGGCCTGCCACATGGTCTTGGATTTCTTCTGCCTTATCCAGGTCCAGGGGGAGCCCATCAGCTCTGACTCCCCCCTGAGGGAGCTAGGCCTCTGGGAGAGAGTTTTCTCTTCCCAGGATGGAGAAGGGTGGGTTTGGGATCAGCTCCCTCCTTCCCTCAGACCAGAACAAAGTTTCTGAGCCTGGTGGCAACTCCCCTTCTTGCTTCACCTAGCTCAAGGCTCATTCCCTGGTCTCACTGACCACTCCAGCAAGTCCTTTTTGAGTGAGCTTCCCTCCTTCTGGAGGAAACTGGGGATTTGGGCCTCTCCAGGGATACCCAGGGCCTCTCGGAGAGCAGGGAGCAGCATAGCAGTGTTTACCTTTCTTGGCTGGTGCTGAGTAGTGATTGAGTCAAATGCGCGATCGGCATCTGCTCAGTGTCAGAGAGCTGGAAAAGCGAGGTGTCCTGTCTTGGAGGTAAGAGAGGATGCCCCCAGTTGCTGCACCCCCCAACTCCTGGGTTCCTGTCAGGTGCCTCTCCCCATCACTTGCTTCCTCTGTGCTGATTTCCTCAATTGTGGCCTGTTTCCAACTCCCCATCACCCCAGGTCTCCCCCTAGGAGCGTTGGCTCCTAAGTTGGCCCAGGCCGGGCCCAAGTCTCTGCCTGTGCCCAGGGGAAGCATTGACGCTCATTGCTACCGGGGAAGGGGTAAGTGAGTGGGTAAAAACAATTTTTTTTAAACCATTGTGGGGTTTTGGTCCCAAGCAGGCAGTATGTGTTCTGTCCCCTGCCCCTTTGCCCTGCACCCCCAGCCTTCCTCAGGAGGAGCAGTGTGGCCTCATAGAATGAGCACGGGCCTAGGAGTCAGAAAATGTGGGTTCTAATCCCGCTCTGCCATGTGCCTGCTGTGCGACCTTGGGCAAGTCACTTAACTTCTCTAGGCCTCAGTTACCTCATCCGTAAAATGGGGATTAAGAATGTGAGCCCCATGTAGCACAGGTACTGTGTCCAACCTGATTAACTTGGATCTACCTCAGTGCTTAGAACAGTGCTTGGCACATAGTAAGCACTTAACAAGTACCATGATTGTTATTATATTATTATTACTTCTCTGTGCCTCAGTTGCCTCATCTGTAAACTGGGGATTCAATACCAGTTCACCCTCCTACTTAGATTGTGAGCCCTGTGTGGATCAAGGACTGTGTCTGACCTAATTATCTTAGACCTTAAAACAGTGCTTGACACATAATGATCACTTAACAGATACCATTATTATTATTATTGTTGTTATTATTGTTAATACTATTATTCCTAGGTGTGGGAGGGGAAATCTGCGGCCTGGAAAGGGACTTGTTCTGGTCCCACAAGTCCCATAGTAAGGTGGTAGTAGAGCCAGGAATGAGATCTTTTAGACTGTGAGCCCACTGTTGGGTAGGGACTGTCTCTATATGTTGCCAACTTGTACTTCCCAAGTGGTTAGTACAGTGCTCTGCACACAGTAAGCGCTCAATAAATATGATTGATTGATTGATTGATTGATTTGGTGGTGGGGCGTGACCTCCCAGCATGGTGTGCTGGGCCCGGTGAAAAACTGTGATGATTTGGTTTCCACTTCCAAACAGCTAAATGTCTCACCACCACTTCAATAGGTGGGAAAGTTAGTTTTACATGTTCAGAGAAAGGTATGTAGGGATGGTGGAGACAAGTGATGGAGCCTGGAAAGAAAGACAGTTGTAGGATGAGGTATCATCAAAAGGAATAAATAAATATATATATATGGAACTAAAATGGCTACCACCTTCCTGCTGGCAGCCATGTCGGGTGTGTCATGGGTCCCTCCGTACCTTCGAAGCAGCCATTTCTCTATTCACCAATCTTTTTTTTTCAAATGATTTACTATTATTCTTGCCGTCATTACATTTGTTAAATGTTTACTTTGGGCCAAGCAGTATACTTTGTCTTGGGGAAAGGTACAAGAGAAGCAGCAGCACCTAGTGGAAAGAGCATAGGGCTGGAAGTTATGAGACTTCGGTTCTGATCCCAGCTCAGCCACTTGCCTCCTGTGTGACTTTGGGCCAGTTACTTGACCTCTCTGTGCCTCCATTTCCTCATCTGTAAAATGGAGATAAAATATCTGTTCTCCCTCCCTATTCGGCTGAGAGCCCCATGTGGAGCGGGACTAGTGTCCGCCCTGTTGATCATGTATTTACCACAGTGCTTGGCACATAGTAATTGCTTAATTATTATTATTATTATTATTCAGACACAGACTTGGCATTCCACCCTTTCCATTCTTCTTCTTTCCTGACCAGACTGGATGGTTACAATACTCTGAACATTCCCATACCAATCAGTGACTCGGTGATCTATTGATCACTTATTTGAATGCTGCACCTTCTAGCTTATCTCAAAGCCCTTTCAAAACCATACCACCTAATTCCTGCTTCGATTGATTCTCCCTAGGAAGGCGACTCAAGAGTAGGATTTCATGCACTCTTTTAGACTGTTTTAGACTCTTTTAGACTCTTTTAGTCTTTTAGACTGTGAGCCCACTGTTGGGTAGGGACTGTATATGTTGCCAACTTGTACTTCCCAAGCACTTAGTACAGTGCTCTGCACACAGTAAGCCTCAATAAATATGATTGATGATGATGATGATGCACTCATTTTACAGATAGGGTGAACAGAGTCACAGAAGAAAAGGCACCTGCCAGCAATAACCATTGACTTGACACCTGTGCACATGTTTTGTTTTGTTGTTTGTCTCCCCCCTTTAGACTGTGAGCCCGTTGTTGGGTAGGGACCGTCTCTATATGTTGCCAACTTGTACTTCCCAAGCGCTTAGTACAGTGCTCTGCACACAGTAAGCGCTCAATAAATATGATTGAATGAATGAATGAACCACCAAACTGAGAGCAGAAGTGGGAATAAACTCCTTGTGTGAGAGCAGCCATTGGTCTTCCTAGTTGGTGTCTTTCTCTGAAATGCCCCAAACACCTTCAAGATGTTGATCTTCACCTCCCCGCATTTGCCAGGGATGGGATTTGTGGTGATGATGATAATAACAATAATCGTGGTATTTAAGCACTTATGGTCTGCTAAGCCCCATGCTAAACGCTGGGGTTGATCCAATCCAGTCACCTCGGACATTGCCTCTGCCCCACATGGGGCTCACAGCCTAAATTGGGGGAGAATGGGTATTTCATCCCCATTTTACAGAGGGGGAAACAAGGCCCAGAGAGATTAAGCGACTTGCCCGAGGTCATACAGCAGGCACGTGGTGGAGCCGGGATTAGAAGCCAGGTTGCTGGACTGCCGGTCCAGTGCTCCTTCCACTGGGCTGTGCTGCTTCTCCCCAAGGAAGAGAGCTCCAGAGTGGGGACGTGGCCTACTTGGGATTTCCCCACGAGGCTGTGATGGAGAACCCAGGAGTCTGGCTCCTGGCCCATTTGGTCTCCCTGCCAGGCCCTGCTGCCTCGAGTGTGATTGACACCCACTGGGAGGGCACTGTTGGACCCTGCCGGTCACTGTGGCAGCCCAGCCCGTCTCCCAGGGTGACCGAAGGCTGAGGGGTGTTTGTTTTGGATCGGGGTTGAGGCGGAAGGCCGGGGCCCTGCGAGTTGGGATGAAACGCGCTCAGGGAGCCTCGCCACTGTGTGTCTCTGGCAGAGCAATTTGGAACAGCTCCGGCGTGAGGGCCCCGTGTCAAAAGCCGGGCCTGGAAAGGGTGGAGCATCTTTCCATAGCCGCTTCCCAAAGGTTTCTCCTTTCCTGTTGATTTTCCACGTCTCTGTCCGGGCGGGGAGAGGACAGCCAGGCCCTGGCTCCTCTCGGTGATTGTCTTCGCTCAGTAAACACCTGCCCTGCCAGTCTTGTGATCACTATAAATAGGCCCGGGGCGCCCTGCAGAAAGTCAGCCTGGCTGTTCCCCCCGCAACCCCCCACCCCATCATTTAGTGCTGCCAGCCTCACTTTCTAAATAAGCCCTGGGAGAAGGTCCAGGCCAGAGGACTCCTGTTCCCTCAGCGGGACACGAGCCAACCCACGACTGGACAGGGAATCCGGCCTACCGGGGCAGAGCTCGGTGGGGCCCAGCAGGGAGCACCCTGCAGAGCTGCATTCTGGGAAGACACCCCTTTCCCCCATGGACCACCTCCATCCAAGGAGGCCTTTCCACTTGCCCCTTGAGCAGAAGCACCCTTTCCTCCTTTTCAACTTCACTGATGCTTTCTCTATCCACTCCCCCTCCACCCTCAATCAATCAGTGGCATTGTTGAGTGCTTACTGTATGCAGAGTGCCATACTAAGTGCTTGGGAAAGTACACTCCAACTAAGATGGTAGACCCGCTCCCTACCCACAGTGAGCTGACAGTTGAAAGAAGCTAAAGCGGCTTCTCGGATAGGCTCCCCTCCCTCACCCCCACAAAACAAACATCCTTTTGCAATCTGCAGCAGGAATTACTGAACAGCACTAAATAGGGAACCACTCCCGAGTATCCTGGGGTTCTTAGGAAAGGTTCAGCAGCTGTGGGAACTCGAGATGCTTCAATCAATCAACTGCCCCAGGAAACGAGATTTGGAAAGTGGGTGGTGCAGAGGTCTCCCCTCTCCCACCCACACCTCCCTTCTCACTGTGTAATCTCACTGTGGGCAGGGAATGTGTCTACCAACGCTGTTATATTGTACTCTCCCAAGCACTTAGCACACAGTGAGCACTCAACAAATATGATTGATTGATTGATTGGCCATTCTCCCACCGCTGTTTTTAATAAACTGGCATAGTGGTGGTTTTCATTTCCTCTTGGGAAGGGGTCTAGGGAGCCCAGTGCAAGGCCATGTATGGTGGTCTTGGACTGGCAGCTCCGTTTCCTGCCTGGTTCCCTGGTCTGAGGCCTTGCCCTGTGTGTGAGAGATGGCAAGAGCTTATGGTGTGTTTGAGGGGTGACTGTTTTCAGGTGGCCCCCTGGCATGGCAAGTGGGTCAGTTGGCCCCCACCCCCGGGTATCACCAGCACACATAGATTGAGCCATTCCTGTGGGTGTGGCTCCCCCCTAGGTCCTAGAGGGCAGCCTGTTGGCCAGCCCTCAGTCAGTCAGTCATATTTACTGAGTGCCTACTGTGTGCAGAACACTGTACTAAGTGTTTGGGAGAGTACAATAAAACAAACTCATTCTCTGCCCTCCAAAATCTTCTCATTACTTTGAGGCTTCCAACTGGGTATTGCCAGCTTGGGCCCGGCCTCTAGATTTGGGGCTGGTGAAAAGAACTCGGCTCTGCTAGCATTGAGGACACTTTAAAAAAAATAGTATTTGTTAAATGCTATGTGCCGGGCACTGTACTAAGCGCTGGAGTAGATGCAAGCTAATCAGTTTGGACACGGGCCCTGTCCCACATGGGGCTTTGACAGTGCTGGCTGCAGTGCTCTTAGCAGTCAGAAAGCAGGTGCATCTCTGACCAAAGGGAGGAAAAGAAGACCTGCCTGATAAAAGCTCCTTCTCTCCCCGATCGAATGCAGTCTAACCACCTGGCCGCTGGGAACAGTTTTAACCCTCTGTCCTCTACCCATCTCCCGTCTTTTTTATCTTCCCTGCCTTCCCCTGTTTGACCTGGGGCTTTGACAATGCTGGCTGCAGTGCTCTTAGAAGTCAGGAAGCAGGAATTAACCGTTGGACCCTTTGAAGAGCATTGGTTCCACTGCTTACCTGCTGTGTGACCTAGGGCAAGTCACTTCACTTCTCTGTGCCTCAGTTCCCTCATCTGCAGAATGGGGATTCAATACCTATTTTCCCTCCTACTTAGACTGGGAGCCTCATGGGGGCCCTGATGATCTTATGTCTACCCCAGTGCCTACTACAGTGCTTGAGTTCGTTCTCTAGACTGTAAGCTCGTTGTGGGCAGGGAATAAGTCTGCTTATTGTTATATTGTACTCTCCCAAGCACTTACTTAGTACAGTGTTCTGCACACAGTAAGCACTCAATCAATACAATTGAATGAATGAATAACATGTAGTAAGCACTTAACAAATATCACAGTTATTACTGATGGGAAATGAGCAGAGCAGCTGGAGTTGGAATCAACCATGGTTTGGTTTGGTTTTTTTGAATAACCTTTAATCGAAGCCCTCCTCAATATCCCCTCTTCCCTGGAGCTGCCCCCTCCACTCAATCAATCAATTACTTTGTCTTATGCTGTTGAGTCATCTCCAACCCATAGTCAATCAGTGGTATTTATTGAGCGCTCACTGTTCTGAATTAGTACAAATGGCCTACTTTGGGTTGAAATTGGGTGTTAGATTGGGGAGGGGAGGGCAGGTGGGTGAGCAGGTGGCAAAGGGTTCCATGGTTTCTGGGGAGTGGTGGGTACCCGGTTTTTCATGTCCACCTGAATGGCTAGTAGCGGCATTGACCACAACAATACCAAACCCCCTCCCTCCCCTTTCTTTTTCAAATGGTATTTAAGGGCTTACTTTGTGCCAGGCAGTGTACTAAGCACTGGGGTAAATGCAAGATAATCAGGTTGGACACAGTCCATGTCCCACATGGGGCTCCCTGTCTTAATCCCCATTTTACAGCTGAGGGAACTGAGGCTCAGAGAAGCAAAGTGACATGTCCAAGTTCACATAGCAGACAAGTGGCGGAGCCAGGATTAGAACCAAGGTCCTTCTGACACCCAGGCTCATGCTCTATCCATTAAGCCACATTGCTTCCCTCCTGGAAGTCCAGGCCTATGTCCATCCCTGAATCCCTGGGATGATGTCTCCCTCTTTGTAATATGCTCTGAAACCCTCTGAGAAAGGATTGCCGGAGGAAGGTGTTTTTCTCCTCATCAGGATGATCTGGAGGTAAAGCGTATCCTTCCCCCTTCATATCCGATATCCAGCATCTGTCTCCCCATCTTCAAATCCCTGCTAAAATCACAGTTCCTCCAAGAGGCCTTCCCCAACTAAGCCCTCATTTCCCCTATTCCCTCTCCCTATGCCCTTGATACTCACCCCACCTCCAGCCCCACAGCACCTAGAGCTGTAATCCTCATACTCTACCGTTGCCCCTGTCTAGAATTTATTTTAAAGCCCGTCCCCATCACTAGAGTGTAAGCTCCTTGAGGGCAGGGATCTGGTCTTCGAACTTCCCAAACGCTTAGCACAGCACCCTGCACACAGTAGGGGTTCAACAAATACCATTGATTGAGTGATATCCAGCACACAGATTAGGGACTTCATATTTAGGATAGAAAGTCTGGAGAAACTGTCCAGCAGCAATCACTGCCCCCTTTGTCCTTCGGAAGCCAGCCGAGTGAGAAGATTTTTGTCTACTGGGGTTTCTGACGGAGGAGAGAGCAAGGACTTGGGGCTGGCTTGGTGGGGAGGCAGAGGCAGTGTGTCCGTCCCGTTTCCCCCACCACCACCACCACCACAGCCCCTCCCCCCGGGGGTCGTCTCTCCCCACAACTCTCCCTTGGGATCGTCTCTGGATTGCAGAGTATTCAAGCACGTTTCCTGCCACTGACCCTGGCTCCTGCCCATCACAGTCTCCCCCTCCCCAGACTCAACCCGCTCTCTGGGGAAAAGGATTGGGCTTGGGCAGGTCTCCATCCTTCAACTGCCCTCTCAAGCGGGCTCCCCCTGCCCGCCGTTGCCCGTCCCTGTTGCCGCCCCGGGGGCGTTGGCCAAGGGCCCGCGTCTGCAACGTGCCTCTTAAATCAGCCTTTTGTTTCACCTGCCAACATACACAGCCCAGTCTAGGGAGCTTGTAGCCAGCCAGCCAGGGATCCAGCCTCCAGCTTCAATTGGAGGTGGGGGCCCAGGAGGAGGGAGAGGCAGGCCATTTTGGCTCCCAGCCATGTGTTACTGGAGAGAAGTTCTGGACAGGTGGAAAGGGTGGCGGGGGAGTCTAGAGCATAATCTGGCTTAGCCAGAATTTGGGACAGAGAGTCCCTGCACTGGGGCCCTCTGCTTAAAAACTCCTCCCTCCGGCTCTATCTGAGTACTTGCCCAGAATGGACAGCTCATCATCATCATCATCATCTTCATCCTCATCATCCAATGCGTTTCTATTTCTGTGTCACCTTTCTTTCCAAAGCACGGTCACAGATATTAGTTAATTTTATTCTGAAGGTTTTTGGGTTTTTTTTTTTCTTAGAAAAATGTTTCTGGGACAGCATCCGAATGCGTGTGCACATGCAATTCTTCAGAACACTTAAGCTACGTACAAATTCCATTGCACTCTTCCTGCATTACTCATCTGTGCACATTTCCATTTCAATCATTTATTGCCCCTCCTCTCTCCTAAACCTCGACTTTCCAACCTGCCATGACCAGGATGATCTGTGAACCTCGGTTTTCTTAGGCCTTTTCCGCTTCTTATGTTTTTCCGGCTCATGATTGGCTTCCTTGTCCCCTGGAGATGGGTTGATCTTTTCTCTCCTCTCCCCCCACCCACCCTTCCTAGTACAGATTCCATGTTTTTCCTCTATTGGCAATTTTTTTTATGCCAGTTTTGCACCTAATGTATTTCCTGCCATGAGAGGCACCTGGTCCTCAAGTCTCACCCAAAACCCCTCCTGTTCAGTCCTGCCCGATTCTGTTTCCTTATTTTCAGAGTCCCGTGTTCTCTCCAAAACCCCTTGTCATTGATGATCCTACAACTGGGGCTTCTTGTATTTCGTCTTCCTTCTCCAGAGTCTTTTTTTATTCCCCCGAGACTTCCTCCCTCCCCCTCCCCCTGCCAAACCAGGAGTTTCCCTGGCGCTCTTGGATTCTTAAAATCTCTCAGCATCTTTCACTTCCTTTTCCTGTAGTCTTCAAGCTCGCCTTGGTTCGTACACTTTCCCTCCAGGATATCTGCATAGAGCCTTTTATAGGCTGGGGCCCTCAACTCCCCCTCTCGCTTTCCTCTGTAATCTCTTTTTCATATCCTGTCCCTTTCCAAGTTCTCTTCTTGAAGGGGAATGTGCTTCCCTGCAGGAGTCCAAATAGGGAGGATGAAATTTCAACTGTTTCCCGTCACTCTCCTTCTCTTCTCCTCCTCCCCCCTCCCCACTTTTTATTACAACAGTCACATCAAAACGCTGCTCGGATGGGCGAGCTCTCCTTTCCGGGGAGGTCAAACGTTAGCTGCCTTTTAATCCTATTGGCCCCAACAGATACCACAGAGCCAACTGGCAGTATTGCTAGAGATAACTCATGTAGAAAAAGAGCAGAGTTCAAAAACTGTTGGAAGAGGCAAACTCTGTCCTCCAGGGCTAATCACCCTCCCTATTTATTGAGCTCCTACTGTGTGCAGAGCACTGTAGTAGGTGCTTGGAAATCCCCAGTTGAAGTGAAAGGCCCGATCCCTTCCCTCAAGGATCTTGCCATCTAATGATGGGCACAAGCTGTAAGCATTCATTCAATCGTATTTTTTGAGCACTTACTGTGTCCAGAGCACTGTACTAAGCACTTGACTATGATAGGTTAAGGGGAAGAGTCTAGATACAAGTGATAAAACCAAAAGGAGGCAATTAAATGAGCAAATAGATGTGCATATTAGTGTTATGCAAATAGGCAAATGTGCATAGAGAAGCAATGTGGTCTAGTGGGAAGAACACGGGCCTGGGAGTCAGGGAACCTGGATTTTAATCCAAGCTCTCCCACTTACCTGCTGTGTGACCTTGGTCAAGTCACTTCACTTCTCTGTGCCTCAGTTACCTCATCTGTAAAATTGGGATTAAGACTGTGAGCCTTATGAGGGACAGGGACTGTGTCCAACTCAATTATCTTGTAATAATAATTATGGTATTTGTTAAGTGCTTACTACGTGCCAGGCACGGTACAAAGCACTGGGATGGATACAGGCAAATTGTGCTCTTTCCACTAGGTCATCATCATCATCATCAACCGTATTTACTGAGCGCTTACTGTGTGCAGAGCACTGTACTAAGCGCTTGGGAAGTACAAGATGGCAACATATAGAGACAGTCCCTACCCAACAGTGGGCTCACAGTCTAAAAGGGGGAGACAGAGAACAAAACCAAACATACTAACAAAATAAAATAAATAGAATAGATATGTACAAGTAAAATAAATAAATAAATAGAGTAATAAATATGTACAAACATATATACTTATATACAGGTGCTGTGGGGAAGGGAAGGTCACATTGCTTCTCAAAAATTCAGTGGCCCTACGGAGATTGAACCCATGACCTTGGCATTATTAGCACCATGCTCTAACCAATGAACTAACTGGCCCTCAATAAGCCTCCCTGACCACCATCTTTAACTGTTCACGCTCCAGTGGCTTCTTCACCGCTGCACTTTCAAACATGCTCATGTCTCCCTGATCTTAAAAAAACCCTTCCCTTTATCCCATGGATCCCATGGCTCCCTCCAGTTATCACCCCATCTCCCTCCTACCATTCCTCTCCAAACTCCTTGAGTGAGTCGTCTATACCTACCGTCTCAAGTTTCTCTCCTCTGGTTCTCTCCTTTGACATCTTCTAATCTGGCTTCCATCCCCTTCCCTCCACAGAAACCACCCTCTCCAAGGTCACAAATGATCTCCTTCTTGCCAGACCCAGTGGCCTCTATTCCATCCTAATCCTTCTCGCCTCTCAGACACCTTTGTCACAGTTGACCACCCCCTTTGTCAGGGTCGACCACCAGAAGACTGACACTGTCCTCTTCTGGTTCTCCTCCTATCTTGCTGACCACACATTCCCAGTCTCGTTCATGGGCTTCTCCTCTGCCTCCCATTCCTTAACTGGAAGTTCCTCAAATCACAGTTCTGGGTCCCCTTTTATTTTCCATCTACACCCACTCCCTTGGAGAACTCATTCGCTCCCATGGCTTCAACTACCATCTCTGTGTGGATGATTCCCAAATCTACATTTCCAGCCCTGATCTCTCATTCTCTGAAGCCTCATATTTCCTCCTGCCTTCAAGACATCTCTACGTGGATGTCCCTCTGACACCACAAATGTAACATGTCCAAAACAGAACTCCTCATCTTTCCATCCAAACTCTATCCTCCCCGTGACTTTCCTGTCACTGTAGACAGCACCACCATCCTCCCTGTCTCACAAGCCCATAACCTTGGCATTATCCTTGACTCATCTCTCATTCAAGTCAGATTTTCAACCTGTCACCAAATTCTGTCAGTTTGACCTTTACAACATTGCTAAAATCCACTCTTTCCTCTTCATCCAAACTGGCACCATGTTGATCCAGGCATTTATCCAATCCCTCCTTGATTACTGCATGAGCCTCCTTGCTGACCTCCCAGCCTCCTGTCTCTCCCCACTCTAGTCCATACTTCACTTTATTACCTGGATCATTTTTCTACAAAAACTTTCAGTCCATATTTCCTCATTCCTCAACAATGACCAGTGGTTGCCTATCCATCTCCACGTCAAACAGAAGCTCCTTACCATTGGCTTTAAAGCACTCCATGACCTTGCCCACTCCTATTTTTACCTTGCTGATTTCCTAGTACAACCCAGCCCACACACTTTGCTCCTCGAATGCCAACCTATTCACTGTACCTCATCTTGGCTAAATCACTGCCGACCTCTCAACCACATCCTGCCTCTGGCCTGTAACATCCTCCCTCTTCATATCCAACAGACAATCACTCTCCCCACATTCAAAGCCTTATTAAAAGCACATCTCCTCCTTGAGGTCCTTCCTGATTAAGCCCTTATTTCCTCTTCTCCCACTCCCTTCTGCATTGTTCTTGCACTTGGATTTGCACCCTTTATTCACCCCTCCCTCAGCCCAACAGCACTTATTTACATATCCATAATATATTTATATTAATACCTGTCTCCCCCTCTAGACTGTAAGCTTTTAGTGAGTGTATCTACCCACTCTGTTATATGCAGTCTTCCAAGCACTTAGTGCAGTGCTCTGCTCACAGTAAGAGCTCAATAAAAAAGATTGATTGGTAGGAGATCAGTGAGATAAGGTGGCTGTGGGAGCTGATTGAGGGCTTTAAAGCTGATGGCAAGGAATTTCTGTTTGACGTGGAGGTAGATGGAAGCTCGTTGTGGGCAGGGAATGAGTCTATTTTTTTAAAGGCATTTATTAAGCACCTACGATGTGCAAAGCACTGTTCTAAGCGCTGGGGAGGTTACAAGGTGATCAGGTTGTCCCACGGGAGGCTCACAGTCTTAATCCCCATTTTACAGATGAGGTAACTGAGGCACAGAGAAGTTAAGTGACTTGCCCAAAGTCACACAGCTGACAATTGGCGGAGCTGGGATTTGAGCCCATGACCTCTGACTCCAAAGCCCATGCTCTTTCCACTGAGCCACACTGCTTTCTCACACTGCTGTTATTCTATTGTACTCTCCCAAGTGCTTAGTAGATTTCTTGGCACACAGTAAGCGCTCAATAAATATGATTGAATTAATGAATTAGAGGGGTTTGAGGAGTGGAGAGATATGGGTTGAACTTTTTTTAGAAAAATGATCTGGGCAGTAGAGTGAAGTGTGGGCCAGAGAGAGGAGAAACAGGAGGCAGGGAAGTCAGCAAGGAGGCTGATGCAGTAGTTAAGGTGGACTATAATAAGTGCTTGGATCAGGGTGGTAACAGTTTGGATGAAGAGGAAAGAGCAGCATCTAGAGATGCTGTAAAGGTAGAACCAACAGGACTTCATGAATTGAATGTGTGGGTTGAATGAGAGAGCTGAGTCGAAGATAACACCAAAGTTAAGGGTTTATGAGTCAGGGAGAAAGATAATGCTGCTTACAGTGATAGGAAAAGTCAAGGGGAGGACAGGGTTTAGTTGGGAAGATGAAGAGTCTGTTTTGGACATGTTAAGTTTTAGGTGTGAGTGAGTCATCCGAGTAGAGATATCCTGGGGGCAGGAGGAAATACCAGACTGCAGGGGAGGAGAGAGGTCAGGGCTGGAGATGTAGATTTGGGAATCATCCGCATAGAGGTGGTAGTTGAAGCTATGGAAGTCAATGAGTTCTTCAAAGGAGAGGTTGTAGAAGGAGACTAGAAGGGGACCCAGAACTGAGCCCTGAGGGACTCCCACAGTTAGAGGTCCTATCTTGTCTTATGCTGTCGAGTCATCTCCGACCCATAGCGACACCATGGACACATCTCTCCCATAACGCCCCACCTCCAGTTGCAAAATTGTTCTGGTAGTGTATCCTTAAATAGGATTGAATGAATGAAGAGAGTTTTCTTGGTAAAAATATGGAAGTGGTTTACCATTGTCTCCTTCCGCACAGTAAACTCGAATCTCTGCCCCTGACTCTCTCCCATGCCGCTGCTGCCCAGCACAGGTGAGTTTTGACTTGTAACAGATTGCCTTCCACTCGCCAGCCCTTGGCCAAGCTAGGAATGGAATGGATATGCTTCTGCTTGACTCTCCCTCTCGTAGTCGAGACTGGTAGAGTACTGGAAACTCTCCAGGTGCAAACCTGAGAGGGTACAGTTTAGAGGGCAGAAAATTTAATCAGTGATGGCCTCCTGGAAGAGATATGATTTCAGAAGGATCTCGAGGATGGGCAGAGCAGCGTTCTGCTGGACGTAAAGGGGAAGGGAGTTCCAGGCAGAAGAGAGAGGATGTGAGCAAGAGGTTGGTGTTGGGAGAAATAAGAACAATGCCCGGTGAGTAGATTGGCTTGACGGGAGCAAAACTTGTGAGCCAGGATGAACCAAGAGATTGCCGATTGAGCTCCTTAAAACCTTAAAATCAGTGGTCAGGAGTTTCCGCTCGATCAGAGAGGAATGGTTAGTCTTTGGGCAGCACCTATCATTCCACACATCCACCAGTGATTACAAGCAGTCAATCGATAGTATTGTGTGCCCATTGGGTGCAGAGCATGGAATGTGTGTTGGGGCGATACTTTGGTAGATAAGATCTCTGCCCATCATGAGCTTACAATCTAGCTGGGGAGATGGACGTAAAAAATTTACAAATAGACGGAAGAAATGCTCAAATACCAGAGGATGTATAGCAGCGTGTACAAAAGTGCAACGAGAAGTAGTGAGAGTATAAATGCTGAGGTGATACTGAGGAGGAGGCGACCTGGAGAGAAAATAATTTTGGTGGGGAAGTGGGATTTCGGAAGAGTATTGAAGATGGGAATAGTTGTGTTCTGGGGAATTTGAAGGGGGAGGGAGTTCCAGGCAGGAGGAAGGGAATGAGCCAAGTATCGCAGGCAGGAGAGTTGAAAACAAGGCACAGTGAAAAGGTGAGTTTGGGAGGAGCTGAGAGTGCGAACTGGGATGCAGGAGGAGAAGAGGGTGTGTAGGTAAAAAGGAGAAAGCCGATGGAATGCCTTAAAGCCAATGGTCAGGAGTTTCTTTGTGATGTGAAGATGAATAGGTGACCTTGGGAGTTTTTTGAGGAGTGGAGAGATGTGGGCAGGATGATGTTTCCCAAACATGATCTGAGCAGCAGAGTGAAGTATGGACTGGAGAGGGAAGAGGCTGATACAGCAGTCTAGCTGGGGTATGACGACGGCCTGGAAGGGTGGTGGCCGTTCGGATGGAGAGGAAAGGGTGGATCCGGGAAGTGCTGTGGAGGAAAACCGACAGGATTTAGCAACAGACTGGATGTGAGAGTTGAAAAAGAGCGATGAATCAAGGATAATACCAAGGTTGCAGTAACGGTGCCAACTTTTCGTTTTGTGTGTGGGAACGAAATGGGGGCAGGGATCTTCCTGAAGGGGGTGAGATTTGGGAGGGGACAATCTTCAAAAAACTAATCAGTGAGCCACAATTTGGGGTCAGTCAGTCAGTCATATTTATCGAGTGTGTACCGGGTGCTGAGCACCGGGGAGAATACAATGTACTTTTCAGCCCTGATTGGAAACTCTGAGGTCTTTGTCAGAGACCTGTGGTGAGCAACTCTGGGAATTCAGTTCAGAAACTCTTGGGGGTCATCACCCCCCATTCCCACTTTGGAGAAGGCACCTAGGGGTTATAGGCATAGGCAACAAAGGAGGATGGTGTTGATGCCAAATGTAATGGGAAAGCAAGATGGAGCAGAGGGCTCAGGAGGGAAGATGAAGAGTTCAGTTCTTGACGTATTGAGCATGAGCAGGAGGTCCATATGGAGATGTTTTGCAGGGAAGATGAAGTGCAAGATTGCAGGCATGGGGAGAGGCTGGACTTAGCAAGATTCAGCAGCGTGGCCTAGTGGAAAGAGCCCAGGCTGGGAGTCAGAGGGACCTGGGTTCTAATCCCAGCCCTGCCACTTGTCTGCTGCGTGACCTTGGGCAAGTCACTTCACTTCTCTGGGCCTCAGTTCCCTCATCTGTAAAATGGGGATTGAAACTGTGGACCCGATGTGGGATATGGCCTGTGTCCAACCTGATTAGCTTGGATCTATCAAAGCAATTAGTACAGGACCTGACACAGAGTAAGCATAAAAAAAAAAAACGGGGAGTCATCCACATAAAGGTGGTAACGGAAACGGAGGTAATAGGTTTGAAGTGAGAAGAGTAAGGGACCTGGAACAGAACGTTGAGGGACACCCACAGTTCAGGAAGGGAGTGAGAAGTGGAAAAGGCACCCATGAAAAAGAGTGAGGAAAAAATAGCCAGAGAGGAAAACCAGGAGAGAAGTATGTCCACGAAGCCAAGATTAGACAGCATTACCAGGAGGAAATGTTTCTAGACCCTATCAATCAATCGATTATATTTATTGAGCACTTACTGTGTGCAGAGCAATGTACTAAGTGCTTGAGAGAGCTCAATATAACAGACTTGGTAGACATGTTCCCTGCCCATGACAAGCTTACAGTCTAGAGGGGGAGATGGACATTAATATAAATAAATAAATTGCAGATATGTACATAAGCACTGTGGGCCTGGGAGGGTGGGGATGGAAGTGAATAAAGGGAGCAGATCAGGGCGACACAAAAGGGAGTGGGAGAAGAGGAAATAGGGGCTTAGTCGAGGAAGACCTCTAGGAGGAGATGTGCCTTCAATAAGGCTTTGAAGGCAGGGAGAGTAATTGCTCGGGGCGGGGAGAGCGGGGTTGCGTAACAGTTCTCTGCACCCAATAAGTGCTCAATAAATACTAACAATTGATTGATTTCACCCATGCCATAGGTGGTGGAGAGGTCAAGGAGGTTTAGAATAGAGCAGAGTCTGTTAGACTCTGGCCAGGAGGAGGTCATTGATGACCCTGGAGAGCGTGATCTCAGTGGAGTGAAAGAGGCAGAAACTGAGTTGTAGCGGGTCAAGATGGGAATGGGAAGAGAGGGAGTAGAGGTAGAGGGTGAAGTCGACCCAAGCCAGAAGTTTGGAAAGCAGTCATCCGTTTCCTCCTCTATCACCGCTGTTGTTGTAGCACGAGTTCTAGCTTTGGGCTGTATGTTCACATTTCCCTTGCCTTATTTGCCTGTACCCTGGACTGATTGGCCTTCATTCTGCTACAAAACTGCCCGTCGGGGTTTATAATAGTAATAATTGCATTTGTTAAGTGCTTACTAGGTGCCAAGCACTTTACTGAACACTAGAGTAGATGCAAGACAATCAAGTAGGACATAGTTCCTGACCCATATGGAGCTCACGGAGTAAAGGGGAGGGAGAACAGGTATTGAATCCCCATTTGACAAATGAGGAAACTGAAGTACAGTTACAAAACAGGCAAGTGGCAGAGCCGGAATGAGAACTCGGGTCCACCTGACACCCAGGCTCAGACTGCTTCCATTGGCCATGCTGCTTATGGCCCAGACCCATGGCAGAAGCCTGAATATTTGTTCATTTATTCATTCAATCGTATTTATTGAGCGCTTAGTAAGTGCAGAGCACTGTACTTAGCACTTGGGAGAGTACAATATAAGAATAAACAGACACATTCCCTGCCCACAGTGAGCTTACATCTAGAGACCTCCTCTTTTCCACCTCTTTTGGTGATCTTTATGTAATTTCCGATCCACCCATTCACCTATGGAATGCCCGTCACATTGGTTCACAAGTATCTCCCAAATGTTATTATTATTAATAACAATAATAATAATGGTATTTGTTAAGCTCTTATTATGTGTCAAGCACTGTACTAAGCACTGTGGTAGATACAAGTTAATCAGGTCCCACATGGAGCTCCCAGTCTAAATAGGAAGGAGAACAGGTGTGGAATCCCCATTTTGCAGTTGAGGGAACTGAGGCACAAAAAAGAGAAGTGACTTGCCCAAGGTCACCCAGCAGACAAGTGGCGGAGCCAGTATTAGAGCGCAAGTCCTTCTGACTCCTGGGCCCTTGCTCTTTCCACTAGGCCAAACTGCTTCTCTTGTCTGGCAACCCCAACCCCTGCATTCTTTTCCGTTCAAAATGCTGCCTGGTCCTGTCAAATGGCTTCTCCCTCAGTAATCCAGCTCTTTCTCTTCAGGTGACTCAGCAGTCTGAGAGTTTCCTCTTGTGGTATGGGGCCCCGGGCATCATTCTGCCAGCTCTCTCCCTGGTCTTGGCAATAAAATTTCCACAGATACTTTAATAGCGTGGAGGGCCTCCTGCTTCCACTGCATCTCTCCTTTCCCAAAGAAGCCAGTAGCCTGTGGGTCAGGAACTTTTCTCCAAAAGTATTCATTCAATTCGGTTCATTCAGTCGGATTTATTGAGTGCTCACTGTGAGCAGAACACAATACGAAGCGCTTGGGAGAGTACAACCTAACAATAAACAGACACATTCCCTGCCCACAGTGAGCTTACAGTCTAGAGGGGGAGACAGACATTAATATAAATAATATAATATAAAGAATTGCTCGGGCCCCTCCCACTTTCGCCACCAAAGGCAGTTGAAGTGATTTTTCTGGGACCACTCCTTTACCTCTCAGGTGTCATTCTGCTTTCTACCTCTTGGATGGTGACTTTGGCCTCTCAATCAATCAATCAATTGTATTTATTGAGTGTTTACTATATGCAGAGCACTGTACTAAGCCCATGGGGGAGTACGACACAACAGTACAACAGACACATTCTCACAATATTCATTTTCTCCTCATGTGACTAGAATTTAAGGAGGAACCCCAAATTCTTCCCATTTTATTCTCTAATAATATTAATAATAATTGTGGTATTTGTTAAGAGTTTACTATGTGCCAAGGACTGTTCTAAGCTCTGGGGTAGATACAAGATAATCAGGTCCCATATGGGGCTCACAGACTAAGTAGGAGGGAGAAGAGGTATTGAATCCCCATTTTATAGATGAGGAAACTGTGGCACAGAGAAGTTAAGTCAATCAATCAATCATATTTATTGAGCGCTTACTGTGTGCAGAGCACTCTACTAAGCACTTGGGAAGTACAAGTTGGCAACATATAGTGACAGTCCCTACCCAACAGTGGGCTCACAGTCTAGAAGGGGGAGAAAGAGAACAAAACCAAACATATTAACAAAATAAAATAAATAGAATAGATATGTACAAGTAAAATAAATAAATAAATAGAGTAATAAATATGTACAAACATATATACATATATACAGGTGACTTGCCCAAGGTCATACCATAGACAAGCCATGGAGCTGGGATTCGAACCCAGATCCTCTGACTCCCGGGCCCATTCTCTTTCCACTAGGCCATACTGCTTCTCTGCTACTTTAAGGTAAGGCGCAAACAGGGCTTTGCACAAAGCGTACAGTGCCTGGCACATAGTAATAATAATAATAATAATGATGGCATTTATTAAGCGCTTACTATGTGCAAAGCACGGTTCTAAGCGCTGGGGAGGTTACAAGGTGATCGGGTTGTCCCACGGGGGGTTCACAGTCTTAATCCCCATTTTACAGATGAGGTAACTGAGGCCCAGAGAAGTGAAGTGACTTGCCCAAAGTCACCCAGCTGACAAGTGGTGGAGTCGGGATTTGAACCCATGACCTCTGACTCCAAAGCCCAGGCTCTTTCCACTGAGCCACGCTGCTTCTCGTGCTAGTATACTATTAAGCATAGTAAATGCTTAATACCGTAAAAAAATTAAAATAAAACTTCCCTATCACTGCTGACAACACCGTTATTCTCCCTGTCCCAGAAGCTTGAAAAGAAACCCAAACACTTAAGCAGCATGGCCTAGTGGAAAGAGCATGGGCCTGAGAGTCAGAGGACCTGGGTTCTAATCCCTGCTCTGCCAATAATTTGCTGTGAGACCTTGACCAAATCGGTTAACTTCTTTGTGCCTCAGTTTCCTCAACTGTAAAAAATGAGGATTCAATACCTGTTCTCCCTTCTATATAGACTGCAAGCCCCCTGTGGGACAGGGACTGTGTCTGACTTGATTGATTTGTATCTACTCCAGCACTTAGAACAGCGCTTGTCACATAGTAAGCCCTTAACAGATATCATTAAAAAAATAAGACTCACAGGCATTCTGTCATGATTTCTAACTGTTTTTTTAGGTTGGGTTTTGTCTTCTAGCACCATGATGACTGACTTCCTTTGCTCTATCTCTAGGTGGGTTCCAATATCTTATCATTATTATTATTATTATCATCATGGTATTTGTTAAGTGCTTACTATTTGCCAAGCTCTATTCTAAACTCTGGGGTAGATAGAAATGAGGTTGGACAGTCCCTATCCCACATGGGGCTCTCAATCTAATACCGTGACCAAGCACTTAGCACAGTGCTCTATACACAGCAGACATTCAGTAAATACAGTGATTGTGCAGAGCACTTTCGTTACTCCAAAGCACTGGCACATCAATTATTTCATTTTATCTTCACAACATCTCTGTGAGGTTGTGAGAGGCAGGTGTTGTTTTCCCCATTTTACAGATGAGGATAATGAGGCACAGCAAGGTTAAGTGACTTGCCCAAGGTCACACAACAGGCCAGTAGCAAATGTGGAACTAGGACTCAGATGTCTCAAGAAAGTTGAGGTAGAATGGCCTAGGGAAAGAGCAGGATACTTGGAGTTAGGAGACCCGGCTGTGGGGAAGGTTTTATTTTGGGTCTGCTTTTATTATGGTATTTGTTAAGCACTGGAGTAGATGGCAGTTAATCAGATTGGATGCAGTCCCTATCCCACATGGGGCTCACAACTCATTGTGGGCAGAGAGTGTGTCTGTTTAGTGTTACATTGTACTCTGCTAAGCACTTAATACAGTGCTCTGCATACAGTAAGTGCTCAGTAAATACTATGGACTAAGGAGGGAGAACAGGCATTGAATCCCCATTTTACAGATGAGGAAACTGAGGCTCAGAGAAATGAAGTGACTTGCCCCGGGTCACACAACAGGCAGTGGGCAGAACTGGGATTAGAACTCGGGTCCCCTGGCTCTCAGGCCCGTGCTTTTTCCTTATGGCCACGCTGTTCTTTCTCTCTTCGTATCACCTCGGCTTTCTGTTAATAAGCTTCTCCTCCTGTTCTTTAATCTCCATTACTTGTGTAACCTTTCCTCCCCTCCCACCTCCTTTTTTCCATCGATTAATTTCCTGGAGGTGTGTCTCTTCAGTTTCGTGTGCTGATCCTGTTCCCTAAATTGCCTTGCAGTGATTCCTACTCCTCATTTTCTCCTTTTGTTCAGCATCTCCCACCCATCCCAGATATCCAGAAAGGGAGCAATGTGCCTCATACCTTCTACTCCCTTGTCTCAATCTCTCCAACTCTCTATTATCCCTTTCTGTCTCAATTATCTCTCGCTATCATCTCCTCTGTGGACCTGTGGCCTTTGTCTCTTCCTGTTCTAAGCCAGATTTACTCAAGCTCTTTCCCTCCTTCCCATTTCCCTGCCTTCCAAAGTGAATTGCCATTTTTAATATCCCATAATCCAAAGTGCACACCTCCCTTACTTTCATTCCACCATCCCCAAGGGTCCTTTGTGTCTAGATTGGTAATCTATTCAGCCAGTTCTCTCTGGGAACTCAATAGCATTAGCGGGTGCTGGGAGGTAGGAATGCTTCAACCCTCCTATCTTACCTTGAATTTTTTTGACCTTTTCCTGCCCCCATCAGCTTTCTGTGAAGAGTTATTAAAATCTCTGAACCCTCGGAAAGGACTGGTCTCTATCAACTACTTTACGTTTCTGCTTTCTATTATAATGCCTAGATGTTAACTAACGTTGTCTTCTCTGCCCTCCCCATTTACTGTCTAGTCTTCTTCTTGCCCATCTAAGATCTAGCCACCTCTGGGGTCTGTGGCTGAATGGCCACGCCTGAATGACTCCTTTCTCTAGGGAACCCGAAAGAGGCCTCCCCCTCCCCCAGTTCATCAGGTTCGATCCTTCTAGCACTTTTTTTTTATGGTATTTGTTAAGCACTCACTGTGTGCCAGGCACCATTCTAAGCACTGCGCTAGATACAAGCTAATCAGGTTGGACACAGTCCACATCCCACGTGGGGCTCACCATCTTAATCCCCACTTCACAAATGAGGTAACCCAACAGACAAGTGGCGAAGCCAGGATTAGAACCTAGGTCCCTCTAACGCCCAGGCCATGCTCTACTCACCATTCATTTGTTCATTCATTCATTCATTCAATCAATCCAGACCATGCTGCCTCTCTAGAATTCAGTGATCTAATTGGGGGAGGGAAGCAAACAGGGGACAGCTGACCTGGGCCCAGTGAGAACCTGTGAAGAAGAAGTGGGCACCTATCGGAGGGTTTTGGGGGGAGTACCTGAACCATTAGGGGGCCCAGATCTTACAGTCGTCCTCATCCCCCTGCCCTGCCCTCCAAATTGTTACTGCCTCTCACCTGTGAGGTGGATGGGACCACAGGTGTCCCATTTGGACAAAGCTGGGACAGACATGGTTTCTGAAATTTGCCCAGATTTCCAAGGTATTCAGTTACATCTCTACTGAAATTGAATTCTTCTCTCTGTGTCCCTCCAGAGAGAGATAGCCAGCCTTTCTTCATTCCAAACCCCAATAGCTCTGGTGCTAGCATCTGGCTCTTCATTACATTACTGTAAAGCACTCAATCATCTTGCCCACTCCTACGTCACCTTGCTACTCTCCTACTACATCCCAGCCTGCACACTTCGCTCCTCTAATGCTAACCTTCTCACTGTACCTCTATCTCATCTATCTTGCCACCGACCTCTTGTCCAAATCCAGCCTCTGGCGTTGGAATGCCCTCCCTTCTCATATCTGACATACTATTACTCTCCCCCACTTCAAAGCCTTATTTAAGGCACATTTTGTCCAAGAGGCCTTCCCAGACTAAACTCTCCTTTCCTCTTCACTCATTCCCTTCTGCGTCGCCCTGACTTGTTCCCTTTATCATCCCCCATCCCAGCCCCAAAGCACTTATATCAGTAATTTATTTATGTTAATGTCTGTCTTCCCCTTTAGACTGTAAGCTCATTGTGGTCAGGGAATGTTTCTGCTTATTGTTACATTGTACTCTCCCAAGCACTTAGTACAGTGCTTTGCACATATTAAGCACTCAATAAATACAAATGAATGAATGAATTACTTTTGATCATCTCTTCCTTTAATGATGCTCTGCCATTGTTGCCCTGTGCTCTAGTCCATGCCCAGCAATGGTGTTGATAATTGTGGTGCTTGTTAAGCACTTTACTATGTCCTAAGCACTGTACTAAGCACTGGAGTAGATACAGGATAATCAGGCTGGACACAGTCCTTCTCCCACACAGGGCTCTCTCAGTCTAAGGAGTAGGAAGAACTGGTCTCTTCTTATCTGAGGAAACTGAGGCACAGAGAAGTTAAATGACTTGTCCAAGGTCACACAGCAGGCCAGCGGCAGAGTCAAGATTAGAACCTCTGACTCCCAGGCCTGAAATGGATGATGCCACTTTCCATCTTCTTCCAACTCTGTTATTTCCCTTGTTCTGTTAAGGCTCAAAGACCTTCTTTTTGAGTGTCACATCAATCCCATCAATCATATGTATTGAGTGATTACTGTGGGCTATCAAGTGCATGGGAAAGGACAATATAACAGAGTTAGTAGACATGTTCCCTGCCCACAAGGAGCTTACAGGTCTAGAGGGGGAAGCAGACAATATAAATAAATTACAGGTATGTACAGAAATGCTGTGGAACTGAGGGTGGGGTGAATAAAGGGTACAAATCCAAGTGCAAGGACACAGAAGGGAGAGGGGGTAGAGAAATGAGGGTTTAGTCAGGGAAGGCCTCTTGGGGGAGATGGCTTTTAATAAGGCTTTGAAGGTGGGGAGAGTGATGGTCTGTAGGATGCGAAGACGGAGAGAGTTCCAGGCCAGAGGCAGGGTATGGGTGAGGGGTCGGTGGTGAGATAGATGAGATCGAGTTACAGTGGATAATAGGTTGACAGAGGAGAGAAGTGGGTGTGCTGGATTGTAATAGGAAATCAACAAAGTAAGATAGGAAGGGGCAAGTCAATTGAGTGATTTAAAGTCAGAGGTAAGGAGTTTCTGTTTGATGCAATCAGTCAATCATATTTATTGAGTGCTTACTGTGTGCAGAGCACTTTACTAAGCACGGGGCAGAGTACAATATAAGAGAAGTACAATCACTATTAATAATTCATTCATTCATTCAATCGTATTTATTGAGCACTCACTGTGTGCAGAGCACTGTACTAAGTGCTTGGGAAGTACAAGTTGGCAACATATAGAGAAGGTCCCTACCCAACAGTGGGCTCACAGTCTAGAAGGGGGAGACAGAGAACAAAACAAAACATATTAACAAAATAGAATAAATAGAATAAATATATACAAATAAAATAAATACATAAATAGAGTAATAAATACATACAAACATATATACATATATGCAGGTGCTGTGGGGAGGGGAAGGAGGTAAGGTGTAGGGGAGGATGGAGAGGGGAAGGAGGGGGAGAGGAAGGAGGGGGCTCAGTCTGGGGGAGAGGAAAGAGGGGGCTCAGTCTGGGAAGGCCTCCTGGAGGAGGTGAGCTCTCAGTAGGGCCTTGAAGGGAGGAAGAGAGCTAGCTTGGCGGATGTGCGGAGGGAGGGCATTCCAGGCCAGGGGGATGATGTGGGCCGGGAGTCGTCGGTGGGACAGGCGAGAACGAGGCACGGTGAGGAGATTAGCGGCAGAGGAGCGGAGGGTGCGGGCTGGGCTGTAGAAGGAGAGAAGGGAGGTGAGGTAGGAGGGGGCGAGGTGATGGAGAGCCTTGAAGCTGAGGGTGAGGAGTTTCTGCCTGATATAATAATAATAATATGTAATATGTAATAATAATATTACAATTTTTATTAGGCAGCAGGGATAACTCTAATGGACTCAATCCAGAGTCTTGCAGAGGGCATAGAGGCTAAGGGGTCAGAATCAAGGAGGAAAGGGTTCGTAAACTAAAGTCAGAGAGAGCAGGGGGTGGAAATGGAGGATGGGGGAGGGGGTAAATTTAAACCTGGATAGGGCCAAAAGGAGAAAGATGGGAGGGAGAGAGACATAGTGGCCAGAGATGAAGTAGAAGGAGAAGTATTGAAGTACTGAAATACTTTCATTCATTCATTCATTCATTCGTATTTATTGAGTGCTTACTGTGTGCAGAGCACTGTACTAAGCGCTTCGGAAGTCCAAGTTGGCAACATATAGAGACAGTCCCTACCCAACAGTGGGCTCACAGTCTAGAAGGGGGAGACAGAGAACAAAACCAAACATATTAACAAAATAAAATAAATAGAATAAATATGTACAAATAAAATAAATAAATAAATAAATAAATAAATAAATAGAGTAATAAATACATACAAACATACATACATATATACAGGTGCTGTGGGGAGGGGAAGGAGGTAAGGCGGGGAGATGGAGAGGGGGAGGAGGGGGAGAGGAAGTAGGGGGCTCAGTCTGGGCTCAGTTGTACTTCAGTATTGAAGTACAATATAAGAGAAGCAGCTTGGCTTAGTGGAAAGAGCCTGGGCTTGGGAGTCAGAGGTCATGGGTTCTAATCCCGGCTCCACCACTTGTCAGCTGTGTGACTTTGGGCCAGCCACTTCACTTCTCTGTGCCTCGGTTACCTCATCTGTAAAATGGGGATTAAGACTGTGAGCCCTATGTGGGACAATCTGATTGCCTTGTATATATCCCAGCACTTAGAACAGTGCTTGGCACATAGTAAGCGCTTAACAACAAATACCATACAATATAGCAATATTGTACAATATTGCATAAGACAGAGAATGAGTGGCCAGAGAGATAGGACCAGTTAATCAGTGGTATTTATTGAGCACTTACTGTGTGCAGAGCAATGTCTTAAGTGCTTGGGAGAGTCCAGTGTAACAGAGTTGGTAGATCCATTCCCCACCCACAGGATCTTACAGTCTAGAGGGGGAGACAGACATTGATATAAATGAATGAATTAAGGATATGTACATAAATGCTGTGGGACTAAGGGAGGGGTGAATAAAGAGTGCAAATCCAAGTGCAAGAGGGGCACATGAGGGAATAGGAGAAGAGGAAATGAGGATCAAGTTGGGAAAGGCCTCTTAGAGGAGATGTGCCTTCAATAAGGCTTTGAAGGTGGAAGAGTGATCATCTGTTGAAGAGGGAGAGTGTTCCAGGCCAGAGGCAGGACATGGGTGAGGGGTCAGCAGTGAGGTAGACCAGATCGAGGTACAATGAGTAGATTGGCATTTGAGGAGCAAGGTTTGTGGGCTGAGTCATTGTAGGAAATCAGTGAGGTAAGGGGAGAGGGGGCAAGGTGCTTCAGAGCCACTGGTGAGGGGTTTCTGTTTGAGGAGATAGATGGGCAACCACTGGAGGTCCTTGAAGAGTGAGGAAACATGGATTGAACATTTTTGTAGGAAAAATGATCCAGGCAGCAGAGTGAAGTATGGGCTGGAGTGGAGAGAGACAGGCGTCAGGGAGGAGGCTGATTCAGCAATCAAAGCGGGATAGGATAAATGCTTGGATTAACTTGGTAGCAGTTTGGATGGAGAGGGAAGTGTGGTTTTAAGGGATGTTGCGAAGAGTTGAACCAACAGGATTTGGTGATAAGTTGAATATGTGGGTTGAATGAGAGAGATGAGTCAAGGATAATGCCAAAGTTACAGGCTTGTGAAACAGGGAGGATGGTGGTGCCATCTACCGTGATGGGAAGGATAGGGTTTACGTGGGAATATGAGGAGTTACGTTTTGGACATGTTATTTTTGAGGTGATGGTGGGCTATCCCAGAAGAGATATCCTAGGAGAATCAGGAGAAGACGGTGTCAGTGAAGCCAAGGTTGGATAAAGTTTCCAGGAGAAGGGGATGATCGACAATGTCAAAGACAGCTGAGAGGTCGAGGAGGATTAGCAAAGAGTAGAGGATGTTGGATTTGGCAAGAAGGAGATCATTGGTGACTTTAGAGAGTGCAGTTCCAGTGGAGTGAAAGGTGTGGAAGCCAAATTGGAGGGGGTCGTGGAGAGGAAGTTGAGACAGCGTGCGTGTACAACTCACTCAAGGAGTTTGGAGAGGAATGGAAGGAGGGAGGTGGAGTGATAACTGCAGGGAGCTATGGGGTCAAGGGAGTGTCTTGCTTTTCCCTTTTCTCCAGACCTGTGGTGGAGAGGGAATTTGAGCCAAGTCCCTTCGTACCTGAAGGGATTCCCCACCCACCCCCCAGCCTCCACCACAGCCCCATCTCCAAGACTCACAGTACCTCATCTTGAACCTTCCTTGGGTGGAGGGTGAGATGTGCTGATTTTAATTTGTGTTCTTTCCTTCTACTTCCTCTCCTGCCACTATGTCTCTCTCCCTCCCATCTTTCTCCTTTTGGCCCTATCCAGGTTTAAATTTACCCCTTCCCCCATCCTCCATTTCCACCCCCTGCTCTCTCCGACTTTAGTTTACAAACTCTTTCCTCCTTGAATCTGACCCCTTAGCCTCTATGCCCTCCTCAAGACCCTAGGTTGAGTCCATTAGAGTTATCCCCGCTGCCTAATAAAAATTGTAATATTATTATTAATAGTAATTGTGATGTTGGATAAATGGTTATTATATACTAAGTGCCAGGGTGGGTACAATCAATCAATCAATCAATCTTATTTATTGAGCGCTTACTGTGTGCAGAGCACTGTACTAAGCACTTGGGAAGTACAAGTTGGCAACATATAGAGACAGTCACTACCCAACAGTGGGCTCATAGTCTAAAAGGGGGAGACAGAGAACAAAACCAAACATACTAACAAAATAAAATAAATAGAATAGATATGTAAAAGTAAAATAAATAAATAGAGTAATAAATATGTGCAAACATATATACATATATACAGGTGCTGTGGGGAAGGGAAGGAGGTAAGATGAGGGGGGTGGAGAGGGGGACGAGGGAGAGAGGAAGGAAGGGGCTCAGTCTGGGAAGGCCTCCTGGAGGAGGTGAGCTCTCAGTAGGGCCTTGAAGGCAGGAAGAGAGCTAGCTTGGCGGATGAGCAGAGGGAGGGCATTCCAGGCCCGGGGGATGACGTGGGCCGGGGGTCGATGGCGGGACGGGCGAGAACGAGGCACGGTGAGGAGATTAGCGGCAGAGGAGCGGAGGGTGTGGACTGGGCTGGCCATCAGCCGACCAGGCCAGAGAAGTGCACTGGGGTGGCTCTGCCTTGCTGCTGGTGCTGATCACTTCCTGCTTCAGCTCATCCATGATGATCTTGCCCTCCAGGTCCCAGATCTTGATGCTGGGCCCGGTGGCGGCGCACAGCCAGTAGCGGTTGGGACTGAAGCAGAGGGCATTGATGATGTCCCCGCCATCCAGGGTGTACAGCTGCTTGCCCTCGTTCAGGTCCCACAGCATGGCCTGCCCATACTTGCCCCCAAAGGCACAAAGGGAGCCATCGGGGGAGATGGTCACGGTGTTCAGGTAGCCTGTGTGGCCAATGTGGTTGGTCTTCAGCTTGCAGTTGGCCAGGTTCCAGACCTTGACCAACTTGTCCCAGCCACGGGACACGATGATGGGGTTGCTGCTGTTAGGTGAGAAGCGCACACAGGACACCCATTCTGAGTGGCTCTCGTCCTGCACGGTGTACTTGCAGACACCGAGGGTGTTCCACAGCTTGATGGTCTTGTCCCGGGAGCCAGAGATGATCTGCTGGTTGTCGGAAGAGAAGGCCACGCTCAGCACATCCTTCATGTGGCCCACAAAGCGCCGCGTGGTGGTGCCGGTTGTGAGATCCCAGAGGCTCAGAGTCCCGTCCCAGGAGCCGGACAGGGCGAACTGTCCATCCGAGGAGATGACCACGTCGCTGATGAAGTGGGAGTGGCCTAGCAGGGCCCGCTGGGGGATGCCGTGATTGGTCTCGTCCCAGGTCAGCTTCCACATGATGATGGTCTTGTCTCGCGAGGTGGACAGGATCATGTCCGGGAATTGAGGGGTGGTGGCGATCTGGGTCACCCAGCCATTGTGGCCCTTAAGGGTGCCACGGAGGGTCATCTGCTCGGTCATGGTTGCGGAGGTTCTGCGGGCCACTCCTGGGGGGTGGATGGAGCCGGATTGGAGGAGCGCTCAGGAGAGACCCGAAGCTACGACTGCTTGGCGCTGAGGCTCAGCAAGGAAAGATAATCAAGTTGAACATAGACTTCATCCCCCATGGGGCTCACCGTCTAAGTGGGAGGAAGAACTACAATAAGCGCTAAATAAATATAATCAAATGAATGAATGAACTGGTATTGAATCCCCACTTGACAGCTAGGGAAACTGAGGCACAGAGAGGTTAAATAGCTGGCCAAAAGTCACATGGCAGGCAAGTGGTGGGACCGGGACTAGAACCCAGGTCTCCTGACTCCCAGCCCCTTGCCCTTTCCACTAGGTCATA
Source organism: Tachyglossus aculeatus (assembly GCF_015852505.1). Classification (NCBI taxonomy): domain Eukaryota; kingdom Metazoa; phylum Chordata; class Mammalia; order Monotremata; family Tachyglossidae; genus Tachyglossus; species Tachyglossus aculeatus. The sequence goes on along the minus strand of NC_052101.1, from coordinate 117,686,534 downwards.
CTGCTTCTCCTCCTTCTCCCATTGGGTTCTGATTCTAGTCTTCCTTGCTACTTAGTTATTTCCTCGGTATCGTGTCCCTATTCTCCAGCCTTTAAGTGTTTAAGCGTGAGACATCCCACACTTAAGGTCTCCTTTGGTCCACATGTATCTTATTTATTTCCCTTGTGCCTTCACCGTCCCACTTTGAACCAGAGCAACTGAGGTCCACAAAGGTTCAGCGGCTTGGCCAGCAAATGCATCGCATCAAACAGAAACTCCTTATCCTCGGCTCTAAAGCACTCGATCACCCTGCCCCCTCCTACCTTACCTCTCTGATTTCCTGCTACAGCCCAGCCCACGCACTGCTCTCCTCTAATCCCAACCTCCTCGCTACCTTGATCTCGTCTTTCCCACCCCTGACCTCTTGCTTGCGTCCTGCCTCTGGCATGCAATGCCCTCCCTCTTCATATCTGATAGACGATCACTCTCCCTACCTTCAAAGCCTTACTGAAGGCACATTCATTCATTCAATCGTATTTATTGAGCACTTACTGTATGCAGAGCACTGTACTAAGCACTTGGGAAGTACAAGTTGGCAACATATAGAGACGGTCCCTACCCAACAGTGGGCTCACAGTCTAGAAGGGGGAGACAGAGAACAAAACAAAACATATTAACAAAATAAAATAGATTATGTACAAATAAAATAAATAGAGTAATAAATACGTACAAACATATATACATATATACAGGCATGGGAAAGAGTCAAAGGCAGATGATCAAGGGATCAAAATATTGATCCAAGACAATGGCAGAGACTCAAGCTTTTACTGTGCAGAAGAAGGCAATGGTAAGCCATTTCCATATCTTTACCAAGAAAACTCTGTGGATACACATACCAGAGCGACTTCATAATAGAAGATGGGTCATTCTGAAGAGAGTGTGTCCATGGAGCCGCTGTGGGTCAGAAACAACTTGAAGGCATTTTCAGAAGACTGGGCCAAGCACCGTACTAAGCTCTGGGGTAGACACACGTCAATCAGGTCCCACATGGAGCTCACATTCTAAGTAGGAGGGAGCGCAGATACTGAATTCCCATTTTGCAGATGAGGGAACTGAAGCACAGAGAAGTAAAGTGACTTGCCCAAGGCCACACAGCAGGCAAGCGGCAGAGCCAGGACTAGAACCCAAGTCCTCTAACTCCAGGGCCAATGCTCCCTCCACTAGACCAACTGACTCTCTACGACGTCCTACGGCAACAGCGTCTGCAACGTTGGCAGACATTTTCCCCTTCCATCTACCCCGTGGATCCTGCAGGTGGGCTTTAAATGTCCTCCAAGAGGGCTTCCCCAACTAAACCCTGATTTCTTCTTCTCCCACTCCCTTCTGCCTTGCCCTCGTGCTTGGATTTGCACCCTTTATTCACCACTCCTTCTGCCTCACAGGACTTAGGTACATACCCATAATTTCTTTATATTAAAGTCTGTCTGCCCCTCTAGACTGTAAGCTTATTGTGGGCAGGGAATGTCTTTACCAACTCTGTTTTATTGTATTCTCCCAGTCGCGTAGTAAAGTGCTCTGCACACAGTAAGGGCTCAATAAATATGATTGATTGATTGATTGATTGTGTCACATGGGCAAGCGAGAAGTAGAACCCCGGGCCCTTGCCAACAGACCATGCTGCGAAAGGCTAAAGGATCTGGGAGTTCAAGGGCCCGTTTTGTCTCTGGGTCTCATTCCAACAGGGGCCTTCAAGATTCGGGGCAGAACCCAAACTCAAACCCCATTCCCAAACTCCATTCACGAGAAGCAGCATGACTCAATGGAAAGAGCACAGGCTTGGGAGGCAGAGGTCATGGGTTCAAATCCCGGCTCCGCCAACTGTCAGCTGTGTGACCTTGGGCAAGTCACTTAGCTTCTCTGTGCCTCTGTTACCTCATCTGTAAAATGGGGATGAAGACTGTGAGCCCCACACGGGACAACCTGATCACCTTGTATCCTCCCCAGTGCTTAGAACAGTGCTTTGCACATAGTAAGTGCTTAACAAATGCCATCATTATTATTATTATTATTCCCTCTTCACAGCAAAAACCAAGGACTGAGGTCAGAGCTCTTCTATGCCCCATCACGCAATCATATTTAGTGAATGCTTATTGTGTGCAGACCACTGTACTAAGCACCTGGGAGAGTGTAGTATAACATTGGTAGGTACGTCCCCTGCCCACTGTGAACTTACAGTCTAGAGGGGGAGACAGACATTGATATAAATAAATTATGGATACGTATGTAAGGGCTGTGGGGCTGAGGAAGGGGTGATTAAAGGGTACAAATCCAAGTGCAAGGGTGACACAGACGGGAGTGGGAGGAAAAATAAGGGCTTAGTCGAGTAAGGCCTCTAGGAGGAGATGTGCTTTTAATAAGGCTTTGAGATAGGGAGAGTGATTGTTGGATATGAAAGGGGAGTTCCAGGCCAGAGGCGAGACGTGAGTGAGGGGTCTGTGGCTAGATAGTCAAGATCGAGGTACAGTGAGTGGGTTGGCATTAGAAGGGCAAAGTCAGGGTGCTGGGTTATAGTAGGAGTTCGGCAAGGTGATGGAGTGCTTTAAAGCCTGAGGAGAGGAGTTTCTGTTTGTGGAGATGGATGGGCAACAATTGGAAGCTCTTGAGGAGTGGGGAAATGTAGACTGAACAGTTTTGTAGAAAAATAATCTCTGGCTTGCCCTGACTGGGCTCAGTAATTATAGTAGTGGTTGGAATAACATTTATTAAGCACCGACTGGGTGCAAAGCACTGTAATAAGTGCTGTGAGAGAATACACAGGAGGGAATTAAAGCCGGTCCCTATCCCTCAGGGGGTTCCTAATCTAGGAGTTCAGAATGGAGGAGTTGGCTCAGAGAATACTTGGATACCCTGGGAGCCAGTGACCCGGCCCAGGTCCATTGTCTTCTCTGAGAGAGTCTCATGGGCCCTGAGCACTCACTCACCCGGAACCGAGGACTGCAGACCACCGGCAAGTGCCCTCTGCCTGGTGCCCTCCCTTGGTCTTTGTGCTGAGACCTCCTGTCCCCCAATTCCCCTGCAAGGGGGGGGCAGGGAGGGGGTGTAGAATTGGCAAAAGCATCTGGACTGAGGGGTGCTCAGTGAGGCAAGGACTCCTGCAGCTGCTGGCTGCTTCCAGCTCGCTTTGCAGAGAGGATAAAGGATAATCGTCTGCCTGGATGCAAATCCTGCACAGATTAGTGGGGACGGGGGAGGTGGCAGCTGGGATTCTCCAGTGCTACAAGCCATCGAGCAGGGTCAGGGCTCGTTAGTCATTCAGAGACAGAAGGCCCCAATCTTCCACCTTCTCTGAAAGATATTCACTCCGGAACCCTTTTACGTTAGGCTGGTACCCTAGAGGGAGTCAAGAATAATAATAATAATAATTTGTGGTATTTGTTAAGTGCTCACATCTCTCCCAATAGGCCTTCCAATCAAGTGATCGATCTTATTTACTGAGCGCTTACTATGTGTAGAGCACTTTACTAAGCATTTGGAAGAATATAATACTACAGAATTGGCAGACATGTTCCCTGCACGTAACGAGCTTACAGCCTAGGAGGGGGAGACAGACATTAATATGACTTAATAGGTAATTTATATAGGTAATTTAAAGATATATACGCAAGTGCTTTGGGTCCCCAGCTAGGCCCTTATTTCCTCTTCTCCCACTCCCTTCTGCATCACCCTTGTACTTGGGTCTGCACCCTTTATTCACCTCTCCCTGAGCCCCACAGCACTTATGTACTTATTTATATTAACTTATATATTAGTATTTATTATTATATTAACTTATGTTGCCAACTTGTACTTCCCAAGCGCTTAGTACAGTGCTCTGCACACAGTAAGTGCTCAATAAATACGATTGAATGAAGTTATTTATATTAATTTATTTATATTAACGGCTGTCTCCCCCTCTAGACTGTAAGTTTGTTGTGGGCAGGGAACGTGTCTACCAACTTTGTTAGATTATACCATCTCAAGTGCTTAGTACAGTGCTCTGCTCACAGTAAGTGCTCAATAAATATAATTGATTGATTACTACGTGCCAAGCACCGTAGTAAGTGGTGGGGTAGATACAAGATCATCAGGTCCCAAGTGGGACTCACAGTTAAAGTAGGAGGGAGAACGTGCAGTGAATGTGCCTGTTATATTGTTCTGTTGTACTCCCCCAGGACAGTACTCTGCACACAGTGAGCCCTCAAGAAATATGATTGACTGATAAATGGGTTTTGAATCCATATCTTGCAGTTGAGGGAACTGAGGCCCAGAGAAGTGAAGTGAATTGCCCAAGGTCACACAGCAGCTACATGGTAGATCCGGGATTAGAACCCAGGTCTTCTGACACCCAGGCCCTTACTCTTTCCCCTAGGACATACTGCTTTTCATAAGACGAGGGTTGGTGGGAAGAAAATGGAGATACAGCAGATGAACACAGCCCAATCCCTTCAGAGAGCTTGGACAAAAATGGCACGTAGAGCTAGAGGGTGGGGTGGGGTCGATGGATGATGGTTGCAGCTCCATGGTTGATGCAGGGCTCCCCTAAGGTTATTTTAGGGGGCTGTTGGCACTTAAGCAGTGGTATTTGTCTTATAATTGTGCCACGCACCATGCTGAGCGTTGGGGTGCATACAAGACAATCAGCTCAAACACTGGCCGTGTCCATCCCTGGCTCACAGTCAGAGGGGTGTTGGGGGAAACAGGGATTTAATCCTCATTTACTGCTGAGACCCAAAGAAGGCAAGTGGCAGGGAATGTATCTGCTGATTCTGTTAAATTGTACTTTCTCAAGTGCTTAGCGCAGTACTCTGTACATAGTAAGCGCTCAATAAATATGATTGATTGATTGACTGGTCTAACATCACACAGTGGGCAAGTGGCAGAGCTGGGATTGGAACCCAGGGCTTGTGACTCCATGCCCTGTGCTCTTTTCTCTAGGCTTCTTGTCTTCTTGGAGTAGTGTCTTCCCAGACATGAGGTAGGGACTCATACTCCCAACAGGCCAGATTTGCTCTTTCACTGTAGTCTCAGAGCTTGGCTCAGGTTGGGTTATATTTATTGAGTGCCTACTGACTGTGAAGCATTGTACTAAGCTCCTGGGAGGAGGAGAAGTGGTAGTAGTGGAGAAGCAGCGTGGCTCAGTGGAAAGAGCCTGGGCTTTGGAGTCAGAGGTCATGGGTTCAAATCTTGGCTCTGCCAATTGTCAGCTGTGTGACTTTGGGCAAGTCGCTTAACTTCTCTGTGCCTCAGTTACCTCATCTGTAGAATGGGGGATTAAGACTGTGAGCCCCCCGTGGGGCAACTTGATCACCTTGTAACATCCCCAGCGCTTAGAACAGTGCTTTGCACATAGTAAGTGCTTAATAAATGCCATTATTATTAGTAGTAGTAGTACTAGTGGTAATGGTATTTGAGTGTCCCCTGGGAAGATTCAGCAGAAGCAAGAAGCACATTCCCTGCCTATAGTGAGTTTTTACACAATGAAACAGACCTGAAAGTATTTACAAAGAATCATGAGAATGAATAATTGGACTATACAGTTGATTTTACCTCTCTGCAAGTTCATGGGAAGGAACAAAAGTAAATACTAAGTGCTAGATGTGGCTGATAGGGTTTATACAAGTTGGGGTGCTGGAAGGCATCGGGGAGGGCCTGTTGGAGGAGGTGAGACTTAAGGAGGCTTTGAATGCAGGGAGAGTTGAGGTCTGTTGGATTTGGGGAGGGAGGATGTTCCAAGCTGGGGAAACAGCATGGGCATGGTGGAGGGACATGGTTTCTTCCTCTGTGTCTTCAAGCACTTGTGTAGTCCTTTAATTTTGGTAATGTGGGAGTCAGAGGTGGAATTGGGGGGAGGGAAAGGGAGTGGATTTTTCCCCCCAGGAACTGGCTGAGTTTATTCTCAGCCAGCTCCTGGGACCTTCCTAAGCCTCTTCCTGACACCTTCAATATGCCAGGAAACGGCAGAGCTTTCCCAGCTGGCATATTCCCTGTGGGTTAATGATTAAGGTGGACAGGGAACGGTTCACTCCAAGCAGTCAATAGAAGCCAGCGGATTACTCTTCAAGAGGGCAGTGGGGACACCCTGGGGAGTCCCCGTCTGGGTTTGAGGCCTGCAAGGGCTATTAGGCCCGGGTGGCCTTCGTGATTGGGTTCTGGTGCTGAATGCTGCTCTAAAGGGGCCCAGTTGGTTCCCCTGGGGCAAAGCGGGGACTCTCTGCTCCCCTGGGGCCCTGCCCACTGTGGTCCCAGTGATCCCTGCTGGGGATCTGGGCAGTGAGAGAACACAGTCCCTGGGCTCCTGGCAAACCCGCCTCTGGGGATTTCCAGCAGGGGAAAAGTGAGTTGTGCAGCACTGTTGTCTCTCGCCAATTGTTTCCAAGGAGCAGAGCCTTTCCAGGGAGCGCGATTCCATGCTCATCGGGAGCAAGATAAATCACTGCCTGTTTCCTTGGAAGGAGACAGCATCTAAAAATAGGAGCAACGCTGGAACTACCCAGAACAAAGGAACGCCTGGGAGCCACCTCAGTCATTGTCCTTCTCCTCTCTGAGCCCAGCTCCCTGCCACTCCCTCCCTCCCTCCCTGCCACCGCTGGCCTGGCCAACACACTGCTCCACACACCCCATCTTCTGTTCCTGAGGCCATTTGAATTGGGGTTTCAGCAGCAGGGGCCTGAGCGAACGAACAAACTCAGCCTCCCGCATCTCTCCTCTCCCCCCCGCCTCCCCCCACCACAACCCCCCAGTGCGCGCCATGCCGACGTGGTGTCAGACATGACTGCTGTTAGACTGAGTGCCCTTGAGCTCTGCTTGTTCCTCTCGTGGCTGGGGCGTCAGGACGGTTTTTCTCTTTTAACTGCAGCTTGAAATGTCAAAGTCAGACGGGCCCTTCTCCAGAGAGGACAGGGCTGGCTGAGGGGGTGAAGCAGCAGCTTGGGAGCTGGGACTCCAGGGTTCTGTGCCAAGGGTGTGCCCTTTATTCCCTGCCTGGCGGCTACCTGGAAGGAATAGTGATTGCCTCTGCCTTCCCCGGAGATGCCGAGAAAATGAGGGAGATCTGGTTTGAGAAGCCCCAGCCACTGCTTGGTTTAAGAAGAACGACAGACATTCATGATGCTCTCCTGTATGCTCGGTTTATTTATTTCGACCACTCTAGTTATAAATATGATTTTTGTCTCCCCTGTTATAGAGGAAGCTCCTTGCGGGCAGGGAATCTGTCAGTTCTTTGTTCTGTACTTCAGTAGTTCAGTACATCACATCATGTGGGTATTCAATAGATGCCACTGCTACCCTCTGGCTTGGCCCACCCACTTCTGCTGAGAGGACAGTCACCCTGTGACACCCTGAAGTTGCCCTTAGTGGGGAGGAATTAGACAGCCACCTCGATGGCTGTATATTGTTGGAAAAGATCAACCCATCAAGAAATGCTTGGGAAGCAGCGAAGCCTAGTGGAAAGAGCCCGGGCCGGGGAGTCAGAGGACCTGGGTTCTAATCCTGGGCTCTGCCCCTCACCTGCTGTGTGACCACAGGCAAATCACTATGCTTCTCTGTGCGTCATTTCCCTCATCTGCAAAATGGGGATTCAGTACCTGTTCGGAAAGAGCATGGGCTTTGGAGTCAGAGGTCATGGGTTCAAATCCCAGCTCCCCACTTTCATTCATCCATTCAGTCGTACTCATTGAGCACTTACTGTGTGCAGAGCACTGTACTAAGCGTTTTATCAGCTGTGTGACTTTGGGCAAGTCACTTAACTTCTCTGGGCCTCAATTCCCTCATCTGTACAATGGGGATTAAGACTGTGAGCCCCCCGTGGGACAACCTGATCACTTTGTAACCTCCCCAGCGCTTAGAACAGTGCTTTGCATGTAGTAAGCGCTCAATAAATGCCATTATTATCATTATTTTCTGGCCATTATGTGAATGGCAGAGGAGAGTCTCAGAAACTGTCCCTCCTTCCCCCGCCCCACCCCCACCCCCCCCAACCCCACCCCTGCAACTTTTTGGAGTGAACAGTAGCTCAGAGGCCTGGTGGTGCTGGAAGGAGAGGAGGGAAACAAGAGCTACACAGGGTCAAGGTAGCTCACATCCTGAGAAAGAAAGAAAGCACAGACAAGGACAGTTAGGAAGAATCTTCCTGAGTGAAGATTCACCTCAGGAAGGGACCCTGGACTTTGGGTCAGGACGGGAGAAGGACAAAAGAGCAGACGGGAGAAGCAACCAACATAGGAGGGGCAAGACTGGGGCCGAAACGGTCCGTGGCAGTTGAATGTGGCTGTTGAATGTGACAGTTGGAAAGATGAAGTGAGGGCCCCAAAGATTTCAGGGCACTTGGACTAGCAATCTGAAGAGAAAATGACCCAGCTCTGCAGATGTTGTCTGTTTTGGGAGACTTTCTGCCTGGGTATGGAGCCAGGGCACATAGAAGACTGTGATTTTTTGATGGACATCAATCAATGGCATTTGAGTGCAAAGTAGGAAAGGAGACACAGTCTCTGCTCTCTAGTTGTCATATCTATTGGGGGAGACAGGCACAAATTAGTAACTAATAGTAACTTCTAGACTGTGAGCCCACTGTTGGGTAGGGACCGTCTCTATATGTTGCCAACTTGTACTTCCCAAGCGCTTAGTACAGTGCTCTGCACACAGTAAGCACTCAATAAATACGATTGATTGATTGATAGTGGGAGAAAGAGGAAGAAAAGGGATATTATAGTACTAATAATACCTTATGTTTTGTATATTGCTTTTATTGTTTCCCCTAACATTTTCACATTAATGGTCTCACTTTAGCCTTACAACATTCCTGTGAGGTAGGTATTATTATTCCCATTTTAAGAAGGAGCAAACTGAGTCCCAGAGAGGCTGTGACATGTCCAAGGTCACGCAGCAGGTCAGGGACAGAACTGAGACTAGAACCTGGGTTTCCTGACTCCCATGCTCATTGTTCTAGGCCACAGATAGTTATGAATATAGCCGTATAGCTAAATAATTGAGTGTACAATAAAGTAGACGCAGATGCCGAAGTGTTAAGGATAAATGTAAGTACAAAGTGCTAAGCGTAGCAGTGGGGTTGGAGGGAATTAATTGGGGCAAGGTTCCTGGAAGAGGAGGGATTTTAGGAGGGATTTGAAGTTCGAGAGAGTGGGGGCCTGTTGTGTTTGAAGGAGGAGGTTGTTCTAGGTAGGGGGAGCCATGGGAGAGAAGGGTTGGAGGTGAGAGAGAGTGGAGAGCGAGTGAGGTTGGGAGAGCAAAGAGTGAGAGCTGAGGAGGAATAGTAGGTTAAGAGACTAGACTGTAAGTTCCTTGTGGGCAGAGATCGCATCTGCCATCTCTCTTGTATTGTCCTCTCCCGAGTGTTGTCTACAGTGCTCTTCACACAGTAAGTGCTTAATCAATACCGTTGATTGAAGAGAGCCGATATGTAAGATGGACAAAGCTGATGATGACTAGTCTTTTGAGGAGTGCAGATCTGTGTGCAAAATGGCATTTGAGAAAGATGCTCTGGGCAGTGGAGAGAAGTCTGAACTGTGGAGGACGGCGAGAAGACCAATCTGATAGAGAATTCAAACTCAGGCCATGGCAAAAGTTTGAAGTGCGTGGTGGGTTGAATCTGACAGATGTTGTGGAGAAACGCAGGCAGGTTTTGGCAGTTGATTGTGAGCTGACAGCGAGGCGTCGAGGAGGACACCCGGGTTGTTGACTTCTGGCACCAAATGACCAAGAGAAGGAGCAGGAAGTCGGCGGGAGAAGTTTAAAAAAGAAGCCCAGCAGCCACTGAAGGACCAGGTTTTGCAATTGAAAAAGCAGCCTGGGTAGTGCTCGGGGTGGCCCGCCCTCGTCCAGCTTGGGGAATGCCAGTTCAATATTTGACTTGACTCTGAAACCCAAAGAACTTGTATCTACTGGCTTGGGTCCAGTTGAGAACATTCTCCGTTCAGGAATCTCAGGGGTGGAAATGAGAAAGGTGATGATGCCAAGATGGGGGTGGAGGTTGGGCGGGGGGGAGTCAGGGAAACAAATGTGGCGAGCACCAAGGAAACCCATGCCTGCAAAAGGTTGCCCATGCCTTGGCTCCCAAAAAGGAGCCATTGACCACACGATGTAGGAAACAGAATGCGGTTGGGGATCAGGAGACCTGGGTTCTAGCTCCAGCTCTGCTACTGATCTTCTGGGTGACCTCGGACAAGTCATTAACCTCTCTGTGCCTAAGCTTCCTCATCGGTAAAATAGGGGTGGTAATACCTGTCCCTTCCTGTCTCACAGGGATGTTCTGAGGACAAATGATATCATTGAATTGAAAGTGCTTTGGAAAATGAAAGTGCTCTACAAATTCAAGGTATTATTAAGGAGAGGATGGCTCAGGAGGTTGGTTGGGAGCCATGAGGCCAGATCCAGGTGAAAAAAGAGGGAAATCACATTGTGGTTGAGGGGAGATGGTTTAGACTTTCCACTGCTGTGGTCCATCAATCAACCAATCTATGGTATTTATAGAATGCTTACTATGTGCAGAGCACTGTACTAAGCCCTTGGGAGAGTACGATAAACCAGACATGATTCTCAACCTTCTTCCCAAGTCCCCATTCCCCCTCACACCCATTCCCCTCGGCTGCTCGTAGGAAGGAGAGAATGCTGGTGGTGGTGGTGGGGCATCCAGAGTCAGCAGGAACGAGTGCACCGGGGAGGAACTAGAAGTTGCTTTTGATCGAGGGAGCACTAAGGAAGAGGAGAGCCATGTGATGAGGACTGATGCCTCAAGATTTCCATCTCTCTGTTGCAGAGGGGCCACCCCATCCTGTCCCGGGAGGCGCACTCCCCGTCACCACTCACCGGAACAGCAACTGGTAAGTGCCAAAGCTGCTGGGTTCACCCTGTCTGGCTCCACAGCCCATCCCCATGAGTCTTTGAGGGAGGTGGTGTCACCCCACAGGGTGGAGCTGGAGGGATTTCCCAGAATTAATTGCCATTTCTAGCACCTCAAGACTAGGACACACTTCTGGGACCAGTCAGAGAGGCTCCTTTTAGGGACTACCAGAGGATCCTGATCCCTGTGCACTGGGTCACCGGAGCCGGCCGATCCCTGGGTCCTTGTCCTCCAGACATCTCTCAGTGCTCCATTTGGGATCCCTCCCCACTACCAATTTGCGGCAGCCCTTCCCCAACCTCACAAGCTTGACTCTGAAATCCTACTTTGGACTTTGTGGGATACCTTATAATAATAATGGCATTTATTAAGTGCTTACTATGTGCAAAGCACTGTTCTAAGCTCTGGGAAGGATACAAGGTGATCAGGTTGTCCCACAGGGGGCTCACAGTCTTAATCCCCATTTTACAGTTGAGGAAACTGAGGCCCAGAGGAGTGAAGTGACTTGCCCAAAGTCACACAGCTGGCAAATGGTGGAGCCGGGATTTGAACCCATGACCTCTGACTCCAAAGCCCGGGCTCTTTCCACTGAGCCACGCTGCTTCTCTAAGTTGCTTCTCCTGCTACTTCCATAGTGGCACTTCAGATAAACTCTTCTCGTTGGTCAGACTCTTGGGAGCCAGGCCCCACCTCAAGATTCCTTTCTCCTAGTCTCTTCCAGGAGTGTTCTGGCCTCCAGTGTATTTTCCTCGGGCCAGAGTTGGCCTGTATAGATGTTGGACATGCGTGTGCTTAGCATTCCTAGATGGGTCCGTTTCTCTCTCCCAGTTAGGGGATTCCTCAGAGCCCCAAGAGTCAGTTCCATCCCAACCCAAAGGAAGCAAGATAGGTGCCTCCTCCCTACCCTTCCACAGGGAAATCGCTACTGGCCTCCAGAGGCACAAGAATCTAGTCCCAGACCGGGCCTAGAGAAAAGCCAGGAGTTGGAAACCCTATGTATCGGCTCCATCTAGAGTCGGAAGACATGGATGGCCATGTCCCCCTTCTTGAATTGTACCACCTCCAGCTGGCATCCGAAAAGGACAGAGCTGGGACTCGTACCAACTCCCAGGGCATGCTGACCTGCTCTTCAGCCTCGGGGACTGTCTCAGTCCCTGCAGAAAGCCAGGTAGCTGGTGCTTCTTCAGGGTCTTTCTAGTTGTTGCCAACCCCACCCCCTGCCTAGCCACATTTCCAGTGAGGCCCTCTGCTCCAGCAGCTTACACAGAGCAGCCTTGTTGCCTTTATCTCCCTGGTCCAGTGAAGATGAAGGAGGGTCCTTGGGGCGGATAGTATCAGATTTCGAGCTTCGCAGGGAGAAGACAGTGTCTCTATTCTATCTTTCCTTGGCAGGGGTGAGGAGGGTGGGGAAGCCTGGAACCTGGGGACTGCATAGCTGCCACTCCAAAAAGGAAACTAGAGCAATGGAAGGAAAAAAGTCCTGAAAAGCTGAGGTCTAAGGGAGGATATTGTAACTGAGGTCCGACTGCAAACTGGGCTGAGACGATAACTTGCCGGAAGCCTGAATGTCAATTTCTTCTGACCCTCGTGTTGAGCACAGACCTTTAGTCTGAAGAGGCTATAGCTCTCAGGACACAGTGGGGTCAAGCCAGATGCAACATTGCATGATGGAAGCTGCAGTGCAGGGGCCACATAGTCCCCATCCTTAGAAAAGTTGTGCAGAAGGCCAGAGCTCACATTTGGGGCCCTTTGGCTGCTCGTCTGAGGCTTGGGGTGCCAGTCAGGGAGTAAGAGCCACCTGCTTCCTTAGCAGTTCCTTGGACCACCCGAGATTAGGTAACAGTTGGCAAAAATCTCCCACGGAAATGCCATGCTCGGTACTAATGGCTGCTCAGCAACAAAGCTTTATTCAAACAAATAACTCTGCCCTGGGTTCTTCAACTCTGCGAAAGACTCTCAACTCTTCCCACGTGTGCGCGCCCCCTCCCCCCAACTCCTCTGAGCCACAGATCCCGCCACGTGGTTCAGTGCAAAACCCTGAGGGCGCCTTGGGCAACAGACAGGGAAAAGGTCTTCCAGGAACCAGTGCTGCCGGACAGGGAGCTGTGGAGAGGCGGACTATGTGGAAGAGGAGGTCAAGGGCGGGGCCAGAGACACGGTGGAGAGGCCGATTCGAAGTGGGAGAGCGGAGAGTGTTTAAGCCATCGAGTCAAGTAGACTTTCAGGCGCTAACCCTAAGAGCTAGGGAAATCCAGGCTGAGCGGTGGGGGTGGGGGAAGACCTTTTTTTTTTTTCCTCTTTCTTCCAAATGTCAAGAACCCAGGTTCCCCTCTACCCCATCCCCCCCCGCCTCTCCCCCACTGCCCCACCACCAGACCCAGTAGTCCTGCCCAGGCTCAGGCTTCCCCCTCCCACACTGTGGCCTCCAAAAGTTCTTTCCCATGTTCCCGTCAGATTTTAATTGCAAAGGGAAAGCAAGGCCTATTGGATTGTCCTTGTATTTTTGCCTCTGGCTTTGGAACTAAACTATTGGCCCTTCTTTGCAGCTCCCAGGAAGGAGGCAGTGCGGAATTCCAGAAAGGCTCACTGCTGCTGCAAAGCCGGTTCCCGGGCTTGGCAGATGGGAGGAGTAGCCGGGTCTCCAGCGGCAGCCTGTCATGGGAGTGCTCCCTGCGTGATATGAGAGGGGACACCACCAGGGAAGAAAGCACTTTAGAGAGACTGCCTGGTTCCAGGGAGCCCTTGAGCTTGAAGGAAGCACAGCTGGGGGCTCCCTTCTGTTCTAAGGAGGCCTCCTTCATGGGGGAATCCCCGACTGTGAATACTGTGAAAATGAACCCCGAGCTGGAGGGTGAATCAGAATTGTTGGGCCCTCGGGAGGCTCCAGCAGAGACTTGTAGTGTCTTGGGAAGCCGGGAGGATAGACATGCCCACACTGAACCAAAGCAACATGACGCCTTCCACAAAGAGCACTTAGAGAAGAGCAAGAAGGGTATCCAGAGGTTCGACTGGATTTCAGATCCAGGCGAGGGGCCCCACTACAAGGAGAAGAGCAAAGCTGTGGAGGCTGGGGGGGGAGAATCGATCCGAGCCCAGGCCCTGATAGAAATGCCCCCGCAGTTAGCACTCCCGGTTTTCAGGAAAACAGTAACCCCTAGCGGGAGCAAGACCCAAACAATGGAGGTCGTGCCGGCTCCTCAAAGGAAAGGGCCGTCGGTGGTGGACTCGGAGCTGACCGAGTTAGGCCCGCTCGGAGCCCCCGAGTGGACCCTGCAGAAGGCGGGCCTGCAGCCTGGGGCTGAGCTGGCCATAGGCAAGCAGTCTTGGATGGTCAATGCTGAGGATTCGGTGGAGCGGGTCCAGCCTGGGTCTCTGGAGGCCACGTCCTGCGGTGCCTACGACTTGGAGCTGAGGCCCTACGTGTGCGATGTCTTGCTGGAGGACCCGGCAAAGGAAGACCTGGCCCAAGAGGAAGATCCCACCGTGTACACCTGTATCGAGTGCAGCATCTACTTTAAGAAGAAGGAGCACCTCTTGGAACACATGATGCAGCATTCCCGGGGGCCTGGGCAGGATCCTGAGGGCGAGTCCCTAGTGGGGCAGTGTCCATTTTCTTGCAGCGAGTGCGGCTGGGCGTTCGGGGACCCCGGCTCCCTGGAGCAGCACCGGCGGCTCCACCAGGAATCTCGGGAGAAGATCATCGAGGAAATCCAGAAGCTGAACGAATTTCCCGACGAGGGGCGGGAGGCCCGGCTGCAATGCCCCAAGTGCGTGTTTGGCACCAATTCCTCCAAGATCTTCGTCCAGCATGCCAAGATGCATGTCAAGGAGAGGAAAGATCAAGGAGCCAAGCCCCTGAGCCTGTTTGGCTCGGCTAGTGAGGTGCGGGAGAGCCCCGGATCGCCGGTGTACAGGCACTTCAAGCCCAGCGAACTCGGGCCTGCTCTGGTGCAGCCTCCTGGCAGCGGTCGAGGCCTCGGCGCCTGCATCCTCTGTGGGTTCCCCGCTCCCAGTGAGAGCATTTTGAAGGAACACATGAAGTATGCTCACTCTCACCCCTCCTGGGATGCCGAAGCATTCGAGGAGGACCCTGATCGGCCCGGGACGAGCCGGGACGCCTACAGCTCTGCCCGACTGGTCAGGTTTCCGGAAGCGGACTATTTCGGCAAGGCGGACCGGCTCTTTGCTCCGGCTCGCCGAGATACCAGCTCGGCCCCTTATGATCCTGCCCGTGGCTTCGGTCCGGGCCACCAGAGACAGGAGAAAAGCAGCGGAGGGAAGAAGGACTACCCGGCAGCAGGGTTCCAAGCCAAGAAGATGGCACCGTTCAGCTCCGCCCACCGGAACTCGGGAATGTCGGCCTGTTCCTCAGCCAAAATGTACACCCGCTACTCCTTGCCTCAGGGTAAAAAAACCAGCACGGTTCTCCTGAAAGAGGTGGAGGGCGACGGCTTCCGGACCCCCGCAGGTGGGTTGGAGGAGTTAAGATCGCCTTGGGCTACCACCCATGACTTTGGGAACATGGAAGAGGAAATTTCCTTAACCACGGAGATTGACTTAACGGAGAACCGAAGCTTTAAGCCCTTCGTCATCCCCCAGTCAGCACTGGACCTCAAGAGGACTTTCCGTGACATCTTGAAGGCCACGGAGTCCTCCGAAGCATTGGGAGCACAGAAGCAGCAGCTCCGGAAGATGCTGCCCATTGTCCTCCTGGAGGAGATTAACTTGCGGCCCAAGAAGTCGAAACCTAGGCCCAAGAGCCAGATCTTCAAGAAGAGAGGAGCTTTGCCAACCAAGGAGTTTGTGGTGGACGAAGCCCTCCCCTTGGACATTCTCCTGCTCGAACCCCCGCTGGAGGGCCCTCTGGGCATCGACGACCTCTTTGACGTGGATTCCCCCATGCTGAAGAATGAAGAGAGGAAGTGCCCTTATTGCCCGGACAGGTTTCACAATGGGATTGGTCTTGCCAATCACGTACGGGGTCACCTGAACAGGGTTGGGGTGAGCTACAATGTGCGGCATTTCATCTCCGCCGAAGAAGTGAAAGCTATTGAGCAAAAATTTTCCTTCCAAAAGAAGAAGAAAAAAGGTAGTATGTAATCAATTTAAGAGTTTTCTACTTTTTGTCTTAACGGTTTAAGTTGCATCTTCCCTTCCCTGACAATGGGTATGTATCCCTGCCTACTGGGAATGTAGACACCTGGGTCTCTTCAAGGGACATCCTGGGGTTGGGGTGGAGGAGAGAATCGGGAGTGGGGACAGCTTTGGCTCTGGATGAAATGCCACATTTGGGGAAGGCCACCCATCTCTTACCTTGTTTCACCCAGGGTGGGTGTTCAAAAATGGGGGTCTCATGAAACACTTACCATGTCCATCAGTTTACTAGGTGCTTTACCTAACACTGGTACAGATCTGAGCCCTGCCCAGGAGGCAACTCATCTAAAATGATAGGGCATTATCGGAGGGCGGGGGGCTGTCGGGGTGGGGGGGGAGGGCAGGACAGTGAGGCACTCAAGGGAGAGGTAAGGAAACTTCAGGTAGGGGAAAGAAGCCAGTGAAGATCTTAGTCTGCTTAGTTACCTCTGAGGCTGCAGCGCTGTTTCAGACAGAAATCATGGTCAGAGAGAGATTCGAAATTTACAAGGGAAGCCGACTGTTGATGGACCAGTGGAAAATGATTCCAGAGTCCTAGGACAGGAGATCTGAAGCAGCCAGGGTCGAGCAGATGGAGGAAAGAGGAGATGAGGGTGGTCGGGGGGTGAGGGTTGGGCACCTTGTTTTAGTCCCCCCCCTCCCCTCCCCCCATCGCCCCCCCCCCCCCCCGCAACCCCGACCCATTCCCTCTGGGCAATGGGCCCTGGACCTCCTGATGTGACCGTCTTGTCCTTCTCTCCACAGTTGCCAACTTTGACCCTAGCACATTCAGCCTGATGAGGTGTGAATTCTGTGGGGCTGGCTTTGACACTCGGGCTGGCCTCTCCAGCCACGCCCGGGCCCACCTACGGGACTTCGGCATCACCAACTGGGAGCTCACCATCTCACCCATCAACATCCTTAAGGAACTCCTGGCCAACTCAGCCGAGCGCCCAGCCCTGCCGCCCGTGGCCGAGGGGGAGCCCGCATCTCCCAGCCAGGAGCGGGAGGCCCTTGGCTTTGACCCCAAGAGCCTGACGCCCATGTCCGAGGGCAGTATGCCCCGTTCGCCGCTGTCCCCGTACCCGCCGGCCTGGGGCGATGAGTCGGTGCAGTCCTACCGAGACGGTAAGGGATACTGAAAGCCACGGCTGCTGGGACACTGAGCTCTTTGCGGGTAGGAGGAGAACAGGGGAGGAGAGCTAGTCCCAGCAGGTGGGGAGCTTGGGCCAGAAACTGTTGCTCTCTTTAAGAGGTTCTAGTCTAGTAAATCTTCTCCTTTCTCGTATCACAAGAGAAGGTACTTGGTCAACTGTAGTAGTCACGGTATTTACTGAGTGCCAAGCGCTTGGGAAAGTACGACAGACATGAAAGGGAAGTTCCTACCTACAAGGAGCATACAGTCTCATGGGGAAGAAATCAAAATAGACACACAAAATGGGATCTGTTGACAAGCAGCATGGTGTAGTGGGTAGAACACGGGCCTGGGAGTCAGAAAGTCATGGGTTCTAATCCCGGCTCCGCCACTTGTCTGCTGCGTGACCTTGAGCAAGTCACTTGAATTCTCTGTGCCTCAGTTACTTCATCTGTAAAATGGGGATCAAGACTGTGAGCCCCATGTGGGACAGGGACTGTGTCCAACCCGATTTGCTCATATCCATCCCACTGCTTAGTACAGTGCCTGGCACATAGTAAGTGCTTAAATAATACCGTCATTATTACTACTCTGCCAAGCCCTTCTCTTCATTTGAAGTCCAGATCATCTACCTCTTCCCAGTCATTACAATTACGAGTTGCTGTCAACTACCACACCCTGGCCCCACCTCTAACTTTCTGAATGATTTTTGACACCTTCCTCATCTTCCCTTTCTCCTTTTCCTCCTCTTCCTTTTCTTCCTCTTCCTCTTCTACCCTGATCCTCACGGATGTCACCATCCATCTAAATATTCCTGATGGCCACCTGCTTCCTTCCACTCCCTGTTTCTACCAACCCCCTGCCCCTCTCCACCTCCGCTACTCCCCAACTTGGACGCATGGTGGATTTTTTTCTTTTATGGTATTTGTTAAATGCTCCCTATGTTCCAGCCACTGTACCACGCACTGGGGTAGATACAAGCTAATCATGTTGGGCACGGCCCCGTGTCCCACATGGGGCTCACAGTCGTAATCCCCATTTTACAGATGCGATAACTGCGGCACAAAGAAGTTAAGTGACTTGCCCAAGGTCATACAGCAGACAAGTGGTGGAGTCAGGATTAGAACCCCGGTCTTTCCGACTCCCAGGCCCGTGCTCACTCCCCTAGGCCACACTGCTTCTCATCATCACCAGTCATTGTACCATATCTGACCACACCACCTTTGAATCCTATTCTTCAACCACAACCTCCTCACCCACTTCTCACCCATCGTACCCCATTCGTATTCCCTACCCAGCCTCCTCTCTCAAAGCACAAATCCACACCCTCAACTCCGCCTTCTTCTTCAAATTTAACCCGCCTTCCCTGCACCCAAATCTCTTTGTCCCCTCTTACCCCACCAGTCTTCAACCTTGGATCACTTCCACAGTTCGCTTCCTCCCCTCCTCTGCTCCTGCCGCGAAGTACTCTTAGCAGAAATCAAGGCACCGGTCAGATTTTGGCCACTTCAAACTCATCCTTACCTGATACAGATATAACTCTGTCCTCTCTTCATTGACTCTCATGCCCATTACCCCTTCCCCCACAACAACTGTTCCAGACCTTTAAATCCCTCCTGAGACATCCCTCCCCCCAACCAATGTCCCCACCTCCTCCATCTCTTGCCCCTGTTGGCCTTGCCAACTATTTTGTTGGCATAATAACCTTCAGGAATGAGCTCCCCAAAATTTCCTCACCTCCCTCCCACCCCCAACATCCACTTTCTCATCCTTCTCATTCATCTCTTGAGAAGGTCTTCCCACCTGTTTCAAATTCTATCCCTTCCACCTGTGCCTTTGACCCCATCACATTTTCTAAAAATATTTGCACCCACTCTTCTTCCCTCCCTGACTGCCATCTTCAACCGCTCACTCTCTGATGGCTTCTTTCCCTCCTCCTTCAAACATGTCCACATTTCCCCTCTCTCTAGATGCCACTGCACCATCCAGCTGCTGCCCCATTTCCTTCTTCCCATTCCTGTCCAAACTCTTCAAATGGGGTGTGTACACCCGCAATCTTCACATCCTGTCCTCCAATTCCCTCCATGACCCTCTATGGTCAGGTTTTCAACCCCTTCACACAAAGATTGCCCCCTTGCCAAATCAGATCAATCAGTGGTACTTGAGTGCCTACTGTGTGCAGAGCACTGTACTGAGTGCTTGGGAGAGTACGATATAACCAAGTTGGTAGGCACGTTCCCTGCACACAACAAGCTGAACTCGATCTATTCATCCTAACCTTCCTTGTCCTCTTAGAGGCCTTTGACGCTTTATCCCCCCGAGTCCTTTTCCTGGAAACCCTATCTAACCTTGGTTTTTCTGATACAGTGCTATCCTGGTTCTCCTTGTGCCTCTCTGATGGGCCCTTCCCCATCTCTTTGGCCAGCTCTACATCTGCCTCCCATTACCTCTGTGAGTGTCAATCAATCATTGATATTTATTGAGTGCTTACTGTGTGCAGAGTACTGTACTAAGCACTTGGGAGAGCACAAAACAACAGAGTTGGTAGACTTTAATTAGTACATAGACTGTGAGCCCCATGTGGGACAGGGACTTTGCCTGACCTGATTATATTTTATCTACCCCAGTGCTTAGTACAGTCTTGGCTTATAGTATGCACTTAGCAAATACCATCATTAGTATTAGACATGATCCCTGCCCACAAAAGTCTTTGTCTTTAAAAGTCTTTAAAGCCTAGAGGGGGAAACAGAACAGAGTAACAAGGTTCTCTTCTGGGTTCCCTTCTCTTTTAAATTTGCCCTTACTTCCTTGGGGAGCTCATCTGCTCCCACAACTTCAACTACCATCTCTATGCAGAAATAGATTTGAATCACAAATCTACCTTGCTAGCCTTGACCTTTTCTCCTTCTCTACAGTCTCACATTTCCTCCTGCCTCGAGGACATCGTAACATGGATGTCCTGCCGCCAACTCAATATGTGCCAAACTGAACTTGTCATCTTCCATCTCTTCCCTTAACTTTCCCAGTACTGTTGACACCATCACCATCTTCCTTGTCTCCTAGGCCGGCAACCTTGGCATTATTCTGGAATCTCCTCTGGCTTTCACCATATGTTCAGTCTGTCATGACTATTGGCTCTGTTCTCCTCCACCAAAGCGGTTCTTCCTCCACCACATTGCCAGAATCTGCCCCTTCCTCGGAGAAGCAGCGTGGCTTAGTGGAAAGAGCCCGGGCTTGGGAGTCAGAGGTCATGGGTTCTAATCCTGGCTCCACCACTTGTCAGCTGTGTAACTTTGGGCAAGTCACTTCACTTCTCTGAGCCTCAGTTACCTCATCTGTAAAATAGGGATGAAGCCTGTGAACCCTAGATGGGACACCCTGATTACCTTGTATCTACCCCAGCGCTTAGAACAGGGCTTTGCACATAGTAAGCGCTTAACAAATGCCATTATTATTATTATCTAAATGGCCTCCACATTTGTCCAAGGACTTGTCATAGCTTGGCCTGACTACCCGTTCAACTTCCCCGCTGATGTCCCTGCCTCTAGCCTTTACCCTCTGTAGACCATGCTTCGCTCTCCTGTCCGGATTATTTTTCTAAAATGGTGTTCTGTACCTGTCTCTCCACACCTCAGAGACCTCTAATGATTCCCCATTCCACTTCACATCAAGCAGAGCCTCCTAAACATTAGCTTTGAAACACTCCATAAGCTCTTCCTTCATACCTATGCACTCTTTCCTCCCACTGAGCCTCAGTTCATATACTTCACCCTTCTCAAGTCTTACGCCAACACACACTGTGCCTCATTCTTGCCATTGATCTCTGGCTCACACCCTCCCTCCCCTTTCACATCTGTCAGACAACCACTCTCCCCATAGTCAAGACCTTTCTGAAAGGCTATCTGCCCCAGGTGACCTTCCCTGATTAATTTCTAATCTGCTCCCCACCCCCTCCAACTACCACTTTGGCACATCCGCACTAACTGAACCCTTACACACTCACAACCTCTGTAGCACTTTTTTAATATATGGCATTCGTTAATCACTTACTGTCTACTGGGCACTGTGCTAAGTGCTGGGGTAGATACAAGCTAATCGGGTTGGACACAGTCCACGTCCCACGTGGGGCTGATAGTCTTGATCCCCATTTTACAGATGAGGTAACTGAAGCACAGAGAAGTGAAGTGACTTGCCCAAGGTCACCCAGCAGACAAGTGGTGGAGCTGAGATTAGAACCCAGGTCCTCCTAATGCCCAGGCCTGTGCTTCTCCTATGTTCATATGTTTATACTCTCGTTCTTCCTCTTGTCTATAATTTACTTGTGCTGGATTGTAAGCACCTTGAGTGCAGGGATAACACATATTGAACTCTCACAAGCATTCTTTTAGACTGTGAGCCCACTGTTGGGTAGGGACTGTCTCTATATGTTGCCAACTTGTACTTCCCAAGCGCTTAGTACAGTGCTCTGCACACAGTAAGCGCTCAATAAATACGATTGATGATTTAGGACAGGGCCCTGCACACAGTAGGTGCTGAATAAACACTAAGACTCAGAAGAGGTGCCTGGATAAAATGTCAGAAAAAATAATGGGCTGTACTGTTGAAAACACATGCATCGGTCCTCAGGGAGGCTATAAATATATGTGCTATTGGTGGCTGCAGGTTGATCTGACTCGAGGTGTTGGAGAATTAATCAGCGAAGGCTTCCTGGGAAAGGTGGTTTTCTTTTTGTTGTTGTTGTTGTTTAATGAGGGCTTTGATGGTGGGGAGAACTAAGGGCTGGCAGATTTCATTCATTCATTCAATCGTATTTATTGAGTGCTTACTGTATGCAAAGCACTGTACTAAGTGTTTGGGAGAGTACAATGTAACAACAAACAGAGGCGTTCCTGCCCACAACGAGCTCACAGTCTTGGGAGGGGAGAGGAGAGGAGTTCCAGGCCAGGGGAATGGGGTAAACAGGTGCTCGGAGGCAGGTGAAACAAGAGCAGGGTATGGCTAGAAGTGAGCTTGGGTTGGAGCAAAGAGGGCGAGCTGGGGAGTTGCGGGTGAAGAGAGCCGTAGGTCAAATGGAACAAACAAGTGGAAAGCCTTGAGGCCAATGGTAAAGGTTTTCTTTGAAGAGAAGGGAGATGAGCGCTTAGTACAGTGCTCTGCACACAGTAAGCGCTCAATAAATACGATTGATGATGAGCGGCAGCTAGTGGAGAGATGTGTGCTGGGCGATGTTGGTTTCATGAAAATGTTTCAGGCAGCGGTGTGGAATGTGGATCCAAGTTGGGAGGGGCTGGACGCAACTTGGAGGAACAACATGGCCTAGTGGAAAGAGCATGAGACTGGAAGTCAGAGGCCCTCGGTTCTAACGCCAGTTCTGCCAATTACCTGCTGTGTGAACTTGGGCAGGTCACTTCACTGCTCTGGGTCTCAGTTTCCTCATTTGTAAAAGTGAGATTTACATACTTCAATCAATCAATCGTATTTATTGAGCGCTTACTATGTGCAGAGCACTGTACTAAGCGCTTGGGAAGTACAAATTGGCAACACATAGAGACAGTCCCTACCCAACAGTGGGCTCACAGCCTAAAAGGGGGAGACAGAGAACAGAACCAAACATACCAACAAAATAAAATAAATAGGATAGAAATGTACAAGTAAAATAAATAAATAAATAAATAAACAGGGTAATAAATATGTACAACCATATATACATATATACAGGTGCTGTGGGGAAGGGAAGGAGGTAAGATGGGGGGATGGAGAGGGGGACGAGGGGGAGAGGAGGGAAGGGGCTCAGTCTGGGAAGGCCTCCTGGAGGAGGTGAGCTCTCAGCAGGGCCTTGAAGGGAGGAAGAGAGCTAGCTTGGCGGATGGGCAGAGGGAGGGCATTCCAGGCCCGGGGGATGACGTGGGCCGGGGGTCGACGGCGGGACAGGCGAGAACGAGGTACAGTGAGGAGATTAGCGGTGGAGGAGCGGAGGGTGCGGGCTGGGCAGTAGATGGAGAGAAGGGAGGTGAGGTAGGAGGGGGCGAGGTGATGGAGAGCCTTGAAGCCGAGGGTGAGGAGTTTCTGCCTGATGCGTAGGTTGATCGGTAGCCACTGGAGATTTTTGAGGAGGGGAGTAATATGCCCAGAGCGTTTCTGGACAAAGATAATCCGGGCAGCAGCATGAAGTATGGATTGAAGTGGAGAGAGACACGAGGATGGGAGATCAGAGAGAAGGCTGGTGCAGTAGTCCAGACGGGATAGGATGAGAGCTTGAATTAGCAGGGTAGCGGTTTGGATGGAGAGGAAAGGGCGGATCTTGGCAATGTTGCGGAGCTGAGACCGGCAGGTTTTGGTGACGGCTTGGATGTGAGGGGTGAATGAGAGAGCGGAGTCGAGGATGACACCAAGGTTGCGGGCTTGTGAGACGGGAAGGATGGTAGTGCCGTCAACAGAGATGGGAAAGTCAGGGGGAGAACATACTTGTTCTCCCTCCTACTTAGACTGTGAGCCCCCTGTGGAACAGGGACTTGTATCTACCCCAGTGCTTAGGGCTTGACACATAGGAAGTGCTTAACAAATAGAACACTGCTCAGCACTTAGAACAGTGCTTGGCACATAGTAGCGCTTAACAAATACCATCATTATTATTAAATAACATTTTTTTAAAAGGGCAGTGAGGAGGCTGATAGCACAACCCAGTTTGCTTGCATATACCCCAATGCTTAGTACTTAGTAAGCACATAACAAATACCATAATTATTATCCATTATTATAATCTAATCATTATTTGATAAGAGCTTGGACTAGGGTGGTGGCTTGCGGGAGGGGAAAGGGCAGTTCTGAGGTGTTTTGGAGAAAGAATTGGGAGGTTTCAGCAGTTGATTGAATGTGAAAGCTGAAAGACAGGAGATGAGGGGGCTATGGTTGCGGGCTTGTGAGCCCACTGTTGGGTAGGGACCGTCTCTATATGTTGCCAACTTGTACTTCCCAAGCACTTAGTACAGTGCTCTGCACACAGTAAGTGCTCAATAAATATGATCGATTGATTGATTGAGAGACAGGGACAATGGTGGTGCTTTTGACTAAGCTGGAAAAGTTAGGAAGAGGGGAGTACCCAGGCAGGAAGATGAGAAGGGAAGCAGCATGGTGTAGTGGATAGGGCACAGGCCTGAGAGTCAGAAAGTCATGGGTTGTAATCCCGGTTCCACCGCATGTCTGCTGTGTGACCTTGGGCAAGTCATTTAACTTCTCTGTGCCTTAGTTACCTCGTCTGTAAAATGGGGATTGAGAATGTGAGCCCCACATGGGACAGGGACTGTGTCCAACTGTGCTTAGTACTGTGCCTGGCACATAGCGCTTAGCAAATTCCACAATTATTAATTATTATTATTAAGTTCAGTTTGGGGCATGTTGCATTTGAAGTGCCAGCGAGACAGCCAAGTGGAGATGCCTTCTAGGCAAGAGGAAATGCAAGATGGGATAATGGGGGAAAAGTTGGTAAAGAGAGGTAGATTTGGGAGTTTCTCTGCATTTCAGCCATAGCAATAATAGTATTTATTGGGTAGTTACCGAGTGCGGTACACCGTACAAACGCTTGGGAGATGCAGCAGAAGTACAAGACGTTCCTTGCCCATAAGGATCTTACAGTCCTGGGGAGAGAGAGACCTAGAAATAACAATAATAATAGTAATAAGAGTAATAATTATTGTTATTTCTTGTTATTGTTGATCATTATTGTTATAATAAGCATTATAAAGTATATAATTATATACTTTATAATGATTGTTATTATAATAATAATGGTACTATTATTGTTATTTCTTGTTATAATAATTATTATAAATTATATAATTATATAATAATAATTATTATTATAACAATAATAATGGTAACAATAGTAATAATTATTGTTATTTCTAGGTCTCTCTCCCCAGGACTGTAAGATCCTTATGGGCAAGGAACATGCCTTGTACTTCTGCTGCATCTCCCAAGTGTTTGTACAGTGTACCGCAATGTGACCTAGTGGATAGAGCCTGGG
This sequence comes from Tachyglossus aculeatus, assembly GCF_015852505.1. Taxonomy (NCBI): domain Eukaryota; kingdom Metazoa; phylum Chordata; class Mammalia; order Monotremata; family Tachyglossidae; genus Tachyglossus; species Tachyglossus aculeatus. The sequence goes on along the minus strand of NC_052101.1, from coordinate 117,661,367 downwards.
CTTGGGAGTCAGAAGGAGCTGCGTTCTAATCCCAGCCCCGCTACTTGTCTGCTGTGTCACTTCACTTCAATTCTCCGTGCCTCAGTTCCCTCATCAGTAAAATGGGGATTAAGACTGTGAATCCCAAGTGGGTCATGGACTGTGTTTGTTGAGCAAGTCACTTCACTTCTCTGTGCCTCCGTTACGTCATCTGTAAAATGGGGATTAAGACTGTGAGCCCCATGTGGGACAACCTGATCACCTTGCATCCCCCCCAGTGCTTAGAACAGTGCTTGGCACATAGTAAGGGCTTAACAAATGCCATCATTATTATTATTATGTGGAGGAGCCAGGAGCTGGGATTAGAACCTCGGTCTTTCTGACTCCAGGGCCCGTGTTCTATCCACTAAGACATGCTGTTTCTATTGAACGTGTGTGAGTGCGCACGCACACACACACACACACGCACACACACCCTTTTTCTCTCTCTCTGGGAATGCACCAAGTGTATAGGTTGGTTGAGAAGCAGCGTGGCTCAGTGGGAAGAGCACAGGCTTTGGAGTCAGAGGTCATGGGTTCAAATCCCAGCTCTGCCAATTGTCAGCTGTGTGACTTTGGGCAAGTCACTTAACTTCTCTGTGCCTCAGTTCCCTCATCTGTAAAAAAAATGGGGATTAAGACTGTGAGCCCCCCGTGGGACAGCCTGATCACCTCGTAACCTCCCCAGCGCTTAGAACAGTGCTTTGCATATAGTAAGCGCTTAATAAGTGCCATCATTATTATTATTATAGGTTGATAAGAACTGGTGTTCTGATTAGTTAAGGAAGGCCTGTTGGAGGAGGAGAAGGAGGTGGGATTTTAGGAGGGCTTTGAAGATAGGGAGAACTGAGATCTGGTGGGGAGGGAGTTCCAGGCCCTGGGACAACATGAGTAAGGGGTCAGAGGTGAGCAAGAGGAGAGTGCGGTACAGCCTGAAGGTGGGTTCGGGAAGAGTGAAGTGTACGAGTAGGAGAGCAGTGGGTTAAGAGAGTCAATGGTAAAGAAGTGGTAAACCGCTAAAATCCACCCTTTCCTCTCCATCCAAACTGCTACCATGTTAAACCAAGCACTTATCCTATCCCGCTTTGATTACTGTTATCAGCCTCCTTGGCTCATCTCTCCCCACTCCAGTCCAAACTTCACTCTGCTGCCCCGATCATTTTTCTACAAAACCGTTCATGTTTCCCCACACCTCAAAAACCTCCAGTAGTTGCCCATCCACCTCCTTATCAAACAGAAACTCCTTACCATCGACTTTAAAACACTCGATCACCTGGCCCCCTCCTACCTCACCTCGCTACTCTCCTACTACAACCCAGTCCACACACTTTGCTCCTCTAATTGCTAACCTACTCACTGTACCTCTATCTCATCCATCTCGCTGCCAATCTCTCACTTATGTTCTGCCCTGGCCTGGGACACCCTCCTTCTTCTTTCCGACAGACAATTACTCTCTCCGCTTTAAAAAGCTTTATTGAAGGTACATCTCCTCCAAGAGGCCTTACCTAACTAAAGCCCACATTGCCTCTTCTCCCACTCCCTTCTGCATCACCTTGATTTTCTCCCTTTATTTATCTCTCCCTCAGCCCCACAGCACTAATGTACATATCTGTAATTTATTTCTTTATATTAATGTCTGTCTCCCCCTCTAGACTGAGTTTGTTGTGGGCAGGGAATATGTCTACCAACTCCATTATATTATACTCTCCCAAGTGCCTAGTACTGTCCTCTGTATACAGTAAGCGCTCAATAAATATGGTTGATTGATTGATGGGTAGCTGATGCAGAGGAGTTCCCCAAGAGAGTGTGTAGGATGAAAAGAGTAAGGGACCCAGAACAGAGACTTGTGGGCCACCCACAATAAGGGATGAAACATGGAAGAGGAGCCAGCAAATGAAATAGAGAAGGAGCAGTTGGAGAGGTAGGAAGAGAACCAGTAGTAATAGTGGTAGTATTTATTAGGAGTCTTCTATGTGCGAAGCACTGTTCATTCATTCAATCATATTTATTAAGCACTTACTGTGTGCAGAGCACTGTACTAAGCACTTGGGAAAGTATAGTACAACAATACAGTGACATTCCCTGCCCACAACGAGCTCATAGTCTAGAGGTGGGGAGACAGACATCAATACGAATAAATAAAATCACAGATATATACATAAGCCCCGTGGGGCTGGTGGGGATGGGACGGGCCCGGGGCGGGGGGGGAGCAAAAGGAGCAAGTCAGGGATATGCAGAAGGGAGTGGGAGATGAGGAAAAGTGGGGCTTAGTCTGGGAAGGCCTCTTGGAGGAGATGTGCCTTCAATAAGACTTTAAAGAGGGGGAGAGTAAAGAGGTGGATTTAAGGAGTGGGGGGGGGGGGGTGTTCCAGTCCAGAGGATGTGGGCCAGGGGTCGGCGGCAGACAGGTGAAATCGAGGCACAGCGAAGAAGGTTAGCACTAGAGGAGCGAAGTGTGCGGGCTGGGTTGTAGAAGGAGAGAAGTGAGGTGTGGTAGGAGGGGACAAGGTGATGGAGTGCTTTAAAGCCAATGGTGAGGAGTTTTTGTTTGAAACGGAGGTGCACAGGCAACCACTGGAGATTTTTTGAGGAGGGGGGTGACATGTCCTCAACGTTTCTGTAGAAAGATGATCCAGGCATCGGAATGAAGTATAGACTGGAATGGGGAGAGACAGGAGGTTGGGAGGTCAGCAAGGAGGCTGATGCAGTAATCTAGGCAGGATAGGATGAGTGATTATATTAACATGGTAGGAGTTTGGGTGTTCTATGCACTGGACACAGTCCCTGGCCCTCCAGGGCCTGGCAGTCTAAGAATAAAGTGGGGAGGGTTTGACCTGTTGGATTTGCTAGAAGGAAGTCATTGGTGACCTTGGAGAGTGCAGTCTTAGTCTTGCTTTGATACCCCAGCCCTACAGCACTTTTATGTTTATATCCTTATACTCTACTATTTCCTGTATCAATAATTTATTTTATTGTATTATTTTACTGTCTGTTTCCCCCTGTAAACCGTAAGCTTTTTGTGAGCGTTCATTCATTCATTCAGTCATATTTATTGAGTGCTTACTGTGTGCAGAGCACTGTACTAAGCACTTGGAAAGTACAATTCAGCAACAGAGACAATCCCTACCCAACAGTCCAGAAGCGGAGCGACAGACAACAAAACAAAACAAGTAGACAGGCATCAATAGCATCAAAAGAGATAAATAGAATTATAGATATATACGCATCATTAACAAAATAAAGAGAATAATAAACATGTACAAATATACACAAGTGCATCATTCATTCACTCAATTGTATTTGTTGAGCACTTTGTGCAGAACACTGTACTAAGCACTTGGGAAGTACAATTCTGCAACTAATAGAGTCAATCCCTGTCCACAACGGGCAGGGATCATGTCTACCAACTCTATTGTATTGTACTTTCACCCACACATAGTACAGTGCTCTGCAGTCAATCAATCGGTCGTATTTATTGAGTGCTTACTGTGTACAGAGCACTGTACTAAGCGTGTATAACAGAGTTGGAAGACACATTCCCTGCCCACAACGAGCTTACAGTCTACAGGGGGGCTGTCCAAACCTGAACCCATCTGCCCTCACAAGAGAAATAGTAAGTGCTCTAAGTAAGTGCTCAATGAATACCATTGACTGATTGGAGTGAAGGGGGTGAAAACCTATTTAATGGATCAAGAAGATGATTAGGCAAGAGTACGTCATTCATTCAGTCGAATTTATTGAGCACTTACTGTGTGCAGAGCACTGTACTAAGCGCTTGGGAGAATACAGCAATATACAGACACATTCCCTGCCCAAAACGAGCTTACAGTCTAAAGGGACGAGCTTACAATCTTGAAGGCAGTGGTGTGTATGCAACCTATTCTAGGAGTTCGAACAGGAATTGGAACAGTGAGTTGGGGCGTTAGCTGGAGGGGGCCATGGGATCAAGAGAAGGCTTTTATAGAATGGCGGGGGGTGAGAGGCTGGGGGGCAGGTCAAGCATGTGTGAAGATGGAAGAGAAGGAGCCCAGAGAGTGGGAGATTGACGGTGGCAAAGGAGGAGAGGGAACTGGAAGCGACTGTCTTTAAGAGAGAAGCAGTTTGGTGAGAGCTCACCTCCTCCAGGAGGCCTTCCCAGACTGAGCCCTCTTTTTCCTCTCCTCCTCCCCATCCCCCCCACCCTACCTCCTTGCCCTCCCCACAGCACTTGTATATATTTGTACAGATTTATTACTCTATTTTACTTGTACATATTTACTATTCTATTTATTTTGTTAATGATGTGCATATAGCTATAATTCTATTTGTTCTGATGATTTTGACACCTGTCTACATGTTTTGTTTTGTTGTCTTGTCTCCCCCTTCTAGACTGTGAGCCCATTGTTGGGTAGGGACCGTCTCTATATGTTGCCGACTTGTACTTCCCAAGCGCTTAGTACAGTGCTCTGCACACAGTAAGTGCTCAATAAATACGATTGAATGAATGAATGAATGAATGAATGTAGTGGAAAGATCCCAGACATGGGAGCCAGAGGGCCTGGGTTCCAATCCCAGCTTCACCGCAGAGTCTGCTGGGTGATCTTGGGCGAGTTACTTTACTTCTCTGTGCTTCGGTTATGTCAACTCTAAAATGGGGATTAAGACTATGAGCCCCATGTGGGACCTGGACTGTGTCCAACCTGATTATCTTCTATCTACCCCAGCGCTTAGTACTGGCACATAGTAAGCACCTAACAAATATCATTTAAAAAAAAAATCAGAGGGGATGGGGACAGAGATGTGGGTAGATGCAGAGAGCTGGTAGGAGAGCTCCTGAGAGACCACTGGGAAGGAGGAGGCATAGTAGAGTGGTAAGAATGTAAAGGTGGGACTTGGGAAAGTTCACACCTGAAGTATAATTAATTATACAGCTGAGAAGAGAACGCAGGAGTCCTAATTTCAATTCAGTGTGCCATCCCACTAAACCATACAAGCAATCAGTGGAATGTATTGAACATTTACTGGTATTTAAGTGCTTACTATGTGCCAGGCACTGTACTAAGCACTGGGGTAGTTACACAATAATCAGGTTGGACATAGTCCGTGTCCCACATGGGGCTCACAGTCTTAATCCCCATTTTACAGATGAAGTAATTGAGTCAGCTCAGAGAACTTAAGTGACTTGCCCAAGGTCACTCAGCAGCCAAGTGACGGAGCTACAATGAGAACCCCTGTCCTTCTGACTCCCAGGCTGGTACTCTATCCACTAGGCCACACTGCTTATCTTATTGTGTGCAGAGCACTGTACTAAATGCTTGGGAGAGTATAATGCAACAGAGTTGGTAGGTACATTCCCAGCCCACAACGATCTTATGGTCTAGAGGATCTCCCTTTTCCAGATTGTGCCCACTCATGGATTGGCACAATCCATTTGCCCACTAAGACCCACACTGGAGAAGGAGACTTGCCTAAAGTCATCCAAGTGGTGGAGTTGGCAAGTGAATCTTAGGGTTCTTGGTTCTTCTTTTCATTCATTCAGTCTTATTTATTAAGTGCTTACTGTGTGCAGAGCACTGTACTAAGCACTTGGGAACAATAAACAGTGACATTCCCTGCCCATAATGAGCTCACAGTCTTGGGGGGGGCGGGTGGTAGTCCATAGCCCATCTAGTAATAATGATGATATTTGTTAAGTGCTTACTATTCACTCATTCATTCATGCAATCAATCATATTTATTGAGTGCTTACTGTATGCAAAGCACTGTACTAAGCACTTGGGAGACTACAGTACAACAACAGACACATTCCTGCTCACAACGAGCTCACAGTCTAGAGGGGGAGACAGACATTAATATAAATAAATAAATTACAGATATATACAGATGTGCTATGACAGGATGACAAAGGTCATAGGAGAAGCAGCACGGCTTAGCGGAAAGAGTGTGGGCCTGAGAATCAGAGGACCTGGATTCCAATCCTGTCTCCATCATGCACCTGATGTGTACATGGAGACTTCTCTGTGCCTCAGTTCCCTCATCTGCAAAATGGGGATTCCATACCTGTACTCCCTCCTACTTAGACTGTGAGCCCCATGTGGGACCTGATGATCTTGAATCTATCCTAGTGCTTAGCACAGTGCCTGGCACAAAGTAAGTGCCTAACCAATGTCATTATCATTATAGATGGGGAAGTGGGTGGGGGTCTGAAGCTTTGGTATTGTGGTCCTGGAATGCCTGTCCCTCAGGACTGCAGCCTGAGTAATAAATCCCTAGTAATAAATGCAGTCTGAGGGGGACCTTCTAGACTGTAAGTTTGTTATGGACAGGGAATGTGTCTGTTATTTTGTTCTACTGTACTCTCCCAAGTGCTTAGTATAGTGCTGTGCAAACAGTAAGCGCTCAATAAATACGATCGACTGACCCCGTGGGGCAGTAAAACCCTGCTCACCCAAATCCTGGCTCCCTTGACGGTTTCAGGAGAGGGTTTGTTGGGGGATTTGGCCTAATGTGAAAGCCCGGTGTGGAGGGCCACTGAGGAGGTAGTAGGGGGCAATGAGAAGCAAACTCCAGGAGTCCATGAAGAGAAGGCCTGCCAGATGAAGGCCCTGAGACCCCAATGTATAAAGCACCTTTCTTAGCGCTGGGGTAGACATAATAATAATAATAATGATGATGGTATTTGTCAAGAGCTTACTTTGTGCCAAACACTGTTCTAAGTGCTGGGGTAGATACAAGATAATCGAATTGTCCCACGAAGGGCTCACAGTCTTAATCCCCATTTTGCAGATGAGGTAATTGAGGCCCAGAGAAGTGAAGTGACTTGCCCAAGGTCACACAGCAGACAAGTGGCAGAGCCGAGATTAGAACCCACGTGCTCTTACACCCAAGCCCATGCTCTTGCCACTAAGCCACACTACAGGACACTAGAGGGGGGTGGCCCAACCCTGAACTCATCTATCCTCCCAATAGAAATAGTAAGTGCTATAAGTGCTCAGTAAATACTATTGCAAGATTGATGGGATTGAAGGGGGTTAATAATAACAGTGATGGTATTTGTTAAGTGCTTACTGTGGGCCAGGCACTGTTCTAAACGCTGGGGTAGATACAAGATAGTTGGGTGGGACATAGTCCCTGTCCCACATAGGGTTCACAGCCTTAATCCCCATTTTACAGATGAGGGAGCTAAGAAGTTAAGTGACTTGCCCAAGGTCACACAACAGACAAGAGGCGGAGGTGGGATTAGAACCCATGACCCTCTGACTCCCAGCTCATTGTGGACAGGGAATGCGTCTGTTTATTGTTATGTTGTACCCTCCCAAGTGCTTAATACAGTGCTGTGCACATAGTAAGCACTCAGTAAATATGATTGAATGAATCCCAGGCCCGTGCTCTATCCACTAGGCCACAACACGGGATCTCTCTGCCTTCACATGCCCTATCGTCCATCCAGTCCCCTTCCCAGCAGAATTCAGATTTGAGGGGCTGGTAATGACTCCTGTTGAGCCATCCCCTCTTTGTCCTCCTTGAACCCCAGAGGTCCGTAAATGGACGACTGGGTGAAGACCCTTGGGGCACATTTCTCCCCGGGGAACTTGGCCAGGCCTTGTTGAGAGAGCCCCTCCTGGGAAGCTGTCCCCCGTACCCCAAACCAAAAGCAAATATCAGTAAATCCAGTTTATATCAAAAAGGCCCAAGCTTGCTGCTCTTCTTATCAGTAGCTGTAGGTCCTTTCCCAACCCTCAGATTACAGAGGGAGCTGATGTCAGCAAGGTAAAGTGGCTGGTTTTAGGTTCAGGGGGCTATTTGGCCTAAAGAAGAGAAGCTTAAATGGCCACTAATGACTGTCCTGAAATACAGGGAGAGTCTCTATGAGGAGGTGTGATTAAACACTAGGATGGGCTACTGAGGGAGGTTGTGGAGTGCCTTAAGAAGACAGTAAACATCAGAGCTAGAAGATTTAGCCATTCATCTGCCTAGGGGCAGAGGGCCAGACCAGATGACCTGGGATTCTTTGGTTTTTCGGTAGGAAATTAGAATGGTATTTTATCAAGCGCTATGTGGCGAGCTAATCAGAACAGACGCTGCCTTACCCGTTCGCACGCAGGACTGGGAATCTAACTAGGGGAGAGCTGAACAATGAGAATAATGAGTAACAATTACTAGCTGCAATAAATTACAAGGGAAACAGACCGAGAGAACAGTGTTACAATGGGTGGCAAAGAAGTCATTGAAGAAGAGTGTAATCAGTTTGGAGGCAACAGTTTCAAATTTTTGCAGCCTCAGCAATCTTCTTAAATGTATCTGGTTTTTAGGAGAAGCTGGGGGGCTACCCCTGGCACCAGACAGAATCAAAAATGAGCACTTATTCATTCATTCATTCAATCATATTTATTGAGCACTTACTATGTGCAGAGCTCTGTACTAAATGCTTGGGAGAATACAATATAACAATAAACAGACACATTCCCTGCCCACAGTAGGCTTTCAGTCTAGAGGGGGAGACAGACATTAATATCAATAAATAAATTACAGCTATGTACATAGGTGCTGTGGGGCTGGGAGGAGGGATGAATAAAGGGAACAAGTCAGGGCAACACAACAGGGAGTGGGAGAAGAAGAAAAAGAAGAAGAAAAGGGGGCTTAGCTAGGGAAGGCCTCTTGAAGGAGATGCGCCTTCAGTAAGGCTTTGAAGTAGGGGGAGAGTAATTGTCTGTGGGATTTGAGGAGGTAGGGTGTTCCAGGCCAGAGGGAGGATGTGGGTGAGGGGTTGGCGGCGAGATAGACGAGATCGAGGTAGTGAGAAGGTTAGCATTAGAGCAGCGAAGTGAGCAGCGGCGAGATAGACGAGATCGAGGTAGTGAGAAGGTTAGCATTAGAGCAGCAAAGTGAGCCGGCTGGGTTGTAGTAGGAGAGTAACGAGGTGAGGTAGGAGGGGGCAAGGTGATGGAGTGCTTTAAAGCCAATGGTGAGGAGTTTTTCATTCATTCATTCAATCGTATTGATTGAGCACTTACTGTGTACAGAGCACTGTACTAAGCACTTGGAAAGTACAATTTGGCACCAGATAGAGACAATCCCTACTCAGCAGTGAGCTCACAGTCTAGAAGCGGGGAGACAGATAAGAAAATAAAGCCAAACAAGCAGACAGGCATCGATAGCATCAATATAAATAAATAGAATTATAGATATTCATTCATTCAATCGTATTTATTGAGCGCTTATTGTGTGCAGAGCATTAATAATAATAATAATGGTATTTGTTAAGCGCTTACTACGTGCAAAGCACTGTTCTAAGCGCTGGGGAGGTTACAAGGTGATCAGGGTGTCCCACAGGGGGCTCACAGTTTTAATCCCCATTTTACAGATGAGGTAACTGAGGCACAGAGAAGTTAAGTGACTTGCCCAAAGTCACACAGCTGACAGTTGCCAGAGCCGGGATTTGAACCCATGACCTCTGACTCCAAAGCCTGTGCTCTTTCCACTGAGCCACGGAGCATTGTGCTAAGCATTTGGGAAGTACAAGTCGGCAACATATAGAGACAGTCCCTACCCAACAACGGGCTCACAGTCTAGAAGGGGGAGACAGGCAACAAAACAAAACATGTAGACAGATGTCAAAACCGTCAGAATAAATAGAATTATAGCTATATGCACATCATTAACAAAATAAATAGAGTAGTAAATATGTACACGTAAGATAAATAGAGTCATAAATCTATACAAATATATACAAGTGCTGTGGGGAGGGGAAGGAGGTAGGGCAGGGTCGGGGGATAGGGAGGAGGAGAGGAAAAAGGGGGCTCAGTCTGGGAAGGCCTCCTGGAGGCTTTCCGCCCTCCCCCCCCCCCCCCCCCCCCCCCCCCCCCCCCCCCCGCCAGTGCCACCACCTCCCGCGGAGCAGGGAGAGAGGGGTGGATATACACATCATTAATAAAATGAATAGAATAATAAATATGTATATATATACACAAGTGCTGTGGGGCGGGGAAGAGGGTAGAGCAGAGGGAGGGCGTCAGAGCGATGGAGAGGGGAGAAGGAGCCGAGGAAAAGGGGAGCTCAGTCTGGGAAGGCCTCCGGGAGGAGGTGAGCTTTCAGGAGGGCTTTAAAGGGGGGAAGTGTGCTAGTTTGGCAGATGTGAAGTTTTTGCTTGAAGTGGAGGTGGATGGGCTACCACTAGAGTTTCTTGAGGAGTGGGGAAACATGTCGTGAATGTTTCTGTAGAAAAATGGTCCGAGCAGCAGAGTGAAGTATTGCCTGGAGTGGAGAGAGACAGGAGGCTGTGAGGTTAGCAAGGAGGCTGATACAGTAATCGAGGCGGGATAGAATAAGTGCTTGTATTAACGTGGTAGCAGTTTAGATGGGGAGGAAAGGGCGGATTTTAGCGATGTTGTGAAGGTTGAACCAACAAGATTTAGTGATGGATTGAATATGTGGGCTGAATGAGAGAGAGGATATAGCATTGGCCTGGGAATCAGAAGGACCTGGGTTCTAATCCTGTCTCTGCCACATGTCTGCTGTGTAACCTTGAGCAAGTCACTTAACTTCTCTGGGCCTCAGTTACCTCATCTGTAAAATGGGGATTAAGAGTGTGAGCCCCAAGTGGGACAGGGACTTGGTCCAACCTGATTAACTTGTATCTACCCCAGTGCTTGGCACATAGTAATCACTTCACAAGCACCATAATTAGTATTATTATTAAGGATTTCATTCGGTTGTATTTATTGAGTGCTTACTGTGTGCAGAGTACTAAAGATAACACCAAGGTTACGGGCTGGTGAGACAGGAAGGATGGTGGTGCCATACAGTGATGGGGAAGTCAGGGGAAGGATAAGGTTTGGGTGGGAAGATAAGGAGTTCTGTTTTAGTCATGTAAAGTTTGAGGCAATGGCGGGACATCCAAGTAGAGATGTCTTGAAGGCAGGAGGAAATGCGAGACTGCAGAGTGGGAGAGAGATCAGAGCTGGAGATGTAGATTTGGGTATCATCCTCATAGAGGTGGTAGTTGAAGCCGTGGGAGTGAATGAGTTCTCCTATGGAGTGGGTGTACATGGGGAATAGAAGGGGACTCAGAACTGAACCTTGAGGGACACCCACACTTAGGGCATGGGAGACAGAAGAGGAGCCAGCAAAAGAGACTGGAGAATGAGTGACCAGAGAAATAGGAGAACCAGGAGAGGACGGTGTCAGTGAAGCCGAAGTTGGATAACGTTGCCAGGAGAAGGGGATGGTCAACAGTGTCGAAGGCAGCTGAGAGGTCGAGGAGGATTAGGATGGAATAGAGGCTGTTGAATTTGGCAAGAAGGAATTCATTTGTGACCTTTGAGAGGGTGGTTTCCGTGGAGTGAAAGGGACGGAAGCAGATTTGAGGGGGTCAAAGAGAGGAACTTGAGACAGCGGGTCTAGACAACTCGCTCAAGAAGTTTGGGGAGGAATGGTAGGAGGGAGATGGGGTGATGACTGGAGGGAGCCGTGGGGTCAAGGGAGGGTTTTTTTAGGATAGAGGAAACATGGACATGTTTGAAACAGTGGGGAAGAATCCTTTGGGGAGCGAACAGTTGAGGATGGTGATTAGGGAGGGAAGAAGGTAGGGACCAAATGTTTTGATAAGGTGTGAAGAGATGGGGTCAGATGCAAAGGTGAGGGGGTGAATTTTGAGAGATGGCAGATCTCCTCTTAAATGCTGCTGGGAAAGATGGGAGAGTTGAAGAAGGGGCAGGGGAGATTTTAGCGAGATCATGCCTGATAGTTTCAATTTTCTCGATAAAGTAAGTGGCCAGATCATTAAGGGCAAGGGTTGGGGGATGGGGGAGATGGCGGGACAGGGGGTTTGAGGAGGGAGTTAAACGTCTGGAACAGCTGATGAGGGCAATGGGTGTGAGTGTCAATAAAGATGGAGAAATAATTTTTCTGAGCAGAGGAGAAGGCAGACTTAAAGCACACAAGGATAAACTTGAAGTGGCCAAGATCGGCCTGATATCTAGATTTCCACCAGCAGTGCTCTGCGGCTCATGCACAAGAGCGAAGGAGGTGGACTATGCAGGTGATCCAGGGCTGTGGGTTAGTGGTATGAGATCGACGAAGGGATAGGGGAGCAAGTGAGTTGAGTTTAGTAGAGAGGGTGGTGTTGAGGGCGTCAGTTTGGTCATCAAGGGAAAGTAGTTTGAGTTTGGAGGCTAAATGGAGCCTGATGAGTTGAGAAAATTGGATGGGGTCAAAAGATTGGCAGTCTCTGTGTGGAAACAGCACAGATTTGTGGGGAGGAGATGTGTGGGAGAGAAGGGAAGTGAGGAAGTTGTGGTCATATAGAGGGATTTCAGAGTTAGTGAGGGTAGCCATTGTGCAGTGGCTAGAGATGATGAGATGGAGTGTGTGTCCAAGTTGGTGAGCGGGCGAGCTGGGTTGGAGCAGGAAGTCAGTAGAGTTGAGGAGTGATAGGAAGCAGGCAGTGGAAGGGTCATGAGGTGGATATTGAAGTCACTAAGGTAGGGATGGAGAAAGAGAAGGAGTGTGAGAAAGGGATCAAAAAGTATAAAGAAGTTGGTGGTGGGGCCTGGGGGCCAGTTAGATGACTATTACTAGAATTTGGAGTGGGTGGTAAAGGCGGGTGATATGGGCTTCAGAGAAAGGGAAAGAAAGGGATGGGAGAGGTGGAATGGCCTAAAAGCGACACTGGGGCACGAGAAGGAAGCCTACACCTCCCCCTTTCCCATTGAGTCTGGGAGAGCAAGTGAAGATGAGACGCCCCCCCCGGTAGAGAGAGCAGAAGGGGAATCCATAATAATAATAATAATAATGAGGGCATTTATTAAGCACTTACTATGTACCAAGTGTTCTAAGTGCTGGAGAGGTTACAAGGTGCTCAGGTTGTCCCACAGGGGGCTCACATTAAGCCCCATTTTACAGATGAGGGAACTGAGGCCCAGAGAAGTTAAGTGACTTGCCCAAAGTCACACAGCTGGCAATTGGCGGAGCCGGGATTTGAACCCATGACCTCTGACTCCAAAGCCCGGGCTCTTTCCACTGAGCCACGCTGCTTCTCTATGTCATCTGGGGAGAGCCAGGTTGCAGTGATGGCGAGGAGGACCAGTGATTGGGTCAGGAACAGGTCCAGGATGAAGGGAAGCTTCCCCATGATGGAGCAGGGGTTCCACAGGCTGCACTTGGCAGAGGCTGTGGAGGGGGGTTCTGGGGGAGGGGACGGCACGAGGGGCGGGGATGGGATGGGAGTGAGCTCACAGGGGCCAGTGCAGAGGGAGGGGGATGAGGGGCTGAGGAAGTGGCCACATTGGGATATGACAAGTGGTTGGACCAGTGTGGTAGCAGTTTGGGTGGAGAGGAAGAGGCTAGCGATGTTGTGAAGATAGAACCAACAGGATTTGGTGATTGGCTGAATATGCAGATTGAAGAAGAAAGATGAGTCAATCAAGCAACCATATTTATTTAGCGCTTACTGTGTGTAGAGCACTGTGCAAAGCACTTGAGAGAGTGCAATATAACAGAATCGATGGACATGTTCCCTGCCCTCAGTGAGCTCACAGTGTAGAGGGGGAGGCAGATATTAATATAAATAAATAAATTACAGAAATGTGCATAAGTGCTGAGGGTTTGAGGGAGGGGTGTACAAATCCAAGTGCAAGGGCATCACAGAAAGAAGTGGGAGAAGAGGAAATGGGGATTTACTCCGGGAAGGCCTCTTGGAGGAGATATGCTTTTAATAAGGCTTTGAAGGTGGGGAGAGTGGTTGTCAGATACGAAGAGGGAGGGCATTCCAGGCCAGAGGCAGGACTTGACCAACAGGTTGGTGGCAAGATAGATGAGATTGAGGTGCAGTGAGTAGGTTAGTATTAGAGAATTGAAGTGTGTGGGCTGGGTTGTAGCAGGAAAAAAAGCGAGGTAAGGTAGAAGGGAGCAAGGTGATTGAGTGCTTAAAGGCCAATGGTAAGGAGTTTCTGTTTGATGTGGAGGTGGATGGGCAACCACTCGAGGTTCTTGAGGAGTGGGAAAACATGGACTGAATGTTTTTTGTAGAAAAATGATCTGTGCAGCAGAGTGAAGTATTGCCTGGAGCGGGGAGAGACAAGAACCAGGGAGGTCAGCAAGGAGGCTGATACAGTAATCAAGGCGGGATACCGTTGTTGAGTAGGGACCGTCTCTATATGTTGCCGACTTGTAATAATAATGATAGTATTTGTTAAACGCTTACTATGTGCCAAGCACTGTTCTAAGTGCTGAGGGAGATACAAGGTTATCAGGTTGTCCCACGTGGGGCTCACAGTCTTAATCCCCATTTTACAGATGAGGTAACTGAGGCACAAAGAAGTTAAGTGACTTGCCCAAAGTCATACAGCTGACAAGTGGCAGAGCCAGGATTAGAACCCATGACTCCCAAGCCCGTGCTCTTTCCACTGAGCCACGCTGCTTCTCTTACTTCCCAAGTGCTTAGTACAGTGCTCTGCACACAGTAAGTGCTCAATAAATACAAGTGAATGAATGAATGAATGAGTGCTTGGATTAACCGAGGTAGCAGTCTGGATAGAGGAAAGAGTAGATTTTAGCAATGTTGTGAAGATTAAACTGCCAGGATTTGGTGACGGATTGAATACGTGTGTTGAATGTGAGAGATGAGTCGAGGATAACGCCAAGGTTATGGACTTGTGAGTCAGGGAGGATGGTGGTGCTGTCTACAGTGGTGGGAAAGTCAAGGAGAGGACAGGGTTTGGGTGGGAAGAAAAGGGGTTCTGTTTTGATACCAAATCTGTTATAATGTACTTTCCCAAGCTCTTAGTACAGCACTCGATACATATGAGTGATGGATTGACATGTTTAGTTTGAGGTGTTGGCAGGACATCCAAGTAGAGATGTCCTGAAGGCAGGAGGAAATTTGAGACTGCAGAGGAGAGAGATCAGGGCTGGAGATGCAGATTTGGGAATCATCTGCATAGAGATGGTTGTTGAAGCCATGGGAGGAAATGAATTCTCCAAGGAAGGGAGTGTAAGTGGAGAATAGAATGGGACCCAGAACTGAGCCCAAATTTAAGGGGTGGGAGGCAGAGGAGGAACCCATGAAAGAGACTCAGAATGATGGCCAGAGAGGAGGAGAACCAGGAGAGGACAGTGCTAGTGAACCAAGGTTGTATAATGTTTCCAGGAGAAGGGGGTGGTCAGCAGTGTCTAAGGCAGCTGAGAGGTCAAGGACGATTAGCATGGAGAGAGGCCATTGAATTTGGCAAGGAGGAGTTATTAGTAATCTTTGAGAAAGCAGTTTCTGTAAAGGGAGCGTAGCCAGATTCGAACAGAAACTCCTTTCTGTTAGTTTTAAAGCACTCAATCACCTTGCCCCCTCCTACCTTACCTCCCTCATTTCCTAGTACAACCCAGCCCTCACACGTAGCTCCTCTAATGCCAACCTACTCACTGTACCTTTATCTCGTCTATTTTGCTGCCAACCTCTTGCCCACGTCCCACTTCTTGCCTGGAACTCTGTCCCTCTTCATATCCGACAGATAATCACTCTCCCCACCTTCAAAACCATGTCTAAGGTACATCTCCTCCAAGAAGCCTTCTCTGACTAGGCCCTCATTTCCTCATCTACTCCCTTCTGTGTCACCCTTGTGCTTGGATTTGCACCCTTTATTCGTCCCTCCCTCAGCCCCACAGCACTTAAGTACATTTCTGTAATTTATTTATATTAACATCTGTCTCCCCCTGTAGATTGTAAGCTTGTTGTGGGCAGGGAACATGTCTGTCAAATCTGTCATATTGTACTCTCCCAAGTGCTTAGTGCAGTGTTCTGCACAGAATAAGTGCTTAATAAATCTGATTGATTGGAGGAGGTCAAGAAGAGAATTGGAAGAGAAGAAGTGGAGACAGCAGGTGTAGGCAACTCCCTCAAGGAGTTTGGAGAGAACTGGTAGGAGGGAGTTGGGATGATAACTGGAGGGAGCCGTGGGGTCAAGGGACTTTTTTTTAGGATGGGAAGACATGAGGATGTTTGAAAGCAGTGAGGAAGAAGCCATCAGAGAGCGAACAATTGAAGATGACCTTTGGGAGGGAAGAAAGGAGGGGGCAAGTGTTTTGATAAGATGCAATGGAATGGGTTGGGAGGTGCAGGTAGAGGGGATGGATTTTGAGAGGAGGCGGAAGATCGCCTCTTGAGATACTTCTGGGAAAGTTGGGAGAGTTGAAGAAGGGGCAGGAGAAAGTAGGGACAGGAGAGGAGCAGGGGCAATTTTTGGAAGATCATGCCTGATGGTTTCTATTTTCTCAATAAAGTATGTAGCCAGGTGATTAGTGGTAAGAGATGGGGGGTTAGAGGGGAGGCAGGGGATCAAGGATAACCCAAGGTTGAGGGCTTGAGACAGAGAGGATTGTGGTGTTGTCTACAGTGCTGGGAAAGTCAGGGAAAGGAAAGGGTTTGGAAGAGAAGATGAGTTCAGTTTTGGACATCCTGAGTTCCGAGGTGACAGCAGAATATTCGTGGACCCTGGAGTCCCAGTGGCAAGGGGACTCATGCTATTACCCGCATTTCATGACAACTGGGGGGGGTCAAGGCTTTATATTGTACTCTCCCAAGTGCTCTGCACACAGCAAGTGTTCACTAAATACTATTGATTGATTGAGGCTTCTGGTACCTCATGGACAGACTTTATCCCCTGCCCCGACCCAGTTGGGAGAGCCCTGCTAAAATCGTATCTCCTCCAAACCTTCCCCAACTAATCTATCATTTCCTTACCCTATTTGCCCTCCCTTCTGTGTCATCTATGCACTTGAGTCTGTACCCTCTAAGCACTTTGATATTCATCCTACCCTCAGCACTAATGTGCATTTTCTTATACTCTCCCATTTCCCCTATCTGTCATTTATTTGAATGTCTTGTCTCCCAAGTCTCCCAACTCTATGGTATTGCACTATATAGTATCATACTCCCAAGTGCTTAGTACAGTGCTCTTTACACGGTAAGCGCTCAGTAAATACCACTGATTGACTTCTGGGTTGGCCACCCTTTTGGCTTGATCACCAATGGATCAGGGAGAGTTTGCCTTTCTTTCTTTTCTTTCTTGTATGGTATTTGTTAAGTGCTTACTTTCATTCATTTATTCATTGTCGTATTTATTGAGTGCTTAGTGTATGCAGAACATTGTACTAAGCGCTTCGGAGAGTACAATGCAACAATAAACGGACACATTCCCTGCCCACAACGAGCTTACAGTCTAGATGGGGAGAGCAGGGCACATGCTTACTATGTGACAGGCACTGTAATAAGCGCTGGAATAGATAGCAGCAAAAAAGATTGTGGTCTAGTGGATAGAGCACAGGCCTGGGACTCAGAAGGACCTGGGTTCTAATAACAATAACAATAATAATAATAATTATGGTATTTGTTAAGCACTTACTATGTGTCAGGCATAGTACTAAGCCCTGGGGTGGGTACGAGTGAATTGGGTTGGGCACAGTCCCTGTCCCACATGGGGCTCACAGTCTCAATCCCCGTTTTACAGGTGAGGGAACTGAGGCACAGAGAAGTGAAGTGACTTGCCCAAGGCCACACAGCAGGCAAGTGTCACAGGCAGGATTAAAACCCATGACCTTCCGACTCCGAGGCCCACGCTCTGCCCACTATGCCATGTTCCACTCTGCCACTTGTCTGCTGCGTGACCTTGGCTGAGTCACTTAAGTTCTCTCTGCCTCAGTTACCTTATCTGTAAAATGGGGATTAAAGCTGTGAGCTCCACGTAGGACAGGGACTGCGTCCAATCTGATTGGCTTGTGTCTACCCCAGTGCTAAGTACAGTGCCTGACACATAGTAAACAATTAAATATCATAAAAAGGGGAAAAAAAGCCAAAAATAACTTTGCTGTTTGTTGAGGGCTTACTACGTGCTGGGCACTGTACTCTGGGTGGGGAATACAAGCAAATTGGGTTGGACACACTCCATGTCCCACATGGGGCTCACAGTCTTAATCTCCATTTTACAGATGAGGGAACTGAGACACAGAGAATCAATCACTCAATCAATCAATCGTATTTATTGAGCGCTTACTGTGTGCAGAGCACTGTACTAAGCGCTTGGGAAGTACAAGTTGGCAACACACAGAGACAGTCCCTACCCAAAGGGAGAAGCGAAGAAGAGAAGCAAAGTGACTTGCCCGAGGTCATACAGTGTGGTCATACAGCGAGAAGCAGCGTGGCTCAGTGGAAAGAGCACGGGCTTTGGAGTCAGAGGGCATGGGTTCAAATCCCGGCTCCACCAATTGTCAGCTGTGTGACTTTGGGCAAGTCACTTCACTTCTCTGGGCCTCAGTTCCCTCATCTGTAAAATGGGGATGAAGACTGTGAGCCCCCCGTGGGACAGCCTCATCACCTTGTAACCTCCCGATCATCATCATCATCAATCGTGTTTATTGAGCGCTTACTGTGTGCAGAGCACTGTACTAAACGCTTGGGAAGTACAAGTTGGCAACATATAGAGACAGTCCCTACCCAGCAGTGGGCTCACAGTCTAAAAGGGGGAGACAGAGAACAAAACCAAACGTACTAACAAAATAAAATAAATAGAATAGATATGTACAAGTAAAATAAATAAATAGAGTAATAAATATGTATAAAACATATATACAGGTTATATAGCTTAGAACAGTGCTTTGCACATAGCAAGAGCTTAATAAATGCCATTATTATCATTATTATACAGCAGACAAGTGGCGGAGGTGGGATTAGAACCCAGGTCCTCCTGACTTCCAGGCCTGTGCTCTTTCCACTAGGCCACGCTTCTTCAATTCAATTCAGTTCATTTCAATCGTACTTATTGAGCGCTTACTGTGTGGAGAGCACGGTGCCAAGCGCTTGGGAAGTACAAGTTGGCGACATATAGAGACGGTCCCTACCCAACAGCGGGCTCACGGGGAGACTTTGCCTTTAAAGTGTCCCTGCCATCCTCTGGCCAAAAGGTGATGGACAGGGAAACAATTGTACTTGGTCCACTTCCAGGGGCTTGGCATGTAGACTGCCACCGCTCCTGGCAGCTAATTGCCCTGGGGGCCAAGTTCGAAGACTGCCCGCTGCCGGAGGAAATAGCCGTGTTCCCTCTTTTCTTGGCTGGTCGGTGCCATCTGCTGAGTTAGCAGCATAAGTGCACTTCTGCCCCCGGCCCCTGTTTTTGAACCAAAAAGTCAGTCTAACGATGGTATTTATTGAACTCTTCCTCTCCTGAGCTCTTCGGAGAGGCCAATAGAGTAAGTGGGCACAATCCCTGCCCTTAAAGAGCTTACGGTCTAACGGGGGATAGCTGTGTGATTAGGTAATCAAAGACCCTGTCCCCTGACCTCCCCGCCCCACTCCATCTCTTTGCCCTAATGATCCAGCCACATACTTCATTGATAAAACCGAAAGTATTAGGCATGGCCTGCCTAAAATCTCCCTTGCTTCGTTCCTGTCCCTTCCTCCTCCAGTCCCCTCTCTGACTCTCCCATCCTTCCCAGGAGTATCATCATCATTATCATCAATCGTATTTATTGAGCGCTTACTGTGTGCAGAGCACTGTACTAAGCGCTTGGGAAGTACAAGTTGGCAACATATAGAGACATATAGAGACAGTCCCTACCCAACAGTGGGCTCACAGTCTAAAAGTATCTCAAGAGGAGCTCTTCTGCCCCTCTTAAATTCTACCGCCCCCCACCCATCCTTCTGACCTCATCTCTTCTCACCTTATTAAAGCAATTGACCATTATCTTTAATCGCTCACTTTCCTAAGACTCCTTCCCCCCGGCCCCACCCCCTTTCAAACATCCCATGTATCTCCTATCCTAAAGAAAACCCTCCCTTGACCCCTTCGCACCCTCCCATCTCCCTCCTACCATTCCTCTCCAAACTTCCCAAATGATCTGTCTACATTCATTGCCCCCACTTCCCCTGCTCCAGCTCTTTCCTCAATCCCCTACAGTCTGGCTTCCACTCCCTTCACTCCATGGAAACGGCCCTCTCTAGGGTCACCAATGAACCGGTGGATCTGGTCTTGCCAAATCCAATGACCTCTGCTCCATCCTAATCCTCCTGGACCTCTCAGCTGCCTTTGACGCTGTCGACCACCCCCTTCTGCTGGAAACATCCAACCTTTGCTTCGCCGACTGTCATCTCCTCGCTTCCTTACCTATCTCTCCAGCCATACCTTCTCGGTCTCTTTCGCAGACCCCCCTTCTGCCTCCCACCTTCTAACTGTGGGGGTGCCTCAAGGCTCAGTTCTGGGTCCCTTTGTATCGTCCATTTACACCCACTCCCTTGGAGAACTCATTCGCTACCATGTCTTCAACTACCATCTCTCTGTGGATGATTCCCAAGCAGCGTGGCTTAGTGGAAAGAGCGTGGGCTTTGGAGTCAGAGGTCGTGGGTTCTAATCCCGGCTCTGCCACTTATCAGCTGTGTGATCTTGGGCAAGTCACTTAAGTGAGCCACACGTGGAACAACCTGATTACCTTGTATCTACCCCAGCACTTAGAACAGTGCTTGGCACATAGTAAGCGCTTAACAAATTCCATTATTATTACTACTTTTCCGGCCCTGAGCTCTTCTCTGCGGTTTTGCATTTCATTCATTCATTCAGTCATTTGTATTGAGCGCTTACTATGTGCAGAGCACTATACCAAGTGCTTGGGAGAGTACAATATAACAATAAATAGACACATTCCCTGCCCATTTCCTCTTGCTTTCAGGACATATCTACTTGGATGTCCTGACACCTCAAACTTAACATGTCCATCTTCCTCATCTCCCCATGCAAATTGTCTTCCCCCTGACTTTCCCATCACTGTAGACAGCACCACCATCCTCCCTGTCTCACAAGCCCGTAACCTTAGCGGTATCCTTGACTCAGCTCTCTCATTCAACCCACGTATTCAGTTTGTCACCAAATCCTGTCAGTTCTACCCTCACACCAGCACTAGAATCTTCCCTTTCCTCTCCATCTGTATTGCTACCACACTGACCCATGAATCATATTTTTTGAGCGCTTACAGTTTGCAGAGCACTGTCCTAAGCGCTTGGGAGAGTACAGCATCGCAGAGTTGGTAGATACGTTCCCTGCCCCAACACTCACTGTTTCCCCACTTGACCACTGTATCAGCCTCCTTACTGACCTCCCTGCCTCCTGTCTCTCCCCTCTCCAGTCCACACTTCACCCTGCTCCCCGGATCATTTTTTCTGAAAACACCTTCAGTCCATATCTTCCCTACTCCTCAAAGACCTCCAATAGTTGCCCATCCACTTTTGCATCAGACAGAAACTCCTCACTTTCGACTTTAAGGCACTTGATCCGCTCTCCCTCCTATCTTACCTCAGTGATCTCCTGCTACAACATGGCCCGCAACCAACCTACTCTGTACCTCCATCTTGTCCATCCCACATCTAAACCCTTATCCACATCCATCTTTGGGCGTGGAATGCCCTTTCCCTTCATATCTGACAGTCCATCACCCTCTCCCCACCTAAAATCACATCTCCTTCAAGAGACCTTCCCTGACTAAGCCCTTATTTCCTCTTACTTGCCCTCCCCTCTGTTCATTCATTCAATTGTACTTATTAAGCGCTTACTCCGTGTCAGCGATCGCTTGGCGGTGTACCCCTTGAGCCCTTAGATTCTCACCCCAGCCCTTATGTAAATATTCTTCTACTCTATTTTCCTTATCTCTAATTTATTTTAATGTCTGTTTCCTGTAAGCTCCTTGTGGGCAGGGAATCGTGTCTTACCAACTCTGTTGTGCTTTCCCAAGTGCTTACGACAGTGCTGTGTACCCAGTTAGCCCCATTGATTGAGGTAACGTGGTTGGAGTGTGGACTCAGCAGGGTAGAGTCATCTCCAAGTGGTTCTCCTAGGGTTTGGATGTCCCGTTCTACTGGCACTGATCGGTTGTCTTCTGATCCAGCAGGGGAAGCCCTGAGGACAGTTGATCTCCTGAGGGGTTTCTTGCACTCTTGCTCCCCTAGATTATGGATGGTGTTGCCCGAGGGGTGATGAGAGGACATCTTGGCGGCCTTTAACAAGTAGTCTAACTCAAACTGAAAGCAGTGAGGAGCTTAAGACGTCCTGGAATCTATGGAGCCCAACAAAGTTGTGGCTTTGTCTTCTCTCTTCTCTATGACATTTCTTTTAGCTCTGCTGTCTCTAGAACGTTCTCACATGCATAGGTCGCAAGGGGTTTTAACCTTCACTTCCTGCTTTAAGCTGCGGGGACCGATTCTGAGCACTCGTGTAGTACTGTGGGCTGAGGTTCCCCAAGGACAATAAGTTTCTCTTCTTCATCATTATTAGTCAATATTGAGCCCCCACCAACTCCCTAATCACTTTAATTCCACAGTGAACTATAAACAGTAATAATAACCGTGGTATTTGTTAAGGACTTGCTTGTGGCCGGCAGGCAGGCATTGTTCTAAGTGCTGGGGTATGTACAAGAGAATCAGATCAGACACAGCCCCTGTCCCACAAGGGGCTCACCGTCTTGGTGCCGGGTTGAGGGGAGAACAGGGATTGAATCTCCATTGGACAGATGAGGAAACAAGCCCAGAGAGGTTGAAGGACTTGCCCAAGGTCACCCAGCAGGCAAGGGGTGGAGCTGGGATTCGGACCCAGGTCCCCTGGCTCCCAGACTCTTTCCACTAGACCACGCTATAGGGCTGCATCTTCTCTTCCTGTTCCCATGACCTAATAAAATACCTCAACAGCCCTGCACATGCAAAGTTTGCTCCGGACCCCTTTCAGCCTCTCCTCAGAGTCCATCATTTTGCTTCTCTCTCTGCCCATACCCAGCGGTAGCTGCTCTTTGTCACCTTTCAAGACGGTGGCAAGGACAGGACCTGACCCTCGGAGCACAGGCTTGGGAGTCAGAGGTCATGGGTTCTAATCCCGGCTCCACCACTTGTCAGCTGTGTGACTTTGGGCAAGTCACTTAACTTCTCTGAGCCTGTTACCTCATCTGTAAAATGGGGATTAAGACTGTGAGCCCCACGTGGGACAACCTGATCACCTTGTACCCCCCCAGCGCTTAGAACAGTGCTTTGCACATAATAAGCGCTTAACAAATGCCATTATTATTATTATTATCATCTTGCCCAACGACCCTTAATCTGTCCAGCCTTGGAGTTGGGGATTGACTAGACATGGGGAGAGAGCGATCTTGCTTTGGGAATGGCATGCTAGAAGCCTGGCTGCTCGACTGGGTCAACGAGCTAGTCCTAGCCATGGAGTTTTTTGTTTGAGGGCTATGTGGGTTAGACTGGTTTGTTACTGATGACCGATAAATCAATGGAACCGGGCCCCCTCTTCATTTGCCCGTACCTGGCCCACAAAGGCTTTCTCTCTGCTTTTCTGACCTCCGCCTATTGCCAGCTTGCTTCTTCGATGAATTAATCGACGGTATTTATTGAGCGCATACTGTGTCCAGAGGACTGTACTGAGCGCTTGGGTGAGTCCAATACAGTAGAGTAGGTGGATGCGATCTGTGTCCCCAAAAAGTGTACAAGTCTAGAGAGAAGCTTACACCGGGCAGCGATGCCTGGAAGTCCCGGAGACTCTGGGGCAACCGTTTTAGACGTTAATCCTACGAAATTGGCTGAAACCCTCGAATTTGACTTGGATTGGGGAAGGGGCCGGCGAGGAGAGAAAGCTGTTGAAACCGCTTTCCCTTTCTAGCCAAGACCCGTAGTTTTCTCGGTGTAAGGCCGGCAAATGGATGGAGCTTGGAGTGTCGGGAAGTAAAATTCTGCAGGGGCTGGATTTGGGCTCCAGGAGGGAAGAGAAACTTATTTATGGTCCCATTTGCCCTCAAAGTGATCACCGTGCAAACGAGTGAAGTCAGCACCCACGTGCGGAACGGTATCTGGGAAGCAGCGTGGCTCAGTGGAAAGAGCTCGGGCTTTGGAGTCAGAGGTCATGGGTTTGAATCCCGGCTCCACCACATATCTGCTGTGTGACCTTGGGCAAATCACTTAACTTCCCTGAGCCCCAGTTACCTCACCCGTAAAATGGGGATTAAGACTGTGAGCCCCACATGGGACAATCTCATCACCTTGTATCCCCCCCAGTGCTTAGAACAGTGCTTTGCACATAGTAAGCGCTTAACAAATACCATTATTACTATCAGCACTTAGAACAGTGCTTTGCACATAGTAAGTGCTTAACAAATACCATTATTATCATCAGCGCTTAGAACAGTGCTTTGCACATAGTAAGCGCTTAACAAATACCGTTATTATTATCAGCGCTTAGAACAGTGCTTTGCACATAGTAAGCGCTTAACAAATACCATTATTACTATCAGCGCTTAGAACAGTGCTTTGCAGCGTGGCAGAGAGGAGCAGCGTGGCTCAGTGGGGAAGAGCACGGGCTTTGGAGTCAGAGGTCATGGGTTTGAATCCCGGCTCTGCCACATGTCTGCTGTGTGACCTTGGGCAAGTCCCTTAACTTCTCTGAGCCTCAGTTACCTCATCTGTAAAATGGGGATTAAGACTGTGAGCCCCATGTGGGACAACTCGATCACCTTGTATCCACCCCCAGCGCTTAGAACAGTGCTCTGCACATAGTAAGCGCTTAACAAATGCCATCATTATTATTATTATTTAACAAATGCCATTATTATTATCAGTGCTTAGAACAGTGCTTTGCACATAGTAAGCGCTTGACAAATGCCATTATTATTATCATCAGCGCTTAGAACAGTGCTTTGCACATAGCAAGCGCTTAACAAATGCCATTATTATTATCAGCGCTTAGAACAGTGCTTTGCACATAGTAAGCGCTTGACAAATGCCATTATTATTATCATCAGCGCTTAGAGCAGTGCTTTGCACATAGTAAGCGCTTAACAAATGCCATTATTATTATCATCAGCGCTTAGAGCAGTGCTTTGCACATAGCAAGCGCTTAACAAATGCCATTATTATTATCATCAGCGCTTAGAACAGTGCTTTGCACATAGCAAGCACTGAACAAATGCCATTATTATTATCATCAGCGCTTAGAACGGTGCTTTGCACATAGTAAGCGCTTAACAAATGCCATTATTATTATCATCAGCGCTTAGAACGGTGCTTTGCACATAGCAAGCGCCTAACAAATGCCATTATTATTATCATCAGCGGTTAGAGCAGTGCTTTGCACATAGTAAGCGCTTGACAAATGCCATTATTATTATCATCAGCGCTTAGAGCAGTGCTTTGCACATAGTAAGCGCTTAACAAATGCCATTATTATTATCATCAGCGCTTAGAACGGTGCTTTGCACATAGTAAGCGCTTAACAAATGCCATTATTATTATCATCAGCGCTTAGAACAGTGCTTTGCACATAGTAAGCGCGTAATAAATGCCATTATTATTATTATTATATTATCTGAGAGGTGAGTCCAGCCCCCTCCCGGGCCTGACGGCCTGGACCAAACTCAGGACCGGGTCAGGCTGTGTAGGGAAAGTGCCCCGTAAAGTGAGGATGCGGGATTCGGTCGGGGCTGGGGTCAGGACCATGGAGATTACCCTTGGTGGAGAGCAATAACGGGCCCTGGAGAAGGGGTGGTGTGTGTAGGGCGGGGAGGGGGCGGGCATCTGGAGGTCGGCGTCCCGGGAAGCTGGGGATCCGGACGAGGGACCGGAGCCTGATCAATCAACCAATCAATCAATCAATCATCAATCAATCGTATTTATTGAGCGCTTACTATGTGCAGAGCCTGCTGGCCCAAGGTGGGGGGCCCGGTTGGCCGTTCGCTCGGCGCTCGCTCACTCCAGCCTGGGCCGCTGGGGGGCTCCCGCCTGGGGGACCCGCGGCGGCGGCGGCGGCGGCGGTCGGGGGCGAGGGAGGGAGGGAGGGAGGGAGCGAGGGAAGCGGGGCGAGGAGGGGGCGGAGCGGGGCGGCCCGCGGGGAGGCGGCCGCTCGGCGCTCGGCTGCTCCCGCCTGGGGCGGCCGCCCCGCGTGCGCCGGACCCAAGATGGCCGCCTCCACCGCCCAGTGCCGCCTGACAAAAGCGGAGGGCAGGGCGGTGGCGGTGGCGGGGCCGCGGGGGGGGGGGCCGGGACCGCTCGGCCGGGGGGGGGCCGCCCCCGTCACCCGCGCTGCTGCTGCCGCCGCCGCCGCCGCCGCCGCCGCCGCCGCCGGACGAACCCGATCCGGGGGCCGCGCCGGGTGAGGAGAAAAGCCCCGGGGCCCATTTCTTCAACCCCTCCCCCCCGCCCCAGCTCCGCCAGCCCGGGGGGGCAGGTCCGTCGGATCCTCCTCCTTGACTCCCTCTTCTCCCCCCCCCCCCACCATTTCGCCGATCGTGGGGGGGTCGTTTTGCGTCCCCACTTTTCCGAGGATGTAACCCTCCCTCCTCCCCCCACTGCACCGGGGCTCGGGACCAGATGGGTCGGGCGGCGGGGCTCCGCGGCCGTGTCGGGCCCTCTCTCTCTCTTTCCTTGTCCCCGCTCTCCCGACATTCCCAGATGCCCGGCGGCCGCAGGGCCGGAGCCCAAATAGCTAGATGATAGATAGGAAGCGCGTTTCCTGATTGTAGAGTTGGAGGTCCCCGGGCCCCGGGCCAATTTCCTCTTTTTCGCCCGACGATCGAGCCAAAGGGGCTGCAGAGGAGAGCGCCAGACCCCCCCCCCCCCCCCCCCGGGTCCTGGATTGCGTCAGGCCCCGGAAGGATCTGCCGCAAATCCGGGCTGGAAACGACCCGCGTTAGAACTCCGTTTGGAGTCGGGCTTTTCAGACTTTGCGGCTCCTTAAGTGGTTGTTACTTGACCCAAGGAGAACTGGCGATTTTCCTCTGTTGAAATGAGAGGAAAGCGAAGATAGGCTTGACCCCCGCCATCCCCTTTGATTGGGACCAAAAGCTTCAGCCCGATTAACGTGATTAAGATTGAGGATGGATGGTGGGGAGGCTGTGACATCTTGGCCCAACCCGGGGGCTCCCTTCCTACCTCTTTCTCTACCTTCAGATTGTAATGGTTTTCTCCTAATGTCACTTGGTTTCGTAGAAGCTAGTAACTCAGGACCCAGCTGTTTATAAATGGCTAGGGCTCCTGTCAAGGGGGAGAGAGGAGGGCCAGGAGGCTGTTTCCCCCGGAGGTCAGGAGTGAAAGGGGTGACTTTCGGGTCAAACCCCCAGGCTGAGTCCTAGATGCACCGTTTCCCCGTGGCAGGGGCCCCCGGGATTACTCATCCTGCCCATTCAGACGGTTTCTGACCCCTGGGATAGTTTTGAGTCCCGTCCCCCCCCCCCCCACTGATTTAGGGAGGACTCTAAAGTATTATTCCTTTTAGTTACATGGTTTGTCTCCCCCCTGCTGTTGAAAGCAATCCGGGGAAAGGAGAAGCAGGGGTTCTTGTTTGAAAGCTGAGGAAGGATTGGTGGGGGGGGGGGGTCTGGTGTTGACTGGACTGAAATAGACTGAAGAAAAGCAATCTGGAAATGGATTGGGCGTGGTTTGTCTTAGTGCTCCCATGGGGATGCATTCGTAAGGTAAGAGTAGAGGTGACCACAGTCCTGCCAGGCGGGATTTCATTCACTCAGTCTGTTTGTTTGTTTTTTCTTTTTGAAGGTTCAAAGAGTAGGGGCAGACTAAGCATTAACTCTGTGTTTCTGGTTAGTGAAACCCAGTGCACAGGGACTGTTTTCTTTCTGACTGGGTTTGGGACCGTTTTCCTCATGTGGGCTTTCAGACTTCAAACCGAATCAGACTAGGACCGACTGAACCTTGGGCTCCTCTCCCTGCTGCTTTTTCTCGGGCTCTGTTCAGTTTGGGACATCCCCAGGCTTCAGGGGTGTCCGGGGTGATAATCAACCAGTCAATCGGTGGTATCTGTAGAGTGCTCATTGCGGGCAGAGCACCGTACTAAGCGCACAGGAGAGGACAGTGCAGTAGAGTTTGGTAGACGTGGCCGGGGTTTCGGGGCAGCCCAGGCGGCCGGTTGAGCATCTCTTGGGTGAGGGCCAACGAGGAACGTTCTGAGCGTGTGGCCGGTGGGCGGGCCCGTGGTGGAGCTTGCCCGTTTAATATCCCTTCCTTCTGAGGCCACTGGGTTTGAGGATGTCCCCTTCTTTTCCGTCTCTCTTGCAGTCCTGGGCTCCGAGGAGGAGGAGGAGGAGGAAGAGGAAGAAGAGGAGGAGATGGTGGCTGTGGAACTGGGCTCCCCTCCTCTGTCCAAGAAGAGCCTCCCTCCCGGGCAGCTGGAACAAGCACCGAGTAGGTTGGACAGCAAGATGTCTCCAGAGCCTCCCCATGGGAGCAAACAGGAACTGCCAGACCTCAAGAGTGAGTGTCTTCCCCTGCCCCAAGGGCATCGGGAAGGGCCCTGGCCAGCTCTTTCCTACTGGGAGTGGGTTGGTGGGAGAGCTGATCTCGTTGGTCAGTTGCCATCTGTGGAGCCGATGGAGTAATGGGGAGTCGCTGGGGTGCCGTCAATCCGTGGTGTTTTTTGAGCCCGTACTGTTTGCAGAGCACTAGCCTAAGTGCTCGGGAGAGTACAATATAAAAGAGTCGGTAGACATGTTCCCGACTGGCAAAGGTGGGATGGGGTGGGGTTTGTAGGTCTCTGGGCCCTCCTCCTGCTTGCTAGTGCTGTCCTGTTGCTGTCTGGGTTCCAGCTTTGGGACTGCTCGTTAGGCCTCGGGCTGGCTCTGCTGCCAGAGGAAGAGCCGTGAGAACTGGGCGGTAGCGGTGATGGGAGTTGATGATCAGCCTGGTCCTTGGCTACCGTAGAACGAGAGCACCTTTCTGGGCCTCATCCCAGCAGAAGCGAAGCGCTCTCCCTTCTTTCGCAGTTGCACTGATCTTGCCAGTGGCTGTGACTGAAACATACTGGTTAGGAGGAGCAATTGGAGAAGAAATGGTCCATTGTTACAATTCCCAATCTGGGCCTCCACTCTCTGGGCCTTCATCCCCTGGGGCTCTTTAGCTCACTAGCAAACGGGACGGGCAATTCTAGGACCCTATTGAGCACAAGGACACCCCGGAGAACCAGGAGCAGGGTTGAAGCTCTGTCTCCTCCCCACAACCTCACCGTGTATGTCTGTCTGTCTGTCTGTCTGTCTCTCCTGCCTTCCAGCCCAGAACCTGACAACGTGCGAGGTTTGCGGCGCCTGCTTCGAGACCCGTAAAGGCCTCTCCAGCCATGCCCGCTCCCACCTGCGGCAGCTGGGGGTGGCCGAGTCGGAGAGCAGCGGTGCCCCCATTGATCTGCTTTATGAGCTGATGAAGCAGAAGGGCAAGCCTGACAGCAGCCCCCTCCCCCCACCCCCTTGCTAAGAAGTCCAGCTCCCCCAAGGAAGCTGGGGCCGGTTCCCCCCGCTCGGCCCTGCTGACCCTCAACAAAGTGGGCGACAGGCCCCCCGATGCCCCCGTCAACAAGGCCATCAAGTCACCCCCGGGCTTCTCTTCCAAGGGCCTGCCGCACCCGCCAGGCTCTCCCCTCCTCAAGAAGGTGCCGTCTGCCCTGCCGGGATCGCCACCACCCAAGAACCCCGAAGACAAGAGCCCCAAGCTGCCTCTCAGCCCCCTGCCTGGCTCCCCCAAGGCACAGTGGCCCCAGCATGAAGAGGAAGGGCCCCTAAATCTCAGTGAGTTGGGAGTTATTTGCAGTGGGAGGGGGGCAGTGACGCTTAGGGGAGAGTGGAGTTGCTAACAAGTTGCGGGCTGTCCCTTGGGGAGGTCAAGCTTTAAGGAGTAGGGTTGACCGCTCTTTTCCCCTTGAGGGAGTTTTTGCCTCAGTTTCAGCTCAGGGGGGGCCTGGGTCCCCATCTTTTGGGGGCTGGGCTCAGATAGACGATTGTCGGGAGCCAAGAGTTCGGCTTGTGTTTCTCCGCTGCTTTCCTTCGCTGATCTTCTCTTGCTGGGGTCGGTCCCTTGGCGGCCCCAGGCCGTGGCTGCTCTAGTGGTCTATCTCTGTTGTGTCCCCCGGCTCGCCACCTACACTTGCCCACACTCCCGATCTTCCCCACCCCAGAGATGGGGATGCAGACATTGGTCCCGAGCTCACCTGTACTGATCGCCCCACGGGCTGGGTCCCCTCTCGTGGGGCCTGTCGAGTGCCCTCCGCTTTGGGTCCTGGCTCCGATCCCTGCCGAACAGTCGTGCCCGCTCCAGAGCTTGGTGGCCAGGAGCCCCTCAGGGTGAAGGTGGCCAACGCCTCCCTTCTCTGCGGCGAGATCCCTCGTCCGGCCCAGTTTCCTGGCAGCAGCCGTGTTGGGCTGGCAGGAGTCCTGCCGGACCTGGTTGATATCTCACGGAAGTGTTGGTCTCTTCCCCCCCCCGGCCCCCATCCCAGCCCGCCCCCCACTCCCTGCGCCCATCAGCACAGTGAGGCCACCGTGTTTGGTTTTGAGCCTCTGGACTGTAGTCTTGGGCTGTGGAACCGGCGTGCCCTCCTGTGTGGTCTTCTCTCCTCCACCCCGGGCCTTGGTGTACTGCTGAGAGAAGCAGAGGAGCAGGAAGGCGGGGACCCAGTGGCCCACCCGGAGTTCCTTGGAGATTTTCCAGCCGGCTGAGCCTTGGGTGACTCCCTTGGCAGTGACCATTGCCGATCCCCTAGAGCAGTGCTCTTGGGGGGGAGGAGAGGAGCATTCCATCTCGCAGGCCTCTTGAGCCGCCGTCTCCCCCCTCCCCCCAGAGGGGTGGCTAGCGCAGCAGGGTAGAAGAGGTGGGGGCGAGGAGAAGGACACGTGAATGCCACGCAGCCCGTCCCACTTGGGGCCCCAGAACAGACGTTGGACTTCCCAGGCGTTCTGCTTTGTTGCCGTCGGGCCAGAGAGGCTCGGGAGAACTCGGAACTTGAAGTGGGAATCGGAGCCACTCCGGTTCTAACCTCGTCAGCAGCTCTGCTTAGGCCAGACAGCCTCTCCTGCCAACGGCACACCCCAGGCTGAGCCCTGTGGCTTTCAGTTTCTGCCGAACTGCGGGCTGCCCCCACCCCCACCCCCCGGGGCTGCGCTCCTGCTCTGGCTTTGGTCGGGGTGGGGGGCAAACCCCCCCGCCCCCTCCCTCCAGTGTCCAGAGCCCCCCGGCCTGTGTGTGGGTCCCGGCCAGAGGGTCAGGTTGGCCCAGGCGTCACAAGTGTGGGGGTGAGGGACCGGGTTGAATCAGAGCTCCCTGTCAGACCATCCGCCGCTGCTCAGACGGAAGTCCTACCGTTGCCTCATTGTCAAACCTCTTGATGCTGAGAGTCGGATCCCCTTCCGGGGTGGGAGGGGGTCACGCTCCGGCCAGAAAAGGCCCGTTGGTTTAAAACTCCAGCCGCCGCCGTCACCTGCCACGGCTGGCTGGGGGACCAAGCCAACCTCTAAGGTCTTGA
Organism: Tachyglossus aculeatus; assembly: GCF_015852505.1. NCBI lineage: Eukaryota > Metazoa > Chordata > Mammalia > Monotremata > Tachyglossidae > Tachyglossus > Tachyglossus aculeatus. Next base: position 117,630,063 of record NC_052101.1, on the reverse strand, counting down.
GCTGGAGCTGCCTCCCCGTCCCGGGGGCCACCGACCCACCCGGCCCGACTGTTGCCGCGGGGCAGCGGCGGCGCCTGGCTGGGGGTGGGGACGTCTTCCCCTCTTCTCCTGGGAGCAGAGCCGGTGGCTCCCAGGGAGCGGTGGCCCTGAGGGAGCCAGTGTGGTGACCCCGTCCCCCCTCCCCCTGTGTTTTGTCTCCGCAGCTTTAGATAGTGACTCGGGCAGAGAGCTTGACTGCCAGTTGTGTGGGGCCTGGTTTGAGACCAGAAAGGGCCTGTCCAGTCACGCCAGAGCCCACCTGCGTCACCTGGGGGTGAGCGACCCGGACGCCAAGGGATCCCCCATTGACGTGCTCCACGAGCTCATCAAGAGCGACGGCTTCCAGACCCGCCTACCGGCCGAGCGGGAGGCGCTGGGGGAGCCGGGGCGGCCTGGCCCTTCCGCCTTGAGGCCCCCCACCACGGCCCTCTCACCGCTCTCCCCTCCGCCTGCCAAGAAGCCCAAGCCGAGGGCGTCGGGCGAGGCCGGCCTGCCGGGGAAGCAGGCTCTCTCTGCCAGCATGTTCTGGGCCTCAGACATGGAGCTGTCTCCTCTCAACCTCTGTAGGTTCTTTCTTCCAATGCCTCTTCTCACCCTTGCGTTCCCCGGTTCCCCTGAGGTCCAGTTGATCTTTACCACGTGCCTTTTGGGGAACGGGAATAGGAAGGGTGTCCGTGTAATTGGTCTTTCCTCCCCTCCCTGCTCCCCTCACCCACCCACCCACCCTCCTTCCCTTTCCTCCATTTCCCTCCTCCTTCTCCTTTTCTTCCTTCCCCTTTCTTTTCTTCCTTCCCCTTCCTTTCTTCCCTTCCCCCTCCTTTTCTTCCTTCCCCTTCCTTTTCTTCCTTCCCCTTCCTTTCCTTCCTTCCCCCCTTCCTTTCCCCTTCCCCTTCCTTCCCCCTCCTCTCTTCCTTCCCCCTCCTCTCTTCCTTCCCCCTCCTCTCTTCCTTCCCCTTCCTCTTCCTTTCCCTTCCTCTCTTCCTTCCCCTTCCTTTCCTTTCCTTCCTCCTCCTTCCCCTTCCTCTCTTTCTTTCCCCTCCTTCCTTTCCCTTCCCTTCCTTCTCTTTCCTTCCAACCTCCCCTTCCTCCCTTCCCCTTCTTTCTCTTCCTTTTCCTTCCTTGCCCTTCCTTCCCCTTCCTTCTTTCAATCAATCAATCAATCAATCAATCATATTTATTGAGCGCTTACTATGTGCAGAGCACTGTACTAAGCGCTTGGGAAGTACAAATTGGCAACATATAGAGACAGTCCCTACCCAACATTGGGCTCACAGTCTTTCCTTCCCCTTCCTTCTTTCCTTCCCCTTCCTTCTTTCCTTCCCCTTCCTTCTTTCCTTCCCCTTCCTTCTTTCCTCCCCCTTCCTTCTTTCCTCCCCCTTCCTTCTTTCCTCCCCCTTCCTTCTTTCCTCCCCCTTCCTTCTTTCCTCCCCCTTCCTTCTTTCCTCCCCCTTCCTTCTTTCCTCCCCCTTCCTTCTTTCCTTCCTTTTCCTTCCTCCCTCCCTCCCCCCCCCCCCCCCAGAGAACCTCAGGTTGTGATCGGTGACCAGATGCATCAGTTGTACTGGCCCAGCTTTCCTGAGCAGTGACCATCCAGGGCTCCAAGAGCCTGAACACAGGGGAAGGGGGGATCTGATGTGCTTTGCGGACTTACCAGGGAAAAGAGCCCCAGGCCCACCCCTGCTAGGGGAGACTGTCCTCTTTGGGCTGGAAGCTGATTCCCCTCTCCTTACTGGGGAAGGGGCTCATCTCCCCCTACCCGGACTCTCATCCTGGCCTGCTGTGGCCAAATCTTCGCTGGCCTGAGGCCTCCTCTCCGGTTACCAAAAGCCCTTGTAATAAATACTGTGGTGAGAGTTAGGGGGAGGACAGTGGGTTCTCAGCCAGGACTGCCACCGCCTGCCCTCTGACCCCTACCTGTTGCCCAGGGATCTCCTGCATCTCACTTCCTCCATCCCGTTGCGGTTTTAGGAAATTATTCTCCTCCTCACCCTGGGGCGCTCAGTAGGTACCACTGATTGCTTGATTGATTGACTGGTTGATTGGAGGCCTGGGAAATCTGAACAGTCAGGTGATGGATTAGAACTTGGGAGGACTGGAGGCTATCCAGGGAACTGGAAGCAGAGATTCTCAAGGTGTAGGGATCCCTCCTGTGACCCAGCCCTCCCTCCTCACTTCCCTTCCTCCCTTACTGCCCCCTCGGTGGGCAGCGCCACCTGCTTCAGCCTCCTTGCGATGTAGAGCTCCTGTGACCCCCCTGCCCTCCCACCCCCAGCAGGCCTCCAACGGCCCCTTCGACTTCTCAGAAATTCCTCCGGGTCTCCGCCCCAGTCCTTGCTCACAGTCGGAGCTTGGCCGCTCAGTTTGGTCTTGCCCACGCTCTCCGCCCGCCCTGCCCCCGACCGGCTGGGCATATCAGGTGGCTCGGCGGCCCTTCCCCCGGGCTCTCCGTCTGTAACCTCCCCCTCTTCCTCTCTCCTCCCTCTGCAGCCTCGGGCCCAGAGCCGGTGAGGGACATCCGCTGTGAGTTCTGCGGGGAGTTCTTTGAGAACCGCAAGGGCCTGTCGAGCCACGCACGCTCGCACCTGCGGCAGATGGGGGTGACAGAGTGGTACGTCAACGGCTCCCCCATCGACACCCTGCGGGAGATCCTGAAGCGCCGGGCCCAGCCGCGGGGCGGGACTGCCCCCAACCCATCCATGATGGGCCCCAAAGCCATGGCCAAGGCCGTGGGAGGGGGCCCTGGCCCCCTAGAGGCTCGCAGCCCCTCGGAGTTGCATGTCCCCGCCCTCCCCAAGAAGCTACAGCCGCCTGGTAGCCCCTTGGGCCACTCGCCGGCCACCTCCCCGCCCCCCACGGCCCGGAAGATGTTCCCGGGGCTGCCGCCATCCTCTCTCCAGAAGAAGTTGAAGCCCGACCAGATGCGGGTGGAGATCAAGCGGGAGATGCTGGCGGGGAGCCTGCACGGCGAGCCCCACCCATCTGACCGGCCCTGGTCCCCCCGCGAGGAGATGTCCCCCCTGAACCTATGTAAGTGGCTCGGGGGAGCAGGGGAATGACAGGGAAGGTGCCGGAGCCCCAGGCAGAGTCAAATGTGGGGCTGGGAGGCTTAGGCGGGAGGGCTCTAACTCACTTTCCCTTGCCAAACCAAATTGGCAAAGAGGCCCGAGGCCCTGGGGAGAGGGGCTTCTCTAGGGAGAGCCAGCCAGGCCCTATGTGTACACTCACCCGCGCGACCCCGACCGGCCGTGGCCCGGGAGGCTCCAGGAGGCCCCAAGTCGTCAGGAGCAGCGGCTGACCCTGAGCCTCGCTATTTGGGTGCCGGAGCGTCCCGTTTCCTTCCCCCTGCAAATAGAGGGGATGAGGGATGGTCCCAGTGGAGGAGAAACGCTCAGACCGAAGCGGTGGGGATCAATTTTGCCCCAGCTCAGCTCGCCCACTCGATCCCCCGGGCCAGAACCCGGTGTCCAAGCTTTCCGGGGAGCCACAGGCTCGCTCGTTTTGCCTTCCAGCTCAGAGAGCCCCATTATCAAAGGAGGAGTGGGCAAGGCTCAGAGAGTCGGTCGTTAGCAAAACTGGGCCCAGAACCCCAGCCCTCGGTCCCCCCCGCCCGACCCCTCCCGGACGCGGGCAAGGCCAGCCGAGCCTGACGCCGTCCCCCTTGGTTCTCTTGCAGCCTCCCGGGCAGAGCCGGTGCGGGATATCCGCTGCGAGTTCTGCGGGGAGTTCTTTGAGAACCGCAAGGGCCTGTCGAGCCACGCGCGTTCCCACCTGCGGCAGATGGGGGTGACTGAGTGGTCGGTCAACGGCTCCCCCATAGACACCCTGCGGGAGATCCTGAAGAAGAAGGCGGCTAAGCCCTGCCTCATCAAGAAGGAGCCCAACACAGGCGAGCTGCCTCCGTCCTTGGGGGAGGATGGGCCCAAATCCCCGGGGAAGGTGCTGCAAGCCCTACCCCTGGCCCCAATTGGGGGCCGACCGGGCAAGCCTGGGCCCGGCTCAACCAACATTCCCCGCGAGCTGGCCCTTTCGCCCCTCTCCACCAAGCCCTCTGCCAGCTTCCTTACCCCTCTGGCAGCCAAGCGGCCCCTGCAGGAGGACCGGCTTCTCCCTGGGGAGATGAAGCCCAAGGCATACATCCAGACGGAGCTGCCCTTCAAGACCAAGACCGTGCACGAGAAGAGTTCCCACACCTGTAAGTGAGGTCGAGGGGAGGGCAGCACAGACCGAACAGCTCGGTCACTTGAGTGTCTCTCCGGTCTCTGACCCTCACTGTCGACCCCTCCTCGGTCTCGAGGAGGGAAACTTGGCCGGGCCACGCGGCCCCGGGGGTGGCGGGGGGGGAGTGGACGGACGATTTGCTCCGTGAGCCGTTGACGGATCCAGCAGCAGCCAGGATCCCACTCGGTCCTGCCCCCGCCTCTGGCCGTTACTACCTCCCCAGGATGGAGGTGGCTCCCAGCCCAACAGCTTGTCAGTAGCTGGCATCTCCAGGTTTGAGCCAGCTCCCCCGTGTTCCGGGGGACAGGTCGCACAGGGTCGCACAGGGTCGCAGGGGTCCGGGAGGGAGAGTGAGAGGTATCCCAGCATGCCCCTGGCGGGCCATGGGTGGGGAGTGCGGGCAAACTCGCTCAAGAGGAGGAAGGGCCTCAACTGGGGCCTTGCAGGATGGCAGAGCCGCAGAGAGCACGGGTGGGGAACTGGCTTCTGTTCCCGCCCATCGCGCCTCCAGTGTAGAGTAGGATCTGAGCCTCACCTCCACCAAGGCTCCTGGTCTAGGCCTCTCCCCCGCCTCACCACCCCGGGTGCTCTGATTTAACCGTGAGCTCCCGCAGAGCTTTTCAAGCGGGCCTTGAGTTGGTATGGTGAGAAGGTGGGGAGAGCGAGGCTTGGGTGGGGCCAGGGGTCCCCACGCCCCAGGTCCCTGACCCCCGCCCCCTCTGTGCTTGCAGCCAGCGAGGCTTGCTGCGAGCTGTGTGGCCTCTACTTCGAGAACCGCAAGGCGCTTGCCAGTCACGCCCGGGCCCACCTGCGGCAGTTCGGGGTGACGGAGTGGTGTGTCAATGGCTCCCCCATCGAGACCCTGAGCGAGTGGATCAAGCACCGGCCCCAGAAGGCTGGGGCCTATCGCAGCTACATCCAGGGGGGGCGGCCTTTCACCAAGAAGTTCCGTAACTCGGCCCACGGGCGTGACGGGGACAAACGGGGACCCCTAACGCTTTCCCCCGGGGGTCTGACCCTGGTGAGCAAGAGTCTGGGGGGCGAGCTAGGGTCCGGGGAGGCCAGTCGGGCCGGGGACGGCAGCGAGCGGCCCCTGGCATCCTCGCCTCTGGCCCTGGTGAAGGTGGAGGAGCACCAGCGGCAGAATATCAATAGTGAGTGCTGAGAGTGGGGACGAGTTAAAGGGTGAAGGCTTCATGGGGAAGTGGGTGGGGCATCGCTCTGCAGTGAAGGTCTGGGGAGGTGGGGAGCTGTTGTCTCTCATAGGGCTAGAGACCCCTGAAGCGAGGGACTGGGAAGACTGAGGGGGCGGTGACAAGCAGAGGCCTCGAGGCCTCAGAGGCTAATAGATGGGGCCAGCCTTTCCTCCTCTCCTCCCCACCCCGCTCTCTCTTTTCTCTCTTACCCCCACCACCCACCCTCCCGGTTCTGGAAATGCACTTTATTCTTAAGCGGTCTTAGCTTATTGTTGCAGCTGCACCTTGGAGTTAAGCAGCAGTCCCTGGTGCTTCAGAGAGCTCTGGCAGAAGATGCTTTCTTAAGCAAGGGTGTCTCCCTTTCCCCGTCCCCCGTTCTCCTCGAATGGGATCTTTGGGTAGCAAAGAACGCCTCCTGTGTTTCTAACTCTTTTGCTAGGTCCTAGCTCGGCCTCCTTGCTGGCGGCTCAGTTGCCCGATCCATTTCGAGTCTGTAAACTGAGCTGGACCCCGTGCAATTGCTGCATCCATCCCACAGACTGACCCGTTGCTGAGGTTTGGGATCATGGCCCGAGTGGCCTCTTCTCACGCCCCTTCCCTCTTCCCGGTAGAGTTTGAGCGCAGGCAAGCCCGGCTGTTGGACGCCCCCACCTCCCGGGGAGAGGAGGCCAGTGACTTCCAGCAGAAGCTAGAAGAGGTGCGCCAGCCTCCGCCCAGAGTGAGGCCCGTCCCCTCTCTGGTTCCCAAGCCCCCCCAGACGTCGTTGGTGAAGTTCGTGGGCAATATCTACACCCTGAAGTGCAGGTATGCTTCCTGGAGGTTAAATGGGTTGGGCCGGGAGGGGTGAGGCTTGGGGGGGGCTGAAGAGAGAAAGGTTGGCCGAGGGACGGGGGAAGGGTGGAGGCTGGAGCCGGAGACTTCCTGGGGCAGCCACCTCCCTCTGATCGGTGGATTGGTCAGTGGTGTTTATCGGGCGCTTACTGATCTCCCTGTCCCCAGTGCAGGTTAATGGGGGGCCAGCTCGGTCCAGTCTGGACGTTTGGTTGTTTTTTTTTTTTCCCCTCCAAATCTGTAAATTCGGGGAGTTTGAGCCCAGGTGATTGATCCCAGATGCCAGAAATAATTTAGGGAAGTAGACCCAGAGTAGTGCAGCATCCGTTCATGCAAGAAAAATCACATCCCGGAACCATCAGTAGCGTGTGCCCCCGCCCCCTGCCCCAAAAGGAAATTCTGAAGAAAGCATCCCAGGGGAAGCGAGCCACCTCATCCAGAAATCACCAGCTTCCAGCGTTAAGGGTCTCCAAGACCCGGCAACCGTTAGTTAGGAGGCAAATTCTGACGGTTTGAGAAGCGACCCTTGGAAAGAACAGAAAATGGTCTTGCGTCGTCTAGCTTGACCACCAGCGGTTTCGGGTCGAAGGTGTATATGGGCAAAAAAGAACTCAATCTGACACCCGAACAACGACCGCTTCCCCGAGAACACTTGTTTCATTTTGATCAGTCGATTATTTTGTAGGCGGCCGAACCTGAGAACCGCTGGTCTGGACAGATCTGTTCACTTAGCCGTACTGCCTTGTTCCCGGGACTGTTAGCTAAGCTGCAGTTGCTCCGCCTTGATTTCACATTCAGAAAGGACCTGAAATCAGGGGACCCGGTGGCCCATCCAGCGTAAACTGCTGAGCCCGTTGGGCGGTTTCTTGTACGGGGTCGTACTGGGTAGCTCGTCGGTGTTGGAGCTTTGTGAGGACGGGCAGAGGCCGCGAATGGGCCCGTTGGCTTCATGCCGTTCTTTTTTGATGTTTGGGACAGTTCGAGCTGATAGGACGCGCGCCTCTGCTCGGCCCTCGGCCCGCTTCTTCCTCCTAACAGCTGAGTCGGTGGGGGGCGGTGCGTGTGTTCTTCCTTTCTCCGGCCAGGTTCTGTGACGTGGAGTTTCAGGGCCCGCTGTCGATCCAAGAGGAGTGGGTCAGACACCTCCAGCGACACATCCTGGAAATGAATTTCTCCAAAGCGGACCCCCGACCAGATGAGCCCGAGGCCCCTGAGGCACAGACGGTGACCGAGGCTCAGTAACGGGCGGGCAAGGCGTTGAGAAGCATTCCAGAGCCCCACCCTTGTTCCCTCTTCCTCCTTCCCCACCCCCCACTCCCACCAATTTCTCGTCTTTCCTTCTCCCCCCGCTCCATCCTCCTCTCCCATTCTGTTTCCAAAGGAGCAAGCCACAACTTTGACACTTGGGCCCTGGCTAGGCCCCCAGAACCCCAAACTTGAACACTACAGATGAATTGCCTCCCCAACTGAGGGGATGCGGGTTGTCCCCAACCGTCACCTCGTCCCTCCTCTTCCTGCCATGGAGCCCGCTCTGCAAATGCAATGCAAGTGAACGTTTTTCCCCGTCAAGCTGGGACAAGCTCCCACACATGAGGACCGGGGGCTTGCCTGACCTGGGAGAAAGGGAGGCCCGCTCCTCCCCGTGGCCAAACTGCTAAAGGAGCTGCAAGGGGGCATGGAAGACGGTTACTCCACAGGAGCCCCGCAAAGGCTGTGGAACGTGGGAGTTTCCCCAGTGGTGACCCATGGGGATTGTTTAAAGGACCCGGGCGCTCCTGTCTATTCACTGACTCAGACTGGTGGGTTGGTTGGTTGACATCTGGCTCCTGTTTTGACCACACATTGTGGTTGCATGATGATCCTCCCTGCCCCGCTTCCTCCCCTTTCTCCCGTCCCCCACCCCACCCCCAGATCCTCCCAACCTCCCCATTCTTCCTCACTCCTGGCAACATCTTGTATAATGCCAGACCCGGCCCTCTCCTTCCTCTCCTCCAATCAAGAAACTCTTCACCACTCTCCCATGGTGCTTGCTCGCTCAACGGGGCCCATTGCTGGATCAGCCAGTGCCCCAGGAGAGCTGGCCTTCAGAGTTCACAAGCCAGGGAGGCCCACCGATCCCCACCTTACCACGGAAATCCAAGTGGGCTTCCAGAGGCTCGGGTACCTCAGAGGGACTTCCCTGATCAGGGAAGATCTCAGAGCTGACAGCTTTCTCCTGCCAAGTCATATATATCCCCAAAGAGCAGGGGAAGGGGGGACTTTGGAGTCCGGGGGCCGGGATGGTGGGGGAGCGGACGACTTTTTTTTTTTTTTCTTCCTCCCTTTACCCCCACCCAACCTCACCCTGATTCACTTTGCTTTTTATGTATAGCTTCCTAGACCTTCCAGTTTTTTAAACTCTAGATTTGTGTAGAAATTAAGATGCATTGATTTTTATTTTGGAGTCCTGGGCCAAGTAAAGCCGGAGGCATTTGACCTTTTAACTTTTTCAGTGATCAGTGGCCAGATTCTGGTTTATTAATATACCTAGAATTATGTAAATTAGATTAAAGTTCTCTTCTGAAAGCACCGCGGGGTAATCGGTGGTGTGTGTGTTTTTTTTGCTGCTGTTGTTGTTTTTTGTTTTTTCCCCATGGGGACCGGGTAAACTGGCAAGACTCCTGCTGGGGTCAGGGACACTCGTTGGGGTTATCAAAATGGGATTAGGTCTCGTGGCCTCTTCAAATATGAAGGACGACTATGTGTGCTGTGGGGATGGATGATAGGTATAGACAGTTGTCCTTTATATATATTTTTCAGAACTGCCAGAGGGAGCAAAGTAGGAACACTTGGCTTCCTTGTAAAGGGCCAGAGTTAGCAGTGTTTGGGGGTTCAGAGGGAGATGACAGGGAACACCCACCTACATCCCAAGATGCTTCTCTGATTTCCACCCCACAGACTAAGAAGCTGGAAGCTGGTTGGGAGAGGGGGAACGACTGCTTGCTTAGAAGCCTGGCTGGGACCTGAAAGGGAGCAGCCAAACTTTAAACGCACTGTATTGTGGAGACAGGGAAAATTGATCCCCCAGCCGGGAGGCAATTTGGATAAGGGTGGGAATAAAAGCTGGGAGTTGGACTCCCTTGGCTAAAAATGGGGACTGGTAGTCTATACGTGGCCTTTTGACCCTCTGGTGGGTGGAACCTGTCTCATTCCCCTGGCCGGGTCGGGATCTTTGTCTCTGTCTCACACAAGCACACACACAAGCACACACGTCCCCCAACCTCTTCCCCACTATCTCCAGCTCCCCGTTTTCTGGCTGCCACAGTAGATTGTGGCTAAAACAGCCCCAGGGGCCGCTCCCAACCAATAATAATAATAATGATGGTATTTAAGTGCTTGCTATGTGCCAAGCACTGTTCTAAGCACTGGGATAGATACAAGGTTATCAGGTTGTCCCACGTGGGGCTGTCTTAATCCCCATTTTACAGATGAGGGAACTGAAGCACAGAAAAGTTGTGACTTGCCCAAAGTCACACAGCTGACAAGTGGCAGAGGTGGGATTAGAACCCACGTCCTCTGACTTCCAAGCCCGGGCTCTTGCCACTAAGCCACGCTGAACGGGATTTCCTGGAAAAAGAGCAGGTAGTGGAGACAAGGGGGCGTTGATGCCAACTTTTGAGGGAAAAAGCTGGACAGGGTACGGTGAGGAAGTAGCAAGCCCCACCGTGCTTCCAAGAGCTAACACAGGCATGCGACCAACTCACCTGCAAAGTTCCACGTGGCTGGCCGAAACGTTTGGCTGCAGCAGGGGAGCTGGAGGAGAAAAGGTGATCATGCCCACCCCCCACTTTTTGCTGGAGCCCATCTCCTGGCTGCTGTACCAGGCCGAAGGGACTGATACTAAGCGCTTAGTACAGTGCTCTGCACACAGTAAGCGCTCAATAAATACGATTGATTGATTGATTTTTGTTTTCTACAGTATATAGGGCTCCAGGGCAGCTCTGCACATAACCCACACAGCCAGCAACTGTGGAGAGGCGGGACTGTGACTTTGGCAGCTCCCTTCAGCTCAGAGCAAGTGGGGAAAGGTGCTTCCCTAGGACTTTATTATTAATAATAATAATAATAATAATAATAGCATTTGTTAAGTGCTATATGCCAGGCACTGTACTAAGAGCTGGGGTATAGGCAAGATAATTGGGTCAGTCACAGTCCCTGTCCCACATAGGGCTCATAGTCTTCAGCCCCATTTTACAAATGAGGGAAGTGAGCCACAGAGAAGTGAAGTGACTTGCCCAAGGTCACACAGCAGACAAGTGGTGAAGCCAGCATTAGAACCCAGGTCCTCTCTCAGGCCCATATTCTTTCCACTAGGCCGTGCTGCTGTTGCCACCATCTCTGTTGTGGGCCAATGAGATCGTGTGTGTGATGTCTGTCTCCGACGCTGTGCCTCTGTTTCTCTTTATGGCATCTGGCTACCTTCTTCCCCATTGCCTCGGACGACTTCTGCTCCCATGCAAGTCCCACTGTAATGCGGCTGTAGAAAATAAAGTTCTGTTCAAGTTAATTTCCTTCTCCAAGCACTTAGAACAGTGCTCTGCACACAGTGAGTGCTCAATAAATACGATTGAGTCTGTTGTATTCAATAACCTATTAGGTTGCCAATTACAAAGAATTTAAAGCACAGCCAGTACAAATGTATAAGCACATATGAGGAGCAGCGTGGCCTAAGGGAAAGAGCACGGGCTTGGAAGTCAGAGGGCTTTGGTGAGTCACTTAATTTTTCTGGGCCTCATTTTCCTCATCTGTAAAATGGGAATTCAGTACTTCATTCATTCATTCGATCATATTTATTGAGCGCTTACTGTGTGCAGAGCACTGTACTAAGCACTTGGGAAGTACAAGTTGGCAACATATAGAGACGGTCCCTACCCAACAACGGGCTCACAGTCTAGAAGGGGGAGACAGACAACAAAACAAAACATGTGGACAGGTGTCAAGTCATCAGAATAAATACAAATAAAGCTAGATGCACATCATTAACAAAATAAATAGTAAATATGGTTCCTCCTGCTTAGACTGTGAATCCCATTTGGGACAGGGAGTGTATCTGACGTGATTACCTTGTACTTACCCCAGCGCTGAGAACAGTGCTTGACACATAAGTGCTTAACAAATACCATAATAATAATGTGGCCACAGCACAGGAATGAATTCGACATGCCTGAACTAACAAACCAGAAAGACCCAATTTTAGGAATTTTTATCCCCACTTGGAAAAGTAGTTTGTGGCAGCCCTGCTCAAAACTCTCAGGGCTTATGGAAGATGTGGGATAAGTGAGAATGGGAGTCCAGACTACCAAGATGATGGGAGTGAAACTGTGACTGTGGGATGTTACAGTCACAGTCAGATGTGAGAAGCCACGTGGCTCAGCGGAAAAAGCACGGGCTTTGGAGTCTGAGGTCATGGGTTCAAATCCCAGCTCCGCCAATTGTCAGCTATGTGCCTCAGGGCAAGTCACTTAACTTCTCTGTGCCTCGGTTACCTCATCTGTAAAATGGGGATTAAGACTGTGAGCCCCCCCGTGGGACAACCTGATCACCTTGTAACCTCCCCAGCGCTTAGAACAGTGCTTTGCACGTAGTAAGCGCTTAATAAATGCCATCATCATTATTACGTCTCAGCTGAAAGGTCATGGAAGCAATCAATGGCCCTGGGACCTATGTGAGGGAGGGAGGTGGAAAAGGGCCTGCAGCCCCTTCTTTCCCACCCTCCCACCATCCATCACAGAGAAGGAGCATCGCCTAGCAGAATGAACATTGGGCCTGGGAGTCAGAGGACCTGGGTTCTAATCCCCCTCTGCCACTTGCTTTCTCTGTGACCTTGGGCAACTCACTTCACTTCTCTGGGCTTCAGTTTCCTCAGCAGTAAAATGGGAATTAAATACCTGTTCCTCCTCATTAATAATGATGGTATTTGTTAAGCGCTTACTATGTTTAAAGCACTGTTCTAAGCGCTGGGGTGATACAAGGTGATCAGGTTGTCCCACGGGGGGCTCACAGTCTTAATCCCCATTTTACAGATGAGGGAACTGAGGCACAGAGAAGTGAAATGACTTGCCCAAAGTCACACAGCTGACAAGTGGCGGAGTCGGGATTTGAACCCATGACCTCTGACTGCAAAGCCCGTGCTCTTTCCACTGAGCCACGCTGCAGTGAGCCCCATGTGGGACAGGAACTGTGCCCGACCTGATCAACCTGTGTCTACCCTAGCGCTTTGAACCATAGTAAGCACTTAACAAATACCACAAAAAGAAAAAAAAAACAAACCTCCCAGCCACCCCCCCTGCAAGAGTGGAGGATGGATGAGGGAGGAAAGTACCTGGGTCAAGGTCAGACTACGGGGGGGGTGTTTCTATACTCTTGAGGACACAAACACATATGGGTACAGGGATGCTGATGCCCACCCCTGCAGCTCCTAGCCCGACCCTTGCAGGGTGGGGAAAGTAATGGTATCTACTGAGTGGCTACTATATGCAGAGTACTCTATTAAGTGCTTGGGAGATTAGTAGAAAACACTGTCTTTGGTCTTAAGGAGCCTACAGTCCAATCAATCAATCAATCAATCAATCGTATTTATTGAGCGCTTACTATGTGCAGAGCACTGTACTAAGTGCTTGGGAAGTACAAATTGGCATCACATAGAGACAGTCCCTACCCAACAGTGGGCTCACAGTCTAAAAGGGGGAGACAGAGAACAGAACCAAACATACCAACAAAATAAAATAAGTAGGATAGAAATGTACAAGTAAAATAAATAAATAAATAAATAAATAGAGTAATAAATATGTACAACCATATATACATATATACAGGTGCTGTGGGGAAGGGAAGGAGGTAAGACGGGGGGATGGAGAGGGGGACGAGGGGGAGAGGAAAGAAGGGGCTCAGTCTGGGAAGGCCTCCTGGAGGAGGTGAGCTCTCAGCAGGGCCTTGAAGGGAGGAAGAGAGCTAGCTTGGCGGATGGGCAGAGGGAGGGCATTCCAGGCCCGGGGGATGACGTGGGCCGGGGGTCGATGTCGGGACAGGCGAGAGCGAGGTACAGTGAGGAGATTAGTGGTGGAGGAGCGGAGGGTGCGGGCTGGGCAGTAGAAGGAGAGAAGGGAGGTGAGGTAGGAGGGGGCGAGGTGATGGACAGCCTTGAAGCCCAGGGTGAGGAGTTTCTGCCTGATGCGCAGATTGATCGGTAGCCATTGGAGGTTTTTGAGGAGGGGAGTAATATGTCCAGAGCGTTTCTGGACAAAGATAATCCGGGCAGCAGCATGAAGTATGGATTGAAGTGGAGAGAGACACGAGGATGGGAGATCAGAGAGAAGGCTAGTGCAGTAGTCCAGACGGGATAGGATGAGAGCTTGAATTAGCAGGGTAGCAGTTTGGATGGAGAGGAAAGGGCGGATCTTGGCAATGTTGCGGAGCTGAGACCGGCAGGTTTTGGTGACGGCTTGGATGTGGGGGGTGAATGAGAGAGCGGAGTCGAGGATGACACCAAGGTTGCGGGCTTGTGAGACGGGAAGGATGGTAGTGCCGTCAACAGAGATGGGAAAGTCAGGGAGAGGACAAGGTTTGGGAGGGAAGACAAGGAGTTCAGTCTTCGACATGTTGAGCTTTAGGTGGCGGGCGGACATCCAGATGGAGATGTCCTGAAGGCAGGAGGAGATGCGAGCCTGGAGGGAGGGGGAGAGAGCAGGGGCAGAGATGTAGATCTGGGTGTCATCAGCGTAGAGATGATAGTTGAAGCCGTGGGAGCGAATGAGGTCACCAAGGGAGTGAGTGTACATTGAGAACAGAAGGGGACCAAGCACTGAACCTTGGGGAACCCCCACAGTAAGAGGATGGGAGGGGGAGGAGGAGCCTGCAAAAGAGACTGAGAAAGAACGACCGGAGAGATAAGAGGAGAACCAGGAGAGGACGGAGTCTGTGAAGCCAAGGTCAGATAACGTGTTGAGGAGAAGGGGGTGGTCCACAGTGTCAAAGGCAGCTGAGAGGTCGAGGAGGATTAGGACAGAGTATGAGCCGTTGGATTTGGCAAGCAGAAGGTCATTGGTGACCTTTGAGAGCGCAGTTTCCGTGGAATGAAGGGGACGGAAGCCAGACTGGAGGGGGTCGAGGAGAGAGTTGTTGTTGAGGAATTCTAGGCAGCGCGTGTAGACAACTCGTTCAAGGAGTTTGGAAAGGAATGGTAGGAGGGATATGGGACGATAACTAGAAGGTGAGGTGGGGTCAAGAGAGGGTTTTTTTAGGATGGGAGAGACATGGGCATGTTTGAAGGCAGAGGGGAAGGAACCAGTGGAGAGTGAGCGGTTGAAGATGGAAGTTAAGGAGGGGAGAAGGGATGGAGCGAGAGATTTCATAAGATGAGAGGGAATGGGGTCAGAAGCACAGGTGGCCGGAGTAGCACTTGAGAGGAGGGAGGAGAGTTCCTCTGAGGATACCGCTGGGAAGGATGGGAGAGTAGCAGAGAGTGTTGAGAGCCGGGGGGTTGGAGAAAGGGGGGAGGAGACTTTGGGGAGGTCGGACCTGATGGATTTAATTTTGTTAATGAAGTAGGAGGCCAGATCGTTGGGGGTGAGGGAAGGAGGAGGGGGAGGAACCGGGGGCCTGAGAAGGGAGTTGAATGTACGGAAGAGCTGGCGGGGGTGATGGGCATGGGTGTCAATAAGGGAGGAGAAATAGTTTTGTCTGGCAGAAGAGAGGGCTGAGTTAAGGCAGGAAAGGATAAACTTGAAGTGAACGAGGTTGGCATGGTGTTTAGACTTTCGCCAGCAGCGTTCGGCAGCTCGAGTATAAGAGCGAAGGAGGCGGACAGTGGCAGTGATCCAGGGCTGTGGGTTAGTGGTGCGAGAGCGGCGAAGGGAAAGGGGAGCGAGCGAGTCTAGCTGAGTAGAAAGGGTAGAGTTGAGAGCAGTAATCTGATCATCAAGACTGGGTAGAGAGGAGAGGGCGGCGAGGTGGGGTGTGAGGCGCTCCGAAAGATGGGTGGGGTCCAGAGAGCGGAGATCTCTGTGAGGGAGTAATACGGATTTACAGGGGAAAGGAGTGTGAGTGAGGAGGCAGGTGAGAAGATTATGATCAGAGAGAGGGATCACAGAGTTGGTGAGGGTGGACACAGTGCAGCGGTAGGAGATGATGAGGTCGAGGGTATGACCAAGTTGGTGAGTGGGCGAGGTGGGGTGGAGGAAGAGGTTGGCAGCGTCAAGGAGAGATAGAAGGCGGGCGGCAGAGGAGTCGTTAGGGATATCCATGTGGATATTGAAGTCTCTGAGGATCAGAGTGGGCATGGAGAAGGAGAGAAGGAATGTGAGGAAGGGGTCAAAGTCGTTAAAGAAGTTGGAAGTGGGGCCCGGAGGGCGGTAGATGACGGCTACGAGAATCTGGAGGGGGTGGTAGAGGCGAATAATGTGGGCTTCAAAGGAAGGGAAGGAAAGGGAAGGGGGAAGGAGGGATAGTGCGAAAGCGACATTGGGGGGCGAGAAGGAAACCGACACCTCCTCCTTTTCCGGTGAGTCTGGGGGGAGTGGGAGAAGAAGAGGCCTGCACTGCAGAGAGCAGCAGAAGAGACCGTGTCGTCCGCCGACAGCCATGTTTCAGTTAGGGCGAGGAGGAGTAGAGAACTGGAAAGGAAAAGGTCCAGGATGAAAGGGATCTTACTTAAAACGGAGCGGGGGTTCCAGAGGCCACACTTGGCATCAGCTGTTGAGGGTGGGGAGGGAGGGGGAAGGGTGCGAGGGGTGGGGAGGGTTTGGATTGGGATGAGTTGGCGGGGGCCTGGGCGGGGAGAGTGGGAAGGGGGGTGGCGATGGGAAAGGAGAACTGGGATGGGGTGGGGGCGGGGAGAAGGGGAGGAGGGGGGAGCAAGTGGTCACAAAATAATATACAGATGGATGCAAGAGGCTGGATAGACGGATAAGTGAAGAAGTGTTTAAGCAGAGATGGAGATATATATATATATATAATTACTGTGGGTAGCTGTGAGTGCAAGAATGCTGATGTGATAGTTGGGAGGATATGATGAAGAAAAATCAATCAGGGAAGGCCTCTTGAAGGAGGTGGGATTTCAGAAGGGCTTTGGAGGCGGGGAAAGCTATAGTCCGGTGGATTTGAAGGTGGAGGGAATGCCAGGAAGAAGGAAGGATGTGACGCCTTGCTCGCAGGAGAATCAAGAAAAGGTGAGCAAGGGAAGGACGAAGAACATGAGCTGAGGTGTAGGAGAAGAAAACAGCAGCTAGGGGAAGCAGGAGAGAGCTGAGGGAGAGCCTTAGAGCCAATGGTCTGGAATTTCTGCTGGATGCCGAGAGGAATGAGGAGCCATTGGAGGCTCTTGAAAAGTCGTTGTCCATCTCAATCAATGGTATGTTTTGAACACTTCATGGGTGCAGAGCACTGTACTAAGCACTTGGAGCCTCAGCCCAGGTGCATTCAAGGCTTTCCTCAAATCCCACCTCCCTCCAACAAGTCTTCTCTGCCTAATTACTAGAGTACCAATTCTTATCAACCCTTGCCCTATGTATTTATTTCCATCTTCATCAGTTGTGTGTATATTTGCATATCTAATATTTATATCTATTTCCCAAGTTTTAAAATGTGAGCACCTTGTGGGCAGGGAATATGTCTTGTGCTTCTGTTGAGTCTCCCAAGTGCTTAGTAGAGTGCACTATAACTCAGTAAATGCTCAATAAATACTATTACTACTAACGATGCAGAATGATGTCAGAGTGGCAGGACACTGGGATCGTTGTAACAGTTTGAACCATGGTGGCCCTGCCTGGAGCAGCAAGGAGCCCAAGGGCTGGCCCTGATCTTAATCAATCAATGGCATTTACTGAGCGTTTACTATGTGCAGGGCACTGTACTAAGTGCTTGGGGGGGGGGGGGCATAATTCAACAGATTTGGTAGACACGTTCCCTGCCCACAATGGGCTCACAGTCCAGAATGAATGAAACATAAGTGCCCATTCTAGACTGTGAGCCCGCTGTTGGGCAGGGACCGTCTCTATATGTTGCCAACTTGTACTTCCCAAGCGCTTGGTACAGTGCTCTGCACACAGTAAGCGCTCAATAAATATGATTGAATGAATGAATGGCCACCACAGCTTTTGGAGCTGGACTCCACCATCCTGTCTCTGCCCCTTGCCTGCTGTGTGACCTTAGGCAAGTCACTGAACTTGTCTGTTCCTTCTCCTGTAAAATGGGGGTGAAATAACCTGTTCTCTCTTTGACTGTGAGTACCATATGGGACAATGATTGTGTCTCATGTGATTATATTGCTTCTACCTTAGCGTTTAGCAGAATACTTGGCACATAGTAATCACTTAATAAATGCCATTATTACTTACCATTATTATTATTATTTTCATTATTATTACCATGAGACTGTGAACATCCCTGTGAGCCGGGGACCTTCCCCATGCTTAATACAATTAAAAGCACATTTGGAAGTGCATGGTAAGTATAAGAAGAGCATGTCCTAGTGGAATGAGTACAGGCTTGGGAGTCAGAAGATCTGGGTTCCAATCCTAACCCTGCCACTTGCCTACTTAAAATCACATCTCCAAGAGGCCTTTCCCAACTAAGCCCTCATTTTCCCTACTTCCTCTTCCTTCTGTGTTGCCCTTGCACTTGGATTTGTACCCTTTATTCACCCCACCCACAGCATCGAGGTACATATGGATGTACATGGAGAAGTAGCATGGCCTAGTGGATAGCCCACGGGCCTAGGAGTCAGAAGGTCATGGGTACTAATCGTGGCTCCGCCACTTGTCTGCTGTCTGACCTTGGGCAAGTCACTTGATTTCTCTGGGCCTCAGTTACCTCATCTGTAAAATGGGGATTGAGACTGTGAGCCCCATGTGGGACGGGGACTGTGTCCAACTTAATACATTAATAATATGATGGTATTTCATTCATTCAATCGTATTTATTGAGCACTTACTGTGTGCAGAGCACTGTATTAAGCACTTGGGAAGTACAAGTTGGCAGCATATAGAGACGGTCCCTACCCAACAGCGGGCTCACAGTCTAGAAGGCTAAGTGCCAAGCACAGTTGTAAGCGCTGGGATAGATACAAGGTTACCAGGTTGCCTCACGTGGGGCTCAGAGTCTTAATCCCCATTTTACAGATGAGGTAACTGAGGCACAGAGAAGTTAAGTGACTTGCCCAAAGTCACACAGCAGACAAATTGATTTGCCTATATCCACTCAATGCTTAGTAGAGTGCCTGGCACATAGTAGGTGCTTAACAAATACCATAATTATTATTATTACTATCTGTAATTTATTTAGGTTAATATCTGCCTCCCATTCTAGACTGTAAGCTCCTTGTGGGCAGGGAATGTGTCTACCAACTTTATATTGTCCTCTCCCATAGCTCTGTACACAGTAAGCACTCAATAACTATCACTGATTGATTGATCGATCTTCAAAGCTTTACTGAAATCATATCTCCTTCAGGAAGCCTCTACACTGTAAACTCCTTGGAGGCAGGGAATGTTTCTACCAACTCTGTTTTATTGTACTCTCCCAAGTGCTTAGTCCAGTGCTCTGCACACAGTAAGTACTCAATAAATACCATTGGTTGTAGGACTTTGGGCAAGTTACTTAACTTCTCTGTGTCTCTGTTACAGTGGGGAGTCAATAACTGTTCTCCTTCCTCCTTAGACCTGGCGCCCCATGCGGAGCAGGAAGGGGGTCCGAACTGATTTTTGCCTGAATCTACCCTAGCGCTTAGGACAGTGCTTAACACATAGTAAGTGCTTAACAAATACCATTTAGAAAAAAAAAACGGTGCTATTGCTCCTCCTGCTTCTCCCCCGGGTCATCTCAGAGCCCTCCCGGCGGTGAGCAAACCTGCTAAGCTTTCTCTCTCTATCTCACTTTCCCTCTCCCTCCTCCTCCCCCTATCACCCTCCTTCTCTCTCTCCCTCCCCTTCCTCTCTGCCTCCCTCTCTCCTTCTTTTCTGTCCCTCCTTCTCTCTCCCTCCCTCTTTTCTCTCTCTCTTCCCCCCTCTCCCTTCCCCTCCCTCTCTGTCCCTTCCCCTTCCTCTCCTTCTCTCTCCCTCCCTCTCTCTCTCCTCTCTCCCTCCCTCTCCCTCCCTCCATCACCCTCCTTCTCTCTCCCTCCCCTTCCTCTCAGTCCCTTCCCCTTCCTCTCTCCTTCTTTTCTGTCCCTCCTCCTCTCTCCCTCCCTCTTTCCTCTCTCTCTTCCCCCCTCCCTTCCCCTCCCTCTCTGTCCCTTCCCTTCTGCCTCTCCTTCTCTCTCCCTCCTCCTCCTCCTCCATCCTATTTATTGAGCGCTTACTGTGTGCAGAGCACCGTACCAAGCGCTTGGGAAGTCCAAGTCGGCGACATCGAGAGACGGCCCCTACCCAACAGTGGGCTCACGGTCTAAAAGGGGGAGGCAGAGAACAGAACCAAACCTACTACCAAAATAAAATCAATAGAATAGATAGGTACAAGTAAAATAAATAGAGTAACAAATATGTACAAACATATATACAGGCGCTGAGGGGAAGGGAGGGAGGTAAGATGAGGGGGGGGGATGGAGAGGGGCACGAGGGGGAGAGGAAGGCCCTCCCTCTCTCTCCTTCTCCCTTCCCTCTATCACCCTCCTTCTCTCTCTCCCACCCTCTTTTCTCTCTCTCTTCCCCCCTTCCCCTCCCTCTCTGTCCCTTCCCCTCCTATTCTGCCCCTCCTTCTCTCTCTCCCTCCCCTTCCTCTCTCAGTCCCTTCCCCTTCCTCTCCATTTTTCTGCCCCTCCTTCTCTCTCCCTCCCCGTCGGAGCCGGCGTATCCCCGTCCACCCTCGCCCATCCTCGACGGTCCGGGAGATTGGCAGGTGCCCGGCCCAGTGATGGCGGCCCGACCGGCCGTCGGGAACGCGGAGCCCTAAAGGCTGAGGAAGACGGTGGGCCGCCCCGAGCTGGGGGAGGGAATGGTGGCGGAATTGGGGCTTGCCGTCCTTAAGCCGAGCAGCGGGAAGCGGTTTGGCGGCCTTTCTGCAGCCCAGTGGCTGCCGGCATCACCATGAGCAACCCAGGTAGAGGCCCGGAGGGGCGAAGGGTGGGAGTTGGGGCCTGGAAAATTGGGATCCCGAGCGCCGCTGCCGTTACCTCAAAATGGCGTGTTGTTGCCCCCCGCTTCTCAAGCTCTCCTACCCGCGGCCCACCGACCAGCCAGCCGACCGTCTCCTCGGCCGGAATCCGATCCTTTCCCTCTCCTCCCCGCCACCCTTTAGGCAAACGTGTGCAAAACACTGTACAAAGCGCTCGACAGCCCCCCCGCCCCCTCCCCTTCGTTAACCTCCCGTTCCACTCTCGAGCTGTCATTTTCCCCGTCCTTTCTGCGCGCCCCTCGACCCTTTCGAACCCGTTTCTTCTTGAATCCGGCCCGTATTTGCCCGAATCATTGCCGCAGAACGGATCCCGGAGAGGGATGGCGGCTCCGAGCAAACCTAGATTTGGGGCGGGGACTGGGGAGGCCCGGATTTAAGGGATTGTCTCCAATTTGTTGCTGAACTTCCCGAACGCTTAGTACAGTGCCCTGCACACAGTCAGCGCTCAATAAATACGAGGGCATGAATGAATGAAAGGCGGAAGGAGGGGACTAAATTGAGCATTTATTGGTGAAGGGTGGCTGTGCAGCTTGTTCAAATTCTCCAGACTTTCAGCCCTTTATGGGCCGGGAACGTGTCTACCAACTCTGTTGGATTGCACTCTCACTAGTGCTTAGTAGAATGCCCTGCACATAGTGAGTGCTCATTAAATACCATTGATTGATTGATTGAAACCTGTTGAGCATTGGTTGGGCCATTTGCTGAGTCTCCCGGTCGAACCAAGGAGTCTCGGATTAGTAACTGCTGCGACGGATACTGGTTTCTTTTGAGATGCCCAGATTTTCCCTTAGTTACTAGGAATCACACAGTTGGAGCAAGGGAATTTTTAGGGCTTGGAAATGAACTGGAATGTTGTTCCGTCTCAATCTCTTTGTAGGTGACAAGACAGATGTCCATCTTAGGGTCTGAATTTGGCCAGGGAAAACTATAAAACTGGAAAAAAAATCTCCAGTTCTATGCCCATTTGATAGTAATTGACCGTGCATTTACCTCATTGCTTAATAATCACTCGGTAAAAATTACCACTACTACCATCACCACCACAGCTACCGAGGAATCATCCAACCCACTGTCCTACCTCAAACAGTGGCAAGAGAATACTTGGAGGAACTGGGTGATGGTTGTCCTCCCTTAATATTGACCTAAATGTTTAAGGATATTGTATGGTACATCCCTAACATTGCATTGCATTATGGACCACTTGGCCATGAATTTAACCCAAATCCCTCCACCTCTGGATACTTTTTGCCTTTGCAATTTTTTGTGGAAACAAATTTCATCTGTTCATCCACTGTGGGAAGTTTCCTTGTGCTCCTTTTGAATCTCCCCCCTCCGGATGGTGAGCTTATCCCTGGGTTCACTCTGTCCACACCTTTTGAGAAGCTGTGTGGTTTAGCGGAAAGAGCTTGGGCTTGGGAGTCAGAGGACCTGCGTTCTAATCCTGGCTCCGCCACTTACCTGCTGTGTGACCTTGGGCAAGTCATTTCACTTTTCTGTGCCTCAGTTCCCTCATCTGCAAAATGGGGATTCAATACCTGTTCTCCCTCCTATTGAGACTGGGAGCCCCATATGGGACTTGATTATCTTGTATCCACCCCAGAGCTTAGCACATAGTAAGTGCTTAACAAATACCACAGTTATTATTTTCTAGACTTCAGTCATGTTCCCTCTGCATCTTTCCAGGCTGAAGAATCCTAACACTAGCCTCAAAATAAAGTTTCAGCATTCCCGTGATCATCTTGGTTACCCTCTCTCCCTGCTATTCAGAAAAAAACAGTGCAGAGGTCAATTTTGCCTCTCATGCCAGGTTAGGAATAGGAAGGTGAGGGGTGAAGGAGGATTTTTTTAGGAGGATCATAGGAGCAACAGAGGGGTTTGATTTCTGGTATAAATCTGGCAAGGTTATTTTTTATCCAAGCATTTCATAGTGTCTTGTTACTTCTTAGTAACTTTCAAAGTCTGCTCAGAACAAATTTTCATGTTTTTACGTCCACATGCTTCCAGAAGGAGATGGATAGCGATCCATTGCAGTAAACTTTATTTATGAAAGAAAAATGAAATTATAACCCAATTTCTCAGAGTTCTGGATTTAAAATGTGGAAGATATGTTGTAATGTTTGAGTTGCAAATGTGGGGCTGGAAATGGGAAAATTGGTCATTTGAGTAACACTATTTTCCCTAGAATCACTTGCTCTTCTAAGAGATATTTTAAAAAATGTTGATGGGCAGGAGAAGGGGGGTGAGTTGATGAAACTCTAAAGTTACAAGTTTAAAATAGACCAGGAAAGAACAGAGCATTTAGCTACCTCTAAAAGGGACAGGATTTTTTTTTTTATCAAACCTCATGAAACTTAGTGTGCATGTAATCTCCAATTTTTGGACATTTAGCTTTTGAAAACTCATTAAAGTCATGTTGCTTGAAACGAAAATCTTCCACTCTGAATGCAATTGCTCATGACATCTAAGATTGGGAATTTTTTTTTTTTTTAGGCTTAGAAAAAGTTATAGGCCAAGTTTGAAAATGCCTTTCTGTTCCTGAGTCAAGCGATGGCAGAGCTAATGCTAATAACTTATGGCCCAGAAAAGGATACTATTTTCTCTCCCCCAAAGTGTGATTTGAGGTATCAGTAAAATGGTGAATAATTAAGACCTCTGATATTTTAGATGGAGTGTCTGCCAGGTGAGGTGAGGCTGTTGAAGGAGGTTTTATTCAGTCTTGTGCATTTGCTAATTTTCATATTATGCTTAGAGTAGTAACACTACTCTGTTACTTTGTCTCTAGGCTTTGTCCATGGAACCGATACAGCTTTGCCATCCACGTTCTTTAATACAACTCTGCCTACCTACGATTATGGTAAGTGTGGATTCCCCCATTATGTACTAAGGCATAGGAAGCCAGTAGCCTGCTTTAGGTGGCTGTGTAAGTTGGTGGCAAATCTAGGTTTAACTGAGATCTAAGAAGTCAGAGGACTTGGTTGTTGTTCTTGATGGTATTTGTTAAGTGCTTACTATGTCAGCCAATCAATTGTATTTATTGAGCACTTACTGTGTGCGGAGCACTGTACTAAAGACTTGAGAGAGTACACTATAACAATATAACAGATAAATTCCCTACCCACAATGAGTGTACAGTCTAGGGTGTCAGGCACTGTACTAAGTGCTGGGGTAGATACAAGATAATCAGGTTGGACACAGTCTGTGTCCCACTTGGAATCACAGTCTTAATCCCCATTTTACAGATGAGGTGACTGAGGCACAGAGAAGTGAAGTGACTTGTCCAAGGTCACACAGCAGACAAGTTGCAGAGCCAGGATTAGAATCCAGGTCCTCTAGCCCCCCAGGCCCATGCTGTATCCACTCGGCTATGCTGCTTCTCTAGCCCCAGCTCTGCCACTGGCCTGCAGTAGGACTTTAGGCAAATCACTCCACTTCTCTGTCCCTCAATATCCTCATCTGTAAAATGGGGATTCAGTATTTGTCCCCTTTCCCCCTTAGGGTGGTTAGCCACATATGGGACCGGGATTGAGTCTGTATCTTGTATCTACCCCACTGCTCAGCACAGTGCTTGGCACAGAGTAAGCTCTTAACAGATCTTCTTCTTGTTATTAGGATTAGATTTGGAGGCCTGGCCCTCAGAGAGTAAAGCTTGCCAATCTGGCTTTATTAAATAATTCTGTTTGGCCTTCTTGAGTTTTTTCCTCATAAATCTGGGTAGCGTTGTAAAAAGTTCCAGAGTTCAATGAGGTACTGCATGTAGAACTTCCTTTGGTACAGCAAGAGGGATGAAGGATTGGATAGGATCCCTTTCTGCTCCTGCAGATCCTTTGGGGAGGTTTGGTTCCTCTGGCAGGTTTGGGAGGGAAGTGGTTTGGTGGTGTGCCAGCACAAAAAATCTACCTGCAAAACCAAGCGTATTGTTGAGAAACACTGATAGAGGGAGTGAGGACCATCTTGATTTGTAATCCAGGTTCTGATGATTGATCTCAGGAGGTAAGGAGCTATGAAATTTAACCCCAAAGGATTGAGTGCACCACCAAGCTTGAGATCCCAGCTAGAAAATCCATCTCAACTTGAGGTGCTGCTCACGCATAGATGATCGTTTCAAAGTGAGAGGTTTGCCCTGAAGTTCTTTAGCATGGCCTAGGATAAAGAGCGTGGGACCGGGAATCGGGAGACCTGGTTTTGAGGCCCAGCTCTGCCTCTGGCCTATTGTGTGATCTTGGTCAGGTCACTTAATCTCCCTGAGCCTCAGTTTCCTTATCTGTCAAATGGGGATAAAATGGATTGTGAGTCCGATGTGAGGCATGGACTGTGTCTGATCTCCTAACCTCATCTCTATCGCAGTGCATAGCGCATAGTTGTGCTTAGATAGCATTACTTGTATTATTATCATGATTGTTCTTATTATTTTGTGTTTAGCTTAACCTGGTGTGGGACTAAGGAAGAAGAGATTTAGAAGCAAATCTTGGAAATCCCAACCATCAGGGTGCAGTAATTGCTATAACTTTCCTCCAGTTAAATCCTGGCCTAATTTTCCCCTCAGAGCCTAAATTTTTTAGGATGCTCTTTTAGAAGTCAGCAGCATTTATCGAGTACCTACTGTGTGCAGAACCTTGTATTAGGTGTTTGAAAGAGCCTGATTGAAGCAAGACGTCCATCCCTGGGTTCAAATTGATTAACATTATCACTTCAGCCAGTGCCTGTCACTTTTGCCTTACTGAGAGCCACCATTTTATTAGTCAGATATTTCTCCCAATCAATCAAGCCATCAATGGGATTTATTGAGCACCTACTAAGTGCTCGGGAGAAATCAACAAAAGAGGGATGTGTGTTCCCTGCAAGTTCGTCTCTAGATTGTAAGCTCGTTGTGGGCAGGAAATGTGTCTACCAACTCTGTATTGCACTTAGTACAGTGCTCTGCACACAGTAGGTGCTCAGTAAATACCATTGATTGATTTCCCTGCCCTCAGAGAGCCTACAATCCAATGGGGAAGACAGTTAAAATGATTTACAAACTGGGAGAAGGAAGAAAAAACAAGGATGTAACAAAACAGTACACTATATCGGGAAGAAATAGCTGAATGAATAATTGCATAGACAAATAGAAGTATCATGAGTTCATTCATTTAGTATTCAATACATAAAGCCAATGGTATTCCAGTTCCATTGAATGAAGGAAATATCTAAATAATTGAACATATAAATAAAAATACAAATAGTATTATTAGTACCATTGATGACAGTAGTAGTAGTAATAGTATTAAGCACCTACTGAACTAAATGCTGGGGGAAAAAAATACCTGGGTGAAAATCAGACAGAGTCCCCTGGGCCCCCAAAGGCTCACAAGGTCAGAATAAGACAAGGAGGGGTTTGGTGATGAATTCAAAAACAGCATAAGACAGAGCTCAGAGTCCAACAAGTCCAGAGGCACAGGGCAGAGGTAGGGGCCTCAGTCAGGGGGTCAGTTGTATTTATTGAGTGCTTACTATGTGCAGAGCACTGTACTAAGCACTTGGGAGAGTACAGTGCAACAATAAACAGACATTCTCTGTCCACACCAAGCTTGCAGTCTAGAGGGGAAGACAGTCATTATGTACATAAGTGCTGTGGGACTGGGAGTGGGGATGAATTAAAGGAAACAAGTCAAGGCAGTGCATTCATTCATTCATTCAATTGTATTCATTGAGCGCTTACTGTGTGCAGAGCAGTGTACTAAGCACTTGGAAAGTACAATTCGGCAACAGAGACAATCCCTAATCAACAATGGGCTCACAGTCTAGAAGGGGGAGGGAGTGTAGAAGGGAATGGGAGAAGAGGAAAGGAGGGCTTAGTCAGGGAAGGCCTCCTGGAGGAGATGGGCTTTGCTGCCGCCCTGGTCATCCAGAGTCCAGACTTTCCCAGCCCCTCCCAAGGTTCTGAGATCTCTAGAGACCATGGGCTGCTGCAGCTTAAATCCCCACGTCTCCATGTGCACAGGGCACGTCAGTCAATCGTATTTATTGGGCACTTACTTTTTTATGGTATTTGTTAAGTGCTTTCTATGTGCCAGGCACTGTACTAAGCACTGGGGTAGATAGAAGCTAATCAGGTTGGACGTAGTCCCTGTCCCACTTGGAGCTCACAGTCTTCATCCCCATTTTCCAGACGAGGTAACTTAGAACCAGAGAAGTGAAATGACTTTACCAAGGTCACACAGCAGACAAATGGCAGAGCCAGAATTAGAACCCAGGTCCTTCTGACTCCCAGGCCCATGCTCTATCATTCATTCAATCGTATTTATTGAGTGCTTACTGTGTGCAGAGCACTGTACTAAGCGCTTGGGAAGTACTTCTGCCTCATCCGTGCACTTGGATCTGTAATGTGTGGGCATTTGATATTTTCCCTTGGAGAACTCATTCGCTCCCACGGCTTCAACTACCATATCTGTGTAGATGATGCCCAAATCTGCAGCTCCTCCCCTGATCTCTCTCCCTTTCTCCAGCCCTGCATCTTCTCCTGCCTTCAAGACATCTCTACTTGGATGCCCTCCCATCACCTCAAACTTAACATGTCTAGAACAGAGCTACTTGTCTTCCCACCCAAACCCTGTCCTTTCCCGGCCTTTCCCGTCACTGTAGAGGGCACCACCATCCTTCCTGCATTATCCTTGACTCCTGTCCCTCATTCAACCCACATATTCCATCCCTCACCAAATCCTCTCGGTCCCACCTTCACAACATTTGCTAAAATCCGCTCTTTCCTCTCCATACAGACTGCTACCCCGTTAATACAGTACTCATCTAGATTACCTAGATTACTGCATTAGCCTCCTTCCTGACCTCCTGACCTCCTGCCTCTCCCCACTCCAGTCCATACTTCACTCTGGTGCCCAGGTCATCTTTCTACAGAAATGTTCAGGACATGTCACCCTGCCCCCCACCTCAAAAATCTCCAGTGGTTGCCTCACCATTGGTTTTAAAGCACTTGATCCCCTTGCCCCCTCCTACCTCTCTTCTCTCCTTCTACAACCCAGCCCACAAACTTCACTCCTCTGGTGCTAACCTTCTCACTGTGCCTTGATCTCACCTGTCTCACCGTCGACCCTGCATCCTGCATCTGGCCTGTAATGCCCTCCCTCCTCAAATCCGCCAGACAATTACTCTCTCCCCCACTTCAAAACCTTACTGAAGGCACATCACCTCCAAGAGGCCTTCCCAGACTAAGCCCCACTTTTCTCATCTCCCCCTCCTTTCTGCATCACCCTTACTTGCTCCCTTAGCTCTTCTCCCCTCTCCCAGCCCGACAGCACTTACGTATGTATCTGTAATTTTATTTATTTGTATTGGTGTCTGTCTCCCCACCCTAAGACTGTGAGCTCGTTGTGGGCAGGGATTATCACTTTTTATTGTTGCATTGTACTTTCCCAAGCGCTTAGTACAGTGCTCCGCATACAGCAAGCACTTAATAAATACAATCCAGTGGATGACTGGTCATCCCACCATTGACCCCACAGCACTTAGGTACATATCTATAGGTTATAGATGATAAAATATTTACTTATATTAATGTAAGTCTCCCCCTCTAGGCTGTAAGCTCTTTGTGGGCAGGGACTACGTCTACTAACTCTGTTGTTTTGTCCTCTCCCAAGTACTTAGGACAGTACTCTGCACATAGTAAGCCCTCAATAAATATCTTTTATGATGATATTGATTTTTCAAAAAGCTCAGACCTTTTCATGCCCCCTGGGTTTTTTCAGCTCTTTGATACCTTGGCTCCACTCTCACAGTAGCAGAAATAATCTAGGTTTTTCAGCTGTTTTCTATTGCTTCATTATTTAATTCAAGTGTTGGATTGCTAAACCACTACACCCTTCTCATTTGTTCAAGTGTGGTACGGCACTAGAGCAGATGCAAATATGTCTTTCTAGTGGATGCTTCTCCCCACGTTTTTGCTTTCTGACCATGCTTCCGATTTGTTCTATTTTTAATCTGTTTTCTGAGGTGATGGAACTTGTGTCCACAGGGCTACAAGATGAAGTGAGATCTGAAATTCCATTCTTTAAAGGCTTCTCAAGAAAAATGTGTGTTTTCTCTGGGATCATAGTGATGATTAAGTGGAACCAGAATCACTGTTTATCTATTCATCTTCCCTCCTAAGCCCATTCCTCCAACTTTTCCCATCTCAGTCAATTACTTCATGGTCCTCCCTGTCCCGGAAGCCTCTGCAACCTTGATGTCATCCTCACCTCCTCCCTGTTTTACGAATCCTGCTGACTCTTGCTACACAACAGCTCCCAGTCTACCCCTTCCTCATCATCCAAAGAGCCACCACCATGGTTACAAGCCTTCAT
Organism: Tachyglossus aculeatus; assembly: GCF_015852505.1. NCBI lineage: Eukaryota > Metazoa > Chordata > Mammalia > Monotremata > Tachyglossidae > Tachyglossus > Tachyglossus aculeatus. Next base: position 117,601,304 of record NC_052101.1, on the reverse strand, counting down.
CGAATCCTGATTTGACTAGGTAGGGAGTCAACTTTTTTGCTGACCTCCCTGCCTCCAGCCTCTCCCTTCTCCAGTCTATACATCCTGCTGCTGCCCGGATCAACTCTTTGAAGCATCACTCAGCACATTCATTTCATTCATTCATTCAATTGTATTTATTGAGCGCTTACTGTGTGCAGAGCACTGTACTAAGCGCTTGGGAAGTACAAGTTGGCAACATGTAGAGACGGTCCCTATCCAACAGTGGGCTCACAGTCTAGAAGGGGGAGACAGAGAACAAAACAAAACATATTAACAAAATAAAATAAGTAGAATAAATATATACACGTAAAATAAATAGAGTAATAAATACGTACAAACATATATACATATATATGCAGGTGCTGTGGGGAAGGGAAGGAGGTAAGACGGTGGGGATGGAGAGGGGGAGGAGGGGGAGAGGAAGGAGGGGGCTCAGTCTGGGAAGGCCTCCTGGAGGAGGTGAGCTCTCAGTAGGGCCTTGAAGGGAGGAAGAGAGCTAGCTTGGCGGATGTGGGGAGGGAGGGCATTCCAGGCCAGGGGGATGACGTGGGCCGGGGGTCGACAGCGGGACAGGCGAGAATGAGGCATGGTGAGGAGATTAGCGGCAGAGGAGCAGAGGGTGTGGGCTGGGCTGTAGAAGGAGAGAAGGGAGGTGAGGTAGGAGGGGGCGAGGTGATGGAGAGCTTTGAAGCCTAAGGTGAGGAGTTTCTGCCTGATGCGTAGGTTGATTGGTAGCCACTGGAGATTTTTGAGGAGGGGAGTAAAATGCCCAGAGTGTTTCTGGACAAAGACAATCCGAGCAGCAGCGTGAAGTATGGATTGAAGTGGGGAGAGACACGAGGATGGGAGATCGGAGAGGAGGCTGATACAGTAATCCAGACGGGATAGGATGAGAGCTTGGACAAGCAGGGTAGCAGTTTGGATGGAGAGGAAAGGGCGGATCTTGGCAATGTTGTGGAGGTGAGACTGGCAGGTTTTGGTGACGGCTTGGATGTGAGGGGTGAACGAGAGAGCAGAGTCGAGGATGACACCAAGGTTGCAGGCTTGTGAGACAGGAAGGATGGTAGTGCAGTCAACAGTGATGGGAAAGTCAGGGAGAGGGCAGGGTTTGGGAGGGAAGACAAGGAGTTCAGTCTTGGACATGTCTCTCTACTCCTTCAGACCCTACAGGGCTTCCCATTTCCCTCCAAATCAAGCAAAAACTCTTTACACTCAGCTTTTTCCACCACCTCTCCCCATCTTACATTCCTGCTTGCTTCCTTTGCTCCTCCCAAACAAACCTTCTAACTCCACCTCACTCTCCATTTTTCTGCCTCCATCTCCTCACTCACGATGGTCCCTGGCCAGGAATTTTCCCACCAAAGCTGTCAGGCCACAGGTCTCTCCATAGTCAAAGCCCTCTTAAAAATCTCACCTCTTCCAGGAAGCTTTCCCCATTTAATCCCCAACATCCCAAGCTGTAGAAGCCCAGACATTTCCGGCATTTATTTATTTACATCCCCCTTAGCTCTTGTGTGCATATATATTTAATTGTATATTTAATTATTTTGATTACTGAAGTTGTAAATGTTTTTATGTTCATCTCCCCCATTTGTAAAAGTTTCTTTTGGGCAGGGAATGTGTCATTTTTTTGGGTTGTATTTTCCCAAATTCTTAATAAAGTGTATTTCATCCAGCGGATGCTCAATAAATATGATTATTACTACCATTAAGTATCTGGACACTAGGCTGCTATCAAACTAAAATGGTCCTGCGACGTTCAACTGGCTGCTCTCCTTTCAGGGAAGCTTCTTTTTAGCTTTAAATTGGCTCTGGAGTAGGCAAAATAATATAAGTTTAATGGGAGTAGATTTGCAAGAGTTAAAAATCTGCGTTCACCACCCTTAAAAATGAATGTGGCTAAACTGGAGTGAGTTGAGAGAAGAATGACACCAGAACAAACAACCTGATTGTTGAGCATTTTGCTCTACTTTACAATCATTTTTTCCTTTTTGAGAATGAGTTCTTGTGAATTATTGGCCCTCGGTTGTAAACGGGGCAACTCACAGCTGACCCAGTGACTAGGGACCTGAAACATGGCTCCTTGTAACTTAGCCGATTGCAATTCTGGAATATCGTTTTCTAGCCTTTTTCATTAGGAATACATAATAACTTTGTAATATAATAACTCTGTTGTAATAATACTAATAATGATGATGGTATTTGTTAAGCACTTACTTTGTGCAAAGCACTGTTCTAAGTGCTGGGGAGGTTACAAGGTGATCAGGTTGTCCCATGGGGGGCTCACAGTTTTAATCCCCATTTTACAGATGAGGTAACTGAGGCACAGAGAAGTTAAGTGACTTGCCCAAAGTCACACAGCTGACAGTTGGCGGAGTCGGGATCTGAACCCATGACCTCTGACTCCAAAGCCCGGGCTCTTTCCACTGAGCCATGCTGCTTCTCCAAGCATTGTAGAGAGTTGGGAGACAGCTTGGGAGAGTTTTACTCTCCCAAATGCTTAGTATAGTGCTCAGCACACAGTAAGCGCTCAATAAATACCACTGATTGATTGATTTTACTTAACAGACCTCTGGGTCTGTGGCTGATATGAAGATCCACCTATTGAGCGTTTACTGCATGTGGAGCTTTGTATTAAGCACTTGAGAGAGTACAATACAATAGAGTTGGTAAACACGTTCCCTGCCAACAAAGAACTTACAGTCTAGATAGGGAGACACAGGTATTAAAATTAATTACATATAAGGGCAATGACAGAGTATAAGGATACCTACGTAAGTGCTGTGGGGCTTGGGGTGGGGTGAATATCAAAGGCCTTAAGGGGTATACACTCAAATGCAAAGGTCACATAGAAAGGAGGGCAAATAGGGGGGATGAGGACCTAGCCAGGGAAGCCCTCTTGATGGAGTTGTGGTTTTAGGAGAGGTTTTGAAGGTGGACACAGTGGTGGTCTGTCAGCTATAAAGTGGGAGAGAGTTCTGGCCAGAAGGAAAATTCACTCATTCATTCATTCAATCATTTATTGAGAGCTTTACTGTGTGCAGAGCACTGTACTAAGTGCTTGGAAAGTAAAATACAACAATAAAGAGAGACAATTCCTGCCCACAACGGGCTCACAGTCTAGAGGGGGGTCGGGGGGAGACTGACATCAATACAAATAAACAGGCATCGTTATAAAGAAATAAAATTATAGCTATATGCATGTATGAATAAGTGCTGTGGGGCAGGGAAAGCGGGGTAACGCAAAGGGAGCGAGTCAGGGTGACATGGAAGAGAGTGGGAGCTGAGGAAAATGTGGGCAATGGGTCAGTAGTGGGACAGACGAGATAAAGGCACAGTGAGTAGGTGGGTATTAGGGGAGAGAAGTTTGCAGTCTGGGTTGTAGTAGAAGATCAACAAGGTAAGGTAGGAGGGGTGAGCTGATTGATTGTTTTAAAGCCAGTGGGAAGAAGTTTCTGTCTGATGTAGAGGTGGATGAGCAGCCACTGAAGGTTCTTGAGGAGTGGGGAGACATGAACTGAGGGGTTTTTTTTAGGAAAATTGATTTGGACAGCAGAGTGAAGTATGGAACTGGAGATGGTAGAGGCAGGGAGGTCAGCGAGGACGCCGATGCAGTAGTCAAGGCGGGATATGATATGTGCTTGGGTCAGCGTGGCGGCAGTTTGGATGGCGAAAGGGTGGATTCTAGAGTTGTGGTGAAGGTTGAACCAATAGGATTTGGTGACGGACTGAATATGGGGCTTGATTTTAGAGAGCTAAATTGAGGATAATACCTAATCATGATGGCATTTATTAAGCACTTATTATGTGCAAAGCACTGTTCTAAGCGCTGGGGAGGTTACAAGGTGATTGGGTTGTCCCATGGGGGGCTCACAGTCTTAATCCCCATTTTACAGATGAGGGAACTGAGGCACAGAGAAGTTAAGTGACTTGCCCAAAGTCACACAGCTGACAGTTGGCGGAGCCGGGATTTGAACCCTTGACCTCTGACTCGAAAGCCCGGGCTCTCTCCACTGAGCCATGCTGTAACGGGCTTGTAAGATGGAGGATGGAAGTGTCGTCTACATTGATGAGAAAATCAGAGGGAGGACAGGATTTGGGTGGGAAGATGAGAAGTTCTGTTTTGGACCTCTTCGAGGTGTCGGTGGGAAAGCCAAGCAGAGGTGTCCTGAAGGCAGGAAGAAATGCAAGACTGCAGGGTCTAGATAGGATAGGTAGCTTTGGGAACCATCCACATAGAGATGGTAGTTGAAGCCGTGGGAGTAAATGAGTTCTCCAAGGGAGTGGGTGTAGATGGAGAATAGAAGGGGACACAGAAATGAGGCTTGAGGAACTCCCATAGTTAGGAGATGGGAGGCAGAGAAGGAATCAGCAAATGTCACTGATAAGCAGTGGCCAGAGAGATAGGAGGAGAACCAGGAGAGAACACTAGCAGTATCACAAGTGTGAAAATAATCTAATTCATGTGAAAACACTTTGAAAAAATAAATGTGTACACAAATACAAAGTATTATTATTATGTACCTACAAACTTTCACTATTTGGGGGAACACTGTGAGAACACCATTCTGGTATAGATATCAAAACTTGTTTTTTGGGTTTTTTTTTTTAAAAGTGGGGAGGGAGTGCTTTGCTTGACTGGGAGAAAAGAACTTCCAGATCCCTTTCCTTCTCTCTAGCTATGGTTGGATTTTCCATGACATCCTCATTTTAACAAAGGTATCACAGCTAAAATTGCTTGGGGTGGCCTGTAATCTTTCTTTTTCTAGACCGGTTTTACATTTCCTCTGCACCCTTTTTTTTCCAAAGTGACTTTTTAAATGTGTAGAATGCTCTTCACACAGTAAACACTCAATAAATACGATTGAGTGACTTGAATGAGTGAACTATTTAATTTCCCGAAATTAGATTACACTAAATAATTTGGTTTGGCTTTCATGTGTTGGATAGATCACAGGCCTGGGAGTCAGAAGGTAATGGGTTCTAATCCTGGCTCTGCCACTTGTCTGCTGGGTGACTGTGGGCAAGTAACTTCACTTCTCTGTGCCTCAATGACCTCATCTGTAAAATGGGGATTGAGACTGTGAGCCCCACGTGGGACAGGGACTGTGGCCAACCCGATTTGTTTGTATCCACCCCTGCACTTAGAACAGTGCTTGGCACATAGTAAGTGCTTAACAAATACATTATTGTCGTTGTTGTTACTGTTGTTGCTAGACGGATTCCTGGACCTGAGCAACCTCGTGATGAGTTGTTCGATTTTAGATTTCTGAACTGGAGTAAACTGTATCTCCTTCATTTGAGCATTGAAGTATTCATGAGATCTAAACTTTTTATTTTTACATTGCAAATCTGTCACTAAAGGAGTGGTAGTGAACTCACTGCTTTCTACAGCCAGTTTTAGCCAAAACATTTTGTTCTGTGCATTGATATCTTGTCTATGTGACATAAGCAGCTAGGATAATAATAACAATGATGGTATTTAAGCGCTTATTTGCAACTCCTCAGACCAACCCCATAGTACATATTTTGAAAAGTGAACTATTTAACATGACCTTCCAAAGGACCCCTGTATCTCAGTTGAAAGGTATCTGATTTGTGGTTCAATCTGACCATAGCAAGAACAAAGGATATAGATGCCTTTGGGCCTAAAACTCAACTCCATGGGTTGTTGGGTAGTGAGTATGAGATGTAATTAGTAATTTTGCTTTTTGTAGGATATGGAACTTGGAACACTGGGACAAACAGAGGCAAGTACAAATGCATGCTTTTTATGTACGACGTGTGTGTGTGTGTGTGTGTGTGTGTGTGTATGAGAGAGAGAGAGAGAGAGAGAGAGAGAGAGAGAGAGAGACTGAAAAGTCCAATGTGAGTTCCACTGTCCTGGCCACAATGGGCACACAAAAAGTTGTCCTTTGTTGTGTTGTGCTTGATGTTTGCAGTGCCTGGCTCACTTGGACAATGAGCTCAAAGTGGCAATTTACTCAGCTCTGCAGTTCACTGTAAAAATTTACAGCAGTAATATGTGTGGCGTTAGTTGGGGCAGATATAAGATGGTTGTTAGACACGGCCCCTGCGCCACATAGGGCTCACAGTCTAAGTAGGAGGGAAAACAGGTATTGGATCTCCATTTTACAGATGAGGAAATTGAGGCCCAGACAAGTGAAGTGACTTGCTCAAGGTCACACAGCAGACAAGTGGTGGAGCTGGGATTAGAGTCCATGTCCTCTGACTCCCAAGTCTGTGCTCTTTCCACTAGACAGCTTCTTGAGTAGAACTCGCCAGTGGGGTGGGGGGGACGCATGTGTGTATGTGATGTTTTAACACTAACTCTGGAGGATGAATTTATACTAGAGCTGGACACTATTATCTAAAGCCAAAAGAACAATCTCTCCTCAGCTGCCCTGGTTGACTCTTGTCCCTCCCTGTTCCTTCTCTGTATCATAAAGAATACTAGAGGGAAGTCAGTGTAGTAGGACACTAGACTTGTGACAAAATGAATCTCCAAATTAATTCCTTTCATTGTAGCATTTTGCCTTTCTGGAGATCAATGTCGTAGCTAGAATTTCTATGAAAATAAGGTGGCCATCATTCTGCCAAGCCACAACAAAGAACAATTGGCTTTCACATTGGAGTTCTTGAATTCTTGAAAGGAGGTTGTTAATAGTAGCCTCACATCACAGTCAAGCTATGCAATAAATCTTTGGAAGAAGCCCTGTTGGAGTCCTTTGCCTTACTGGCAGTTGGATTTGGTCCTGAGGTCATGAGCTCATTGTGGGCAGGGAATGTGTCTGATCATTATACTGTACTCTCCCAGACACTTAGTACAGTGTTCTGCACACAGTAAGCACTCAATAAATGTGATTGAATGAAGGAATGAATGGGGGTGGGGGGGGGGATGTCCATGACAGTGGTAGAGGTGCCTGAGGAGGAGTAGATGTTTTTCCTCAGTCTTTCCAAAATGATCTAGTCATTCATTCAGTCGTATTTATTAGGTGCTTACTGTGTACAGAACACTGTACTAAGCACTTGGGAAAGTACAGTACAGCAATAAATAGAGTCAATCCCTGCCCACAACGAGCTCGGGCCTGCATTTCCTGGAGCTACTATGAAAATATTATGGAATAGTGTCTATTCAATAAATCAGTTCTTGACTTTTTTTCCCAACCCCCCACCTCCTTCCTGCTCCCAGGAGCCCGGAGTGGGAGTGAATAGCTTATATCATGGAATGGAAGGCTGCCTGAATGTCAGAGCGTTCCTGACACGGTAGAAGGTCCAGATGTAGCAATCAAAGCCCTCTTGAAGGGAGATCTAGCAAGGAAATAATTGAGCTCTTGCTCTAAGTGGACTGAGGAATCTCATGGAACTGTTTTAAGTCTCTGGAATTGGAGCTATAAACTTCCCTAAACAAGCTTGGCAAGAGAGCCCAGGTCCAAATTGCTAACGCTCAAAAGGTTTTCTGTCTCTTGTAACTTGACTCTCATCCCTCTAGACTGTAAGCTCATTTTGGGTAATAATAATAATAACAATAGTAATGGTATTTGTTAGGCGCTTACTATGTGCCAAGCACTGTTCTAAGCACTGGGGGGATACAAGGTAATCAAGCTGTCCCATGTGGGGTTCACAGTCTTAATCCCCATTTTACAGATGAGGTAACTGAGGCCCAGAGAAGTTAAGTGGCTTGCCCCAGGTCACACAGCTGACACGTGGTGGAGCCGGGATTAGAACCCATGACCTCTGACTGCCAAGCCCATGCTCTTTCCACTGAGCCATGCTAGAGAATGTGTCTGCCAACTCTATTGTCCTGTACTCTCCCAAGGGCTTAGTACAGTAGCACATAATAAGCACTCAGTAAATACCACTGATTAATGTGTTTTCAGGTAGGGTGCTTAATAATAATTATGGTACTTGTTAAGCTCTTACTATGCACCAAACACTGTCCTAAGCACTGGGGTAGATACAAGTTAATCAGGTTGGACACAGTCCCTGTCCCACATGGGGCTCACACTCTTAACTTGACTGGAATTGTCCATGTTCCTTTTTTGTTTCAGGTTACGAGAGCTACGGTTATGGATATGGATACGGTCAGGATAACACTACCAACTATGGGTATAGTATGACCACTTCAAATTCTCGGGAAATTCCTAGTTCCAACACAAATGGGAATCTAAACACGAACCCTAACACTTCGGCCGGCTCCAGAGCCGATACTGCTTTATCCAAAATTAACCAGAGCTTAGTTATGGCGACCAGTGCTTAGCTCTGTTGTCACACCTAGAAATTGACATGCAGGGAGGACTGTATGGCTCAGGTGGAGAGGGGTGAGTCTAACTCTCTAGGTGAGATGGTTTAGCAATAGGGTAGCAATCTGTTTCTAAAGATACTAAATACTTTAAAAAGTTGCTGCCTCTCAATTTCTTGTCTCTTTGCCTCATTCCTCACTTGGTAATCAATCAATCAATCAATCAATCAATCGTATTTATTGAGCGCTTACTATGTGCAGAGCACTGTACTAAGCGCTTGGGAAGTACAAATTGGCATCACATAGAGACAGTCCCTACCCGATAGTGGGCTCACAGTCTAAAAGGGGGAGACAGAGAACAGAACCAAACATACCAACAAAATAAAATAAGTAGGATAGAAATGTACAAGTAAAATAAATAAATAAATAAATAAACAGAGTAATAAATATGTACAACCATATATACATATATACAGGTGCTGTGGGGAGGGGAAGGCGGTAAGGCGGGGGGATGGAGAGGGGGACGAGGGGGAGAGGAAAGAAGGGGCTCAATCTGGGAAGGCCTCCTGGAGGAGGTGAGCTCTCAGCAGGGCCTTGAAGGGAGGAAGAGAGCTAGCTTGGCGGATGGACAGAGGGAGGGCATTCCAGGCCCGGGGGATGACGTGGGCCGGGGGTCGATGGCGGGACAGGCGAGAGCGAGGTACAGTGAGGAGATTAGTGGTGGAGGAGCGGAGGGTGCGGGCTGGGCAGTAGAAGGAGAGAAGGGAGGTGAGGTAGGAGGGGGCGAGGTGATGGAGAGCCTTGAAGCCCAGGGTGAGGAGTTTCTGCCTGATGCGCAGATTGATCGGTAGCCATTGGAGGTTTTTGAGGAGGGGAGTGATATGTCCAGAGCGTTTCTGGACAAAGATAATCCGGGCAGCAGCATGAAGTATGGATTGAAGTGGAGAGAGACACGAGGATGGGAGATCAGAGAGAAGGCTAGTGCAGTAGTCCAGACGGGATAGGATGAGAGCTTGAATTAGCAGGGTAGCGGTATGACTCAAGGGTGAATGCTTAAATTTGAGTCAGCTGCATTTTCCTTTTCTGCATTTTAGGGAGGGAAGGGTTTATTTTTTTTTCCCTTCCTGGAATAGTGGCATCTGTGTTGGGTTTTCAGCTTTTCCAATACAGAATCAGTGAGGATATGTTGCCGATTTGTACTTCTCAAGGGCTTAATACAGTGCTCTGCACACAGTAAGCGCTCAATAAATACGATTGAATGAATGAATTAATGTATAAATCTGCTGAATTTCTTTTTCTTCCCTACTTCCAAAGGAGCAAGGGGCATGAATTCTGTGTGCATTTGTTATTGGCTGGGCAGTGGTGTGGTCACCTTAAATTTCTGTTAATTGCACTTGAGTTAAATCACTTGTATGCTGAGGCACTGTCTCCTTAGCTCATTAGTCAAGAAGAGCAGGTAAAAGTATCCCACTTCTGAAAAGTATATTTGAATTGGTTTTTCCAAGATTTGGATTGTCTTCTGAAACAGCTTAGTAGGGTAATGGGAACCTGGATTTTGTTCTGCAGCAGACTTGGATTTGAAAAATAGACGAAGTGAGCGTAAAATGTAACTTAGAAAAACGGAAGGTGAGTTAAGAACTGGGTGTAAGAAGAAAGCTACTTTCCTTTCACACCTAGGGTCATGGAGGGCTTAAATCAGGTGACTTCTCCTTTGCTAGTTTCTTCACATTGGAGTATCTAATGTCACAGGTTGGAGTTTAAGGAGAAAGCATCTTCTACTACAAGGAGGGTCCCCACCTTTTTTTTATTTTGAGTTGCAAAGAGAAATGCCAGCAGTGTCTGTGTATGAGTAGGTTTCCTTTGGAGATGCAAATGGGCAGTGGCATGGTTCTTAGTCATATGTATCAAGTGGCCCAACTTCCCAGGGGAAACTAATTGGATTGTGAGGCCGAAGCTGGTCACCCTCTTTTTTGCAATCACTGAAAAACCATATAGACTGTTAAGATGAACCTCTAGGAGCTGGGCCAGATTTTATTTCCTAGAGTGCTTCAAAGACCTTAAAGGTTTGGGATGCTAAGAAAGTGTAGCTGCATAACAGTGAGTGCAGTGTGGACTTTTCTTTCCTGGTCTGGCTTCAAAGGAATACAATTGTGTCTCCTCCTCAGCCATTGTTCCCTTGTTGTTTTCCCTCCTGGGGAGCATACTGGACTGTTAGGGTTTGTGCCTCTTTGGGCAATTAGTACCTTTTTCTCCGAAGTGACATTCTGTTCTGTTCTAAGTTTAATGGGAATTAGAGAAGCAGCATGGTGGAGTGATTAGAGCTTGGACCTGGGATTCGGAAGGTCATGGGATTCATTCATTCAGTTGTATTTATTGAGCGCTTACTGTGTGCAGAGCACTTTAATCCAGGCTCTGCCACATGCTGCTGTGTGGCCTTGGGCAAGTCACTTCACTTCTCTGTGCCTCATTTACCTCATCTGTAAAATGGGGAGTGAGACTATGAGCCCCATTTGGGACAGGGACTGTGTCCAACCCGATTTGCTTGTATCCACCCCAGCGCTTAGTGCAGTGCTTGGCATATAGTAAGTGCTTAACAAATACCACAGTTTTTTTTTTTTACTCAGGGTGGGGGTGGAGGCAGGGGCTGTGACTCAGATAAAGCAGTAAGCTATCCCACCTCTAGTCTGTAAATCCTGGTATGTTCTCTTTCCTGATAATTCATTCATTCAATCATATTTATTGAGTGCTTACTGTGTGCAGAGCACTGTACTAAGTGCTTGGAAAGTACAATTCAGTTAAGAGGGATTGCCTCCCATATTGACTGATGCATGTGATGTCCCAAATTCTCTGTACCAGCTCCGTTCCTCTCCCTGTCACTGAACTTATCTTTAAAATTAAAATGATAAGATAATAATAATAGTGGCATTTATTAAGCTCTTACTATGTGCAAAGCACTGTTCTAAGTGCTGGGGGATGTTACAAGGTGATCAGGTTGTCCCATGGGGGGCTCACAGTCAATCCCCATTTTACAGATGAGATAACTGAGGCACAGAGAAGTTAAGTGACTTGCCCAAAGTCAAATGGTTGACAATTGGCGGAGCCAGGATTTGAACCCCTGACCTCTGACTCCAAAGCCCGTGCTCTTTCCACTGAGCCACGCTGCTTCCCGTGATCAGATCCCTTTTGGCACAAAGATGCATTTTTTTTTTAACATTGGGAGGAGAAAAGCTTGATGAAAGGTTACCAGGAGCACTTTGCACTGAACTGTGTAATGCGTTTTAGGGCTTCCAACTAGCTACTGGTTACCACTCAATTTGATCATTTGAGTCAGCCCCTCTCAGCCAGGGAAAGGAAAGAACTGAGGCTATCCCACTGGGCATGAGAGGCTGCTTGGCATAACCAAAGCAGCTATAAAGGAGACCAGCGAGGAAGCTGATTGCTCCTTAAAAATCTTCTATAACTGGACTGTGCCCCTTTTTCACCTGCTTCTGTCAACCATTTGGAACTTTAAAAAGGCAGTTGGATTCAAGACAGCTGTTAAAATATCACTGTTTAAATCTTGGGCATGAGTGAGGGGACAACCTTGGTGCAGACTTCCTCAGCAGACATGTCCAGCCCTGGCCAAAGGGGCTTCTCTCGGTCTGGAAATTCTTTCCTGCTTCACCATTGGCTGCAACCCATTGCTGGTTTCTGAACCGATGGATAGATTAGCGGAGGGAGACTAGGGACTTCACGCAGATGTCTTTGGGAGTAGTGATCAATCAGTTCATGGTGTTTATTGAGCGCTTACTGCACGCAGAGCCCTGTACTAAGCACTCCCTTTGTGTTGGACTGAATTTCCATGTGGCTCAGCCCTGGGGAGTGTCTCCCCCGAAAGAAAGACCTCCTCCTGTGTGTGGAGCCTCTCTGTCCAGTCGGAGATGAGAATGAATGGGGGAGGGTGAGAAAAGTACCCGATGTGGATTTATAAGCTGTGACTAGAACTATTTCATCGATGATGTGGGGGGACCTGAGCCATACCCCGATAACTCACTGCTTACTATGCACCTTTTGCAGGTATGATTCCTTCTCTACCGATAACTCCAGGGCCGCACTGAGTAACCGTGATCTGTACAGATCCGGCTATGACTACAGTGAGATTGATCCTGGAATGGAGATGGCCTACCAAGGCCACTACGCTGCCTATCGGGAACAGCTCCGACTTCGCAGTGCCTTTAGCCGGAGGGCCCAGGGTTGGGCCAGAGACCACCACCGCGCTAATCGGCCCGTGGCCACGGACTTTGGGCCTGTGTGGGATCAACGCTTGGGGGCTCAGGCCCACTGTGTTCCTGCCTCCTCCCGGCCCCCGTCCCTCTTCTCCCAGAATATCATTCCCGAATATGGCCTGGTCAGGAGCATGAGAGCATCTTATGGGAAGATGTGCTTTGGCTTCAACAGTGGCCTGAAGCGGATGCGGAGGACCTGGAAAACATGGGGCAGCCCCGACTTCAGAGTAAGCGTGCAATCTTTCCCCCGATCCTTCGTCCTCGGATTTCATTTTGAAGGTCCCTCTTTCCTGGGAACTTCCTTGAATCCAGATGCATGAACGTCTGTTTCTTGGTCCTGTGGCTTTATTTAACTTTCCTCTTCCACCTTCGTTCCACCCCGGCCAGAGGAAACTCCCCAACCCAAATCACTGGACTCTATTCTCCCAGACAGTATAGCCACACTGCAGAGCACAGCCACCTGCATGAGCAGGTCTGGAGACACTCAGTCAATTGTATTTAACGTAGTGCTTACTGTGTGCAGAGCGCTGGGAGAGTACAATATACATTTTCCCTAGAACAAATAAAGCCTTTTGCTTGTCATTTGAAGGGGGTGGAGGAAATCTGAGCTGTGTGTGTGTGTGTGTGTGTGTGTGTGTGTGTGCGTGCGCATGTGCATGTGTGCTCACTACTCCTGTTTTCTGGGGCTGATATTCCTTCCCTCTTCTGTAGCCACAGAAGAAGAAGAAGAAGAAGAGAAAACAGTTTAACAGCCCTGATGAAACAGACAGCAAAGCAACCAATGGCTCAGACAACAGTGACTCTGATAATGGTAATAATAATAATTGGGGTATTTATTAAGCACTTACTATGTACCAGGCACTATACTAAGCGCTAAGGTAAATACAAGGTAATTGGGTTGGACACAGTCCCTGTCCCACATAGGGCTCACAGTCTTAATCCCCATTTTACAGGTGAGGGAATTGAGGCCCAGAGAAGGGAAGTGACTTGCTCAAGGTCACACAGCAGACAAGTGGCGGAGCTGGGATTAGAACCCAGATCCTTCTGAATCCCAGGCCCGTGCTCTATCCACTAAGCCATGCATCCTATCACCTATCACCTGTCAGCTGGTGTTTAACCCAGGGATCTTGATGACTGCCCTTCCCTTCCTTCTTAATGCCTTGGGTCCTCTTTTCATCCCTGCTTGGTTGAGCTTTCAGACTCCTGCTCTACTGGCCTTTATCTTTCAGATGAGGGCAATGAAGGGGAAGGAACTGAAACCTTGGAAGTCACAGACCTGATTGAGAAGAGCTCTAAGGCAGTAAGTAGCCCTAGGAAGGGGGCTTGGCTTTCCTTGCCCTTGCTTGGGCAATTTCTTCGAGTTGCTTTTAGTGAGAGGGAAGAATGGAGAAATCAGGAATAGGTTCCAGGAAGGGAGGGACCCAGTTCTCTTCAGCTCAGTGGGACTAAGCTGGGATCCTTTTGTGGGGACGCTGGGTTCGAAGACACATCCGACGCTTGGGTGGACCAGCCTAGAGGAACTGTGTAACGAGGGGAAAGGCCAAAAATCTGGGGATCCAGGCTGGGCCAAGCCAAGCTGGATGACCCTTCAGTATCACCTATGCCCTTGGTTGTACCTCTTAAGCACTTTGATACCCCACCCCTACAGCACTTATGTACATATCCTTATACTCTACCATTTCCCCTACGGCAATTCATTTTAATGTCTGTCTCTTCCCGCTAGACCATAAGCTCCTTGCAGGCAGGGATCCTGTGTAACAATTCTGTTATCCTCTCGCAGGCACTTAGTACAGTGCTCTGCATGCATTAAGCGGTCAATAAATACTATTATTGTTTTTTTATTATTTTTTTGGTGGAGTGAGGGGTGTGGGGACTTTGTACCTAGTCCCACGCACTTTATCCTTTGTCCAGCCTTACTGGGCCTGTCTTCACTTCTTGGGGGCACAAGGATTTCCAGGATTCAGGATTCAAGCAAGCATTGTGGTATCCTTGTGTGGGCTTTAGTAGCCCATCCAATGTGCAGGGACTACTGAGAATTGTAGTCTGCCAGTTGGATACTCTACTAGGCATTGGAGGTCTGTCTGCTTCTCATCGAGGCCTGGCAGGAGATTGCCAAACTCAGAAATGGAGAAGGAGGCTTTAGGACAAGCCCAACTATGGGACTCTTTATAAACCACAGCCATGGTTGGGTGGAAAGAGCACGGGTCTGGGAACCAGAGGACCAGGGTTCTATTCACGGCTCTGCCATTTGCCTGCTGGGTGACCTTGGGCAAGTCACTTAACTGATCTGGGCCTTGATTCCCTTATTTGGAAAATTGGGGATTAAATACCTGTCTCTCTCCTACTTCATTCATTCAATGGTATTTCATTCAATCGTAGTTATTGAGCGCTTACTGTGTGCAGATTATTCATTCATTCAATCATATTTATTGAGCGCTTGTGTGCAGATCATTCATTCAGTCGTATTGAGCGCTTACTGTGTGCAGAGCACTGTACTACTACTTGGAAAGTACTACTACTTGGAATGTACAATTTGGCAACAGATAAAGACAGTCCCTACCCAACAACGGGCTAGATTACTGTACTAAGCGCTTGGAAAGTACAGTTCAGTAACAAATAGAGACAATCCCTGCCCACAACAGGCTCACAGTCTAGAAGGGGGGGGAGACAGACATCAAAACAAGTAAACAGGCATCAATAGCATCAATATAAATAAATAGAATTATATATACACATCATTAATGAAATAAATAGAATTATAAATATGTACATATATACACAAGTGCTATGGGTTGGTGGGTGTGGGGAGGTAGAGCAGAAGGAGCAAATGAGGGTGATGGGGAGGGGTTGGGGAGGAGAGGAAAAGGGGGGCTTAATTCGAGAAGGCCTCCTGGAGGAGGTGAGCTTTCAGTAGGGATTTAAAGGGGGGAAGTGTTCTAGTTTGGTGGATTTGAGAGGGGAGGACATCCCAGGCCAAAGGTAGGACATGGGCCAGAGGTGGATGGTGGGACAGGTGAGAATGAGGCCCAGTGAAAGGTTTAGCACCAGAGGAGTGGAGTGTGCAGGCTGGGCTGTAGAAGGAGAGAAGGGAAGTGAGGTAGGAGGGGGCAAGGTGATGGAGAGATAGCCTGGAGGGTGATGAAGGGCAGGGTCTTTGTCCGTCCTGATCATCTTGTATCTACCACAGTGCTTAGTATAATTCTTAGCACATAGCAAGCGCGTAACAAATACCGCAAATATTATCTTAGCGGAGGTTTGAACTATCTTTTGAAATTATGTTAGGAAGGAGAAGATGAGGAGGAGGAGGGGAAAGAAGATTGGAAAGCCGATGCTGAGAGAGGTGAGCAACTGTGTGGGACTCGCTCGCTGGCTCTAAGCAGATCCAACCTAGTTGGTGGCAGCTTGTGGGCAGAGCTGCAGGGAGGTGATTTGGGGACCCTCAGAGCCTACCAGGTACTCTTTGTTGGTGGGCAGGCAGGGAACTGAATGCGCCTCCCACTATTTCCTACCCTTGTGCTTTGCATAGAACCCACCCTTCCCGGGCTGGATTTAACAGTGACTCTGGAGCTGCCATCCTCCTCCCCACCGAGCCCGACTTTATGGAGAACCAGGTGCAGCATAGCCACCTTCAACCCAGCACCTGCCTTCCAGTGTGTTCAGGGGGAGAGGTGGCAGGCGTCAGGGGTTCAGGGGGTTCCCACGAGAGCAGAATGGTGCAGGAACCCATTCCACTCCATTGCAAGTTCTTCTCAGAGGCTGGCAGTTGACATCTGAGCTGTGGGCCCCACGTTCTGGTTTTTATGATTCTGGCTCATGTGTCCTCTCCCCCCTAGTGCTTCTCCAGCCCCAGCTGGGAATTTGTGCCGCCGCCCCCCAGCTTGCCACACACTCGGGCATTCATTGTGGGCAGGGAATGTGTCTGCTTATTGTTACGTTGTACTCTCTCAAGCACTTAGTTCGGTGCTCTGCACACAGTAAGCACTCAATAAATACAACTGAATGAATGAACAATGAGTGCCAGCAGGTACCAAACAGCGACTCCATTATTAGCCCAATTTTTCCACAGTGATTGGGGTGGAGCAGAGGGGGATGAGCAGGGTTCAGCTAGTGCCACAGTTCATTCTCTCTCTCACACACACACACCAACGACACCACTCACAAACACACCACTGGCTCCATGGCTTTTGCCCCTCTGCATGGACCAGAGTGAAACACCAATTGGGCTGACAACAAGCCACCCCCTTCTTCCCGGCTTCCCAAGCTGCTGTTTGCACTGGGGTTGGGGACCTGGGCTAAGGCATCCCTGCAAGCAGGTTGGAGCACCTTCCATCAGAGCCACCACTCCGGTGGGCAGGGATGGAGGTGGGTGAGATGCCTTGGGAGGCTCTAAGCAGAAGGCACGGGCTCCAGGGGCACATAGGACACTGCAAAAGCAGAAGGGAGTCAGGCGCCTCTCCCTACCCTGCTCTTGGCCTTTTGGAGGGGGTTCCACTCCAAAGCCTTTGGGCAGATGGTTATGGGGTCCCCCCGGCCCAGGGCTTCTTTGAGGAGATCTGGGTGGGTGTAGCCCCTGGAACATTTGGAGCGCATGTGTGTGGCTGGGAAGAGAGGGGCTGAGAGATCCGCTCTGCCTCCCAGAAAGGGGAAGTGACGGATGTCAGGGTTTCCCGCCCCTTCTCGTCTTTCAGGAGTCCTGACAATCCAGGAGGAGATCAGTCAAATAAAGCGCAAGCTGCAGGCCGGCAGAAAGATCAACGAGAGGCAGAAGAAGCGGCAGCGGGACCGCTTGGTGGAAAGGTAACGTCTCTCTCCCTCTTCTCCCCGTGACTCCCTCACTCCAGACGTCAGTCCCCGTTGGGCCTTGGCTGTGTCCGGTAGCTCTCCCAAGAGAGACTCTTCCTTCTAACTTTCTGTGAGTTTCCACCTTGCAGCCCGTGGGGTCTTGGTCCCCCCTCAGAATCCAGGGGGAGGTGGTGGCGATAAGTATACTTCAGGCACATCCTAGCCCTGCCTTCGGCGTTCCGTGGGGGGCCCGGTGTTCCCCTGGTGGCGCTGCCTGGTCTCCCATGAATGGACCCTGCTCACCTTCAGTAAGGCTTCCCTGAGCTTTGGTCGCAGACCCAAGAGCTGGCTGATTCCTGTCCTCCCCTCCCACTCATCCTCTCCCCATTCCCAGTCTCTTCCTCCCCCCACAAGAGGTTGCCTCATAACTTCCACTTCTCTGGCTCTGGTGTCCGACGCCACTTGGCATGGTTATGCAGCAGCTCCTTGGCACGTGCTCAGAGGTGCCAAGGGAGGCCCAAGCCCCTGGGGGAGGGGGCAAGTTCAGCGGCTACTCCAAAGCACCTTTGTGGCCCCCATCTTGTGGCTGATAAGCTGACACTGGGCCTGGGCAAGGCAGAAGCTCCAACAGGGGAATCTCAGCAGCTTCCTGTCAGCCGCAGAAGCTCCTGCTCCTTCGTGATTCCGAGCCAGCGGGGCCAGTGGACCGGCCTGCCTCAACCCGGAGGGCGGCTGGGCCCTTTACCACCCTCCCGGATCTATTTGCCCTCAGGGCCTCCGCGCTGTTGCTTGCCTTCGCCTCAGCCTCCGCCTCTTTCTCTTGCTGGATCTTCCTCGGCCAAGTCGGCGCCGGGCCCCTGGGCTCTCCAGACAAAGCTGTTCCCGTGGCCCAGATATGGATGGCAGAGGTAGGAATCCTGAGTCCTCGGCGGAGGGCGGCCTCCTCCGTTTCCTGCCACGTCTGATGTTGCCTCTCAGCCTGGGCCCCCCCCACCCCCGACCTCCACAACACCGACCTCCCCGGGCGGGGGAGGGCCCGCTATAGACGGCTTGGCCTCCTCAGCGCAGGTGGCTTCCCAGCTGCCGTCTTACCGGGCACCCTCCTTCCAGGTTAGACTTTATGTTCTTGGAAGAGGAAGATGAGCTGACAGCCACTGGAGGCAGGGCCGCAGCCGGCCCCTCCTTCCCTTCGCCATGCTGAGCCAAGGACAGGGTGAGGTGGTGGGTTCCAGAAGACACGGCTTCTCTCAGCGGGCCGTGGTAGAGGATGGATCTCTTTGTATTTTTTTTCCTCTCTCTCTCGCTCCCCCCACCTCATTCCCCCCTCTTGCTCCTTGCTCCCCCTCTCTCTCTCATTCCTCCCCATTTCCTCTCTCTCACTCCCTCTCTCTTACGCTCTCTCTCTTTCTCTCTCTCTGTCTCTCTCTGTGCCGTTCGGCCTGATCCTCTGAGTTCAGCTACTCCCTTTTCCCTGCCCCGAGCTGGTCCTATGGAGTGTGGTATCTCCTTTCACAGAGGAGACATCCCTGCTGGCCCCCTGGCAGCCTTCTCTCCACTCCTTCTCTCTTGTGTGATTCGAAGCCGGTTCCCTGCTACTGCCCCTCATGCAGCCCTTCCTCCTGATGGACTCTTCCTCTCTGGGAAGAATGCCCCTGGCTCCCTCCCTCCCTTTTCCCCTCCCTCCCCCTGGGAAAAATAGGGGATCTGCTTTAGTGCCACACAGTAATTCCTGCCTGTAGCCCCATCCGTCCATACCCTCAAGGGTTTGGTTTCCTTCCCTTTCAGCCCCTTTGTCGCCTCTGGGAGGGAGAAGGGGCCTAGTTGTTGGTGCTCAACACCCTTCCTTACCTTCCCCTGCCCGGCCACACCTCCCCCACACTGCTGGAACTGGTGCAGCCAAGCCCAGAAGCAGAGGGTTGGGGCAGATCGGGCCCATTTCCAGGGCTTGCCGCCTCCTCAGGGCCGGGGACCTGGTGCTGGCGGCAGCGCTTCCTGGGTGGGCCCCTCCCCTCCCTGATGACTTCCCCCTTTTCTTGGCAGGATCCAGTTCGTGTGCTCCCTCTGCAAGTATCGAACCTTCTATGAAGATGAGATGACTAGCCACTGGGACAGCAAGTTCCACAAAGAGCATTTCAAGTTTGTCGGCGGGAAGCTGCCCAAGCAGACCGCTGACTTCCTGGAGGTGAGTGCCACTCTGGCCTGGGCACAGCCTGCACAACCAGTGGCTCAGACGCAATCTACCCGGACCCGGCCGAGCATCTGAGTCCGCTGTCCCTGAAGGGCGGTGATGGGTTAGGCACTGTGGAGCAGAGGAACTCAGCCCTGGCCATCAGAATTAGGGATCTAAAAAAGGCACTGGAGGAGCATTGTGGCCTAGTGGAAAGAGCCCAGGCCTGAGAGTCAGAGGACCTGGGTTCTAACCCCGACTCTGCCACTTATCTGCTGGGTGTCCTTGGGCAGGTCAGTTCACTGCCCTGAGCCTTAGTTTCCTCATCTGGAAAATAGGGATTCAATCCCTGTCCTCCCTCTTCCTTAGACTACAAGCCTCATGAGGGACTGTGTCCACCCCGGTTATCTTGTAGCTGCCCCAGCGCTTGGCGTATAGTAAGTGCTTAGCAAATGTCACAGTTATCGTTATTACTGTTCATCGCCCTTCTGCTTTTTTAAAAAAATTGTTTTATGATATTTAAGTGCTTACTATGTGTCAGGCACTGTACTAAACACTGGGGGAAATACAAGCTGATCAGGTTGGACACAGTCTATGTCCTGCTTGGGACTCAGAGTCTTAATCCCTATTTTACAGATGAGATCACTGAGGCTCAGAGAAGTGAAGTGATTTGCCCAAGGTCACATAGCAGACAAGTGGCAGACTGGGATTAGAATCCAGCTCTTTCTGACTCCCGGGCCCATATTCGATCCACTAGACCATGCGGCTTCACTTCTTTGTTGCTCAGGTGCAAGAAACGAGTTTTGAGATGGCCTGAGGGCCGGTCCCAAAGGCAGTTGGGATCTTGGGAAGGGTGGAATTTGGACTGCAAAGGGACGGTGACCGTGCTCCATCGTTGACTTTCGAACTCTGCTGACCCTGGCAGGAGTACGTCAACAACAAAACCAAGAAGACAGAGGAGCGTCGCAGAAGCATTGAGGACCTCAGTGGCGTAATCCAGAAGATCTATAAAGATCAAGACCTTACCCAAGGTGAGCCTCCCCATCATTTGAACAGCAGATGGGAGGAAAGGGATTTATGAAGTAGGGTTCAGGGCCAATTTAGCGGCCACTCTTCTCCTTCTGGATTGAAAATGGCCCTTGCTCTCTGGCCTCTTGGCGGCTGGGCTAATTCTGTTGTGTTGTACTCTGCCAAGTGCCTAGTACAATGCTCTGCACATAGTATGCATTCAGTAAATACCATTCATATTGGTCATTCAATCATATTTATTGAGCACTTACTGTGTGCAGAATACTGTACTAAGCGCTTGGGAAAGTACGATAGAGAAGTACAATAGAGAAGCAGCGTGGCTCAGTGGAAAGAGCACGGGCTTGGGAGTCAGAGGTCATGGGTTCTAATCCCGGCTCCACCACTTGTCAGCTGTATGACCTTGGGCAAGTGACTTCACTTCTCTGTGCCTCAGTTACCTCATCTGTAAAATGGGGCTGAAGACTGTGAGCCCCATGTGGGACAACCCGCTTACCTTGTGTCCTCCCCAGCGCTTAGAACAGTGCTTTGCACATAGTAAGCACTTAACAAATGCCATTATTATTACAATACAACAATAAACAGTGACATTCCCTGCCGAGGTCTCCCAGTGAGGGAGATGCAAGTGGAATTGGCCTTGCAGAACAGTTTGTTCTGTTTCAGGATCTTCCCCATACAGTGTTGATTGCTCCAGGGAGATCAGGTAGGACGTCATCAGAGCCACATGGGGCAAATGCATCTCTGAAAGATACAACAGCACTCACTAAAGTGGCTGCCTGCTTCTTACTTAACTCCTAAATCTGTAATGTCCGTGCTGTTTCTATTAATGGCTGTCTCCCCCTCTAGACTGTGAGCTCCTTGAGGACATGGATTGTGTCCACCAATTCTATTGGATCACCCTCCCCTAAGTGCTGAGTACATGGCTCTGCACACAGTGCTCAGTAGATACCACTGATGGATGGATTGGGGCTTTCTGTGAGGCGCAAACTACCTCCAAACAGGGGGCCCCTCAGGGCCTGCAATCTGTGGGCTTTCCTGCTTCCTTAATCCGAGGGGAGCCTCATTTCTCCATACTCTCTTCGAATAATAATAATAATAATGTTGGTATTTGTTAAGCGCTTACTATGTGCAAAGCACTGTTCTAAGCGCTGGGGTAGATACAAGGTAATCAGGTTGTCCCACGTGGGGCTCACAGTCTTCATCCCCATTTTACAGATGAGGGAACTGAGGCCCAGAGAAGTTGTGACTTGCCCAAAGTCACCCAGCTGACAAGTGGTGGAGCCGGGATTTGAACCCATGACCTCTTGACTCCAAAGCCCGTGCTCTTTCCACTGAGCCACACTGCTTCGAAGGCACTGCACCATAGATGGACACCTCCCGAGCAGCTGATATCCCAGCGTGACCCTCTCCACAAGCTTTGTGTCCGACGGGAGAGGGATATCCTAGGAACTGTGAGCACCCCTCCCTTTTGAGGCTCCCCCCTGGAGATATTCCAGGACAGCTTGGCATGGGATGTCCCCGAAAACTGACCGATTCCCTTGCAGAAATCAGCCCGGAGCACTTTATGAAGAAGGTGGAAGCGGCGCACTGTGCCGCCTGCGACCTCTTCATCCCCATGCAGCAAGGGATCATCCAGAAGCACCTCAAGACCACGGAGCACAACCGCAACCGCAGGGTGAGTCCTGGCACGCACCCCCCACGACCCCTCGTAGAGACAAGAATCCCGAAGGAGCGCCGAATTGGACTGCTGACTGGCCGGGGAGGAGGACAAGAACCACACATTTCGACTTTCCTCTTTTTGACTGGCGGGAAGCCCCATGACTGGGCTCTGAGGCGCGGTGAGGATTTCCCCTTGTAACATGGTATGCTTTCCCTTTTCAGCTAATGATGGACCAGTCAAAGAAGTCGTCACTAGTTGTAGCTCGCAGCATCCTCAACAACAAACTCATCGGCATCAAGTTGGAACGGTATCTCAAGGTAAGAGCTGCCTCCTTTTCTGTGACTGTTTTCTTCACTGCTACTTCTCCCACCCGCTTATGCAGCCTCCTTGCATTTAGGCTTGCACCCTTTATTCGCCCCTCCCTCAGCCCCACGGCATTTATGTACATCTCTGTAATTTATTTATTTATAGTAATGCCTGTCCCCCCAGCTCTAGACTGCGAGCTCCTTGTGGGCAGGAAACGTGTCTACCAACTCTGTTACATTGTACTCTACCAAGTGCTTAGTACAATGCTCTGTTCACAGTAAGCACTCAATAAATGATTGCTTGATTGCTTTCTGATCCAGCCTCCAAGAGGGAGAGAGGGAGGGAAGCAGCATGGCCTTGCGGAAAGAGCCCGGGTGTGAGAGTCAGAGGACCTGGGTTTTAATCCTGGCTCTGCTACTTGCCTGCTGTGTGACCTTGGGCAAGTCCCCTAACTTCTCTGGGCCTCAGTTTCCTCATCTGTAAAATGGGGATTCAACACCTGGCCTCCCTCCCCCTTAGACTGGGAGTCCCATGTGGGACAGGGGCTTTGTCCATCAGAATTATCTTGTTTCTACCCCATCGCTTAGTTCAGTGCATGGCCCATAGTAAGCACTTAGCAAATACCATGACTAATTTGATCGGTGGGCCTGACTTCATTAAGCGCCTCATTGATTCAGGAGAGCCTTAGCGAATGTCAGGTTAAGGGCCTCCCTTGCTGGTGCTGGAAAGAGCTGGGGGATGTCAGTGAGCTGTGCCGTCTGTTTACCCAACAGGGTGAAAATCCCTTCGCGGACGGTCCAGATGACGAGAAGGGGCAAGAAGAAGGCGAGAGAGGTGAGAGCCGACTTGGTGGAAACATGGAGAAAAGAACTGCCGCAGGGGAGGTGAAGAATAAGAAGAAAGAGGAAAAGTATATCAAAGGGCAGGGCAGGGAGCCAGAGGAGGGAGAGGGAGTAGGAGCCAGGGAACTGACAACCGAGACCCAGGCCTTGGCTAAGGGGAGTAGTAGAGAAGAATCTGCTTTAAACCACCCTTCGGAGGAGGAATCCTGCAACAACAAATGCGGAGGATCCCAGGGCTAGACAGAGAGGTGGAATGAAGATGCTGTGACATTACCTGGAGTGGAGCGGGAGAAAGCGATCATCACGTTTTGGACTGGATATTAAACTTTTTTTTTTAAGTACTCTCCGACACTTCTGGGCACCTGACTTGGTTTGCCAGTCTCTTCCTTGCGATGGTTGTGGGAAGGCTTTGCTCTGCAATTGTTCTGTGAAATAGTGTTGGTTTTTTGTTTGTTTCGATGTTTTATTTTGCACCCCCAAACCTCATCTTATTAACTCAGTTTAGTGACCCCGGAGTTCTGAGGCTGCTTTTCCTCCAAGTACTTTCCTTCGGGGAACACGTGCAGAGGCCAGTGAGTGTTCAATCAATCAGTGGTGTGCAGAGGATCTAGGGCAGATTGAAACTTGGCAAAGACTTCGTTCCGGGAAACTCTTTATATAAAATTTGAGTGGTTGGTTCTGTGTCTGAACTAGGAGTCCTCATGTTGAAGGGAGAGAACTTTCTGAGGTCTTACTGGGCCTGTAAGATCCCACTGGTAGCTTTGGAAGACAGTAATACTGTGTTCCTTTTAACGCAAACGCTGAGGTCCACATTGCAGTATGTGTAAGTATTCTTTTCCTGTAGGTGAATGTTCTCAGCCAGACTGGATAAAAGTACTACCTGGAGCATCTGCTTGAATGCCTTCCTGTTCTGGGGATGGGGAGACCACCTCTGCTGTTTTCATTCTGTGGTCCTGACCAGATGACGGCTGGTCCTCCTCTTTACTAGCCCCCAAGTGGCCCAGTGCCTGGCTGGGCACTGGAATCAGCTATTATTTCTATCCCAGGGCCCAGAAAAGCAGCCCGTTCTGCCTGAAAATGTCAGCGCCACTTAAAGCTGTTCTAGGGGCCTAGCTCGCCCTGGGGAGGGGTGGGACAGGACGGGAGGCGGCCGGGCAACAGTGCACTGGGCTATCCAGTATGCACTGGTTTTCTTGGGGATGGGGTGGGGCTGGCTCAGACTCACCCCTGCGGGGGCTTCAAACTAAACCAGCCCTTCTCTGACCCCAGGAAGTGTGGACGGTAGCAGTGATAACGCCAGGCTTGAAATCCCCG
This sequence comes from Tachyglossus aculeatus, assembly GCF_015852505.1. Taxonomy (NCBI): domain Eukaryota; kingdom Metazoa; phylum Chordata; class Mammalia; order Monotremata; family Tachyglossidae; genus Tachyglossus; species Tachyglossus aculeatus. The sequence continues at coordinate 117,576,679 of NC_052101.1, read as the reverse complement.
GGAGGAAAATGAAGTGATGGGCTAATCTCCATGGCACAGAGCAACTTGGTCCTCAACTCCATGGAAGACAGAAATTTTGAACTGAGAGCGGCATTGTGTAAAAGCCAGTTGGTCGCTGCTGCAGACAGGCACATCCACACACCTTTGCGACCGCCACCTGGCTCACAACCGTCTGGCTAGAGCATTTCAGAGATGAATGACTCCATCAAGGGTATTTATTGAGTGCTCCCTCTACTAAGCAGTTGGGAGAGTATAATACAACAGCTTTGACAGATGTGATCCCTGCCCACAAGAAACTTACAGTCTAGAGGGGGAGAAAGATGTTGAAATGGATTAGGGATAGGGGAAGAACTAAAAAATGGTTATAGAAATATTATAAGGCTAGGGTGATTATTGAAGTGTTTGAGGGGTACACAGCCACGTTAATAGTTGTAGGGGAAATAAGGAGTTTGGGCTGCCTTATTCTTTGTCAGTGGAGTGAAGGGGTAGTCATTGACATCCCTCATTAATAATGATGGTATTTGTTAAGGGCTTACTATGTGCAAAACACTGTTGTAAGCGCTGGGGAGGATACAAGGTTATCAGGTTGTCCCACATGGGGCTCACAGTTTCCATCCCCATTTTATAGATGAGGTAACTGAGGCCCAGAGAAGTGAAGTGACTTGCCCAAAGTCTCACAGCTGACAAGTGGCAGAGCCGGGATTAGAACCCATGACCTCTGACTCTCAAGCCCGGGCTCTTTCCGCTGAGCCACGCTGCTTCTCATTCCCCTAGCAAAAACAGGGGAGAGGGAAACAGAAGTGGGTGACACTGGTCTTTTTTTTTTTTTTTTTTTAAAAAGGAAAATTATGCCTTTACTTTTTTTCATGGTTTTTGTTACTACGTGACAGGCACAATACTAAGTGCTGGGGTAAATCATCATCATCATCATCATCATTAATCGTATTTATTGAGCACTTACTGTGTGCAGAGCACTGTACTAAGCGCTTGGGAAGTACAAGTTGGCAACATATAGAGACAGTCCCTACCCAATAGTGGGCTCACAGTCTAAAAGACATACAAGCTAATCAGGTTGGAAACAGTCCATGTCCCACATGGGCCTCACAGACTTAAGTAGGAGGAAGAATAGGACAACTGAGGCACAAAGAAGTGAAGCAGTTTGCCTGAGGTCACAAAGCAGACAAGTGGTGGAGCTGGGATTAGAACTCAAGTCTTTCTGAGTCCCAGGCCTGTGCTGTATCCACGAGGCCATGCTGCTTCTCTACGTATCTCCTGCGATTCTCGTGGAGTGTGTTGCTTTGACAAGGCTGACTAAATCACCACCTAGGTCATCTTGGGTGGTGGCAATCTCAGCAGGAATTCGGACAATAGCTGGCCAAGGTTGGGGGAGAAGCTAGAGCAGCTATCCTGGCAACAACCTGCTGGGCTCCGGTACTAAGGTACAGCATTGGCACTTTCACCATAAGGGAGTTTTGTGGGGAAAAAGTCTTCCATGAACTTAAGATGCTGCACCACTGGCTGTCTACACTCGTGTTGTAGTAATAATAATAATAATTGTGGTATTTGTTAAGCACTTATTATGTGCCAGGCACTGTACTAACCACTGAGGTGGCTACAAGCCAATTGGGTTGGACACAGTCACTGTTTCGCATGGGGCGCACAGTCTTAATCCCCATTTTACAGATGCGGTAACTGAGGCGCAGAGAAGTGAAGGGACTTGCCCAAGATCACATGGCAGACAAGTGACAGAGTCAGGATTAGAACCCATGACCTTCTGATTCCCAGGCTTGTGCTCTATCCACTCTGCCATAATAATAATGATAATGGCATTTATTAAGCACTTACTATGTGCAAAGCACTGTTCTAAGCACTGAGGAGGTTACAACGTGATCAGGTTGTCCCATGGGGGGCTCACAGTCTTCAACCCCATTTTACAGATGAGGTAACTGAGGCACAGAGAATCAATCAATCAGTCAATCGTATTGAGCGCTTACTGTGTGCAGAGCACTGTACTAAGCGCTTGGGAAGTACAAGTTGGCAACATAAGTGAAGTGAAGAGAAGTGACTTGCCCAAAGTCACACAGCTGACAATTGGCGGAGCCGGAATTTGAACCCATGACCTCTGACTCCAAAGCCCGTGCTTTTTCCACTGAGCCATGCTGCTTCTCTGCCATGCTGTACTCAGTGGTCCAAGTGGTACCATTCCCCCCGTCTTACCTCCTTCCCTTCCCCACAGCACCTGTATATATGTATATATGTTTGTACATATTTATTACTCTATTTTACTTGTACATATCTATTCTATTTTATTTTGTTAGTATGTTTGGTTTTGTTCTCTGTCTCCCCCTTTTAGACTGTGAGCCCACTGTTGGGTAGGGACTGTCTCTATATGTTGCCAACTTGTACTTCCCAAGCGCTTAGTACAGTGCTCTGCACACAGTAAGTGCTCAATAAATATGATTGATTGATTGACTGGCAAGGATGAGAGCATGAACGGTGCTGTGCAAATCAGTATAAACAATTCCTTTGTGCAAATTCTCCGTCTCATAATCAGTAGCATTTAATGAGCGCTGACTGTGTGCTGAGCACTGTACTAAGCACTTGGGAGAGTATGCTACAACAGAGTTAATAGACACTGTTGTTGGTGTTGATAGACAGAGTTGTTCCTTGCCCACAAGAAACAGTCTAGACGGGAAGAGAGACCCTAAATTCCAGATATTCAGGAGGTCATGGGTTCTAATCCTGCTCCACCACTTGTCTGCTGGATGACCTTAGGCAACTCACTTCTCTGTGCCTGTTACCTCATCTGTAAAATGGGGATTAAGACTGTGTACCCCATGCGGAACAAGGTCTGCGTCCAACCTAATTTGCTTGTAGCCGCCCCAGCGCCCAGTACAGTGCCTGGAACATAGCGCTTAACAAATACCACAATTTTATATAATATATATGGACATGTGCTGTATGGACATAATAATATTTTATATAATATGTATGGACATGAGGGTGAATCTTTGTGAGGGGATTGAGGCCTTTACGTTGTTTTAAGATAGGAGATTCCTTCACCCTATGATGGAAGTGTGATCTTTAAGGAAGCAGATTGGCGTAGTGGCTAGAGCACAGGCCCGGGACTCAGAAGGTTGTGGGTTCATTCATTCATTCATTCCATCGTATTTATTGAGCGCTTACTGTGTGCAGAGCACTGTACTAAGCGCTTGGGAAGTCCAAATTGGCAACATCTAGAGACGGTCCCTACCCGACAGTGGGCTCACAGTCTAGAAGGGGGAGATGGACGACAAAACAAAACATGTGGACGGCCGTCAAGCCGTCGGAACGAATAGAAATAAAGCTAGATGCACATCGTTAACAACATGGAATAGTAAATAGGTACAAGTAAAATAAATAGAGTGATAAATCTGTACAAACATTCATTCAATCGTATTTATTGAGCGCTTACTGTGTGCAGAGCACTGTACTAAGCGCTTGGGAAGTACAAGTTGGCAACATCTAGAGATGGTCCCTACCCGACAGTGGGCTCACAGTCTAGAAGGGGGAGACGGACAACAAAACAAAACATGTGGACGGGCGTCAAGCCGTGGGTTCTAATCCCGGCTCTGCCACTTAATAATAATAATAATGTTGGTATTTGTTAAGCACTTACTATGTGCCAAGTGCTGTTCTAAGCACTGGGGGAGATACAAGGTCATCAGGTTATTCATTCAATAGTATTTATTGAGCGCTTACTGTGTGCAGAGCACTGTACTAAGCGCTTGGGAAGTACAAGTTGGCAACATTTAGAGACGGACGGTCTCCACCCAACAACGGGCTCACAGTCTAGAAGGGGGAGGCAGACAACAAAACAAAATATATTAACAAAATAGAATAGTAAATATGTACAAGTAAAATAGAGTAATAAATCTGTACAAACATATATACAGGTGCTGTGGGGAGGGGAAGGAGGTAGGGAAGGGGGGAGAGGGAGTAGGGGGAGAGGAAGGAGGGGGCTCAGTCTGGGAGGGCCTTCTGGAAGAGGTGAGCTCTCAGTAGGGCTCTGAAGGGAGGAAGAGAGCTAGCTTGGCGGATGTGTGGAGGGAGGGCATTCCAGGCCAGGGGAAGGACGTGGGCCGGGGGTCGACAGCGGGACAGGCGAGAACGAGGCACAGTGAGGAGGTTAGCGGCTGAGGAACGGAGGGTGCGGGCTGGGCTGTAGAAGGAAAGAAGGGAGGTGAGGTAGGAGTTGGCGAGGAGATGGACAGCCTTGAAGCTGAGAGTGAGGAGTTTTTGCCTGATGTGTAGGTTGACTGGTAGCCACTGGAGATTTTTGAGGAGGGGAGTAACATGCCCAGAGTGTTTGTGCACAAAGATGATCCGGGCGCGTCATGAAGTATAGATTGAAGTGGGGAGAGACAGGAGGGTGGGAGATCAGAGAGGAAGCTGATGCAGTAATCCAGTCGGGATAGGATGAGAGATTGAACCAGCAGGGTAGCGGTTTGGATGGAGAGGATAGGGTGGCTCTTGGCTATGTTGCGGAGGTGAGACCAGCAGGTTTTGGTGACGGATTGGAGGTGAGGGGTGAACGAGAGAGCAGAGTCGAGGATGACAAGGTTGCGGGCTTGTGAGACGGGAAGGATGGTAGTGCCATCAACAGTGATGGGAAAGTCAGGGAGAGGGCAGCGTTTGGGAGGGAAGATAAGGAGTTCAGTCTTGGACATATTGAGTTTTAGATGGCGGGCAGACATCCGGATGGAGATGTCTTGAAGGCAGGAGACATGAGCCTGAAGGGAGGGAGAGAGAGCAGGGGCAGAGAAGTAGATTTGGGTGTCATCAGCGTAGAGATGATAGTTGAAGCCGTGGGAGTGAATGAGTTCACCAAGGGAGTGAATGTAGAAAGAGAACAGAAGGGGACCAAGAACTGACCCTTGAGGAACCCCTACAGTAAGGGGATGGGATGGGGAGGAGGAGCCTGCAAAAGAGACTGAGAATGAACAGCCGGAGAGATAAGAGGAGAACCAGGAGAGGACGGAGTCTGTGAAGCCAAGGTTGGATAGCATGGTTATCCCACGTGGGGCTAACAGTCTTCATCCCCATTTTATAGATGAGGGAACTGTGGCACAGAGAAGTTAAGTGACTTGCCCAAGTTCACACAGCTGACAAGTGGCGGGGCCAGGATTAGAACCCATGATCTCTGCCTCCCCAGCCCGTGCTCTTTCCACTGAGCCACACTGCTTCTCAAGAAACACTTGTCTGTTGTGTGACCTTGGGCAAGTCACTTCACTTTTCTGTGCCTCAGTTACCGCACATGTAAAATGGGGATTGAGATCGTGAGCCCCATGTAAGACAGGGACTGTGTCCAACCCAATTTGCTTGTATCTACCCCAGCGCTTAGTACAGCGCCTGGCACAGAGTAAGTGCTTAACAAATGCCATGATTGTTATTATTAGAGAAGCAGCATGTCTCAGTGAAAAGAGCCCGGGCTTGGGAGTCAGAGGTCATGGGTTCTAATCTCGGCCCTGCCACTTGTCAGCTGTGTGACTTTGGGCAATTTACTTCACCTCTCTGGGCCTGTTACGTCACCGGTAAAACGGGGATTAAGATTGTGAGCCCCACGTGGGACAACCCGATTACCTTGTATCTACCCCAGCGCTTAGCACATAGTAAGCACTTAAATATCATTATTATTATTATTATCTTTGACAAGAGAGATAGAGTGTCGGGGATGTTCTGAAAGGCAGGGACTGTTGAGAGGCGATTTTAAATTAAATCAGCCCAATCGATCAACCAACCCTTCTAGACTGTGAGACCGCTGTTGGGTAGGGACCGTCTCTATATGTTGCCAACTTGGACTTCCCAAGCGCTTAGTACAGTGCTCTGCACACAGTAAGCGCTCAATAAATACGATTGATTGAGCGCTTATGTGCACAGAGCGCTGTCCAAAGCGCTGAGGCGAGACATACATACATACATATTTATTCTATTTTATTTTGTTAATATGTTTTGTTTTGTTCTCTGTCTCCCCCTTCTAGACTGTGAGCCCTCTGTTGGGTAGGGACCGTCTTTATATGTTGCCAACTTGTACTTCCCAAGCGCTTAGTACAGTGCTCTGCACACAGTAATCACTCAATAAATACAATTGAATGAATCCCCCTCCTTACCTCCTTCCCCTCCCCTCAGCACCTGTACTTATGTATATATATTTGTACGTATTTATTACTCTATTTTATTTGTACATATTTATTCTATTTTATTTTGTTAATATGTTTTGTTGTCTGTCTCCCCCTTCTAGACTGTGAGCCCGCTGTTGGGTAGGGACCGTCTCTATATGTTGCCAACTTGGACTTCCCAAGTGCTTAGTCCAGTGCTCTGCCCACAGTAAGTGCTCAATAAATACGATTGAATGAATCCCCCTCCTTACCTCCTTCCCTTCCCCACAGCACCTGTACATATGTATATATATTTGTACGTATTTATTACTCTATTTTATTTGTACATATTTATTCTATTTTATTTTGTTAATATGTTTTGTTTCGTTGTCTGTCTCCCCCTTCTAGACTGTGAGCCCGCTGTTGGGTAGGGACCGTCTCTATATGTTGCCAACTTGGACTTCCCGAGCGCTTAGTCCAGTGCTCTGCCCACACTAAGCGCTCAATAAATACGATTGAATGAATCCCCCTCCTTACCTCCTTCCTTTCCCCACAGCACCTGTACATATGTATATATATTTGTACGTATTTAATACTCTATTTTATTTATACATATTTATTCTATTTTATTTTGTTAATATGTTCTGTTTCGTTGTCTGTCTCCCCCTTCTAGACTGTGAGCCTGCTGCTGGGTAGGGACCATCTCTATATGTTGCCAACTTGGACTTCCCAAGCGCTTAGTCCAGTGCTCTGCCCACAGTAAGCGCTCAATAAATACGATTGAATGAATGAATGAGACCAACGCAACAGACTTGCCAGACGAGGTTCCCTGCCCACAACGAACTGACAGACGCCAGCCTCGGGCCCGGGTACCTCCCCGCCTCATTACCCGCCAATTCTCCACACGTGGCTTGCTGCAAGAGAACAGGGGACACGCTTGAGGGGAAAACACCCTTAAAGCGGCAAGAAGTCAATCAATCAATCAATCGTATTTATTGAGCGCTTACTGTGTGCAGAGCACTGGACTAAGCACTTGGGAAGTACAAGCTGGCAACATATAGAGACAGTCCCTACCCAACAGCGGGCTCACAGTCTAAAAGGGGGAGACAGAGAACAAAACCAAACATACTACCAACATAAAATAAATAGAATAGATATGTACAAATAAAATAAATAGTAATAAATATGTACAAACATATATACAGGTGCTGTGGGGAAGGGAATCAATCAATCGTATTTATTGAGCGCTTACTGTGTGCAGAGCACTGTACTAAGCGCTTGGGAAGTAGAAGTTGGCAACACACAGAGACAGTCATCATCATCATCATCAATCGTATTTATTGAGCGCTTACTGTGTGCAGAGCACTGTACTAAGCGCTTGGGAAGTACAAGTTGGCAACACAGACAGTCCCTACCCAACAGTGGGCTCACAGTCTAAAAGGAGGAGACAGAGAACAAAACCAAACATACTACCAAAATAAAATAAATAGAATAGATATGTACAAATAAAATAGAGTAATAAATATGTACAAACATATACACATATATACAGGTGCTGTGGAGAAGGGAAGGAGGTAAAATGGGGGGGATGGAGAGGGGGAGAGGAAGGAAGGCAGTCGGCCCCAGCTCCCGTTGTTCTAGTCTGTGAGCCCGCTGTTGGGTAGGGACCGTCTCTATATGTTGCCAACTTGTACTTCCCAAGCGCTTAGTACAGTGCTCTGCACACAGTAAGCGCTCAATAAATACGACTGATTGATTGACTGCCACCGGGCGGGACGACGACTGAGGCGCGAGGCGGCAATCTCGCCGGGGTCAACGGCCGATTCCGTAAGGCGGGCCGAAGGCCGAGACAGCCAATGGCGTTGCGTTTCGCCGTACGCACGTTGTGCGTAAGGGGGGGGGCGACCGTGACATGCGCAGACCTGGCGGCTGTGGAGAGGGGCAGCTCGGCTGGGAGTTAAGAAGAGATGGACCCCAGTTACGGAGGTGAGTCGCAGCCTAGGCGTCGGTTGAGGCTGAGCCCCCTCAGCCCCTGGCCCAGGACAGCGGCGCCGCTTGCCTTTTTTTTTTTTAGCCCGGGGGAGGAAGGAGGGAGGAGGAGGTGTCCGGCCCAAACCGCCGCCGCGGGAAGGCGGGAGTTGGGCGGCCGGGAGGGGCCAGCTGATTGGTTGGAGTCAATGTCACTCCTCGAGGCGCGGATGTGGATTGGTGGGCGGCGCTTGGGGAGCCGGGCTGGGTGTCGCGGCCAGTGGGCCAGCGGGGACCGCCTCCCGGTGTGTCCGTAGAGCGGGAGGCCCAGGACGGTTGGGGCCCTGCGGAGTCCCCGTCGTGCTCCCCGCCCCGTTCTTTTACGGCCCCTTTACACCCCCCCGCTCCACCCCAACGCGCCGCTTGTGCAAATGGAGGGCTTCTCTTTCTTGAAGACGCCACAAAATGGCGGCCGCCTAGCGCCCCTCCCCCATCGGAGGAGTCAGTATCACCCTCCCGTCTAGGTCCCGGGTCCCGGCCCTTCCCACTGCAGTATCCCAGGGACCTGTCCCACCCCTTTCATCCCGTGCCTGGCGAGTGGGGGGTTCTTTATGTTTCAGAGAAAGCCTAACCTTCCCGCCACCCGAGCCTCTCTTCTCCCACCCCTTAAAGTCCAAGGCGTTGCATGCTCATCTGCCCTGGAGCGGGATGAGGGTGGAGGAGTTGAGACCCTCTTTGCAATCCCGTGCTTGTTCAGGGCGACTGGTAAAATGGGGTTTGGGGCTTCCGAGGTTCACCGATCTCCTCCTTCGGCCGGTAGGGGGCGCCTGGAACCCGCAGGAGGGGGGCGGTGTCAGCCGGACGCATCCGGAGCCCGGACTTTTAATAATAATAATGATAATAATAATAATATTTGTTAAGCGCTTACTTTGTGCAAAGCACTGTTCCAAGCGCTGGGGAGGGGAAACAAGGTAATGAGGTTGTCCCATGGGGGGGCTCACAGTCTTCATCCCCATTTTCCAGATGAGGTAACTGAGGCTCAGAGAAGTTGTGACTTGCCCAAGGTCACACAGGAGACTTGTGGTGGAGCCGGGATTCGAACCCATGACCTCTGACTCCAAAGCCCGGGCTCTTTCCACTGAGCCACGCTGCTTCTCTGCTTTTACTCTTTTTTCCTCGTATCCCTATTTTTTTTTTTTAAATCACCCTTTTACCTTTCCTGCTGATTTGGAGGCGGTTGGTTTAGCTGCCCTAATATCGGGTTTTGCTGGGATCGTTATTTAAAACCTTCTGGAGTGTTGAGTAGTTGGAGCAGCATGGCTCATCATCATCATCATCATCAATTGTATTTATTGAGCGCTTGCTGTGTGCAGAGCACTGGACTAAGCGCTTGGGAAGTCCAAGTTGGCAACATATAGAGGCGGTCCCTACCCAGCAGTGGGCTCACAGTCTAAAAGGGGGAGACAGAGAACAAAACCAAACATACTGACAAAATAAAATCATCATCATCGTCAATCGTATTTATTGAGCACTTACTATGTGCAGAGCACTGTACTAAGCGCTTGGGAAGTCCAAGTTGGCAATATATAGAGACAGTCCCTACCCAACAGTGGGCTCACAGTCTAAAAGGGGGAGACAGAGAACAAAACCAAACATACTGACAAAATAAAATAAATAGAATAGATATGTACAAGTAAGGTAAATAAATAGAGTAATAAATATGTACAAACATATATACAGGTGCTGTGGGGAAGGGAAGGAGGTAAGGTGGGGATGGAGAGGGGGATGAGAGGGAGAGGAAGGAAGGGGCTCAGTCTGGGAAGGCCTCCTGGAGGAGGTGAGCTCTCAGTAGGGCTCAGTGGAAAGAGCACGGGCTTGGCGGTCAGAGGTCATGGGTTTTAATCCCAGCCCTGCCACTTGTCAGCTGTGTGACTTGGGCAAGTCACTTTACTTCTCTGTGCCTGTTACCTCAGCTGTAAAATGGGGAGTGACACTGTGCGCCCCACGTGGGGCGCACAATCTGATTACCTTGTATACCCCCAGCGCTTAGAACAGTGCTGGGCACATAGTAAGTGCTTAGCATGCTATTATTATTATTATTTATCTGGCCTAATGCGAGGACTTCATGTATTGGGATAAGTCAAGAAGACGTGTTCGGGTCCTACCCTCTTGTAGTTCCCACTCTGAGACATGTGGGTATGGATCGAATCTCCCTTCCTCGCTGGTCATTCTTTGCTAAAGACTCCCCTGAAAAATCCATCGTGTCTGAGTGGTGTTATGTGGGGAAACTGTAAAATCTGGGGCTGTCGTTGCCCAACCATCATCAATAGTATTGAGCATTTTATGGTGTTTAAGTGCTTACCACGTGCCAAGCACTGTACTAAGCGCTGGGGTAGGTATGACCTAAACAGGTTGGACACAGTCCGTGTCCAACACAGGGCTCATGGTCTTAATCCCCATTTTACAGATGAGGTAACTGAGGCAGAAAGAAGTTGTGACTTGCACCTGGAGAGTCAAGTGTGGGATTTGCAGTTCTACAGATGCCTGTGTTATCCCAAAATTGAGCCAACAATTGTTTCAGTAGGGAAGCAGCCTGGCCTACTGGAAAGACCATGGGGTCTTGGGAGTCACAAGGACCTGGGTTCTAATCCCAGCTCTGCCACTTGTCAACTATGTGACCTGGGACAATTTACTTAACTTCTTTGTGCCTCAGTTACTTTATATGTAAAATGGGTATTAAGACTCTGAGCCCCATGTAAAACCAGGACTGGGTTCAACCTGATTAGCTTGTATCTATCAATCACACTTATGGAGTGCTTACTATGTGCAGAGTCCTGTACTAAGCGCTTGGGAGAGTACAGAATAGCAGAGTTGGTAGACACATTCCCTGCCCACAACGAGCTCACAGCCTATCAATCAATCAATCAATCGTATTTATTGAGCGCTTACTATGTGCAGAGCACTGTACTAAGCGCTTGGGAAGTACAAATTGGCATCACATAGAGACAGTCCCTACCCGATAGTGGGCTCACAGTCTAAAAGGGGGAGACAGAGAACAGAACCAAACATACCAACAAAATAAAATAAGTAGGATAGAAATGTACAAGTAAAATAAATAAATAAATAAATAAACAGAGTAATAAATATGTACAACCATATATACATATATACAGGTGCTGTGGGGAGGGGAAGGCGGTAAGGCGGGGGGATGGAGAGGGGGACGAGGGGGAGAGGAAAGAAGGGGCTCAATCTGGGAAGGCCTCCTGGAGGAGGTGAGCTCTCAGCAGGGCCTTGAAGGGAGGAAGAGAGCTAGCTTGGCGGATGGGCAGAGGGAGGGCATTCCAGGCCCGGGGGATGACGTGGGCCGGGGGTCGATGGCGGGACAGGCGAGAGCGAGGTACAGTGAGGAGATTAGTGGTGGAGGAGCGGAGGGTGCGGGCTGGGCAGTAGAAGGAGAGAAGGGAGGTGAGGTAGGAGGGGGCGAGGTGATGGAGAGCCTTGAAGCCCAGGGTGAGGAGTTTCTGCCTAATGCGCAGATTGATCGGTAGCCATTGGAGGTTTTTGAGGAGGGGAGTGATATGTCCAGAGCGTTTCTGGACAAAGATAATCCGGGCAGCAGCATGAAGTATGGATTGAAGTGGAGAGAGACACGAGGATGGGAGATCAGAGAGAAGGCTAGTGCAGTAGTCCAGACGGGATAGGATGAGAGCTTGAATTAGCAGGGTAGCGGTTTGGATGGAGAGGAAAGGGCGGATCTTGGCAATGTTGCGGAGCTGAGACCGGCAGGTTTTGGTGACGGCTTGGATGTGAGGGGTGAATGAGAGAGCGGAGTCGAGGATGACACCAAGGTTGCGGGCTTGTGAGACGGGAAGGATGGTAGTGCCGTCAACAGAGATGGGAAAGTCAGGGAGAGGACAAGGTTTGGGAGGGAAGACAAGGAGCTCAGTCTTGGACATGTTGAGCTTTAGGTGGCGGGCGGACATCCAGATGGAGATGTCCTGAAGGCAGGAGGAGATGCGAGCCTGGAGGGAGGGGGAGAGAGCAGGGGCAGAGATGTAGATCTGGGTGTCATCAGCGTAGAGGTGATAGTTGAAGCCGTGGGAGCGAATGAGGTCACCAAGGGAGTGAGTGTAGATTGAGAACAGAAGGGGACCAAGCACTGAACCTTGGGGAACTCCCACAGTAAGAGGATGGGAGGGGGAGGAGGAGCCTGCAAAAGAGACTGAGAAAGAACGACCGGAGAGATAAGAGGAGAACCAGGAGAGGACGGAGTCTGTGAAGCCAAGGTCAGATAACGTGTTGAGGAGAAGGGGGTGGTCCACAGTGTCAAAGGCAGCTGAGAGGTCGAGGAGGATTAGGACAGAGTATGAGCCGTTGGATTTGGCAAGCAGGAGGTCATTGGTGACCTTTGAGAGCGCAGTTTCCGTGGAATGAAGGGGACGGAAGCCAGACTGGAGGGGGTCGAGGAGAGAGTTGTTGTTGAGGAATTCTAGGCAGCGCGTGTAGACAACTCGTTCAAGGAGTTTGGAAAGGAATGGTAGGAGGGATATGGGACGATAACTAGAAGGTGAGGTGGGGTCAAGAGAGGGTTTTTTTAGGATGGGAGAGACATGGGCATGTTTGAAGGCAGAGGGGAAGGAACCAGTGGAGAGTGAGCGGTTGAAGATGGAAGTTAAGGAGGGGAGAAGGGATGGAGCGAGAGATTTCATAAGATGAGAGGGAATGGGGTCAGAAGCACAGGTGGCCGGAGTAGCACTTGAGAGGAGGGAGGAGAGTTCCTCTGAGGATACCACTGGGAAGGATGGGAGAGTAGCAGAGAATGTTGAGAGCCGGGGGGTTGGAGAAAGGGGGGAAGAGACTTTGGGGAGGTCGGACCTGATGGATTTAATTTTGTTAATGAAGTAGGAGGCCAGATCGTTGGGGGTGAGGGAAGGAGGAGGGGGAGGAACCGGGGGCCTGAGAAGGGAGTTGAATGTACGGAAGAGCTGGCGGGGGTGATGGGCATGGGTGTCAATAAGGGAGGAGAAATAGTTTTGTCTGGCAGAAGAGAGGGCTGAGTTAAGGCAGGAAAGGATAAACTTGAAGTGAACGAGGTTGGCATGGTGTTTAGACTTTCGCCAGCCTAGAGGGGGAGACAGATATAAATCAGTAAATTACGGACATATACATAAGTGCTGTGGGGTTGAGGGAGAGGTGAATAAAGGGAGAAAATCCAAGTGTAAGGGTGATGTGGAAAGGAGTGAGAGAAGAGGAAATGAGGGATTTAGGGAAGGCCTCTTTTAGGAGATGTGCCTTCAATAAGGCTTTGAAGGTGGGGAGAGTAATTGTCTGTCCCATATGCAGAGGGAGAGCATTCCAGGCCAGAAGAGGTAGTGCCTGGGCGAGAGGTCGGCAGTAAGATCGATGAGATCGAGATACAGTTAGTATATTGACACTAGAGAAGAGAAGTGTGTGGGCTGGGTTGTAGTAGGAGAGCAGTGAAGTAAGGTAGGAGGGGGCAAGGTGATTGCGGAGGTGGATGAGCACCACTGAAGGTTCTTGTGCAGTGGGGAAACATGGACTGAATGTTTTTGTAGAAAAATGACTTGAGCAGCAGAGTGAAGTAGAGACTGGAGTGGGGAGAGACAGAAGGCAGGGAGATCATCAAGGAAGCTGATACAGTAATCAAGGCTGGAGAGGATAAGTGCTTGAATTAACGTGGTAGCAGTTTGGATAGAGAGGAAAGGGCAGATTTTAGTGATATGTTGTGAAGGTTGAACCGGCAGGCTGAATCAGAGATGAGTCGAGGATAACGCCAAGGTTGTGGGCTTGTGAGACAGGAAGGATGTCGGTGCTGTCTACAGTGATGGGAACACCAGGCGGAGGACAGGGGATAAGGAGTTCTGTTTTGGACACGTTAAGTTTGAGGTGTCAGCAGGTCATCCAAGTAACAAGACATCCTGTCTTGAAGGCAGGAGGAAATGCAAGGAGAGAGAGAGAAGAGAGATAGAGGGAGGGAAGGAGGAGGGAGAGGGAGATATATATATATATATATATATATATATATGTAAATATATATATCAGGGCTGGAGAGGTAGATCTGGGAATCATCTGCGTAGCAGTGGTAATTGAAGTCCAGTGCTTAGTTTAGTGCCTGGCACATGTTAAGTGCTTAACAAATACCATTAAAAAAAGGTAGGAAATAAGGGAGGAAGATTATTCAAAAGCAGTCGAGAAGTCTTACAAAGTGAAGTGGAGTTCAAGAATGAAACAGTGTCCACACCCATTTAATACCGTATATTGCACGTAGTGATTGCACAATGAATATTACTACTACTTGAATCTCATCTGGAGTGAAGTTGCACTCTATATATCAATTGTAGCCATTAGCAATGATAATGAAAAAAATTAGCACTGCTTAAAATAAGTTTCTAGTAAATGATGTATTTTCAGTGCTACTAATTGGTTTCATATGAAGAGATAAGGAAGGACTGTTAACTGGATTTCCACCCATCTGCTTGCTTCATCCAAATCATTTTAGGAAAACATATGTTACAGTAGAAATGACTGTATAAATTCAGATTGGATAGTGTTGCTAATTGAATTAATGAATAGCTAGAAATTCAACAGTTTAAAATCAAACGAACAGAAATAGCACTCTCTAATGTACAGTTGTTTTGAGGATAATAATAATAATGATGGCATTTATTAAGCACCTACTGTGTGCAAAGCACTGTTCTAAGCGCTGGGAAGGTTACAAGGTGATCAGGCTGTCCCATGGGAGGCTCACAATCTTAATCCCCATTTTACAGATGAGGTAACTGAGGCACAGAGAAGTGAAGTGACTTGCCCAAAAGTCACACAACTGACAATTGGCGGAGCCGGGATTCGAACCCATGAACTCTGACTCCAAAGCCCGGGCTCTTTCTATTGAGCCACGCTGCTTCCCCAGATCCAGAGTCTCTTTAGCCTTAAATGCTCAGTTAGGCACCAGCACCCGCATCCCGGAAGGCCCCCGGAACTCCCACAGATGGATCAATGGTGGTGGGAAGAGCCCGCACCTGAGAGTCAGAGGATCTGGGTACCAATCCTGCCTCTGCCACTTGTCTGCCGGGTGACCTTGGGCAAGTCACTTCTCTTTGCCTGTTTCTTCACCATTAAAGTGGGGACTAAATGGTCTGGCCTGCCTCCCATTTTAGATTATGAGCCCCATGTGGGATAGGGACTGTGCCCATCCTGTGTCAATCCCTTAGGCTGTAAACTACTTGTGGGCAGGGAACATGTCTACCAAATCTGATGTACTGTCCTCTCCCAAGCGCTTTGTACAGTGTTCTGCACACAGCAAGCACTCAAATGTGATCACTTAGTCTTGATTATCTTTCTACCACAGTGCCTAGTACAGTGCTTGGTACGTAGTAAGCGCTTAATCAGTGGTATTTATTGAACACTTACCGTGCACTTACCGAGCCTTTAGACACGATCCTTGCCCACAGTCTAACGGGAGAGACGGATATTAAAATGCCTTCCAGGTAAGGGAAGTAGCTGAGTACAAAGATATGTATGTTTAAGTGCTTGGGGGTAGGACTAAGTACATGGGAGAGGTAGTAGGGTGGAGGGGACGGAAGCTTAGTTCAGGAAGGCCTCCTGGAGGAGATACGATGTCAGTAGGGCTTTGAAGATAGATATTTGGAAATTCAGGTATGTCGGCTATTCATTCATTCAGTCATATTTATTGAGCGCTTACTGTGTGCAGAGCACAGCACTAAGCACCCAGGAGAGTACAGTTCAACAAATGTAGGGGGAAGGAGTTCCAGGTACAAGGTAGAATGTGAGGAAGGGGTTGACAACAGGTAGGGTGAGAGCGAGGGACACTGAGTATGTCGGTATTAGAGGAGGTGTTTATTGAACACTTAATTGGGTGTGGAGCACATAGCACTGTACTCACTGCTTGGGAGAGTACGACCGAGTTGGTAGATACGTTCCCTGTTCACCGGGAGCTTACAGTCTAGAAGGGGAGACTGACATGAAAACAGATTATGGATATGTACATGAGTGGTGGGAGGGGTGAATATCAGGCTTAAAAGGGTACGTGGGCAATACAGAAGGGAGATGGAGTTGGGAAAATGAGGGCTTAGTCAAGGCCTCTTGGAGGAGATGTGATTTTAATAAGGCCTTAAGGGTAGGGTGTGTGGTGGTCTGTCAGATATGAAGTGGAAGGGGGTTCCAGGCCAGAAGGAGGAATTGGACAAGCTGTCATCAGTGAGGTAGATGAGATCGAGCAAAGTGTGGGGCTGGGTTGTAGCTGGAGAGGAGCCAGGATAAGTAAGAGGGAGAGAGCTGATTGGGTGCCTTGAATCTGGTGGTGAGGAGTTTTCTGCTTGATGTGGAGCTGGGTGGGCAGCCATTGGAGGTGCTTGAGGAGTGGTGAGGTGTGTACCAGGTGATTTTTTTTTTTTAAATAGAAAAATGATCCGGGTGAAGTAGGGAAGGGAGAGGCTGGAAGCAGGGAGGTCAACGAGGAAGCTGAGGCAGTAGTTGAGATAGGCTATGACAAGTGCTTAAACCAGTGTGGTGGCAGTTGGGATGGAAAGGAGTGGACAAATTCTGGAGATATCATGGAGGCAGAATCGACAGTATTTCGTGACTTGAATATATGGGTTGAAGGAGAGAGATGAGTCTTCTCCCTCAACCCCGTAGCACTTATGTACATATCGATCTGTAATTTATTTTAATCTGTCTCCTCCTCTGTTCTGTAAGATCCTTGTGGGCAGGTACCATCATCTGTGTAGAGATGGTAGTTGAAGCTGTGGGAGCGAATGAGTTCAGAGGAGTAGGTGTAGATAGGGACTAGAAAGGGACCCAGAACTGAGCCTTGAGAGACTCCTGCAGTTAGAGGGTGGGAGGCAGAGAAGGAGACTGAAGAGTGCCCAGAGAGATAGGAGGAGAACCAGGAGAGAACTGTATCAGTGAAGCCAGGGCTAGTTATTGTATCAAGGAGATAGGGGTGGTCCATTCATTCATTCATTCAATCGTATTTATTGAGCGCTTACTGTGTGCAGAGCACTGTACTAAGCGCTTGGGAAGTACAAGTTGGCAACATATAGAGACGGTCCCTACCCAACAGTGGGCTCACAGTCTAGAAGCTCCACAGTGTCATAGGTAGCTTGAGAGGTCAAGGAGGATTAGGATGGAGTAGAGGCCGTTGGATTTGACAAGAAGGAGATCATTGGTGACCTTAGAGTGGGCAGTTTCTGGAGAATGAAGGGGGCGAAAGCTAGATTGGAGGGGGTCAAGGGAGAATTGGAATAGAGGAAGTGGAGGCAGTGGTTGCAGACAACTCAGGGAATTTGGAAAGGAATGGTAGGAGGGAGACTGGGTGGTAACTGGAAAGTGCCATGGGCACAAGGGAGAGGTGGTGGGTTTTTGGTTTGTTTGGTGGGGTTTTTGGTTTGTTTTGTTTTTTGTTTTTTTTTTAATCAGGGAGGCAGGAACATGTTTAAAAGCAGTGGGGAAGAAACCATTGGAAAGTGAACAGTTGAAGATGGCAGTCAGGGAGGGAAGAGGGGAGGGAGTTGTCTCCACCCACTCGCTGCCTCCCTTTCCTCTCTGCCAGGTCACTCTCTGACCCCCTCCAATCTGACTGGTGTGCTGGTTTCTTTGGAAGCTGTTGATGCTGGAACTCACAGCAGAAAGTTGCGTGGGATAGCTAGGCTAGCTAGTTTTCACATTATCCTTCAATTATGAAAACAGTGCTGCTGGTGAGATGCTGCTCAACAGCGTGATTGTAATAATAATTGTGGTACTAGTTACACTTAGTATATGACAAGCACTGAGCTGTTCAGGTCAGAAACAGCCCGTGTCTCCCACAGAGCTCACAGTGGAAGAGGGAAGAACAGGTATGTATTCCCCATTTGATAGATAAGGTTACAAGCCCAGAAATGTTGTGACTTGCCCAAAGTCACCAGGCAGACAAGTGGTGGAGCTGGGATTAGAATTCCAGTTCCCTAACTCTCAAGCCTGTGCTCTTTCAACGTTAGGCTAATGCGGTAGAGAGAGAATTCTTTGGACACTTTTGGTTTGTAAGCTTGCAGTGGGCAGGGTCTGTTGTATTGCACTCTCCGTAGAGTAAGCGCTTAATAATAATAATAATGATGGCATTTATTAAGTGCTTACTACGTACAAAGCGCTGGGGAAGTTACAAGTTGATCAGGTTGTCCCACGGGGGGCTCGCAATCTTAATCCCCATTTTACAGCTGAGGGAACCGAGGCACAGAGAAGGTAAGTGACTTGCCCAAAGTCACACAACTGACAAGTGGTGGAGCTGGGATTTGAACCCATGACCTCTGACTCCAAAGCCCGGGCTCTTTCCACTGGGCCATTCGCCTTAGGGAGGGGAAAGGTAAAGCTCCCTACATTCAGCAGGACATGTGCTTGAGATCATAAGTGTCTCAAGGGCAGGGATCATATCAGCCAACCCTGTTGTACTCTCACAAGTGCTTAGAACAATGCTCTGCACTCAGTAAGCTCTTAATGAATGTGATTGATTGTTTTTGCAGTAGTTGTGATGGTTTGTGATGAGCCATCCGCAGTGCTCTTCTAAAGTTGTTGCTGATGTTACAGAAGCAGCGTGGTTTAGTGGAAAGAGGGGGGACCAAGAATCTGATCCCAGCTCCAGCACTTGTCTGCTGTGCGAACTTAGGCCAGTCACTTCATTTATCTGTGCCTCAGTTCCCTCACCTGCACAATGGGGATTCAGTTTGTTCTCCCTCCTACTTAAGCTGTGAGCCCCATGTGGGACCTGATTATCTCGTATCTACCCCAGCCCTTACTACAGTGCTTAGCACTTAGCAAGTGCTTATTAAATGCTATGATTGTTATTACTGTTTTTGAATTGTGGCAGTGGAGTGGGAATCTCTGTTCAGAACACTGATTATTAAAGCCTCAGCCCATTGAGCATAACTTAGCTCTCTGAAAAGTTCTGCTGTGAACTAGCAGGCCAAGTTTTGCGCAGGTTGGGTGATTAAAAATCTGTCTTCCATCCTGCTCCCCCCCAGGAATCTTTAGGTGCCTCACTCTCTCCTGTCTATAAATGTTCAGCTTAATTTTGAATCAATTAGTGGTATTTACTGAGCTCTTACTGTATACAGAGCACTGTACAACAGAGTTGGCAGACAAGATCCCTACCCACGAGGAGCTTATACTCTAGGTGGGGAGAGATGCACATTAAAATACATCATGGATGTGTATACAACTGCTATGGGGCTGAGGGTGGGGTGAATAAAGGGTGCAAATCCAAGTGCGAGGGAGTAGGGGAAACGAGTGCTTAGCTAAAGCTTCTTCAAGGAGATGTGATTTTTTTTTTCATATGGCTGTGAAGGTGGGGTGGATGATGATCTGTCAGACACAAAGAGGAAGGGAGTTTCCAGGCCAGAGGGAGGCTGTGGGCAAGATGAGATTGAGGTACAGTGAGTAGGTTGGCATTAGAGGAGCAGAGAGTGTGGGTTGCGTCGTAGTAAGAAATCAGCGAAGTAAGGTAGGAGGCAGTGAGCTATGTGTTTAGGTGCTTTTTCAGAAAATAGCACTTTGTTTTTACAAAAATGCCTTTTTTTTTTTTATCACTCCTCAGTATTTCCATTAGGTTAATCAGTATCATTCTCGCATAGTCCCACGAGCCTTGTGTGCCCGTCAGTTCTTGGATTTGCACTCTTTGGTCTCCTCTCTTTTTCAGGGTAACTATTTTCCCTGTTCTGTGGAGGCGGGGACTGAGATATAGAGAATGAAAGTAGCTGGTTATAGTATACCCAGTCAGTTATAGTTAATGAGTCGATA